>NC_138199.1:23239449-25639449 GCF_964194105.1 Spermophilus citellus | reverse complement strand
GGTGGAGCAGCAGGTACACAGCCCTCAGAGAGGAGGCTTATGGCATAGGGTGTGCGGGGGACACACAGCAGCCCAAGTTGACGAGGGGATCGGGGAGGGCTTGTGGCCCGAGAGGACAAGTCCCTCCTGGTGGCCAGGAGCTTCTTGAGGGAAATGCTATTTGATCCTCATTCTTAGAAAGAGGAAGTGGTCGCTTCCCAAGAGAAGCTGACCTCATGCCCAAGCCTTGATGTGGCTCAGGGGCTGGACTGCTCCTATCTCACATGAGGGAGCGTATTACAGCACAGCTTGCCTCTCTGCACTTCCATGCTCAATATGAGGCGTCATTCACTTCAGCAAAGCTGTCCTTAGTACTGGGAGAGTGTCAGAAGCCTTATCTACTGAAAAAAAAAATTTTTTTTTTTTTTTTGCAATGCTGGGGAACAAATCCAGGGCCTCACATATGCAAGGGCTTTATCACTGAGCTACATTTTTTTAAAAAATTTATTTTGGGACAGGGCTCTCTAAGTTACCCAAGTTGGCCTCGAACTTGTGCAGCTCCTGTCTCAGCCTCCCAAGTAGCTGGGATTATAGGCGTATGCCACCAAGCCTGGCTTCCACTGAATCTAACTCTACTACCTCCCATGTGCTAATCCCTCCGTGTGCTGATAATAGCCTTGTGTGCTTACCCATTGGGTGACAGGTCTCCCAGGTGGTAACATCTTTCTGGAGATTTTGCAAAGTTTTAACTAGACAGCACAGAGCAGACTCAGAAAGCACCTTCCATCTCACCTGGATATCAAGGGTTCTGTGCTTTGGGCATCAATCAAGGTCATCACCTGGAAGACAAAAGATGAGGGTTGTCTCTGAAGCCTCTTCAAATGATAGTTAAACAAACAAACAACAACAATAAAATGCCTGCTGTTTCTCTGCTGGCCTATCTAGCAGAGAAGCTAGAGGACCAAGAGACCAGAGACCTGTGTGTTGCCCTGGATCCTGACCCTGACGTGCTGTGTGACCCTGGGGGACTGCTGAGCTTCAGGTCTCCTTGGGCCACCCCTCAGGGACCCTGGTTCAGTGCTGGCAGATCCCTGCTCCTAGGTGAGCCTGGGCCAAGCTGCAGCCTCTTTCCACTAGACTCCAATGCCACCTCCACCCGGCTGTTTCCATGGTGGCAGCCCCCGTCTCTGTTTACTCAGCTCCCTGTGTGAGATTTTTCCATAACTGGCCATTGAGAACACAATGCCAGCTTCTCCCCAAGGAGGTGCTACAGCCCACACCCTGTGGCCAAACAGGGGATGTGGCTCTCTAGCTGGGGTCAGAGGCTGACACCAGGCATCTCAAGACTCCCAAGCTCCTGGACCTAGACCTTGGTCTTCTGTGAGGTGGGGCTGAGAGCCGGAGCCAGGGAGCCAGGGAGCCACAGAGCCAGGGAGCCACGGAGCCATGGAGCTAGGGAGCCAGGGCCAGGCTGGGGCTGCCTCACCAGAAACATGTGAAATCCTGAGCAAGTCGCCTTCCCTCTGAGACACCCTGGAGCTGTAAGATGGTTCACATCACAAAGCAGGAGGACCTGCTTTGGCTCTTCACAGAGTCACAGTCCAGCAGCCCCTGTCCCAGTAGCCCCAGACACAAAGGGTCTGGGACTCCTGGCAGAAAATGTTTCCTGCCCGAGTCGGCCCCAGGCCAAGCCCAGCTTGGCCATGCTCAGGTCAAACCAATAGTGTGGCCTTCGCCCTCAGCTTCCCATCCGGGGCTGGGAGAAAGTCTGGGCTACACAGGGCCTCGTGGGGTTTCTATTTACAAATGCACAAACCCTCTTTGTAATTAATCTAAATATGCAAAGAATTAGGAAATGTGTCATTAGATAAATCAGGTACCTGCTCCTAGATCCCCACAATATACAGTATTTGATATTTGGCATACAGAATCGGCTAGCTACATCCTGAGGTTTTCCTCCTTTGGTGGTTTTTCTGGGGTCTCGGAGGCTCAGAGAGGTGAAGTCACTTGTCCACCACATGCTTGTTCATAGTAGATCATGCAGATCCCCAAAGTTCACATGTAAGGAAAATCAGTCTCCAGATACAACAGTGTTGAGAATCGAGAGGGGGGCCTCTAAGAAGTAATTAGGCCACGAGGGCTATGCCCTCATGAATGGATGGATTAACATTGTTATCCTGGGAGTAGGGAGTCATAAACAATGGCTTCGCCCTCCTTCCCTCTGGCTCTCCTTCTTGATCTCATTCCTGTGGCACTATCACAGTGTTATGACACTGCAGGAAGGCCCTCCCCAGATGCCACTCTTCCAGCTTGGACATATCCCAGCCTCCAGAACTGTGAGCCAAAGAAATCTCTGCTCATTATAAATGACCATATGTGGTATTCTATTAAAGTGTCACAGTGCAGATTAAATTGACCTAAGATTTGAACACTGATGGTCGCTTTCTGAATTCATGAGCTTGACCACTGCAACATTTTTTTTTTAAAGAGAGAGAGAGAGAGAGAGAGAGAGAGAGAGAATTTTTTAATATTTATTTTTTTAGTTTTCGGCAGACACAACATCTTTGTTTGTATGTGGTGCTGAGGATCGAACCCGGGCTGCACGCATGCCAGGCGAGCGTGCTACCACTTGAGCCACATCCCCAGCCCCACAACATTTTACCTGGAAACACTAACATCTGTTGTTTTGAGGTGAGGAATGGAACCAATGGTTTTCCCAGGAGCTGAGAGCAGTCAGCCAGATGCTCTGTTCTGTCACCCTCTGAGGATCATTATCCTCCATGGGTGTCACAGTGGGGTGGGTGAGGGGCTCCTGTCTCCTGTCTCTGCTTCATCCCAGCACCAGCCTCTGGGCTCTTGGTGAGCTACCCCTTCAGTTACCTCTTGCGTCCTATTTATTTCCCCTCCTGCTTTGTCCTCTTGTCCTGTCTTGACTCGCCATCTCTTTCTCTTTCCTAGTCTGTCCTTTTCCATTCTCCCAGGGCAGTAGGAGTAGGTTTTCATGAACTTGGATTTGATAATGGTTTCTTAGGACACTGAAAACACATGCAAGAAGAGCTACAAAAATTGGATTTCCTCAAAATTTAAAAATTTGTGCATCAAAAGATACTATTAACAGAGTGAAAAGGCAAACCCAAGGAACAGGAGAAAACTTTGGCAAGTAATGTATTTGCTAAGGGTCTAGTTTCCAGAAGTCATGGGAGAAAAACATTCTTTAAATGTTAGAACATACCGGTAGAGAATGCAAAGTTTATACAAAATTTAAGCTACAATGAGAGACATGAAGAAGTTTGAAAGTTGAAGCCAAATATTTGGGGGGAACATGAGTTCAACATCTTGCTGTTCTGCCAATGAGGGGCTTGTGTGGAGGAGTTCACAACATCTCCAGGGACTTGTAGATGGAAAGATCCAGAGGGCTGGCTGGCTGGCTGGCTGGCTGGCTGGGTTGGTGAGGAGACTACAGGCAAGGTCAACCAGGAGGAGGAAGCCTGGAGCTTACTGGGCTGCAGGTGCTGCAAGACAGAAATGGTGTGCAGTCACAATCACAGCTCTGGGCCTTGCATGGCACTGGACTCCTAGCTCACTAATTAGTTAGACCTCTTTGGGTTGTTAGTGACAGAAACAGGGGACAAAACATGGGTGGGCTGCTTGTTTCTTTCTGCAGCAACCCCAACAGAGAGCAAACTTCTCTTTCTCCAGAGTTGGAGCAAAAATCCTGAGACTGAGTTTCATTGGGCTCTCTGGGGTCACATATCCAACCCAGGACCAATCACTGTAGTGGGGGAATGGCAGACTCTGATTGACTAGACCTGTGTCACATGGCTACTCTTACTGAGTGAGCCACAGGGAGAAGAAAAGGATGGATCTGGGTAAATAGCAAGGACAATGAGGCTCTCATTACAGTGCTCCACAGGACTGGACACTTTGCTTAGTGCAGCAGGGCTGGTGTGTGGGGCTCAGCATCCGGGGCTGTGTGTGACCCAGGCCCACTGTCCAGGCTCCATGAGAAGCAGGCCACTCCTGTTTGTTCCAAATTCCCAGTGCCTCTTAGGCAACCTGGAAAACACACAATTCCCTAAGCAGGAAACCCGCCACATATTCCAGCCTGGAGCCCAGAAAGCCAAACCCTGTGACAAATTTAAAAACAAAACTTGAAAAAAACTAACTCTTACAATAGAACATTAAAAAAACTTTTTATTTTCCTTTTTTATTATACAAGTACTACAATCTATTGTAGAAAAAATTCAAAATATAGATAAGCAGAAAGTGATAACATTTTCCATAATCTCACCACCAGTGATAACCAATGTTAACATTTTATTGTAAAATATGTCAGACATTTCTCTATAGGTAAAAATATAATTTTGTTCTACGTTTAAGTGATTGGTTGTTGGTATTATTTATAACTTGTTTTTTCACTAAGCAATGTGGTGAACATGTTTTGCATTATCAATAAATATACTTGTTGTCTTATAGTGTTTTCTGCTGCTATCACAGAATACTGGGACTACAAAGAAAATAGGTTTGGGCTCACAGTTCTGGAGGCTGGGAAGTTCAAGACTGGGCTACTGTATATAGTGAAAGCCTCATGGTGTTTTAACTCATTGCAGAAAGCAGAAGAGCAAGTGGCTACATGAGACAGAGAGAGACATGAGGGACAAACCTGCTTTGTAACAACCCACTCTTATGAGAATTAATCCAGTCCTGTGAGAGCAAGAACGCTCTCCCACAAGACAACATTAATCCCTCTATGAAAGTGGATCCATCATGACCCAAAAGCCTCTTTAAAAGTCCCACCACTTCCCAACATCATTACACTGAGGACTAAGTCCCAACATGAGTTTTGGTTGCGATAAAAAATATTCAAACCACAGCACGTGTACAATATTATTTTAATCATTTTCATAGAATATAATCACATTTAATAAATTCTTTAACATGGATATTTTCAGGGTTTCTGGTGCTGTAACATCTCAGTATGTTAGCCAATTATTAGATAATTCTTAGGAGGGGAACAGTGGGTGCAAAGGGTGGACAAGCAGACCTAAGTTCCTTCCTACCCACACCCACCCATGCCTGTTCTATTGAGCCTTTTCATCCCTGCCAATAAAACAGTATTTGCAGTGTACAGTGGAACAAGCCTGTAATCTCAGCAGCCTGGGAGGCTGAAGCAAGAGGATCGTAAGTTCAAAGCCAGCCTCAGCAACTGAGCGAGGTACCTACCAACTCAACCAAGATCCTGTCTCTAAATAAAATATAAAAAAGGTCTGGGGATGTGGTTCAGTGGTTAAGTACCCCTGGGTTCAATTCCTAGTATCAAAATAAATAAACAAAAAACCTCTGCATTTATATCTTGGATTTGTTTTGTTTATTGCTTTTCTTTGATTACTCATACAGGTGAACATTCATCCTTTGCTTACTGGTCATTTGTATTTTTTCTTTTGAGAATTGTATATGGCTCTTGCTCTTTTTTTGGTGGGTTGATCTTCATTTGATGATTTTCTAAAAAATGTTTATTTTTTAGTTTTAGGTGGATACAATATCTTTATTTTATTTTTATGTGGTGCTGAGGATCGAACCCAGTGCCTCACACATGCTAGGTGAGCATTCTACAACCCCAGCTCTCTTTTGACAATTTGTAAGGCCTCCTTAAAGATTATGGAAAACAACCTATTGCATATGTTATAAGTATTTTTTACAATTTTTCATTTGTCTTTTATTTATGACTTTAAGGTCCAGTTGTTTTAATGTTTTGATTGTAAACCAGGCTTGGTGGCACATGCCTGTAATCCCAGTGACTTTGGAGGCTGAGGCAGGAGGATCACAAGTTCAAGTCCAGCCTTGGCAACTTGACACCCTATCTTAAAATTTAAAAAAAGAAAAAGAAAATATGTGACTACTAGGGATGCAGCTCAGTGGTAGACCACCCTGGATTAAATCCCCAGTGCCATAAAAAAGTTTTGATTGCAAAAATAACACTTGGTCCATTGGTTATAGATTCAGATGGTACAAAGGGATAAGAGGGGAATAGAAAAGGCTTTCTCCTCTCTAACCCTATACCCATGCCTCAGAAATAACCACTACAGGGGCTGGAATTGTGGCTCAGCGGTAGAGCACTCGCCTAGCACATGCAAGGCCCTGGGTTCGATCCTCAGGACACATAAAATAATAAATAAAATAAAGATATTGTGTCCAGTTACAACTAAAAAGTAAATATATATAAAGAAATAACTACTTCAGGTATCTCTCAGTGATAGAGTGCCTGCTTAGCATGCACAAGGTACTGGGTTCAATCCTCAGATCTGCAAAATAAATAAATAAAACCACTCTTCACTTTCTTACCTAAGCTACCAGGTATTTTCTGTGTTCAAAGTAAATATTTATAAATCCACTGATTCAACTTATATTTGGTGAGTGCTTATCATGCCAGACCCTGTGCTCTAATTTGGGCACACTGTGATAAACAAAATTGATACTGTCTCGACCACCATGGAGCTTATAGTTTGATAGGGAGATACAACAAATAAATCTGTAAGTCAGTACATGTGCACACTGTGATCAACACTGTGAGGAAAGAGATTAACTGGCACTGTGGAGGGAAGTCTCCAAGATGACCTCCATCATTCCTACCTCCCTTATGAAATTCTCAACCTTTGAGTGTGGTGGGTGGGATTTATTGATGCCTTATAACCAATTAAAAAAAAAAAAGCAGAGGCGATAAGGTGTCCCTTCTGAAATTGGGTTATAAAAAGACTGTTTTCTGGTTTGGATGCTCTTGTTCTTGGCTCCTTCATACTGGGGGAAGTAAGCTACCATGTTGTGAACCAATTTATGGAGAAGCCTGTGACACCTAGCCAGGATCTGAGGCCCTCAGTTGGACACCCTGTGAGGAACTGAACCCTGCCATGAGAGTGAGTGGCTCTTTTAGTGCTATTACTAGGTGCATATATATTTATAATTATTTTATCTTCCTGATGTATTGACCCTTTTTCATTATAATATGTCCCTCTTTATCTCTAGAATCATTTTTTTTTTTGGTTCTAAAGTCTATTTTGTCTGATTGAATATAGTTATTCCTGCTTTCTTGTGATGGATAGCCAATTCCAAGATATATCTTTTCTCATCCCCTTACTTTTTTTCTTTCCTTACTTCCTTTTTAGTCCTGGGGATTAAACCCAAGGGTGCTCTATCACTGAGCTACATCTGCAGCCCTTTTCATCTTGAGACAGGGTCTCACTGAGTTGCCCAGGATGGCCTCAAACTTGCTATCCTCCTGTTTCAGCCTCCTGGGTAGCTAGGATTACAGGCATGTGCTACTGTGTCCACCACATATTATATTTTTATTGCAAATGATACCCTTTTTCTGCAAAAAAATATTGATATTTGAAATGACTTTTGCCTGATACTAAATGACTCTGATTTTGTTTGCATAAGCTTGATGTACTTGTGCTTGTTCTTTTCCATTAAACCTACTTTTTAAAAAAATCTCATTTATAGGTGGAAGCTAAAACATGGATCTCACAGGAATAGGAAACAGAATAGTGCTTAACAGAGTCTGAGAAAGTGGGGAGTGGAGAGAGAATATTAACAGGTATCGGGTATACTTGGGTAAGAGGAATAGCTACTAATGTTCTATAGTACAGAATATTAGTGGTTGATAATTAGATGAATATTTCAAAATAGCTAGTTGAAAGAATTTTTGTTTTTGGTGCTGAGAATTGAACTCAGGATCTTGTGCACGCTAAGCATGTGCTCTACAAAGGAGCTACAAATCCTAGAGAGGAATTTGAATGTTCCCAATACAAATAAATGATAAATGTTTGAGGTGATGACATGCCAATTACCCTGATGTGATCATTAAACATTTTAAACATGTACAGAAATATCACACAGTACCCAGTAAATACAATTGTGTCGATTAAATATTTTTTTAATAAGGGAAAAGAATCAGTGATTTTAGATGTCTCTCTTCACTCCCATTGTGAATTTCTGTACTAATGTATCTGCTCTCTGCCACATTATGGGGCACCTTGCCTGTCAGAGTAGCTGAGTGGCCAAGGAAGATATGTTAACAATGATTCACAGTGGCTGTGTGGGGATTTCCCAGGTGCAGTGTCTGCCTAGTTGTCATGGATGCCTTGTTGCTCAGCAGTTTAAGTGACAACCTGCAAATTCATGGGTCTCCCAAGTAGCTTGTAAACATGAGCCTAAATCATGGCTAGAAGCCATTAGCTAACAACTGAGGGAGTCTCACTAAGTGGTTATGGGAAGCTCTCTGCCCTGCAGTCAGCAGCAGGTGGGGCCAGGTACAGAGAACCAGGTAGCACACTCATGTTCACCTTGAACCTTAGTGAAAGCCCAGAAGGAAAGCGGAACAGGGGGTTGGGAGGGGAGGGCAGGATGGAGGGAGAGACAGACTGAACTCATATCATTGAGTCCCTACAATTTAGCCTTTGCCTAGAGCCAGATGAAACCCTTAGGACTTTCATTTTGTAAGTCAATAAATTCTCCTTTTAAATTAAGTTAGTTTGAAGTTTAACTTGCAATTGAATGAGTTTTAAAGGCTGGATCCTCCCTGAACCTGAGCAAAGCTGCATATGCAAGAGTTCCCAGAAATAATCTGATAATGGTTACAACTTGATATTATCCAGCTTGACTGGATAGGGTCATAGGCCTTTATATTTCAGGAATTTCTTACATGTTTCCTGTCCATATACTGTCCACAGTAAAGTGACAAGAAAAAAAAAAAGCTGTGATCTTATTTCAACCTACTGGAGCCAAACTGTTGCATAAATTTGGGTCAGAAATGCTTTCATCTGCAAGAGAAAGCCAACCACAAACATTCTGTTCACATGCTCAAACAATGCAGGTAAGGAGCCAGACTCCATCTTCCTGCTCCCATAGTCTCAGCGTATTGGCTTTTCCACTTCCCTCTTTCACCTGATGGCTGTGAGACTGCCCAGAGTGCCAAGCAGCACACTCTCTCACCTCAGTCAAAGGGAGTAGATAGGAGCAGAGCCTTCCAGCAGGCATTAGTTTCTCTTCAGAGGGAATTGGGTCACATAGTCACTCCAAGGGGAGCTGGGAAAGGAAGTGTTCTGCAAACAGAGGTGAGATTACTAGGAGGACTTTCTTCTTGAACTGGTACAAAGTCCCACCTTCCCTGAGATTCAAGAATCTTCAATCACTGCCTGCCAAAAAAACATGGATTCTGCGAGCAGGGAAGGAGGGGAGTAGGTAGCAAATAGTAGTTACAAGAGCCATGTTGAAAGTTGGCCTCAGTCTGAGAGGCTGGGTTTTCAGCTGGATGATTTGCAGGAAGCCTTGACCCCTGGCATACTGCTGGTTCTGGGTGGACGTGGTGAGTTGTTGAGCACAAGGCTATGGCTGCAGCAAGGGGCTGGGAGTCAGAGCTGAGTTTGCTCAGCTCTGTGCTTTCTTGCTCCCATTCCACGCTATCACAGTATCTTGTTCTTTATCAAATAAGGAGGCTTGACTGGCTGAATCCTATTTCTCTTCCATGCTAAAAGGCTTGGGTTTAAATTGTCTTGTGTTTCTGAGTCTCTGTAGATCGTGTGCTGGTCTTAGCAGTGAACTTCCCAACTCTTCTATGCTTTCCAGCTTAGCAAAGCAGTCTGTCTCACCAGTGGGCAGGGCTCAGAGACACAGAGACCTGCTTTTCTGGGTAAAGCCCCATTATGCCCAGGTGACAAGATGAGGAGGGGAGGGCACAAATATCAGCCCTAGAGGGAGAGTCTGGGACTTGGGAGCACCCCGTTCTCCTGAATGTCACCCCAAACCAGGCCTCTGCCCTGCCTCAGTAATGGTAGGGACTCCCCAGAAGAGATTGGGGCTTTAGGGTTATGTGTCAAGCTTGTAGGGCTAGAACAAATGGGCCTCAATAGCTAGCTAAGTCCATCTCCCATAAAAAAGGCACTCTCCTCTAACTTGCAAGACAGCTCTTGGCCCTGGGGAATGTCTGAGAAACAGGCAGTGCAGTATGTGGCAAAACAAAGATATGAGGAAGAAGCGTGAGACCCAAGGGCTGCAAACAATCAGCCCTCGGTTGTCAGAAGATGGGTTCAGAGGCCAGCAAGAGGGAAATGACTTCTAGGACAGTAGCTGGTCCTGGGACCTGATCCCTGCCTTCCTCTTCATTCCCCCTCCCAGCCTGTGTCTTTCGAGCCACAGGAGGGGTGAAGGACAGTGGGATCAGATTGAGAAATCTTGCTGGGGAATACACTCAGGACACCATTTGTGTGCAGAGACCTCAGGAGCCCTGAAAAGGAGGGTTAGTCTGAAGTGAATCCAAGCCCTTGGAAGGTATGAGGGAGGGAGGGAGAAGGTGGTCCTGATTGCATCCACCCTAGTCATGTGGCAGAGGGGGCTGTTGGATTCCAGAGACACTGAGATGATGAGGCCAAAGAGCTTTCCTGATTCCTTTCAAACCCAAAGTCATGAGATTCTATATATCCCATCTGTTTGGGTTTGGTAGAAACTCTTAAGTATAATCTTCAAAAGAGAAACAGAAATGAGAGGGAAAAGAATCACACACAGTTGTACTTTTTTATATAGAATTTGTACAATATATTTCTCTTCATTTGCATATTTTATCCACAACTTAACATCCTTTTTATAGGCTGAACTCACTCAGCTGATATAATCAAAATTCTTTCTTTCAACCAAATAAGAAAAATTCAAAATCGTAAACCTGTAAGAAAACAAATTAAAAACGATGATGAAAATAAGTCACTCCTCTCATTAGGAACAGTGTCTGTACAATATATGATTTAGAACAGAATTTCTTTATAGATTAGGCACATGTTTCCACGACACCATATTCCTGCCAGTTTTATCTCATTCCAACAGTCTTGCTTCTTAAAAAGGGTCACAGGGATGTTGGCCTTGATGGAAGTCCTTTGGAATTCTGCTGCTCTGGGTTGGGGACCAGGAAAGTGGGGTATGGCTCAACGGCGCCACCTGGTGATCAGAAGCAGAGGCAGCGATGGTCTGTAGGGAGGCTAGGTCAGGCCAGGCCAGGAAAGGCCCTGCCAGATGGCAGCAGTTGTGTGTGAAGGGAAAACTTAGGCTTGTTCTATGCAAATGAAGTACAGAGAGACCCAAACAGCAAGGGTGGCGAACAGAGAGAAGCTCTGAGGAGTCCAGCGTTTATTTACAATTGCTCTTCCTGGTGGGAGGGTGGAGTAAAGCTGGTGGGCACTGCTGAGGGAGCAACTCTGCCCTGCCCTTCCCATCTGCCCAGCTTAACTCAGGTCAGTCCAAGGTGTGGAGGGGTATGGGTGGCCCCATCTTCTTGTCTATTTTCCAGGCTGTCCTTCATTGAGTCTGAGCCCACAGTGGGGCCTCTCCTCCAAGCACTGAGACTTGATCTTTGATTGCCCTCTCTGGAAACTTCTCCGTATTGAGACCTTTTTGGGTGAGAGTGGCATGGACCATGGGTCTTCTCTGGTGTTCAGGAAGCTCACAGAGCAAGGTTGGTTTGGTAAAGAGCAAAAGGTGAGCAAGGGGTTTCCACTGAACCTATGGGGATAGAACTCTACATCCCAGCTGTGGGGGAACCAGGCCAGGCCCCACCCCCAACATTAAGGCAGTGCACCTTAGGTCACTGCTGCCTTTCTTCCTGTCCCATCTGAAACCCAGCACCTCCCACTCTCTGACCATTTTCCCTGTACCCTGGGGCTCGGCTGAGAAACTAATTATAGGATGGGAAGGTCAATGCATCTTGGTCTTCTCAGCCAGAAGCAAAAGTGCCCTTGCAGGAAGTTGCTCCCACGGCTGCAAGGATCTGCCTCTGTAGATTGAGGCCAAGGGGCACAGTGCGCCATGGTGAATACAATTGGTCATGTTTGGCCCTTCCTTGGTTCGGCCTTGTGTGGTGATGTGCCTCTAACCCAGACACCTGTCTTTGAATGATAGCCACCTCAGGCATTCTTCACTCCTGCAAGTGCCACTGAGGCTGGTCCATGACCCACATGCCAATCCAGCTTCACACTCTAAAGTGTGGCTCTGGAAAGAGAATAATTAGCACTTCAGGGCAAAGCTAAAACCATAAAAATAAAATTGTAGAAGAGCATTCATTAGAACCAATGTAGTTATTGCTAGACAAGTGACAGCCAAGCAACCATGCAGGGCCCCACCGGTGGCAGACGTGACGGACTACCATGACCATCAAGCAGAAATAAAATCATTTCTCCTAAAATAAGACCTCCTTTGAAGCACTGCAAGCCTGCAGGTACCGAGGCTAGAGGATTCCTCCAGCTCTGCTACTTTCACGCACACCAACTTGTCCCCTGAGCCACCAAGCCCCAGTTCATTCCCTAGGGGCCCTCTCGGTTAGTCAGTATAGTTCTGTTCTGAAAACGCGAGATGGAAACTAAAACACGTCAGAACAACCAACTGAAAAAATCTGAAGTGCTGGGAGCCGGTATGGGGCGGACGTGCAAGGTGGCCTGCTAGCTGTTCCCAAGGGCACTTGTTTTCACTGGGGAATCCTCCGGGACAGCTGGGAGTGCAGGATCTAGGACAATGGGTCCTGTTCTGTTCGGAATGCTCGGGGATTGGTGGTGGCAGGGCTCGTGCCAGTTGTGGTTTTGATTTCTGAGTCTCAAGAAGAAAAAGCAAGGGGGGCTCCCAGCCAAGCTGCCACTGCTGCAGTCTCACTGTGAGGGTGGCTCTGGGCGGCTGGTGCCTTCCCCTTATGATGAGTACGGGCGGCTCCAGCTCAGCAGAGATAGAACCTTTCCAGAGAGGCTGCTTCCAGGCCTTCCCATGCCATCAGCTTCTGTACAGACAGCCCCTGGAGGAGGCTGGTCTCTCAACAGCCTTCCCAAGGGCCCCCTGCCTGCCCTTCCTCAAGTCACTCTGCCCTGTGTTGCTTGTTCTCATGTGCAATGGCCTGTGTACACACCGAGCCTGCACGCAGGGAGTTCTCGGAGATGAGGCTGCCTGGCATCTGAAGTGAGCTTGAGGAAAGCTGGGCGTTGAGGCCATGTGAGTTTTCCTGAATGAGGCTGGATGTCTGCTCTAAACCCCTGTGGACAGGTTAGTGAGACCCATGCATATCACATGGAAGCTAACACTCGACGTTCCAGAGGCGGGTGGCCTTGTTTGGGTAGTTGATGGCCAGGCTGATAGCAGCGATGTTCTGCAAAGCCTGTGGAGGGAGAGAGTTGTCACCAGGGTCCAGGGTCATTCACTTACTCATCCACTGAATGCTGATGAACAAGACCCTCAGCTGAGCACTGAGGAAGTAGGGATAGGTTCCTGAGGTGAGCCAGATGTGGCCCCTGTCACCTGGAGGACTACAGGCTAGAGTGAGAGGTGTATTTTGTGGAAAAACAGCACAAAGGTGCAGAAGAGGAAGGACACGACACACATGAGAAGTGAGTAGCCAGGGTCAGGGAACCCCATAGGGGTCCAAAAAACAGTGTTGGGAAGGCAGATGCCCTGGAAGGCAGGTCAAGTCTGTCCTTCAAGCTGAGGGCAGCGGGAGAGTGGAGGTGGAGGAGGGAATAGGGGGACAGGCCAAAGACCACTGGTGACAAACTAAATGAGCTGTGGGAGGGTCAAGGAGGGCAAGGAGGCAATGGAGACTGGATAAAGGGCAGGTACCAGAGCCAGGCACATAGGAAAGCTGCCATGTTGAGTTTCTAGCACCCAAACTGTCAACTACCAAAACTCCTTATACTGTGTCATGAAACCAAGCATGGTGGCAGCAATGTTGGCAGGTGGCTGTTAGGAGGGAAGCAATTTTTACTCTGTTTACAAACCGCAGGTGATGCTCACAGACTCTTCAGTCTTTGCTGAGGCAATTCCAGCTTCAGAGTTGCCATTCCTAAACTGCATTGATCAGGGACACCCTTTCTTTTGGGAAGACTGTGTGCAGAGAGGACTCTCAAGGGATAGAGCTCTTACTTGCTCTGGCTAGGAATTTTAGCTGTATGCCCACCCAGGTGTGACCTGTGAGCTTCTGTGTCCTGCCTGTCTGCTATGGGGGTGGGTCACAGTCTGTAAGTCCAAGGTTCTCATGAGCAGCCTGAGGCTGGGGAATTCCCAGAGCCCCCTCTGGGGTAATGAAGGTCACGTTTCACTGTCTTGTGAGCACATAGTGCCGTTTTCCAGCAGCTAAACTGTGAAAATATGGCAGACTGAGAGCAGCTACAGAAGAGAATCCAGCTGCCAGACATTAAAGAGATCTGCAAAAATGGAACACACTGCCATCCTTCTCAGTAATTATTTTGTAAGATGGGCATGATGGTTAGCCTAACGTGGAGTCCCGACTATTTGGGAGGCTGAGGTGGGAGGATCTTTTGAGCACAGGAGTTTGAGACCAACCAAGAATCTGTCTCAAAGAAAACAAACCAGAGTATTGAAATATGAGTTGTTTTTCACAAGTCACTCATATTAATATGAAATGTGTTTTCCATTATTTAAAAAATTAATTGATAAATGTTTAAATTTTGATTTTAATTTCTAGATTTAAATATCTAATTTCTAAGAATATATAGTAATGTATATGATGCATACTTTCTGGGATCCTCAACAATTTAAAAGTGTGAGGGGTCCTGAGTCTAAACAGCTGTCGGAAGAAGAGTTTTCCTATGAGGGAAGCAAAGTACATCCAAAAATATCTGAAATCTGACTGTGTGGAAACTTCAGGGATCAGCCAAACTAAATTTAAGGCACTAGTTGTTTTGGTTTTAAAGACACAAATTCTTGCTAGTGTCTTCTGACCCTACAGTTTAATACAAGTGACACTGATAAATGGGGCTCGCCTGCTCTCTCTGAGCACCAGAGGGAAGGGACTGAATTGGAACCAAGCTCTGTAAATTGCAGGAAGTTAGTAGTTGTTGCCTAGGGCACCACAGTCTGCCCTGGCAATGGTAGGATCATGATGTCCACCACAGGGACACGGCCTCAGGGACAGCTCTGCTAGGGGAAAGGAGGTACCTGTGCTGCACAGCGGAGAAGGTGATCATCCGTGGTTAAGGCCAGCAGGTACTCCTGCAGCAAGCCAAGCTCCTGTGGAGAAAGCACGGCCAGTGAGCAAGGGCAGCATGACCAGATGAAGGGAAAGCCCACCCAAGAAACAGAAGTCCCACTTGCTCTAGAGCCACGGAAAGAAACTGACTGGAGAGGCCAGGGGCTGGTTCCAGGGCTAGTCCTGCCCTGAGGCAGGGATCCCCCTCCTCAGGTCAGTCTCTTCTGACTGAGGGGGAGAGGTAAAGGCGTCTGAAAGGCCCTTTCATCTTGCACATTCAATGAATCTATTGTGCCCAGGGGAAGAGAGAAGAGGAGGAAGAGGAACCCACTCCATTAGTTTGATTTTCCAAAACTCCCTTGTTGTCAAGGGCTGGTCCAAGGCGGTACCCCTCCCTCCCGCTTTGGCTTTAGGCCAGACAAAATAAGCAATCCAGTGCTGACCTGAGGGCTTCCCAGGGCTAGGGAGAGGAGAGGGCCCAGACTGAGGGCCAAGCTGGCCTCCCTGTACAGGCCTGCCAGACAGCCGGTGGCCCAGAATTGAGCTATGGCCCGAGTCCTGCCCTGAGTAGTAGAGGGGGAAAAACACATGGCGCACCATCCTCCCTGCCTAGGCCTTGGGGCTAGAGGTGGGCAGGACCCTCACCTGGGCGCGGTTCTCGGTGACAAAGAAGAGCTCAGTGAGGGCACGATGCAGGGGGAGGAGGATGCCAGGTTGGGTCACATCCTCAAACAGGCTGTACTCCATGTGGGTAAAGAGTTGCCACAGTGGCTTCAACAGTGCAAGGTCACAGAGATCACTGCAGGGGGAGTCCAAAACAGGGTTGGATAACTGAAGACCAGGCAAACCACAGTGGACAGCTGGTGGCAACTGCGGCTCAGACCCTTTCTCCCACTCCTGGTACAGCTATCATAAATCAGTCCCACCCACACTCCCTCCAAAATAGCTGCCACCAACAGCAAAGAGGGAAAAGCAAAGAACTTAAAACCGACCCCAAGGCAACAGGAGAGCCTGAAGTATGTTGACTAGAATTATATTGTGCATCTTTTTTTTTTGTTTGTTTTTAAAATTTCTTACATACATGACAATAGTGGAATGCATTACATCCATAATTATCCATTCACAGCACAATTTTTCGTAATTCTGTATATAAAGTATGTTCACGCCAAATTATGCCATTATACATGAGCTCTCTTATTGATTTTTTTTTGTGTGTGTGTGTGCATCTTTAAAAATGACTATAGGGAAGACTTTCCAATGACAGTGGGAAAATCTGAAGACAAATGTTAAGTGAAAGAAAGCAAGATGTAACACCACACTCACAAAAGATAATTTAAAAGTGAAAAACAGAACTACTTAAAATATCATGACAGCAACCATTATTTTGATGCAAGGCTTGTAAAACACAGAAAATTTGCTTGCAAGGTTGCTCAACCAGAGAGCGCCTAAGAAAAGCAGAGTCCTTTTCAGACCCCTGTGGAGAATAGAATCCAGGGCCTGTGTTTCAGTGGTGGGTGTGCTGTGATTCTAGCTCAGCATTCTTCAGAGAAGGAAAAGCAGAAAATCAGTAATATTCTGGGGCTTACTATATGATATCTCTCTCTCTCTCTCTTTCTCTCTCTCTCTCTCACACACACACACACACACACACACACACGTAATGATTTTGCCTTTTCTCTTATGACTTGAAAAAGAATTCTGTCCACTTAAGTGGTATCTTAAATCAACAGTTTTCCCTCAGAGGAATAAGCAAACAGGAAAATGCAATTTTTTTTTTTAAAGAGAGAGTGAGAGAGGAGAGAGAGAGAGAGAGAGAGAGAGAGAGAGAGAGAGAGAGAGAGAATTTTTTTTTTTAATATTTATTTTTTAGTACTCGGCGGACACAACATCTTTGTTGGTATGTGGTGCTGAGGATCGAACCCGGGCCGCACGCATGAAAGGCGAGCGCGCTACCGCTTGAGCCACATCCCCAGCCCCAGGAAAATGCAATTTAATTTGATTTATACAGACAGTGTCTTTTCCTTTTTTTGCTGTTGTTACAGCATGAGGATTGAACCCAGGGCCTCAAGCATGTTAGATAATTGTTTTTCCTCTGAGTCACATCCCAGACTTTATAGAGACACTTTCCAGCTAATTTTTAGGAAAGCACTAGGAATGTGAGACAAAGGCATCCAACTAGTCTGGCCTCCCTCCCCTAGGGGTACCTCTCTGGTTTGGCCTCTAGGCCAAGCTCACAGGCCAGCATATCTCTAACTTTCTAAGGTGGCAAGGTATCTTTTTTTTTTTTAAGAAGAAACTCTTTTTTTTTTTTTTTTTTTTTAGAGAGAGGAGAGAGAGAGAGAATTTTTTTAATATTTATTTCTTTTCTAGTTCTCGGCAGATGCAACATCTTTGTTTGTATGTGGTGCTGAGGATCGAACCCGGGCCGCACGCATGCCAGGCGAGCGCGCTACCGCTTGAGCCACATCCCCAGCCCCAATGGCAAGGTATCTTGGGAGCTCCCTCGAGGAGTGTAGGAGTGTCTCCATTGGAAGAAAATTGGCAAAGACCTGCAAACTACGGTTCTGCCAGACTGCAGACTACAGATATATTCACCCAAATAGCTCTCATTGGAAGTCCACATGGGGCTAAGAGAACTTTGATGCCTGCATATGAGGACATGGAGGTAACAGCAACCATGTCTAGCTTTCACTCTCTCCCTCCCTGACACCACCCTATGGCTGACTTCATGAGCTGTCATTTCTCTTACCTGAATTGGAGAGCCTTTATTTATTTATTGGTGATACTGGGAATTGAACCCAGGGCCTTATGCATGCTATGTAAACGCTCTGCCACTAAACTACATCCCCAGCCTTTTAAAATTTTATTTTGAGACAGGGTCTCACTAAATTGCTTAGGGTCTCACTAAGTTGCTGAGGCTGGTTTCAAACTTGTGATCCTCTTGTCTCAGTCTCCTGAGTAACATTACAGGTATGTGTCACCCTGTCCAGTGAATAAAGTTTTTTTTTTTTTTTCTAATTTTGTTTAGCTGTAGATGGATACAATATCTTTATTTTTATTTACTTTTATGTGGTGCTAAGGATTGAACCCAGTGCCTCATGCATGCGAGGCAAGCACTCTATCACTGGACTACAACCTCAGCGGGAATAAAGTTTTTTTGAAACAGCAACTCTATATGACAACAGAAGACAACCTTTTATTCCAAATATCATCAGCCTATTTTGGCTAGCATTCTATATGTCTATATGCCTTAAAAATGACAGAAAGATGCAGGAAAATGGAATTCCTAACAGATGGGGGTCCATCACCTTTCTTGTGAGAGGAAGAATAAGGTAAATAATGCCTGCAATTCCTACTTCTATTCAACATTATATTGGGGGTACCAGCTAGTGTAAAAGGCAAAAAACTGTTTCTAAGAATTAAATATAAAATGTACACAATATGACTGAGCAATGTTTTATCTACATGTACACTCACTCTTAGAATAAAAAAATTTAAACTGGGTATGGTGGCACAGGCAAGAGGATTGTAAGTCTAGGACAGTCTGGACAACTTAGCAAGATCCTGTCTCAAAATAAAAACCAAACAGGGCTGGGAAAGTAGCTCAGTGGTGGAGTGCCCCTCAGTTCAATCTCCAGTACCACAAAAAAAGAACAAACATAAAATTTATCAAGGTTACTAGATATTAGGGCAATATATAAATATATATCAATTTGTTTAGTCTTTTGCTGAGATATGCATATTTCAGCAAAAACAAAAATAAGTTTAAATTATTAATTATAATAGCATCAAAAACATTAAACCCTAGAAATAAATTTTAAAAAAATGTTATGCAAGTTGTCTACATAGAAAACTATGAGGGGCTGGAGTTGTGGCTCAGCGGTAGAGCACTTGCCTAGTACATGTGAGGTCCTAGGTTTGATCCTCAGCACCACATAAAAATAAATAAATAAAGATATTGTGTTCAACTAAAAAATAAATATTAAAAAAAGAAAACTATGATATATTATGAAGAACTAAGTATGGCGGAAGATATAATGGTTGTGGATTAGAGGACTTGATTCTCCTCAAATTGATCTACAGAGTCCATCAATATCTTATTAGGGTGCTTTGAGGTATAGCTCAATGATAGAGTGCTTGCCTCACATGTGAAAGCTCTGAGTTCAATCTTAGTACTGCAAAAAAAAAAAAAAAAAAAAAAAAAAATTTCCTTAGGTGAGATAAGTATGAATGTGTGAAAATGTGCGTGCGTGCTCGTGCGTGCGTGCGTGCGTGTGTGTGTATGTGTGTGTGTGTGTATGTGTGTGTATATGCAGGTATGGAAGCACATGAAGAAATTAACAAACTGATTGTAAAATGAAGTGCACAAGGTTAAAAATACCTAAGATAGGGGCTGGGGTTGTGGCTCAGCAGTAGAGTGCTTGTCTAGTACGTGCGGGGCCCTGGGTTCAATCCTCAGCACCACATATAAATAAAATAAAGATATCGTGTCCAACTACAACTAAAAAATAAATATTAAAAAAAAATATCCAAGACAGTTGGGCATGGTGGCACACACCTGTAATCCCAGTGGCTCAGGAGGCTGAGGTAGGAGAATCACAAGTTCAAAGTCAGCCTCAGAAATTCAGCAAAGCCTTGTCTCAAAAAAAAAAAAAAAAAAAAAAAGAAAGAAAAGAAAAAGGCGGGGGATGTGGCTAAGTGGTTAACTCCCCCTGGGTTCAATCCCTACTACCAAAAAACTCAAGATAATCATGAAGATGAACTAAGCGAAGGATTTATACTCTTATATATGTAACTCTGTTATCTCTATTATAAAGCTATAATCTAAACAGTGTGATACTGGCAGATGGATAGCCAAAAGACCAAAGAAACAAGAGTGAACAGAAACAGACATATGCATGTATGGACAAGGGTAGTGCTGCAAGTGGGTGAGGGAAAAAGTGGTCTCTGAAGAACAAGTGGAGACCTGTATGGTGGACTATAGAGCAAAGTATGCAAGGAAAAACAAGCTTCTAGAAGGTAACATATGAGATATCTTCATGACCTTTAAGTATGGCAAAAATTATTTAAACAGGATACACAAAGCACTAACGGAAATGATAGATGAAATGGAAGACATTAAAATTACATAAACCTTTTTATCAAGACACTACCAACAGAGAGAAAAAAGCAAGCCATAGGGTGGGGGGAGACATCTGCAATCCATATGGCCAACAAATGACTCGGAGCCTACCTGTGGGTGCAACAGTGCACAATCCTCAGAAGTAAGTGGATGGCTTTTAGTCGCTGGTGACCAGTTTGGCGACAAGCAACGCCCACCAGCCATTCCCAAATTTTGCCCAATGGGAGATGAGGCACGACCGTTTCTTCTGACAGCATCTGCTTCAAAATCTCGAACCCTGGCCAATCCCCCAAAACACAAATATTTTAAAAACCAACTCTAACAATTAAGTACATTAAGAATTATACATTTTATAAACAGCAGTTTATAAAAATAATATTTTATAAACTGCACAGGTTTTAATAAATAGGATAAAATAATTGTGATCATTAAAATTTTAGCTGAAACTAAGCTTTTTGTAAAAATAACAGGAAAAACAGGAACAACATTCTCATTTTATCATTTTTTACAAAATGTCTTGGCAATTCCAAGGGAACCAGAGTCTTATTTTGGTCCCAACAGATGGCTCTTTTATCTGACCATTCACGTTTACAACTAGCTAAACATATCATATCTAAGAAAGGCAGGCATGAAGTTTGTGAGATACCTTTGGGAAGCCTTAGAGAAAAGTACGTGCTTTAAAGTTCATGATGCCACTAACAGCTACAGAAAGTCCTGGCCAGCAAATCATACGAACGGAAAGAGTAGAGCTCACACCTGTCTGGAATCGCCCTAGGTGTCCAGCCGTCACGGTGAATTTGTAGCCCCACTCAGTGTTGCTCATGTCAGAGGTAAATCGGTAGTACAGAGTATCTCCTGGGTCACAAAGAATCAAAGATACATCAGGAAACAGGAGCAACAGGGAATGGAAACTGAGGTGTTTCGAATGAATGTATTAAGTTCAATTTGAAATCCTCCAATAATTTCCCTTCTCAGTATTACATTTAAAGCCTTCATGTGAAGAGTATTTTTTTTACTACCTGGAAGCTCAAAATCTTTCCATTTCTGTTGAGACCCGCTGAAATTATGTCGATCCTGTTGAAAGTCACTGCTGCTAGACATGGCTAATTCGTCACAGCCTTCCTCTGTGTTGCATTGAGGGTCAAATTTGATTGAGAGGTAGATTGCACCAGGAATGTGAACTTTATCCTAGGGAGGAGTGACAAAGAATGCTTCCATCACTACTGACCACTGGGGGGCTGGGGATGTGGCTCAAGTGGTAGCGCGCTCGCCTGGCATGCGTGCGGCCCGGTTCGATCCTCAGCACCACATACGAACAAGGATGTTGTGTCCGCCGAGAACTAAAAAAATAAATATTAAAAATTCTCTCTCTCTCTCTCTCTCTCTCTCCCCCCTCCTCTCACTCTCTCTTTAAAAAAAAAAAAAAAAAAAAAAAAAAAAAAAAAAAACTACTGACCACTGGGTACCACTGTGACTGTCACTGCAACTGGGGGTATGAGAATGAGTAAGCCAGAGTCCTGCCCTCCAGGGCTCTCAGTCCAGCTGGGACATGGAGAACACAAAGACCACTGTGTGGTGCAGGGTAGGGCACAGCAGGACAGGCAGAAAAGGGTCCAGTGTAGGGGTGGTCAGATTGTTGTGAAAAACAAACACAAAGGAGAAACTTATCAGGAGAAAGGGGCACATGAACACACTGGGGAGTCTTCAGGAAAGGAGCAGCACTGGAAAGGTCTGGCGTCTTCAGGCTCTCTTTGGACAGCAGGGCGTGCCTTAGAAAGGAGAAAGTCTTGGTCTTGACTAAGGAAGGGTCACTTTACAACTGTTTAGAGACAGGCTGGGCTGGGGCCAGACCAGAGGTGGGGAGTCAGGAAGGAGCAGCAGCAGGAACCCCACAGAAGGAGAAGACAGTTGGGGGGAGACAGGGAAGACAGTATGATACTCTTTGGGGCACGACTTGGTGGCTGATCAGAGATTCTGTGAGGTCTGGGGAATGGGAATGGAGCCCAATAAAGAAGAAGCTTGGACGGAGAGGGTGAGGTGGACAAAACAACATCTCAGCTGAGCAGCAAGTGAGTTTTAAACCAGCTTTCGGCACCCACCCTGTTGCTGTAGGGTGCTTTCCACTCAGAAGCTTAGGTCTTGCCAACTCCAGCATTTCTAAAGGGCTGAAAAATGGCACGTGCTATTGTTGAGAATAATTGAGGCTGCCCCACCCCTGGTTCATCCAAATTCCTCTCTCTCTGTTTAGATACAAATTAAGGGTGGAAAAGATGAGGCTTTTTGGTTGTGGTAATTAAAAATGGGGCTGGAGTCACTAAGGTGTGGCCAGGTCTCCAGGAGACAGTCGAAGAGCAAGGCTAAACTAGAGCCACACACTCACTGCCACCAGAAGCCAAGGATTTACTCTGAGGAGCTTGTGTGGGAAAAAGTAAACTCCCTCCTGGAGCCAGGGGGCCATTTTCCCCCTACTAAGACAAGGAAGGTGAGGAGAAGGGAGACTTAGCTTCAGAGAAGAGACAGCAGGGTGCAGAAGGAAGCACTTTCTTTGTTAGGGCTATGAAGGGAAGAGCTAGTGAGGGAGGACGTGAGGGAACTGCTCAGGCCATACCTCAAAGCTGGTGTTGTTGTTATAGGGGTGTTTCGATTCCCTCACTTGCACCTCCATTCCTGGCTCCTCCATGAACTGGCAGGCAGCCAGGGCCATGGTCCCCAGCATGTTCTCTCGGCAGCCCTGCAGCACCTTCTGTAGGATCTGGTGGGACACAAGGCAAGTAAGGGCAGGACCTTCCAATGGCCTCAGGAGGAAGGAGGGAGAGCCTACCTTGGCCCAAGGTCCACTCAAAGGTTTTAGCATCATCCTGGATCCAAAACAAGTCTCTGCCACCCTTTCCCCGCAAAAACCAACCCATTGGCCACTTCTAATTCAACCAGGTCTCTGCTGTAAATCAAAATACTGAAGTCTTTTCAGAATAATGCTACTTCTAAGAAGGCTGAAAGAACTAATAAAACCAATCAGAGATGATCCTGGCCCCCAAAGAGATACTAGCTGAGCAGGTAGAGGAACCTCTGGTTAAGTAATTCCAGCACACAGTGATTAATGGCCAGGATGAAGTATAGAGTGAGGAGCTCCATAGGATATGAATGGAGGAAGGACATGTCCAAGAGAAGGACTATTAGGGGCATAATAGTTCCCTTGTATCCAGAAAATAAATATAACTAGAGAACTGCAAGTATCTCCAGGGCTGTGTCACTGGCAGATGACCTAGAAGAGACTTAGAAACTGGTGGTATTCTTAGATGGATGAACTAAGGGTTAGAAGACACCACATGCATGTAGGCCAGGGGGATAGAATGGAAAAGTACTAAATGTGACTTGAGATTTCTGCACTTGAAATGGAAAGATGGTGACAAAACTTTCTGACTCAGCTGAAAGAAGTAGCCAGGGCTGCTGAGTTCTAGGCCAGGGTGTCTTCTGCTATGTTGGGTCCTCTGCTTCTAGGTAGTACGAAGTGGAAGAGAGGCTTCTCACTCAGCATTACTTTAAAAAAACAAATTGAAGACTTAGTTTAAAAACAACAGAAAATGGCCTTCAGCTTGAAAGTTAAGATTAGAGAATTGGACTTCAGAGAATGGCAGAGACCCTGGTGAGACTCCAGCTCTGCTACCCAGAGGCCAGGAGTCTTGACAAAGCCGCTCTGGCTTGATCTCCACCTACGATATCTGGGGTCATGATGTAACACAGGTATGAACAGAGCATCTGACCTGAGTTGACATTCTAGAAATGATGCTTTAAAACAAAAGACAAAAACCTCTATCTTCCTGTATCATGGAAACAGGCTACCAGAGAGTCCTCACTAACCCTGTCCTCTGGACTTTGTATTATGTGAGACTCTGGGACAAGAAAAAACAAAGACTACCTAGGAGAGTTGTATGATGTGTAGGTGTAAACAACAGAGGCAGAACCCAGGCAGGTTTCATGGGACCACTATTGCCAACATTCCCTGAACATCAAGTCTGTGCTAGATCGTAAACTCTGCTCCAAGTCAATCTATGGGAGAATCAACAGTGACTCTACCTTTGCTGCTTCATATCTGTCAGGAACTAACTCCAGAAGCCTATCCAAACTGAGACAGGGGCCACTGAGATAGGGAGGAAAGGGCAGAGCCTGGAGGATGAGTGCATAAGCTTAATATGTTTAACTACCTTCTCCCACTGGTGTTTTTCCTCCAGCTGCATGAACATATCCAAAATATAGGTCATGTGTGCAGGACCACTTAGCTCCAGGATGTCCTCGCTCACTGGCACATGCCCGGGCCACTTGGCTAGTAGGGAGGCAAGTACATGGCGGGCATAGAGGACAGCTGTGGCTTCATTCACTCGGAAGAGGTAGTCCCGGACAGCCCTCTTGCTCTTGCAGTTCAGCTCCTTGTGCAGAAGGGCAGCACTCTTGCTACGGCGCTGCTTGGCGTAGCTCTGCTGTAGCTCGCTCTCCGTGCTGGAGATCAGCTTCTGGGTCACAGGGTTTGATTCAGCAGTGGCTTGGTTGCAGCGTGCAGGCCAGGACTACAAAGCCAAGACCACTGTTACAAAGGTCTGGCCTTTTCACAGTGGGGGAGGGGGGTGCAGACACTTTGTTCCCAAGGTGAGTGACATACCAAGC
This sequence comes from Spermophilus citellus, assembly GCF_964194105.1. Taxonomy (NCBI): domain Eukaryota; kingdom Metazoa; phylum Chordata; class Mammalia; order Rodentia; family Sciuridae; genus Spermophilus; species Spermophilus citellus. The sequence continues at coordinate 25,614,688 of NC_138199.1, read as the reverse complement.
ATGGCAAGATAATCATGTCTGTATCCATAGCTTTGGCGCTCTGCTCTTCCAGTCTCAAACTTCTACTGGGCTGCCACCTCTGAGCCAGAGACCGTATCCTTTCATCTGTGGTGAGCTCATCTCCATCAAACCTGAAGGGAAAAATACATAAAGTTGGGTACATCAAATGTACAAAGACAAGCGTTTCACCTGTAATCAAATTTGTCAGAATGTTATCAGGACTATTTTCCGGTAAGTATGCAATTACAGTATTACTCTCTATATTCTATATATTGGAGTCACAGCATTTATTCATTCATGTGTGTAGAGGATAAAAACTGTCCTTCAGGATCTATTCTGTTTCTCTTTTAGAAACAAGGTTCCCTGAAATTCTAGCAGGAGACCCAGTCACCCGGCTAGAGGCATGGTGTCCAGCCCCAGCAGCTTGATGTACATGCAACTAGATTCTTGCCAACTGGAGGTGAGTGAGGTATTGTGCCCCATACAGAGACTACCCTCAAACAATTGGACTAAAGATGTGCTCCTCTCTCTCCCTCTTATCTTTCCTCTGAAATGGACCCAGAGATGGTGAGAATGAGCTAGCTTTGATTACACACATGAGGATAACACCCTTGGGATCACTAGATTACTTTATGGGGCAGAACTGTCACCAACCCTGGACTGTTACATGAAATAAAAATTCTATTTGTCTTGATCTGTAATATTCCTGCTTTTTAAGTTATAGCAGCTTCAACTATCCTTGACAGTCATCGTCTCACAGCCTCTGCTTCATCTCACAAAGGACTTAAGGCAATATATAAAAAAGAGATATATGATAGAATAGAAACATGAATAAAAAATTAAATTAGAATTTATGATAAATTAGAATAAGAAGTCAAAGGGGTGGGGGTGCAGCCCAGTGGTAGAGTGCTTGCCTAGCATGAGTGAGGCCCTGGGATTCATTTTTAGGACCACATATGTATGCATGTGCATGTGTGTACATACACACACACACACACACACACACACTCAAGAAGTTAAAATTAGGATCTGGAGATAGAGGAGGAGATCAGATTGCAGATACATGAAGTTCTAAGCAAATTGATGAGCTAAGCCCATGAACAACCTCTGAACCTCTTGGCCAAGAGAAAGGAATATTATTAATCACATAATCACTATTGAGACAAAGCCAGGAAAATAATTTATAATGGTGAAAAACCAAATCCAAAACCAAAAAAACCCCTTTTGAGCAAAAATGCCTCCTCTGTACTGTCTGCTCATTGGGGTCACATATGAGAGACAGCCCAGTGACTGCATCCATAAAATGGGTTTGCTCTAAGAGGCAGACTGCATAGGTATCCTTTTCCAAGAAAGCCAACCACATACTTCTTGGTGATCCATGCAGTGCAGCACAGTTACCTTTCATGTGACTCCAAAAAGAACTACAACCCAGCATCCTTCCTGAGCCTGGCCTGGTAGGGCTTCTTTCTGGATCCCACTAGCAGCTGGCTCATCCTCCTACCCTCACTTGCTGTCTCACTTGGCACACTGTGGTGCAATTAAATGTCCCTTACCTCTTCTGAACTTCCAGGAAGAAAGAATCGGTCTTTTTCATTTGCAGCTCAAATATGGCCCGGAGAATGTGCAGAGGGGCATTGAGGGCATCATGAGCCATCTAAAGGCATAGGAGGAAGCAAAAGAGAAATGATGAGCAGTGTTTCAACACATTAGTGAGAATCTGAAGTTAGAAGGGATAAAAACCATATCTCAAAAGTTACTACAGGTTATGATTGAAGAATATTATATAGGTAATTTTAAAAAGCACATAAAATTATAAAGCATTAAAACACGAACTATAAAATTTACATTACTATTATAAATTCAAAGAAAAGATGACGACAACAAAACACACAATTCTAATAGTTAATATTCGTCATTCCCTGCCAGCTTCTCTGTAGCTGTCCCATACTCAGGTTTGACAACCAGCACACAAACCTAAGCACTATACTTTATTTATTTTTTATTTTTTAATTGTTAATGGACCTTTATTTTTATTTATTTATATGCTGTGCTAATAATCGAATGCAGTGCCTCACACATGCTAGGCAAGTGCTCTACCACTGAGCCACAACCCCAGCCCCAACTATACTTTCTTTTGAGATTTTTTTAAACACTGTTTTTCTGGTATATATTCTGCACTCTCTGCTTACTCTTCATATAGTTAGACTCTCTGAAGTCCAAGTTCCACTCATTTCACATCATTCCAAACAAAAGTAGTTAATGTGGGAAAGTAAGAGTATTTCTGAGAAGGGGAAAGAGACTATCATTTGGGAGTTCATAGATAGGCCTTAGGGCTTTATTTATTCTGGAAATAACATGCAAAGTTTTATAAGCATATGTAAAATTGAATATGTATTTTATGGGAGAGAGGATTGACAGCTTTTGGGTCCACGACTAAAAACATTTAAAACTATTTCTTTGGCACTTTTCCATTTTTCTGGATCAATTCTGCATAACATGTAGACTGAGTCTTTAACAAGTGAATTCTCAGGACATGAGACTGAAGCATTTCATGTTTAGTCTAAAGCTTAGCCTGTACCAAAAAGAACCCACACCTCCAAAGCCATGCTCCATCTTCACAATAACCCAAGAACATACCAAGAAACATATTCTGGTGGGCTCATCCAGGCCTTCCAGAGGGTCTAGCTTTTTCTGATCTGGGTCTCCAGGACTACTGACTGGTCGTTCCACCTCTTCCTCTTGGTCCCCTCGCTCATCCAGTTCAAGTTCTCCATGTTCAGCCAGAGTGCTGATCTCCTTTTTTGAGGAATACAGCATGATGGACAGAATCTACATGGAGAGGAAATCAGGTAGGGCAGAAAGGTAATATTCAGTGGGTGAGAAGACAACACAGTTCTTTAACCATGTAAAGGGAGAAAATATTTTACTTAACTTTTTAAGACATTATAATTCACATAAAACATGTAAAATTAGTACAGAAACATGAAAAAGTGTTCAATTGTACTTGAAATTGAAGAAATGCTAATAACAACCATGGAGGTCCTGAAGTTTATTAACTTTTCCATGACAGTGTAAACTGATATTATCTTTCAAAACTTGTTCTGATAAACTGTAAAGAGCTATAAAAATGTTCATATTCTTTGACCCAGTAATTCATCTTTAGGAAGTGTATAAAATATGTAAAACGTTCTATTCAAAATACAGTCATTGAAGAATCAATAAGGGCAAAAAACAAAACAAACCAAACCAAAAACTGCAAAGCACCTTCCTGTATCATATATAGCCATCAAAAACAGTGATTATAGGGCTGGGAATGTAGCTCAGAGGTAAAGAACTTGCCTAGCATGTATGAGGCCCTGGGTTCAATCCCCAGTATGTCAAAGTCAAGCCCAAAATTGTAGCTATGAAAATTGCATAGAAAAATGCCTGTCATATGACCTCAATTTATTTGAATAGTATATGAATTGTGCAATATAAATTTACATTTCTACTACAGATATGTAGAAAAAGAATTAGAAGGAAATATACAAAATGCTAATGGTAGCTGTGTTTGAAAGTGAAATCTGGAGTTTTTCTTCCCTTTATATTTTTGAAATTTTCTGCAGTATGGTTCTATTGTTTAAGTAACAAAAATACTCTAAAACATTCTCTAAGATTCAGAGTTCAAATGCTTTCTCATATGGGGGAACGTGGGAGGATGAGAATGGGAAAGACAGTAGAATAAATCAGACATAACTTTCCTATGTTCATATAAGAATACAAAACCAGTATAACTCCACATCATGTACAACCATAAGAATGGGAAGTTATACTCCAGGTATGATATGTCAAAGCACATTCTACTGTCATGTCAACTAAAAAGAACAAATAAATAAACAAATAAAATAAATGGTAAAACTTTCCCATTTTTAAATGTATATTTTTAAGTTGTAGATGGACAAAATACCTTTATTTTATTTATATGTGGTGCTGAAGATTGAACCCAGGGCCCCATACACACTATGCGAGCACTCCACGACTGAGCTACAACCCCAGCCCTCTTTCCCATTTTTAAATTGGAAAAAAAAAATGCTCCCTCATATTTTAGCATATTTTCTTAACCCTAAGCCAGCCTCATCTGGTACTCAGAATAACTTTTTCCAGTTCAGATCTCTGTGCCACCAAGGGTGGCAGGTGTACTACTCCTGCTGCAGCAGCAGCTGTGCCTGCACCTGGAGTGCATACTTGGCACAGAAAGTCCTCAGGGAACCACAGTAACTCCACTAAGAAAAATCTAAGGCCTCAGGGAAATAGCAATAAAATTAAATTATAAACTGAAATCCCTCATAAAATAAACATAAGTGAGAACAAATTTAGAAACTGATTAGCTCAAGGAACTTTTTTAAAAGGGAAATAATAATTCAAGGGCACACTTTATTACATGATATAATGGTCAATTATGTGCTTCCATAATATACTTCTCAATGTTCTTTGAACAAACATCAAATTCATTTTCCCTGACAGGGGAGGACAGGTGTCATAATTCCTAATTCCAAAAGGGAAGACAGAAACAAGGCAGAGTTTTAAAAACTGTAAAGAACTATAGTGCACAGGGCAGAAGCAGCCAGAACAAGCTTTCGCTTCTAGCTTTTAGGCCTGTAGACTTGCACCGGGCAGGAGTACGGGCAGGAGTACGGGCAGGAGTAGCAGGAGCCATCTTTGTCCCTTACTTCCAGGTCCCGGAGGAGCCATGTTTTACTGAAACCGGTTCCTTTGCTACACTTTTTCACCAACAGCTTCAGCAGATCAGTCTGAAGAAAGGTTGCATGGGTTTCTTCAAAACCATGAGCCTGCCAAAGAGAAAAAGAATGATTTACAGCCACTTTAGAGTAAAGAAGATAAAGGTCAATTGGAAAGATGCAAGCTTTTCTTAGAGACTAATCTCAACTCTGGTGGCCTAGACTCACCTTCCAGGGAACATTCTAGAGTCAGTAGAAAGAACCTTAACCATAACCCTCTGTCTGCTCATTCACTCTTTAATTCATTAATTCAACAAACATTTTTGAAACTTAACTATATGTAATATCCCTCAGCTTTACCTTCCCAGAGTTTCCCAATGCCGTGGAGGCTAAAACCCAAGCCCCTCATCATGGTTGACAAGGTTCGACAAGGCTTCCTGTCTGATTCTCTGGCCTCATCCTCCAAAGCCCCAGAGGTTGTATTTCAGCTCTGTGACAATCAATCATGCCTCTTCCTCTGTAAGGTCTGGAGCTTGCTACTCTTCCTGCTCTGTTTTCCAAGGCTGACTTCTAACCAATTACCTCAAATTTTATCTCTTCAGAAGGCTTTTTCTGCCCAAGGCAGTCTTCTTTGCAGGCTCCTTATAGCCTCTGGATGGTTAAAGTGGAAGATCTGAGAGTGCAGGGACCTTTTTCATTCACTACTACCTACTTAGTTCTGTTTGGCAACTAAGCTCAACAAATATTTAATAAGTGAAGGATTCAAAGATTTCTTCCCCCAAGGAGTTTATTTTCCTGTTCCTACTACAATGTAAACAAAGAAATCAATCAGACATTGTGATTAATGCCATGAATAAAAAAACCCCAAAAAAACACAGGGGCTGGGGTTGTGGCTCAGCGGTAGAGCACTCGCTTCACATGTGCGAGGCCCTGGGTTAGATCCCCAGCACCCCATTAAAAATAAATCAATAAAAAATAAAGGTATTGTGTCCAACTACAACTAAAAATAAATATAAAAAACAAACAAACAAAAAAACCCCCAAAACAAAACAACAACAACAATAAAACCAAAACACAAAAACCAAAAAACCTGACAATACAAACCCTTAAATTAAGGCTGGCCCAGGGCGGTAAGTCCAGTCTCCTGTGGTTTCTGAGTCCTTTCTGTGACCTTGCCACCAGTTCTACCACTGAATACCCTTCAGAGTCAAGGGACTACAAACTCCAAGTGAGCTGAAATGCATCCTTGAAAGATCCTCTTCTCCACCAGCACCCCCCAGGGCAAGAAGACCACACTAGTCAGCAGTTTACCAAATATCACCCAGCTCATTAACTTGTCTACTTCCTTCTACCCCAATGACCAAACCTGTTGCTTAAAGATCCAATGGGATGCTAACACCCTTTATTTTTCCTCCCAGCTCCTACAATGAACCAGAGGAGCTGCCTTTCGGAAGTCTTTGTTCTCACTTGCCAAGGTCATGTCCTCATGAAGTCATAATACCCTAGTTCATGAAACAGTACAAAAAAACATAGAATACCAATCTATTGGGAAAATTTTATTTATCTTTGTGTAAGGCCCCAACCATTTCTAAAAATAATCAAGATCCTAAGATTAACCATTCACTGAAATCAGATGGAATTTCTCCCTTGTTAATCTCCTGCAGATGTCAAATCACAGCCAGAATTATTATGAAATGGAAGAGGCTCACCATTACCTTTAGTGTTTTGTATAAACCTTTGAGGGCCAGGGATAGGATCCAAGTTGCTTCTACAGCCTCAGAACAATAGCTATCCATGTTGGTTTGCAGAAGGTGACTGGCGATAAAGGCAAAGTGCTGGGAATATTGGCTCAGTTGGGCTTGAGAGTGACTGCATTCTTGTCCTCCTCCCTTCTGGACCAGCTGGTAGTCTTTCACTGGAGAGAGAGAGCGGACAGGAAGAGAAAGGCAGAACAAGTATAGTTAATGCTTCCTGTAGCCAAATCTCTTCCAGAGTAATATGCCTTATTAAAAGAAGAAATGCAGAAACAATCTCCTGGGCTCAATTGTAGTCACTATATTTAAGGCCAGCTTGAAGGTGAGCACAAAAATGGTACTGGGTCACCCATCTACTGAGCAAATAAGAGGGATAATTTACAATGCCAAGTGGGTCATCTTCAAAAAACAGTACGTGAGACTGTCACTTCCAAACAAGATGGTGGAGTAAGATAATTGATTCACTCTTCCACTTAGGCAGCTAGAACAATGAGGAAAACATATGAAACAATGTTTTTCAAACATTGGGCAATAGGTAGTGCAGGATTAAGATCCCTGAGAAAAAGGATGTAAACTAGATTAGCTCCTCAGTGCATCAGAAATCTGGAGACAATTTCAAGGCTGTAGGGCAGGAAGCAGATGTCCCAGAAGAGTGGAGAAATCTCAAGGAACTGAGGAGATGGAGACTGAAGTTTAGGGAAGTCAAGACAGCTAGAATTTATGGGGCAGAATATCAACAAAAGAAATATACAGAGAGAGGGAGAGGTGGGTAGGAGAAAGCTTTAGAGATTCAAGGTTCCTTATAAGTCTTAGGCTAATACTGACCTGCATATATGTGAAAGGAAACTATCTAGGGCAAGAGAAATAAATACCAAAAAGCAGTAAGTATAACAATTTCTGAAGTTCAAACAAAGCTGGAACTATTCTGTCTTCTCACCACATAGAGTGAAGATGTCCTGGGAGAAGACAAGAAAGAAACATTTGAAGGAAGGGAGGGGGTATGCTGAGGAGTAACACAGACCAAATTATATCGTTACATTTTATGCATGAATATGTAACAGATCCCATCATATGTGCAACTATATGCACTAAGAAAAAACTGTGGAGGAAAAAAAAGAATGACAGAAGACTTCATGCCAAAAATCTATGCTTGTTAGAAGACAATGAGCAAATCCTCTTTAAAGTATTCAAAGAAAACTCTCAGATGAGAAATTTTTACCCAGAAAAAATCTTTCAAAGATAAGGTAAAAATGAACATCTCTAGACAAACTAAGAGATTCTGTAGCAGCAAATCTCCACTTTAAGAAACGCTATGTGAAATTTCTCAGGCCAAAGAAAAATGATACTACATGAAAAATGGAATCTATATAAAGGAATGAAGAACACTAGAAATAGTAAATATGTAACTAAACATAAGATATAAATTATATGCATTTTTTGGTACCAGGGATTGAACCCAGGGGTACTTAACTATTGAGCCACATCCCAGTCCCTTTTTAAAATTTTGAGACAGAGTCTTGATAAATTGCTTAGGGCCTCACTAAGTTGCGAGGCTGGCTTTGGACTTATGATCTTCCTGAACTACTAGGATTACAGGCATGCACCACTGCATCCACCTATTTTTTTTTTTAAAGTTTCTAATGTTTTAAAGGAAAAAAATGTGACATTTATATCACGTAGAATAAAATGTGTGGCAACAATAACACAAAGAATGAGTGCAAGAAATGGAAATAAATGTTATAATATTTTTACTTTATTGGGAAATGTTATAATATTTGAAGGTAGACTATGGATGAGTTTAAATTGTACAATATAAACCTTAGAACAATCGAAACCACTAAAAATAAAAGAGAAAGAAAGAAAGAAGTAGGGCTAGAGATAGGGCTGTAGCTCAAGGGTAGGGTGCTTATGTAGTATGCACCGAAAAAAGAAAAATTGAAAAGAAGATAAAGAAACAGAGTTAAAAAGCCAATAGTGAAGATAAAATGGAATCATTAAAAAAGAATAAAGCAAGCGGGGACTGATGGCCCATGCCTGTAATCTCAGTCTCTCGGGAGGATGAGGCAGGAGGATCACAAGTTCAAGACTAGCTTCAGGAACTTAGCAAAGCCCTAAGCAATTTAACAAGGCTGTGTCTCAAAAAATAAAAAGGGTTGGAGATGTAGCTCAGTGGTAATGTGCCCCTGGGTTCAATACCCAGTACCAAAAAATAAAAAATAAAAACTCCAAAAGGTGGCAGAAGGAAAAAAGGGAACCAAGAATAGATGGGACAAATAGAAGATAAGTAAGAAGATAGTAGATTTAAACTCAACCAACCTGTAACTTCATTAAATGTAAAGTTTAAACAATTCAATCGAAAGATAGGGATCAGCCAGATGTGGTGGCACACACACCTGTAAACCCAACTACTAGAGAGGATGAAGTGGGAAGACTGCAAATGTGAGGCTAGCTTCAGCAACTAATTGAGACCCTGTTTCAAAAAAATAAATAAATAGGGCTGGAGATGTAGCTAAGTAGTAAAGCATATTTGGGTTTAATCCCTTGGACTGGGGGGTGGGATAGGTGGAGAGACAGAGAGGGGGAGAGAGGGAGAGAAAGGCAGGCATTATCAGATTGGATTAAAAAAGAAGACCCCTTCACTATGCACTATCTACAAGAAATTCATATTATTTATTTATTTATTTTTGGGGGGTGGATTCTACATAAAAGTAACCATATTAAAGAGTCTGGCAATCACTGGCAGGCTGCTTAAACAAATCTCTCTTTCACTCATTGTGTTGCAAGGGCCTAGTGGAAAGGGAAAAAACAAAAAACAAAAAACACCAAATGCTGACATTCTCCAACAGACTGAGCTGGAGAAATGAAGACCCCTTAAGATCCAGATGGCACTTGATAGTCATTTGATAAATGGCCTTCCTTCAAGTGAAACTACTATATTGCCTCCCAATTTCTCTTCAAGTGTTGACTGGTCCTTAATATCATCCAAGTAATTTACCTGCCACTTGTGTTTAATACCTGTACATTTCTTTTAATGGCATATTTAGAGCTACCATAAGTAATCCTATTTTTTAAGGGTGCGCTTTTAGGAACCCAGAACATAAATACTATATCTTCTTTTTTAGAATAATTTTGTACGTGGCATCATACAAAGCACATTGGTAGTCATTCAGAGGTAACTTCACAAAAGATGTGCAGGGGTCCTCCACAGTATTACCAATGTCACTCACCAAGATCTGCTTTGCTTCTCTACAATTATTTTTCATTTGTCATTGTTTGAACAGAAGAGAACTGCTTTTTTTTTAATCTTCTCTTATGTATTAGATTTCCTTAATTTCTATCATTAAAAACTTTGATAACTTCATCATTCACTGTAACTTCAGATGCCATTGTGCCTGTGGCTGTGACTGTGGCAGTGGCTCCACTTCTATGGCTCTGGGAGGAGGAGAAGGAGAGGCAGGCAGAGGGCTAAAAGAGTGTGGGGCATGCCAAGAGCTGTAGCCCCAAGGAGGCAGTGGGCCTGGTGGGCCAAGAGATTGATTTTAAATGTTAAATCATGCATGTTTAAAGTAAAAGGACATGTCATGCAAGTGCTTTTTTTTTTTTTTTTTCAAAAAAGCAGGATAGCTTACATAAATATTAATGTAGATTTCGGAACAAGAACTATTATTGCTGGGAGCAGTAGCCCACGCCTGTGATCCCAGTGGCTCAGGAGGCTGAGGCAGGAGGATTGTGAGTTCAAAACCAGCCTCAGCAAAAGTGAGGCACTAAGCAACTCAGTGAGATCTCGTCTCTAAATAAAATATAAAATAGGGCTGGGGATGGGCTGAGTGGTCACATGCCCCTGAGATCATTCTCTGTACTAAAAAAACAGACAAAAAAACTATCATCAAGGATAAAAAGGAACACCTCATAATGAAACAAGAATGAACAATACACTTCAACAGTCTTTTTCAGTAATTGTTAGAAAAAGTAGAAGATCAGAAAGGGTATGGAAGACTTTCATAACACTGTTAATTGACTTGATCTAAATAACATCTGTGAGACACTCCACCAACAACAAAGTACACTCATTTTCTTCAAGTGCTCATGAAGCCTTCACAAAAAAGTCAAATTTTAAACCCAAAACTAAGCTGCAATAGTCTCAGTATGCTCTCTGACTATAAAGGAATTAAACTTGAAATCAGTAACAAAAAGAACTTTAAAATAATCCACAGAGCAAATAAGAAATTATAAAATAGAAAATATTCTGACCTTAATGAAAATGACAGTATAACATATCAAAAATTGTGAGATATGGTTAAAACCACAAATAGAGAGAAATTCAAAGCAGTAAGATGCTAGGGCAAAGAAGAAAGTTCTTTAATCAGTGATGATTTCCAATTTAAGAAACCAGAAAAAGCAAAAAAAGAAATTAAGCCCACAACAAGCATAAATAGAGAAATGAATAATGATCAGAGCAGAAATTAATAAAACAGAAAACAAGAGGGCCAGGCTCAGTGGTGCACACCTGTAATCCCAGGGACTTAGGAGGCTGAGACAGGAAGAACATGTGCTCAAAGTCAGCTTCAGCAACTTAGCAAGGCTCTAAGCAACTCAGTGAGATCCTGTCTCAAAAAAAAAAAGTAAAAAGGATTGGGGATGTGGTTCAGTTATTAAGTGCTCCTGGTAAAGAGAGGGAGGGAGGGAGGGAGGGAGGGAAGGAAGAAAGGAAGAAAAGGAAGGAAGGAAGGAAGAAGGAAAGAAGGGAGGAAGGAAGGAAAAAAGAGGAAAAAAAATCCTTTGAAAAAAATCAAATAATAAATGTCTGTCTAGGAAAAGATACAAATTACCAATTCAGGAATGAGAGAAGGCAGTTTAATACCCTATGTCAGGCTGACAAAAATTAAGACCTAAATTTTCTGAGTTTAAATTTATTCCCTAGATAAATGGAGAGATATATATCATGCTTATGAATCAAAAAAAACTCAGAGTTTGACGTCAATTTTCCCAAAGTAGATCTATAGATTCTATGCAATGCCAGTCAATTACCAGCAATTTCTTTAATACAAAATGACAATCTGATTCTAAAATTTATGTAGAAAGGCAAAAATCTTCCAAAAGAAGAACAAAGTTGAAGAATCAGATTTCAAGTCTTAGTAGAAACCTAAAATAGTCAAGAGAGTGTTGTACTGGTGTAAAAGACAGACATAGAGAAAAATGAAACATAATAGAATCCATGAATAGATATATGCATATAAGCCAATTAATTTCTAACAAAGGTACCAAGATAACTCAATAGAGAAAGGACAGTTTGCTCAACAAATGGTTGGGGAACTACTGAACATTCATTCATATTTGAAAAAAACCCTCAGATTGTACTGGGAATGTAGCTCAGTGGTAGAGTGCTTACCTAGGATGTGTAAGGAACTGGGTTCAATCCTCAGCACCACATAAAAATAAATAAATAAAATAAAGGTCCATCAACAACTACAACTAAAACATATTCTAAAAAAGCTCAGAAACAACACTGGCACTGCTTAGTGCTAAAGCTGAGGAGAAAGCTGATTACTTCAGAAGCTGAACCGAAAACATAATGGTTAGATACTCCATACTGTTTGGGGTTTGAAAATTAAGTCAAAAGAACTTAAGTTATAATATTTTAAGTAAAACAAAATGAAAAGTCATACTGATACCAACATAATCTTCAATGTGCAGTCACCTGGCTTTATGTTAAAATTACCCATAAGAAAACAAATGATACCTGCAAATGGTAAAATGAAATGTTCAGAACCTAAATATTTGTCCAATTGAAAAGATAGAGCTATATACACAAAATTATAGCATGGAAAGGGGCCTTCAAAATTATGTTCTATCACATTATTTCAGAGATCAAGAAAAAGTAGCTTGGGAACTTGCTTTCTAAAGAAGTCATATGCAGGGGAAAGAACCATAATATCTTCATTGATTTTAGGGCATGCAAGGATTAGACAATTTATTCCATTCTTAGAAAAAGTAAATATGTTGAAAACCTGTTTTCCTTTTCCGAGTTTTGACATCCACAATCACAGCCCTGTTCTTCTCAGTAAAGTGCTTCAAGATGATCACATTATGGGGCTCATTGGCATTATCCATATAAACACAGCGGGTCCCCACACAAAGAACCTAAAACATGAGAGAGAGACAGAAAAGGCAACTCAACAGCACACTGAGACAGGAAAGAGTATTCACGGACAAATTCAGGTCTTTTTCTTGTGCCTCAGACTTCAACAAGCACTTAAGGATACGGCTCTTTTTATCTCTAAGTCCAAAGGATGTCCCACACGCCTAGCACAGAATTGATTTGCCCCTGCTGACATGCCATATTTTTATAGCCCTCTTTGTCTCAGTCAGTTGAGAGACATGAAGATTAGAAATGAGATCAAGATAAATGCCAGAGGGAAAGACAATTTTTGATATTCTTTGTAATTTAATACATTACAGTTATTCATTACTCAAAGCCAATTACCAGTTAGTACAATGAATCAAATAGTTAAACTTAAAAATGCAAGCTGAAAGTGTGAGGCCCTGGGTTCAATCCCTGGCACCACCAGAACACACACACACACACACACACACACACACACACACACACAAAGAAAAAAAGCAAGTTGAACAAACCACCCCACCCCATAATCTTGAAAAATATACCAGTATGTATATATGTCACAGAGTCTTTGATAAGCATGATAAGGACTGGAGGGGGTGAGCAGACCTTTGATTGCTGTACCTGAGGGAAGCCAACCAGCACCAGCAGGGTGAAGATGTTGGTGTGCTTCAGCTGGAAAGGCAGCTGCTTGATGCAGTGGTCTGTGAAGGTGGCAATGACGTCTCGCCACAGAGGGGCACTGTTGAGTGACCGCAGGATCTCGGCCATGGAGCATGCCCAGTCTAGGCCCACCCGGCTGGAAGGCAAGAGCTCCATTAGGTGGCAGAGCACAAGGCTCCAAACTCAACCAGTTATAGCTCACTATACTCCAAGGCAGTCCCAGAGGCAAAGGGCTACTCATTAATTAGTTTTAAAACTACCAGAATGATGCTGGTTGGTAGCCTACAAGCATGGTTTCAAAAATCTCTATAAAAAGTCACCTGTGCATATGCACACATGCATACTCACATTTATACACAGAAAAATGGCTCAGGAGTAAATACACTAAAATAGCTGATGTATTAATATGGTGCAAATTAGGCTGACTTTTTTTCTTCATTTCTGTTTTCCAAATTTGGTATTGTGGTTATGTTCCTTTCATAGGAAATAGATTTTTAACCCCAAGACCTACATTTAATGCTCTCAGGAAAAAATACACCAGAATATGAATCAACAGAGTGTTAAATCAGCAGGCAGTGCTGAGGTTCAGCCGTTTAATGTGGAATGACAGCATTTCCATTAAACCAATTCTATGGCCAAAGGAAATTCTCAGACAACAGCACTGTAGCACCTAAAATGTATCACCAGTCAGTCCTCTGACCTAAATGGACACCACAGTGAGTGGTGTGGGGGTGGCGGGTGAGTGAGAACCAAGGTTACCTGTCTAGACATACAGCTCCCAGGCTAAAGAGTAGGTGGGTGGTCTTCCAGCCATCTGGCACAATGGCACTGTCCCCTGCAGCAAACAGGTTGTGTTTGGCTGAGAGAACCTTGATCACTGCGGCATCTACCTCTGCTGGTAAAAGACGGACGATTAACTGGCCAAGAAGACCCAGGGTGAGGTGGTAGGTTTCATTCAGGTGGCCTGCATTGGAGATGACAACCTGAAACATGAGTGGGAGGACGTGCTCCAGGTCTATCAGGGGAACTGTGGGACCCTGCCAAGAGAGGGGAGAGCTCTTCAGTAGAGGATCCACGCAACCAGACTAGCTAAACTCTTCATCCCCTTTGAGTATTATTTACAACTGGCCTAGTGCCAAAAGAATTATGCAGTAGCTTTCATAAATGGCACGTATATGATCAATTGTAAAATAAATATTCTTGAGTATCATCTTATGGTCCTACTTTCCAATTCCTTTACCCTAAAAAGTAAACTTAAATGTTTGGTTGTTTTCCCCTCCTGATATGTCCATTGTAAAATAATTAAATAACTCAGAAATACACAAAAATTAATGTTTTCCTTAATCTGCCTCTTCACCAATGTCCAAGAGATAACAGCTATTAACGGATTAATGAATAGCCTTTCAACCTTTTTCTAAGTACATTAACATGTAACACATGTAAAACAAATTATCAATTTTAAAGTTATTTTTCTTTCTTTAAATACTGCCCATTTGGGGCTGGGGATGTGGCTCAAGGGGTAGTGCACTCGCCTGGCATGCGTGTGGCCCGGGTTTGATCCTCAGCACCACATACAAACAAAGATGTTGTGTCTGCCGAAAACTAAAAAATAAATATTAAAATTCTCTCTCTCTCTCTTTTAAAAAAAATAATAAATAAATAAATACTGCCCATTAACTTACTTTGTTTTCAATTCTTCATTATAAATACCATTTAGATAAAGAGCCTGTGGTTTACAATGATAATTACAGGGATTGGAATGAATTTATGATTCATTCTCTCTCTCTCTAGGTTTATATACCAAGAGGGAGCACGTTGTGAGTTGTTATCTACAGGGTGATTCAAGAGGGCACTATGTGTATAATATGAAAACAAAGCACCGAAGAACAACAACAAAAAATGTTCTCAAAAATAAAAAATGATTCTCAAGAAGGCATGCCCTTGAAGGGGCAGCCTGTGGGGGTGCTGGTGTCCAAGAATGAAGAAAGCATCTAGGTAAGGACTGGGCTGGTGTGGGCTACAGTCAGAGCCCAAGCATGGGGCAAAGAGTTTCCATATCAGGAACAGCAGAGTACAGATGGGTTGAGGAAGGCATTCCCAGGAATCATGCTCAAGAGTCAAGAGTTGAGCTCTGAATGGGGGCATCAGTGTGGCAGTGCAGGCTGAAGTGAGTGTCTGAGCACATGTGGAGGGGTGAGGGCGTCCATGTGGGAAGTTTAGCCTGGCATGCATTTTCATGCAGCCTAAGGAGAATGTTGTGCTGAGTAACAGCCTGCTGTGGGTGAGGGTGGCCTCAATGCAAGGAGGTACCCTGACATCAGGACAGCCCCAGGCATGGAAAGGAAGTATTCACCAGTGGAGGCACAGGGCAGAGTGTCAAGAGTCTAGAGGGAGACAAGGACACCTCTGAAAGAAGAAGAATGGCAGCTGGGAGGTTGATCAAATAAGTAATCATATAAATGATAATGGGATCTCGGATCTCACTGTTAAAGACAGGAGTTATAAAGACAAAAAAGGAAAAAACTAGAATGAACCTGTGGTTTATGATGATAATTGCAGGGATTGGTATGAATTTATGACTCATTCTTTATCCCTGTACATTTATATACCAAGAGGAACACATTGCTTTTCATGTCAGACACATGCCCCTGTGAACTGAGACTGATTCGTTAATCATTTTCAACTCTCAAGCAAAAATTATTGCTAAGTCTGAGCATCTCCCAGCAAACACTAAATAAGGCCCTTGGATCAAAAGACCTGAGGACCAAATCTTTGGTACTGGGGACACCTCCTTTCCCCAAAACTCTGCAGACTTGAGAAATTCTGTTTCATCAATGTTCTGTCCAATTCCTCTCTGTTCAACCCCCCTCCCACCAAAAAAAGGAGACTCTTATAAAGATGTCGGTAATTTCTAAATTAATATGTAAATTCAATGAAAATGCTAGCCAAATCCTTGGTAAAAAATTATTCTGAAGTTCAAAAAGAACTTCATTATGGGGCTGGGGCTGTAGCTTAGTGGCAGAATGCTTGCCTAGCACATCGAGGCACTGGGTTCCATCCTTAGCACTGCATAAAAAAATAAACAAATAAAATAAATGCATGCTATCCATCTACAACTACAATTTTTTTAAAAAAATAAAAATATGCAGAGTCCAGAAAATTATAAAAAATAATGAACTGTCTAGACTCTTTGGATTAAGTTACCAAAACAAACAAAAAGGAGAGAAAAATCGGTTAAAAGAGACTAATAAGTATGCCATGTAAATGCAATGCAATTCTTCTGTGGATTCTGATTTAAAAAAAAAATGCTTGAAGGAATATTTTAGAAAAATCTGTATATAGCCTCTATATAAGATAAAACTACTCTATCAATGTTAAAATTTTAAAATATGATGATGACACTGTAGTTATATAGGAGATTGTCTTTTTAGGAGACACATGCTGAAGTGTCAGTGATCATTTCAAGTTATTTTCAAAACTTGGAAAAAAATATAAGCAATATGTAAATATGCAGAGATAAATTCACAACTAGTAAATCTGTATAGATTTTCATTCATTCTTTCAAATTTTTCTTAGCTTAAAATTTTTCAAAATAAAATAATAGAAAAATGATTATAATAAAGCCAGTAAATTGTAATATATACTACACACACACACACACACACACACACACACACACATGTATAAACATACATACATACATACATACATACAAAATGTAGTGGGGGCTCAATGAAGAAAATAATTTTAATTGAAAATTCCTCCCTCAGGGATACACAGATGACTATTATTAACAATCTGCTTCAGCTTCAGCATCTAGTATAACATCTTTTTTTTTTTCTGAGTGTGACATTACCCCCTTTACAAAGAAATGCTGCCTGTCTCTTACCGACTTTAGGGGAGGTAACATGGCTGCTAGTAATCCCAAAATCCTCTTCTGGGAACACTCAGCGAACACCTGCTCAGGGTTGGGAGTAACTGCCTTTTCCTCTATTGGCTCCTGAGGTGACACTTCTGAATTTTCAGCATCTGTGTTGTAAAATGCCAACTTTCAGATTTTGCCACATTCTATACATGCCAAGTAAATCATTGTGCTGTCCTGTTCTAGAGTAATGCTGGAACTTTAAAAAACTATTGCTGAGCACATTTTTAAGATGTCCTCTTCTCAAGGAAGCCTGCCTGCTCCCTATGGAATGGGCAGTTACCCTCCCACACCTCCCCATTCTTCTGACTCTGCTCTTAAATTAGATGCTAACATTTTATCATTTAACATTTCATATTTATTGTCTGCCCTTTTGATTTTTATCTCTTTCAGTATTGTACCCGGGCACCTAGCAATGTCTCTGGAGCATGGTAGGTAGTTGACAATACTTGCTGCCTATGAACCAGCATGCTGGTCCTCAGGGGAATCCAACTCCAGAGGACTTTGATGGCCTGGACAGATGTGGAGTGTCAGCCCCTTCTGAGAGCTGGTTCCAAATATGAGGCAGAATGCTAGGTGCTCAGTCCCACCTCCACACAGAGGGCTGAAGGAACAGATCTGCCACCAGGGGCTGCAGTAAGAAGGAGGCTGAGGCTTGCTTCTGATCTCTTCAGCCACAACATCATGCATGCATTCTCTAACAACCTGGCTCTCGCCTTGCCATTGCATTCCTTAGGCAGGCTGAGAAGCCTGGAATCCCTAGGCAAGCGGCTAAAGTCTTTGCAGAGGAACCCCACTGAAGAGGTCTCATTTTATCTTGTATCCCATATCTACACACCTGCCAAGAGGGACTTCTCCTCTGTATTGTTCCAGGACTTTCCTACTTCAGGGTCTTTGCTCATGGTGTACTTTCCGCCCTGAATGTTGATCCCTACCACAGATCCTCATATATCAAGGTCCCTTATGACACTTACCTATACCTCTGTCTTAAGTTCTCCTAGGCTATGAGCTTCAGCAGGGAAGTGGGGGTGGAATGGGGAGGTGGGAGGGAGGCTCTGTGTGTCTCTCTGAGTCAGTCTCTGTTCTCCCCAGGGTCTAGCATAGTGCTTGGCACATGGGAGACACTCAGTAAATACAGGAAATAAATAAGGTGGGAAAGCAGTCAAAGTGAATGAAAGGTGACTTTCAAAATGTTATCAGCCCGGGCTGGGGATGTGGCTCAAGTGGTAGCGCGCTCGCCTGGCATGCGTGCGGCCCGGGTTCGATCCTCAGCACCACATACAAAGATGTTGTGCCCGCCGAAAACTGAAAAATAAAGATTAAAAGGTTCTCTCTCTCTCTCTCTCTCTTTAAAAAAAAAAATGTTTAAAAAAAAATGTTATCAGCCCTATCTGAACTGAATGGAGAAACACTGGTAGCTGAATAACATAAAATTGTGTAAAACCAACAAGCTCAGGCTAGAGTACATTTGAAGATGAAAGAGATAAGGTACTGGCCAGATATTCTTTACCTGGAAATCCTGGAGGTATGTGAGCATCTGCAGGTACATTTGGAATGTGGGTCTGGCCTGAATGATCCTTCATGAACAAGATACCTGCATTTGCCTTACTTCTCTGCTTGTAATCCAAAGGTCTGATTTCCTTGTCTGCAGCTCTCCTTCCCTAAAAACATGATGGTGTGTGTATAAGAACTAAGGTTTTTAATAACAAAAATTTATCCTATTTATAGTACAATTTTATCATTAGTTTTAATAAATTAAAAAACTTCTGAATTCATTATTAAAAATGCCACTCATATTTTAAATACATCTATGATTCATTAAGATAGTAGTCATTGTGTCACATTCCTCCAAACATCTTCCAAATGCCCCTGTTAGACCTTGTAGTCACATAAGCAATGGCTCTATTCCAGATCTTTAATACATTCTGTTTAGCCAGGTATGGAAAGTTCTTCCCTTGGGAAAAAGAAAAAGTTATCCATTTCCTTCTAGTACACCATGGTGACTATGTTTGATGTATGTTCTTTTTCAATAGAAAAGCAAATTTTTATCATTAGAAAAAAAGTTTAGATTTCATATTATTATGAAAATACGACTATACCAAATCTAAAGCCTAGAAGCATGATACTGTTTCCATTCCACTGATGTAGACATTTTATTGATATAGAAATTGGTATTTGGAATGGTGGGGGGATGTAGCTCAGTGGTAGAGCATTTACCTAGCATGTGTGAGGCCCTGGGTTCAATTTCCAGTACCACAGGGCAGTGGGGTTGGGGGGAGAGTTACTTCTGGGCATGTTGATGCACCTTTATAATTTCAGCAATTTGAGAGGTTCAGGCAGGAGGATAGCAAGTTTAAGGCCAGCCTCAGTAACTTAGCAAGACCCTAAGCAACTTAGCGAGACCCTGTCTCAAAAAAATTTTTTTAAAAAGGGCTGGGGATGCATTTTAGTGGTAAAGTGCCCCTGGGTTGAATCCCCAGTACAAAACAAAACAAAAAATTAGCATTCTTAGGCTGTGGGACAGAGTTGTGGGCTATGTATCTATCAGCTTTCTATAGAATCTACTTTGTGTTAATACGGTAGGTGTTGATAAATCTATTGCATATACCACTTGGTCAGGGCTGGGAATATAGCTCATTTGGTAGAATGCTTGCCTTGCATGTGCAAGGGCCTGGGTTTGATCCCCAGCATTAAAAAAAAAAAAAAAAATCACAACAGATATAATTTGAACAAACAAACCAGACACCATTTCTAAACCACATACTTGCACCCTCTTTAACACATTCTGGCATTAGTTGTTCTCTATTTTAACAAATGAACAAGCATACCTCTGTTGCCCTTTTGAGAATCTCATCTGGCAATGAGACTTGTTAAGGGGGCTCTTGCTGGAGCTGGGAAACTTCTGGGATTAGGAATCTGAGGGTGAGCTCTCCAATACGCAAGATGACAGCCCTCAGTCTGCATTTTCTGAGCAGGGGTCAGAAAATGAATGCGTGTGCATCAGGACCTTAGGGTCTTTCCCCCATTGTCACGCAGACTTATATGAGGTATCTAAGTGATGTGAGAAGACTTCAGTGTGTGGTAGAGGCAGCCCAGCTCTTAGTCTGGGAAATCCAAATTTGATTGCCTCTCTGCAGCCAAAGGTGAAGTGTTATATAACACCAAACATACAGGGGAAGGTATGTCCTCTTCCAGGGGGAGCTAACTTATGCTTCCCCCTTTCTGGATACTGTTAGCTGACATCAGTCCTAACCGCCTGAGAATGGATACAGACCATTTTAAAAGACAACTGTGACTGTGAGAGGTACTTGCCTTACTGAAAGATCTCAATGTGCTCCCTGTACCACGTGCCACTGTGTGAAGACAATGTAATTCCAAAGTTCTGGTGAATGATTTTAATGTTTATCTTAAACATAATCTTTGTCTTAAAGATCCTTACCTTAAATATTAAATAAAAATTATTTTATATTCATCAGACAGTCCTTTTTAGTGTCACTATCACAGGCAATACCTGGAACCAGAAAGGCTTTTCTGTCTATGCAACTACATATAAACTTATCGTGTCTACTTGCTAAATAGTAAGATTTTGGCATCAAATATTTGTTGATTGAACATAAAAATACCTACACATATACAATGCTTTTCATCTTCAAATGTACTCTAGTTGCATATCTTGTTCAGTCATTAGGAAAACCACCAGGAGGCAGATAATAGGAATAGTTAACAATGACATGGAACTTACCATGTACACATTCTAATCACTTACATGTTATTTCAAAGTGTATAAGATAACTCCTCACAACAACCATATATCATAGGTATTGCTATTATCATCCCCATTTTACAAATGAGAAAATGGAGGCAGAGATTGTAGTAATATGACCAAGGTCTGACAGAGCAGGGATATGAACCCAGCAGCCCGATCTAGCGAGGATCTGTACTTTTAACATTTTAGCTCTGCTTCATCATGTGAATGGCTCTCAGAGCTCAACTATGACTCTGCATAGAGAAGTGCTATTTACATTGCAGTGCACAAAAGGGCCTGCCTCTGCTGGCTCCTCAGCAGGCTGGACCACTTTCTTCTCTAGCTGTTCCTCTGACGTGCGGGTAGGTACGCTAAGTGGGAGGGTTTGGTTTTCTGGTGTGGAGTCACCATCTGGCAATATACCAAGAAGAGCGAGAGCTTTAAGACCTATAAGGGAAGAAAGAGAATAGTTAAAAGTTTATAACAAAGATTATTTCATGCAAAAGACTCAAATCACTTATCACTGCATAGAAACAGATGGCTGAGGTCTACACAAACCAAAATCAGGAGAACTTAATAAAAACATCCCTGGCTATCTACATCTATTTAGTTCCTGACTTCAGAAGGTGAAAGTCTGGACATTTTATTATCAAGAAAACAGAGAAGATACAACAGGATTGTCTGTTTCACAAATTAAAAATATTATACTTTCATAGAAGTGCCACTAACTAGATTTCTAAATTCCAATTGGGAGATAAAAACTTGCTCTGATGTAGGCTTGGGTTATAGCTCAGTGGTGGAGTGCTTGCCTCACATGTGTGAGGCACTGGGTTTGATACTTAGCACCACATAAAAATAAATAAAATAAAGGTATTGTGTCCATCTACAACTGAAAAAAAAAAAAAACTTGTTCTGATGCACTGATATTACCCATTGCTATCTAATGTAGGTCTGATTCTCTAAAATAACCAGAATGGGGAGTTCATTATCAGAGAGAAATGTGAATTTCTCAGAAGTTAAACATTTTTCTTTTTTTCTTTCTTTTTGGTCGGCATACCAAGGATTGAACTTAGGTGCATTCAACCACTGAGTCACATCCCCAGCCCTATTTTGTATTTATTTAGAGACAGGGTCTCACTGAGTTATTTAGTGCTTCACCTGTTGCTGAGGCTGGCTTTGAACTCGCAATCCTCCTGTCTCAGTCTCCCAAGCTGCTGAAATTACAGGCGTGCGCCACCGTGCCCAGCTAAATATTTACTTTATTCCTAACATCCTTGGTGAAGTCAGATCATCCAGCTGTTATATTAAACTATTTTACTTATAAATAGCTCTCATCTAGAATAGTTACATGGAAATAGATTTGTACTTCATGTTAAAAATAATCTAGACTTCCTCATAAAATTTAGTAGATCAAAATACTAAATAATCCAATCACAGACTTTAATAATTAGAGTTTTAATTATTAATACTTTCTTATATCTTCATGTAAATATTTTAGAGAAACTAAATGCCACTTGAATGCTATCATTTCTCTCAACTGAATCTGTGGACTTGAGTACCACACCAGGTGAGCCCCTCGTGTGGAATACTGGACTCTTCTACCTCTGGGTCGAGCAGTCTGAGGGTTGGTCCTGGTTTCTGGGCATGATGAATAGTCACCTTTCCCCTGGTGAGCCTTCATCAGACAGTCCCCGACAAGCTGCATGCACTGGCTCCGCAGGATGATCGCACTGCTGTGGGCCTGGGGGTCCAGTCTCTCCCCATCTACAACCTCTGTGCTGGCCAGGTGTGCACTATAGAGAGCCAGGGCGGCAAAGAGCAGCCAGGAGTAGTTGTGGATGTAAGGCTGGATGAGCCTCTGCCGATCACTGATCCGAATGGTCACCATGGGGTGGGCTGTAATGCTGTGGGTAGGCAAATGGCTGCAAAGGCAAGACATATGTAAGGCCTATAGAGTTTATGAAGCTCCAAAGAGAGGCCCAAGGGCATGTGTTTAGTTGCTTCTGGGATTAGTCACCTCTAGGCTGTAGTTATTCAAAGGTTAAAGACAAGAAAAATGAACAAACACAAACATAGAACATAACATTACATTACAGGATTTTGCAATTTTGGGGGTGGGATATCAGGGATTAAACCCAGGGGCACTTAAGCACTGAGCCACATCCCTAGCCCCCCCCCCTTTTTTTTAAAGAGAGAGAGAGAGAGAGAGAGAGAGAGAGAAATTTTTTTTTTAATATTTATTTTTTTTAGTTTTCAGCGGACACAACATCTTTGTATGTGGTGCTGAGGATCGAACCCGGGCCGCACGCATGCCAGGCGAGCGCTCTACCGCTTGAGCCACATACCTAGCCCCCCCCCTTTTTTTTTCAGACAGGATTTCAGTAAATTGCAAAGGGCCTCTCTAAATTGCTTCAAACCATGATCTTCCTGCCTCAGCTTCCTGAGCTGCTGGGATTACAGGCATGTGCCACCACACCTGGCTCAGGATTTCATAATCTTTAGAGAACTGCCTGTGGAAAACAAGCTAAGAAGTCCCTTTTGTGAATTTTGCAAGGCGTGGTAATAGTGTTTTGGTAATGTGAGAAAACACTTATAATCTTTAGACAAAGTACATGGGAAAGAAGGTATTTAAGGTCTCAAATCTGCTTCAAGATGTTTTTATAAAGAAAAAAAAGAAATAAACTAAACACATATAACAAAATCTTCCTAATTGCTGAATCTGGGCAATGGGTATAGGAAGACTCACTGCACTAGTCTCTCTACTTTAGGGTATGTTTGAAATTTTCTGTAATAAAAACCTTATTTAGCCTGGTGTGGTGGCACACTCCTGTAATCCCAGTGACTTGGGAGGCTGAGGCAGAGGATCATAAGTTCAACGCCAGCTTCAGCAACTTGATGAAGCCCTCAGCAACCTGGCGGGGCCCTAAGCAATTTTCTAAGACTCTGTCTCAAACTGAAAAATAAAAAGGGTTGAGGATGTAGCTCACTGGTTCAGTGCCCCTGGAACTCAATCCCTGGTACCACAAAATAAAAGGAGGGCTGTGGGGTATAGCTCCATGGTAGAGCACTTGCCTAGCATGTGTGAGGCCCTGGGTTTAATCCCCAGTACCACTGGAAAAAAAAAAAAAAAAAAAAAAGAAAAGAAAAAAATAAGAAGCCCTCTCTTTAAGTGAAGAAATAAATAAAGAAAAGGTTACATGGCTCTAGGTCACCTGAGACCTACCCATAGGAATATTTCTTTGCGGCATAGCATCCATAGCAAAGATCAAAGTCATCACACACATTGCAATTCATTCTCCGGCCTATAATCAAACCCTGGCAGTTGTCACAGGTAAATTCCATGTTGACCATTTCATGGTCATCTCCATGGCCCTCAGGCTTCACTCCACCTGGAGAAAAACAGGAGTATTAGGTGGATAGGGCACAGGGCTCCCAGAAGTTCTAACAAACCAATCTCAGTACTAGAATTGCTCCCAATTTACTGTTGAGGAAGGCAGGAGCTGCAGGCATCCTTTGGAGACCAGGACACTCTGCCCCAGTGGCTCTGAGCATGTGAATGACAATACCAGTACAGAATTGCTCAGCAATGTTGACCCTACTTCTCCAGTACCACAGTCTGATTAAATAAATTACCAATTCCCATCATGAATGTTGTTTGGCAGAATCAAGTCTATGCCAATTTGTGAGCTGTCTCCCATGACTCTCCTCTGACAAATATGAAGAATCTGTAGGTATGTTCCTCAGCAAACACTAAGGAATGATCAAGTATTTGCTCTTACTTTTTCATTCTAGAACCACAGATGTAAACAGACTTCATAACCTCAGATCTAGAGAGTAGAGATTTAGATGACAGACGTGAAAAGTACTGGCTAGTCAGGTGTGGTGGTGCACATCTGCAATCTCAGCTACCTGGGAGGCCTCAGCCTCTGAGGCAGAGGATCACAAGTTCCAGGCCAGCCTAAGCAACTTAGCAAAACCCTGTGCCAAAAACCAAACACATTTTTAAAAGGGCTAGGGATATAGTTCAGCCGTAGAGTGTCCTAGGGTTCAATCCCCAGAACTTCAAAAAAAGGGAGATTGGTTGCTCTGCTCTCTTCCTATTCCAAGTCCAGCAGGACTCTAAGTCCTGATGTAGATTCTGCTTAATACTCCTCATATTTGACCACTTCTGTTCTCGCTGCCACAACCAGGTTCAGGCTCTAATACTCTTGTAACCACTGACTTCTAAAGGATACTCTCACACAGACAGAACTGTTTTCTCTATATAGCTCTGATCATGTTAATATTATGCTTGGTAAACCTTCCCTATTGTCTGTAAACTATTCAAATTTCTTAGCCTGGTATCTTGGGGTCCCACCTGCCCTAATCTATCACTTGGTTGGACAAATACTCAAGTGTGTCCATCTAAACTCACTGCAGGCATTCACTCCTCTCCTCCTGGGCTTATTCTATCCTTGATGGTGACCCCATCTTTAGAATTTCCTTTGACTCATCTAGTTCTTTTCTTCAAAGACCAAGTCTCATTCTACTTCTTCCACAAGCCTTTCCTACAGCAACACCATGGCTACTTCTTAACTTTTCCAGAAGAAATCTATACTACTCATTGATAACTCAGCATATACACCCTTGTATTGGAATAGACATCTGTGGATACAGTCAGTCTCCCGGCTAAATTATAAATGTTTCCAGAGCAGGAGCTGTATCTAACCATGTATACACAGAGCAGTCCAATGTTCACTTCTGTTGATACGCTTTGCCTCACTCAGTACCTACAAGTTAAAGATTTTTTGAATGTTTTCTTTGTGTGTGTGATTTGCTATTTGTAAATACTGCATGATTCAGAAGCAAAAACTATTTCCTGAGGTCTGGAGATGTAGCTCAGTGGTAGAGCACTTGCCTAGCATCGATGTGCCCTGAATTCAATCCCTAGTACCACAAAAAAAAAAAAAAAAAAAAAAAAAAAAAAAATTTCCTGGAAACCCAACTAAACATATATCCATTGGTCCTCAGTATTTATTAAGTGCCCACCCAGCACAGTGGGAGATAAAAGGCTGTCATATAAGAGCAGTGGACCTGATCACTGAGCAGGGGAGATAGAGCCAGAGTCAGAGGATACCAATGGGCAGTATATCTATTTAGTAAAAAGAGGGTTTTAAAAGATGGCCAGATCACAGAAAATAGAAACAATTATGACTGTTGAATATGACATACTTAGTCTTTGAAATTTACCTAGAAAGCAAGTTTTGCACAGATCCATGTCACTGCACTGTAGACACCGGTAGCGATGCCAGGGAGCAATCTCATCACACCCATCACAAGAGATGTCCACATTTAACAGGTCACAGTAGCGAGCAATAAACATGTGCATCTGTAAGGTGAAATAAACACAATTAACCATGAGACTTTCTAATGTGGCTACTATTCATTAACCAACTCATTCATTCAATAGGTACTCAAGACGACCCAGGCATTATACTAGGTGCTAGGATTTGAAGCTGAATAAACTAAGTGTCTAGTTGGGAAATCCTTTAAGCAAGTAGATGATGATCATCTGGGTGTGATATGTGCTTTCACATACAAATTTTGGAGGTTTACAGAACATAGAGGATGGCTATCACTGGGTATTAGGAGGGTCAAGGAAGGTTTTCCAAAGGAGATAAATTCCTCAGTTGAGACCTGAGGGAGAAAGAGGTACTAGTTGGGAGGGGGTAAATGTGGTTAGACATATCAGATAAAAGTAAAAGATATAGGAAGTTCTACAGGAAGCAAAAGACGGCAAGACAAGGGTTTATGAAATTGGCGATAACCCTTTATGTAGAATATAGAGAAGGCGGGGGAATAACCAGATGAAGTTGAAAAGGTTAAACCACAAGGAACTTGAATGCTAGCCTAAGGAGCTATTGACTGTTTTTAAGTAGGAGAGTAATGGAATTAGATTTGAATGTTCTGAAAGTTCCCCTGATCTCTGAGTAAAACAAGGGATTGAAGAGGGCAAGACGAAATGATGACAACAGAAGTTGTTCAAATGAACAGATAATATGGCCTGGAACTGAGCAAGAAGTTGGGTAGGGAAAGGTGAGCAGACTTGAGAGGTATTCAAGAGGCAGAAGTGAGAAACCTTGGTGACTGACTTGTTGTGGGGTTCAGTAAAAGGGAACAGCCAAGAATAGCATCCAAATATTTAGTTTGGGTTTTTGGCTGGACATTGGTAGTGTTCACAGACACAGGAAACACTGCAAAAGGTGCATTTTTTTTAAGTGCTAAGAAACAAACTTTTGGCCAAATTATATTGTTATATTGTGTGCCTACACCAATATGTAACAACAAATCCCATCAATATGTACAACTACAATGCACCAACAACAAAAAATGAGGAAATTAAAAAAAAAAAACTTTAGGGAGAAGTAAAGGCACTGTTTCATAAGCAAGCAGATTGTTTACTGGAAATATTTGGAGGCTATAGTACAGTTTATCTTTAGGGCCTAGAAATGAAGGAACTAAATATGTAAGTCACATATAGTAGTAGATATGTAGTAGCAGAGGAAATATGTCCATCACTTGAGAAATACAGAATGGCTCCAAATAAGGTATTAACATAAAAGAGAGAAAAAATCACAAGGCCCAATTGTGGGCCCAGAGAAAAATTCCAAGCACTGCAGAAGTGCCACATGAGCAAAGTGGTCAGCGCAAGTAGGCACTCAAGCATAAAATACGAATGACTCTGAGGCAAGCAGAAGCCTGGCACCTGTGGTAGCAACAAAGTTAACACCTAATGTGGAGATGGATGGATAGGCCACCTGAGCCAGGTGCCTTACTTATCTGCATCATGCAGCTCTGACTGCAGTATACAGATGGCTGCTTCCTCACTCATCAGATAACCCTCCCTGGTGCTTGCCTCCATGAAGAAAATGTGCTGCCCAAGGACACAAGAACCCAGGTCCTGTAACAATTCTATTTCTCACTATAAATTAACGAATTGATACCCAACACAGTACATCAGCCTTGTAAGACACTCTTTTTTGAGACTAGTTCTGTGGGAGGGAGCCATTGACAGTCACATCAGCATGCAGAGCCTCTCAGGTTAATACCAGATGTGAAGGTCCAGAATGCCCTCTCAGGAGAAAGCCTGCCAGCAGGCCCAAAGCACACCCTCCTCTCCAAACTCCAGATCACTCTAATTGGGAGGTCTTACTTTCCTCTGCTTCTCTGGATCCTCCTGGGCTATTTTTTCATACCAGGCCTCAAACATGCCATCCTGACACTCATCCATCCACTCTGAGTTCTGCTTGGCATCAGCAAGCTCATCTTCTTCACTCCACTGGCTAAAAGGAGGGCAAAAAAGAGAAAAAAAAAGCATAAAAAAACAAACAACAACAACAACAACAACAAAAAACCGAGATGGGGGGAGGGAGAGGAAGGGAGGAGAGAAGAGGAAGAGGGAGCATGCATCTCTGGATATCCAAGGAAAGTGCTAGTTAGCAGACTCCATGACCTATGGGTCTAATAGACTGGGCAATTTTAAACATTTTAAGAGAAAAGTCAATTACTTTTAAAAACTGTAGGGTCTGTCTACTATTTGCTAGATATATGCTAATAAAAATGGAGAAGCCCCTTTCAGAGTAGATTACCCTGGGTGAGGTGAACCAACCATGTGCCAGGCTCTTGGGCCAAAACAGTGATTTAAAAAAAAAAAATGTTCTATATGGACATACTTAGAACATCCTAGTGGAATCAGCACAAAAAGGGAGTCAGGACATATGACTTCAGCTCCACCACTAGCTGCTACAAGGCCTTGATACATTAGAGTAGGCCCTCTGTATCTGTGGGTTCTATAGCCCAGAGTTCCATGTCCCTAGATTCAACCATCATTGAATCAAAAATTAGAAAAAAAAATTGTATCTGTTCTGAATCAGTTTTTTTCTTGTCATTATTCCCTAAACCATGTGTAACATTGTGTAACAATGTATAAGTAGCTATAGCAATGTAATAGCTATTTAACTTAATAGCTATTTAAGTATCATTTATTTTTTATTTTATTTTATTTTTTCAGAGTAGAAATTAGAAGTTTATTAAAGGACAGCAGAAAAGACTTCTCCCGGAGGAAGAAGGGGACCCAAGAGGTGGAATCCTTAAGTATCATTTATATTATGTTGGATATTATAAGTAATAATTTGAAGTATATGGGAGGATGTGGTAGTTTATATTTTATATAAGGGACTTGGGTATCTGCAGATTTTGTTATTGGTGAGGGGTCCTGGAACCAATCTTGTAAGGATACTGAGGAAGACTGTATTTTGCCCTTGTCCTGTCTCCTCGTTTTAAATAAAGGATTTCAGGTAGATAATCTCATGGGCAGGTTCCTTTTAGATTCAAAACTATAAATTTCCATCATTTCAGTTTACAGTTTGTTTTAGCAACAAGTATTTTAAACACAAAATGATTTGCTTGATAGCAAATGCAAAATGTTCCAACCAACAAATAAATATACATTCATTCATGTATCCCACCTAAATGATTTTAGGTCTACTCTTCATAGCTTTGGGCTAGTGCCAGGAAGGATTGGTGTGAGGGGTGTGACCTACCCCTAAAGACTGTATCATGTAGATGCAGACAAAGCTTGAAATAATGGCAGACTGACAGAAGATGAAACCGCATGTTGATGCCCACCCAGTGTTGTGTTCCCTCTTTCTGCCCTCATTGCTCTCTGGCAGCAGATCAAGGCTGAAGTCAAACAAGAAGACAGCTTTAATTGTGTCTTCTTTTCTCAGAATATCTCTCCTGAGAGTAAAAATTGCCTCACTGATTTATTTCTTCCTCATTCTCCCCTCTTGAAGCCTGCTTCCCCCGACTCTATTTTCTTCTTTCTTTCCACACACACAAGTAGATAATGGTAAGTGTACCTGGACTTTGAAGAGACATTCATCAAAAATGGAATGAAAAAAAAAACTTGCAAATTATTTTTTATTATAAGGTAAGTCCTTATATAAGTCCCTATATTTATTAGAATATAGTGGCTAATACCACACATAAGTGTTAAAGAAAAAAAAAAAAAGGAAAAGAATTCTCCAATTCAACAAGCTATATTAGGATCTCCAAAAAAACAAAACAAACAAATCCTCATTTTCTGAGTTCACAATACCACTGCTGCCAATTTACAAAGCATCACTAAGTGTCAGATATCATTTGAATTCAGAAATAAAACTTATGTATTCCTCATGACCAGCCTCAGAGGCTGATTGTATTATCATCTTATCTCTAAAGATGAGGAAACTGAGGCACAGAGGGATTAAATAACTTGCCCACAGTCACCCAGCCAGTGTGTGGCAAAGCCAGGATCTATATTACACAGACTCTTGCTCTGGAGCCCATGCCCTTCACCCTTATGCTATGATCCCTGTATCTTATCATCTACTTTAAGAATTGCGGAATACAGGACTGTGTTCTTACCTGATCACACTGTCATGGACACTTATATTTTCTTGTGACATTTTCATGAGGAGATCTGGTAACTGAATGTCAACGAAGAAGGCAAGGTCACTGGGTTCCCAGCCCATATCCAACAGATGAAGCAGGGCTGTCTGAACACAGGATAAGGCAGGCAGCAGGGATCTAAGGAGGCCACAGAAGTGACAGTTACCAGAGCTGTCCATAACCAACATAGACACAGGGACAATGCAAGTCAGTATCTGATCTGTAATAGGAAAGCAGAAACATTCATATTCCATACAAACATCTTCCAAAGATTAAGCAAAAGAAGCCTGAAAGGTGTAAGGTAAGTTCTCCATTCTGGCAGAACTACTACAGGGCCTTCTTTACAGTAGAGGCTGAGCAGTAAAGGTCAGCAAATTGGGCCACCCCAAACTAGCTAAAGTTAAGCAATTTAGATTTACAGAAGAGACATATGACTTAAGGTTTATATCTAAACCACTTAGTAAGGAGGATACTGAAAAATAGTTTTATACTCAAGTTTTAAAACTACAAATAATACATCAAAAACTAAAAATAATAGGTTATAAAACTCCTAGATAAAACAAAACTCATACTTAATGTACATATCAAACAGAAAAAAGACTAGCAAAAAATATACTAATAAATTAACATTAATGAATAGTTCTAAATGATAAGATTAGAGGCTATTTTTATCTTATCCTTTCTTTTCAACTTATTTTCAACTTTGAAGAAAAAATACATTTTTTTCCTCTAGAAGTTAAAAAGTCATCCAGTACCTGTCATTTATGCTATTAAATCCTTTAATTGCTTTGACCAAAAACATAACAAGTTGATAGTAAGTGTCTCGAATTTCTTTGTGTAGATCAGCACCACAGCCTTCCAAGTGTCCAAAGTAACTAGAAAGAAAGGAAACCATGGACTTAATTGCCAAGACAGCTTTTATTTAATAATCCTTATTCCTTACATGAAAGAGCCCAGAAGCAGCAAGCTGAACAAAGTGGTGCTGAAACTTAAATGATAACAGGAGTAATAATTTTATTTATTTATTTATTAAAATATTTATTTATTTTGGTTTTTGGCGGACACAACATCTTTGTTTGTATGTGGTACTGAGGATCAAACCCGGGCCGCACGCATGCCAGGCGAGCGCGCTACTGCTTGAGCCACATCCCCAGCCCAGGAGTAATAATTTTAGAAAGTAATGGAGAAAACAGCAAGTGAGTCAAATTGACCAGGTCGAGAGCTACCTGACAGAAATTTGGAGATGATTAACTATTCATCTTTCTTTTATTTTATTAATTAAAAAACCATGCCTCCCCCCTACTCCTTGAGTGCCAGATACTTTGTTAAGTATTTTTCACAAATTATCTCATTCAGTCATCTCCAGATAATCATGCCCCACCCTTTTGCCTCCCTTGATGACTTTAGTATTAAGGTCACTGGCTTTTCTACCTTCATTCTTTTTATCTTAGTGACTTCAACATCCCCAGGAGTGATGCCACTACTCCTTTTTCTCTCAAACTCTCTGCCACCTTCATTGCCAAGGATCTTCTCTTCCATTCCCTTAGCCATCCCAAGTTGATGGTCATTTCCTTGACACTGTCATCAACTGATGGCTGACTTCAGAGCATGCAACTCTGCCTACAAGCTCTCATCCTGCTATCTTACTGTGGACTCTCACACAATCTCTTCTTCAATTCCAAATGAGCCCTGGCCCATGCCAACTCTCTGGCTTCCTTCTACTTCCATCTGCTTGCCGAGAAATTTTATACTTGTATCAAAACTGCTGTATGTAGCTAGGTCACATAAACAAGTGGACCAGTGTCACTTTAAATTCATGACTATAATTCTCAAATAAGCACTTAGAAATATTATAAGGCAGTCTCATAGACTGATTTTCTCAATTTTCATATCAGCTAGAACCTTCTTGCTTCTCCTTAAACAGCCTTCTCAACCCTCCATTTTTTGATGACTATCCTCACATTTTACTTTAAAAAAAACGTAAGTGATTAAAGGAAATCCCTCATCTTTGTACCACCCAATTTAGCAACCAACTTGCATCTGCACTGAACTGTCTGTCTATCCTGTTTCTTTCTGCTATCACAAAGCTACCTTGATTCTGTGCAAAGCCAAATTCAACTCCACAGCTGCTACTGCAGACTATCCCCACTTCCCCTACATTGGCTTCCCCTCCTGCTGATTCATTCCCATCAATATTCAAAAGCATTCCAACACCTCAGTGGCAAAGCTGGGGGTGTAGCTCATGGTAGAGCATGTGCTCAATCCCCAGCACCACAAAAAATCAAAACAAAACAAAATCCTTAGTTGTCCCACATCCCCCCTTCTCTGCTCCCTTCTAAGTTCAAAATTTTTGAACTAATTGTCTTTAGTCTGTTTTTGCCTCATATCACCCCCATTCTCTTTCAATCCAGTCCAACTGGGCTTTCAGCCCCCTGGGTCCACCAGGATTTTTGCCAAATACTGTGTGTTTTTATCTCATTTCTTGCATCAGCATTTGACACAGCTGACCATTCTTTCTTTTGTTTTTTTTTTTTAATGTCAATGTGACCTTTATTTTTTAAATTTATTTATTTATATGTAGTGCTGAGAATCAAACCCAGTGCCTCAACACATGCTAGGCAAGAGCTCTACCACTAAGCTACAACCCCAGCCCTACAGTTGACCATTCTTGTCTTTGGAGAGACATTCTTCTCTTGGCATCTATGGCACCACCATCCCTAAGTTTCTAATATATCTCAAGGGCCCTTTTGATAACATTAGCTGCCTCCTCTTCCTCTGTTTGATTTCTAAATAAAGATTCCTAAATAAAGGCTCAATCCTGGGTTCCTTATTGTCTATCTCTGCACTCTTTCTAGGTCTCATGGTTTTAAAAACCATCTATAGCGGATGACAATTGAATTCTATCCCTCATCCTGACTTTTTTCCAGGACTTCTGACTCTAATCTTGGTCTTCCCGATATCATCTGGATATCAAAGAAGTGGTTCAAACAACATGGTCAAAACAAAACTTTTTATTCTTGCCCTATCCATTTCTTTCATATTCTCTTCCTCTGTAAAATACATCACCATGCACCTGGTTGCTCCAGGAGAAATCCTAAGAGTTTCTTTTCCTGTGATTCCTACCTTTCATTCACCCTTTCTGTCTAACCTACAGATAAGTCTGACAATTCCACCTCCAAAATCTATCCTGAAGGTCGTCCTTTTCTCTATTTCTAGCACCACTCCATTGTTCAAACCATCACCATTCCTTGTCTGCTTAGGACACAATAGTGTCCTATAATAACTACTATATCCTAACTGCTTTTCTTATTTCCACTCTTTTCACACAGTGGCTAGAGGTATCTTTTATAAATCAAAGTATGCTTCTCCTGGGCCTCAAAATCTTCAATGGTTTTTTCCATCTACAACTCAGTATAAAATTCACACATCTTGGTGTGATCAGAGTCCTGCCTAACTTTCTGACCTTGCCTTATGCCATTTCCCCTTTCACTCAGCCATGCTGTTCTGTGGATTAATTCCTAGAACCTTTGTATTGTTCCTTCTACATCTTTCTCCTGACCTAATCTTTTGGCTTACATGTTGTCTCCTCAGTCTGCTTTAACCTGACTACCCAAAGTGCGTAACTCTGTATTAAATCACCACATAGCAATGTCACTATCTGATTCTTTATTTTTTTTTCAATCCTCCTGGTCCTGGGGATTGAACTCAGGGCCTCACACATGCTAAGCAAATGCTCTACCACTGAACTATATTTCCAGATCATTCAATTATTATTTTTTTAAAGAGAGAAAGAGAGAGAGAGAGAGAGAGAATTTTTAATATTTATTTTTTAATTATCGGTGGACACAACATCTTTGTTTGTACGTGGTGCTGAGGATCGAACCCGGGCCGCACGCATGCCAGGTGAGCGCGCTACCGCTTGAGCCACATCCCCAGCCCCTCAATTATTATTATTATTATTATTATTATTGGAACCAGGGATTGAACCCAGGGGCGCTTAACCACTGAGCTACACCTCCAGCCTTTTTTTTTATATATTTTTAAAAAAATTTTTAAAAAGATTTTTTAGATATGGATACAATATCTTTATTTATTTTTATGTAGTGCTGAGGATCGAACCCAGCACCTTGCATGTGCTAGGCGAGCCCTCTACCGCTGAGCCATAATCCCAGCCCCCTTTTTTAAAAAAAAAATTTTAATATTTATTTTTTAGTTGTAGTTGAACACAATACCTTTATTTTATTTATTTATTTTTATGTGGTGCTGAGGATTGAATCCAGGGCCTCGCACGTGCTAGGTGAGCATTCTACCGCTGAGCCACAACCCCAGTCCTCTTTTTTATATTTCATTTAGAAACATAGTTTTATTGAGTTGCTTAGGGCCTCGCTAAGTTGCTTAGACTGGCTGGAACTTGTGATCCTTCTGCCTCAGCCTCCCATGCTTCTGGTATTACAGGCGTGCACCACTGCACCTGGCTCTTTTATTTTATTTTGAGAAAGAGACTCTTGTGAAGTTGCTCAAGCTGGCATCAAACTTATAATCCTTCTGCTTTAGACTCTCGAGTAGGGGATTACAGGTGAGTGCCACTGTACCTGGCATTATATATATACATATATATTTAGTTATAATTGGACACAATACCTTAATTTTATTTATTGTTTTTATGTGGTTCTAAGGATCGAACCCAGTGCCTTGCACATGCTAGGTGAGCACTCTACTGCTGAACCACAACCCCAGCGCCCCCAGCATGATATTTATTTATTTATTTATTTTAAATGCTCTCTCTTGCTCTTTAGTAGAGAATAAGCTCCATTAGAACCTTGTCTGCCTTGCCCATTATTACATACAATGCTTAGAGGGATAGACACTCAAAAAATTATTTATCAAGCAAAGGCTAGAACCACCTTGAGAGATAGGTTAATATCATTACTGTAAATGAGCATTACATTTAGCTCAAAGCTGCCAGGGGATGAATGACAGTATGGATACACAAGGAATACAATTCTGACTCTCTAATAAAATAAAGACGGTAAGTCATCAGGAAGATTGAACATGTTCCTGGTACTTTCTAAAATGATATAACCCATTTTTCCTTAGAATGAGAAAATAAATTCAGCAAAAATATAACTTAAAACTCCTAAATAGAAATGACAGTTATTCATTAGAGAAGACAATTAGGACTTCTTTACAATGACCTCTGCTTGGTCTCCTTGCAGATTCAGCATTTGTACTTACTTGGTAAAATCTTTCTGACAGGTCAGGAGTTCCAACAGGAAAAGTATATATGGTGGATGGAAGCAGTGAGGCTGCCCAAGAGACTCTGTACAGTACTGAATTATCCTCAGGACTTCCAGGATGCTCTGGGCTTGGGCTTTCCTCAAGGAAAGAACCTTTACAACACTAGAGAAAGAATTCAAGTCAGGAATACCCAGAAAACTCCTGAATTGGGGTGGAAAGAAAATGTATCCTCCACCCAAGTTCTGAAGCCATATGAATGAAAAGGAGAGACTTATTGTGAGGATTAGAAATAACATGAACAGTATCAATATCTGTTTGCTATGTTAGGTCATCACTCAGCATAACAAATTAGTACACATTAACTACAAAAACCCAACAATTATTTTTCTTTTTAGTACCAAGGATTAAACTCTGGGGCACTCACCACTGAGTCATTACTCCAGCCCTATTTTGTACTTTATTTAGAGACAGGGTCTCACTGAGTTGCTTAGAGTGTCACCATTGCTGAGGCTGGCTTTTGAACTTGTGATCCTCCTGCCTCAGCCTTTCGAATAGCTGGAATTACAGGTGAGCGCCACCATGCTCAGCCCAACAACTTACTTTTTAAAATTAAATAATTCAAAAGGAACTATAATGTCTTTACTTCCCTGAAGAGAGACAAAGCTTTCATTCTTAGCATAAGAAATTCCTCACTAACTTCAAACCCATCACACTTTCAAAGAGGTAGGTCTATGGCAAGTAATTTTGTCAGAAAACATTAAATTCTAAATTTCCCCCAGGGTTAAAGTAAGACAAAATTTTAAGTGGCAGCTACCAAAGAAATGCTTCGTCTTTTTTTTTTTTTTAAGTCCTAATGATACATTGCTGAGCTATATTTTACAAATAGTATAATGTCCAAGTTTTAAGTGAAAAAAAATACTCATAAGGAAAAACATTAAAAATTTTTCTTGAATATTCAAAATAAGACTTGGTTTATCCTAAATATTATCTGTTCTTTTTAACATGAACTTTAAGCCTTTGACTATACTGGGTACCTGTTGTATTGAAAAGACAGAATACTAGGAAGGAATGATTGGCTCACCTCTCATTAGAGATTGACTGATCTTTAATGAAGTCCATGACATCCTTTAAAACTGGGTATTTCTCTTTCACTGTGGGCACCGGTCTGGCCTCCTCCATGGATCTGAAGGAGAGCAGCCGGAGTCGCCCTCGAGTGAAGGGGGGCCGCCGGGTAGGTGTGGAAGGTGATGAGGGCTCTTCAGCTGTAGAAGGTTCTGCAGTGGGAGGGCCACTGCTGGGTGGCAACTTTGGTGGGATCTCCAAGCCAGGACTCTTGTCTCCTACAGTTGGGGCTGCTGTTTCAGTGGGTGACGCTGAGGCTTGGAAATACTCTTCGACCACAGAGCTTGTCCTCTGGCGCCTGTCAAGTGGCTGGAGATGATCAGTTTCATCAGCAGTTACCACCTTGTCACTGCTTTCTTTTGAACTTTTAGCCATGGGCAAAAATTTTAGTAATAGAAGACTTTTCTGAATACACTCTTTTGCTAAATGAAACAAACAAAACAAGAATGGTAATGAACAAAAAATTAAAATTAAATATATTGACTACTTTCAGAGAGAAAATAATCTATTTAACTTTCTGATGTAGGGCAAGAAATACTTTCGTTAATACTGTGATATACACATGTACTGATGGAATAGAAACAAATTTTATCTCTCTATATAAAACCAAGATCTTTCCAGGACTATGCTGGAATAGTTTCATGGTGAACATTTCAAACATATAGAGAACAGTGTAAGAACCTCTCAATATACCTATTATCCAGCTTTAGTAATTATTAACTCATAGCCAATCTTGTTCCCCCCACCCGCACTGGCTCCCATTCCCTGAATTATTTCCATGTACATCCTAGGGATCAAACTTTTTCACCTGTAAAAACTTCAGCATATTTTTTTTGTGTGCATATACAGTACTAGGGGTGGAACTCAGGGCCCTGCATGCTAGGCAATGTTTCATTTTCATACAGGGTCTCACAAAGTTGCTGAGGCTGACAAGGCAAGTAATCAGAAAGATGTTCCACTTTAGAGCATGTCAATAAATAATTATTCCTCTCTGGCATTTTCTCCATTAGTGACAAGTATTAGGAAACAACATTTAGCAACTTTATTACTTTTCTTTGGTCTACGTGGCCTCAACTAGCGTAACCCAAAGGTAGGGTGCTGGTTCTCAAAGTTCTGAAAAGAAAAACTGAAGGTCAGATGACCACAGCTGGCGGTGGCACACTCACCCAGGCTCTCTGGATTTGCCTCAGTCGCTTCCAAATTGTGTTTTTCTTCTGCCTCGCTCCCCAGGCTCATCAGGGACTTCTGCTTCATCTCTAACTGGGGAGAGGATTTGAGCCACATAATTAAGCTGTCCAGACAGGGTGTCAAGGGCAGTTACACTGAAGTACTTTAAAGGCACACAGCATTGAAGAGCACAGAGGACTTTATAGCTGTTATTCAGCTGCTGAGGACACAGAGCTGAGCTGTTTTTGTATGTTCTGAAAGTCTTCCAGGCTTTGAAATTGTCTAAAGGTATATCTGCAAAACTACCTTCTTTTCAAGTATGTGTTATTTAGGAGGATTTTATATACATGACTTTATTAGTTAAAAAAAATCTAAAACATTAGTATACGAGATGCCTATAGTTAAAGCTTACTAGTACAGACAAAGAAGCTGAGGTCTAGAGAAAGGGTCAAGCTTGGACCAAAAAAATTTCATTTTTGAGATGGGCTCTCACTGTATTGCCCAGGCTAACCTCAAATCCTTGGACTCAACTGATCCTCCTGCCCCAGCCTCCTGAGTAGCTGGGATTACAAGTGTATGCCACCACATCTGACTTAGACAAAATTTGATCCATTCTATCTTGAATGAGAGGAAACCCCTAAGTGCTGCTGAGACTTCTAGGTAGAGAATGGTGATTTTAGTTATAGTCCAGGCAATGGTCACACCATGGGCCACAATGATGAAAGCTCAGGCAGAAGGCCATGTGTGATGTATGAGGTGTCAAGGTACCAAAGAGAAGGTTGATATGTTGTCCAACTATGGACAGTCTGTTCTAGGCTAACCCAGGAGCATAACCTACAATGTGCCTTGTCAATTGCCAAATCCTTTTTACATGAATTGTCCATGGTGGCTGACTTTCCTAAATACTTCTTTCTTTAAACTTTACTATTGCCTTGGTTTCTCTGTCAGCATACTCTTCTGAATCTCTTCCTACCATTCTGAAAACAATGCCTTTTAGTTTCTTATGACAGATTCTGTTCATGTTGGTTTCTATCTATTCAGGATATATTGGGCACTAACCAATGTTATAGTCACTGTGTATCTGTCCAAGGCTGTGTGTTCCTAAATAAATTCATATTTAAAAACAAAACAAAATAAAGAACTTACTACAAATTATTTAAAGTTTTCTTTATCTCTGCCTTGACATTTCTGTGCATCATCCATTTAGGTTCTTTAATGAACTGTCCAGGTAGATGTCTTAGATAACCTAGATGTTTTTACACTCAACAGGTTCTAAACTGAACTTACCTCCTCACTCTCAGATCTAAGACTAATGCTTGGTCAACACTTCTATCACCCACCAAATCACCACCAGAAACCTGGGACTACTCTAAATTTCTTCTTCCTATTTACCACTCACATCAATCACAAAGCCCTGTGGATTTTATCTCCTCAGTTGCAAAAGCCATCCTCATCTAATTACTGCAATTAAGTCTTCTGCTTTCAATTTCATTATCTATCCTCTACTCAAAGATTTTTTTTTCTCAATTACAACATAATATTTAAGATGCATGCAAATATGTAAGGAATAATAACACTAATATATATAGGTACTCATCTCCATGCCTAAGAAATAAAAACAATTTAGTGTTTATCTTTTTTATGAATTTATAAAAAGTTTTAACTACATACTTATAGGTGTAACACACAGATTTGGTTTGAATTAGGATCTTACAAGGATTTCCACACTTCTGCATTCTTTTGCAATTTGCTTTTTTGTTCATCAAGTCTGTGAGAGTTATCCATGGTGATACATGTGGCTCTTTTCATTCACTTTCATTGTAATATAATATTACACCATTATTTTATATTATAATGTAGTATTTTGTAATAATATAATATTCAGTATATCTTGTCACTTTTTCCTACTGATAGACAGCTGGTTCTTCCATGTTACTGCTGTCACACAATGCTACAGAACCATTTTTCTAAGATGCAGACCCGAGGCCTCTCCCCTGCCTAAAACTGTCAATGGATGCTGAGTATATAAAGCAATCCTTTTCCTTCTGGTCTAAGAAGATCTATGGAGTAGCCTCTAGGGTTACTAAAAGATGTAAAGAGGGCTCAACTAAACCCGGTTTACTCAATATTTTCAACAATCACCAAATTACAATTTCTTTTTTTTCCTCCACATTTTTTATTGGTGCATTATTGTTGTACGTAGTGCTGGGATTTGTTGTTAAATATTAGCATATGTATACAATATAACAATATCATTTGGCCAATATCCTGCCCCATAAATTATGATTACAAGGGTTCTAAATTATTATTTATATTCATATAGCCGAAGTTTAGTTTAAAAAAATTCCTCATATTATATTCTTGAGAAGAGGCCTACTTATTGCCATGATATCATGGTAGGAAAACCTAAAATATATCAAAATCTCATGGGAAGGAAAATCTTACCATCCATATTCGAATCCCATCCGCCAAAGAATACACCTGTGCAAACTCTTCACTCAGGGCTATCTTGCCCCGGCTGTTTACTAGGGAGAGGAGGAGAGACAAAGTGATTACATTCAGTTTACTCAATTCACTAC
This sequence comes from Spermophilus citellus, assembly GCF_964194105.1. Classification (NCBI taxonomy): domain Eukaryota; kingdom Metazoa; phylum Chordata; class Mammalia; order Rodentia; family Sciuridae; genus Spermophilus; species Spermophilus citellus. The sequence goes on along the minus strand of NC_138199.1, from coordinate 25,574,188 downwards.
TGTAGCTTTAAGCACAAAATATTTTCTGAACCTTTTAAAATACAGAAGAAGTCCTCCTGACACTCATGCATTAGGGGTGGTAAGACAGACTTGAGGGGAAAAAATCATTGATTAAGCCACAAATACTTGGATGGGTTCTCTGTGTTATTTCAAACTAACTTCGTTCAAACTAATAATTTTTGAAATAGAAATACTACTCAAAGTGAATAAAATATAAAAAAATATCTAAAGTAAAATCTTTAAAATATCAGGTCAGGGGAGTAACTCAGTGGTAGAGTGCTTGCTTATCATGTGCAAAGTACTGGGTTCAATCCCTAGCATCCTAAAACATTAAAAATTAAATTAAATTCTATGTGGTGCTGGGGATCAAACCCAGGGCATTGCACATGCTAGGCAAGTGCTCTACGCTGAGCCACAACCCCAGCCGTAAGCCTTATCTTTCTTTACATAGGATTTGCAATGCTTTTCCCTGAAAAAGTGTGAATGTGGAGAGAGTAGAGATCTTCTGTGTGGATCCTATTAGGATATAAGCTGCACATATGAACAACATGCAGAGATGGTGCCCTGAGGGAAGTGAGGAAGAGAAATGGTGACAGGAAGGCTGTCCACAGAGATCCCACCAGAGGCAGCCTGGCGGGATCATGCCACAGAGAAGCTGCAAGTCTAGAGAAAGAGTTAGTACCTTCATTTGCCTCCTTCTACAAGCATGTTATTAGCACAGTCAATAACTTAAATACTTGTGGCTTTAATTGGAATTTCTAGAATGTTGGAGCTAAGGAATTCTAAACCAATTTTACAGATGAGGAAACAGAGGTGCAGGAAGGTTGTCTAATTAATCTGAAGCAGTGCAGCTTCTGAGTTTCAGAACCAAAACCATTAAGGTTTCTTTCTATGAAATTTCTTGGAAGTTTTCCATGAGAATTCTGGAAAAAGACAAAGTATCTGCTAATTCAGAAACTCAAGGCTACTTGCCACACATAACTATCTGCTAACTATAAACTGGCCATGAATCTTTTGATTGACAAAGTAGAACAAGATGAAGTTTACAGTTGTAGATATGTGTTAACATTTTAGAATTTCTAAATTTTCCCTTAAGATAGGCTTCTTAAAACTTAGCAATTAGCCTTCAGATCAAACATATTCCCTGTAATATAAGTTACCATATTTTTGCAGCTTCTCATATAAGTCTGGAGTGCGATACACCAGAGCAGCAAAGGTGGCGTTCACAGCTTGATCAATAGTGGAACCAGCAACTATATCTGTCTTTGGGGCCTGTTTTCTACATGCCTGTATGAATCCTTTGAAAAGTTCTGAATATGGCCCACAGAAGTTCTGAGCAGGCTCTGACTGGGCAAAATCAAGGAGAAAATGGCGGCAGGGATCGTCAGGGATGCTCTTAACCTAGGAACGAGAAAAAAAAAAATCACATTTTAAATATTCATCAAAAAGTAAAATTTACTGAGCACCTACTAAGATAAAGCGGAAGTATAAACAAATGGTGCATACTCTCAGGAAGTTTAAATCTATTTTAGGGAGACCAGACAGATGTATATGGGTTAATAAAGGCAAATAAAAATAAAACTTAAATGCATTAAAACTAACACTACCATAAAGCAAAAGATTATCCAGTGCCAAATGCCTAAAGGGGACACCCAGTGCTGAGAACTCAAAGGAAGGAGTTCCTGGCAGGTTAAAGTAATTAAGAAAGCCTTCTGAAGGACTTGGGATTAGGGCTGAACCCTGAAGGATGGGAAGGCTTGGCCTTGAGGGATATAACCACTAGCAGAGGTTAAGAGTCAGTGGGGAGACTGACCTGGCCTGAAGTCTCAGCTGGGGAGTGGTGGGAACTAGAGTCAGATAGTTAAGGTGAAAGGAGACTGTAGAGAGCCTTGACTGTCACACTGAGGAGTTTAGACTTCACCCTGTGGGCAACGGGGAGCCATTAATGGTGCTTGGCAGTGGAATGACAAGATAATGCAGTGATTTAAAAAACAAACAAACAAAAAAAAAAAACTTGGCAGGTATCAATGTAATAATGCAGGTGTGATGAGGGCCTGGATAAAAATGGAGACAGAGGAAAGGACAGAGATGAACATCATAAGGAAGAATCTACAGGGCTTGCAACTGACTGATAGGAAAGGCAAGAGCAGGGCAGGGATGAAGGGGATGTGAGGGAGCAGTGGCTCTGGGCCTGGGCAAACAATGACTACAACAGAAGTGAGCAGTTAGTAAAGGAGACATTCTGGTTTTTTACTTCAGAGTTAATGGGAGTCAGGACATTAAAATGAAAACGCCTAACAGGAAGATGAAGATATGGAGAAGATACTGGAGTCTGGGAGAAGAAAGAGGGCTGGAAACTGATATTAAGGAATTATTCCTACAGATGGGACAGTTAAAGAGAGAAGAGAGAATAAAGTTTTGGTGGATGGTAGAAAAGGGGAGGAAGCCTGAATATAGCCTACCTTATAGAGAAGAAGGAATGAGAAAGGCCAACAGAGGAGGCACACAGAGAGTTGGATGTAGAGAAGACAGTGGACTATCATGGAATCAAAAAAAGAGAGGGTCTGAAGGAGTTTGATTTAACAGGGAAATAAAGGAGAGTAGAAATGGAGAAAGAGCCACTGACTTTGGCAATTGACCATGGAATAACTTGCAGGGGAAAGAAAGGGAGGGAAAGAAGAAGGAAGGAGAAATAATAGAATAGAAAAAGGGAAGGAGAGATGGAAAGTAGAAACAGGGCAAAGTTTTTAGTTTTTAAAATATTATGAACACTTAAATAAAGTGCTACAGTTGTATGGAGAACAAAAGGAATAGCAAAAACCATTTACTCTAAAGTGTGACTCAGTAGGCACTAGAAACAGACTCCACTTGTTTGATTGATAATGCCATCAAGAAAGATTTACTGAATACCTACTATATTTCACTGGAGTCATTCCTTATTTTTGAACACCCATTGCTGACTGGTCCCTGGGGTACACAGTGGGATAACAAATAACAAGGAACAGTTTCTGCCTCAAGGCACTAATAGTTTAATGGGGTGATAAGACATTAGTAAACAGTTTCCACCCAGATGTAAAGATGACAGAAGAGTAAATACCTCCTTCCTATCCTGGTGTGGGTGAGTGGGCCAGCTTGCTTCTAATTCCAACTCTGGACAAATCTGATGCCTGAAGACAGGTTTCCACAAAGGAGAGTTCAGGACTGAAGCCATTTTTGCCTGTGGTATTACCATGTTACTTCCTAACTCTGGAAAAAGAAGGTGACTTGTAAGAGTTCTATTTTTTCCTTAATACACTGAGATTCTTTGAACTAACAAAGAAAAGGGTTAAACAGAGAGAGAGAGAGAGAAAAAAAAAAAAAAACCTAAGAGGAAATTCACTCACATTTCCGAGAAACATATTATAGATTAACCTAAACCAGAAGTCCTGAAATGCTGCTGTTCTGTAGGATAACTTCAGTTACAAGGTGCCTTTGAAGTGATTAACCTGTTTACTAAACTGAAAGCCAAATGTAAACTACTTCTAGCACACAATAGGAGGTCATTTAAGAATATTAATTATGGGAAAACATTCACAATTTATAAACTTAATTTTATTAAAAAAAATAATTAAATACCCACCATAGATCTAAATAGACACAGAAATAAAGATTAGGTGGAATTTTAAAAATGTTGATAATAGTTATCTCTGGGTGTTAGGAGTAAGGGTGATTCTACTTTTCTTCAATTTTTCTCCAGTATGTAATTTTTCTATGAGCTTTTACTTTTATAATTAGAAAAACTCAAGAGATCATACAGAAATAAAATATACTAGAAAGGTTTATTATATAAGTTTTATTACTTATAAGAATTTAATAACAAGTTCTATAAATTGAATTTAATAACAAGTTGACCAAATCCATACTCACATATCTATATCTATACATAAATATTTACTCAAACAATATACAATTAATTTATTTTATTTTTCTGCCTTCTAGTTGGAGTATACCTAAATCTACCTCCAAAAATACATGATTATGATGTTGCTAAAAAATCCAGCTCCCTCTTTCTCTTGTTCTCTTTCAATAGGGGGAATCCACAAAACCCTTTGTGATGTGGGCCAAAGACTGAGCCAAAAAACTTCATGTCAGCCGGGAGTGGTGGTGCACACCTATAATCCCAGCAGCTCAGGAGGCTGTGGCAGGAGGATCACAAGTTCAGCAACTTAGCCAGGCCTAAACTACTTAGCAAAACCCTGTCTCTAAATAATACACCTATTATTTAGGGGATGTGGCTTAGTGGTTAAGCACCCCTGGGCTCAATGCCCGGTACCCAAAAAAAAAAAAAAAAAAAAAGAAAAGAAAAGAAAAAAGAAATTTCATGTCAAAGATGTCAAGTGGACAATTTATTCTGGCTTGGTTTAAAGGAAACTGAAGGGAATATTATCAATACCTTGCCCTGATCTTATGTGAAGATGCCACAAGGGAGAGTACATGTTTTGCTCTTAAACACAGTTGTAAGGAAAAGGAAGGGACAGGGCTGTGAACTTACGATACGTAGACTTGAGTGCCATGCACTGGGAGGCAAGGCGTCCCATCAGTCTGGAGACAAGGAGTTGTAAATCTAACCCCCAAGACACAGCAACATCAGGCAAGCCATAGGCAGTGACGGTGAATTTGTAGCCCCACTCATTGTTGCTGCTGTCAGAGTGAAAGAGGAACTGTAGCCGAGGACCATCCTTAAAGGTCACTTTCTAGAGACAGACAAATGTCATGTGGTCAAATAGATGTGAGGAGGGAGCATTTCAGTAGTAAACATGTTCTTTGTGACTAAAAAATTGGTCTCTATTTCCACAAGTGCACAACTACTGAAGGAGAAATGTACAAAGGTGTGACTGAAACACAAAATTTACTGCAACACTCATGAAAAAGCATAATTGTCAGAAAACTACTGCTTAGCTTTCTAAACTCAGATGCCCATCTGCCTACTACCTACTCAGCCAGTGATCACACCTGCTTAGTCCTTTGCTGCCAGCCAAGACCCCTGAGAGCAGAGAGAAGGTCAACAGCCTGGGGCAGCTCTTAATCTCCAACCCAGAGAGAGCAGATCCAACTGTGAACTGGACTCCTGGCTTTCACCATGGTCTGGGCCTTCATTCAGATCCACCAGTCCGTCCTTGACAAGAGTGACAGATCCTCATTTATTCTGGACAATGCTGAAAGAGTCTGGGGTTGGTAAACTTTTCCTATAAAGAATGCAGGTGGCCAATATTTTAGGTTTTTCAGGTCATACAATCTGTGTTGTGACCATTCAACCCTGCCAAAGCAGTACCAAAGTGGCTATAAGAGATAAATGGTATGGTTGTGTTTCAAATCTTTTTTAATTATAAAACAGGCAACAGATTGTAGTTTGTCAACTTTGATACAAATCTCACTTAATATAAATGCTTCCCTTCAAAGATCACACCTCTTGCTCTAAGGGTTGACAGAATTGCTGCAGAAGTGTTTCATTTATTTCTAAGAATATCACTCACCTTGGGCCATTTGTAAGTGCCGACTTTTGTGTCATAGCGTGTTTTCCCACCTCTAGCATCAGTAAATTCCAGGTAATCATATCTGTGAAAGCATAATCTTTATTACTTTTCTTCTCTTGTTTTTGACCCATTATTGCTGGGGAGAAAAGAACATGTAAGTCTTACCTTTTTTCAGTTTCACACCTTTCGTCAAATTCCACCTCAAAATAGGTTGCCCCTGGGCTAACAAAGACAGACACCTCATGGCAGTTATTTTCATAGTTGTGGGCAGACTCTTTGGTCCATGTATGCAGAACCACAGGCTGTTCTTGCTGCCAGGTCTCTACATCCAGCTAGGCAAACAAGTGAGTCAAGAAAAGACAGTATTCGGGCTGGGGTTGTAGCTCAGTGGTGGAGTGCTTGCCTAGCATGTGTGAAGCACTAGGTTCGATTCTCAGCACCACATAAAAATAAATAAAGGTCCATTGACAATTAAAAAAATATTTTTTAAAAAAGATAGTATTCATCACTCCACACCCAGCCATACGCAATAGGCTTTCTCTATCAGTGCTGTAGGCACATGAGCTTTGACAGCCCCACGCTGTCATGCAAGCTAAAAGACACCTGACCTTCCCATCTGAACAGAGATCAACAGATGTCTATCATTCAGCAAGGTAGACATGTGCTTTTAGTCTACTGTAGGAACTCTGGGATCAGTCTTTATCTTTTTTTGCATTTGCCCTGGATCAAACCCAAGGCCTCACATATGTAGCCAAGTGTTCAACCACTGAGCTACATTCCCAGCCCAAAACTATTTCTTTTTTGGTTCTGGTGATTAAACCCAGGCGGACTTAACCACTGAGCCAAATACTTAGCCAGTGTGGTCAAACAGATGTGAGGAGGAAGCATTTCAGTAGTAAATACGTTCTTTGTGACTCAAAAACTGGTCTCTATTTTTTATTTTGAGACAGAGTCTCTCTGATTGCTTAGTGCCTTGCTGGCTTTGAACTTGTGATCCTCCTGTCTCAGCCTCCTAAACTGCTGGGATTACAGGCATGCACCTGTAATCAAAACACACTTAGCCAGAACTATTTCTTACAAATCACTGACAATATGTATTTCCAGTGGGGTGGGGGAAGAACACTGAATTAAGAGTTTAAAGGCCTCATATTCCTACTTGGGACCTCGGCAAATCTAAGACCACTATCTCTCTTTGAATCTTTGCTTTTTAAAAAACCTATTAAATATATGCCCTTTCTACTGCTAAGGGTTTTTGTGATACTTAAATAAGACTGTGAAAAAACTTCGTGTACTATAAAATTAAGTGAGAGAGACAATTCTTTTAAATGTCAGACTTTCTAACATGCCTTTTTTTTGGGGAGGCAGCGGGTACCGGAGACTGAACCGGAGGGTGCTTAATCATTGAGCCACATCCCCTGCCTTTTTTATTTTTATTTTGAGACAGGGTCTTGCTATGTTGCTTAGGGTCTCCGTAAATCACCAAGGCATGCTTTAAACTTGTGCTCCTCCTGCTTCAGCCTTCTAAATTGCTAGGAAAACATAGTTCTAATTTGCCTTTCAACATACATTTTCTCTTCTAGACTTCAATGATTATTCACATATATGGATCTTACGTAACTTTTTGTGTTATAATTGCATAATTTACTCTTTGTATCTCCTTTCTAATGCTGACTATGACAAATAAACTTGGATCACCATTTATTCTCTTTGTTGAAAAAACCACCAATAAAATTGCCTTCTAGAGGCAACTTATTTGTGAAGATCTATAGTCAGTGGTATGTTCCATTCAATACGGTCACATCTCTTTTATCTTTTAAGAGGAAGCAACACAGGGTCAAACACCCACTCAAGTTACCTTATTTGGCCCTCCTTCAGGGTCACTGCAGAGCTTCTTCAATAGCTCTGTTAGGGTACTGAACTCTCTCAAGAGTGTGCAGTGTGAAATGTCTAAAGTGCAGAAGTCCAACAGGAAGATGACCTAAAGAAAGATGAACAAAGGCACCCAGTGTCCACCTCAGGCCCTGCCTGGGGTACTGATCACCAACCCCTACTCTGCTTGTTACATTTTCTTACCAGTTGACGAGCTGCCATCGAAAACACTGAATTACATAATTTTTCTACTATGGTTTTCCCACTATACTGTGACAAAAGGGATTCCAAAATCACTCTCATGCTTGCCAGAAACTGTGCCACATCTATCAAAACATAAAAAAAGCGGTTAATATTTTATATGGAGGGAATATCACTTGCTTAGTTGTTACCAAGAGCAAAGCCAGAGAGGACCACAGAAGCTGTGTGTGTGTAAGACTCAACAATAGAAGACCAGGGGACCACCAAGCACCATCCAAATGCTTTCCTCTGGAAGGGAAAGCAATGCAAATTTCAGTAAAAGGTTACTTTTAAAGAGATGTTTTCCGTCTTTGTTAGTTTTTGATGAAGTGGAGATATCACTTCTATAAGTGAAGTTACATTGTCAGTGGGCCCAGCTCTCAGCATCCTTTTTTCCTTTAGTATACAATGGGCCCATGCATTAGGGGCACCAATCTGAAGGAACAGGTTCCAATTATAGGACTCAGTACCCTAAGCATTTATGCCATAGCTGCTCAGGTCAGGTTTGATGAAACCAAACTTTTCCCACCCAATTTCTCAGAACTTGTTAGTTTCATATAATCTTCTGTGGGTTTACAGGACATGAATTTGAGTACTCTCAGGACTGGCAGAGGTCACAGCAGTATTCATACACCTTGGATGCTAAAAGCTCAAAACTCTTTTTTAGATGACTTGATTAAGCCAGGGATGACAGACTCTCCTGACAAGTGAGACGTCATCTAAGAGTGCTGTGTGACTGAAGAGAGAATGTCAGGTTATGGAATGACCCAATTCCTCAAAAAAAATACTAAGACATATACCACATTCAGATAGGAAATTTTGAGAAAAAGACATACTATAGAATTCTATTTTAAGAAGACAAAAGTTACCCTATTCAGTTTTTTGGTTTTATTTTGTGTTTTTTGTTTTTGTGGCACTGGGGATTGAATCTAGTAGAGTTCTACCACTGAGCAACATCCCCAGCCCCTTTTATTTCTAATCTTGAGACAGGGTATCACTAAGGTGCTGAGGGTCTTGCTAAATTTCTGAAGCTGGCTTCAAACTTGTAATTCTCCTGCCTTAGCTTCCCGAGTAGTTGGGATTATAGGTGTGCATCACTGCACCCAGCACAGATCTAAACTCTAATAAAGAACCAAGTGCACATCTCTGTGTGAGTTACAAAAGAGAAAGTTTTTGTGCAGAGTTAAATCCAGACACCTGCTATTGTGTATTTAATATCAACACTCACATTTTTCAATGAGGTCCACGGCCAGGCCTTTGGCTGCTGTGTCAGTTGCCTTTAGCTGCAGATAGCACCAGGAGAGCAGGCTGCCTTGGACAGACCAGAAGAGGGAGAGGAGCACAGAGCCAGCCTCCCCTTGGGTCCCACTGAGCATCAACAGCTCACACTACAAGGAAGCAGACAAATACAAAATGTCCCAAGCAGGCTACTCAAAGAATACAGCCAAGGGCCCTCTATGGGAGCAGCTATTACTAGCAAAAAAAAAAAAAAAAAAAAAAAAAAACAAAAAAAACTACCTGTATGGGGAATAGTCTCAGAAGAGTTTTCAACCCAGAAGTGAACCAAGAAAGATGGCATTATGAAAACTCCTCTCTTGCCCTGCAATTTTCAGAAACTTTACAGCAATGTTTTCTGCTCCATGGGATATTTCCTTCCACAGTTCAGGAACCCACCCCACTGCTTATTTCTTCCCTGTCTTACATCTTAAAATTTCTTTTCTCTTTGGCTCCTTCTCCTGAGCTTTCAGTTAAATCTTTCTCACCTTAAAATAAATCTTCATCTTTCCATGGCTCTCTAATCATCATCTTTGTTATTGGGAGTTTCTTTGAAGTATCACCTGACCTTTAGAGATAAACTCCTACACATAAGTATCATGAGGTATGCTTGTATTGGCACTGTCAGGGGCTCAAGCTGGAACTAACCCAACAATCCCTCCAAAGTAAAAATGGATTAAAAAAAAGTGTAACATGCACACCAGGGAAAGTGTATGACAACACATATATCAACATGAATGAATCTCAAAACATGCCACAAAAAGATTGTACACATATGATTCTGTTAAAGGACAAAATCAGGAAAAATAAACACATTGGGTATGGATAACTACAAAGAAAAAGAAAAATAAGGAATGATGAACACAAACTTCAGAATGGTGGCTGTAGCTGTTGAGGAAAGTGGAAGGTGAGCCATGAAAAGTCATGGGGATGGGGGACGGGATTTCAAAGATACTAGTAATGTTCTAATCCTTAAATGAGAGTTGCTTCTGTAAGCCATCTGTACACACACACACACACTCTTTCATGAGTGTATGTGCATGTGAGGGTCCTGGAGATTGAACCCAGGGGTGCTCTATCACTGAGCTTCACCCTAACTCATCTTTATTTCTTATTATGAGAAAGGGTCTTGTTAAGCTAAGGCTGGCCTTGAACTTGTGATCCTCCTACCTCAGCCTCCATGTAGCTGGGATTATAGGTGTGGGACACGGCACCTTGTCATATATACTCTTTATTTTATATATATATATATATATAATTTTTAGAAGTTGCCTCTATCTTCTGAGGCTTTGCTTTCCCCTTCCCTCCCACTCTACTGCTTCTGTGGATACCACTCCCCTCAGACACCATTTACCACCTGGCGAGCAAATCCTTCCCACTGAACCTCAGAGACTCTTTGACCTCTATCCCCCATGAAGCTCTGTCTCCTCCCCCAGCTTCTGTTTTTCCTGAATTTCTTCCTGAGACTCTACCCCTTCTCTGTAAGATTGCCTCAAGAAACACATGGATGACATGATACTATCTCTAATCATGACTTCAACTATCACTTGTTTTTTACTGATTACAATCTCCAGCACTGACTACTACCCTGAGTGCAACCAGTCTCAACATCTGAACACTGGCAGAACTATGAACTAAGCATGCTCGGAGTCCACCCATTATCACTCCTGCTCTTCGAACACCTGCTCCTCCCCACCTTGTCACAGGCTTCTGTGTATGCCAGTCCCTCCATCTACAGTGCCACTCTGTTCTTCTTTGCTTGCTTAAGCCTTATTCATGGTCTTGTGCAGAGCTTCAGCACCATCTTCTCCAAAATGCCTTTTCTCAGCTCTACCAGACATGGTGAGGTATGAATCCCCGACTCCCCCAAGGACCCCATACCCACCCTCTGACAGTCCTTGCCATGTGGTCAGAATTGTCTAATCACACATTTGTCTGATCTCAAGACTGGGCTCTGCCATCACTGTATCTGCTGTGCCTAGAACAGGGCCTCATACATAGCAGGTATTCAGTGATACCGTTAACAGACTTAGCAGAAAAATTTCATGCTAGGTATACTTTGGATCACCTTTACATTTTTCCTCTAAACTAATTCTACCTCTTTAACATAACCATAAATGCCTCCATGAATGATAATTCAAGGAATTCTGTTAATGGCTACAGTGATCTCTGGCCTATGAGGTCCAATAATATCTGTAACCTCTGTATCACAGATGAGTAGAGGAGAAAAAAAGGACAAGAATTTGATCTCCATATGGTAACAGTTAGAGGAAATTCTCTTGGACATATGCCACCTTGCTTCCCCACATATATCTTAAAGCAAGTGTGGCTTAGTGGAAAGAGGATAAGACTCAGAGTCCAATGGCCTAAGTTTCAGCAGCATCTATGAATACCAGGTGGGAACTCTGAGGTTTTTTGCCCAATGGAACTGATGATATGACTTTAGTGGAAGAACTGGTTAGGGTAAGAGCTCAGATAAAGTTTCAAGGGTTTGTGTAACAGGTATAATTTAGGTGAGCTTCCAAGAGAAAGAGAAGGTGTGAGAAATGGTAAAAATAAAGAGAGAGATGAGAATGGCAAATTGGAGCAGAGAACAAGTAAGGATGAGCAATAGGCTGGAATGAGAATTTGAGGGAAAACAAGAGGTAGGCAGAAGAGTATGGACAGAAAGCACTATGAAAATAAGAGAAAATTAATGTGACAGTGGAAAACAGAGAACCAATCAGGTATAAAGAATTAATGTTAGCTTAAAGAAAATAGGCACCATAGTGAAATCCCAACCCTGGATTTAAAGCAATAGTAGGCCTAAATAACAGTCAGCATCAGTGTGACTGTGGTAGATAACCTAGTCAGATTATAAGGTCTCTAAGGACACCATAAGTGAACTGGTGGTGGTGGGAGGGAGATAACTATTCACTGGCCTATTGCTCCAGCCCGTGGGGAATGAATAAAATCATGGCTCTAACAGCAACTTGAGAACAGTAAAGCACTATCAAAAATATAAAAGATTTAAAGACACTAAGTTCAGTTAACAAGAAACAGATAAGTTGCCTTGATGTCCATATCATTAAATATCTCAAGGGTATGGTGTGGATTGTCCTACCATAATACCTCTTCTCTCTGGTTCCTATAGTTAGCCCTATGAGGTAGTTCTTGGCTCCTAGGAAAGCACTTCTCTCTTTTCCAAATCTCTTGGGAGTGCTTGGTAAAAATGCACATTCTTAAACCTATCTTTAGACATTCCAAATCAGTAGCTTGGAGTAGGACCTGGAAATTCAATTTTTTTTTTTCACTATTCCTGGTGCTTCCCATCATTAAGAGCATGAACTACATTTTGAGAAGCAAGACCTTTCATATGAAAAAAAGTACAAAGTTTAAAAAATATCATTAACATGGGAAAAAGAGACTACATTTTCAGATTTGATTAGTCTTCAAATGTACTAAGTAATCAGTTTTTTTTTAAATGTCAAAACAGTTTTCCACAAAATTCACATCACAAATATATAACTACGTGGTGGGATGATGACTGACAGTACCAGGTACCAGGGCCCTTGATACAAATCCATTCCTCTTTTTTCACAGAAGTCTTTTTTTTTTTTTTTTAATAAACTCATCAATGAGTTTTGCCCTTCTTTTTTTTTTTTAAAGAGAGAAAATTTTAATATTTATTTATTTTTTTTTAGTTTTCGGCAGACACAACATCTTTGTTTGTATGTGGTGCTGAGGATCGAACCTGAGCCGCACGCATGCCAGGCGAGCGCGCTACCGCTTGAGCCACATCCCCAGCCCCTCACAGAAGGCTTAATAAGCACATCTGTGCTTTTACTCCTTGCTGACTACCGGGGGACAGGAAAGGAAAGGTCCCCTTACTTGTTCATAGGGGTTAGCTGGGAAACCTCTGTGTTCATGTGTAATCATCAAGTCATACTGTAGATAAGGGCTAAAGGACAGGCATAGCGACTACCATGTCATGTGTTCCTAAAAGCACAAGGCAAAGAAAAGAGAGAGGAAGCCATGTGATACCTCTCGAGAAGCAACAGAGAGGAGGGTGTTCATGACTGCCAGGACTTCACTGATGTTCATGTCAGCCAGGTCACTTTTCTCAGGTAAAAGCAGAAGGCCGCCTGGATCCTTATCACTGGAAGGACACAAATTAGTCACCATATCTGGTTTCAAGAAGGGGATTTTCATGTTTTCTATCTTAAAAAATCCCAGAAAGATTTCAGTATCAGTTCTATGGGACGGAAAGAGTCTGCATCAGGAAGATAAGCCATGATTCCAGCTAGGACTGTGCCACTATCTGTCCACATAACCTTCTGTAAGCACAGACTCAGAAATCCTCCAGGCCTTAGAAAAGATCCTAAGGAATATATCTAATGAGTAAATCACCTTGGCCACCAAAAAAAAATACTGACCTCATGAATGCTAACTGGACAATCCAGGCTAATGATTCCCTGTCTTCAAACGTTGTTCAGATAATGGCCCCAGGCTCTTCCATCATCCTTGCTATTTGATTCTGGAAACATTTTATATAGCTAGCCTTGTAAGTCAGGCATCTGTACCAGGCTCAGTCTGACTTGCAGGCAGATGTTTGAGCTATTAGCTTTCTTCCTCCATCAAGAGTTTATACCTGGGGGCTGGGGCTATAGCTCAGTGGATGAGTGCTTGCCTAGCACATGTGAAGCACTGGGTTCAATCCTCAATAATATAAATAAATAATAAAGGTACTGTGTCCATGTACAACTAAATTTTATATATCTATATAGATATATATATTTGTAGTGTTTTGATTAACAAAGAAGCTAATGGTCCTATGGGCTGCGTTTCTTTGGTAATCAAAACACTACAAATCTCCAAGCCTCCCCTCCTGGAACCTTTCTTCTGTGAACTACAATTCTGTGCTTTTACAGTTGGTTTTAATGTAATTGGGTTTGTACACTTGAGTACAGAACCCCAACTTCTTTGGCTTTTTTAGTTTTTATCTTTAAAACTAACTTAGAAAGTGAAAAACTCAAAGAAGCCTTCAGCAGGTTCAACTCTTACTCATTTTATAATGATTGGAACTTGGACTAAGCTCTTGACAAGGCTATAATTCAACCAGTATTTTAATCGTCCTTGTTCCTAGTAATAATTCATTCCAGAAATTGAGCTTTCTAGTAGAGCAGGAAAAGTACTACTCCAAATGACATGGAAGGAGGGGATAGCTAAAGAAAATGACTTTGCAGAGATCTGAAATATCTGACAATTGAAGTATGAACTTACCTAAAATATGTGCATAGTGAACGGAAAGTGAGCTGCAGGGACTGCTTGTGCTCTTGCTCAGTGACATTCTTCTACAAAACCAGAAAGTGTACATTAAAAAAAAAAAATCTATTCCATGACATTCCAAAGACCTATAGAAACATGAAATACCACCACCCACTGGTCCACAGTATGAGGAGAGCAGGGCCTGGACCATATTACAATAACCACCTAAAACCTGATCCAGTGCTAAGAAGCAGCAGAACCAACCATTCACACAGAAGATGGCAGGTGACTTTGGTTCCCTGCCAAAGGTAATATCTGTAAGCCTTCCTGTAGAAAAGCCTGATACAAATGTTCAGACAATGGACTTCCAGAGGATATATACTCTATCATTGGGCATGCCATCCCCAGAGCAAAAGGCAAAGACAATGCAATTCTCATGAGCTTTCTGTATTTAATCAGGATCAAAGCTTTTCCTTTGTCTTGTAGGTTTACAGTCTATGCTATCAGTAATAGGAAATAGATAGACCTTCTGGTGGGACTACCAGGCTACTTTGGGGGAACTTTATTTTTTCTTAAATAAATTTACTGAACACTTTCTTCAATATAAGGCACTGACAAGGGTTTTCCAGAGAATTTAAGCCCAGGGCCCTGCCTGGCACAGCATAGTGGGGAGCTAAGATGAGGTCACAATAAACCTAATTACCTAAAGAAAGAACTATTTAGAATGGTGAAAAGTCAGCAGTGCTATTTAATTCATCAGCATGAGAAGGTAAAAAAACAATCCTTATTGCTGCTGTCTGAAGGAATGGGCAAGGCAAAAGAGACAAGACTGCACTGCTAACAGACACCAATGTCATTCAAGAGATCATATGTTCTCTTTCTACTTATCATGTGAGACATGTGTGAGCAAAAAAAAAAAATCATTTGCTCAGCTACCTGGTGAATGCTTCTAGCAAAGAAGTGAAACAGATTTTTGTATAGGATACTCCATTTGGTAAAATAATGCTTGTAAATACTGAAAGCATCTTTCATTCCTGGTATGAAGTCTGAAAAACATGGAGAAGGGGTCTAGGAGGGAGAAGAGAACCAGCTGAAGATCAAAACTTGGTCATATTTTCTTTACAGATCTATATTGAAATAGTTTGAATAAAATACAACAGGAATTTACCTCAAAATGATACTGGATTGTGGGGGAAAGAGTAGGTGAAGCATTTTATAGATGAAATAAAATTAGCCCAAGTTCATCAATGTTGAAGCTAGGTGATTAGTACTTTTGGGGCTGATAGGAGTTATTATACTATTTAGTCAACTTTGGTATTCATTTTAAACTTTCCCATAATTGGGAAATAAAAATAAACAAAATTTTGTTGAAGGCAAGTCATAAAGATGGAGACTAAATTGTGACTTTGTGACATAACACTTGTGAAACACAGATGAAATACTGTCCTTGTTCTTTGATATCTGTGTGTCCCCCACAAAGCTTGGCACGTAGTAAGTATTAGTAAACATTTGGGAAATTAAAACTGACAATATATTCAGAGAGAACAAAGATTAATAGATCTCATCCTAATAGACTTCAGGAATGGGAATTGTCCTTTCAGATAATAATTACCATCATGGTGAAGAGATGGTTCCGTCGGGTCTGTCGATCAGGAAAGAAGATGGCAGCTCCATTGAGAAGGGTGTTCCTGACCTCTTGTTTTAATATCTCCATGGGCATGGAATCTCCATCCACCCTATCTACCACTAATAAAAATGAACAATGGAATCAACTTTAATATGTTCCATCTATTCACTTACAATATGTATCGCTAAAAACTGGTGAACAAAACTCTCTGTTTTTAGTTAATATCAGAGCAAGAATTGCTTTTGTACAGGTTAGGCAGTATAAGAATATTATTTTTTGTTAACATTTAACTAAAACAAAGACTATATATGTCAGTTCTTATTTCTTTCTCTGTTCTTTTGAGATATAACCTGGAAAAACCTTAAAAATACTGTCAGATTGTCTCGTTTCATCTTCAATTTGTCACTATAATCTCTTCACCTCAGCCTTGATTGAGGTTAAAACTGAATAGTGTGGCTGGGTGTGGTGGCGCATGCCTGTAATCCTGTGGCTTGGGAGGCTGAGGCAGGAGGATCACAAGTTCAAAGCCAGCCTCAGCAATTTAGCCAGGCCATGAACAACTTAGCGAGATACTCTCTTCAAATAAAAAATAAAATGGGCTGGGGATGTGGCTCAGTGGTTAAGCACCTCTGGGTTCAACCCCTGGTACCACCCAAAAAAAAGAAAAAAAAAAAAAAAAAGCTCAAAACTGAATAATGTAACAGTAATTACTCTCACTGTGACACAGGAGAAAATGGGAAGAAGAGAAGTCAGTTGATAAAGAAATAAATTTGGAACTTGAAATGGTAATTCAAAGAAACCCACCACAGCAATACCTTTCTGGTTTGCATGAACACAGGAACCTCCCCATGCCAGCAAGAGGTCAGTGCAGGGTTGTATTCAGGGAATTCCCCAAATCCTTACCATCACATAAGTGTATGTAGAGCTCCTTGGCAGCCTCCACTCCCTCAGGGCGCTGGGTTGGAGGCTTTTCTTCCCCAGAGGCAGCCAGTGCATCTCCCTGCAGCACTGAGAAGGAACTCTGGAGGAGCCGCAGCAGCAAGGTTTGGGCACATATGCACTCTTCCCTTGGGCTGCAGAAGGACACAAAACATCAGAGAGCAAAAGAGCAAGTTGCCTTCACTCTCCAAAGCCATACAGCGGTCTACAGAGGACTCTCCTCTGGATAACAGGCTTAACAAAAAAGAATGCCAAGCAAGAGGAAGGGCAGAACAGCAAGAATACTGTACTAGGAGTCTGAAACGCAGGCCTCATCTGACGCTGCCCTCCACTGAGAAGGAAATTCACTTCTAATCCTGCCATTTCATCTGTATACTGAGGATGAGTAACTTGAGACCACAATGTTTCAGACTTTGAACTTTTTCTGATCTTGGAATATATGTACACACATGAGATATTTGTTGGTGGGATCCAGTCTAAACATGGAATACATTAATGTTTCATATACAACTTATACAAATAGTCTGAAGACATCTTCATACAGTATTTTCAGTGTATCTGTAGTTGTTGGTTAATTTTTACCCGTGTTTTGACTGCAGTTCATCACGTGAGGTCAGGTGTGGAATTTTCCACTTGTGGTACATAAAAAGTTTCAGATTTTGGAGCATGTTTCAGATTCTCAGATTAGGGATGCTCAACATGTATTACTAAAATATTCGACCTGCTTATCCTAAAAGTTGTGAAGTTAATCAAGTAAGAAAACATCTGTGAAAGCACTTCTTAAATAAAGTATTTCATCAAAATTTAAGGTATTTTTTTCAATAATAACCAAATCTTTCAAATCAGAATAATATATACGAGTAGAAAGTTAAAAAAAGAACAAACTGTCCATTCAGAATAGCAAAACTCAATGTTTTCACTTTTGTTTGTGATTATCATAACAAATTCTGACCTACTTTTGCTTTAGTTTACTGTAAAAATTCCAGAAGATCTGCAAATCAAGACCCGTAAAGTCCAGAAAAGATTTATATTTTAGGCCACTTTCCTTTTGCTGCACCTAAAAAAATCATAAAGACCAGAAAAAGCAAAATTAAAAAAAAAATGCATTTACAGCAATATTGTAACGCCTTTGTTAACTCATTGTTAAGGAGTGAGGTGGCTCCACATGAGTGAAATTCTCATATAACTGACACTCTTAACTACTAAATGTTTGTCAGGAACTATTTCTGGTATAAAGTTTTCTAAAATATGTATGTGTATGTACAATTTATATATATTGTATAAATTTATATATATTATACATACACACATTTATATATATATGTATGTACATATATATATAAATGTATATATACACATAACCCTCTTAACACACACACCATACACACATCTGCAAAAGTTTCCTGACTTCATAATGCAGCACAGTCTTTACCTAATGGTGATTAATGTCCAGAACCTGTTTGACCCTTTCCTGCATATGGACTGAACTTCTGTTGTAAATCCACCTGCTATTCCTAGGTCTCTTCCTCTAATTTGCTCTTTTCTGTTGCAATATGAGCTCTTAGATGACAGAAACCAAACTAGTCATATATGTACATTGAGTCACCAGCCTCTAACTGTCCTGAGGAAAATGAAAGCCAGGAGCAGACACTGTTGTATACACCCATGAGAGGGCTCCACTAGATTTCTGAGATGAGCTGTGTACTCCATGGTAATGTTTATAGTAATCTTCCATTGAATAAATTGTCATTGGGTTTTATTAGTGGCTATAAAAGTTGGTATCAAACCCACAAATGATTTTAATTTAGTAAATAAATTTTATTTTAGTAAATAAATAAAATTCACCTAAACTTCAATAATAATTATCTTAAGACTTATAAGCCTCATGAATTTACTTTACCTTCCTCCCCGGGCAACCGTTGCTGGGGACCCTTTATTTTTTAATTTTATTGTTTTGTAGTATTGGAGGTGGAACCTAGGGTCTTATGCATGCTAAGCAGACATTCTATCACTGAGCTACACACCCAGTCCTATGGCTAGAGAACTTCAAGCAGTGTTTGCAGGTCTATTTGAGGAGAGATCACAACAATGGCCACATGCCACTTAGTCTTTCGCTGGCTAATGCCATAAGTGCCCAATATTCCACTTTCCTTGGCCCTTCAATGTCATTACAGAAGCATGATGTCTGTTATACACATTCATACTGCCGTGGTATAAGTAGACCCAGGTTTACTGGTTGGTGTTTATTTCTTTTAACACTGTCATTTGTTTTTCCTAAAGAAATGTAGTGTAACAACTGAGGAAAGCCTACCAGGTCATGGGCGAGTTGTTGGATGAACTGAAGGGTCCTGAGGAGCAGGGTGGCCCCACAGACACTCTCTGTGTCCTTTCTGCAGTGGGCACAGAGGATGTTTTGCTCTGCCTCTGCTCTTGCAGGCCGGAGGTATCCACTGATGCTCAAGCCTTGCACTCCCAAGCGCTCTGCCGACTCCTGACGGGTGCAGAGGAACTTCACCATCAAATACTAGAAGGGGAAAAAGAGATTTCAAGAGGACTCAGAAACCCTAAATACAATAAAAGTGGGGAAAAGAGTTTTGTGGGGAGGTTCCAGATTTTAATAACTTATTAGATACCATTATGTCCACTAATTCAGATACAAAATCTACGTCCAGAATCTACAACAAACAGAAAAATAGATAGTACAAATGCAGAATTAAGTCAGGTTTTGGTAAAGATTATCCTAAGAGAAATAGCCCTCTTCAAGGCAAAAACAGAATAAGAGAAGTATATTTGCCATTTAGTATGGTCACTTAAAAACAAAAATCAGATATGTGATGAAAACACACATGCCTTCAATGCCCTGAGGAACTCTCTCCAAGTCCCCAACTGATACATGCAACTCATGTGCTGGAAGCCCAGGAAACAGTCTTATCTGCTCAAAGCTAGGCTATTTTCAAAGTCCAACTTTTGTATAATCAACCTGCTTCTTAGAGTTTAAGTTATAATCTACTACTTAACTGCATAAATATCTACTGAGCATCTGATTTGTGTAAGTCCTAAAGATAGTTCTGAATTCTCTTACATGTAAGATTTATGCTTGAGGTTAAAAAAATATTAATCAGCCAGATGGTCATTGCTTCTTTTGTAGCCATGGAAAAACCTCTCCTGCATTTATACATGGACTTACTGTTCTCACAGCCTGAGATGCCTACTCTACATATCTTAGCCTGGCTAAAGATGAAGGCTAGTCAATTTCTAAAACTTGGCATCATATCACAATTCCTGGGAAGCCTTCCTGGGTGAATTGCAGGCTGGGTAGAATATTCTGCATCTGGGCTGCAAAAGCCCTCTGAATTTCCCTTTATCACAGCCCATATCACATCTCTCTCTTTCACTGGACTAGAAACTCCTTGAGGTCAATCCTTCTCTGAGGTTCAGTGTTGGCACAGGGCTGGTAAATAAGCAGTACAATATATACAAAATAAAAGCAGGGCAGCAGGCAAACACATGAAGGCCACACTCATGCTTACCTTGGCAACTCTGCACTGCTGCAATTTGACATCTGCTTCATCCCACTCTTCTTCCAGCTCAAACCAGCCAATAGGATCATCCTCTCCCAGGTCATCAGATGAGCAACCAATCCTGTGAACACAAGGGTAATCACAAAACATTTTTCTCTTTCTAAACTTCTCTAGTGTTTGTCAAGTGAGGCATCACCTGGTGGCATTTAGCTTATATAGAAAGCCTGTCTGTGACCAATTAGGGACTGGGTGTGGCACCTGGTACTGCTTGGAATACAAAAGGTAGTTGTTGGTAATTGCCTCTCCATCTCTCAGACTTCTTATCTGTAAATTGGGAACTATGTCAGACTCAAATATAATTTGGGAACTAAGAAGAAAGTGTGCTTCTCTAAATAAATAGCTCATCTAAAGAATGAAACATGAAGTGAGGAGCCTTAACTGAGATTCTCAGGAGGAAGATACAAACAAGGGCAGTCCCAGAAAGAACTAAGGAGAGATTTATTTTCTTCCCTAGGTCTGGTTAATATGTGTATGACCAGCCTAGATGAACACTTTCACACCTTGGAGCTCCGACAAAACAAAATAAAACAAAACATCCCAAACCCCAGCCTTCATAATCCTCAGAATTCTTTCCTGTTCCTTAAGAAATCCTTCCATGAAAGCATTACAGCCTTGAAGCCATAGAAACACAACTGTGAGCCATTTCTTTTTGAAAACTGGGTACTAGTTGTACATGGTGCCTGCAGTTCCAGATACTTAGGAGTCTGAGATGGGAAGATTGCTTGAGCATATAAATTTGAGACCAGCCTGGGTAACACAGTGAGACCCCATCTCAAAAACAAATAAATAAATATTTAAAAATGCATATCTATTAAAAAACTGCATTTAAAAATATTTTTTAATTACAGGTGGACCGAACTTTATTTATTTGTTTGTTTGTTTGTTTGTTTGTTTTTATGTGGTGTTGAGGATCCAACTCAGGGCCTCAAATGTGCAAGGCAAGCGCTCTATCACTGAGTCACAACCGCAGCCCTTAAAAAACTGCATTCTTTAATGCTACTCCCTTTTCAGGAATTAAACAAGAAGAAGGTGGTGGCTGTCTTTTCAAATAACATTCCTAAAACATTACACTATTCTGGCTGTGATACAGTTACCAAGCTAGGAACACATGAGGGGTATGTTCAGAATAGTTCAGGCTGCATGGATACCAGCAACAAACTCCGGGAACTATGACAAGAATAAAAAAGACAATCCAGAGAAGATTCTGGAATAGAGGGGAAAAAAATGTTCTAGTAACATAAGCCGTTCTTGGCACAAACCTTTTGTGATACAATTAACCCTTAAAGAAACAGGTAGAATTCTCTTAGACCAAAACCACATCAATGAATTTCATCCACAGCATACATATGAAGATTTTTACAATTTACTTTGGGTACTATCAAAGAAATGTCTGTGATATACAGAATATGCAGAGTGTCAGAGAAGAGAGAAGCAACCATAGTCACTAAACCATACTGCATAGTAGGCAAGAAGGGGAAACAAGAATTGAATGCTATTGTGCTTAAGCAAGCATAGCAGCCAAACAGCTGACCCTGGAGCATGGTGCCTTACCAATGCTCAAACAAAGAAAAGAAAATGTGCAAGAAGATAGATGTGTGCACATTAACATTTTAATTTCCACACTGTAAAGAAACTGTTAATATATAGGCAAACTAATCAGGATTTAAGAGTAGTTCAGGCTGGAACCAGGAACTAAAATCATTAAGGGAATAGTGAATAAGCCTGTATTTAGGTTAAAAAAAAGGGGGGGGGGGCTGCAGTTGTGGCTCAGTGGTAGTGCACTTGCCTTGGCATGTATGAGGCCCTGAGTTCAATCCTCAGTACCACATAATAAACAAACAAATAAATAAATAATATCCATTGACAACTAAGAATATATTTAAAAAAGATGTGAAAGACCTTGTTTGACAGCAGTTTTATTAGGGGAAATAACTATTTTAATATGTCCCAAGAGTGGGATATAGAAGCTTCAAATTAGGTGTCATTTTTGGCTATTATTAAAAAACAAAGCATTTTTTAAAAAGGCATGTCTGGAGCCAGATGTGGAGGTGCACACCTGTAATCCCAGTGACTTGGGAGGCTGAGGCAAGAGGATACCAAGTTTGAGGTCAGCCTTAGCAAACTAGTGAGGCCTTAAGCAACTTAGCAAGATCTAGTCTAAAACATAAAAAGGACTGAGGATACGGCTCCATGATTAAGCACCCCTGGGTTCAATCTCTGGTACCAAAAAATAAGTGTGTGTGGGTTGAGGATGTGACTCAGTGATACAGTGCTTACTTAGTAAGTAGAATGCCCTGGGTTCAATTCCTAGTACTCCCCCCGCTCCCAGCAACAACAACAACAACAAAAATATGTGTGCATAGCAAAGGGAGATTTCAGGAATGAGACACAATTGTTCCAATTCACTTAGAAGGCTGAAATTAAGACCACCTAATAGAAATTACAAAAGTGAACTCCAGACAATGGGTATAGTTCAGTAGTAGAGCACTAGGTGGGGTCCTGGATTGGATCCCCTAGTAATGAAGAAAAAAAGAAAAAGAAAGCTTCATATTCTAATCATTGAAGTTCCTTGATTTTCATCACTGAATACTCTGTGGAGGCAGAATGATCATTTGTCAGGGAGGCAACAAAGGAATTTCAGATCTTAGATCTTTGCTACTCAAAGTGTGGTCTATGGATGGCCAGCATCAAGGTCACATGGGAGCTTGTTAGAAAAGAGTCTCAAGCTCTATCCAAAACTAGTGAATCAGAACCTGCATTATCACAACATCTCTCAGTGGCTTGAATGCATATTAAAGTGTAAGCAGCACTGCACTTGATAATTAAAGACTTGTATTAACTCCATTCTATTTCCTGTCAAATACAAGTACACAAATGGAAACTACAGTTCTGCTCTATGAGTTCTAACTTACTCACAGCAATAAGGGAGGCAACATTGCCCAAGGGTTGCCAATGACTACTGTGACTACAACAATAGATCTGCTTTTAGCATTTATCTTATTAATTGCTGGGTAACAGTGGACACCTCAGTCCTGCTTTCCTGCTACTTCTCTGCAGGAATTTTTCTATGTTGTCCCCTTATATTCCGGTGCCACTTGTCTTGCTTATTATGATGTCCTACCTTCTCTTCTTTTCCAAGTCCACACACCCTGGAATTCCAAAGTGATCTCTTCTAGTCCTACATTTTAAACTATCGTTTCAATGACTTCCTTTTCTATCCCTTCAGCCTAAGTTTCTCTTCTATGCTCTTAATTTGTTTGTTCAACTGGCTGCTGGACATTTCAAAGGTTTCCTAGAATGTCAAATTCTGCAGGGCCAACACTGAGCTTGTCATCTTATATTAACCTGTTTCTCCCTGGGCTATTTTCTATCCCAGATAAAGGTGCTAACAAGATCCCCAGCTACCCAAGCCCCAATGCCCCTGCCCCCAGACCTAGTGCCATTTAAGTCATCTTCTCTCTCTTGCTCCCCCATTGGTCTGTTCCCAGGAACTGCTATTTTGAAATTCTAGGAGTCTCTTTATCAGTTCACCTCACTCCATTGCTACAGCTGCTGTGGCTGCCACTCTGGTCAAGGTCACCCCAGCTCTGACTTCCTGGGCAACAGTGCCAGACTCCTTCTATCCCACCTGCCTTTGTGATTGCTTTCCTCCATCCATGCTGTACATAACACAAGCCAAAGTAGTTCTTCTAAAACATACTGTCTCATTTTTCTTCTTTGAAACTCCTCCATTACATGCTTCACTCTCCTCCCTGCTCTACTCCCCGTCACCCTCTCCATAAGGGTAAATTTCCCAGTGTCCAGGTACTTTCCCCTAATTCAGGAATGCATTATTCTCCAGACATTCTGAAGATGTGTGACCCTGCTCATAAAAAGAACAGAGTAGGAAGCAGCAAACAAATTAACACACATTTTTACATATGCAGTCAATGTTATCCACTGTGGTGGGTTAGTGGTACTTTTTTCTTTTTTTTCCCCCTCTACTGGTTATAAAAAAACACTTGGCAACTTTATTAATAATGTTTCAAATTATATGTAATCCAAATTTAAATGAACAGGAAGACTGATAAACAAATTGTGGTATATTCACATAATGGAATACAACCTAACAATAAAAAAGATGAATGATGACACAGATGAAAATTAAAATCACATTGAGTAAAAGAAGGCAGACATGAAAGGATATACACTCAATGATTCCATTTATATAATAGTCTAGAATAGGCAAAATAAATCTACAGTGATAGGAATCACAATGGTGACTGCCTTAGATGTGGAGGGTACTTGATTGGGAAGTGACTGTGAACTTTTGGGGGATGATTGAAATGTGCTATGTCTTAACTGGATAGTGAACAAATGTGTGTATAAAATTGTCAAAACCCATGAAATAGTAGTGGTACTTTTCTATAAAAACAAGAAAGCATATTTCACCAATTAGAGAATAAGTACATTTTTATCAAGTACACAAATTTTTGATCTGCTCCTTACCTGCTTTTTACAAATTGCCTGAGCTCCTGAAGCTTCCATTTGTCATATTTTTCAAACCGCTTAAAGTGTTCCTCTGCATGAAATTTATCAGAAGGTGAGTTATAGGCAAAAACCAGGCCACACTGGGCACCAATGCCACCACGTCGAACCTGAAAACAGAGATCAGGATGGAGAACATCAAAGTGGTAAAAGTTCTACAGCTAGCTGGGTGCAACAACACACACATGTAATCCTTTCAACCCAGGAAACTGAGGTACGAGGATCTCAAGTTCAAGGCCAATCTCAGCAATTTAGCTCTAAGAAAACAATAAAAAATAAATAAAATGTTTATAGAAATTGTGATTTTTAATTTGAAATGAGAAAATATCACACAACTGACCATCTTTATGAGTCATACCTAAAACCTTGACTGATGTTTGATCAAGTCAAGCAGGTTTAGAGGCTGAGAAAGGGA
The DNA here is from genome assembly GCF_964194105.1 of Spermophilus citellus. Lineage (NCBI taxonomy): Eukaryota > Metazoa > Chordata > Mammalia > Rodentia > Sciuridae > Spermophilus > Spermophilus citellus. Next base: position 25,548,955 of record NC_138199.1, on the reverse strand, counting down.
TTAGTTTCTAGAACACTGTGAGGAAAGACTTATGTAAAAGACACTGAAATGGACAAAAAGAAGCTCAGTGGTAGAATGCTCCTGGGTTCAATACACAGTACAAAAAAAAAAAAAAAATCTATGGCCGTTTAGTTTCCAATTAATATGGTTAAATTCAAACCTCTAAAACAAAATCAAACCAGTGAAATGATACTCAGACTTATTAACCCACAGAAAAGTGAGAAAGCGGCATCTCAAGAAGTGTTCTTTTTCAATGCTTACAGTCATACCATTCACAGATTTCACTAATCTATCCATCTTTGTGCCCTTAACCTCTGCTATAGGCCTGACAAAGGTCAATAATCACTATATACCCAATGAAACAGTAACAATATGGCCTTCTAAAATGTAATCCTACTATTTAAAAAAAAATAAGTAGTAACATTGCTTAAAGAAGTTAGTAGGACAATTACCATGATTCTGATTTGTGTAACTTGGAAGGCAGACTCAGTTCCTGCAGAAAAAATAGTACTTGCTCTGGTTTTTCCAGTCTCTGTAAGAAAACCTGAAAGAAAGAAAAATGTACAGTTAGGATGACTGTGCATTTTTATAGCCCTAAGAACTAAGATCACAAAAACAAGGGGGTAACTAGTCTATCTGGTACCATCATAAAAATGAGTAAAGGTTCACCTTTGGACAGATGCAACTTTCCTGACAAAGCCCTAAGTAAGCAGAACACCACCCAGGTACTATTTCCTCAGAGAACAACTCTTCAACCTTACAGGCAGCTCTGCTCTGAAGTAACGATTAAAAAAAAAAAAAGGTTTATTGAGATAGTGAGTTTAATTCAGAGACAAAAGACTGCACACTCAATCATCTTCCTAAATCATACCTAAAACCATAACTGATGTTTGACTGATCAATGCAAGCAGGCTTAGAGGTTGAGAGAGGGATTAATTTCAGAAGACTGTGGGGGAAAGACTGTAAAAGACACTGAAATGGACAAAAAAGAATCACTGGGTGTCCTGTCTAACACGTTCTTTGGTTAAATCCATCTTTTATTGTCTCTAAGCTATTCTATAATTCTGTGGGGGTTGTAGGATATTAATGGCAATGCAAATGATTCCTGTTGGAAATAAAAATTGTGTTCTGTGGAAATGAAACTGATTATTCCTTATGGAACTAAGCAATTTTGAATCTAACTGTAAATTAATTTCAGTATTCTTACTGTTCTATGTGTATTTTATGAATTCTCCATTAATAAAAAGTATGTCATGTTTGTTTCCATTTGCACAGCAGTCATGATTTACCTTTGTCACTAATTATCCTTTAACAACTCACAAAACGGTCTTCTGCAAGACTCACAGTTGCCTTTCCCTTTCAAACATCTTTATACATAAGGAAAGCATATGGTCACATCAGCATTAAATGACCATTCTTCCTGGAACACTGACTTGTTCTCAACCATTTTCCCTGTCAAGATGAAAAGACTGAAACCAATTTCATGCTTCTTATTTCATTATACTTAATTCAGTAAAATAAAAATTTATGAGCCTGAATCTCCATAGAACAATGTGCAAAATTTGTCACCAAAACCAATGAAAATGAAATCTGAAGGAACCTGTACTAATTCATAGACAGATGCTATGATTTAGTTCTACCAAACAGTAGTTCTGTAGACAATTTTAAGAAGGCATAGTGGCAGAAATGCATAAACTCTCCTAACAGCAATACCAAAAATTATCCTAATTATTGAACTAAAATCTTTCTCAGAGGTCTGGATGACTCTATTTGAAAGTATTTATTGCAAAAGAAAATAAGTAGATAATTTTTTAAAAGGAGTCTACTGTGAAGACTATTAATACTACCTAGAAGTTAAGTGCTTAATCAGACATTTAAGTTAGTCTCAAAGTTGTAGAAGCAATAATAATTTAAAGCAACAGAATTGGAAAGACAATATTTTTTATATAACACTGTCACCAGGTACACATTTAAACTTTGGTTTTTTTTTTTTTTTTTTTTTTTTTTTTTGTCTTTTTGGCGATGCTGGGGATTGAATTCTGGACCTCATGCATAGTAGGCAAGTGCTCTACCACTGAACTACACTCCAGCTCATATTTAAGTTATTTTTAAAATGGGAGACACACCTTAAAAAATGAAACCTTGTGTTTCCTTTTCTGGGTAAAAAACCAGCTTGGAAGTTTAGTTGTGATATTTTATATCTATGATAATTTGACACCCTACCCCTACTTGTCAAATTTACTCTCTCAAATGACAGGGAAAAAAATTAATCAACCATGGATTTAAAGGACTTAAGCTGGGCAGAGTGCATGCCTGTAATCTCAGCAACTCGGGAGGCAGAAGTAGGAGGATCGTAAGTTCAGTCAGTCTCAGCAACTTAGTGAGACTCTAAACAACTTAGCAAGACCCTATCTCAAAATAAAGAACATAAAAAGGGTTGGGGGTGTGGTCAGTGGTTGAGAGCCCCTGTGTTCAATCCCCAGTACCAAAAAAATAAATAAATAAAGGATTAATATCTTCCACTTCAGTTCCTACTAGCCAGTTTTCCTTTCATTTCTAAATAAACATTTATGTTTATATTTTAAAGTTTTTATTTATTTTTTGAGGTAGGGGCCTCACTAAGTTGCTGAGGCTGCCCTGGAACTTTGGATTCTTCTGCCTCAGGCTCCCAAGAAGCTTGGTTAAGTCCTGGTGTAACTGGTATGTGTCATCATATTAGGCTCCAGTTTTCCTTTAAAATACCACACCAAGTGGCAGTGGCTTTCAGGAGTGTTAACTTTCTGGAATGTTGGCATTCGTTCTCTGGCATTCTTGGGTACTACAGTGGCACCTGTCCACAAATGGCACATCCCTGCAGTGGTGGAACCTGAGGTAGACCAGTGAACAGAACTTTCATCCTGTAAGGGGGAAAAAAAATCTGTTCTTCCAAACCCAGCAGTTCTGCTTGTAAGGACTTTGCTCTTGTCTCTAGAATCCTTTTTTTATAGCAGAGCAAGAGACCCACAGGTAACCTGAGTTACAACATAGGGAGTTATAATGAGAAGCCCAGGAGGAACTGAGGGCTCTTCCCTCACCCATCCACACAGAATCACAACAAAAGTAACAAAGCTATCAGCTACAGCAAGATTTTCAAATTCACTCATCCAAGGGGGTGGAAGGTAGGAAGGAGAGGTAGGTCCATGTCAGACACAGAAAAAAATAACAAAGTATTAAAATCATACACCACCAAGAGCTAGCAAATGCAACTTGCAGGTGTAGGAAAAACTAGTGTAGGTTTTTCCAACTTAAAAGTGTTAAAAATCTATATTCTGGGCTGGGAATGGTAGCATGTGCCTGTAATCAATCCTAGCTGCTTAGTAGACAGGAGGATCCCAAGTTGGAGGCCAGCCTAGGTAACTTAGTGAGACCCCATCTCAAAATATAAAAGGAAAAATACATAAATAAATGAATATAAGAGGGCTGGGAGTGTAGCTCAGTGGTAAAGTACCCCTGGGATCAATCCCCAGTAAAACAATAACATCAAATCCTCATTCTGGTGTCAGATAATTTGGTTCCACATGCTCCAGAGGCAAAAATTCCAGTTTTTCAGAATGAAGGAAAATGTAAAGGGTCTTTGGCAAAGAAGTCTTACATTTCCTGTGTAAAGTAGGAGAAAAGTGCAAAGAGCTGTCTCTACCTCCTCCCAACCTCACTGGCTTTAGATGGCAGGTGACTCAACAGACCTAGAGAGTGGCCGGACATGGATGCAGTGAAGGAAATTTTCCTGCAGAGGTTGAACTGCTAAGGGAAAACTAGGGAAACCATCTTGTGCAAGTATAATGCTTAAGAGGAGGTACTGAGAAGAGGAGGTACAACAGGGAAGGCATGTTTTCCCAGGGGTTTGTACTTAATTGGTGCTAAGAATGAACACAGGAAACAGGAAAGAGAAGAGGCAACACTGAGAATGTATGAATGAAGACAGCAGTGCCGTGAGGAAAGCCAAAGGGAAACCAATTCAAAGCAACAAGCCATGCCTTCCTATGTTCTATACCCTCCTTTTAAAAATCAGCGAGATTCAAAAAGGTACCGTAAGTACAAAAGTGAAACATATATGGCACTGAGCTGGTGGCCACCAAGATGGATGAAGAACAGACTCACAAACACCCCCTGGATATGCAAAAGAACCACCAGCAAAATGAAATGCCCATTAGGAATCATTAAGTTGATACTAGGGATGAGTGACGCTTCCTCCTAGGTAAACAAATGCCAAATCAGCTGCATTGGGGGAATACCCCTTTTAGCTGTGTTTTCAGCAGTGTGGTGCTACTGATCTACTGAATTTCTTAACACTTTGATATAATACAACAGAAGGACAATCCAAACTAAAAAACAGAGAAAAGCAATAACTTTCTGTTGTAAGAGGAGAATTTGCTTTTCAAAACTTGAGTTTGAAGAGCTCTCAGACTTTCAAATACTTGTAAATTCTTATAGGTTATTAATACCAATACAGATTACTAACATAAATAATTCAGCAACTCTTGCCAACAGGCTGAGGTAAAGACTGCATGCCTGAAAATGTCAAAGACCAGAGTATGACTTCACACAGCTGCCTTCTGAGCACACTAGCAATTGTCCCACCCACTGCTCACCATCCCTCGTCCACGGTTCCACAAGGAGGTTTTCAGGTCCTGACTTGTCTTCTTTTCCTTTGACATCACAAGCCTGAAGAGTCAACTGGAGAGGTTTACCTGCCAAACAAAAGAGAAGGCAAGCCTTAAATCAGCTCTATGAAAAAATGAAAACTAGTGGGCATTGTGGGTGGAAATGCAGGCCTATAGTTACCCACACCATTAATAAGTTATTTATTTATTTATTTATTTATTTATTTATTTTTGCGCCAGGGATTGAACCCAGGGGCACTTAGCCTCTAAGCCACATCCCCAACTCTTTTAAAAATATTTTTAGTTACAGTTGGACACATTACCTTTATTTTATTTTTATGTATGTTGAAGATGAAACCCAGTGCCCCACACATGCTAGGCAAGCACTCTATCACTGAGCCACAACCCCAGCCCCCCAGCCCTTTTTTATATTTTATTTAGAGACCAGGCCTCGCTAAGTTGCTGAGGCTGGCTTTGAACTCTCCTCCTGTCTCAGCCTCTGGAACCGCTGGAATTATAGGCATGTGCCACCACATTCAGCAAAGTTACTGATTTTAAAGCATGATGTTAGGCAAAAATGGACATTATTCCTCTGTGCTTTCCTAAAAGAAAAAAGTAGAGCTATGTCCCTGAGTGATTCCAAAGAGAGGTCTCTAAAATAATCACTGTTTCAGAAACAAAGCATATTATAACATAGATTAATACTACAGATTCAACATACTTTGTAGGAGGTGGAGTCCTAAAATATCATTTTGAAGCTAATAATCAGTTTTACTGGTATTGTATTTTAAATATATAAACAATGTTTTAGGTTTTATTTCTTCAAAACATCTCTAGGAGATGTCTCAAAAATAAATAAACACACAAATAAAAAGGATTAGGAATGTAATTCAGTGGTGAAGTGCCCCTCTATTCACTCCCCAGTACACCCCCCAAAATATCCAGGTCAATTTTAATAAAAATCAATTTTTGTTACGGTGATCTGACTTCTTTTAGTAATATAATAAATACTTGTTAACCTCTAACACAACCCATAACTGGCTAATTATCTGCTGTTCCCCTCTCAGAACAACTACTCTGAGTCATAAGCTTTCCTGAAGAACACTTCAGCTTCTAGAAACTACCTCTCCCTCCTACCTAGCCATGCCTGAATCAGGACCCTACCTTTCCAAATGTAGAACGAAATTGGATTTAAAAGACATCAATTGTATGACTTTAGAAGTTAAACATAAAATTAAATCATGAAATCATATTAAAACAGAGGTACAAATATCACAGCAATGCCTCTATTACTAAAGAGGATGGGATCTAATATCCAAAGTTTGTGAACAAAAACTTATTACTAGAGGTCAGGATGGCAAGCAAGTTGTTCCTCACATGACAGGTGCAGTCACTGGGGAACAGCTGTATGGGGTCCTATGTTAGGATGGACTGCAAATGGGCCCAGGAGGGGAAAGTTGTGGCAACTATGTACAAACATAATTCTAAGAAGCTGTGTGGGGATAAGAAGGATACACTCTAAGCAAAGGATCCCTTTGCACCAGGTCTTGACTAGCTTCCTCCCTCCAGATGAGAAGTACTCCAACTTTTCAAATCTCTTAACCTATCCAATAAGATATTCACTAAAGATGGCTATGTTCAAATGCCACCAGACATAGGGACTATTTTAATAAATATTGGGAGTATAACCCAGGATACACTTAAATGTCCTCTTCTGCCAACCCTACCATAAATAAAACAACATTCCCCCTCTCCCTACCAGCTATAGTAGAAGTCTTGCACTGGAAGGATATGCACAAGGAATCATGGTACAACTACAACAAAAGACAGTCCACAAACTACCCCCAAAAGACAGGAAGATGCCAGGAGGGCCCAGATTGAGAATGCTTTTAGGATTTGTCCACTGCTGGCATTTCTATCATGCCCAGGTCATTTACCGTATTTGAGGAGCAGGTTCTGTCTGACCGATGCCATGGATGAGATGAGGGACGAGGCATCATACCCTGTGTCCAGGTGGTCAGTGATGGTACACAGAGAGCTCATCACTTTGGCAACACTTCCTCTTGCTAGTGCAAAAGCCAGAAGAGTCAGTTCCACCTCTGGGGTAGAACAGCAGCTATAAAGAACAGAAACAACAACAACAAAAACAAAAAAGACCTCTTCACTTCCAAAGAATATAAAGAAACCCAGATAGCTCAAAATCATGTAATTGATCAATGAGTGAAATTAATCTGCCATATGCTTTCTTTCTTATCTCTCACTGTTTTTTTTGTTGTTGTTTGTTTGTTTAGTACTTAGGGATTGAACCCAGGGCCACTTAATCATTGAGCCACATCACTGACTCTTTTTTAAAACATTTTATTTTGAGACAGGGTCTGGCTAAGTTGCTTAAGACCTCACTAAGTTGCTGAAGCAGGCTTTGAACTCGAGTTCCTCCTGCCTCAGCCTCCTGAGTCACTGAGATTACAGGAATGTGCTACCATATGCTTTCTATATATTCATCAGAAATACTTTATTAATATCCTTAAGATAACTTAGGGAAAAACTAAAGCAACCCAGGGGAACCAGGGAATTAAATTCCCATTTCTGAAATCATACTCTATAAATACTAAATGATAATCATAAACCAAAAATAAATGAGCTGCTGCAATAAGCCTTTACTATTCAGAAATCTGTGGTAATGAGTTGGCTTGGCTAAAGAGTATGTTTCTTGAGAAGCATGAAATAATTATATTTACTCCCTTCACATTTCACTGCCTTTTTAAATACATCACACTGAAACATTTAAAACTATTTAGATATCAGGGTCTGGTTTGTCTTCTAACACAGTAATGTCCCCAGAGCTCACTGAGGCAGAGCTGAGTGTCCCTACACTAAGTGTTCCCTCGGTCAAACAACCAAGAAGCCCCTTCCCGTTCTATGTAGAATCAGGCCTGAGCCCTGTGCAAAGGTAAGCAGGCTCTGAGGGCAGTGGCCTGGGGATAACAGTGAACTGAGAGGTTTCACATTTTGAACTTTGAGACATCTTTTCCAGATGAATCTAAGGACTTTTCCTCCTGCCTGAATAATTCTAGAGGACAGGTGATACCAATAGGACTAAGGATGAACTATTATTTCACTTTCTCTTCAGCCACAAGATAGAGATCATTTTCAGTAGTAATTTTTAAAAGATTTCCTTTTTAAATTTTGAAAGACTTAGTCGAGTGTGGTGCACACACCTGTAATCCCAGCAGCTTAAAGACAGCCTTAGCAACTTAAGGAGGCTGTAAGCAACTTAGCGAGGCTATAAGCAACTTAGCGAGACCCTGTCTCAAAATAAAAAATAAACAATAAAAAGGGCTGGGGATGTGGCTCAGTAGTTAAGTACCCTTGAGTTAAATCACTGGTACCAAAAAAAAATTTTTTTAATAAAATAAAAAATTTGAAAGACTTAACATGCATACATGCCCTCCACCCCCAACAAAGAGTTTACCTCATCAACCTTGATTTTACCTAGTTATTCTTATGAGGAAGCTGTCCACTTCTTCCAGGACATTGGGAGACAGGAAAGTGGAGAAATCTGTAGATCCTGGTGAGAGGGAAAGTGGAGGCATGTGCTGTAGTGCCTTCCTAGAAAAGTAATAAGCCAAACATGCATTAGACAAAAACATTGTTGTTCTGATTCATCCCTTATAAACAGCCAGTATGCCTACAGAGAACCTAACACAATATAAACCAGCCTTATCCCTAGGAGTCATAGTAGATTAGATTTAGCTAAGTAGTGTAATAGGGTTTCTTTCTTTTTCAAAGTATCATTCCCCTCTGGAAAAGTTTATGGGGTACTCTAGAAGCCAGCATTTATTTTAAGTAGTGTAAGCGAAAGACAAACTACAGAAAATTCAGGGGTTCTTAGGGAATCTGACCTCAGAGGCAAGTGCAGAGTTTAGTTCAATAGGAAGCCTGTTTTATACATAGGCTCTTAAGATCTATGGCATCTAAAAAGGTGTCATGAATTTTATTGTGTTCTAAATAGATCAACACCATCACGTTCTCTATTCCTGTGTGTGTGTCTTGGCCTTTCCACCTTCATGTCTCTTTTAATGTTTCTCTTCCTCATCACCTCTAAATGTTTAGCCTTATCTTTCTGAATCCCCCAAGGACTTGTCTTCTCTGGACTAGTAGTCAACTTTTCTTTTTCTTTTTTTTTTTTTTTTTTAATTTGGGATTGAACCCAGGGGCACTCTACCACTGAGCTACATTCCCAACCCTTTTTATTTTTTATTTTGAAATGGGGCCTCACTAAGTTGCTGAGGCTAGCCTTGATCTGGTGATCCTACTGCTTTAGCCTTCTAAGTCTCTGGGATTACAGATGTGCATCAACACATCCAGCTCATCTAACAAATATATACAACAAATGATTAATGAGTCCTACCACATGTTAGAAGCTATGCTAGGTGAATATACCATGAAAAGCTTGAAGGTATACCACAAGTGGATCAAAAAACCCTCAAAATTCTAGAATTGTCATTTTATGACAATAATAATAATGAGTCCCTGAAACATTTTTATTTTTGCATTTCAAGATACAGCAAAGCTAACACTATGTCAATTTCCCCTCTGCTCTGATTTCCTTCTTGTCCACCTGACAAGCTGTCTTTGGGCTGTATGGCAGCTACACTCAGGTATAGCTCATCAATGAGATCTAAGGCATACAAGTAGCATGTGATCATTTGCTGAGTTTATTTCCACTGATAAAAGTAAACACTTATGTTCCAAATATACTTTTTCTTGCCATAGCAGCAGCCCTGCTAAAGGTGTTGAGCAGGAGTAAGAAGAGAAGTGTGTCTATGCAAGGACAGGGGCAACAGGACTCTGACTATATAGAAAGAGGTTGAGGAAGTAAGTACAAATATGAAGGATGATGGCAGCCAAGTTTGTCACTATCAAAGAAGGCAGTTACAAATCCTGAAAGGGAGAAAACTAGAATGAATTCTGTAGTACTGGATTAGAACTGAAAGTATCAGTGTAAACTCAGTTTTTATTTTCATAGAAAAATAATACAGATATAAATGTTTATACAATATTCCTATACAAATGTATTCTGCCTAGTTATGTCCACTGAAAGGATATGGAAGAAGTAACACCTTGACAGTAATGAATTTGTCCAAAAGCATCATTATCCACTAAAAAGGACCCTGATTCCTTAGAAAAATGTTTGATTCTAGGACTAAGGGAGGGAACACTCAAACCTGCAATGCCTTGTGCTAAAAGCAGCAGCAGGGTACAATAGTGTTCACCTGAGTCCCAGCTATTTGGGAGGCTGAGGTAGGAGTATCACTAGACCCCAAGAGTTTAAAACCAGCGTAGGCTACAGAGTAACACCCCATCTTCCCCACAACACACACACACTGACACGCATACATGCATAAGAGAGAGAGAGAGAGAGAGAGAGAGAGAGAGAGAGAGAGACAGAGACAGAGACAGAGACAGAGACAGACAGACACACCAGTAAGGAAGTATTCTTAAAATGAGGAGGATATTAGCTAGATTGAAGGGGTTGCCACTGGCCAAATCTGGGACAATCTAAGCACCAAACCTGTGGCTAATTATAACCCAGTTAATAAGATTCCATGAGTCTTTTGTGTATGTGTATGTGTGTGTGCAAATGTTCCCCAGTAGATAAGAAATAGGCACAGCACAAGTGACCTCCTAAGACTGAGGTACTCAGTGAGCTGATAAAGACACTGGAGGAACTGTGTAAGGAGAAACAGGAAAGTAGAATGGATGCTTCTTCAAAGTCTGTGAAGTCAGGGCTGGTGATGTAATTCAGCAGTAGAGTGCTTGCCCAGCATGCACAATGAGGCCTGGGTTCAATCCCCAGGACAGCAACAAAATAAAACAGTCTATGAAGAAAGAAGCAATGTGGAGCTGAAAGGTACAAACAGGTAACCAGGGATGAGCTATTGACTGAGCCCTGATGATGGAAGGCTGTTCAGTGACATTCCATAGAGGGGTGGAGAAGAATGAGTGCACCTTGATGGGGTGGAAAACAGAGATCGACTTACTGAGTATTGTGCAGCACTGTCTGGACAAAGGCAGGATTTGTCTCCATAGAAGCCGTTACCAGAGATGTCAGCAGAGACCAATACCATATTGCCGAAGCATCTGAGACTGAGACCCCAGACTTCTTAACTCTCTGAAAGCCAACAGCCCTCAGACCATGAATCCTAGTGTCACATCCATCGCTAAGACAACGCTTTATGTTAATCTGGACATCTGTCAAGCACAAACAACAAATTCAGTATTGGATTGACTTCTTTAGTTCAGTAAATGCTAGGCTCTCAACTAAAAGCAAAATGGTAATTGATGTTTTGAAAAGAAAATTCTGAAGACATACTTTGATGACAGAAATAAATGTGCACAATGGAACTAGTACATAAGAAACCTGTCACAAAACATTGATGAATCCAAGAAATTTAAAGAGTAATTTGTAAAATTAAGGGTGGCTTATCATAGAACTTCTTAAGAACTTGTGAGTTCTGAAAAGTTATAATGCTTCACAAAGAGCATTATAAATCCTGACTGAACACTTGGTGAGAACTTTCTAGAACTCTTCCTAGAATTTGAAATCTGGATTGAGTTATAAAGCAGCTGGCTCATAAGTAGTTGTGCAATCAAGTCCAAACAGAAGACACAGACATGATTCACTTTCAGGAGATGTCACAATTTCTTATTTGAGTTTGGGGGTAGGTGAGAAGTTAAAAAGGACACAAATTAGAGAAAAGAGCACCAAAGGGGGTAAGGCAGAAAGCTTCTACTCCACAAGCTTTACTACTTCTTTGCCTACAGGCAAAAGACAAAGACACTACCTCCCTAGGCCTCAGTTCCTCTGAGCCAAGTAAGAACACTTCTTTTGACCCAGGAAAGCATTAGAAGAAATGAGACAAAACATGAAGTATTCCGGCTCCCTGAATGAAATAAGCCTGGAAAGAAATCACACAATTGTGATTATTTCCAAAAAGCTATGTGTGAAGTAAGGTGTAACAGTATAAAGTTAGAAATATAAATGTACAAGAATAAGAGTGGGTTAAAATTGACTTATTTTTACAACATTAAATAAAGGTGTTCATGAATATATGATACAACAACACATCAAAAAATACCAAAGAACTTGAGTAGATTATTATCATTTTTGTAAAAAGATATGTATAGATAAATGTATATGTGAATATAATGCTTATTTTTTTAAAAAAAAAAAGTGTGTGCATGTGTGTGTATGTGTGTGTGTGTGTGTTTATACATGTGCACATAAATACACAAATACACAAGAAGTTATGGAAGGATTCTCACCAAGGTAGTCATACTGACAATCCCTAGGTAGTAGGATTTGAGTACTTTTGTTTTTCCATATTTTTCTAATTTTCCAATAAAACAAAAGAATAAAATATTTTAAACCAAGAAAAGGTTTTATTGTTTTTCAATAGTTTTAAAAATACTTATGAGGTGAAATAATGATCACTTATGTGTGTGTCATGAGAAGCAAATCAAATCTCAAAAGAAAATTAGCAGCTTTTCTACTTCAAAGGTTCTACTGCTAAAAAATAAAACTTCCCTTCATCTCTTCCCCATCCCCTTAGTTTTGTTTGACTCACAGAGCTGACTGATATTGGCATTTTCCAGCAGTGTCACATAGCCAGTGACATTGCTGGGGATGTGCACATCTCGAACTTCCTGAAGATCGCTGGCACTCCTCCCCACAGCTACTGTCACCTGCTGTGGCATATAACTCTGGTCAGTGGCAGCAACTGCAATGGACAGGTGCCTAAGCACAACATCTGGCTTCATTTTTAAGCTGGAAAACAGAAAGCAGAAACCACAGTGTTTATATGAATGCACCTTGATGGGGTGGAAATCAGAGATCGACTTACTGACTATTGTGCAGCAGTGTCTGGACAAAGGCGGGATTTGTCTCCATAGAAGCCATTACCAGAGATGTCAGCAGAGACCAATACCATATTGCCGAAGCATCCTAGACTTAACTCTCTGAAAACAACAGCCCTCAGACCATGAATCCTAGTGTCACATTCATCACTAAGACAATGCTTTATGTTAATATGGGTCAAAAACAAGACCCATTTCAAAAGTCTGATATTTGATATAACCAAACACTGATTTTTCCTAATAGCAACTAACTTAAATACTGGTTATGAGTTTCAAGGTCCATATGACATTCCCAAATCTCTAAAAAGCCTTTCAGGTTAAGATTAATCTTATATTTCCTTTTCAGTATTAGGATAGGCAGGAAGGGAAAATATGAACAACAAACATTCTAACAAAATTCCTTTACATGCCAAGAAGCAAATTCTAAACTGCATTCCCTAAACTGAGTATATTCCCTTATCTTTAAATTAGGTAGATGGTTAAAGGTCAAAAGTGACCTACCCCTAAAAGAAAATTAGAAAATTGTTTCTATTCCTGCCAATTAAACTTAGCCCATTTTCTGAAGGGAAATGTGAAAATTTAGACAGCAGTTTCAGAACTTCTAGAAATTCCACAGTTTACTGCCAAGAACATCACTCCAGGATTCCTGGCCATCCCACTCTCTTCTGAACTGACTAACTCATACATGAATTTTGAAAAAGTATAGAAGTACAATTACATCTATGTAAAAAAGTTCTTGTCCTTTGTAATATTAATTTTCCTGAGAACTACTGAAAAGGATCTGAAATCAGTATTATAAAAATTTAGTCAAATGTTACTTCTTCCTTTTAAACATCAAATAAAGAAACTATATGTTTATGAATATGTGAACCAAGCTACATGATTTTACATGATTCCTTATACTTGATTGAGGCATCTTTACAGAAAGCTACTCATAAGAAAAAAATTGGGCAATTGAGTACAAAACATTCCAAATTTTAAAAATAATAAGCCAAGCGCAGTGGCGCACATCTGTAATCCCAGCAGCTCAGGAGGCTAAGGCAGGAGGAGTGGAAGTTCAAAGAGAGCCTTAGAAACTTAGCAAGACTCTGTCACTAATAAAATATAGAAAGGGTTTGGGGATGTAGCTCAGTGGTTGAGTGCTCCTGGGTCCAATTCCTGGTACCTAAATAAATAAATAAACGTGCTGTGCTACCTACCGAATCCAGTGTGAACGGGCACTGCCATCTGACTGCCAGTAGGATGATGTTTCTCCATTTGTCATCTTGTCGATGTCAGCAGGGTTGGAGGATGTTTCTATATAAGCATAGCACTTTGTTACTGATTTGAGTTTATCCATCTCTGGGCTTCTGGTTAGATCTCCAGGGCTTTCTGCAGGAAAAATCAGAATTTACCACATGACATCTCTTTCACAAAGAGAAAAAATGGTCATTTAAAATATCTAACAGAAAATGCTTGGTCACTTTGGCACCAGAAACTGTAATGTTCCTTAAAATCTCCTTCCAAAGAACCCATTGGCCAAGAATTGCCCATTATCTCATTATAGTACAATACTCAAATCACTGATATATTTACAAAAGGATGCCAAGAGAAGAAAATGGTTTCTTTTTTTTTTAACTCTATTTTTTTAAACCTTTACTTTATTTATTTGTTTGTTTGTTTGTTTTATGTGGTGCTGAGGCTTGAACCCAGCGCCTTGCACGTGCTAGGTGAGCGCTCTACCACTGAGTCACAACTCCAGACCAGAAAATGGTTTCTTATACTTTGAGTTTACATTTCTTTAATTATGAGTAAGGCTTTTTAAGCCATTTATGTTTCTGAGTTCTCCCTCTTTCATTTTCTTCTGGGTCACTAGTCTATTAAGTAATGCACTTTATACATTGTATCATGTGTATACACCATATAATAGCTAACATTTACTTGAGTGTTTACTGTGAGTCAGGTTTTTCTGTTTGTTTGTTTTGTTTTGGTGGTTCTGGGGATTTAACCCAGGGGTACTTTACCACTGAGCCACAACCCAGCTCCTCTCTAGTACTCTTATGATTTTCTCTCCAGTTGAACTTTTTGATAAATCTGAAATCTATTTTAATGAGTGAAATGAAATAAGAATCTAGTTTTATTTTTTTCTCCAAATGGCTAAATAGTTGCCCTAACCCTATTTGCTGACAACTCATCTTTTCCATTCTAATTTATATAGCTGATTTTATCTGATTCTACAGTTCCACATAAACTTGGATCTATTTCTGAACCCTATTATGTGCCATAGACCTGTCTAAACACCTCAACTTCTGTTACCATCACTAAGTGAGTCTGAGGTAGTTTCTCTCATTTATTTAATATATATTCCTTAAATAAATATTCTACTATGTGACAGAGGAGTCTCAGTTACAAAGGATAAGGAACCAAAAAAAAAAAAAAAAAAGCAACACAGAACAGCCAGGCACAATGGTGCATGTCTGTAATCCCAGCTGCTTGAGAGGCTAAGGCAGGAGGATCATGAGTTCAAAGCCAGCCTCAGCAAAAGTGAGGGTCTAGGCAACTCAGTGAGGCCCTGTCTCTATATAAATTACAAAATAGGGTTTGGGATGTGGCTCAGTGGTTGAGTGCCCCTGAGTACAATCTCTGGTACAAAAAACAAACAAACAAACCCCCCCCCCCCACAGAACATAGGTAACAAATAATGCTAAGACTTCAAATAATCAGTGCTATGTAAGTCATTTAAACCTACAAGGTAATATTAATCAGAAGTTGGAAACTGAGGAAATGGAGGCAGGGACTATTAATTAGAGTAATGAAAAAAGGTAATGTCATATCTAAACTGAGAGATGAACGATGAGAAACTAAATCTGGCTGTGTGGAAGGAAGGAAGGAAGGAAGGAAGGAAGGAAGGAAAGATCGATCACATTAGGCTACAAACTGGTTTCTATTACGTTTTCAGAAATAAAGGCTGGGACAATGACTGGCTCATCTTATTAAATGCATGGTTTAGAAGAAACAATGATAGAGTCAGGAGAATCTCCTATGTACATACCCTTTTCTTTTTGTACCAGTTGATCCAGAGACTCCTTTAGAACCGAAGACCGCATGGTGCACATGTTATTGCAGTGGTCCAACATCGGGTAGGGAATTACCATGCTAGAGATCCGATTGCGATGCAGGAAGCGAAGTATCATTGATGAGTGAACACCAAGGCCTTCTTTTGACTCTGAAAATATGTCTATAAAACCTAAAGAGATAAAATACATTTTTGGTGTTTTGGGGAAGCTACTATAATAGTTTCCACATTCCCTGTCTGGTGGCCCATCTGAATTGGCTGAACTAAAAGCAGTTATTAACAGCCTTCATTGATATTTTCAGCCTTAATTATTTAAAGATCTAAATAAGTTTTAAAGAAACGAACCATTGGCAATCTCAGTTTAAGAATTATTTTCATTTTTGTTGGATAGACTTCAGAAGATAAAGAACAATGATTATTTGTTTTAATTCAAGTGTTAAAAATGTATAAGCAAAAGGGAGAGAAAAGGGATATTGCATGGAAATGGAAGGAGACCCTCACTGTTATACAAAATTACATATAAGAGGTTGTGAGGGGAATGGGAAAATAAACAAGGAGAGAAATGAATTACAGTAGATGGGGTAGAGAGAGAAGATGGGAGGGGAGGGGAGAGGGGATAGTTGAGGATAGGAAAGGTAGCAGAATACAACATCACTAAAATGGCATTATGTAAAAATGTGGATGTGTAACCGATGTGATTCTGCAATCTGTATTTGGGGTAAAAATGGGAGTTCATAACCCACTTGAATCTAATGTATGAAATATGATATGTCAAGAGCTTTGTAATGTTTTGAACAACCAATAAAAAAAAAGTATTCAACTTTCCAATTAAATTCTGATAATTGGGCTGGGGTTGTGGCTCAGTGATGGAGTGCTCACCTAGCACTGGGTTCAATCTTCAGCACCACATAAAAATGAAATAAAGATATTGTTTGCACCACCAACTAAAAAACTTAAAAAGAAAAAAAATCTGATAATTACTATATCTCAGAATAAAATAAATGTTCCTTTTCTAAAAACAATTTATTTAAATAAAGTTTTCCATCTCCATATTTATTCCACATGGTAGATAGCAAGGCATGAGGGAGATCAGTAATCTATCTATAAAGTAGCTTTTTTAGGAACACTGATCATTTAAAAAAAATGTATAAGCAAGTAAATATTAACTAGAGATTTTTGTTTCCTTAGGTTTTCTCAGGGCTGAGGACTGAACTCAGGGCCTTGCATGTGCTCTGTGACTAAACTAATCTCCAACCCTTAAATAGAGATTTTTAAAGATATAGGATATAGGCTAGGGATAGAATTTATTGCATTACAGAGTAAAAACACAGCTGGTTTTATATTAAGTTACAATACAACTACTGCCATTACCATGACCTCTGATGATGTTTCAAAACATATAAGGTACTTGCATGCATATCCTCATTCAGTCCTCACAAGGTGTAGACAGGGAAGGTAAAGGTATCCTTGGTTACAATTGATGAAATGAAGCTCAGGTAACATAACAATATGTCAACAAGAAAAGGGTAAAATAAAGTTGGGCACAGTGGTGCCCACCTGTAATCCCAGCTACTTGGGAGGCTGAGGCAGGAGGACAAGTTTGAGACCAGCCTGGAAAATTTAATGAGACCCTGTCTTAAAATAAAATAAAATAAAATAAAATAAAATAAAAAGGGCTGGGTATGTAGTTCAGAGATAGAACATTTGTGGGTTCAATCCCCAGTATCAAAAAAAGAAAAAGAAAAAAGAAAGAAAAGAAAGGAACAGAATGGGGAACACTTCCTCACACTCCCTTTGATGCTCCTTCCAACATTCTCGTCTTTCTCCCCAGTGTGACTCCTCTGAATTTGCCCCTCTGTTCACCCTCTGCCCTCAACACCTCCTGCTCAAATGCCCTAAACAGATGTGATAAGTGACTCCCTGGCTGCCTCCCATGTAACATCATTCCAGGTAATCTTATAAGACACAAAACAGACCATATATACCTCTGTTTAAAATCTTTCCCTGGTTCCTCATAACCTATATTAACACACCTCAAACAAAGTGGCTCATAACCTAGGAGTGCTAGGGTTAAGGGAAGGGAGGATAAACATGATAGTTTGTTGTTTTTTTTTTCCTGGAGATTAGATATATTTGTGGATTGGGGAAGGTTTTTTTGTTTGGTTTAGTTTTGGTTTGGGGTTTTAAACTTCCAATGAATCACGTAACACACATAACAAAAAGTACAAATAATTGTATAGTTAAAGAGTTTTCACAAATTGAAAATACCCATGTAAGCAACCCCATATCAAGAGTCCAGAGGGCTGAGGATGTAGCTCAATGGTACAGTGCTTGCCTAGCATGTGTGAGGGCCTGTGTTCAATCCCCAATACAAGGAAAAACAAAACAAAACTCCAGAAGTCTCTAGAGGAAGCTGTCTTCAATAGTATAAGAAACAGATTCATTATGCAGAATGAAACTCTGTATTAATTTTTAAGATGAAACATGAAGCTGAGGATAAATTTTACACTTGAAATAGCCTAGTTCAACTATGTGCAATCTATATCCCCAATGCCTAGAGACAGCTGATTTATGAAAACTCAAAAAGTCCAGCTAATCCCTCCCCACCCACAGGAGGACCCAGGCCTCATATTCATATCACTGCTGATGCTGCACTGAGTTGCTCAGAACCCACATCAAAAAACATACTGGCTGAGTGTGGTAGAGCACACCTATAGTTCCTGTAATCTGGGAGGCTGAAGCAGGAGGATCATAAGTTCAAGATCTGCCTCAGCAACTTAGTGAGATCCTGTCTCAAAATAAAAAATAAAAAGGGTTGGGATGCAGCTCAGTGAAAAAGCACCCTTAGGTTCAATTCCAGAATAAAACAAAATAAAATGGCAACCACAAAAACACTAAAACAACCCTCCAGAATGATGGGGAAATCTGTTCAGATGTTGAAATATTAAGTAAATGAATGAATTGGTTCAATGAATTTAGTAAAATGCACCACTACAATGGGATACAAAAGGAACTAGTCTTAATATAGGAGGATATCAGAGAGAGGAATTAGAAAACTGTGAGATGCCAATACAGAGGTGACTTCAGCTTACAAAGGTTTGTCCTAAGACGGTGATAATGCAATTCTTTTAAGTTGAGTGTTGATGGAAATCTTTTAGTAGAAAGTCCTAAGTCATGTACCTACTGTGTAAGCATTTTGGGATCTGGACTCTGAATTTTTCTCTACCCTCTTTTGCCCCTGGCCCCAGGCATCAGCACAACAGTGCAATAGGTACTAACTGTTGATAGATTCCCTGGTGCATACTCCCTTTCTCTTCTCCAGAAAAATCTCACTAAAGTATACACATAAAGATCCTGCAAAACAATGCAAAGATGACAGTAATATGTAAATGCTAAAATATATATCAGCCAAATGCAACTCCAAGTATAATTTATTTATTTACTTATTTTTTGGTGCTGGGAATTGCTTTGCCAGAGAGCTACATCTCCAGCCCTTTTCATTTTTTTAATTTTGAGACAGGATCTTGCTAAATTGTTCAGGTAACCTTGAACTTGGGATCCTCCTGCCTCAGCTTCCCGAGTCACTGGGATTATAGACACATGCGACCTCGCTTGGCTCACAGTATAATTTTAAAACTGCCACGAGACTAGAAAAAATGCTAATATGTACAGGCTACCTATAATGCCCTATAAAAATTACATAATTAAAGACAACTTAAGGAGGAATGGAAGTATGCATTCTTCATTAAAATACAGATATCCTTCCCTAGCTCAATACATCACTCAGCAGTAAGCCAGAGGGGTCAAAAGAACTAGGTTTACATTTGTCTATCAAATCTATTTTGCCTCCACTGCTGCCCTAGCTATAGTAAGTATTCTATTTTTTTTAAGAGAGAGAGAGAGAGAGAGAGAGAGAGAGAATTTTAATATTTATTTTTTAGTTCTCGGCGGACACAACATCTTTGTATGTGGTGCTGAGGATTCAACCCAGGCGGCACGCATGCCAGGCGAGCATGCTACCGCTTGAGCCACATCCCCAGCCCGATATAGTAAGTATTCTAACACAGAGTGTACAGAGCAGGAAAAATTCTTAGGTAAGATGAACTGCAACTAAAAGGAAGACGTACAATGTTTTTTTCCCCTTGAAACTCAACTGTTTTCTCTTTAGTTTTTTTTTTTTTCTGATTCTGTCTTTACATGAGTCAGAGCTCCCAAAGAAAATCATTCAAAAATAGGCTAAGTTTTTCTGTATGTACAAGATAGAAGCAGCAATGCTTACTTTTAATTTATTTATTCTTAAATTTCAAAGTAATAGCTTTCTACTAAGTACAAAAAAAAAAAAAAGTCAAATGTGAGGACAGCAGAATTAAAAGAGAAGGTCCCTGTCCTCGTGAAACTCATAGTACAAGAATGAAGACAGACATTTAACAAATAATTGTATCATTTGTTAATAAATTATAATGCTAATATGTTCCAGAAAAGAAATGCAGGAGGGACAGAGAAGTCTCTTGAAGAGTGAATAGAAGATCCACTAAGGAAGGCAGCCTTTTGACAAAGGTTCACAAAAACAGTAGAACTGGGGAGTCATCATTATAATGGGGAATGAAAGAGATGGCTACGCTGAATACTAGTTTAGATCATGTGCCCAGTGAACGCTAGTGGGGGAACTTTATTCATTGTGCCAATAAGCTTGCCCAATTTCAAGATTGTCTAATTTCAATTTAAAGCACAATAAATTAATTTTGGTTCTAAGAGAACACTTTTGAGCATTTGAAAATCCCATGAAAGTCTTACCTGGAACAAGAGAGCAGGCTTGTAGCTGTCTGATGACATGGCTTAGCTCCCCCTGAAGATTAGCTCCACTGAAATTCTTGAGGGCCTCCAACATGTTCTCAGCATCAACAGTACCATCACCCTCAGCATCAAACTGGGCAAAGGCCTATAAAACAAGGATGCAAAAAAATCTGCACTGTTTCAATTTTTAATTTTTTTTTATAATTCTCAAGACCAATGATTTTTTATTTTGTTTTATTGTTTTGGTTGCAGGGAGAAGAGTCTCTATTTATCATGCAAAGAACAAATAAATTCAGAATCATAACCCTCACTGTGCTTTGTAGGACATATTATCAGTATACACATACATGCCATTTTTGCCATCTTATCTCATCTCATCTCTCCTCCAAGGAGATGCCCCTCCCCAACAAATAATTTGAAAAGAAAGAATCTACTGCAAAATTTTTCAATGGTTGCACAGTGTCAAACAAAAAGCAAAACTTAAAAAAATTGGCTTAGAGTAGCACCTCAGGTTTATCTAGGATTTTTCTTTTAAACAATCTTTGTACTCAGTGACTTAGGAAGCTAAGGCAGGAGGATCACAAGTTCAATGTCAGCCTCATCAATTTAGGGAGGCACTAAGTAACTTAGCAAGACCTGGTCTCAAAATTTACAAAAAAAAAAAAAAAAAAGGTCTGGGGATTTAACCCACTTTATCATTGCCTCTGGGTTCAGTCCCCAGTACTAAAATAAAACAAAACTCTTTGGAGCATGGTGCAGTGGCACATGCCTGTAATCCTAGAGACTTGAGAAGCTCAGGCAGGAGGATCACAAGTTTGAGGACAGCCTGAGCAACTTAGGGTGACCCTAAGCAATTCAGCAATACACAGTCTCAAAATAAAAAATACAAAGGGCTGGGAATGTGGCTCAGTGGTTAAGAGCCCTTGGATTCAATCTCCATACCAAAATAAAAATAAAAACTTTCTTTGGACATTCTTTTTTTTTTTTCCTTCTTTTTCAGCTTCTTGATCTGAAAAATGGAATAAAAATTGCCAAACTCACAGACAGCTACTTTCATAATGGACACGTGAACAGAGTTCAATACAGTGAAAGCCATTTGCAGTACAGTGTTCCCTTCCTCCTTTCTAATAGGCAGCCTCTGGTAACCCTGACCTCATTCCCTCTCATATCCTACAAGACCTTTCTCTTGGAACAGCTACACCCTCTACCTGGATCTCAGTTCCTGCCTCATTGTGGCTTCTATCCTGTTGTGATACTTGTACTCCCAAACCTCATTACCATGAAATACTCTGGAGTTACTGGTCCTCTTTGCCAAGTAAGCCTTTTTCTTCCTTAAAACTTTTCCTTATTTCACTGCTCTATAAAATATGGAAATATCCTATTGAGGTTTCATGACACAGTAGTTCTATTTCCGTCCCAACACAGATCTCTGAACAATACAGTGTTTAATAGGAACAAATGCAAATTCCTGTGCTTGAGCCCAAAAACCATGAGCATGAGTGCAAGATGCGGGACAGAGAGCTAGAAGTGATGTGCAAAATAAAGATGGCAGCATTCTTTTCGTCTCTAATCAACCTGACACAGAGTATCCAAAAAGTTAACAGGTTCAAAGACTACATTAATCAAGTTAAAATGTTCCAAAGGAGAGATCTTGTTCTCCTCTGATTAGAACTAACTGGGAAAGCTGAGTGAAGTTATATACCAAAAGAAATGAAATAAGAAGACCAGAAATTAAATTATAGCCTGTGGGGACCAGCTCCATGGAATCTTTTTTTTTTTTTTTTTTTTTTAAATGGTGCTAGGGATTGAACCCAGGGACTTGTGCAAGCACTTTACCAACTGAGCCATATCCCCCACCCCTCCATGGAATCTTAAATATCAACATTTATTTTGTCTTCACTTTCTTTTCCTTTCTCTCTCTTCTTTTTCCCTGCCTTTGTACCTCTTTCTCGGTATTGCTGAGGATCAACCCAGGGCTTCACATACACTAGTGAAGCACTCTACTACTGAGTTATTTCCCTGGACCATGGACTCTTTGCAATGGAGAAGAAATAGTAGGAAGTAACAGAATCCTTCTCTTTAAATATGATGAGCTATTATGGGAAGGTGGGAAAGTAGTGGTTGAAATTAACTTCATCAAATAGAAGTTAGAGGGAAAAGCTGGACTTGTTTTTTTTTCAGTATATAAAATGGATTAGGCAGCTCTAAGAAGGAATGTCCACCCCATCCCTCAGAGTTTCAGAGGAACAGCCAGACAACCAACCATGTATTAAAAAAAGTCATACTTAATATACTTACCTCTGTTTCCCCATAAAGTCCCATTAAGACAATATTATAAATGGATTTCCTATTTTTTGAAAGCACAAGGACAAAGAAAATAGGAGATAATGCAATAGCTACAAAATTTTGGAAGCTGAGAAATAGACAGATGGGTAATACCAAGTAGGCTGACCCAAGAAAGTGGGATCCTACACTGGGAGTGGGTAATCTGAGAAACAAACTGCTTTATACTGCAAGACTCCAGAAGCTTAAGATTTGGTAGAATAGGTACTACAGAAGATGGAAATGATTAATCAAAGTTCATTTTAAAAAGCAGTTATAGGGCTGGGGATGTGGCTCAAGAGGTAGGGCGTTCGCCTGGCATGCGTCCGGCCCGGGTTTGACCCTCAGCACCACAAAGATGTTGTGTCTGCCAAAAACTAAAAAATAAATATTAAAATTCTCTTTCTCTCTCTCTCTCAAAAAAAAAAAAAAAACAGTTATAAATCCCAGCTACTCTGGAGGCTGAGGCAGGAGGATTCCCTGGCCACCTGGGCAACTAAGTGAGACCCTCAAAATAAAATTTAAAAAGGGCTAGGAATGTTGCTCTGTGGTGGAGCATTTGCCTATGGTATATGAGACCCTGGGCCCACTTCTCAGCACCACAGAAAAAGAAAAGACTGGATGCCGATCTTAAGGAGTCACTAGCTATTTTGTTTTGTTTTTGAGTGGAAAGAATGTTATTATTTTGTGGGTTTTTTTTTAAAGAAGTTCTTACTTTTTGGAAATACATAATGACATTTATGGATAAAATAATATGATGTCAAGATTTGCTTCAAAATAATTTGAATGGGAGAAATTAGTAGGTGAAGTCTTCTAATCAAATAAAATTGGTCTTGAGTTGGTAAGTGCTGAAACTGGCTAATAGGTACATGGGAGCCGCTCTACTCTTATTTCTACTTTATGCTTAAATTTTTTCTGTTAAAAAAAAGAAAAGGCAGATTCCCCTCCCAATCTTATAGAAGCCTGGAGTTGATTCTGTGGAGAGCAGTCCAGAGTGTGAAGCAGGAAATACAGAAATACCAGGCACAGCTGAAAGTGAGAACCCCAATGCTGAAAATAAGGGAATTGATGCTCACTTGCTAAATATGTCAAAACTCAACCTCCCCTCAGCGATCTCAGAATGCTAGCACATGGTCCCATACCCTTATCAGTAGGAGAAGGAAGAATCTTCTCTGTGGAACCTGACAAGCCCTAGGGAATAGCCCTGTAGAATCTGAAAAGGAGTTTCCCAGTGAAAGGGCCCAGCCAATTCACCTGACATCAAGGTTCACCAGTCAACAAGCCAGATATATGGAGCATCCAAATTTTAAGTTCTTAGTCCTCATTCTTTAGTGAGTGGACAATCCAGAACCAGGAGACACTTGAGAAAAGCTTTAATGTGAAACACCAAGAGAGAAATGAGAAGAAAAGGAAGACTAAGCAAGGAGAAGAAAACTTCAAAAGGATGATCAATGTCCTCATAAAATTGTTTTAAAAGACATTTTAATTCTACTTTCACAATTTACCATAAAATTCACTGTTAAAATGTATAATTCACTGGGTCTTAGTATATTCAGAGATGTGCAACCACTACCACCAGTATCAGATAAAATAAGATATTGCAACCATGAAAGAATAGGAGACTATTACTGAAGAGAATATATTGAGAAAATTCTTTTAAAAAATATTCTTTAGTTGTCAATGGGCCTTTATTTCAATTATTTGTATGTGGTGCCAAGAATCGAACCCAGTGCCTCACACATGCTAGGCAAGTGCTCTACCACTGAGCCAAACCCCAGCCCCTGAGAAATTTTTTTAAGGGGGGGGGAGGGAGGGAGAGAGAAAGAGAGAGAGAGAGATTTTTTTAATATTTATTTTTTAGTTTTCGGCAGACAACATCTTTGTTTGTATGTGGTGCTAAGGATCGAACCCGGGCCACACGCATGCTACCACTTGAGCCACATCCCCAGCCCCTGAGAAAATTCTTAATGCTTTTAAAAATAAAAATATCACAAAGAAATCAACACCTTTAGAAAGGCTGGAAGGTAAAGTTAACTAAAGGGCCAAAAAGTAGAGCAAAAAGACAAAAATTATAGAAACTGAGAGAGAAAAGAGAAAAAAATCAGGGGACTGGTCTAGGAAGTCCCACTTCCAAATAACATGAGTCCCAGAAAGATGGAACACAGAAAAGGAAGGGAAGGATATCACAAAAATTATGATTCCCCTATCTAAAGGGTGTGAATTTGGAAACTGAAGGAGCTGAATAATCGGCACCATGGATGAGAGTATATCACAACAAAATGTCATAACAACAAAGTGAAAGAGTTCCTATTTCTGGGAAGAAGAAAGTTTCCTCACAAAAGGTCAACAACCAGAGTAGGGTGGATTCGGCAGTCACACTGGAAGCCAGAAGGCAAAGGCAGCAGTGCTTACAACATTTTTGCCCAGTTCTAAAAACAGAAGTTAATACTCTGCCAAAATACTGTGGGAGAGTAGAATAGAGACATTCTTACACGTGCAGAGTTCTCAATAAATGAACTACTTAATGTTCCCTTTTCCAAAAAGCTACTAGAGGATATGGCTACCAGAATGAACATATCAAGAAAGGGAAAGAATGAATGGGATCCAACTAGAAGAAAAAAATGAATCCTTATGATGATGGAGATTCTAAGACACAGCACGGCTGATCTAAACTAAATCAGAGCAGAAAGCTCTGGGAAATATTTCTTTGAGAAGACAGAACTGACACAATATCCATGTGTCTGAATACATTCAATATTTTTTGTTAGATGAAATTCAGGCAGACAATCTGGGATTGAATTAATGATAAAATACATGAAAAATAAAAGTACCAATTCAGGGGTTGGGGGTACAGTTCTGTGGTAGAACACTTGCCTGGAGTGTGTGGGGCCATGTGTTTCATTCTTCGCACCACAAAAAAGAAAAGAAAAAGAAAAAAGTACCAGTTCAATTGTTAACTCTAGAGCAAACAAAAGAATTCATAAGTAAACTATTTTCATAGCGTGACTCAGCTATGAAAAGAATTTACATAGTCATAATAACATAAACCTCAAAGGGTGATCTAAACAAAATTGATACAATCCCAGGAGGCCAAGAGATGTGCAGGTGTGGGCACGGGAAGGTAAATGACAACTAAGTCTCGGGACTGGCGACATAGCTCAGTTGGTAGAGTGCTTACCTCGCCTCATGCACAAAGCCCTGGGTTCAATCCCCAGCAAAACACACACACACACACACACACACACACACACACACCCCTAGGTCTCATCTATGCTGGGAATAAAATGGAAAAAGCCCCATACTGAAAATTCTGTAACACAGAGATAAATATTCAAGAACCAAACTAAAAAGTAACAGCTCTCTAGGAGGAAAACATGTTTTTTGTTTTAAGTCTCATGATCTTGAAACCATGGATAACTGGTAAAAATAAAAACTGAAATTTTAAAGTATCCATTTCAAGCATCCGATGGAATAAGTAACTTTTTAAAAAGCTTAAAGCATTATATTGGGCTGAAGGTATAGTTCACTAGTAGAGTAGTTTGCCTAGAATGCATGAGACACTGGGTTTGATCCCCAGCACTGGGTGGGGAGGGTTATAATATTTTCTCTCCTCTAAACAAAATTTTATATACAATGGATATACCACAATAAAAGGAGATTTTGGGACAACTGGATAAATTTGAATATAGACTGCACATGATGTTAAACAGAAATGTATCATTGCAAAGGTGAGGAACATTAATTGAAAAAAGTAGGTTACAAAAGAATATAGATTGAATAAAAAGCATGGAAGTACTTCCCACACTGACACAAAATATAAAAATGTATAAAAAAGCATGTGTGCATTTCCCTTATTGATACAAAATATATAAATGTGTATGCATATAAAGGGCTTACTGATAGAACATGCACCAAGGCCCTAGGTTCAATCACTAATGTCACAAAAAAATGAGGGAAAAACCCCAGAATAATACAAATATGTTAACAATGGTAGTGTGTTTTATATTTTCCTGTTTTTGCTCATCTGTATTTTTAAAATAATTTTTAGTTGTAGACAGACACAATAACTTTATTTTTATTTATTCTTTATGTGGTGCTAAGAATTGAACCAGATGCCTTACACATGCAAGGTAAGTGCTCTGCTACTGAGCCACAACCCCAGCCTCCCTGCTCCTCCATATTTTTAACCTTCTGTAATCTACATATGTTGCTTTTGTAATAATAAAAGAAAAATTTTAGGATGGGGGGGGGTTTACCTCCATGGTATAACATTTGCCTAGCATGCACAAGGCTCTGGGTTTAATCCCCAGCAACACATATACACATACACATACCACCCCCACACACACAAAGAAAGAAAGAAAGAAATTTTAAGCCCAACCCAAATATAAAAAGTGGAGCCACTAGAGTAAGAAGAAAGGTGTCCTGAGGCTCCACGGTGTCAATACTACAGTACTAGGTAATACCTACTTCTCAACTCTCCAGCATTATAGTATATGAGAAAATGATATTTGTATGACTCGGGGTCTGGTGGGATTAGCACAGCTGTAACCCATTCAATAGGAATGACAAAGACTGGGGAACTCTAACTCATATGTTAGATACTGTTCAAAACATTTTATGTGCATAATATCACTAATTCTTTATAATAGTAGTGATACTTACTATTAACCTTCCCATTTTGTAGCTATAAAAGAAACCTGCCCCAGTTCACATATCTGATATTGAATCAAAGTTCCCTGCCTCCATTCTCCATTCTTTGATCAGAAAACCTCTGAAGTTTCTTGCACTTAGGAGACCACATGCTTAAAGACCTGTCTAAAGCATAGGGGAGGCTGAGGCAGGAGGATTTCGAGTTCAAAGCCAGCCTTAGCAACTTAGCAAGGCTAAGCAATTCAGCGACACCCTGACTTTATTTTTTTTTTAAGAGAGAGGAGAGAGGAGAGAGGGGGAAGAGAGGGAGAGAGAGAGAGAGAGAGAGAGAGAGAGAGAGAGAGAGAGAGAGAGAGAATTTTTAATATTTATTTTTTAGTTCTCGGCGGACACAACATCTTTGTTGGTATGTGGTGCTGAGGATCGAACCCAGGCCGCACGCATGCCAGGTGAGCGCGCTACCGCTTGAGCCACATCCCCAGCCCCACCCTGACTTTAAATAAAATATTTTTTAAAATGGCTAGGGATGTGGCTCAGTGAGTGCCCATGGGTTCAATCTCTGGTACAAAAAAAAAAAAAAAAAAACTCTGAGCTCTCTCTTTTCTCCATCCAACTCCAAAGAACTTGCCTCAGCCTGCAGGCAGCATAAGATAGGGCTCAGATTCTCATCCATTCCTGTTTAACCCACATCAGATCATATTGCATACATGAAAATGGAGACCTAAGTCATTGCAAAACAAAACTGTGCATTTAGACCAACAGAATGCAATGAACTGACTTAAATATGAAGGCTACATGCTGGTTCAACAAAAGAAACACACTCCATCAAAAGTCCAAAAATCTGGATCTGGTCTCTGTTCTTCCATTGGTCTACTGAGTGGGTCACCTATCCATTTACAGCCTCAGGGTACTCATCTGTAAGACTGTCTGACATTCCTTGTCTAAGTAAAGTATTAAATGTCTGTCACACAGCAACTGGAATAAATAGCACAGCCCATTACAACATTTATGAGTATGTAGCATGGCAGGCACTATTCTAGGCACTTTACATCAACTAATTCACTTACTCCTTGCACCAATTATATAAGGCAGATGCTATTATTCTGCTTATTTTACAAATGAGGCAACTGAGAAACACAGTGGTAAAGTAAGGTCATCAAGGTCACCTGGCTTAAGAATGGTAGAACTAGGATTTGGCCACAAATAGGTTGGCTCTAGGCCCAAGTTTCAAGCTCAGTCCAAAGAACAGTAGTGGCAGGGACAAATTCATAAAGTGAAAAGTGTCTGACAGCATTAACAGGCTAACTACACATCCATTCAGGATGTTATGGAAGGGTAAGGAGAGGGACAGTCTATATGCAATGACTACTAGGGTCCCAGACAGCTCAGACTCTTAATGAGGTGCCAAAGGAGTATCATTCACAAAATTTGCTCTCTTCCATCTCTATATATTTGCTGTGTCTTTTAAGAGGAATATCCCTTTCTTCCCTTGCCAGGCAAATTCTTAAGCATCTCACACCTGGTGAAGACGTTCTCAAATGTCATGCTACTAGTTAAGTGCTGTTCTGTGGTCCTTGAAAGCAGAGAGACTTAGGATGGAGCAACAGGCCATCTGAATCATGCCTCAAGCTGCCTTGGTGCTAACCAGATGATGGTGTCAAGGTGGAAAATTCTGAAGAATTAAGAGAAGTAAGGTCCACACACATGACAAGGGAGGTGTTCCATGAGTTAGCACAGGGCTTTGCAGTGGGACAGAGAGAGATGAGGCTGAAGAAGAAGACAGGCTGGCCTGTGGGCTCCAACCATTCAGAGCAATATGTATTTGGTCCCTTAGGCAGTGGGGAGATGAGGGCTCTGAAAAGAAGGTAAGCAATGCTTACAGTCTGCTGTCACTTTGTGGTGCACATACACAGGGCAGAGAAGTACATTTGCATAATTCTATCTGCACAGTTCTTGAGCTCAAAGTCATTCTACGTTTTTTTTTGTTTTTTTTTTTTTTTTTTTTTTTTGATTAATGCTTTTGACCTGAAAATACCAAGATAGGCTTTAGGGTTTTTCTCCAAACTTTCTCTAAACCCAGAAGTAATTAAAAAACCATTTTTAGTTAAAAAAAAAGCTATATTACACTATTTTCTCCGATGCCAATAAATACATTATTAGTAAAAGGCTACAGATAGAATATGAAATATGAAGTTGCAGTGTAATGACTGAGCCTTACTCAATTTGCTAAATCACGCTGAGGCCACTACAAGTGGAACACTTACTAAGCATTGGTTTTAAGCCAGGACTGTGCCAAGACAATGAACAAAGATGAATCAAAATGGCCCTTCCCTCAGAGCTTACAACCCAACGAATTTTACAGTATGAAAAATTAATAAGACCCGTTCATTTAAAATTCTCCCCTGTAAGTCATGTTATCGTCCTGTGCTCAGCACTTTATTCTGCCCTACAGTCTACATGATTTTCTAGAAACATACCCTATTAAGGATACAAATATCTAATCTCTAATCTCTGGGGTCAAATAAGAATTTAATTTTAACTTTCGCTTCTACATAGCAGTCTATTAAATGTTACTCCCTGTGAGCAAACCAAAGAGTCCTTCTCCTGGACCACACCTGCCATAAGAAAAGGTGTGTTGTACTATAAAATGATAAGCTTTCAGACTTTGGTTCCTGGTACAACTCCAAGATCTTCTTTATGACATCATCTCAAGCCACTAAGGTCTCAGATATATGAAAATAAGATAGCTGGGTGGGCTTAAACAGCAATGCAAACTGGGAGGCAAATTAACAAGCATGATATACTTGGGAATTCTTAGCATTATCATAATAAATCATGTACACCCATGATAATTTGCTCTACTCTGTTAGCTTTTTTTTTTTGGGGGGGGGGGTGATTGAACTCAGGGCACTTTACCACCAAGCTACATCCATCCACAGTCCCTTTTTATGTTTTGAGACAGGGTCTCATTTAGTTGGTGAGGCTGACCTCAAACTTTTGAGCCTCCTGCTTGAGTTGCTGGGATTACAGGTGTAGGCCACCATGCTCAGCCTTATGTTAGCTGCTATAAAAATGAATGAAGAGGAAATCACTTGTCATTTCAGTTGTTACAACAAAGACATTTTATCATTTCACAAAACGCTTAAACTTATTTTACATTTTTGGAAATTAGGTGTAGAACTAAATGTATCATACATACAGAAGTTTATTCAAGTCTAAGGACAGAAATATTTTGAAAGCACAGTATCAAATGTATGGCCAATATTTATTTTCTTTGGCTATTTCTGATATAATTGTTGCTCATTTATGGATAGAAGAACCACTGTGAGATTATCACCACCAAGACTTTAAACCTTGGCTTTGAGTCAAAAGTGCCCTCTTCAACTAACCAATGCTAACCAGTTGAGGTCACCAAATATTAGTATCAAACCAAGCCCCAACTCCTCCCATACCAAACCTGAATATGGTAAACAAGCTTCAAGAAAAACACATGACCTTTTTTTTCCAGTTTGCATTATCCCTGCCCAGCCTTCCTTGGCATGAGGGGAAAATTAAAGAGTTTATTATCTACTTTCAAGAGCAAAGAAAAATGAACCCAGAGCACCAGTTCTTAAGGGGGAAAAGAGCACAAATTCTGGAGTCTTTGAAAGATGGTGCCCAAACTTAGTTTCTTATCTTACATGAATCACTGATCCTTTTAAGACCTTAGTTTAGTTCTCTGTTCCATACTTAGTTTGGTACTTGTCATCCACCTGCTCCACAGAGTTGGCCTAAATCATCAGATACCATGTATTTTAGCTGATGTAAAGAGGGAGATGAAATGAAAAACAACTTCCAAGGACACTGTAATCTCAGTGACTCAGGAGTCTGAGGCAGGAAAATCACAAGTTCAAAGCCAGCCTCAGCAACTTAGTAAGGACCTACACAACTTAGCAATTAAAAAGGGCTGGGGGGGTGGCTGGGGATGTGGCTCAAGCGGTAGCGTGCTAGCCTGGCATGCGTGCAGCCCAGGTTCGATCCTCAGCACCACATACAAACAAAGATGTTGTGTCTGCCGAAAACTAAAAAATAAAATATTTTTTTTAAAAAAGGGCTGGGAATGTGGCTGTGTTTGGATACTTAATTTTCCTATGACATAACTCCAGATTGTCCCAGGGATTTTTACAAAAATGAAATAAAAATTTCCAACATTTTATAAATCACCAGTTCAAATGCTATGCTAACGACTCCTTAATGTCAATTTTTGCCACATAGATGATATAATGATCCTGGGATCCTTAATAAAGTAGAACTGTTCATGTTTTCTTCCCATGTAATTTTTAACTGCAACTGAAAGGCTTCTGATTTTAACTATGGACCATGGACCACATCTGAGGGATTATCATTGAGCATAATCTATAGACACAATGTGGATATTTTCTCATAAGGCCCAATACAATCTGCAAATAGATGACTCTATACACCATGCACAGTACACACAAACTCAACAGTCTGACATCTCCACTCAGCATCTGAAACTCACATATCTAAAACATAACTCTTCCTGCTCCAGATTTTACCTTCCCTGAAATGTTTCCGTTCTCAATCAAATAGCAAAACCATCTAATTAGTCTGAACAGTAATGTAGGAATCATCTTTAATTTATTTCTCCTTCTAGTCCTCTACCCATATACAATGTTTCTAAGAACTGTATATTCTACTTAAAAAGGTTAACCACTTCATGTCATTTCACTGCCACCACCCTAGCCCAAGTCACCAAATCTCTCACTTAGACTATGACAATAATCTCTTAACTTTTCTCCTTGGGTCTACTATGGTCTTTCTCTGTCTGGTTCTCCATCAGGCAACCAGAATCATTATGGTGATTCTTTGCCTAGAACTCCAATTTCCAAATTCCTTACTAGACTGCAAAGGACTGGAATGTCTGGCTCCTGCCTACTGTTCACCTCATTTTCTTCCTTCTACATTCTATGATCTGGCCTTGTGTTAAAGAAATTAACTGTACCCCAATATTTGCTTTCCTTTTCCTCAGCAATTAAATCTTGTTTTTGTTTTTTTTTTTTTTTAGCTTAAAATAAGGGCATGGAATAATGATCTTTCCCAACCTCTCCCTCCCTCTCTCTCTCTCTCTCTCTCTCTCTCTCTCTCTCTCTTTTTGCATGGAGGTGGGGGTGCAGTGGGGGGGGAACCAGGAATTAAACCTAGGAGCACTTAACCACTGAGCCACATTCCCAGCCCTCTTTAATTTTCGAGACATGGTCTTGCTAAGTTATGTAGGTCCTCACTAAGTTGCTGAGGCTGGCTTTGAACTTGTGATTCTCCTGCCTCAGACTCCTGAGTCACTGAGATTACAGGCATGCACCACCAGGCCAGGCTCCCAGCCTCTCTTACAGATAAGCGTGGCTAGGTGACAATACAGACAAAAAAGGGGGATGTGGCCATCTCCTTTCCTTTTCCTATCCTGCTTGCTGGAATGTGGAAAGTGAGAGCAGGAAAAGTCAACTGGATCATTAAGTTGAAGGTACCTGTGGAAGGCAGACAGCACAAAATGGATGAAGACAAGTCCTTGATATTTGAACCCACCATATCATCCCTGGACCTTCATATAAGAAAGAAGCTCCCCCCCCACCGCCCGCCCACTGTGGTGCTGGGGATTGAACACAGGGCTTTCTGCATGCGAGGCAAGCACTCTACCAACTGAGCTATATCCCCAGCACAAGAAGAAAACTTCTTTTTGTTTAAAAACAAAAAATTATTTGGGTTTCCTGTTCCCTGAAGCAGTTTTGTCTAAATTTTTATACCATAACAGACTCCAGGTTCTCCATTCTCTTGATTCTCTGGATGCAATTACCTCTACCTAAAAACACTGCTACCTTGTCCAGCTCCTTAACTGCTTCACCTTTCAAATCTAGGCTAAAATATTACTTTTTTACTTAAGTTTTGTTTGACATCTGGATGAGCTTAAATACATTTCAAATTTATTCCTTACCCTTTCCCTTAGAAAATATTCACCACACATTTACTTGGATTAATATTTGCCTCTTCCACCATGCTACATACTCTAAGATAAGTATCTGCTTTGTCCACTGTCATCCAAATGCTTTGCCCAACCAATATTTGCTCAATTGAACATATGACTAATGCCACGGCCCTGGAGTGATTTTCTGGACCACACCCCATGGATTTCTTGGCCTTTTATGTTGGGACTTCTATAAACCCCCATCTATCAGTCCATTCCTATCAGATTGTCTCACAATGTAAAGACCATTTCTCTCCATTTGGTTTAGACAAATCTTAAAAGTGCCAACTCCTTGAGCAGATCTGCAGTTCTTTCTACCACTGCTTCATGTTCTTATAATATGTATAGGTACTAGAGTGAAAGTATTATGTGTTTTCTTGGAATTTTTTTAATGGAGATCTTTCACTAAAAAGACCAATATTTTTTTTTTTTTAAAGAGAGAGTGAGAGAGGAGAGAGAGAGAGAGAATTTTTAATATTTTATTTATTTATTTTTTTTTTTAGTTCTCGGCGGACACAACATCTTTGGTGGTATGTGGTGCTGAGGATCGAACCCGGGTCGCACGCATGCCAGGCGAGCGCGCTACCGCTTGAGCCACATCCCCAGCCCAAGACCAATATTTTTAAGAATCAGAATGTCTTAGGGCATTTTCTTCTAGGAAAACATAATACACAAGGGGTCTGGGGATATAGCTCAGTTGATAGAGTGCTTGCCTTGCACGCACAAGGCATTGGGTTCAATCCCCAACACCACCAAAAAGAAAAAAAAAAGAAAGAAACATACAAGGGCTGGTGGTAAATAGCTCTGTGGTAGAACACTTGCCTAGAATGTGCAAGACTCTGGGTTGGACCCCCAGCACCAAAGAAAAGAAACAAACATATAAACTACATTGCCTTAATATTCTTGTCATGTACAGAAAAACATTCTTAAAACATTTCAAAAGTCTCTGGTCTTAAAGTAAACAGAACCTTTCAATGACATTATAAGTACCTGTTGGTTTACTGTTTTATGTACTCATCCTTCATTGACTGATGATTCTACACGGCTTATTCATTTTCAGATTAAACAACTCTCTCTCTCTCTCTCTCTCTCTCTCTCTCTCTCTGTGTGTGTGTGTGTGTGTGTGTGTGTGTGTGTGAGAGAGAGAGAGAGAGAGAGAGAGAAAGAGAGAGAGAGATAACACTGTGGACTGAAATAGGATCTAGGAAGAAAGTAATGGGACATTTTTAAAAATCAAGAGATCTGAATGATAGTTCCAATTTTGACAATAAAATGACTCACTGGGTAACCCTGAATCTGTCTTTTTCTAACTCTAAAATGAAGTGTTTAGTGCAGATATGAGGAGAAACTATATATCTACAAGTACCCACGGGGATCCTAATTTTGGAGGGGCTTATAATGGCTTAAATGAGTCTACAACCTATTTATTCTTCAAGGATCTAAAATCAAGTATGTATTTTGGAAAAGCCAGTGTTTTCGAGATGAAAATAGCCTATAGAGTGTGAATCTTCCCAGTTTATGTTATTCTCCTTCCACATTTATTGGCTGCCATACTAGATTGAGAAGGTGTTTTCAAAAAAAAAAAAAAAATCTGCGCAGGCCACTAAAACATAATGGTGTTCACTGCCACTCCCTTGATCCTTGAACATCCTTTCTCTTAAACTGATCTAGAACCTAATAAGGAAACTCCACCGCGCAACTAATTCAGCGTCTGTCTACTGAACGAATACCTGCACTACAACATGCAAAGACATTTTTGGCTAATTCAGCGCTGTAGAGCAAGGCCAGCCTAGACCCTTCTTTCTACGCCTTTAAGAAAGATTAGAGAGAGAGGTAGCACGCGCCCAGAATGAACAGGTTACAAACACCTCAAATAAGTTCCGGCAACCCCATGCTTTGATTATGAGAACCTGCAGACTCTGTGGATTCCTTCCTGATCTCTCCAGAGCCACTGCCCACCTCTTTACAACCCTTAGAGGCGACCGCCCTGCCCCCGCCTCCTTAGTACCCAGCCGGCCCTGACCTCCTCGAACTGCTCGCCGGAACAACCAGCGCCACGAGCCTCCAGAAGCTCCCGGAACTGCTCAAGGGTGACGGACTCTTCGCCGCGGCCCAGCCGCTCTTCCAACCAGCGTAG
The DNA here is from genome assembly GCF_964194105.1 of Spermophilus citellus. Classification (NCBI taxonomy): domain Eukaryota; kingdom Metazoa; phylum Chordata; class Mammalia; order Rodentia; family Sciuridae; genus Spermophilus; species Spermophilus citellus. Next base: position 25,513,415 of record NC_138199.1, on the reverse strand, counting down.
CAGCGCGCCGTGGTGCCTCGACACTAGCGACTCGTAGGGCGGTGCGGGCCGCAAAGCAGCCGCTGCCTCTCGTAGCCGGGCAGGTTCCAGCAGCGCGGCAGCGGGAGGCAGCGCGGGGGCCGCAGGGCCCAAGCCAGGGGTCGTGTTCGAGTCCGCGGCCCAGTCCTGGTGTGGGCTCCAACTCTCGCCCCCGGCGGCTGCCGCTTCGTCTTCACTGCTGTTACTCGGAGCGTTCCCCATGGGGTCTCCGTCTTGGGTGCCCGGCTCTGCCGCTGCCGCCCCCTCCCTGCCACGACCTGTCAACCTCCGACAGCACCCGGCGGGTGGGGACAGGCAGGGGACGCCGGCGGCGGCAGCGGCTTCCGACTTCCTGGCCGTCAAGTGAGGACTGTTGCAACATCGCCGTTAAGCGACTCTACCAACTCACGACAGTTAGACAAGGACAGCCTTAGCAAAGGGTAGAACCCTGATTCCCTAGAAGACGCGTCTGTCAAGAAATTACGTCATCCCGCAGCCTCCTCAACCGCCATCTTTGTTGGGGGCGGATAGCTTATAATCAGAGAAGGTCTTCCGCTGCTGTTCTACATTCTCGCCATCCCTTTACGTTCCCAAGCTATATTTTAAAAAGTATGAGAAAGAGTCGGGACCAAGTAATAAGCTTTTCGCACAGGAATTTTAAAGTGTGTGTGTGTGTGTGTGTGTGTGTGTGTGTGTGTGTGTGTGTGTCGCGCCGGTGACGTCACGGACGCGTCTCTGCCATCTTAATTGTAGTTAAGAGAGGCGGCAACTTCGTAAGTGCGGTGGGGTGCGGCTGTCAAGATGCTGAGCACCTGCGGGCGTGGACTCTTGCTGAGCCTGGCTGTGGTGGCGGCGGCAGTGTTGGCTGCACGGCTAATGGGCTGGTGGGGTCCCCGCGCCGTCTTTCGCCTTTTCATACCCGAGGAGCTGGCCCGGTACCGCGGCAGGCCAGGGGATCCGGGCCTTTACTTGGCATTGCTTGGCCGCGTCTACGACGTGTCCTCTGGCCGAAGGCACTACGAGCCTGGGGCACACTATAGCGGCTTTGCAGGTATTAGCGAGGCTGCTCATTCCTTTTCTTCCTGCGGGGGGACCGGTGTCGTTCGTTCATTCATTTTTTTCAACTGTTTCTCCCCACCCCCACGTTCGTCAGACCGCGGTGGCGAACCAGCTGCTCCATCTTTTTGGTCTCTGGCGAAACTATAGCCAACTATTATCGACCTGTATCCTCCCTGTTCACCGCTGTTCGTGACTTAGGTTTGAGAAACATGTTTTATATCTCTTTGGTTACCCGCTTTGGGAAACGGGGGGATACCCGCTTTGTGCCAGGTTTAGTGCAGGGCGCTCAGAACACAGAGATGAATGAGATCCTCTTCCCTGCCCTCACAAATCTATTAATTTCAGCCTCCTCTCTATGTCCCGACTCTAAGTAAGTTTTCTTGTTACCCACGTTTTCCCTAGAAGTAGCACCTTTGGTTTGTGTCATTCTTACTTCCACTGCAGATGCACTTGTCTGCCTATCTTTAAAAAGATTATGAGGTTAGGGGCTGGATTGTGGTTCAGTGGTAGAGTGCTCTCCTAGTATGCATGAGGCACTGGGTTTAATCCTCAGCACCACGTAAAATAAAGATATTGTGTCCACCTAAAACTAAGAAATAAATATTTTAAAAAGATACCTATTATTTAAAAAAAAAGATTATGGGGTTAGGTCATAGGAAAGAGGTGTCTGGTCACTTTAACAGCTCTTTAGTACTTAGAATAAACTTCATCTCTTGAGTAATTTGGGATTGCAGGTGCACACCTTAATTCCAAATTACTCAGGAGAGGAGGATTGCAAGTTTGAAGCCAGCCTGGGCAACCAGGCCGCCAGCCTGTCTCAAACAATAATAACCAGGACAGTGACAAAACCTTGTAATAAAGCTGTGCATGTTAGGCTCCTAAGAATCTTGTCAAGTTTTTCCTGCTGTCACTATTTTACATCTGAGGAGACTGAAGAAGATTTGCCAAACAGCCCTCACAAATAAACACTGACAGAACGTGAGTCGGGTCAACCAGCCTAGTGTTTTGTTTGTTTGTTTGTTTTTTAATAATTTTTTACACTTTATTTTTTAAAAATATTTTATTATAGTTGTTGGTGGCCCTTTATTTTTTTTATATGGTGCTGAGAATCAAACTCAGTGCATCACACATGCTACGCAAGTGCTCTACCACTGAGCCACAACCCCAGCCCTATACTTTATTTTATTTATCTTTATGTGGTGCTGAGGATCGAACCCAGGGCCTCGAATGTGAGGCCATTGAACCACAATCCCAGCCCTGCAGCCTAGTGTTTTGGAGGTTGTTTCTTAACTAGACCCAGGGACAGTTCACCTGCCAAAATTTAAAAGGAAAAATAAAATACAAAGGAAAACGTAGGGAAAGCCTAAGACAAGTAACTACGCTGATATTAAATTAGCATCTTCCACTTGTCATTATCTTAGAGGAACTGGAAAGCTGCCTCTGGCCCTTATATACAAATCACTTCCTTCTCTCCAAGCTCAGCACACATTCCAGCAAGGGGCGCATCTTATCCAGGGGCTACCTAGCAGAGCTGTTTTTTATTTTGTACTTGCCAGTTGAGAGCACTTTTTGGTACACTGTCCTGCTATATGTTAATTCACTTGTCATGGATGTCTGCATAAGTATGGGCAAAAAAAACTTTCATTTCTGAGGTGATTTTTTTCTTTTGCACTGAGCTCTACTGAGTTCCTGTTTGCCTGATATTCATTAAATATCCATCTGTTGACTGCTATCATGTGTTCTACCTTACAGTAGATCCTGAGGATTAAGAAATTAGATGCCCACATAGTCTAGTAGGGAATGAGACATATTCATTTATTCATTTTTGTTTATTTGCTATATTTTTATTGATATGATCCACAGAAAATATGTCCCTTTAAGTATACAATTCAGTGGGGTTTTTTTAAGTTAGAAACTCCTACAAACATCACTAATTCCAGAACATTTTTACCACCCAAAAAGAAAATCCATATCCATTAGCAGTCATACTCTGTTCCCTCCTGCCCCCACTCCTGGCAACTCCTACCTACTTTGTTTCTATACATTGACCTATTCTATGCATTTCATGTAAATAGAATCATATATGTTGTCTTTTTTTGCTTGGCTTCTTTTACTTAGGGTAATGTTTTCAAGTTTCATCCGTAATGTGTCATTGTGTATCCATACATCATACCTTTTTCTAGCTAAATAATATTCCACTGTGTTGATATGCCATATTTTATCTATGACAAACTTTTTGGATTGTTTTTCCTTTTTTGTCTAGGACAGTTATGTGCAGCATGCGTAGGCACATTTGAGTATAAGATTTTGTGTGAATGTATGTTTTTAGTTTTCTTGGGTATATACCAAGAAGCAGAATAGCTATTATGATAAATCTGTGTTTAACTTTTTTGTAAACTGCCAAATATGCAATAGCTGCATCATTGTATAATCCTACCAGGAATAAATTTGTTTCAGTTTCTCCACATTCTCACCAAAATTCTTTAAGTCTTTTTTACTATAGTCATTCTAGTGAGTTTGAAGCAGTATCTCACTGAGATCTTGATTATTTGCATTTCCCTAATAGTTAACAGTGTTAAGCTATGACCTTGATGAGAAATTGTGTATCTTTGGAGAAAGGTCTATTCAAATCCTTTGTTTTTCAACTGTATTGTATTGATTTTTGAGTTGTAAGAGTTCTTTATATTATGGCTGCTAGACTTTTATCAGATATATGATTTGTAAGTGTATTCTCCCATTCTGTAGGTTATCTTTTCATTTAAAAAATATTTATTTTTTGGCAATCCTGAGGATCAAATCAAGGGCCTTCTTCATGCTAGGCAAGTGCTTTCCCTTGGAGCTACACTCCAGCCCCTTCATTTTCTTGATCATGACTTTTGATGTACAAAAGTTTTAAATTTTGATCAAATTCAACTTATCTATTTCCTTTGATTGTGCTTTTGATATCCTAAGAAATCATTGCCCAGTTAAGATCACAAAGATTTACATCTGTTTTATTCCAAGAGCTTTATAGTTTTAACTGAAAAATTCAAGTCTTTGATCTATTGATGTTGGGAGCCACAACCAAGTCAAGGTGGCACCTGGCATTTTGCCAGAAGGAGTGGTTGAGAGGCAATGCCAGCAAGCCATTAGGATGATGATGGTTAAGTTAAGCTGTGTATGGTTATCGGGAAAATGACTGATTGCTGTAACTGGATGTTGCTAAATTGAAGCAAGCTGTGTGTTCAGTTGTGTATATGAACCTCTGCTGTCCGGCAATAAGGCGGCTCCTGCTACCTCGGGTGCCCGCTACTTTTGAGTTCCCGTTGAGTTCTTGCGGAGTTCCCGTTAGTTCCCGTTGGTTCTCTCAGAGTTTCGGTGGAGTTCCGGTTGTGTTCCCATGGGGTTCAGGCAATAAAGTAGTTCCTGTTTGAACCTACAAGTGGCTTGTGACCTCCCGGTTATTTCGTGCCCAGCCAGACTGCGGCATATTTTAAGTTAATTTTGTATATGGTATGAAGTAGGGGTCCAGTTTCATTCTTTTGCTTGTGGCTCTTCACATGTTCCAGCACCCATTTGTTGAAAAGACTATTATTTTCCTTTGAATTGTCTGGGCACCTTTGTTAACAATCAGTTGGCTTTAAATGTATAGATTTCCAAGTTCAACAGTGAGGTGCTAAGAAACTCAGTGAGACCCTGTCTCTAAATAAAATGCAAAAATAGGTTTGGGATGTGGCTCAGTGGACAAGTGCTCCTGAGTTCAATCCCCAATAGCAAAAAAAAGAAAATCTATAGATTTCATTCAGTCCATAGCTATTGGGAACTTGACTCAAGATTAGGCACTATACCAGACACTGAAGAATCAATATTAAATGAGGTTGGGTGTTCTTTTCCTTGATAAAATGTACAGGCTAGTAATAGAAAAGACAAGACATTAAGTGAATTATGCAATTAATGAATTATTTTGTGATAATCATTAAAAAAGACTAGTTTTATCAGGAACCCTAACCTAGCTGAGGAGAAGGAGAGAAAGACAAAGAAAAAGCATGCGTGCATGCATGCATATAGTGAATAATGTAGAAAGTGGTGAGGCCAGATGGGCAGTCATTGGTGCAGCCATTGGTGCATGACATGTTAAGAACTTTGGACATTGCCACAGGACAAAGGAAAGTTATTCAGGATATGGGGGGGGGGGCGGGGCAGAGGAATGACATGATGAATTCATGTTTAAAATATCATTCTTGGGTTGGGGATGTAGCTTAGTGGTAGAATGCTTGCCTAGCATGTGCAGGGCCCTGGGTTTGATCCACAGCACTGCAAAAAAAGAAAGTCTAAGTGTTATATGGAGAATATATTCGTGGGGCAAGAATGAATGTGGAAAAATCTGCTAAGTGTCTGCTGTGACAGTTTAGATGTGAGCTGATGGCAGCCTGGGCTTGCTTGGTGGCATGTGGAGACAAGTAGATACAAGAACTTTTTTGGAAGGAAAAATAGGACTTGGGCACTGAGTACTTGTGAGGGGTGAAGGAGGTGTCAAGGATCACATTCCTGGAATGGTTGACATTTACTGAGATAGGAAAAACTAGAGTAGGTGTAGGTTTCCTGGGGTAGGAGTTGCTGATGACTATTAGCTCACTGTGAACATTTTGAACTTGTGATGTCTGTAAGATGACTGAGTGATGGTGAGTAGGTAGTTGGATATATAGGTCTGGTACCCAAGAGAGGTCTAAACTAAAGATACAACTTTGGTGATCTTTGACATACAGGTAGAATTTGAAAACAGAAGCATGAAGAAGGTTGTCAAGTGAGAGGGTGTAGACAATAATCATTCCCTGAGGCTTGTGACAGGAGCTAAAAAAAGAGGAAGAAAACCAGGAAGGTAGCATCATGGAAGCCAAAGGAAGTGGTCAGCTGTATTAAATGTTACTGAAAGTAAATGAAAGAATGTGCCAAATGTCAAAGAAATGTATTTTCCAGATTCAGGGGTGTCTATCACAGAGGAGGGGGATTACATTTCCTGGAGAAAGGGGTTATCAGGACAATCTTTTGAAAAGAAATTTTTAAGTTCATACAGTGTTGGTAATTTACAACTGAATCTGTTGGAAACTTCTCTCCTGCAGGCCGAGATGCATCTAGAGCATTTGTGACTGGAGACTACTACACTGAAGCAGGCCTTGTGGATGATGTAATTGATCTGTCCTTCTCTGAGATGCTGATACTTCAAAATTGGATTTTATTCTATGAGAAGAATTATGTTTTTGTTGGTGGGTAGTCCACAGGTCATTTCTATGGATTTCACTTGGTTGTTCTGCAATGTTTTTCAAAAGGCCAGATTTATTTATGAATTGGGCTAAAGGTTAAAATATGAAAAATTTTATATATTTTTTTTAATATTTTAATGTAGTTCAGTGTGGAGTTCTTGCTTAGCATGCATGAGACCATGGGTTTCATCCCCAGCATCCTCCCACCCCAAATCTGAAAACCAGCTCTGGATTTTTCACTTTAAACTCTGGTTATTAGTGTGGCAGTGAGCCCCTGATGGAGATGGATGGGCATCTGTTTTTATCACAGTCATGGAAGAGGATTGCCAAACCATTTGCCTTAGCCTCAGGTGCCCAAAGCCGATGGGTGCCTGTCCCATTCTTGAACGAAGCCAGCTCCAGGAGGGCAGCTTCACTGTCTCACTCTTTTCCAGGCATCTAGCTTCAGCACACAGCCAGGAAGCTTGAAGTCTAAATTGGTATGCAGTTTGACAGTACCTTTTTATTTTGCTCTCTAAGGAGACCCAAAATCTTGAGTGAACTGTCTCCAGGGTGGAAGTTATGCTAATCAGACATTTTTTAGCTGGATGTGAGGCACACACTTGTAATCTCAGCAACTCAGGAGGCTAAGACAGAAGGATCACAGGTTCAAGGCCAGCTTCAGCAACTTGGTGAGACCCTGTCTCAAAAAAATAAAAAGGGGGGCTGGGGATGTGGCTCAAGTGGTAGCGTGCTTGCCTGGCATGCGTGTGGCCCGGGGTTCGATCCTCAGCACCACATACAAACAAAGATGTTGTGTCCGCTGAGAACTAAAAAATAAATATTAAAAATTCTCTCTCTCTCTCTCTCTTTAAAAAAAAAAAAAATTAAAAAGGGCTGGGGATGTAGCTCAGCAGTAAAGAAGCCCTGGGTTTTTCCACCAGTACAAATGATTGAATGAAAGAAGGAGTGAATATTTGTTAAAGGCAATTGTGTAAGGTATGGCACCTGCTACTTACTGGTGATACATGAGGGAACTCATCTTAAATGAAAAGATAACTAACAGTGTCCTAAGACACTGCTAACAATAGATTCCTTCAAGGGCACTGAGAGCTGGGAAGGCTAAGAAATTTGTATTTTAGGAAGCCATTCTAGGGTTTTAAATAGGCATAGAAATGACATGGTAAGATGCATGTTTGTTTATCTATCTGTCTTGTCTATCAATCCATTCATCTTGGGTATTGAACCCAGGGTATTCTATCATTGAACTACATCCTCAGTCTATTTTATTTTTCATTTTGAGACGCAGTCTCATTAAGTTGCCATCCCTGACCTTATGATCCTTCTGCCTTGGCCTCCCAAGTAGCTGGGATTGCAAGTGTGCTTCGCCATGCCAGGCTCAATTCATGTTTTGTCCAAATGCTTTGTGGATAAAGAACTGTAGGGGGACCTGAGATGACACAGAGACTTCTTGGGAGGCTATTGTCACAGTCTGTGGTTTGGTTTAAGATGGTAGTGGTAGAAATGGAAAGGAATGGACAGAATTGAGATATGTTTTAGAAGTAGGATTGATAAGATTCACTAATGGATTAGACATGAATTAAGGGAAGTATATATTTGGATGTGAAAGAGGGGGAGTCAGAGAGATCCAAGGCTCCTCATCCAAATAACAGGCCAGAAGTGACATAAAAAGATTTGAGGAAGTCAGGGAGGGATTGGACTTGACATGAACAGAATCCTGAACATGTAGAATATACATGCCAGTGGAATCTGAGTCAGTTCTTGGTGACTGCAGAGGTAGGACACACACAGCTGGGGACAGGCAACACATAATACCACCTATGTAATCAAACCTTACAGAAGTGCTTTCTGTTGTTTCCCTTGCCCCGTGACAGAAGCTGGCTGTGATGGCCATTTTTACCTCAAGACTTGGACACATTAGGACCCTGCACCCAAGGAGAACGATCTGTTTTGGTTCTGGCCTGTAGGCTGCAGACCACTTGCTAGCTGCTGCCATAGTTTGGACTTTAATTTTGACAGGCATTTTAAATGAAAACCAGTTTCCAGTCATGTCCACTGAAAGCCTGAGCCATTGAAGGGGAGAAAGTGGGCATCAGGCCAGACTTCTTACTAGCTTCATAGCCTTCCCCAGTTGCTGGATCTCCTAATTTCTGTTTTATAGATATGAAAACAATTATTTCTCTCAGATAGGTTGCTATGGGGATTTTAAACTGTTGGTGAAGTGCTGATACAAAGTAAGTATAAAAGTATATAGCATAGTGTCTGATACAAAGTAAGTGCTCAGTAAATAACTTGTAAATAGTTTGATTTGAGCAGAATTGAGTTACACAAATGTAAACCAATAAGCTATTCATTCAAACATTTGTTGAATACCTACTGTGTGCCCTAAGCTTTGTAAAGCATTAGTAAATGAATCACACAATGTTCTACCTTCAGGGAACCGATGTCTGGAGGCAAGAAAGATTCAGGAATTTCTGCACTGGAGGATAGTTCAGACAGAACAGGGATGCTTATATATGGAGTCTTGTAGGATGCTGACAGAGACTGAGAAGGCACCAAAAGTCCTTCCAGGGCTGTGGTGTAGCTCAGTGGTAGAGAGCTTGCCTAGCATGTGCAAAACCTGGAGTTTGATCCCCAGCACTACATTCACACATATGCACATACGTGCGTGCACTCGCACAAAGTGTCTCTAGTACAAGTTCTCAATAAGCAAGTACCCAACAGGCTATTGTAGTGCACTGAATTCCAAACCCCTGGGAACTTGAGCTTGATTCCAATGGCTCAGCATCTGTTCATGCTTCTCCCCAACTTTTACTCTGACTTCAGCTCTCCTGTCACCACAGGAAGGGTGATAGGAAGGTTCTATGGAGAAGATGGGCAGCCAACCCCAGAACTGATTCAGGTGGAAGCCATGATGGTCAAAGGCCTGGAGGCAAATAAACGGGAACAGAAAGAGAAGCAGAAGTTCCCACCCTGCAATGCTGAGTGGAGTGCCACCAAGGGTAGCCGCTTCTGGTGTTCCCAAAAGAGGTAAGCCAGCTTCTGCTCCCTTCCATCTCTTATCCAAATCAAACTTCTAGGCTGTCCTGCCTGCATTGTTCAGGGAATCCATGAATTGTTAACCCAGGGAACTTTTTCAAAATACATGTGCTCTATAATAGTGACTCAACTTTGGTTGCATGTTAGATCTTCTGGGGAATTTTAAAAAATGACTGATGGTGGGATCTTCTTCCAAATGATTGAGTAACACTAGGATTCAGACTTGGATCTGAGATTTGAGTATCTCCCACTGTCCCCTGCCCCAAGACCCTGGGGGTCTGGCAGTGAGGAGCAGGCATGAGTATTGTTTCTCACTTGCTTTGACACATTCAGCCAACTATGATTTGGGTTTCTTGTCTGCCAGTGCACATTATTATGCCTGCTGGAGAAAAGGATGGGAAGATGGCCCATGCCATGATGCCCTTTAAAGGCACTGCACATTCTGAGTAATTCCAGGAGGTACAGGCTAGATGGAAAAGTCTTTCCCTGCAAGAACAAAGTGAGGTGAACCTGATTAGAAATGATGCCACAGAGATTGTTCCGGGTTGGTTTGGGAAGCTGGAGAAACTGGTGTTTTTACTACTTTAATCATGAGGCCAGCCAGACTTGAGGTTCAACTCAAGACTCTCAAATTGCCTTTAGCTTTACTAAAGGGACAAAAGAAACCAGAAATTGGACAAACTTTCTAGCCTCAAAGACCTCAAAATGAGTCCAGTTCTCACTGAAAAGGGACAGGGACTGTTGGGGGGAGTTCACATCCCTAAGTGCTAAACACCCTCTTCTGCAGGGCAGGTGGCTCATTGTGTGAACAAAAGCTAGCAGTCAAAGCTACCAGTTTTCCCTAGACCCTGCTACTATATCATCACCCATTAGAGGAGCGGGGTAAAGGAAGGTGCAGGAAGGAAAGGCCTTTCTCTCCTGAACACCATTTTTGAAGATTCAGCTTCTCTAGTGTCATGTGTCATGTGAGAACCTGGCCTTTGCACTTTAGGGGGAGGAGCTGGGATCTGAGTGGGCTTTCCTGGGGCACAAGTTCAAATGCAGGTGGCCTGAAAACACTTGGCTGCCATCGGTCATCCCATGGGCCTATGGAGTACATTTAGATGCTTGCCTGTGCTCTGCTGGAAAGCCTGCCTCCCCCTCCCTCCCGTCTGTCTCCTGAAACCTGCCTTGCTTTCAGGACTGAGCTGCTCAAGTGAATGTGGGGGCCCTATCCCTGAGCCTCAGCCCAGTTTGTTGTTTTTGAGAGAAATGTGTGTCTCTGAGAGAAATGAGCTCTGAAGATAGGACTCAGATATGGAGTAAGGATCACCAGTGGAATGGATGGCTAGATGGGAAGGAGGTATTTGGGGCCCTAACAACCTTGTTCTTAGGTAAGCTACAAATGGGATGGTTTCTAACTGGGTAGCAGTTTTTCTGACAGCAAGTAATCCTGGTCCCAGGCACTGGAACATATATGAGGTATCAATTCTAAGAATCTCATTTTTCTTTCGCAAGACCTCTGAGTCCACAAGACACAGAACTCGGTACCCTAACATGAGTTAGGTCTTTGTCTAGGACAGGAGGTTGCCAGACTATGTTGGGCCGAGCTGAATCCTCTTATCTCTGAAGCCTGGTGGCATCAAGAGCTAGGCCTATACAAGGACCAGTACAGCTGGCATCAACTCTTGATGTGAGTGGCTCCCAGAGAAGGCTGACTTAGCTGGCCAAGACCTACCAAGTTGCCCAATTCCCACCAAGTTCCCAGGCCCTAAAGTTAAGATGTCCTGCACTGGGATAGAATGGAGACTAGAGAAGAGAAGCTTACATGCCCAAAGGTGGGATCCTTTCCCAGCTATCAGCATCCTACAGGGAAGAGGTGCTGCCTTTTTCAAAGGCACTAAGCAACAGCCAAAGAGCAGTGAAAGGGACAATGGGCACTGTCTTTGACTCCGATAAAGTGGTGTTGGTGCCATGCAGGGGAAGCTGGAGGAAGTCAGGAGAGCAAGAAGGCTTGGGCTGAATGTTGCAGAATGCAGCTTGGGATAGCACTAAGGTAGGAAGTGGAATGGCTTCTCCTTTTCGTAAGTTCTCACTGGCTACTTCCTTTGCTCTTTGTCACAGAAAAACTCACTAAGGAGACCTCTTTTTTTCTGTCCATAGTGGAGGTGTGAGCAGAGACTGGATTGGCGTCCCCAGAAAGCTATATAAGCCAGGAGCCAAGGAACCCCGCTGTGTGTGTGTGAGAACAACCGGCCCCCCTAGTGACCAGCTGCCTGACAACCCTACACACACAAATCGTGGGGACTTGGATGACCCCAACTTGGGGGAATACACAGGCTGCCCGCCTCTGGCCATCACATGCTCCTTCCCACTCTAAGCTGACACCCTGAATCTTGATAACACAGGGAACCCTGCTGAGAACTTATGCTCCTGTGTCCTAGGATGGCCCCTGGCAAGAGACAGAAAGGTCTTGAAGGAATCTGACCACATCCTGCAAATGTGCCTCACCATGGGCTCCCCATTCTGGTGACAGGCAAGAGATTGGCAGCCAGCCTCATACTTGTCTGCCTGTTCTGACACTATTCCTCCTAGGCCTATTTGTGACCTTCCTTCAGAACCCTCAGAAATTAATGGGCACAGATATGACCAATTCAGAAATAATGGGATAAACAAGGGGAAAGCTCTGAGCTTTCTTTCCTGTGGACTCCCAAGCTGCCTAATCAGCTGCCAGCCTGGGCCCTGCCCGTAACCCCAGCTCTGTCAGCATCTGAAGCAGTGGTAGAAAGGGGCAGTGTCTCAGCAGATACAACCCAAGAAACTGTGCACGTTAACAGCACCAGCAGAAGGAAGAACACTTGTGATCACTGACTTTCATGACTTTTCTTCTGACTTCCACCCCAAGGCAAACTTGAATTTACAACCCAAAGCCCATTGGCTTGATTAGAGCTCCTGCAATAAGTATGGATAATAAAATGGGGTAGGCCAATTCTGGAATTGGAAAGTTTTTGCACATACATGGCTGCAGTAAATCCATGTGTCTCTGAACAAAATAACAATTTAAAGCAAGGATATTCTTTTAAACACTTAAAATCAGGTGTGGTGTGTTTATAATGGGAGAAGTCTGCATAGTGATTGAAAGGTAGTTTTGCTATAAAGTTAAGTGATTAGCCTAACATCAACATCTAGGCAAGATTGCAAATGTCATTGCAAAGAGCCCTGACTCAAAGTGGCTGGGCTTACAACCTGTCCAGCAGTGTGTATGTCTAAGGTCATCTGTAATCACCTACACTTGACAAATTTCATACTCGGTTACCTTTTTTTTTTTTTTTCTTTTTGTGGTGCTGGGGATTGAATCCATGGCCTTGTGCATGAGAGGCAAGCACTTTACCAACTGAGTTATATCCCCAGCCCTCTCAGTTATTTCTTGAATTCTTATTAAGTAGATGAGGGCAAGGAATGTTTCTGGTTCACAGATAAGGACATGAAGACTGATGCTGTTACAGGTTGTGGGCTTGCCTTATCTGAGCCTTCCCCTCAGCTCTCTCTCCATCCCCACCCCAGGCCTACCCCACCTAGACCTGTACCTCTTCCTGTTTCTTGCCCTTCCCTTTGAGTATGCATTAAAGAGGTCACTTCTATGACATCACAAATAAAACACTGTCCCTCAACCCCATGGTAGTGGGTAATTATCATACCTACTTCCTATTACAGCCAAGCATTTTGAAAGAATAGCTTATACTCAGGATCTTTGTTTTTCAACCCTCATTTGCTATGTAGCAGTCACCTGCCTTCTCTACTCAGTAGCAAGATCAATTCTGTACTGGTAAACACCATAGTCAGTCAGTTCCTATCTACCTTGAGCTCTTGATCCTGTTGACCATGAGGTCCTCCGTGGAACCCTTTTGGCTTTATCCTGGTTTCCTTTTCTCCCTCTGACTCTTCCTTCTCAGTCTCCTTGAACACCTGGCCTCCCCCATGAACCTCTTTCTACTGGCTCTCCTCCCTCCTATTTCAGCAGCCACTTTTACTGCCAGGCTTTACCTCCAGAATGAGCAGCTTTCCAGAGTCTTCCCCGTGTTTGATACTGTTTTCATCATTCCACCCATAGCCCTTGTTCTCCAGGAGAGCAGCACCTCCATCTCCACCTGACCCCAAGAAAAAGTCCTGGCAATTGGTCATAGCTCCTTCCTCCCTCCTTCCCACCATTCTCCAAATCCTGCAAGTCCTACTTCCTCAGTTCTCTTGCCATTCCTGTATCTATTCCTGAACTATTCTGGAACTACTGCAGGAGTCCACACTCCTTCCTCCACACTGCTGCAGGTCATCTTTCCTTGCGATGACAGGGCTCACCATACCCCAGTGAAGCCTCAGTGGCTCCCTACGTCTACGAGGACTAAGTGCCAGATCTCCAGAACCTTTGCAAAGGTGGCTTTTCTGTGGCCTATCTCCTCCTAGTCCCTGTATCTCCTGTATCCTCCCATGTACATCTCTCCAGCCTTCCTCTCAAAGTATTATGCCTACAATGCCTTCACACATGTGGTTTCCTCTGCCTAGAACAGTATCTTCTCTGCTTTTTTCCTCAAAATCCAGCCTCTCTAGGATGCCTTCATTAACCACTGGCCCAGAGGCTGGATTTAAATGCATTTGCCCTAAGTTCCCATAGCACTCTGTTCACTCCCATAAGAATATATCAGTGTGCTTTAGCCATGCATTTCCTATCAGCCTCTTTTCAGTGGATCACACTGAGGACAGAAGCGCAGGTTCTTCAGCTTTGTACACACATATTCACAGTCCTCAACATGTGGCAAAGGCACAGGGTTAGATCTATTTTGGCAATGAGGCAACTAAGGCAACTAAGGCCCCCTAAACTTAAGATGCCAGAGCAATGCAGCTGAGCCTGGAATTTGGTTTTTGACTCCTGATTCAGTGCTATTTCCATTCCGCCGCATTTTTGCATGTCTGCTCTCCCTGGGGCAGAAGCAGAAAGCAGGAGAGCTGAAATTGGGACCTTGTCCTGAGTTTCCCGCAGCTCTGAGGTCAGTGCCTGAGGCTCCTCTGTTGACTGGAAACCGCCTTCAATTCCAGGTTAACTGGAAACTAATCACTCCTTTGGTCATTCAGCAAGTACCATTAAGACCTTACTAAATTCCTACTAAGGCTGGGTGATGTGGTGCAGGCCCTGTAATCCCAGTGGCCTGGAGGCTGAGGCAGGGATTTCTCAAACCAGTCTCAGCAACTCAGTGAGACCCTATCTCATTAAATAAATTACAAAATAGGGCTAGGGATGTGGCTCAGTGGTTGAGTGTGCCTGGCACCAGAAAAAAACAAAACAAAAAACCTTACTAAGGGAAAGGCATTGAATTGCATGAGGATAGGGGAAAGTGAAGATCCTAGCCTCTGGGATTTACTATATGGTGGAGGAGCCAGAGGCCATTCTTGGGCAGGAGTCCACCATGCGGCCTGCGCAATGGTTTCATTAATGAGGTTCTAGGCATAAAGTTAGCTAGATGAGATCGAAGTAAAACACAGACTCAGTTACCTTATTTATATTGCCAGGTCCGAGACGGCTCCCCTCTCTGGTTCCCTCCTCTAACCGCCCAGCAGGGCAGCAAGGATTACTCAGGGCTAGCAGGAGAGAGTTTGAACACGCCTGGGGGTAGCCTTTTATTGGGGAACAAGAGATTCAGGGGAGAATTCCATCCAATGAAGGTTGAGGGGGGACCGCACTCCAAGGTCAGGGTCAGTGATTGGGCCCCCGGGGTCAGTGGTCAGGCACACCCCCACACGGATGGGCTCTCTCATCAGGAAAGGGCCGGGAAAGTTCCGACACAGCCAGAGCGCCTCAGACCCTTAACGGGAGCCACCCAATCACGTGTCAGAAATGGCTTCCCACACAGGAGTGCAGGGATAGTGTGAGGGACAAGCCCAGAGATGTGTAGACCCTTCAAAACAAACTGCAAAAGGAGCAAAACAGGTGTCTTTAGTGGACTTTGGCAGAGCCTAGAAGGTGCCTGGTCTCTAACTTAAGCAAAACTTCTGAACCCACGTTCCAGGACAAATTGGCCAGCCTTGGGCACCTGCTCAGTTCCTTGCTCAATGAGAGCTCATTTCTCCTTTGCTGCCAACCACTTACTTAGTGGTAAAGAACTTCCCTCATGTTAGAGCAAATGATTCATGATTCGAAGGGCTCTGTCATAAGCTGGTGATTAATGGAGAAATGCCTCTTCTCTTTCCAGTAAAGGTAACCCTGGGCAAAACTGCAGAGGTCAGTCCCTTCCTGATGGAAGCCACAGAAAGTCCAGCTTAGGCTGAGCATTCAGTTAGACTTGAGGGAAGTAGAAGAGAATGTGTTGGGCAACTGTGCCAGGCTGTGCCCTGTGCAAGGAGCTTTGTTCTCATTTAATCTCCATGTCAGCCTTGAGAGGTTTCCATTTTATGGCCCAGAAAAGAGGCATAAAGTTCTCTCCATCTTTTACTAGAGGTAGAATTTCCTTAGCTACCATACCTACTTCCTACCACAAACAGCCATTATATAGCTGTTATCAATGATTAAAGTAGCCATCAAGTTGACAGAACTGAGCTGTTTTTTTTCCCCCACACCAGTGAGCACTGTCAAAAAGAAAAAGGCTGGGCAACTGCTGGACAACATGTTGAAGGTAATCTCATCACCTGCCTTTCAATTCTGAGAATTCAGTTTGCTATGAACACAAAACTAAGAGGAGTCTGGATTTAAAAAAAAAAATTTTTTTTAGTTGTAGATGGACACAACAATACCTTTATTATTTATTTATTTATATGGCGCTGAGGATCGAACCCCAGTGCCCCACGCATGCAAGGCAAGCAAGGCAAGCAAGCTACCATTGAGCACAACACCAGCCCGAGTCTGGGTTTTTAGTGACATCTCAGTCACTGCATAATGAAGCCTGTCAAAACCCCCATCTCATCTCTTGCTTTGCTCTAGGAAAAGCTGGTAACTAAAACCTCAATCCCACAGAAAGGTTGGGGCTGTGTCCCTCTGAGGGCAACCCTGAGCTGGACCCCTCTCCCTTGAGACTGTGCTGTTCTGCTAGAGGCCCCAGATTTGGTCAAGTGGGCAGCAGAGAGATTGCAGCCATCAACCTCCTCCAGAGGCCCTACGGTAAGAACACGAGAACCTGTGCGCTTGGAAGAAAGGAAGGGCATATTAATGACTACTGATCATTTTCCTCCAGGCAGACTTGTGAGCTAGGAAAGACTCTGGTCACCTCAATTATATAGACAGGGAAACTTAGGCACAAAATTATGCAGCTTGCCTAATACTATCAGCGAACCAATGACAAAGCAGAAGTAAAGCCCAGTGCTCTTTCCTGGTTGGGCAAAAACATGAAAGTCAACATCCACAAGGCTGCTAATTGTGCTACACATCAGTGACAGGGTGATTATCTTCAAGGACAGCTACTAGAATTACTTGGGATTGTTGGGCATGGTGGCACATACCTGTAATCTCAGCAGCTCAAGAGGCTGAGGCAGGAGGATTGCAAGTTCAAAGCAAGCCTCAGCAACTTAGCAGTCATAAGCAACTTGCAAGACCCTGTCTCAAAAAAACAAAAAGGGCTGGGAATGTGGCTTAGTGGTTAAGCACTCCTGGGTTCAATTCCTGGCACAAAAAAATTATTACTTGGGATTAAGTGGAAGTTCTTAATAGTGCCTATTAACCACAAGAGAATACATTGGAGAATAAGCTGTATTAAAACTGGTTGGAACTGGGGGGTAAGCAAAATGAAAGGTAAAGAAAGGGAATACAATGTTAGTGCAATAAAGTGTTTTGAGGGCCAGGTGAGCTACTAGATTTGTACAGGGGTTTTATGAATCACTAAATCTTAATTTGTAAGCCCCTAAACCTTCTATAGTTTGCTCTGAAGCCGGTGGTGCCAGACTTTCCTTCAAACCTTGAATGGATCTCCTTGAGTTGCTCCTAAATAATGGAACCAGAGGGGTTATTTTCAGGATCCTTTGAGGAATTTCCATAGGATCAGGAACTGGGATTATGCAACTTCAACCACATCCATTGCCATGCACTGAAAAGTCTGGACCCAGAGCACAGAAGTTCAGGCAGTTGCTTGCTTTCCCTGAAATAGTTACTTTCTGACTTGTTATCACCAGTATGTTTCTGGAAAAATGTTGGAATTCAAATGTTCCTAGAGGGTAGCTGTTAAAAGTAATTTATTCACATGTCAAGAGGTTTTTGTTTGTTTTTAATGCTTATTGATACTTCTGCATTAGAAGTAACTACAAATGTCTTATTAAAGTTTCCACTTGAAATGCACAATTTTACCTCATTTTATTATAAGGAATTGTTACAGAAAATCCAAATATCAGTATTTGAAAAATACATTCCATTACACAGACTCGAAGGGAAAAAAAAAAAAAAAAAGCCCATAAGCGCCATGGTCCTATATGATGCCATTATCCCACACTGAGCACCACCTCAAATGATGTGGAAGCCAAGGTGATCAACCCAAATGTGTACCTGCAGTTTCTGCCCAGCTACTGCCCTTGCCCTTGGTACCACAGGGTTGTCATGGAACAGCCAACTCCACACATCTGCCAAAAAGGCAAGTCATTAGGTCAAGCAGTCTCAAGACTCCTTAGTTACAGAGAACCAATGTTGTCAGTTGTAACAGGTTAATATATTATTTACGCCACACAAAAGAGAAACTGTACAGATGATGATCTTCCAAAGAAAATGTTTAAGGCATCTACAACTTTGGGGGATTTAAGTGTTTTGTTTATATCTGGTCAGACACTCAGCTCTTCACTATATCACTGCCACAGGGTGTGAGTGTGGCTTTCAGTGCCTGGGTAACCATTTTCTCTCTGCTGGCTCCTTTCTCCAGCTGGGAGGAAAAGCTCTGGTGCTTCACATGGTTATTCTGGGGCTTTTGTGAAGGAAGCGAGTGTTTCTATGATGGAAGTGTACATTTAATTGTGCATGCCACTGTCACCTGGATGTTTGCTTTGTCTCAGGTCTAAGCATTACATAATTCAGAAGTGTTCTTTTTCTCCGGATGAAGGAAACCTAGTGGAGCTCAGTGATCTTCCTGTTCTCAAGCCTTCCCTCCCCTCCATGCCTGTGGACAAGATTAACATAGGAGCAGTTTATTACAATACATGAGACGTGAATCAGGAAGAATAGAGAGACCACATGCACACTGAGCTCCACACAGGGGCCCATTCGGGTATAGGGCGAAGCTGATCAGGGTGGTCAGAAATGACTGAAGGCTCTGAGGTAGAGGACTAAAGGTCATGTGGACCCCACTCCTTGGAGAGAATGTGGCAGGTGAATTGAGCAATCTAATCCAGCCTCAACTAAATTGATAATTGGTGTTGACAGTGTACAGGCACAAAACTGCAAATGGAACACGTGTTCTAATACATCATTCAGTGAGACACCACTGGAAAGATAACTGAAACTAGAGTCCTAAGTGTAGGCACTTAAGTTTGTGGGACATTTTTGTGTTAGAGGATCACGGCAAATTAGTTTAAGCCATTCAGTTTATACATATCACATGGTTTGTACCTCTGTCTTAAGTCTGGCAACAAGCAAGAGATAGTTACAGAGCTAATTCGGCATTAACAATGTTGAATGATGCAGCAAATTATATTTCAGCAAAGTTTATTTTTCCTGCTCTATTCATTCACAATTGGCAACTTTCCAAATGAATAAAATTAAATTTTGCTACTAGTACTCAAGCTACTGATTAAAATTTAACAAGAACAGCTAGGCAGTTTTGTAGTCAAGTCTTGACAGCATGAAGAGCATAAGAGGGACACAGAATGTGTCTGGTCCTGGCCAGGGCAGTGTATGTTGGGGTCCCACAGGGCAGATACCCCTCAAGGAGCTTGCTGAGTGCAGCCCAGTGAGCAGCAAGCAGTGTGGTAGATTTAGGGAGATTTCCTAAGACTTGGGAAAGAGGCCTATTCTATCACTACATGAATGCACCAGTGCAGAACTCAAAAAATGTTCCCCCCCATCCACGGTTGGTCAGTATCATTGCTGTCCCTGGACTCTGAATAAAAGCTTGAATCAACACATTTTAAACATGATCTTAAGATTTTAAGTGCAAGTATAGGCGAGACTTTTATTGAAACTGGCATGGGAGGGCAAGGGCAGAACAATCCCTGATTGAATTCCTGTCCTTTCCTTTCCACTGTGAACATTAAAAGAACAAGTATGTATGTACCGACCACCTCAATTCATATCTAAATCATAATTATTTTGCTTTCTAAATGTCAAGCTACCTAATGAAGCCCTATGTTCTTGTGGGCCTTTTCAGGCAACAGAAAATGGAAACTGACCACATGCTTAAACATGGTCATTTACCAAAACTTGGTCAAATATTTTATAAAAATTCTGTATGAAATATATCACAGACTGGGTGAAGGGAAATTTTTCTCATTTTTTTAAACATTGTGCACAAGCTCATATTAACATAAAAAGCATATATATCTTATAAATCACAGAAATATTTTTTAAAAGTAGCACTCTGGTTTGTCAGCGCATTTTACACACATATTTAGGCAATAGAATGTTTAAATCTACAGCAACATAGAGGACATACCACTATCCAAAGGAGAAACAAACAAAACAGGGATGTTGCAAAATAATACTCAGTCCCTTTTACACATATATCCATACTTCATTAATGCAAAAAAAAAATGTAGTGGTTATTAAGTGTCTGAAAAAAATCAGTATTTTTTGAGATTGTTAATCTCTGAATATAACTATATAGCACATATTATTCATCTCAGAATTGAATATTATTAAAAAGCAGTGGTAAAAGTTTGTTTTTCAATGTGCATTTTTTAAAAACTGGCCAAACCTTCAAAAGAAAAGAAGTTTAACACCTCAGAGTCAATAGATGTACGTACTAGCAGCAACTAAGGCCCAAATGAGTTCTGGAGGCCTCAATCAGCAATCAAGTCAGAGCCTTCCAAAATGGTTTGCACACACTTGGCCAGGGCCTTCAGCTATTGGCTTTTGGGGCAGGCAAGCTACACAGAACTGGGATCAACAGCACTAACAACATAACCAGGAAAGGTTTCAGCAAGAAGCATTCACGTCAAGGAGATGGGCTCTGCCAGCCTGAGGCTGGAGAAGGCCTTAGGGCTGCAGTCTTGTTGATCCCCCCCTCTGGGAACTTGGCCTGTATGAATCTCTTGCTCTAAGAGACACTCAGCAGGAGTTTCCTCTAAGATTAGGGTGGGCTGAGGTCTAGCCACAGCTGAACATTAGAATCACTGCTGTGAGGAGAATGTGTGAGTTTATTTTTGATTATGGATTTTTAAATAGGAATCACCAATGATGCAGCTATATAAAAAGTGCAGCACAATAAAAGTGCATTTCCTCTACCACTCACTTAGTGGCAGAGTGACTAAGGACTCCACAGACAGGACGCAGCAAGACGAGAGAATGAGACAGCTGCTAGGAGGTGTCAAGCCACCACACTGTACTCCTGACACCTGGGCAGCATGAACACTAGTAAAGCTTTCAGTTGTTAAGGCCACGATTTTTCAGCTCTCATCTTTGAACCCTGTTTAGAAAGATTTCACCTTTTTAAAAGGGGCAGCTTGCTAAAAATACAGCTTAGCTTAAAAAAGAAAAAGAAAAAAAGAAAAGACTTCAGGGTAAGAGGATCCTATTAACTTTATGAAAACACTGCAGAAAAGTCCAGAGCCACTTAACCTAGAGTGAAGCCAGCTCTCATGATACAGCCAGCTTCCCACTCTGTTAGGCTCTGCCTTGTAAGCCAGCCCAGGCAGGAAGACTTAGGAATGCTCTGAGATGGACACTAAGCTACTGGAGGGAAAATGTTCTCAAAGTGTCCTTGAATGTTGCTAGCAGAATGGGGTCTAATTCCTATCATGTTTACCACTTAGGCTAAATGGCCTGGTCCAATTAGTGAGACATCTAGTGAACTCAATCACAGTCTGACATACTGACAATCATACAGAATTATTCGAAACGGGATCACGGTCCTTAATTGTTCCAGTATTGCCGCAGGAAGACGACTGCCAGCTCCTGCTCTAGGTGGGGGTCCGGTGGGGCAGGCTGGTGAGCAGAGCAGCTGCTGGGGAGGTGATGGGGATGTGGCCTGGGCGTCCTGGGAGCTAAGAGACTCCACCCAGTGTCAGTACATCAAAGCAAATGTTGCAGACTCGCACAGGCTTGTTCAGATCAAACTTTATAATAGGAATTTCCTTGGTAGAACATTTATGGCAAAGCAGACGTCCGCAATGCCGACTGTGGAAGCAAAGAAAGGAAGTATGAGAGGGATTCTCACAAAGAGACTTTGCTGGGCACAGGAGCAGACAAGGCTCTGTGGCCAATTCTGCCAATTACCAGCCAAGTTACTCCAATTCATGCATAATTTTTAGTCCATAAAAACAAAATTCTAGACAATAATTAAGCTCAAGCAATACAGAAGACTTCATTTAAAGATAATGAGCAGTTCAGCAAACAAAATGGTTCACTTTAATAGGGACAGCTCCTTAGTCCTCTCAGTACAGCAGCCAGCACTCAGGCACACTGTGAGGGCAATAACTCAGCTCTGCTACAAGCCCAGGGCAAATGACAGGCCTGACAGACTATATGAGAGCTTTGTGCTGTAGCAGCCATCAGGAAAGACACCAGTTGGACTGCTCCCTGCCTTGCCTACATCTCTGAAGGACCCTGTTTGATCCTGCCATTTCATCATTCCAGGAGAGGATAAGATCCTGAAGAGTTCATAGCTTATCATAAAAAAGGCAGGTGACAGAGGACTTACCAGTGATGCTTGCGAGTTGTGACTCCAAACTTGGCAGTGCACTCGTAGCAGTTGGAGCCATCACACCATGGAGGTTCCTTGGACAGCATGTCTGTAATACACACAAAAGACTAGTTCCTGCAAGACGGTGACTGCGCTAGGCAGGACACAGGGTGGAGGGGGCAGGGAAACAAACCAGTAAATAGCACTGCAGCATGATGGGAGAGGAGAAGGAAAGGAATGATGTATTCTAACATGGCGAGGAAAAGCTCACAGAGAAGACTGTGGATTATGAGGCCTCATCAGTCCAGGGGAGGAGGTAACACTGTTCAAGGAGGGGAAATAGCAGCACCTGGGCAGAGATACACATAAGTCAGGGCAGCTGGAGTATGAGGTACAGTAGGGAAAGCAGAGACCACACAGCTGGAGAGGTTGGGGATAGAGGGGTGATCAGGGGAACATAGCAGAGAGGACCAAGACAAAAGAAACTGAGGGGACAGAATCTGTGATTTGGGGCCTGAAAGAAGTGCAGGATATGAGGGAGGCAGGGAGGATTCCCAAGTTTGTGGATGGAGTGACTGAGTGTGGTGGGGCCACCAGCACAGAAGAGACCTAAAGAAAGAACTAGAGCAGATGAGCTCAGTTTCACATTCCAAGCTGAGAGTTAGCAGTGGAGATAACCCATTACAAGTATTTATGTACTGAGCTCTAACTGCACGCCAAGTATTGTGCTGACCACTCTGTAGAGAGAAGCTAAGCTCAGGGGAGGGAGCAGTACACGGGCCAGTCACCTTCTAACTGAGCACTTTCTAGTACAAGCACCACAATGGCCGTCTGCTCCAAGCTCTCAAAAGGCCAACATAGTGCCTGGCACCTGGAAAACTAAAGCAGACTAGGTATCACAAACACTATAATTGACACATAATAACTATACATATTTATGGATTACAATGTGATAATTCAATACATGTATACTGTGCAATAATTAAATCAGGGTAATTAGCATTTCCCTCTACTGGAACATTTATCATTTCTTTGTGTTGAGAACCTTTAAATTCCTTTCTTCTAATTCTTTATAAAATATATAACCAATGGTCATAGACTAAGCACCCCACTATGCTGTAGAACACTAGAACTTATTCCTTCTAGCTGTATTTTGGTATTCTTTATTCACCCCTCTCCCCTCAGTTCTTCAATTGCTGTTCCCTTTGTAGCATCTAGTGACCACTCTTCTTCTCTCTACTTCCATGAAATCAACTTTTTTTTTTTTTTTTTTTTTGTACTGGGGATTGAACCTAGGGGCCCTCAACCACTGAGCTACATCCCCAGCCCCCCACCTTTTTTGTACTGGGGTGAACCCAGGGGCTCTTAACCACTGAGCCAGATCTCCAGCCCATTTTTGTATTTTATTTAGAGACAGTCTCGCTGAGTTGCTTAGGGCCTCGATAAGTTGCTGAAGCAGGCTTTGAACTCATGATCCTGCTGCCTCAAGTCTCCTGAGCTGCTAGGATTACAGGTATGCGCCGCCACACCTGGTTCCAACCCTTTTCAATTTTAGTCAGGGTGTCATTAAGTAGTTCAGGGCCTCACTGAATTCCTGAGGCTGGCCTCAAACTTGCATTCCTCCTGCCTCCACCTCCCAGGTCACTGAAATTACAGGCATGTGCCTTAGCACCTAGCTTTAAATCAACTTCTTTAGCTTTCACACATGAGTGAGAACATTTGGTATCTTTCTGTGCCTGGCTTATTTCAGTTAATATAATGTCCTCAGAGTTAATCCATGTTACTACACATAACAAGATTTCATTCTTATTTATGGCTGAAGAGAATTCCACTGTATATATCCACATGTTCTTTATCCATTCATCCTGGCTACTGAAATGCCATGCTTGAATAATGATTCTGCACAACCAACTTTGTGCTGGTGCCAGTCGCCCTCATCAAGATGACATAGCTGTATTTCCGAGCATGTTTCTCTGCCTGGGGTCTCCACTGCCAATAATGACAAAACACACACTGAAAGCATTCTGATTCTTACTACCACCTCAACAAGAAGGAGTAAAAACATGCAAGTAAGAAATTAAGATGAAGCACTCCTCTCCACAAAAGGAACTGGAGAAGGAAGAGTCAGTGAGGAATGAAGCAAAGCCATTTTAAGGCTATAGAGACTGATTGAGCTAAAGGAGGACAGGTGTGTAGACAAGCAGCCAGCAGGTATGTTAGGGTGAACTGCCTAGTGCTTATGGATTTCTGGAAGGTTCAGGGAAACTTAAAACTGCAAATTACTCTGAAAAGAGACTGCTAACAATGACCTTCTCCAACATTATTCAAAGGTCCTTTACCCATTCACAGAAACACCCCTATATGGTGTATGGAAACGGTATGAACAGTTCTTATAGTAAGACGTTATGAGATTTAAGGATCACCAATACATCTAGAAAATCAACACTGAACTGTGCTTGCACTAGAAGAGCACAAAGCAGGCACTCACCTAATAGTCTAAACAGAAGTTGCTTGGTTGCAACCTGGTAATTGAAAATATTCACACCTTGGTTATTATTCACCCCAAGACGAGCCCCAGATCGGACGATGGCACGGCACAAGTTGGCATTCCCTTTCATGTATGCTAAGAGCAGCACTGAAAAATAAAACCACAGGTAAGGCTACGTCCCATCTGGCCCCAACCAGGGACTGCCAAAGGGTGCGTGGAGGATAGCTGAGGGTAGAACATTGGTTAGGAAAGTCCTCAAAGATACACAGGGATCTGAGGTGCTAATGAGACTTCCATGGGGGAATCTGTAGCCACAAGATCCTTCCAATAAAGGATCCAGCCATAAGTCAAGGAATTCAAGAATAGCTATGGTTCTGGAGTCACACACACAGAACTTTGGCTATGAGAAAATTGAGGTAAGAATCCAATACTAAAGGAAAAATATATTGTTGTCTTAGCTTCCTTCCTCTGGCATGTAGCATTGCTTTCATAAAATGTAATGAAATCTGAAGACCTATGACTTATACACATGTTGGAAAAAAAAAATCAGTGTAGGGAATATGTTCTAGAAAAACATGTTCCACTGAATGGATTATCTCCTGTAAGAAAGTATAGGCCCTGAGGGAATATGAAACTCAGATTCTGGTCTAGCCATCCTACTGGCCTTCTCTAAGAACAATCTCAGCTAACCATAGCTCACTTGGCTTAGCTTTACCAGATACTTTAGTTATATTCTTAACTCTCAAAATGATGCAGTAAGAGGAAAGTTATTGATCCCATTATCAACACAGAGAGGTTAGAAAATTTACTCAGTCAGTCATGTGAAACCTGTAAATTGGAAGCCCCTCCCTCCCTTCTGCCTGTGGACCTGCTCCTGAGCAGTGATGCTCCCTGAGCATATGCTGAGTCTAGCCTCTCACTCCATCAGCTGAATCCTCTGAAGTTCAGGCCTATCACTGGCAGCTCAAAAAACATATTCATGTATCAAGGCCAGTAAGAACTCTTTCCAAAGCTAAAAAACAGGTGATACAATATTTGATTCTCTGCTAAGGTTCAGAGTACCCAGTGGTGACTGTGTTTCTGTCAAAGGCCATGGAGGCTCTGTCTGGAGTTAAGGTGGGGGTGAATGTGAATGAATGGGAATGCAGCAATAACAAGGTGTTTAGAGAAGCACCCACTAGGGGGAAAGAGATTGCTCTTCAGCCTGTCTTTTTTGAGTCTTGTTTCCTTATCTGAAAAATGGGGACACAACTATGTGAACTGCTTAACTCATGGGTTGGTTGTTGTGAGTGTTCAATGAAACCATATGCAAAAGTACCTCATGAAAGCTAAATAAATGAACATGGTGACTACTTGGGAAAGGGCCTGGTTAACTGATAAAAAGTAGACAAGGGCAATAAAAACAGGTGGGCAGGCCTGTTTCAACATGGGTATGGCTCTAGAGCAGTAGATGCACTTCAGATGTCAGATACTCCAAATTCCACGAAAGGGATCTTTCACAATTTTGAGAGTATCTAAATGAAATGCACTGAGCTGAATGCCCTTATGAGCCTGCATTCTTGTTTATCCTGGAGGCAAGTTGCACAAATGAGACAGATCATTCACACACTTTATTACATACCTGTGTTTCCTTCTGCATCTGGTTTATCTAGAGGATACTCAGGCATGCACTCTAAGAACAGATCAAAGATGGCTGCTGCATTCTCTTTGCCATACTGTCCCAAAATATGCAGTGGTGACTGGCCTCTAATAAAACAAGTTGGGAAAAAAGTTAGATGTTATCTGCCATGGGCATCACACAACAAAAGATAAGGAATTTCCTGAGCTCTGTTATGCTAGATAAATCTAAGGGACGTTTACAGGTCAAAAGTTTTTCTAAAAGGTATTTTTTTTTTTTACAAAAACAAAAATACCATGGAACCAAAAGCTAATCAAGTGCCTCAGTGGCCAGTTCTGCAGTGTGCATCAGGGATAAGGGGTGGCACTAGTGATGGCTAGCTCTGAGAAACAGGCCAGGTGACTTGGAGCCCAGGTCTCTCAGACACACTCACCTCAGATTAAAGGCTTCAGCATCCACTGTGCACTCTGTCAGGAGAACCCGGATGTTGTTGAGTCGACCATGCATGACAGCAAGATGAAGAGCTGGGGAGTAAATGCTCTTACTGTGCAAGCCCAGAGCACATGCAGAAAAGTCTCAGTTTCTTCCCACCCTCACAAACTCCGTCTAAATGAGACTCAGCCAGAATAGTGACTGGCCCCATGTACAAAGCCTTCTTTTCCTTTCTTTTGCCACCTACAATAATGAGTCATAAATGCAAATCTTTGTTTCAGAAGTCTCAAAGGTGAGACTTCAGTTTCAGAAGTCACTTTAGGCTTCCAGGGTTACCAATCAGATTGGGAGGCTGTCCAAGCCCTCATTAGTGGCAGGATGCATGCCCTGCCCACAGCATTTCCCATCACAACTCTGTACCTATGCAAGCCAACCTCCCTGAGGGGGAGAGTAGATCCAAGGGTGCAGAGTAACTCTACTCCCAGAAAACAGGGATTGCTCCAGGCACACAGAACTGTACATAAAGTAATGACTAAGAATTACCATTATTTCCATTCTCATCCACAGCAGCAAAGTCTACTCCATTCTCTAGGAGAACGGAGCAGATGGTAGGCAGGTCCTGCTGGGCAGCAAGATGGAGGGCAGTTTGGCGATGCTTGGTTAATTCATTCACCTTGGCTCCTGCAAGAAGCTATTGAAGTTGATTACTAGAATAGCTTGTCTATCTATCACATTCAAGGTCCCATTTATGGGGTCAAGCTTGTCTCTCTTCTGATATCCACTGAGACTGATGGTCCACCCTGTTGGCAAAGCTGGGTGCACATGGGCCTCAGACATAGTCCTGGTGAGGAAACCTGGCAAAACCTGTACCCAGAGCAAATGAGCAATTAGCTACCAAAATATTCAACAGCTATTCCCTGGGACAGAGGAGTTGTAATTCTAGGATTCTGGTATATAAAAATTATACAGGGGGGCTGGGGATGTGGCTCAAGCGGTAGCGCGCTCGCCTGGCATGCGTGCGGCCCGGGTTCGATCCTCAGCACCACATACCAACAAAGATGTTGTGTCCGCCGAGAACTAAAAAATAAATATTAAAAAATTCTCTCTCTCTCTCTCCTCTCTCACTCTCTCTTTAAAAAAAAAAAAAATTATAAAGGACTGAAGTGATATTTATGCTACTATATAAAGTTGTCCACTGTTTACAATAGTAAAAGCTGACAGCAAAAAGGGACTGGTTATAAAAATTTGAATATGCAAACAATAAAGTAAGGTGGCCATTATGATGATAAATATATATAAATTAACACAGAAAGATACCAACCACAATTAAGTTAAAAATTAAAAAGGCACCTCTTTCTGCCATCTTGGAGACTGTGGAGGCCTGCTGGGAAGAGGACTCCTAAAAGCAAGTACATTTGGAAGTTGTGGTGCAAGGCTTTTTTGTTGTTGTTGTTGGCAGATGTGGAGTCTCTGGAACCAAAAGTAGCTTCCTGTTCTTCTTAAAATTAAGGTGTTTATATTTGGGATAAAACTAAATTCTACTCTCTAGTCAAGAGTCACGCTTATGTATAAAAAGTAATGAATACCATTATGTACAACTATAATGCACCAATAAAAAAATGTGGAGAAAAAACAAAAAGCAATGAAATACACAGTGACTCCTAATAGCAGACTGAATGAAACCAATGCAATCTGGGGAAAGGTAACTTGCACAGTTTGTGCCAAATCCCAAAGCAATCTTCCAGCTAAGGATACCAGGCACAGAATTTGTATTGCTGTACCCTTCAAGGATTTAAACTAATGTAAAGTAATTAAATAAAAGTGGGTTTTGTGTTTCTTTGTTTTTAAGGCAAGTTAGAAGATAGCTTGGCTTCATTTGGAGACAGATATGTATACACACATGCATGCACATGTGTACAGATAAAGACATAATTTGAACATATTCAATAGCATAGCCATGTGCTGAAATGACACTTTGTTCAACAATGGAACACATACATGAAGATGGTAAGAATCTATTGCTTAGTGACATTGCAGCCATCTTTGTGTAAGTACACTCTTTTTAAAATTTCCCTTTTTTGGTACTGGGGATTGAACCCAGGAGTGCTTAACCACTGAGCTATCTCCTCAATCCTTTTTATTTTTGAGACAGGAACTCATTAAATTGACCAGGCCAGCCTCAAACTTGTAATCCTCCTGCCACAGCTGCCAAGTCACAAGGATCAGAGGCATATGCCACCATAACCAGCTGTAAGCACACTCCATGAATCTGGTACAATGACAAAAACACATACAGACAGAAAGAATTCTCAGAACATAACGCTGTTGTTCAGCTGCAAATGACTATATAACAAAATCTGAGGAAAGCTGGGAGTGAAAGGGAGATAGGTTTCATAACATTATATTCCACAATGAACATGTACCATTTTCATACTATTTTTAAAAAGAGTACAAATTATAGGATCAAAGGCAGAAATAATATCTTGCCTGTTCATTTAGTATATGAAATTCATTTATCATCATCCACTTTATGACAAAGCTTCTAAGGCAGTTGCTATTAACAGAAAATACTCAGCAGTTTGTAGTTACAGCCCAATTTGCCTTTTCTGGGGTCTGCTACCCTTCCCCCAGGTTCCTCTATCTGTGAGTACAAGCATATGCCTCTGGGAGAATACAGACACTGATGAGCTGCTCTTGTTTTTCACCTGGACTTAAGTCCTAGCCTCCTCAGAACTCTTGGGACCCAATCAAATCCATCATACACAGGACCAATCATGAGTGGATATGGGACCCTCCAGGTAGGACATACCTAGAGGGATATCCATAGTCACTAGTGCTATGGCTAGGGATCATAGCCAATTCCAAGGCTGGTTAAGCAGAGAAAGGGATGGACACAGTGTGCTTTCAATGTGAACAGGTTCGAACATTTTGCTGCACCAATTCAGAAGAAGCACCACAGGGACACTGTTTGGAAGGTCAGCTATTACTAGGTACCTGTTTCATGTGTGAGGTCATGGTGGAGGACCTCAGTGTTTCCTAGGCTCTGAGATGTGAGACAGACTGGTGAACACAAGGCTAATTCACCACTACATCTCTTGGCTGCTATCCCTGCATGCAGTCTGTGCCTGTCACCATCAGCCCTACATCCTCCACCTCTCTAGTCTACAGCTTGCCACCACTGCCTCCCCTGGGTCTCTTCACTGGTCATCTTGCCCCACACCTGTACACTGTATCCACTTGGCACCTTCTCTAAAAGCTCTCTCAACTCAAACACAAATCAAGTTATAAAGCTTTTCTAAAAAGTGCTTTTCAAAACAAAACACCATAGCACCAAAGGCTGGCCAAGTGTTCTTGTGGCCAATTCTGCAGTGTGCACCTGGGGCTGATGGGAGGCACCAGGGACAACTACCTCTTGAAGACCAGGCCAAGTGACATGAAGCTCTATCTCGGCTTGGGACCATTCTTTCAGCTCCAACACTTAGTGTGGTTTCTTCATTGCTTGCAAATAAAGGTCTTGATTTGTAATTGATGCTCCACAATCTGGGCTCTTCTTGCCACTTCAAATTTCTTTCAACTCTCTACTCAAATTTCAACCCAGCTTTCCTATATAAAATGTAACTGGGCACTGTGGCACATGTCTGTAATCCCAGCAGCTCAGGAGGCTGAGGCAGGAGGATCACAAGTTCAAAGCCAGTCTCAGCAACTTGGTAAGGCCCTAAGCAACTGCATTAGGCCCTTTTTATTTTTTTATTTTGAATAAAATTTCAAATTTTTATTTCAAAATAAAAAACAAAAAGGGCTAGGAATATAGCTCTGTGTTTAAATAATCCTGGGTCTAATCCTCAGTACCAAACAAACAAAACCAAAAAAAAAAAAAAAAAAAAAAAGCACCACATGTATTTCCACATCTTTGCTCAGACTGTTCCCATGCCAGGCATCATGTTACAGGCTTTTAGGTCAAACAGGAATTTCTAAATTCCCAGCTACACAATTAGCTGATGGCCTTGGAGGGGTTTTCTGAATCTAAATTTTCTCCTTCATAAAACATAAAATAATTTCCTATACCCCTCTGCAGTTTTGAAAATTAAAAGAGATGGCTCTTAAATGACCTCCACTCCCTTTCTTCTCCCACCCTGCCTCAACTATCCAAATCCTACTGATCCTCAAGGCCTCACTCCAGCATGTTCCATCTGGGGTGTTTTTGTTTTTGAAAAACACTTTTTAGAAATCTTTACAACTTGAAATGTGTTTGAGTTAATAGAGCTTTTAAAGAAGGTGCCTAGAGGATGGGGTGTAGGGGTGTGAGGTCAGGATGACAAGTGAAGAAACCCAGGGGAGTGGAAACATGCAACAATATTTCTGTGTCACTTACCAAATTGCGGACAATAATCTCTGAGCCTGCTTGGACAGCGAGATGCAAAGGAGTCAACTTGGAAGCATCCTGGACTCTGGAATTCACATTAGCCTGGACACTGATCAAGAACAGGACACTTTCAATATCAGAGTTCTGAACTGCCACGTGAAGAAAATTCCGGCCCTTGTTATCCACCTAAGGCAATAAGTAGGAACCAAAATATTAGTAGACTCCCTTTTAAGAGTGCCTCCTGAGCTTCTGCAAGCTGTGCTAATAACTGGAGCGTCATGATGTAGTCCTTCAGAACTTCCCTCCCAAAAAACCAATACTAAATGCCACCTCCAGCCCTACACCCCACAACAGACCCACTTTATGCATCTGTGCACATAACCATATGTGCATGGTCACATTCAAGTGGTCAGGGGAAGGAAGCCACTGCATTGATCCAAGCTGTTTCAGCATCCTCCTGCAGCAGGAACTAGGCATTGGAAGCTAAGAAAGAGACAAACTGAAGGAAAGAGAAAGGAAATTACCAAAATATTGGGGTGCTCAGATTGAGACAAAGGTGAAGACCAATTCTGGGAATCTATTCGCTTTGGCTAAATCAAGCACCCAGTGTCCTAACACCACAACTAAATGCCAGCTTGACCCTTGATTTTGTGTATGTGTGAGTGTGTGTGTGGTGCTACAGATTGAACCCAGGGCCTCATGCATGCCACTACTGAGCCACATCCCCAGGCCCAGCTTGACCCCTACAGAGTCAAACAGAGGGTTTGGAAATTTGGAGCAAGTTTCTATAGGTGAAACACAATGACAGAGGAAGCCAATATAATGTCATGGACTTTGACCCACTAATGTAAAGCAGACACCTCACTCAAATCAAACCATACCATACACTGCAGTTACATGAACTGTCATTAGTATGAGTGCTCAGGCGGAAGTGAGACACCACATGCTCCACACATAATTACCTCACACACAAATGTCCACAGCACGTGCTGATGTAACAAGCAACATATCTGCAAAGGACTTGAACAAACAGTACTAGTTCCATAGTAGATGGAAAGGAAATGTGAGACAACTTTCTCCACTCATGAACATTTTACACTATCTGAGTGACTGTGAGGTTAACACCTAGCAATGCAGTCTCACTTACGAAAATGCTGAAGAAAGGTGATGTACAGAAGCCTGAAATACCAAGCAATAATCTTCACCACACTAGGACTGAATTTCATTCAGGTTCCACATCTCCATCTCACCTTCATAAATGGCTATTTGTAAATCCTGGCAGTATTCTCCAAGCTGGCTGGAGATTAGGATTTCAGAGAGACTGACTGACAAACCCATTCAAGCTCCCGGCTCAGATCCATGTTTACTGTCATTTCCCACCCACTCTTTGTAGGTCAACAAGTCACCATCCAGATTTAGCAGCTGATGAAGAGCCACAAAGACAAGGACAACTGGGCCAGCTATGCTGAGTAACAATTTAACTCTTCTAAAACACTTAGAAATTTGTTCAACATCAAAATACAAGCTCCTCAAATTCAATTTAAATCATTTTTTTAGTGCTCGCTTCAGCAGCATATATACTAAAATTGGAGCAATACAGAGATTAGCACGGATCCTGTGCAAGGAATACAAAAAGTCCTTCTAAAACATTCATCACTAAGGCAGTTAACACACCAGCAAAAGCAGAGAATGAAATCGATTGTACACGCCACAGAATTCCTATCACTAGACCCAGCAAGCTCCCACTTCCACCTAAGAGTACATCATCATGTAGCTAACATACAGAGCAGAATGGTCATATCACTTTTCAGCTGGCACTCACAGGACATCTGAATGGTCAAGTTTTCAGAAAGTGGAGGATAATTCCAAAACAAATGACTTTATATAGAAGAGCTCTGTTTAGTAGGTGACATTTGTTTTGTCTTCATGTAAGAGGTTCTGCTGGTAAAAATGGGAGTGTCAGTCACTCACCTGTTCAGCTGCTCCAGACTCTCGTTTTAGAATGGCCTCAGCTGCCTTGTTGTTCTTGTAAGTCATGGCACAGGCAAATGGGGTCAACCCTTGCCTGTCTCGTACATTCAAGTGGATATCAGGGTGAGAAATCAACAACTGAATGATGACACTGTGTTGGTTGCTGATGGCCACATGGACAGGTGTTCTGCCTTCTGCATCCTATGAGAACAAAGCACAGATTGCAATGTCCAGTTGAAAGATAAAAAGAAAACTATGAAGGGAGATAACTTTTAGATAGAATTTCAGTTATAAGAATAAACACTACCATCCTGTGTTTGCAATCAGCTGTTTTATTGCACTGAGGATTGAACACAGGGATGCTTTTCCATTGAGCCATATCTCCAGCCCTTTTTATTTTTTGAGACAGGGTGTCCCTCAGTTGCTTAGGGCCTCGCTAAGTTGCTGACTTGTGATCTTCCTGCCTCAGCCACCCAAATCACTAGGATTACAGGCATGCACTACCACACCCAGCTTGCAATCAGGTTTCAAAGAGGCCAAACTAATTAGAGGAATGACTAATTGCCACTTCCTGCTACATCATGCATCCAGTGGCAATACTGGGCCCAGCACAAACATTTGTTTTACAAGATTTGCATTCATTCTCACCTCCAAGATATACTAATATTCCTTATCTTAGCAGCTGATAAAGAGCCATAGGGTATCAGATATAAACTTTCGTAGGCCAGAATACTGAAGTGCATCAAGGAACATTATACTAAACACAATACTCAGCTCTCTGTGGAAATCTGTAACTAATGGGAAGTAGGAGTCATGGAACAACAGAGCAAAACAAAACAAAATATTTCTCATGCTGTAATAAGGACAAAGGCACAGAGAAGAAAAGCCTTAACCTGGAAACATTATAATTACTA
Organism: Spermophilus citellus; assembly: GCF_964194105.1. NCBI lineage: Eukaryota > Metazoa > Chordata > Mammalia > Rodentia > Sciuridae > Spermophilus > Spermophilus citellus. The sequence goes on along the minus strand of NC_138199.1, from coordinate 25,479,503 downwards.
GACTGGCTATATGAATCAGAGAAAGTCATCTGTCATACTAAACAGGGACATAGAAAGGCTGCTTCTACTAAAAGAAGTGACTCTTTACTTAGGCCTGCAGATGCTCAATGGCTAAATAAAAGCAAGATAAATTTTGGCATCTATGCTTTGATTTTATAATATATAAAATATGTAATTAAGCAGTCTTGGTCCACTGTGGTCTGACTGATCATTCTCTCAGTTCTGGTGCTGTGAAATGGATGGAGAAGTCTTTTTCGATATATATTTTGGATGAGCCATTATTTATCTATTTATTTATATGTGTATTATATATGTATACATATATATATATATATATATATATATATATATATTTTAGTTGTTGATGAACCTTTATTTTATTCATTTACTTAGATGCAGTGCTGAGAATCAAACCCAGTGTTTCATACATTCTAGGCAAGCACTCTAGCACTGAGCCACAACCCCAGCCCCTGTGCTTTCATTTTTATCTGTCTCCTATATTAAATTTTGTCACAATGCTCATCTCTTCATGTATAAATGTTAAGCATTTAAAGAGTGTTCAACTAAAAGCTAGTAATACAAAACTTATTTGCTCTAAATTTACTTAACCTATCTCGTACCCCTTTAAGATTGAGGCAAGATTGTGGCAACCAGTTTTCAGTTCTGGAATGGCACCTAGAAATCTTTAGTCCATGTCCTGCACTTTCCAGAAACCGTTGGAGCAATCACACCACGGGAACTGAATTGCCTGCTTCCAGATCACAGGTCTCTATGAAGCACCCCAAGCAAAAAAGACTTCTCCATCCATTTCACAGTACCAGAAGTGAAAGAATGATCAGTCAGACCACAGTGGACCAAGACTGCTTAATTATGCATACCTTTCACACCCAGCCCAAACCCTTCAGCTCCTATTAACAACCTGAAAAACAGGGGCTGGGGTTGTGGCTCAGTGGTAGAATGCTGGCCTACTATGTGTGAGGCACTGGTTCGATCCTCAACACCACATAAAAATAAATAAAATAGAGTCACCTGTCCATCTACAACTAAAAAATATATATTCAAAAACCAAAATCCAAACTGAAAACAGGGCTGAAAATAAATAAATAGATAGATAGTTAAAATATTAGGGAAAAAAGGGGGCTCAGATGCTGGAGCTCACTTAAGCCTTCTCAATATGGTCATACTGATTTAAATTTTGGAGGGAAGGGTACTAAGGATTGAACTCAGGGGCACTCAACCACTGAGCCACATCCCCAGCCCTATTTTGTATTTTATTAGAGGCAGGGTCTCACTGAGTTGCTTAGTACCTCTCTAAACTGCTGAGGCTGGCTTTGAACTAACAATCCTCCTGACTCTGCTTCCTGAGCCACTTGGATTACAGGCATGCGTCACCATGCCCAGCTCTGATTAATTTTTTTCCCCTGCTTTTCACCATTTCCTTTTCTACTGGATGTTTTCAGCAAGTGACTGGACCTGGTCTGCTGGAACCACTAAAGTCAGGCTCTGGCCTAGGATGCTGGTAACAATACTAAATCCCTCTTCGTGGTACAGTAAAGGCCTCTTACAGGCAACCTGCAAGGGCCTTTCCCATTCCATAAGATGTAATTTCCCTAACTGTGCAGTTATCTCTATTTCCCTGGAAAGGAGAAATACCTACCTGTGCATTTACATTGGCACCAAACTCCAGAAGACACTGCACAGTCTCTTCCAGTCCCCAGGAAGCTGCCAAATGCAAGGGAGTCTGCCCATCCCTGGCTTCTTCCTCTCCTTCTCCATTAGCACCTGGCTGTCTGGGACTATTCACATCACAGCCACTGAAAGAAAGGGGGAAACAAAAGGCTTCCACCTCATCTACAGGCATGCTGATGAATGGAAAGCAGCAGTCTTACCCAATCTACCAAAAAGCTGCTACTGCCAGTCTGCTATCCTGTTCCTGGCCTCAAAAATTAGGGTGTGGGTGCAACTGCCACAGATTCTTTTGCAATGGGTCTTGAGGCAACATGGGCATTAGAATCTTATAAGTTCCCCAAGAGATATGCAACTCTCAAAACATATGCTGCCTCAGCTTTTAGAGTTTTAAATCCCAGCATGTGGGCCCTTCTCCTCAAGTAAGCCCAACCCTTGGTTAACTAGAGTTGGCTGACTCTCTAACAGTCTGAAGTATGAAAGTCAAGTCTTAACTATAAATTAGTTGAGACTGGAGGTAGATTAACATAAGAGGCAGTTTGCAAGAAGCTGGATAAAAAGATTCAATCAAGAGATACTTGGGCACCACAGACCTTCGAATAAGAAAGCAGGCAGTGGACTCATTGTTTTCATCAATAGCTCTGTGCAGAAGTGTTTGGAGGCAACCGCTAGGTCCTGGACCCCAGCATGTGGCATCACAACCATGTCTGACCTGCAGAAAAATATGAGATTTCTTATAAATATCATCAAGCAAAAGTAAAAAATGTATTGTCAAACCTGAGCTATATGTACAGCATTAGATTCATTTTCCAGGTAAGGTGTGGTTGATAATTAAGTGATAATTACTTTAGTCTGTATTAATCATTAGTTTTACAAACACTAGTTAAAATCTGCTCTGTAGTCTGGGAAATATAAACATGTTTAATTAGTGCCTCTAGAGCTGTGTGGTAGAAGGTAGAGAAAACACAGGTACCTGCTCACACAGGTACTCAAAAGCCCCCAGCAACACATATAGTATACCTGTAATTAACAGGTAATCACAATAATAATAGGTATATATCCTAGGTGCAAAATGCCTTCATGTCACACTGCAGGCCCTTCAGAGAACTAAGGAGAAAAGACAAGGTTTACCTACACTTTGTGGGCTGGTCTTGTAAATAGGAAGACAAACCTGAGATTTGAAAATTTAGTGAGGGGAGTCCATACCAAATTAATATCATAGAAGACACTGAAGAAATCCCTACAATTTTTTGCTTCTGAGTGGTTTTCTTGGTAAAGTCAGCTTAAAAACAAAAGTGTTGGCCAAGACCAACTGAAAATTTCTTTAATGTGACTTTCAACTGCTTGTCCTCGTCCTTAATCTGCTAGTACTTGGCAGATCTCTTGCTCCTGTGATCACTATGTAGGAACCAAATCCATTCCTGACACAATAGTCCCATCTGTAAGCCAAAACTAACGTTGTGCTTGTCTCACCAGAGTGGATGCGATGTCTTCCAAATTATTTGCCAACGCAAGCCACAGTGGGGGGTTCCCTTTCTCGTCTGAAACGGACATGTCAGCTCCTCGGGTGCATATGGCATCAACTACGAGCGGAAGCTGATTTCTGATGGCCAGCTGAAGGGCTGTCTCCCCATCCTGAGTCCTGCTGGAACATGCACACCAAACCAAAACTAATATTTGTAGCTAGAGTCAAAAGAAAAAGAGTGCCCTCCTGGGCACTCCAGAGTCCAGACTTCACTACATCCCTTAAACATACTTCATTCACGGTCATTAGAATTTTCTCAGAGAAATTAAACCTCTCAGTAGTACCTATTCTGATTGCTTTTTAGAAAACACACACACACACACACACACACGGAGAGAGAGACAGGTTTAGAAAATGTCACCCTATTACACCCTGATAATAACTGACCAACTTTTTTTTTTTTTGGTACTAGGGATTGATTCAGTGGTGCTTTACCATTAAGCTACATCTCTAGCACTTTCTTTTTTGTGTTTTAATTTGTTTTTCTTTGTTTTTTCTTTATTTTGAGACAGGGTTTCACAAAGTTTGTTGAGGTTGGTCTTGAACTTGAGATCTTCCTGTGTCAGCCTCCTGAGTTACTGGGATCACAGAGGTAAGCCACTACTTTTATTTTTTGGTGGTGGTGCTTAGGAATCAAACCCAGGGTCTCATACATGTTAGGCAAATGCTCTACCACTAAGTTACAATCCCAGTCTAACGGCATCTTACTAAAATGCCAATAAAACAAATGCCACTCCAACCACCAATTTCTTTGCACAAGACCCTGTAGCACACACCAGCTGGGGAGGCTGAGGAAGGAGGATCACAAGTTCAAAGATAGCCTCAATAATTTAGCAAGACCTTGTCTCTAGATAAAATATAAAAAACAACTGGGGATGTGGCTCAATAGTTAAGCACCCCTGGGTTCAATCCCGGGTACCAAAAACAAAATGAAAAACCAGAAACCAGTTCTTTGCCCCACTCTCAGGTCATTCAGAGTCACTTGATATTGGGGATAAAGATAAATTCCTCTGAAAAAAGCAATCACACTAAAAATTTAAGTCTGTGTTTTTCTCTCTTAAGCCTTGTTTGTAGTTTATTTGTTGGGACAGTCTTCATAACTGAAATTCTAAGAACTGATTTTGAGCCAGGTGTGGTGGCACACACCTATAATTCCAGTGACTCAGGAGGCTGAAGTAGGAGGATAGCAAGTTCAAAGTCAACCTCAGTAACTGAACAAAAGCTCTAAGCAACCAGTGAGACCCTGTCTCAAAATAAAAAATAAAAAGGGATGGGGATGTGGCTCAGTTGTTAAGCGACCCTGGGTTTAATCCTCGGTACAAAACAAAACAAAACAATTTTCAGATTGTTCTTTTTAACGATAGTTGTGCAATATTGTGCACTGGTCCTGAGGTTCCAACAAGATCAAAGTTCAGGGGGCTGGGGTTGTGGCTCAGCAATAGAGCACTCACCTAGCACAGGCAAGGCCCTGGGTTTGATCCTCAGCACCACATAAAAATAAATAAATTTAATTACTATCTTTAATTAATTAAAGATATTATATCCAACTACAACTAAAAAATAAATATTAAAAGAAACAAAAAAAGACCAAAGTTCAGTTCCACTTGTATCAGTAAATTATATTCAGTTTATAACCTTGCATTTGTACTTTTTTAGAACTGCTGTTTCCCTTCCTTTAATAAGTAATAAGAATATTTTGTACAACCAAGGCTATATTTGCACCATCTCAGTTAAATATGATCTCAGTATTACAGCAGAGAGTCCTACCTGACATTTATATCTGCCTGATGCTCCAGGAGAAAGAGTGCACTCTTGCTATCCTGCCGCTGTATGGCCATGTGCAACAAGGTTTGCCCATCTGACATGGTGTCATTGATGGAAGCCCCGGAGCCCAGCAGCTGGGCTGCAATGGTATGCATGCCTGGGAAACAAACAAATCCTGATTAACACATGTTGAGCTTTTCCCACTTCCTCATCTTACTACAATAAACATTCCCTCTCAACTTTTCAAAGTCATTAGTTTCCCACTGGACATCATAAGCTTAACCCAAACAGAGGTTACTCTAACACCAAATGATTAGCTTCACTCCTCCTCACCCCATTCATCCATCTACTCTTCTGACGTATGTCTTTAGACATCAATACTCTCTAGAACCACCTTACCAGTCCACAATGCCAGGCCCAGCACATTCTGGTCCCGGGAATCCTTGAGGCTGAAGTCTGGAATAATTTGCAAGTTGTTGGTGGCATGAAGAGCATTGGCTAAATTATTTGAAAAGGAAAAGAATACTTGATTTCACTATCCCATGGATCACATTTAAATCATTCAAAAGAATAAAAGTTCAGTTTCAAACTGACTAGCTGGCTATAATATGATCACTGCTATTCTCTTGTGGGGAGTGGAAGACTAAAATCTTACATTTTGGATCAAAGTTCACAAGGGAAATGAATTTTTAAAAAATATTGAAACACTAACTCTTTTGAAAACTTGCTCCACTATAGAGACACACATCAATTACATGATTACTAGAAAGAGGGTTGAAACAATGTCTTGACAATGTTTTCCTCATATTTAATTCCTACAATCTTTCAGCTCCTTCAAAAGATCAAGAAAAAAGAACATTCTACCTAAGACCTTGCTTCCTTTCAGAAGCACAATGCTAAAAAGTGCTGGACTTTTGAAGAACTAGGCAAGAGTAAAACAAACTACAAGATGGGAAAGAGAAAAACCGAGGACTTTTTGAGGAAGCAAGTCTCCTGCAAAGGGCTTCTTTGGTCCCTTTTTCTGGTTCCTCTCTCATGGGTCACCTCCAGGGAGGCTCAGAGACACAGAGTGCTGACTAACTCACAGGAAACCACAACAGAATTCTCAAAGCCAGTGTTCATGCCAAAGCAAAGCTTTGCTTGACTTACACTAAAATGGCTTAGAAAATGACCCCAGAACAAGGGAGAGCAGAGTCACCTATTCTCACATCTTAACCTGCCAGGTGAACATCCTGAATACATACATAGGGAAAGAGGATAGTCAAGAGACAGACTGTAAACTGATGTAGTCTAACCTGAAAGGATGTTTCTAGTAAGAAACTGGCTATAAAAAAATCACCAAAAGAGTAAACATCAACTCTGTAAATTAACTACTCCAAACTGCTGTCTGCTAGGTCAAACTGATGGGCAGAATTCCCTCCTACTTACCTTTCTGCTCCAGGATGACAGATACCACATCTGGATGATTATAAGCAATTGCCATGTGAAGCGGCGTCTGCAGATACACATTGTCCATGGAGCTGGTTAGGGATGTGACCTCCTTTGGCAAAGGCAGAGCCTCCTCTGTCTGCAAGTTTGGGTTGGCACCTTGCTGCAGGAGCTCTGCTGTGAGGTTGGCCAGGCCATGCCGGCAAGCTGTGTGCAATGGGGTTTCTCCCTGAACACAAACAAATGGCCCAAATTTGAGTACCTGCTGGCTAGGGGTTCTATTCACAAAGGGATAAAGATAGAATAAGTGCTGAAACTCTGGTCCTCAATGCCAGCCACAATCCTTGGTTCATATGGTCACCAGATGTGAGTTGGCTCATGCCCAGTCTGCCACTGGCTTATCCTGTTGCTACTTTTTTTTTAATTGATTTTATTTTTTTTAAATACCCGACAGAGGAATGCATTACAGTTCTTATTACACATATAGAGTACAATTTTTCATCTCTTTATATATACATATACTTTTTCTGCATTACAATTCTTATTACACATATACACCACAATTTTTCATATCTGTTTATATATAAAGTATGTTGACACCCAATTTGAGTCTTCATACATGTACTTTGGATAATGATATCCATCACATTCCACTGCTCCTGCTAATCCCCTGCCCTTTCCGTTTTCCTCCCACCCCTCCTGTTGCGACTCCTGTGATTTTTTGATTCCCTTTCCCCTGTGTCTTCCCAATCATCTTCCAAATACCCTGGCTTCCAATCTTCTTCATCTCCTATTACCATCTTCACCTCCTTAACCATCTTTCACTTTATTTCCATAATAATTTTTAAGCATAAAAATAATATATGCTTGCTATAAAACTACATTAGCAAACTATCACCAAATGTCACCAAAATAAACACTGTAGAAAACAGAAGAGTCTCATAAGCTGTATTAACAGTTTGACATCATTGTCTTTAACTCCCCATTACACCCTGCTTCTTTAACCTGTTCATATCAATACCACCTGAACTCTGATCAAGACCTTCTTCATCCATTTTTTAACACAGTAAATAGATGTCTCTTCTCACACCAGTACCCAACACCCAAGTATCTTCTAATGGAACTATTATTACTAGTTTCACATTTCTCTCCAGTGGCAGAATATTCATAAGGAAAAATGGGCAAATGTAGATGAGTGTGTGTGTATATGTTTGTGTATGTATATAGGCATATACTTAGTAGAGTTTTTTGAACCCAAACTAACAGAAATAAAACGAACGTATTGCTCTGTACCTTGCTCTTATCACAGTTATCATCATGGAAAGAGACTTTTTGTGAAAAATAGTAAGATCCTATCCCCTTTTTCTCTCAAAATTCTCCTTCCCATAGGAAATCACTTTTAACTCTTTCATTTGGGCATTTATAATCCCCATGGTTCTAACTAATGTTTTGTTATTGCTACCTCTTGACTTTCCAGCTTAAGACTTTATCTGTCAGACCTCTACTTTATCTGTGGAAGATAAGGAAAATTAAGCACTCTCACTCCTTGACCCACATGCACCTCCCACACTACAGAACTTCATTACAATTGTGCTGAGAGCCACCAGTCTATCTTCCTCCTTAAACTACCTCCAGTCCAGCCGTTCTTCCTAAATATTCTTACCAGGTGTGCATTCCTACTCCCAAGGCTTCTACCAGTATCTACAAACCCAGGTCTCCAGCCTTGTTTTTACATCCAGTTTTCCCACTGCCCTCTAGCTATCCCTGACTAAATGCTTAGAAAGAATTCAACAACTGCAGTAGAATGTACTCCCTCCATGCCAGTCCCTCCTCCTAACCAGCACCTTCTTTCTTTTCAAGGGTATACCAAGACAATTTTTTAAAAATTATTTTTAGTTGTAGGTGAACACAATACCTTTATTTATTTTATTTTTATATGGTGCTGAGGATCGAACCCAGTGCCTCACACTTGCGAGGCAAGTGCTCCACTACTGAGCTACAACCAGAGCCCCCAAGACAGTTTTAATACCTCTCTCATCCTTGCTTCTGGGAGCTGTAAGAAGGCATGGCCTGGTGACTACAATTCTGCAATTTCTCTGAAACGTATCACTTTGGATCTAAACCCAATAAGAGGACAAGTCATTGTAGATGATTCCTACCTGTCTCAGGCCTGGAATCAATGGCACACTCACCATGGTAGCCATCCCAGGCAGCTCTCTCAACTCTAAAATGATCATACTGTTTTTCTGCCCAAAACCCCTTTGGGATCTCCTCCACATAAAGCCCAAATGCTTTTAAATCAGCACGCCAGGGCTTTCTCTATTGTGACTCTCTCTTACTTTCACATCAGGTCTCCCCTATATCTGAACATCTTAGGTTTCACCTAGTTTTGCTATGAAGGAGATCAAGAGCTGGTAGACAATATGGTCTCCTGGGAGGATTTGTTTTAAAGTTAGAAGATACAGCATATCTCTCTACTATCAGAATGAACAGTAAGAAAAATTAATAATAGAAGAGAGACAGCCAATTAGAGACAGAGCCATACAATGGTAGAAGCAAAGTTTCTGAAAGGGTGAGAGGGATGAGAGGCAGACCTCAAAAACAGAGGACAGAGCTCAGGGGTAGAGTACTTGTCTAGCAGGTACAGTGCCATGGGTTTGATCCCTAGCACTGGAAAAACAAAACAAAAGAAACCAGCTTCCAGTGAGTATAAGTACATTCAATGATTTCAATTGAAGTGTAGGCCATGTGTGTAGACATATGAGATTTAATGGAGGAAAGGACAACACTGTCCTTGCCCCTGTGCTCCCAAGATACGTTGGAATGTCTCGGATACCATGCTTTATTGCTTACTGCTTTGTCCAATGCTGTCAAAAGAGGATGACTATATTTCTTAGTATCTGGGTCTTAATACTGGCTCCAATATTTATGAGTCACTTAACCCCTCAAAACCTCAAGGTCCTTCACCATGAATTAAGGGATGTATAGATATGAAAAATGTTTCTGCAATCCTAATAATACATGCTGCTTCTAGGTACATTTTTAAGAATTTAAAGGGGTAATAACCTGAAAAATCTTACAAAGGAGATGTAAAAGGTAAGCACATTCCTCTCAGTCTGAAAATAATAAAGTAAAACAACTACATTTAGGATTGAACATTCCAGATATTATGTAATATATGCTATATCATTTATTTTTATCATCCCCACATCAGGATTAATTCCATTTTATAAATTAGGAAACTGAAGCTCAGAATGTTTAAGTAACTTGCTTAAGACTAAGAAATGGAAAAGCTGATAAACTTAGTAATGTTCAACCCCAAAAGTCACACTTTTAACCACAACTCTGTTTTGTAGGCACCCTTGTCCATAGGGGATATGTTTTATAACTACTCTCAGAAGACGCTTAAAACCACAAATAGTAACAAACCTTACATATACTAGGTTTTTTCTTATACATATGTATTTAGGATAAAGTTTAACTTAAAAATTAGGCACAAAAGGAAATAGTAACTAATAATAAAATAAGACAATTATAACAATATACTATATAGTTATGCAAATATGGTCTTTCTCAAAATATCTTTTGTTCTTTATCATCTTTTGTGTGATAATATAGATGATATAATGCCTATGTAATGAGATGAAGTAAGATAAATGATTTAGGCATTGTGACACCCCATTAGGTTACTTGAACATATACATAAGGGCTGTTAGAACACAAGCACTATGATACTAGGACAGCTGATATAACTTACACAGCTACTAAGTGACTAATGGATCAGTAGCATATACAGCATGGATATACTGGGTAAACGGATGATTCACACTCTAGGCATGATGGAGTAAGACAGTGCCAAGATTTCATTATGCTATTCAGAATGGTGCACAATTTAAAACTTATGAATTGTTTACTTCTGGAATTTTCCACTTACTATTTCCAGGCCATGGTTGACCATAGGTAACTGAAACTGCTGAAAGTGAAATTACAGATAAGGGGAATTACTATACAGTTTACCTTATTAGCTTGGGACTAAATCAACAATCACATAGAAGAACCCTGGCAAATGCAAAGTGTTACAAGATCAAGATCCTATTACAGTAGGTTTGTGTGTGCATGTTTGCTACTTTGTATTAGAAAATAAAGTCCACAGTATCTAATTCAGGGCCTGATACACACAACAAATACTTAAATGGTTGCTGAATGAACCAAACAGACAATATTTAAGAATATATAAAATAATCTGTTTTACCTTTTTTAAAAATCTGCATATATAATTTTCACAAAAATTGAATAATACTTTTTTGTTTTTTTGGTACTGAGGATTAAATGTAGCAACACTCCAACTACTGAACCACATACTAGCCCTAGTTGTATTTTTTTATTTAGAAACAGGGTCTCACTGAGTTGCTTAGTGCCTCACTGTTGCAGAGGCTGGTTTTGAACGTAAGATTCTCCTGTATCAGCACCCCTCCATCCACTGGGATTACAGGTATGCGCCACTACAACGGGCATAAAGAATCTTGTTTCATTTTTCCTACACATTTATCACTATTGTTTCTTTCACAGACCAAAACCATTTTCCCTGCCTTGTCACACTTACCCACTTGTTTTTGTGGTTGACATGGGCACCATTGGTCGCCAGGAAAAGTGCTGCTGCCTCATTTCCTGCTCCAGCTGCCCGCTGCAGTAAACAATTTCCTAGAAGAAAATGGGTATATTCATTCTTCTATTTGCATAGAAATGAGGTCAAATTCCACATTGCATAAAACCCTGCTTTCTCTACCATTATCATACTACTGACCAATCTACACTATATACTAGGTATCATTTAAGTCCTTATAGACATTGTCTGTATGGGGACACAGACACGGGGAAGACTTTGGGCTGGAACATCTGTTCTTCCCGGGTTTCCCACTAGCCACTGCTTAGGACCAGAGCCAAGTTATGTCTCTTCAAGGGGGTTGGATTAGCAAGGTTTTTCAACAGTGGTGCTACTAACGTTTTGGATAGGATAATTCTTTGTTCTAGAGCCTTCCCTACATGTAATACAAAAGTGTATCCGTATCATTAGCTTCTACGCATTAGAGATATAAGGTAGGACCCCTGAATTTGATGTGACAACCAAAAATGTGTCTAGATATTGCCCAATATCCTGGAGCAAGGTGGTGAGAGGGTGGAACTGTCCCTGGTAAAAAGCACTGGACTAGATGACTATTTCAAAAACAATGCATACTGAAGTTCTGCTAGAAAATGCCCCTTAAACACTTCAGTCTTATTCCCAGGGCCTTAGCTATGCCTATTCTTGACTTAGAAATAATTTAATTAGCATTGCCACCCTTTTCCAAGTAAAATCTTAATGAGATGAAAAAAAAATTCTCAAAATGATTTTAGACCCAGAATAGTGTTTCTACTCTTTTAAAATCTGTTCCTAAAAATGAACATAAAATCTCCCATTCTATAAGTATGCTATTAGAAACCCTCCCCCCAAATTAACCAGGACTAAAAATAAGGTTAAAAAATGAGACAAAGCAGTTTTCCTTTTCCCTTAAGAGAAAGTGATTCCACCTCTAGTTGATAATCATCTTAATCTAAACTCTTAAATGAAGATTCACATTTTTACTTTTGTTGTCATTCCTATCTAAGTCTTACAGTTAGAACAAAGATAACTTGTGACTACTAAATATTACTGTACTATTGAAAACCAATGGACTAAGGTTATTCCATGTAAAATAAAAAATGGAATAAATCAATAGGAAAGATCATAATATTGAGCTTGTATGTATTTAACAACTAAGACCCAAAAATATACAATGTAAAACTGACAGAACTAGCAAAAAAAAAAAAAAAAAAACATAATATACCTCTCAGTAAGTGACAGATCAGGGGCTGGGGTGTAGCTCAGTGGCAGAGCACTTGCTTAGCAAGTGTGAGATCTGGGTTAAATGCCCAGAGCCACAAAAGAAAAAGAGAAAAGAAAAGAAAGCAATAAAACCGATAGACCAAGCAGTCCTAAAGTTAATAAGTATGTGTAAGATTTCAATAGAATAATGAACAACTTTGCTGTGACTCACACAGAGAATCCTGCATCCTACAATTTAAAAAGTATACATTATTTTCAAATATGTCAAACTCTTATAAAATCTTGTTCTAAAAGAACCTTAAACATCAGTTGGGGGCGGGGGCAGTCTTAAAAACAGCTGGACATGGTAGCAAATGCCTGTAATTTCAGCTGTTTAGGAACCAATTTTTCCCAATGAAAAAGATGCATTCAGAAGACAAATGAGACATGGATTTCAACATAACAAAATACTGAATTTCATGGATATTTAAAATACAAATCCTTTCACTACATATCTGTGTGAAAGATGTATTATCTTCATATACTTTAATCAAAACAACATCTCAAAAGATTGAATATATATGCAAATATAAGAAACCAGCCACTTTTGCTGCATTCAGTGGTGCACGTCAGTAATCCTACCTACTCAGGAGGTGAAGGCAGGAGGATCACAAGTTCAGTGCCATCCTGGGCAACCTAGACCTTGCCTCAAAATACAATTAAAAAAGGGTGGGAGTATAATTCAGTGGTAGAACAACCCTGGGTTCAATCCCAGTACCAGAAATAATAAACAAAGTATTTCAGTTTGAAAGATTAATTTGATATTTGTCTAAACTGTTTGAAGTATAAGAAAAAAAATTACAACCTGCACTTTTATTTTAAATTAAGTATAAAATAATTTTCCTAATAGTAGGCCATTTTGTTAAAAACAAGATATTCCACAGAGCCCCTAACTTCAGCATCAACTTTCAGGGACCTACTATTCTGTACCTGTCATGGTATCAGGTGCATCAGTGTTGCTGCCACGCTGAATGAGTCTGGCTGCAAAGCTGTTTTCATCAAATGAAGTCCCATTTACCACAGGGAGGTCTTCAAAGGGGTTTACAGATGCATCCGAAGATACAGTGATGTACTGTACTGCCAGCCACAAAGCTGTGCTGCCTTCATGGTCTTTTAGCTCTAAATCTAACCTGAAATAAGGAAGCAATGTGAAGAAAGATAAGTATAATCTTCAGACGCTCTGTACTGCCAACAGTCTTATTAGTCTTTGTATACTTTTTGAATAATAAAATTTTATTTTTCCTTTTACTTATTAAGATTTATAATACTGCTGGGTGTAATGGTACATGCCTGTAAATCCCAGTGGCTCAGGAGGCTGAGGCAGGAGGATTACAAATTCGAGACTAACCTCAGTAACTTAGCAAGACCCTAAGTAACTTAGTAAGACCCTGTCTCAAAACAAAAAATGAAAAAGGGATGGGGATGTTGCTCAGTGGTTGAGTTCAATCCCCAGTTTAAAAAAAAAAAAAAAATCTTAACACTAAAAGACATTTTAAAAGAATTTTTCACTCACAATCCCACCCTCACAACTGCTTTTTCATTTCTCCATGTCGCCCTACGTACTGTTTACACTGCAGCAGCTGATTGAACACATATTCATTCCTGGCGGTGATGGACAGGTGTAAAGGAGTCCTGCAGGATAAAAAGAGGTCAATTTAAGACAGTCCTAATTTAGGACTACTCATAGAAGAAGTGGCTAGACTCCTAGGCAGAATAATCATTCACAAGAAATTCTGTTTCTGCAACAGTTTTCCAAAATCATGACCAATAATCAAAATATGAAAGTGAACTTTTTTGACCAAAAAATTACAAAAGCAATTAAAGAAAAAGATATCAAATATTCTCTAATTTAATACTGACTACTTCAGCAATTTCTATCATAAGTCTGCTTATTTTCCCTTACTTATTCTCTACCAATTCTGGGGGGAGAAAAAACTTTTCTTCCTTCTCCATAATCTTCTGTTAAACACTGGAGTAGTAACAGATGAGAACTGATTAAGGAAGGGGCTGGGGCTCAGTGGTAGAACACTCGCCTAGCACAGGTGAGGTACTGGGTTCGATCCTCATAAAGATAAATAAATAAAGGTATTGTGTCCACCTACAACTAAAAAATATTGAGAAAAAAAATAAAAGAACTGCTTAAAGCCAGGCATGGTGGCACATGCCTGTAATCCCAGCAGCTTGGGAGGCTAAGGTAGGAGGATCTCGAGTTCAAAGCCAGCCTCAGCAAAAGCAAGGTGCTAAGCAACTCAGTTGTGAGATCCTGTCTCTAAATAAAATACAAAATAGGGCTGGGGATGTGGCTCAGTGGTTGAGTGGCCCTGAGTTCCATTTCCAGTATCCCCCCATCCTCCCAAAAAAACTGATTAAAGTGGCATCTGATCCCTCCTCAGTGCTTTTATTTAGCACTGAAGTGACCTAAAGGAGATTGCCACTGCAGAAAGGGCACCCAACACTGGCATCTACCTGGAGATGAAAAGATTACCAAAGTTCATTGCAGTTAGATGGGGGAAAAAATCTACAAGGGGCATAAAGGATGCAATTTTGGGAGGGAATAAGATAATTATCACATGATATTAAGATTTCATTGAGATCTATTATACTTTAAAGTACTTCACCTATCCTAACCCATTTTCCTATTTTGACAATGACACTTCACTGAAATCTTTTCTTATTTCTTCTGAGGGTTTTCAAAGGTAAAAAATAAAAATAAAATACTGAGCTGCTACGATGATAGGTAGGTCCCACCTGTGGCTTGTGATGTAGGTGGCTTTATTATCGACCTTTAGAGCCTCCCACACTGCTGTCCCAAAAGTGGCCCTTTCTGAGATTCTGAACCACAAGGAATCCTTCACTAAGTCCTAGTAAAAGCCAAAGGGAACACAAGTACTGGCAAATACATGAAGGGCTATGCTGCAGCAGAAGACAGCAAGCTGTGCAGATAAAGAGTTGTCTCTTTATAAGGCAGAATTGGGTTTAAAATAGGGACTTGCTAACAATTAGACCTCACAGAAATAAAAGATTGCCTTGAATTAGTGTGCTCTTCTTCCAACTATCCAAGCAACTCTAAGAAATGCTAAAGAAGCTCCCCTTGGAAGAGGTGACTAGATAACCAGTCTAGTTCCTTCTATCATGAAGATGACAAAAATTGCTGAGAAATTCAAAGACTTCTGTTAATCAGGATGGAAATGTTTTCCACAAATGCCTCTCTCTGGTCTTAGTCATGACATTCATTTGCAGAACAAATAAACATTTATGATTTCAATAAACATCATATTCAATAATGCCAAATACCATGTTTGCCAATTATAGAGAACCATAAAATACCCTTCTTGGATTTGTGCTAAGGTTATCATCTCTCAGTTTCCCAACTTACCTGCCCTTGCTGTCCTGCATGTTGGGATTGGCACCAGCCTGTAGGAGGGCCTCTGCAATCTGTGCCATCTCAGACATCACATCTGTTGAATGTTTCTTTGAACTGTACAATGCCACAAGGTGCAATGGTGTCTCTTGGGCACCCAATGTAGCAGCATTAACAAGGGCCCCATTCTTAATAAGGAAAGTAGAAGCAAAGAGATCTCCTTGAAAAGAAATAAGAGAAGACAAAGTAACATATGTCAACATTCAGGGTGAGCTATTCTGGTCAATGTTTCCTCAAAAGGCAGCAATCTATAACTGCAGACAAAAAAGAAGAACAAGTAGGTAAGTCTGAAGAAATCTCTTGAGATACCTCTAAGTGGAAACTCATCATCAAGACTATGGAATTATATACCTTAATTCAATAGGCCTCTCGGTCCAATTTTTTATTACTTGTGATCATCTGTTCTGCCTCCTCACCATAATATCCCCTTCATTATCTAAGAAAACCAAGCTTCTAATTTTCAAAGGCTTCTTCTGGTCATTTCTCAAAAAGGGCTTCTGAGATTCCTCCCCAGCACAATTTCTCTCTCTCTACTTTGTTGACTGACCACAATCTAAACCTAAGTAGTACTCAGCTCCAATCTGCTGTACTTGCACACAGATTCCTGTTCAGAGTAAATCCATGTCTGATTTATTACTATAAAAAGTCTTTTCTTGGGGCTGGGGCTGTGGTTCAGCAGTAGTGCACTTGCCAGGCATGTGTGAGGCACTGGGTTCAATTCTCAGCACCATATATAAATAAATAAAATGAAGATCTATCAGCAACTAAAAAAAAAAAAAAAAAAAAGTTTAAAAAAATATTTTTAAAAGAAGTCTTTTCTTTTAGTTCTCATTTCATGCAAACAAAACAGTCTTACCAAGAAGTTTACTACTGAATATTTGAACAGAGAATCTGCATAAATTATTATTTATAAAACTTTCACATGGTAAATTAACTGGTTGTAAAAAATGAAAATTCTTTCCTTTGCCTTAACACTTTTGTATGGAGGGGAAAAAACTTACCTTAATATATTGACAAGAAGCCAAGAATTAAATTTACCTAAAGATATTAATAGTATACAATTGTGGCCAGGTACAATAATGTACACTTGTAATCCAGTGGCTTGGGAGGCTGGGGCAAAAGGACTGCAAGTTTGAGGCCAGCCTCAGCCCTTAGCAACTTAGCAAGACCCTAATCAACTTAGTGAGACTCTGTCTTAAAATTAAAAAGGGCAAATGATGTGACTGTGTGGTAAAGCACTGCTGGGTTCAATCCCTAGTACCCACACCCCAAAAAGAATACAACTGTGAAAATACTTTTGTCAGATACCAATAAAGGAAAGATGACTCTAGATTGGTTACACAAATACATGTCTGAATTCACAACTAAGCAATTTGACAAGTGGCAATTAAATATTAAAATTACTTGTTAAAAAACCAGGTAAAGTATACTTGTCAAGTTCACTTGGAGGATGACAAAGATCATATAATTACTTATATTTTAAGATTAAAGTTCAATCTTCCTTGGATTTAACTCCTTTTATAATTTAAAGACAAAAAATATTGGCTATATGTCAAATTTGTTTCTTAAGAAAATAAGGCAAGGGGCTGGGGATGTGGCTCAAGCGGTAGCGCGCTCGCCTGGCGTGCGTGCGGCCTGGGTTCGATCCTCAGCACCACATACCAACAAAGATGTTGTGTCCGCCGAGAACTAAGAAAAAATAAATAAATATTAAAATTTAAAAAAAAAAGAAAAAAGAAAATAAGGCAAGAATAACAAAGAATTAATGAATAGAAAACCTAGTAGCAAGTGTTTTTAGGCATTCCTCCTAGTTAGGTGGGAGCAACTGTTTCTCTCAGTGCCCTCCAGGTGGCACCAATTAGCTCCTAAAAGGAAAGGAGATACCTACTTTATGTGTTTTCATATCCACTACTGATTTATAAAACACAGACCCTGGAACAGGCATGGTGGCACACACCTATAATGCCAGTGGTCTGGAAGGCTGTGGCAGGAGGATCACGAGTTCAAATCCAGCCTTAGCAACAGAGAGGCGCTAAGCAACTCAGTGAGACCCTGTCTCAAAATAAAATACAAAATAGGACTGGGGGTATGGCTCAATGGTCGAGTGCCCCTGAGTTCCTAGTAACTCCTCCCCCCCCTCAAAAAAAAAATTCCTAACAAAAAAGTTAAGTTTTTAACAATCCATATACAATTATTCAGGAAACAGCCAGTAACTTTTATTATTCAATTAATAAAACCATATTTCATACTGTCCCAGTTGGTGCCACTGTTTTCAAATTTACTACAAAAAAATGAACAGGGGATCCCTATTTAAGAAATCCATTGATTGATATTGGCTATTGCAGTTTAAAAAGTAGCAGAGGAACTAGATTTTTTTAAAGAAAGCAACAATTCATCTCCTTGCCTAGATCAGGCTAATCAAAGGAGATGGCTACCAGGGGTCATACATGTGCCTCCTGTGAACTCACCTGAAGACATTGCCTGTTGCATTCTTCTAACAGACTAGTACACCTAGTTAGTAGGATGATGACTATTTTGTTTATAACATGTGTCCAGAACTAGACTTAGATGTCACATATTAAAGACCACCCTTTGTTCCTCTTATAATAAATTTAAAGAAGGTTTAACAGCTAACTTAAAAGTCTATTAGTCAATTTAATCATTTAGGCAGGTCAAAAGACTGATATCAAGGTCAAGTAAAAAAAATTCCTACAGAAATTGAATCTGGTTATGGCAATGTAAAAGCCACCATGTTGATCCTACCAGTCAAGTAGTAGTCACTGTGCTAAGTGCACTACTTAACACTGTCTCTCATGTTCCCAACAACACAATAAAGCAGAAATGATTTCCAATTTGCAAATGAGGAAAAGAAAACTCAGTATGGTCAAATGTCTGTCCACAGCATAAACAGATGAGACAGAATTCAAACCCTGGTATATCCAAGGTCCAAAGTCAGTAATCTGCCCACCACACCATGCCACACTTAAAAACAACAATCTAGTTTATTATATCCACAAATTTGCAGACAATTCATAAATTCAGAATGGAAGATTAAATCATCTGAAAACAAGCATCAAACATCTAAAAACAATTCTTGGCAGTTCATGTAACTAAGCAATCACCAAAATATTGAATAACTCATAGATGTTTTTCCATCAAACATATGATTAAACTCCTTGAGAGGAAAGGAATATAATTTTCAGATTTTTTTTAAGCAACAAGTATATTTGTTTCCAAAATAAACATCTCACATACTAAACAGTATGGGAAAGAGCAATTCCCTATGTGGTGAAAACTTTTTCCACTCAACACATACCCAGAGCCAAGCACCCAATGGCTCTGCATAGTGCACAGTGATGCTTAGGGAAAATGCATCTGCTTTTAAAACTGACTCACTCTAAGGATTTCCCTACCCAATAAATAGCAAAATTTCCCTCTCTACCAGCCAACAAGCTCAACACTCTAATACATGGCTTAGGAGGATATTTATTTTAAAATCTTTGCTCACAAAGCAACATATATTCCACCAACAAGGAGCAACATGGCAAAAACACAGCAGGGACAATATTTTCATAATGCATGAAGAGAAAGCTAAAATGCACATGAGTAAGATGTGGTGAAGCCAAGCACAGTGGCACACGCCTGTAATCCCAGTGACTCAGGAGGCTGAGGCAGGACGATCACAAGCCTAGGAAACTTAATTAGGCCCTGTCTCAAAATAAAAATAAAAAAGGGCTAGGATGTAGCTCAGAAGTAGAGCACTTGCCCAGCATGCACAAGGTTTATGGGTTAAATCCACAGCAACACACACAACACACACTGGTGAAATCAGTATATCCTGTCTTTGCTGTCCATAGGGAAACAACAAAAAAGTAGCCACAGCAAAGTTCTTCTGTCAAGCCAACTATCACTCTACAAAATTAAAGCTTCTGACTTTTTTTTTTTTTTGTATGGAGGATTGAACCCAGGGGTGCTTAACCACTGAACCACATCCCAACCCTTTTTATTCTTTATTTTGAGAAAGGGTCCTGATGAGTTGCTTGGGGCCTTGCTAAATTGCTGAGGCTACCTCAAACTTTCAATCCTCCCACCTCAGCCTCCTGAGTCACTGGGGATTACAAGCATGCACTACAGTATCTGGTATCTTTTGACATTTTAAAAAGCTTTCATCTCTCCATAGATTCTCTGTCAAAAATGACCACAGCCAAGTAAAGTTGGGCAGCATCCACTTGGAACATATTAATTAATTAATAAGGATATGTTAAAAAAAAATAAGTCCTATTTTCCCACTTAAAAAAGTTAATTCAGGAGCCTAAGGTAGGAGGATCACAAGTTTGAGGCCAGCTTCAGCAACTTAGCAAGACCCTAATTAACTTAGTGAGACCCTGTCTCTAAAAAAATACAAAAAAGGGCTAGAGAAGTGTTCAGTGTTAAGCATCTCTGGGTTCAATCCCCAGTACCAAAAAAAAGTTAATTCAGGACAGGGGCAGTGGTGGAGCACTTGACAAGCAAGCAAGAGGCCCTGGCTTTGATAACCAGTACTAGGGGAAAAAATAAGGTTAAAATGTTCTGATTGTGGGCTGGGGCTCAGAGGTAGAGCGCTCGCCTAGTTTGTGTGAGGCACTGGGTTCGATCCTCACCACCACATAAAAATACAATAAAGATATTGTATCCACCTACAACTAAAAAATAAATATTCAAAAAAAATGTTCTGATTGTAATCTTACCATTTCCATATTATCTCACTATTGATAATATACTCAAAATAACATTGCTAGAACAAAACAAATCTTAATCATTTTGCTATGTGAAAGTCTGTGAAAGATAAAACACTGACTCCCCAAAATTAAGTTTTTAGGCTCCAGAGGCTGAGACAGGAGGATCATGAGTTCAAAGCCAACTTCAGCAATGGCAAGGCACTGAACAGTGAGACCCTGTCTCTAAATAAAATACAAAATAGGGCTGGGGATATGGCTCAGTGGTTGAGTGCCCCAGAGTTCAATCCCTAGTACAAAAAGAAAAAAAAGTTTTTAAGTTTTCCTGGTTTTGGTATTTTTCTTATGTTCATGCTAGGATACAAAAGAAAGACTTTGTATCATAATTTCTGGAGAATGTGATAATGTTGAACAAGTAAATGTATCAAGTAAAAGGTACTTCTCAAAAGCCACCTTTCTAACCTCCCTCCCTCAGGCCCTGTCAGTCCTATGAACAGCCAAACTAACAAGGCCCGGGTAACAGTTCTTCAATCCCTCCTCTTACTCAAATCAAATTCTAAGTCTTGTAGCCTGCAAATACAGACTCAAGATGCCTTGGGAATTTTTGGAACTGAGTCAGGGAGTCTTCAAAAACCATATGAATAAAAAGAAAACTGCCTGCAAAGAAAAATATCAAATAGATTTCACCTTACCTCTTTGGATTCCTTTATGTAACAAGCTCCAGCCATTCTTGTCTACCATGTCCACATCAGCTTTATGACTAACCAGCGTGGTAGCAATACTCTCTAGTCGTCGTGAAAGGGCTAGATCTAATGCAAGATCTCCATTATGATCCACTTCATTCAGCTTCCCAGGGAGCTGCACAGAAAAGTTTGTAAATCAGCACTCAGATGGCATAATTTAATATATTTTAACTTCTCCCACCTAGATCCCTAAATATCATCTCTTAGACCAATGTTAAATTTTGGTGCTATGACACGGCTTACTTCCAAATTCAATTCATTCATAAACATCTACCAGGCCTCCTCAAGGCACATGCTTACAGAGAGCAGAGAACTAAAAAGATTACAGAACAGACATAAACAGTAACAAGGACAATGAAGGACCGTGGCAGAAAAGCAGACAGTTCATTAGGGTACAAGTGCCAATGGCAGAGTTCAGAGAACTTCACAGAAAAGAGCTATCATTTTCATGAAAGGCTATGGCTTATTCTTCCCAGCAGTTTAATGTTTCTTCACACACTGAACACCCAAGATAAAATGTTTCATTCCCATCTGTCAAAAGCCACTGATTTTTATTAAGGTAGCGTGGCAGGCAGTGGTAGGCAGAATAACAGTTCCCCAAAGATTTCTATGTCTAATCCCAGAACTCTGTGAACATACACCTTACATGGCAAAAAGCCCTCTGCAAATGTGATTAAGGTTAAAGGCCTTGTGATGAGGAGAGTATCCTGGGCTATCCAGGAAGGCCCAATCTTTCTAATCACATGAGTTCTTAAAAGTAAAAGAGGGAAGCAGAGGAGTTGGTCAGAGAAATGCAACATTAGAAGGACATGATCTGCCACTGCTGGCTTAAAAGATGGAGACAGGAGCCACAAATTAAGAAATGTGGTAGCACCCTTCTCTGGGAATAGCCAACAGCGAACAGCCAACAAGAAAGTATGTGTGGTTATTGCAGGGGAGGAGGGGTGTTGGGGTTGTGGCTTAGTGGTAAGAACACTTGCTGAGCATGTATGAGGCACTGGGTTCGATTCTCAGCACATATAACTAAAATAAAGCTTCATCAACAACAACAAACACAAAGAAGAAGAAAAAGGAAAAAGAAAAAAGAAAGAATGAAAGTGGCGATCTTGGTTCTATAACCACAAGAAGCAGAATCTTGCCATTAATGCAAACAAGCAGAAAATGCATTCTCCCCTATAGTTCTGTACAGAAACATAGCCTGCCAATACCTTGATTTTGGTCTGATGATGCCTGTAATGGATTTTCCATCTCTAAAATTGTAAGATCATAAATTTGCATTGTTTTAATATATTAGGTTTGTGATAATTTGTTATAGTAGGGAAAAAAAAACAGATTTCAGCACCTGGAAGTTAGATATGGTTACAACAACTACCTAAAAATATGAAAGTGGCTTTGGAACTACTCAGGAGACTGAGATTGAAATACTAAGCATGATAGAAAACAAAAAAAAAAAACAGGGCTGGGGTTGTGGCTCAGTGATGGAACACTCGCCTAACATGTGTGAAGCCCTGGGTTCAATCCTCAGCACCACATAAATAAAATAAAGATATTATGTCCAGCTAAAAAATAAATATTAAAAAAAAAGAAAACAAAAAATAAATTTCCTTGAACAAGCTATTAATATGTATATGTATATTAAATGTGTATTAAATATTGTGTGCTGCTGGCCCGGAAGGAAGTACGGTAGGGAAAAACAAGAGCATTACAGCTTTAGAAAAGAGGAAAAAATGGCAAAGCAGCTATAGTACCTGTGAATCCATTTCAATCAGATAAAGGAAGACCACATCTTCTCTCTCCACTTTGATAGCTTTGTGTAATGGATACTCTGTCTTGGATTTGATCATTTTGTATAACAACTGAGCACCCATACTGCTAAAGTCCTCCTTTCGTAAGTCATCCTAGGGATTAAAAACACAATGAATAGCAAAACAAAGAGTTAACAGTAATGACAACTGTCACTTAGTCTGTGTGTCAGGCCCTACTTTAGAGCTTAACATGTCCCAACTAATTCAATTCTCACAAAAACCCCATGAGATAGTACTATTGTCATTTGCATTTTACAGATGAAAAAAAAGTAAAGCATAAAGAGGCTGAATAATGCCAGGCATAGTGGCACACACCAATAGTCCCAGCAACTTTTGAAGCTAAGGCAGGAGCCAACCTAGATAACTTAGCAAAACATTGTCTCAAAAAATAAATAAGGTTGGAGATGTAGCTCAGAGGTAAAGCACCCCTGGGTACAATCCCCAGTAATACAAAACAAAACGAAACAAAAGAAGCGAAATAACTTGTGCACAATTAGACTGGGAGTAAATGGCTAATAAGCCAGTATCTGGAATCAATAGGCCCACTTCTCACACCTGTACTCTTTACCACACTACTACTCTCTCTCTCAAGATGGTAAAGCATATAAAGTGATGTAATATGGGAAAATGGTTGGACCTCATTCATTCCATTAGCAGAACCCTGAATAGAACTAGATCTCTCAAATTTTTCTGTATCCTATCCTTACAAAGGCTTAATTTGTTCAGTTTTTACTTGTACTTTACAAGCTACTCCCATGTTTCCAATAAATCTTTACCTCCCCCTCAAAAAAAAAGGTGGTAAAGCATAAGCCAGGGGCTGGGGATATAGCCCAGTTGGTAGAGCACTTGACTCACATGCACAAGGCCTGGGTTCAATCCCCAGCACCACAAAAAATTAAAAAGTACATGCTTACATGCACACATACACACACACACACACACACACACACACTGCTGATATCCCCCAAGAACCAAGGCAAATAGAAGCCCTCCCAATGAGAATAGTCCCCACCTCACTAAGCCTACAAAGATGGCAATTACAGAATCAATCAGAACTTTCATAAACAGTTTACCCATTGAGTCGTGGCTTGCCTCCACTACTGCCTGCAAGGCAAGCACTCTACCAACTAAGCTATATCCCCAGCCCCCTCTTAAAAGACAGTTCTTTTAGACACCTTTTCTGAAGTATTAAGACTCTTCCCAACATGTTGTTGCATACCAAGCAATGCACAGAAACTAGTTTACAAAACATAGCCCTGGCATTTTAAAAATGCAAAATGACAACAAAGGCATGTAAAAATGACTCCTATTATGTATAATTACAATGCAACAATAAAGAACGAAAAATTAAAATACATTTAATAATGTCTCCATCTGATGGAGAAAGCAAGGGAACACTCTGAAATGGTGCTGCGGAGTGGAACTTGGGGCCTGCTGGTCCCACAGTGGCATTCTGCTCCTGCAGTTTGGTCACTGCTTCCACAGAATGAGGGCAAAGGCAAGTGAACTTTCCAAATCTGTTTCTGAACTTGAGCTACCTTCTAGTCTGAAATCACAGAACTATCAGACTTTCAAAACTGAAAAGAGTCTCACAAAATCATCAAATCCAACTACTTATCCTTCAATATTGTAACACAAGAAAACTAGGTGCCACAGAGGCAACTGTTCTCAGAATCAGGTCCCTTGCCTGGGTATTCTGACTGGCAGTGGGAACACACTGTCCATACCTCTCAATCTCTCACTCACCCAATGACTGGCAATAATCTCTGCACAGTAGTTCATCAGTGTGCTGGCATTCAGTTCCTCTGCAGTCTGATAGAAGCGAATACAGTTCCTAACATTCACCAGGGACATAACACCCTTTTCACATCTATAAGAGAACATTAATGATGAACAGTGTTAACAGGAAAAATACAGTCACAAATGAACAAATCAAAGCAATAATCTGTGTACTGGTTGGCTATATGTAACACCACTAAAGTACAAAGTTAAACAATGTAGGCTGAGGATAAAGCTCTGTTGGTAGAGTGCTTTCCTTGCATGCACAAGGTCCTGGGTTCAATCCCTATCGTCACACAAAAAAAATTTTTTTAATGTAATTATAAATAAATTATAGACAGGCTCCCATATTTCCAAAGTACTAGAATTTCATTACAATATTATTTTGCTCAGTTCTGGTCAGAATCAAAATAAACTGCATATAAACTTGTTAATGAGCAAAAATACCTCAAATGCCTTAAAAGTAATTACATAAAACTGGCTGGTCAGATACACAGATAATTTTAAAATCAGACACAATATGAGACACATCTGTAATTTCAAACATCAAAGCTCCATTATGTGGACATTATGACTTAAAAATTATTTCAAATGATGCTCTATGCCTCAATAAAATAAAGTCTCCTTAAAAGACCTCCCAAAAGATGAATCTGTATGACATATGAATAATAACTCAATAAAACTACATTTTAAAAGCCCTCCCAAAATATCTATAAAATATAGATACAATTAAAGAGTCAGGCCGTAGAACACCAGGGTTGAGAAAAAGAGGCCACAAAGGATGTCCCCTATAAAACCAGGTTACAAGACTCCTTTGGAATCACTAATAAGAGAACATCAACTTCATCGAGAAAGAGAGAGCTATATAGAGGAAAACAAGCCTCTGATGGAGCACATCCTAACCTAGAAGGCATGGCACTGGAAAGTCCAGAGTTACCTCTACCTCATAATTCCTGGAAACCTAAGCAAGTCTCCCAAGGAACTAGGCCTATGAGGAAAAGAAGTCATGGCATGGTCCTTCGTCTCCCTTGTCTACACATCACCCTACAAATAAGATTTACCTCCAAGAGCAAACTCAGAGGCTTGTATAGTACAGTGGCAGGAGTATTCCCTGAAATTTCACCATTGCTTCTCCTAGACCATATCCTCCACCTAAACTCTTTGCTCATCAGAAAAGCCAAATGTAGTAGAGAGAGCAAAATGAACTATAAGGAAAGAAAGAGCTGGGTTGAGAGCCACTGGAAAAATTTTTTTTTTTCCCTTATACTGGGGATTAAACCTAGGGGTACTCTACCACTGAACTACATTCCCAGCCCTCTTATTTTTTGAGACAGGAACTCGCTAAGTAGCCCAGGCTGGCCTCAAACTTGCAGTCCTCCTATCTCAGCTTCCTAAGTAGCTGCCTCCAGGCTTAGCAAGATTCTCTGAATTTTAGGGCCAAATTACTTGAGTTCTTGTTTACTTCTCTGTAAAATAAGGATGATATTCTACTTCAGAGGTTTGCGGAATCTTGTGTTTTTCAAGATGAAAGAATACTAGATCTACTCAGTACAGTTTGAGGTGCACAGCAGGTATACTCATACTATAAATAACTGGCTAACAGATAATTTACAATCTCAATAGGTGAGCTTTAGATTACAGAAGTAGAGAAAGAAGCTGGGGGCAATGGCTCACACCTATAATCCCAGCTACTCAGGAGGCTGAGGGAAGAGAATCACAAGTTCAAGGACAGCCTGAGACTTAGTGAGACTGTGCCTTAAAATTAAAAAACAAAAAACCCCACGTGACCATGGGAATAGAGATGGGGAAAAGAAAGGAAAAAGGTTGTGAGAAGAACCTGGGAAGAATGAAGAACCAATTTTCAAACCTCTCTAATAAAACCTTAGATCCAGAGCAACAATATAGTCTTAGAATCATTTCTCCATCTAGCTATATATGCAGGCACCTACTTTACAAACTAAGACCTGGGCTTCAGTGCTATCTTCAACTAACATTATTGACCTGGTGTAAATAAGCACCTCTCCCAAGGTGTTTTTTTGTTTTGTTTTAAATCCAACTCAAATCACTATCTAAAAAGGTTACTATGATAGCAAGAATTCCATATGGTACTGTTCCATTCAACAGTATCATATTTCTAAACCTCAATTTTTGTATCACTGGCTTCCCCAAACTCATACCATACCACAGCAAAGTCATTCTGACCTCAGCTATGAAATCAAGGCATTCAAGCAGAAAATATCCCTTTACAGACAGATGAAAACTTTTTCTACTTTTACAATGACAGATGTTCAGGAGCTTGCCATCCTAACACGAGGAAGCCTACCACAGAAAAATCTCAGGGGGGTTAAGATTCACACCCGCAGAACACTTTACAAAGCATTTGTACAAATGCAGACAATCTGAAAATTCCATTTTCTTCCTTTTTACTGTCAAATGACAGGACTCAAACATGTTTCATGAAGACAAGACTTTTATTAAAACTGGCAGATTCCTCATTTTTACTAATTCTAGGATCCCCAGAATGCTATTTGTCATTAGGGTAGCCTATAAATAGTTAACTGACATTATTTTTTTTTAATATTTATTTTTTTAGTTCTCGGCGGACACAACATCTTTGTTGGTATGTGGTGCTGAGGATCGAACCCGGGTCGCACGCACGCCAGGCAAGCGCGCTACCACTTGAGCCACATCCCCAGCCCCTGACATTATTTACACAACCAAAGAACATGTGACCTCACTTTATCTCTCTTCTCTTTTAAAAGTAGCAGAATAGGCTTTCTTCTGAAGGAAAAATGCTTTCAATTTTATAAACAAAAATCATATAGATACATAAAAACAATCAACCTAGTTTTTAAAGTACAAATCAAGCACCACACAAACTCATGTTTGTTTTTTTTTTAATCAGTCTTGTATGTATGTGAGAAACAAAAGAACTGTTGAAAGTAAAACAACAAAAGGTGAACAGTGTTGGAATTAGAGAGGACTGTTTTTTCTTTTTATGAGTCTGTATTTTCCAAATAACATACACTGAACATGTAGTGTGCTTTTACGTGAAGAAAAACTGTACTATTAACTTTTTTCATACACATTCTTATTTTTAATAAAAGCATTTTCTTGCTAATTAAAAAAATATTTTTCATCAAATTGATGATAGTATTGTAAAACCACCAAGATCCCTACATTACAAATGAGCAACACCTGCTTCATATTGAACTGCACACATTTGTCTGAGCCCTTTCACTTACTTATCTCAAATGTGTTATTTCTCCTGCTGACAGTAGTGGGCACTCTGAGACCCTTTAAAGAGCCAATATATGAATCCACTCCTGATCTCTTCCATCCCAGCTCTTAAAGAAAGCCATGATAGAACAATTTAATACCCACATCCAACATTACAAATCTGAGCATCTGGTAATGTTGCTAGTTATGAAACCTAATCAGTCAATAAACAACAAACATTTTAATTAAAGAATCTATTACACAGATTACAATTCTCTAAACCAACCCAAGGGCATTTTTATTAAAGCAATTTAATTTGTAAGCAAGTCTGACATGGTCAATGAGAGAAAGCTCAGGAAATCTGGAAAAAATAATAATAATATAAATCACACTCAATCTAATTAAAATAAGTCTCACTTTACTCTCAGATGGTTCAAAAACAAACAAAAGTTAATTGCAAGGCTTTAACAATAAAATTAGCTTTGCTATTAAGCCAATACTACTTTGCTTATAACCTAATCCTATTGATCTTGGACCTGTTTTTGTTGTTGTTTTATTGGATTCAGATATTAGAATACACTCAAGCCAATATCAATTACAGAAGAGTTAGAAGTAAGCTGTTTACTGATTTGCAAGAAGCATAGGGGGGCAATCCCAGGGGGAACATCAGCTCCATAGTGAAAACAGAGCAAGCAGCTCTAAGCAGCAAAGTCTCTCTTGGTTCTCCTATGTGAGAGCAACACAGCAACAGGTGGAGCATTTCTTGATGGCTGAACCCAGTCCATCACCACCCAGGAGAAAAGCCATTTCTTCATGTACCCAAGAGAATATAAAAGATCACTGAGTGTTATAAAAACATATTCCATATAAAAAGATATTGCAAGGGCCACATCTCCAACTGATGCTCAAGGGCATTCTCCTGACATCATTTAGGGAGCATTTAATTTTTGTTGTTCTAAAAATGCCAACTTGGGAGAGCAAGAGATAAGATATAAGATATATAGCCTGCTATCTCCTTGGGACCTAAAAGGCAAATAACTTAAATTTAGAAACACTAGCTATAAAACTTACTGAACCACACTCTCTTGTATTAATTTAGGCATTGGTATGCTTCCAAAAGTAAAAAGTATATGATCAAGTAAAAGTATATTCATCTCACTAGATGTATCAGAAGGTAGAATAAAATGTCAAAGAAAATAGAATGGGATGGAAAGTTGAGAATTTGAATACTGTACAATATTTCATACTCAAAGTATCTGTTTACATAATTATGTAATCTCAGCTAACAGACCACAGGGGGCAAAAAAAAAAGAATACCTAAAAGTTTTGGCAAAAAGTAAGCTTGCAAAATAATACAAAACAAGGGAGATACCAGATTCTCTCCCCACCAACACCATTAAAAGAACACCTTGCAAAAGTTATTTACATTAGCAGGAGAAGCTGTTTTCCCAGAGCTTGGAATAATTAAAGCTCAGTCATCACCATCTGAGGTGCTTGAATATATCTGCTGTGACTTGCCTCTCCCTAAGGAGCTGTAGCTGAAACCGATTTGCTAGTTTCATCAATTCAGTCAGGAACACATCATCCTCTCTGAACTCCAGCTCATCTGTGTAGATCCAGCGAAGCATTGTCATTGTCACCTCAGGATTAGCATCTGGTTAAAGAAAGAAAGTAGAAAAATTGAAAAAGCACTGAATGACACCCTTAGGCCTTCTTGAGGAACACCTTTAATTTAATACTAAAAAAAAAAAAAAAATTATGGGACACCCAACTCAAAGCAATACTGAGTCATTAAAAATGGCAACAAAGCACGAGGCATGGTGGTGCACACTGTAATCCCAGCAGCTTGGGAGGTTGAGACAGGAGGATCACAATTTCAAAGCCAGCCTCAGTAATGGTGAGGCGCTAACCAACTCCGTGAGAGCCTGTCTCTAAATAAAATACAAAATAGAGTTGGGGATGAGGCTCATTGGTCCAATGCCCCTGAGTTCAATCCCTGGTACCCCCCTCCCAAAAAAATAAATAAATAAATGGCAACAAAGCAGTCTGGGCAACATCCGACTCCAGGAAAATGAAAGTTTTACATAGGTTTATGGTTAGGGAAATGAAACCACAAAAATTACAGATCAAATCACCTAGGGACAATATCTGAAACATAAGGCAAAAGTTACCATTCTAATAAAATGATTTTACAAATAAAAATGGAAAGACAGGCACTCAATGAAAAAATGAAAAATGGATATAAACAGGTAATGCAGAAAGATAAACAAAAATTACTAATAAACATTATTATTATAAATAACCACATGCAAATTTAAAGTATCTTTTCTCAAGACTAGCAGATTTAAGAAATAAACAAACTTTCCCACAGCAGTTATACACACCAAATTATCCTAAGAACACAACTGGGACAATATGGCAAAATATAATACTAAGAAACTCAGCATGGTGTTGCTTTTAATTACAAAAAACTGGAACAAAAATCTTAAAAGTACAACAAGAGAGAACTGATTAAATAAAGAATAAAATATATGCAGTGGAAAAAATCTGCAGCAATTAAAAATCTACATCTACAATATGAAAAGTTATTTACTTTAGCATGTAAAAATAGGCTAAAATATATTATAAAACAATATTTCATTTTTGTTGCACATATTCATGGTTCATATATATATGTACCCATGTGTTTATGTGTTATATAACTATACATACTATATACACATGAAGTTTTGTCTATCTAAAGATAGAAGGATATGGGCTGGGGTTGTGGCTCAGTGGCAGAGGACTTGCCTAGCATGTGTGAGGCACTGGGTTTGATTCTCAGCACCACATATCAATAAATAAAATAAATGTCAGTGACAACTAAAAAAAAAAGATAGAAGAATACATATTAAAATATTAAACCAGGCATAATTAATAACTAATTTTATCTTTACTCTTGAACATTATTTGTAAAATGTTTTTTAAAGTTAAAATAAAAACTATACAGCAATTTGGAAGAACTGCTTGAGACAAATTGTGGCATAAAATATCTAAACTATTATTTCAACTAAAACCAACTTTTGATTAGTCAAAATAAGTCTAATGATGAGAATGATGTTCAAAGGACCACTTGAAGCTGGGTGTGCTATAGCACACCTGTAATCCCATCAACTCGGAAGGATGAGGCAAGAGGACTGAAAGTTCAGGGCCAGCCTCAGCAGCTTAGGCCCTAAGCAACTTAGTAAGATCTTGTCTCAAAATAAAAATTTTAAATTTAAAAGGGCTAGAGATTTGACTTAGCATCCCTGAGTTCAATCCCTAGTACCAAGGGAAAAAAAAAAAAAAAAAAGGACCATTTGAAATCATGGTCTTTATCAGTGGTTCTCAAAGTGTAGTCCTGGGCTGCCAGAATCAGCATCATAGAGGAGGAACTTGTTATAAAGTCCAAATCTCAGGCCTACACCAGACCTCAAAATCTGAAGATGGGACAAGCATTTGTGACTAAGTCCTCTATGTTATCCTGACCTTCACGAAAGTTTAACAAATGTGCCAGTAAAGTAGAGCATCTCTGTCATCCCAGTTCCTTGGAAATTTCGACAGAAGGACTGCAAGTAGAGCCCAGCTTGAGCAGTTTGACAAGACCCTGTCTCAAACGTAGAAAAAAAAAGGGTTGCGGGTATAACTCAGTGGTACAGCCTAACATGCTCAAAGCCCTGGGTTCAATCCCCAGTACTGAAGGGGAGGAAAAAAAAAATAAAGAAAGAAAAAGAAAAACTCTTAATTATTTATAAGAAGTATAATAAGAGCCAATAACATTTTATTAATAATTAGGCAATAGTTCATTAGCTCTCATTACATAGAGTGGTGAGGAAAGATCTAAAGAGAGTAATGTCAAATGGAAATTGAAGACCTCTGATTTATGTGAATCAGGTAAAATCTACCATCACCTGAAATGATCAGGCATTACAAGAAAAAAAAAATGAATAGTGGGGAGAAAAAGTGAAATACCAGTCATTATGTTAAAGTTTGATTCTTTTTTCTCTTCTTTGGTAATATAGTAACAGCATTTTAGAAATGTTTTACGGGGAAACATTTTAAAATTAAACAGAAAGTTAGATTCATTTTAAAAATTTACTTAAGAACAAGTACTTCAACTAAGCTTTAGGTATTTCTTTGGGATTTTTTTTTTTTTTTTTTTTTTTTTTTTTTTTTTTTTTTTGTGGTGCTGGGGATTGAGCCCAGGGCCTTGCACAACATCTCCACTCCTTTTATTTTATGTTGAGACAGGGTCTTGTTAACTTGCTCAGGCGGGCCTTGAATTTATAATCCTCCTGCCTCAGTCTCCTGACAAGCTAGAATTACAGGTGTACACCACCACACTGTAAACTAGATTTAATACTTATATCATCTTAATAAAAAAGAAAAAAAAAAAAGGTGGGTCATGCAACTGTCCAGAGTTGCTCCAAATGTGAAAACACAAACTATTCCTCTCATATAGCCTTATTTTGGAAAGACAGCTTCTTCTTATCTGATAACAGAATTATCACTACCACTGCCTGTGGGAGGCCATCCTCAAACATGATTTGAGTTACCTCCCTGGCTGGGTGAGAGGCGCTTGGACACAGCGGTGTTAAAGCCATCCCACAACCCTGTCCCAGATACGAGGGCTTGTCCATGCAGAGGTGTGCCTGGCCACACTGACCTGAAGACCCAATCGCTGGCCCTGACCTTGGGATGCTGCCCCCCTTAACCTTCACTGGATGGGATTTTCCCTTGAATTTTTTTGTTCCCCAATAAAAGCTCACTCCCTGGCGTGCGCTCTCGAGCTCGCTCGCGCTCTCTCTCTCTCTCTCTCTCTCTCTCTCTCACTGGCCTCTTCTGTAAACCTCAACACGGCATTAGGTGGCTGGAGGCGGGAGCTAGGAGAAGCCTTCTAGGAGCTGGGGTTTAAAGGTAAATGAGGGGCTGGGGATGTGGCTCAAGCGGTAGCGCGCTCGCCTGGCATGCGTGCGGCCCGGGTTCGATCCTCAGCACCACATACAAACAAAGATGTTGTGTCCACCGAGAACTAAAAAATAAATATTAAAAAAATTCTCTCTCTCTCTCCTCTCTCACTCTCTCTTTAAAAAAAAAAAAAGGTAAATGAGAGTCTGTCTCTTTAATTAAAACTAACTAGCAATTTCTTATGCATCGAACCTTCTTTTATGAAGCTCACGCTGGTCGGGTGGCAGAACTGCCCCCCAACATCTTTCTTGTAGTAATCTCTCTTTAATTGTATGAAAATTTGGTTGATTTCTTTTAATTGCCAAAACCAGTAAGATTTATTTGTACGACAAACAAACCAAACTTAAATAATGATTAAAAATATCTTTTTTAAACCACCTTAAACAGCAATTTCCTGGGATGCTTTAATATTTCAAGCAAAATGAGGTTCAAGTTATTTCTAAGCTTTCTCATTTTGGTCTCTTCCTTTAATCTCCAAAATATATGGAGAATAAATTCATTCTGAGATTCATGCTAAGCAGCCAATAGTACAAAGATGGGCCACAGGGCGGGTGTGTACTTCCAACTGTATTCTTTTAGGCAAATTGAACAGTCTATCGGTTTCCAGCCTACTTACAGGAACAGCTAGTTTAGGAAATAGCCATAAAAGTTAGATGACACTATATACCAGGAGTTCTCTTCTTCTTTTTTCCTTTTTGTACTGGGGAACGGAACCCAGGGTCACTCTACCACTGAACTACATCTCCAGCCCCTTTTGTTTATTTTGAGATAGGATCTTGCCCAGGCTGGCCTTGAACTTGCAATCCTCCTGCCTCAGCCTCCCAGGTAGACTAGGAGTTCTCTTTAAACTCATCAGACTTAAGAGAAACTAGTTTGCCACCATGCCATGCATGGAATATCTACTGCTAGAGGCAATCACTCCCTCAATAGACCCCAGCACACAAACCTGAAAATTCTGTGACTTGAAAGAAGAAAAGTAACAGCCAAACTTCTGTTTCACTGTAGTCCAGAATGATGTAGACATACTTTGGAGAACTTGAGATTATGAGGCCAAAGGTTTTGTTTTTGTTTTTAATTTGATTTTAAATGAATATTTTATAAGACATTTTAAAATGAAGGGAATAAGCTTATCTGTATGCAATTAGCCATTAAATACAGAATCCTGAATTAATTAATTCTGTTTTTTAAGTCCTCTAATCCATCAAAAGCTGAGAAACATGTTTTGAATCTTCTTCAAATGAATTGGGTTTATTCTTTTTTTTAATAGTTGGACACAATACCTTTATTTCACTTATTTATTTTTATGTGGTGCTAAGGATCGAACCCAGGGCCTCGTGGGTGCGAGACGAGCGCTCTACTACTGAGCCACAACCCCAGATCCCTATTCTTTTTTTTTTTTTAACCTCCGGTTTAATTAAATTCTGAGTTTCTAACTATTTTCCTTCTCTACATAAAAATTTTTGATTAATAAAATTAAAAATTCTTGGAAGACTGTACCTTTAATCAATAAACACATTTTGGTCCAATGAAAGATATACCCTTATATATAACCTCTTGGAATAAAATTAAACACTAAATCATACTTATAAATAATCTCAGGGTCAAAAAGAAATACTAACAAGGACAAGAATTTCAGTTCTGTT
The DNA here is from genome assembly GCF_964194105.1 of Spermophilus citellus. Classification (NCBI taxonomy): domain Eukaryota; kingdom Metazoa; phylum Chordata; class Mammalia; order Rodentia; family Sciuridae; genus Spermophilus; species Spermophilus citellus. The sequence continues at coordinate 25,444,887 of NC_138199.1, read as the reverse complement.
ATGATAGGGTAACAACCTATCCTATTATAACTGATTATGGCTAAAACTACAGAAAAACAAGTACCCGAGGATTTGGAAAAGTAAAGAAAAGCAAGGTAATTATGAAGAAAAGCAAAATTTAAGAGCAACCACACTGGATGAGTTTCCCAATTCTTTTTTTACTCTTTTGGCTCTGCCCTGAAGGTGGACTCCAGTAAAGGAGCAGAACTGCCACAGTTACCATAGGAATGGCTAAAAATGCCAATAAAAAACAGTCTTTCTGGCCAACTGAGCCAGGAAAAGGAGCCCCTCAAAACTAAATAACTAGGAAAATTCCAAAGTAAAGATAGCCAGGAAAGGAGATCTTCTAATTTTGTGTATGAACCTGCACTGGTTTGGGGCTCATCTCTGAGCTACTCATGCATGAACAATCCAATCCCATCTGGCTTTAAGAATTAAAGGGAGCTGGGCTTGGTGGTGTGTGCCTGTAATCCCAACTACTCAGGACACAGAGACAAGGGAGGATCACAATTTTGAGGTTAGCCTCAGCAGTTTAGCAAGGCTCTAAGCAACTTAGTTAGACTGTGTCAAAATAGAAAGGGTTGGGGAAGCAGTTCAATGGTAAATAATCCCTGGATATATTCCTAGCACTAAAAAAAAAAAAAAAAAAAAAAAGAAAAAAGAAAGAAAGAAAAAGAAAAGATATCTATATAGCTACCCATAGATGATCACACAGCTCTTTCTGTCTGAAACTAGAGATTCAACATTTTTCAGAAGTTTATACAGGACTCAGAGTCCACAAAGCATAACAGAACATATCATGAGATCCAAGATAAGATAAAATCCAAAATTATGACATAGGAATAACCAGGAAAATGTGTCCATTTCTTACATTAAATACAATTGACAAAGCTGGGCACAGCGGTTCACACCTATAAAACCAAGGACTTCAGAGGCTGAGGCAGGAGATGGCAAGTTCAAGGTCAGCCTGGGCAATTTGGCCACACCCTATCGAAAAATAAAAAACTAAATAAATTAAAAAGACTAGGGATATAGCTCAGTAGTGTCCAGGGGAGGGAGAAAGCCAAATCAACAGATGCCAGACCTGAAATGACTCAGTTGTTGAATTTATCTCAGACTTAAGAGCACCCAAATATAACTATGCTTCAAGAGTTGAAGAAAAGCAAAGTTAAAATGAAAGGACAGGCATTTTTTCAGCAAAGAGATGATTTAAAAAAAGGAACAAGCACAACTTATAGAACTGAAAAATACAATATTTTTAATAAAAATTCACCCAATAAGCTCAAAAGAAGAATGAAAATGACAACAGAAAAAGTCAATTAATTTGCAGATTAAGAGAATTAACCAATCTGATGAGAAAAAAAAAATTAAGGAGACCTGTGAGACAAAAGGTTTAGTAATATGTGTAACTAGAGTCTCAGAAGGAGAGACAAAGATTAAAGAAAAGAATATTTGAAAAAATGATAGTCAAGAACTTTCCTAATTTAGTGAAAACTATAATAATAGAATCAAGATCAGTGAACTCCAGAAAGAAAATAATATTCAGACATATCATATTCAATTAGATGAAAAGTAACCATAAATAAGAAATCTTAATCATCTCATCATACCCATTAGGATGGCCATTATCAAAAACACAAAAAGTAGCAAGCATTGATAAGGATATGGAGAAATTAGAACCCTGTGTACTACTGGTAGGGATGTAAAATAGTCCAGTCACTACGGAAAACAATATGGCAGTTCCTCAAAAAATTAAAAATTTTTAAATTTATTTATTTATTTATTTTTTTGTGGTGCTAGGGATTGAACGTAGGGCCTTGTGCATGCGAGGCAAGCAATCTACCAACTGAGCTTGAGCTATATCCCGAGCTAATTTTTTTAAATACTCCAGATACACTGGTTGGAGTGTATCTCAGGGGCGTGTATAGGTCCTTGGGTTCAATCCCCAGTACTAAAGAAAAAAAAAGTAAATAAATTAAAATATAATACTATTTAAATTACCCAAAAGAAGGCATGAACAGAACACAGGAGAAAAAAAGAGGGGATGAACAGTTTAAAACAAAAAAATGAAACAGTAGCCTTCATTATTTAAAACAACAACAACAACAACAAAACAAAACAAAACACATTAACTATTAATGAACCTAAGCCAGGTGTGGTGGTACACTCCTGTGATCCCAGCTACTTGGAAGGCTGAGCAGGAGGATCATAAGTTCAAGGCTATTCTGAGCAACTGGGCAAGATCCTATCTCATTATAAATTTTTTTTAGAAAAGGGCTGGGGGTGTACCTCAGTGGCACAGTGCTTACCTACCATGTGTGAAACACAGGGATTCAATCCCCAGCAACAACATGTGAAAACATATGAAAGGATATCTACATAGCTACCCATAGATGATCACACAGATCATTCTGTCTGAATCTAGAGATTCAACACACACACACACACACACACATACACACAAAACTTCTATTTCTAAAGTACAACCGATGTTATGAGAACCTTTAAGGAATTCATAGAATTAGGCAAAAAAGAAATCACAAAAATACTGAACAATCAGCCACCTTGATGTAACTGACATTTTTTATAGCATACTACATCCAACAACTGCAGAATACATTTTCTTTTCAAGTGCTTACAGCAGATTCATCAAGACAGATCATAGGCTGAGCCATAAAACAAGTTCCCAATAAATTTTAAGGTGTCAAAATCACATAAAGTATATTTTCTTTCTGTAATAGAATCAAATTAGAAATTAGTAAGAATTAATTATCTAGAAATAACTCAGATATAAGGAAAATAAGCAACATGCTTCTATTTTTTATATTTTTTTATTGATTGTTCAAAACATTACAAAGCTCATGATATATCATCTTTCATACATTCGACTCAATTGGGTTATGAACTCCCATTTTTACCCCAAGCAACATGCTTCTAAACAGTTCATGGGCCAAAGAAGAAATCACAAGCAAAATTAGAAAATAATCTGAACCAGGCGCAGTGGCACACAGCTGTAATCCCAGCAGCATGGGAGGCTGAGGCAGGAGGATCTCTAACTCAAAGCCGGCCTCAGCAATGGTAAGGCGCTAAGCAACTCTGTGAAACCCTGCCTCAAAATAAAATACAAAATAAGGCTTGGAATGTGGCTCAGTGGTTGAATGCCCCTGAGTTCAATCCCTGGTACCAAAAAGAAAAAGAAAAGAACCTGAACTACATGATAAATTCATAGGATTCACCTACAAAAATATCTATAGGGACTTAAGAGCTTTGAATGCTTATATCAGAAGATCTAGAATAAGTTATATAAGGTTCCACTTTAAGAAACTAATGAAGCAAGCCAGGCGTGGGCCCATGCCTATAATCCCAGCTAGGAGAGAGGCTGATGAGGATCTCAAATTCAAGGCCATCCTCACCGATTTAGCAAGGCCCTAAGCAATTTAACACTGTCTTAAAACAAACAAAACCATAAAGTGGGGGGGGGGGGGGGGAAGAGGCTACAAATGACACCTAAGAAGTCACATAGAAAAGACCATATGCTTTATGCTTCCATTTATATGAGTCCATAAAATGCAAACATCTATAACAACTGAAAGCGGATCAGTGGTTACATGGGGGTGAAAATGGAAAAAGAGAGATTACAAAGAGACACAAAAAATTTTTTTGGAGAGAAGGAAATGTTTGTTTATTATTTTGCAGTAATGGGGATTGTTCTAGGTAAGTACACTAAGTACACAAGTACATTCCAAACCTTATTTACTTATTATTTTGGTACAGGGGATTGAACCCAGGGGCACTTTACCCTAGTCCTTTTTATTTTGAGACAGCATCTTGTTAAGTTGCTGAGGGTCTTGTTAAATTACCCAGGCTGGCTTCAAACTTAAAATCCTTCTGCCTCAGCCTCCTCAGTAGCTAGGATTACAGGAGAGTGCCACCCTTCCCTGCAAAATGTTTATCTAATTGTGATGATAGTTTCACAGATATATCCATAAGCCCAAACAAATCAAACTGTACATTTTAATTTGGGCAGTTTATTGGACTTCCATTGAAATAAAAAGCAACCAAAAGTTAATGATGTAGATTCTACAACTGCCTGAGTTCAAATGCCAGTTCTATATTTACTAGGTGAATGACCCCTGGCTAGCTAGTTAATACTGCTATGCTTCATAGTCTCTTATTTAAAATGGAAATAAAGAACAATACCATCTTTGAGTGTTGTTTTAAAGATAAATCAGTCAATAAATGTAAAGCTCTCAGCCACTACTTAGTAACTGCTATTTATAATTTCACTACTATTATAACAACTATATAGAAAATTAATCATAAGGGCAAGAGTACCTATTAAAATAAATTTGAGGTGGGGCTGGGGTTGTGGCTCTGTGATAGAGCACTTGCCTAGTATGTGCGAGGCCCTGGGTTCGATCCTCAGCACCACATAAAAATAAATAAATAAAATAAAGGTATTGTGTCCAACTACAACTAAAAAATAATTTTTTTTAAAAGAGAGAGTGAGAGAGGGGAGAGAGAGAGAGAGAGAGAATTTTTTTTAATATTTATTTTTTTTTTAGTTCTCGGCGGACACAACATCTTTGTTGGTATGAGGTGCTGAGGATCGAACCTGGGCCGCACGCATGCGAGGCGAGCGTGCTACCGCTTGAGCCACATCCCCAGCCCTAAAAAATAAATTTTAAAAAATAAATAAATAAAATATTTGAGGTGCAACCAGATTCACACAATGAAAAAGTCTGTATCCTAAACTTTTTAGAATATGAGATAAGCCTGGTACAATGATGCATGCCTGTAATACCAATGACTCAGGAGGCTGAAGCAGGAGTATTCCAAGTTCGAGGCCAGGGTCAGCAACTTAGTGAAACCCTGTCTCAAAATAAAAAATATAAAGGACTGGGGATATTCAGTGATAGAGCACCCACTGGGTTCAAACCTCAGTACCAAAGAAGAAAAGAGGAAAAGATAAATTAGTTACATGATTTAAAAAGAAAAATAAAAGTTGAAAGAATTCCAGAGAAATATTTAATATAGGTAAAAAGAAATTATTGAATTGGCTAAACATAAATCAAAAAGAACAATTAAGAAGTCCAAACCAAATTTAAATAAACCAACACAGACAAATTTAGAAAAATCAAAGACTGGAGAGAAAAACATAAAATCAACATTTAGGATTAAGTAAAGGGATATGAGAACAAATAAATTTTTTTGAGCTCTGAGAGAATGAATCCCTAGGCTGGGGCTGAGTTGTTGGCAGGAGGCCATAGGCTGTTTGAGTGTCCACATGATGTGAGAGCTAACTTCCCTTAAAGATAACAATCCAAAGGAAAGATCAAGGAGAAAGCCACAATGCTGTTTCCAAACCTGTCTCTGAGGTAACATGTTCTCACTTTTATCACATTCTATTCATGAGAAGTGGGTCAGCCTATCTTTAAGAGGGGCATTAGAATCTACTTTTGAAGGGAGGACTATCAAAGAATTTGTGAGCATATTATTTATTTATTACCAGGGGCTTCAATAGCCAGGGGCACTTCACCACTGAGCTACCACCCAGTTTTTTGTTTGTTTGTTTGTTTTTTTACTTTGAGATAGGGTCTCAACAGATTGCTTAGGGCCTCTCTAAATTGCTGAGGCTGGCCTCAAACTTGCCTCAGCCTTCTAAGTCACTGGGAACAGGAATGCATCACCACGCTAGGCATATAAGCATATTTTAAAACTTTCATAGATGCTATCAAAAGGAACATAACAGCAGCAAAAGTTAATGCTGAAATTGAAATTCTTGAGCTAGTAGTCACATAATATTCAACAGATGTCAAGTATTGCTGTATCTCTTGAAAAGTTGAAATAGCACACAAATCCTCCTGAGTTTGCTGCAGTACCTTGGGGTGCCTCAGAACAGAGTCTGGGAACCTAAACTCATTCCATGTATAATGCAACCTCCTGAGATAGTGTTTCAGTGAATAGCTCTGCTAACCAGAATGAAAAAGAGGAAGTGAATAGCTCTGCTAACCAGAATGAAAAAGAGAAAAGAAAGATGCTTTCTACTCTTTAGAAAGGCTTGACAGGACCCAGAACACATTCCAGGAGAGCTGAATAACTCATACCCTAAGCTCTTATGCCAGGAATCATAAGATCTTTGCTTGAGAAAGCATGCAAGAAACCCTAGCTTCAAACAGCCATTCTAATGCACTGGAACCTCTCATGTTAGCTGCTAGTGATAAAATGCTAGAGGAGACTATAAATAATCATTGTGCCTGAAGCAAACTGCTTTAACTCAGAAAAACGTAAATATAGTACTCTCCTCTGGGCATCAAGATTTGTCATATTCTCTTGGTCTAAAAGCATATCCTTGCTCCAGGAACAGTATCTTTATAAATTTATATATATATTTTAAATATATAATTTTTTATTTTTATTGAGCTATAGTTGACAAATAAAACTACATATATTTATAGTATACAACAGATTTTTTGTTGTTGTTTTGTTTTTCCAATACTGAGGTCCCAATCCAGAGCCTCAGGCATGCTAGTCGATCATGCACTTTACCACTGAGTTACATCCCCAGACCTAATATGATGTGTGTGTACATATAGATATGTGTATGTATATATGTGTGTGTGTATATATGTATGCTTTGCAAAATGGTTAAAGCAAGCTAATTAACATCTATCACCTCACAAACTTATATATTGACACTTGATAAAAAGCAAATTTAAAACATAAACTGGAAAAAAAAGATAGCCTAGTCAATAAATGGTGCTGGGAAAACTGGAAATCCAAATGCAGCACAATGAAATTAAACCTCTCCTCTCACCCTGCACAAAAATCAACTCAAATTGGATCAAAGACTAGAATAAAAACCCTGCATCTAACAGAAGAAAAAGTAGGTCAAATCGTCATCATGTCAGCTTAGGACCTGACTTCTTGAACAAGACTACTAAAGAGCAAGAAGTAAAATCAAGAATCAATAAATGGGCCAGGCATGGTGGCTCCTGCCTGAAATCCCAGCAGCTCCGGAGGCTGAGGCAAGAGGATCACAAATTCAAAGCCCACCCTGGCAATGGCGAGGCACCAAGCAAATCAGTGAGACCCTGTCTTTAAATAAAATACAAACAAAGCTGGGGATGTGGCTCAGTGGTTGAGTGTCCTGGTACAAAAAAAAAAAAAAAAACCAGTATATGATCTGTTGTGTTTTACCAATTCTTCCCCCCCCCCCCCCCCCCCGTGGTACTAGGGATTGAACCTAGGGGACTCAAACAGAGCTACATCCCCATCCCAACTGAAAGCCACATTCCCATTCCAGTCCTTTTTATTTTTGTTTCAAGACACGGTCTTGCTAAGTTGCCAAGTTTGGCTTCCAACCTGTGATCCTCTTATCTCAATCAGTTTCCCAAGCTGCTAGGATTACAGTATGTAATTTTAGTACACCTAGCTGTACTAAAATTCTTATAATAATCAACAACAGAATTAATAAAACCTGTCTCAAATAAATTTAAAAAAAGTAAAAAGGGCTGGGGATATAGCTTAGTGGTACAGCATCTGTGGGTTCAATCCCTAGTACTGGTAAAAAAAAAAAAAAAAAAAAGGGGGGGCTGGGGATGTGGCTCAAGCGGTAGCGCGCTCGCCTGGTGTGCGTGTGGCCCTGGTTCGATCCTCAGCACCACATACCAACAAAGATGTTGTGTCCGCCGAGAACTAAAAAATAAATATTAAAAAAATTCTCTCTCTCTCCTCTCTCTCTCTCCTCTCTCACTCTCTCTTTAAAAAAAAAAAAAGAATTAAAATTGATTTTGAAGATTTTTTCCCCCTTTCAAGAAATCTCAATAAGACAAAAACTTCAAAAGAAAAATGCTGAGGGGACTGGGGTTGTAGTTCAGTGGTAGAGCACTTACCAGGCATGTGTGAAGCCCTGAGTTCAATCCCTAATACCACATAAACCAAAATAAAGGCATTATGTCCATCTACAACTACTGTGCTGTCAATGGAATCCAATCTATTATTGGATCAGCTTGGTTTGTTTGGGTCATTTTCCTCCCGTTTCTTCATATTGTCCATATATCTTCCTCTCTAGCAGTGTGGATTCAAGGGTCGCTCTGCTCCTACAGAATGGAGGGCCAGCCAGGGTGGAAGCCATCCACTGCTGTTCCTTTCACCCGGTGGGTGGGCCGGGGTCACAGCAGTCTGCTCCTGATACTTTCTTTATCAGCTCAATTTAGCCTCTTTAGTACCACATAGTTTAGCAATTGTATTACTGTATTTATAGTTCTGGCCTAAAATGTTAATTGCCTGTTGTTCCCAACAGAGTATGAGCTCCATATGGCAGGGAAAATATTATAATCATCCTGGTACATGGAAATAGAACCTTATAAACTGGCAAACTTTCTAAATAAAGACATAAATCAGTAGCACTGTCACACAACTTATCGATTCCACAAATATGTCCTTGGTTAGTTGATTATATATTTATTTATATATGCCGTGCATGATAGGCAAGCATTCTATCACCACACTACACCCCCAACCCAATGTATCCTAACTTTTGGACTTATGCCTGGATATTCTCCTCATATTATAATTCTCATATTATTAATAGCATAATAAAATAGCCCAATGCATCCATTACTATTCTTTTAAAATAGTACTTAAAGTGTATAACATTATGTATGAAATGATTACTATACTGAAATAAATTAACCTATCTATCACCTCACATAGTTACCCAAACCTATTTAAAAAAAAAATTTTTTTTTTTGAGCGGGGGTTACTGGGACTTGAACCCAGGGGCACTCTACCATTGAGCTAAGTTCCCAGTCTTTGTTCAAAAATTTTTTTCTTTTGAGATAGGATCTCACTAAATTGCTTAGGGCCTCCTTAAGGTATTGAGGCTGATCTCGAATCTTTGATCCTTCTGTCTCAGCCTTTTGAATCACTGGAATTATAGGCATGTACCACCACACCTGGCCCAAAGGTGTTATAATTCTAAAGGCTAGCTGAATGCAGTAGGGCACACCTGTAAACCCAGGAGTTTGGGAAGCTGAGGCAAGAGGACTGTAAGTTCAAAGCCAGCCTCAGCAAAATCTAGGCACTAAGCAACACAGTGAGACCCTACCTCAAAGTTAAAAATAAAAAAGGGCTAGGCGTGTGGCTTAACAGTCAAGTGCCCCTTGGTTCAATCACCAGTGCCCGCCCCCCCAAAAAAATTCTAAATGCTAATGATATCCTTTGATTTTAAAGAAAAAATACTGTTATTCTTTATAGTAACTGTTAATCAGAGTTAAATATTTTCAGAAGAGAAAAAGTATTCTGCAAGTTACAAAATTTTAACCAACCCTGAAGGACTTTCTCCTTACAGTACAGGCAGAATTGTTTTTTCTGCACATACTTCTATGTTTATGACATTATCACTATATAAAATGAGTCTCTGAAAAGCTATTCCTATTTTATGAATCCTAATAACATTTTAGATACTCAAATATTTAAGATTTTTATTAAAGAGGGCTGCAGTTGTGGCTCAGTGGGAGAGCCTAGCATATGTGAGGCACTGGGTTTGATTCTCAGCACCACAAAAAAATAAATGAATAAAATAAAGGTCAAACAACTTCTAAAAAAATTTTTTTTAATTTTTATTAGGAATTAAACACAAGAATCCACAAATGACAAGCTAAGGAGATTCACCAAATATTTAAGCAGTTCTCGGTCTCCATCAATTGAATAGAAAAATACTTTACTTTCACTAAACCACAAATATTTCAAGATGACACACATAACTTTCTACCAGGAGTTCTTGTACTATCAATTTTGTGTCCCTGATGGGTCAGAGGCTCACCTGACAGGTCCAGTTCCTCAGTGGAAGACAAGTTAGCCAGACTCCAGCTGTCACTACGGGCTGCCAGGACAAACTTATGAGCACTGATGTGCCTGCCTCCAACCTTTATTTTCAGATCACTGGTGAAAAAATTCACAGATATAAAAAGAAAAATATCATAATTAGATATAACTAGAATTCACAACTAATAAATACATGGGTACTGACTGATCAACATGCATCTGCAAAAGAAAAAAAAATCACAACAAAATTATTTCTATACACTAGCTCTGAATTCTAATGGATCATGTTTATAATATGTTGCTAGAAATGTTTTCTGTTGACTTTAATTCACATGGTATGCAGTGCTTTTAAATATAACTTCTATAAGTTAAGCAGGATGATTAATTAATATATAAAATAGATTTTTTTTTTTCAGAACAGATTAAGATAAACCATTAGGAGAGAAAGATAGAAAGTTTAAACCCTGTGATGACAGCTCTGAAACTATGGTGCTGCTGTGCTCTATATTAATGCTCAAGCAAGGTTAAACAGAAAAACTATGAACAAATTAGCTTTGACAAATCAGTCAAGAATATGGAAATCAATACCTGTTCCCAGCAGAAACATTCAGAGCATTTATTAATGAGCATTTAAGAGGAGAAGAAATCTTTTATTTTTTTTTCCATATTTACGACATATCAAATGTGAAAAGAGCTTCCCAAATAGGTATTTACACCTACCTCTGAAATGTCAATGCTAAGGTAGAAATGCACCTGGGCAAGTAACAATGATGACCCACTGGGCTGACATGAGCATGTGCCATATGGCTATGTTGGCAGCAATACAGTCATTCATTATTATCATCCTCTGCTTGTATTTATATATTCCTTTTTATTTTCTTATTACCCTTTAAAATTATTAAAATTATTTATATCTTTAGAAATTAAATAGACAAAAACTATTACATGGGGGGAATAAAAGAAAAGAAGCTATTACATGAATTAACTCATCCACATAAAAGGAGACTAACAGAATATTGTTGTTTCTTCTTTTTTATTTTTCATGGTACTAGGCGTTGAACCCAGGGCTTCATGCATGCTAGGCAAGCACTCTACCACTGAGCTACATGCCCAGCCCTCCTTTTTAAAAAGGAAAAATATATATATTTTGAGACAGGGTCCTTTTTTTTTTTTTTAAATATTTTTAGTTGTAGATGGACACAATACCTTTATTTTATTTATTTACTTTTATGTTGTGCTGAGGATCGAATCCAGTGCCTCGCACATACTAAGGCAAATTCTCTACCACTGAGCTACAACCCCAGCCTGAAGCAGGGTCTTGCCAAATCCCACAGGCTGGCCTCAAATATGAAATTTTCCTGACTCTGCCTCCTGAGTAGCTGGGGTTATGGATATGCACCATTTCACCCAGCTCAAATATTGTTTCCATGTTAACACTTGATAAATTATGCCCCACAAAATAGTATCTAGAACAAGCTTTATAATTCCATAAGAGCATTGATAGTTGTAGTTCTAGTAAAGACCAAGCTGTAACTCATTAGACCACAAGATTAAAAATATTTATTATTGTAAGTTGTTATAGTAAAAACAATGTATTCATCAATAAAGAAGAAATAGAACTAATATTCTATTTAAAACAACATAAAACCGCCTCAAATTACATACAAGGGTAGTTTTAAGAACTGAATGAAAATACAAACTATTTAGAAAACACATGGTGGCATGTGCCTGTAATCCCAGTCAGTGAACTTAGAAGGCTGAGAGAGGAGGATCATGAGTTTAAGGCCACCCTAAGCAACTTAATGAAACCCAGTCTCAAAATAAAAGTAAAAAAAGGTCTGGGAATATAGGTGCCTTTGAGGTCAATCCCCAGTACAACAAAAAAGAATTCGATTCTGGGCTGGGGTTGTGGCTCAGCAGTAGAATGCTTGCCTAGCACATTCGAGGCCCTGAGTTTGATCCTCAGCAGCACATAAAAATAAATAAACAAAATAAAGGTATTGTGTCCAACTACAACTAAAAAATAAAATATCAAAAAAATTTTTTTAAAAAAAGGAAATAGATTCTAAAAACTTACATGGATTTTCATTGTCTGTACTGTTTCAACTATAAGTCCAAAAGCCACAAAAAAATTCTAAAACTAAATATTTCTATAACACTATTCATAAATATCAGGTCAATTTTTTTTCTATCTTTTATAGTCTGACATACCAAAGGGAAATAAAGATAAGGATTTTATTAATAATTTTCAAACACACAAATCAGAACTGGGGGTATAGCTCAGGGCACAGGACCTGTCTAGCATGTGAAAGACCCGGGTTTGATCCCCAACACTGCAGAAAAGTAAATTTAAAAAGAGGATTTTCTTTAAAATATGAAAACTAGGATGCTATCACTGGAGAGCATATACAAATAAAGTTTCTTGCTAGCGTTTCTCAAACATTTCAATGAGAAAAACCACAAACTTGGTTGGTAAAATACTGAATCCAATAAAAAATATATAAAACCATCATTTTTAACTACCTTATGGAGACAAAAGCCTTCTCTTGACCTAAAATAAAAATAAAAGATATGTACCCGTTTCTTCCACATTTCTCAACAGAAAAAATTTCAAACTGTATATCAGTTACTGCAGTTATCAAAATGCACATAAAAATAATAGTTCTTCAACAAAATGCAGGTTATGAGACAAAGGTAGTTTTTTACTATCTTGGCAAGAAGATACTTGCTTTAAAAATTGATTTCTCAATTTTAGTTATCCCCTTCTCAAGGGCTCAGTCCTTTATGAAGGTTCCATTCCCCACCTCTTACTCAATTATAGATAACAGGGCGGGATATAGCTCAGATTATAGAGTGCTTGCCTTGAATGCACAGAGCCCTAGGTTCAATTCCCAGCACCACAAAAAAAAAAAAAAAAAATGAAAACAATTGTAGATAATAAGATAAGTATTCAACCTTCTTTAGGGAAAAGGCAGGTTTTAAAAGCTGAAGGGAGACACACTGGCATTATAAAACCATACTATAACTGAGCAAGTAAAAAGTGACCAGAGTGGAATCTGCCCGTTCTCATTCCCATTATCTCCTAGAAAGACTACAACATAATGAATGTAGTCAAATGACATGTAATTGAGAAGATAAATGATGGGAGCCAACAGGGAAAAGCCTTTAAGCATGGGAGAGACATGTCAGTAACAGACTTATGTTGGACTCCCTTGGGCCAGCAGAAAACAGTTTTCATTTGTCTATAGAAAACAGCAGGAGGAAAGACAATGAACTATATTTGACAAGAAGCTACACATGTATTCAATTTGTGTAACTTTCCTTTACTCAGAATAAATACCTACTCTTTGTGGAGGGGAGGAAAGGTATTAGAGTTTTCTTCCTTTTAGAAATGATTAAGATGGTAAATAGTAGTTCAAGATTTTGATCTACTTTAGGTATTATAATTTATTTGGAAATATCACCAATTCTTACCTAGTCCAATCATCTATGTCCCTTAGAGCAATATCCTTTCTTCTATGCACACTCACACCTTTTTTTTTTTCCATATCCACCATCCCAATTTAGTCCTCCATTATTTCTGATTTGTACCACATGCAACATCACAAGTGCTCTCCCTGCTCTTTTCTCTACAGTTTCACTTATATGACCTGAGCAGGTTCATCTTCCTAAATACCACTTGCATTATGAAAATCTTCAAACTCAAAAACACTCTACTGTACTTCCTGAAGGATCATGTCCACACTCCTCACCTGAGCATCCATCCTACCTTTTTCACCTCTCCTACTGCTCTCCTCCTAGGTTACCACATACCCTAAACTGTCCTCTAAACTCTCTGTTTCTCTGAGCCTTTTCTTAGTCACTGCCCTTACTTATAGTATCAATGTCTTTACCTACTGAATCCCATCTATTCTTTAACATCTACCTCAAACTTCACTTAATAACAACAGCTGACAATTAGGCACTTACAATATGCCATGCACTACCCTAAGTACTTAACATGTATTTATTAAGTAAAGCCTCACAATGACCTTTAGGTAAGTAGTAAATCCATCTTACAGATTAGGAACTTGAGATGTGATATAGCTTGAAATCACACAGCTAGTAAATGGCCAGCTGGGATTCTTCTGATTCATCATCTTCTTTTTTTGACAAGGCTGGCCTCAAACTGGCAGTCCTCCTGCCTCAACCTCCTGAGTAGCTGGGATTACAGGTGTGTGACACCATGCCCAGCACCACCTGAGCTTCAAACACAGGCTGTATGGCACCACAATTCAACAGCCAAGCTATATTGCCCACTAGACCTAGGATGACTTAGATCTAGGATGGCTTTCACCATCTGAAGAGAAAGTAACCTCTCCCCTTCGGATTCCCAGACATGTAAGCTAATTTCTTTTCAAATTAGCAAAGCTATCACCACGATTCCCACACTTTGTGCTAGACAGAAGCAATAAAAAAAAAGAGAAAAAAACTTTGCTTCAAGGAACTTAAATGCTAGGGAATAAAGGCTTGCTAATAATTCTTATTAGAGAGAAATAACTTTGGCAAGAAAATAAACAGTTGCAGTATGTTGTGATGTGGCCCAGGAGAAAAGCAAGAGGGCTCACTTCTGTGTCCAAGATCTCACCTGTACTGCTCTTGCTCATACAGGTCTGCCACTATCGTCAGCAACCGGCTGATGAAGGACTCACTGCTGTTTTCCTTGTTTGCTTGTGCAGCCAAAAGAGTGCATCTCTTCTCTGTCTCTGCCAATTTCTTCTGCAGCTTGACATACTCTTGCCGGAGAAGCATCAAGTGCTTCTCCAACTTGGACACCTCCTCTGAAAGGGAAACAAAGAAGCAAGTTTACTAGTGCAGGCATAAAGCAGATAGCATTTACTATGCCTTCATCCCACAGAAGGGAAGTGAAAAAAATGATGAGTTACATGACAATTCTATTACTTGATTATAGTCCTACAGGATCAGGAATGGTCTTATTTCCAGATGCTGGTCACTGGGCCAAGAAGATCATCATACACATACAAATTTGCAGGCTCTGCCCTGCAAATTCCTTATCGTAAAGTCAGGCGCCTCAAGAAAAAAAGGCTATCAGAATCACCTAGGAGATTTTTTTCAAACCACTAATAGTAATAACTTTTACATGTCACATAATCTTCTAAAAGCTTTACAAGAATTCTCTCATATAATCTTCATAACAACCCTATGATGTAGGCACTATCACCAGTAACACTTCACTGAAAAGGACATGGGGGTACAGGGAAATTATGAATTTGCCCAAGGTCAGAAATCTTCTGAGAAACAGGGCTGATGAATGAGCACAGGCATTTGTATTCTAAGAGCTGCGATTCTAGCAACCGCCACCCTGCACTACCTGACACCATCCTTCTTCAGGTGAGGACCTAGGCGGTCCATAATGGTTCAAATATGTTCATATTGCAGAGTTGTGTTGTGACAGATAAAAAGGTTAAAAACCACTGTATCTGATCAATAAAATTCAGTGAAAACTTACCCTGTGGCTACTAGGTGCCTGACACTCTGCAATAGTAAGCAAAATCAGATCTATCTGAAATTTTTTTACTGGGGGAAATACATATAAGTCAAATGATTGTTATTTTCATTTATAACAACTAAGACAATAAAAGATGAAACTATATTCTGACTTAGATTGCCGGAAAGCAAAAACAGTGATGAGAGACTAGAAAGACATTTAATTTAGGAGGTCAGGGAAGGGTCCTCTAGGGAAGTATGAAATTTTCCTCCTGTTTTAAGTGGCTTTGTAATTTTGGTAGGGCATAGGATTGGGAAACTGCAAACTGGTACCTCTACAAATCAAGACCCCTAATTATGAAACCACAATGATTTTACAATCATCCTCTGGGCCTTGGTTCCCCCACCACAGTAATTTCAAATCTTGACACTACCCTCATGCCCTTCCCCCATCCAATCTGCCTCCTTCTCAGCCAATGTCCTGAAAAACACAAGAGTTAATGCCAATAACGCCCACCATTTTAGCAAATACTCCCATCTATCCCAAGTTTCTTCCGCAAAAGCACCGCCCCCATCTACGCTCTAAATCCCATTCCTTTCTCTTTGTCCTCAGGATCTTTGCTTATCATCAACTTCATCATCCAGCAACTTTGATCTTTCCATCAATGGGTGCTTCTCATCATCAATGGGTTCAAATCCTTATTAAAGCAAAACCCTTCTTTCATACCACATCTGAACAACCTCCACCCTTCCATCTCTAGCTACCACACTATTTACCTTACTAGTAATTCACCTGCCATTCCCTCATTCTGTCCCCACCCACCCTTGAAATTCCTTTCACCAAGGACCTTGACAAATCCAATACACTCTTGCCAGTGGTTCTCCTCTTAAACCTCTATGACATAGCAGATGGCACTGTTGTGGATACCTCTTTTCTTATTTCAGTAAATACAATGCCATCCTTTCTCCAATTCTGGTTCTCTCTTTCAAATATGTCCTTATAACCTCCACACATGACTATATGGACACTCCTTAGACCTCTTCTCAAATATACATTCTCCCCCAAGGGAAGTTCAACAAGATCTCTAGTCTATGCTGATACCACAATCTAGGTACCAGTAATCCAGAGATCCATCTCTCTAGTTCAAATCGCTCTTCTCTGATTCATCTATCTAAATGTCCAACATTCTAGTGCTCCACAGACACCTCTAATTTGTTTTGCTCAAAACAAAACTTGAAGCAAATTTGTACTTCTCTCTGTGGCCTCATACTAATAAATTACACTAATGTCCATCCTTGTTACCCAAAAATGTTATGTGGGAATAGACTTAGATGTCTCCTACTCGGTCACATCCAACACTCGCTCAGCAAAAAACTACTGACTTTCCTACCTACACATCACAGAGAATCCTTCCTGTCTTCTGTATTTCCATTTCTACTATGACTTTAATTCAGGTTCTCAGTTATCATTATCAGACCTCCTTCAAGGTGAAAGGATTCACTCTGAGACTCAGAATCTAACACAGAGCCTAACACACAAGTGCTCACTAAGTATCTAATTAATTAAATTGAACAAATAAAATCCATGAAAAGAGAATTCTTTTCCTTTCATCAACATCAACCCTCTCCCACCTGCCACTCAATAGCTGATTCTTTATAAATGTGAAAACAAGAAAAAAATGGCTCAAAACCTACAGAAAGCTGGTACTGCATGCCTATAATCCCAGCTATTTGGGAGGCTGAAACAGGGGGATCACAAGTTCAAGGCCAGCTTGGGCAATTCAGTGAGACCTGTCTCAAAATACAAAAAGCGATGGAGAAGTAGCTCAGTGGCAGAGCTCTATACTAGCATGCACAAGGCCCTGGATTCACTCCCCTGTAGCATACAGACACACTGACAAATGGTCAAATCAAAAGTGGCAGATGAGCTTACAGTTATTCTGCAACTATTTACCATTTTCAAAGACGTATGTAATATCAAATTTAGATGTAATAATAGTAAAATTTTAAAAATTAAAAAATAGCCTGTAAAATTATAATTCCAGTTTTATATAAATACTCACTTATGAAGAGTTAAAAGACAGATACCACAAAATATCAGTAGGTCTTCTGAGGAGGAGGGATTTTTATTCTTTACATTTTCTGTATATTTCAAGTGTTCTATAACAAATACATCCTACTTTCCTAATTAGAAAAAGCCTTTCAAGAGAAATTTATTTAAATAAAATAAAGTATCTTCTTCATACATATAATAGGAAAATTTTTTAAAGAGATCTACATTAAATAAATGCCTGGAGTTAAAAAATAAAAACAAAAACAAAAAAAACCTGGATGTCAAGCCAGGTGCAGTGGCACACACTTGTAATCCCAGTAGCTCTCTAGAGGCTGAGGCAAGAGGATTTCAAATTCAAAGCCAGCCTCAGCAATTTAGGCAGACCCTAAGAACTTAGTGAGATCCTGTCTCAAAAAGTAAAAAGGGCTGGAGATGTGGCTCAGTGGTTAAGCACCATTAGGTTAATTTCCTGGTAACAACAATGACATCAAAAATTGGATGCTAAGTCTCAGGTATAAAACAATATCCTTGGAATTCTGCTTTTAGCTACTAAACTGATCAGTGTGCTCATGAATTACATATAAACAGAAATTTCCTATAACAAACTTTTTTCAAAATATTGGGCCTACTTAAGGGGGGAAAAAAACACCTGGAGGTTGAACTCAGGGGAACTCTACCATTGAAGTACCTCCAGCCCCTTTTTAGGATTCATTTATAAACAGGGTCTCAAAGTTGCTGAAGCTAACCTTGAACTTGGGGTTTCCTACACAGCAGGGATTACAAGTGTGCACCACAACTGGTCTACTAATATTTAAAATAAACATTGCTTTGGACTGGGGATGTAGCAAAATGGTAGAATCCTTGCCTAGCAAGCATGAGGCCCTAGGTTCAATTCCCAGCACCATGAGAACAAGCAAACAAAACACTGCTTGAAAAATGCTGGCTAAAGGCGATGCTGGCTCAGTGTTGCCTGGCATGCATGAAGCCCTGGCTTCAAACCCCAGCACTGGAAGAAAAAAAAAAAAAAAAACTGGCTGAAGGAAAGTAGTAGTATTTAAAATGACACTGACATGCCTCCCTAGCTGCCAAACCCCACAGCTGGCCTACTGGTCCCTGCCAAGAAGTGATATAGCAATAGAGTGGCAGCCATGAGGCACAGTAGGCCAGCCTTGAGGTGAGCTAGAGAAAGCTGACCCTGTCACTCCAAGGCAGCCAGCCTGCAGAGTCTGGGTGCCTGCTCAGAAGTGCACCACAGGCAGAGCTACAAAGAGCTCCAGACACCCCACTAAGCATGTGCAATCAATGGTCAACCTCCCGCTCCCTGATGAAAAAATAGAAGTGGGGCAGATATGAATGAAAGTTGGGACTAAAAAATTGACCAATAGTATTAGTACAATTCCAAACCCTAATTAGCATAAATTTGGACCACTAGCAATGAATCAAGTGCTGTATAAATCCCTAGAGTAGCACAAGCAGAAGGCGAAAACCTGGTATTGGGACCCCTCTTACACTGCAGGAGTTCAATTCCTGTTTCTATTCTTTGGTAAATCCTACTCTTACACTCACTCATCCGCCTGTGGAGTTCATTCTTCAAATTCACGAAACAAAAACCCAGAAAGAAGAAATTAAAGGTGAGCTGCAGGGGTTTGCTGCAACATTAAAGGGCATGCATGGCCTGTCATTAAGACCTGCAATATTTCTCAGCTGCAGAGGCTTGCAGCTTGTGCAGACCCCACCTGCCAGCAAAAGCTGTGAATCCGTTTTATCTCAGCACCACATAAAGGTAAATAAATAAAAATATTGTATCCATCTACAAAAACTTAAAAAAGAAAATTAATAGGACATTAATATGAAATATGAAGTCATGAACAAAAGTAAAAACAAATGAAAAGAACTACTAAATAATGAATGAGCTACTTTAAATAACTGCATCACCTCATAGGAAGTCTGAATTGGCAATTACAGAACCAAAAGGTGTAAAGCCCAACATGCTTTAAAAATCATCACCTTTATCCACTTGGAAGAGGTACAAGTCAGGCTGCTCTTTAAAAAATTTTCTCAAGCCAGGAGGAGTGGTGACTGGGCAAGTTGAGGAAGGAGGATCACAAGATCAAGTTCCACCTCAACAACTTAGTGAAACTCTTTCTCAAATTTAAAAATAAAATGGGCTGGGGGATGTTAATGGTAGAGCACCCCAGGATTCAATCTCCAGTACTGCCAAAACAAACAAACAAACCCTCTAAGAGGCAACTCCCAGACAAACATAATAAAAAGTATGATAACATCTATATAGTTGATCAATCTAGAAATAGCAATATAAGCATTATCACTTAGAGGTAAATAAGGAAGAAACAAGCAAAAAGAGTGAGGGGTGTAGAAAGACTGAGGGGTAGGTAGAAAGAGAAGGCAAAATTTACTTTTTGTCAAGTCACACACAGACTGTCCTGGGAATATCACCATTTAGACAGAATCCCAACTAACATTTTTGTTTGTTGTTTCGTTTTCTTGGGGTTTTTTTTTCCTTTCATTCATTGATTTGTCCAGAGTTTTAATTTTTTTTTAATATTTATGTTTTAGTTTTCGGGGGACACAGCATCTTTGTTTGTATGTGGTGCTGAGGATTGAACCTGGGGCCGCACACATGCCAGGCGAGCGCGCTACCGCTTGAGCCACATCCCCAGCCCAGAGTTTTAATTCTTAAGAAGACAGGTACAGGGCTGGGGATGTAGCTCAAGCGGTAGCGCGCTCGCCAGGCATGCGTGAGGCCCGGGTTCGATCCGCAGCACCACAAACAAAGATGTTGTGTCGCCGAAAACTAAAAAAAAATAAATATTAAAATTCTCTCTCTCTCTCTCCCTGTCTTTAAAAAAAAAAAAAAGAAGAAGAAAACAGGTATATAATCTAGTCATACATCAAAAATGAAGCACCTATGAAGTACCACTGTCATAGGTAAAAACAACCACCTCAGCATCTGTTTTTACCAAGTTACAGGGTAATAGTGAAGATGGGCAATTAAGCCAATTCAGTAAAATTTAAAAGCTTTCTGACAAGGGTTACAATTACAGTGTGAAAAGACCCATCTGGCTTAAGCTAATGCAAAGAAAACAACCAAGAGTTTTTCTTCAAAGGATTTTTTAAAAGCTCATAAGTGTTTGTAACATAGTGGGCCCAGAAAATGTAAGAACAATACTTAAGTTTTTTACTTTCTGGGTCAGATCCTCCTTGTAAACTAACATGAGTCAACAACAGGTTTTGTCAAGCAGACATTAATACATAAACGCTATACATTCTTTCCGAGAAATACAAATAATTATAAGCACTGGCCAGACATTGTGGTGCAGGCCTATAATTCCAGGGACTTGGGAAGCTGAGGCAGGAGACTTGCAAGTGCAAGTAACTTAATAAGACCCTGTCTCAAAATAAAAAATAAAAAGGACTGGGGATGTCACTCAGTGATAAAGTACCCTGGGTTCAATTCCTAGTACCCAAAATAATAATAATAGTAACAACAGCAACAACAGTAAATCCAAGCACATCCTAGTCTTCCAAGAACTCACTACCAAAACCCCACCACTCACAGGCCTCACAAAAGTCAACTAAAAAGGAGGACCAGCCTCACGCTGTGGGGCATGCCTGTAATCCCAGCACCTTTGGAGACTAAGGCAGGAGAATTTTGAGTTCAAAGCCAGCCTCAGCAAGAGTGAGGTGCTAAGTAACTCAGTGAGACCTGGTCTGTAAATAAAATACAAAATAGGGCTGGGGATGTGGCTCAGTGGTCGAGTGCCCCTGGATTCACACCCCAGTACCAAAAAAGAAAAAGAAAAGAAAATACAGGTGGAAAAATGAGAATTCATACCACATTGAATCAAATGTATGATATGTCAAGATCATTGTATTGTCTCGAGCAACTAATAAAAAATAAAAACTAAAAAAAAAAAAAAAAAAGAAAGAAAGAAAGAGAAAGACCATGGCATACCTCATCTGGCTAGTTCAACCTAAGAGTTGAAGAATTACATCCCACCATCAAAGAGACAGCTTCTAAGTTGTTATTTTTTCATTTTGGAGTGGGTTTTTTGTTTGTTTGTTTTTGTTTTTGTTTTGTTTTGTTTTGTTTGTGTGTTTGTGTGTGTGTGTGTGTGTGTGAGAGAGAGAGAGAGAGAGAGAGAGAGAGAGAGAGAGAGAGAAAATATAGGGGGTAGGGGGGTACTGGAAACTAGAGAGAGAGAGAGAGAGAGAGAGAGAGAGAGAGAGAGAGAAAATATAGGGGGTGGGGGGGGTACTGGAAACTAAACCCAGTGGCATTTTATCACTATATCCCCATCCTTTTTTATTTTGAGACCGGGTCTTGCTAAGCTACTCAGGCTGACCCGGAACTTGTGATCCTTCTTCCTCTACTTCCTGAAATTACAGGTACCCCTGGTAGTTTCCAAGTTTTTTCAGGTAACTGGTACCTGTGGATAGGAAATTTTTCTTCCACAAAGCAAACTGAACCTCTAAGCTTGATTTAATCACACTATATTCTAAGCAAATTGAGCATTTTGATCCTTAAGAACCCCAACCCAGTTGGGCACAGCAGCACACCAGTAATCCCAACTACTCAAGAGGTAAGGCAGGAGGATCATTTGAGCCCAAGAGTTTGAAACCAGCCTGGTCAACACAGCAATACTCAGTCTCAAAAAAAAAAAAAGAGAGATCACTTAGTACAATATCTGGTTTAGTAAGGTTTGTCACTGCTACTACTACATAGCTAATTTTCACCTGGGGTTTCTTCTTCCTTCCAACTTTCCTTTTGAAAAATAAGCCTACAAACTTAAATAATAGATAAAGCTTACAATTTCACCAGAAGAGCTACAGGCTATCACTGAAGCAACTTCCTTTACAATTTTATCATATTTCTTTCACCAAAATACCCATTTGTTCTTTCCAGTGCAGACTGGGGCCAGGAATAATAAGCATCCTATCTGATACTTTATGAGTCTTGATATAATCAAAGATGCTTAAGACAAAAAAGTGTGCATTCACTATAAATAGAATTGGGCTACAACAGAACCCAATGTCTAGTGAAAACAAAAGTTAATCATGTCTTGGGAAGTTACATGGGACAGTTAGGAAATGGAGTAACAATTATGCTTATAATATTCATTTTTTTAGTGCTGGGAACTGAATTCTGGGGCATTCATCCACTGAGCCATATTCCCAGCTCTATTTTATATTTTATTTAGAGACAGAGTCTGAGTTGCTTAGTGTCTTGCTTTTGCTAAGGCTGGCTTTGAACTTATGATCCTCCTGCCTCAGCCTCCCGAGCTGCTGGGACCACAGGTGTGAGCCATTGCATCCAGCTATAATATTCTTTTTAAGTTAGGAGCTGCCAAACTTTTCTGTAAAGGGCCAGACAGTAAATATTTGATGCTCTGTGTGTACAGTCTCAGTGGCACTACTCAACTCTGCTATTGTAACACAAAATCACAAATGAATATGTGACTGTGTTCTCTAAAAAACCTCCTTTATAGACACTAAAAATTAAATTGTGTTACTTTTCACATATTTTTCTTCAACCACTTAAAATATGGTTTAAATATATAATACTTAGTATGTATATGTTATAAAAATACATAATTATGACATTGTAAGATGCAATGTTATATATATTTTATATATGTATATATGAATATATTCATTCATTCATTCATTCATTCTTGGCTTGAGACTACAAAAAAAAATAAGTTAACAAGTCCTAGTTCAAATCTGGCTGAGAGGCCATGGTTTACCAACCTCTATCCTAGGTGATTTTTAAAGAATTAATGTATCAAAATGATAGACCAAACAAAAAGGAAGCAAACGCCTAGCATCCTACATTGTTCCACTTCCTCTTACCAGTCCCCAAGCCACTAGAACAGCCTTTGCACCTTCAAGGTGTGCTCCTCTCCAGGGTCACTTACGTGCCATTCTATGCAGGCTCACGATTTTCCAACCTGGACAAACTTCTCTTCCACAATGTTACACTGCAAACTGCCTAGTCTATTTCTTCAAAAGACTGTATCTTCTTCTTCCCCACCAATTTCTCAAGAGAGTTCTCTTGAGTCACTATTTCCTAGCCTCCCTAATCTGAAATTTGGTTTCTTCCCATACTACTCTACTAGTCTTAATCACAATGATAAAACTGCCCACTCAACTGCCTTTTCCAATTTATTCTCCAAGTTTCTCAAACTTTCTACAGTCCAGTTCTCAATTAGCTTATCCTTCTTGAAACTCTTTGTTTTGGCTTCCTACGTCTGTACTTTTCTTTCTACCTTTCTTAGAGATCCTTTGTCTCCTACTGTGAATACCTACTTTCTAATAGGACACAAATCCTGCTGGGTAGGGTAGCACATATCTGTAATCCCAGCTATTTGGGAGGCTGAGATAGGAGGAATATCAAAACTGAAAATTTTTTAAAGATCTGGGTATATAGCTCAGTGGTAGAATACTTGTTCAGCATGCACCAGGCCCTGGTTCAGTTCTCAGAACACAATCAATCAATAAAAATAAAAGAACACAATCCTTCAAGGTTCAGACCTAGAACTTACTTTCTAAATTTTCTTCCTTAAATAATGTCTCATTCACACCCATACTTTCTACTGTTGGTACTATGTAAATTTTCCAAAATCTCCCTCCCCTTCAACAGCTCCTAATATAAGGATGGCTCATTGAAAAAACAAATTCAACAAGTCCAAAACCAATCTTAACATCTTCTTCAAATCAATCTCTTTTTCCTCCTTCCATTTCATTTGTTATCCAGACTTGAAAGCTCTGTGTTAATATGTACAAAATGTGATTCATTCCTAGTAGCATAGCAAATGTATAAAATACTTAGGAATATATTTAACAAGAAATATGCAATACATGCAGAGTAAAAACAACATGACACTGCTGAGAAACTACAGATAACCTAAATAAGTGGAGAAATATACAATGCTCATGGATTGGAAGGCTCAATATTGTTAAGACATTCTTCCAAAATTGATGATTCAATATCATCCCAATAAAAATTCCAGCAGTTTTTGTAGAAAAGATGATTCTAAAGTTTATATAAAAATGCAAAGTGGGGCTGGGGTTATGGCTCAGTGGTGGAGTGCTCGCCTAGCATGTATTAAGCACTGGGTTGATCCCTCAGCACCACATTGAAATAAAATATATTGTGTCCATCTAAAACTAAAAATTAAATGTTCAAAAAAATGCAAAGTACCTAGAGTAACCAAAACAAGTTTTAAAAAAAGAAAAAAAGCACTTACATGACTCATTTTTTATAAAGCTACAGTAATTAGAACAACATCATTGCTATCAAGATTGATTTCAGAGAAATGCAATAGAACAGAATAAAAAAACAGAGCTCCACATACGTAACAACTTGGCATCAGAGCCATGCTACTTCAATGAAGAAAAGAAAATTGGACTGCAACAATTGGATTTCCAGCGAGGTATGGTGGAGCATGACTTTAACCCAGGCAGCTCAGGAGGCTGAGACAGGAGGATTGGAAGTTCAAAGACAGCCTCAGCAATGGTGAGACACTAAGCAACTTATTGAGACCCTGTCTCTAAATAAAATACAAAATAGGGCTGGGGATGTTGCTCAGTGGTTGAGTGTCCCTGAATTCAATCCCAGGTAACAACACCCCCAACCAAAACAAAACAAAATGGAAGATAACCCAAATGTCCTGATGGTGAATAGATACAAACTGTGTTATATCCATACAACAGAATACTATTTGACAAAACTAATGATACATAAAAACGTGTATCAAAAGCAATATTGTGAAAGGAACCAGATACAGACAACATACAATATGATTCCATTTGAAATTGAAGAACAGATAAACTATATGGACAGAAAGCAGATAAGTGGTTGCCAGCTCAGATAATGGGACTGACTACAAATTAATTCAAGGAAATTTTTTAGGGTGATAGAAATCTTCTATCATCGTAGCCGTTACATGACTATAAAAATTTATCATCCAACAGTTAAAACTGATTAATTTCACCAAATAAACTCCTTCCTCTGGGATGGATGTTGACATTTTTCTGACTTGCTGATCTGAACACCATAAGGCCAACATTCCTTGAGGCCTTAGTATCATTCACACACTTGTAGGCAGTCACCAATCTCATCCTTTTGCTTTTATTCCACATGTCATCATTAATCTTCCTAAAACATAGCTCAACCAAACAACTTAAGCTGTTCTCCACTGCCCACAAAAGTAAGTTTCCTGAAGTTAAAAGCACAGAACCAGTATTATTCATCTTATCAGCAGTACCATGAACTTTGAGGCACGGTCCTCAAGCACTCAGAAACTGAACACAGCATTTTAGAAATCTTTTAACTTAATAGGTAAAATTATATGACACTGCCCATTGTGGTAAATTTAAAAATACTCCATCTGATCAGAGATATACATCATAATTTCTGGAACCTGTATTATCTTATATTGTTTGGTGGAGGCTGCAGTTCAGTGGTAGAGCACATGCTTGGCATACACCAGGCCTGGGATTCAATCACAAGCACCACAAGAAAAATAATCTTGAAATAGGAGATTATCCTGGATTATCTGAGTAGGCTCTAAATGCAATTACTTGTATCCCTACAAAGACATGCAGAGGGAGATTTGACACATAAAAGGAGAAAGTCATGTGAAGACATACAAAAAGATTTGAAGAGAAGCCCTGAAGACTGGAGTTGCACAAACCAAGGACAGCCAGCAGCTACCAGAAGCCGGAGGAATCAAGAAACACATTGTTTCTTGGTCTCCAGAAGAAATATGGTCCTAGTGACACCTTGATTTTGGACTGATAATACTGATTTCTGTCCTCCAGAATCAGGGACATAATACATTTCTACGGTTTTAAGCTACCAGTTTGTAGAAATGTGTTATAGCAGCCATAGGAAACTAACATAACTATCCTTAAAAACCAAAAATTTGTAGAATAGAAAATATTTTAAAGTGACAGCCGTTTGTAGGAATACAAGTAACTGCCCTAGCTTACTCACACAGGGCCTCACTATATTGTCCAGACTGGTCCTGAACCCAAGGGCACAATCAATCTTACTATGTCAGGCTCCGGAGTAGATGGGACTATAGGCACATGCCACTAAGCCCAGCTAAAAGTCTTTTTAGATTAAAACAAAACCCTAACATTTCCTTTCTCTACACACCTATATTCTAGCCACAATTTTAGCAGTGATTTAGAGAGGGATTTTTGTTTGTTTGTTTGCTTTTTGCATAATTCTGTAATGATGAATTAATTTATTCCCATTCTGGTTAATTATATCACTTAGATAAAAGAAAAATTACTGTAAAGATGTTAAAATTCCATTTTGAGAATTACAAGAATAATTTTTTTTCAGAAATACATTAGGATCTTCCATATATGGTATTTCATTAAAATATCGCCTTCCCAGAACATATTATCTTTCTTGTCTACATTAGAATAGAAAAGTTCCTTACTAGTGAATTGCTACCACTACTACTTTTCTAAACCTGTGAGGGTGCAGATGGAATTTTTCTTTCAATGTAATAACTGAATAGTCATTAATCAGGATTGATAAATATAGAAAACCTGTTCTATTGACTAAGAAAACAAATGATATATTTACTAAGAATGTAAACTTGCACTACACCTTAATGAAAAGAGGAAGGGAAGAAGAAAGTAAAGAAGATAGTAATACCATCTAGAAGACAGTGCAAGGGATAGAAAGGGTCATAGTACTCTAGCCACTCTAAATCCTCCCTTCATTAAAAAAAAAAAAAAAAAAAAAAAGTTCCATCAGAATTAAAAGTATGCTGGTGCTGCTGGGCTTGATGGCACATGCCTATAATCCCAGAAGGGGAAACTGAAGCAGGAGGATGGTGAGTTCAAGGCCAGCCTGGGGAACTTACTGAGATCCTGACTCAAAAATTGAAACAAGTAAATAAAAATTAGAGCTGGGGGGTGGGCACTGGGGTTGTGGCTCAGGGGTAGAGCGCTCGCCTAGCACATATGAGGCCCTGGGTTCAATCCTCAGCACGATATAAAAAAAAATAAATAAAAACAAAGGTATTGTGTCCAACTACAACTAAAAAAATTTTTTTTCTTTAAAATAGGGCTGGGGATGTAGTTCAATGGTAAAGCACCCCAAGGTTCATTACTCAGTTAAAAAAAAAAAAAGATGGGATAGCACTAATAGAGAATTCATATTTTGGTATTCTACCCTTTAAAAAATCAAGCAATTATAATTGTCATTAATGTGGATGCTTTGACAAAGTCCAAAACCCATTGTTTAATCAAAGTTTGCTTTTAAAATTTTTTATTCCAAGGCTGGGGTTGTACTCAGCAGTAGAACGCTCATCTAGCACGTGTGAGGCCTTGGGTTCAATCCTCAGCACCACATAAAAAATAAATAAATAAATAAATAAAAGGCATTGTGTCCAACTACAACTAAAAAAATAAATATTTTTTAAAATTTTTTTATTCTAGTCACAGATAAATGTTACTACTGAGGATTTCTTGGGAGGAAAGATGGCACAATATGAACTGTCATAGTTATTTTTTAAAAACTAATTCAGTAAAACCATATTTTTATTCAATATTGATTGTTGAAAAAAAATGTTTTGTGGAATATGTTGATCTTCTCTGAAACTGAGAGATGCATAAATCTGGGTTTTTCAAAACTCCCTAGGTGATTCTAATGTGCAAGGTTTTCCAGGCTAAGAACCACTTGTCTGAATTAATGGAATAACAGTGAAGATGAAAGAACAAATGTGAGAGCTGTACAGAAACCACAAGATTTGGCCATGACTGCAGAGGTGGGAAAAGTCAGGGATGACTTCCAGGTTATTGGCTTGAAAGCCTGGCTGATGGGAGTACCATTAATCATCAACAGAGAAAAAACTCAGTAACTACAAAGCACAATATGCATACTTATTTGAGAAATTTTTCCTTCCCTTCTGTTCTGGAATTTCCATTAAAGTCAAGACTGCTACTTGGTCATTTTGTCATCCCAAACATAGTAGATTGCACGAAGAATAAAATACATTTTTCCTGAATGTAATTCAACTGTCTTGTCTGCTTTTATGTTAAAGTTAGTACCATGACTTATACACCTTCCAAAACCTCACACTGAACAACACTGGTAAGTCTAGTTTCACAAAAGATGCTCAATGCATATGATCTAATTAGCTCATTCCCACCTTAAATTCATATTAGCCTGGAAACACTTCCAATCACCTACTAGACATCACCTCCTACAGGTATATTGGTCCAGAATTGTGTGCAAAAATGAGGTAAAGATATTTGTTCTCTGGGCTGGGGTTGTGGCTCTACAGTAGAGCACTCACCTAGCATATGCGAGGCACTGAGTCCAATCCTCAGCACTGCATAAAAATAAATAAATAAATAAATAAATATATTATTGTAGTTGTGTCCAACTACAATAATAATAATAATAAAGATATTTGTTCTCAAATCTGTTCTTCCTCTTCCTATTACCAGTCCTACCATTATCTGAGTCATCCAGACCTCGAACCCTTAAGACATCTTTTTTTTTTTTTTAAGAGAGAGTGAGAGAGGGGAGAGAGAGAGAGAGAGAATTTTTAATATTTATTTTTTAGTTCTCGGCGGACACAACATCTTTGTTGGTATGTGGTGCTGAGGATCGAACCCGGGCCGCACGCATACCAGGCGAGCGCGCTACCGCTTGAGCCACATCCCCAGCCCCTTAAGACATCTTTAAAAACTCTTTCCTGCCAACATTCAAGCAGGTTTCAAATGTCCTTCGTTTCAAAAAGTCCTTTTATGTCTCCTATAGTCTCTTTCTCTTATCAGTTTTTACCAGCCCCAATGCCTCTTACCAAATGACTCATCATCAATTGCTATAGTTGCCTCTCAAGCTTCCCTTCCTACCAAACTATCCTATATAATGTAACACTGTTACGTTACCTAACACATCCTATATATTGCAGCCATTTAAACATGCCTCAGAAAATTCTAGTTGTCACTACATTGGCTGATATCTACCAGTAGTATCACCCTCTGACCCACAGATTAAAACCCAAATACTCAACCTAGGTCCATCATAGTCTGGCCCTTAATATAGTTTTCTAACCTCATATTCCACTGCTACTCCCACTGAGTATTGACCCTTGCCCACTCTCATGTTCCCATGTCAAAAGAGAACTATTGTTCCTTTTCTTTTCTTTTCTTTTCTTTTCTTTTAATCAGTACCGGGGATTGAACTCAGGTCCATGGCATACTGGGTAAGTATTTCATCATTAAGCTATAGCCCCAACCCCTCTAAAAGGACTATTTTTCAAAGTCCAGATTAAATACTATCTCCTGAAACACAGACCAACCAAAATACACTTTAAGTCACTTCCTATTCTGAGTTTTCAAAGTAACTTCTGGGCATTTTTCACCTTACAATACAGTTTCTCATACATTTAAAAAAAAAAAAAAAACCCAGACTTTGGAGTTCCCTTTAAGTACACTTTAGGTCGGGTTATTCTTTTTTAACTACTGTATTGCAGCCTTCTCCACCTCACTGCATGCTTATCTCATTCTCCTCCTTACAGCACCTTACTAGGTAGAGTTCAATGAATACCACAGTAGGTTCTATGGTCTACTCAGATTCAACAGGAAAGTCAGGGCACAGCAATTTCTCATTTTATGCATGTAAACAATGATAATGTCTCAAATTACCTAAAGACTACTCTGCATATCTCAGCATGATTCAGTAGCTTTATTCTGACACATCCACAGTCACTGCAGTAAACACATAAACTTTGTTTCTTTATGAAAATATTCCCAAGGAGAAAGCTAACAGCCACAGCCTGTAACAGAAGTGAAAGAATGGAAAGGTAGAGAAAAGAAGGGAATGATATAAAAGAAACAGTTCTTGAGAGGTCTATAGACTATATGTAATTATCAATGGCCTGGGATATTTGTTGAATGAGTGAAAACATAAATGAATATATAAATTTCAAAAATGGAAATAGAGCAAAGTTTCTTCTCTCCCCATTTTTTACCAGCCCATACTGATGAATAGTTTTCTGGAACAGTGCTAACAGCACTCTGTATAATGATGCAAGTTTCTACTAATCTGCACTGTCCAGTTAGGAAGCCACTACCCACATGGCTGTTGAACACTTGAAAGGAGACTAGTACAACTAGGAACTAAATGTTTAATTTTAAATTCAGGATATATGTGTGTGTGTGTGTGTGGTAGTCAGCTTTTCATCGCTGTGACAAAAACATGGAACAAGAACAACTTAGAGAAGGAAAAGTCTATCTTGAGCTCAGTTTCAGAAGTATCAGTCCCTGGCTGGCCAACTTCATTGCTCTAGGCCCTGAAGTGAGGTAGAACATTATGGCGGAAGGGTTCTGGAAGAAGAAAGTTGCTCAGTTCATGACAACCAGGAAGGATAGGAGAGGAGAAGGAACAGAAAGAGAGAAAGAGAGTGAGATAAAGAAAGTAGGAGGGAGGAACAGACCAGGAACAGATATAGTCTAAGCCATGCCTCCAGTGACCTGCTTCCTCCAGCCACACCTCACCTGCCTACAGTTTCCACCCAGTAGTCCATTTGAATTATTAATCCATCAAATGGATTAATCCACTGATGAGGTTACAGTTCACATTATCCAATCATTTCACCTCTGAACACTGTTACATTACCTAACACATGAGCTCTTTTGGGGACATTTTTAGATTCAAACTATAACAACATAGCTAATGGCTACCATACTGGCCAGTTAATGCCCAGAATAAGGAATGCTTCATCTTGGAACTCGAACTGCCATCAAATTCCATTAATAAAAGTCCAGGATCAACTTACTATTTAATAAAAATTTTTTTTCAATTATCATTTTTTCTTTCCTCCAATTTTCATTTTTATTTTACTGAGGCAAAGAAGCAGACAACATTTAAGAGGAGACTAAGAGAAAGACGCATGCCAGGGTCAAACATAAGGCACTGTGCCAAAAGTGTTCTTTATATCATGCACTATTTCCTTTGATCCTCACAGCTACCTATGATTATCCTCAAGTCAAGAAAACTGAGACTGAGAACAATTAATTGGCTTGCCTATCACCACAGCTTAGTTCATCTAAGATTCAAACCTACATCCAAGTAGAGTCTGAACTCTTAAGCATTACACTTTGATTGCTAAGACTAAAATGGGCTGGATGAAAACTAGGTTACAAAACTCCTAGAAGACTGAAGTTTTTCAGAGGAGCACAATAAAAGTTAAGCCAATCAGCTTACTTGATAAAAAGACCAAGGATATACTCAGGCAACATTCTTTTCTAGTCTTTTCTTTTTACAGCCCAGAGGGATGGAACCAAGCACATGCAAAGCACATGCTAAACCACTGAGCTACAACCCCAATTCCCAGACAACTCTCTTGATAATCAGTAAATGATGCTCAAAAAAAAAAAAAAAAAAAAAAAAAAACATATATGCTTTCAACTACAGGTATGCTTCTACATTGGAAAATAGAGCAGGAAACAGGAAAAGTTTCTGCCCTGATAGGGTTTATATTCCAGTGAGGGCAGCTCTCTAATGAGATGACAACTAAACAGATAACTGAGTGAATAAAAGTTGGCCAGCTATGTGAAGAAATGAAGGAAGACTGTCCCAGGCCAAAGAGATTGCAAGGACAAAACAGAAGTAAAGGCATGCTGGGCACATACAAGAACAGCAAGTTAAATAAGCAACACCCTACATACATTTCCTAACTAATCTTGCCTCTCTTTGAATAGCAAGCACCTTCAATTAATGAGCTGACTGGCTCAGAATGCCTTCCTCAATTTTTCCTTATCAAAGAATTCCCAAAACAAGCAGGGCGCAGCCTCCAGCAGTGTGGGAGGCTGAGGCAGGAGGATCTCAAGTCCAAAGCCAGCCTCAACAATGGGGAGGTACTAAGCAACTCAGTGAAACCTGTCTCTAAATAAAATACAAAACAGGGCTGGGATATGGCTCAGTGGTCCAGTGCCCCTGAGTTCAATCTCTGGAACCCTCTCCAAAAAAAAGTATTCCCAAAACAGTTAACTAACTGCCCTTCCTACTATAAAAGCACTAAACTAAACCTCACATAATGCCACACTGAATTTTAGTATCCCACTTTACTATTCTGAGCAACAAGTTCCACTTTGCTGTCTGCCTCAGGTAAAACAACATTCTATGAATTTCCCAAAACCTAGCTTCACGAAATGCCTTGGTTTTCTTTCTGTCCTTCTGCTTTCAGACTGTATTCACCTGAAGTTTCCCTTCCAGAGGGTCTAATGTGATAGCAAAATCAAAGATAAAAACTGGGTCCTGTGCTGGGGTTGTGGCTCAGAGGTACAGCACTCGGCTAGCACGCGTGAGGCACTGGGTTCGATCCTCAGCACCACATAAAATAAAATTAAATTAAAATAAAGATACTGTGTACACCTGAAAACTGTTTAAAAAAAAAAAAAAAACTGGGCCCAGGCCCAGCTACCTCCTTAACTTTGGCCTCAATTCCTTTATCCATGAAGAGCCAATAATACACTTATCAGCTTCCCTCACAAGGTTACTCTTAAATCTAATCCAAATAAGAAAAACCCACAAATTGTCATGTGCTACCCCACATCTAAGATCCAAGAAATGATGGGTTCATTTAAAGCTTAGCTCAAAATCAACAGGGCAGGTCTTGACCCAGCACACTGGCAGTCATACAATAAATGTTAAGTCAAACAAGGAGACTTTTTCTCCAATAATGGCTAGATAGGAAGATCCAACCGTGTAGCTGTATGGCCCCTGGCAGGTAAATCCCCATCACTAGGCCCTCCCTCCCCCAACCCGCACAATAAGACTTCAACAATGAAAGATCTACATTAGGGAGGCAGAATCTGAGAGACTGTCTTTATCTGCAATGTCATAAACAGAGAGCAAGAGGAACTGGACTGAAAGCAAAGGAATCCA
Source organism: Spermophilus citellus (assembly GCF_964194105.1). NCBI lineage: Eukaryota > Metazoa > Chordata > Mammalia > Rodentia > Sciuridae > Spermophilus > Spermophilus citellus. The sequence goes on along the minus strand of NC_138199.1, from coordinate 25,411,564 downwards.
GGTCTGGTTTTAGCACACTTCTTGGAGCCCTGTGACCTTGGTCAATTCCCTTACCAAGCAAACCCCGTCCCTATGTCCCCATCTGTAAGCCCGGGAAAAGAATCTAAACCGAACCACACGCCGCGCCTGCTTCCAAGCCCAGAGAGACAGGGCGCGCCCTTTTGGAGCATGGGCCAGTTGCAGCCCTGACTGCCCCTCCCCGCCCACTCCTCATCACAAGAAGAGTTCCAAGCCCTTGCGCAGGAGAGGGATGCAACCCTTCCGGATGCAAGACGTGCCAGGACAGCAGTTTCGATTTCCTGAGAAAAGGGTCACTTCCCCCGCCGTACCGACACCGCAAGCAATGCAAGGAGCCTCCCCTACGGGCCTTCGGGATCCCGGCGGCTGCCCTCAGTCCCCACACCCGTCATCCCAACCTGGCTCTGCAGCCCGCCACGGTCCCGCAGGGTCAGACGGCGGGAGGGGCGTTGCCATAGGAACAGTGCTCAGGATCCCGGCCACAGAAGCCCAGGGGAGACTGGAAAGGAAGGCACGCAAGACCGCGGTGCCCCACAGATCACGCCAGGCCATCCCCTCCCAGGGCTGCCCCGCCCGGCGAGCAGCGTCCCACCAGTTCCGCGCCTTCCCGTGAGGCTCCACAAAACCCCTACCTTCCGCCATGTCGGGCCCGGCCCTGCCTGCAGTCTCGCGAGAAGTGCGTGAGAAACGGAGGCAAGAAGTCTCGCGAGAACTGGCGGGGGCGCGGCAAAGGGAGGAGTTGAGCGTAGGAAAGAGGCGTGAGTGAGAAGTTGAGCGGGTAGCCAGCTGAGCACCGCGGGAGAGCCTTATCTCTTCACTGGGTGCTTTCGAAGCTATGAGCTTACCAGGCGCTGTCTGGGCTCTGTCGTATTTCCACGCCCTTAACAGGACACTCGCTGGAGATGCTTGCCTGTGAGAGGTTGGGGAAAGGGATTGTGAAAGGGACTTTGTTGGTCTTTACGTAGGCATGTGAAAGACTGGGAGGAAGGAGCTTAAGAGGGAATTTAACATAATGACAGTTCTAGGGTCCCATGGTGGGTGGGATGCTCAGCATTAGAAACAGAACTCCGGGAGAAGGGATTAAATTTAAACTAGCGGAAAGTAGGTCGCCTATTATTCTACTAAGACATCAGGAAACAACATGCTTTAGGGGGGAAGATGCAAGCAGATAGATATGTAGGGGGAAGAGATTTCAAGAAAATGATTTGACGACATCAGTTTCATGCCTGAAGTTTTTAGTCATGGAGACCTGAGAAGGGTGAAGAAAATTTGGAAGAGGACGCTGAGACATTGGAAGGCCAGGTTCAAGCTCATGTATGTGTAGATGGGTCACTATTTTCTTGAACTCAGCTACCGGCTGCGGAAGCAAAGAATTCATATTTGGGGGAGGGGAGGGTACCAGGGGTTGAACTCAGGGGCACTCGATCACTGAACCACATCCCTAGCCCTATTTTGTATTTTTTTATATTTATTTTTTAGTTGTAGTTGGACACAATATCTTTATTTATTTTTATTGGGTGCTGAGGATCAAACCCAGGGCCTCGCACGTGCTAGGAGAGCGCTCTACCGCTGAGCCAGAACCCCAGCTCCCCTATTTTGTATTTATTATTAGAGACTGGCTCTCACTGAGTTGCTTGGCGCCTAGCTAAATTGCTGAGGCTGGGTTTGAACTCGAGATCCTCCTGCCTCTGCTTCCCAAGCTGCTGGGATTCTGGCGGAGAAGCAAAGAATTCAAATGATAATATTTGCCAGGGCTTGGGATTTTATTGTCAGAAAATAAATTGAGGGGCAGGGGTTGTGTGGCTCAGTGGTAGAGCGCTTGCCTAGCATGTGTGAAGCACTTGGTTTAATTCTCAGCACTACATATAAGCAAATAAATAAAAGTCCATCAAAAACTAATAAAATTTTTTAAGAATAAATAAATAGTCCTATGAGACTACAGCCCAGATCATCAAATATGGCATGTAGACTGGCTAGGGGCTGATAAATGGGATATGAAAACTTCAGGACTCTGTAATTTAAGTCCAATAACTGAAAAAAAAAAAAAAAGTTGTTAGAGCCCCATGATCAAAGTGGCAAAGTAGTTCATCAGTTGAATAGCACTAGGAAACTAAAACAAAAAAAAAAAAAAAACAGTGCAAGGTCATGGAGAGCACATAAGACCCTTCAAATTTTTTTTTTTTTAACTTGGGTGTGTTTGCCTAGCTTGCATAAAGCCCTGGGTTTGATTCTCCAACACTGAAAAAAAAAAATTGTTTTTAACTCAAGAATTATGTAGGGGAAGTAGTAGCCTTGGAGGACAGCTGAATAGGAGATGTTGAAAGACAGGGGAACAGGATGAGGCTGTCAGAACCAGAGAAAGGATTCAAAATTGGGCAAGTTTTAGGTGCTGCCAAGGTTAAAGATTTAGTAGGAAGTGAAATGGAGTAGAGAAAGGTCATGGAAACATAGGGTCAAGGGTTGAAATTTTGAGGAAGAGGAGTGGATTCTGACTGATAGACACATGGAGTATGCAAGGGAAAGGGGAATTGAATGCTTAGAAATTAATGTTCTAAGGGCTGGGGTTGTGGCTCAGTGGTAGAGCACTTGCCTCGCATGTGTGAGGCCTGGGTTTGATCCTCAGCACCACATAAAAATAAACAAAACAAAGAAATTCATGTTCCAGTTGTGGCAGGAAACTAAGAAAGCCTGGGCAGGAGCAGCACTTAGACAAGGTAGTCAGGGGAATACCTTGCCAGACTTAATGGAGATCTGATAGCCCAAAGATTTCGGTTGAGATTGGTTAATAGGTGTACCAAATGATGAGCTTTGGGGGATTTCAGGGTTAACCAGGCAAGCCAGCCTCCTGTGGCTAGAAGCATCCTCATCTGTCCTGAGGATCCTAAAATATTTCATGATAACATTAAAAAAAAAAAGACATGTTGTTGGGGAGTGTTGTATCATAAGACTTATCTTAGCTGTTACCTCACTGGTACCAGCTTAGGGTCCAATACATAGCAGATGCTCAAATGTTTGTTGAGGTGATTTGCAGAGTCATGATCCCCCCTTTGATAATTTGGTGAAAACCAGGACTTCTTTCCCTTAACACAACACACATGTAGAATAAAAAACAATGTACCCTTTCAGAGTGTTACTGGACTAGATACCTAAAACCAAACTAGAACTCATTAGTGGGATTTAAGCAAGCAATCCAGGGATTCTACTACCTCTTCATCACAAACTACCTTCAAGGAGCCCTCTATCAGAGAAGGTTGTGACTCAATGGCAGAGCACTTACTTAGCACATGTGAGGCACTGGGTTCAATCCTCAGCACCACATAAAAATAAAGGTACTGTGTCCGTGTACAATTAAAAATATTTTTTAAAAAAGAAAAGAAATGGCTTAGTGTAAACCTATTTGAGCTAGAAATTTTAATAAAGTATTATAGTACTTGGTGAACTACAAACACCCAGCTTGGGTAGCCTTAAGCTACAATAATTAAAGCTGAAATATAGAAAAATTCTGAAAAAATTTTGAAAAATCTGCGCATTGGAACATGGTTTATTTTAGACCCAGTTCAAGTTTTGCTATCAGATTAAAAGGAACTTTGTGTGGGTTTGTCTTAGGCAAGGAACATGGAGGAGGCAGTGTGACATGGCAGAAGGGGAAGAGGAGGAAATCTCTAGATCCATGTCCAATGAACTAGGCCCAAGTACCAGCCTCAATACACATACTCTGTGTGACCTTAGAAGTCTGTCATGGAACTGAATCCCTGCTATCTAACTTATTTGCTCTTCAATATTGGCAAATTAATCTGAACCTCTTTCCTCATGGGAAACCATTACTTTGGAGGATCCTTTTAAGACTTTGACTAGGTCATTTATGAGGCACACAGCACAAGCCTGCCACAAAGTAGAGCCTCATAGAAGCTTAATTTCTACCGCTCTTATCCAGAATAAATTTTGTCATTGTGAACATTCTAATACTATTACTCTTTATTTTTTGTTGTTGGTGGTGGCATTGGGAATTGAATCCAGGGACTCATATGTGCTAGTCAAGGACTCTACCACTGAGCTAGCTTCACCTCTAGCCCTACATTTCTCTCTAATGGTTACTGCTAAGGATGGTAGGGTAGACCAAATTTCTTGCCTAGAAACTTTTGTGCAGCTCTTATGTCTTCAGTATATCTGGTTGCCTTTTGTATAGTTTATTTCATCTATGTGAACAGGATCCAAAATTCTATAATCATTTAACTGAAGCTTAGGGTAGAGTGCCAACTCAACAAGTCAAAACACATAATCCTACCTTGGCAGCCAGACTGCACACACCTGAAATGGAGCAACCAGAAATACCATAGCCAGGAAATGATTTGCTCTGCAAACTAAATCCTGTTGAAGTTTGCAGGCCTCCAGAAAAGGAGAAGTTTAAAATTTAGTAGGGTTGGTTACTGCCATATCTTTATGAGGGGGAGGGAGAAAATCAAATGGTGCTTCCTGGAAGCCTAGTGCCTTGTACACAAAATGCAGTGTCAACAACCTGTCTGCTTGCATTGGAAGCAGCATACAGATGTTTTGATGCTATATACCTCAAGAAGATGCCTATGTATAAAATTGGTATTGAACATTCAGGGACATCATCTAGGCCTTTCCACAGTAGTTTTATTCCAAATATATTTATCAGGGAAATTAAACTATGGAAATGAGCCCCAGTCTCACCCAAGCTATTCTCAGGGAGGGTTTTCTTCTTGTTTCTAATTCAGCTCTAAAAGAGCTGGATCCATGTTCTTTCCTAAGTTTGTACAAAGGCCTTAATAGCCATTAGCAATTTATATAAAGACCCACAACACACACAGCAGGTCAGTTATCAACACCTAACACTGTGAAAGGACTCAGGACAAAAAGCTAGATACTATTTTATCTTTAGAATGAATAAAGTATTCAGTTTTGCTTCTTTTGCCACTAACTTATTAAATGACTCTGGGTAGATATTTGGACCAGTTTCCCCATCTGCTTAGCTGAGGGAAGGTAGTGATTGAAAATGATGCCTGTGTTCTCTTCCAGTTAACATTTGAGTCTGGGTTCCTCACTGTTTAAGTTATCTTTAAGGTGGAACTAATTTAGGCCAAAGACAACATTCCCAATAATGTTCTCACTTTAAGTATCCAAATTACTATGCACTGAAACTCTGATGAAAAGTGGTGCTTGGCTGTGTATTCTTCATCAAGTTTCCCCTGTGCACCCTTTGGTATCATGTGCTGTTTATGCAGAAAGAATTCCACAACTTGCTTTTTGAGACCTGCATCCTAAAACCAAAATAGCTCATGATACAGCCTCTAAGTCATCATTTATTGATTTATAGAGCACCCATCACATGATTGAGGTGCTTTACAATACAGTAAACATCACAACAGAACTCACATAGTTAAATACAATCAACAAATTACAGAACTAAAAAAAAAAAAAACTGGAATGAAGCAATATTATGTCAAATTTCAAAAATGCTGAGAAGTGGCAGTACAAAAAAGGTAATTCCACCAACTAGAGACCAGACAGGCAAAGATACACAGGCATCACAACCCGAGGTGGGCAGATTTGTAAAGGGTGAGCGAGCATATAAAATAAAATTTCACAACTGGGAATGAAGGCCATTAAAGATACTATGACATCCAAGTGATTACAGAACCAGTGGAATGACCTCACAAATATATTTACCTTACAATGATAAGAAAATCAACCGCATATGGATTTTAAACTCAGAGTCCAGAAAGCCACTGAAATCATCCTTTCTGTTATGAACACAGGCTAAAATCTACAAGTTTCTCAAAAAATTTGGAATAAATTTAGTAAGAGCCAACAGTTCTACACCCAAAGGACTATGCAGATATTAATGGTTGGCACAAAGTTGGGGGTCGAGGGGGGGTCCTTTTCCTAAAGCAGAGAAGAATCACCTCACACTAATGATGAGGCACTGGTGGGACAAAAGCCACCTAGTTCAGTGTCACCTGAGTGACTTAGATATCAAACGTAGAGGCATTTAAATTCACGGTCAGATGAACACTGGGAAAGGCACAGATGACATCTCTGACAGAGGAAAAGGAATCCTCCATCTATCAAGGCCTGTGTTTCAGTTTGTAGTATGGTGAGGGGACATAGTTGGAAGAGTATGAGGAAGAGAGGCACTCGCTCCTGCCTCTCCTATTCCCCTACACCCTAAAAAACCACCCAGTCATACCAACATAACTGCATTAAAGTGGCACTTAAAGTTTTGTTCAGAAACAGTTGTCCCTGAGTCACTAGGTCATTTGCTACTTATTGAGCAGTCAAATCCCAGGTTTTAACTCAACAGATTGCTAGTGGAATTATAGCCATAAGAGCAAAATTCCAACTCCACAAGCAACTACTATGTGGACGATTTCTGACTTAAGAGTGAAGGAGATTGCATTCAAAGTCCCTAGTAGGAGTGCAGTCTAGCTAGCACTTTGGGGCAACAGTTTTTACAAAGTCTCTGGGAAAGACAAAAGTCATTAAGTTCTTGAAGAAAATTGGGCTCCAATGAATCAAATCAATTTTTATAGTCACTGAACATGTAAGGGTTTTTAATAATATTTATGGGTTTCTACAATACTTGAATGAAGAACAGACTGGGATTTATAAAAAAATCACTCTTCACTGGGACTACATCTGTAACCATTTTACCTGACAAACTGGTAGAAGTCTACATTATTGACAGGATTCCTTTCTCTCTTCTGCCAAGGCATTTCTCCAAACCCCAAAGAGGAGGGATGCACCAATTCTCACTGATTCTCGCAGTCATACGCCATACCCGATCTGGTACTGTCTCGAGTTCTATCCCTTATATGCCAAAGATTGCTTCTCACTCTCAACCTCACAATAAATAGAGAGAAGGCTAGGACTGTCTAACAGTGCACATGCTCATTTCACCAACTGCTAAAGTTTAGAAAATTTTATGATATGAAATATACTTATGCTCATAATCAAATCCAAGTGTGCTATGTCAGTGACAGAATCTGTATGTCAAATAGCAAAGCATTTACCTCTGAAATACTTTTAGACTCACATAAGAATCCAGATAAAACCCAATACTTACACTGCCATGGCCATGTGATTTTCAAGTATTAAGTTTGTTTGCATAAGGAATCAACCTGAGATTTTTCTGAACTGCACTTCTCTGGCATTCAGTATTAAAACCTTCATTCAATACAATAAAAGCCAACAACTTGACAATTATTGGAAAAAAATTATATTTTGGAAGAACTCACTACATAAGGTGACAGAATTCCAAAATCAAATTACATGAAAATATACATCGAAATTTCTTTGTACAATAGGTGAGAAAAATCTCTAGTATTGAAGAATAGAGACAAAGAAATATGAAGGATTAAGGAGGATATAAGGGCAAATAGCATTCTTAATAGCAAACCAAGAAGTAAAAAGCTTGTAGTTGTGCATGCTTTATTTATCCAAACTTTACATTAAGCCAACTGAAGGGCAAAAATAAAACCAAATCAGAATTTTGTATTATTTGGGGTAAATTTCAGTAAGTTGAATTTAGAACCAACTTTTTTTTTTTTTAAAGTTCTTGGGATAATGTCTAGGTTCAAGAGCTCTCAACAGCCAGAAAATGTTATTGCTACATCCAATCCAAGAGATGGGTGCAACTAGAATACAAAAAGACAAAGCACCTAGTGATGACCACTCCTCTGAAGTCATCATTAAAAATCAAGTAATTGCTTATTAAGTATTTCAGTATTTGAACTAAATCATCTGAGAACTTTCTGGCAGATAGAAGAGATAAAAGCAAAGGGGACTGTCAAAACAAAGAAGATACAAAAGTTTAGTAAGTGACAAGGGTTTAATGAAGCCTCAATGGTTTAAAGGAAATTAAATGGAAACTTTTAATCCTAATTGCTTTTCATCTGACATGCTTTAAGGAGTCTTTTTAAACTGATAAGAAACAATGAATAGGGAAAGAAAACCTGCTAAAATCTTTTTAGAATTTACACGATTCTTATTCTACTACAAGAAAGCATTATTTGGTACAAGGTGTATTTGTGGATGTACATGAACAGTATATATATTATCCGGATCATGTTGTGCTATGTACACGTCTTTACAATTCTTCCTGAAGGTTAAAACAGTTCATTAGAATTCAAAATGCGTAATCATCTGTAAGTTGGCACTTGTTAGGCTCTTGTCAGCATTGATAACTGGCATGTTTTATTGCAGCCCAGTTCCAGCCAGTGTTTTGCCAACTTGTTACAACAGAAGTCCAGCAATATAGGTGGGTAGAGTGCAGGAAAAACAGTGCCATGTTTCTCAATTGAAGACCTAAAAGAAAAAAACAGCATTATATAATGATTTTATAAATTACCAAATTGTTAACTGACTAGAAATTTTTATTATTTTCCTTGGCAACAAACTCTTATTTTAAGCTCACTGTTTTGATTTAAAAATATTTTTTCAATTGTAGGTGGGCACAATACCTTTATTTATGTGGTGCTGAAGATCGAACCCAGGGCCCCACACATGTGAGATGAGTGCTCTATCACTGAGCCACAGCCACAGCCACAGCCCTCACTGTTGTGAGTATCCATTACAGTATCCACTATCCATGTAACTATTTAATTTTGAATTTAAATTAATACTAAGTAAAATTTAAGATTCAATTCTTCTACCATACTACACATGAGCCTATTTCTAGTGTTCAACAGACACATGTGGCTAGTGGCTGTCACATGGGACAGGAATAATTTAGTCTTTCCATATTCCAAGTCTTTCACATTCTATCTAGAATCACAAGAAGGATTAGTTAAGTGTCAAGTAATTTGGAAATTTAGAAATACTTGAGGATGTACAGAGAAACAATACTGCCATACTTCTCAACTTGCTAAAGTTAATTCTTTAGGATCAGTTCAAACCTATTTCTTTATGGAGCCACCAACAAAACCCTCCATCCCAATAATAGTTCTAATTGTTTTGTAACTGCTGGTCTCATGACCTAAATTAGATTTGAGGTCAAGAACTCATCTAAATAAAAAAAAAAAAATACTTCTACCTTATCAAGTGTTTAAAATGTGCCAAACAGTGTGATAAGTGCTTTAAAAACTCATCTCAGGTAATGCTCACAATCATTACATAAAGAAGTTCCCTCCACTTTACAGAGAAAAGTAAGGCAAGGTCACACAGCTAATAAATGATAGTTTCCTATTCCAAAAAAGTTAGGAAAGAACTGGATTTGAGTTTTAAAAGGGACACTTAATAACTGGACCTTTCTGACCCTTTATTATATTTAGGTGTTTTTGAATATAAAGGTGGGGTCAGAGATTGAAGGGAAGAGAACAGCTGTTCTCAGAAACCTCCACCTGCTGCAAAGTACAATTTGGGGCAAATTCAAACACAAAATTCCTGGGAATTCAAGTGATATAATTTTAAACTCTTGACAGAGAAGCCTTAAGAGCAATGGCAAAATTTAACTCACACCATGTATGTTCAAAATGTGTCCTCTAAAGCCCCAAGTAAATTTCTTAAAATGACCCAAAGCCAACCATACTAAAAGCTCTGTTGGGGAAGGAAGGAAGCTGTGAGGCAATCTGTGGCCTAGCATATGCCTGTTTTCCATAATATAGAGAACCTCTCTAAGATAGATCCGAAAAGGTAGGGTTGTACCAATAAACGTAAATGACCCACAACCAAGCATGAAAATGCACAAATATGAATATATTTATTACCCTGACTAGAATTGATTTTTAACATCTGCACACATACATACAAATATGATTTATTAGACAATACAAAAGCATATATTGAATGAAACTCAAAAGGCAATGCTATGAAATAGGAATTATAATTTTTAGGTAATGTTACTATAATGTTTTTTCCAAAGTCTATATGATGCCCAAATTAATCCCTCGCCAATAAATCTCCCAAAGCTGATAGAGAACTGGGTATGGAGTTTGTACATTTGTATATTTGGTAATCACTCCCCCCAGATATAAACAATGAAAAATTTCAGGGCCACAAGAGAATCATTTAAAAACTGCTCCTAAGTGAGGTTTTAAATGAAAATACCTCAAAGAGGACAGACCATTGAAAATCACTAAACACCTAAAATCAGGCAACCCAGCATTTTCTCATGTTTCGTTTTATTTTTGTGATACTAGTGATTTGAGTCCAAAAGTGGTTCTACCACTGAGCTACATTTCCAGCCCTATTTTACTCTGACACAGGATCTCATTAAGTTGCTGAGGTCAGCCTCAAAATTTGCCAGCCTCTTCTGAGCCTCCCTATTCTCTTGTTGATATTAAAGACAATAATAAAAGTAATTTCTCACTTGGAGGAAGTGTTCCAATAATCTTAATCACCCAAGTGAAAACAATCCATGAGGAAAATGGTTACCATCAAGGAAGTTTGCCCTGCTACACTTCACATAAGTGCTCCCAAAAGTTCCAATCCATCTTGCACTACTTTCCACTGTCTTTCCCCCAAACTGAATTCTTTTCCAACATGACATTGGTGACCACACACAACTGCTTCCTGCCCGAGGTCTTGTGACCAAGCCAATCTACATGTTTCTGTCTCTGTCTCTTCTTCTTGTCCCCTAAAAATGGATATTGTTCAAGATGTTGTCCTTGGATATAATACAATAGAAATAAAGTTCAACACCAAATGCAACTTTATTTCTATTCAGGAAACTTCCAATGTCACTAGCAGCCCTACTTCTAACTATCCAATAGTCAGTCGTGTGTGAACTTCTCAAAGCAACACTCTACAATTCTACTCTAGGTCTTTTTTTTTTTTTTAGTTTCATATGGATTTTACTTTTTTAAAAAATTTTAATATTTATTTATTTAATTATTTTTAGTTTTCGGCGGACATAACATCTTTGTTTGTATGTGGTGCTGAGGATCGAACCCGGGCCGCACGCATGCCAGGCGAGCGTGCTACCATTTGAGCCACACCCCAGCCCCTACTCTAGGTCTTAATGTGATTTAATTTTACTTTTGTTTGTTTGTTTGAACTCAGGGTGGGTATTGAACTCAGGGGCACTCCACCACTGAGCCACATCCCCAGCCCTATTTTGTATTTTATTAGAGACAGGGTCTCACTGAGTTGCTTAGTACCTTGCCATTGCTAAGGCTGGCACTGAACTCACAATCCTTCTGCCTCAGTCTCCCAAGCTGCTGGGATTACAAGTGTGTGCCATCACACGCGGCCTTGTTTGTTTTATAATTCCTGGTCTACTGGCTAAACAAATATTTCTTTTTTCAGCCAGGAAATGTATCTATAGTATTCTACATCTTCTGCTCCCCCAAGAGAACAGTGCCTTTGCAAATAGTAGGTGATTAAATGTAAATAAATTAATAAAATAAAGGTCCATCAACAACTAAAAATACATTTTTAAAAAAAGTAAAAATCTTGGGTTAGGGTTGTGGCTCAGTAGTAGAGCGCTCACCTAGCATGTGTGAGGCCCTAGGTTCAATCCTCAGCACCACATAAAGATAAATAAAGATATTGTGCCCATATACAACTAAAAAAAAATATTTAAAAAAAGATATAAATCTTCTAATTCAAGATATAAACCTTGGGCTGGGGATGTGGCTCAAGTGGTAGCGCGCTCGCCTGGCATGCGTGCGGCCCGGGTTCGATCCTCAGCACCACATACAAACAAAGATATTGTGTCCGCTGAAAACTAAAAAATAAATATTAAAAAAAAATTCTCTCTCTCTTAAAAAAAAAAAGATATAAACCTTACTTTTTAATACTATGCAACCATCAGCAAAGAAGCAGATGCATATTATTGAGCTTGCAAAACCTTAAAAGACAACATTAAATAAAAAAAAGCATAGAATATATGGTATATTGACAATATACATACACATGTACAAAGTATTTATGTATGTCCAAGGAGGTTTAAATTACTGAAAGATTCAACTATTATTAGTGGTTACTTCTGGGAGTAGAATTGGGAGGCTGAGGTGGGAAAGAGATAGTTTGCTTACTTTGTCCCTGCAACTAGGGACACAGAGTGAGAAGCAAAAGAGGAGGGCAACAAAGAGGCAGGCAAATCAGATTAAAAATCAGATAAAGGTAGCAATCAGATTTAGAAGGAACTAAGATAGAACCTTGATATTCACCGGTGGATAAGAGATGTTTCTAGGAAGGAATATCTGTAGTGCCAAATGTTACAGAATCAAAACTTAATTAAACCTTCAGATGTAACCAAAAAACCAGTACTTAATGTCTTTAGGAGTTTAGTTTTCTGGGGAGAGGTGAGAAGGGCAAACATTAACATGACACCAGAGGACTGATAGTCAAGAATAAAGAGAGTTAGCTCAGGAGCACACACCTGTAATTCCAGCAACCTGGGAAGATGAAGTAAGAGTGTATAGCAAGCTCAAAGCCAACCTGGGCAACCTAGCAAAAGTGTGTCTCAAAATAAAAATTAAAAAAGGCTGGAGGTATAGCTCAGTGGTACCATGGCCCTGAGACCTAAATAAATAAGTAAAAGGAAGAGGAGGAGGGAGCTTGACATGTGTAAGGTCCTGGGTTCAATCCCTAGCACCACAAAAAAAAAAAATATATATATATATATATATATAAAATAAAAATAAAGGGGAAAAAATAAAAGGGTAAAGTCCCCTTTGTTTCATGTTTCCTCTCTTCCTCCCTTAAGGTAAATACTACTGCAGACTTCATACATTTTATGTGCTTCTTCAAATCACTGTTGTTTTTCAAACTTTTCTTCTATCATCTACCTAAAAAATAACATATTGAGTTTTAGACATTATTAAGTCATGGATTTTGGTATGAAATGTTTAATCCAGTTTTCAAATGATCTCACACATTGGCTCAACCAAAACTAGTAATTAGGTTAGATGATTACTGAGGCTTTTCTTTCCCAGTTACATCACATCATACGAGAGAAGTAACACCAAGTTCTTAAAGAACTGAGGCCCCTCTCCGTCTATGGAGAGATGGCCTTTATTTGTCAGCTCTGACAAATAAACTCTTGTGTGTTAAAAAATAAATAAATAAAATAAAGGGCCGAAAGGTAGTCTGCAGTGCTTGAAAAGAGGTTTTGGTTCTCAAATATCTTCAGTAAAATTAATGTGTTAATTTAATTCAAGATTGTTCTACCAAGAACTGCTGCTCTCATACCCTTGTGCAACAGTGCAAGGCCCTGGGAAGAGAGTTGCTTAGTGCCTGTGAATATTTATGAAGTAACTGCAACATTTAAGAAGAAGTGTGCTTTCTTATCATTGTGTCCACAGTGATGACCTAGTAAGTCAAGATTTCCAATTATTGCTTCCTTACTATGTAACTATAAGGTCTTACACTATTTCCTGATTAACCTGTTTTATGCACTGAGGCATATGGCTTATACTTTTTTTGGGGGGGGCACATACCTTTATTTTATTTGTTTTTATTTTTATGTGGTGCTGAGGATCAACCCAGTACCTTGCACGTGCTAGGCAAGCACTCTACTGCTAAGCCACAACCTCAACCCCAACTTTTTTTTATTATTATTATTTTTAAGTCTTCTATGGTTCAACTTTAAAGGAAACAATATATAACTCCTTATCCAATTTGCTTGTGCAACTTCATTAGTATCATTAATTAATTTTTAAAATGCTATCAAGATAAATACAATAAAATTTTTAAGTCAACAGAGGGCAGTGGCACAAGCCTATAATCCCAATAGCTTAGGAGGCTGAAGCAAAAGGATCATCCAAGTTCAAAGCCAGGCTCAGAGACTTAGTGAGACCCTGTCACAAAAAAAGGGGGGGGGGGGGGCTAGGAATGTGGCTCAGTGATTAAGCACCCCTGGGTTTAATTCCAGGTACCCAAAAAAAAAAAAAAAAAAAAAAGCCTTGGTCATTTCCATAATCTATAAAGTACCGTTTCACAAGTAAAAACATTAATAAGGGGCTGGGGTTGTGGCTCACCATGTGTGTGAGGCCCTGGGTTCGATCCTCAGCACTATATATAATATAAATAAATAAAGGTATTGTGTCCAACTACAACTAAAAAATAAACATGAATAAGCTTAAGCTTCAATATTATCTATTTTACTCCACTTCCTTGTTGTCATCAAGCTTTTAAATAAATGGAAAACATATATGGGTGAGAAGAACAAGCCCTGAGGGTTGTTTTGTTCTTAAGAGGGTGTAACACCCATAAAGAACTGATGCAGCTGGGAGTAGTAGCCGAATTCTTGTAATTCTAGCTACTCATAGGAGGCTCAGGCAGTAGGATCACAAGTTGGAGGCCAGCCTCAGCAATCAGTGAACCCCTCAACAATTCAACAAGACCCTGTTGCTAAAAAGGAAAAAACAAAAAGGTCTGGAGTGGTAGCTCAGTGATAAAGCACCCCTGGGTTCAATCCCCAGTACAAAAATATATATATATATATTAGAAATTTTACCATGAATGAAAAGAAAAAGACTATCATACAACTATTTTAAAACAAAATATCGAGGCTGGGGATGTGGCTCAAGCGGTAGCGCGCTCGCCTGGCATGCATGCGGCCCGGGTTCGATCCTCAGCACCACATAAAAACAAAGATGTTGTGTCCGCCGATAACTAAAAAATAAAATATTAAAATTCTCCCTCTCTATCTCTCTCTCTCTCTCTCTCTCTCTCTCGCTCTCTTTAAAAAAAAATAAAATAAAATAAAACAAAATATCTACTTAACATCAGCTAAAGGGAAAAAACAAACAGATTAAATTATACCCTTAAGAATTTCTGGATAATACTATTAAAAATAATAAAACCAATGAGAACGAACAATTCAAATATCTAAATCATATGATTTTTAAAAATTGACACAGCATTTTCCAAAAGACAGAACAGTAGTATAATTTTTTAAATGCACTCACCCTGAAATAAGTGAAATTACTAGCTGCTGAATAAATGTCACTCAAAAGCAGTCTCTTGGCTTTTTCTTACACAGCGTGCAACTTTCCTTTTAAATTCTCCGTTTCTGTCTTCCCTCCATTCTTTCTGTAGGTAGAAAAGTAACATCAAATGATTTTATGTAAACTTTTCCTTGTAATCTCAAGTAATCATTTTAACTTTGAATATAATCCTTTGGTAGTTTGAATACTTTAAAAAAAGTTTAACAAGGCAGAAAACAGTCAAAAAGTATTTTTGTAAGGTATTTTGTTGGAATATACAAATAGAAACATTTTCTGCTAATTACCCTTACAAGAAAATTTCTCTTTTAAAAAAGAAAAGACCTTCTGCAATCTGCATTTGGGGTAAAATTGGGAGTTCATAACCCACTTCAATCTAATGTATGAAATATAATATGTCAAGAGCTTTGTAATGTTGTGAACAACCAATAAAAAAAATGTAAAAAAAAAAAAAGAAAAGACCACAAAAAATAATAGCTATGGTTTTATGTTACACTAGAAAGAAAGCTACAATTTACAAAAAAAGACATTCAAGCTATGTGAAGGATTACTAAATTTCCTTACTTGAAAATAACCAGAAAACAAAGTCAACATAAAACTATCTTGTATCTTTAAAGTAGATAGGTGAGATGCATTACACTGAAATGATAGTGAGTACTAGTAGGTAGAAAGTAGGGGTAGAAAATACAGGTAAACAGATAACTTATCAATCATGAACACATAAGACCACCAACACAGTTCCAATGAGAAAAGAGGTGATTTCATTTAGCATAAAAGTAACAGAAATGTGCTCAAAAATGCTCAGCCTGTTTCTTTTTCTTTGCATATCATCACTTTAGGAACAGCAAAGACTATGGAAATCATCAAAGGAAGATATTTTAAAAATAAAAAAGGGGGGAGGGGGGGGTTCCCCTCAAAGCAAGACACACCAATAAGCAAATACACTGTGCCCCTGGGTTCAATCCCCAGCACCCACCTCCAAAACAAAAAAGGGCATTATTTAGATAAAAGATAATGCTAGGGGATCGATATGGGTATAAATTAAAACAAGTTCAAAAAAGGAAAGAATATTAAAATTGGATAAAGTCTCAAAACAATTACACATTTTTCCAAAACATAAGTCTTTAATTTCAAAAGGTATATACCAACTTCAGAGGTGAAAGATTAAAGCGTTTATACAATTGTACGAAATTTCAGAAGACCCAAGAATAAAGAACTTAAAAGGAAATGGGGGTGGTTGACATCTAACAATAGAGAATCAGCCTATAATCAACTTTCCCGTCAGCAATAATAAAAACTAAAAAATTAATTCTGTCTAAATTTTGTATTTTCTTCCTAGAACTCTAAAACAAAGTATCAATCAAGCTTTAGGGAAGGATAAAGCGCCTTGAAACATGAAAGGGCTCTAGATTTAATTCCCACATATCTAAAATGTTAGGATGAAGTCCGTAGGAAAAAGGAGAAGAAAAATGTGATCTAGGAAACAGAAGATCTGATCCAGAAGAGCTACAAAGGAAAAATCTAATAGAGGCAGCCAGCATGAGAGGGTGAGAGACTCAATCTAATTTGGATATAGAAATCCAGAAGAGAGCTCTCTAATCCTAACCCTAACTGTAAATATGGATCTATTGTTGCCATTTTGTTCACTGTTCTCTGGTTGTTTTATGATCCTTTCTTTCTCTTGCCAACTTCTTTGTGATTAAGTGGTTTTCTCTATTGGTATGCTTTGATTCCTTGTTTTTGTCTACTATAGGATTTTGCTTTGTAGTTACCACAAAGCTAAGAATTTTATAACAGATTATCTGAAACTGATAACTTTGATCACATTTTAAAAACTACATTTTTTATAGATTTTTTTAAATATTTATTTATTTATTTTTTAGTTTTCGGCAGACACAACATCTTTGTTTGTATGTGGTGCTGAGGATCGAACCCGGGCCGCACGCATGCCAGGCGAGCGTGCTACCGCTTGAGCCACATCCACAGCCCCTTAAAAACTACATTTTTAATCCACACATTCCCACGCTGTATTTAATTTTTTTTTTTTAAGTTGTCAATGGACCTTTATTTTGTTTACTTATATGTGGTGCTGAGAATAGAACCCAGTGCTCACACATGCTAGGCAAGCTCTCTACCACTAAGCCACACCCCCAGCCCTGAGTCTCTGCTCTTAATATGCCTATTCCACTTAGTATCCAGTTTCTCTTTTGTGCTGTGCTGGGGATGGAATCCAAGGCCTTGAGCAGCAAGGCAAACACTAACAAATAAGCTATATCCATAGCCTGTGCAATTTTTAATATCACAAATTACATCTTTTTATCATTTTAGCCACAATGATAAAGAATAAGTTTAAAAATCTATTTTATCTTGTGACTAAAGTTAATAATCTTAAAAACTGCTAAAGGCAGGATTTTTTAAGTGTTCGCATCACCAAAAAATGGTATGAGGTAATGCATATGTTAATTAGTTCAAAATTGCTATTTCCTGATGTATATTTTAAAAGGACATAACAAGTTGAGTCTTCTTAAAAGAAAGAGTGATGGACTGAGATTGTGGCTCAGCAGTAGAGCGCTTGCCTAGCACGGGCGGGACCCAGGCTCGATTCTCAGCACCACATAAAAATAAAGGCATTGTGTTGTGTCCATCTACACCTAAAAAATAAATATTAAAAAGAAGAAAGAAAGAAAGAAAGAAAGAAAGAAAGAAAGAAAGAAAGAAAGAAAGAAAGAAAGAAAGAGTGACAGGTTGAAGGTACAGTTCAGTAGTAGAAATCTTGCCTAGCACCCTAGGTTCTGTCCCAAAAGAGGCGGGTGGGAAAGATGGAAGAGGGAGGACAGAAGGATTGAACACCTTACCGCAGCATCGACATTAGCAGGTGAATCTCCATTAGGGTCTGCCAGCATAGAAATGACACTAATCATGATGGTTTCCACAGTGTGGATAGGAAGCCAGCGTTCCTCTGGCTTTTCATAACCATATTTATCCTCCCCAGGCTCATGAAGAATAGAAATGCAAACATCACCATTTTTATCAACTGCGAAATTAGAGAATAAAACTTTGTTTAATATATCACCAATTTGGTATGACATAAAGTATCTATTACAAATATGATCCTGATCTACAATAACACCTGTATAAAACATTACCACTACACAGAAAATTTCCAAAATGCAATCTGCTAACTTTTTAAGAAAGCTGTAGATTTTACCAAACACATAGTATCAAACAAACTCATAGTGTAAGCTACCTTTTTCATTTGTGTAAAGTTTTTAAGATAAACAGCATATAGATGGTGTTTAGCATTGAAATATACTTAATACAATGTAAATGAGTAGATTGCAACTACTAAATCTGTTCCTCATTTGTAGAAAGCATATGATCTAAAACATGGGAAACTTTCTATGGAATGATTTTCTAGTCTTCCCACTAACTTACTGATTTAAATTGGTGATAGTCAAACATTTAGAATTTTTTTTCAAAGAAAATGGAATATAGTGATGTACTTTCAAAATCATGTAAAAGCAAAGTTATGTTCAAATGCACAAAAAGGAACTTATAACCCATGAAAATCTGTCAATATCATGATATTCATAAGATTTCTTTTCTAAAAATCATTTTAAAATTCAAACCACAAGTAATAATGAGTAAGAATAAGAGAACATTTCTAGGGGACATGTATTGACATAACTATATCTTACTTTCAAATGGTTCAGAGAAAAATAAAATATTAATTAACAAAAAAAAAGTTGGAAGCATTAATCCACAAATCCGTTTACACAACACAAAAGTATTACCTATCTGTTGGCCAAAGTAATATTTAATGGTAAAATTTTCTCTTAAAAAAGGAGAGGGGGGCTGGGGATGTGGCTCAAGCGGTAGCGCGCTTGCCTGGCATGCGTGCGGCCCGGGTTCGATCCTCAGCACCACATACAAAGAAAGATGTTGTGTCCGCCGAGAACTAAAAAATAAATATTAAAAATTCTCTCTCTCTCTCTCCTCTCTCACTCTCTCTTTAAAAAAAAAAAAAAGGAGAGGGATTAAAAAGCATACTTTAAGGAGGAAACTTTAGAAAAAGATGTTTAATTAAAATTTATTGCTGGGGATGTGGCTCAAGCGGTAGCGCGCTCGCCTGGTGTGCGTGCGGCCCGGGTTCGACCTCAGCACCACATACAAACTAAGATGTGTGTCCACCAAGAACTAAAAAATAAATATTAAAAAATTCTCTCTCCCTCTCTCCTCTCTCACTCATTAAAAAAAAAAAATTTATTGCTGTACATTAACCAAATTTCCAAATTCTATAAATAGCGAGTACCGTATTTTTATACATTTCACTCCTAACTTCTTCCTTTGGGGGGCAGGGGGTTAAGGGCTGGGGGCTTACTAGGGATTGAATTCAGGGGCATCTAGCCACATCTCCAGCCCTATTTCTATTTTATTTAGAGACAGGGTCTCACTGAGTTGCTTAGTGCCTTGCTATTGCTGAGGCTGGCTTTGAACTCTCTATCCTCCTGTCTCAGCCTCCTGAGCCACTCACTGGGATTACAGGTGTGCGCCACTGCACCTGGCTCCTAGCTGCTTCTTTATAGAACCTAATAAATTGTGAACAGTTAAAATTCTAACTCAGAATTTCCCCTCAGAACACCAGCATAGGCAATGAAAACTCTTAAGGACCAGAATCAAAGTATGTATACATACAAATCAATATTATTGCTCTATTAATACTTTTTGAATGCCTACTATGTGCCAGGACCACACCACACCTGACATGGGATACAGCCTTAGTCTTCAATGTTTAATATACGTTTTTCTATAATTAAGATTCCCTTCCCAACCAACCCCCACCTGCTAATGGACTCTATTAACTAAAGGAATCAGTAGATCAAGAAGCAAAAATAACACCAAAAACACAAAGTTCAGCACTGAGATTTTATGAAGTATTATTTTTTAGGATTTTAAAATTTTCATTTATTTTTTGGCACCAGGGATTGAACACAGGGGTGTTTCTACCACGGAGCTATATCCCTACCTCTACTACGTTTTATAAATTTTTTTATTTTGAGACAGAGTCACACTGAGTTACTTAGGGCTTTGCTAAGTTGCTGAGGCTGGCCTTGACCTTATGATCCTCCTGCCTCAGCCTCCTGGATTGCTAGGATTAAAGGTATTCGCCACCAGGCCCACTAGGATCTTTTAAACTTTTTACTTACTTGTGTCATAAAACACATTTTACATTTATTTAGTAAACAAATTCCTACATAATCTGAATAAAGTATTTCAAAATCTACTGTAAAGTCTCAAAAACATAGATAAACAACTCTCAGGAACAACTCTTCTTCTGATAAAAAGATCTCGGTTAGAATTGTTTTCTCAAGTTTTCAGAAGTGAGGCTATTGAGTAAACTTTCAAACAAGTTTTCTGGGGCTGTGGATGTGGCTCAAGCAGTAGTGTGCTCGCCTGGCATGCGTGCGGCCCAGGTTCGATCCTCAGCACCGCATACAAAACAAAAGATATTGTATCCGCCGAAAACTGAAAAATCAATATTAAAAATTCTCTCTCTCTCCCTCTCTCTTTAAAAAAAAAGAAACAAGTTTTCTATACCATTCTATGATTATTTGTGAGAATTTCTTTATTTCTACTACATCATCTAAGGGTGTTTAATATAAATTTTAAGCAAAAGGCAATTCCTTCTTTCCTTTTCTTATCAAGATATGAGGTACAGATAAGGACTTTGCTATATTTTTAAATATTTCAAGGTGTTTTTGCTGTTATCTGTTTGCCTTATATTTAAATATAAGGCATATATTTCAGGCAAATGTCTTTCTACATTTCCTATAGATATCGGGTTTCAAAAGTTGAAGACAGTTTGAAATTTGAGTAAAGACTTGGACACAGTGTTTACATTGTTTAGAGTATCTATGCACTATGAAATCTCCAATGATAAGCAATGTTTGAGAAATTGCTAAAACGTCTACAATAGTTTTTAACTCATATTATCCTTCCACATTACAAATTCTCCAGTGTTGAGTAAGGAATGAACAACTTTAAAGACATTGTCGCATTGGGTCTTTGTGTAATTTCTCTCTTCTATGATTCCTGTAGTGTGCAATAAGGGTTGAACCATTTTTAAAGTCTCTGGCACAATGTTAACATTTGTAGGGCTTCTCTCTAGTATGAATCTTCTACTGTTTAGTAAAGTGTGGTCTTTGAGTAAAATCTTTTCCACATTCTTCACATTTAAAGGTGTCATGTCATTTTAAACAGTATAAGAATAAGAAAACTGGGCTGGGGATGTGGCTCAAGTGGTAGTGCGCTCGCCTGGCATTCAATCCTCAGCACCACATACAGACAAAGATGCTGTGTCCGCCAAATACTGAAAAATAAATATTAAAGTTCTCTCTCTCTCTCCCTCTTTCTCACTCTCTCTCACTCTTTCTTTAAAAAAAATAAATAAATAAATAGATTAAAAAAAAAGAATAAGAAAACTTAGGTTGAACACCTATTACCAAATTATATTTTTAAAAGATTATATATTTTATGCAGCCATAAGCAATATGAAGTGACCATTATCACTGCCTCCTCACTCAGGATTAACAGTTTTATAACATCTAATAAATAATTAGCTTTTCCAAGACAACTTTCCACATAAACAGACATTTTGAAAAATGTCTGTTCTTATCCTTTAGGCAGTTATGTGGTCGAGTGTTTAGATTTATCTTTACAAAATGCTTCTCAATTTACCCCTAAATAATTTGTGTGTTTTTCCCTGGTACTAGGGGTTGAACCCAGGGCCTTGTACCTGCTGGAGGGAAGCACTCTACTCTACCATTGAGCTACATCCATTTTTGAAATTTTTTTATTTTTATTGTGAGACAGGGTTTCACTAAAATTACCCAGGCTGGCCTCAAACTTGCAATCCTCCTACCTTACCTTCCCAATGATCTGGAATTATAGCATGTACCACCATGCCTAGCTCCCATGTATAATTTTTAATTTTTGCTTCTTTTTCGTTTCATCTCAATGTACTTTAGAGCTATTCTTCATTTCTGATAGAAGATTCAGTGAAGAATTCTATATTCAGGGAATTCTATATTCTATCATTTCCTTTTAGTCTCTCTCTCCCTGTCTCCCTCAGTATTTTCAATGTTTATTTTTGAAGCTAGAGAGTTCTTGTTCCCAACATATACCAAATAGATGATAATGACTGCTTTTTAAATAAATAAATAAATAAATAAATAAATAAATAAATAAATAAATAAATAAGCAAGCCAGCTGGGCACAGTGGCACACTCCTGTAATCCCAACAAATTTGAGGTCAGCCTTGGCAATTTAGTGAAACTCTGACTCAAAAAAATAAAAAGTGCTAGGGATATGGCTCAGTGATAGAGTGCCCCTAGGTTCAATCACCAGTACAATAAATCATAACTTTAAAAAACAAAATCACTTGTGACTTTTTTTTCCATTTATCTTCAATTCACTTTGATGTTTGGTTATGAAAATTAAAATTGTTTCTCCATAAATAGCTGGCCATTAGTCTTTCATCAATAATTGAAAAACACTTCTCTTCCATCGTAAAACTAAAATCTCTGAACAATGCGTTCTAATTATATATCCTTTCTTGAGAATACAGATCCAAAACTACGAAAAACTGACACTGAAATGAATCTGACGTAATTTTCCCACGTACCTGTGAAAACAACACAGTGAATATCCCACCATCATGTACATCCATAAGAATGGAATCCTAACTAAAATAAGATATTCCATGTTCATGTAATTATATCAGAATGAATTAAAAAGAACCAATAATTTAAATTTTAAAAAAATTAAAACAAAACATACAAAATTTAAAAAACTGGCTTGCCCTCATTTTCGCCACTTACTCACTACTTGGGTACTCTTTTATACCTTATGAAAACTGGCTTCTGCTGCTATCGGGATATTAACGTTATTTTCAAAAAATGGTCTGGATAACATATAGGAGCTTAATCTAAGTCAACCCTTCTGGCCCAACACAAATGATACTTGACAGCATCTTCCTGGATATATTTTCCTCCCTTGGCTTCCATGTCAATTCTTTCCTCTTGATTCTTCAACTGCACTTTCTCTCAGCTTCTCCTCCCCCCCCCCACCCCTTTTTTTTTTTTTTTTTTTTTTGATACCTGAGACTGAACCCAGAGGGGCTTTAGCACTGAGCCACATTGCCAGCCCCTTTTAATATTTTTTATTTAGAGACAAGGTTAGGGCCTTGCTAAATTGGCTAGGCTGGCTTTGAACTCATGATCCTCCTACCTGAGCCTCCTGAGCCACTGGGATTACAGGCATGTGCCACCACAACCAGCCCTAGTTTTCCCCTTCTTTAACCTGACTTTTGACGTTATCCTAATCTCTAACATTTAATAACTGTTTCTCTGGGTAAATTAATTCATTCAGTAGATCATACTGTTATCTGTCATCCTGAGGCAATAACTTCCAAGGCCCTAGATTCACTACTGAACCCTAGTTTTATCTAATTATCTATCTGAACATATCAGTGTATCTCAAGGGGGGGGGGGTGGACAAAATTGAATGCATCTAAGCCACTCAAAAGTATTATTTCCCCTATAATAATTTTGTAATACCTTTACTGAGATATAATTCACCTACCATACAATTCACCTGTTCCAAACATACAATATAATGGTGTCTACCTACTGTATTTACAATTTTACAACCACCACCAGGATCAATTTTAAAATATTTTCATCATCCCAAAAGACATCCCATACCCAACTTGTAATAACTCCTTATTTCCACCCAAACACCCCTCCAGCTCTAGGCAACTACTGATCTATTTTGGCCCTACAGATTCCAATTATTACATATAAATGGAATCACTGTGGTATTTTTTAAAACTGGCTTTGTTCATTTAACATCATGTTTACAAGGTTTATCCATGTTGTCACTTGTATCAGTACTTTATTTCTTTTTATTTGACAAATGATAATCTATTACACAGATATAATGCCACATTTTATTTTTCCATTCATCAATTGACAGGCATTTGGGTTGTTTCTATTTTGGGGTTAATAAATTTTGCTAAGAACACTCTTGTATGAGATTTGGGAGGCACATGTTTTTAATTTTCTTAGCTATCTACCTAGGAGTAGAATAGAATTGCTGGATCATAATGATAACTAAGGATCTGCTAACTATTTTCCAAACATCTGCACCACTTTACATTCTTCTCAGTATTATATGAGTTATAATTTCTCTGCTTCATTATTAATACGTATTATTACTATTTTTACTACAGCCATCCTTATGGGCAAAAGTGGTTATCTCATTATGGTTTTCATTCAATAATTACTTTCTGAAATGGCTAGTCCAATCCTAAATTCTTATGTCTTTATTTCCACTCATATCTGGTAATCAACAAGTAAAAAGAACTAAATCATCCTTTTTGATACTATTTTTGGTTCAAGCTTTTACTGTTTCTTACTCTGATACTGATATGTCTGTCTGGCTTCTTTTTCCAATCTTCTACTAGTCTAAGCTTTCTGGAAGGAAAATATAATCATAATGAACCCATGGAACAACTTTAAACTCATCAATTTAATGAAACTCTACAGCCTGCAGAATAATGTTCAAGTCAGGCATATTCAACATTCAAAATTCCATTCAAGAACATATCTAGAATCCTTGACTCCCTCCTTTTCAGCTTCCAGAAAAAAATGGATACCTATATCACTATCACCTCACAGCTTCACCATTCTGCTTAATGCGCACCTCTTCCGCAGAGACCACTACGTCTTATGGGAAGTATCGCCGTACTTCCAGTGCTTTCCAGATACTCAGATTCTTTAACTATCTTGCTTGCCCCAGTTTTTCTCTTTTCCATTTCAGAATGACTTTTCACTCCGTCTTATAGCTAATTCTTTCTGTAGCTGCCATCCCTGCCCCATCACTTCCTCAGGTATCCTTTCTTCAATAATTATCCTTTCTCCAATAAAATTTTGATTATTTCCTTCTCTAAAGCCTGTCTCTACAAAATGAAAAGTCTCCTTTAAAAAAATTTAAAAAAAAAAAACAACATCAGGGCTGGGGATGTGGCTCAAGCGGTAGCGCGCTCGCCTGGCATGCGTGCGGCCCGGGTTCGATCCTCAGCACCACATACCAACAAAGATGTTGTGTCCGCCGAGAACTAAAAAATAAATATTAAAAATTCTCTCTCTCTCTCTCTAAAAAAAAAAAAAAAAAAAAAAAAAAAACACATCAATTTTCCTCCCAAACTTGTGATGCTATCCTCCCTCCTGACAGAAAGGAAGTTTCATTATTTTGCTTACATATATGCACTTATTTAATTTTTGCAGAGAAAGTAAGATTCATAGAGGCTTTGCCTAGAGTCACACAGCTAATTTGTAGTGAAGCAAAACTGAGAAACTTTGTTGGACCTTCTTTCAAAGCAAGCCCAAGAAGAATGCCTATTACATATATCAAGTAATCCAAGTGAAAGCAGAAGAAATTGCACTGCCCAAAGTCCAGAAAAAGATCAAAGAAATGTCACGAAGTACATCACCAAATCAAGTATCCAGGAATCAGGCAGGACTATCATTAATGCCTTCTGTCATTATTAACTAGAAATATTACTTTTATCTTCTTCTATTTTTTTGGTGCTAGGGATTGAGCCCAGGGCCTTGTACTTGCAAGACAAGCACTCTACCAACTGAGCTATACCCCTAGCCCCGAGATACTACTTTTATGACCTTGCTGTCTTAAGATGTAATGAAATATAGTAGTTCCAGTTTTCTATTTGACTGTTCCAGTCTCTCATCATACATATATATATATGTGTGTGTATCTATATATATATATTTTTTTAAAGCCTTGATACCCCATTTGCTTAGGATAAATCCTTATTTAATTTGTTCATTCATTCCATCATTCCTCTCACTGACTCTTGCTTAATTTAATGTATGTATTTCTATTCCTTGCAACCAAAAGAGTCTTGAGAATAAGATGCAGAACACAAATTAGTATAATAGTCTAAAGAGATAACTTGTCGAGAGTTCATAACCCACTTGAATCAATCTGTGAAATATGGTATATTAAGAACTATGTAATGTTTTGAACAACCAACAATAAAATAATAAAAAAAAAAAAGATAACTTGTCAAAACAGAAAAGAAACCCTTGCAAGCTCTATCACACAAACCAAAGCCAAAAATTCAGGGAGCCTGTGTATAAAAGAAGCTTATCTGGCCTAACCTTTGGTCACAACATAGATTTTACAGGGCAGCCAATCTTTGGATTAAACAGGTCAATGTCATCACTCCATGCACAGCAGTATTGAATGCTTTCAAAGCTATGTATTTCCCTTGTCTATGAATCACCTATGTGGCAGGTGGGAAAGTCCTTTGTAACAGCTAAGAACATAGTTAAGAGTAGCCCATGTTCTAAAACTGAGTTAACGAAATATATACTAGAAACCTATGTTTCATGATTTCTATGCTCTTTGTAATTAATACTATTCAGAAACGGCCTGTAATCTGAAACACTGAGTCTCAAAAAGAGGAGAAATCTAAGTAAATAAATAAAAAATAATATTTTCCATGTGATCTATTAGTTCTTCTATCTTAAAAAAAGCTACTACAAGGCCATGTACACAATTAATACAATGAACTTAAAAAGTAAATTCCAAAGCAATTTCACCAAGAACTATAATCTCTGTTATTGACCTTGAAATCTTTATATTTCAAGTAAAAACAAAACCAGATAAACTTACCATTTGGGTGCCAGATTTCTGTAATGAATTTCATTTTAGGAGGCCGGAGGGGATAATCTTTTGGGAAAGTGAGATGAGCCTTAAAAACACCACCTTCACTGAAAAAAAAAAAACAAAAACAAGTTCTTGCCTATAAGTTCCTGCTTATAAGTATACAATCATTAAAACAAATATAAAACAAGAGTGTAGGCACTAAAAGTAAACATAGTGAATAATTCAAGGATTCAAAAGTAAACATAGTGAATAATTTGGATTCCCTACAGATAGTTTATTAAACTGGGTGTTTGAGGTAACTATCATACCTACAACTTTATTAAACTCTCAAGAGAGCTAGTAAAAGGAAAAAAGAAATGGTTTGGTAAAAGAGGCATCCAGATCAGATCATCAGTAGCTATGCTATGATCTTCCCATCATTTCCCAATGCACTTACAACAAAATTCAGAAAGTTTAACACTGCCAATTTATCAACATTGATCGCAAACTATCGCTCTTTTTTCTGTTCTAGTCAGTCTTCTTTCAGTTCCTCAAACACACAAGTTCCTTGTCATCTCAAAGCTTATATGCATTTGTTGTTTCTTGTTCGGGAACCAATGTGTTATGTGTCAAATATTGGGAGTACAGCAGTGAACAGAATATAGTCTCTGAAGGAATTTGTAGTCTACTGACTTTTCAGAACCGTGCTCATGAAAAGAACTTTCTGCAAAATTAAAGATGTTCTATACGTCTGTTTGTTCAATATAGAGTCACTAGCCACAAGTGGCTATTGGCTACCATACTGGGCAGCCCAGTTATAAATCAATGCCATTTAACTGGGAATCATTCTTGAAGAAATGTCAATAAAACAATAAAATGATTATATAATACCAACTAAAACCCAAAAGATCAAGCCGGCCTTAAAGGGCAAAAATGACCAAATTCCTTCCTTGGAACCCAGATGCTAGATGCTTCCTCTGCTTGAAATACTCTTTTCATTTTTCTTCTGATCATCATTCACTCAGCTTTAACTGTTACCTAGACAAAAGATTTTCCCAATATAGTCACTAGGTCCCCTCTATCACATTGACTTCTTTTAATTTACTGCAATAGCATTTTGCATATCTGATTCTCTTATTATTCAGTGTGTACAATCCATTAGAGCAGAGTCATGATTATTTCAGATCAATGAGAAATGGAATTCTTAGATCATAAAGTAGTTTTGATTCATGAACAAATATACATTATATATTTAAACTAGATAAAATTCATTATCTAGTTATGCTAAGCATTGTTCTAAATAATTTTTTAAAAAAGAATAAAGCATCAGCAATCATTGTGAAGCTTACCATTCTAGAATTAGAAACAAAATATCTAGCAAAAAAAGAATACCAGTAATAAGTACTATTTTAAAAAGCAAATATTTATAGAATAAGCCCATTTGTTTTTTTGTTTTTTTAAAATGTGGACACATTTGTACACAAATAGAAAAATGTCTGGGAGTATATCATCAGTACATTATAATGGTTAACTCTATAGAGAGTATGATATGGGATCATTTTACTTTCCGATATGCACATTTCAATATAGCTTGAATTTTAAAGTACAAGCAAGTATTAACTTTTCTGTTCAAGACTGCAAGATACAGGTACAGATTAAGTTTTTTGTTTGTGGTACCCAGCGTGAACCCACAAAGCTACATCCCCAACCCTTTTTATTTTCAATTTTGAGATGGGATCTGGCTAAGTTGCTTTGGCTGCCCTTATAGGGGTGCATCACTGCAATGGAACTAAGTTCTAAAAAGATAAGTAGATCACTATTATCAAATACTTGTGTGGGCTGAGGATATAGCTCAGTGGTAGAGTGTTTGCCTTGCATGCACAAGGCCCTGGATTCCATCCCCAGCACCACCCAAAATTAAAATATATACATATACTTGTGAATACTTAGGAAAGGCAACTTGATTCAAAAATATATAAATTCAGTGACCTTGAAAATCAATTTTGAAAAAAGCAACAGAAAAAGATCACAAAGCATTAAGGAAAGAATGGGATGGTATAGTACAAAGCACGATGAATGGGACAAATTGTACAAGAAATTTAAGAAAGAAGATGAAGAAAAAGTACAAACAAAGTACTTTCAAAGGGGGAAGACTAATTTGTTTGCAAGAAGATATGAATGTGTTGGCTAGAGATATTAGAAAAAGAACAATGAGAAATTAGCTATAAGTAGAAAGGAAACAAAGGTAGTAGAGTGCCTAACCATGAAAAAAGAAAGAACATCTTTTCCTTTCCCACAGGAAGAAAAACAGATTTAGTACAGATATCCAGGAGTAAAAAGGATAATTATAGACTAAACATCAATATATTCATTTTTTTTTCAAACCCACAAAGATACAACCGTGGTAAACAAAATTAAAAGTTATTAAAAGTATCAAAAGAATAACAAATTCTATGCCTGCCTAGGGCCTTACTCTTGGATAATTTACCAGGTTATCACCTGAAAGGAAAAAAACATGAAGCCTTGAGGGGAACAGAGTCTGAAACAGCTGCTGTGGAATGTACATTACATTGACGAAATAGAAGTACTATCTCAGCTACCCCAACCTGCATTAATAAGTGCCAAACTGGTCTTAGGACATATTAATTACATGGACTAGTCTTCCAAATAGGCTGCAAAAGCAATTCAGTGAGTCACTTATCAAGTTCTTTTGTTAATAGAAATAGAACAGAAAGCATGTATTTTTATAAAATCTATGTATTTCTACTCATTAACCTATATAAACATATATCACTGGATCATGATACAAAATATTATCTGATCATGGTTTAAAAAACAAGGTTGAAAAGCCACAAATACAGATACAGACACACACACACGCACACACCCACACCCATACCCATGCACTTTATTTTACTAGTGAGGATATTCTGATATTCCTTGAGAAATATTAAGTTGGTTTTCCCAGATCACTTTAATTTTGATTGATTAGATGCCATCAAAAGGCTCCATAATGGCCTAATGGAATCCTCATTATGAAAAACTGCCTCAGGCTAGGCATGGTGGCCCAAACCCAGCATGAGGATTCCAAATTCAAGGCCTTAAAGACACTATCTCAAAAAAATGAAAAGGGCTGGGGTTTATCTCAGTGGTGGAGTGCCCTTAGGTTCAATCCTCAGTAATACCCCAAACAAAACAAAACAAAACAACAACAAACAAAAACATTGCCTTAATGCCTCTAAATTATAAATTATTTTCAAACTTTAAAATGTCAATGAAATTTACTTAGTAAGACTGCCCTAATGATTTAACCACATAATTTTCCCTTCTTCTAAAACACTGAGAAACAACTATGCTAGTTCTCATAATTTTTCTTCTCTCTGTGGATCCATCTGCCGAAGAAACTAAAAAATAAATATTAAAATTCTCTCTCTCTCTCTCTCTCTCTCTTTAAAAAAAAAAAAGAATCTGCTCTCAGGGCTGTGGTTGTGGCTCAGTGGTAGAACACTCGCCTAGCATACGTGAGGCACTGGGTTCGATCCTCAGCACCACATAAAAATAATAAAGATATTGTGCCCACCTATAACTAAAAAATTAAGAGAGAGAGAGAATCTGCTCTCAAATTACAAGATTGAGAGACAATACCTGTAAGATTTTTTTTTAAGAGAGAGAGAGAGAGAGAGAATTTTAATATTTATTTATTTTTTTTAGTTTTCGGCGGACACAACATCTTTGTTTGTATGTGGTGCTGAGGATCGAACCCGGGCTGCACACATGCCAGGTGAGCGCGCTACCAATGAGCCACATCTCCAGCCCCTGTAAGATGGTTTTTAATGGCTACTTTTTCCTACCCCAAAACTCCAATGCTGTGTATTGGCCACATTCAGTTATCTGAATGTAGAATATATCCCAAGGAAATATATCAGCAAAAATTCTGATTGGCAACAGTTATAACAAAACAAATTGTTTTTTTCAGATTATAGAAAAGATGAACATCCACACTATGATTCAATTCTGTTGTGTCTCAGTCAGCTCTGCTATAGAAGTAGCTCTGAAAATTCTTTCCTACAAGCTCTTAGGGGAGAGTGGGGGGCTACCATCTTAGAAAACCTAAAAATGGGGCTGGAGTTGTAGCTCAGTGGCAGAGTGCTTGCCTAGCATGTATGAGGCCCTGGGTTCTATCCCCAGCACCACATAAAAGAAAATAAATAAAAATAAAAGTATTGTGTTTATCTACAACTAATACATATAAAAGTACTGTGTTTATCTACAATTAATACATATATACATTATGTATATATATTTTTTTAAAAAAAGAAAACCTAAAAATGATGATTTGACCACCCCCCCCCAAAAAAAAAAGATTCAATGAGTCCAAATCCTTGCCTACTTAATACCATTGAGGACCAAAGTTGAGTGAGAAAGTGTGGTCCTCAAAATTCAGATCTAGAACTGTCCCCTGTTACTCAGCTGTATGATTTGAGGAAAATCACCTGATTTTTCCACCCAATACCTCAACTTCTATAAAAAACATGAAAGTATAAGTCACCAACATCAAGAAGTAATGATGTCTTATAGAATAAAAAAATGCTAGTAAAGTTAGTCTACAAATACCCAGAGCAGAATATAAGACTGTAGTACAAAGGTATTAAATGAAATACTTGAGAAATTCTTTTTTTACCACTACATTCCACTATCTACCTTTAAATCAATGGTTCAACAACTGGCAATCAGTTACTATTTTTATACCCTAATAATAACTTTTATAAACAAGAGAAAAATGGACATTATTTCACTTTAGGGTCAGAAAACCTTTTCTATAATCAGTATTCTGTGGGGACCCAATTAGAGAACCACTAGAATCTAAATGATCTTGAAAGTTTACCCCAGCCTTCATAAGATGCTGATATGTTCACAATATACGAAATTTTTTCACAAAAATATAATCCTATGACTTGATATTATAGTGTTAAGAATGGTGAGACCTTGGAGCTTCTTCTTTTTTGGTACCAGGGATTGAACTCAGGGGCACTTGACCACTGAGCCACATCCCCAACCCTATTTTGTATTTTATTTAGAGACAGGGTCTCACTGAGTTCCTTAACACCTTGCTTTTTGCTGAGGCTGGCTTTGAACTCATGTTTATTAAAATTATTATTTTCCATTTTGGGATCAAGGCGCAATAAGTACAAGAAAAGGAAGAAGAAGACATGTTTTAATAGAAATTTTTCTTCCTTCCTGGTCCTTTTAAAATTAAATCTCTCAATTTCTAAGATGTTAAGTAAAAAACTTTTTTGTATGGGGCTGGGGTTGTGGCTCAGTGGTAGAGTGCTCACCTAGCATGCATGAGGCACTGGGTTCGATCCTCAGTACCACATAAATGTAAAATAAAGATATTGTGTCTACCTAAAACTTAAGAATAAATATTTTTTTTAAAAAAACTTTTTTGTATAACCTCACAGTAAGATAGCTATTTTGTAATTTATTTGTTCCAGGTATCAAAAATATCTGAATTTCTGAAAGTATTATCTATTTTTATGAGCAAAGGTCGTAGACCTTGGAGTTTCAAAAAGAACACAAAACCCAAATATAAATAAATAAATAGACCTTTATCCTTTATTTAAAAAAAAAAACAAAACACAAAAACCAAATTCAAATTCAGTACAAACCTGCTCCCTAAAAAGCAATTTCACTTTGGCCTGCTAAAATAACTTTTAATTTCATTTAATTAAAAGAACAATTTTGAAAATGTCAGTTCCATTATACTTACTAAAGTGTGTCTGGAGGACCAATAATAAGGACTTCCCATCGATAGAGATCATTGTCATCTATTAAACCTGCTGAAAAGCCTTCCACTGGATTTTTGTTGAGTTCTGTGGAAAAAGAAAATTTTGATCAAAACTTTCAAGCACATAATTTTCATCCAATTTATAAACTGTAGGACTTGAGAATGCATGCCTTAAGTTCTAAACCCTCAAATGGATACAACTCGCCAGGCAAAATGGTACCTGACAAACAAATGTTCCATTTCCATACTACAAGATAATAGCAACTATTCAGCAGATCAACTTCTATTGCCTTCTTATTTCTCCCCTTCTTACTTCTGTCCAGCCAAACTCTTACCATTCTAGGTATTCATATAGCCGTCTTTAAGAGAGACTGGTACAAAGAAGATGTCCAGACCCATTTTCAGCTCAGAGAGAACTAGCCATTAAATCAGAAATGGTAATTCTGATGCTGAGGTCTTTAGGGCACATTTTCAGAAACATTGACAGAGTACCAAATAATACTTTTTTCATTGGAATTTTCAGAGTTTAACCAACTCTTATTTCTATTAATATGTGTATATCTATTTGACATGTCCCCTGTAGTCTACGGACACACATCTCTTAAGTGGTGATCTCCCAAGTGGCCCACCATAACTAGCACCACCATAACTAGAGCAGAGGCTCCATCTTTCCTGCTTGTGTGTGCTGAATGCTCTGCTAGCCACAGCTTCTAGCACACAGGAATAGCTTCAGAATAACAGCTGTTGTCTACAAGAATGGCTGTGGCATGGTGAAGTTTTTACTCTTGTAAGGAGAGTACCCTGGCACAGAGAAAGAATGATAAGGGTGGGGGACAAGAACAGAGACAAGGAATTCAAGGGGTAGGGGAACACAGGCCAACAGAAAATCTTAGCAGGAAGGGATACACAGTCTAAACAATTTTGGGACACACAGGGCTTAATAATATAGTGACCTACTGAGAGTGGACAAGTCACAATCAGCATCCTTCTTAAAAGCTTTAATGAGGTATAAATGACATTTTGTGAACTGCACACATACCCAATTTGGTTAAGTATTGATGTTTGTATACACTTTGAAGTCATCGCCCAATCATGATAGTAAACATATATGTCAATTACAAACAACACTGTGAACTGTTTTTTCCTGCAAAAAAAAAAAAAAAAAATGGGGGGGGGGGAACTGAGGACAAGGAAAGTAGTTCAGAAAGGACTTGCTGGAAATCTAAGTAAGAGTGTGATTCTCGTGTAACACCTGCCATCATCTTCAAGACATTCCATCTAATCATGGAAGCAAGTGTAACACAATCTGCAGTGCTATAAAAGACTGAACAAAGTGTGCTGGTAACTGAGAAGGAGGTATTAATTCTTTGAGGATTCAGGGATAGTGTTATTTCAACAACTAGGACTTAACACCCAACAGGTCAATGAAACATAGAGAGAGTAAAAAGTAAAAGTTCATATTTAAACATGAAGAGCTTCTTTTCTCAAAATTTTATAAGTCTATTATTTTTGCCTGGTAGGCATAGTAGACTTTTATAAACAGCTAAAACTACAAGAAATGCATTTTTACTTTTAAATAGATATTCTAAGCTTTTATTAAAAGATACTGAAAATGCAAAGACATTAAGATAGGATTTGTGGCTGTTTATACAAGCACACCTTTACTGAGTGTCAACTATATTGCAGACATAGGAGAAAAGAAAAGAAAGTCCCATTTTTACTGTCGACTGAAGGATACAGTGAAATGCTCAGACAAATGTAATATGGGCAGTCACTTTCTATATGAGTTCTCTCATTTCTAACCACTTTCCAGACAAACATTATTATATAATCAGCCCTCTATATTTGCAGGCTCCATATCCACAGATTCAAGGACGGGGAATGGTACTGGGAACATTTCTGGGTGGTAGAGCATTTGCCTCCTATGCATCAGACCCTGGGTTGGATCCCCACAAAAGAATTGCATCTGTGCTGAACATAAACTTTTTTCTTGTTATTATTCCCTAAACAATATAGTATAACAACAATTTACATAGCATTTATATCATATTAGGTCTTATAAGTAATCTAGAGATGTTTAAAAGTACATATGAGGTTATCGGCAAATGGTATGCTATTTTACACAAGGGATTTGAATATTTAGATTTTGGTATCTGAGGGAATGATGTCCTGGAATCAATCCTCCATAGATACTGAGGGACAACTGTATTACTCAGATCTTCTTCTCCAATCATGATTTTATAACTTATCCAGAAATCACCTAGTTTGTTGCAGTTTCCAACAGAAGTCCAGTGAAGTTTTATAAAAGTAGGTAGGTAGCAAGCTCTGAAATTAACACATGAGGTCAAAATTACCCTTGAAAATGTCCTTACACTTTCCATAAAGCATATCATTGTTTATATTACTTTTGTCAATACACCCTAATTTTTGAAACTCATACTCTTTCATGACATGATGTCTACAGGCATGATTGTGTCCACTGCACATTTCAATTAAGTGGTGAAGTAAGGCTCAAAAATGTCCCAACATCTCACTTTTATCATGGCTTTTGCCCCCAACATGGATCCTCCTAGGCCTGGTTCCATGACAAATTATTTGACAGGTTTAAATGCACCTATAGTGGTGGGCCATTATCATATCTTCATGAATGATTCCTTCAAGGTCTAGTTCAAGAAGGCCTTTCCTAAATAACTTACAAATAATCTTTTAACATTTTGCTAAATTCCTATTCATTATACTTTATTACCTGGCACTAGGCTATTATTAGTTTCTGATTCCCAGAGAAGTAAATAGACAATGGCAATATGTCGTAAATGCTCTAACAACAGTACAGAAATAGGGGGCAGTCCAACAAAGAAAGGCATATAACATAATCACTGAGAGTCACAAAAAGCTTCTCAAAAGAAAAATGAGACAAAGGATTGGATGCAAGGTATAGGTAGAGAAGCATATGCAAAATTTGAAATATGGAGCTGAATCTACTACTGAAGTAGGGCACACAAATGAAACTAGACAGAATGGCAGGAACTGGATAGCAAAGGGCCCTCAAGGATATGTAAATATGGACTTTATCCAGAGGGTAGTGAAGTTATTTTGTCTTTTTTCCCTTCCTCCTATTCTCCTCCCCCCCACCTTTATTTTTTTTGGGGGGATGGTGGTTTTGTTTGTTCATTTGTTTAAGAGACAGGGGTCTCACTATGTTGGCCTGATTATAGTCTTGAACTCTCCTGGGCTCAAGTGAGTCTCCTGTCTCAGCCTCCTTGGCACTAAGACTGCATTCATGACCACACTTCAAACATGCCCCCCACTCCACTGTTTCGTTTTTCTCAACAATGGGGTGACCTCATGAGATTTACATTTCAAAAACCAATCTTGTGTGTGTAGAAATTACAGAAATAGCGTCATGAGGAAGACTAAGAAAATTAAAAGGTAGCTATTAACATTAATCCTGGAAAGTGTATCTTAAGTATAGGGCAGGAGAAAAAATGAATGAAAACAGGAATATTTAGAAAATAAGATTAATTAACCAAACTTGGTGATGTGGGGGATAAAGCGTTAAATGTCAAAATGACATACAATTGCGGGTGTGGTGGTGCATGCCTGTAATCCCAGCAGCACAGGAGGCTGAGGAGCCCTGGTTTGCTCACTGGGGTCTTCCCTCTGGCTGGGCTCTTTGGGGTTCAAGGTGCATAGGGACATAGTGTGGAAACACAGTCTCTTCACAAACCCTGTGGAAGGGAGAACAGAGGTGTACTCAAATTTTCTTCTCAGGTAATGGGCATAGAATGATGAAGTGATTGGCAAAGACAGGATCTGAACCCAGTTTTTTAGATTTCATATTGAGTTTTCTTCTCATGATCCCCTCTGGTCCATAAGGTGAGGCGTGATAATAAAAGCACCAATAGTACCAGGCGTGGTGGCACACACCTGTAATCTCAGCGGCTTAGGAGGCTGAGACAGGAGGATCGCAGTTCAAAGCAAGCCTCAGCCTCAGTGAGGCAATAAGCAACTCAATGAGACACTGTCTCTAAATAAAATACAAAATAGGGCTGGGATGTGAATTGGAAGTTGAGCATCCCTGAGTTCAATCCCTGGTACCCCCATGCAAACCAAAAACAGACATAGAAGCCCTCAAAAAGTTAAACATAGAGTTGCTATTATGACCCAGCAATTCCACTCTTAGGTATATTCCCAAGGGAAATGAAAGCATCTGTCCTCATAGAAAATTATACATACATGTTTATAGCAGCATTATTCACTATATCCCGAAAGCAGAAGAAACAACTCAAATAGCTTCTTCAATGAATTAATAGACAAACTGTGGAATAAACATAATGGGATATTATTCAGCCATAAAAAGAAATACAGTCCTGGGGCTGGGGTTGTGGCTCAGTGGTAAAGCGTTCACCCAGCACATGCAAGACTCTGGGTTCAATCCTCAGCACCACATAAAAATAAATAAAATAAAGAGTATTGTGTCCAACTACAACTAAACAACAATTAAAAAAAAAAAAAAAGAAATGCAGTACTAACATATGGTACGATTTAGATGAGCCTTAAAAATATGAGGGTAAACCAAAGTGCCACGCCTGTAATCCCAGCTATCCAGGAGTCTGAGACAGGAGAAGCACAAGTTTGAGCCAGCCTAGGCAATTTAGTGAGACCCTATCCCACACTAAATAAAATACAGAGGGTTTGGGATGGGGTAGTTCAGTGACAGAGACCTGGGTTCAAACCTTGGGAGTGAAGAGGGGAAAAAAAGCCTCAGGCTACAGCTGTGGATGTAAACTGAGGCAAAGTGACTGCCTACCCTATAGAAGATCCTGGGTTTAATCCTCAGCACCACAAAAAAAAAACAAAAACAAAAACAAACATCAGACTAAGGGAAAGAAACCAGTTACATAAAGTCACATATTATATGACCTCTTTTATATGATAAATCCAGGACAGGCAAATTCAAAAGACACCAAGAGCAGAATAGAGGTTACCAATGGATAGGAAGTGGGAGAAATGGAGAGAGAGTTACTTACTGAGCTTGTAGGAGTGGCTTATGGGTTGATGAAAAGGTGATGGTGGTTACACTCAACACCACTAAGTGATGTGCTTGAACAGTTAAATGTATGTCAGTTTCGCCTCACTCTTAAAATGACACACAGATTCACTAAAATGAGAAATACAGGAGGAGGTACTAGTTTGAGGGGTAAGGGGAAGAACGGATGATGGGTCTAGTTTTAAATACCTAAGGAACATAAAAAGAAATGTGGAGCTTGGGGATGTAGTTCGGGAGTAGAGCCTTTGCCTGGCATGCATGAGGCCCTCGGTTCAAACCCCAATACTACTTAAAAAAAAAAAAAAAGAGAGAGAGACATTAATGTTTGGAGGGAAGAAGAGAGGGAAGGAAAGAAATATGTTATCAAAATATTCTGATAACTTAAATCATTAGATTAATGATGACATTACCCCAGGAAGGATGGAATGGAATGACCTCTAGAAAACACCATATTCTGAAGATAAAAAGAGAAGTAAGAAACCAAAGAATTTGTATCAAAGAAGCTAAAGAAGATGAATGGCAAGGCACAATAGCCAACAATGAGAAAAGGAACAAGAGGTCTAAATCCAGTCTACTGGATTCAGCAAAAAGATAGTCAAGGCTGCAAGTGCAGTACAGCAAGAAAGTCTAAATACAAATGACTGTACTAGAGAATATATGCAACAAAACAGATAAATGTCTAACATGCCTAATACAAATTGTGGAGACACAATTAAGAGTTGGAAAGGGGACTGGGGTTGTGGCTCAGCGGTAGAGCACTCACCTAGCACATTTGAGGCCCTTGGTTCCATCCTCAGCACCACATAAAAATAAATAAATAAAACAAAGGTATTGCGTCCATCTACAACTAAAAAATAAATATTTAAAAAAAAAAAAAGAGAGAGAGTTGCAAAGAGCCTGAAAGATCTCATTTTCCACAGTCAAGAAATTTTTTTTTTTTTAAGTTCCAAAGGAGGGGCTGGAACCCCCTCCTAAGGGGTTTTGTTTTTTTTAAGTTCCAAAGTTGTGGCTCAGTGGCAGAGCACTTACCTAGCACGTGTGAGGCCCAGGGTTCGATCCTCAGCACCACATAAAAATAAATAAAAAATAAAGGTATTGTGTCCAACTACAACTAAAAATAAATATTAAAAAAATAAAAATAAAGTTCTAAAGGAGGCAAAACTAATCACTAGTATTAGAAACTAGGACACAGTTCTTTTTTCTGTTTTGGAAGAAATAAGAATAGTATCTGGCAGGAAATGTGAGTAGAATTCTGGGGTGCTGGTAACGACATGCTATACAAGATATTTATGTAGTTTTCTGTGTGTTATACTACAATTTTTGAAACTCAGTAAATCCTAGAATGTCACATGATTGTTAAATGGAAGCTATATGTGCATGCTATGAATCTGGAAATCACTGTTGGTCAGACTGTTTTACAACCCATGAGTAAAGAGAAACTAAGGACAAATAAATGTCCTTGAGAGGGAATATCTGAATAAGTGTATGTAATAGGAAATAATGCATAAGAACAATTGCTAAAATACAGTCATTATCCAGAATAAGACTAAGACTAAAAAGAGAATTACAGCCTTTGGGACAGGAGTCCCCATGTTTTTCCTTTGCTAGCAAAGCAATAAACCTTCTTTTACCTTTTTCTAATAAAGAAAAAAAGAATGGGAGGGGCTTATGAAAAGTGAAACCCTACAATACTAAATCTGAATTTTAAGAACCAATATGAATTCATACCATAGCTTTAAAATTTTATTTCTGCTCTTGAAAAGGTTTAGAAAAATGGCTTGCCTACTTACTGAGTATCCCTGCTACTCAGAAGATGGTCTCCAAATATGAAATTACTACTAACAGGGACATGAGCTCTTTAGAGAAGTGACTGATTCCCAAGTCTAGGGTAAGAAATGTGTCAGGCTCATATCATACACACCTGACAAAAGGTAAGCTATTAAATAATAATATATGATTTTGTTAAAAGGACTCAGGAGCTAAACTTCAAGCCTCTTCAAAGGCTCCCACTGTCAAATATGACAATTTGAATATCAATCAACTTAATAATCACAAAGAACTGAAACATAAATATGTTTAAATCCAGGTGTTCATACCTCTGCTATCAAAAAACAAAAAACTAACTTATCACCATTACATTATTCCAGTAAGCTATTTTGTTGTTTTCTTTTTGTTCATTTGTTGTGTTTGTCTGGCATTCTTGAGGACCAAACCCAAGGCCTCTCACATACTAGGCAAATACTCTTATACCACTAAACTACATCCCCAATCTAATCATTTTATTATTTTGAAAAGCAATAAAAAGGAAGCAAAAGAACCAAGATTTAGTATTTCTTTTCTATATAAATTATATTGCCTAGTAACTATTATTTCATTAAATAAGGTTTCTCTCTATTAGAAATACTCCAGTTAAAAAATGAAAACCAGGGCTGGGGATGTGGCTCAAGTGGTAGCGCGCTCTCCTGGCGTGCGTGCAACCCGGGTTCGATCCTCAGCACCACATACCAACAAAGATGTTGTGTCCGCCGAGAACTAAAAAATAAATATTAAAAATTCTCTCTCTCTCTCTCTCTCTCCCCTCTCTTTAAAAAAAAAAAAATGAAAACCAATGATACATTGCCATTTTGTCACTTCAATCTAGACATTTTAAAAAGACAGGGTAGGGGGTCTCTTGATAAACCAACAAGTCATCACTCAGGAAATAATTCCACCTCATAAACCTAAACTTGTTTAAGCAACCTAGATAAAACTGCCAATTTACATAAACAGTTAAAGGATATCCTTGGAACACATTTAGCAAACTCTAACCTATGGGAAATTCTAAAGGACAAGGAATCTTTAGCAAATATACTGCTGGGGGCGGGGGGAACTACGTCCAATTGGGGGTGGTGGGTAATCAGGGATTGAACTCAGGGCCCTCAACCACTGAGCCACATTCACAGCCCTATTTTGTATTTTATTTAGAGACAGGGTCTTGCTGAGTTGCTTAGCACCTCTGGGTTGCTGAGGCTGGCTTTGAACTAGTGATCCTCCTGTCTCAGCTTCCTGAGCTGCTGGGATTACATGCATGGGCCAACGTGTCCAGCCCATATATTTTTTAAAATGTAACATACATGACATAAATGAAGACTGTACAATAATATTAAGAAATTATGGTTAACTTGAAGTATGAAAAACATACTTATTTTTCAAAACATACAATATTGTATTGGTTTTTTTCCTCCTATTTCTTGAGAAATATTTATGAACATGCTTGGGATATGTTTTACAATCATTAGTGAGAGAGGCAGAGATACATGAAACAAGACTGATGGCAACTCATACCTATTGAGGCTAAGTGAGTACATGAAGGCTCATTATATCAATCCGTCTACTTCAGAATTGTGACACATTTAAGATTTTTT
Source organism: Spermophilus citellus (assembly GCF_964194105.1). Classification (NCBI taxonomy): domain Eukaryota; kingdom Metazoa; phylum Chordata; class Mammalia; order Rodentia; family Sciuridae; genus Spermophilus; species Spermophilus citellus. Next base: position 25,370,656 of record NC_138199.1, on the reverse strand, counting down.
TTCATACCTTAATATAGTATACAATATTGTTTAAGTATTGTATCAATAATTATGTCAAGGGCTGGGATCGTGGCTCAGTAGTAGAGTGCTTGCCTAGCATGAGTGAGACACTGGGTTCAATTCTCAGCACTGCATATAAATAAACAAGCTAAAGTACATTGACAATTTAAAAAATTTAAGTAATAATAATAATGTCAAAATAAACCTCCCTGGAGCTTCAGGAAAACGAGGTCTCAGAATAACACATAAAGATCCAACTATGCCACTTTATACTGTATTTCACTAACTGAAATAAATTACTCTGCCAACACTAAGCACTCATTAAGTCTAACTACTACAAAGCCAACTACAAACTGAGATTTTAGCTTAGCTCTGATTTCCCTTTTTGTCTGTGTAGTTGTGGTATACTGCTCAGGGGAATGTATTCCCATCAAGTTTATTTATGTACCACACAGCTGGCTGCACAGTCCATTTCTGCAGAGTGCCTGACTTTATAGTAGCTTCTCTTTTATTTTTCATTTCAGTGCTCGAAATAGAACCCAAGGACTCCTGCATTCTCTATCAACTTTTGAGAAGGCAGAACCTTTTATTCAACACCACCTAATTACTTCTACATATTGAGATGGTTTGTCAAAATACTCTTGACCTTGTTGGCACAGGAATAAACTGCCATATAACCTTAAACTACAAAAACTGCCACATACCTAGTCACCAAAATTAACTGAGAAAACTTCCTCCAAATGTGTCAGCAAACAATTATAAAGGTTTATATTATTTCCAATACAGGTTTTAAGATTAATCAATCTGGGGCTGGGGAAATAGCTCAGTTGGTTGTATGCTTGCCTTACATGCACAAGGCCCAGGGTTCCATCCCCAGCACCAACACTCCACCCCACCACAACCCCTCCCCATCCCCCTCCCCCCCCCCCCCGCCAAAAGTCCATCAATCTAATCTTTACAGATTTCTAGTCAATTTTAAAAGTCTACATAAATTAGAATTTTTATTTCTCTACACCAAGTGATGGGCTAGAGTTAGCTAATTTCCTAATCAAAAACACTTTCAACCCACATGAATTTCTTTTACTGCATTTCAAAAACAAATAATACAGATCAGAGATCTTTAACTTGTAAAGATTTTTGTCAATATGCTTTCAAAAGGATTTGCTAAGCGAAATGCAGAATCACATTCCTAGAATAACACTTAGACATTCCGATACCTGCCATATTTCACCCCGCTTATATCTTCCTGCAATGTATTACCTCAAATACCTTAATATTAAGGGTTAGGGGCTGGGGTTGTGGCTCAGTTGTATGTAAAGTACTTGTCTATCATGTGTGAGGCACTGGGTTCGATTCTCAGCACTGCATACAAATAAATGAAAATAAATAAAATAAAGGTCCACTGACATCTAAAACAATTAAAATATAGATATAAGGGTTCATTAATATTAAGTCCTAAGTGTATTACTATTTGTGCTTATATACAGTAGCATAATTAACACATCACTGTCAACATCTGCTGCAGCAGGAATTCCTCAGGGCAGAAATTATAACCTATGAACTGGGGATATAACTCAGGTGGTACAGTACTTGCTTTACATGCACAAGGCTCTGGGTTCAATCCCCAGCACCACGAAAAAACAAACAAAAGAAATTATAACCTAACAATGTATTCTATAGTTTATATAAACAACCTTGATCCCACCTATTTTATAGAAATAAACAGATTAAATGTTTAGGGACCTCTGAATTTCTCTTCACAATAGAAAATGTGGACCAAGATACGAGGCACCACACATGGTATTGTGTCAGACGAACCTGGGTTTGAATTCCAACTTTCCCACTAGCCTGGTCAACTTAAACAAGTTCTTTCTTTTTCTTTTTTTAAGCCTCATTTTTCCTCACCCATAGCAATGTTGCAAAACAGATGGGATACTGTATGTGCAAAATAGGGCCATCTTAGGGTATACTGAATGTTAGTTGTCCATTTTCTGCTTTTAAAACTGCTCAGTAAGCCAGGCGCAGAATCCCAGAGGCTTGGAAGGCTGAGGTAGGAGAATCATGAGTTCAAAACTAGACTCAGTTGTTTATCGAGGCCCTCAGCAACTCAGTGAGACCCTGTCTCTAATAAAATACAAAATAGGGCTAGGGAATGTGGCTCAGTGGTGGAGTGCCCCTGAATTAAATCCCAGGTGCCAATGAGAACAAGCTCATGGCTTAGTATACCTCTTTGAATAATACTACGCACCTTCAAACATTAACTCCAACTACTTTGTTTCTAGTGGGAATTGCTACAAGGCCCCCACATCTCTGAATCATAGCAATGAGGGAATGAGTTCTTCTAGAGGACTTTCCAAACTGGAATTAAAGAAAGAGAGTACTGCCCTTGGGGAACAGTACTTTTTTTTTTTTTAAGAGAGAGGGAGAGAGGGAGAGAGAGAAAGAGAGAGAATTTTTTTTAAAGAGAGAGTGGAGAGAGAGAGAGAGAGAGAGAGAGAGAGAGAGAGAGAGAGAGAATTTTTTTTAATATTTTTTTTTTTTAGATTTTCGGCAGACACAACATCTTTGTTGGTATGTGGTGCTGAGGATCGAATCCGGGCCGCACGCATGCCAGGCGAGCGCGCTACCGCTTGAGCCACATCCCCAGCCCGAGAGAGAGAATTTTAATATTTATTTTTCAGTTATTGGCGGACACAACATCTTTGTTTGTATGTGGTGCTGAGAATCGAACCCGGGCCACACGCATGCCAGGCGAGCGCGCTACCGCTTGAGCCACATCCCCAGCCCGAGAGAGAGAATTTTAATATTTATTTTTCAGTTATTGACGGACACAACATCTTTGTATGTGGTGCTGAGAATCGAACCCGGGCCGCACGCATGCCAGGCGAGCGCGCTACTGCTTGAGCCACATCCCCAGCCCCGGGAACAGTACTACTATTAAAGCCTGGGAACTTCCATGAGCCACAGCTGAAATCTCAGGGAGAGAAAGGTGATTTGAGAAAATGAAGCCAAAATGGGAAATAAGCAAAAGGAAACAACAAGGAAGGGAGGCTGGAACAGGATTCTGGTGTTTTTCCACACCCGGTACCACTTCTGCCCTCCCATAAACTTGGTTTACAGTCAAAATTTTCTTTTTTGCTAAGCTTTAGTTCAATTCCTTTCAGATCCTTCAGAGTCATATTTTTAAAGTTTACATCCTAGCTGGTCTCTAGCCAGTTTCCCCTCCAATGCTGTTTAACAGCAGTTCTCAACTTTCCTCTCTCAACCAGATCACCCAGGGATTCTCAGCCAAGGATGCAGGGATATGACCAGCCTCGGGGTGGGGGAATGGGGGCAAGAACTGTTGATCACTCTACTTCATCCATATTTTCTAAAATATTGCTCAAATTAAACTAAGGTTTCTAAGTATAAATTTTTCATAAGGCTCTTATCTCCTTAGCAACTCTTGTGTGCGACAAAACTAGGAAAGTTGGGGTTGGGGTTGTGGCTCAGCGGTGGAGCACTCACCTGTATGTGCAAGGCCCTGGGTTCGATCCTCAGCACCACATAAAAATAAATAAAATAAAGATATTGTGTCCAATGAAAAAAATTAATATTAAAAAAAACTAGGTAAATCACTCTATATACCTACTCCATGATTTCAGCAATCTCCAAGTGAAATTTATACCTCTTACCATCCCTTCTTATACACAATTGCATGAAAAAATTCATTCAAAATTCTCCTAGCATAATAATTAAGTTCTTGAATCTCCATGTCAATTCACTTCAAGTTCACTTCAATCACCTAATATTGTGTGTGTGTGTGTGTGTATCTCCATGAAAACTTCAAAAAAAAAAAAATGATTTCAACAGAATTACAGAAACATGGGCAGGGGAATGTAGCTCAGTGGTAGAGCACCTGCCTAGTATGCCTGAGGCACTAGGTTCAACCCACAATATGACAAACACACAAAGTAAAATAAATATATGCTTACATTTAAAAAACAATACAGGAATATAATGTCTTTTTTAAAGAAGACCTACAACAGGAAACCCTAAAGACAAAACTGTATATATTTATTCCCTCATCATAGACCTCAATGTATCAGTGCATTTTATCCATAGTCTCAAAACTATTTAAAGGTTTTGTATTTTATGTTTTTTCCCCTCTTAACTTTTCCCCCAGTACTGGGGATTATTCAGAGGTGCTCTACCACAAAGCTGCATCCCCAGCAGCACCCCCCACCCAGGTTTTATTTGTTTGTCATTGTTGCTGTTGTTGTTTTTAATTCTGAAGTTCTAGCTGGCCTCAAACTTGTGATCCTCCTGCCTCAGCCTCCCAAATCACTGGGATTATAGGCAGGTGGTGTTTAGGATTCTTGTAAGGAATAATCTCAAGAAGGTAAATGTCTATCTAAAGTTCAATTTTTTTATATTGCCTTAGTTTTTTTAGTTCAATGCAACCAAATTAATTTTTAAAATTTTAAATGGCATGCATATTATAATCCCACATTTCTACACTTGATCTTAGCCCCCGTTTTTTGTTTTTTTTATTTCTTTTTCAATATTATTATTAGTAGTAGTAGTAACAGTAGATGGACAGAATGCCTTTATTTTATTTGTTTATTTTTATGTGGTGCTGAGGATTGAACCCAGTGCCTCTTGCATGCTAGGCAAGTGCTCTACCACTGAGCCCCAGCCCCAGCCCATAACTTCATGTTTTTACCTGCAAATACATATGCATTAAAAAGATACCTGCAAAGATGTTGGCCAAATGTAGGTGATAGTTATTTATTACTATGTGGTAGGATATTTTTCAGCTTCCTGTTTAATTTTTTTTAATTATATAAAAAACTATTTATCCTAAAATAACATATGAAAACAAAAATGTAAGGAGTTAACACAATTTTATTTCCCTCCAAGATTGCCACTACTAACAATCTGCTATGTCTTCTATGGTTATACTACCATATCATATTTTTTAAATGGAATCATGCTATTTTTATTTTTTTAGAGAGTGAGAGAGGGGAGGGGGGGGGAGAGAATTTTTAATATTTATTTTTTAGTTCTCGGCCACAACATCTTTGTTGGTATGTGGTGCTGAGGATCGAACCCGGGCCGCACGCATGCCAGGCGAGCGCACTACCGCTTGAGCCACATCCCCAGCCCCGAATCATGCTATTTTATATCTTATGGCCAATCATGGTGGTTTGAACATTTGACCTTTTTTTCAACTATAAGTAATATTTCCATAGAATGTCTCTATTCCTTGAACAAACATACCTAGCATATAAACTCTTATAAATTGAATTGAGTCAAAAGAACACACCTATCAACTCTCTAAAAGTTTAATTTATATTCCCAGAAACAATGTAGATACCTACTTCCCTACAGCCTTATCAATGCTCTTTTCCCATTGCCAATTTATATTCCTTCCATGAACTTTACTTTTTTATATTTATTTATATTTTTGCCCATTTTTACACTGATAGTTTTTTCTTCTTGAATGAGCTTCTCAAGCATTTTGACTATTTATACAGTACCATTTCTGCTTTAAAACATCCCTGACTTGTTTTATCTTTTATACTTCTCAATTTTTGTTAAACAAAGTTCAAGCCATTTAATTTTTTTTAAAAAGCCTATCTTCATGGCATTTTGGTTTGTTATGCTTAGATAAAAAAGCCCCACTCCTCCCTCAACTCCAGACTAAAATATTCTTTTTTTTTTTTTTTGAGAGAGAGAGAGAGAGAGAGAGAGAGAGAGAGAGAGAGAGAGAGAGAGAGAGAGAGAGGGAGGAAATTTTTTTTTAATATTTATTTTTTAGTTTTCAGCGGACACAACATCTTTGTTTGTATGTGGTGCTGAGGATCGAACCCGGGCCTCACACATGCCAGGCGAGCGCGCTACCGCTTGAGCCACATCCCCAGCCCCCTAAAATATTCTTGAATGCATTCTTGTAGTGATCTCCTCTTTTAATTCAATGACTGGCTAGGTGTTTGGCCAGAGCCAGGCCTACCTACTAAGGTCTGTCTGAGGAACACATTCATAGAGACAGTGCTCACCCAGTACCTGACACATGGTAAACATTCAATAAATACCAAAATCCTTTTATAATTTATTTAAACATAAAGATCTAAATGTAGCTCCTTTCCACCTATCCCAAATATGATTAACCAGTTGTGCTAGGGCATTAGCCATTGCTAAATCTTAGGTCATCTAACTAAACTCACTGCATGTCTGCACTACAGCAATGAATTTTGGCTTGCTTTCAGACCTGACCTGTTTACCAATAATAACATTTCTTTATAAAGTACAGAAATTACCTTAAAATCTATCAAAAAACTAAAATAACCCAAATTGCTAGTCTTATTTTTTCCATTTGTTATACATAAATATCTAAACTGAATATAGAGCACCTAGAAAGGATACCAAACAAAACTATTAAAACTCCCAGGTTGGGGTGTAGCTCAGTGAGAGAGGGCTTCACTAGCATCCACAGCACAATAAATAAATATTCTTTTAAAAATAACCTCCCTAGGGCTGGGGTTGTGGCTCAGTGGTAGAGCACTTGCTTCACATGCATGAGGACCTGGGTTCAATCCTCAGCACCACATTAAAAAAATAGATAAATAAAAATAAAGATTTTTTTTTAAAAAAGTAACCTCCCTAAATTTCTCCAAATTTTCTATAATACTAGTTGGTGGATAAGAAAGCTTATTAGTAGGTAAATAGAAAAAAAGAATAATTTACTGGTGATGAGTCTTTTTAAAAATATTTATAAAATAAAAATAGATTTTTTGGGGGTGGGGGTTAGCAGGTATTGAATCCAGGGGTACTTAACCACTGAACCACATTCCCAGCCCTTTCTATTTTTTTATTTTGAGACAGGGTCTCACCAAGTTGCTGAGGCTGGCTTTGAACTCGTGATCCTCCTGCCTTAACCTCCCAAGCCACTGGGATCACAGGCATGTCCCATGGCGCCCAGCGTGTCTTGTTTTTGTCGCGTTTCCCTGAAACACCTAGAATGCTACCCAAAACATATAAACAGCAGTGGTGATACAAATCCTTTTATTATGTCTGACTTTTAAAAGGAATCTCTCTAACTTGCTTACCAACCATATGTAAACTTATACAATAAATATAAATTTAAAAATTATTTATCCACATGTAATTACTGTTGGGTTCCAATGGCTATTATTTATCTTATTAAAACAGTTTCAGTCTTTCCATAGGTTCTAAGTTAGGTTTTTGTTTGTTTTGTACTATTTTTATTGTCCAGAGGGAATCCAAATTCTTAAAAATGATATATTTCTTACTGATCCACAACCAAGGAGCTATTTGTTTTTTAATACATAAGTTGTATTACTACAGCTAGTTATAATTTCCTTAGCATTCCCAAACAGAATCCCATTGTTCATTTACTTTCTTCTGGTTTCAACTTGCTAAAATTTTACTCAGGATATTGGTATGTATACCAGGTTTCATCCAGAGCATTTCTACCCTCTGTGTCGAATTTTGACATCAGGAATGTAACAGATTCAAAAGGAAATAGAAAGCTTTACAATTTTTACAACTGAATAATTAAAATTAAATAGGTAAGTACCCAAAAAAAGCAGATGATAATCTAATATGCTGGGCAGAAGTATGCTCTTTGGGAATTTTCAGAATTTACCATTTGGGGAGAGGAAAGTAACTCAAAATCTAAATTATATCATACATCAAAATTACTTGTGGTGGGGCTTGGGAAAAGAAAGGCTCAGTGGTAGAGCACCTGCTTAGCATCTGTGATAGCTTGTGGGGGGGGGGGGTTTACTTCTAGGTTTGTTTATTGATTACAATACTAGGGATTGAACCCAGGGGCATGTTACCACTGAGCTACATCACCAGTCCTTTTTGTTTTGATAGGACTCATATTAAATTGCCAAGGCTGGCTAAGCATGACTTGCAAACTCAAAACTCATATATATCAGAATGACAGTTTCCTTGGACACAGTCGTACACACCTGTCATACCAGAAACTCGGGAGCATGAGGCAGGAGATTGAGAGTTCAAACCCAGCCACAGCATATTAGGCAGGCACTTAGCAACTCAGGAAGACCCTGTCTCTAAATAAAATATAAAAGGTTGGGGATGTGGCTCAAGTGGTAGCACACTCGCCTGGCATGCGTGAGGCACTGGGTTTGATCCTTAGCACCACATAAAAATATTGTGTCCACCTAAAACAATTTAAAAAAAAAAGAAAGGAAAAAAATATATATATATAAAGGCTGTGAAAGTGGCTCAGGGGTTAAGTACCCCTAGGGTCAATCCTTGGTACCAAAAAAAATATAGTAAACAAGTACTTTTAACATGACTGAGCTAATCTATTTTTAGTTCAGTGGATTCACTTAAAAAAAAATACAAAAACAGTCAATGCATAAAGTAAACGTAAGACTTTCTACCTCACAAAATGCATGCTTCAGCACAGTGTCAATTCCTCATTCATCTACTACTTCCTCTGAGTAGGCCCAATCCGTCTCTAGACTTCGGTGAGAAAAGAACCTAAAGCAGGCCATGCCAGTTATAATCCAAGATTTCTTCCAGAGGGGAAGAACAGGTATGACTGTCAAATCCTTCCCTGAAACTGACATTAATATTACCGTTCTCTAATTCAAACCATTATTTATTTGCATGTGTTTCTTTTTTCTCCTTAAAATCACATTAGCAAAAAGAGACTTGGTACATCAGAAATAATATGTGTGCAATATAACCTTTCCTGAAAGGCATGTTATACATTATAGTGATCATCTTTTCCACAATGGCTTCAGAGAAAATGAATGTCCTGTGAAAACACAGGTGAACCTAATAAGACACCCGAAAAGGAAATACAAAGAAAAAAGTTGGAAGCAATAAAATTTATTAAGATAAGGCAACCTAGCCAGGCGTGGTAGTGCACACCTGTAATCCCAGTGGCTTGAGAGGCTGAGACAGGAGAATGTTGAGTTCAAAGCCAGCCTCAGCAAAAGTGAGGCTCTAGCAACTCAGTAAGACCCTGTCTCTCAAAAAAACATAAAAATAGGGCTGGGGATGTGGCTCAGTGGTCGAGTGCCCCTGAGTTCAATCCCTGATACATACATACATACATACATAAATACGATAAGATAAGGCATCTAGAATATCAAAGCTTGACTATGAGAAAATCCCCCTTGACCACACCGAAGACTGTTCATTCCTATGCAAGAGAAATAAAAACCAAGATCATGACAACTTGAGCATGGTATTTTTCTGAAAACTATGGATAACCTCTTTGTCCAACAATCAGCATGGATGCCACTAGCACTGTGAGTATAGCAATCGGTATCTTCTTTGTGATGAAGGTGGAAATGGAAGAAGAGGATTAAGTGGAAACACTGAGTTGCAAAGCAAACTCAGAATTGAGAGGTTTATAACTGCAAGAATGCTTAAATTAAATATCATTGGAAATACATTTTCTGTTAATTTCAAGGCTGCAACAAATTTTCCCAGTGAACCACAGAAAACTATATTAGTAAAGATGGAAATATTGGAAAGCAAATTTATAATTTCAACAAGAATGGATTTCTTTTTCCTTTAAGGAACACCATCTTAAGGATAAGCCATCATTAAGACAGAATATCAGGCTATTGCTGCTTTTAACTACAGGAGATTAACTAAAAGCCTTTCTTGGTGTATTGGGTGTAAACCCCACCATACCACAATACTTAAGACTAAGTGTTGAAGAATGCACTGATATGAGACTCAAACAGAACTGTCTGGGTACAAACAAGAAGGTTTTTTGTCTTTTGCATACCAGGGATTGAACCCAGGGGTGCTTAACCACTGGCCACATCCCCAGTCCTTTTTGTATTTCATTTAGAGACATGGTCTCACCAAGTTCCTTAGCCTCCCTATGTTGCTGAAGCTGGCTCTGAACTCGAGATCCTCCTACCTCAGCCTCCTGAGCTCTTGGATTACAGGCCACTGCACCTAGCAAGGTTTTTCATTTTTAGGAGCTAAGTTAGCATCCAAAGAATACACAAAGAAAGCAAACAAGGCTCATTTTGATAAGAAAAATGTCTTGGAACATCCTTTTGGTACTACTGAATTTATAGTCTTTTTTGTTTCCTGATAAATACAGTAGTTTTGCAAAGTATGTTGCAACCTATGTCACAACCTTAAAATATTTACTATCTATTATTGATACAATTTCTGATGCAGGATCTGAAGAAGACAGGCATTATAAATGCTATAATACTAAAATGAAACTTGAATTCATCCAAACAAAAAAATGAAGGAACTGCCTAAGAATTTGGTTTCTCAATTTGTTGCTGACTTTGAAAATTTTGAAGAAATTGATAATGGGAGAAAATCTTAGATGTTACTAAGGACTCTGTATTGAGTAAACAGTGAAAAGACTGAAAAGCCCATCACATAATAAAGAACTTCATACCAAGAATCTTTGTTCAATTTGAAGATAATTGTTAGTGGGAGGAAGAAGAAAGGAATCACAAATACTTAGTGCCAAATCTTTAAGAGAAGCTTTAGATCATGGTTACAAAATAATTTGTTGCAACTAAGGCCATCATGACATGCAAAGGAAGACAAAATTCAAAAATTCAAGGTAAGCACAACTCATGTTATGGTGGGTTGTATGGGAATACAACAGCCAGATGCAGTGGCACAGGCCTATAATCCCAGCAGATTAGGAGGCTGACAGGAGGATACCAAATTCAAGGAAAGCCTCCCCAATTTAGAGACCCTAAGCAACTTAGTGAAATCCTATCTCAAAATAAAAAATAAAAAGGGCTAGGGATGTGGCTCAGGGATTAAGTGCCTCTGTATTCAATCCCTACTACTCACACCCCACCCCACCCCAACCCCAAAATGGGGGGTAAATACAATAAAAGGAATTCTGAGGAGCTGTAAGTTTTTAATTCTGTTGCTCTGTAAGGTTGCTCATAACAATCCCTTTCTGGAACTTTAAGAAAAGAAAATGATTATCCAATAGGACAAACTGAATTGACACAGGATGAACCACTTCATTCCATCAAATAATTCTCATTTACTTCACAGCCACAGTGACTTAGGTAAATCTACATTTCATTACCATTATTTTATTTGTTGATATTGTTTGCATCTGCTATGTGTCTTTTAAATATTGTTCTATTGTTTTACATTATAGCACATATCCATTACAGTACAGAATGCAAATATAATTCCTATCTGATAATATAGTATTAATAGATCACACTGATGGGCGTGGTGACACACACCTGTAATCCCAGTGACTTGGGAGGCTGAGGCAGGAGGATCACAAGTACAAAGCCAGCCTCTACAATTTGGGAAGATCCTGTCTCTAATAAAATATTAAAAAGGGCTGGGGAGGGCTTGGATTGTGGCTCAGCAGTAGAGCGCTTGCCTAGCACGTGTGAGGCACTGAGTTCGATTCTCAGCACCACATACAAACAAATAAATTAATTTTTTTAAAAAGTTCATCAACAACTAATAAAAATACTTTTAAAAGGGAGTGGGTACGGCTGGGGATATGGCTTGGTGGTTAAGTACCCTTGGGTTCAATCCCTGGTACCAAAAAACAGAAAATGTGCTCACTGGTAAATTTAATAATGTTAAATAATTAAATAACTCGTTTAATTTTTTTTTAATATTGGGAGAAATGCTTGGTAAATTGTTACATAGATTTTTGGGGGAGGGGGGTGCCAGGGATTGAACTCAGGGGCACTCAACCACTGAGCCACATCCCCAGCCCTATTTTTATATTTAGAGACAAGGTCTCACTGAGTTGCTTAGCTCCTTGCCATTGATGAGGCAGTCTTTGAACTAGTGATCCTCCTGCCTCAGCCTCTCAAGCCACTGGCATTACAGTGCACCACCACACACTAGCCTAGATGTGTTTTTTTAAAAGCCTGTCCTAGGGCTGAGGTTATAGCTCAGTTGGTAGAGTGCTTGCCTTGTATGCACAAGGCCCTGGGGTTCAATCCCCAGCGCCACCAAAAAAAAAAAAGCCTGACATATTTTTACAATCAGAAAATAAAGTTATTTCAGGGCTGGGGATACAGCTCAGTGGTAGAGACTTGCCTAGAATTCAAAGACCTTGTTCTCGTTCTCACTACGAAAAGAAAAAGAGAAGAGAAGAGAAGAGAAGAGAAGAGAAGAGAAGAGAAGAGAAGAGAAGAGAAGAGAAGAGAAGAGAAGAGAAGAGAAGAGAAGAGAAGAGAAGAGAAGAGAAGAGAAGAGGCGAGGCTATTCCATGCCAAAAGGGGCACTGAATTTATTATATTCAACCCACACATTCCTTCCCTTACCAAGGCTCCCCTTTCCTGAACCAATCATCCAGATTCAAGGTTAGTCATCAACCATTCCTTTTTTTTTTTAAATATTTTTTAGTTGTCAATGGACATTTATTTATTTATGTGGTACTGAGAATTGAACCCATTGCCTAATACATGCTAGTCAAGCGTTCTACCACTGAGCCACAACCCCAGTCCTCAACCATTCCTTTTATCTGCCCATTCAGTGTAAATATCCATCTTGTTACTTGCCCGACATCCTTCCCTTCCTTTCAAAACATCACTATAGGTTTTATCTTAAAATAAAACTATTCCCACTGTCTTCTACTCATATTAAAGGTGGTCTTCTGCATTTACTGTAAGGATGTTTTTTGAGGATATTGTGAGGGAGGGCATTCAGGAGGAATAATTCTGATTTTAGTAATATTTAGGCTTTCTCAGAGAATGTAGTTTATTTTGTATCTTATCCACACCATGAATTGTGTAATCGATTAAATCTGCCTCTGCAGTCTGGCTGTGAGAAAGCTTAGAAGAGCCTATTTACACCAGCAATATGTCCACAGAATTACTTGGCATGTATTTTTTATAATCCTAACAAATACTTTGACTCATTTTTTTTGCCTTTTGTTCTCATTTCTAATTGCTGTCAATTTGTTTGAATTTACTTATTCAAAAATTATTTATTGATAGTATGTGTCAGGTTTGGGAATACAGCAATAAAGAAGATACACAAACAAATACATATTAACTGGTGATTACTTCCTAATAAAAAAATGTACACAGGGTAAGGGAAAAGATAATGACATGGGTGCATGATAGTAGTTTACAAAATCTTTAAAGTGGGAGCACATAGGGATATTGACATATTCCAAGAATTCCTAATAAGCTACCATAAAACACTTTCAGAATAAGATGGGAAAAACAACAGCTCAACAACTCACCAAACAAACAAACAAACAAAAAAAAAACTTAAGCAACACTTTTAGCAAAGCATACCCTCTATTCAAAAATCTTTCTAGATGATGATAGTTGTACAATGTGATGTTTAATGTGCCACTGAACTGCACACTTACAAAGTATTCATAATTATGTAAATTTATCATAAAATTATGTAATTTTATCATAATTTTTAAAAGCCTTTTAGATTCTGTCAAATTCCTCAGACAGACCCTTCTCCAAAAATTTTTTTATTCTAATGTGTTATATGACAGCAGAATGCATTACAATTCATATTACACATAGAACATAATTTTTCATATCTCTGGTTGTATACACTTCCAAAATCTTAATTACACTTCAATCCTTATCCTCTCCTCTGAATTATTGATACCCTGAAAACATTCTGAGCTTATGAATCCCTTCATTCCTTCCTTACTTAGGCTTTAGCGACTCTCATCTTTCACTCCAGGTTTTCTCCTTCCTCCCTGAACATCTTTTCAGTGTTTAAAGGTTCATTTTCCTTGTCTTCTATTTGTTCAACAATCTTCCTCCAGGCACTTACACTCAAAGACTTCAAAAATTCTACCTTCTGTATAGGATAACTTCCAACTTTATCTTTCAAAAGCCCTAAAAATCATTTCCCAGTAGTGATTGTCTTACCAGAAACTCAACCTAAATCATCCTCCCCTTTAAACCTGTTATTCAATTTCACTCTTTTTAAGAGTTTTTTTTTAAGTTTTTTCTTTTTTTTATATATTTTATTTTATTTTATTGTTGGTCGTTCAAAACATTACAAAGTTCTTAATATATCATATTTCACAATTTGATTCAAGTGGGTTATGAACTCCCATTTTTACCCCGTATACCGATTGCTGTATCACATCAGTTACACTTCCATTGATTTACATCTTGCCATTCTAGTGTTTTTTAAGTTTTTTTATTTTTAGTTGTAAGATGGACACACTACCTTTATTTTTTTTTTCATGTGGTGCTGGGGATCGAACTCAGTGCCTCATGCATGCTAGGCAAGTGCTCTGCCACTGAGCCACAACTCCAGCCCCTCAATTTCACTCTTTTTCAATTATTTCCCTTCAGTCACCCAACCTTGAATCTGGCAATCATTACCTGCTGATCGCTTCCTTATACCCTATATCCACACCTATTGATGCTTGTTCTCCAAGTGTCTTCCCTAACAATCCATCCTACAAATGGCCACTAGAATAACCTTTACTAGACATAGTTTCAGTAATTAACACAGTATTCAAAGTCCTCTAAGAGCTGCCTTCAAAATATAACATCCTTTTCATCTTATCTCTTTTTGTATACATTTCCCCATTTCTGAACATACACACAATAGTACTCGGTAGCTCAGAAGCAGAATGCTCCTAGGTTTAATCACTAGTATCAAAAAAGAAAAAGGAAAAGACTCATCAGGGAAAGGCAAATCAAAACCACAATGAGATATCATTTCGCACCCATTAAGATGATTATTATTAAACATACACACACAGAAGTTAACAAGCATTGACAAAATGTAGAGAAACTGAAAGCCTTATATACTAATGATGGCAATATAAAATGCTGCAGCAATTGTGGAAGGCAGTCCAATATATCCTCAAAAAAATTAAACACAGAATTAATTACCTACCATATGATCGTGCAATTCCAATCAGGTTATATATTCAAAATAATTAAAAGCAGGGGCTCAAACAGATATTTGTACAACTATGTTCACAACAACATTAGTAACAGCAGCCAAAATGTAGAAACAACACAAGCACCATTAACAAATGAATGGATAAACTAAATATAATATATACATACAATGGAATACTATTCCAGGTTTTAAAAGGGATGAAATATGATACATTCTACAACATGGATGAAGTTAGGTAACAGAAAGACACAAAAGGACAAATATTATATGTTTCTACTTACACAAAGTACCCAACAGTAATCAAATTCATAAAGATAGGAAATAGAATGGGAGTTGCCAGGGACTGAGGATAGAGGAAGATGGAGAGTTATTATTTTATGGGTACAGAGTTTCATGAGGATCATGAAAAAGTTCTGGAAGAATAGTGGTGACAGCTGTACAAAAATGTGGATGAACTTAATGCCACTGAACCATACATTTAAAATAGTAAATTTTATTTTATATGTATCTCATTGTATCTTACTACAACCAAAAAGAATGAATACAACAAGAAAATTAGATAAATGTGGAGCACACTAGATGGAACCGAGTGTCTTTCTACCCCCTTGAACAGCTGATCCCACCCGTAAGCCTTTGATGTGGCCCACACCCAAAGATGACACCATACTACAAATCATAAAATTTCTCAATACTGTATTCAGCAAGCATACCAGCCAAACACACATACACAATGAGACATTTGCCCTCCTTGCCTTAGTATGACCTAGAAAGCCCTTCTCTTTCTTCTGTAGAACCCTTTCTCCTTTGCTTTCTGTGGAGCTTCTCCCTAGATGAAAGGCCCATTTTCGTCTGTGTACAGCGCTAGTACACTAACACTGTCAATCCGCATGTTACACACACAAAGTAACTCCAAATGGATCACAAAAACAAAATTCTTAGTTTAGGAAATGATATGAAATTCCACCAAAGTTGCAAGCCATCATTTCACAAAGTGGTAACTCAAAGCCTGGACTAGAATAATGATGGTCAGTCTGGTTCTCCCCACTGAGAACCAGAATAAGAACCAGCATAAAACAATTAACCAAACTTGTATTATGGATGAATGGAAGAGAGGGAGGCAGGGACACCGGGAGGGGGAGGGAAGAAGTGAACCAAGAAAACCAAGCTAAAAAAAAAATTATTTTATTTATTTTTTTATTTTTTATTCTTTTGGTGGTGGTACAAGGGATTAACCCCAGGGTACTATCACTGAGCAACATCCCCAGCCATTTTTAATTTTTATTTTGAGACAAAGTCTCACTACATTGCTGAGGCTGGCCTCAAACTTTCGATCTTCCTGTCTTAGACTCCTGAGTGACTAGGATTACAGGTGTGCACCACCATGCCCAGATCAAATTAATTTTTTAAGCAAATGTACCATTACAATTATTTTATGTTTTCCAGAATGCTAGTTTTCTGCAAAAGCACTTTTAGTACTTTATGTACACTAAAATCTCTCCCCTGAGTTGAGTGGTTTAGTGGACATAATAAATGTCAAATGAATTATCAGTATTTTGACTAACAAAGATACAGTAATGTCTAAGATTCTGGGATGAATTCTGCACCCTGACTGTGAGACTGAAGGTGCTGAAATAAGATAGTAGGATGCTATCATGCTTGCTTCTTGACTTCCTTATTCATTCTGCTATATCAAAGCTTTGGATTCTGATACAGAACAATTTATTTGTGAGGTACCAAGAACTCATGAGATAACCCTGAAACAGCTTATAGACTTATTCAACCTTTTTTTTTTTTGGGGGGGGGGGTTACAAGGGAATGAACCCAGGGTCACTTTACCAGTGAGCTACATCCTCACATCTTTTTATTTTGAGACAGGGTCTTACTAAATTGCTTAGGGCTTTCCTAAATTGCTGAGACTAGTCTTGAACTTGAGATCCTCTGGTGTCAGCCTCCAGAATCACTAGGATTACAGGAGTATGCCAACTTGTTTTAAAAATCTAAATGAGAAACCAATGTGACTGCCACTTTGATAGACTCTTTCTTGTGCTGCATTACAAATGACAATGAAGACAACACTGCATCAAAACCATGAGAAATGTTTATATAAACAAGCAGCGTAACATACATATTACTTTTTTTTTAAATGCACTATTTTAAAAGGGAGTAAAAAACGCACCAAAACCATAAGTAACTCTATCCGGTAATCAGAGTAAGATTCTTCTCTTTCCACCATAAGTAACCTCTCAGGAAAAGATTTCTAAAATTCAAGAACTTTATAATACATTACAAATTCAAAACATTTTTACAGTTAAGGATTTCAAAGACCATTGAAAATAAGGATCTTTTCAAATAATTGAATCATCTGAGTAATCAATTTCTTTCTTTCCAGTATAACTTTTTTCACTATGTTGCCTAGTACATTGCCATTTAGGCATTTTGTTTTTTTAAGGTGTGGGTTTTTTTAAAAAAGCATTTAAGGGCTGGGGATGTGGCTCAAGCGGTGGCGCGCTCGCCTGGAGGCATGCCTGCGGCCCAAGTTTGATCCTCAGCACCACATACAAAAACAAAGATGTTGTGTCCACCGAAAACTAAAAAATAAATATTAAAAAAAACTCTCTCTCTCTCTCTCTCTTAAAAAAAAAGCATTTAAATATGTTGCTACTTATAAATAATCTAAATGTTACTAAAGTTTCCTTAGTCACTAAGTAAATTAATCTCCCCCTCCTTAACTATAACTAGTAGAAGTTTCTAATGGGATTATGCCAAAGGTGAGAAATTCCTCCTGACTCATCAGGAGAAAACTTAAGTCTTAACCCCTTTCAGTGGAAAGACTAGTTTGGTCAGGTTACCCAGAGCAATGAGTTATATCTCATCTCTACAAAGTTTTACTCATTATAAAATACTTTCATTGAGGTATCTAATAATTTAGCACCTTCTATGGTACAAGGCAAGCGACTGGTCATATAGAGGCTGCAATAATCCAAAATCTAAATTATCATTTATCATTAATTATCATTTGGATTTTCTTTCTTTTTGTCTTTTAGTACCAGGGATTGAACCCAAGGGTGCTTTGCCACTGAACCACATCCTTAACTCTTTTATTTTGAGTCAGGGTCTCTTCAGGTTGCTGAGGCTGGTCTTTAACTTGGGATCCTCAGGCCTAAGCCTCTGGAGCTGCTGGGCATAATGGATTTTCTAAACAAGCCAAAGGCCAATTTGTAAAGCAGATGCCGTCAACTTTCTCAAACAAACTTTTCCATAACCCCTACACCTTCAAATTCAAAGCTATCTTTAAAATATTCACTGTGTTATCTAATTTTAGGAATGAGAACCATCTTTCTAAATCATCTACAGAAAACACAAGAGGTGGCAGGGTGGCCAAAGCTGTCATCCCAGTAATCAAGGAGAAATGCAAAAGAATAGTCAAAGAAATTTAAGGAGACCCTGACACAAAATAAAAAATAAAATGGGGCTGAGGCTATAATTCAGTGGTAAAGTGCCCCCTTGGTTAAATCCCCAGGAAGGGAGGAAGGAGGGAAGAAAAAGGAAAGAAAGGAGAGAGAAAAAAGAAAATGCTGGAAAGCCAAATTGATTAGATGATTTAAAAGATAAAAATCCCACATGTAAAAACAGACATAAAAAATGAAAAAAGGCATGGTGGCACATGCCTATGATCCCAACAGCTCCAGAGGCTAAGGCAGGAGGATAGAGAATTCAAAGCCAGCCTCAGCAACTCAGCTAGACCCTGTCTCTAAATAAAATACAAAAAAGGGCTGGGGTGTAGCTCAGTGGTTAAGTGCCCTGATTTCAATCCCCAGTAACACACACACACACACACACACACACACACACACACACCAAAAAAAAAAAAAAAACTAAAAGTCAGCTGGAGTCTAATGTACAGGCCTGTAATTCTGACTACTTGGGAAACTGAGACAAGAGGATCACAAGTCTGAAGCCAGCCTCCTCAATTTATCTAGATCCTATCTCAAAATAAAACAATAATAAGAAAGCAGTTCAGTGGCAGAGTGCTTGCCTAGCATGCATGAGCATAATGTCAAAGGTCCAAACCCATCTCCCTCCAAAAATCGAAAAGGCAAGAACTAAGAATTTAGCTAAGTTGTAAGGTATCTGCCTAGCATGCACAAGTCCCTTCTTTGGATACCTAAGTACCATCAAAAAAGGAGGTGGTGGTGAAGGAGAAGAAGAAAAGGCAAATTATGCTCTTACAAACCCTTAAAACACTCAAAATGGTAAAAATCTTTTGGTAATTTTCTTTAAAAACTTTCTTTTTCTTTATTGTTTTCTGATACTGTGGGTTGAACCCAGGGGCACTTAACTACTGAGCGACATCCCCCAGCCTTTTTTATTTTTTGAGACAGGGACTTGCTAAGTTGCTTAGGGCCCTGCTAAATTGCTGAGGCTGGCTTTGAACTTGCAGTCCTCATGCCTCAGTCTCCCAAGTCGCTGGGACAACAGGCATGTACCTCCACATCCAGCTCTTATTTTCTTTTTACCTAACAGAATCAAATACTTTTTTTTAAAGTTCTCAATAATGCTAAGAATTTAGTATAAAGTGGCATTTTACTACAATAATGGTTGATTCCATCAAATTAGCAAGTCTTTTCTAGAAAGCAATCAGTGATATTTATTAAGAAATTCAAAGAATGCTTATCTTCTTTGATTCAACAATAACTACTACTGAAAATTTATCCTGAGAGAAATAATCAACTATTACACAAAACTGTTTTTCATAGGAAAAATCTGCAGTTATTTAAGTAATTTATAATTTTAAAAATGTAAAAGTTGAAATAAGAATGCTATACATCTATTTTAAATTACTTTGAGCCAGGTGGCACACGCCTGTAATCCCAGCAGGCTTGGGAGGCTGAGACAAGAGAATCAAAAGAGTTCAAACCAGCCTCAGCAACTTAGCAAACACTAAGCAACTCACTGAGACCCTGTCTCTAATAAAATACAAAATAGTGGTTGAGTGCCCCTGAGTTCAATTCCCAGTACAAAAAAAAAAATTTTTTTTTTTGGAAAGAGTATCTGATGACATGCGAAAATTTTACAATTTCTTAAAAAGATAAAATAGTGTAAATATATTTCAGTCTGAAAAAACAAATACTGTAGGTAGTTTAAAGAACAAAAAGAGGGGGAGCTTTGGCCTAAACTACTAGTTTGTCTTCAAGTTCAAACTGCTAATATAAGTTCATGTGTATACCACTTCTTCCCACTAAAAACCTAAGTAAATAAATTTTTAAAAAACATTTAAAATAATTTTTACTATAAATTTTTTTTTAAAAAAATACTAGGTAATTTGCCCATGGTTCTGAAAGATGGAGACAGATGGAAGAATGTGAACTGATAAGCAGAGTGGAGGGAGCAGAAGAGCAGAATACTCACAGAGGGACTGCAGCGAAGGCTAATCTTCTGGGTAGAACCCCAGAGAGGCGCCAGGTCAGTGACTGCCGAACGAGGAAGGTCAGTAGTGAGAAGTGGGACTGAAAACATCTGTCATAGCAAGAAGTCAACAGAGAATGTCTAAAGTTGATAAACCAAAAAAATAAACACTATCAGCATATTATTTAGAAGCATGGAGTTAAGCCCCCAGGAGATCTGAACCAAAAAGGTTTTTTAAAAGCAGCTGCTTCTGGGGAATGGGGCTCTTTATTATTAGGCCTTTTGATTTATGGGTATTTGATTATTTGACTTTTTAAAGCTAGATATACACAGAAAACTGATTTTTAATTTTTTATTCTTTGGTTACATTTTGTTCGTTTTCCATTAAAGGCACAACTCAAGAATTTGTTCTCTTACTGTTAAATGAGAGACTGTATCTCATTTGGCAGTGTTTTTCAACTATAAGTTGTGCAGTCATGAAACAGATCTACTGGGATTTAACTAGCATTTCATTTTACTAAGAGAAAAATAAAGATATTGTTGGTAAAGCTTTCATTTCAGTTACAGACGTTTATTTAAATGTGTGCACTGAAGTGCTTTGTCAAATCTTATTGAGTCTGTTTCTCAACCTAGCAGTGAAAGTAACCTTGTAAAAAATGTAAATTCCAATCATGTTGCGTATTTCTTCTCTGTGATGGCCCACAAGGCTCTTCAAAGTTAACAGCACCTCTCTCCAATTTTCTGATTCTGGGCTTAAGCTAAGGGCTCGTCACCTTCCTTCAAAATTCAAGTAAGTCCCCACTTCAGGGCCTTGGTGCTTATTCATTCCCTCACCTAATGCAATTCCTCAAATCCTTACAAGCTCCCTATTTTATTCCCTTTCCATTTTACTTTCCATATAGTATTAATTTTGTCTAACTTCCCAACTTTAACTAGATCATGCAAGCTCTGGAAGGGCCTAGATTTTTGTTTGTTTACTGATATCATCCCATGACTTATTATAGTCTGATAGTAAGTATTAGTTGAATTAATGGATTAGTTGAAAATACATACCACCTTAGGAAACCAAATTATTGACAATCAAGCAAAACAGTTTAATTGACAATCAAGCAAAACAACTTTAATTTTTGAGGATAAGCTCTGAACTATAAATTCCAGCTGTTCACAATATGGAATAAGCACATCCTGAATATGTAAGACTATTGAAATAACCTTGTTAACATTAATAATGGCTCACATAAAGAATACTTGTATCCTAGCCATCATTTAAAAAAAGAAAGAAAAAAAAGAAAAGAAAAATTCATGGGAGAACCTGTTCCCTAAACAGGTAAGCTACTTTAAAGTACAGAATTTTTACAGCTTTTTTTTATAGATCACAGTGAAAGTCTCACTCTCGGTAATCACAATTTGCTTATAGTCACAGTTTTCACTATTTCCTTCAACCCTGAATGAAGATCATGGGTCATTGATTACCTTCATTTCTTCAGAATAAGACAAAGAACATCGGCATTCAGCATAAATTCATGAAGAAAATCTTTTCATTGTGGTACACATGGATGGCAAAGAATCTGTGATTCATGGTTTCCAGGAATTTTTCTCTATTCCACATTGTAACTTACTGAATAAAAGATAGCCTCAACAGATTTTCAATGATTAACAGGGGAAAAGTCATTGAACACTTCTTTCCCATGCACAGAAGCATATGGCAAAAACAGATTCCAAAAGGTACAAAAGAAGTTTATCCAACTGTCAAAAAAAGAAAAAGGACATTTAAAGCCTGAAAAAAAAAAAAAAAGAGGCTTTTCCAGATCTCACGCCATTAATAAAACACAACAGCTAACAGCATGTGATAAAACCATTTACCAATCACTTGTTTTGTGTTCTTGGGAGATGAATATTGATAGTAGTTGCTTTGCAACTGTTTTTAACCCATTGTTAACTGTTTTTAACAATGTGGTTTTACCTGTTTCTACTGTAAGAAGTAAAAGGCTTTTTTAAAAGGAGGGAAGTAAATGAGACAAGTTGAAAGGGCAGCTCACAGACATAAATAAATAAAACTGAATGAAGTACTGAAGTCATAGAAAAATGAAAACCACATTAGATATAAGAAGCAGGAGACTTGATATTGATGAAAACAAATTTATGACATCAAAGATAATGGAGAGCATTATATAGAGCACAATAGAAAAGAACAAAGGAACATTTTTTAAAATGAAATGGAAGACAGGAAATGAAGATGAACAATAATAAAACTGATTTTTGTTGAAGAAAAATAAAAACAAAAGCATATTAAAATATATATAAGAAAGTATCCCTGAGTCCACAGTTTAAATGGCTTACCATGTAACAGGAAAATGTAATAGAGAATCACACCAAGACCGAGATATATCCTGATGAAGTTACTGAACTTCAAGGATAAAGAAAGAATTCTACCAATACCCAGGCAGAAGTAGGTCACCTACAAAGGGAAAAAAACAGTCAGGCTGGCCCCAGACTTCACTAGAATAACCCTAGATGCCAGAAGATAAGGAAACAATGTCTACTGAGTATTAAGGGAAACCTTTCTCAAAAATTCTGTAACCAGCCAAAACATCATTTCACTTTTGAAAGTCACTGGCAGATATTTTCAAACAAAGAACTTGTAACAATACATCATAGATGCAACCACTTCTGAAAAATCTATTTTGTAAATATAATAAGATTTAAGTACATTACAGCTATAGATTTATAACCACAGAATTACAAACTACCTTATTTCTTCATCTGTTCTAAAACATACTTTTTTCACAATTTAATATATCTGAAATCAGCATGTACATTACAACTGAAGATGTATTATAATTTCTTTGACATTTAACCGTATTAGTGGCATACAAAATAACTAACCATAGAACAAATCAATAATACCTTAAGGGGCTGAGGATGTGGCTCAAGTGGTAGCGCGCTCGCCTGGCATGCGTGCGGCCCGGGTTCGATCCTCAGCACCACATACAAACAAAGATGTTGTGTCCGCCAAAAACTAAAAAATAAATATTAAAAATTCTCTCTCTCTCTTTAAAAAAAAAAAATGATACCTTAAGAATAATGAGGCTGGGTTTGTGGCTCAGCGGTAGAGTGCTCGCCTCACATGTGCAAGGCCATGGATTCAATCCTCAGTACCACATAAAAATAAATAAATAAAACAAAGGTATGGTTTTTTAAAAAAAAAAGAAAGGATAGAAATTGATATGGAGCTTGAAAACAAGCAGGATTGCCTATTCTCATATCCAGCAAGCAGATTTAAAAAAAAAAAAAAAGACAATGAAACACAGTACGTAACTTCCAAAATAAGAGAAAAAATAAAACAAACCATGTAGTTTAAAAGAAGAAAAAGAAAATCAAGCAAAAAGACAAGTAACAGCAACAGCAAAAATAGACTAATATAACAGAAATAAAACCAAATATACAACATTAATGTAAATGATTAGTAGCATCTCAAATTGGGTCCAAAAGACTAACCTTGATCCAACTACATGAGATCTACAAGAGATAAACCTAAAATAGAGACTTTGAGAAGTTAAAAGTAAAAGGTTAGACAAAAATATACCAGGCAAGTATAAACACCTTTTTAAAATCCACTGAATTCAAAATGAAAGAACATTTATAAAGGAGGCATAAAGAAGGTCACTTTTTATAATGATCAAGATCATAAAAGATACAATGTTTATAAGCCTATGTATATCAAAATCTTCATAACATGTAGTTGGGGCCAAAACTTTTTTTTTTAATTAATTTTTTTTTGAGAGAGAGAGAGAGAGAGAGAGAGGGAGGGAGGGAGGGAGGGAGGGAGAGAGAGAATTTTTTAATATTTATTTTTTTTTAATTTTCGGCGAACACAACATCTTTGTATGTGGTGCTGAGGATCGAACCCGGGCCGCATGCACGCCAGGCGAGCGCGCTACCGCTTGAGCCACATCCCCAGACCCCAAAACTTTTTAATACAAGAAAAACCTTTGGATAGAAATTTTTTAAAAGACGACAATCACCATTTCAATCCTGAAAGATCAAATAAACCAAATGATAAAACAGCTGGACATATGATGAGAAGAGACCAAATCTACGGAAGAGTTACAAAAATTGATTATCTATTTAGACCACGGACACCTCAAAAATTCAAAAAGGAAAAATAGTCTTGACCACAATCTGACAATGAAGCAATTATACTACTTCCCTTAATGTGGTAAACTTGATGATTTTGTAATCATTCTTTAAATTATCAAAGATGGAAATCAAAATCAATAATTATCTAAAAAATAAATAATTATAAAAACCACCTATAGGGCTGGGGTTGTAGCTCAGTGGTAAAGTGCTTGCCTCACATGTATGAGGCCCTGGGTTCGATCCTCAGCACCGAATAAAAATAAATAAAAATAAAGATATTGTGTCCATCTACAATTAAAAAAATTTTTTTCAACCAACCTATATAAAAATCTTTATTTGGTACACAAATAAATCTCTATTTGGAGGACATTTCATAACCTAAAACTTTCAACTGATCATGAATTAAAATTAAATGTAGTAAGCCAGATACAGTGGTGCACGCCTGTAATCCCAGCAGCTAAGGCTGAGGCAGGAGGATTTCGAGTTCAAAACCAGTCTCAGCAATATGGAGGCACTAAGCAAGTCAGTGAGACCCTATCTCTAAATTAGATACAAAATAGGGCTGGGGATGTGGCTCAGTGGTTGAGTGCCCCTGAGTTCAATCCCCAGTATGTACATACTTACATACATACATACATAAAGTTAATAAGGTGAAAAACAGAAATACTACAATTTTAAAAGTCACGTACGACAAAACAAAAGATACCGGTTATGACATCCTTATAATGGTCTGTAAGGCCCTGCAGAACCTGGCAATGCCATACAGCTTGTCCCTTAGCTACCTTACCTTCTACTACTCTCCTATTTGTGGAGTTTAACTTCCAACATGTATAATAACAAGTCTTAACATCCCATTACCAGAAGTTCCAGAAACAGAGAACATAAAAAACAGAAAAGGATATTATTTATAAGAAGGGTAGACACCACACACACACACACACACACACACACACACACACACACACAAAAACCACTTCAGAACTCCAAATTCTAAAAGCTTCCAAATAGAAAAGATTTTGAGGGTTGGGGAGGTGGCTCAAGCATCAACGCGCTCACCTGGCATGCGCAGGGCTCTGGGTTCGATCCTCAGCACCACATAAAAATAAAGATGTTGTGTCCAATGAAAACTGAAAAATAAATACTAAAAAATATTCTCTCTCTCCCTCCCTCTCTCAAAAAAAAAAAAAAAAAAGAAAGAAAGAAAAGATTGACATTAAAAAAATTTTTTTCAAACAAAATTGGTACTGAGCTTCCAAGTGAAAGGGACAATGGCAGCTATTCACCTATTTGTCCAAAATTGACAAAAATAAATTTTGAAAACAAGATAATATAAATGAAAAACAGTTCTACAACTATAATAACTAACATAGTATAATATGGACCTGGAGATCTAAATATAACAAAATAGATTCCAGAACTAAACCAAAATCACAGGAAATTTAATATGTAATGAATCTGATTTCTTCTTCAAATTAAGAAAAGAAAAATCATTAGTCAAAATGATATTTTAGGAAAACTGGTTAGCTATTACTGGAAATGAAGTCTATCTCTACCAAAATCCTTACAACAAGAAAAGTATAAGTCAGGTTTGGTGGCATAGGCCTAAATCCCAGCTACTGAAAAGGTTGAGGCAGGAGGATCCCAAGTGCAAGGCCAGCCTCAGTGTGACTGTTTCAAAATTTAAAAAAAAAAAAAAAAAAAGAAAGGAATAGAATGTACCAAGGATAAAGTGCCCCAGGGTTCAATTCCCACCACCTGGCTGGGGTGGGGTCCGAGGTGAGGGTTCAAACACCTCGGACTGTTTAAATGCAGAAAACCATAAAAATAAACAAACACCTCAGACTGTTTAAATGCAGAAAACCATAAAAATAAAAAAATATTAGGATGATTTCATTTGAGAATATTTCTATAATCTTGGTTTAGGAAGAGTCTTAAATCAGATACAAATTGTACAAGCCACACCTTGATGAAAGAAGTGGGGGAGGATAAACAAATAAATTAAACATCTGAAAGATTTAAAGGTAGGAAGGAAAACCCAAAAGACAAACTAAGGGACAAATATTTGCACACATGAAGGGGCACTGATCCCTACATAACTAATGGGCACTAACAAATAATTGAGAAAGATTAAACCCAACATTTGCACAAAGGAGTGGAAACACAAGCCTAATAGACACATGAATAACATTCAACCTATTTTAAAACTCCAAGTAAATCATGTATGAGATTGGAAAGTGCTTATCAATTTTAGTCAGAAGTGGCAGAGATAACCCAACAAGCAATAGATGAAACTAACTGACCGAATTTTTGTTCAGCACAATTTGGCACCATTAAGGCTTACTTTTCACCCCTTCATTTATTTAAATTCCATGTTGAGGGACTGGGTATAGCTCAGTGATAAGAGTCCTTGCCTAGCATGTGTGAGCATATTGGGGGCAGGGTTCAGCCCCCAAAGGGAAGGGGAGACTGAGGTGTACCCTTCAGGAATTTATACTATAGACATGCTGGTGCAATTAAGAAAATTACCATTTAATTTCTCAATGAAAGAATGAAGCTTGATCATAAAAAATATTTTATGTACCACACTTTTAATTTATTTCTAAATATTTAATCAGTTATATTTACACATTGTATAACTATTCACTCCTCTTATTATAATAAGTTTCCTATTTTTTGGACCTTCTTTTTTTTTTTAAAGAAAGAGTGGGAGAGAGTGGGAGAGAGAAAGAGAATTTTAATATTTATTTTTTAGTATTTGGCGGACACAACATCTTAGTTTGTATGTGGAGCTGAGGATCGAACCCGGGCCGCACGCATGCTAGGCGAGCGCGCTACCGCTTGAGCCACATCCCCAGCCCCTTTTTTGGACCTTCTGAAAAAAATTCTTTAGCTCTATCTTCTGATAGATCCCCTATTATTCAATCAAATTATTTTCAACAACTCCTTTCCTTCTTTTTTATAGAATCCTGTTTCTGTTTACAAACTTAATTCACCTTATCTGTCTGTTAAGTTCTCTTCTCCCTGTCTGGGTCATGTTTCTTCCTGGTTGTTTTCTCTCTAGTGATTTCTCATATGAGGAAAAAGGAGGTTTACCTTTCCTCATCTGATAAAACTTGATTGTCCATATTTAAGAAGAGAGAATAAAGGGAAAGGGACTGAAACTATACAAGTAAGACCTGAGAACTGATAGCTTCATTCACCATAACAGAGTCTGGCTCCTGTTAGGAAAAAATATCTTTTTTAAAGATTTTTTTAATACCTTTATTTATGTATTTTGACCCGGTGCTAAGGATTGAACCCAGTGCCTCACATGTGCTAGGCAAGCACTCTACCTCTGAGCCATAACCCCAGTCCTTTATGTATCTTTATGTAGCTCCAATTACAACATGTCTATGAGTAAAGCCTAGCATCTTGAAAATGTTTAAAATTATGTGTAATTTTCCATTCGGGCACGTGACACATGCCTGTAATTCCAGCAGGCATGGGAGGCTGAGACAGGAGGATTGCAAGTTCAAAGCCAGCCTCAGCAACAGCAAGACTCCAAGCAAGGTGCTAAGCACCTCAGTGAGACCCTGTCTCTAAGTAAAATACAAAAATGGGCTGGGGATGTGGCTCAATAGTCCTGAGTCCAATCCCTGGTACCACCCCTCACCCCCAAAAAAATGGTATATGTAATTTTCCATAAACAGACTGTCCATGCCCTTGTTCATTTTACTGTTGGGTCTTTGTGCTTTTTATTTCAGAAAATTTTATTATTTTAAATTTAAGAAAGTTTAAGAAAATTTGATTTTGCATGTCATATTGCATGTTTTAATAATTTTAATTAAAAACTAAGAACATAGCAAATTATTCACAGCATTTTTCTGTACCTAAGTTTTTCCTCATTTCTACATTCCTATTCTTTTCAAGTTACATTCTCTTATATAATTTTTTTAAGATAATTTCTTTATATGGTTAATTATTGCACCAATGCTTATTTCTGCTTCATCTTCCCACCCTTTTCCCTTTCTCACCCACTTAACCCACAGACTTAGAACTCCCTAGGGGAATGAAGGGGCCAAACTGTACTTTGAGATTTTTTTGTTGTTGTTCTTAATTAAGAAATGAATGTCATTTATTGGATGTACAATTCTTTTTTGTACAAGATATTAAACTCAAGGACACTCAACCACTGAGCCACACCCCCAGCCCTATTTTGTATTTTAGAGACAGGGTCTCACTGAGTTTGAACTCATGATCCTCCTTTCTCAGCCTCCAGATTACAGACATGTGCCACCACGCCCGGCTAACCTTAACTATTTATGCCATGTAAAGACACTACTCTTTACTACCTAATAAAGCATGCCATTATCTAAAATATCCTCTGAAGGTAGTCTCCTCCTCTTATGAATATATAATATTATATTTTTATCTTTCTTATGGCATACAACTTCCCTTATTCTAATATGGCTTTCTAGACTACAGGTTTCATTTTATATTTTAGAATATTCTTTTTTCAAATGTTGAACATGGAATACCAGAAAGTATAATTTCATGAAAAAATTTAGTTGGATTATGAAGGTACTTCAAACATAGTACATTTAAATTATTTCAATTACCAACCTTTGATTTAAATCAATTTCTCTTTAACCTTCCTCTCTTTAGTGTCCAACTTCCCACAGATCATCTAAAGGTCTTTTGAAGGGTTTTATATTCTAAATCTTCTTACCAAATCTGCCTTCACCCCTGTTACTTTTACCCAACAACTCAGTAAGCACCCAGGAGTCTGAATCACCAAGATCTGATGATTCTCCATCAACCTTGTCTCTCTGATGATGCTCTGGGCTCTCTCATCAGACTTCTTCCTATCCCCCATTTTCACCTTTTCATTTCCTATCTCACCCAAAACTGATACTGATATTCTTATGGATTTTAACATTTTGGGTCTTATTTTATTTTTATTTAGTTATAGCTGGACACGATACCTTTATTGTATTCACAAATGCCAGGCAAGCGATCTACCACTAAGCCACAACCCCAGCCTATGGATCTTATTTTAAAACAGGAACATACTTAAAGTCAGTAATAGTTTGAACAGACTTTCCAAGTAACTTCTGGTTCCAACTCTACTAGTCCCACATGATCTTCCCCTGCTTTACATCTGGTCTTAAAACTGCAATTACTAATTTATATGAATATATATAAATTTCTCTGCTACTTCTAACCAACTTATACAAAGAATTTCATTTTCTATTAGACAATGTTACAATTTTGCTAAACCAACTTTTACACACATAGTAAACAAAACCAAACACTTTCAAAACTGTAACACATAAAATTACCTTGTTTTTTATTAAAACTATAAAACTTGTTTTTATGAAATGTGCTTTAAAGTTGATATTCTGTGTGACTGGCACCTGTGGTGGCCAGAATCTTTGCAAAGAAAAAGATGACATAACTAGAAACTACCAACTGATTCATCTTACTTGAATGAAAGCCAGTATTTCCTGAGTATTGCTCATATAAGTGACTGAAGGAAACTGGTCATGTGAATCATGTTGTAATTTTACAAATGTTATAAACTTACACAATCTCATACACCAAATGTTTCATAGTTACCTCTACAAAGAGTTACTGTAGTGATTTTAAGTGAGTACTAAGGAGTCAATTCTCATTAAGCACTATGTTTGGTAATCATGCCTTCCCAAGTGCTGACTTATTTAATGCTCACAAAAACTCTGTAAGTACTAAACTTTTTTAAGTACTAAACTCCACATTTTACAAAAATCTGTTCTCCTTCCTGAATCTCTGCCCATGTAATTACTACTCCACCTTCTCTCTTTTTACTCTGGATGAATTTTTCATGCTTCTAGATAAGGCTCCCAAACTGGGTGGTAATTGGAACCCATCTTTTTTCCCCAAAGACACTGCTTCAAAAATCCTTAACCCTCCTCCTTTGTCATCATGTCTTCCCTCTACTAAATTCAATCTCATCAACATCAAACATCCTATCAATTCTCCAACCTTTAACAAAATACAACAAAACTGAAATCCACTCCCCATCCACATGTTGTCCCATTTCCCTGTTCCATTTAAAGCACAACTTACGAGCTGTCTTCATTCTCAATCTCCACTTTCTCTCTTCCTGTTCTCTCAGGCTCATACCAATCTGGCTTTGGGCCCATACCATTCCACAAAACTGCCTTCCTCAAAGTAACATTCTCCCCCAGTGGTCACTTCATCCTTCCTTTCACCTGACCTTTTTTGTGACTCAGTGGATCTGTCTCCCTCCTTGAAACTTTCTTCCCTTGGCCCTTGGGGCACCACATTCTGGTTTTCCTTTTATTTCACTGACTAATCCCCTTACACTTCACTAGTTTCTGGTAATTCCTGTCTTCTTAATGCTAGTACCCAAGACTTAGTCCTTTATCCCTTTTTCTTTACCTACTTATCCCCTTGTTGATCCTATCTAACTTCATGGTTTAAACAATCTATATGCTAAGTAATTTCCCAGTTTATATCTCTAAGCCAAGTTTCTTCACTGAAATCCAAACCAAATATAATAAGCTGCCTATCTGATTTCTCTGTTTAAGTCTAATAGGCTATCCAAACTAAGCATATCCCAAAACTGAACCCCTGGTAATCTCTCCTCCTTGACCTACAGTTTTTTCCCATCTTAGTAATGCCAACTTCATCCTTTAACTTGCTCAGGTCAAAATCTTGGAGTCATCCTTGACACATTTTCTTATACAAATCTCCCAGCCCCAACCAAAATTCCAGTCCAGCAGCAAAACCTGGCAACTCTATCTAGAAATATATCCAAACTTCAACTACTTCTTTCTCTCCACTGCCACCATACTGTACCAATACCATATTTCATCTGACTTACTGATCAAGTCTCATAATCAGGCTTTTTGTATCTGCCCTTGTCCCCCTGATGTTTATATTCTCAGGATAGAAGCCAAGACACAGCCTGTTTAAATGTACATTAGATCATTTTATTCCTGTTTGAAAAACCTCTGATAATTATCTCACCCAGGGTAAGAGCCAAAGCCTACCCAGAAACACTGCTTGCCTCTCCCCTCTTCCTTGCTATCCCTTCTGTGCCAGACCTTCTGCCCATCCCAAGGCTTCTGTGGTTTGTTACTGGTTCTGTCTAGAAAGCTCTTCTCACAGACACCAATGCAGCACATCTTTTCATTCCCTTTTGCCACTTTTTCCTCCCTCTCCAGGGCACTTATACATTGACACACTACTTAATTGTCTGATTATCTTAATCATCTTAAACTTAATTATCTGATTTTCTGTGTTACCAGACCAAAATGCTTAATGCTAGCAAGATTTTTTTATGTTCCATTCTTTCAAGTTCTATTATACTTATAAATATAGGCAGTCAAATATTTGTTAAATGTTGAACTGAATCTGAAGATTGAATTTTATATGTCAGCACTTTAAGCTGAAAGTGCCACTCTAAGTTTTACATGATTCCATGACTTAAAAACTATAAAACTTCATAACTCCAAGTCTTCTTGTCCTTTATATGAGGGTGGGAGATTTCACTACATTTTTCTTTTTGCGGGGGACGGGGATTGAACTGGGGGCACTCAACCAGAGCCACGCCCCCAGCCCTATTTATATTTTATTTAGAGACAGGGTCTCACTTAGTTGCTTAGTGCCTCCCTTTTGCTTAGGCTGGCTTTGAACTTCCTGCCTCAGCTTCCCAAGCCACTGGGATTACAGGAGTGCATCACTGTGCCTGGCTCACTATATTTTTCTTTAAACTGTTTTTTTTTTTTTTTTTTTTTAGGGGACATATATATTACTGGTAAATTTCAGTTCAGTTGCAACAGATATGAACTCTGAAGACTAAATCCCTAGGAATATTCTCTGAGGGGATGGGAGGAAGAACAGCAATGACTATTAGCTGTAAGAAAAAAAATGATGAAAATAAATTTATTTGGTACTTGAGCAAGTTTCTAAAACAACAGTAAATCCCTTCATTTACTAAAGGCAGAGCCAATATAATCCTCAACAGTAAAGCAAGTTAATATGATAAGTAAATAATACAACAAGAAAACATGCAATTAAGAGTAATTAAAGCTATTAACAATGACCAAACAACATGAGAGTCTGGACCTGAGAGTCTGAAGCCCAGTTCAGCAATAATACGAAAAAAGTTCAATACAGTTTGCCCTAGTACCAGTGCAAATATCATTAAAAGGAATGAGTCCCCTGGCTTTGTGGCACACACCTGTTGTCTCAGTGACTTGGAAGGCTGAGACAAGATAATTACAAGTTCAAGCCAGCCTCAGCAACTCAGTAAGACCCTATCTCAAAATAAGAAAATGAACACATTGGGATGTACCTCAGTGGTAAGCACTCTTGGGTTCAATCTCTAGTAGCAAAAACAAAGAAATGGGTCTTAGTGGGTTGGGGTTGTGGCTCAGTGGTACAGTGTTTCCCTAGTATGGGTGAAGCACTGGGTTCAATTCTTACCACCACATATAAATAAATAAAATAAAGGCCCACTGACAACTAAAAAATAAATTAATTAAATAGGTCAATATTAGGGTGCAGGTGGAGCCCTAACTATAGAGGATCATAAATAAATCAATATAAATATTTTAAACCTTTTTAAGATTAAAGCAAAAGTTTCTTTTTAACTCTAGCATACCTACATGTGATACAATATTCATGCTTTTTCTTGAACTTTGGGTAATAGAAGTTCATATCCCCTCCACCCAGATTTTTCCCTGCCCCTGTACTGGGAATTGAACCAAGGGTCTCCTATATACTAACTAGGCAAGTGTTCCACAGCTGAGCTGTATATATTGCCAGCCCTTTCCCTTTTTTTGGTACCAGGGACTGAACCCAGGGGCACTTAACCATTGAACCATATCCTCAGCCCTTTATATTTTTTATTTTGTGAAAGGGTTTTGTTAAATTGCTTAGGGTCTCCCTAAATTCCTCAAACTTTTGATCCTCCTGTCTCAGCCTCCACAGAAGCCCCAATTACAGGCACCACCATGCCAGGGCTCAATCCAGACTCTCAAGTAAATTTTTAAGTAAATGTTATAATTTATCTATAAATATTACTGTAAGTTCTAATATTTAGAAGTTCTAAAACATAAACACAATATCATCACACCCTTAAAAATTAACAATAATGTGTTAGTACCAGATAGCCAGTATTCAAATCTCCCAAAAACTAATTTTACAATTAATTGCTTAGAATCAGTATCATTCCAAACAAGATCTCTACATCGTATTTTAGTTAATATGTCTTTTATTTGTGTGTGGTGGGGGGTAGTAACTGGGGATTGAACTCAGGGGCACTCGACCACTAAGCCACATCCCCAAACCTATTTTTGTATTTTATTTAGAGACAAGGTCTCACTGAGTGGCTTGGCTCCTCTCATTGCTGAGGCTGGCTTTGAACTTGAAATCCTCCTGCCTCTGCTTCCTGAGCCACTAGAATTACATGCATGCGCCACCGCACCCAGAGGTGCTTTTTAATGTATAGCTCTCTGGAGTCAATTCCTCTTATCATTTGTTGAAAAAAATACCACACACTTGCCCTGTAGAATTTCTTCCTTTCTAAATTTTATTGATTGTATATTACACCACAGTGTTTTTTAACATATTCTTCAAATCTTGTACAAAGTAGCCCTCCCTTAAGAATATGTTCCAAAACACTCCTAGTGGTGCCTTAAACTATAGATAGTATACAGAACCCTAAATATACTGTGTGTATGTGTATATGTGTGTGTGTGTGTGTATGCATGATAAAATTTAATTTATAAATTAGGCACAGGGGCTGGGGATGTGGCTCAAGCGGTAGCGCGCTCGCCTGGCATGCGTGCGGCCCGGGTTCGATCCTCAGCACCACATACCAACAAAGATGTTGTGTCCGCCAAGAACTAAAAAATAAATATTAAAAATTCTCTCTCTCTCTCTCTCTCTCTCTCTCTCTCTCTCTCTCCTCTCTCTTAAAAAAATATTTAAAAAAATAAATTAGGCACAATAAGAGATTAAAACAATAAATCATTGTATATAGGTTCATGCTTTCTGGCAGAACTCATTACTGTCTGTCAGAATGAGATTTTTATTCATGTCTTTTCCCCTCAAAATTTCATGCCATTTCCATCTTAAATAAGCACTTACCACATACTATAACCATAACTTTTGCAGTGTGAGATGCAACAGCAAAAATAGCATGAATTTATTTTTCCTTCTTCACAGTGTTACAAATAAATTTGTTATTACCATAACCTCAGCAATCTCAAAACATACATTTTTTTCCTTATTTAAATCAAGAACTTTTACCTTTTCATTTAAAGGGAGTAGTTTGAAGCTTCTCTGACATATCTGTATTGCCAATATCACTGCTCTTAATATATGGCTTTGGGGCCACTATTAAATCAAATAAGAGTTATTTGAACATAAGCAATGCAGGACAGCTACTAGTGATTATAGGCTACAGTGTGGATATGCCAGGATGATTCATGTCCTGGATGGAACATAAACAAGATTTCATCACACTATTCAAAACAGTGCACAAACTAAAATTTATGAAGTTCATTTCTCAAAATTTTTCATTATTATCTTCAAACTGAGGTTGATTTCATGTAACCGAAATGGCAAAAAGCAAAACCACAGATAAGGACAGGATTACTGTATTTGGTTTTCCAGGAAAGCTTTGCAAGATCAATGTTTGATTTTTTCCCCTTGCTCTCAGAATTAACTGGATTCTGTAGTATTTCCCAAAGATGACCAGGAAGGTGTTTATTGTTATTAGTTTTAGCATTATGCAGTTGATGTGTTTTGATCCTCATATATTTCTCCTTTTATTTGCCCACTTTGTCCAGTGAGCAATCAGTCTGGTGGGAAGCCTTTCAAGCCTCTGTCCTCCCTTTCTTACTTTCTGGTATGACAAAATGTTCTGAATACGTCCAGTCCCAGGACTACAATCAGTCATCTCTCCATGAATCCCTGGTTTCTTTTAGAGGAAATAGTAACAAATACGTTATCATACCCTATCTCCCATTCTTGTGAAATTTCCTTATTTTCTCCCTCCTCCCCATTACTCCAAAATCTATATAAAGTACCTAACTGGCTCTCCAACTAATAGGTAACGTTCCATATAGCTATCTACCCCAATCTAAGAAACTTATCTTGACACGGATTAAAAGAAAAAAGGAGGAGTAGGAGTCAGACAAAACAGGAAAAAATGCTAAAACTTTTTTTAAAATTAAGATAAAAGTAATAAAGTTTGAGTATACCTATTTCAAAGAACAAACTGCATTTTTCCTACCTTCAGTTACACTTCCTACAATTTGAAACTCAATTTTTGCTTTATTATATGCATTTATGTAACCAAAAAAACAAGATCAAACTTCAACTTGAAAACATAATTATCAGAAATTTTCAAATCAGTTTACAAACAAATCTGATATGGTCACTTTCTAAACCAGAGACCCAGAGGGGACAAGTAGAATGACAGCACCAAATGGCCAGTCAGAAATATAAGAAAGCTCTGGCCACTTAATGAGCAACTCAGTGTTTATTTCCACCACCACCCCTTTTTTTGAGGAGGGAAAAGTGTCATTGGGTCTCCTCTTCAATGTTTAGCAAAAGGTAATCTTCTAACAAATAATCAAATAACCTTTCCAATCCAAGCCTGAGGCAGATTGCAAAGACCTGAGAAGTTTAAATGTTGTTCAATTTGGATTTTAAGCAATATTGTTCCACTTCCATTGTACAACAAAAATGATATAATTTACTTTGTAAGACATTTTTTAAAATCCAACAGTCCTGATTTATTTCTAATAACTTATAAATTTCCCATGTTACTTTAAATGAACCCAAAAAGAATTTTAAAACTAAACAATTTTGAAGCAAAACATACAGCAAATAAAGCTCCAATAACATTACAAAAAAAAAAATGTTTAGCAATTACTTATCAGGTGACCAGTCAGCCATTGAATTTATTATTGAAGTTTCTTCAATCATAGTTCCAGACATTTGGTACAACATGCTTTTACTGAAAAAAAAAATCTCACTCAACAAATGTTTACCAACTTACTAAAACTTATTTACTCTTCTAATAGTCACCTATTGCACAATTCTCATCTTACAAGAGATCTCTTGCTGATCTCCAGAACATGAAATCAGAGATGGCTTCAGTATGTAGATCCACAAGTAAAAATAGAACAGATTCCAGCAACTCAACTTGAGAAGGCAGAGGAAGAACATAACAAGCCTTATTTAAGAAAACAACTCATGGTTGTATTCCAAATCATAAAATGAAAGGTGATATTTGCCATGATTTGGATACAAACTGTTGAATAATTTAATATTCTACTCTTTGAACTAGTTTTACTTTAGGATTACTAACAGAATTCTAACATCTGCTACTGATATGTTTATACAGCATTCAAAATTGCTACACCAAACTTTTTCTCTTGCCAGGCACAGTGATGCACATGTGTAATCCCAGCAGCTCAGGAAGCTGAGGCAGGAGGATCACAAGTTCAAAGCCAATCTCAGCAACTTAGGGAGACCCTGTCTCAAAAATAAAAAGAAGGGCTGGGGATCTGGCTCAGTGTCTAAATGCCCTGGGTTCAATCCCTGGTAACAAAACAAAACAAAAAACTTTTTCTCTTTATAAAAATGACTAACTTTAAAATGCTAATGTGATTTACTCCCAAGCATCTGAAGTTCCCCCAACTGTCCTAACTTTTTAAAATACCTGACTAGTTCCCAGATTAAATATCACAGTGATGTTTTCCAACTCCTTCAGCTATATGGTTCTCCAATTTTATGACAATTATAAGTTTGAGAGTCTTCTCTACTAAACAAAAGCACATCCTAAAAGAAGCAATTTCTCCAGTATCTCCCAGACTCAATATTTTTTAAAGAAAGGATTTAAACATTTATTTAATGATTGAGATTACCTCCAATCAAGAGCTAATTCTCCTTAAAAAGTTTGAATCCTGGGGCTGGGGTTGTGGCTCAGCAATAGAGTGCTCGCCTAGCAGGTGCGAGGCCATGGGTTCGATCCTCAGCACCACATAAAAATAAATAAACAAGATAAAGGTATTGTGTCCAACTACAACTAAAAAATAAAAATAAAAAGTTTGAATCCTATTTCCAATATACCAACCAGCAAATTTCTATCCCATATAGTATGGCTAAAGTAATGAATTTAGAACACTGTGAAGTCAGGTCAAACTAAATTTCAACTAGAACATTCATTTCAAAATAATAAAGTATTCACAGAATTTCTCATTTTGGACAATGTTACTCTCCAAATTAAATTACTTGTAAAGATGTACATCCAGGACTGAAAATATAACTTATAATGAAATGGCAGGGCCATTGTTGTCTATTTAAACCACTTAGATAATATAACCAACCATATTATCTCCATAATAAATATTGTCTTCACACTCCTACAGAGAATATGCTTTTTTCTAGCTCATTCAAAAATGGTATGAGATCATGAAAGAACCACTAACAAGAAAAACGGCCAGAATACAATCAATTTTTTAAACTCCATTACTTTATAACTTAACCCATAAAGAAATAGTCTCCAAAGGCCCATTGGAATGATTCATATGGTAAATGAAAGTATACCAGAAAGGATCAGGGCAGAAAACTAAAGTACTTTAGATGTTTTAAGAAGGAATTTAGGGCTGGAGTTGTGGCTCAGTAGCAGAACGCCTGCCTCACACAAGTGGGGCACTGGGTTTGATCCTCAGCACCACATAAAAATAAATAGAC
Organism: Spermophilus citellus; assembly: GCF_964194105.1. NCBI lineage: Eukaryota > Metazoa > Chordata > Mammalia > Rodentia > Sciuridae > Spermophilus > Spermophilus citellus. Next base: position 25,332,466 of record NC_138199.1, on the reverse strand, counting down.
AAAATAAGGATATTGTGTCCATCTATAACTTAAACAAAAAAAAAAAAAAAAGGAATTTAGTAGCAGGGTGCGATGGCACACACCTACAACCCCAGAAGTTCAGGAGGCCGAGGCAGGAGGATCATGAGCTCAAGGCAAGTCTCAGCAACTCAGGAAAGCCCTAAGCAACTTAGCAAGACCAAAAATAAGTCTCAAAATAAAATATAAAAAGGGCTGGGGATATGGCTCAGTGATTAAGCGCCTCTGAGTTCAATCCCTGGTACCAAAAACATTAATTATTTTTAAAAAGGAATTTAATGAGGAATTGGATGCTTACAAAAATGTTAGAATATATTAGATATAAGTTAAAGATGGAATTTCCAGTATAAAATACAGAACTGACCCATCAGCAACCTTGGAACTAAAAGTTCAAAAACAGCCCAGCAATCATCAGATTCAGAAAGATGATATCAAGAAGAAATCATGTTGCATGCATGCCTGTCATCCCAGCAACTCAGAAGGATCATAAATTCAAGAGCAGCCTGGACAATTTAGTAAGACCCTGTCTCAAAATAAAATTTTAAAAAGGGCGAAGGACACAGCTCAATGGCAGAGCATTTGCCTAGCACATGTAAAGCCCTGGGTTCAATCCCCAATACCAGTAAATAAATAAACAAATAAATGACAGAAATGAAAAAGTAAGCACTTTTAGGATTGGTTAGTACAGTGGCCCATGTCTTCATTTTTCCTCTAAAGTCTTTAGTGTTGGCTTTTGGATGCTATAACCCTTACCATGGACCTGCTCTGACTTGCAGATTTAAACACTAGGAGTTATTCATTGTCTCTTATAGTTTGTGTGGGTCAGAAATCTGGGAGTGCCTTAGATAGGTGGCTATGGCTCAAGATCTCTCATCCTTTCATTGAGGGCTGACTGAGGCTCCAGTTTGAAGGTAGCTCACTCACATGGCTGGAAAATGGGTGCCGGCTGCTGGCTCCTCTCCACATGGGTCCTCCATAGCTTGAGAGTCTCCACAATATGGTGGCTGGTTTCCTCCACTGGGAGCATCAAATAGGGACTAAGGCAGAAACTGCAACACTTTTCATGACAAAGCCTTCCAGCTCTGCATTCTACTGTATCCTACTGGTTACACAGACCCATACTGATTTATTATGAGGGGACTACCCAAGGGCATGAATACCAGGAGGCAAAACTCACTGAAGAGCATCTTGTACCACACCCTCCATTCTGAGACTTGCCTTCTCACATGTAAGAAAAGAAGAAAGGCCAGGTATGGTGGCACATGCCTATAATCCCAACTACACAGAAGAATCTCAGGTTCAAGGTCAGCCTGGGCAATTTACTGAGACCCTGTCTCAAAATAAAATTTGAAAAATGATTGGGGACATAACTCAGCAGTAGAGTATTTGCCTAGCACATGTAAGCCCCTGGGTTCAATCCCGAGTACTACTGGAAAAAGACTTACATAAATGAAGATAAATGAAGAAGCTATTCATTCCCTATGGTATAAACAAGGTTGTTTGTTTAAGGAATGAGAGACTCAATATTATTCAGATGTCGGACATGGTGACTCACAGAAAGACTGCCAGGGTCGAGGCGAAACTCAGTAACTTAGCGAGACCCTATGTCACTTAGTGAGACCCTGTCTCAAAATAAAAAATAAAAAGGGCTTGGGATGTGGCTAATTGATTAGGCACCCTGGGTTTAATGCCTAGTACACCAAAAAAAGTCAATTTTCCTCACATTAATCTTTATAGTCACTGTAATTAATCTTTATAGTCACTGTAATTCCATTTGAAATCATAGCATGCTTTTTTTGTTGTAGAAAATGACAAACTGGCTTGCAAAAAACTTTCAAAGACCCAAAAATAAAAAGTGTGAAATTGGAGGATATAATTTCAAGACCTGCTATGCATCAATAATCAAAAAATTATGATACTCGCCTAAGAGAAGACATATTGATTAATGTAATATAATCATAATGTAATATAATCAGAGTCCCAAAAGAAGACTATACTAGAAGTTGGTGAGCAAGTTTTCAACAAAAGTTCCAAAGTAATTCAACAGGAAAATAACAGTGTTTTCAACAAATAACGTTGGAACAATATGATTAATCCTTAAAAACATTAAGCTAAGTAAAAGATGCCATATACCAAGAACACATATTGTATTATCTTATTCTGGATATTTATATGAAATATCCAGAAAAGGGACAGACAGTAGATTAATAAATTGTGTCTGGGAATAAAGCTGGTGAATACTAATGTGCAAGAAATTTCCGGTGGGGGGTGGTAATTAAAAAGAAAGTTGGAAGGCTGTGATAATGACTGCACAATTCTATAAATATACTTTTAAAACACTGAACTAGGGCTGGGATTGTGACTCAGCGTTAGAGTGCTCGCCTAGCATGGGCGGGACCCGGTTCGATCCTCAGCACCACATAAAAATAAAGGCATTGTGTTGTGTCCATCTACACCTAAAAAATAAATGTTTAAGAAAAAAAAAACAACACTGAACTATATATTTAAAATGAGTGAATTCTATGGTATAAAAATTAAACCTCAATAAAGCTGTGATTTGAAAGAGCATGCATACATAAAACAGCTATAATAAAAAATTAGAATAATTAAAAGTAGATTTAAAAATAAAAAGAAATCAGAAAGAGAAATGATTGACAAAGTGAAAAATTAAATGGGCAATTTAAACAATAGGCATGCCTCAGAACCTAAGAACCAAGTTACTAACCTGAGAAACAAGGTGGAAGAAGGTTCTATAATACATAAAAGACAGAAAAAGTGTACTATGAATAAAAGAGGACAAGAAAAAGGGATTAAAGAATTCAAACATCTGATTGACAGGAGACAAAGGAGGGGATTATGGAGGAAAGGTCCCTCCCTCACCCAAAATCAGACATGTACATACACATATACATAAATAAAAGGCCTTTCTAAGTCAGATAAAGACCTAAGCCCATTCAAAGAGCCCACTGAGAGTTTTAAATGATGAGCAAATAAAATATCATACTTGAAACATAAGGGTAAATTTTAGAACTCCAAGTATACCGAAAAACCTTTGAAACTTCAAAAAAAAATTACACAGGAACAAAAATAGACTGATCTGGATCATTTTTCATTCACTGTCTTCTTAGGAGGAATTCTGGATATGGTTCACAAGGGAACAATGACAAAGTTCCCAGGGGAAAAGATTTTAAACCCAGAATTCAATCCTCAGAAAACTTAGTAATCAAATGTGGGGAGAAATGCCATAATGCCACTTGAAATCACAAGAGCACCTTTCAGTACACATGGAATCAAAATTAATCAAGGGGGCAGGGGTTGTGGCTCAGTGTTAGAGCACTTGCCTAGCACATGTGAGGCACTGGGTTCGATCCTCAACACCACATAAAAATAAGTAAATAAAATAATGGTATTGTGTCCATATACAAACAAAAATATTTTTTTAAGGGGCTGGAGTTGTGGCTTAGCAGTAGAGTGCTTGCCTAGCATGTGCAAGGCCCTGGGTTCGATCCTTAGCACCACATAAATGTAAATAAATAAAATAAAAGGTATTATGTCCAACTACAACTAAAAAATAAATATTAAAAAAAATTAATAATCAAGCATACACTCTTTCTAAAAAAATCAGAAAGAGGACAACATGAGGTAAAAGAAAAATAGTAGCTGAGTATGAGCCAGAAAAACTAGGAGAAGACAGGGAAGTAAGACTTTGATATTTAAAAACTGTCCAAGAGGGCTGGGGATGTGGCTCAAGCGGTAGCACGCTCGACTGGCATGCGTGCGGCCCGGGTTCGATCCTCAGCACCACATACCAACAAAGATGTTGTGTCCCCCGAGAACTAAAAAATAAATATTAAAAATTCTCTCTCTCTCTCTCTCTCTCTCTCTCTCTCTTTAAAAAAAAACTGTCCAAGAGACTAAGTTCCAATGACGAGAATTTCTCCTCTAGGTCCAAATCACTATTTGGTATTATAATGAACATATTAACACAACCATACAAATGCTGTTTTCTGTGGTGTTTTGTTTTGTTTTTGAGACAAAACACAGAAAACTATTTCAGTTATAAAAAGGACTATATTGGGATGGGGTTGTGGCTCAGAGGTAGAGCGCTCACCTAGCATGCATGAGGCACTGGGTTCAATCCTCATTGTCACATAAAGTAAAATAAAGACACTGTATCCACCTATAACTAAAAAATTTTTTAAATAAATAAATAATAAAAGGATATAAAAATTATTAACACTGGCAATATAACAATAATATGATTAACAAAATTAGGAAGAAGGGGTTAAGAGTGAGTTAATTTCTTCACCTTAATGAAGGCAAGCATTAGAACAACAATAAATATATAACAAAAATTAAGAGTAAGTACTATCATTAAATTCTTCACCTTTCATAGAAGTCAAACTCTCACATTAAGAGTGATCACAGGGCTGGGGATATAGCTCAGTTGGTAGAGTGCTTGCCTCACATGCACAAGGCCTTGGGTTCAATCCCCAGCATCACCAAAAAAAAAAAAAGTGATCATACGCATGAATTATATTATGGAGAATGTGACAGGTAGGGGAGGACTTATTTTTCATTTTATTTTCTTTGGTATAGCTTATATATTTTTTATTTTTTACCATGAACTTATATTATTTTTATAATTTTATTTTTTTTAAGATTTTTGTTGTTGTTGTTGATGGACCTTTATTTTTTATTTATTTGTATGTGGTGCTGAGAATCGAACCCAGTGCCTCAGCATGCTAAGCAAGCACGTTAGCACTGAGCCACAACCCTGGTCCCTTTATAATTTTAAAAACTGCTTTAATAAAAGAGTGAATTACAGCTTGTAATTCATAACATTCATAACATTATAATACTAGGTGTTTGAAAATAAGGCCCTATGTGCCAATACAGAAAGATGCCTACACTGTGTTAAGGAAAAAAAATCCAGATGAATAGCAATTCATTAAGATGATATTATGTGAGCTGGGCTTAGTGGCCCATGCCTGTAATCCCAGCAGCTAGGAAGGCTAAGACAGAAGTCTTGATCTAGAGTTCAAAGCCATCCTCAGCAACTCAGCAAGTCCCTGTTTCTAAATTAAAAAAAAAAAAAAAGGGCTGGGGATGTGGCTCAGTGGTTAGGTGCCCCAGCTTAGTGATTTCTTATCAAGATAAATTTAGACTTTCCATATAATCAGTATTCATACTCCCAGATATTTACCCAAGTGAACTGAAAACAGATTAACCCAAAAACTTGTATAGAAATGTTCACAGAAGCTTTATTCATAATCACTACAAACTGGAAACAGACAAGATGTTCTTTAACATGGAAATGGATAAACAAATTGGTACAATGGAATGTGAACAATAGAAAGTACACAATGGAATATTATTCAGCAATAAACAATAGGCTACCAATTCATGCAACATGGGATGAATTTTAAATCCTTTTTGCTAGATCAAAGTAGCCAGACTCCAAAGCTACATGGGACATTCTGTAAAGGACAAAACTATAGGGAAAGAGGACAGAGTTAAAACTCACATGACAGAGCTCTTGCTTACTATGTGTGAGGGTTTGATCCCTAGCACCACAACACATATTAAAAAAAAAAAAAAAAAAAAAGGAAACAGAACAATGGTTGCCAGGGAATGGTTGACAAAAATGGAGCCACAGAGAATTTTAGGGTACTTTTCTACATACTCCTGAAATGATGGTGAAAGGACTCTATGTTCTTTCCAAAACCCACAAAAATGTATATCTTAATGAATAAATTTTGATATATGCAAAACACATTTTTAAAATAAACCACATGGACAAGCACAGTAGCACATGCCTATAATCCCAGTGATGCAGGAAGCTGAAGCAGGAGGAATACAAGTCCGAAAGAGGCCCTAAACAATTTAGTGAAACCCTACCTCAAAATGGCTCAGTGATTAAGTATCACTGGGTCCCAAAACCAAAAATAAATTCATAAATAAAATAAACCACATGGTTTTGTGCAGTGGTCCATGGGTCCCCAAGCCAAAAATAAATACACAAATAAAATAAACCACATGGTTTTGTGCAGTGGTCCATGCCTGTAATCCCAGCTACTCAAGAGAATGAGGCAGAAGGATCCAAGTTCCAGTACAGCCTGGGCACCTTAGAGAAACCCTATTTCAATATAAAAATTAAAATGTCTACACACACACCTGTAATCCAGGCAGCTGAGACTGGAGGATCACTAGTTCAAAGTCTGCCTCAGGCAATGGTGAGGCAATAAGCAACTCAATGTAGACTCTGTAATACAAAATAGGGCTAGGGATGTAGCTCAGTAGCTGAGTGCCCCTGGGTTCAATCCCCAATATTAAAAAAAAAAAAAAAAATAGGGCTGAGGATGTGGCTCAAGTGGTAGCATGCTCACCTGGCATGCGTGCGGCCCAGGTTCGATCCTCAGCACCACATACAAACAAAAAGTCCTGGGTGATATTCCTCAGTGGTAGAGTGCCCCTGGCTTCAACCCCTAGTAGCACAAAAATTTTTAAATTTTTCTTAAATAAATAAATCACATGGAATGAAGACTATAACAAATGACTTTACCTGTCTGGGTGATTATTCCTGATCTGAAATGGTTGGGACCAGAAAAAAATGTTTCAGATTTCAGGGTTTTTCTGATTTTAGAATATTTACATAGATTTTGCTGGCTGGGCATCCCTAATCCAAAAATTCAACACCCAAAGTATTTCAGGACATTTCAGTCTATGAGGGATGCTCAAATTGATATTACAAATTATGATAACCTCACTGAAAGGGATGGAAGGGGAAAAAAGCTGACCTAAGGGATTTGGGGAAGCAGTACTTGGACAAGTTAAAAAACAAGGACAAAAACTGCTTTTAAGGACTTGGCATATATATAGCTCAGTTGGTAGAATGCTTGCCCTGCATGCACACTGCCCTGGGTTCAATCCCCAGCACCACCAAAAAAAAAAAAAAAAAAAAAAAAAAAAAAAAAAAAAAACTGTTTTTAAATAGACTAGGAGATGGTAGCTGGGTTTTCCCCCCACTATCAATAAGAAAGAAAAGGAAAAGGAACATTCTGGGACTTTTTCTATTCAACAAGATAACTTACTGTGAACTTAGGTTTCACTTAATATATGTTGGCTGGTAGAAACATAGATGTGTGTCTATGTGGAGTAATATTAAATATACAAACCACCTACTTTTCTCCTATAGAGCAGTGATACACCAGTAGAAATGAGTACTCCCAATGCCCAAATTTTGGTTTCTAGATCCCAGTCTTTGACTTAAAGGAACCAGGGCTCCTTGAGCAAGTAGCTGACTCTAGGGCTAAGATAGGAAAAATATAAAATACAAGATAGGTACACCATATCTTACAGAAAATAAGTCAGTACACGTGTAGCTCAGTGGCCGAGTGCTCCTGGGTTCAATAAAAATAAAAATTATATGATTAATTTTGAATCAACTTGGCAAGACAACAGTACCTACATATTTGGCCATATGCTGTTCTATCCGTTTCTGTGAAGGTATTTTAGATGAGATTAACATTCAAATCTGACTGGGTAAAACAGATGATACTTCTTTTTTTTTTTAATTTTTTAATATTTATTTTTTAGTTCTCGGCGGACACAACATCTTTGTTGGTATGTGGTGCTGAGGATCGAACCCGGGCCACACGCATGCCAGGCGAGCACGCTACCGCTTGAGCCACATCCCCAGCCCCTGAGATGATACTTCTTAATGCCATTGGAACTCATCTACCCCACCAGCTGAAGGCCGTAATGGAAAACACTGCATTCAGACTAGAACTTCCCAGGGTCTCCAGACTAAATACATAAATCATGGAACTCCATTCTTATAAGAAATCTCTGGGGAGCTGGGATTGTGGCTCAGTGGTAGAATGCTCGCCTAGCATGTGCAGGGCCCTGGGTTCATTCCTCAGCACCACATAAAAAATAAATGAATGGAATAAAGGTATTGTGTCCAACTACAACTAAAAAAAGAAAGAAAGAAAGAAAATCAATCTCTGGGAAAGTCTGAGTATTATAGATTTTACTCCAAAGAACAAAATAAAATGTACAAGTCCACATGCATAAATAACTGAGTAAAACAAACAAATGGGGCAGGAGAGATAAACCTTCCTTATAGAAGAATTCCAAATATAAGTAGATATTCCCTTCTTCAGGAGGTAAAGCTTAGTCCTTTCCACGTGCACATAAGTTGGACTTAATAGCTTATAAAGAAAAGGGTAAGTGCTGGGGCAAGGGCAAGGTGGGTTCATGATATAATTCAAGCTACTCTGGAGGCTGAGACAGGAGGACTGCAAGTTCAAGGACAAACTGGGCAATTTATCAAGTCCCGGCCTCAAAATAAAATCTTTTTTTTTTTTTTTTTTTTAGTTTTCGGTGGACACAACATCTTTGTATGTGGTGCTGAGGATCGAACCAGGGCCGCACACATGCCAGGTGAGCGCGCTACCGCTTGAGCCACATCCCCAGCCCCATCTTTTTCTTTTCTTTCTTTCTGGTACTGGGGATTGAACCCAGGGGCACTTTACCACTAATCCCCCGCCCCCCGTACTTTATTTTTTATTTTGAAACAGGGTCTTATTAAGTTGCTTAGGGCCTCACTAAATTGCTAAGGCTGGCCTTGAACTTGCAATCCTGCCTCAGCCTCCTTAGTCTACTAGGATTACAGGTGTGCCCCACAGCACCCAGACCAAAAAAAAATCTTTAAGAGCTGAGGATGTAGGGATGTACCTCAAGAGGTAGAATGCTCCTGGGTTAAATTTCCAGTAACAAAAGAAAAGGGAAAGGGAAAAACAGTAATCTTACAGTAGAGAAACCTGATCAACACTACTGTAAACCAAGTGATCCAGATTTAAAACCCCAGTGCTGTCATGGAAATGAATACTATGTACCACTGTTAAAGGATGAAAAGCACCTCATGTCTATGGTATTCTTCCTGAAAATCCATTACACCAGTCTAATCATGCAGAAAACATTAGACAAGTCAATTTAAGGGAAATTCTACAAAGTGAGACCTAAAAATTAAACAAAATCTAAGAAAGTCTCACAGACCAAGGGGGGCTAGGAAGACATGTCAGACAAATGCAACATAGCATCCTGCAACATAAGAAAGGACATCCAGGTGAAAAATATGGAAATCCAAATAAAGTATGGTTTTAGTTAGTAATGATGTATCAATCCTGGCTCGTAATTGTGATAACTGTACCACACAAATTTAAAATATGGGTGTAGAGTATATAGGAACTCTCTGTACTACTGTGTGGTACAGTTATCACAATTTTTCTGTAACTCTAAAACTGCTTTACAATTAAAAATTAAAAAAAAAAAAAAACAATCATCACAACAAGGCTGGAGGATGTAGCTCAGTTGTAGAGCACTTATCCAACAATGCACTAGGCTCTAGGTTTAATCCCCAGCATCCCCTAAAAAAGAGCCTACCACACAGTTGCTCCCCCAACAGCTATGTAATATGTTTTAGAGGCTGAAGAGGGCAGCAGCACAAAACCCTTCCCCTGCACCACTGCTGCCCCTGCAAGAGTTAAATAAAACCAAACTGGGTAACAACAGTTTTTTTCTGTTTGTTTCCACCAGGCAAAAATTAAGGGCAAAAGCAGCAGCAAAGGCGTGATCCTAAGGGAGAGAGGCAGAAACAACCAAAGAAGTCATTGAAAATAATTTTTCCCTGGGGGAACAACTGCACCTTAAATGGTCACAGCAGTTTGAAAAATGTTAGCAAACCTAAAGTCCTAGACCTCTATTGAGGACAACATAAATCACCCTATGCATTGCTAAATACAGAGAGAGAGAGAGAGAGAGAGAGAGAGAGAGAGAGAGAGAGAGAGAGAGAGAGAGAGAGAGAGAATACTCTGCATATATATAGTAAAAGTTATTAAGACCAGAGTAACATTTTTCTCTACACCAGCCTTGAAACTGATACTTTAATTATAGAATCTTAAAGCACAGATGATGAGAAATAGACACTCAAAAAAATAAAAGGGCTGGGGATGTGGCTCAGTGGTAGACTGCTCCTGCTCCTGAGTTCAATCCCCAGAGCAGGAAACAAACAAACAAAAAAGCAAAATTGCTTAATAAGGTAACCTGCATTTGGAATCTGGTTATATCATGTACCTGCTAAATAAACTTGGTGGCGGTGATGGTGGGGACCTCTTGGGCTGAGGTTGCCTGCTGTGCAGGTGCAAAACCCCAGGTTAATTATAAACACCACACAAACCATCAACGACCATCACCATCATCATAATTTTTAAGAAACTAAGGTTTCTTAAAAAGAATTAAGTATATAAAATAAATTTTAAAGCCAAGTGTGGTAGCACACACCTGCAATCCCAGCAACTCAGAAGGCTGAGACAGAGAAAAATCACAAGTTTTGAGGCCAGCCTCAGCAATTTAGTGAGGCCCTAAGCAACTTAGCAAGACCATTTCTTTTTCTTTCTTTCCTTTTTTTTTTTTTTTTTGTACCAAGGATGGAACTCAGGGGTGCTAGACCACTGAGTCACATCCCTATCCCTATTTCGTATTTTATTTAGAGATAGGGTCTCACTTTTGAGTTGCTTAGCTCCTCGCTTTGCTGAAGTTGGCTTTGAACTCGTGATCCCCTGCCTCAGCCTCCTGAGCTGCTGGGATTACCAGTTTAGCAAGAACACTTTGAAATCAAAAATAAAAAGGGCTGGGGGTGTACCTCGGTTGGCTAAGCACCCCTGAGTTCAATCCCCAGTACAAAAAAAAGGTTGGGGATATAGCTCAGTTGGTAGAGTGCTTGTGTTACACACACAAGGCCCTGAGCTCAATCCCCAGCACCACAAAAAAAAAAAAAAAAAGAGAGAGAGAAAATAATTTTTTTTTAATTGCTATCACTAGAGTTGTGTTCAGACTGTTTTTGTTTGGTTTTTTTTGTTTTTTTGTTTTTTTGGTTTTTTTTTTTTTGGTACGGGGGATTGAACTCAGGGGCACTCGACCACACTGAGGCACATCCCCAGAACTTCATATACTATTTATATCTGCAACAAACATGGCTGGTTGTCACTCACTATTTACTTTTTTTTTTTTTAAGAGAGAGAGTGAGAGAGGAGAGAGAATTTTTAATATTTATTTTTTAGTTCTCGCGGACACAACATCTTTGTTGGTATGTGGTGCTGAGGATCGAACCCGGGCCGCACGCATGCCAGGCGAGCGCGCTACCGCTTGAGCCACATCCCCAGCCCACTATTTACTTTTAATCTGTCAACTTTATCTTTGTTTTATCATGCCAAATGATTCTAATTAAAGTTTTCTCTATACTGATAAATGCAAAGATATTTTAAGCATATAACCAACCTAATGCTCTTAAGAGAGCCGAAATACTGATTCTGCTGTTATCCAAGTAGCCTTTTTCCTAAGAATCCTGCCTAATCTCCCCATCCTCTCTCAATATTAATCCCTCCTTCCCAGTGCTACTTTCTGTTTTCTGAAAATGCGTGTGCCCAGCAAACTCATCTGTATTTATAATACTGTATTATAACTTTGTTTACATAGTATTGCCAAATGTAGCACTTCAAGAAAGGGATAAGAGGGGCTGGGGATGTGGCTCAAGCGGTAGCGCGCTCGCCTGGCATGCGTGCGGCCCGGGTTCGATCCTCAGCACCACATACCAACAAAGATGTTGTGTCCGCCGAGAACTAGAAAATAAATATTGAAAATCTCTCTCTCTCTCTCTCTCTCTCTCTCTCTCCTCTCTCTTTAAAAAAAAAAAAAAAAAGAAAGGGATAAGATAACCTTTTATTCCGCCTTTCTCAATGCAGCTGCATTCAGGGCTCAATAAAATTACGTGAATTTTCTATCCCAAATTATAGATTTCTGTTTCAACTTCCTATTTCTTCAAAGTGTTAATAATGACAATTATGCCGCTGTTTTTAACTATGAATAATAAGTTTAAAAAAGGAGTTCTCTATTTGAAAAAAAAATGATAAGCTTCAGTTACAGGTAACAAAAAAACAGGTAAAAGGCATTAACAAGGATGTGGAGAAATTATCATCATTCCTTGTATATTGCTGAAAGGATTTGTAAATTGATGCACCTCTTATAAAAAACAGTAAGGAAAGTCATTAAAAATTAAATAGGGGCTGGGGATGTGGCTCAGTGGTAGAGTGCTCGACTAGCATGTATGAGGCCAGGCCCATAAGGGGGGGGGGGGGAAGAGAGGGGGGAGGGAGAAAAAGAAAGAAAATTAAATGGAAGCCAGGAATGGCAGTGCACACCTATAATCTCAGAAATTTAGGAAGTTGAGGCAAGAGGATCCCAAGTTCAAGGTCAGTCTCAACAATTTAGGGAAGGCCCTAAGAAACTTAGTGAGAATTGTCTCAAAGTAAAAGGGCTGATAATCTGGGTTCAATCAGTAGTACAAAAAAAAAAAAAGAAAGAAAAAGAGGGAGGGCTGGGGATGTGGCTCAAGCGGTAGCATGCTCGCCTCGCATGCGTGCGGTCCGGGTTCGATCCTCAGCACCACATACCAACAAAGATGTTGTGTCCGCCGAGAACTAAAAAATAAATATTAAAAAAAAAAATTCTCTCTCTCTCTCACTCTCTCTCTCTCTCTCTCTCCCTCTCTCTCTCTCTCTCCTCTCTCACTCTCTCTTAAAAAAAAAAGAAAGAAAAAGAGGGAAGGAAGGAAGGAAGGAAGGAAGGAAGGAAGGAAGGAAGGAAGGAAGGAAGGAAGGATGGATGGATGGAGGAAAATGAAAGAATGAAAGAATGAAGAAATTACAAATAGAACTACCCAAAGTAGGTTAATTAATTGTAACAAATACAACATTCTGGTGGAGCATGTTGATAACAGGGAAGGCTATGTATGTGTGGGGCAGGAGGTATAAGGGAAATCTTTCTAACTCCCGATAAATTTTACTAAGAATCTACAACTGCTCTAAAATTTATTAAAATGAAAATAGAACTACTGTATGATCCAGCAATCCCACTTCTGGGCATATATCCCAAAGAAATCAAAAGTAGGGTCTCCAAGAGATATTTGCACACACATGTTCATAGAAGCATTCACAAGAGCCAAGAGGTAGAAGCAACCCAAATATCCATCGCAGGTGAATGGATAAACCAAATATCATATACTCATAATAAATTACTATTATTTTTTAAACATTCCTCACTCAGGTTCTATTTATTTGTTTGTTTATTTGTTTGTTTAATATGGTACTGAAGATCGAACCCAGGACATTACATGTGCTAGGCAAGCGCTCTACCACTGAGCCACAATCCCAACCCCTCATAATAGATTATTATTCAATCTTAAAAAGAAAGGAAACCACAGAGCATGGGGGGCATATGCCTGTAATCCCAGTGGCTTGGGAGGCTGAGACAGGAGGATGGCGAGTTCAAAGCCAGCCTCAGCAAAAAGCAAGGCGTTCAACAACTCAGTGTAGACCCTGTCTCTAAATAAAATACAAATAATAGGGCTAGGGATGTGGTTCCGTGGTCAAGTGCCCCTGAGTTCAATCCCGATACCCCAAAACAAAACATGGATGAACCCTGAGGACATTATGCTAAGTGAAAGGAGCCAGTCACAAATACTGCATGATTCTACCACACAAGGTACCTAAAATAGAAACAAAGAATGAGAGGAATGGAGGAGCGATTTAATGAGCACAGCTTCAGATTTGTACAATGAAAAAATTCTGGAGGTCAGTTTCACACCCATGAATTGACTTAAAATAAAACTGCCTGATTAGCCAGGCACAGTGGTGCACACCTGTAAATCCCAGTGGATGAGAGGCTGAGGCAGGAGGATCCCAAGTTCAAAGCCAACCTCTACAACTTAGGGAGGCCCTAAAAGCAATTTATGAGACCCTGTCTCAAAATAAAATACGAAAAGGGTTGGAGATGTAGCTCAGTGGTTAGACACAATCCCCAGTAGCAAAACAAAAGAAAACCCTGCACGATTCATAATGGCTGAGATGGTAAATTTTATGTCACTTTTAAACCACAGGAGAAAAAAAGAAAAATGGCTTAGTGCCTCAATAAATTGCTGAGGCTGGTCTCAAACTCGTGATCCTCCTGCCTCAGCCTCCCAAGTCACTGGGATTACAGGTGTGCACCACTGCATCTGGCTCTTCCCATCAGTTTTTTTATTGTTGTTTCTTTTGTTTTTGAGGGACTGGACTGAACCCATGGCCTTATGCATGCATGGCAAGCACTCTACCAACTGAGCTCTTTCCCCAGTTCCTCTTCCCATCAGTTTTAACTAGACTACTTTTAAAATAAAAGTAGTCTTCCACCTATACAAGGAAACTAGGTAAGAAAAACCCTGAAGTTATCAATAAAGAAATAGTGTGAAATGCATTCTGCTGTTATATACAACTAATTAGAATTTTTTAAAAAAATTTTAAAAAGAAACTGTATGTAAGGGAGGAAGAATACCCAACCACATAACTTTTTGTTGTCGTCTTAATCTTTTCTGAAAAATCCGGAGGTTTAACAGCTTGCTGGGACTCCTTTTCTGATGGTCTATAGAGCACCCCCTGCCAAACACCCACCTGCCTCTCAAGAAAAACTCAAAACTCAAGCACTTAGCTGCTGCCTCTGCCACCTGCAGAGCAGAAGCTGACATAAAGTTGCTGAAGCTGGCTTTGAACTTGAGATCCTCCTGCCACACCCTCCAGAGCAGTTTGGGGTTTAGGCCAGCAGGAACCACCAGGCTGTAATATCTTATTGTTTCAATTTGCATTTCCCTAATGTCTAATGATGTTACATCTTTCTATTTGCTTATTTGCCATCTGTGTGTCCTCATCAGCAAAATGACTATTCATGTCTTTTGCCCATTTTCTAAATGGATGGGTTTTTTTTTTTTTTTTTATTGTTGGGTTCAGAGATTTTATGTATTGTAGAAACAACTCTTTGCCAGATATGTTCTTCCAACCTGTAACTTGTCTTTTCATCCTTTTAATGGGGTCTTCCACAGAATAAATGTTTTTAATTTTGATAATGTCCAGCTTATCAGTATTTCCTTTTATGGATCACACTTTGAGAGTCAGTCATGTCTAAAAACTCTTCACCTAGAGAACGCTTTGTCTTTAAATAGAAACCCTAGTAAGTATGTCTTACATAAGAAAAAGAAAATGATAATGCAATTAAAGTGTATGCACATTCAAAAGCAAATCAAAACAGTGTCTCCTCAAATAAATGGCATTTTTTAAAATGTTTAAACTTTTTAAACTGTTATTTAAAAGCAAGCTTGCTCGGGCTGGGGATGTGGCTCAAGCGGTAGCGTGCTCGCCTGGCATGCGTGCGGCCCGGGATCAATCCTCAGCACCACATACAAAGATGTTGTGTCTGCCAAAAACTAAAAAATAAATATTAAAAATTCTCTCTCCCGGGCTGGGGATGTGGCTCAAGCGGTAGCGCGTGCGTGCGGCCTGGGTTCGATCCTCAGCACCACATACCGACGAAGATGTTGTGTCTGCCGAGAACTAAAAAATAAATATTAAAAATTCTCTCTCTCTCTCTCTCCTCTCTCACTCTCTCTTTAAAAAAAAAAAAAATTCTCTCTCTCTCTCTCTTTAAAAAAAAAAAAAAAAAAAAAAAAGCAAGCTTGCTTTATAAGAGTAAAGTAAGCAGGGCATAGTGGTACATGCCTGTTAATCCCAGCAACTCCCAAAGCTGAGACAGGAGAATCAGAAGTTCCAGGGCAGCCCCAGTGAGACCCTTGCCTTAGTGAGACCCTATCTCAAAATAAAAAATAAAAAGGGATGAGGTGTGGCTCTTTGATAAAGTGCCCATGGGTTCACTTCCCAGTAACCCCACCTCCCCTATCCCGCAGAAGAGTAAAGCAAAAACAATTGCCAGGTAAAAGTTTAAATGAATTATTTGTCACTCATACTTTGAAACATATCTTTAACCAATAGAAGGGTAGGTAAGTAAAGCTAAGAAAAGCAGAGAAAGAGCAGTATTAAGTTTTTCTAAGATTTAGAAATGGATATAAAATGTAAAAAAAAAAAAAATTCCATTACAAAAAGTATCTTTTCACAAATTTTAGAGGACATAACTTCATAAAGAAAGGTCTACATCTCTACAACAACGGCAAATTATAATTTTTTTCCAGAAGTTTCTCTTAAGGCCAGAATCTATCAATGAAACAAGCACTTATAAAAACTCCTGGTTTGTTCAAATGAGTCTATCCTACAACAGGGAAAAGTTGAAATTGCTGTATTTTAACAATTAAATATTTTATTTTCTAAAAATGCATTTTATTCTTTTTTTGTTTTTCCTGGCAGTGTTGAGGATTTAACCTAGGGCCTCCCGCATACTAGGCAAGTCCTCTACCCAGAACCACACCCCAGCCCTTTTTATATTTTTATTTTGAGGCTGGGTTTTGCTAAATTGTCCAGTCTGGCCTCAAACTTGTGATACTTCTGCATCAGCCTTCTAAGTAGCAGGGATTAAAGGTATTGTATCCACAACCAGCCTTGTTTTATTCTTCTTTTTTTTGTACCAGGGATTGAACCCCGGGGGTGCTTAACCCCCGGAGCTGCTAGGATTACAGAAGAGTTCTTCCATGTCCAGCCTCATTTTATTCTTTATTCAGTCATTTATGTGTTAATACAAATAATTCATGCATTACAAAATTTGAAAATGTTTCCTCTTTCTCATTTGTACTTTTCTATATCTGAAATGCAATTAAATTTTTATATGACTACACTATGTTTACCTTGTCAAGATTACTTCCAAAAGCACATACTTTCTCTGAAAAGTTATTTTCTAAAAACCAATGAAAAATTATATCAGAAGAACCCTTGGAGGTTCTGATATCTAAATTCTAACAAAAATCTAAATTCTAACAAAAGTATTATAATAAGTTAGAAACGCCAAAATATTCATCCTAAATTGATCTGATTACATTAAAATAAAAAGAGCACTTGATATTTTACTTGTTTGAAATAAGGACTCACCCACACGAGTTTACCTACCAGAAGATGGCATACCCTCCCTGCCACAGCACAGTTTTACTAAGAACAAAATAATACAAAGAATTGAAATTCATCTTGAAAGTGCAGTCGCTCTTCACCTACAAAATGGAAGTCAAAGGATTCAGGGTAGAGTGTCTGCTCAGCCTGATGGGTTCAATACTCAATACCTCAAAAAAAGGGGGGACGGGGTCAAAATGATGCTGTGGTACATATTTGTAATCCCAGCTACTCAAGAGGTGGAGGCACAGTAGTATCCCAAGTTTGAGGCCATCCTAGGCAGATACTGTCTCAAAATAAAAAATTAGGCTGGGCACAGTGGCACACACCTGTAATCTCAGTAGCTCAGGAGGCTGAAGCAGGAGGATCCTGAGTTCAAAGCCAGCCTCAGCAAAAACGAGGTGCTAAGTTACTTAGATGCTAAGTAACTCAGTGAGACCCTGTCTCTAAATAAAATACAAAACAGGGCTGTGAATGTGGCTCAGTGGTTGAGTGCTCCTGGGTTCAATCCCCAGTATCAAATAAATTAAAATAAATAATAAAATGGGCTGGGGTATAGAGCAATGGTAGAACACCCCTGAGTTCAAAGGACCACAAAAAAAAAAAAAAAAAGGCAACAACAGTAAACAATACAGGAGTGATTGCTGGGTTATCAGACTTTCCACACTAGACATCTCTAATAATAAACAAGGCATTTAATTTCACATTTGTATGTAGAAGTATCACAAAATATCTGTACTAAAGTAAACTGTACAATAAAACTATATGCTTTGGTACCACTTTATAGTAAACATAGGAGTGTACTAATACACTGATAAAAACTTACAAATTGTAGAGTTCAGTTCAACATTTAAATATATTCAACAGAGCTAGGGCTAGGGCTGAGCCATAGTGCACTTGCCTGGCATGTGTGAGGCACTGGGTTTGATTCTCAGCACCACATATAAATAAATAAAATAAAGGTCTATCAACAACTAAAAAAGATATTTAAAATAAATAAATGTATATATTCAACATTTTAAAAAATAAATATATATATTCAACAGTATTTTAGATTTAGAAAGTGTGGTTGTCCAAAACAAAGATTAATATAAAAAGTATGCTTCATTTGAAGTATTTTATTTAGGGAAAGTTAAAACACCACATTATTATTATTTTTTTCTTTTTTTTAAGATTTTTTTTTAAAGAGAGAGTGAGAGAGGAGAGAGAAAGAGAGAGAGAATTTTTTTTTAATATTTATTTTTTAGTTCTCGGGGGACACAACATCTTTGTTGTTATGTGGTGCTGAGGATCGAACCCTGGCCGCACGCATGCCAGGCGAGCGCGCTACCGCTTGAGCCACATCCCCAGCCATTTTTTTCTTTTTTTAAGTTGTTGATGGACCTTTATTTTTTATTTAATTATATGAGATGCTGAGAATCAAACCCAGTGCCTCACACATGCAAGGCAAGTGCTCTACCACTGAGCCATAACCCCAACTCCAAACCACCAATTATTAAAAACTAAATTTCATTATATTAGCAAAGCTATTCACTAAATGACAAATTATTTACTTAGTCATTTACTTCTTAATGTTAAAGAAAATTTTTTTTATTCACTAAAAAGTTACCAGGTGCAGTGACAAACACCTATAATCCCAGCAACTTGGGTGGCTGAGACAGGAGGGTCACCACATTGGAGGCCAGTCTCAGCACCTTAGTGAGGCCCTCAGCAACTTAGTGGGATCCTGTCCCAAGACAAAAAATAAAAAAGGGTTAGGAATGCAGTTGGATGGCAAAACACCTCTGGGTTCAAATAAAAATTTTCACTAAAAAGTTAAGGCTTTTTTAGATTCTATAACAACACAATAATTGAATAATTCCTTGATGTTCCTTCAACTTCAGGAAATGTAAACTATACAATACCACTCCCAATGAAAATGTTTGCTTGATTTATGCTTTTCTGTAACACTGTATTCAGTACTATATGCAGTATCTGCATTATTTCTGTATTACTGTTAATGATTTCTGGATATAAAAAGTACCAACTTCTGTTAAGTAACTAGTAATTTGATGCAATGTAAATTTACTTGTAGGATTCCTTCCATTTCTAAATATGTGGATTATCAACTTCTTTTAATTTTTTTTTTTGGGGGGGGGTTGTGCTGGGGATTGAACCCAGGGCCTTGTGCATGCAAGGCAAGCAATCCACCAACTGAGCTATATATATATCCCCAGGCCAACTTTTAATATTATACCCCTATCACACATAATATTCTACTTCATAGAGTAATAATCAATTACTCTATTCTGCTTAGCTAAGATTATTATTGTTATATAGTCTAGAAAGGCCAATAAGAAATATTAAATCTTTCTAACCCCTCCATTCTTTGAATGGCCTATGAATTGCAGAGCTGCTGATGAAAACACATAACACAAAACTTGAAACTGGGGTCCCTTGTAGGTGATCCTCCAAGGGAGAAAACAGGGCACCTTACAGTGCGACTCAGACCACCAGCTTAACATTCACCCTCAAGTGCTACTTTAAAAACTGGATTCCAGCCGGGTGCAGTTGCACACATCTGTAATCCCAATAGCTCAGGAGGCTAAGGCAGGAGGATCTAGAGTTCAAAGCCAGCCTAAGGAATGATGAGGCGCTAAGGAACTCAGTAAGACCCCGTCTCTAAATAAAATACAAAATAGGGCTGGGGTTGTGGCTCAGTAGTTGAGTGTCCCTGAATTCAATCCCAGTACCACCCCCCACCCCCAAAATTGATTCCAGTCAAGTACTATGGTAAATGTCTACAAACCAAACACTGTCTCAAAATAAAAAAGGCCGGGGATGCAGTTTAGTGATGAAGCACCCTGATTCAATCCCCAGTACTAAGTGGGGAAAAAACCTGGATTCTAAGGCCCCATTAAGACATACTTAGTGATAATATTTGGAGATGAGGCCAGGAATCTATTTTCTACAGACTTCTCAAGTAATTCTATTGTATACCAAGTCTGAAAAACACTTCATCACAACCTGCTTACATAGGTGGCCAGGAAACTGCAGATCTTGAAATTTTCCAGATTTACTTTCAAATGTACAACCAAGATTTCTACTGTAAAAGAAGCCAAATTATTTTACTGTTAATGCATAAAGGAATTCTTCCTAGTTCTAGAATGTCTATGAAAATATGGAATGCCTATGTATGCCTACGAAAACATAACTAATGAAAATCTTAAAAAAAAAAAAAAAGCTTAAAAAAGGGTCTTCTTATTTCTTAAAACTGCTCTTCATAATAAAATTTAGTATGATCAATGTAGGAAACGAGTTGAACTAACCCCAAATTTCTTCTCCATTAAATGTCAACATCAAAAAAAGCTTGGTGCTACCTTCCTTCAGTCTATGACACAAATTCAAAGGCATCTTCCCTGATTCTGCAGAATGTTGACTTTAAGTTGACAATGACTAATATATATCTTTTACCTTAAAACTCTCAGGCCAGGAGTGTACCCTCAGCACTAGAATTCTTGTCTAGCTTGTGCAAGGCCCTGGGTCCAATCCAAACACCACAAACACAAAAACACTCATAAATTTAGTGTGTATTATTCTGTACAATAAATTTTATTAAGATGAGAAAACCAATTTGCGTAGTTACTGGATAAATTAGTTTAAAATAACCTTTTAAAATCTTATTTCATGATTGTCTCAGTTATTACTTCCTTACAAGCAATATGCACAATTAAAAAACAACTCTAAAAACAGTCTCTAAAATAAGGTCTTCATTCTAGCAACACCACTAACAGTACCTGTGACCTTAGGCAAATTATTTAACCTCTCTAAACCTCTATTTCCTTTTGGGGGGATTAAATGAGATAATACATGTTAAGGACTCAGTACTTGGTTTATGTCAGTCCTCAGTAAACATTAGTCCATATATATGTATATAGGAACCTCTCTGGGAGACACACAAGTGTCAATGATGGTACCTTCCATGAAAAAAAAAAAAAAAAAACATGGGGAGAAAAGACTATATATTTTTGAATTCTGTATTTTAACTAGTGCTTATAAATTAATTTTTTAAAAGAACTTTTTTAAAATTGAGCTCCTGTGCTGAGGAATTTCTTAGTGTTTAACTTATTGCATTGCAAAAGTTGAACTGCCATTACTGAATTTGCAAAGGAGTAAGTCATAATCTAATAATACCACAAAGAAATATACAACCTATCTTATTTCATGAATCTGTTTTCTTACTTGCTTTACAATTGCCATAATGGCCTTCACTAAAATAATACCTGAACCCACTGTTTCTCAATATGGGATGATTTTTGGAGATACTTGGCAATAGAGACATTTCTGTTTTCACAACTGGGAATATACTACTGGCATCTAGTGGGTAGACACCAGGAACACTGCTAAACAACCTATAATTCACAGCATAGGCTCCCACAACAATAATCAGCCCAAAATATCTTGGTACTAAACTTGAAAAAACTCTGCAAACCCAAGTAAACCATTTTGCTTGATTCTGAAAGTAACCAAATCTTCATTACAATGACAACACGTCTGATAATTTCTCTCAGGTAACGAACTAAAATCCTTACCACTGGCAGACTAAAGGCAAAATAAAGAAGTCACTGTTGACCGCTCATGTTGAAAGTTTCTGAAACTCTACTTCTGGAAGGGCTTACAGGTTTATGTTTTCCACTTAAATAAATACACTTCAAGATTTTTAAAGCACTTATCATCAAACCTTTCAAAAGTTCACTATAGGGCTGGGGATGTGGCTCAAGCGGTAGCGCGCTCCCCTGGCGTGCGTGCGGCCCGGGTTCGATCCTCAGCACCACATACAAACAAAGATGTTGTGTCCGCCGAGAACTAAAAATAAATATTAAAAAATTCTCTCTCTCTCCTCTCTCTCTCTCTCTCTCCCCCTCCCTCCCTCTCCTCTTTCTTTAAAAAAAAAAAAGTTCACTATAAGTAATTTCAAGAGATTATAGTTTTTTGAGGCTGGGGATGTGGCTCAAGCGGTAGCGCGCTTGCCTGGCATGATTGCGGCCCGGGTTCGATCCTCAACACCACATACCAACAAAGATGTTGTGTCTACCAAAAACTAAAAAAATAAATATTAAAATTCTCTCTCTCTCTCTTAAAAAAAATAAATAAAAATAAAAAAGAGATTATAGTTTTTTAATTCTTTCCTGTTTTCAAGTGATATTTGAAGAAATATAAATAGACATATTCCAGTCTACATGCTACTAAAGTAAAACAAGGGCTTTATTTTAAATAGTTATCAAGTCTTTCAAAATAAACTTGATGTTTCTAATTCCAATTACACTGCTTTGACCTTCTGTTCCATACATAAACATCCTTCAAAAATTTAAGAAAATATTAAGGGCTGGGGATATAGCTCAGTTGGCAAAGTGCTTGCCATGCATGCACAAGGCCCTGGGTTCAACACTCAGCACCACAAAAAAAAAAAAAAAAAATGGTTCTGATTAAGAAAGCAAGAAAAGTTAATTAGAGTTAGGTAACTTTACAATGAGGCTTGAAAAATTACAAAGTAAATCATTCTTTCCTCTACATTAAAGTATTTTTTAGTGTGCCCTATCAGAAAATCAACCATTCATAAAGAGCACTTTGAGAAATGTTTTATCAATATTTGAAATATTGTTTTAAAAAAAAGAATGCAAAACTAAAGCAAGTTTTCACTAAAATCTGCAACTGGTTCACAAATAGCAAAGTTCTGACATACTGCTACTGCTAACACTGCTATTAGTCATATTTTACTTTCTTAGTAACTGCGAAACTTCTTTTGCACCTTTTAAAATGTATATCTTTTCCATTATGTAAGAGTTGAGCTTACTCAGGAAGTTGAAGCAGGAGATTACAAGTTCAAGACCATCCTCCCAACTTAGGAGACCTCCCAACCACCACACCTCGGGCTCAAAAAAAAGTCTGGGATCTTAGCTCAGTGGTAAAGAGTTCCTGTGTTCAATCTCTTGGGGGGGGGGGGGTACTGCTTTAATATTTAGTATTTATTTATATTCAGTAGTTCACCATATTAAAAAAAAACTTATCCTGATTAAAGAATTCTTAGGAAGACAAAAGAAAACCTTCATTCTTTTCTTAAAAAAAAAAAGACATAAAAAGGGCTGTTTGCAAATACAAGGTGGAAGAAAGTTGCTATACTTCTACTGCTGCTTTTCTAACACACTATTCCTGGTGGGTATAGAATCATTAGAACTTTTCCACTCACTTCAAGCCACTCCCCCTGACCATCTAGAACTTTAATACTAGTCCAAACCTGCTTGCTCATGGTCTAATAATAAACTTAATTATACAATCTGTAACAGCCCCCAACAACCTTTTCCTTAAGAAGCCACAAAGGTGATTTAACTAACACCTCAAACTCACAATCCATTTCAAAGACAGATTTCTTCATTGCAGCCTTAAGTTTCTACATCCAGGGTTAAGGGAGTCTGGCTGCAGGATGAGGGGGAAGATCGCCTGAATCCGGACTGACATTACGGGGCGTTGGACAGCAGGGGTAACTGCTGGTTCATCTCTCTTTAAATCTGGCAGCACGTGGGGCGGCATTGTGAAGCCACCAACTCGCCACCCCCCTTTCACTCCGCACACGTAGGCCTCCAGCGCGCATGCTCGGCTCACACAGTCCTAGCAGAGTAGGAGCCAACCCCCTGAAAAGTCAACCTGGAAGCCGCAAACGGCCGGAGGCCGGGACAATGGGGGAGGGGGACGCACTCTTCCAGGCAGGATGACCGGGCCGCCGCCCCTAGTCGGAGACTGCGAGCGCAGCCCCGGGGGTCTGCGAGCCTGCGCGGGAGCCTGAGCCGCCGCGAGCACAAAGCCCGAGCCGGCCAGCGAGCCGCTGTCCCCAGTGCCCGCTCCTACCCTCCCCCAGCCGGGCGGCGTAGCCGGAGCCGGTGCCAGGCGGAGGCAGGCGAGGCGGCGTCCCGCAAGCCGCTGGGTTCCCGGACACCGCGCGCCAGCGCCCAGGCCGCCCCGGCCGCCGCTTTTGTTGTGGGCCGTAACTCCGTGGACCCGACGCTGCCCGGGGAGAAGTTTTGCGCGTCTCCCCGATCCGGCCTGGGTTCAGCTCCTATCGCCCACTCTTGGCCCCAGTTGCCCTGCACCGCTTGGACTCCAGCGTCAAGGACTCACCGCCGCGCGGGGCCCAGACGCTCCAGCTACCCCAAGGTCTGGCGGCCTCCGCCGCACCTGAGCCTTGGGACCCGCCCCTCAGAGAGGGTCAGTCAGGCCCGGGATCCACAGCCCCTCCCCCGCAACGCCCCACCGAACAGTGGGGGAGGGGGCGATCACCCTCCCACTCCCGGGGCGCCAGGCCCCGTCCGAGGACCAAGGCAGGGACGCGTCCCCGCCCCCAAAACCCTCTGAAAGCCAGGCAAGAAGTGCTGGGCCCGGCTGGGACCGAGCCCGTGCTCCCCGCCCTCGCAGGCCTGGACCCCTCGCCGCCCGGCCTCCGGCCGAAAGGAGGGAGGAGGCAGTGGGCACCGCTGTCCGCGATCGCGGCCCGGCCAGGCGCCCCGCCGCCCGCCTGCTCACCTGCCAGCTGTCTTCGCAGTAGCAGCGCCGACTGCAGCTCCGTCATCCTCCCCGCCAAGGGCCCGGGCTGGCGCCGGGGCTTCCGAAGGGTTAGGGACAGGCTCTGGGGGCGGCTGGAGCTGGGTGTGCTGAGGAACACGGGCCCCGCGACCGGATCGCGGAAGCCAAGGGAGGCCGGGCTCGGGCAGCGAGAGCGGCACCTTGCCGGTGCGGGTCCACTCGGTTCGACTCTTCTCACAGCGCCTCAAGCCCGGAAGGGGAGGGTACCCGGGCCGCCGCGGCGCGCACTGGGACTTCGCTCGCCCGCTTCCCTCCTTCAACCCGCCAGTCGGCCCCACCGGTGCCTTCCCCCGCCACTGCCTCACTGCGCGCAGGGCCGCTCCGCGCAAGCGCGCCGGGCCTGCCTACTTCAGAAGCTGCCCGCCCGCTAGCCCGACCCTCTGGCTCCCTGCCCCGCCTCCGGCAGTGGAGCTCCGCCCCCTGAGCGCTGTTGCCCCGGCTGCCGCCATCTTGGGAAGGTCCACGCCCGGCTGGCAGCCAAACCCTCAGCTAGTAGACGCCCCGCGGACGCCATGACAAAGAGGTCGCAGAGGGTCAGGACGCCACCTCTAGTTTGAAGCAAGTGGTTTGGGAGTAAAGAGGCCAAAAGAAGCAGTAGTTGTCTAGTTGTTGGCGAGTATCCATCAGCAATCAAACTCTACACAGATGGTGTGCGAATTAATCATTGTTAGAAAGCCGAACTTAATACTGATGTTCCCCATTTTAAGCAACTATCAAAACAGGGAGTATATACTGATAATTCACTTTTCATGAAGAATACACAAAAAGATTCTTGAAATAAGGAAAATGTTGTGCATTTCATAGTATAAAACCATTAAATAAATCGATAATAACGCTCCATTGAGTAGGGTGAGTTAAGACTAGCAAAATCTGACATGTAATTCAAACTGGCATCCAGAAAGGAACCTACTATGTAAAATCAAGGTGTGAAAGCCAAGGTTTAGAAAAAAACCTTACTCTGCCCTATGTCCTCTTCCCCATTCTAGCAGTGTTGTGCCTTTTGAAAACAGTCTCAAAGAAATGGAACAGAAGAACAACCAACAGTATGACAGTTAAATTTCTATGTTCATTCAACAAATGTTTATTAAACCCCTACTATCTATGTACTTGGACTATAGAAGACAGCTCTGTTCCCACCCTGAAAAGGCATAGGTTTCTGTAAGCTCCAGGTGAAGTAAACAGGAGAAGCCAATTCCAACGTTTTTTTTTTTCTTATAAAAAATACTGAATTAGCATGTGCAAGGTCCCAGGTTCAATCCCCACCACCACCAAAAACAAAACACACACACACAAAAAAAAAAAAAAAAAAAAAAAAAGTCTAATTATTCCCAAATCTTAGGGTTGAGGATGTAGTAGCAGAGTTGCCTAGCATGTGTGAAGCCCTGGGTTAGATTCCCAGTTCTACGAATAATAATTCCCTAATCCTTACCTCCTTCCCAGATTTTTCAACAGAAGTTCAGAACTGCATATCCAACTTTCTCAACTTTCCTTTAATTAGCATTTACTGAGCATCTACTATGAGTTAGAGGTGTCTCTAGGATCTGAGGTCCAAGTGTGAACTAGACAGACCAGATCTTTAACCTCATAACACTGATACCCAGGGCGAGAGGACACTCAGAAGACAGAAGCAAATGAATATTTAAACAAAGCACTTTATCCAGGCATTGTAACTGCAGTGACTCAAGAGACTGAGGCAGAAGGATCATAAATTCAAGGCCAGCCTCAGCAATTTAGACCCTCTGCAACTTAGCAAGAACCTCTCTCAAAATTTAAAATAATAATAATAATAACCTAGGCATAGTAGCTCACACCTGTAATTCCAGAGACTCAGGAGGATTGAAAATTCAGAAAAGACCAGCCTCAGCAAATTAGTGAGGCCCTGAGGACTTAGTGAGACACTGTCTCAAAAAAATAACAACATAAAAAAAGAGCTGGGGATGTGGCTCAGTGGTTAAGCAACCCTGGGTCAGTCTAATCCTCAGTACAAATAAGAAGGAAGAGAAGGAGAAGAACAACAACTGAGGATGTCGCTCAGTGGTAAAGCACTCCTGAATTTAAACCCCAATTCCTAAGTAAATAAATAAGGCTTTGGATTATAATAAGTGATATGATTGAAATTAATAGGGTGAGTAGCTGAAAAAAAAGAAGTTCCTTCTAGATAACATTTTCAGGGAAAGCATCTCCCAGAACATTATATTTGGGTTGAGATTACAAACAGGATGTCTCATTTGAAGATTCTAGGGAAGAACATTTTCAGGCAAAGGAAGCAACCACTATGAAGACTCAATATCAAAGAGCTCAGCTCAAAGAAGAGAAGGGAGGCCAGCAGAGCAGGACAGCTACACTGCAGCCTAATGAACAAGTGGCTCTGAGTAGAGATTAGAGAGATATGTGTGTGGATCATCCCACAAAGGGCCTTGTGGATCACAACAAAGAGTTT
The DNA here is from genome assembly GCF_964194105.1 of Spermophilus citellus. NCBI lineage: Eukaryota > Metazoa > Chordata > Mammalia > Rodentia > Sciuridae > Spermophilus > Spermophilus citellus. The sequence goes on along the minus strand of NC_138199.1, from coordinate 25,305,421 downwards.
GGAATTTAGTGTGGCTACAATGGAAGCCTTGGGAGGGGAGTGAGCTGACTTACTTCATTATATATTTATTTAGCCTTGACACAGCTAGGCAAGTGCTCTACCATTAAACTATATCACCAGCCCTTTTTATTTTATTTTGAGATGAGGTTCTGCTGAACTAACTAGGCTGTCCTGAAACTTCCAATCCACCTACCTCAGCCTCCCAAATAGCTGGGATTACAAGTGTGCACCATAGAATCTAGCTCTGATTTACATTATTTTAAATCTCATTTTGGAGTATGTGAAAAAGAGAAGACATTACTGAAGGGTAATCACAAAGGTATTACAGAAGACGAGACTAAAGTTAGTAATGGTTTGAATCAGGATGGGACAGTGACAAATGTTAATGAATTTGAGATAAATTTTGGAAGGAAAACAATTTGCCAACAGATTTAATGTGGATGAAGGGGAAAAGAAAGAAAGGTTTATGATTCTTGGAATAACTGAATTGATTTCAAATTGGAGAAAGTGTTTGGGGTTTGTTTGGAGGGAGAATATCAAGAAATCTAATTTTTTTTTTTTTTTGGTGCCAGAGATTGAACCCTTGTGCATGTGAGGCAAGCACTCTGCCAACTGAGCTATATCCCCAGCCCAAGAGATCTATTTTTGAAGGAGTTAGGTTTTAGCTGTTTATTAACTATCCAAGCAGAGATGTCAAATTAGCATATACATACATCAGACTTGAATGCAAGAAAGAAGCCATAGCTCTGGATATAAATTTGGAGAAGTAAGCATCAGGTTTCCTAAGAAGAATATATAATGAGATCAAAAAAAAAAAAAAAAAAAAGAAAGAAAGAAAGAAAGAAAAAAAAAAAGCTGTGGGCCTGGGGTTGTGACTCAATAGCAGAGCACTCCTCTCACACATGTGAGGCGCTGGGTTCCATCCCCAGCACCACATAAAAATAAATAAATAAAATAAAGATATTGTGTCCATCTACTATATATATATTATAATTTAAAAAAAGAGGGGCTGGGGATGTGGCTCAAGCGGTAGCGTGCTCGCCTGGCATGCGTGCGGCCCGGGTTCGATCCTCAGCACCACATACCAACAAAAATGTTGTGTCCGCAGAGAACTAAAAAAAAAATAAATATTAAAAATTCTCCCTCTCCCTCCTCTCTCACTCTCTCTTAAAAAAAAAAAAAAAAAAAAAAAAAAAAAAAAAAAGAGCTGTGAAAGGGACAAGGGTGTAGCTTAGTTATAGGATACTTACTTACCATGCATGAGGCCCTGGGTTCAAATATATATATATATATATATTTTTTTTTTTTTTTTAATCAGCAATGAAGCACCTAAACTTTTCTCTTTCTTTCTTTTTTTTTTTTTTTTTTTGGCAGTGAAGATTAAACTCAGGGCACTGATTATAGGCTGATTACTGATTACTACCAATTACAGGCGTGTGCCACTATGACTGGCTACGCACCCATTTAAAGGAGCTAGCATTGGGGGCTGAAAAAGAAAAATGGAAAAAGAGAAGAAAACCCAGCTTGTGATCTCACAAAAACTGAGATAGAAAATGTTCCCAGGAGCAAGGGTCAACTGCCCCATGCTGCAAAAAGATGGAAAAACAAGAATTGAGAAGTATGTTCTGAGTTTTGAAACTGGGAAGTTTCATTGGCCTTGATAGGATTTTGATAGATCAGTGCTTCTTAGTGGCAGAACAAAGTGGCCTAAAGGCCAATTGTAAGGTGAGGAAGTAGAGATCTCAATGTGGAAGTACTTATTCTAGGTTTGTGGTCATGAACTGAAAGTGCAAACAGTAGATGCAGTTGAGTTTTTTGGGTTTTTTTGTTGTTGTGCTTTTTGTTTCTCAGTCATGTTCAGCTGCTCAGGTGCAGTGGTGACTGACAGTCTGGTTCATTTAGGATTAAGGGTTAGCTAGGCAAGTAAAATAGACAGACACAGGCAAGTTTGTTGAGAGTCCATGAACAAGCGATTATAATAGTGGACTGCTCTAAGCTAGGGAGACAACAAAGCAAAAACAGAAAAGGCCTGGTAGATAATGAAAAATTATGGGGACTTGATGAGGTTAGAGAATTATGTGATGTGGACACTAAAACAAGTCAGCTAGATGGACAGGAAATGGCTGTCAGGAAGCTGACCTGAAACGGAGAATTCAAGTGTGAGATAGTTAGAGATTGTCTCTTGGGGATGTGAGAAAGGCTGACTGGTGGGATGGGAGAGGAAGTCCAGCAGGTGTCAGGCAGGCATACTGAATTGTCACCCACACAGTCCCCCGAAAGGACAGGGCTGGAGTAGGATGAAAAAAAGTCAACTTCATTGATTGCTATATTTGCAGATAACAGCAATAAAGGGGCTAAACAAGTAGTACAAATGTATGGCATTGACTTCCAAAGAGTTACCAGTTAAAGGAAAAAAGATGGAGAATCAGCAATTGGGAACATGGTGAATATTCGAAGCCTGCAGGCCCTGAGATCCATGGAATGTCAGCCTTCCTTTGAGAGGGCCAAGGAAGCTGACTCCTAAGAAAAGAGCCAGGTTCAGGTAAAGCCAGGAAGTGAAGAGGAGCCCATGGACACCTCAAACTGCCCTGACCTATACTCTTTCTTCTCCCCAGAACCACACTCTGTAACCAAGGGTACCTAGTCAATTGGAATATAAACATAAGGGTCACTGTCAGTGTTCCTGCTTTCACCCCTATACCCAATGGACCACCAAGACTGAAGTTTTCCCAGGGACACTCCTTAATCAAAGCCTGAGCCACTGCCACAACCTCCTAAAGGATCTCCTGGCCACAGATCTTGACCCTGCCTCCCTCATCTACCCTCTGCAGCCAGAGCAAAACATTCAAAATACAAATCTGCTTTTGTCCCACCACTACTAAAAAGTCTTCAGTGGCTTTCCCCCTGTTTTAGGATGAGGTCTGAGCTCCCCATTGTGGTTCAATTGCCTGTCACCAGGTAGTGTTCCAGAACTCCCAGCCTCAACTCTCCCATCCCATGGCTCTTCCTGACACTACATATCTTTTCCTTCCCCGAAAAGGTCAGTCTTTCCATTTGCTGTTCCAATGACCTGAAATAGTCTTCTGCTAGATGTATGTGGCAAATTCCTACTAATTCATCTTTCAGAGCCTGGAAGGAAGCAACTTCTCCCAGAATGCCTTTTCTATTCACAAAATTAATCTTATCACCTGCTTCCTATTTCCAGCATGTATTATATTTCTTATCCTAGCATTATAATGCAGTATTGCAATTTCTTTTTTGCTTTTCAATTGTGTATAAGCTTGCCATGGCAGGACTTTTTCACTTCTCTGTTCTCAGCATTTAATACAATGAGGCTACATGGTAAGCACTCAACAGATATCTTTTGAATGAGCAAATTGGTTCTATAAAATTAATAACAATCTCTCAAGATTAGTATAGAGCTATGTTTATTAAATGTGGGTTTGTGTACCTGGCTGAGGGTGGCAGAGAACAGTTTGCCAAAGTGTTCCTGAAGCCACAAAATAAGCCCAGATTAAAAAGCAAAACATTCTTAGCCAGGTGTGGTGGTGCATGCCTGTAATCCCAGTAGCTCAGGAGGCTGAGGCAGGAGGATCAAGAGTTCAAAGCCAGCCTCAGCAAAAAAATGAGGCACTAAGCAACTCAGTGAGACCCTGTCTCTAAATAAGATACAAAATAGGGCTGGAGATGTGGCTCAGTGGTCAAGTGCCCCTGAGTTCAATTCCCAGTACCAAAAGAAAAAAAAATTAGGGCTGGAGATGTGGCTCAAGTGGTAGCGCGCTCGCCTGGCACGCATTCGACCTGGGTTCGATCCTCAGCACCACATACAAAGATGTTGTGTCCACCGAAAACTAAAAAATACATATTAAAAAAAAAAAGAAAAAAATTATATCTAGAATACATAAACAATGCTCAAATTTTAAAATGCCAAGTACAGTGGTTCACACCTATAATCTCAACTACTTGAGAGGCTGAGGCAGAAATATCTCAAGTTCAACCCTTTCTCAAAGTGGAAGGGCTGGGGATGTAGCTCAGAGGTAGGACTCTTCAGATGTGCACAGTGGTGCAGGCCTATAATATCAGCAACTTGGGAGGCTGAATCAGGAGAACCAAAGCCAGCCTCAGCAATTTAGCAAGGTCCTAAGCAACTCGGCAAGACTCTGCCTCAAAATAAAATAAAATAAAAAGAGCTACGGATGTGACTCAGTGATAAAGTACTCCTGGTTCAATTCCCAGTACCAAGGAGCAGGAGGAGGAACTCTATGTTTGATCCCCAGTACTACAATAATAATGACGATGATGATAAAAATCATAATAATACAAATAACCCAATTTTTAAAAATGGGCACAGATCTGAAAAAATACTTCTCCAAAGAAGATACACTAATGGCTAACAAGCACATGAAAAGATGTTCATCATCATTAGCCATTAGGGAAATGCAAATCTAAACCATAATGAAATACCATCTCATCCTACTAGGATGGATAGAATCAAAACAACAAATAACAACAAGTATTATGGGCTGGGGATATAGCTCAGTTGGTAGAGTGCTTGCCTTGCATGCACTAAGGCCCTGGGTTCAATCCCCAGCACCACAAAAAAACAAACAAATAATAGGTAAATGAGAACCTTCACACATTGCTGGTGAGAGTGTAAAATGGTATATTCACTTTGCAAAACACCCTGGAAGGTCCTCAAAAAGTTTTAACACAGGGGATTAGGGTGGAGCTCAGTGGTAGAGCACTTGCCTACTGTGGGAGTGGGTTCAACCTCCAGCATTGGTAATAGGGAGGAAAAGGATGAAAAGGAATTACTATATGACCCAGATATTCCACTTATAGGTATAATTGCAACAGAATTAAAAACATGCATTCACAGAAAAACATGAACCTGAATATAAATAAATAAAGGAACAATCCAAATGTCTATCAACTGATGAATAGATAAGAAGTGGTATGTCCAGTGGGAATGTAACTCATTGGTAGAGAGTTGCCACACATGTGAGGCCCTGGGTTCCATCTCTAGCAACACACACAGAGACACAAAGAAAAACAAGTGGTATGTCCATATAATGGAATACTATTCAACCTTAAAAGGATGAACTTTGAAATCATTATTTGGGTAAAGGAAGTCAGGCAAAAAAAGGCCACATATTGGGGCTGATCGTATTGCTCAGTCACAGAACTACGCTTAGAATGCGTGAGGCCCTGGGTTAGTCCCCAGGGGGGATAAATCACATACTATATGTTTCCATTTATATTAAATGCCCAGAATGGTCAAATCTATAGGAAGTCAATTAGATGTTGCCTAGGGATGGGGAGGGAGGAAAGGGAATAAGAAATGAAATGAGCACAGATTTTTTTTTTTAATATTTGTTTTTTTTTAAGTGTAGATGGGCACAACACAATGCCTTTATTTTTATGTGGTACTGAGATTTGAACCCGGGTCCTGCCCGTGCTAGGCAAGCGCTCTACCACTGAGCCACAATCCCAGTCCCAAGCACATATTTTTTTTTTTTTTGGAGGTGATGAAAATATTCTAAAATGAATTGTGATAATTGTACAACTCTATGAATATGCATATATAATATATGATATATACATACTATATACATATAAACCACTGGTTTCTGTATACTTTGCATGGGTGAATTTATGGGATATAATTTATTTTAATAAAACTGTTATAAAATAAATAATAAAGTATAACAAATTAGAGTAAGAAAAACAAGACTACAAGAACACAAAGCAGACTATAAACAACAAACAGGGAAATCAGTGAAGAACAATAACAAAGATAAAACGTGGTGTTTTAAAAAAATCTAATAAAAGGGGCTGGGGTTGTGTCTCAGCAGTAGAGCACTCACCTAGCACATGCGAGGCCCTGGGTTCGATCCTCAGCACCACATAAAAATAAATATAAAGATATTGTGTTCAACTAAAAAATAAATATTAAAAAAATCTAATTAAATTTTAAAAACTTCTGTTAAACTTTATCAAGAAAACACAAAGCACAAATAAAATTAAGATAAAAAGAAGCAAAATTAGAAATCAAAAAAATGAGATTATGAGCCAGGCACGGTGTCACATGCCTGTAATCCTAGTGGTTCCGGAGGCTGAGACTGGAGAAGCAAGGGTTCAAAGCCACCCTCAGCAATGGCGAGGTGCTAGGCAACTCAGTGAGACCCTGTCTCTAAATCAAATACAAAATAAGGCTGGGGATGTGGCTCAGTGGCCAAGTGCCCCTGAGTTCAATCCCTGGTACCCGCCGCCCAAAAAAAAATAAAATACTTGCTAGGACTCCAAGCTACCTGTGGGCTCTGGAGCAGCATACTGATTGTCACTTCTTGCTGGGCTTCTCAGAATAACCCTGATGCTCAAAGAAGGGAAGTCCTCAAGAAGGCAACAAGTGATCAATTCAGAGGTCAAACCCAGGCCTCTTCTCTCATGTCCTGTGTTCTCACAAAGCACAGTGTGGCCAGAACAGTGAACTTGAGTCTCAGAACCTGTTAAGATCTATTTCCCTGAGAACATGTTGTCTTCTCATCTATCCTAGGAATCCAGGAAGTTTTTACCTATCCCAGGTGCTACTCATTCCTGAGTTCTGGTCCCCTCACCTGTCCCATGTATTAGCCAATCTTAGCAACCAGGAAGTTGTTGTTGATTTTGTAAGTACACTAAGAATGGAGTTATAGGTTTAGAAACCATACTAGAGGGTGGGGTGACTGACCATAGGGGAATTTCAAGAAATTCGCCTATCAAGGAATTGAAGGATACAAGGTAGTGGCTGGAAAACTGGGCCAAAAGAGACATTTTGGCGGTTGTGTTTTGGTTTGAGGGAGGTGAGGCTGAGCTGGAATGCTGATGATAAGAAGTCAATGAAAAGAAGATTAAAGAGTTGGGGGTAGCTCAATGGGTAAAGAAAGGGTGACAGTGTAGGACACTTGCCTACTGTGCCCTGGATTTGATTCCCCAGCATGAAAAAATAAAGAGGATGAAGATTTAGGGAAAAAAGGGAACAATAAATTAAGCAAGAAGAGGAGGAAGTTGCAAGAGCACAGGTGGAGATGTAGACCACCCACCCACAGGAAGAGGAATACTTCCCTTTAACTGGAGAGGAGGAAGGACCTAATGTGGATGCAGGTGAATTGGTAGGTGTGGGATCAGGAGGCTGGGAGAGTTCTATCTTCTGTGATCTGTAAAATAGGGAACAGGCCATTTATGGAACATAGAGAAAAGGGGACAGGAGAGTAGTTTAAGAAATAGTCTTGGGGCTGGGGATGTGGCTCAAGCGGTAGCGCGCTCGCCTGGCATGTGTGCGGCCCGGGTTCGATCCTCAGCACCACATACCAACAAAGATGTTGTGTCCGCCGAGAACTAAAAAATAAATATTAAAAAATTCTCTCTCTCTCTTTAAAAAAAAAAAAAAAAAGAAATGGTCTTGAGCTGGGCGGGCCTATCACCGATTACTGGTGAGGAGTTCTGCTCCCTCAAATGTAGAAGTTTGAATATTCAAGAAGCACTTCGAGGCAAGCTTATAAAGCAGAGTTTATTTTAAAAGGGGTAATATAGATTTTTCCCAGGAGGGAGAAGGGGGCCATAGCTGGTATCCTGGTATTCCCGGAAGCGATGTGTCTGCTCATTTTATAAATCCTAGACTTCTTTTGTTCTCCTGCTCTCTTCCCCTTATCTTTCTCCTTCCTGGTGATTAGGCCCAGGAATGCTGGGTGGGATGGCCAAAAGGTGGAAAAACAGGTGGGCTGAAGGGGAGAGGCAAGATGGAGCAGCCCAGGACACATTAACAACTTTAGAGCTCCCTGTAGGGAGGGGCAATTTCTGGGAGAGGTTACCTTAGCCACAGGTTGGAGTAGGGGCAGGTTCTTGATAAGGGTGGAGGAAGGGCTCTGAAGGAATTAACATTTCAATCCCTCCAGGGAGGGTCTCCAACTTCCCAGACTCACTCTAAATTGGCCTCCTCCATCTGCTCTGACTCGATTTACCTATCTATGCTGACTGCCTGTCTAATTCTGGTTTCATTAGCAGCTCGGGAGACTGAGACAGGAGGATCCCAGGTTCAAAGCCAGCCTCAGCAAGAATGAAGTGCTAGGCAAATCAGTGAGACCCTGTCTCTAAATAAACTATAAAAAAGGGCTGGGGATGTGGTTCAGTGGTTGAGTGCCCCTGAATTCAATCCTTGGTCCCCCCCCCAAAAAAAAAAGATTAAAAAAAGAAGTAGCCATTTGCCAAGCATGGTGATATACACCTGTAGTCCCAGTTGATTTGGGAGGCTGGGGTGTAATGCCAGGTTCGTGGGACCCCAGTAGACCTCCAGGAGCTAAATCCGATGCAATCACACAAGAGTCTTTATTGAAAGCTCCAGCCTGGACTCACAACCGTTTCCGATGCAGTGGTCCCAGGGAGTGAGTTCTGGTCCTTTGTCCAGTAAGATTTTATAGGTTTTGGGGGGATACTCTATGCGTCACAACATCACACAACAAATCATTCCATACCACGGGAAAGTCAAACAACAACTCTTAACATTGATAAGCACATTCACTGGCGGGAACAAGTTGGGTAGGGATGATTGGTTAGTACAAGAGGGGGATTTCTTTGAACTGATTGGTTTAAGACACAAGGGGTGTAAGTGCTAAACTACATGGTTTCCCAACATGTTATCAACCACCATAAACTACTGGGGGGTCATCTGGCATCCCGGGTATTTTCCCTGTTTCATGCTGATTGGTGGTTGCTAGGGAATTGCTATGAGTCCTCACCTAGCCTAACTGAGTCAGGGACACCTGGCAAGGCAGATGTCTCCTGGTATTTACAGACAAACAACTCAGCAGGGTGGGTATGTGCCTAGGAGTGCTCTGTGGGTTTTTCCAAGGACAAGGGTCATGCCCCCTTCCTTAGGACAGGCCTTGAGGTAGAAGCTGCTGTTATTTATTTATTTTCAAAAATGGAGTCACATGAGTTTCTCAGAGGCAGGAGAATCCAGGTTCAAGGCCAATCTCCTTAACTTAGTAAGATCCTGTGTCAAAAATAGCTCAGTTGGTAGAGTGCTTGCCTCACATGCTCAAGGCCTGGGTTCAATCCCCAGCACCACAAAAAAAATAAATAAATAAATGATAAAATTAAAGATGGCTGGGTTTGTAGCTCAGTGGTAGTGCACCCTGGGATCAATCCTCAGTACCCACCCCCAACACACACACACACACACAAAAAAAAAAAAAAAAAAAATAGAAGAAGAAGAAGAAATAATACTCCCTATAGTAGAGAACTGACTAGAGAAACAAGAAGATCGTCAGGCACCCCTGAGAGCCTAGGTCATGTTGAAGTAAATTTAGAATGGCACCAATCTGCTCAGAGGTGTTTTTTCCCATGAGCTGTGCTCACTTGCCTAAAGGCAGATACAGAGAAGATGGGCAGTTGGAATGATTTAAAGCTGGTTTGAAAGAAAGACAACTGGCCAGGAGAGCTGAATGGTAGGGATGGACCAGATACTTTCTGTTATTGAAAAAACAATTATGCTATAAGTCAAAAGAATCTGTTTTATTGGCCCTGTTCTTTCAGGTTGATGGGAAACCTCAAGAAAAAAAATTAATTGATGCATCACTGTATATATTATGGGATACCCTATGATAAGGCAATACATGTATACAAATGTATAAAGATCAAATCAGGGTAATCAACATTCCATTGCCTCAACCATTTAGCATTTCCATGTATTGGAAAACATTGGATTTTTCTTTTCTAGTTATTTTAAAATGCATAATAAACTCTGCTGGGTGTGGTTGTGCACGCTTGTAATCCCAGCAGTTTAGGAGGCTAAAGCAGGAAGATCAAGAGTTCAAAGCCAGTCTCAGCAATGGTGAGGCGCTAGCAACTCAGTGAGAGCCTGTCTCTAAATAAAATACAAAATAGGGCTGGGGATGTAGCTCAATGGTCAAGTGCCCCTGAGTTCAATTCCTGGTACCAAAAATAAATAAATAAATAAATGAACAGTGTGTGTCTGGGGATGTAGCTACATGGTAAAACATATGTTTAAAATGCCAAAAGCTCTGGGTTTGATTTCAGAACCCCCCCAAATTGTTGCTGTTGTTGTAGACTATAGTCACCCTACTATGCTATAGAACACTACAACTAATTCCTCTTATTATTGAACTCTGACACAAAGAAAAGATCACTGACTCCAATTTTAAATCAAATTAAAGCAAGCTTGTATTGTGTACCCCCCAAAAAAAGAGCTGATCAACAGCTGTCTCTCCCAACCCTGGCTAGAGATCAGCACCCCAGCTTTCCAGGAACAAGGTTTTATAGCACAAAAAGTTGCAAAGGGGGGTGTCTTGAGAACTTACAGATAACAGGATTTTGACAAGCATAATACAAAGGCAGATAGTAGGTTAATGATCTACATGGTTTAACATTTCAAGGTATGGAATAAATTTAGATCCCAACATCAGAATTTATGAGGCACCACTAAGATTTTAGAGAGGGTTGTTATCTGGTCAAGGAAAGCCAGGCATGGGTGAGTTCAAGGAATAGGAAGGAATTCCAAACAAGTTTAGAAATTTATAGTAAAACAGAAATTAACTTTTCATGACTTTGTGATGAGATGGCTTCCAATCTTTTTTTTTTTTTTTAAAGAGAGAGTGAGAGAGAATTTTTAATATTTATTTTTTTTAGTTCTCCACGGACACAACATCTTTGTTGGTATCTGGTGCTGAGGCTCGAACCCGGGCCGCACGCATGCCAGACGAGCGCGCTACCGCTTGAGCCACATCCCCAGCCCTCCATTCTTACTATTTAAATACTGGTTGAAAAAAATGAATGAGAAAAATATTCTACCCCTTGTAGGAATTTTTTGTTTTTATTTTTATTTTGTATAGGAGATTAAACCTAGGGACACTTTGCCACTGAACCATATCCCCAGCTCCTTTTCTAAATTTTTTTATTTAGAGAAAGGGTCTCACTAAGTTGCTTAGGCCCTCACTAAGTTGCTGAGGTTGGCCTTGAACTTGGGATTCTTCAACCTCAGCCTCCCTGAATGCTGGGATTATAGGCATGCATCACTACACCCGGCTGAATTCTTTTCTTTTTTCTCTCAAGAAATAGGGTCTGGGCTGGGGATGTGGCTCAAGCGGTAGCGCGCTCGCCTGGCATGCGTGCGGCCAGGGTTCGATCCTCAGCACCACATAACAACAAAGATGTTGTGTCCGCCGAGAACTAAAAAATAAATATTAAAAAATTCTCTCTCTCTCTCTCCTCTCTCACTCTTTCTTAAAAAAAAAAAAAGAAATAGGGTCTTAGGTTGGGGTTGTGGGTCAGTGGTAGGTAGAGTGCTTGCCTGGCACGTGCAAGACACTGGATCCTCAGCACCACCTAAAAATAAATAAAGATATTGTGTCCATCTACAACTAAGAAAAAAAAAATTAAAAAGAAAAGAAATGGGGCTGGGGATGTGGCTCAAGCGGTAGCGCGCTCGCCTGGCATGCGTGCGGCCGGGTTCGATCCTCAGCACCACACACAAACAAAGATGTTGTGTCCGCTGAAAACTAAAAAAATAAAGATTAAAAATTCTCTCTCTCACTCTCTCTTTAAAAATAATAATAATAATAATAAATAAAAAGAAAAGAAAAGAAATGGTGCCTTGCTACATTGCTCTGAATACAAGGAATCTTAGGCTGGTCCTGAACTCCTGGGCTTAAGAGATTCTCCAGCCTCAGCCTCCTGAGTGACTGGGATTGCAGGTACATACCACTGTGTGGGCTTCCAATATGAATTCAGAATTCAGTTTTCTTTTTCTTTTTTCTTTTTTTTTTTTAAATTTTGGCAGTACTGGCGATGAACCCCGTTTATTTTATTTTGAGATAGGATCTCACTAAGTTGCCCAGGCTGGCCTTGAACTTCCAGTTCTCCTGCTCCAACTTCCTGAATTGCTGGTAATAATAGTCATAAGCCACCACACCTGGCCTGGCCTATGAATTCTTGACCAAAACTTCCTCTGACAAATTGCTTGGTAGTTACTCTATCCTATCCCTTTGTGTGTGTGTGTGTTTTTTTTTTTTTTTCATGATCAGAACCAACCCCAGGGCAGATGTGACTTTTCAGAGTGGCCTTGTTGGAAATAGTTTCGGATATGACATGGGTAGAGAAACACAACTTCTCCACAAAAAAAAAAAAAAAAAAAAAAAAAAACAGCCTCTGTGAGCAGATGACTGAAGCCAGTGACTCATAAAGGGCTTGGATTCCAACCTTGGAAGGCAAGAAGATGACTATAGTGATCATACAGCAGGAAAAGCACCTCCTGGAATGGAACTTGCCAGGGTCCCTGGCTCAGGGCATTGGCATTTGACACCTCTCTAACAGATCCATGGACATGCCATGAGCAAAACAGCCCACAGACTCCAGGTCAGCACAGACCACAGAAGCCTACCAAGTGGTGGTATGATGGTAACTAAGGCTTTGTTGTCCTCCTGGCAGAGGAGGTTGACACCCTCCTCCCAGGTGCCCAACTCATCAAATAAAAGAAGAGTACACTCACAGATGACCGTGAAGATTAAATGGGGAGGGGCTGGGGATGTGGCTCAAGCAGTGGCGCGCTCGCCTGGCATGCGTGCGGCCCGGGTTCGATCCTCAGCACCACATACAAACAAAGATGTTGTGTCCGCCGAAAACTAAGAAATAAATATTAAAAAATTCTCTCTCTCTCTCTCTTTAAAAAAAATTAAAAAAAAAAAAAGATTAAATGGGGAGCCAGGAGCACACTCTTAATCCTAACAGCTCAGGCGGCTGAGGTAGGAGAATCTCTAGTTCAAAGCCAGCTTCAGCAACTTAGCAAGACCCTGTCTCAAAAAATTAAAAGCACCAAGCACAGTGGCACCAGCCTGTAATCTCAGTGGCTTGGGAGGCTGAGGCAGGAGGATCAAGAGTTCAAAGCCAGCCTCAGCTACAGCGAGGTGCTAAGCAACTCAGTGAGACCCTGTCTTCTTAATCAAATACAAAATAGGGCTGGGGATGTGGCTCAGTGGTCAAATGCCTGAGTTCAATCCCCAATAACCAAAAGAAAAAAAAGATAAATAAACAAAAAATAAAAAGGACTGCAGATGTGGCTCAATGATAAAACACCCTTGGGTTGAATCCACAATAGTCAGAAAGAAAGAAAATTACCTTCTTGCTTTGTCCTTCAAGATCTAACTCAAGTATTACTTACACATTAGCTTTCTCTAATACATCAACCCTACCTGGATACAAAAATCAACTCTTCTCTGGAATCCCACAGCCATTTTTTTTTTTTTTTTTTTTTTTTTTACTGTGGCACATGCACATGTGTGTACATGTTCACATACCCAGGAAACATAATGATGACTGTGGACAGGCTGTGGGTTGATTCCTTCATGGTTTAAGTCCTGAGAGTGGTGGCTGCTGAACTTGACATTTCTTATCAACAGGTCTTCTCTTCTTAAGATTGTTTACTTCAAGAAGATCAAATGAAGCTCAGATATGATGGCTCTGTCATATTCCTGACAGTGTTACAAATTCACTCCTGCAGACAATCATTTGCTTATTCATTCGCTCTTATATTTTTCCTGTATTCATTCAGCAGGTGTGTGTAAATGAGGAAAGGTTGGCAGTGAAAGACAATCTTGGAACATTCAGGACCTAATTCCTACCCTATACACACTCATAAATCTTGCCCTTAAGAGGCTATCACTCTACTTAAGAAAAATCAAAAACTTTTATTCCAATGCCTTAGAGATTCTGAATGAGATACAATTTGTACTTCAGTTCTTCATCAGGATTCATCTCAAAGGGTAGCATCCTCCAGCACAGCCCAGGACTCTGGACAGTACAAGTGGCATTGCACATGAAGAACAAGCCCATGACCTTTTATCTTTGACAAATCCTCATAAATATTCAATGCACCAGTACCCCCAGCACCCACCCCCACCCCCCGCAAAAAAAAAAATGCATAACTGCATCTGGTTACCTATTTAGTTCTACTTTGGAAATGTGTATAATGATATAATCCTAGGATCAAAACAAGAACAGTAATTCTTCCGAAGGAACTGCAGTAGATGCCACAGGCCCTCTGAGCTTACCAAGGTAGTACGATCCCAGGGCCACCCTCTGCATTTCTGGAAGGAGCTTTCTTTGGCTGAAATTGGCTCTGCCAGCATGGTGGCTGAACATATCTTTTTTTTACTGGGGATTAAACCCAGGGGCACTTGACCACTGAGCCACATCCCAAGTCCTTTTTTCTTTTTTCTTTTCTTTCTTTTTTTTTTTTTTTTTTGCATTTTATTTAGAGAGAGGGTCTCACTGAGCCTGACTAAACTCTCTCATCCTCCTGCCTCAGTCTCCCAAGCCACTGGGATTATAGGTGTGAACCACTGCGCCTGGCTTGAATATATCCTTCTTATAAGTATTGTGCACTAACCAATCGCACCACTGGACTTCTATGGGATTACTTCGTCCACTTTTTTTTTTTTTTTTTTTGGTACTGGGGATTGAACTCAGGGGCACTCAACCACTGAGCCACATCCCTAGCCCTATTTTGTATCTTATTTAGAGACAGGCTCTCACTGAGTTGCTTAGAACCTCACTGTTGGCTGAGGCTGGCTTTGAACCTATGATTCTCCTGCCTCAGCCTCCTGAGCTGCTGGGATTACAGACATGCACCACCGCACCCAGCTACTTCTTCCATTTAATTTAACTCTTTTAGGTAGAGTCAGAGACACTTAAGGTTGGGGGTGAGGAGAGAGTACAACCTGGTTGGGTAGTTGTGCTGTTCTCTACATCTGGATGTTCACTACTTATTCGTTTATAACTTAAAGAAGGAAAATCTCAAACATACACAGAAGTAAAAAGAAAAGAAAAAAAAAACCCTCATGTACCCATCACTGGGCTTGAATATGACTTCGCAATCAATATTCTTTTCTTTATAACCCCCACCTCTCTCTCCATCCTTTTTTTTGAGGGAATGGTACTGGGAATTGAACCCAGGGCCTTTCTCGTGCTAGGGCTAGGCAAGTGCTCTACCACTGAGCTACACCCCTATTCCCACCTCTCCCTACACTACCCAAAATTATTATTATTTTTAATTTTTTTTGTTGTCAATGGACCTTTATTTTATTTATTTTATATGTGGTGCTGAGAATTCAACCCAATGCCTCACACATGCTAGGTAAATACTCTACCACTGAGCTACGTCCCTAGCCCCTACCCCAAATTATTTTAAAACAAAACCTAGACTCAATATTATCTCAGCTGCAAATATTTAATATCTCTAAAACAGATGGACTCTTTTTATAAGAATAAAGATATAGGGCTGGGGATGTGGCTCAAGCGGTAGCGCGCTCGCCTGGCATGCGTGCGGCCTGGGTTCGATCCTCAACACCACATACCAACAAAGATGTTGTGTCCGCCGAGAACTAAAAAATAAATATTAAAAATTCTCTCTCTCTCTCTCACTCTCTCTCCTCTCTCACTCTCTTTAAAAAAAATTTTAAAAATAAAGTGTTTCTAGCTTTAAAAAAAAGAATAAAGATATAAATATCATCATATCTTTAAAAAATATTTTTTTTTGTAGTGGCTGGAGACTTAACTCAGGGCCTCATGCATGCCTAATAATTTCTTTTTTAAAAAATATTTTTTAAGGGGCTGGGGATGTGGCTCAAGCAGTGGCGCTCTCGCCTGGCATGCGTGCGGCCCGGGTTCGATCCTCAGCACCACATACCAACAAAGATGTTGTGTCTGCCAAAAACTAAAAAATAAATACTAAAATTCCCTCTATCTCTCTCTCTCTCTCTGTCTCTCTCTCTCTCTCTCTTTAAAAAAAAAAAAAAAAAACAAAGATGTTGTGTCTGCCTATAAATAAATAAATAAATAAATAAATGTTAAAAAAAAAAAAGAAAGAAAGCTGCATGAGGGAGGGGATGCTGCAGAGAGTGGCAGAGAGGTGGAGCTTTTGGGGGCAGTGGGAGTGCAGGTCCTAGGAAGAGAGACCTTCCTTCTGAGTGTGAGAAGCAATGCACAGTAATAGCAAAAAGCAGAATTTGTGCCGGGTGCACTGGAGCATACCTGTAATCCCAGCAGCTCCAGAGGCTGAGGCAGGAGGATGGCAAGTTCAAAGCCAGCCTCAGCAATTTAGCAAGGTCCTAGGCAATTTAGCAAGACATTGTTTCAAAATAAAAAGGACTGGGGATATAGCTCACCCCTGGATTCAATCCCCAGTGCAAACAAAAACAAATGTACACACATACACACACACACACACACACACACACACACACATTTTATACTTTTAGATTTTATATTTGACCTATGATCCATTTTGAGTTCATTTTGATGAATGTTGTGAAGTAAAGGGTCAAAGTTCATTTTTACAACAAATATTTATTAAGAAGTATTTATTGAACACAGGGGCTTATACATGCTAGTAAAGTGTCTATTTCTGAGTTATATCCCCATTCCCCCACTGAGCATTATTTGTTACTTGAGTTATCTGATTTAGTTTTGACAAGAATCTTTTAAAGTAGGTATTATTGTACCCATTGTACAGATGAAGAAATACAGACTCAGAGGTTAAATATCTTGTTGAATGCCTGTCCTGCAAGCTGTTTTTTTTTTTTAAAGAGAGAGTGAGAGAGGAGAGAGAGAATTTTTAATATTTATTTATTTTTTTAGTTCTCAGCGGACACAACATCTTTGTTGGTATGTGGTGCTGAGGATCGAACCCGGGCCGCACGCATGCCAGGCGAGCGCGCTACCGCTTGAACCACATCCCCAGCCCACTGCAAGCTGTTTTGATAGGAATTTATATGCAATTCTCTGTACTGTATTTATCTTCATCATCTTATTAAAAATTTAATACAGGGGCTGGGGATGTGGCTCAAGCGGTAGCGCGCTTGCCTGTCATGCGTGTGGCCTGGGTTCGATCCTCAGCACCACATACAAAGATGTTGTGTCCGCCGAAAACTAAATATTAAAAAAAGAATTCTCTCTAAAAAAAAAAAATGTAATACAGTGCTGGGAATGTAACCTAGTGGTAGAGCACTTGCCTAGTATGTGGGAAGCCCTGGGTTCTATCCCTAGTACAGAAACAAACAAAAAGTAATAAATTGAATTGTATATCCAAAAGGAATCTTTGGTTGCAAACAACCAGAATCATCCAACACTTAACCCTACTGCCTACAGCAAGGAGAAGATGTGTTCGGTTGCCTGATCCCAAGAGTAGTGACAGTTTGCCTGGTTTACCTAGTAGAATCCAGCCTCCTGATGTCTCCAGGGGTTGGTAGCTCTGGTCTCTGGCTGCTTGATTCTGCTCATCTTTCATTGGCTTCCTTTTTGGCTTCAGGTAGAGACTATATGAGTCAAGGCCCATCCAAAGGAACATCTGCTTCATTACTAGAAGCCCCAGCTTACTTGATTTAGAACCTTGGCTTCTGGGTGGAATTCCCAAGAGGAATGGAAGACCAAATCCTCTCTCTGCAAGTGTAGAGGAGGCTGCTTCTTAAAGCCTGTGCCCTTGAACTGGTATGTTGGTGTATACCTATAATCCAGCAACCTGGGAGGCTGAGGCAGGGGAATCACAAGTTTCAGGCCAGCCTGAGCAATTTAGTGAGACCCCTTAGCAACTTAGAGAGACACTGTCTTAAAATAAAAAGGACTGAGGATATAGCTCAGTGGTAAAGTGCCACTTGACCGTATTTCAATCCCCATGATCCTCAAAATAAAAATAAAAACAAGAAAACAAACAAACAGGCTGGGCGTGGTGGCATATGCTGGTAATCCTCAGGAGGCTGAGGCAGGAGGATCGCAAGTTCAAAGCCAGCCTCAGCGATTTAGCAAGGCGCTAAGTAACTCAGTGAGACCCTGTCTCTAATAAAAATACAGAATAGGGCTAGGGATGTGGCTCAGTGGTCGAGTACCCCTAAATTCAATCCCTGGTACACACCCCCCCAAAAAAAAATAAATAAAGCCTTTGTATTGACCACTGCATTAGGACCACCTGTGGACACCTATTCACAAGCAGCTCCCTGGGTCCATGCCTGTTCTTGCAAATGAGGCATGAAGAAGGCGGGTGACTTTGTCAGGGAGCCAGGGCTACTCTAGGACAGGAACTCAAGTCCTCTGATTTCAAAACCCAGGGAGGAAAGGCAAGGGAATGAGAAGTGGGAAATATGGCCTTTTTCACACCTCTGATTCTCATGTAGTTTTTCTTTTGGCATCAAATATTACCAGAAAAGCCCAGAACTGACCCTGGCAGAAACCTTTGTAAGGAGGTGGTTTCCTGCTGAGGTCGGGCCTCTGGGTGTTCTCTAGGAGCTCTGAGTCTCACCTCCCAGGGAGTTTCAAGGTAGCTGGCATCTCAAGACTCCCAGCCTCCAACACAGACATCCTGTTAAGAGAGACCTGACTCAGGGAAGTTGCTGGGTGGGCCTGGAGCTTTAGTGTGGTATGGGAGCTGCCTCCTTTGAATGGTCCCTGAAAGGTAGAGAGAAATTAGACAGACAGGTAAACTAGGCAGAGCCTGACAGGGTGAGGAATAAGTCCGAGGGAGGCCAGAATGTCATCTAAAGAGGTGGTGTACCCCCTCCTTCTGCCTGGTACCCCTTTCTTCTGCTCTGCAGAATCCTGCTCCCTGCCAGCTTCAACTCCTCCTCTGGGCCACCCAAGGGTTTTAGTGGGCAGAGGCAGAGAGAAGCTGCCAAAGCCTGGGGAGCTGACATATGCAGGAGCTGGCATGATTGTAGCAGGCTCCTCCAGTCCTGGCACATGCAACTTTGCACCTGCTTAGGAAGTGACCCTCAGGTGATGGGCACTGCATCCTGATTCCATCAATGCCACTTCATATTGTTCTCCCTTCCTCCTGCCATCAAGTATTTTTTTTAAATGCCATTACCCCAGTACTCAGTTGATTAGCTCTAACGTTTAGGAAGAGTGTGGAAGTACTTTTCTGATCCCAAACTCCCATTCTATAGATGGAAAACTGAGGCTCAGGGAGAGTCAGGGGTTGGCCCAGGGCCATACAATTATATAATATGTTCATCACAGCTGGGCATGATGGCACACACCTGCTAACCCCACAAGTCAGGAAGCTGAGGCAGGAGGATCACAAGTTTGAGGCCAGCCTCAGCAATTTATCAAGACCCTTTCTCAAAATAAAAAATCAAAAGGGCTGGGGTATAGCTCAGTGATATGGGTTCAATCCCCATTTGTGCACACACACACACACACACACACACACACAAAATGATGTTCATTACTTTCTCTCATGGAGCACTATGGTAGAAAAATCGCTTGCTTTTAAAACGATTTACACATATATATACATATATATGAAATTATGAGTGAATCTCACTGCTAACTCTGGTATTCCCATACCCTACTTTTAGGACTCTAGAATACTCTAGAGTTAATTATTTCATTTTAATTTTTCTAGAGACATTCTATACACATTAAACTTTTAATTTTTTTTTTAAAAAGATCATTCACAAGGGCTGGGGTTGTGGCTCAGAGGTAGAGTGCAATAAATAATACAAATAAATAAATAAATAACCAAATGAAAAATAATCCATTTTAGTGGAGGGGGGGTGCACACCTGTAAACCCAGGGACTCTGGAGGCTGGGACAGAAGGACTGTGAATCCAAGGCCAACCTTAGCAATTTAGTGAGACCCTGTCTCAAAATTAATTTTTTTGGGGGGTGGCTGGGGATGTTCCCAGCCCTAAAAAAAAAAAAAAAAAAAAACTAAAAAGGGCTGGGGGTGTGGCTTAGTGGTAAAGCATTCCTGAGTTCAATTCCTATTACTAAACAAACAAACAACAACATTCACTTTATATGCTGTACTCACCATTTCCGTTTGACTCTGTTTTTGCATGTATTTAATAAAATTCCTTAATTTCAGTTACTTAATTTTAGTACCTCGATGCCTCATTCTTAATCATACATAATACTTAATTGTATGGTGTAGTATAATTTATGTAATTAACCCCACTTAGGTTCCAAACTTAAACTAGGAAACAGTGCTGCAGTGACTCTCGTGATGCATATTATATGTGTCTCTAGTACCTGTATACCTGTAGGGTTCTGAACGTGGGATTGCTAGGACAAAGAGTATGTGTACTTATTTATTTTTTAAAATTATTATTATTTTTTTTTCTGGTACTGGGTCTTGAATTCAGGGACCTTCTCCCATGGAGCCACATCCCCATTCCTATTGTTTTTTTTTTTTTAAGTATTTATTTATTTATTTTAGTTCTCGGTGGACACAACATCTTTGTTGGTATGTGGTGCTGAGGATCGAACCCGGGCTGCACGCATGCAAGGCGAGCGCGCTACCGATTGAGCCACATCCCAGCCCCCTATTGCTTTTTTTTTAATATTTATTTTTTAGTTGTAGCTGGACACAATACCTTTATTTATTTATTTATTATTTTTAGGTGGTCTGAGGATTAAACCCAGGGCCTCACACATGATAGGGGAGCACTCTACCGCTGAGCTACAACCCCAGCCCTCCTTTTTTCTTTTTTATTTTGAGACAGGGTCTCACTAAGTTGCTGAAGTTCATCTTGAAATTAAAATTCTCCTGCCTCAGCCTCCCAAGTCCTGGGATTATAGGCATGTACCACAGGGCCCGGCTTTTCCTACTTTTGATTTTTATTTCTTTATGAATGACATTGAAATAAAAATCCAGAGGCCTGTTTGTAACTTGGTGATATCTGGCCTCTCTACCCCAGGCTATGTCTGTGACACATACTTTGCATCCCTATAGGCAAGAGGGCAGCCTGGACCTTTAGCCCTCCCAGGAGTTCTTTCCTCAACCCCCTCACCTGGGATGAGTAACAGTTTCTCCTGAGTGATTGGAAGAGGCATGTTCTATTCAGCCACCCTGGTTTGTCCTGCTTTTCTGTTCCTGAGGGCTGGAACCTGGCCTCTGATGCAAAATGGGAGGATCTGCAGCTGGGGAGTGGCAAGATGAGACCTGCTTTTATTGGAAGCTGGGCTGGATAGAAGGGGAGGAGGGTGGAGGCTGAAGCAGCTCAGGTGAGTAAAAACAAGCCTGAGTGGAGGAGCAGGGATGGACCCTGAGATGTCAGAAATGGTCCTCAGAGCTGACTGGGTGAGGTAGAAGAGGGAATAGGCAGGGACCTTGGAAAAGGGGGGAGAAGTTAGGAGGGAAGATGTGGGGTGGGTTGGAAGTCGCCTATGGGATGGACTAAGGAGAAATGTTTGTTGCTTGATGTACTCCCAGGAGCTATAGCAATGGAGTAGTCTTCACATGTGAATGCAGCCAGTCTGGCCACAGCAGGTTAAACCACCTCAGGGTGTCCTGCCCCTGGCTTTCCATTAATGACGCAGCCTGATTCCTTGGCAGATTATTTACACAGAGCTAGCTTTGCTCCTGATTAACCACCTTGGTCTAGCTGTCTTCTTGCTCTCCCTCTGGCACAGGGATGGGTAGCTTGGGAAGTGGCTATTGACCTGGTGGACAACAGAACTATTGGAAATGGAGGGAACACAAGGTAGGATGGATGTTGGGGAGCTGGGCCCAGCTGAGCCCAGCCCTTATATAGGCTTCTAGAATGTGTTTGCTGCTGGCCTGAGAGTGAAAGGTGGTCAACCCAGTCAGTAGGCCATTGGCCTTTAAAGGCTCAGTGTTCTAGATCTTCTAGCACCTCTTGCCTTGTCTCTTCCAGAGTTGCCAATGTCAAAGGAAGACTTCTGTGAAGTGGCACAAGAACAGTCTATACAGGGCTGCGGATGTAGCAGTAGTAAAGTACCTGCCTAGCATGCACCAAGCCCTAGGTTTGCTCCTCCACATTGCGAAAAAACAAAAACAAAACATACTAGGCAGGGCTGGGGTTGTGACTCAGCAGTAGAGCACTTGCCTAGCATGTGTTAGGCACTGGGTTTGATCCTCTGCACTACATAAAAATAAATAAATAAAATAAAAGCATTGTGTTATCTATAACTAATAATAATAATAATAATAAATACTATCTATGCATTTTAGTCTCTTTTGTTAGGGTTGCCGGAAAAAAGAATAGCTATTTGAATTTCAGATAATACATTTTTTAAAGTATAGGTATGTCTCACGCAATTTTTGGGATATACTTAGACTAAAATATTAGGGACTGCTGGTGTAGGTCAGTAATTCAGCACATGCTTAGCAAACACAAGGCCCTTGGTTCAATTTCCAGAGCACCACAGTAGGCTTCAAATGCAACAACAATGAACATTGCTTATGTGAAATTCAAATTTAGCTGCACACTGTTTATTTTTGTTAAACATGATAACCTTGCTGGTTCCCCCTAGCCAGTTCCACACAGCCCAGTCAGTTTGATGCTCTCCTGCAGACTTGGGTTTTTTTTTTTTTTTTTTTTTTTTTTTTTTTTTTTTTAAGAGAGAGTGAGAGAGAGAGAGAGAGAGAGAGAGAGAGAATTTTTAATATTTATTTTTTAGTTCTTGGCGGACACAACATCTTTGTTGGTATGTGGTGCTGAGGATCGAACCCGGGCCGCAATCATGCCAGGCAAGCGCGCTACCGCTTGAGCCACATCCCCAGCCCCAGACTTGGGTTCTTAACCCCTTGAGTCTCAAGTTTTCAATTCTGCTAATATTTCAATGAAATTGACACAGGGACATTAAAATGGGTTGAAAATCAAAACCAGGAGCTTGTTATGTAATTTATTATCATTAATAATGTTAATTTTTTTTTTATACCAGGGATTGAACCCAGGAATGCTTAACCACTGAGCCACATCCCTAGTGAATGTGGAAAATAAGCCAAGGACATTTCCCCTAAGCTTTTGTCTTTTAAAATCCCAGGCGTCAGCCAGAGTGCACCTGAACCTCTATGCTACTGGGTCACCTGATGCCAATACAATGAGCCCCAGGAAATTCCCTGTTCACATTCCTGTCCTACCCTAAAGGAAGCCTACACAACCCAGATGCTTGCTTCCACTGAGCCATTTTCTGTGCCTGGAAAATGAGCCACTCCAGGGTTCCACAAATTGGCCCCACTGCTAAATACTGAATAAAGAAAAGCCTGCTGATCCAAGGTTTGCTTCTTGAGACAGGGTCTTACTAAATTGCTTAGGGCCTCACTAAGTTGCTGAGGCTGGCTTTGAACTTGTGATCCTCCTGCCTCAGCCTCCCAAGCCACTGGGATTATAAGTGTGTGCCCAGCTAGTAACATTAATCATATCATTAATACTATTAATATTGTCATTAGTGGAAAAGAACAGAGTTCTGAAAACATAAATATTTCAGTTGAGCGTGGTGCTTCATACCTGTAACCCCAGAGACTCAGGAGGATGGTGAATTGAAGGCCAGCCTCAGCAATTTACGGAGGCCCTGAGCAATCTAGCAAAACCTTGTCAAAAAAAAAAAAAAAAAAAAAGTGGAGGAGGGTCTAGGGATGTAGCTCAGTGTTAAAGTACTCCTGGGTTCAATCTTCAGTACCAAAACAAGGAAAAAAAGTTATAAGTTATTTCAAAGTTACAATGAGTGGTATATTGTTGTACAATGTAATTTTTTAGACAATGGCACATAAGGATTATGAGCACTAGATTCTTTTTCTCCTTTGCCCTGCACAGGATCACCATGACACTGATGACAGTTCACTTCCCTCTCACAGGTGAGAAAAGTGGAATTCCGAGAAGCCCGTTGGTTTTCTAAAGGTAAACAGTAAACCAAGACCCAGGGAAGGATCCCGGGCCTCTGCCAGTCTGATTTCAAAGTTCAAACTCTGCCGCAGCCCCAGAAGCTTGGCCAACCACCCACTCTGAGCAGGAATGCCTCCGGGGCTGGGTTTCCACCCTGCCATTCACACGGGGAGGGGAAAAGGCAAACTCTGGGGAGAGCTCCCCCGCTCCCCCCAACCCCCAACCCGGTGCGGAACAGACAGGATTTGATGGTGGAATATTCAAGTGATTTTGAAACCAATCGCCTCTTAGTCATAACAATACCAACCTCATTCATTTGCATAATTCTCTACAGTTGACAAAAGGTGTCCCCAGCCGTTCATTAGAATGACAAAGAAAGCAGATGGGAGAGAGAGAGAAAGTCCTGTACTACCCTCCCCAGGCCTTGGGACAATTCCTGTGCTCTCACTGGGTGCCGCGGGGTGTTGGGCAGACCCTCCAGGGCCACATTCCAGGAATTTGGAGGTGAGCGATCTGGACCCACCGGCTTGAGGCTCGAACCTGGACCGCGCCCAGAGCGCTGGTTCCCGGGTGGCCGGTTCCAGCTCGGCCTGTACTGTCCCCGTGGGTGTGATCGTGTGAGCGGTTTACAGCTCCTGACACTTCCTGCTGGACTGTATTTTCGACGGCGGTGACCAGTCTGCACTCGCAGCGAGCGTCTGAAAGGCGGTGGATAGGACTTTGATGGGAGGGAACTGGCAGCCAGGGTCCCTAGGTGAGTTAGGGACAGCTGGAGGGGCGGGACTTGGGACACCTGCCAGCTGGGGGAAGACGTGGGAGAAGGGTACTATCAGAATGAGATTTATGTAAATCAAACCTTCTTTGATTTCGGATCCTTTACGTCAGCTTCTGCTCTGCAGTTGGCAGAGGCAGCAGCTAAATACTTGGGTTATGAGTTTTTCTTCCCCTTTTTGCCCGTGAGGCAGGCGGGGTGTGGGGCTGGGGGTGGGCGGGGTGCTCGTTAGGCCATCAGAAAAGGAGTGCCAGGAAGCTGTTAAAGGAACCTCAGAATCTTTCAGGAAAGGTTAAAACAACAGAAAGCGACGTGGTTATGGGTATTTCTTCACCCTCATACACACACAGTTTTTTTTTTTTTTTTAATTGATAACTCTAGGGTTTTTCTTACCCAATTTCCTTCTACAAGTGGTTTTGTTTAAAACTAATGGGAAAAGCTGGGATGGTGCATGCCTGTCATCCCAGTGGTTCGGAAGGCTGAGGCAGGAGAATTGCAAGTTCAAAGCCAGCCTCAGCAATTTAGTGAGACCCTGTCTCAAAATAAAAAAGAAAAAGGACTGGGGATGTGGCTTAGTGGTTAAGTGCCTCTGGGTTCAATCCCTGGTACCAGTCACCAACCAAACATCTACCTCCCCAAAACTGATGGGAAGAGAGGACTTGAGAAGACTTGCTGATGTGAACATCAGTTTTTAAAAAATAGGTGGGGGTTTGAGGGGTTGAACCCACCTGCTAACCTTGTGCTCTGCCACTGAGCTACTCCCCCAGTCGAAATGCTTTTATTCTAATTTTGCTACAAAGGGAGATCACATTGGAAAAATTTAATTCAAAGTTTCCTTCTGGGTTGAAGTGTTTGATATGTAAAAGCCTATATTAGATAATCATTATGGAACTAAATGTTTAAAAATCTGGCCAGGTTGTGGTGGCACATACCTGTAATCCTAGTAATTCAGAAAGCTGAGGCAAGTAGATCACAAATTTCAACCTCAGCCTCAGCAATTTAGCTAGACCCTGTGTCAAAATAAAAATTAAAAAGGGCTGGAGATGTAGAGCACTCTTGAGTCCAATCCTTAGTACCTAAATGAATAAATATCTGGGTAAAGATTGTTTGCAAGATGGAAACGACGGTTGTGTGCACAAATCTAACTTCCAGAGGGCTTCATCTTGATAAAATCCACTTAAAGCCAGCTCAGTGGGGAAAGCCTGTAATTCCATCTGAAGGCTGAGTCGGGAGGATCCTGAGTTCAAGGTCAGTGTCAGCAATTTAGGAGGCCCTAAGCAATTTAGCAAGACCCTGACTCTCTTTTTTTTTTTTTTTTTAAAGAGAGAGTGAGAGAGGAGAGAGAGAGAGAGGGAGAGAGAGAGAGAGAATTTTTTAATATTTATTATTTTTTAGTTCTCGGCGGACACAACATCTTTGTTGGTATGTGGTGCTGAGGATCGAACCCGGGCCGCACGCATGCCAGGCGAACGTGCTATCGCTTGAGCCACATCCCCAGCCCCAAGACCCTGTCTCAAAATAAAATATAAAAAGAACTGAGGTCAGGGGCGCCCCTATGATCACAACAACTCAGGAAGCTGAGGCAGGAGGATCATGAGTTCAAAGCCAGCCTCAGCAAAACAACTCAGTGAGACCCTGTCTCCAAATAAAATACAAGCTGGGTGTAGTGGTGCCTCCTGTAATCCCAGTGGCTTGGGAGGCTGAGGCAGGAGGATCCTGAGTTCAAAGCCAGCCTCAGCAAAAGCAAGGCCCTAAGCAACTCAGAGAGACCCTGTCTCTAAATAAAATACAAAATACGGTTGGGGATGTGGCTCAGTGGTCAAGTGCCTCTGAGTTCAATCCCCAGTACTCACCCCACACAAAAAAGGAGAAGCAGAAGTTTTTCTTAAATATTCATTAAGGAATAAATCACTTAAAAAAAAAAAAAAAAGAAAGAAATAGGCCTAGTGTTACCGCTGTTGACCAGTGACAAGAGTCCTTGCTTCCCCAATGTTGAAGAATAACACCAGAGAAGCACGCCAAGGCAAGGTCAGAATGGAAAATAGAGTTTATTAAAGGACAGTAGAAAAGACTTCTCCTGGAGGAAGAAGGGGTCCCAAGAGATGGAACCCGAGGAAGTGCGGTTGTCTCTCCATTTTATAGTTTCTTTCAGTGATGGAATGTAGGTGGGAAGGCCCGAGGGGTGGGACACAGGTGGGCCAAAGAAGTAATCTGGTCTGGAAGGACTTCTGAGTCAGCACCTTCAAGTTTGCTGGGGGCTGTTCATTAACACTTCTTTGGGATGGCCTAGGGCTTTTCATTAACATTCCAAGAGTTGTTCAACTTTTCCCGGAATTCATTCTCAACATGGCCTCCATTTTAGATCTTACTCGATATTAGACCCGATTTACTTAACTACACTGATTACCTAACTTTATTTATTTATTTATTTATTAGAGAGAGAGAGAGAGAGAATTTTAATATTTATTGTTTAGTTTTCGGCGGACACAATATCTTTGTGTGTGGTGCTGAGGATCGAACCCGGGCCCCCCCCCCCCCCCCCCCCCGCCCTACTACCTAACTTTAAATCTGGCTTCACTAGGATGTGGCTCAGTGGTCTAGTGCCTCTGAGTTCAATCCCTGGTACCAAAAAAAAAAAAAAGTTCACTTAAAACCACCCAACTTTTTTTTTTTTTTAATCAGAAATGAAAATTACTGAAGGCTTAAGAAATTATAGCAGGCAAAACAGTTCTGTCCTACGTGAGGTGTGGGACAATTGACATAGTGATTTCCTTTCATCAAGGCAGGCCAAAGCACTCTGCACTTAACAGCAGCAGTAGGAGTGGCTAATGGAAGGGAGTACTTGGCCCCAAAGGCCCCCAGGATGGGCTGGGTATTTAGCTCAGTTGGTAAAGTCCTTGCCTCCAATGCACATCCCTAGCACCCTCCACCCCAAACACACACACACACACACACACACACACACACACACACAAAGAAAAACCCAGGCCCTCAGGAGGACTGGGAGCAGCTGGACCACCCCAGAAGGGCAGTGGGGGCAGAGGGAGAGTGCATGGTTGGGAAGTGCTTTGGTGGTTTCTATTACAATTCTCCATAGCCCACTCTACAAACCTTGGATTGTGCTCCTTAGCACATACCCCAGAGAACAGAGTGCACATGGTCATCTAAAGACAGACAACATGCCTGCATCACCAGCTCCTCCCAGGCACCCCACCGCACCCCTATAGCATTCCAGTCACTGCAGGGGCCTCATGCCCCAGAGTGGAAGGGTTCCTTGGGTTTCATTTTCTACCCAAATGCTCTTGCCCTCCTGGACAAAGCTAATGTCCCACTTTGTCACAGTCGAGGCCTGCTGCTGCATCCTCACTCCTCTAGTAGTGGGGACATCACCATCTGAGGTGTTGGTTTGGGGATCCTTCTCTGTTCTCCTACTCTTCCCTCTGTTTCCCACAAGAGGAACTGCGAGGTCTCCCCTTAAAAGGAGCCCTTAAAGCCAGGCACAGTGACACACACCTGTAATCCTAGCAAATTGGGATGCTGAGATGAGGATTGCAAGTTTGAGGGCAGCCTGAGCAATTTAGTGAGACCCTGTCTGAAAAATAAAAAACAAAAAGGGCTGGAGAGCTCAGTGGTAAAGCACCCCTGGGTTCAATACCCAGTACCCTCCCCCCAAATAAAAATAAAATAGCCCCAAGCTGAGCATGGTGGCACACACCTGTAATCCCAGCTCCCAGCGACTATGGAGACCAAGGCAGAAGAATCCGAAGTTCAAGGTCAACCTGGGCAATTTAGTAAGACTCTGTTTCAAAATAAAATAAAAAGGGCTAGGGTGTAGCTCAGTGGTAAAACACTCCTGGGTTCAATCCCTAGGAACACACGCTGTGAGAAATAGAAAGTCTGCCGGTCCATTTCCAAAATACAGTATTCAGCCTTAATGGCATCTGATTGTAGTAGTCCTTGCTTTTTGCCCAACCTCATTCTAAGATTGTACCCCTGAGTCCTCCAATCAGGGAGAAGACCAGGGCTACCTCAGGTCTGCCCGGGTTCTGAATCCCGCCCTTGTATTGGAGGTAAAGGTTTGCCTTGGCACCCACTTTCAAGCTCATGTTTGATTTCTTGGGGGCACCTCCTTATTTCTCACAACACACACAAACAAAACAAAATAAAAAAGGAGCCCCAGCCCCATCTCATTTCAACACGCCCCACTCTGCCTTAACAGCAGCAACAGGTGTGGCTAATGGAAGGGAGTACTTGGCCCAAAGCACTTTGAGAGAAAGTGTGTATATATATATATATATATATATATACACACACATACATACATATAAAACACCAAAATTCAACCCGAATCAAACCATGTTCCTATCACCGCATAGAGTTCCTTCCTTCCTCCCTCATATTTCCTAGTCCTTGCCCTAGGTTAGATTGTGTTGCGTTTGGGGCACAGAAAGTAAGCCAGCAGAGGTTTGAGTCCCCTGCTGTCTCTCCACAGGCCCAGGCTCACCTTGCCCTCTTCCTGGCATTGAGGATCTATTGCAACGATGGAGGTGCAGAGTCACCTTTCATCTTGGAGAGGCCCAGGTTCCCCGCCGCAGCCACCTAAGATGTGTTGGGGCCACTCGACAATTCTTTGTGCTTCTGCTCTTTACCTCAGTTTCCCTTTCCCTCAAGGCATGAAACACATGGAGACAGTCTTGCCTGCTGCTGCCACTATTGTTCCCCCAACCTGTTCCCAATTTGTTCCATTTGTCCTGTGTTTATAAATTATCTTGAGACACTTGGGTTTTATTTCGACATTTCACTTTTCAGATATAGATTTTTTTTTTTGGTAGTGCTGGCCTTCACACATGCTGGGCAAGTGTGCTCTACCACTGAGCCACACAACCATCCCTTAACGAATATATTAGCACCACTGTTTAAGGGTTTGTGAAGTGGTTGTGTCTTTATAACTCTTCTGCCAAGTGAGGACACAGTGTTCATCCCTGATTGTCCTTTTATCATTCACCATGTAAGGATTTAGCAAGTAGGCCCTGTACTAGATGCCTTCTGTTTGTTTTGGCCTTCCCAACCTCCAGAACTGTGAGAAATAAATTTCTCTTGTTTATAAATTACAAGTGTCGGGTTTTCTGTTATAGAAGGACAAATAGACTAAAATGTTATTCATATTTATTTATTTATTTTGGTACCAGGGATTGAACCCACAGGCACTTAAATACTCTGCTATATCCCTAGCTCTTTTTATTTTTAAATTTTGAGACAGGATCTCATGAAGTTGTTTCAGGCCTTGTGAAATTGCTGAGGCTGGCTTTGAACTTGCAATCCTCTTGCCTCAACCTCCCAAGTCTCTGGGATTACAGGTATGTGTCACTGTGCCTTGTTCTTTCTTTTATTTTTTAATTTGATTTTTATTTTTTGGTACTGAAGATTGAACCCAGGGGTGCTTTGCCACTGAGCTACATCCTCAGCCCTTTTTATTTTATTTTTTAAATTTTGATACAGGGTCTGGCTATGTTGCTGAGGCTGGCCTCAAACTTGGGATCCTCCTGCCTCAGTCTCCTGAGTTGCTAGAATTGTAGGCATGTGTCACTGTGCTGGGCTAAACACCATTCACATCTTGAAGTATTACTTAGAAATAAAAAAGAGAGAGATAGAGAAAGAAAACTATCGATCCCTACAATAACATGGTACCTATTGATACATAGAACCGATATTATGTGTGTGTTTTATGTAGACATATCCCATATGCCATATTGTGTGATATTCAGAAAGAGGGGGAAAAAGCCCCACCAAAATTAAAAGAAAAAGAAAAGGCAAATTTAATTTATGGTGCAGTTACTTGGGATATGGTAGACTTTTTGGGAAGTTGGGAATCTATTTTATCTTGATCTGAGGGGTGGTTATGTTTATCATAATCTCTAAAATCCGCAAATGTTATTCTATAAGGCAAAAGGGTGGTTGCAAATGCAATTAAGTTAAGAATCTGGAGATAGAGAGATTATTTAGGATTATCCAGGTGGCTCTAAATGCAACCACAAATGTCCTTATAAGAGAGAGGCAGAGGAAAATTTGATAAGACAGAAGAGGAGAAGGCACGTCCATACACACATTAGAGAGAGCAAATATGGTAACTTGTTAACTAGATGGTGGGGGTAAACAGGTGATTTTTTTTTTTGGTGGTGGTATTGGGGATTAAACTGAGGGATGTTTTACCACTGAGCTATATACCCAGTTATTTCTATTTTATTTTGAGACAGGGTCTCACTATGTGTCACCCAGGTTGCCTCAATCTTGTGATCTTCTTGCCTCAGCCTCCTGAGTCTCTGGGATTTACAGGTGATTCTTATATTGATTTTAGATTTTTTAATGTTTGAAAATTGTCACAATGAAAAGTTAGGAAAATAAAAAAACAATCACAAACAGCCTTGGGACTGGAGATATAGCTCAGTTGGTAGAGTGCTTGCCTCTCATGCACAAAGTCCTGGGTTCAATTTCCAGCACCACAAAAAAAAAAAAAAAAAAAAAAAAAAAAAAAAAAAAAAAAAAGCCCAGCCTCGCTCCTGGGGGCATGTGTCATTCATCCCCAAGTCAAGTATTCTGTGGAGTGAGCACAAGGGGGCGCTGCTCATGGCTATTCCTCCTGGCTTTCTCTAAGAAGCATGGCAGGCCTCTTGTTTTCTTGGTGGGGCAGGGAGGGCTCTGCTGTTCCACTCAGCTATCAACACAGGGGAACCCAGGGCAGCTAAGTCTGGCCTTGGAGGGTTAGGAAAGCAGAGCTCACAGGTACTACTCTTTTATCTAGTTCAGAAGAGCTGAGTCAAGAGAAGCCCTTTATAATTAATAGCTCTGGACAGAACTGTGGACATAATTAGCATATGGATCCTTTTATTAAAGCATCATGTTTTAAAAATCATCACTTACCAGTCTATGCTCTGGTTCAGCCTCTAAAACAGTCCCCAAAGCTGTATCTCGTAGTCTCCAGACCACACACACAGGCTCACACAGTGGTCTATCCACACCATTTTTCCATGCACAGGGATGTTCATGTACCACAGGCACATGTATGTACCTAATTGCAAAAAGTTCCTCTGGGAGAACTTTGACCAAATCAACAATGGATGTAGTGAGGTGGCCAGGAGCCTGGGGGAGAAAGAAGATGGGGGAAGCTGAAGGGAGTCCTGTGGACAAAGTGGGTGGAGAGACTGGGCTGCACTTGGGGATCTCAGGAATTGCAATGGCCCATTTCCTTTCTGAGAATTTGGTGTCTTCTCGGCCAGAAAGAATCAAGGCCCCTTCCCATGCCCACCAGCAAAGTCACTTGAAGTTAAGAAAATGTCATTCTTTGTGTCTGTGGGGATATTGGAGATTGAACCCGGGGGTCACTCGACCACTGAACCACATCCCCAACATTTTTTTTTTTTTAAAGAGAGAGGAGAGAGAGAGAGAGAGAGAGAGAGAGAGAGAGAGAGAGAGAGAGAGAGAACTTTTGATATTTATTTTTCAGTTTTTGGCAGTCACAACATCTTTGTTTGTATGTGGTGCTGAGGATCGAACCTGGGCCACACGCATGCCAGGCGACCGCGCTACCGCTTGAGCCACATCCTCAGCCCCAAGGCCCTGTCTTAAAAAAGAAAATGTTGGGAGGGGAGGGGGGATAGTAGAGAATAGGATAGACAGCAGAATACATCAGACACTAGAATGGCAATATGTAAATCAATGGAAGTGTAACTGATGTGATACAGCAATCTGTATACGGGGTAAAAATGGGAGTTCATAACCCACTTGAATCAAACTGTGAAATATGATATATTAAGAACTATGTGGGCTGGGGATGTGGCTCAAGCGGTAGCGCGCTCGCCTGGCATGCGTGCGGCCCGGGTTCGATCCTCAGCACCACATACAAACAAAGATGTTGTGTCCGCCGAGAACTAAAAAATAAATATTAAAAAATTCTCTCTCTCTCTCTCTCTCTCTCTCTCCCTCTATCACTCTCTCTTTAAAAAAAAAAAAAGAACTATGTAATGTTTTGAACGACCAACAATAAAAAAAAAGGTTAATGGGGAAAAAAAAAAAAGAATATATCGTAAGGGGGCTCCAGGGGTGGGGGCAGAAACTCACTCTGAAGGCATCCTGAGGGAGGTGGACCACAGTCTGCTAACAATGGAATTAGAAATCTTCCTCCCAAAGAAAAAGACTCATAAAAGATAATTGTTTTTTCTATCAGAGTATTTCAAAACTTTTTTTTTTTTTTTTTTTTTTGCTATTAGGCACTCAATAAATGCTAAATGATGCTAAACAAAAACAAAAAAAAAAAAAGAAGAACAAAAAAAAAATGTTGGGGCTGGGGATGTGGCTCAAGCAGTAGCACGCTCGCCTGGCATGCGTGTGGCCCGGGTTCGATCCTCAGCACCACATACAAACAAAGATGTGTCCGCTGAGAACTAGAAAATAAATATTAAAAAAATTAAAAATTCTCTCTCTCTCTCTCTCTCTCTCTCTCTCTCTCTCTCTCTCTCTCTCTCCCCCACTCTCTCTCTCCTTAAAAAAAACCAAAAAAACAAAGTATTAAAAAAAAAAAGACAGGGCCTTGGTAAGTTGCTGAGGCTGTCTTGACACTTGTGATCCTCCTGCCTTAGCCTCCCAAGTTGCTGGGATTACAGGTGTGCACCACCATGCGCAGCAAAAAATGCCATGCTTTTTGATTGATAATTACAGGTGTGTACCGCCATCCCCAGCTGATACTTGGGGGCACTGGGCTGATGCAGAGTGGCATCCATCTACTTGGGCCAGATTATGCTGTGGCCTCCCGTGAGTCTCTGTGGTGAAGGCCAACAGTGCTGGCAGGCAAAGGGGTGCTAGCCCCTTCCATTGGTTTTGAGTGTCCCCTTCCTGAGTCACTCTGCCTCTTGGGCTCTGTGCCCAACTATCCATGCCTGACTCCCGCAGACCACTGCCCCTTGTCCTCTGTCTTCTTCTCATTTGCTTCCTTGCCCATGATTCCTGCTCACCTTAGGATTTGGTTGTATCCATAAACCTTCACAGGGCCTAGGATTCTAGGTTTGTCTTAGATCACATGTAAAGACAAAGTTTCTGTGCATGTGGGGACAGAAGTAGAGAAAGGGTTCAGAAGAGCTGAATCAGAGAGAAGTCCTCTATGATGAATAGCTCAGGACACAACTGTGGATATAATTAGCATATGGGTCATTTTATTAAAGCATCACATATTAAAAAAAAAAAAATCACCACTTACAAGTCCAGGCTCTGGTTCAACTTCAAAAACAGCCCTAAAGTCTCTAGGTCAGTTGTCTCCAGAAATCCACTTGGCAAACTCTTTCAATCTTATTTTCCGTAATATTGCCAGGCTGTATCTCTTTATCCTGCCTTTAGTCTCTGCCCTACCTGAAGTGTAAAATTCATTCTTATTGCAGTAAAATCCATTTTACTAAAGATATGGGATCCCAGGCTCTCAGAATCAGAGATTTCTTCCTTACACTGACCACAGCACATGTATATGCCTGCATGAAAATGCAAGAGTATATGTTTTCCATGAAGGAAGAAAAGAGATGACCCTGATAAGTCAAGGCCCTTCCTTGTAGCTCCTCCCTGAAATAATACCTGAGTCTCCAAGTGGTTCATCATGAGGTTTTCCTTCCTCTAAACTAGGGTTCTGCAAACTCTGGCCTGTTGGTAGCCTGGCCAGTGGATTCTTGTTGGACCCTGAGCTAATAATGGTTTTATGTTTGTTTAGGGAAATACATTTCCTCTCCTCTTCTGGGAGCTCCCAACCTCAGAAGATGAATTCAGTGGAATATGGTTGTTACCACCTCATTGCCAGCATAGCTGTCTCCCTGTTAGAAGCCGGTTTCATTGGACGCAAGGGCACCAGGAGCACACCGAGGGACAGACATACCCCTGCCCCAGGGGATTGATGCCTGAGAGCAGAAGCCGGAGGAAAGTGGCACCTCTTCCCCTTTCCCATTCTCCTTCCTCCCACCAAGGGGTGGAGGGGTCTGAGGTAGAGGAACCTGGGTAAAGAGAGTGCATCTAGTGGGTAGATGAGAACCCAGGTCCAGCAACAGCCTAGGGTCCAAGCTCTGGCTCTGGATAACTGGATAATTGGTGACCCCCCACTTCAGGATTGCCCCCCAAGGCTTCATGTTTATTTCAATTTTTTGAGCCTCTCCAGGAAGCCAGAAGGCTCTGCCCAGGAAGGATGGCTTAGTGAAGTTCTCTCCTTAGTCTTTGGCGACACCTGGTGGTCACTGGCCATCATAGTACTGACTTGCCTCAGGCAGATCCTCAGAAGCAGTCTTTCATATCTTCTCATTTCATCCAGAGGGCTCAAAGAGCTGCAATGCTCTGCGCAATCACACCACAATTTATTCTTTTTTTTTTTCATTCATTATTATTTTATTTATTTATTTATTTATTTTTTAATATTTATTTTTTTAGTTTTCGGCGGACACAACATCTGTTTTTGTATGTGGTGCTGAGGATCGAACCCAGGCCGCACGCATGCCCTCATTCATTATTTTTTTTAAACATTTATTTTTTAGTTGTTGTTGGACACAATATACCTAGGGGTTCTTGAACAATGAGCTACATCCCCAGCTCTTTTTATTTACTTATATTTTTAATTTTTTTTTCCTGTGGTGCTGGGGCGCCTTGTGTATGAGAGGCAAGCACTCTAACAGCTGAGCTATATCACCAGCCCATTTTAAAATTAAAAAAAATTTTTTTAATTGTAGGTGGACACAATACCTTTATTATATTTATTTTTTTAATGTGGTGCTGGGGATCGAACCCAGTGCCTCACACGTGCTAGGCAAATGCACCACTGCTGAGCTACAACCCCAGCCCTATTTTTAATTTTTTAAAAATATTTATTTTTTAGTTTTAGGTGGACACAATATCTTCATTTTATTTTTATGTGGTGCTGAGAATCGAACCCAGTGCCTCACGCATGGTAGGCAAGCACTCTACCACTTGAGCCACATCCCCATCCCTTTTAATTTAAAAAAAAAAAAAATATATATATATATTTATATATATATATAAATATATATATATATAAATATATATATATAAATATATATATATATATATATATATATTTAGTTGTAGATGGACACAATACCTTTATTTTTTATTTATTTATTTTTATGTAGTGCTGAGGATTGAACCCAGTGCCTCACACAGGCGAGGCAAGCACTCTGCTACTGAGCCACAATCCCGGCCCTATTTTTTAATTTTTTAGAACGTTTTTTTTAGTTGTCTATAGACCTTTATTTATTTATTTACATGAGGTGCTAAGAATTGAACCTAGGGCCTCACACATGCTAGGCAAGCAGCTCTACCTCTAAGCTACAACCTCTGATATATATATATATATATATATATATATTTTTTTTTTTTTAGGTACTGCAGGGGCAACCGACCACTGAGCCACATCCCCAGCCCCATTTTGTATTTTATTCAGAGACAGGTCTCACTGAGTTGATTAGCGCCTCGCTTTTTTTTTTTTTTTAAGAATTTTTAATATTTATTTTTTAGTTTTCGGCGGACACAACATCTTTATTTGTATGCGGTGCTGAGGATTGAACCCGGGGCCATTCGCATGCCAGGTGAGCGCGCTACCGCTTGAGCCACATCCCCAGCCCCAGCGCCTCGCTTTTGCTGAGACTGGCTTTGAACTCTCAATCCTCTTGCCTCAGCCTCCCAAGCTGCTGAGATTACAGGTGTCTGCCACCGTACCTGGGTCCCAACCCTATTTTTTAGAGACAGAATCTCACCAAATTTCTGAGTCTGGCCTTGAATTTGGGATCCTTCCTCCTCTGCCTCTCCAGTCACTGGGAATGCAGGTGTGTGCCGCTGCTCCTGACCCCTCCTTTCTTATTTGTTAGAATGTGAATGAGCACAGCCCAAGTGCCATGGTACTGGTGACACAAGAAGCCAAGACAGGCGACTGGGGAGAAGAAACAGACTAGCAAATCTGAGAAAATATCAGACAGTTAAGTGGAGCTAGGACAGAGTGTCACTAGATAGCTACTGCAAATTAGGTGGCCAGATAGGGCATCTTGGAGGGGGTGGCGTTTAAGATACCTGAAAAGAAGAAGTGGCAGGTTATGCAAAGTCCTGGAGGAACATCCTTCTCAGCAGGGGTTGCTTAAGTTTCTGAAATAGGGAAGAGCTTTTGTGTTTGATTTTTTTTAAAAAAATTTTTTAAAGAGAGAGAGAGAGAGAACTTATTTATTTATTTTTCGGCGGACACAACATCTTTATTTGTATGTGGTGCTGAGGATCAAACCTGGGCCGCACGCATACCAGGCGAGCGCGCTACCCCTTGAGCCACATCCCCAGCCCAAGCTTTTGTGTTTGAGAAACAGAGAAGGCAGTATGGTGAGGACAGAGATGGTGGGAACAGAGTAAATGGCGTGTGTGGGGGAGGCTAAGAGATGTAGGGCCCGAGTGGCAGGTTCAATCACTAGGCCCTAAAGCCAGGGGAAGGGTTTGATTTTACTCCATGCATGGTGGAAAATCTTTGGAAAGCCTCTCCCCTCCACTCTTGTGTATTAAGGGAGGTGACTTTATCTGATGTTCATTTCACAGGGATTTTTCTGGCTGTTGCTGCACTAGTTGACTGATGGGAAATGGGGGAAGCCGAGGGGCCAATTGGCATCCCATGGCAGTGGTCCAGGTGAGGGTGATGGTGGCCTGAACTAGGTGGGTGCTGATGGAGAAGGAGAGAAAAGGATTCAGGATGTGTTTTAGGTGGATGTGGTGGTGCACACTTGTCATCCTAGTGGTTGGGGAGGCTGAGGCAGGAGGATCACAAATTCCAGGCCAACCTGGACAATTTAGTGAGGCCCTATCTCAAAGTATATACATACATACCTACATATATAAAAAGCACTAGGGATGTAGCTCAGTGGTAAAGTACTCCTGGGTTCCATCCCCAGTACCAGAATGAACATAAAAAGTGTTTGAGAGGCAGAGTCAACCGGATTTGACAAAGCATTGGATGTGGGGGGTGAAAGAAAGAAGGGACTCATTAGATTTTTTTTTTTTTTTTTTTTACTTAAGCCTCTGGGTGGATGGTGGTGCCCTGATGAGTGTGAGAAGACTGGAGGAGGAAGAGGCTGGGAGGATCACCAAGAAGTCAGTTTTGGCCAGGGCTGAGGTTGGGCGAGTTTGAGATGCCTGTTGGATGTTTGGGAAGGATGCCAAGGATACAAAGTGGAAGTCTGGAGCCTGGGAGAGGGTCAAGCCTGAGAATTCAGTTTTGGGAGCCACAGAGATAAACTTTGGCACCAAGGTGCAAGTAAGATGAGGGGTGGGCAGAAGGAGAGAAAAAGTTATATCTGAGGTTCGCTTGTAAACAGCAGTACTTAAATAAATTGTTTTTCTCTACTGGGGATTGAATGCAGGGATCTTTTACCACCAAGCCACATCCCCAGCCCTTTTTTTTTTCTTTTTTTTTTTTTTTAACTTTGAAAGATGGAAATTTAGTTTAGATTTATTTTACATGGATTCATTAATGACTTATACCTCATAGGAAATATCACAAAATGTTACTGCCCCATGCATTTTTGCAAACAATAAACAATTCAGGGAGAGTATTAACCTTCACATATGTAGTTAGAGTTTAGGAATGCACAAAAGCTTGGGTAACAAACGCTTTAAACTTGTTTTTCAAACATTAAATGAGCCTGTTCCCTCCAAACTGGTTGATTACAAAGTCTCATGATGAATTACTGTGATAAAACTAAGAGAAAAATCAGGAGACTTGAGAACAAAACAGTATCCAATTTTGCCAATATCAAAAGACAAATCAGGACTGGGGATGTGGCTCAAGTGGTAGCGTGCTCGCCTGGCATGTGTGCGGCCCGGGTTCGATCCTCAGCACCACATACAAACAAAGATGTTGTGTCCGCCAAAGACTGAAAAATAGATATTAAAATTCTCTCTCTCCTCTCTCACTTTCTCTTAAAAAAAAAAAAAAAGACAAATCAAACCATTTATTTTAATAGAAAAGGAAACAAAAAAAATCCATGTAATTAAATATTAGTGAAAACATTATGGGGCATATAATATTTATTTTCTCTACATAAGTTTGCATATGTTTAATGTAAACTGTCATGTTTAAATTTCAATTAAAGAATGTCATACATGTAATTTTTTTTTTTTTTTTTTTTGGTGGTGGTGCTGGGGATTGAACCCAGGGCTTTGTGAATGTGAGGCAAGCGTTCTACCAACTGAGCTATATCCTCAGCCCCTACATGTAATTCTTTTTTTTTTTTTTTTTTTTTAAGAGAGAGTGGGGGGGGGAGAGGGAGGGAGAGAGAGAGAGAGAGAGAGAGAGAGAGAGAGAATTTTTTTTTAATATTTATTTTTAGTTCTCGGCGGACACAACATCTTTGTTGGTATGTGGTGCTGAGGATCGAACCCGGGCTGCACACATGCCAGACGAGCGCGCTACCGCTTGAGCCACATCCCCAGCCCCCCTACATGTAATTCTTTTTATTTTTTTTTATTATTTTTTTTCCTACATGTAATTCTTGATGAATCTAAATGTAATGGAATGAAGATTTAAGATTTAAGGATCACATCATTTTATTGGGTCATTATTGTGTTAATGCTTTAGTGGTTTTCTTTTAATTTATTGGTCTAAGCCAATTTTAGAGGTAGAATCTACAACCAAAGCATATAGAGTGTAGCTGAAAAAAACCAAATGGTTTGGTCTTCAGTATTTCAGAAACAGTGTTTGTGTGCTATTTGAGGAGGCATCCTAGTAGCCTGTGTGCCTTTGACCTGCAACACTTCTGGATTTCCTCCACTTCTGCAGTGCTGTCCAGCCCTACAAGAAGAAGACTCCATGTCTCCATAGGAAGTTAATGCTTTTTGCTTTGGTTCCTGGGATCGAACTCGGGGCACTAACCACTGAGCCACAACCCCAGTGCTTTAGAGGCGAGTCTGGCTAAATTTTCCAGGCTGGCCTGGAATTGCTGCAGTCTTCCCTCAGTAGTTCCTGAGTCTCTGAGGATCACAGGCTTGAGCCACCACGCCCAGCCTGGAATAAGCTAATTTTTTTTTTTTTTGGTTCTGGGGATTGAACCCAGGGTAGCTTAACCATTGAGCCACATACCCCACCCTTTTGATTCAGAGACAGGGTCTTGCTAAGTTGCTTAAGGTCTTGCTTAATTGCTGAGGCTGGCATCAAACTTTCAATCCTCCTGCATCAGCCTCCTGAGCTGCTGGGTTAGAGGTGTGCACCACTGTACCTGGCTGTGTTTATTTTTTGAGATATGATCCTGACAGGTCATCCACTCCCTTTGTACTTGATCCTGCAACCTCAGCCACATAGTTGGCATAATGGCATGCCAACCCAGCTGCACATATCTTTAATAAACTATTTTCTTGGGAAAAAATAGTGATTGTGATTAAACAAAAATTATTAGAAGTAAAAACCGGGGACAGTGGTGCATGCCTCTAATCCCAGCAGCATGGGAAGCTGAGACGGGAGGATCACAAGTTCAAAGCTACCCTCATCCTTGGTGAGGCACTAAGCAACTCAGTGAGACCCTGTGTCTAAATAAAATATAAACTAGAGCAGGGGATGTGGATCAGTGGTTGAGTGCCCCTGAGTTCAATCCCCAGTACCCTCCCCTGCCAAAAAATTACTGCAATCCATGTATGATGAACTTACAAAATAACATTTTAGAAGTTTTTTTTTTTTTTAAGAGAGAGTGAGAGAGGAGAGAGAGAGAGAATTTTTAATATTTTATTTTTTAGTTCTCGGTGGACACAAGATCTTTGTTGGTATGTGGTGCTGAGGATCGAACCTGGGCCGCACGCATGCCAGGCGAGCGCGCTACCGCTTGAGCCACATCCCCAGCCCTAGAAGTTTTTTATGATGTTTGCACTGTAATAAAATCAATCTGAATAATGTAAGTAATATGTGCTTAATCATGAATAAATGAAATTTCCGGTTAACTCTGGATTGTTTTGGAGTAGTTACCTTGTCCTCATATTTCATATCAGGACATATGTTCACCTGTTGTAGTTTTTTTTTTTTAAAGAGAGAGGGAGAGAGGGAGAGAGAGAGAATTTTTAATATTTATTTTTTAGTTTTCGGCGGACACAACATCTTTGTTTGTATGTGGTGCTGAGGATTGAACCTGGGCCGCACGCATGCCAGGCGAGCGCGCTACCGCTTGAGCCACATCCCCAGCCCCACCTGTTGTAGTTTTGATCTAGGAAATGAAAGTATTTAATCCTGGTCCATCCACTCCTTGCTCTCTCCTTTTTTAACATCATCACCTTGAAATGAGGCACTCTGTGCTCAGGAATATGATATTGCACACTTACTAACAATATCATAGTATAATATAGTTATAGTATAATGTAGCAAATTAATAAAGGAAGAGAATATTGTCATTTAGAAAACAAAGCACCAAATTATCATTTTACTTAATTTTACTCTCACAACACAAGCTCCAGCTCTTCCTAAGCACAGTGGAGCAACCTGGGCCCACTCATTTGTCTGGGGATCATAAGCCTTCACGGTGTTAAGGTAGGTCTGTCCTTCGTATCCCCCACCGGCATATAATTTATTGTCCAGTAAACAAACCCCACTGCACCTCTGATGTGCTCACAGATGCCACCTCAGTCCGCACGTCTGTGTTGGGATCATATCTGTCCACACAGTTGAAGAGTCTGGAAGTCGAGTTAGATGCAGGGGCATAGTGTTCTCCAATAGCATACAGCCGTCCATTCTAGGTTGTCGCTCCTACGCCACCTCTTCTTTTTGACATTTGTGAACACCGTGTCCATTTATTCATATGAGGATCAAAGCATTCTCCTGGTTTGAGATAAGAACTTTCATCACCACCGCCAACTGTATGAAGTTAGTACTGCCACACCTGCTGTGCTTCTTGGGGTGGACATAGTGACAACGAAGTTTCACCGACAAGCCTGGGGGTCCCATCATTCTACCGTGTTCAGATAGCTCCAGCGATCGCGCCCACCTACTGTGTACATGGGGCCTTCCAACACGGCCACACTAACGCCATGTCTACATGTGGACATTGGAGGCATCATTCTTCAACGTTTTGTTTTGGGGTTGTAGTGTTGTGGCAAGATTACAATAAATCACAGAGTTGATCTTAAAACTGGAAACAGAACCTTTATTCACCAGTTGGCAGTCGGTCCAGATCCATCAGCCAGTGGACCAAGGGGCAGGCTGCAAGTCGACACCCTTTGACCCCTTCCTGGGTTTCAGTACACCTTTTATAATTCAAAACCACATTAATTGTAAGTGGCTGTTGCTATGATTCAAAACCATAAACAAAATTCATGAGATCTAAAATCATAAGCAGAAGGGAGAGTGGGTCAAAACGTCCCTAGTTGAGGGCTGGGGATGTGGCTCAAGCGGTAGCGCGCTCACCTGGCATGCGTGCGGCCAGGGTTCAATCCTCAGCACCACATACAAAACAAAGATGTTGTGTCCGCCAATAACTAAAAAATAAATATTGAAAAATTCTCTCTCTCTCTCTCCCTCTCTCACTCTATCTTTAAAAAAAAAAGTCCCTAATTGAGTACAAGTTAAAAAATGGTTACTAACATCTAGACATCGATCTCTGACAGGGTACATTGTCCAAGAAAAATAGGAACCAAAAAGAGAACAATTTTACATTGCAGAAGAATTGCCATTTCGTGTGGCCAAACATGCTATGCTAAGCAACTGCTGATGGGTACAGAGGCGGAGCTTTCCCATGGGAGAAGTAGTTTTCACATGACGTGGAGTCTCAGGGCAAATGGAGTCTTTTTGGTCATTGCTCATATAGCCTGGGCCATAAGAGTAGCATTCTAGAGTATTCAAATTCTTCAGTTCCTCTCTCCCTCCAACCACGTACA
Source organism: Spermophilus citellus (assembly GCF_964194105.1). Classification (NCBI taxonomy): domain Eukaryota; kingdom Metazoa; phylum Chordata; class Mammalia; order Rodentia; family Sciuridae; genus Spermophilus; species Spermophilus citellus. Next base: position 25,263,061 of record NC_138199.1, on the reverse strand, counting down.
GTTTGTCATTTAACACTGCAACATGAGTTGTAGCCTCCTCCCATTCATATTTGCCACGGGAGTCCATATTTGTACATATTTGTAGATGAATCATATTTTTCTTTTTTCTTTTTGGTACTGGGCTTGAACTCAGGTGTGCTCAACAACGGAGCCATATTCCCAGCCTTTTTTTTTTTTTTGTATTTTATTTAGAGATGATCTCACTGAGTTACTTCGGGCCTTGCTAAGTTGCTGAGGCTGGCTTTGAACCCACGATCCTCCTGCCTCAGCCTCCTGAGCTGCTGGGATTACAGATGTGTGCCACTACACCCACCACAATCATATTTTTCAATGCTTGTTGGTCCTTTTGTTGAATCCATTCCTCCAACTGCAAATAATGTACCAACGGTTGATTTCCTAAGTTTTGTCTGAGGACTTTAAAACATGGGTTGTCTCTCTGGTAATAAATGATACTTCACTGCTTTCATAATGAGTTTCTGACATTTTATATCATCCCAAAAAATGTGCATTAATTTTCCATGTTTGCCAGGAAGGTTCTAGAGGTCTTAATCTACAGAAGGCCAGCTCCATTCCTTGGGGTTCAAGGTGAGGCTAAACATTATGGTGGAAGAGTGTGGCGGAGGGAAGCAACTCATATCATGATCAGAGAGTGGAAAGCCAAGCCCCTTTTATTTTTTATTTTGAGACAGGATCTCCCTAAGCTGCTGAGGCTGGCCTTGATCTTGTGATCCTCATGCTTCAACTGGGATTACAGATGTGTGTCATAATGCCCAGCTAAACAGCAGTACTTCACCCAAGCCCTAGAGACCTAGAAAGAGGAGTCAGCCAGGCACTGGAAAATCCAGAGAGCAGAAGGTTGCCAGGCGACTAGGTCTGTGGGAGGGATTCAGAACTGTTCCCTGGAACAGCATGGTTTGCTCCTCTGGCCCACCCGCCGCCAGCAACATCTAGCTTTTGGGGTGCAAGAAGGAAAGGGCAGATTAGGCCAGAGTTGGGGCTTTGGCAGGTCAGTCAAGGGAGGAAGAGAGCCTTGGAGAAGTTAAGGGTGACGATAATGAGGAGGAAGAAGGCATGAGTAGGTGATAGTTCGTGAACATGGGGTGGGCTTGGGAGGCTGGAGGTCTCCTGAGGACTGAAGAGAGAGGCCAGCAAGAGGCTTATAGGTGGGGACAGGGTGAGGGAAGTTGTGGTCCAAGAGGGGATGCTTAAGGAGTGATTCCAAAAGTGGCACTGATGTTGGTGATGACCTGGGAGTGATGGTGGGGAGGAGAGAGAGCTTGTTGTAGGAGAATCGGAGGAGCCAGGGGCCCATGTAATGTAGGGACCATCCACATGGTTGGTGATGCCACCAGAGGACAGAAGAAGGAAAGAGGTCAGAGGCATCCGAGTCTTGGGTGAATGAGAGGATGATCAGGGGTCCATTGAAGTCATGGGCAAGGAGACTGGGAAGGGGGGAAAAGAAGGGGAGAGGAGGAGGGGAGAGGAAGGGGAGGGGGAAGAGAAGGAGGAGGAGTGCATGGCTGAGTTTGTTGGCATGAAATTCATAGGAACTGGAGTTTTAAGAGACAAGGAAGGAAAATGGTTTGGAAGTGGCAAGAGGGAGCAAGAGAGACAATAACCTTGCTCCAAGGTTCTGAGAAAAGAGGGGTAATGTGTTGCTCCTGTGGATGGAATTTTCTTAATCTCATTATCAGACGGCTCATTGCAAGTGTCTGCTCCCTGCCCCCTGCCCTGGTTGTTCTCTGGTCCTTGTCTCCTGGTTCAAGCCAGGGAGCACGCTGAACATGATCAGCAGTGGCTTCCTCATATCCCTGAAAGACCCTGGAGCCTCACAGAAGGATGCCTCTATATACAGAGTACCTAGGTGCCTTGTACTTGAAAGGGTATTCCCTGTACAAGCAACCCCCTCCGCACAATCCCAAAGAAAGTTGGTGGGGTTGTATTGTTTGTTTGTTTTGGGTACCAGGGATTGAACTCAGGGGCACTCAACTATTGAGTCACTTCCCCAGCTCTTATTTTGTATTTTATTTAGAGACAGGGTCTCACTGAGTTGCTTAGTGCCTCACCTTTGCAGAGTCTGGCTTTGAACTTGCAATCCTCCTGTCTCAGCCTCCCAAGCTGCTAGGATTACAGGTGTGCGCCGCTGTGCCCAGTTGGGGTTGTGTTTTCCAAAGGAATAAGGATCCCGCTATTGCACTGTGTATGTCACAGTCACAGAAATACCTTTGCTGAAATTGAGAAGCTAGATTCATTCACTCATGCAGAACTCCTGTTCTGTCAAGGCTTGCTCTAGTCAAGATGGCTTGGGCCAGACTCTAGGGAGACAAAAAGGGTTCAGATACCTACCTTTCCCTTAAAGGACTTGCTGATCAGGACAGAATACCAGAAATCCTAATGAGGAGCAGTGGGTACCATGATAGATAAGCATTTAGCCAAAACTGGAGGCATCCCGGAGGAAGGTGACATCAAGTAGAAGGTGTGTGGGGTTGTGTTGTTTGTTTGTTTTTTGATACCAGGGATTTGCATGGAGGTCTGGGTTGTCTCCTGCAAAAATAATTCACCCTAAATAAGAAACAGGTCAGGCATCAAGAAATCCACGGGAGCTAGGTGTAGGGATGCACACCTACCATATGTGTATTTTTGTTCTGTTTTATTGTTTTTATTTTTTTATTTATTTTTTTTTTTAAAGAGAGTGAGAGGAGAGAGAGAGAGAGAGAGAGAGAGAGAGAGAGAATTTTTTTTTAATATTTATTTTTTAGTTCTCGGCGGACACAACATCTTTGTTGGTATGTGGTGCTGAGGATCGAACCTGGGCCGCACGCATGCCAGACGAGCGCGCTACCGCTTGAGCCACATCCCCAGCCCTGTTTTATTGTTTTTAAAAATTATTAAAGTATATGTGCCACCACTATTTCTTTCCTTATATTATTATTACACAAGCAATATGATGCAGAAAAGTTAGTATGTAGAAATCAGACAGGGAAAATAGTACAGAAGAAAGAAGCCTGGAGTTCAGGGTCACATGAGGCAGTTACTTAGTTTCTCTGCCTTAGTTTCTTTACCTAAAAACTAAGTATAGTTATTATACCCAATTCACAGGTGCATAGCACATGGTATGTACTGTTATTGATTGATATTATTATTATTGGAAAGAAAAGAAAAAAAGGGGAAAATAAAGGAAAAATGTTCACTTAGTCCTATGAGCCTGAGATGAGTACTGTTATCCCTTTGGGATATATCCTGTCTTTCTTATGCTGTGGGCATATACTATAGAAATATGATCAGTTCCATACCTTGGAATACAATATTGTCATAAGCTCTTATCCAAATTAATGGCTCAAGCATGCACACTATTTATTAACAAGGAATCCAGGTGCTTGAGATCACCTTGAATTATCCAGAAACTTTGGGAGTTTACGCTATGCCTCGAATAGTTCATGACTGCTGTTTCTTCATATGACCACATGGTGTCGCTATTGAAGCCTGATTCAGACCGTCAGTCCCTGGGACTTGCTGGCGAATTATCCTTTTTGAAAACATGTCACGCTCAACTAGGAGGATCCTGGTCTTGAGATGCCAAGTTTGTGGTCCTCAGTGTTTAGCAGCTCTTTTTTTTTTTTTTTTGCGGGACTGGGGTGGAACCCAGGGTGCTCTACCATTGAGCTATATCCCCAGTTCATTTTCAAATTTTATTTTGAGACAGGGTCTCAATGAATTGCCCAGGCCAGCCTTGAATTTGAGATTCTTCTGTGTAGTTGGGATTACAGGAATGTGCCACCACACCTGGACTCTCCTCCCTTACATGTGAGAAGGCAAGCCTCAGGATGGGGGATGTGGAGGTACATGATGCCCTCCTGTCAGTTTTGCTTACCGGTATTCATGCCCTTGGGTAGTACAGTAAACCTGGATGGGTCTTTGTGACCAATAGAATGCAGCAGAATGCAGAGCTAGAAGGCTTTGTCATGAAAGGTGTTGCAGTTTCTGCCTTGGTCCCTATGGGATGCTCCCAGTGGAGGAAGCCAGCCACCATATTGTAAGGACACTCAAGCAGTCCTGTGGAGGGCCCATGTGGAGAGGAACCAGCAGCCAGCACCCACTTTCTAGCCATGTGAGTGTGCCACCTTGGAATTGGGGCCTCCAGCCTCAGTCAGCCTCAGTCAACCCTCAATGAAAGGATGAGAGATCTTGAACCATAGCCAAAGCACTCCCAGACTTCTGACCCACATAAAGTATAAGAGATGATGAACATCTCCTAGTATTTAAATCTGTAATTCAGGGCAGGGTATGTTGGGGGTTGTACAGGAACCAGAATCCAACACAAAAGACTTCAGAGAAAAGATGAAGGCATTGGAGTCTTTGATGATGTCATGATGCCACTGCACTCACCAACCCTGATAGTGCCTACTTCTCTAATTCATTTTCTCTCTCTCTCTCTTAACCACTAAGCCACATTTCCAGCCCATTTTTCAATTTTTTTAAAAATTTTGAGATAGGATCTTGTTAAGTTGGTCAGGACATTGGTAAGTCACTGAACTTGCAATCCTTTTATTTCAGCCTCCTGAGCTGCTGGGATTGTAGGTGTATGCCATTGCACCCAGCTCCCAGTCCTTTTTATTTTATTTTGAGAAAGGGTCTTTCTTTCTTTCTTTCTTTCTTTCTTTCTTTCTTTCTTTCTTTCTTTCTTTCTTTCTTTCTTTCTTCTTTCTCTCTCTCTCTCTCTCTCTCTCTCTCTCTTTCTTTTCTTTTCTTTTTTTGTGGTGCTGGGGATAGAATCCAGGGCCTTGCACATGTGAGGCCAGCACTCTACCAACTGAGCTATATCCCCATCCCTTGAGAAAGGGTCTTTCTAAGTACCCAGGCTGACCTTGAAAACTTGGGATCTTCTTGCCTCAGCCTCCCAATTAGCTGGGATTATAGGTGTGTGCCACTGTGTCCAGCTTCTCAATTATTATTACTATTATTATTATTATTATTATTATTATTATTATTATTGGAATTGAACTCAGGGCCTTGTGCATATAAGGCAAGCACTCTACCAACAGAACTATTTCCCCAGCCCCCTCATTCTTTTTTTATTGATTGCAGAATATCCTATTATTTGGATTGATTCATTCATTTAGAAATATTTACTGGGGGCTGGGGATGTGGCTCAAGCGGTAGCATGCTCGCCTGGCGTGCGTGCGGCCCGGGTTCGATCCTCAGCACCACATACCAACAAAGATGTTGTGTCTGCTGAAAAAAAAATATATTAAAATGCCCCCCCTTCTCTCTCTCTCTCTCTCTCTCTCTCTCTCTCTCTCTCTCTCTCTCTCCAATAAATAAATAAATATTTAAAAAAGAAAAAGAAATATTTACTGGACCAGAATTCAATTGTAGACATCAGGAATGAGTGGTCTCTGCCAATCAGGAAGCTCATATCTTGTTTTTCTGTGTGTTTTTGGAGCTCCTGTTCATGGACATTCAAGTTATCACTTGTCTCTCTACCATGGACAATGGTGTTGTGGTCCTCTGTGCACCTATAAACACGTACCTGAAATGTGGTTCCTGGAAGTGGCATTGTTAGGCCAAAGTGTTTGTGTGCCTTTAGGATATTTCTTTGCCTTTAGAATCTTGATTTTTTTTTCTTTTTTTCTGCCCTGCTGGGGGTTGAACTCAGGGCCTCTAGCATACTAAGCATGTGCTCTACCATTGAGTTATGGGCTGCATACTCCAGCTATAGCATCTTGACAGGTGGTACCCCTTTCCCCACTCACGTGCTGATACTAAAGGGTGTGGTAAGGTGAGATTTTTCTCTCTCAAGATGTGCTGGTCAACCCTGCTGCCAGATCTGCCAGTGTTCAGAAGCTATTATTTTTAGTCCAGTCTTGCTAGACTAGCAAGTCCTTAAAAAGCGTCCCTCCCAGGATCTTTTGAAATCCTAAGTTCTCTCCATAGCATCCCAGGCAGGTGGGTGGACAGCCTGAATGTGACTTCTCACAATGCCTTGCTTAGAGACCTGGCAACACCCATTATTTAGGCAAAGAGACCCCTGAGAGCAAAGGGGATCTCTGAGAGCAAATGACAGGGCCTGAATTCAAATCCTTATCTGTCTGTCACAACATTCTATGTCCATCTCATTATATTGCCATTCTAAGAACATCAGTAGAAGTAATTAGCACACTACTATCTATTGAAAACCGTTCTACACCAGGGAGGGAAACCGCTTTGCATATATCGAATCTTTTTTTTTTTTAATTTTTTTTATTGGTTGTTCAAAACATTACATAGTTCTTGATATATCATATTTCACACTTTGATTCAAGTGGGTTATGAACTGAAAGAAGTAGAAGGCATATATCGAATCTTTCAATACCCTGCAAGGGTAGATATAATTGTAGGCCCATTTTAAAAAACGAGGCATTTGGAGATGTGGCTCAGTGGCAGAGCACTTGCCTAAGGAAATAGAGGTTCTTGGAGAAGGTCAAGTCACTTGTCCTGAGGTCTTGTCCAAGGTCAAAGAGCAAGAATGTGAAACCAAGCCTCCCTCAGAGCCCACATTCTTTCATATTCTTGCCCCAGACTGAAAAGCTCCAGGCCTTTCAATATCTATTTATTTAACAAGTTTCTTCCTTTCTTTTTTATTCTTCTGGTGCTGGGGATTGATTCCAGGGCTTTGCCCATGCCAGACAAGTGCTCTAACATCACCTAACAAATTTCCCCGGCCCCATCATTTATTTTTTAGTTGTAGTTGAACACAGTACCTTTATTTTATTTATTTTTATGTGGTGCTAAGGATCGAATCCAGGGCCTCGCACATGCTAAGCAAGCGCTCCACCACTGAGCCACAACCCCAGCCCAACTTGAACCATTTAAACTTTTTTTTTAATTGTAGGTGGATACAATACCTTTATTCAATTTATTTATATGTGGTGCTGAGGATTCAATCCAGTACCTCACATGTGCTAGGGGAGCGCTTTACTACTGAGCCACAACCCCAGGCTCACTTGAACTATTTTTTTATATTTATTTTTTAGTCTTTATTTTTTAATTTATGTGGTGCAGAGGATCGAACCCAGTGCCTTCCACATGCTAGGCGAGCGCTCTACCTCTGAGCCACAACCTCATCCCATTGAACTATTTAAAACAATTTTTTTTATGTGTGGTTTAGATGAACACACAATACCTTTATTTTATTTGTTTATTTATATGCAGTGCTGAGGATTGAATCCAGTGCCTCATACATGTTAGGCAAGTGCTCTACCACTGAGCCACAACCCTGGCTCCCAACTTGAACCATTTTTAAGTGCAGTTTAGTGGCATCAAGTGTATTCAAATTGTTGTGCAGCCGTCTTCATTGTCCCTATCTAGAAATTCTGTATCTTCTGAAACTCCCCATCCCTGTTCACCCCCACCCCACTGTCCCCCCGATCACCTTTGTTCTACTTTCAATCTCTATGAATTCACCTAGTCTAGCTAGATACCTCATCTGAGTGGCGTCAGACACGAGTTGTCCTTTTGTAACTGGCTTATTTTACTTAGCAGAATGTGTTTATGATTCATCCACTTTATAGCATATATCTGGAACTGACTGCGAACAATCAATTGAGACAAACCTCTTTTTATTTTTTATTTTTGGTATCAGGGATTGAACCCAGGGGTGCTTTACCACTGAGCTGCATCCCCAGCCCTTTTTAATATTTTATTTAGAGACAGGGCCTCGTTGAGTTGCTGAGGTTGGCTTTGAACTCATGATCCTCCTACCTCAGCCTCATGAGATGCTGGGATTGCAGTCATGTGCTACTATGTCCAGTTGAGATAAATATCTTTGGACTAACCTGTAGCATATATTGGGTACCTGTATTTTCTTCCTTTTTTTTTTTTTTTTTTTTGAGATGAGGTCTCACTGTGTTGCTCAGGCTTGTCTTGAACTTCTGGGCTCAAGTGATCCTCTTGCCTTGGTGTCCTGAGTTCTGGGACTTACAGGCACATGCCATTGTGTTCTCCACTTTCCTTTTTAAGATTGAATAATATTCCATTGTATGTATATTGCAATTTCTTTATATATCAGTCCATTGACTATTTATCCATTTACTTGAGTTGTTCCCACTTTTGGTTATTGTGAATAATGCTGAATAAGGGCATTTGCTCAATGGGCTGGAGATGCAGCTCTGTAGCTGAGCACTTGCCTAGTGTGCATGAGATCCTGGGGGTTCAGTTTCCAGTACTGGCAAATCTGTTCAAGTCCTTGCTTTCCATTTCTTTTTTTTTCCTTTTCTTTTTTTTTAGAATATTTATTTATTTTTAGTTGTAGTTGAACACAGTGCCTTTATTTTGTTTATTTATTTTTATGTGGTGCTGAGGATCGAACCCAGGGCCTCGTACCTGCTAGGTGAGTGCTCTACCACTGAGCCACAACCCCAGTCCCCTGCTTTCCATGTTTCTGGGTATGTACCAGAAGTGCACATTTACTTTTAAGAGAAGGTGACTTTGAACATATTATGACTTAATTTGCAAAAACTACAGTGCCAGACAGCCTGAGTCTTTCTGAGGCTGCCCTTCATGTTGAAGGACTGGTAGCCAGCATGAAGAAGATCCTTCTCCTTCCCCTTTCCTCCTATGTCGGGGATTCCAGATCCCACATAAAGCTGTCTTTTCCAGCCTATATTTTTCTTTAAAAATAGTTTTCCCTCTACCAGCATGACTACCAGTGTAACTCCAGTGATTTTGGAGGCGGAGGCAAGAGGATTGCAAGTTCAAGACCAGCCTCAGCAACTTAGCAAGGCCCTAAGAAACTTAGCAAGACCCTATCTTGAAATAAAAAATAAAAAGGGCTGTGGATGCGGCTCAGTGGTTAAGCTTCCCTGGGTTCAATCTCTGGTATGTTCCCCAAAACAAAACAAAACAGTATTCCCTGTCAGTCTCCATGTGGACATTTTTCTGTTCTCTGAAAAGCAGGCCTTTTTTTACTTTATCTCCCATGTGTTAGGTGTGACGGTGGCAACAGCCATTTTCTCTTGCCTAGTGGTTTCTGGAGACATCCATGGGCTTTCCTTGCTGGCCCCTCATTCCTCAGGGAACCTCAGACACACACACAAAATGAAAGTTAACTGGACTTTCTGGGTCTAACCAATCCCTCCACCAGCATGGTCACCAGGGTTTGACTGGGGAAGCTGAGACTGGGAGGGAAAGCATCCTGTTGGAACCCAGATGTCCCTCCATGTCCATGGCTCTGTGCCACCCCTTGTGGGACTCCTGCTCCTGGGGGTGCTCTTTAGCTTGATTTCCAAGAGGCCTCTGTGGCAAAGCGTCTTTAACAAGAAATCATTTGGGGTTGGAGGCTGTGGCACACACCTGTAATCCCAGGAACTCAGGAGGCTGAGGCAGGAGGATCACAAGTAGGAGGGTAGCCTCGGCAATTTATTGAGGCCCTAAACAACTTAGTAGGACCCTGTCTGAAAAATAAAGAAATAAAAAGGACTGGGGATGCGGCTCAGTGGTAAAGTACTGACGGGTCAATCCCCAGTACAAAGGTTAAAAAAAAGGAACCCTCTGGGGGTCAACTAAGTGGAGGAGTCCAGAGCAGTGGTCATGTTCCAAGGCTGCCTTCCTGGCCAATACCTACCTCCCCGATTTGACCAACTCCTGGGCGTTCTGTTCTCTGAGGATAGAACTGACTCTGAAAGCCATGGTAGGGTCTGTACTGGTCTGCACCCTGGAAAGAGGGGAGGATGGGGCAGCTACCTCTGGGGTGGAGGCAGCTCTGTTTTGGTGCTCATTAGCTGGGACACTGTTGTGTGATTTGCATGTGAGAGTGTGAGTGTGGGTGTGTGTGTTTGTGTGCCGGGGTACACTCATAGTCATGGATGTAGCTCTGCCTGTTTCTCCTGGACTCGGAAGGCAGGGGCCAAGAGTCTTATCTATAAGTGCGGGGAAAATCCCCATTGTACTTAATTAGCACATGGCACTTCCTCAATATCAGGCAGAGTTCCAGGCACTTTTTGAACATTATCTTATTTAAGCCACAACTACTATTGCTATCTTATTTTATAGATGAGAAAACCATGGCACAGAGAGATAAATTGATTTACCTGAGTTTTTATGGCCAGTGTGTAACTCTGAAGTACAGGATCTTAGCCAGGATGCTGGACTGCCTGCATGCCCTCCTTTTGGAGGCTCAGAGTTTGACCACCCCCTCATAGGGCTGGGGATATAGCTCAGTTGGTAGAATGCTTGCCTTGAATGCATAAGGCCCTGGGTTCAATCCCCAGCACCACCAAAAGTGTTCGGGATATAGCTCAGTGGGACACTTCCTACCATGCATGAGGCCCCCTAACAGTGTAAAACAAAGACAAAAACAAGTGGGTGCATGCCTGTAATCCCAGGTGCTCAGAAGGCTGCAGGTTCAAAACCAGCCTCAGCAAAAAATAAAATACAAATAAGGCTGGGGATGTTGCTCAGTGGTCAAGCATCCCCGAGTTCAATCCCCGGTACTAAAAAGACAAAAACAAAAAAACCACTGAGGACTTACTATGTGTCAGGCTGTATACTAGGAATGTCCCATGCATTTATTTTAGTTCATCCTCACAGTTAATCCCTGAAGCTCATATTAATTATTCTCTATCACACATGAGAACCCTGAGGCTCAGAGAGGTTAGGAACATGCCTATAGCTCACAACAAGGAAGTTACAAAATTGGAATTTGAACTCACACTATAGAGCTCACACTCTTGCCAGACCAGTTTTCAGTTTGTTTGCTTTAATTTTTTTTTTTTCTACTTTGTGTTGGGAAATGAACCCAGGTCCTTGACCATGCTAAGCACATGACCTACTACTGAGCTACAATCCTACCCCTGCTGTGACTTTTTTTTTTTTTAATATATGTTGCCCAGGCTGGAGTGCCCTGGCTATTCACAGGTGTGATTCCATTAGAATCAGCACATGCAACCTGGTTGATAGTCCCCTGCTCCTGGGAGGTCACCATATTGGTGCCAAATTAGTATAGGCACCTGATCAGTATAGTGCACTGTAGCCTCCCCGTAGCTGGGATTATAGGCATGCACCACCACACTCAGCCTGCTTTCTAACCTTTTTTAAAAATCAAAGTGAAATTCACATAACAAAAATTGTAAATATTTCAGCCAGGGTGATATCATGGGTCTATAGTCCCAACTCCTCAGGGGAACCTGAAGCAGGAGGGTTACTTGAGCCCAGGAGTTCAGGGCTAGCCTGGGCAACATAGCCAGGCCCTCCCTGTCTCTTAAAAAATTGTAATTTTTTTTTTTTTTTTTTTTTTGTGGTGCTGGGGATTGAACCCAGGGCCTTGTGTTTTTAAGGCAAGCACTCTACCAACTGAGCTATATCCCCAGCCCTGAAAAAATTGTAAATATTTTTTTAAAGAGAGAGATACAATTTTTTTTTTAAAGAGAGAGTGAAAGAGGAGAGAGAGAGAGAGAGAGAGAGAGAGAGAGAGAGAGAGAGAGAGAGAGAATTTTTAATATTTATTTTTTAGTTCTTGGTAGACACAACATCTTTGTTGGTATGTGGTGCTGAGGATCGAACCCGGGCCGCACGCATGCCAGGCGAGCGCGCTACCGCTTGAGCCACATCCCCAACCCAGAGATAGAATTTTTTAATATTTATTTTTTAGTTTTTGGCAGACACAACATCTTTGTTTGTATGTGGTGCTGAGGATTGAACCCGGGCCACATGCATGCCAGGCGAGTGCGCTACCGCTTGAGCCACATCCCCAGCCCAATTGTAAATATTTTAACTTTTTTTTTTTTTAGTTGTAGGTGGACACAATATCTATATTTTTTAAAATTCATTTTTATGTGGTGCTGAGGATTGAACCCAGTGCCTCACACATGCGAGGCAAGCTACCTACCACTGAGCTATGGCCCCAACCCCAATTGTAAATATTTTTAAAAACATACACTTCTGTGGCATTTAGTAATTCTCAATGACATGCCTCTGCCACCTCTATCTAGTTCCAAAATAATTTCATTGTCCTCAAAGGAGACCTTATATCCATTAAGTATCCTTCCCTCCTCTCAGCCCTTGGCAACCATAATTTGCTTTTTGTTTCTGTGGGCTTACCTACTTTGGATATTTCAAATAAATGTAATCATAAAATATGTGACTTTTCGCATTTGGCTTCTTTCACTTAGTTTGTTTTTGAGGTTCATCTACAATACAGCATGAATAGATACTTCATTTTTTTTTTATGTGTGTGTGTGTGTGTGTGTGTGTGGTACTGGGGATTGAACCCAGGGATGCTCTTCTATGACCTACATCCCTAGCCCTCTTTATTTTTCATTTTGAGACAGAGTTTTGCTAAGTTGCCCAGGCTGGCCTCAGTCTTGTGATCCTCCTGCCTCAGCTTCCTGAGTTGCTGGCATGATAGGTGGGCACCACCATGCCTGGCTTTATTTCTACCTTATGACTATTGTGCATAGTGCTCCTATGAACCAGGGTATAGAGCGGTATTTGAGTTTTGCTTTCTGTTCTACTGGGTACACATCCAGTGATGAGATTGCTTAATCAGATGGTAGTTTGGTGTTGAACTTTCGAGGACTACCATGCTATCCCCTCCTGTGACTACATCCTTTCACATCCCCACCAGCAACACCTGAGGCTTCCGATTTCTCCACATTCTCAGCAACACTTTTTTCCTTTCCCCTTCTCTATTATAGCTATCTTACTGGGTATAAAGTGGTTTTGACTTTCATCTCCCTCATGACTAGTGACCCTGAGCATCTTCTCATGTGCCCGTTGGTTATTTGTATATCTTTGGAGAAATATAATTATTTGTATATCTTTGGAGAAAAATGCTCAAGTCCTTTGTCCATTTTTATTTTCATTTATTTATTTATTTTGTTACTAGGGATTGAACCCACTGAGCCACATCCCCAGCCTTTTTTTATGTTTTATTTTGAGACAGGGTCTCACTGAGTTGCTTAGGACTTCACTGAATTGCAGAGGTTGGCTTTGAACTTGTGATCTTTCTGCCTCAGCCTCCTGAGACACTGGGATTACAGGTGTGTACCAGTGTGCCTGGCCATTTGCTTTCTTACCATATATAAATATCAATTTTTTTAGAACTACATGAGAGATTAAATTGCATATATTATAGCCCTTTATCTCTAGATGCTTCAGATAAGTATATTTACGTACATAACTGCACAGCGATCACCTTTAGTAAATTTGACACTGATATAAAATTTCTTCCTGGGGCTGGGGATGTGGCTCAAGCGGTAGTGCGCTCGCCTGGCATGCGTGCAGCCCGGGTTCGATCCTCAGCACCACATACCAACAAAGATGTTGTGTCCGCCGAGAACTAAAAAATAAATATTAAAAATTCTCTCTCTCTCTCTCTCTCTCCTCTCTCACTCTCTCTTTAAAAAAAAATTTCTTCCTAATCTACTGTCTACATTCCTATTTTATTTTACTTATTTTTTTTTTTGAACTTTCAAGGACTACCATGCTATCTTCTTCTGTGACTACATCCTTTCACATCCTTTATTTTTTGGTACCAGGGATTGAACCCAGGGTGTTCAGTGCTTTACCACTGAGCCACATCCTCAGCCCTATTTTTTTTTTTTTTTATTTTGAGACAAGGTCTCTCTAAGTTGCTTAGGGCCACTATAGGTTGACCTCAAACTTGTGATCCTTCTGCCTCAGTGTCCTGAGTGTTCTGCACCTGGCTATATTCCAATTTTTTAAAAAATATTTTTTTGTTTTAGGTGGACACAATATCTTTATTTAATTTTTATGTGGTGCTGAGGATTGAACCTAGTGCCTCATGCATCCTAGGCGAGCACCCTACCACTGAGCCACAACCCCAGCCCTACATTCCAATTTGATCAATTGATCAAGTAATGTGTATTTCTCCTCGGTACAGGATGCAGCCTAGAATTCTGTGTTACACTTGTCATATCTGTTTTATCTCTTTAATCTGTAGTCTTTTATGACTTTGATTGTTTTTCTTTTTAGTTCTGGGAATCGAACCCAGGGCCTCATGCATGCCAATCACACACTCTACCACTGAGCCGCTTTGACATTTTTGAATCATAGTGTTAGTCCCTTAAAAAAAGAGCATTCCTCAGTTTGGGTTTATCTGATGTCTCCTTGTAATTAGATTCAGATTATGCATTTCTGGCTATAACACTGCATGGTGATGGGTGCAGGGCTTTAGGCCCACTGCCATCTGCCCCCGTTTGTGATGCTTTTTAATCTCTGGTCAAGATGTCTGCCCCCTCTATTGTGTAGTTACTCTCTCTCTCTCTCTCTCTCTCTCTCTCTCTCTCTCTCTCTCTCTTTTTTTTTTTTTTTTTGTGGTGCTGGGGATTGAACCCAGGGCCTTGTGCATGTGAGGCAAGCACTCTACCAACTGAGCTATGTCCCCAGCCCTGTGTAGTTGCTCTTTGTCCCACTTGCTACTAGCGAGCAATCTACAGAGACACCTTTAAGCCCATGCCATTATCCTGTCCCTCTCCAAAAATGACCCCTAGACTAAGCTCTATTGGTGTGTGCTGCCCACAGGTGACTTCCTATAGGCTTCCCCCCCCCACCCCCAGATCTTTTTTTTTTTTTTGTCACATTGGACACTGAATAGGCACCAACCTCCCCTCACTGTCTAGTCCAATGCTGCTCCTCTGGCCAACACCCAGCCTCCCTGATCTGGCTCACTGGGTGCTGAGTGGCTTGAATCAGCAGGGTCCGGGGGAGACATTTCCTGTCCCAGGAGTTTCCCTTCCTCACTGAAGCCACAGGGTAGATTCAGGGGACCACAGAGTTATCCAGGCACATGGGTGGGGGTGCCAGGAGCCCTCCTCACCCTGCCAGCAGGCTTTGGAGGCTGAGGATGGTGAAATTTTATCAGTGAGGTTGTGGTGGGCTCAGCAGGAACTTGTGATCAGATGTCTAACAGTTAGGGCAGCTGCTTTGAGGTCGGGAGGCTGGGGGCCCACAGGAAGTGACTTGGTGCTGAGCTGATACATTTAACCCAGCACCCGTCCTGGGACAGGAGCTGCAGGTTGGCAACGAGTGGGTGATGTCTGCTGAGTGCCCTGATCCTGGGCCAGAAGAGCCACAAAGCCAGGCCCTGAGACCAGGTGGTCATTATGGGACGTTGGTCTCAGATCAGTATCCCCCTCCCAGCATGCCTGCCCCATGGAGCCTGCCTCGCTGGAGAGCATACGTGGCTGCTGCTGTTCTCTGCTACATCAACCTCCTGAACTACATGAACTGGTTCATCATCGCAGGTGAGGAAGGGACAAGCATCCTGGGGCTGCACCCACTGGTCCACCCCAGCAGGCTGTGGGTGCATGTCCTTGGTGGCTTTCCATCCAGTATCTTTTCTTGGAGCACATCTCTGGTGTTCACACCCCTGGAGGTGTTTTCCAGGCACGGCTGAATGAAGAGTACTTCCCAACCCAGTCCCAGACTAAGAGGAGCCACACTGGGTGTGAGGGCAGGGACTGGAGGAGGGCTGGGTGGCTAAGAGCAGCAAGAAGGACAGTGCCTTGCAGATGATGTGCTCAAGGTTCTGGGAGGAGCTGCAGGGCGAGGTTCTAGAGGACAGGGTGCCTCGGTTCAGCTCCCAGGTGAGAATAAGTTTTTATTTTTTAGTATTGGCGATTGAGCCCAGGGATGCTTTATCAGTGAGCTATACCCCTAGCCCTTTTTATTTTTATCTTGAAATAGTGTCTCGCTAAATTGCTTAGGGTTTAAGTTGCAGAGACTGGCCTTGAACGTGTGCTCCTCCTGCCTCAGCCTCCCGAGTTGCAGGGGTGACAAGTGTGTGCCACCACACCCGCAAGAATAACTCTTACTCGTCTGCTTCGGGGACCCCCGGCAGCTGGCAGATATTGCACATTCTGTCTTCCTTTCTTGTAGGTTCCAGGCGCAACCTGCTTCTGTCTTCTGTCATTCATTCATTCATTCACTCATTCATTCATTCATTCACTCATTCATTCATTCATTCATTCATTCACTCATTCATTCATTCATTCATTCATTCATTGAAGAATGACTGGGGTTCAGCTTACTTTTCTTGTCACACATTCACTTATTCATTCATTCAAGAACCAACTTTTCTCTTCTCTTCTCTTCTCTTCTCTCTCTCTCTCTCTCTCTCTCTCTCTCTCTCTCTCTCTCTCTCATGCTGGGGATTGAACCAAGGGGCTCTTTGCCACTGAGCTGCATCCCCACCTCTTTTTATTTTGAGATAGGTTCTACGTTGCTGAAGGTCTCAGCAAGTCATTGAGGTTGCCCTCAACCTTCATGCCTCAGCCTCCCCAGTTGCTGGGATTACAGGGGTACCCTACCACACCCAGAAACCTTTTCTTTTTTCATGACCCATTGATTCAAGATCAAATACTAACTATGGGCAGGAGCCTTTGGCGGGCCCTGGAGACTTGTGAGGAACTCAGACTTGTAATTTCTGAATGCATGAATGACCATATTAGTCACAGGAGGAAGCTCACCAGCAGGAACAGACCAGGCTGGGGAGCTCAGGAGAGGGCCCTGCAGCTTCTGGGCATCCCTCGGGCCAGAGCATTGAAGCATCAGTTACAGGCTCAGCTTCAATGAATGAATGGGACTTGGGCTGCAGACATCACCAGACCTGGTCTCTGTCTTTGAGTTGCTCAGAGGGACATAGAACACATGTATAAGTCACTCTAATAAAGAACAGAATGGGTGAGAGCAAGCTGGGCGGCCCTGAGGACAAATGATGGAGGGGTCCCACAGAACTTGCACACAAGGAGGTGTTTGGTTTGGACCCCGAAAGCTGAGAAGACCGGAAAGGCAATGAAGTCGGGGAAAACATTCTGAGAGGGGTTGACATGAGCATGAGAGAGTGTGAGAGCACATGGGCTGATCAGGGATGGCAGGAAGCAAAGGGAGCAGGAAATAGTTCCAAAAAGGGTGTTTGGGGTAAGATCATGGGCTTCTTGGGTGCCATCCTGGGAGCTTGGACTTTCCACTTCAGGAAATGGGGAGGCATGGGATGGTTTTTTAAATGGTAGGATACAATTGTATCTGAGGCTTTGATGGAGGTGAACTGAGCTGGGGAGGGGGGGGTCAGTTCACAGGCTACTGCAGGGGATCAGGCCAAAGCTGAGGAGGCCCGAGTTTGAGCCTGAGCTGGGGACACGAAGAGGTACGAAGGGCGAGAGGCACAGGGGCGCTGGGGACATGCGGCATGCAGATTATGAGCCTGGGAGTCTGGGCTGCCTGCTCCCCTTCCACTTGCTCAGTGGGCCCCTGGCTGGGTCATCAGAATTCTGCCTGTTGGGATTTCTTCCCCTTCAGGACGTCCTTTGGCTGTGGTTATTGTGGGGATGAAGACTAAGAGAAGTGAAACCATGCCGATCTCCCGAGGACTGTTGGGGACATAAGGTTCATGCAGCAGCTAACATTCTCGTGTGGGAAACAGGTCTTTGGGAGCCCAGGGTGGAGGGAACAGGTCAAAGTGAAGTTGGGTTTGCTCTTGGCCTTGGGCCACCCACAGAGCACCACAAGGTCAGGAAATGCCCCGGATGAGACAAAACAAGGGACCTCTTTCCTAAAGACAGCAATTAGAGTGGATTTGGATTGAGTCGGTTATTTTGCTTACTTGGGTTGTCTATTTTTTTTCTCTTCAATGACTACGTCTTCTTTGTGTCATTAAAAGAGGAAACAAGACATAACGGTTTGTATTCCTGGATTCTGTGGCAATGGGGCCCAAGTTAGATGACTAAACAACACGCTCTTACTTGGCATCTGTCATCCTTTGATCTTTATTCCCCTGCTGGCTGGTCTGGGAGGTGTGGATACAGGGTTTTCTTGGTGTGGGTGTTTCTGCAGGGTCCCATTTGGGGGCTGCTGCTCCCTTTCTTGGCTGCTAGGTGGTGGTGGGAGAGGGCAGGCTGCCTTTGTCTAAGAGTTATGTCCCAGCTCCCAGTTCCAGTCCCGCAATCTTGGGTGGCTGGAGCCTGGTGTCCTCATCTGTATAATGGGGACAGTGATGGTCCCATTTCTTAGGGGAACAACTGTACACGTGCAGATCAGGGCCTGGTTCTCAGCCATCTCATGAGTCAATAAATTGAGGATGTTCTTTGCTATGATTTGGATATAGCTTGTCCCCCTGCATTTCATGTGCTAAAAGCTGGGTCCCCACTGTGGTGGTTTGGAGGTGGTGGAACCTTTAAGGGTTTGGGCCTTGTAGAAGGTAATTGGGTCATGGAGGCTCAGGAATGGATTAATGCTGTCTCACGGCCATGGGGCAGAACCAGTAAAACTGGATTTGTTCCTGAGAGAATGTGTTGTCATAAACAAGGCTGGCACCTTCCCTAAATTTCTCTTCCACACATGCCCCTTGCCCTTACCAGAGTGGAGCAGATGCTGGTGTCATGCTCTTGAACCTTGAGAACTGTGAGCTAAGTAAACCACTTTTCTTTATAAACTACTGAGCCTTGGCTCTTTTGTGATAGCAACACAAAATGGACTAGGATATTTTTCTTCATGATAATGATAAGGCCACAGTCATATGGCTCACATGAACAGGTACCATAGACTCTGGACCTTTCTGAGATACCACTCAGGGGATAAGAGAATTTCAGGGAAGAAATTGCAGTGTTAGAAGGGCTGCTTCTTCTCAATGCATTGGGCTGAGCACCCACTGTCCCAGCCTATATCTTAGCAAGTTCTTGAAGTGGCTTTAGGGATCCAGCTAGCATAGCATAGGAGACTGCTATCCTCAGGAAGGAGGGACAGAGGGCAGACCCAAGTCTCTGAAGCTCTATGTGTGCATGCTCTTATCTGAGTGCTTAAACCTCTGGAAGAATATGCTTGTGTGTAGAGATGTATAGGCCAGGGCACATGAGTGTTTGTATGGGCATATGTATGTGTGTATATGTATGGCTAAGCATTTTGGTGTTTGTAGGGCCTCCAGGGACATCCATTTGCACAGTAGTCTAAATAAAGGGCCGTGCACTATGCAGCCACAGGCAACAACCAGTTGCTCTGATTACAGTGTGAATGGCAGACTAAGGGTGCGCATACACATGCCTGCCTGTGGGTATCTATGTGTACATATCAGCGGTGTATGATTTTGTGTGTCTGGGTTTATTTGTCTGTGAGTTTAGGTTCCTGTTTGTGTATTGTGTCTCTGCAGGTGTGTTTCTCTGGGAATGCTTGTGTTAGGTATATACGTGCATCTACATGTCTGCAAGGACATGCTTGTGTCCAAATGTGTACATACATAAGTCTGTGGTGCTTGTTTCTGTGTGTGTTTGATGTGCATGGTTTCTCTGGGTGTCTGCTGAATATGTGGGAAAGAGGGGAACAGAACAGTGACCAAGTCCTCTGCTGTGCTGGTCAGAAGTGGTCCTGTCCCAAATGCAGAGGAAGCTGAGCTTTACAGATCTGGTGGGCTACTTCTATTTCCTGAACACCGTCCCCCTGTCCACAGGAGTGCTGTTGGATGTGCAGAAGTTCTTTCAGATCAGCGACAGCAATGCTGGTTTGCTTCAGACAGGTAAGGACCCAGTGGCCAGACCTGGAACTGGGAACCTGAGCTCGCACTGAGGTGGGGTCTTCTGGTGGGGGATGGGTCCCATGCTCAGATTTGGCCCTACAGAGTCCCCTGCACAGAGAAGGAGTAGGACCTGAGTTTGAGGGACTGTTGTGGTAGAGGAGGAGAGGATAGGGATGAAGGCCTGGGGCTCGCATGGCCCCTGTAGGTTGGAGTGTTAGGTGCTGAAGGATGAGCAGAGGGGGGTGAAGCAGGGGAAGCCCGCTGAGCATCATGTCTCCACTGTGGAGTTGTCACTCATTCCCTCCATGCTTGTTAGCTCATCTGTGTACCAGAGACTCACGGAGGCTTGAGAAATTCTGATGTGTGCTTTATCTTGCAAAGCTGAAAAATCTTTTCTTTCTTTTTTTGGGGGTGGGGTGGGGTGGGGGGTACTGGGGATTGAACTCAGGGGCACTTGGCCACTGAGCCACATCCCCAGCCCTATTTTGTATTTTATTTAGAGACAGGGTCTCACTGAGTTGCTTAGCACTTCGCCATTGCTGAGGCTGGCTTTGAACTCGTGATCCTCTTGTCCCAACCTCCTGAGCTGCTGGGATTACAGGTGTGCACATGGCACCTGGCCAGAGCTGAAAAATCTGACTACCAGGACACAGACAGATAGACAGATAACAATGCATACTCCCATGACATGAGAGAGCACCCACATGTCCCATTCCAAGGTGGGGGCATTTGGGGTCATGAGGCTTGAACTAACCTTTGCCCTGTGAGTACCAGGATAGTGACACCCACTCCCATATATGCATGCATGCACGGCTGATTACAACACATGACACCTAGATGTTTACACCCCACCCAGCAACTAGCACACATTGTGGCTTCTCTCTGTAGTCTCCTCCCTCTCCTAACAGTCCACTCTATCTCAGTGCTTTAGAACATGGCTCTCGAACCAGGTACAGGTAGCCCTAGGGATACAGAAGTACTTCCCAGGAGCTACATGAACATACAGAGTTTTGAGAGATCTGCTTCTAGTTTCCCAAGCCTGGATGTCTCTTTCCTAACATGGATCTGCCTGAGAGCAAGCCTGAGCCCTACCCCTGGGTCTCCTTTCTCATCTCCCCCTGTAAGATCCCCTGTCTTCCATCTGAAGCAGAAAGAGATGCCCCCAGCCTAGATGCACTGCTCTGGGCATCAAAATCCAAGGCGCCAAGCAGAGGAACCACTGTGGCTTCTGCAGAGAGGCCCAGAGCACTAAACAGACTGAGCATCAATAGAAACACATTGGGGATCTTTCCACCAGGCCACATGCCCATGGCAGCGAGCCAAACCTCTTACCTAGCCAGCCCGCTGTGCGTGACTGTCTGCTATTTATCTACAAATTAGAATTCCGAAGTGAGAAAGTGGTTTCAGGGATGGGTGTCAACACATTTATTTTGATTGAAAGAATGAAGCCAGCATTTTTTCTCACAATCAGTGAGATTTGTGGGATTGCTTTGGCAGGGAGGGCTGGCTTTACCACTTGGGCTTTATGGGGAACAAATGCTGTCAACTGAATGAACTCTATCCGCAGCTGTGAGGGTTTGAATGAAAATAAAGTTTAAAAAACACAGTTGTTCTTTGGTATCTGCAAGGAATTGGTTCCAGGACCCCCCTCCCCCCCCCCCCCGTTGGATATCCAAATCCATAGATGCTCAAGTCCCTTATATAAAATGGTGTAATATTTGCAAAGAACCTATGTGCATCCTCCCGTATGCTTTAAATCATCTCTAGATTACTTATAATACCGAACACAATGTAAATGCTAAGTAAATAATTGTTATATTTCATTATTTAGGGAATACTGAGGAGAAAAAGTCTGTGTTTAGTGCAGATGCAATTAATTTTTTCAAACATTTTTGACCCCTGGTTTTTTTTTTTTTTTTTTTAATCTAAGATTATGGGACTTGTGGATACAGAGGGTCAACTGTACACAGGAATTCTAGAAATCACATCCTCTGCAACTAATGATAAAACTTATGATAAAAATTTTGAAATGGGGACTGGTGTTGTAGCTTAGTGGTAGAGTGCTTGCCTAGCATGTGTGAGGTACTGGGTTCGATTCTCAGCACTTCATATAAGTATATAAATAAGATAAAGGTATATCGACAATTAAAACAATATTTTTAGAAATGTTTGAAATGCAAGCTGAAAATGTGTGAGAATACATTGTTCTATAAGCTTCTTTCAGAGTTATGCGAGGCCACACTGAAGATTAGGGATCTCTACCAATTGTCCCTAACTCTCGGGGATGAGAGGTGGGCAGCGGATGCTGACCTTCTAGTTATATCTTAGCAAAGTGAGACCTTCTTGGCTTGACACTCACAAACTTTTTTTTTTTTTCTGGTGGTGCTGGGAATTGAACCCAGGGCCTTGTGCATGTGAGGCAAGCACTCTACCAACTAAGCTATATCCCCAGCCCCAACCCACAACCTTTTTGATTCAACAGATAATGGCTGTTGAATCAACATTTCCCTTCTCTGATTCTTTTTTTTTTAACCTTTATTTTATTTATTTATTTTTATGTGGTGCTGAGGATCGAACCCAGGGCCTCGCAAGTGAGAGGTGAGCGCTCTACTGCTGAGCCACAATCCCAGCCCCCTTCTCTGATTCTTACTGTGGGGATCAGGATTATTACTACAAGGTCTCTGATAGGGGAGGTGCTGTGGAGGGAGGTGTGTGTATGTGGGTGAATGGTTGAAGGAAAAGACCCTCTTTGCAGAAGCAGCCCAAATAGGTGTGTGGAAAGGGCAGTGGGCTTGGAGTTCTGATGTTCAGGCTGGGTTTTTGGTGGTCTCAGGTAAGTCTCTTTACTTCTCTAGGTCACCAGCAATGTCTCTAAAACCTGCCTTGCTGTCTGTCTCCAACTGCAGAGAAGTACAGACAGATGGCTAAGAGAGAGCTTGATGGAGCTATGAGTGGGGAGGGAGGTGGGGGAGGCAGTGGTCAGGTCCCCTCCACCTCCCTTGGGACAGAGAAGCTACTGGATATAGTTCATTCATAATATTTAAAACTAACCCTGAGCTGGGTGCCTGGCACACGCCTATAATCCCAGCAACTCAGGAGGCTGAGGCAGGAGGATTGCAAATTCGAGGTCAGCTTCAGCAATTTAGCAAGGCTCTAAGCAACTTAGTGAGACCTTATCTCAAAAAACAAAAAGGATTGGGGATGTAGCTCAGTGGTAAAGTGCCCCTGGGTTCAATCCAGACTAAAAAACAAACAAACAAACAAATAAACAACCCAACTAACAGGAACTTGGCCCTTACCACATGCCAGGCACTATTACAAATGTTTTATATTCTTTTAGTGCTAGGTGTTAAACCCAGAGCCTTGTGCATGCTAAATAAGCTTTCTCTACTGAGTTCTAGCCCAGCTCCACCAAGTCTTTTAAATACAAACTCATTTAACCTTCACAAGAATACCACGGGACGGTATTGTTTTTATTATGCCTGTTAAACAGATGATGAAACTGAGGCTTAGAGAGGCTATGGGTCTTGCCAAAGCTGGGATTCAATCCAGGGAATATGATTCTAGACTCCATCATTAATTCCTCCCACCTTAGAACAGGAATGATTTGAATTTGGAGATGCCAGGAATGAGGACCAGTCTTGTCCTTGGGAAAAGTACTTGCAGACATTCAGAGTACCTGCAGATTGAAGACATTTATGTCCTGCAAATGATCCCTGCCCCAAACCCCATGAAAGCACTAAAAGATTTGGTGAGATATTTCGATCAACTTCTGGTAAAGAAGAGATGCATAAACGAGACAAGGAACAACCTTCCTCCACCAGAGGAAGACTGATAAATTTGTCTCTATCCTAGCTAAAGACTTCCATGTGATAGCAAATGAAACTATGCAATTAGCAATAATTATAGGTAACACTTATTGAGCATTTACATAAAGCCATTCAGGTATTTTTTTACGTGCTTTATTTATTTAATTCTTTCAATAACCTTATAGAGGAAGTACTACTACTGTAGAGCGGTTGATGAAAGGGGAACAGGGAAAGATAAGGGATCTGACCAAGATTTGAATAGCTAGACAGTGGTGGACCAGTATTTGGACCCAAATGATCTAGTTCTAGAACTTGTTTTTATTTACTTATCATTTATTTGTTTATTCTGATACAGTTGATTGAATCCAGGGTGCTGAACCACTAAACCACATCCCTACTTTTGAGACAGGGTCTGCCTGGCTTACTTTCAGAGGGCCTTACTTACTTGTTGAGGCTAGTCTCAAACTTGAGATCCTTTTGCCTCAGCCTCCTGATTAGCTGGGATTATAGACATGTGCTACCATGCCTGGCTAATTCTTTTTTTTTGAGATGGGGTCTTGGGGTAACATTATTTTGCCCAGGCTGGTATCGAACTGGTGGGCTCAAGTGATTCTCCCACCTCAGCCTCTTGAGTAGCTGGGACTACAGGTAATGGTCACCATCCCAGCCTAGAGCTTGCATTTTAAATCCTTAAAACCTAATGTAAATGACTGGGGAAAATTATTTCCAAATTATGTTAAATACAAACAACAGCTCAATAGGAAAATGGCAGAGGATGTAAACATAGGAACCATTCATTGCTTGACCTCACCAGGAGGTAAGGACAATGCAGATTAGAAAATCAGGGAGATACCATTTGTTTTACATTAGATGTACAAATATAAAATGATCCGTCATATCAAGTGTCAGCAAGGCTGTTGGCTATCCTTCTATGTTAGTGTAAATTGATATAGACTTTTCAGAGCCCTAGTTTGGCAGTAGTATTAAAATATTAAATGCCTTTGACACCAAAGATCACTCTCTGTGGAGTATTAGGTTGAACCATATTAAATTGCCAGTTTTGTAGGTCAAAACTGGCCTAAATTCCACAATTGCATGCGGCTTAACCCAGTACTAGAGCGGGTCAGGGGAGAATGGGAGGGGCTGGAACAGGAGCTGGGAAGAATCTGAATATTCATTGGGCAAAGGAAAGGTCAATCATCTGTGTTCAGGGAATACAGACCTAAGTGCTGGGCACTGCCCTCCAAAGCCTAAGGCTCTTGAATGTTGAGACTGAGTGAAGGAGAGTGTCCAAACCTCCTTTTGTCTACTTGCCAGCTCTTCCAGCTTGGAGGCAGGGATTCACCATCTTCCAAAGGTGGAGGCGATTTTACTTAAGATACAGAAGCATGTGTTCACTTAGCCATGTGGTACACAGCCAAGCAAAATCAGGGCAGTTTCCTTGTCTTCCCCGAAGAGCAAACACATTCATTAATGATACAAGTGGCACACACCTGTAATTCAGGGGACTGAGGAAGGAGGATCACAAGTTCAAAGTCAACTTCAGTGACTTAGTGACACCCTGTCTCAAAATAAAACAATTTAAAAAAGCCTGGGTAGGGTGCTCTCTCTCTCTCTCTCTCTCTCTCTCACACACACACACACACACACACACACACACACACGCACACACACAAAGACACAATTGTCAGTGTCTGGGGAATATTGTACCTACTTAGGAAAGCACACTCTTTCTTTCTCAGCCTCTGGTTTATAGTCAGTGTGCTCATTCAAAGCCGTCCTTATCTGCTGATTGAAACAGGGCCCAGGCTGACCTCACTTTCCTCCTGCTAGCAGCAGGTGTACAAGTGACAAATCAGATCAGTCCCAATACTGATAGAGGTCACATGTTCTTGTAAATACGGGAAACTAGCATCCATTCCACGTTGGGGGGCGGTTTCCACATTCACTTCTCCTCTCCCCTTACAGAGCCTGGGAGGGCTGTGTCTGCTTCTGCAAGGTTGTGGCTTTGCCCAGAGAGGCCTCAAGGCCAGCAAGTGGCAGAACTGAGATTTGGCTCAGGTCTGGTGCCACACGCTCTGGATGATGGGTTGCCTGTTAGACAGGGATTGTAAGATTCACCTTATCTTTTTCTTTTCATGCCCCGGGCCCCCTGCCAAGATGCCAGCTTGTGGGCCGCCTGCCCACCCGCCGTCGAGGGGCAGGGATCCAAGCTGTCCCTTGTATGTCTCCTCCAGTCTTCATAGGCTGCCTGCTGCTTTCTGCACCCGTGTTTGGCTACCTGGGTGACCGCCACAGCCGCAAGGCCACGCTGAGCTTCGGGATTCTGCTGTGGTCAGGGGCTGGCCTCTCCAGCTCCTTCATCTCTCCTAAGGTAGGTGCCCCCATCCCTGCAAAGGCTCTTGGGACCGTCCTTCCCCCTCTGCTTCCTGACACAGCCCCATCAGTGGAAGGGGGAGGGTGGGACAAGTCATTCTGTCCCTGGCCCTGTCTGACTCAGGGACTGTAGTGGCAGGGCTGGGAGAGGAGGTGGAGCACAGCTGGGTAGACTTTCCTAACAGGAGGCTTCCTGGTTTGCACCTTCCTCTGTCACCCTCTGCTTCACTTCTGCCCAGCTCTGCTGGAGGTGGGGGTGGGGGTAACAGCTACTGCCTTGGGGAAATGACCTGGTTAGCAAAGAGACCCAGGAGAAGGGCTCCCCTGGATGTGGGGCAGGTGGTGGCTGTACGTACCAGCAGGGGGCACATGTGTCATTTTAGGAACTTGAGGGTGCAGGGCAGGGCTGCGGAAAGTGAGGTTTCTGTCGCCCTAGTACTCTTCCCCTTTGGACCTATGTCATGAGGTCCCTTACCCCGTGGACGGTTTCTGGAACTCACCTTGGTCCTGTGCCTGACTCGCCCAGTATTCCTGGCTCTTCTTCCTGTCCCGAGGAGTCGTGGGCACAGGCACAGCCAGCTACTCCACCATCGCACCCACAGTCTTGGGTGACCTCTTCGTGAAGGACCAGAGGACCCGTGTGCTGGCCATCTTCTACATCTTCATCCCTGTGGGGAGGTTGGTATCACCCCTGTATCCTGAGGAGGTAACCTGAGGCCCGAGGGAGTCAGAACAGGGGCTGGGGTGGAGATAGGAGAGGCCAAACCAGGAGGACTGGGATTGGAATCCCAGGGCTGCCCATTCCTCACCATGTCACTTCACTTCTCTGAGTCTCAGTTTTCTCATCTCTAAGGGGGCAGTAACACCAATTGATGGGGCTGTGGGAAGGATTGGAGATGATAAGGACATACCCTGTGGGTTAGCATGATTAGGAAAAGCCCTATGGCTGCTCAGAGAGGGGCTGGCCTTGGACAGAGAGGTGAGGAAGTGTGTTTGGGCCACACCCTGTCCCCATCCTCTGGTGGGGGGGAAGAGTGGAATTTGCTGTCAGGCCCCTGAGCTGTGACCCAGGTTTCCTGAACTTGCCTGACTCAAGCAGAGCTGAGCCTTGGGCATGAGGCTTGGGGGTGGGATATGTGTGTCCTCATATGGGGAGAGAGTGGCACTAGGGGGTGGGCCAGGAGCCAGAGGTCACTGGTGACCTGAGCAAGGGCAGTGGACATCTGGGCCTCACGTGGATCACATTTTTCGGGGAAAGGGCTTAGAACCTGCCAGTGGGGGTCACCCTGGTTCAGGATGGCCTTGGAGCCTGCCCCCTACCTCACTTCCCATCTCCCCTGCCCCCTCCATTGCAGTGGTCTGGGCTACGTGCTGGGGTCGGCTGTGGCAGAGCTAACAGGCAACTGGCGCTGGGCCCTTCGAGTGAGTCCGGTTTCCTTTCCTTTCCTCTACTTTCCCCCTGGGTGGGCAGGGACTTTCCAGCCTTCCATGGCCTTAGCCACTTGGCACAGTACCCGGCGCCATGGGGGGGTGTCAGACGTCGGCAGCTTTGGATGCTTGGGGCCTCATGTGGAACGTGGGCTGGGGAAGTCATAACCTTGGGTTCAAGTCCCAGATGCTTAGTTTACTTGCTGTGTGACCTCAGGCAAGTTGCCACTCTCTTTGAAGCCCCCGTTTGCCTATCTGAAAAGTAGCGGGGGTGGGGGTGGGGGGGGGAGGGAATACTACCTGGAGAATCTTGAGGATTATTTTGGGACAAGGATTGAAAAGTTTCTTGGAGAGTCCAGGGCCAGGCACATAGTAGGCCCTCAATGACTGGCAGCTGGGGTTGCTCAGGTCGTGGAGGCACAGTATCTGAGAACATGCCTGATAGGCCCTGTTGGGTTGCAGCCAAGCTCCGTCTTGGACAAGGATGTGGATCTGTCCCAAGGGGCAGGAACTCAGTGGTGGAAGGAGCTGGGGGCTTGAAGGGCTCTGCTGAGTTGGCATGTGACGCCATGGAAGGCAGCCGGGATGGGTGGGCTTCAAGGAAGCTGGTCTGACTTGGCTTGAATAAGAATCTCCTCATGGTCTGAGTCAGGTAGAGAGATACCTGTGTGGGCAGGAAGGTCCTTGAGGAAGCAAGTACTCAGTGGGTCAGGGCTGCCATTTCTTTCCTTCCTCCCTCCTTTCTCCCTTCCTTCTTCCCTCCTTCCCTTTCTTCTTTCTTTCCTCCCTTCCTTCTTTGTTTTGCAATTCTAGGGTTTAAACCCAGGATCTTGCACATGCTAGGCAAGTTTTCTGCCACTGAGCTGAATCCCCAGCCCTTTTAAAAACTTTTTTTGAGACAGTCTCACTAAATTACTGAGGCTGACCTCCAACTTGCGATCCTCCTGCCTCGGCCTCTCAAGGAGCTGGGATTACAGGTGTGTGCCACTGTGCCCGGCCTCAGAGCTCCCATTTTCAACCATCCCAGACCCACTGACCCCAAGTAAAGTAGCATCTGCACTGAACAGATAGATATTAATCAGGTCCTAAGGGGACCCTATTCCCCAGAGAAGCTATCCTTGGAGGTAAGGGGTAAGGAGCAGTGTGGTATGTCCAGCTTTGTGTATAACCAGGACCTAGGACCCAGGATCTGGTCCCCAGAGTTCAGGCACAGTGGCTGGCCCTCCTCAGGTCTCCTGGGCTATGGTATTATGTAGCTCTGAGCTTCCTGGACACCCCCTGTCCCCAGATCATGCCCTGCCTGGAGGCTGTCGCCTTGATCC
This sequence comes from Spermophilus citellus, assembly GCF_964194105.1. NCBI lineage: Eukaryota > Metazoa > Chordata > Mammalia > Rodentia > Sciuridae > Spermophilus > Spermophilus citellus. The sequence continues at coordinate 25,234,625 of NC_138199.1, read as the reverse complement.
TGCTTATCCTGCTGGTTCCAGACCCTCCTCGAGGAGCAGCTGAGAAGCAGGGGGAGAAGGCTGTGGGGACCCTGAGGAGCAGCTGGTGTGAGGACGTCAGATACCTGGGAAGAAAGCAAGTGTCCCTGTTGCCTGCTGCAAGCCACAAAAACCCTGTCTGTCTGCCCCAGCCTCCCTCTCTCCCTTTGGCCCTCCTGGTTGTCTCAATGTCCAAAGCCTCCTCCTCCTCTGAGCTCCACTTACCTACTGAGATGCCCCTTCATCACTCGGGACTCAGCCCTCATGGCCTCCCCATGCTAAAATGGGGCTGGACGGTGGACAGGTGGCACCAGGTCCAGCCTGGCCTCTGTTGCCCCCCCCCCCCAAGGGAGCCTGAGACTCGGAGCCTCACTTTCCTAGTTGATTCAATGGATATCTTTCTCCAGGCCTGCCTGCTCCTCGGGGCTGCTGGGAGCTCATTGCTCATCTCTCCCAGATGCATGGGGACACATCTTCCTCTCTCCCAGGCACCTTGGGGGAGGCAAAGGAGAGCCCACTGCAGTGGCAGGCCTCACGATCCACTGTCACGTCAACTCTCTTCATTCTAGAGCCATGAGACCCATTGAGGGGACTCCAAGGAGAAAGGGGGCAGGCGGGGGCAGCTGTCCTGGAGAATGTGATGTTGGGCTGGGGCCTCTCAGGAGGGAGTTGTAATCTGCAGAGGAGGGGAAGAAACAGCATGAGCCAAGGGTGTGGAGGGGGCTGAGCAGGGAGGCTCAGGAATGTTGGGGAGGCGAGAGCACAGAGTGCTTCTGGGAAGAATCTGGAAGCCAGGGCCTGCATACCTGGGCTGGGGGGGTGGTGGAGTGGAGAGGCCCTTTTGGCCCCAGCCCTCTCCCAACTTCAGTCAGGTTACTTCTCTTGCAGCTGGAGTTTTGTGTGGTCGACTCTCGGAGTGACATCCATGGCTTTTGTGACTGGAGCCCTGGGCTTCTGGGCCCCCAAGTTTCTGTTTGAGGCCCGTGTGATCCACGGGTGGCAGGTTCCTGATTTCCAGGAACCAGGAAGCAGCCAGGACAGGTGAGGGGCCTCTGGGAGGCTGGGACACTCAGCTCAACTCAGGACAATCTTGTTGGGGAGGTTCTCAGGAGGGTGTGAGCCCCCAGACTCGGTCTTTCTGGGCACAAGGTGAAGAGGGGAGGGCTTGGGGACCAGCTGGCAGGCGGGAGGTTTGTGTCTCACTCTGTGGGATCAGCTCTGCCACCCTGTGTGTCCTAGGCAGCTCCCTTGTCCTTTCTGGGCTGAAATCTCTGTCTTCCTCCTCTAGGGGCTGCTGTGGGACTCCTGAAGGCACCTGCAGAAAGGGGAATGAGGCTTTTGTGGGGAGTCTTGGGCAACCACCCTCCCGAGGGGCCTTAAGGATTTTCTCTGAGGTCACCCCATTATATGGATTGCAAATTGAGGCAGTAGAAGACCTCATTACAACTCTGACTTAGGGATTTCACCTGTGCCTTTGTTCATTCTCTGGCTCATTTGTGATACCCAAACCCCTGGGAAAGCTGTTGGGAGAGTGGGAGGGGCCATACTCTGTCCTCAGGGGATACCCTCTCACCTTCCTGCCTGGCCATCCCTCCTACGCTGCTGGGCTCCTCTCCTGTCCCCACCACCTCTGAGCCCATTCTCCAAGGATTCCTCCTCCTTGACACCTTCAGTCTTACTTCCTCTTCCTCTTCTCTGGCTGATGCTTTTCTGTCTCCTTGTGGCCCTGTTTTCTCTTGGATCCTGCCCCGCTCATTGCTTAGAATTCCTCATGGCTCTGTGCCCTTCCTTGGAGCTCCAGCCTCTGCCAAATGTACTTTTCCATAGAATGTTCTGGAAATTAGGACGTTTTGGGAGGCTATCATTCAGACTACTATAGTGGGCAGAAGGTCCTTGTGCTGGGGTCTATACAGACCTCAGATGTTAATGTACTTTCTTTGGTGCAGGAAGCTTCAGGATGCAAGATTCTGGCTTGCCACAGGGAGAACTTCCAACATTCAGAGCAGAAGTGGTCCAATGGCAGGGGCTGCAGGGGGAGGCAGTGAGTTTCCAATCCCTGGGGGCGGTGTGTAAGTGGAACTTGGACAGCTGCTTACCAGGGCTGCATAGAACTTGGCTCTGAGAATCTAGGATCCTGGGAAGGTCTTGTGTGTGTGGCAGGGCTTGGTGGCTGGGGCATGTGCTTTGGTTGCTTCTCTTGCTCAAGGGCTAATGGAGGGCCCCGGCCACAATGCCTGTTTGAATAATCAGTCCCAAGTTTCTCAGAGGTATTGGGAACCCACAGAGGCCGGCTCAGAGCAGGACTCAAGACGTGGGTGACATTCATCCGGGATTTGGGGGTCACTTGACTTGGCTGAGCCAGAGCTCTGCTAAGCTTCCGAGCCTGGGAAGTTTTGGCGAAGATCTTTAAGCTGTTCCAGGAACACACATGCCTCTATCCGGCAGGCAGAAGGTTGGGGGACACTGGCTCTGCCTTGAGAGGCTGTGTGACCTCAGGCAAGTTCCTGCCCTCTATGGGCGCCATACTGTCTCCCATACCCAGAGGGGATGGGGATAATCCTCAGCCTGTGGAGGGGCATTTCACAGAATATGTGTAGGGGGGAGGTACTTTTGTGGTCCTCATACACAGATCACATTCTTGCATCCTGGTGGCAGATCTGGAGTAATAACAGGGCCCTTGGCCATCCCACACAATTCTGGAATTGTTTGGATGTGGGAAAGAGATGTGGCCAGGCAGAGAAAGGGAGGTAGGGACAACGGAGCTCTAGGCCAAGGGAACAGTGTGGGCCAAGGCAGGGAAGCCAGGAGGAATAGAGTGAGTTTAGAGAATTCTCAGTCATTTGTGCAATGTGAGGGAGGGAGATGAGAAGGGAAGCTACACAGGTCAGCAGGGGCCAGTCCCCTAGGGCCATTGGTGCTGGCCAGAGACTTGCATAAGAGGACAGCAGAGAACCTCAAGGGGCTAGAAAGATCCTGGCTAGATTTGGGTTTCCAAGAGTTCATGCTGCTCACAGTCTCAGCTGTGCCTTTTTTGGGCATTGGAGGCATACTGGGGATTGAACCTAGGGGTGCTCTACCACTAAGCTACACCCCTGATCTTTTTATTTTGAAGCGGGATCTTGCACATTTGCTGAGACTGGTCTTGAACTTGCAATCCTCCTGCCTCAGCCGCCCAAGTAGCAGGGAATAATAGGTGTGTAACCCCATGTCTTGCTCAGCTATGACTTTGAGTTCCTTTAAAAAGTGTCTTGACAGGCATGGTGGTGGTATGCCTATAATCCCAGCAGCTCAGGAGGCTGAGGCAGGAGAATTGCAAGTTCAAAGCCAGCCTCAGCAACTTAGTGAGGACCTAAGAAACTCAGTGAGACCCTGTCTCTAAGTAAAATACAAAAAAGGGCTGGAGGGGCTGGGGATATAGCTCAGTTGGTAGAATGCTTGCCTTGCATGCACAAGGCCCTGGGTTCGATCCCCAGCACCAAAAACAAAACAAAATTAAAAGGACTGGAGATGTGGCTCTCTAGCATCCCTGGGTTTAATTTTCTGGTACAAAAAAAAAAAAAAAAAAGAATAGAAAAAGGTGGTTTGACTGAAGCAGGAGGGTGAAGATGGATACTCAATTCCTGGCTCTGCTGTTTATTAGCTTGGTAATCTTGGCCTTGACCTTTCTCAGCCCTGCCTTCTTCATTGTTCTCCTTAGAATCCTGGCAGGAAATCAGTGAGTTCCTTTGCTCAATGGATGTTTCTTGTCTTCTAGTCTTTGTGCTTCCAGCATGGAGTCAAGGAAGTAAACCAAACCTTGTCACTCTTCTCCGGGAATTCACAGGCGAGGAATTCCTGGAAAAGATCTTGGTAACAGAGATACAGAAAGTGAAAGTGTGATGGGAACTGATGGTGAAGGAATCAGCAAGGGAACAGGGAAAGGCATCCCCAAAGAGGGGGCATTTGTGATGGATCTTGAAGGCTGAATAGGAGTTCACTCTAGTGAAGGGTGTTCTAGATGAAGGAATGAAAGTACCAGGTGCGGAGTGGGGTGCAGATGGCAACCAGTTTGGAGGAAGAGGGAAACAGAATTGCACCTTTGGTCCAAGTGGGCTGGAGTCAGACCAGGAAGGACAGCATATGCCGCATGGAGTTGGGACCGAGTCTTGTAGGTGGGGAATTTCTAGCCGGAGGTAGGCAGAGTACAGTCAATCTGTGTTTTAGGAAGCACCCTCTGAGGGTCTGTATGGGCATTACTGTGAAGGGGCAGGTCTCCATAGTTGGGATGTACGGGGGTGGGGGTGGGGCAACTGGAGTGGACGTGGGTCTAGGAGTAGGAGGGAAAGACAATGTGGTCAGAAGGGGCTGCTTGATGGGTGTTCAGATGGTGAGTGGGAGGGTGGCATCAAGGAGGGAATGTGTGTATGTCCACAAGGGCTGGGTGTACCATAGGAGCTCGGTACAGAACATACACTTATCGCCATTCCTCTAACACTGGGGCCAGAGAAAGGTTTGGGCTACAGTGAGACTACAGAATTAAGATTTCTGAGTGGGGTCTTTTTTGGGTGGTAAGAGGGTAGAGAAGCTCTCTGGACATGAAGCACACTGGGATCTAAGGTGCTGGAGTGTTGGGCAGATCAACTGAATGGCCAGTGGCATCCCCAGGGGGAGACAGGACAGCAGGTGGGGGAGGGCAGGGGAGTACATGGATCTTTGATCTAGGTTCTGAAGCCTTAGGAGCATCATTTAGGAAAGAGGGTAAGGGGGAGATCTGGTCAAGGACCCATAGCCCCCATTCCCTGTTGGTGTCGGGTCATGCGTCTGGGCCAGGCAGCTAGACTGGGGCGTAAGGCAGGATGAAGTGCTAACTAAGCCCTTTCTGCTCTTTCCTGTCAGCCTGATCTTTGGAACACTGACCGTTGTGACTGGTATTATTGGTGTCATCCTGGGGGCAGAGGCTGCGAGGAGGTACAAGAAAGTCAATCCAAGGGCCGAACCCCTCATCTGTGCCTCCAGCCTGCTTGCCACAGCCCCTTGCCTCTACCTGGCTCTTGTCCTGGCCCCAACCACCCTCCTGGCCTCCTATGTAAGTGAGGGTCCCTGGGAGGTGGGTGGGGAGCCCCTGTGGACATGGGGGCACACTGCCAAATCTTTCTCTTTCCAGGTAGGTCTTGTTATCCCCATTTTACAGATGAGTAAACGGAGGCTTACCATGAGTTGCCCAGCTAGGAAGGGGCAGAACTGGCATTTGAACTGAAGGCTAGTGGGCTCTGGGGTTGTGAGTTTCTGTTGGATGATTTGATTTGAGATAGTGGGACACATCTGTTCCCGGGGCATGTTGTGAGCCCAAGGAGATAGAGGGTGATTCTCTTCAGGTTACAGATGAGGAAAGGGAGGTCGGGGTTGGTCACCACCATTGTGGACCTACTTGAAGGTTGACGATCATGATGACAGAAGGTTTTCCAAGTCCCTAATCATCTTGTGTTTATTCCTCTCACTAAAGGCACTATTCCCTCTTCAGCGTATCCCCAAATCCTTTTTTCTGCATGAGCCAACTTAAAGGTCACTTTCTCCAAAAATCTCCTCCGTCTGTCCTACCCTCACATCGGAATTCATGGTTCTTGCTTGGGCTTAGCCTGTGTTGGAGTTCCATCTGGGACTCAGTTGTGTGGGGCTGTATCCACAGACAGGGAGCCCAAAGGGCAGGGACCAGATCCCTGGGATTTCTGTGTGCATCAGGGTCCCTGGCTCCCTGCAGCCCTAGCCTTGCCTGTTATAAGAAGGGACCACTGATTGTGGGAAGATGGCACCAGTTCAGCTGCAACCAGGCTTTCTTCCTCTCCCCCAGTTCCACAGCCCTGGGTTCTGTCTGGCCCAGGGGTCCCCAGCCCAGACAGGGAGCTCATTATGTGTATCACAGGAGCTCACTATGGAAACGTTCATTTATCTCTGTTCCTTTTAGTACAGGGGGTCCAGGAAAAGAAAAGTTTTGGGTCAGAGTGGGATCCTAAAATTAAGATTTCTGAGTGGGGCTGTTCTGGTGGTGAGAGGGTGGAGAAGATCACAGGAGATGAGGCAGGCTGGCCCCCGAGCTGCTGGGCAGTGACATCCCTAAGGTGAGGCAGGACAGCAGGTTGGGGAGGGCAGGGGAGCACATGGATCTTTGATCAGAGTTCTGAGGCCCTAGGAGCATCACTTAAGAGGGAGGGGCCGGGGGAGGTCTGGTCAAGGGCCCATAGTCACATTCCCTGTAGATGTCAGATCATGCACCTGGGGCAAGCAGCTAGACATTGAGCCCTTGCACTTGTGCACCAAGTTCATTGAAAACGCTGGACTCAGATAGTGAGTTAACAATGGCGTTAGTGATTTCTCACCACCTTGGGTGAATCTCTCATCTGCGACAAGGTCTCCTCGTATTTCTAGTCAGTCGTGGACTGGTTCCATTTAAACCACAACTTGGGCTCTACTTCCAAATACAATGCTGTCCAGCCCCTGAAAATTATACCGGGTAGAGGGGGAGCTGCAGTCTTCTGTCTTGTTCCTTGTTCCATCTTCTGTCCCTCATCCCCATGATTCAGCCCCTCCAGGGCTGAGTAGGCAAGGAAGGAGGAGCAGAAATGGCCAAGGATTACTGATCATTTGCTGTCAGGGCCCTCTGTGTGGCATATGCCCAGACAATGGGCTTGGGGACACATTTTTATTTCTTGTTTGTGTGTGTGTGTGTGTGGGGGAGCCTTTGGCATTGACTTTGGCATCGCCCAATTCCTTGGTGCAAGTGTGGCCTTTCCAGCTGTACCCTGTGGCCAGGAGCAGCCGTGGAGAGTCAGGGAAAGAAACTGAGCCTGGTACAGTGGGCACTAATAAATGCCTTCATGCTTATTGACTGGGGTGGGGAGGGAAAGAGCCCCCGGCACCATCAGTTTTGACTGGTGGGAGCAGAGGGGGTCTGACCTCACAGAGTGAGGCCCAGGCAGATGGAGGGCCTGTCAAAGGCCTGTCCCTGATCAGCCAGCTGGAGCTACGGACCCCCTGCCAGCTCTGCTTCTGCCACTGTCTTGGTTGGCTCTGAGAATTTGCTCCTTGGCTGTGTATTGGGGACACAGCTGTCCCCCACCCTGTAGCCTGGCACATGTCCAGAGCTGGATGGCTCATCTAGAAATGACATTGAGTCTTGGCCGATGGAGCCAGCTGGACAAACTCTTCTCCAGCCCTGCCCAGGGGTGAGGGGCTGAGGGTCAGAAAGGTGATAGGGCCAGAAGGTGCCTATCCTCTAGCACCAGGAAGCTGCTCGATCTGCAGGATACCCAGTGCCACTGAGGCCCTGTGGCCAGGACTCCAGCCTCCATTGCCCTGTGGCTCTGTCTGTGTCTTTGCTGTCCAGCTAGACCTTCTGATTTGAGATTCAGGCTCCGGCTCCTCCCCCGACCAGCTATCATTCATAAAGCCCTTAACATCTGCCAGTTCCACTGTCTCCTGCCCACCCCCTGCACCCTTCCTGGGCTCATGCCTTGTGATCTTTCTCCAGGACTGCCCGGGAACTACCTTGTTGGTTTCTTTTCCTTCCTGCTCACCCACCACAATCTGTTCTTCCCACATGGCCAGGATGAGCTTTCTAACAACCATGGACCTTCCCTGCCCCCAAGCCTTGTATGGCTTCCTAGTGCCTCTGAAATTAGGCCCACCTCCTTCAAAGTCCCTCATGAACTATCTTGACAACCTTACTGGCCTTCTCCCTCTGTGGCAGTCCTGCCTCCTAATTCCTAGGACATGCTTCATGCTTCCTCCTTCCATTGTTCCCCAGTCCAGTCCCCTCTTCATAAGCCCAGATGGCCCTGGGCCTGTGAGGGTTTAGCACTATCTCTCATGGAGCCTTCCCTGAGCCCTGCCTGACCCTTCCCCTATCCTTAGCACCATCTTCCTTGTGTCACGGTTCCTGGGCTCTGACCCTCTCCCAACCCCAACCTGGGAGCTTTAGGAGGGTCCAGGTCTGGTTCTGCTCTTTCTTAGCACTCCAGCCCAGAGCATAATGTCAGGCACGCGGAGGTGGGGGCAAATCACGGCTGGTTGAATGATACGCTATTTACATGCATTTATTTATCCAATAGACATTTATTGAGGGTTGATTCAGTGGTTTCCTAGTTGAAATGCTGCAGATATAGCAGTGAATACAATAGATCAAAACATCTCTTGTTTACAGAATGTACATTCTAGTTGGGGGAAGTAGGTGAACAAGAGGTGTAAGTAAAATTTATGATATTTCAGGTGATAAATGCATAGGATACAAGTAGAGTGGAGGGGTTGGGGCTGTAGCTCAGTGGTAGAGTGCTTGCCTCACAGGTGTGAGGCCCTGGGTTCGATCCTCAGCACCACATAAAAATAAACAAATAAATAAACATTTTTTTTAAAGTAGAGTGGAGAAGGGAATAGGGAGTGTGTGAATGTTAGGGGGAGAGGACCAAAATTTTATATAGTATGGCCAGAAAGGGCTCACTGAGAAGGCGATCGATTTATTTATTTATTTATTTATTTATTTATTTATTTATTTTTGGTACCAGGGATTGAACCCAGGGACACTTAACCACTGAGTTACATCCCTAGACCCTTTTTATATTTTATTTAGAGATAGGGTCTTGCTGAGTTGCTTAAGACCTTGCTAAATTGCTGGGGCTGGCTTTGAACTCACAATCCTCCTGCCTCAGCCTCCGGAGCCACTGGGATTACAGACATGCACCAACATGCTTGGCAGAGAAGGTGATTATTATTGTTAATTTTGCCGTGCTAGAGATCAGACCCAGGTCATTACACATGCTAGGCAAGCATTCTGCCACTGTGCTCAGCAAGGAGGAAACTGTGGTTAGTGTGGAAAGAGAGGGAAGAGAGGGAGGTGAGTACTGATGGGGGTCATATCACGTTAGGCCTGTGGACATTGATTGATATATGTTTAACCAACCTTGCATTCCATGTGGGGTATATTCTTCCCTTGGTTATGGTGTGTACTTTTTTTAAAAAATATTTTTTTAGTTATACATGAACACAATATCTTTATTTTGCTTATTTATTTTTATGTGGTGCATAGGATCAAACCCAGGGTCTCACACGTGCCAGGTGAGTGCTCTACCACTGAGCCACAATCCCAGAAACAAAAACATAATTGTTTTTATGTGATTATTAGTCTTTTTTTAAATCTGGATTATTAGTCTTTTATTGAAGATTTTTGCATCTACATTAAACAAGGGCTATGGGGCTATTGGGAGATATATTTGCATCTATATTCCTATCTCTTTGTCTGATTTTTGTATCAGGGTAATGGCCTCAGAATGAGTTGGCAAGTGTCCCTTCCTTCTCTGTTTTTTTTGGAAGAGTTTATGAAGGATTTGTGTTAATTCATCTTTAAACATTTGGTAGAATTCACCAGTGAAGCCATCTGGTTCTGGGCTTTTGTTTGGGGGATGTTTTTTGATTATGAACTCAATATTTACTTGTTATAGGTCAATTCAGATTTTCTATTTCTTCTTGAGTCTGTCTCAGTAATTTGCATCTTTCTAAGAATTTGCATATTTAATCTAGATTAATCTGATTTCTTGGCACACAATTGTTCATAATATTTCCTTATAATTCTTTTGATTTCTATAAGGTCGGCAGTTATGTCCCTTCTTTCATTTAAAAAAAAATTTTTTTTGGTTGTAAATGGACACAATACCTTTATTTTATTTATTTATTTTTATGTGGTGCTTGAGGATAGAATTCACTGCTTCACACGTGCCAGGCAAGCACTCTTCCACTGAGCTACAACCCCAGCCCCCTCTCTCATTCTTGATTTTTTGTAATATGACTTCTCTCTCTCTCTCTCTCTCTCTCTCTCTCTCTCTTTTAAAGAGAGAGAGAGAGAGAGAGAGAGAGAGAGAGAATTTTTTTAATATTTATTTTTTAGTTCTCGGCGGACACAACATCTTTGTTTGTATGTGGTGCTGAGGATTGAACCTGGGCCGCATGCATGCCAGGCGAGTGTGCTACCGCTTGAGCCACATCCCCAGCCCCCCTCTCTCTTTTTTTTAATGTGTCAGCTTAACAATAGTTTGTCAATTTTGCTAATCTTTTAGAAAAACCAACATTTGGTTTCAGGAATTTTCAATTGTTCTTTTTTTTTTTTTGGCTTCTGTTTTGTTTGTTTTTTGGGTGGTGCTAGGGATTGAACCCAGGGCCTTGTGCATGCAAGGCAAGCACTCTGCCAACTGAGCTCTATCCCCAGCTCTTTGGCTTCTATTTAATAGAATTACCCTGACTACTGTGTTGAGAGTAGACTGAGGTCAGGGCTGAGGGCAGAAGCAGAGAGGTCAGGAGGTATTGATGTGCTGCAGGTAAGAGTCGATGGGACTTGGGCCAGAGTGGCAGCCATGGAGAGGGTGAGAGGGGTTGGGTTATGGTGGCATGTTTTAAAGTAGAGCTATCAGAATTTTCTGATAGTGGGCTGGGGATGTGGCTCAAGCAGTAGTGCGCTCGCCTAGCATGTGTGCGGCCCAGGTTCGATCCTCAGCACCACATATAAACAAAGATGTTGTGTCCGCCAATAAATAAATAAATAAAAACATTTAAAAAAAAGAATTTCCTGATAGTTATTTATTGTTGTTGTTGGCCTTGCATATACAAGGCAAGCAATTCTTTTTTTAAAAAAAATATTTATGTCTTTAGTTTTTAGGTGGACATAGTATCTTTATTTCACGTTTATGTGATGCTGAGAACCGAACCCAGTGCCTCAAGCACACTAGGCGAGCGCGCTACCACTTGAGCCACATCCCCAGCCCACAAGGCAAGCAATTCTTTATGATTTTTTTTAAATATTGTTTTTTAGTTGTAGATGGACACAATACCTTTATTTTATTTATTTATTTTTTATGTGGTGCTGAGTATTGAATCCAGGGCCTCGCCCAGGCTAGGGGAGCGCTCTTCCGCTGAGCCCCAGCCCCAGCCCCTAATTCTTGATGATTCTGATGTGGGGAACGAGAGAAAGAACAGTCACAGGTGAGTTCTGCAATATTGCTCTGAGCTGCTGGAAGGAGGGAGAGGCTGTTATCTGAGATAGGAAAGTGAGTTGGAGCAGCAGGTTTTTGGGGAAGATCAACAGCTTGGTTTGTATATTCTGAGTTTATGTTGGAGGTTGACGTCCCATTGGAGGTGTTGGTACAGAGCTACATATAGCCAGGCACGATGGTACATACCTATAATCCCAGTGATGTGGAACAGTGAGAGAGGAGGATCACAAATTTGAGGCCAGCCTCAGCAGGTTAGTGAGACCCTTTCTCAAAAAAAAAAAAAAAAAAAAAAAAAAAAGAAGCCTGGAGACATAGAGTGCCCTTGGGTTTAATCCCCAGTACCTGCCCCAACACATGAGTTAGATGCAGGAGGAGGCTGAGGTCCATAGGACACGGCATCATCCCTAAAATTTCAATGGGTAGAAATTGGTTGCAGGCCATTATGATGAATGTCATCAGGTTTTGGAGGGTTACCGGAGTCAGAATTATAGAGGGTGTCCAAAAGGGACTGAGGATTTGGCTTTTGTCAGCCTTCAAAATAGGAAGAGTCATGCTAGCCTCTTCTATTCATCCATTTATCCACTCATCCATCCATCCATCCATTCTTCCATCCCATCCATCTCCCTCCCTCTATCCTTCTTTCCTTCTGTCTATCCTTCCAATCCATCCAACCTCTCAGATCATAGGAACCAAGGTTGTGCACTGTGTCTGTTGCTGCAGCAGCCAATCTGGGGAAATAGTCTCCAAGACCTTCTTGGGAAGGTGCATGGGAGGGTGTGCATGTTCGCCAGTGTGTGCATGCATCTAAGTGTGAATGTATTCAAGTTCATGGATAGAACTGGGTACCCGTGTGCTCTTGTGTGTATATATTGCCAAGTATGTGTATATTTATGCTAACTATATAGTGTGTACATGTATTTACCTTAATTTGTGCATATGTATGTACACAGTGTGTGTGAGTGTGTCTACATGTGCTGTTTTGTATACATGTCTGGGCATGCGTGTGCCCATATATGTGTATCAGATTATGCAGATAATGACATGGGATGAGTGTTCACTTGTTTGTATATAATTGAATACAGCTTTTCTCTGGCTACTTTTGTGGCTATAACTACCTTGCATGGGAAGGAGGGGTTTTTGCTGGCACAGTGTCTGCTCCCAAATTTCCTAAAGTAGGGGCTACATTGTGGGGCATGTTTCATGGAAATGAAGTTTTCTGAGCATTATGAAGTCTGGTCTGGGGCCTTCCCTGGGGGAGCCCAGGCCCTGTGGCTCACCTGCAGGTGTGGAGGGTTCCGTCTCTTCTATCTTTCCAGTCCTCTTGGCAAGGGAAATGGACTTCCCGGCTGTTAATTAGGATCCAGACACATGCGCAGCAGGTCTTGGCTCACACCCTTTCTCCCTGGCCTTCTTCCCAGAGCTGTTGCCCTTCAGAGGAGAAGGGGTTTGCACTTAAGCTCAAGGCAGGGGCTCCACACTGTTGCTGGCCTAGTGGCTGGAGGATGTGGCTGAATGTTGGTTGGTAGTCCCATTTTTGATGGGCTGTGTGTTTAAGATGGAGTGACCAGAGTTGAAGCACAGGGAGGGAACATTCATAAGGAGACCGAAAGACCCAGATGTCATTTCTGCTTCTTCACTTGCTAACCATGTGACCTAGAGCAAGATCTTGACCTTGCTGAACCTCAATTTTCTCAGCAATAAAATGAGAGCTACTTGGTTTCATTGAAGAGATAAATGAACTTTCAAACCTGTTCTAATTACTATAGTTATGTAAGAAAACTTGATGGCTCAAATCAACAAAACATTTGTTTTGATCACAGAATTTTAGTTTAGGCAAGGCTCAACTGGGGGCAGGAGAGGATGTCATCTTTTTTCCACTTGATCTTAGTGAGGCACGTTGGGGGTCTAGGTTGGATCATCAAAGGCTGGGGATGTCTGGCAGTTGATGCTGGCTACTTGCTGGGAACTTTGCTGGAGCTATTGGCTGTAACACCTAACCTGGGCCTCTCCATGTGGCCTGGGCTTCCTCACAACATGGTGGCCAGATTCCAAGGACTAGCATCCTGAGATAGAAAGCCAGGTGAATCCATATTGCCTTATATGACCTACCCAGGAAAGTCACTCTTGAAAGTGACATTTTTACTGTATTCTATTCTTTGCTTAAGTTAACAGAGTAAGGAAATGGAAATAGACTCCACCTTTTTTTTTTTTTTTAGTACTGGGGATTGAACCCAGGGGTGCTTTACTACTGAGCTACCTCCCCATCCCTTTTTTTTTTTTTTTTTTTGAGACAGGGTCTCACTAAGTTGCTGAGGGTATCCTTGAACATGTGATCCTCCTGTCTCAGCTGGCTTGAACTCCATATTTTTATGGGAAGATTGGTGATCTGAAAAAGCATGCAGAACTTGAAATATTGTAGTGGCTATCTATGGAAAATAAAGTCTGACAAGTGCCACAGGGGCACCTTGTCCCCCTGTGCTCTAGGTCCTGTTGAGGTCTGACCTCACATGGAAAGATATCCGTCATGTGATCAGGAAACCCACCAGGTATGGGTCTCTAGTTTCATGCCGCTCCTCAGGTCATCTGGAGGCTAAGAGCTCACCTTCAAACCCTGGCTCAGCCTCCTGGGCAGAGGAAATAGTCATATCAGAGACCTCGAGGGGCAGAGCAAGGTAATAGGAAAGCAGTTCTCTACCAGGAGGAGCAGCGACACTCACTCTTTTTTTTTTTTTTTTTTTTTTTGGTGGTGGGGGTACCAGGAGTTGGACTCAGGGGCACTCAACCACTGAGCCACACCCCAGCCCTATTTTGTATTTTCTTTAGAGACAGAATCTCACTGAGTTTCTTAGTACCTCGCCATTGCTGAGGCTGGCTTTGAACTTGTAATCCTCCTGTCTCAGCCTCTCAAGCTGCTGAGATTACAGGCGTGCACCACCACGCCTGGCAACATTCACTCTTCTGTCAAATATGTCCAAACACCTGTTAGGCACGGTTCTAGGCACTGGGGTGACAGCACTGAACAATACATGCAAAAATGTGCACAAAATAAAATAGATATGTAAATAGTATGTGGGATGAGGATGGGTTCTGTGGAGAATAACAGAGCAGGGAAAGGGGACAAGAGTGATGGGGGCAAGGCGTCAGGGAGCGCTCGCTGTGACATTGACATTTCAGTGGCAACCAGAAGCATGTTAAGGAAGGAGTCATTAGGATGTGGAATTGGAGGGGGGAAGAACCCTCTATGGAAAGGGAACAGCAGGTGCAAAGACCTTGAGAAAAAAAGCATGACTGGTGGGGTTGAGGAAGTGTGGCCGGTGGGCTGAGCCAGGAAGGAAGAGAGGCAGTGAGGGCAGGGGAGATGGTAGTGGGGGAGAGAGGGCACAGACTGTGAAGGGCCTTGTATGCATAATGACATTGAATGGCTCCAAATGTGAGTGAATCCAGGTGTGGCAGCGCATGCCTGTAATCCCAGAGGCTCAGGAGGTTGAAGCAGGAGGATCGCAAGTTCAAAGCCAGCCTCACCAATTTAGTGAGGCCCTAAGCAACTTAGCAAGACCCTGTCTCAAAATAAAAGATAAAAAGGGCTGTGGATGTGGCTCAGTGCTTAAGTGCTTCTGGGTTTAATCTCTAGTACCAAAGGGGGGAAAAAATGAGTGACATGGGAGATCATTAGTGGTGCAGAGCACAGAAGTGAAATGATTTGATTTATGACTGTATCAGGGATCTATTGCTATATAACAAATCGCCCCAAAATGTGGTGATTTAAAACAGCTACTTATTATTTCCTTTGATTCTGTGGTTGGCATGACAGTTCCTCTGCTGGTTCTGCTCTCATGTGGCCACCTTGGCCAGGGTTGTTTGGGCTGAAGTGTCCAGGCTGATGGCCTCAGGTCAGGCTGTTGGCTGAGGCTCCTTGGTTCTTCTCCATGGGGTGTCTCCTCCTCTGTGAGGCTGGACTGGCTGCCTCACATGGCCGTCTCAGAGCAGCATGGTAAGAAGGCAAAGTGGAAGCTACAGTCTCTCAGGCCCAGACCAGGAGTGGAACAGCATCACTTCCACCTTTATATATGGACCAAGGCAAGGTGTAGGCAGGCCAGCCCAGGTTCACCGTAGGAGGGGACAAACCAAGGTGTGACTGTGAAGTGGTCTGATTAATTGGGACCATTTTGTAACTAGAGGCCGCGTGGTTGAATGGGATCTCTCTGGCTGCTGTGTTGAGAATAGAAGGAAAAGTGATAAATGTAGAAGCGGGAAAACCTGTTAGGAGGTTTGCTAATAATATAGGCCAGAAACGGCTGTGGTTTGGACCAGGGTCCTTGTGGAGAAAGTATGGAGAAGTGGTCAGATTTTTTATATATTTTGGAAGTGAAATGGACAAGATTTCCTGACACATCAGGTGTGTAGTCAGGAGAGGGTGGAGGGTGACTCCATATTTTTTGACCTGAGCAACTAGAAACATGGAGTTGCCATTTACTGAGATGGGGAGACTATGGGAGAGGCAAGGTGGTTATTTAAAAGCTTTTTTTTTTTTTTGGAAGGGGTGGATTTAGAGTTCCATTTTTAGACACATTAAATTTGGGATGCTTCCTAGGACATCCGACTGGAGACATTAAGAAAAAACTGGATGTGTAGGAGAGAGGTCTACATGGACTATTTAAAACCAGGAGACTGAATGAAGCTACCCAGGGAGTAAGAAAAAAAAGGAGCCCTGAGGATTAAACTCTGGGCATTCACAAGTGGAGGATGTGAATGTAGAGTGTCATCATAGTCAAGTCGAGGGTTGGGACAACAACTCAGGCTACCACACTGTATCAAATTATCTCTCTCTTGGGGCTGGGGATGTGGCTCAAGCGGTAGCGCGCTCGCCTGGCATGTGTGCGGCCCAGGTTCCATCCTCAGCACCACATACAAACAAAGATGTTGTATCCACCGAGAACTAAAAAACAAATATTAAAAAATTCTCTCTCTCTCTCTCGAAAAAAAAATTCTCTCTCTCTCTCTCTATGTATATATATATATATATATATATATATATATATACACACACACACACACATATATGTTTATTTATATATTATATATATTACATATTTTTTATTTGGGGGAAATTAAAAAATTAAAAAAAGGAAAAGAAAACTCCCCCCAATTATCCATATTTCTGTCTCCTAGACCTAACTATGTTTAATATCTTGGCCTATTTGCTTCTATGTATATATTTCATTAGGAGACCATCAATCTGTATGTGTCTTTCTATAGAAAACACAGGTTTGTGGTTCGTTGGAAATACTTTTACTAAAATTGGGTCATATGGTAGTGTCATTTTGAAGAACAGATTTTTTGAGGACAAGCATCTAATCCCAGCAAGTCGGGAGGCTGAAGTAGGAGGATCACAAGTATGAGGCCAGCCTGGGCAATTTAGTGAGACCCTGTTTCAAAATTTTAAAAAGGGCTATGGGTATGGCTCAGTGGTAGAGCACTTGCTTAGCATGTATCAGGCCCTGGATTCAATCTTCAATATTGGAAACAAAGAATAAACAGATTTACCAAAATAAAATTCATAAATAACACACAATTCATCCTTTTAAAGTATACAGTTCAGTGGCTGCTAGTATATTCACAGAGTTGTGTAACCATTACCACATCAATTTTATTTCATTTTGAGACAGGGTTTTTCTTTTCTTTTTAAGTTGTAGATGGACACAATACCTTTATTTTACTTGTTTTTATTTTTATGTGGTGCCAAACCCAGTGCCTCATGCATGCTAGGTAAGTGCTATACCACTGAGCCACAACCTGAGCCCCTCTTTTTTTGGGGGTGGGGGGTACTGAGGATTGAATTCAGGGGCACTCAACCACTGAGCCACATCTCTAGCCCTATTTTGTATTTTATTTAGAGACAGGGTCTCACTGAGTTGCTTAGCACCTCGCTTTTACTGAGGCTGGCTTTGAACTCATGATCCTCCTGCCTCAGCCTCCTGAGTCACTGGGATTACAGGTGTGCACCACCGTGCCCGACTGTGACATGGCTGAGTAGCTGGGACTACAGGTGTGTGCATGCCACTGCACCAACTACATCAGTTTTTTCATCGCCCCAGAGAGAAACTTGATCCCCATTAGTAGTCACTTCCCATCTCTACCCAATCTATCCTCCCCACCCCAGCCCTAGGCAACCACTAATCTACTTCTGTCTTTATAGATTTGCCTATTAGAGACAGTTCATATAAATAGGATCATATAATATGTTTAATTAATTTTCATGAGTCTACTGAAAGAAATTGCAGTGAGATCAAAAGAAATGCAAATAAATTGTATAGCTTTGGATTTAGGAATCCCAGATATGAAAGAGAATGCCATACCTCCGTCCTTCCTTCTTCTCCCCACAACCTCCTGATTTTTGTTCGTTATATTTTATTTTTGAATTTTCTACAGTTTTAACATTCACAATCTGTTCTCTATATATAATCCTTGGAGTTGTTTGACAGTGGTCCCATATTTAGATTCAATGCTCATTACCAGTCTGTTACACAGATTCTCCATTCCTGAGTTTATTTTGCTTCAACCCTTAACTGGGTAAATTTTGTGGCTAAATGGTTTAAGACAGTTTGGGGCTCCTTACTTGAATGTCTAACTGGGTGTAATATTCTCAAGTCACCCTTTTCTTTCCCTCTTTAATTTGTAAATATTTGCTTTGCTGTCTTCTGGTATGGACAATAAAGTTAGCCTGATTTTTAAAAATCCTTTACTTGATTCAGTTTTTACATCTGCAATACTGGAAGATTTCATTATTTATTCTTGAAGCTCG
Source organism: Spermophilus citellus (assembly GCF_964194105.1). NCBI lineage: Eukaryota > Metazoa > Chordata > Mammalia > Rodentia > Sciuridae > Spermophilus > Spermophilus citellus. The sequence continues at coordinate 25,216,796 of NC_138199.1, read as the reverse complement.
ATAGCTTAGCTAGTATATTAGTCATCTGTTGCTGTATAACAAATAACCCTAAAACCCAGCAGTATAAAACACCACTCATAGGCTGGGATTGTGGCTCAGCGGCAGAGCCCTTGCCTCACAAGTATGAGGCACTGGGTTCCATCTTCAGCGCCACATCAAAATAAATAAATTAATTAAGTAAAGATATTGTGTTCCTCTACAACTAAAAAAAAAAAAAAAAAAAAGAAAGAAACAAACAAACAAAAACCAACACCATTCATTCATTATCTTACAATTTCTGTGGGTCAACAATCCAGGGTGGAGGATATAGCTTATTAGAGTCTTCTGCTTCATGATCTTCCTCAAGACCACAATTGAGGTGTTGGTTCAGAGTCTGTGGTTTCATCTGAAAGGTCATCTGGGGAAGGATTTTCTTCTACCCTCACTCTGCTTTTATTGGCAGCATTTGGACCTTTGGGTGGAGCCTCAGTTCCCTGTTGGTTTTTGGCTGGATTCTGCTCTCAGTTCCTTGTTACATGAGCCTCTTTATTTTGGCGGGGGAGGACTGTTGGGGATTGAACCCAGGGCCTCTGCATGCTAGGCAATACTCTACCACTGAGCTACACCCCCATCCTGGACCTTTTTCACATGGCATGCAGGCTGAGAAGACTATAAAGGGGTCTATTAAAAAGGAAGTCATAGTCTTTTTTATAACCTAACCACTGAAGTGATTTCCCCTCACCTTTGCTGGATTCTACTTATTCAAAGCAAGTCATTAGATTCCGCTGACTCTCAAGGGAATTGAGGTCTGAAGCTACTCACCACCGCCAGGAGATGTCTCCATGTTAAATATTCCATATCATGTCAAAATTTCCTCATTACAGGGTTCTTCCTATCTGTGAATCAAAATCGAGAACCCCTGCTCCCATTTTATCTCTTTGAATATTTCATAGGTTTATGGGTCATGTTTTTTACTTATGTTGGATTGTGACCAGGACTAGGGTGAGGCAAGCAGACATCTAGGGAGCAAAATTTAAGGAGGCACTGACTCCCAGATGCCGATCTGGTCCTGCTGCCCCTGAGAGTAGGTGCCTCCTCAATTTTGTGCCCGAATGCCTGGCGTGTCTGACCTGAATCCCAGTGCTGGTCATCTTTCTGTCTTCTATATGACTTCTTTCTTTGTCTTTTTAAAAACTGCCAGTCAATGAGATTATTCCCAGCCTTTTATCTCTGTCAGTTGTTCTACTTTCATCAGTATCTATTCCATTTCTAGCTATTTTAATTGATTCATTTTGTAATGATGTTGTTCACTGTTTTGCTCCTCCATTTATTTCCTTAGGCCTGCAGTCTCCCTTTATGACTCATCCTATCGAATGATTGTTTTATCTTGGAGTGCTTTCTTCATTGGGTTAATATTCCTATTACAGTGTTCTATAGTTTGAAGCAATTATAGGGAATGTCCTCTGCTCCTTCTCCTGTCCTCTCTCTTCTAGGCTGAATTCTGTCTGCCTCCCTCCCTCTTCCTCTCTCCTTCCCTCCCCTCCTTCTTTCCCTCCCTCCCCTCCTTCTCTACTCTTCCTACCTCACATGCCCGGTGCTTTCCCCTGACCTGGGTGTGGGCAGCTGTGCTCAGACCCTGCTTTGGCTTTGCTGTAGTGTGAGCCATTCATTGTCCCTGACTGTCATCCAGCTTCTCCAGGACCATTCTCTTCTGCAAAGGGCTATATTTTAAGAGTTGAACATTAGGATCTGTGGACTTTTCTGTCGCCTGGGGGAATTGTAGGGCTCGGGCAGGCAGCAATGAGTCTTTGTTAGAACACCTGGGCTCTGCTCTCTCTTCTGGGATTTAGGTAAATGCTGTGTATAACAGGGTTCTTGCTGCTTAATTGCTGGGTGCATCCCCTTCTGGGATGGTGGCTGCCCTCAGGCCTGGAATGGAGGCAGTGTCATTGTTCCCCGTTCTCCATTTTCCATTTTACCCTTTTCTCCCCAGCAGCTTTTCCTGCTGGTTTTCTATTAAGGGCACCTACTCAGTTTGTTTCCCTCCAGGTAGGAGAGTTGTTGAGGGCTTTGGGAGGGGAATCTAAGAAGGGCTAAGCTGCAGAGTCATCTCTCTTTTTGCTTGCATGCCAATATTTAATGTTTATTTCATTAGATTTAGTTCTTTCCTTTGGTAAAAAATTTCTTTTTTTCCCCTAACTTACTTTTTTTTTTTTTTTTTGCTTCTGGAGAGAAGGAAAATTCCTGATGAGATTTCCATCTTTTGTCTTTATCCTCGAGTGGCCCCAGATGACCTTTGAGACCCCTTCAAGCCCAAACTTGATCATGACTCTGAGTTCCCTCCTTGCCCAAGGTGGTGGGGCCCCCCCACTACTGGTGTAGAGCTGGTGTGGCTGTCAGTGGGGTCTCTACATTTGGGAGGGGTGCTGCTTTCTCAGTCCTGAAGACCTTGAGCAAGGACTTGGAATCTGTTCCCAGGGGAGTTTGTGAGATGGTTGTCAGGGATCAGCCGGGATGTGTGTCTGCCGTAGCTATGGTTGATGGTCAGCAGAGGATTCAGGGGATTTTGCTTTGGGTTCTGCTCCCTGGCCCCTGAGGTGAGACTCACAGCAGGATTGTGTGAGAGTCCTAGCTCCTGGGAGCTCTCTTATCCCTTCCCAGATGTGGGCCTCACAGAGGGACTTCCTAGATAAGCTCTTTTTCTCTTGCTTTGTGGACTGAAGTAAGCAGGCCTTACCAGGGACTGCCTCAGAGGGGCTGAGAGAGGCCCACCTGCCCTTCTGGTGAAGGCGCCATCTCCCCACCAGAATCTAGTGAGTATGTCTTACATGGGCAATGTGATCCACCAGGAGAGCCCATGATCCTAGCAGAAGTCCCCAAAGCTGTTTTCCCTTCACGGTGTCACTCCCCACCTGCCTGTCTACCAGATTATTGAGCTGATGCCCCTGGAAACCAGGCAATACCCTTGTGCCCTGATGCCAGTCCCCGCAATTACAGGTTGGCAGGCCTCAGGCTGAGCGTGCCAGCCCGAGAAACAGCTTGCTGGCGGCCAGTCGATGCCCTGGGGCCTGTGTTCTGACTGGTCCTTAAGAGGGGAGGATCCAGTCTCAGGTCTGTCTCCCACACCATGAGTTCATGGGGGACACTGTCCAACTCCCTTTCCATCAGGGGCCTAGAATCCATTCTTTGCAGTTCAGAGGTCAGTTACTGCCCAGTTGGAAGCCTGAGATGGACCAAGGTTGAAGACACTGGCTCTCCACCTCCCAGGGCTGACTCTTCTCCGGGACAAGTGCTCTATTTTCCCTCCATGCTCCCTCCGCATGTCTGCCTTTGTGTGCAGACGTGCATGCTGTGAACTGTGTACGGGTGAAGGTATTGATGTGTGTATGATCGTGTGCACGAGTGTGCATGAGTGTGAGGTCATGAGCACGGTTTTACATGCCTTGCTATCTATGCCTCTCATGAAACCACAACTATTCATGGGAACATGTGAGGGGCTGTTTTTTTGCAAATGCACCCAGCAAGCCTGTGTACTTTAATTTTAGTATTTAATAACATCACTGCCTGATTTATGCCCTTGTTGTGTACATGGGTATGTGTGTGTGTTTGAAACCAGGTCTCCCTTTGTTGCCCAGACTGGTAATGAACTCCTGGGCTCAAGTGATCCTCCTGCCTCAGCTTCCTGAAAAGCTGAGAGTATAGCTAGGCCACCATGCCTGACACCATACATTCTGATATTTTATTTTGTGGTACTGGGGGTTGAACCCAGGGATGGTTGAACCCACTGAATTATATCCCCAGTCCTCTTTTATTTTTTATTTTGAGGCCAGGTCCCGCTAAGTTGCTTAGGGTCTTGCTGAGTTGCTTCGGCTGGCCTCGAACTTGTGATCCTCCTACCTCAGTCCCTCCCAAGTAACGAGGATTACATGCATGTACCATTGCACCTGGCCTCAGTCCTTTTTTAATTTTTTATTTTGAGACAGGGTCTCACTAAGTTGCCCAGGCTGGCTTTGAACTTGTGATCCTCTTGCCTCAGACTCCTGAGTAGCTGAGATTATTGATATTTTAACTGTCATCCCTGCTACCTGCATACATGCGTACCCGTGGTGGGTGAGTTTTGTGCCTATCTCCCAGGTTATGGGTGTTGGTGTGTGTGCAGATGTAAGTGGACATGTGTGCTGAAACTTGTGTGCATATGTCCGAGGCCTTGCATATGCTTGCAAGTGTCAGTGAATGCTTGTGTCCATGCGTATGTGTGAGTCCGTGCACAGCCTCTCTGGTGGGGAATGACTAAGGCCAGAGATATTCGTCATCGCTGACCCAGCTGGAGGGGGAAATCCTCTGAATCTGGACGGGCAAAGGCCAGGGACTCAGGCTCAGCCTGTTTCTCAGGCCCCAGGCTGTGTTCCCAGGCCCTATTGCCCAGGGGGGACTAAGTCAGGGTACAGGGAAGCCACACAGGCTCCGAGGAGATGAAAGCAGAGTCAGATTTCCCTTTTGGAAGTCCCCTCCAGGGCTGGTGTCTGGAGGGATGGTGGGGTCTGGGAAACCGCGCCTAGGCCAGGCCAGCAGCAGTGGCTGGAGGAGGGGGCAGGTTCAAGGCACATCTAGGATGCAGAATGGCCAGGAGTCGGTGACTGCAGGGGTGGGAGGGGGAGTGAGGCACATAGGATCGCCCTGGCATCTGGCCTGGGCTCTCCCTGCCCATCCTGCCCACTGTCCTCCTCCCCTGAGCTAGAGAAGAAGTGTTTTAGAAGTTTGCTGGCATCCAGTCTGTGCGTGTGTCCTGGCTGGCTCAGCCATGCTGGGCAGGGACCATGATGTGGTGGGTTGCGGGGAGTGGCAGTACAGGGAGAAAAACTTGGGAGTCAGTGTGAAGTGCCCAAGTGTGGGATTGACCAGGCCCTTTTTGATTGTTTGTTTTGTTTGTTAATTGAGGACCTCAAGCCTGAATCGGTCATGGAAGTCAGTGAACCAGGACCTGATTTGCACTCTGCCTGTAGAGACCACAGACATGTGCAGCGAGCCCACAGTGTCAGGAACACAGTCTGTTAGTGCCATAGGAGCCCGGCTAGGCCTCTGGGACCCCTGTCATCATTCAGTCAGGGAAACCAGGCCTGAGGGTCTCCCGGCAGTCAGGGTGGGGCTGGGGCACCAGACACCCCAGAGATCACACCCATTGATTGCAGATCCCCTCCTCCAGCCTAGGTGGCCTGCCTCAGGAGCCTCTGTAATTACGGGATTAGAGAAGGCTGCCTCTCCCTGGCCGGCCCTTTGCCCCTCAAAGCCGCAGAGTGGAGCTGAGGATTTGGTGGCTTCGTGCCGGTTTCCAGGTGTGTCTGAAGAAACCTGGCATCCTTGTGCGGCTTGTTCAGCCTGAAAGGCCCCATTGTGGCTGCAGCCTCCCTCGGATCGGCTCTATTTTGGGGTCAGGATCCACCCTGCTCCAGCTGGAGGAAGGAAAAGGTGTATTTCAGTATGTCCTGTGGGTGTGGAGGGGACAGGGGAGGGACAGCCACCCAGCACGGGGAGGCTGGTGTCTGGCCTGTGTGGAGGGAGAGGTCACAGAGGTAGCCTGAGGCATGAGGAGAGGAGAGCTTTGGTGGCCCAGGTGGAGGTGGCCCCGATGACATTGCAGGGAGGGTGGGTGTGAGGTGGGCCAGGCTTTCATGTGGCCCCAGGAGGCAGGGTTGGCAGACCCTGTCAAGCTGGAATGCTGGCTGGAGGCCTGCCTGGGCCCCACCTGAGACCCGCCCTCCAGCCACTTCCTGATTCCCACCACTGTGGGTGCCCAGCCCATGTCCTAGGCCCAGAGGGAGACCCCTTCTGCCCTCAAGGGCCTCCTGTTTTGGGTGCCAAGGGCCAGAGGCTGCAACCACAGACTTGGGTTAGACAGAAAGAACAGACAGCTTGGCCTCCTCAGACTGTCTTCCCTCCCTGTGTCAGAACTCCGGCCCCACCCAGAGTGGTGGGCCCATTCCAGCTTCTTGCCTCTGCTCATGCGGTTTCCCTGCCTGGCATGATCTTGTAGCTCTTCTCAGCCCATCCTGATCCTGTCTGCCTCCTGGGACTCTGTTCAGGATTCATCTCCATCCAAGGGCTCCCTTCCTGCCTGATTTCCCGGTGCCAGCTTTGCCAAACACTGTGGCTACTGGAAGCCCCTCTGAGCAATTTTGTGCCAAACACCTCCTCATCCTACCTTACATGGACCTGACACAGGGGTGAGAGGGTCTTGAGGAAATGGCTTGACTTATGCTCTCAGGCTTGGGGTTTGGGTTCCTTGATCTGTGACGTGGGTGTAATCACATTGGCCTTATTAGGTTACTTGACCTGAGAGGTTAGATGGGTATCAAGGGTGGTGCATAGTAGGTATGCAGGCAGCGGTCCTTTATCCCTCTGCCCTTGTGCTCAAAGGCCCCAGAATGTCAGGTATTTTGAGTGTCTGAGCCTGGGCTGCCTGGGGCTCAGACCCGTGACTCCAGGAATGACTAATACCTCCCCAACAATGAGCTCTTGGGAACTATTAGAAATGAGATGGTTTCCCCCTCCCTTTTTCTTCTTGCTGCTTCATTAAACTCTTCTTGAGTGAGGGGAATGAAGATTGTCCTAATCTCCTGGCACAAGGTGGGGGCAGGGTTCAGGGAGCTGCAGTGGCCTGTAGTCACCAGAAAACATTGGGAGCTGGACAAGGGGTAGATGCTGGACAGAGACGGGAAGCCTCATGCTGAAGGCTGCCTTTGCCCTGGGCCAGCCAGTGACCTCACCTAGGCCTTGACCTTGACTGAATTCAGTTCCACTGTCTGCACAATGGGTATGCAAGAACTTCCCTGAGCTGTACTAGGGTTCTGGGAAATGGATATCCTGGGAGCCACTGATGGGGTGCTGGGGGTCAGGCCAGCCAGCTGGTGCCTTATCAGGGTATGCAGGCCTTAGGAGGAAGCAGAAAGTCTGAGCAGAACTTTTGACTTTCCTCTTCTTGGAGTCTTGTTTCCTCAATTTTGAAAGTGGCCTGGAAGTCCTGGATGCTTCCTCCTGGGGTCCCATGGGTGGCCCCAAGGGTTGGGTCCCAGAGGCCGTCCATGAGGGAGGGTTTGATTCTCAGACCTAGGGCCTGACACTCACCTGTGGGTCCTGGTCCACCTGGGTCTGTCTTTTCACCCTTGAGGCTACCAGAACTGGAAAGATGGTTCCAGGCCTCACCCACCCCAGTCAGTCTTGGTAATGCCTTCCTCTGTGGAGCCTCGGTTTCTTTTCTTCCCAGGTGGGAAGAGACACTGTAGGGACGCATCGGTGACTGAGGCTGGGGGAACTTCAACCAGGCCACCCTCTGTCCACAGGTGTTCCTGGCCCTGGGAGAGCTGCTTCTGTCTTGCAACTGGGCTGTGGTAGCTGACATCCTGCTGGTAGGTGACATTCCCTCTTGAGCTGGGGGAGCTGGTTCTCTCCGGCTCAGGGTTGGCCCTTTGTTGTTGAGCAGCCTAGGAGTTGGTAGGGGCTTCAGAGACCATGAGAGCTGGGGTGTGGGGGACCAAAACCACTATTCGGTTACCTCAGACCCCAGGTCCCTGAACACTCTCACACATTTCCTCTGATTGTTACCCTCACTTTGCAGATGAGCAAATGGAAGCAGGTATAATTACATCGAGGGCTGCCAGGATTGGAGCCCAGATATATATATATATATATATATATATATATATATATATATATATATATATATATATATTTTTTTTTTTTGTAACAGAGATTAAACCCCCACTGGTACTTAACCACTGAGCCATGTCCCCAGCCCCCCCACCACACACACACCTTTTTTTTAGTTGTAGATGGACAGAATGCCTTTATTTGTTTATTTTTATGTGGTGCTGAGGATGAAATCCAATGCCTCACACATGCGAGGCAAGTGCTCTACCACTGAGCTACAGCCCCAGCGCCCCCAGCCCTTTTAAAATGTTTTATTTAGAGACAGGGTCTCACTGAGTTGCTTTAGGACCTTGCTAAGTTGCTGAGGCTGGCTTTGAACCGGCGATCCTCCTGCCTCACCTCCAGAGCCACTGGGATTACAGGCGAGCCCAGGTTTTTCAACCAGCTTCCTCCTACCCTTTCTTTACCAAGCCACTCTCAGCAAGCCTGCACTCAGGGATGTGCAGATGAAGAGGCTAGGACCCCAGGGCAGTAGTCACTGAGCCCAGTCATGTTCAGCCCACCCCCACTGGTGTATTATGGGCTGTCACTCATGGAGATGGCTCAAGCTATAATGAGGTTTAACATGGTCCTCACACATGACTCTGTAATGTCCAGAGTCCAGCTCAGTCCCTCCCCAGGCCACACACTGTCTATCCAGTCTCTCTGCCTCTGGGACACAGACAGGGAAGGACTTTGAACACCTCGAAGGGCTGCGCCCTTGTTGATAACAGTCTCCCAGGCCTTGGGGGCACCCTGAGAACCTTCCTGCTGCCTCCTGGCAGGCTGGGCACAAGGAGCCAGGGCAGCCTGGCAACTGGCAGAGGGCTGTCCCTAGGCCCGCCTAGTGCAGGGCATGGGCCTGGACTCAGGAAACAAACGTGGGTTCTAACCCTGCTTCTGCCACTGGCTATGTGACGAGGCACGTCACTTTGTGTCTCTGAGCCTCAGTTTCTTTACATGTAAAATGGGAATGATAGTAGTACCTGCCTCATGGGTTGTTTTGAAGGTGAAGTGAGATTGTTCATGGGAACCCTTTTGCTGGTGCCTGGCACAGAGAATGCAGGCCAGAATTCTCACAGTGATTCTGAGGTTTCCACTGGCTCATCTTTTATTCTTCAAAGGAATCCTGGCATCCTAGACTCTGAGTTTGAAAGGGTTGTGGGAATATGTAGTCCTTTACTTAGCCAGCAAAGCCTGCTTGAATACTAGTGTTGACAGGGTTCTCACTCCCTGCTGAGATGTTTCGCCCACTCCCCAGCAGCTCCTGTCAACAGCCCTGTGGACAGGGCTGCCCTGTCTTTGGCTCCCAGGAAGTGTAGCAGCTGTTGGGCTGGTGGGTCTTCTCTGTCCCTCTCTCCAGATAGGAAACTTGGGCTCCAGCCACAGACCTGCTGAATGGCCCTGGGTCTCGGTTTCCGTGTCTATGAACAGAGGCAGTCATATCCCACAGGGTGGGGTGAGGGAGCCAGCCTGCTGCAGGGAAGTGCTCAGGACACACCGGGGAGGTGAACACCCCGCCCCCAGCCTCGCTTGTAATCTCTTGGGTGGTTCAAAGGGAGCTGAACAAGCCTCCCTGCGGCTTCCTCTGCTTGCCCCCCACTGCGTGGCTCCCTTTTCCACATGACAGCCCCACAGTTATGTGAAGACTGCACCTTGTCACCCGCCCGCCTGGTGTCTGTGTTTGCAGGAATGATTAACCTGGCACAGCCAGGCTCTGCAGAGAGCTAAGGGGCAGCGAGTGCGCATGAGGGGGAGTCCAGGGCCAGCTGTAGTTTGGCTGAACATGGTCTAACTCCCAGGATCCCTGATCCCTACCACCCCAGGGCATGCATCTTGCACTCTTTCCCTCTCCTTGGGACCCCTTGGCCAAGGACCACCTTCCTGCACTTTGCTGCTGGGAGCTAGACCAATTCTTGCAGCCCCCAGAGTTGAGCTCCCCCCGCTCAGGAGGGTCTGTGCAGGCAGCGGGCAGCTCTGGGAACCTCATGTGTGCAGTGGAAGGGCACAGGTTGACCAGGGAGGAGAGGGAGGACAGTGCCTGGACATGGCACAAGGTCCCAGGAAGTTAGTCTTTCACAGGCAGGCAGAGCAGCCTCCAGGGGACAGGAGGAGAACACCTGGAGAGGGGAAGCCTTGTGTGTGGGGGTGGAGGGTGAGAAAGGTGTGGGGTCCAGGGCAGGGGCAGGAGGTGTGTGGGGAAAGGTGCATGGCAGGAGGTAAAGGAAGGCCATGTCAGTACTCCTCCCTAAGATGGGAAGTGAGCTTCTCTTTGGACAGAGCCCCAGGGAGCCTGGAGGCCCCAGGGTGTGTGTGTGCATGGGGTGCAGAAGGAGAAGGCAAGGTGCTGAGGAGAAGGAGTGATTCAGATGCATAGCTCTGGGTTGGAGAGGGAGCCCCAAGGGCTAAGGGGGAAACAGGGGTGGAGAGACTGTGGGTTTCTGGAGGGTGGGCGCCCGGGAAGGTCAGAGGGGAGAGGACAGCAGAGCCCTGGCTTGAGGACTCTGAATCATTTCATTTGCTTCTACTTCCAGCCTTGCCACCAGCTTTGTGACCTTGGCCAAGTGGCTTAACTTTTCTGGGTCTTGTTTTGCTCAATTGTACAATAGGCAGAGTGGTGCTCCTTGCTAATTACACTCAGGCTATAAGGAGGAAATGAGCTGAGGCCATACCTACTCCTGAGGGCTGGTGTGGGCCCCCGCTGCTCTTTTTGATCCCTAATCCACAAGGGGGAGAATCTTGTTTCTACTTGGAGAAGGGGCCTCTGGAACTTTCTGGTCCAGTGGCTCTCAAACTTTTTTTTTTTTTTTTAGAATTTTTTTAGAGAGAGAGAGAGAGAGAGAGAGAGAGAGAGAGAGAATTTTTTAATATTTATTTTTTAGTTTTTGGCGGACACAACATCCTTGTTTGTATGTGGTGCTGAGGATCGAACCTGGGCCGCACACAGGCCAGGCGAGCGCGCTACCACTTGAGCCACATCCCCAGCCCTCAAACTTCATTAAGCCTAAGAATCAGGTCTGGGGGAGTCTGTTACTAACTCCAGGCCCTCTGTTCTAGGAGTCTGATTCAGTGACTCCATGGCGGGTCCAGGGACCACCATTTCTAATGAACTTCCTGAGTGACCCCCCATCCTGTGTTCCTCAGAGTACACCTGCAGGGTGCTGATCTAGTGCACACAGTTCTCCAGTCAAAATTTGCAAAATTTGCAAAATTCCCACCAGCCCCCTGTTCACAGGCCCCTCAAAGGGGAGCTTACTTTCTGTACCCTGAGCAGCCCCTCCCCACCCCCGCCTCCTCTGGGCCTTTGCATTTATGAAAACTGATGCAGTTCAGTCATGGCCACTCCCGCTGGCAACTCCCGCTGGCCCAGCTGGATCTCCAAGGGTCTTGCTCCCAGGAAGGCTGAGCTAGTGCCAAGTGTCTCTTGAGCCTGTGTCTCCCTGGGCTGAGCTCTCTGTCTCCCCAAGCCTGCTCATGGAGTCTCCAGCCCCCTCCAAGCTTACATTTTATCTGGGTCCCCGTCAGGATGGCTTACAGCCAGCTCACCCTGCCTCCCAGGGTGGGGAGCAGGGCAGAGGGGGAGCTCACTTCCTCCTTCCCAGGTGGGGTTCTGGAATCCAAGAGCCAGGCTCCCCTTTGACCTCCTGAGCAGATTTCCTCTCAAAGGTGACCGCCCTCCCTCCTGCCCTTCTGCCCCCCATTTCAAGGCTTCCCTGCTTGCCTCTGTCCTTTAGGTAGCTCTCTGCTCACAGATCTGTCTCACTCTCCCAGGGGTGTCTGTGCCTGAGGGCCTAGTGGGGAGCACAGGAGGCAGGCTGCACCTGGTGGTAGTGGATCCAACTTTCCTTGAGCCCCTGGCTGGAGCTGATTTTGCCCTGGGCTATAAAGGGAACAGCTTTTCTGAGAAGGGCCAGACAACAACAGAGGTGTTTTTTTTGTCTCAGAATAGAGTGAGCCTAGATTTTTGGGAACTGAAAAGCCTCTCATTTAAAAAATTACCTCTTGGGCTCTCCAGATGCTGCTGGGCCCAGCCCTGGGCCCAGGCTGTATGGGAACAATAGGGACCCAAAATAGGTGGGGTGGAGACCTGCCTCTCCCACTGCAGGCAAAGGTAGCTGGTCTGGGCCCTGCAGGTTGGGGTTCCTGGGAGGGAAGAAAGGGGCCAGGCTGCCTGAGCCTTATTCTGAGGGTCCAAGCAGCCTCAGCTCCAATATGGATTTTCTGGACACTCAAGGCTCTTCCTCTAGGAAGCCCCGCCTCCCTCCTTAGAACCATTGGGTGAGTAATCACATAATTATGGGGTAAGAGGGAAGTTCTGTGGAAGGTACAAAGCTGTGGTCAGTTCCTTCTCAAGCCTGCTGGCAGGTCTTGGAGATGGCAAGGGGCCCAGCTTGTCTCACCACCTGAATGGAGTGGCTCAGTGCCAGTGACCCCTGGACTGGCTCACCACCCACAGGGACACCTGTCACTCCACCCTGCCCACCCACAAGGACTCTTTCCACTAGACCCCCTGCGTCTGTCCTCTGGGGTTCTGGAATCCAGAGACTGTGCCTCTGGTCTCTGAGCTCCATGCTTTACCTGCCACTGTCCCTGCCTGGGGGGCCTTTGCCTATCTCTCTTCCAGGTATTGATTCCCTTCCTGCTGATTTGCAGGGCTACTGATGCACTTGTCCTCTTTATCTTTCCTTTCACTTTCTAAACATTCCATAAATATTGTTCAACATGCAGATTCCTCCTTGCCCCTAATGGCAGAGTTGTCAAAAGACCAGGCCCTGGAGGGAGAAGGCCTGGGATCTAATCTCAGCCTTCTTATACCTGGTTGGGTGACCCTGGGCACCTGGGGAGGTTTTCTCATCTATAAAATGCAGGTAATAATCATATCTCCCTCAGGGGTCATTCAAGTTGCTATATAAAATGCATACAGGAAGTATTCAATAAATGTTAGCAATTATTATTATTATTATATTTTTTTGTGGTATGGGTGTGTGTATATGTTTAACACAGGGGCACTCTATCACTGAGCTACACCCCTCGCCCTTTTAATTTTTAAATTTTTATTGAGGGTACCAGGGATCGAACTCAGGGGCACTCAACTACTGAACCACATCCCCAGTCCTATTTTGTATTTTATTTAGAGACGGGGTCTCACTGAGTTGCTTAGAGCCTCACCATTGCCGAGGCTGACTTTGAATTTGTGATCCTCCTGCCTCAGCCTCCCGAGCTTCTGGGATTAAAGGCATGTACCACCACGCCTGGCTCTTATTTTTTATTTTTTTGAGACAGAGTCTCACAAAGTTGCTGAAGCTGGCCTCAAACTTGCCATCCTTCTGCCTCAGCCAATTCACTGGGGTTCCAGGCATGAGTCACTGCACGGGGCTATCCTTGTTGCTATTCTCTGAAGGGCTCAGATTAGGGACATTAAAGTCCTGGGGACAAGGCTCCAGGGTAGGAACTTTCCCTGTGGCTGCCCTAGTGGGCTGAAGCCCTAGGTCTGATAGGGTTTCTTCTGGGACCAGTCTTCCAGAAGGTTCTAAACTTATTTGTTTGACAAACTTTCACTGGTCTACTCTGGGCCTCATGTCTTACTGTACTGACCCCAGGAGAAATTAGAGGCTTTGCTGCCTACAGTGTAAGGGATAAGGGGAGGTGAATAAAGAAAGGACCCCTCCCAACCCTGGGTGGCGTGCGTTCACTTAGGGGTGTGATGTTGGCTGTGGGTGATCTGAGAAGGCACCTGAACTCTGAGAAGGCTTCACACAGGTGATGCAAAGGTAAGTCCTAAATGATGAAGAGAGATGCTCCAACTGGACCAGAGACGGGGAGGCATGCCAGGAAGAAAGCACAGCATTTACCAAAGCATTCTGCTTATAGGGCAGGTGTCCACATGACAACTCTGGGTGCCAGCTGAGTAATGATAGTGAATGCAACCTTTGAGGTAGTTTCTATTATTATTCCATTTGGAGAGCGAGGCATAGAAAGATGTAGTGACTTGTGCCAAGTCACACAGCTAGTGGATGAGAGATTCAGGACTGAAACCCAGACAGGTTGATTTCCAGAATTGATATTCTTAACTTCCTTGCCCTCTTCCCCAGAGTCATGTGGGCCTCCCCAACATGGCTTCTGTTGGTTTCTGCACAGTGGGGCTTGAGTTCCACCCTTGCCCTAACTGCCTGCACATGCAGACCCCTGGCTGTGTACCCTGCCAGCCTGCACTAGTGCCTCATGGTCCCTGACCTGTCACACCCCAGCGTCCTCACTGCTGTCACAACCAGGCCTTGTCCCTGTGTACTTCTGCTAAGCTTGAAATCGGGACCCCCAAAAGACCACCAGAGACCAAGATCGATGTAAGCAGCAAAGAGGTATTCATTGCGAGCTAGCTCAGTCCTCTGTGCGCGCACACAGCAACTGGTGATGCTGAGAGATCCCAAGCTCAGGGTTTGCAGCAGTTTTATACACTCTTTGGGGAAGGTAGGGACTTCACATACATCATAGCATCTCTTAGCAAATCATCACACACCATGGGAAAATCATAAAACAACTCTAAAACATGATTAGCACATTCACTGGCGGGAACAAGTTGGGTAGGGGGTCTATTGGTTAGTACCAGAGAGGGATTCGTTTGAACTGATTGGTTTAAGCCACGAGGGGAGTACAAGCTGAACTACATGGTTTCCCAACATGTTATCAACCACCATAAACTACTGTGAGGGTCATCTGGTATCCCAGGTATTTTCCCTGTCTCATGTTGATTGGTGGCTGCTAGGGGGTTGCTATGGGTCTCCATCTAACCTGACCTAGTCAGGGACACCTGGCTCCACAGATCTCTCCTGTTTTTTGTAGATAAACAACTCAGCAGGGTTGGTCTGTGCCTAGGTGTGCTCTGTGGGTCTTTCCAAGGACAAGGGTCACGCCCCCTTCCTTGGACAGGCTTTGCTCTGAGGTAGGGGCTGGGTTTTTCACTTCAAGAGCAAACTCTCAAGAGGGGTGACCCTAATCAGGGGCCTCAGTACCCACATCCCTGGGCACTGGGGAAGGCTCCAGAGCCTCAGAGGGGTCTGCTGGGCCAGGGGGGGTGCTATAACCTTGGGGTCATTGATTCCCTCCCATCCCACTCACCTGGCTAACTCCGCAGGCCCTTGGCAGGGGGGGAACAGGAAGTGGGTGTGAGGGGACCCCCCTATTCTGAGTCTTTGCTGGGGGAGCTCCTCTGATATTCCCATGTCTTGCAGTCTGTGGTGGTGCCCAGGTGCCGGGGGACAGCAGAGGCGCTTCAGATCACAGTGGGCCACATCCTGGGAGACGCGGGCAGCCCCTATCTCACTGGACTTGTAAGGCGTGTCTGAGTGTGGGGGGTGGGGAGGGTCTGGGGGAGGCTCCACACTTCCCTGGCAACAGCCCTCTGTCCTCTGCAGATCTCTAGTGCCCTGCGGGCCAGGCGCCTGGACTCCTATCTGCAGCGCTTCCTCAGCCTGCAGCAGAGTTTCCTGTGCTGTGCCTTTGTCATCATCCTGGGTGGTGGCTGCTTCCTGCTAACGGCGCTGCACCTGGAGAGAGACCAGGCCCAGGCCCAGGCCCAGGCCCAGGCCCAGCAGCCTGACACAGGTACTCCTGCCCTGTACCCATGCTGGGCTCAGGGCTAAACACCTAGAGGCAAGGAGCAATGGCCCATCCTCAGTCCCTGGCTGGCTTGTTTGCTTGTTTGTTTGTTTTCATTCAAAAATGTTTATTACACTCCTGCTATATGCCAGGCAAGCTTGCAGATGCTGGGGAGTGACCAAATTAGGCCAAGTCTAAGTAAGCCCTCAGGGAGCTGACACTCTATAAGGTATGGAGACAGATCAGAGACAAATAAACAAAAAAGTGAGCGATGTAATATATTTGAGGTGATGAGTGCTATAACTAGACATAAAGTGGAGGTAGAGAGGGATGGGTGGGGGCAGGGAGCTCCTCTCTGCACAGGTGACATTGGAGCAAAGATTTGGAGGAAGCGATGGAGTAAGCAGCTCTCTGGTGGAAGGGGCTCCAGGCAGTGAGAACAGGGAATGCAAAGGCCCTGAGGTAGAAATGTACCCAATGTGTTGAGGGTCAACAAGGAGGTCAATGTGGCTGGAGCAGGAATAAGAGGCACAGTGATAAGGGCAGCAGTAACAAGACCAGGGCAGGCAGAGCGGGGTGGGGGGTGGGGGAGAATCCTTGCCAGGATTGTGCCCTTAATTCTGAATATGATGGGAGTCACTGTGGGGTTTCCACAGAAGGAGCCATAGGGGATCTGATTTCCATTGTGAAGGTATCACATTGCTGTTACTTGAGAACAGACTGTAGGGCTCAGAGTTGGGACAGAGGGACCCCAGGAAGTTCTGAAAGCAGCCAGTGGAGAAGTAGTGCTAAGACCACAGTAGTGGCACTGATGGCAATGCCATGGGGTTGGATCTGCAATTTACTTTGCAAATTAGAGCTAGAGGATTTCCTGACATGTTGTTTCCAGACCTGGTCCCAGAATCCCTTCTGCTTCCTTTTGGGTTGGCTGAGCTTCTCTCTTCCTGCAGGGACCCTGGACAGCAAGGACACGGAGAGCAAAGGCCTGCTTCCTGGCATCAGTGCCTCCACAGAGGACCCCTGAGGCTCCTTCCCTGCAGCAAGGAGACCCCCTGCCATGTCCACGCTCCTCCCACTGGTCCCACAGTGGCAGTGCCTCTGCCCACTTTTGGCTGTGACTCAGGGACTCTGGCTGAGCTGCACCTGCTGCTTGTTCGCTCCCAGTAAGAGAGTTGGCAGGGCCCATGGCTGGGCTGGAAATTGAGCTGTCAACACCCTCTGAGGGAGGACTGTACCTGCACCCAGCACAAGGCCCTTCCAGCCAAGGGTCCTCAGCCTGGTTGTGGATGGACCCAATTAAAGTGTGACTGGTACAAAGCCCATGGATATCAGGTCTTTAAACAATTCTGTTATTTATAGCCTCATGTTGCATGCCTCTGAAGAAAGGAGGAGGGAGAGAGGAAGGGGTGGGCAGTCCCTAGGCAAAGGGTACAGGGTGGTCCCTGAAGTGAGAACCACCCGGAGGGGTGCCCAAGCCTGCACAGAAACAGAAGCAGCTGCCCTAGAGCCACTTAGAGGGGCTTGCATGGTCGTGCACCAGTATTCTTGGCCGTGCCCTATTCCCTGCGCCACCCTCAGCCCACGCTCTGACCCCAGCACCACCTGGAAGGAGGGCCAGCTCTGTGGGACCCACACTTGCCACTGGGTTCAGAGCAGCTGGGCTCAGCGGGCCCTGCAAGAGATCAACAGCTTCCAGGTGGGCAGCAGTAGGGAGGCATGTTCTTTCTGCCCAGGAAACTGAGGTTCTGTCCCCTCCTCTGGAGCCCAGCCAGGCGATCACTTGCTCACTTGCTGATTGCCACCTCCACTGTGCCTACCTCCCAGCAGCTGTGGGCAGAACAGTGGCCCAACTCCCTCGCAGCTCCTGACCCTTGTCTGCTCCATCCCTGCCTCCTGGGGAACCCTCCCCACCCTTCATTGGCTGTGACAGGTCCCAGGAACTGGACTCTCCAGATTAGCCTGCACCTGACCCCCAGGGTCAGTCCTCCTCCCAGAGTGGGCATCACCAGACTGCCCAGCTCCTGGTTCTATGCCTTCACATGGGTGCTCAGGAAATGGGCTTCCCTGGAATTCCAAGGAAATGCACTTGTGAGGAAAACTGGTTTCTCCTGGGAAGGAGGCAGCCAGTGTAGGCTGGAGCTGGGACACCACGGGTCATCTCAGCTTTCACTGGCTGTGTGACTGGGGCTACCTCCTGTTTTTCTTGGAGCTATGGATTTCCCAGTGGATGCAAGAGGTGAATTGAATGTGGTTTTGCTAGAGCAGGCCTCATGTGATTCTCAGGCTGGGTCTAGACCCATGGAAGCCCGGCTCCTGGTCTGAATCTTCCACCTGCCAGGCCCCGGCTTCACTCAGCCTCCACCTCCTGCCTCCTTGGGGCCAGTCATAGTGGGCTGAGGTCTCAGGTCTGGGTCTGTGAGAGGCTGGGAGAGCCTGGCTAGAGTAGAGGAGTCTGGTAAACAGGAACATCGTCCAGGCCTAAAGAGCACTTGTTGGGTAATCCCAGTTGCTGATACTCCTGACTTGTTTACTGGGAATGTCAACAGGAGGGAAAATGCTGCTCAGCAGGACAAGTCCTTAAGCCTGACCCTGCTTACTTCATGTGTTAATGACTGCCAGGTGAGATCCTGGCTGCCCCTCTGCCTGTTTGCCTGCTAATCTCTATACTGGGCTGCAAGCATGAAGGGATGTTTATAAAGTACTGATAAAAGTTCTTTTTCCACTCTGACCTAAGGCTTGGGGATTGAGCATGTGGGTCTAGATTCCTGCACCCTAACTCTGGCTTGTTCCCCTGCAACACCAGCCCTCAGTCGGTCTGGCTCATTTCTCTGAAGTGTGTGACATTCGCCTATGCCTGGGTGGACTTGAGAGGTTATTGAGCTATAGAAGTCTCTGTAAAAGAGCAGGCAGGAGCCTGGTGGTGCTGTGGCACATACCTGTAATCTCAGTGGCTCGGGAGGCAGGAGGATTGCAAGTTCAAAGCAAGCTTCAGCAATTTAGCGAGGCCCTAAGCAACTTAGCAAAACCCTGTCTCTAAATAAAATATTATCTATATGAAAGGGCTGAGGATGTGGCTCAGTGTTGAATGCCCCTGGGATCAATCCCTGGTACCCCCCCCCAAAAGCAGGCAGGAGGCAGCAGAGATGGCTGGAGCCATCCTTTCTCCCAACACAGGGAGGTACGTGGTACCTGGGTGATCACATCAGTTTGGGATGTGGGGGTTATATACAACAGAAACAGGCTGACTTAAGTAGGGAAGGCATTCATTGGAAGCATATCAGGAGCTTACAGAATTGATGGGAATGTTAGCATTTCAGCGGTCGGGGTTCCTGGGCTGTTTTATTCTTTTTAAAAAATACTTGTTATTTTTCCTCCTTTTTATTGGTGCATTATAATTATACATAACAGTGGGATCCACTGCTGGGCCATCTTATTTGGGGGTCTTCTCCGGAGCTCCAGACATTTTTTCTTTCTTTTTTTTTTTTTTGCCATCTATTCAAGATTTAAAGCCCTGGGCCTAAGAGTCTAGTTGGACTAGCTAGGATGCTATGCCCACACCTTGATTTATCACTCCATTAAGACCAGGAGACCAGAGTGCTGTTAAGAAGAGGAATGAATGAATTCTAATCATCAAAACAAGACAGCAAGATTGGGGCTGGAGCTCTGTGGTAGCATGTGTGTGAGGTCCCGGTTTCCATACCAAGCCCCAGGAAAACAAAAACAAACAAAAAAACAATGTAAGAAAAAAGTGTCAAAAGCCCAAAACAAAGATAGTGTCCGCTGCAATGATCTTGGCCAGGCCTCGAACCCTCCCTAGGATGTAGCTTCTCATGGGATGGTGAAGAGACTGGGTTCAATGTCCCTCAAGGGGTTCTTCATTTCTGATTGTCTGGGTCCATGATCAAAGGGGATTGAAATTTCTATAATTTAGAAAGTGTTAAAAATATTCAGATGACAGAACAGGAACTTCTGTGTTGGTGGGGACTCAGTGCCATCTGTTCTGAGCAGGCGCGAGAGAGGCAGCAATGAGGCATTCTGAACAAGACTTATGAGGCAAGCTCAGGCTGGGGGATGGAGTGCTCCAGTGAGTCCTCTGCTTGGTAACAGCAGGAACAGAGAAGAGGTGCCTTCTCCCCACCCGTGGGTGGTGACCTGTAGGGAAGGCTAATCTAAGGGTGGAGGTAAATGTCATGTGGCGACTAATGGAGGGTGGAGTCAGACAGGGAGAAAATGCCTTTTCTAGAGGGGTCAGGAAAGGAATCTGGCTGGTTTCTGAGTCACTCAGAGCAACAGATACATGATACAAATCAACACACATTTCCTGCACCTGCTAAATGTCATTTACTCATTCAATCAACAAACATTCTCCAAGCACCTCCTCTGTGCTGGATCTTGAAGATGAATCAGACAAGGTATGGGCCCTCAAGGCTTATGGTTTGTCATGGGGTGGTGGTACCTGTGGCCTCTTATGCAAACATAATCAGATGCACAAAACATAATCAGATGCACAGGTTACTCAAGAGCCCAGAGGAAATGACTTGGTTGTTCAGGTGGGTCAGGAAAGGCTTCCTGGAGGAAGCCATGTCTGTGTTGGGTTTCTGAAGGACCAGCGGGAGGAGGGAGCTAGGTAGACAGCTAGCCAGAGTCCTACTAAAGGGTCGGGGGAGGGGGTTGCATGTGTGACGCTCTCCATGGTCCTGAACCATCATTAGGTTAACAGGACCAGGGCTTTTCTGTTAAGGGGAGGGCAAGGACTGTGACCCAACTCTTGCCACTCACCCAGACTCCAGAAAGTATAATGGCTGTAATTGAGTTCAGGGGGCTCCGTGTTCAGTGTGGGGTGGAGAAGAATTTTGAGAGATGGGGAAGTGGGAGCTGGGCTAGGGGGTCGTGGGTTGTAAAGAGTCATGCAGATGGTATTAAGGAACTTAGATACTTATAATTCTATATGCAGTTGGGATCCATGGAAAGGTTTTGTACCAGGTAGTGATGGGGTCACATATGTTTGAGAAAGTCAACAGTAGGCACTATGGAGAAAAGCCTAGAGGGAGATGCTGGAAATGGTGATGTTGAACTTTACAAGGGTCCAGGGAGATGCAGAGAGGTCCGAGATGTTAGTGGGCTGTGGGGGCATTGAGAAAAAAAATTGTGTCTCTAGATGTGAGAGTTGAGTCCCAAAAGACGGTGTGACAGTGAGAGACCCAAATGGCCCCCAAGTCTCCTTTTTGTTGACACCATTTGTGATGTGCCACTTTTCGAGAGATAAATGATACCAAGGTGGGAGCAGGTTTGGGGGAAGGATGAGGCATTTAGTTTTGGATGTACTGAGCTTAAGGTGTCTGCAGAGTCCCTAGGGAGGGGGTGTGTGCAGGAGACTGCATATGGATCTAGGGCTTGGAGATGAGGCACATAGAGAGGCATGGAGGATGGGGTGTCACGAGCACATGGATGATTAATGAGAGCCTGGGCGGCGTGGGTGAGAGGCTTCCAAAAGAGCATGTGCCAAATGAGAAGGGAAGAAACTGAGGCCTGAACCTTGGAGACACTCCCAGGTGGGGGAATGGACAGAGGGAAGGTGGACTGAACTTCCAGTTATCAGCCTTCGGGGAGCTGGTACATTATAGGCCAGCGTTTCTGAATGTTTTTGGGGAATTGTAGTCATGTGAACACATGGCAATCTCTACCTCCCTTTGAGAGACCCAGAATATATACTCTCATAGTAAAGGCTCTGAAAAATCCCTTGGGAAACTTGCTTCTCTGTTTCACCCTACAACTTCCCAAGTACACTTGTGCTTGAAATAATGGCCATGAATGTCCTGTGCCCCATTTGTTTTGTACCCAATCAGAAGCCCCTTTAGCTCATTTCCTGTTGTACCCATAGGAAAATCATTGCTGCAGCAGCTCAGGGCAGCACTGTGGGCATTTGGGAACATGCTGGGTTAAGAGGTAGACACACGTGGATTTAGTCCATCACTTGCTCTGTATGAGACCTTGGGCAAATTACTTCTTTTCTTGGGCGTCAGTCTGTTCATCAGTGAGATAGAGATAAGAACCCTTTAAGTTCTGTGGCCAATGGTCCTATGATACTGCCAGAGGTTCTAAGAAAACCACTGTGACTTGCCCAGGGCCACATGGCCAGAAAAGGCTTACTGTCCTCTGTACCACCCTGCCTTTGGTGGTCCTTTATTCCACACAGGACCAACTCTAAAACTGCCTTTGGGTTAAAATTCCAGAGAAATTCACATAGAAGGAATGACTGAATTGCTTGGTAGCAGTTCAGAATTCCCCCAAATTCAAAAGACTCAAAACTTGGGTTTTTTTTTTTTTTCTATCCAGTAGTGGAAAGGGAAAAAGAATGATCCTCTTTTGGGTCCAGGGGAAAGTCCTGTTCCCCTGGACAGGGCTGTGGGGAAAGGATGGGCAGTTAGAGGGAATGGGAACGGGAGCATGAGGTGCGGCTCGGTGCCAGGGCTGTGGCTTCTTCACTGCTCCTCAGCTGGGCAGGTCCCACAGCCAGACACTCCGAAGCTGGCACCATCACATCATTCTGAGGATCACTGGCTGGGCCCAGTTCTCTCCCCATGGAGCTCCTAGGTCTGTCCTTGCCTGTTAATCACTTGTCATCACAGGCCACCCAGTGGAACTTCCCTCATCTGACTTTTGCAGGCCCGAGTTCAGCAAGCTGGCAAGAGGCAGCGGACAACATTCAGAATGAAATCTGTTTTCCTAACCCTCCTGTCACAGTCATTCATACCCAACACACTGAAGCATATTTTTAGTCACTTCGCAGAATTTAAAATACACCTCGAAGGCGCCAAGAAACACCAGCTTGGGGATTAACTCTGCTCACCAGAGACAGTGTATGTGTGGGGTGCCTCATGCTGCATTACCCTTTGGCTATGCCATGACTCACTGTAGCTGACACTTCAATAAACTGCACTTGCTTGTGGCCATGGGGTCTGGAGCAGCCTGCAGTAGGATATAAGCTCTCAACTCTACAGGATAGCAGAGCCCTGGGTTAGCTCCAACCCTGCCACTGACTAGCTGCATGTTCATGCAGAGGTCATTTCCATGCCCTGGGACCTGGCTGTAAAATGGGGGAAAAAATCTGGTTTCTGAGGGTCTGTCCAGTTCTAATATTGTGTCTTCGGCACTTTGTACAGGATTCTAATTTTAATCAAAATCTCAAAGAGATAATGGGGGAGAAAAAGGAAATCACAGCACATCCTAAAATGTGTCAGGGCAGTGATGATGGCTCTGAACACAGGGGTTACTTGGCCACTATCCAGAGGAGACAGGACCATCCCTCCCTGGGAGAGAGCAGTGACCCCTCACTTTCAGACCCTCTGACTCCCCTCCTCTTACCTACCCCCCAACAGAGAAATTGAGACCCAGAGAGAGGTAGGCGCCCTGTCCAGGATCATGCCACACACCACTGGGCTAGGACCCCAGTTTCCTGACTTCCCTTAATTGTTTTGTACCATCCCAGTGCACAGTTGGAAGTCTGAAGCCTGGGGAGGTGATACCTTCAGGAGAACAGGCCCCTATCCTTTGTGTGTGTGTGTGTGTGCAGCACTGGGGATTGAACCCAAGGGTGCCTTATCACTGAACTACATTCCCAAATAATTTTTTTTTAAAGGGTCTCACTAGGCCAGGCAGGGTGGAACACACCACTAATCCGAGCAGCTTGGGAAGCTGAGGCAGGAGGATTGTGAGTTCAAAGCCAGCCTCAGCAAAAATGAGTGCTAAGCAACTCAGTAAAACCTTGTCTCTAAATAAAATACAAAATAGGGCTGGGGATGTGGCTCAGTGGTCGTGTGCCCCTGAGTTCCATCCTGCGTAGCGCCCCCCCCCCCAAAAAAAAAAAAAAGAAAGAAAGGGTCTCACTAAATTGCCCTAACTGGCCTTGAACTTGCAATCTTCCTGCCTCATCAGTATCTGAGATTATAAGCTTGTATCACATTGTCTGGAAAGGAGGTTCTTCCTCAGTGTCCTGGTTTCTGTTGGACCCTAATCGGAACCCTGGGTCTCCCTACCTGGGAATGCCACTCTGTGAGACATGGGTAGGATCTGGGTGCACACACACGAGTGGGCTCCGGGTAGTTTTGGGGCTGGAGCTGTATTTCCCTGGGGAGGCAGGCAGCACAGCCTTTCTGGTGGAGGTCTGGGTCCTGAGCTGTGCCCCGACCAATCACTTAGCCCTCCCTGAGCTGACTGAATCATGGAACTTGAGCAGCCATTAGAGCCACAGGCTTTCCAACAGGTGTCTCTGTTTTGACCATCTGAGATCCTTCTCTCCAGGTTGTCCAAATATCCTAGGCTTAAGCCCTCCGTCCTCTCCCAGTCTCTGCCAGGAATTCACTCTCATGGTAGAGATTGGGTGGAGATTACTGAGTAGGTGCTAGAGATTCCTGTTTCCAGCACCCCAATCCCAGCTGGGTAGCTCCCCGCAAAACCCTTCCAGCTCTTTGCAGGCTTCCGCGGCCGCACGGTTCTAGCGTGAC
The DNA here is from genome assembly GCF_964194105.1 of Spermophilus citellus. Lineage (NCBI taxonomy): Eukaryota > Metazoa > Chordata > Mammalia > Rodentia > Sciuridae > Spermophilus > Spermophilus citellus. The sequence continues at coordinate 25,193,034 of NC_138199.1, read as the reverse complement.
AGCGCCCCCGTCAGGTGGGTGGGGCTCTGCGGCCAGGCCCCCCCGCCGCCCCTCGGGGCAGCACGTGCGGGGCGGGGTTGTGGACCGAGCAAGGAGCTGATTGGGCGCGGAACTGGTGGGCGGGTCCGGACCGCAGCTGTCAGAGCCGCCGCGGCGACGGCGGCGCGTCGGGCTGAACAGTGGCAGCGCCGCAGCCGGGGCCGGAGCCCGAGCCCGAGCTCAGAAGCCGACGGGGCCCAGCCGGGATGGTGCAGCGGCGGCTCCGCAGCGCACGCACGCACTGAGAGGGCCCAAGCTGGGCCCCGCGGCCCCCGCGCCCCCCGCCGCCCCGATCCCGGCCGGCATGATGTGCCTGGAATGCGCCTCGGCGGCGGCGGGCGGCGCGGAGGAGGAGGAGGCGGACGCGGAGCGGCGGCGCCGGCGCCGGGGGGCGCAGCGAGGGGCCGGCGGTAGCGGTTGTTGCGGGGCGCGGGGCGCCGGGAGCGCTGGAGTTGTGGCCCCCGACGATGAGGTGCAGACGCTGTCCGGCAGCGTGAGGCGGGCCCCGTCCGGACCCCCCAGCATCGCCGGCACCCCGGGCTGCGCAGCCGCTGCCAAGGGCCCCGGCGCACAGCAGCCCAAACCAGCCACCCTGGGCCGCGGGCGGGGGGCAGCTGCCGCCATCCTCAGCTTGGGCAACGTGCTTAACTACCTGGACAGGTACACCGTGGCAGGTGAGCAAGTGCCCCACCCAACCCGAGGACCAGGAATCCCCCCCAGCCCCCGCCCCAACGAAGTACCCTAGGGAGCTTTTTGGTCCCAGGCTCCCTATATCCAAGCCCTACGTGGAGTCCCCCAAGGACTGTATGCTCAGGCACAACTGAGCAAGTGATGCCCCGGTGCTCCACGGGTTTAATCTGAAACCCCCACACACAACCAGGGGACAGGGATTGGACAAGTCTCCATCCCTAAATCAGCCGGCGCGTCCTCGCCAGCCCTTGACGGCCCTTCCGTTTTCCTCTTCTCCTCTGCGTCTCTGCGTTCTTTCCTCTGCGTCCCCTCCCGCCACAGCCGCAGGTTCCCGGGCCTCTCTTCGTCTTCCCCTAGCTCAGGCCGTCTGTGTATCCAGGGCCCGTCAGTTCTTTCCTTCCTCGGCCGCTTCCACCACCCAGAGTGTGTGCGCCCCTTGCGGGTGTGCGCCAGGGAGACTAAGTGTGTGCGCTCGTGGCGGCGCGGATGTGTGTGTGAGCTTGTGAGCGCGTGGCTGACAAAGGCTCCGGCCTGCGGGGAGCCGAGGGAGGGGCGGGGCGGGTCCGCGGCGCCTGGGGACCCTGGATGCGGTTTGCAGCTGGCCCTGGCTACAGGCCTGAAGACGCCTCCCCCTGCTCTATGGCGCTTGGGGCCTGGGGCACAGCACCGGCCTCTGGGGCGAAAGAGGGGAGGCCTCATCCTCTGTGAACACCTCTGGGAATCAGCGATAAAGATGGGATTGAGATGGATAGAACAACTGGATTCTAATCCCAGATTTGTCCCAAATGTGCTTTGTGTGTGACCTTGGGCCAGTCTCAGTTTATGTTTAGGTCTGTCTCCCTATTTGTGAGTTGATTGACCCCTCTTGGGATGGAGACGGTTCTGGGATTCCCTTCTGCTGGCCTCTCTCCCTGACTTCTCAGGGGTCAAGAAGTAGGGACTTGCCCTAGATGGATGGGCCTCCGACTGGGAATGATATAGTGCTGAGAGGAAAGGAATCTGGCCAGGGTGGCATAGGTGGAGGCTCCCTGCAGGAGGAGAGCAGTTCTGGATATTTGACATGCTAGTCCAGAATCTGCCACCACAGAACAAAAGGGAGGTTTAGGATAGACTCTAAAGAAAATTTAGGGATGATTGGCAAGTGAATTATTAAATACATGCCACCTGGGTGTTCCTCTCTCTGGGCCTTAGTTTCCTGTCTGTTGAATGGAGTTGTATCAAGTGTAAGGGAAAAACTCTAATGGGAGAGCAGAAGCTTCCCCTTCTCCCAATTCATGCTTGCAAAACCCTTTGGGCTCTCTGTCCCTCCACTGGGGAGAGTTGGAAGTAGGTACTAGTGGTATCAGTACTCCAATGGGTTGAGCTATCTCCAAGAGACTCTTACCTTGATCTGGTGAACAGGAGCAGTATTGAGTACTCCCCAAATTCTGGGTGTGGTGACGCATGCCTGTAATTCATTCCAGGGACTCGGGAGGCTGAGGCAGGAGAGGAGGATTGCAAGTTTAAGACCAACCTCAGCAACCTAGTGAGAACCTCAGTAACTTAGCAAGTCCCTGCCTCAAAATAAAAAATTAAAAAGTGCTCCTGGGTTCAATCCCCAGTACCCAAACAAACAAAAACACCCCAGTGTACCGACTCTGTCGTACTTGTGCCATTCTGCCTAGGAGCTTAGCTGCCACCCTGTGGGGAGAAGTCAGAGAATATCAGGGACTTGTAATTGGTGCAAAGTAGTCTTCTGTATACCTTCTGTACACCTTGATGGGGGAATCAAGGCCCCTGGACAGGCCCTCATCCAAGATGGCCCCAAAGGTGGACAACAAAGGTGGTGTTAGATTTAATAGTAAGTCTGTCTGGAGGTCTCCCCACTCTCTCCCAGCTGAGGAACGAGTGGTGCTGATCTGGACTGTAACACTTTCCGACTCATTTTTTTTTCTGGCTCTAGACCACCCCCTCTGACATTCTTGAGGGAACTGACTCTGCCAGGGGGAGAGGGTGGGATCAGGAGGTCTGGTGCTTATCTGCTCCTACCTCTACATGGGTTAGACTGTCAGAATGGGGGAACAAGATAGCTAATTTCTGGTGAATTGGTCAGGGGGATGGGAATAGGTGACTAAGAGGGGTGTGGGGCAGTGGGGAGGAAGGCCCGGAAAGCCCTGGGCAAACACCCAGCTTAGGCTGTGCATCCTGCCCTGTGGAGGCCCAGGGCTGGAGCTCATGCACCACCCCGCCCCCAGCACATAACATGTGCTGATTTCCTCTCCGGATAAGCCTGGCTACCTCTCTCTTTATGGGACACTTCCCTCCCACTGCCCCCAAGTTCAGTTTTTTAGGAACATTAACCGTCTCTATGGTAAAATTACTATGGCTTTATGTTCCTCGTGCCAGGGCCTGTGTCTACCTGTTGGCTCCTGGGACAGAGGCAGGATGCAGGTACTCTGCTGTTCAGTCACCTTTGATATTTGCCCACTTGGACTCTGAGAGCCTCACAACTGGGCCCCATCAAAGAAGGAAGGAATTCCCACTGTCCTTTACATTTATCCTGTGCATTTCTTTATTTTATGGTATAGACCAACTCTGTCCAAGAGGAATATAATGCAAGCCACATTAGTTTCAAATTTTCTGGTAACCAGATTAAAAAAGAAATAAGATACAATTAAATAATAATATATTTTACTTAATGTATCCAACATATTTCAATGTGTAATTAATATCAAATGTATTACTGGGATATTTTGCATTTTTTCATACTGTCTTTGAAATCCAGTGCATAATTTACCTTCTCAGCACATGTCAGTGTCACAGTGGACAGTCACCAGCTGGCTGGGGGTCACCAGCGTGGACAATAACTGGTCTAGAGTCCACGCTCTTTAGCTTGGCCAGCTGCGTGACCTTGCAGCCATCACCTGAGCCTTCTGTGGGATCATCTCAACCTCCTGGGCTGTGTGGAATGAATGAGAATGTATCCAAAGCACCTGGGACTAGGCCAGATAGCTCTGAAGGCTTTACAAATGTCAGCTGCCTTCTCTTCCATGCAGAGGCTCAAGCTGTGTCCCCAGCTAGAATGTCCTTCCCATTTCTCTGTCTGTGATAGTCCCTTTCAGACACCTTTGCTAGCTCCTCCCTTTGCACCAGGGCTGGGCTCTATCCTGGGAACCGAGTGGCTTCTGCCTCTGCCCTAGCATTCCCAGCGCCACCCAGGGATCCTGTTAATTATGGTCTTTCCACCTCCCCATGAGAACCCCCTGAGGGCAGCCGGCCTCAGACCCAGGTGAGGAGGCCCGGGCACCCATTCCCTTTTCTTCTTGAGCATTGCTTTGGTTGGATGAAATTGAGGTAGTCTAGAAATCTCATCTAAATCCTTCCCTCTACCTCCTTGTGCAGATGGGGACTGATGCCTAGAACAAAGGAACTTTCCCAGTGTCACATGGCATGCCCCAATGCAGCAGGCCCTCTAGCTCCAGGAACCTTGGGTGAAGGTAGGGCATGTCCCCTGCTTCTGATCTGGAAGCTCAGAGATTCTGCTGGCCAGGGCAAGAGCCCTCCTGGAGAGGTGAATTTGGGTTCCATTTAGTTCAGGCAGTTTGAGTTCCCTTAGGGCACATGGCTCCCTCGGCTCTGCCAACACAGCAGCCACCCACTGTGTATTCTGAGCCCCCTATGGCTGCCAGGTCAGAGGAAGGAGGAAGCCCCTCAGGAGAGGGTCGTAAGTACCCGCTCCCTTCCCAGCTCTGCTTCCTGATGCCAGAGCGGCCTCTGCCCCCCGGGATCCCATTCTGCCATCTGTAAAATGGAAGTAGAACTGAGGGTGTAGGTGGTAGCATTTTGCTCCTGGAACCAGGCCCAGCAAGAGGGAGCTGGTCCAGGCCCTAATTATGGTTGGTGAATGACTATTGGAGAATTGAGATTCTTTCCCAACTTTTCTGAGGCACCTGTTCCCTTCCCAAGATCTATTTTCTTTCCCTTTGATCCAGTCCACCACACACTGGGCATTGGAGTTGGGCGGAGTGGGGGCTGGTGATAAGAGGCAGAGCCCTGCCCTGGGGGAGTCCTTTTCTGCCAAAGAAGCTGAGACCAGTCTCCATGGCAACCACTCACTAACACAAACCCAGAAGGAGAGATGAGCCCAGGGACCCAGCCAGGAGCTGGGGCTCAGGGGGCTTCCCCTGAGTGGCCTTGCTGAATACAGACGGGGAGGAGCTGTCAGGTTGGGGCTCATTCTCCCCGTGGCTTTCTTCCCTATGTCCAGTAAAGTCTATCAGGAGCTGACGGATGGGGAAACTGAGGCCTAGGGTCTTTCACATAGGTACCAAGCCAGTCCTAGAGCCTAGTGACTCTGTGGTTATCCAAGAGATAGGTAGTCACCTTAAGGATAAACATAGTCCCTGCCCTGCCCCTTTGAGTGGCTCTGTCCTGGTCATTGCCATGTCTGTACAGTGGGGAAGTCCCAGCTAAGGGCTGAGGGGTGGAGCATCTTGATCACCTTTCTGGCAGAGGATGTGCTCAGGTGAGGCCACAGTGACTGATCACCAGCTGCCCTTTCCCTCAAGGCTGCTTCTCTCTCCAGGCACTTCCTGCTGCTTCTGCCAGCACCTCTACTGTGCTGCTAACCTGTCGGAGGAAGTGCCATGAGACTCACCTAGCCTGGGACCCTGCGCCAGACACATCCCTGGCCTAAGCCTCAGTTTCCCATTTTGTGATTGGGGCAGGAAGGCCACTGACTGCATGCAGTTCATAGCCTGTCCTGGGAGTGAGGCTGCCCTAGACAGAGCTGCCCAGGGACAGAGCTCCTCATCCCTTCCCTAGACCCTTCCACAAAAAGAAGTGGCTTTTGTTTCTGCTTGGGTGTGGGGGACTGAAATCTTGAGGAGAGACAGATAAGAATAAGGGAGGCAAGCTGCATGGTGGCTCACGCCTATCATCCCAGCAACTCAGGAGGCTGAGGCAGGAGGATCACAAGTTTAAGGCCAGCTCTAGGCAACTTAGCAAGACTCTGTCTCAAAATAAAAATTAAAAAGGACTTTGGGGTGGGGTGCAGTTCAGTGGTAGAGTATTCCTGGGTTCAATTTTCCAGTAACACCAAAAAAAAAAGAAGAAAAAGGGGAGGCAAATAACACTTCCAGAGCCCCAGGATTCTGGGGTTGGGCTCCCTCTTGGGCCCTGAGTGTCTCTGGGGCTGAGCTTCTTGCTGCTGGTTTTGCTGTGTGACTCAAGGGAGATCCTGACACCCCCCCCCCCATCCCTGAATAGAGATTTTTTTAATATTTATTTTTCAGCTTTAGGTGGACACAGTATCTTTATTTTATCTTTATGTGGTGCTGAGGATTGAACCCAGTGCCTCATGCATGCCAGGCGAATGCGCTACCACTTGAGCCATATCCCCAGCCCCTGAATAGAGATTTTGTCCCTCTCTTGCTGTGGTCAGGTCCTCATGGGGTATTTGGTCTCCGGAACTTTTGTCTGCTTTGCTGGCTGTGCTTGCATCTCTCTCCCCCAGGATAATCAGGTCTGTTCCCCAGGAGCTGCCAGCCTCCATTTGCCCTGGTGGGTCCTGGTAGTGTTCTGCGCTCCTTCCAGGATGGCTTCTCCAATTCTCTGGATGGAACTAGGCACTTAACACTGGGTTTTTTTGTTTGTTTGTTTGTTCTTATTTTCTTTCTTTCTTTTTTTTTTTTTTTTTGGTGGTGCTGGGGATGGAACCTAGGGTCTCTCACATGCTAGGCAAGTGCTCTGCCACTGAGCCATACCCCCAGCCTCTAACTCTTGGTTTTTGGCTGCATCTTGTTCTGCTTCCATCACAGCTCCTGTCCCCATGTAAGGTCACCATCTCCCTCCAGCCTCAAGGGGCCATCTATCTGTGACCCCAGCATGCATGTGAGGCTGGCCCAGGCTTGGGTGGTAGACTTGGGTTGACCCAGTCCTGTCTGACCGCAGGGTGGGTGGAAAGGGCATTTGTTGGCTTGGATAGGTTAAGGGCCAGGCCACTGCTGCTGAGGCCAGGGCTTCTCTGCCAGTGACTGGTGCTGCCCTTTTGTCCAGCCCAGGGCACACAATGAGCCTTGGGCCTCATGTCTCCAGGAAGGAAACGAGAGGAAGTCGTCCAAGGCAGTCCTTGTCTGCCCTGTCCTCAGTCTTGACAATGGGTCAACCCCACCCCCATGTTGGGCACAGTGACTTCCAGACATCCAGGAGGGCACAGTGGCGTCTTTGCCCTGTCTCCTCTGCAGATAAGGCATTGAGGGCACAGGGCTGGGCCTGGGTCACCCAGCGAGGCCTTGTGAAGGACAGCACTGGTCTGCTCTGGGCCTGGTCCTCTCCAGGTGGCTGAGAGGTGGGTGAATGGAATCCTGGAGAACCGGTGTCTGAGGGCAGAAGAATGGAAATTAGATCAAGAAATAGGTAGAGTTAATCCATGAGCTAGAGTTTGGAGCTGGAGGACAGGGCCCTGACCTGCTTCCTCCTCAGTCTTCTCCCCACCTGGAGACCTTGCTAGGGTCTCCCTGCACCTCGTTCTGTCAGGTCTCTGTGGCCATTCACTGTTGAGCATGGCGTGCTGGCTGGGGTCCCTGGGGCCAGGAGCATGCTTAGGCTTTGAAAACTGTGGAGGGCTGCGCCTGGGCAGTGGTGGTTACTTGGGCACAAAACCATTACTAGTTGGGGCTGGGGATGTGGCTCAAGCAATAGCGCGCTCGCCTGGCATGCGTGCGGCCCGGGTTCGATCCTCAGCACCACATACCAACAAAGATGTTGTGTCCGCCGAGAACTAAAGAATAAATATTAAAAATTCTCTCTCTCCCTCTCTCACTCTCCTCTCTCACTCTCTCTTTAAAAAAAAAAAAAAAAACCATTACTAGCCCTCATATGAGGGCAACTGGCATGAGTGTTGAGTGCGGGGGCCAGGTGCTGCCTTTTTTCTAGAAGTTTCTAGCTGAGGGTGGCAACACAGCCAGGTCTAGGAGCTTGGAGGACAGCTCGTGCCTGATCCCTCAGCCTCTGTCCATTCACCTGAATCTCAGTTTTCCACCCGAGAAGTGGGAGCCGGGGTCTCTGCTCTCCTCGGTCACTGAAGCCACACACCAGAGCAGGTTTAGGGTGTGAGGGCCTGACCTGCGCCACTCCGAGGGGCCTTTATCTTCCCCCTACCCTTTCTGTCCCTGTGCCCTGGCTTTATCCTGGGTCAGTGAACGTACCAGTTACATCCCCTGAGGGTCATAATAAGGCTATGGCCACCTCGTTCCTGACTCCTGGTGGTCTGGGGAGTCCCTGGGCCAGGACAGGGCTGGGAGGCTGAGCTGGGAAGGAGTGGCTATGCAGAGCCCCCAAATTGCTAAGGCAGAGTCTGGTTCCAGGAAAGCTGGCCCCAAATGATAGGCTAGAACCACAGACCAGAGGCCCGGCTGTGGGCCCCGCCCACTCTAGGCAGAGAGAAGTGGCTGGGGGGGGGCTCTTGGGTTCCGGGGATGGTGCCTCTCTGGGGCTGGTGGGGTCTGCAGGCAGGGCTCTTGGGTGGGGATGGGGTGTTCTTCCAAGGGGCCAAAGCTCTGGAGGGCCTCATCTTCATGGTGCCTGCAGAGATAACCTCTAGGCTGTCTTGACATGAATGACAGGTTTGTAGAGTGGCTTGGGGGAGGGAGGGTTGGCCCATTTAAAGCAAACTCAGTTGAGATGCAGGAATGGACATAGCAGGGCAACCAGAAGCTCAGAGAAGGGGTTACTCGGCTTGTCGCTGGAGATAGGAGGCAGATCACAGGGCAGGTGTGAGTGTGTGTGCTTGGGAGCTGGGGTCCCTGGCTCAGGGACTGCCTGGCGGGCCCCTGGCTGTGGGGGTGCCAGAGGGGCCAGGCTGTGGTTTCCCAGCCTTCACCATCCCGAGCAAGGTCAGCAGAGCCCGGCTCTTAGGCCCCTGTAATTACCAGGGGTGGGAGCTGTGGCTGAGCGCTGGAGTGGGGGCAAAACTGAGCCAGCGCTGAGGCCTCCACAGGAGGTCAGGGTCCCTCTGAGAGGGATTGACCAATGGCAGCAGTCCATCCCTTCAGGTCCCTAGGGTCTATCTTTCTAAGTGCCTGCTCTCATTTTGGAGAAAAGAAAACCAAGGGGAGGATTCCACATCATTCTTGACTTGGGCTGTTCCTGTGCCATTAGTTAATGATGACTGATAACGTTTGTGACGTTTATTGAGTACCTACCATGTGCCGGCCACTGTTGTAAACACTTTAGGTGGATTAAACGACGGAAACCTCAAAACAACCATGTGGAAACAGTCTTGAAACCAAGTCATATTACAGAGGAGCAAACTGGGTCAGAGAGGTTAAGTAGTTTAACTGACTAAGGTCACACAGCAGGGAAAGTGGAAAAATTGGGGTGTAAAACCCAGATGGTCTTGTTCTGAAGCCTATGCTCTTGACAGTTCAGCTAAGCTGCCTGCTGCTCTGAGAGATGTTCAGGAGGAGGGACTGGGTGGTGATAAAGACAGTGCTTGGGGAGTGTGGGGGAACAAGGTTGAGCACCCAGGGGCCTGTTCCTGCTGAGTGGACAGGAAGAGACCTCAGGATCTTGCTTTCTGCACCTGGTATCCAAGGTTGTCTGAGCTAGTGCTCCCAAGGTCAGTGCTGTCTTACCCCTTGGCCTTTCAAGGACTCCGTCATGTCAGCAGGTTGGACCTGGCTAGAGGAGACCAGGAGTCCTGAGATCTGGACTCGACTCTTTTGGGGCCACCCAGCTGTGATGGGTGCTCACCATGAGTATCTAGGACTAGCCCTCTGGGTGAATCAGGGCCAGAGGCCATCAAGCTCTGGGGGGCCCCTTTAGGGTCCACTTTACCAAGAGCCTCAGAGGAGGGAGGGGGCACCCTGGTAGGCATGACCTTGGATCTGGGCCCTGGAGGATGAGGCAGAAATGGATGGGGCAGGAAGAGGACGCAGGTAGTTGGGTTTTGGAGCTGCAGACTGTGATGGGCAAGTCACAGGGGCCTCCCTTCTGGGCGATTCTGCAGACCTAGGTGGGGCCCAGGAGGCTATATTCTAACAAGCACCCTCTCTCAGGGGGATTGGGATTCTCGGGCAGGCCTGGGCACCGCTGAAGTTCCTAACCTCTTTATTTACCCAGGAAGAAATGGAGGCCCAGATAGTGGCTGCTCTGGCTGGGTTAGGGCCAGATCCTGGGGGCCTCCAGGGCTCTATTGCTCTGGACTTTATTCAGACAGCGATTGGGGAGCCACTGTGCATTACTGGGCAGTCACACTTAATGAGCTAATGCTCTTCAGACTGTGTCTGACACACAGGAAGCACTCAGTTCACATAAATATTTTCCCTGTTAGCATTGCTGAACCAGGGGCCTGGCAGTAGATCTTGAGAAAGTCCTGGGTGACTTGAGGCGTGGCAAGAGATGACACCCACAAGGCCACAGCATTAGCTCCTTGAGTTCAGAGATGGCCTTGAGGGCTCCAGAGCCCCAGCTCAGGGCCTAGAACTTAGTTGGTGATTGCTTAGTGCTGATGAGATCTAACTGCACGAGGGATGTGGCTGGGTCAGCAGAGGCTGGAGGCGAGAAGGCTGGGGAGGAGGCTGGCTGGTGAAGAAGAGACGGCTTGCTGGGGCCTATTCCTGGGGCTCAGGGAGGCAGGAAGAAGGTAACAGCTGACTGCCAGCTACTCGGCTTGGGTGCTGCACTGATGCCGCTCAGAGAAGGGGACCAGCTGGAGAGCTGTGGAATGAGAGCCCAGGAGGCTGAGAAATGGAGGCATGAAAGTCTGTGGAGATGAGCACAGAGGCGGCTGGCCTCAGGGCAGTAATGCAGGTGAGGACACGGAATTGGGGGAGAGAACTCTTTCAAGAGCTTCCATTGAGCCGGACATGGTGGCACACGTGGTGTGAGAGGCTGAGGCAGGAGGATCACAAGTTCAAAGCCAGCCTCAGCAACTTAGCGAGGCCCTAAGCAACTCACTGAGACCTTGTCTCTAAATATAAATATTTTAAAAAGGGCTGGGGATGTGGCTCAGTGGGTAAGCACCCCTGGGTTCAATCCCTGGTTCAACAACAACAACTTCCACTCTGTAGGAAGAGGGAGGAGGAGTATTGGCCGAAGGAGACAGATCAAGGTTGTCCTCATAGCTGGGGTGAGCGAGATGTGAGCAGGTGTCTGGGCTGCTGTGTGGGAGACAAAAATCAAGGGGAGGATGAAAACCCAGGCCCAAATCAGGGGCTTATGGGGTGGGATCTCTGCAGGACTGGAGAGAGTGGGCCTCAGATCACAGAGACCCCCGCCTTGGGGGAGGGAGCCGTGATGGGCAAGACTGGTGTGAGTGGATGAGAAAACTCAGGGGCTCCTGTGGTTCCAGAATGTGTCCTGGAGGGATGGGGACCCTGGGGCCAGAGAGCCTTTCAGGATGTGGATTAGGGGTGGCTGCCTAGAGAGGTTGGCCTTGTGGGCTAGGCTGGCTGGGGGCTGCCTCTGGGGTGGGAGCCCCACCTTGCATGTCCCGAAGATGGTGGGGCTGGGGTCTTGGCTTGGCCTGAGCTGTGGGAAGCTGTTCCTGGGCGTGAGGCCCATCCTGTGACCCACCAAACCTCAGCCTCCAGGAAAGAGGCTAAAAATAAGGCTGTGGTCAAGAAGGGCGGGGGTGTGCGGGCCCAGCCAGGCTGGGGCCCTGGAGGAAAATGTGAGACGACGGCCGAGCTGCTGTGACACACGCTTCCCGTGCCAGCAGCCAGCAGGATCTTGCCCTCCTATGGCCATGGCCTCATCCAGACAGAGCCTGGCCATGGGCCTCACAGCCTGCAAAGGTCCTGCTCTCTGGCCCTCTTCTTGGAGTTCAGGTGGAGTTCAAGGCTATGCTCCCTCCTGATGGTGAAATGGGTGGTGGTAGGGATCCAGGGTTTCCTATGTCCAGGGTTCTAGACTGCTCAGGAGCTCCCAGGGGCCTTGGATGCCTACCTGGATGTGGAGAAATATTTGTTCCCCTTACTAAGAACTCTGTGTGGGGGAAGAAGTCAGGGAAGGCTTCCTGGAGGCAGAGGCAAATGCTGGGCCTTGAAATCAATGGATGGGGAAGGGTCTAGTTGCTGTGATGCAGGGAGGAAGCAAGAATGCTTTGGCTGTGGAACTGTGAGCTCTGGTTGCCTCCAACCCACGTCCTTCCTTTGAGCTGTGGATAGAGACCCACAGTCCTGGGCCTTGGGGATTTTTTACTCTCCTACCATCTCCCAACTCCACCCATCCTTTCATCTACCAAAACTGTAACAGTCCCTGTTCTGTGTTCTGGAGCTGACTCACCATGTCCCGTGCCCAGTTCATGGCCACCTGTCCATCTGTGCATCTGCCCCACAGAGTCCCTGAGGTCCAGCTATGTGCTGGGCTGTGGGCTGGGGACAAGAGCAAAGCATGAAGAGGTAGTGTGACAGAAGAGCAAACTTTGGTTTTCAGGAGCAGACCCTGGGTGGATATTGAGAAAAATGTGTTTGGTCTTCTTCCTGCCTCCTGGCATAGGGCTCCTAAAATCCTGGAAATCTTCAAAATGATCAGTCTCTTTATGTTAATGAATGACTGATGCCCTCTGGTCCCTGGGTAGCTTTAGGATAGGGGCAGGTCGCAGGGAAGGCTAAGGGTTGGGTCTGTCAGTATTACCTTCAACCTCCAGGGAGGTGAGAGGTGCTGAAGATCGAGCTGATCACACCTGGCCAAGATATAATCAGCTGTGACTATGTGACTATACAATGAAACCTTCATAAAACCCCCAAAGCCCCAGATTTGGAGAGCGTGGGGATAGTGGAAGTGCCTGCAGGCGGGTGAGCCTGGAGAGGACGTGGAAGCTCCATGTTCTCCAGCATCCCTTCATCTGTGTGCTTTGTGATGTCCTTTATAATAAATCAGGTGAGGGGCTGGGGTTGTGGCTCAGGGGCAGAGTGCTTGCCTAGCACGGGTGAAGCACTGGGTTTGATCCTCAGCACCACATAAAAATAAATATGTCCCATCTATACTAAAAATATTTAAAAAATAATAATAAACCAAGCAAATGAGTTCTGTTAGTTGCTATAGCAAATTGATCAAACCCAAGGAGAGGATTGTGGGAACCCCAATTTATACAGGTAAAACAGCCTGGGGCTGTGGTGGGCATCTAAAGTGGGGGGGAATGGTCTTGGGGCTGAGTCCTCTGCTTTGGGGATCTGATGCTCTCTGGGGTAGATAGTGTCAGAAACGAGTGGAATTAGAGAATACCCAGCTGGTGTCTGCTGCAGAGTTAATTGCCTGTTTGATGTGTGGGGACCCCCACCCCCCCACAGTTTGGTCAGAGAAGCAGTTTGTTATGAGTGTGTAGTGGGAGGAAATGGAGTTTGTTTTTTTTATCTATATTTTCAGACCTCCAAAAACTAATGTGCTGCATGACAAAGAGTTTTGGGTCTTAGAGCCTTGGTTTCTTCATATGCAGAATGGAAATGATAATTACAAATACCAGCATGCATGCCAAGGATAGAAATGCCATCCTTAAAGCCTCACCGTGCCCTGAAGTTAGCAAAAAGCAATAAATATTGTCTCTTAGCTTTTGGCCACACTGGGTCCCAGTAGTTCATATCCCCATCTCTGTGTGTCTTCCCTATAGAATCTTAACTTGTCCTAAAGAGCAGTATCAAAGCTAGGATGGACATAGATGGGGCTGGGGACATAGATGGGGCACTGTAACTCATTTAGGATGAGGAAAGGGGAGAAATCAGGGAAGACTACTTAGAAGAGGAGGCAACTGAAATAACCTTAAAGGAATGGCAGTGGGCCTATGGATGGCAGGGCCACCAACTGGGATGCTGAAGTGCTCTGACCCAGGCCCAGAGGCCCATTGGGACCTATCAGCCCAGGACTGGCCCCTGGCCTCCACCTTGAAGGCAAGGCTGTCGCCCCATTAGGCTTTGGTTATTAAGTCATTAACTGAGCCTCACACAGCCTCTTCATTAAGGTAATTGTGGTGAATTCACTCAGGGCATTAACGAGGAGGAGGCCAGTTTCTCTGGGCTGTCAGACTGCCAGAACACCAGCTGGGTCTGACCCTGCAGCTGGAAAACTGCTCAGCTTCCCAGTCTGGGTCTTGAGAGGAACCTAATATTCAAGCCTCTGGGTGTCTTTTGAATCCCAAGCCCCAGCTGCCAGATTGGACCCCGATACAGTGCCCGGGGGTTCTGCTTTGCCCCTCTTCCCTGTTGTGTGACTTTGAACCCATAAGTGGACTTCCTCTCCTCAGTTTCCTCATCTGGCAAGTGAGATAATAGCACCTGCCTGATTAGGCTATATGATGGTTTAACAAATGAATAACTTAATGCTCAGCAATGTAAACTACCATCACGTATAAGGCCATCATTGTTATCCTCACCAAGAGCTCTGGGAGTCCCCCAGAGGCCTCTGTCCCCTGCAGGGCCCTGTCTCTTTTCTCCCCCACCCCTTCTCAGGAAGGGGGCTGAGACCTGTGGCCCCCCAGATCCTGCTGTCCTCAGAGATAAGCTGAGGTGGGGCCCCTGGGGCTGGTGGGGCCAGGGGCTGATTCAGGAGCCCTGGCTAAGAGCTGGCGGGGCGGGGCCCAGGATTCTGCTGGGCCTCCCGTAGCCTGGGTCTGTCTGTCTGCCTGTCTGTGGGCAACTGTGGGTGGCTTCAAGGCTTCCAGGTTCCCCTTTGACGGGCAGAGCTCTAAGAGGACAGGGGAGGTAGCTGGGACTTGGGAGCAGGCATGGTCTCAAGAACTCCTTTTCCCAAAAAAAGCAGGCCTGGAGCCCCACGTGCTTCAGACTGCATCCTGCCTCCTATGGTTGGACAAACAGGGAGTCCTGGTTTTAATCTGGAGGGCAGCTGGAGCTAGCATGTGTGCGCTCATGTCTGTATATACGCCTGGAGTCACCCCTGCCCTTTGGGCTTTGTGGTTTCCCCCAAGGCTGGGCCCGTACCTACCTGTTGCTTAGGTCCCTGTGTCTGAGCCAGGGTTCGGCCACAGGTGGGCAAAAGGCTTAGGCTGGCAGATAGGAGGTGTGGCTGCCCCCAGGGTGGAGTGACCACAGGGCAGCCTCACCCTTCTCTGCACTGTGGGCCCCTACACTGGGGTGGGGCCCCATCCCCAGGCTGCACATGGGAGGCCCAGTGGGGCCAAGAGGGAGGCCTGGGCAGCGGGGAGGTCATAGCAGGGTGGTTCTGGGGTAGGACCTAGCTGGGCTTTGAAGGTGGGAAAGGAGGCTGGGCTGGGCTGGGCTGGGCTGGGCTGGGCTGAGGGGTCTCCTAGGTGGGGTGGGGTGATGGGGTACCCAGGTGTTACACGTTGCTGATAAACATCCTCTGTCTTCCTCTCTAGGTGTCCTTCTGGACATCCAGCAGCACTTTGGGGTCAAAGACCGAGGCGCTGGCTTGCTGCAGTCAGGTGAGGCCACCTCCCGCCTTTGCGGCCCGCCCAGGTGCTGGCATCTCCTCCTGTTGGCCGAGGGTTCTTCTTCCCCGAGTCCTGACTCCCAGAGGCAGCACAGGCTTTTCATCAGATCTCACCCTTGCCACCCACAAATGGCACTTGTCCAAGCCTCTGCTGCTTTTTCTTGTAACACATACCACCTGCCCCAGGGGCTTGGGAGACAGACACACTGAGGCCAAGGGCCCAAACCCTGTGTGACCTTTTTGTATCCTAGGGTCTCACTGAGACCTAGTGATCGGGGTCCCTTCCCAAGGCTGATGAAGGGACCTCCTTAGATGAGTGGGTTGGGCAATGCCAGTGAACCATTGTGACCATTTCCATCTCCTGCCCCCGATTCCCAATTCCTTCCATTGCCATTAACCCTGGGAACCACCTCTTAGATGGCAAAGTGAAAGAGTCCACCTGGTCAACCCCTGAAGGTTCCCAAACCCAGGCAAGAGACGGAGAACCTGGGGCCTGGGTGAAACTGAGGCTTGAGAGTCCCTGCCCCATTTTCCCTTGGAGTCTCAACCTTCTGATGGACTGCTAGAGGTAGGGCAGAGCCCCTCTAGGCCGCTATAAGCTGAGCAAGGGCTATGTGGGAGGCCATTGAGCAGTTATCCCAGCCTATTGGCCCCTCCGTCTGTGAAGAGACCGTGTCTCCCTTGTCCCCGGGGTTCTTGCCCCACCACGACCCCAAGGGACTGAGGCCCTGGCTCCCTGGCCTATCCACTGGTTGTTACCATTGCTGGTCATGCTCAGCAGGTCCTGGCTGCCTGGGTGGAGATTCAATCTAGTGCTTTATCCCAGGGCTAGGGGAGGAGGTCTAGTCCTGATGTGGCCCCAGCCTTGCTGTGTGACCCTAGCCTAATGCCTATCTCTGGGCCCTTGATCCTGGACTCCATTTAGCTGTGAGGCCTAGCCAGATGTGTGGGAGAAGATCCCTGATGTGCATTTGAGTCTGTGAACCCCTTCCCCAGCTTGGGGTTCTTAGGAGGGAGGGGATGGAATGTGCCAGCTCTGTCCAGGAACCTGCCTGACCTGTCTAGGTAGCATTCCAGTATGTACAATGCCTCCTTGAGCTCACAGAGTGCCCCAGCCACTCAGTCAGTCCACCTGTCCTTACATCCCAGCTGGGGTCTTGGGGCTGAAAGAGAGGGGATATCATGGCTCCTGGGCTCAGTCTTAATAAATGAGACTTACTAAGCGAGGTTGGAGCAAGGTAATGTGGCTCAGCGTCCCCCACAAGTGGTTAGGTCCCTGCCCTGGCAGACACCGCCTCTATCCAGGCCAGGAGCCCAACCCCCTCCCCTGCTCCTTCCTGGGCCTCCCTGTCTGTGCCAGAATAAGTCAGCCTGCCACACAGCCTGGGACAGCTCCCTCCAGCCTCCTGGGCCCTGCACACAGTGACCAGCACTGACCAAGAAGATGGGTTCAAGCTGGTGGGATCTGGGAAGGAAGTAGGATGCCAAGCTGGTGAGGAAGGGGCAGGGGGGAGCCTCGTCACCCTAGTCATCCAGCTCGCAGCCCCTGAGCCTCATTGTTCTGGCCTTGCTGACTGATCTGGAAGGAGGCTCTACCCTGATCCTCCTCCATTTAACACCCCTACATAAACATGTTCAAGGCCACAGAGCCTTCCAGGGAGAGGGTGGGGGGCATTGGCCCCAAGACAGCTGTGCAGGTCAGTGTTCTGGTTCCTTCTGCACTTTTTTTTTTCCTTTTTGGTAGTGCTAAGGATTGAACCCAGGGCCTTGTGCATACGAGGCAAGCACTCTACCAAATGTGCTATATCCCCAGCGTATGTAGACACATCACCCACAAGCATCATCTCTTTTGGGTCTTCCAGTGGCCACACAGCTTTTTCCGGCTTCACTTGCCCAACAAAGAGACAGGTCAAGAGAGCAAACCAACTTGCTTAAGGTCTCATGGTGAGAGAGTAGCAGGCCTGGAATAGGGACCCAGGAGGCCTCTGTAGTGGCAGCCCACTTGGCTTGGGGGGGAGTCCACATGTCTGGCATCTCACCGGGGTGGGAGAGATTTCTGGGCTTGGTGAGAATTTCCAGCAATCATAGACTCTTTGTGTGAGTCCTTACCCTGTGGCCTTTAGCCTGCCACCCACAACTGGCACCCCTGGGATGGTTCCCCGAGTGTCCTTACCTCTTTGGCCATTGAAGCCAGTCGTGCTAGACCAGGATGTGACTCAGTGGGTAACTCAACAAGTCACCTAATTGGCCTGTGCCCCAGGCACCTGTCTCTTCCCCAAGCCTGATAAGGTTGGAGCCGGTGTGGAGGGCGCCAGCTGGGTGTTGGTGCTTGCCCGGATCAAAGGGCCAGGGCTGGGAGTGGCAGCCTGCTTATTTGTGGGCACAAGGGGCTGCTGGGCTGGGAGGCAGGGTGGGGGGTAACTGAGGGTTAGGCCTGGGCCTGCCCTTGCTGTTTCCCCTTGGGACCAGAACATCACTGGTTTGGGAAGGGCCCACTTTCAGCATTCCCCTTGCACTTGGCTGCTAGCTCAGACCAGGCTCCTGGGTCACCTGAAAGAACCATAGCTTAGCCTCTGTGACAGCCCACCGCAGAATTATGGCTTTTGCAATTTTCTTGGGTCTTGCAATTTTGGAATCCCCCATAACCCACATCTAAAGGGGCAGCTGCTTCTCAACCTACCGCTTGGCAGGCCCCATGCTGGGTTCTGCCCAGACTCAGTCCTTACCCTCAGGTAGGTTCCCTCTGTTGATGGCTCATCAGATCACCGCTCAGGCACAGGGGGTACTGTGGGAGCCTGGTGGATGGTAGAGAGTTTGTACCTAGCCACCTAGGTGGCATATGAAGAAGACTTCTGAGGAGGGGACATTTGAATGGGGGCTTTGAAGGATGAGTTAGGGTTTGTTCAGGGGAAAGGACTTTTATGTAGCTGGTTTGTCAGATTCGGTAGATATGAGGAAACCTTCTTCTCCCCTCCAAGCTAGATAAAATATGCCAAGAAAACACGTTTAAATTACATGGCTGAGCTTGAAAGCTAAAGCTAATGGGGAAATTCCCAGGTGTCAGAAGCAAGGAGCTGAAGTCAAAAACTGGAGTGGGAGCTGGAATCAAAGCCAACTAATTCAGAATATTTAGAGATCAGATTCATGCCTTCAACACTTGTTATAGTATTTTTAATATAAACATTTTTTTTTCATGGAATATTTTAAACGTATGTGAAAGTAGAGAGTCGAGGACAACAAATTTTCACATGTTCATCACCCAGATTCATCAAAGCATCACAGTCTGGCCCAGTTTCCTGGCTCAGGGCTTCTTCATTCTGATGACTGGGCAGTGCAGGCTTGGGCTCCAGGGTCAGGGGGATGATTCAGTGTCCTTCCCAGAGCTCAGGCAAGTTCCCTGATTCCAAACTGTGCTCCAAGCTGGCAGGCACTTATGCTGGTAGAGCCTCTCTACATAGATGGACACTTCCTTCCTGGCTCTGGCTTTATGCAGAGAGGCTGGTTCCTGTTCCTACTCCTTACAGGACTGGGACCTTCTCCATGGAGGCTCTGTGTTTTCAGGGGATCCAAAAGAAGCAAATCCCAAACTGTTCATATCCCAGAGCCTGCATGGGGCCCAGATGAAAATTCCCAGCAAACTCTAAAAATTCAAAATTAACAAACCACACAGGAAACTCATCTCTCTTTTTTTGGGGGGTACTGAAGATTGAACCTAGGGGTACTTAACCACTGAGCCGCATCCCTAGCCCTTTTTTATATTTTAGTTTGAGTCAGGGTCTTACTAAGTTGCTATGTGGCTTGCTAAGACGCTGAGGCTGGCTTTGAACTCATGATCCTCCTATCTCAGCCTCCTGAGCTCCTGGGGATTACAGGGGTGCACCACCACACCCAGCAGGAAACTCGTCTTCACGAGAGGGCCCTAAAGCTGCCTGAAAAACTACAGAGAATAGAGTCATTTTAAAAGGACTTTAAAATTAGGTGAGCTTAATTTTCAAAGTTCAAAAGAAAGATTAGGATTGATAAGACAAGAATAGCACATTATGAGAAAAGAACGGGGAGATGTTTAAAAGCCCGAAGTTCTAGAAGGGAAAAATGTAAGTATTGAAATAAAAAATGTGTTAATCTGATGGGTTAACAAGCAGAATAGATGTAGTTGAAAAGAAAATAAGCAAATGAGAATTATGAGCAAATGAGAATTATTAGCTGTAATTCTGACTGTGGGCTGAAGGATTGGCATAAATGTAGCCAGGGAAGAGAGTAAAAGTGACGTTTGTGACAGTGCCTGGCTTTAGTGAGCTGTGGTTTGTCAGCTGTTTGCTGGAGTAGGGAGAATGGAGGGACAGGAGGCAGGGCAGTGGGTGGGTCTGACTGTGAAAGGCTTGCAGATTGGGATAAGATCTCCAGTTTTGTCTTGGGGCAATGGAGAGCCAGAGAAGGTTTTGGAGCAGGGTAGACAGAAGTTGCACGCATCACGGTGTTCTGGTGGAGCCCAGAGCAGGAGTGGATGGCAGAGGAGGTTAAAACACACTCAGGGTTGGGGTTTGTGGGGTCAGGAGGAAGCGCAAGGGTTGGGGAGAGTGGGGATGGAGGAAGAGCCAGCTCAGACTGAAACCAGACAGTGCCTGTGCTTTGGGGCCAAGTCTCCTGGCTTTACTCCTCTCCCCTAGGGCTTGGCCAGTTTTGTGACATCCTCCATTCCAGCAGGCCTAGGTTCTGCAGGCAAGGCTGGGCGGCCCTTCTGACCATCTTCCCAGGGCTCCCGTTCAGAAGGCGGCCTAAGAGCCTTGCTTGCTGAGGCCACAGGTTTCTATCCCAAGCAGGACATGAAAAGGGAGGTGGTTCCTGTCCTTCCTGTGGGACATTTGAACATGATGGGCTTCCATAGTGGGCTGCCATCTGTTTGGGGGCCTCCCCATTAGCTGGGATGGGCTGGGCTGTCCTTGAATGACACAGCCTGACCCCCACCCAATCCATCCTGCTGGAGCACCGTCCCTACCCACAGGATGTGGACGATGGCAAATCTCTCAAAATAACGGGTCAGTTGGAGCCTGGGCTTTGTAAAAATAGCCCTGGTTCAGCCCAGGCCCAGGCAGGAACTAAATGCAGGCTCTTAAGTAGGAGGCCAGGGATCTCCTAGCTCAGATATTGCCCTCTCTTGCTCCAGGACCAGGACCACATTGCTTTTTTTGTTGTTGTTTTTTTAGTGCTGAGGTTGGACCTAGGGCCTTGCACTTGTTAGCATGCAGTCAGTCACTGAGCTCCATCCCAACCCTAGGACCACTTTCTGAGTTCAAACAGGCCACATGTGAGGTATGTGGTGAGGGTGGCTTCCCTCACCATGGACTGGGTCTTGGGTGGCTGCCTACAAGGACACTGAGTCCCCTGTGCGGGTGCTTTGAGCTTCTGGCTGCCGTTTGCACCCTGGACTTTGGGACTACTGGGGGAGGTGGATAGCACCCTGTCCGGCCCCCTGTGTTTCTGATGGCCTTGGGCCAGCCCGTGAGGAAGAGGGAGTGAGGCTTTGAGCCCAAGTTCCCGCTGCTGGATCAGGCTCTCCCCTCCCACCCTGCTGCCTGTGGCCCTGCCCCCCTGGCCTGGCGTCCTGCCCTGTGGCTCCATTGTCCCAGACCTGTGGGCTCAGCACACGTGAGCTGAGCAGGGCTTCCCCACACCCTGGCCACAGGATGTCCTCCTGCGGGAACTGCTGGGAAAGCCACCCCTACCCAAATCAGGTGGTGGGGCAGCCAATCTGGCCAGAAAGCTCCCCCCAACAAACAAAGACCACAGGCTGGGGGATGGGCATTGGGGGGGCAGGCTGGGGAAGCTTCTGGCCTGGGCCAGTGTATTTCTTGCAGAGCTGCCTATTGGCTGAATGAGCCTCTGCGGTCCCCATCAGGTACAATTCCTTTGCCAGGAAAATTCCTCCTCTTGTCTCTACCCCTACAGTACCAGGTCCCCCTGAGGACTGGCGGGGGTCCTCCCTCCTGTGTGGGGCTGGGTGGGGTGGGGTAGTGGTGGGTGAGGCTACAAAGATGGACTCAATCTCCCTCCTGACTCTGGATTTCTTTGTCTCCAAGGGAAAGACACAGAGGGGCAGGCCGTCTATGTCATCTGGGGCAAAATTTTGTACCCTTTGGGGCCTCAGTGGCCCTATCTGTAAAATGGGGACAGAATGATGGGGTTCATCTGAGCTAAAGGCATGCAGATGCTTGGTGACCTTGGCCAGGCTGGGGCTGGTAGGTGAGGGCAGGGCGTACTGCTTCTGAAAGGAGTCCATCCATGGTTCCGGCTGTTCCTATCCATGCCCACATGAGCAGGCAGAAGCTCAGGGGTCAGAAGGGGGACGTTCTCTTCTGTTGCCCTGTGGGCCTGAGAGTGGGATGGAGCAGGGCACCCAGAGTCTGGCCAAGGCCTGGGTTACTTGCTGCAGCCTCCTCTGCTTACCCCGTGTGTGCTTTTCGAAGTGCCCCCTTCTTGGGGAAGAACAGAGCACACCATGGTTCTAGAACCTAGACCTAGTCCTGGTCTTCAGGGCCCAGTCTCCCTCCAGGGCCTCATCTCCCCCTGCTTCCTCCATGGCCTTCCCATGCCACAGCCCAACCCATCTCCTTGCTGTCCCCAGCGTGTCCTGACCTTTCTCTGACCTTGGGCACATCAGCTGGGACCTTACCCCTTCCCAGTCTGGCAAGCCTGTGGTGTGATTTAGAGGAAGGACTCTGGAGTCAGCCAAATTGGGGTTTAAATTTTGTCTCGGCCACACTCACTGTGTGACATCACTTCTCTCAGCCTCTATTGTCTCCTTGGTAAGATGAAGATAATAGTGAGAATCCACTGAGAAAATTGTGAATAGGTGGAGGGTGTGTCCCAGGCCTCGCCTACAGTGTTTCAGAAATGATAAGTGTAGGTATCAGCAATAGGCATTATGCCCCGCCAACCCTTATACGGTACTGCTCAGAAGATCTGGAATTTACATTTTAGTACATACTGTTGACTTGAGGTCTATCATCACAGTAAACTCCTATGCACGCTTCAGTGCCCAGCGTGGACATCACTGCCTTCATGAAACCTCTGTTCACTATCCGGGTGGGACGTGGTGCTCCTTGCTGGTTCTCCAGCCATTTAGCCCTTTAAGTGGGGCAACCTAGAGATGGGATTAGACAGGGGGCATCCCCTACTCTGATCTTTCCATCCACCCCCCACCTGGCACAGACAGGCACAGAGAAAGCAATTTGTCCTCTGCCCTAACGTGTGTAAATCCTGATGCCCCTGAGATCTCCTTCCTGCCCACATCCTAATCTGATCTCGGGCAGTTCCTGGGAGGCAGGTTCAGCGGGAAAACATTCTTTTTCTAGATTTGAGGAAATAATATCCGGCTGTGACTGATCTACACAAGGGCCCAGTGTTGACCGGGCTGGCCAGCTCTGGGCAGGGTGTGGCGTGAAGCACCTTACCCTGAGCAGGAGCCCAGGGGAGCTGCTATTTTTATCTTCATTTTACAGATGAGGAAGTTGGCGTGCCGGAGCTGGCTCCTACTGGCTCCTACTGGCTCATGAGAGTCGATTGTTAGATTTTCAGGAATCGTGCGAGTGGTTGTTAGATGCAACCATTGTTAAAAACTAAGTTATATAAACTTACTATTAAATAATTTATATTAAAACGATACGTTTTCAAACATCATCACTTCCCACTTATTTTACGACTTTATTATCTGTGCTCTGATGGTTAATTATGTTATATTTTCTGAGGGGAAGGAACCACACAATGGTGGGTCACGGCACATCTCTTCCCAGCTCTGATAGGTGACGTGACATCAGCCACAGCAGGAGTTTACACCATGGAGATTGGCAGAGGCTGCCGAGCAGATTCCCCCTCCCGGGTTCCCTTTTTAGAGAGCCAGTTGTTACACACTTACCAGCACACCATGGAAGGGGAGACCCAGAAAATTTGCTGCCTGGCCAGGGTTACCCAGGTAGGGAGGAACAGAGCCGGACTTGACTACAAGCAGTGTCTCTGGCGCCCACTTTGTGCACCTCTATGCTGATCCTGCCCAAGGCCCGAATCACTCAGAACTGGATTAACAGGTCCCCCAACCCACCCATACACACCTGCTGTCCTGCTCTGGGCTGGAATAAGACAGGGACAACCACACCTTTCCAGCCTAGTCAGGAGACCTCTGCCCTCTGCCTTCTCTCCCCTTGTTCACCCCCACCCCCGCCCTCCTCCTTCCCTTGCCTCTTTTAGTCCCCGTCTCCCTGGGGACTCAGGTCCATGGAGGGAGCAGCTGAGCCCATGACCACATTCAGCCTGGTGGTCATCGGCAGCCCACTGGGTCTTTGTCTGGCCATCTGCCTGTCAGCTGTGGGACCGCCTTCTGTGGGGAGGGAGGGGGCTGCCTTGCTATGTGACCTAGGGTCTACCCTGCCTCCTCCTAGGTCTCTTCATTCCTGTGACCGTTAAGCCCCTTCCTGTCACCGATGGGGGCCTCCCTGTGAAGTCCTCTAAGGCGCTACTGCTCCCTTATTCTGGAAGAACCAACCCAGCTCAGCTTCCTCTAGTATTCCCCTTCTCACCCCTGGAGTCACGCTAGTCTCAGTGGGCCACACTGTTCTACCCTCTCTGGCCTCTCAACACTGTCTCTGCCCTTTGCCCTCTTGGTCCCTCGCCCCAGCCTCTCGCCTCTTTGCTTTTTCTCAAACATGCTAAGTACACTTTTGTCCCAGGCCCTTTGCACTCGCTCTTCTTACCCCTATGGTAGCGTGATTTATTTCCTCACCTCCTCTGTATCTTTGCTGAAATGCCACCTTTTCTGATACTTCTTTTTTTTTAATTTTATTTTTTAAAATACATATATTTGTATATATATTTAGTTGGACACAATACTTTATTTATTTATATGTGGTGCTGAGGATCCAACCCAGTGCCTCATGCGTGCTAGGCGAGCGCTCTACCACTGAGCCACATCCCCAGCCCAATCCTTCTATTTTAAATGGAAACCTCTGCTTTCTCTTTCTCTATTTCGTGCATTTTTTTTAGTCTCCTGTTTCTGCCCTTTTACCTTCCTTAGCACCTATCACCATCTGATAAACTGTTATTTATTTATTGTCTATTCTCCTCACTAGAAAGAAAACTCCGAGAGGACAGGAACTTTGTTTATTCATTGCTGTATCCCAAACACCTAGAACATTGCCAGGTACATTATAGGGACCAAGAACATTTCAGTTGAATGAATAGATGAATGAATGCATGACAGGGTTACAAACTGTCAGGAAGCCTCTGCAGCCTGGGAGTGAAGGTAGCTGGGTGATCTGGCAGGTACTGAGAGCTGCCGTGCCAGGCCCAGTCCTGCCCTGATTGGCTGTGTGAACTTAGGTAGATCCCTTCATCTCTCTGAACCAAGTACAATAAAGAGAGCTATGTGGGGGCTGGGGATGTGGCTCAAGCGGTAGCGTGCTCGCCTGGCATGTGTGTGGCTCGGGTTCGATCCTCAGCACCACATACAAACAGAGATGTTGTGTCCACCGAAAACTAACTAAATAAATTCTCTCTCTCTCTTAAAAAAAAAAAAAAAAAAAAGAGAGAGCTATGTGGCAAAGTGTAAGGAACATGGGCTCTGGAGGTCAAGATTCCCACGAGGACATTTATTGCCTGTGGGGCCTTGATAAGTCACCTTCCATCTCTGAACCTGTCTCCTCATTGGGGCGGTGGGTGGTGAGCTGAAATACGGTGGTGCGCCCTGACCACAGCACTTGGTGTAAAGAAAATGGCAAAATGGACGTGCATTGAAGAGGATGTGGTCTCTGTATCACCCTAACCCAGTCAGGCTTTTCTCCCTCCCTGGGGCAGGGGCTCAGCTTCCTTGGTCGGGGTCCAGGCTGAGCTTTGTATCATGGACACTTGGCCTTGGGTAGCTGGCCAAGCCTAGGGACCCTGTGCCGCCCCTCCAGCTCTCCTCTCCCCGCACAGTGTTCATCTGCAGCTTCATGGTGGCTGCCCCCATCTTCGGCTACCTGGGTGACCGCTTCAACAGAAAGGTGATCCTCAGCTGCGGCATTTTCTTCTGGTCGGCAGTCACCTTCTCCAGCTCCTTCATCCCCCAGCAGGTGAGGCCCACCCTCCTGGCCCCTCCATTGGGTGACGAGGCTTTGTTCGCCTTTATTGGGAGTTTTAGCTCCTTAGCTTAAACCCTGGACAGTGCCTTAACAGCGCAGAAGGCAGGGGTGGGGGGTCTTCACTGCTTTTGTAAATCAACTGTGCAGATAGGTCTTCCCCAGGCTGTAACTGAGGGCCGTGCAGCCTGGGTGACATCCTGACTCTTTCTGAGCCTCCCTCTGACTTGGGAAAGGTACAAGGAATGTGGACACAAATCTGGCCTAGGGGTGAGGACCTTGGCTTCTAGCCCTGGGCCTGCTATGTGGCCCTGGGTGAGTCCCTTCCCCTTTCTGTTTCTTGTTCAATTTGCTCTTTGTCAGATGGCCAGCCACGTGCTTGAGTCCAAGTTCCAGGGAAGGAAGCATCAATTCAAATAAAGATGCTTCTCGCTTGGCTCTCACAGTCCTGGGCTGGAGTATCCCCACTCTTGTTGCCCACTCAGCTTTGGGACCTGGAGCAACTCTGAGCCTCAGTTTCCTCTTTATTAAAATGGGGATAATACTTGAAAGTTTCTTGTGAGAAACAAGTAAGTTAATGAACGTCCAGATCCTGGAACATGGAAAATGTTCAACACAGCTCTATTTCTGTTCTTTCTTCCAAAGAGGAGATATGTTGCCCTGGGAGGTAGTGAGTTTCCCCATCAGTAGGAGTATTCAAGCAGAGGGTGGGCAATCATGGACAGCTGCTGTAGAGAGAGGTGGAGGAAGAAGGGGAAAGTCAGGATCTGTGTTCAAGAACTTTCAGTTTGGCCCTGACCTTGGGAGCCTGGGTTGGGCAGATGTGACAGGAGTCCCTGGCTTGGAGCCTGAAGACCTGCAATGTGCTGAGTTCTCATGAAAGACAGCATAGCTTCTTGCAATCTGTGGGGTCAGGGAAACCTTCCTGGAGGAGGTAGCACTTGAGCCAGGCAGTTGGGACTGGAAGGCTAGGTCTGTTGGTGACGATGTCCTGGACAGAGGAGTACACTCACAGGTGCCGAATGGCAGAGGTGTCGAGAGAACCAGGAGGTGAGTGTTTTGGCTGGAAAGAAGGCAGGGACTGATTCATGGGGGGACTGGTGTGCCTGTTGAGCCCTGGAAAAGTTCCAACAAAGACAAGGTCAGGGTCAGATTCACACTGATGAAGGGGAGAGTGAAGGTGAGGGCAAAGAACCTACAGATTTGTGGGGAACAACTTTGCTTCATGGAGGAGGGTCAGGCTTAGGGGAGTTCCAGGCCCAGTGCCAGGTGCAGCCTGGCAGCCACAGTAGGATATAGAGACCGGACCAGAAGCCTCTCGGGCCTCCCTGGGCCTTGTCCTGCCCCAAGGAGGCCCCTGAGGCTGCTTCTGGAACTGACCAGTGAATACTGGACCACATTGGTTTCCTTATGAGCTGGGGAGAGAAGATGAACAAAGGCAGAGGAACAGATCACTTCCAATTAATCTGTAAATTCATTGCGATCACAGCCCGAGTCCCATGGGGGTTTTTGGTGGACCTCGGCAATGTGATTCTGGAGTTAATTTGGCAGAGAAAATGCCCAGGAACAGCCAAAAACAATGTGAAAAATAACAACGAGAGGGGAATTTGCCCTATCAGTTATCAAATTAATGGCTATTCTAACTACCGTAGCCAAGGGATAGACTTAGAGATCAATGAAACCGAGTCCTCGTGTCTACCGGGATTTAATGTAAGATAAAAGTTGCATCTCAGATCAGTGGCTTGGGGGAGAACTATCTATATCTGGATCAAAAATAAAGTTTGATCTGGTTTTCAAACCATACTGCAAAATGAATTCCAGATAGGCGAAAAGTTAAGCCAAAACACGAGCTAAAAATCTGGAACTATAAATCAACAAGGAAAAGACAAATAACTCAGTAGAAAAACAAGCCCAGGATCGTTATAGGCCTTTCCAGGAGAAAACACACAAGCGGCCAATAAATGTAGGAAGGGATGGCTCAGCCTCTCGAGTAATCAGGGAAATGCAAATTAAAACAACAATGAGATACCATTTCACACCATCAGATTGGCGACAATTAAAAAGGCTGACAATACCAAGTGTTATTACAGCTGTGGGGAATCCGGGACTCAGGCGCTGTTGGTGGGGAGTGTAAATTGGTAGGAGTCTCTTTGGAGATCAGAATGGCAAGAAATTGTAAAATTCTCCCTGTGCACCCTGCTTGGCCCAGCCTTATACAGACAAGAGAGCAACTCTAACTTGTGGGCTCGCGTGTGCATGGGTGCTTGCTGTAATACTGTCCTAGAAAATAAAAGAGGAAGCTGTCTAGGGGACTGCACAGATAAATGGGGTGTATTAATACTGTGAGACTCTGGGCAGTGGAAGGATGAACTAGATCTGTGTTAACCAGTGCAAATGGGTTTCAAAAAGATAAGAATGAGCGGGAAAGCAAGTGGCGGGATTTGGGATGGTCCCTTTTACGTGCATGTTTTCCAAGCACACAGAGGACACTGAGTGCTGTTTATTGGTACCTACATGTGCAATGCAGGCACAGACGGATTCATAGCAAGTACATGGTCCCATGGGCTTCCGTGGGTGCAGTGGCTGGCTACTGTGCTGAGGATGACTGACACCATCTCCCCACCTCTCGTCCTCTCTCTCAAACGTAACACACATAAAATAGAAGAGAAATGTTTTTGTGTTTCGGGGATGGAGTAGACCTTCCTGAACAAGGCTTTCAGGAAAAATCAACAGATTTGACGGCATCAAATCAAAGAGAACATCCGGAAGCCTGCAAAAGGGTGTAAACTCTCCATAAACAAAGTGGAGAGAAAAATGACAGAAGCTGGCGGGGACACAGATGATAAAGGATCAAGCTCTGTGGAGAAAAAGCTAATATAAATCAATACAGGAGAAAAAAAAAAAAAAAAACCAGCCCAGACAGCCCAGAGGCAAAGGCTATGGGCAGATGAGACCCAGGAAGAGAATCAGGCAAAGAGCTAAGGGAAGACCAGGAGTCTTTGGGGAGTGGGTGACATGGCTACAGAAACAAGGGGGTCAAGGTGAAGGGCCAGCACTGTAGCAGAGGACCTGCCAGGAGCCAGAGGAGAGACTAGAGAGAGGGAATCGGGGAGCCCGGGGGAGGCTGGATGTGGGCGATGCTGGCTGGATGGGTGGTCAGGGTGGGGCTGGGGAAAGATGACCAGGCTGGGTTCTCAAGCCCTGGGCAGCTGGGGGGACCGAGGGGGCAGGTCCACATCAAAGGGGTAGGACCACCAGCAGCTGGCATGGCCCCACCCTTCCCTGCTCAGCTGGCTTTGCCCTTTGATGTGTATGGGGGGAGGGACTCTGAGCCCTCTGGGCTGCTCTGCATGTTTCCTGCTCACACTGGGCTCTCAGTGCTGCCAGGATTGGCCCACCTGCCCTACTTGGGGGATGAGCACAGAGTTGAGGGGTGACCTGCGGCTCCTAAGTTGGGGCCAGGATCGGGGAAGAAGTCTCCCAGGTAGAGACACAGGCTTATATCCCTAGTGCTTATGGGGACCAAGAGCCATACTGCTCTCAACCTGGGTGTTGGGGTAACCTGAAGCCCAGGTGGCATGGGGTTAGAGTCACCGCTGAGGCAAAGGTTGGGTTCCATCTTCTCCCCTGGCTCCTGGACCCTGAAGGGCATGGGGTGCACAGTGGAGGCAAGGATGTGCAGGCCGAGGAGCAGGGCAGGGCCGTCCCCAGCATTCTCTGTCGTTCCCCTATAGTATTTCTGGCTGCTGGTCCTGTCCCGGGGTCTGGTGGGCATTGGCGAGGCCAGCTACTCCACCATCGCGCCCACCATCATTGGCGACCTCTTCACCAAGAACACGCGCACACTCATGCTGTCTGTCTTCTATTTTGCCATCCCACTGGGCAGGTGAGAGGGGAGGTGTCTTGGTTTGGGTGAGGATCCTGGAGGGGTCTTCCCACCACCCCCTCAGTGAACCAGACACTTGAGTAGTCAGCCTTGGAGAATTCCCTGACCCGATGCCTGGCTGACTGGCTGGCTGAGTGGTGAGGGCAGGTGGCCTGCCCTGTAGACCAGGGAGCACACCGCACCCCAGTCCCTGTCTCTGCATACGCTGACATGTGTCTGTCTCCTCTGCAGCGGTCTGGGCTACATCGCTGGCTCCAGTGTGAAGCAAGCGGCTGGAGACTGGCACTGGGCCCTGCGGGTAAGGCCTAGGTACCCTCCCATGAGGTCGCCCCCTGAGTCCAGCCCTTGCCCCTGCTGGTCCAGAGATGCCAGCTTTGCCCAGGCTAGGGCACAAGCCTTGAGCAGACTCTCCAGGGGCAACCTGGCCTCTGCGGTCTTGTCCTTCTAGATTAGTCCAGATTGAGGTCTCCGGGGAGTTGGACAGCCTCACTGCCCTCAGGGCCTCAGTCTCAGGGTTGGAAACATCCCTAACCCCCACCCCCACCCCCACCCCTGCCCTGCCCAGGTTGACAGGACGAAGGGTTCTCTCACCGTGTCAGGAAATTCCAGATCCATGGCGGAGCTTCCTGCTTCCAGTCCTGGCTCTGTGCTAGGGTGAGGCTGGGACAAGACCTCTATGTGGAGGCCCTTGGGGTCTGGAGCCACTTCCTGTCCCGCCAGAGGGTTGGGGGCAAGTTACCAAGGCCCCAGGACAGTGCAATCGGAGGAAACAGAGATCCCCCGTCTCTCGGAGGAGCGGAAGCCTAAGACAAAGTGTTTTTTCCTCAAAAGCAGGAAGGGAGCAGCCTCCGTGGAATTTCTTGGTGGGGGGCGAGAGGGGCTGGCATGAAGAGGAACTCCCCAGCCCAAGGACTCCCAGGCCTGTGGGGGTGGGGACAAATTTCTCTTTTCTCCTGGGTTAGTGGATTCAGGGATTGTTGTGTAGGAATCTGGGCTGCTGTGAGGCCCCTCTCCTGTAGGGGACAGAGACCTGCGGCATTGGAGTCAGTTCTTGACACTAGGCTGGACACAGGGAAGACCCAAAGTGACCCACATGGGCATCTCTCAAGGATAGCCTACCTGATCTATTAGCTGGAGGTTTCATGCACAGCTAGTCACTTCCCAGTGCCTCAAGGGGTGAGGAACGGGTCTGGGGAACACTCCCAGCCCCAGGGGATGGGGCAGGGCTGGTCTTTGGCTCTCCACCCTCAGGAACTTTCTCTTTCCTCCTCCAAGATTGTCATTCCATCTCTCTCTCCATCTCTACATCTTTGTCTTTCCATTGTTCATTCAAGTATCCATGTATCCCTCCCTCCTTCCTTTCAGCCTATCAGTCTTTCTTGCCTCCTCCTCTCTGGATGGGACAGTTCACTTTGAACCCCGGAGCCCTTCTCTGACCTCATCCCCGGTCACTTTCCTCAGTGGTCCTGACAGGAAGGCTGGACGGGTCTTAGTCCAGAGGAAGGGTCTGGAACCTAGGGGAGGCGTGGCTTGCCTGAGCCTCTCGAGGGGCACAAACAAAGCTCACAGGGCCCTAGTGTCCTGACTTTATGCTTCCCGCTCTGCCAGGTGTCCCCTGTCCTGGGCATGATCACAGGAACACTCATCCTTGTCCTGGTCCCAGCCACTAAAAGAGGTCATGCCGACCAGCTCAGGGGACAGCTCAAGGCACGGACATCGTGGCTCCGGGACATGAAGGCTCTGATCCGAAAGTGAGTACTGCTGGGAGGAGTCTGGTAGGGAGAAGGAGGGGTGCGGCCACGTGAGGGCCCTGCTCTTGGAGTGGCCTGCCCAGCACCCTCACCCGGACACCTGCCATCTGGCAGTGCTGGCAGTGACATTTTGGCCCCTAGACTTGGTTATTCCTGCAGCTTGAAGCCTCACCCTGGAGCCTGTGTGGGGTGAGGCCTGTCTGGGGGAGACAGGCTTTTACCTGGGTGTGGGGGGGAGAAGAGGCAGCCTCCTGGGCCACCATGCTTGGGGCTGCTTACTCCAGCTGCTGGGGCTTCTGGCCTCAGCTCAGTGTCATTGCCCTGGCCTTTCCCCAGCCGCAGCTACGTCTTCTCCTCCCTGGCCACGTCGGCTGTGTCCTTCGCCACAGGGGCCCTGGGCATGTGGATCCCGCTCTATCTGCACCGTGCCCAAGTTGTGCAGAAGACAGCAGAGCCATGCAGCAGCCCGCCCTGCGGGGCCAAGGACAGGTAGGCCTTGCTCAGCTGGGCCCTGGGTGGTGAGGAACACTGGATGAGAGGGCACCTCTGCCCCAGCCATGTCCCCCTCCACTCACACCTTACTCCACTCATGCCCTACACTGTCTTGTGTCCTCATAGCCTCATCTTTGGGGCCATCACCTGCTTTACGGGCTTCCTGGGTGTGGTCACGGGTGCTGGAGCTACGCGTTGGTGCCGCCTGAGGACCCAGCGGGCCGACCCACTGGTGTGTGCTGTGGGAATGCTGGGCTCCGCCATCTTCATCTGCCTGATCTTCGTGGCTGCCAAGAGCAGCATTGTGGGCGCCTATGTGAGTGTAGGGGGGCAGGAGGCTCGGGGGCTTGGAAGTGCAGTTTGACTCATTGAACCCTCTGTCCCCACGGGGAGGCTCTTGTCCTCTGGCCGCCTGCCTGCCTTTGCTCAGTTCAGGGCCTCTGGGTGTCCTTCAGCGCTGTGGGCATGGCTTGACCCATTCCTCAAGAGCCTGACCATCAGGAGGTGGGGGTCCCCTGGGAGGGTTGGAGGCTTTGGGGCTCCATGATAGGAGCCAGTATGATGGGGCTGCCAGTGGGTGGAGGGCTCGCCTGATGATTGTTCTCTCTCTCTCTCTCCTGGCTAGATCTGTATCTTCGTTGGGGAGACACTGCTATTTTCTAACTGGGCCATCACTGCGGACATCCTCATGGTGAGCCAGGCAGGCTGAGGTCACCATGTGCTGACCCAGACCTTAACCTCACAGGGGCAGCTGGGGAGGGGGGAGTGAGGAGGTGGGAGAGCTGGCAGGGCTCGGCAGGGAGGCCTTCTGGGAGGGTGAACCCAGAGGCAGGGAGTGGATTAGAGATTTGGAGGTCTACACCAGGGCAGGCCCTGAAAACAACGGTTGAGCCGGCAGCCAGGATAAAATGTGGGGGTGGGAAAGGGAGTTGTCTGGAGGCTCAGGTTTGTGGCTGGGAGGCTGGTGGTGCCAGGCTGGCACCGAGGTGGTGCTGCCTGCCAGCACTCCTCCCCCAGGGTCTGAAAGTCCGTGGACTCTGCCCTCCCGGCTCAGCCTGGATCCCAGGCACGCCTGCCTGCCTGTGGGCCTGCGGCTGGGCTGGATGGACAGAGGCCGTCTTCACAGGGCCAACAATGGGCTGCAGACCAGCCGGCCAGGGACAAAGGGCTGTCTGAGCAGCCGGCAGGGGCTTGTGTCCCTGGGTGGGGACGGGAGCAGCCTGGGAGGAGCCAGGAGTGGGCAGTGGGTCTAGTTACTTGTGGTACTCGGGGGGGGGGGCAGGGTGGATATGACCCTTGTTCCAGTCCTTGGGGACCCTCCTGGTCAGGGTCAGGAGAGGACTAAGAGAAGAAGTACAGAGGACTGGTGTGGGGGAGAATGCCCGGAGGTGTAGGGGAGAGAGATACTGAGGGTGCTCTGAGTCTGGCCTGAAAACATGGGACGGCCCAGGCGGTCACATTCTGTCTGGCACTGGGCCCCTGCTAGCCCTCTGCTTCAGGAAGTCTGCCCTGCCCCGCCCCAAGCCTCCCTCTTCTTTGCTTCCCCTTGCCATCGCTCTTTGTCCCCCATCAGTCCATGTCTGGGTGGAGGTGGTGGGCTTCTGACTCAGTTCTGTGTCTCAGTGCAGGGCTGGGTGGTGGCAGGGGTTGGATGGCCCCAGAGTGAAGCAGGGAGCCAGTCCGTGTGCGTCAAGAGCCCTTGGTGCCAGGCAGCACTTCCTCCCTGCCTCATCCCCAGGGGCAGCCCCGGACAGCTGTTGACAAGGTCCGGATCCCAGGGAAATCATGTCCCAGTTTATTAAGTGTCACAGTTAAGTGACTAATTATTGCTGGAAATGGGGCCATGCAATCTAATCTAACCTGGGAGATCCAGGTCTCTCTCCCCCAGTTACGGTGCCTGGTGGATGCTGACTGCTCCCACATTGTCCACAACCTTGAGCTGATGAGGCTGGGCTCAGGGACAAAGGGCACCCCCTGCCTGCTTTGCTCTTCTGCCACCCTTTCTGTCTGACTTGGAGAGGGGTCAGAGCCTGCTTGGACTGGTGGGGGTGTGTCTGAGGCCCAGCCATTCTTGGCATTTAGTACTTGGGGTGCCCATAGATTCAAGAGGAAGTTTTTCTGGTCAGGGCCCTGTGCCACATGTCCCCACTGTCCCAGCCTTAGTCTTGTTTGATCTACATGGAGGGGGACACAAGATGTTTGGTGGGAGGTAAGGGCAAGAGGCCATAGTTCTAGTTCTAGAACTGCAGGACTCCGTGTGACCCACAGGAATGGCTGGCTCCTCTCTGGGCATCAGTGTCCACTGACCATAGCACCTGGCTCCCTGCCAAGTGCAGAGCATCCTGAGCAGAGGGAGAGTGGGTTGGGGAGGCGGCAGCTCTTCCTCAGGGTTCAGCTTCCCAAAGGCTCAAAGAGCTCTGGCCTGAAGAAGCTGGTGTGGGCTGGTACCGGGGAACCCCCAAACTGTTCTCTCCTTGACTGGATGTGCTAAGGATAGAGATGAAGGTTTCTGTCTCTGAGATGGAGGGAGGTCTAGAGGAGGACAGAGTGGCCTGGGCTGGGGACAGTAGTGACCAGAGCTGTTTGTGGGTATGACACAGCTCCAGGCAGGAAGAGCAGAGGAACCACAGGGACAGCCATACCTACAGGGTAGGCAGGGAAGGAGAGGGCAGGGGAAGGGGACAGAGGAACCCCCAGGGGCAAGGGGAAGACACCAGGGCAGGAGTCCGAGGCAGTAGGGGCTTTGGAAGTGTCATACTGTAGGAATAGGACTGGGTGTGGGGTGGGCCTGGCCCCTCCGGCCACTGACTGCCTCTGTCTCCTGCAGTACGTGGTCATTCCCACCCGCCGGGCCACTGCGGTGGCCTTGCAGAGCTTCACCTCTCATCTGCTGGGCGATGCCGGAAGCCCCTACCTCATAGGCTTTGTGAGTGGCTCAGAGAGTGGGACTGGCCTGGGGAGGTTGGGGGAATTCAGGAGGTGGCCCTGCCCTCACCTCCGTCCCCACCAAATCCTCACAGATCTCGGACCTGATCCGCCAGAGCACCAAGGACTCCCCGCTCTGGGAGTTCCTGAGCCTGGGCTATGCCCTCATGCTCTGCCCCTTCGTCGTGGTCCTGGGTGGCATGTTCTTCCTCGCCACTGCTCTCTTCTTCCTCAGTGACCGTGCCAAGGCTGAGCAGCAGTGAGTGGGGCAGGGGGTGGCCCTGTGAAGCAGGGACAGTGTGGCAGCCCCTCCACGCTGTCCTGGGGTGGGGGTAACCTGCTGCTGTAGTCCAGGGCCCAGCCCCACCACACCTCGGCCACAGGCCTTGCCAAGGCCCAGCTCCCAGCCTCCATCACACACTGGGCCAGTAGTGGCCCCAGGTAGTCTGCAGTGGTTCTAGATGGGGTTTGGGTTCCTAGGTCCAGGGTTTTCAGAGCTGGGACCCTCTAACCTTCCTTTTCCTCTCATTTTCTGACTTCTTTCTCCTCTTCTCTTTACTCCTCTCTTTCTCTCTCTCTCCTCACCCCTGGGCTCTCCCACCTCCCCCTGGGGTTGACGAGGTCCCTGCCCAGCACCTCCGGTCAGCCGGCCCCTGCGATGCGATGTGCCAGAGCTGTGCCCGGGCCCAGCCCCCGCTGATGCGCCACCCTGATCCCCGCCCGTCTCTCCCCCAGGGTGAACCAGCTGGTGATGCCACCCGCATCCATGAAAGTCTGAGGTGGTGAGTGCAGGCCACAGGCCCGTGGGAGAGGGACAGGGTATTAGCGGAGCAACTTCCCTGACATCCCGGAGAAGCTCATCCCACCAACCTTGGGTTTGGTCTCTTGCAGTGTTGCCCAGAGATTACTGATTTAGGCAAGGCAGGCAGGCTTCTGTTAGATTAGCTCCCTCCTTCAGAAGCGCTGAGGTTGTGGGTCAGGGCTGGGACTGACCAGGAACTCCCCAGCTTTGCACTTCCAAATCTTCCTAGAGCTGGCAGAGCCCAACTCCTGCTGTGATCTTCCTTAGGGCCTGGCCTCAGGAACTAGAGCTTCCTGGCAGTGCAAGACCAGTCGGCCTCCAAACAGCAAGGAAATGAAGGAGGGAAGGCTTGGAATGTGCCCCCAAAGCCTCACCTCTGACCTAACATCTCCCCCTTCAGGTGCTGCTGGGACAGTGAAGAACCCTCGCTCCTCCCTAGTCTGGGAGATGTCCTTCAGCATCCCGGACCTACAGGGCTGTCCCAAAGCTTTCTGTGTGACTCACAGCTGGGCACCCATTCTCTATGGCCTAGGACTGCTGAGTGGCCCTGGCTCCAAGAGGAGGCTGCGTCCTCAGTTAACCTGGAAGGCTGTGTGTGTTGGAGCCACTCAGTTGGACAGATTCCCAGTCCTGGGTTTGGGTTTCAGGGGCCCTGGGGCCAAGGGAGAAGACAGCCCCAAGTGGGTGTGTTGGGAGAACCTGGCCTGCCACCAGCTTATGTGATCTTGGGCAAGCCCCTGCCCTCCCGAGGTCATGGGGCCAGGGGGCTGGACTTCCCCGCACAGTATGTTGGGCAAGGCACTCTACACAGCTTTGAAGACCCAGTGGGTGCTGGACCATACTGAGAAGAGATGGCTCAGGCCTCAGAGCCACAATTCAAATTCTGAAGCCCCGTGAAGGGCTTGGCACAGAGACCATGCTCTGACCTTGGATTCAAGCTGGCACATGGAACCCAGCACCCTTCACTGGGTGCTTCCTACCCTGGCTGGTCACTCTGGAGGACACTTGTCCCTGCTGCCTTAGGCTGGCACTTCACCTGAAGGTCTCAGGTGAGGACTGTCCCTTTACAGGGAGCTGGCAGCAGCTGCACACCAGGCTTGAAATCTCTGGGAGCTACCCATTAGCCCACCTCTGCTGGACCCCTGGAGCACCTTCACTGACACCCCACAGATAGCCAGGGGCCCACTCCCTCCCCCCAGGCTGGCTGAGCCTTTTCTAAGGATGAGGCCCAGAGACCAATTCCCAGAACCCAGGGGGCAGTAGCCAGCGCTCTGGCTGCTGGAGGAAGCAGCTATGCACTCAGCTTCCTGCCCAGGAGATGGTCTGTGAAGGCTGAGGCCTGTCCAGTAGCCAACACCACCAGCCACAGGCTGCAGTGGTTCACAGGCACGCGCATACACACACTCTCAGCTGACTCTGGGGGGGGGCGGGGGCAGGCCTTCACCCAGTCCCATCTTTGTACACACACTTATCCTTGAAACCACACACTAGGGTAAAGCTGCCACCTCACACCAGCCCCTGGGGGAGCTGATCCCCACTGCTCCATACCCCCTTGCACATTTGCTGCAATCAAGGTGGCTCTGGTCCAGGGGGGCTGTCATGGCCCATAGGAGACCCTGAGCTTGGACAATGCTCCCTTTGCCCCTTAGTTACTGGCTGGCTGTGGCTTCAGTGGTGTTAGCTAGTGGAATACCCACCCCACCAAGCTCTGGGGCACCCTGGGGGCTGGACAAGGGAGTGGGGTGGGGATGGTATCCCCCAAAGACCAGTCCGGCCTCCACCCAGCCTCAGCCGGGGCCCCAGCAATGTTTTCTTGTTGTACAAGAACCAGGTCCAGTGTTGCCTCCTCTTCCTTCCGGAAGCCAAACTGCTCCTTTATTTTTTAGAGCTGCTGATTGTGAATCTCAGAGTCTTAAGAGAGAAGCCAAATATATTCCTCTTGTAAATGAAGAAATAAACCTATTTAAATCATGTCCTGATGGCTCCTGTTGCAAAATGGTCTAGGGATGGGTGGGGGTTGCACCCAGGAAATGATCACACCTGCACTGGCCTGACTTAACACCACAGCTCCGGGTTGTACCACCCTGGGACCCCTGGGGAAATACGGCCTGACAGACTAACAACTGACCCACTCCCCAGAGGCAGCAGTTGGTATCTTAGACTGCAGCTTATTTATTAAAAAAAACTAGGAGTCTATGGGGCTTCTGGTGGCGGGGGAGGAAGGGCAGGCGGGTGTCTGCGCCGCTCGCCCCTTCTTGCGCATCATTCGCTTTCTCTTGGCCCCACCCTGGAACAGGCTAGGGCTCCTGACCAAAGACAGCCTTGCCTTCTTCCGAGGCAGGGCGGACTGTGGGGATTTGCCTGAGACCTCCTTTTTGGGAAGAGCCTTCTGCTGTTGCTTTTTGCCTGCAGGCTCTGCCGGGGATGTGGGAGTGACTCCATTCACTTGGGACAGCTTCTCGCTTCTGTTTTGCAGCTTTGAGGTCTTGGCCTTTATCTTCTTCCTCCTCCTTTTGCCCGTGCTTGGGGGCTGGTCTTCACCGGTGGCTATGGCTGTGACATCCTCTGACTTGCGTTTCTTACGCTTCTTGGTCTCTGGCAAGAACCCCTTTTTCTTCCGCTTCATGCTAACAGGACTCTGGGTGGCACTGGAAACTTCCTTGGCATCCTTCTTCTCCAACTTTGGGCGCCTGGGAGGTAGTGAGCAAGGCAAGAAAGTATCCAGTGAGGGCAGGGCCACCTCTACCTTGAGTTCCTATGGGACCCAGGTACCCAAAGCTCCCATGCCCAAGAACGCAAACCAAAATAGGTGCAGCATTGGTGGGAGGGTCTTTCCAGCCCCCTCCCAAGGTAAGGGTCCTCCTCCCAGAACGTACTGGACTCCCAGCATCTTCAGGGCCTGCCAGTAGAGGTCGTGGAGGCGGGTGGAGCCAATCAAGTGCTCTCCCTGCTGCAAGCTCTGCTGCAGGATCTGTTGCCGGCCCTGCAGCACGTCTAGGAGTGTGGTCAGGTTCCCAGCCCGCCTCTGCAGAGGAAGGGAAGGCTGGAGCTGCGGTGGTGATGGGAGGCAGGGCCTCTCCCTGGCTCCTGGGCCCCAGGCCTCCTGCCTTAGTCCAGCTGCTACCCCTATGTTGCTGTTTTGCAAGGTTCTGCCCTGAGTCCTGCCTTCTCCCTTTAGCACTGCTCAGAGCCCAAGCCTGCCTTCCACCCTGGCTGAAACCCTTCCCTCTGGCCAGACTGAGGGGCCCAGAGGCCCATTTCCAGCTGCCTCTCTACCTTGACAGTCTGTGAACATCTCATACCCCACCAGCTTCGACTCAACTCCTCAGCACCCCTCCATGTCCTCTTGCTCAAGGCCGGGCTTCCTTCCTAGTTGCTGTCCACACTCAATCTTCTCCAACTCCACCCACTGCCTCCAGTGCTCCCAGACCCTTCTCAGTTCTCTTACTGAAGCCTGCAAACACCCCATACCCACCTCCACCTTGTCAGTCACAGGTGTGGTGCTGTCTTCCCAAGTGTCACCTTCAACCACACATGGCTCTATAGTCACTTAAATCAGGACAGTCTGATTCCTCCCACTGCCACCCAGCCCCCACAGTCCTGCCTGGTGATCTCCGTGCTGCCACGAAGCCCTGACTCTCCCGGGAAGTCTGCTGCCAGAACCCTATGCAATGCAAGTTCCTGACTGGGCCCAGCTGCAAGGCTGCTGCCTCACCTTGTGACTCTTGAGGAGAATGTTGAGCAGCCCCAGGGAAGATAGCTCCTTCTGGTGCTCCGACTTGTTCTGCGCCTCCCCCAGCGTGCGGAGATTCTAGGGAGGAAGTAGTCAGAATCAGGCACTGGGAGAGCTGCCTGAGGCCTTTCTGTCCATTCCCACTCACCAGACAAACCCAGAGGGAGGAAATGTCTCTTGGGACACCCTCAAACCACACTCTGGAGGCTCAAGTTCCCAGAGAACCATTCTTGATGCATTGGAAGGAGGGCGCTCCATGGCTGTTACCTCAGTAACCTTCACCAGAATCTGGACAATCAGCTGCTCCCACTCAGGTTCCTCAAAACATGGTCTCAGCTCCCCCCTGGGTAAAGTCTTCTGGAGCAACAGGCAGGCCTGGACCTGCAGCAAGGAGATAGATGGTGGTTACGGGGGGCCTTGGCAAGCTGGGCCAAGGCTCAGGAACCACTGAGAGCTCAGGAATCCATTGGACACCTCATAAATAAGGTCACGTGGCTATAGGTGATGCACAATGAACTCCCTGCTGTTCTGGCTCTGTGATCATCCACCTGTGTCCCTTCTCATATAGGTGGAAGACATTGAGGACTGGGGACAGGCAAGGAGCCCAAGTGGCTGGGGGCGGGATCTCAGGTTGGGATAGTTCCTGGCCCTCTTATAAACTTAGTGCCACCTCCCTCCAGCCGCCTCAACAGCCTCAGCACCCAACTAGACACCCAGGCATCTCTTGTGCCTCTCTTGCAGGGAGATGAAGGGCTCAGGCCAGATTGAAAGTGGTTGCTGCAAGAGCAAAGCTGGCCTTGCCCCTCAGATCAGCCATCCTGCTTGTTGAAGAGCATGCACCACAGCCAAGACCAGCAGGGCAGGGCTTCTGGGCTTCACTAATAATCAGGCAGAAGGGAGCTAAGCAAGTAATTCACATAGGCTCTGCTGGGACCAAGGAAGGCCCTTACCTGATGGCGGGGCCTTGCCGGGCCAGCAACATGCTGAATCAGGATGGGGAGCAGGTTCTTACAGATCACCTATAGGGGATGACAAGAGCCATAAGGTGGTAATTGGACTGGGTAGGGACCCTTAGGGGGCTTGGCTGGCTCTGATACTTACTGGGAACCGGGAGAAGAGGTTGAGGAACATGGCAGCAGTGAGTGGGCTGTTGCGCTTGGTCAGGAAGGAACTCAGTGCTCCTGAGTATATCGAGGTCACGAGGTTCAAGTCCAAGCAGCTGGCAGCCTGGGCCAGGTGAGAGGCAGGGTGAGGATGAGAGCAGAGCCCAGATTGCCTTCAGAAGGCCAAGGGTTGGGTCCCAGGGAAATCTTATCTTCAAACCCCCAGGTGTAAAATGCTGGAGGTGGCACCCCCCCCCCTCCTGTGCTGAGCTTAGGGCCTCTCCCAAGCCCTTTCAGGACAGGCCTGGCTTACCTGTGGCTCCTGTGGCTCGGAGCTTATGTTGGTGCTGGCTCTCTTCTGCTTCTGGCTCTTGTGGATGACCTTCTTGACAGTGTTGCCCTTCAACACACGCAGCAGATAGAGAGAGGCATTGAAGTAGTAAAGGGCGACAGAGGAGTCGGCCTGGCGGCTGGCCTGCTGCACAAGCTGTTCCACCCTTGTGTGCAGAGCCTCGACCCGGTCACCCAAGTCATGGCAGTAGCGCCGGGCGCGGCACAGGTGTTGCCTTGGGGTGGGAGAGGCAGAGTCAATGAGAACTTCTGTCCACCTTACTTTTTGCCAAGCAAAGCCAACCAACTACAAGAGGAACGACCCTAAGCCCCACTTCAGGTCCTATGGATTTGCTCTGAGGTCATGAGGCAAAGGGAAGAAAAAGCTGCCCAGGCACCCAACACCCCGATTGGTCCCCATCTTCTATCGACATCCTACACAGTCTCTCGTAGGAGAGCATGGGATGAGAGGGAGGACAGTTGGCGAACTGGACACTATCCAAGCAGAAGGCAGAACTGTCTAAACAAGCGTGACCTGGAGCTGGCACGAGGTTGTCTTGGGGGCCACTACCCTGTCTCTGCAATGTTACTCGGTGTCCCAGGTCCCTAGGCCTTCTCTTCTAGCACCTGAGTTCTGGAAGGCAGGTCAGAAACTGGCACAGACATTGTCTCTCTCCAGCTGCTGCTCTAGCCCAGTTCTCTGCCTCTAGAACAGCCCTCCCCAAACCCTCTCCATCCCAGGCCTTCCCTTGCCCCCTAGTTCCTGTGGAAAATGGCTCCATGGACCAGCTCGGCCCATATGGGCCCTCCTGCTACGCTGCCTGCCTTGCCTTCCAGTTGCAGCTGCCGTGACCAGCTCCTCACATTTCCTCCCATCTGTCCTGCCCTAGGCCCCTGATGACCTCCCATTAATTCTGCAGCTCCCAATTCTCCCAGGACTGGGTTAGTGACCCCCACAGTGGACTCCCACTGTCTCTAATCCCCTACCACAGGCCTGTCATCCTGGTAGGACTACGGTACTGGATGACT
The DNA here is from genome assembly GCF_964194105.1 of Spermophilus citellus. NCBI lineage: Eukaryota > Metazoa > Chordata > Mammalia > Rodentia > Sciuridae > Spermophilus > Spermophilus citellus. The sequence continues at coordinate 25,151,760 of NC_138199.1, read as the reverse complement.
GGTGTCCTAACTATTGCGAGGGCAGGGAAGGGCTGGGGCCCAACTCCCAGTTCTGGGGTCTGGGTGGCATGAAGTCTGAGAATGGGAGGATGCATTAAGGGCTCTGTGAGTTACTGAGTGGCACATGCCGCAGGTCAGAGCAGGGAGCTCGAATTACTGGACCTGGGTTTCAATCTTGGCTCAATCTTCCTATCTGGGTAACCCTGAAGGTCTGGCTATTCCCAGCCTTGGTTCTGGGCCTGTTCTACACCCCTGCCCTGCTCACATGAAGATGCGGGCCGTCTTGTGCAAAAGATCCTGCTCCTGCCGGGCGGTGCTGCTGCTGCGCATGCTGCGCCGGATGATGCTCAGCAGCGGTTCCAGCAGCTCCAGGACCAAGGGGTTCTCAGGCTGCTTGGTCACCAGCACCTCAATAAGGTCCAGCACCTATGGCCAAGGTGGGGCGGAGCGGTCAGCCAGCATGGGAGCTTGTGCAGAGGGAGGGGAGAGGCAGGGCCCAGGCGACCTGCATGCTCACCCGGATCTGGAAGGCCACCCGGAGCGCCTTCTCCTTTTGCTGCTTGTTCTTCTCATCTCTCCGGGCCTGAATACGCAGCTTCTGCTCAGCAAAGAGGCTGGCGAGGTTCTGGTCCAGAGCCATCATGGCTTCATCCCCCAGCTCCTCTTCATCCTCCTCACCATCCACTCCACCCTGAGAAGCAGGGGCCCAGCCATCAGCCTGGCCTCAGGAAGGCACAGACACACAGCCATGCACGAGTCCCTCCCTTGGCTCCTGCTCACCAGCGCCTTCCCAGCATGTAGCACGGCCATTAGCTGCTGGCGGAAGCCGGGGTCCACGTCCTCATCACGCTCCTCCTCCTCGCTCTCCTCTCCATCCTCACTATCTTCTTCACTCTCTGAGTTTCGATTGTCTTCACTGTCCTTATTCTCATTCTGTGGTGGCATGTGAGTCAGACCTCCCCAATGCCACGTGCCTGCTGACAGCTGCCCACCCAGCCCTGCCCCTCACCACCAGGTACCTCTGAATCCATTAGTTGCTTCTCATCGGAATCATCAGTGACCACCACGTTGTCATCCTCATCCTGGTTTGTCTCAGGGTTCAGCACCTGGGAAGGATTCCCAGATCAATTCCTACCTACTGCACCGTACCCCAGCCCACCTCAGGACACTGGTCTTGGTCAAAGGTTCTCCTCTCAGGAAGAAAATGGGTTACCAGTGTCTCCTTGACAAGCCTCAGGTGCCTGGAAGAGGCTGGCAGGGCAACAGCTTGAGCAAGGACCCCATGCCCCCTGACTGCCGGTTAGAGCAGGGGACAGAGGGATGATGTGGCACCCCTAGTATAGCATGGTATATGGTGAGCCCCACCCCAGATTCCTCTTCCCAAAGGCCCAACTCACATCTAGGACTAGCTGCAGGGCATGTGGGGTCAGGTGGGGGCAGATGTGGCCAAACACATTCCGGGCCACCTGGCGCATCAGGTGGCTGGGCTGGGCCAATAGGGACAGCAGGATCTCCACCATCACCTCCACCCATGGCGGTTCCTGTGAGTCTGTAAGCAGGGAAGAGGGCTGAGTCTGGGCACAATACTGCTGGCCTGGCTACCCAGGTCAGCCCTGTTCTGGCTCCCTATCACCCCCAAGGACATACCCTTCCCACCCTACCCCAGGGGCAATGACCCACCAGTGGCTTTGGCACGGGAACGGCGGCGGGTCTTCTCCCCCATGCTCTTCTTGATGCAGGTCTGGATGTCACCTAGGAGATCACAGCTCTCTGTGGGAGACTGAGGGCAGAAGAGAAATCAGGGGTGGGGCCTTGCTCATGCCCCTGCTGAGTCAGGGGAGGGGCTGACCACACAGGAGTAGCTGGCACTTTAGAGGCTTTGAACACTCTGGTAACTTTCTGCCCTGTGACAGTCACTGTCATCACCCAGAATGGAAGACTGGGGGCAGCCCAAGAGCTAATGACCCGGGCTGGGGATGTGGCTCAAGCGGTAGCGCTGTCCTGCAGGGAGGAGAAACATAAAAACTAGGTACCATTTTTAACTGACTATCAAAATGACACACCCAATGGATGCTGGGATTGCCTCCCCAAGGCCCATTTTCTCCTTCTAATCCATCACCTCTGGTCAGTGAGGAACATCTGGTAAGTCCTGGGGGACAATTGTAACCCAGCCACTTATTATGAGGTACAGGACAAGTTACTTGTTTTTGATTCCCTATAATTCAGATGCGGGGAAGTGCCTACTTCAAAGCTGTGGGGATTACAAGAGGCCCTGCATGGAAAGCTTGGAATGCTGTCTGGTGTCTGGCAAGTGGACAGAGATTTCCCCTGGGTTGCAAAGTCTGCATAGGACTGGGATATCTTGGGAAACCTAACTTCTGCCCCCACAGAGCCTTCCCTGGCCATCAGAGAGCCCTTGAGCCTCTCAATATGGGACCCATTGTGCCCTAGAACACCAAGTTCCTATGTCTCTCCCTTCCAGACCACCATACCTTGAAGAGATGGATGCCCACCAGGAGCAAGAGGTGCTGGAAGGCAGTGGCCTTTGCCTCTGAGGAGCGGGCCTCTAGTTCCTTCAGGGTCTCTAGCATCCTGTGGCAAGATAGGGATGTTTGCAGACGACTGCTGCCAGCCAGACCTAAGTGTCCCACCCACCTTTGAAGTTCCATGCCCTCACTGGTCCCAGGCCTGGCGCTGCTCCGTTGTGAAGGGTGTCACGGCGTCCACGTTGCCGCTGTGGTTCAATAGCGTGTCTGCCAACCGCACCAGGTGGTACGTCCAAGACTTCCCACCCTGGGTCTGGTCTGGTGCTTGCTTGAACTTTATGCTGAGTGTCTGTAGCAGGCTGGGCAAGAGTGGAGACAGGGGTCACAGGTCTCTACTAGTGAACAAGACACCATTCCTCTACCCACCCCAGGATTCAGTCCCCAGGCCCTGGACCTAGAAGAATACACTGGAACTTTGCTGTTGCTCCCAGCTTGTAATAGGAAGAAGCAAGTGTTCTCAAGGCCACTGTCACCCCCCAGGCTTCTCCTGAGTTGCCCAAGTCCCACCTGAAGAAAGCGGCGATGATGAAATCTCTGGTGCGGACATCCAGAGGGATGGAAAGCTGCTGCTTAGTCTCTGGAATCTGATCCATGGGATTCTTTGTCTTAAAGAACGAGTGGAACAAACAAAACCTGGGGAAAGCAATGAGTGCTGCCTGTCAGCACCATTTGTTTTGACAGGTTCCCCTCTTGAGGTGGCACCATAGATGGTGTGGTACCAGGAGGAAGGAGCCATAACTCTGGTTTTGGGCACAGACTCTGGAGCCTACGGGGCAAGGCCAGAAGCAGCCAGGCAATGACAGGAAGGGGTCATTTCTCTGGCCCGAATCCCCAACTGAGCATGGAGCTAAAAGGAGAGCTCCCCCCTTGGACCAAGGCAGATGTGAGGTTGTGCAGCCAATGGCCAAGGCCCATGCAGGGCTGGTGAGGCTGCTTCCCGTGGGATTGTGTGCATGGAACAAACACCCCCCCCCCCAACCCTGGCTCTGTGTCTGGCAGATGGGAGATTTGGAGCTTCCCATACAACATCCGTGTGCAAAGGCTGCCTGTAGGACATGCAGGGCAAGCCTGAGCCTGTCAGTCCTTTGTAGCCCCACACTTCCTAGGTTTCTGGAGAATTCCTCTAAATCCCTCTGCTTGCTGCTCCCTAGTATGGCTCAACCTGAAGGCATCTGGCTCAATGAAGACCCAAACTAGGACTAGGCAAAGGACCCAATTATTTGGCCATACCACCCACAGGGAGTTGGGAAGCAGACACATTTTGTACCTGGCCACCTGATCAATCAAGGCCTCTTCCTTCTCCTGGTGCAACTGGTCCACAATGTTCACCATTCGGTGGATGATCCATTTCCGCAGACGGCACACAGCTCGCTCAGGCCTGGAGAGACAGTAGCTAAGGTCATGGAAGCCATTCAGAGATGTCCAAAGCAGGATATTCTTTTGCCCCATCTTGACAGGAAACCAAGATCTTCCTGCCCTGAACACCAGGGTGGCAAGGCCAAGACCATCCTTAAGAGCTAAGGTTCTTCCCTGCACCCTTTTGTAGTTTGAAGCCACAACACTGGGAGAGTCTGGGTTCAGTAGTTCAGGAAGAAAATTCCAGAAGCCTGGGTACGCCCCCTGTCCCCAGGCCCACTCACATGTTGAGTGAAGCATTCTGGGATTTCTTCTGGTTGGTGGTGCTAAACTCAATCAAGGAGTCCAGGTTGGGCTTAAGAAACATGTCCTGTAGCCAGGCCACATAGTCCTGCAGGGCCTGGGGATTCAGGAACTGCGTGACCCGCCAGAAGGTAGGCATGACAGGGATGCCCTGTTCGGTAATGGATGAGAAGGCCACCAGCACAGCCAACTGCCGCTCAGGGTCATCCTGGCTCCCCTCCAGGAAAGTGCCAATGTACTCGCTCATTTCTGGGACAAACTTGAACTGGTTCGGGAGCTGTAAGAATTAGGCATGGGTTAGCACCACCAGCCTCTTCCACTACAGGCTAAACCCAGGTCCAGAACCCCTCCTCTGTACCCAGCTGGGTTGAACTTAAAACTTGCAATGACTCCCTGTTCCCCCATCACTTCTGTTTGGTGTCAAGGCCTCCCTATATCTGACATCTCCTGTTTCTGCACCGCCAGCCTCAGAAGGTCCCCATTTCACTTCAACCAACGGGGATGGGCTGCTTTCCCAGCTTGATGCAGTGTGGAGGGGTGGTTAAGAGTCCAGGCTGACCTGGGCTTGAATCCTGCTATGCCAGTTTTCTAGCTGCACTATCCTAGAATTAAAAAACCACCAGTTCTCACATGCTTACTATGTGTCAATGCCATGCTACATTTTCTTGCAACTTGTTTAATCTTCATATCCTTTGCAATCTGGGAAGTCTAAACAGACAACTGGCTACACTCACTTATAAGTGGACTTGACGACAGAAGGGCCTGAGCCTGTCCAAACTCCCTTCAGGCTGGCGTCAGGCAGCTCACCCTACCCAGAGGCCAGGGACCCCCCAGGCCCCCAGACCCTCCTCCTTGGCAGGAAGAGGTTGCTGTCTGGCCCTTCCTTTTTGGCAATGCTGAACAGCACAGCATAAAGCCCACCTTAGTAGTGACCGTGTGTTCTCCGAAAAGGCGGATCAAGTCTCCCTGCATCACCAACTGAAGCTGCTCTGTGGATAGCAGGGGCAGGGCTGCGCCCAGCAGACGGAAACACAGGTAGCTAAGGAATGGGACAAAGCCTGGTCAGAGCTCCCAGTGCCCCAGACTGGACTGCAGGGCAGGTCCCACCCATACAGGGAGGGGGGGGGGTGAAGGGGAGATGATGCCACACGCACCAGGCTGGCCAGGACTGCTTCTTTAGCAGCCCTTGCTCTACCACTTCCTTCCAGAACCGTGAGAACCTGTCCTCCTTCAGTGCCAGGCGGAGCAGGTTCAAAGCCAGGCTGGGCAGCTTGTGTTCCTTCTTCACAGAGGTGGCCATCATCTTCAGTACATTCACCAGACTGGGGAGGATGGCAGAGGGGACTCAGTAAACACCCACTAGCAGACAAGGGTGCAGTGTTCCCAGGGCGAGCTCATCGACCCAATTCCCTCACACCTGGGAATATTCTCATCTGACAGCAGGTCGACTGATCCCATCAGCTTCTTGAGCTTTGTGGGTACCTTCTGCTGAGCCAATAGGAAGAGCTCCAGGTGGTGAGGGGAACTGAGAACTACATTCAGGTCACCTGTGATGACCTCCGGCAAGATCTCCTGGAATGTGGCCTCTGGGACCTGGTAATGGGGAGACAGGTTAAGACAAAGTAGCTCCCTCTGGGACCTGTTCTATCTATGGGGCTTCATGGCATTATGTTAGTCTGAAGTAGGATAGTTACAATCTACCTTGACAGGTACCAGGGCATTTGTTAGAAATATCTCAAATTCCCAGGAAGCTGAGTTTGTAAAGCACCCCATTAATGCTAACTGGCCTGGAGTTATGCTTCAAGTTATTCTTTTTCTGGTCTTATAGAGGATGAACCCATTTCTTATATAAGGGGCCCTATGTGAAGAGATGGGATTTGGATTCAGGTCCTTCTGGCTTTGAGGTAAGACCACATAGAAAGCCAGTCTGGGACATGTCAGGCCCCTTCCTTTTTCTTCAGTAGCAAATGGTTCTAGTATGAACTTACTTCAGTCTCAGGAAGGGCAATGGAGGCCCATGAAAGGTCAGCCTTGAACACAATAACAAGAAATGTTTAACATACTCACTGTGTGTCAGGCATTATCCAAAACCTGTGCTGCCCAGCAGGAAAACCACTAGCCATGCATGGCTACCAAGTACTTGTAATGCATCTTACTTGAAAGGAAATGTGTTCTAAGTATGAAATACATGCTTGATTTCAGAGATATAATACAAAAAGAATGAATATGTCCTTACATGGATTGCATGTTTAAATGAGCATCTTAGACTTACTACTAGATTAAGTAAAATATTATCAAACTACAGCTTTAGTTTTACCTTTTCAACGCAAGTACTAAAAACTTTCCAGTTACACACCTTTATAATTCTATAGGACAGTGCTACTCTAGAGTGTTCTCATGTGGTAATTGGAGTCTTCTCAATGTTTCCATAGCAGATAATGTGACCCATGATAGATCCCACAGTGGTAAGCCCATACCTCAGAGAGGATGTCCATAAGGGCCTTCAGGGGCTGACTGTGTAAGTGGTTGTGGTGCTGGGCCAAGGTTTGCAGCAGCTTTATTGACTTCAGCAGGGCCTCCTGGTCCTGGTATATAGAGGGCAGAGGGCGTGTTAAATGTTATTGTGCCCACCCCACTTCCAAGTTAGTCCATGTGCCCCCTGTATCCCCAAAGCCTTTACCTTTACCAGCCGGCCAGACTGAAAGAGGGCTAGCACCCCAAACAGGTTCGCAAAGAGAGCAGATCTCATCATTGCCTAGAAAAGGATTCCAGACCTAGGTGAGAAGAGCCCAAATGCTTTCCATCCCCCCATCACTTCACCCGGGGTGAGAGCGAGATTGTTGACTTCCCTAGGGACGGCTCACCTTCTTCACCTTCTCCAGATCATATTTTTCTTGTATCTGCTGCAGGATGCTGCACAAAGGGATGTCTTCAAAAGACTGTAACAGCTGCCAGGAGTAGGGGCGGGAGGAAGAAAGGGGCTTAGCAGGGAGGCCCAGCTATGTGCCACCAGACACCAACCTCCATTCTTCCTTCAACTTTTCCCAGGAAACCCTGGCTCCCCAAGGATGCCTGAGGATGGACTACCACGGCTCAAATGAAATTGAATCTTGCTTCCCTGCCCTGGCCCGACCAGGGATTCAGAAGGTAGGTCTATAGTGGCTATGCCCCTTAGGTTGCTTGCCTGTGATTCCCAGACAACTCACCCCATTCTCACCACCTGCTCTGAGCCTCTTTAGGCTGATCGTAAAGAAGTAAGTTTTTACTCTTTTGTACAAGTTTCTCAGAGAATGGCCCATGATCAGCTGAAATCCCTCATGTGGCCAGGGAGCTGAGCTTTGCTGGAGACCACTCCAAAGTTTCCCGATCCCAGCAGCCACATCTAAGAGGTATGCTGCTAATTTAAGTATCAAAGGTACTCAGTATGCTGGGGATGGGGGCAGATAGGGAGTTCGAGGAAAGCCTGGGCAACACAGCCAGGCCCGGGTCTCAAAAACATTAAAGAAAACTTGTTCAAATTTTTATTCCACCTGCCCGAATTTCTTCCTAGCCAGGCCTTGCTCACACTAGCTCCATGTGAGGATGCCCTTGGCTTCTCACTCAGACGGCCCCCTTTCCTGCAGCGGAGACATCCGTTCTCATTGCACCCCACCACTCTGCCCAGGAGCCCCGCCTCACCTGTGCCAGAGCCAGACTGAAGCACGGCCGAGCGGTTTCTCTCCCCGTCCCCAGTCCAGTAATTAGGCGCTTCAGGGCATACTTCATCTCGGATCCCTAAGGAACCAACAGCGTTCCCCGTGTGGAGCAGTGACAAAAGGGCCCGCCCTCACCCTCCTTAGCACCAGGGTCGCTACCACAGGTCCCTGTCCCAAATCTCGGGGCCCGAGGAAGCTTCCTAGCCGGGACTTCCGCGGCGCGCTGCGCCAGGCCCCGCCACCATACCGTCGGCCTGGTGCGCAGGTAATCCAGCAGTTTCTCGGTGGCCTCAAGCCGCGTCTCCTGATGCGGCTTTGCAATGTCCCAGAAGAAGTCCAAGAACTCGCGGCTATGCTCCAGCAGGCCATGGCGGTCGGCCTGCGTCGCATCTTGGGTAGAAACAGGCTGCGCCACATCGCAACTCTTGATCTCCGCCATGCTCCACGGAACACGTGGGGTCGCAAGACAGCAGCTTCCAGGTCAGGCCTCGGCGCAGGCGTACTGGGTCGGCCCGCCTACGGGCCGGGGCGGGGCCTGCCGGGCCGGGGCGGGGCCAGAGAGGGCCCGCCTTTCCGCTCCCTGGGTGGAAAACCCTCAGTTCGTTCCTCTCTTTTTCAGCTTACGGCTTGGGTTCCTGCATATCCCACTCGGAAAATAGGTCCAAGTGAGGGCGATCGATCCATCTCGTTCCAGAGCGGCCCCTGCGAGCATTGAGCCATTCAACAATTATTGAGCTCTACTGGGTGCTGTGCACCGTGCTGAGCCGGGCCGCGGGCTGGAACAAAGCCACCAATTAGATGTACTTTCTTTCTAATGGGAGGAGGCGGCTGAGAACAAGTAGTCAAATACACTTACAAAGATAACTATGGAAAAAAGAAAAGAAGAAGAAGGAATGTAGGAGGTCAGAGGCAGCTTTTAAAATTTTGAAGCGTGTGAATACAATGCCCGTTAAAAAAAAATCTTGCTAATTGAAAAGAATTCAGTAAGTTCTAAAATACTGATTTGAGGGAGTGGTCAGTCACCGGGAGGTGACTTGTGGGCTGACGTGAATGACGAGAAGAACCCTTTCTCCCCTAGGGCAAAGTTCTAGGAGGGGCAAAGGACATTGCTGCTACAGAAACCCTAGAGATAAAGGGGAGGAGGCTGGTAGAGGGTGGGGGTGGGGTTCAGAGAAGCAAGCCCCTACAGCACCCCAGGCCAGGATCAGGAGTTTGGATTTCATTCTGAGTGTGCTGGGAGCTCCCTGGAGAGTTTCACATCATATTTGCATTTTAAAAAGATTATCTGGCTGCTGTGTGTGGGATGGATTGCAGGCAAAGGTAGAAGAAGCAGGAAGATGGAAGATGCGTGGATTAAACCATTGTGATATGAAAACAGATCAGATTTGGGCTAATTAGAAGTTGGTTGGAGTGGGGATTGGAGGAGGTGATGGGTTGGGTGTCAGGGAAGAGGAATAGACAGGGATGCCAGGTTTGGGGCTAAAATAACTAGATAGATTTTGGTACATTACTAAGTTGGGAGATAAAGATTTATTTTTTTTTCTGAGGGGGAGATAGAGATGGTGGGATGGAGAGTTCTATTAAATCAGAGATGCTCTTTACAATGGCAGAGAAGGGGGTGGCTTCTGGCCACCCCTGCTTCTTGGCTTGGAAAGGGTTGTATCTGAAGCCAGACTTAAAGTTAGGTCATCAGTCAGAATGAAGGCCAATTTGGATCTGGGAAGTTGGAGGGGGATTGAAATGCTAATGCCTTCAGAGCCCTTCCTCCACCCTATCAAGATAACCAGCTCCCAGGTTGGGGATATAGTTGATGGAGCGCTTGCCTTGGTGTGTACTAGGCCCTGGGTTCAATCCCAGCACCACACACACGCCCACAAAAAAATCTGCCCCTGCTCCAACCTATTGAGAAGGTAAACTTCTCCCTCCCAGGAGAACTCTATGTTACCCCTCTTTAAATAAACCCTACTTCAAATGCTTGTCTTGGAGTGCTTCTCTAATGTTATACTTCAACACGTGAGGGAGCAGCACTCAGCACCAATAACGGTGGTATCATATTCAGAGAGACCCCAGTCCTAGAGAGAAGGTCTGGGCCAACCTTGACCTTTGAATACCATACACCCAGATTCAGTCCCCTGGTAACCAGTTCCCTGGGACACCTCCTACTTACCCTTGTGAAGCCAGATTTAAAGACAGGTAGTTAGTGTAGCTAGGTAAGTCAGGTCTGCTGGAGTCCCATTTGAGTTAGGAAACTGCCCCTGAGAGATTGAAATGTTAAGGTCTCCAAAGCCCTGCCTCTAGTGCCCATCCTAAAGAATTGTTAATGAGCTGGGCACAGGGGTGCATGCCTGTAATCCCAGCGGCTTGGGAGGCTGAGGCAGGAGGATCACGAGTTCAAAGCCAGCTTCAGCAAAAGCAGGGAGCTAAGCAACTCAGTGGGACCCTATCTCTAAATAAAATATAAAATAGGGCTGGGGATGTGGCTTAGTGGTGGAGTGCCCCTCAGTTCAATCCCTGGTATATTAAAAAAAAAAAAAAAAAAAAAAAAAAGAAAGAAAGAATTGTTAATGAAGCAACTCCTGAGGGGAATTGCTAATTAATTCCCCTGGGCCCCCTTTCCTGCCTGGATCACTTCTCCCTGGCCCCTCCAGCCCACCTGTTTCCCAGCTTTTGGCCTTCCCACTGGCAACCCCCTCCTCCCATTACATACACAGGATGAGGGGAAATGAACAAGATAAAGGAGAGGAATGTAAAAGGACAAAGAAAACTTTAGATGTATAAAAGGGTTGGGACTTCTTCATCCAACAGATACTGCCTTTTGGGGTCCCCTTCTTCCACCTGGGAGAAATCTGTTCTACTACTCTTTAAATGAAGCTTCTTACTTTCTACTCCACGCTTGCCTTGCTGTGCTTCTGCAGGACTCAAGGTAAACGGTAACCCTGCAAACCCTGCCCCACTCTTGTCTGTTCTAGCAAGCAAACTTAAAAAGATTTGCCTTGCATGTCTGGTGCCCCAGGAAGCACGAGGTAAGCAGAGCAAGGAAAGCTTTCAGACATCCTCCCTGGATGTTGGTCACCTGTGCCGTCATGGGGGAAACTCTGAAATCAGGTGCCTCCAAGGCAGATGGAAAATTAATCAAAAAGCAGGAATGGCACTTGGTACCCTGGAGACTTGATGTTTATTTATTTTCAATCCAGTTGAAGAAGATCAGCAGAGGATGGCTATGGAGGGGAAGCCAGAGATACCAGCAGGATCCTGAGTACCGCCTGCTCTATCCCATGAAGCCCAGAGCTTAGTTAGGGGCTTGGTATTCTTCCATTTGTCTTTCCCAGAGGTGATATGCACTCAGAGCTAGGCCCAGGACTTGATGCTTTTTCCTCATTATCATCAGGCTCTATATCTGACTTTTTAAAAAGCCAGAAATTCCATCCAGTGAGCATGCTATGAAGAGTGATCCAGCTTGTTCTGGATACCAGAGCTTGAGCTCAGGTAACTGACCAGTCCAGAGTTTGGGGGCTGAGCCAACAATGGCATATAGTAGATGCACAGTCTCTATGCACCCCATTGTTGCCGAGTCTGCTCTGCTCCTGCTCTCAGGCTTGAGACAACTCTGTCTCCCATCAGATTCCTGCCCCTCCATTAGAACCCCTCGAAGGGGCAGCAGCCACTAGGGACACTGGAGACATGGGAGTGTTCTGCATGGGTGGCCACCTGGAGTAGGGTCCCTTGGCCACAAGTGCTGGAACTCTCTGTTGGTCCTTGTTGGGGCTGCTGCTGGTGTTGGGTATGGGTCTGCGGCCTTGTGAGATGGCTGAGCAAGGCACGAGTCATGGCTCTGGCCATCTTGGGGTTTCCTGAGGCCACCAGTCCCATCACATCAGCTTCTGTGTCATTCGGACTGACACGGAGAACGAGGGGGCAGGCCCAGGCACTAGTTGCAGACCTGTCCACTAGATCGCTAAGCAGAACCCCACTGCTTGGAGACACTTGTCCAGACCCAAAGGAGCTGTTGAGTGAGGAGGTGAGAAGGAGCATAGCGCCGCTGCTGTCCACGGTAGCCAGGATGCTACTCACAGGGGTCACAGCAGTTTGCAGGAGGGGTGGGCAGGGGTCAGGGTGGGGTTCTCCAGAGTGCAGGGCTGCCTTCAGTAGTGCCAACAGTTCTGGGCCAGCTGAGGGACCAGGGGTGGTGAATAGAGTGCCTTGGGCCATAGAAAACTGCAGTGCTGGCACCAAGGTGGGCATGGGCCTAGCTGAGGGTTCCTCCAGCCCCAGATCTCTGGCCAGCAGACTCAGTAGTTCATCTCCAGCAAGGGCTGGAGTAGGGGTGAGTGCTGCCCTGCCTAGCACAGCTGCCAGCTTTGGGTTGGTGGCTCGGTCCCCAAGGCCCAAGGGGGTCCCGTCAGCATGGCAGAACAGTGGACACAGGCCCTTTGTGCCCTGGGTTGCTAGAGCCCTGGCCAGGGGTTCGTCCACCAGGAAGCCTTCTTGAGCCAGCATGGTTGGACCCATCAGCAGGTGTGACCAAGGCAGGTGGCCGAAGTGTGCATGAAGCAAATGCAGGGCAGGCAGAGCAGTGGGCAGCCCCAGGCCAGGGGCCAGGGTCTGGGCTGGGCCTGACATCAGAGCTGTTGTGTTTGCTGAGGAGCTATTGTGGAAGAGGCCCCAGAACATGGCACCTGGCAGGAGATAAAGGGGTAACAAAGGGGTCAGGGGCGCTGGCCAGGACTGGGCTCAGAGCCACTCAGCATCCTCAGGTGAAAGGTTACTGACTGATCCATGAGCCTGGGAATGTATTATCCTTAAAAGGAGGACAAAAAGACACCACATCCCTAGAACATTCCTTTAATTTCCAGGAACCCCACCAGGTCAAGGCAACTAGAAGAGTGGGCTCTGGTCAGGAATGCCCAGATAAACTAGAAGGACATAAACTTTCTGTCATGTATGCTGGGAACTAGGGTAAGTTAGTATGATCTGAAAAAAAGCTGGGTTTTGTTTTGGACATGTGCCAGGACAGCTGCAAACAGCAAAGCAACTACTACTTCTGCAACCCAACCTATAAAATTGCCCTTTTGGAAACTGGGACACATCAGGGCATTGTGGAGAGGGATGTACTTGTTCAAGGAGGCCACCTCTGGATAAAGTATCACAAGATGAAAGAGACGTACATTCAGGTGAGGTGTCAAAGGCACTGTGTGGAGCAGAGGAACACCTGCCCCACCCATCGCCAATGGACCTTCCTAGAAGCATTTCTCAATGAACCCCATATCTCCTATCCCCATATTGTCTTTCTTGGGCTCTTGACCTATAGCCCACTGCCCTAGCACAACTGGGTAGGTAGATAGTACACCTGGGGTCAAGGTTATAAAGACCTGGGTTCAAGGGTCACAGCCTAGGGTTGAAGCCAGTCACATTACTTTCAAACTACAGAAAACAGAACAGTGCTGTTGGCTAGCTGGCCTTGAGGTCAAGGCCACTGACTGCCTAATTTCAGGTCACAGCCCAGGGTCATGGGTCACTGACCTAGCCCTGTGGCATGAGGGTGCACCACTGCCAGACACAGAGAGGCTCCAACTCCAGCATCCACGACATTGCCCCCAGCAGCAAGTAGCTCTTGGCCCAGGTGGGAGCACGTGGCTGCAGTAAGGAAGGGATTGTTATGGGGGAGTGGCGGGGACAAGTGACCCCTGACCCCTCCCCTCCCAGCACAGACCTGCAGGGCTGATGATGGCACCGTGATGGTATACTCCAGTGGGATGGGAGTGTACGCTGGCTGGAGGGGCCACCACCGAGCCAAACCTTCCTGTCAAGCTGCCCCTCCGTTGGAACTGCCTCACAGCCAGGGAGCAGCTAACAGCCAGCAGCAGCAGAGCTGCCACCAGCCGGGCCCACGCTCCGGGAAGCCCATCAACCTTGTTCCTGCAGAGACGGGTGTTCTGAGCTGGGGCTGAGGCAGGGGGATACCAAAGAATCCCAAGAAAACACAGGGAATGTTTCCCCAAAGGGTTTGATTTTGCAAGAGTACAAGTTTGCCAAGAAGAGCAAGGCTTCCAGGCAGAGGGCTCAGCATGGGCAAAGACCCAGAGAGGGAAAGAGCTGGGGAACCTGTGGCCTGCTCTGGAGGGATTGTCTGTAGCAGGGTTGGAGAGGCAGGGGCCAGCCAGTTTGGAGAGAAGCCTGAAGGGGCTTGGCAGGCAGGAGAGAAGGCTGGAGAGCAGGGGCCAGCCAGGTGTAGCCCAGCCCTAATCTGTCCAGCAGGTGTGTGTGTTGGGGGCGGGGGCTAGGGGCTGGGAACCTAAGACAGCCAGGATAGGCCAGGGACTGGCTTGTACAGATGTCCCTTTGGACTCATAGACTTCTGACTGGTTCAGCGGGGTCTGGGGCTGCAGCCTGGGACCCCCCTCCCCCACTCATCCAGAAAGTCCCTGAAGCTGAGCCAAGCTTGAGCTGGCCCTGTTTGCCCTGCTTCAGGGTCCCAGAGAGAGGAACTTGACAGCCTCCAGTCTGAGGATCAGGGATCCACACCCCTCCCCAACTCACCCAGGGGCATCCAGGGGCCTCCTGAGGTAGAGAACCAGGGACTCTGATGTCTCCTCCTCTTCCTCCTCCTGCTCCTCCTCCTCCTCCTCCTCCTCCTCCTCTGACTCCATGTTTGGCTCCCAGATTTGCAGCTTTTGATAGAGCACAGGCTCTGCCGAGGCTTCCATGGCCCCTGAGACAACCCAACCGTCGTCCTGCCAGCCTTCCGGGTTGAGACTAGGAGGCACTGCTCAGCGAGGCGGGCAGAAGGTGCAGTGGCCTTGGGGAAGGGTGGTGGAGGAATCTAGAACAGGTCTGGGCAGGGTGGGGCCAGGGAAACTGCGGGTGAGCTTGTCCCATTAGGGCATAGGGACTCTCATGACAGGTTCCCAGTGAGGCTGCCTGTCAGGACCTCAGCTCAGCAAGGTCAAGGAGCCTAGCCCCAAAGCCACGAACATTGGTAGGGACATCCAAAGGCCTCTTTCTTTTGGGGGAGCAGCCCCGAGATTCCTGGCTTGCTCCAGACTCTAGGGACTGAGGACTAAGTAACTAAGGTTACTTGGCGGCCTGGGTGGTGGCTCAGCCTAGGACCCGGTCACGTGGGGGGGGTGTTGTCTCCAGGTGGGGGTGTGGTCTCCAGGTGGGAACAAGGATCTGAGGTCTGGGAAAAAACTTGGGCGGTGAAGGCAAAACCCGGGGCATGTCATGTGACTCTTGTCCAGCAGGCGGCGCCACAGACCTCTGTGGGAAGCTGCAGCCTGGAAACCACGTTTCCAAGCTCCTTCCCTCCAGGATTCACATCAAGGACTTGTTCCAAGATAAACAGCGGTATTTGTAACAGCCCCACATTGGACATTGTCCAAACACCCTTTGTCAACAGAACGAATGGTGTAAGTCATGTCAATGGGATGCTCTGCAACAGTGAGAAAGAGCGATCTACAATTATGTGCAATAAAATATATGGATCTTAAGAAACATGATGATGAGTGACAGAAGCTAGCCAAGAAAAGGCGCAGCAGTATATGCTTTCGTTTATTTAAAGCACAAAACCAGGAAAACTCATCTGCCGTTGGAAGTCACAGAGTGACTGGAGGAGGGAAGCTGGTGATGTCTATTTCTATTCTATTTTTTTATTTTGGAAAAGTTACATGTGTTTATTTAATAAAAAGTTTAATACGAAAATGTACATGGCCTAATTTGTATGTCATAGTAAAACAGGACCTTTGGAAAAGGGACATGGATTCCTCCGCCATTCTTTATCCTCATTCCAAGGCGTTTAACAGGGTGGAACTCTTCCTTCCTATTACCACTATTTCGGTACTGTTCTGTTGAGCATTAGTTGCCATCTCTGCACATTCATCTGTCACAAAATTCATAAAGGAATAAAATCCCCCAAATATTTCTTGGACATGTCTGCCACCATTAAACTTCAGTGAGAACTTCTTGTCCATCAAGTTTTTACCTCCGTAGGTGGCTTGGTGGGCTCAGAGTAAATGTCTGATTCTTAATCCTGGGGTTGGTGTCATGGATGTGCTGATTATGAAGATACATCACAAGGTACATTTATGAACCTGCAATTTTCTGTATACTGTATTTTAATTACAAAGTAAATAACAAAGCTCATGTATATTCTACATTAAAACAATAGCCATATCTCATAGAGGTTGAGTGGAATGGTGGTTACCAGGGGCTGGGGAGAGCAGGGTGGGAGGGAGGGGAAGGGCTGATGGGTGGGTAATAAGTTACAGTTAGAAAAGGAGAAAGAAGCTCTGGGCTGCTATTGTACAGTGCGGGGATTATAGATAATAATTGTACACTGTACATTTCAAAAAGCTAGAGGAAGTGATTTTGTACGTTTTCATTATAAAGAGATGATAGGGCTAGGCATGGTGGCACACATCTGTAATCCCAGCAGCTCAGGAGGCTGAGGCAGGAGGACTGCAAGTTCAAAGCCAGCTTCATCAATTTAGCAAGGCCCTAAGCAAATTAGCCAGACCCTGTCTCCAAATAAAAAATTAAACAAAAGGGCTGGAGATGTGGCTCAGTGATTGAATTCCTCTGGGTTCAATCCCTGGTAGAGTGAGGGAGAGGGAGGAAGAGAGAAAGGGAGGGAGGGAAGAAGAGAGAAAGGGAGGGAGGGAGAGAGAGAGGGAGGGAGAGAGAGAGGGAGAGAGAGGGAGTGAGGGAGAGAGAGGGAGAGAGAGGGAGTGAGGGAGAGAGGGAGGGAGTGAGGGAGAGAGGGAGAGATGCATGCTAAATAAAGAGATAGATATGTTTAATTTGATATTTATTTATTTATTTATGGCACTAGGGACTCACTGAGGGGTACTTTACCACTGAGTTCCCCTCCCAGGCCTTTTTTTTTTTTTTTTTTTTAAAGAGAGAGTGAGAGAGGAGAGAGAATTTTTAATATTTATTTATTTTTTTAATTTTTTTTAGTTGGCGGACACAACATCTTTGTTGGTATGTGGTGCTGAGGATCTGAGGATCAAACCGGGCCGCACGCACGCCAGGCGAGTGCGCTACTGCTTGAGCCACATCCCCAGCCCTCCCAGGCCTTTTTATTTATTTGTTTTTTTTTTTTTTTTTTCAGAGTAGAAATTAGAAGTTTATTAAAGGACAGCAGAAAAGACTTCTCCCGGAGGAAGAAGGGGACCCAAGAGGTGGAATAGCCGTCGGGTGCCCACCTTACCTCCAGAAAGAAAGAGAGAGAAAGATGCACCTCAAACAGACATGGGGTGCGTAGAGAGGCGCTTACCTCGGTGTAGATCTCGGTATGGGACCTCCAATATTTTTGAGACAGGGTCTTGTTAAGTTGCTTAGGTCCTCACTAAGTTGTTGAGGCTGGGCTCAAACTTGTGATCCTCCTGTCTCAGCCTCTTGAGTTTACAGGCATGTGCCACTGTGCCTGGCTCTTTAATCAGATTTAAACGTTAGACAATATATACATGCATCCAAAACATTCTACAGCACCCCAATAATATTTACAATTTTTGGTATAAATTAACAAATAAATAAGTAACAAAATGAAGACAACCAGCACAAAATAATCCTTTGATTTCACATGCTTCTCCAGTCATTTTTCTTTCTCTTGGCATCCTCAAGTACAGGGGTTCTGTAACTTTTGTGTGTATCAGAATCACCAGGGAGCTTGCAAAATTGAATTGCTGCTGAGCAGGGTGCCCACTGGTAATCACAGAGACTATGGAGACTGAAGCAAGAAGATTGCAAGTTCAAAGCTAGCCTCAGCAATTTAGGGAGATCCTAAGAAACTTAGCAAGACCTGTTTCAGGACAATTTTTAAAAAAAGAAAAGAAAAAGGCTGGGGATGATGTGGCTCAGTGGTTAAGCACCAGTGGATTCAATCCCCATAACCAAACCAAACCAAAACAAACAAATAAAAACATTTAAAGCACATAGGGTAAGGCTTGGTAAAGAACAGACCTTCCAAAAATGAGTTCTTTCCTTATTTCCTCTCTGCTCTTCAGGCCTCAGTCTCCCCCATGCTAAATGGTATGGATAATCTTCACTCCTGAAACTAACTTCTTCTCTCTCTCTGTCACACACACAAGAGACTGAGTCTGAAGTGTAAGGCTATAGATTAATTCATTTTTCTTATTCTTTTTTAAAAAAAATCCTAATGGCCATAACTGCACATTAGGGCCACCTGGCAAACTTAAAAAAAAATCCTAATACCTAGGCAGATCAATTAAATAACCAAAATCAGACTCTTTGGTTTGGAGATTCATCAGCATCTTTAAAAATCTTCCTGGGCATTTTCAATATGCAGGTGTGGCTGAGAATCACTGCCTTATCTAACTCCCTAGTCTGGGAATTAGATAAGGCAGATAATCTGGAATCACCTGTAGTGTTTAAAAAAATTACCAACATCCAGGTTCCTCTCTGTCTCCCAGTCCCACACCAACTGAATTTGAATCAATATCTCTGGAAACAAAAGCCGGTGATTATGATAGTTTTAAAGCTCCCCTGGTGGTTGTTATTGGTATTTGGGAGATACCAATAATAGCAGCCTATAATATCCTCACAGATGGATATGGCAGATACTCTCCGAGTACCTAATCTAAGGCACCTGTGCTGGGGAAGACCATCAGGAGCCTGGGAAACAGCTGAAGGATGGATGTCCCTCAGTCCACAGACATGTCCTCTAGCCCTGGTGGCTCCTGCTAACCAGAAAGGGATCCCAGAGATGGGAAAGATAAGGATCCAGCTGTCAGCATTTCTACAATCCCCTGGAACTCCAGAAGGGAATTTCCTGCTCAGCTCTCCAGGTCATATCTCAGATCTGCTAAGTGTGAGAGTATTTGTGTAGAAGCTTTTCCCTAGGTTGACTTTATAATTGGCCCCCATGGAGCCTGCTAGGACTTGACTCTAATGGTAGCCATGGAGACAAGGTAGAATTTTGCCTTTCATTTCTCTGATTTGACCAGAATTTTTAGAAAAATCACTCCAGGGGATTCCAGTTGTAGAAACCACAGCATGGGGTTTTTAAGCAATCAGGACTACAGCTGACAGGGGAGGTGGAATTAGAATGAGTAGACGCATTTGCTAGGATAAGTGCCCACTTGGGAAATGGAAATACCCACATCTTTCAGGGATTGTTGGATGTTGGCTCTGAACTAGTGATTTCTGAAGGCCACTGTCGTTCATTAGTTAGAATGAGAACTCTGATCATTGATAAAGGGGCATCTATATGTACTTCATGGTAGGTTTGATGGAATTCTGAGCCCATCCTGTGGCTATTTCCACACTATGAGAATGTGGTTGGAAAAAATATTCCTTGCATTAACTATAATCTTTGCATCATTTCTCCAACTCATAGAATAAGAGATTTTAACATAATAAGAGCCAACTGGAAACCTCAGGAGGGCTCCCTCTATAAGAGCAATAGAAAACCAAAATCAATACTGCTTTTTTGGAGGAATTGCAAAAATGCATGCTGCCATTAAACACTTGAAAGACAAAAGAGTACTGATTGCTATCATATTTCAACTTAATGTAGTGGTCTGTATAATGCAGAAGATAGGTATTGGAAAAGAACTGTAGATACAGTAAAAACAGAAAACTCAAATTGCAGCTGCTATCCCAGGTATTTCTTTGTTGGGAAAAACCAACACAGCCCATGATGAACATTTTGTTCTTGATCCTGATAATCAGAGAATCCAGAAGTTATTTGTTTTTACCTAGTAGGGTCAGCAGTACACTTTGCTGGTATTCCTTCAGAGTCATGGCACCACAGTTCTACAGCTCAGTGTCAGGGATACAAACTGTGGCAGCTGATTCTCAGATGAGGTGGAGACTGTCGTGCCCTCACCAGACATTTCTACAGTGTGATTCTGACTACTGGTCCTGGCTGCATAACTTCTGAGCCAGTTCCCCAATAGCCCACCATCCATTTTCTGTGCCCACCGAAATTTCATAAATTTATTTTCTACTTAAGTCCTGCAGAAGTGTCTTTTGCTTACAATTAATAATGCCAATGAATGCACATACTTCTAGGAGTCCCTGGAGGGTAGCAAATGTCATCTGCAACTTGAAGTGGGAGCACAATGTAGTGCAGACACTGGCTCTCAGTCTCTAAAACTTCAAGAGGGCAAGAAAGACATTTGTGTGGTCCTGACCCTGCTGTTACCTAGGAAGTATTCTTAGACCCAGACTTAGAATGGAGGAAGCTCAATTCCAGTAAGAGGTCATTTATCACTTTGTAAATTTCCTTTCTTTCTTTCTAAGGCCAGTGCTCTACCACTGAGACATCTCCCCAGACACCATTTAAAAAATGTTTTGAGACAGGGTCTCACTAAGTTGCCTAGGCTAACTTCGAATTTACAATCCTCCTGCCTCAGCCTCCTGAGTAGCTGGGATTACAGGCATCTGCCACCATACCCAGTCCTCCCCCCCACCCCCGCAATATTTCTAAAGCAGAAGGGACAAACTCTAAAGTGCCTGTGATGTTGTTTTCATGGTAGCATCTAGTTCTTTATTCATTTCTTTTATCAAAAGCATTCCAATTGGCTTCAGGTACCAGCCCTTTTCCTTTGTGCTGAGAAACTTTGCAAAGGGTCTAACTCTATTTTGGCTCAGTCATTCCTAAAGTGTGAATATGATGTCAATTCTAATTCTGAATGTTCTCCGAGCTTTTCTGAGAAATTAAATTCACACATCTGCAAGCAATGACAATTAGGTTACTTCTTTTTTTGTAGTGCTCGGGACAGAACCCAGGGCCACACACATGATAGAAGAGCGTTCTACCACTGAGCTTATATCCCCAGCCTCTGAGAGTCTTATTTCTTGTAGGCATTACCTACTTCGTGAACATTCATCAGGTTTTTAGCTCCTTTCTCTCTATTCTCCTAACTGAATCTAGATTTTCTAATGGGGTGTTATTCCTCCTCTATCATATGGAGTCCTGGTGAGAGGTGGTACTGAGTTCTAGGATTTGGGGGCTGAGCAAGGGAGAAGATGACCACCAGGTGGCAGTAGCACACAATGAACTTTTGGGTAGGGCTTGGCCAGGGTGCTCATTAGGGGAAATCCCTCATAGCAGGAGACTTTCTATGGATAGTGCTGTGGGGCCTCCACCCAGAAAGGGAAGAAAGCAAGGGAATTCCCAGAGAGAGGGATCAGAAAGGGGATTTACATGTCTGCATGACGAGGGTGTCTCTGGGTCAAAGAAGTTCCAAAGGGCAGCAGTGGCTCAGACTTTTATAGTTGCAGGGCTTGGCCTTTTCATGGCCAGCAGGTGTTGGTAGAATCTGCAAAACAGGCAGGCTGTAAGTGGCTGAACATGTGCTTGCTTGGACTGTGCTGGAGGCAATTAGATGTGTAAACATTTGAGTTTGGCTCCACGGGTCTCTAACAGTCCTGTTGTGAAGAAGTAAAAATCATAGGGACTAATATGCAGGGCCCATGTTAGCCTATTTGTATGACAGAGGCTAATAATGTTCAGTGTCATGCCGCCTTACCATACAGCCTCTGGGCAAATGTGTGGCTACGTTCGGTTGACCTCCTCCCTCTCTGAATTTGAACATGTGACTTCCATATGGAAATAGGAATTGTGGATCAGCCTGGTCCTACCAGGACACTACCACGCTCCTTGCTTCCTTGGACCTTTGGAACAGGTTTTGTTAACTGGGTCATCCCTCTTCTGAACCACACAGCACAGGAAATGATCCGGGTGGTATTTCCCCGCTTCTTCCCAAAGCATTTTTCTGTTCCTTTCTTCCTGCCTGGAACTCAGAACCTGGACCTAGAGGATGGTGCAGCAAGAAGCTAAGGGAGTGTGGGCTCTGATGACTCCTCAACCAATGATATCAGCCCTGAACTCCCTACATTCACACTTTGGGTCCTATAGGGAAAAGAAACTTATTTGTGTAGCTGTGAGGTTGAAGAAATAGAATTCACGGGGTATTGATATAAGGCAACTTTTTTTTTTTTTGTACGAGGGATTGAGCCCAGGGGTGCTTAACCACTGAGCCA
Organism: Spermophilus citellus; assembly: GCF_964194105.1. NCBI lineage: Eukaryota > Metazoa > Chordata > Mammalia > Rodentia > Sciuridae > Spermophilus > Spermophilus citellus. The sequence goes on along the minus strand of NC_138199.1, from coordinate 25,129,850 downwards.
CATCTCCAGCCCTTTTTATATTTTATTTTGAAACAGGGTCTCACTAAGTTACTCCATGTCTTGCTAAATTGCTGAAGCTGGCTTTGAATTTGTGATCCTCCTCCCTCAGCCTCCTGAGTTGCTGGGATTATAGGCATGTTCCACTGCACCTGGCTAAAAAAACTTTAAAAAACTCCTTAAAAAAAGTTGTTCCTCTTAGTTGTACATGACAATAGATTGTATTTTGATATATCACACATACATGGAGTATAACTTCCCATTTCTGTGGTTGTACATGGTGTGGAGTTACACTGGTTGTGTATTCATATATGAACATAGGAAAGTTATGTCTGATTCATTCTACTGTCTTTCCTATTCCCAACCTCCCTCCCTTCCCTTCATTCCCCTTTGTCTAATTCAATGAACTGCTATTCTTCCCTCCTCAACCCCTTATTGTATGTTAGCAGCTGCATATCAGAGAGAACATTTGACCTTTGTTTTTTTGGAGGATTGGCTTATTTCACTTAGCATAATAGTCTCTAGATCCATCCATTTACCAGCAAATGCCATAACTTCATTTTTCTTTATGGCTAAGTAATATTCCATTGTATATATATACCACATTCTGTTTATCCATTCATCTGTTGAAGGGAACCTAGGTTGATTCCATAGCTTAGCTATTGTGAATTGAGCTGCTCTAAACATTCATGTGGCTGCATTGCTATAGTATGCTGATTTTAAGCCCTTTGGGTATATGGGATGAGGAGTGTGATAACTGGGTCAAATAGTGATTTCATTTCAAGTTCTCTGAGGGATCTCCAGAATGCTTTCCAGAGTGGTTGTGCCAATTTGCAGTCCCACCAGCAATGTATGAGTGTATCTCCCCCCCAACCCATCATTGCCAACATTTATTGTTACTTGTATTCTTGATAATTGACTGGAGTGAGATGAAATCTTGTCTACATTTAATTTGCATTTCTCTAATTACTAGAGATGTTAAACATTTTTTTCATATATTTGTTGAACAATTGTATCTCTTCTTCTGTGAAGTGTCTATTCAGTTCCTTTGCCATTTATTGATTGGGTTATTTATTGTTTCAGTGTTATGTTTTTTGAGTTCTTTATACATCCTGCAGATTGATGCTCTATCTGAGGTGCAGGTGGAAAAGATTTTTCTCCCATTCTGTAGTCTCTTTCTTCACGTTCTTGATTGTTTGATACCATCCCATTTATTGATTCTTGATTTTACTTCTTGAGCTTTAGGAGTCTTGTTGGGGAATTCAGTTCTTAAGCCAACATGACAGAGAGTTGGGCCTACTTTTTCTTCTATTAGGCCCAGGATCTCTGGTCTAATTCCTAGGTCCTTGATCCACTTTGGGTTGAGTTTTGGGCAGAGTGAGTGATAGGGGTCTAATTTCATTTTGCTACATATGGATTTCCAATTTCCCCAGCACCATTTGTTGAAGAGGCCATCTTTTCTCCAATGTATGTTTATGGCATAAAGTAACTTTTTAACAACCTCCCAATCTTCATTCAAATGAAGATTGTGGGGATGATCCATCATCTCCCCCCTTTTTCTTTGCAGCACTGAGGAATCCAACGAATGGCCTTGCAAATTCTAGGCTAGTGCTCCACTACTACAGCTCCCAGCCACATCACTACTCTTTTGAATTGAACATAGAGTAGGCTCATGTCTTCTCTGGAACACTCTGTTGATAAAACATTTTCTGGGTCACTTCAAGTTTCAAAGTCTCCTTTCAGTCACTGCAATTTAAAACACCATGTAATATGGTTAAATCTATGGAGGTGGAAATTAAAACAGTGGTTTCCAGGAGGTGGTGTTGGGGAATGGAAGTTATTGTTTCGTGGGTACAGGAGTTCAGTTTGGGATGATGAAACAGTTCTGGAGATGGATGCACAACAATGTGAACATATTTGCTGTCACTGAATTGTACGCTTAAAATGGTTAACAGGGTAAATTCTATGTTACGTATAAATATTTGTATGTTATATATTTTACCACAATAAAAATGAAAAGAAGTACAAGCAAAACAAAAATCAAATCAAAACAAAACAAAACAAAAAACCCCAAAACAAAACAAAATCCCCAAGAATCCTCCCCAAAACTTAAAAAGACTCTTTCAAGTTAGAGATTTCTTCTTTAATTTTTTTTCCTTGCTCTTTCTTGGTCTCTTTGGACAGGTAGCAAGCAATGGGAAAGAGAGAGAGAAAAGAGAGAATGAGTGGAAAAACAGAGGAATTGCAATTAACAAATTGCAAAGTCTCCTCCTTCCACTTGATAATATGCCCTGGATTCTGCTCCTCACTCCTGTACTTGGCCACTTTTGGTTCCTCCAGGACTGAAACTGAGGAGGAGGAAGAGGCAAAGGTCTTTGACTAGGACTGTGTGAGATGCTCGGGCTTTGTGTTTGTATTTATGGCTGACTCTTCATCCAGGTGAGTACTTTCCTAAGTTCTTCCAAGGCGCTCCAGTCCTCACCATTATTGGGTCTCTCACCCAAGCTGCCTTTGGTGTGGCTGACTACTCTGGTCCTCAAGTAGCTCAGCCTTCAGTTCCTTGCTGCCGAGACCGGATCTTGTCTCCAGGTGGCGCTCCTCGGCAGATTTTACTACTGCTCTGTTCTTGTCCTGTAGCTTATATTTGGTGCCCAGAAAACAATCACATCTTTTCCTCCAGTAGATTTTAGGGGTGCCAGTTTCCAATCGGCCAACTTTCTTCACCTTACTATCCAAACCAGTATTATCCAACAAGTCTCCCACGCACTTTTTTTTTTAATCAAATTTACTGAGATATGCTGGAGGCAGTGGTACACGCCTGTAATCCCAGCTGCTCAGGAGACTGAGACAGGAGGATCATGAGTTCAAAGCCAGCCTCAGCAAAAGTGAGGTGACAAGCAACACTCAGTGAGACCCTGTCTCTAAATAAAATACAAAATAGGGATGGGGATGTGGCTCAGTGGTCGAGTGCCCCTGAGTTCAATCTCTGCTACTCATCCCCCGCCCCCCCAATTTACTGAGGTATAATTTACATAAAGTAAAAGTCATCAGTTTTCATATGTATGGCCAGCCACAAACTCCATAATCAAGACAACATTTCCAACATCTAGAGAGTTTCCCGTGACCCTTTGCCTCATCTGTTAATTCCAGCCCGTGGTATTATTTCTATCTCTATATGTTTGCCTTTACTAAAGGAGTCATGTTTTGAGGATTTACATATTATAAATGGAAGTTTCAGTATGTGCTTGTTCTTATCTGATTCTTAGCATAAAGTCTTAGAGAAGCAACCGCGTTGTTGCATGTATCAGTATTTTTTTTCTTTTTATTGCTGAGTCATGTCCATTATATCTATGTACCACAATTTATTCTCCCATTGACAGAGATAGAATTGTTTCCAATATTTTGGACTATTATGAATATCGAAGTTGATAAACATTTGTGTACCAGTCTTTGTGGACATATATTTTCATTCTTCTTGCATAAATATCTAAGAGTAAGACTGCAAGATCATATGGTAAGTGTATGGTTAATTCTACAAGAAACTATCAAACTATTTTCCAAAATAGCTGCAACATTTTGCATTCCCACTAGCAATTTGTGAATGTTGCAGTTGTACTGAATTCTTGGAAATATTTTTTTTTTTTTTAAAGAGAGAGGGAGAGGGAGGGAGGGAGGGAGGGAGGGAGGGAGAGAGAGAGAGAGAGAGAGAGAGAATTTTAATATTTATTTTTTAGTTATTGGCAGACACAACATCTTTGTTTTGTATGTGGTGCTGAGGATCGAACCCAGGCCGCACACATGCCAGGCGAGCGCGCAACCACTTGAGCCACATCCCTAGCCCTTGGAAATATTTTAATATTGTCAATTTTTAGGGTTTTAGCCTGTCTGTGTATATACTGGTATTTCATTTTTTTTGTTTGTATCCTTTCCAGTACTAAGGATTGAATCCAGGGGTGTTCTACGCCTGACACACATCTCCAGCCCTTTTTATTTTTTATTTTCAGACTGGGTCTTGCTGTGTTTACCAGGATGGCTTCAAATTTGTGATCCTCTTCCTGCTTCAGGTTCATGAGTAGCTGGAATGTCAGATGGGTACCACCATGCCCAGCAACACACACACACATTTAGCTTCTTATGATAAAATATAATATTAGCTGTATCTTTATCCTGGATGTGCTATGTTTGGTAGAGAAAATTCATTTCTGTTCCAAGTTTTTATAAGAGTTTTTCTAAAATCATGCATGGATATTACATTTTGTCAAAAGCTTTTACATCTATTGAGATAATCCTACAGTTCTTATTTGCATGTTAATTTGGATTATATTGATTAATTTTCAAATGTTAAAATAATGTTGCATTCCTGGGATAAACTCCTTATGGTCATGATGTATTATTTTGTTATTTATATTGGATTTGATTTGCTAAAATTCTATTAAAGGATTTTGTATTTATGTACATAATGAATATTGTTCTGTACTGTTATCATAATGTTCTTATCTGGTTCTGAAATTAGGATCATGCTGAACTCATAGAATGAGTTGGGAAGTATTTCTTCTTCTGTAAGTCTCTGAGAGAGTTTGTTTATGATTTTTAATATTTTTTCCTTAAATCTTTAGTAGAATTTATCAGTGAAATCATTTGTCTTGGAGTCTTGAGAAGTATTACCTATTTTTTTCTTTAATGAACTTTGGTGGTTTGTGTTGCTTGTGAAATGTGTGTATTTCATCTAAGTTAAGTTTATTGGCATAAAGTTATACATAATATTTCCTTATTATCATTTTGATGTATGTATTATCTGTAGAAATACCCTCTTTTTCATTCCTATTAAGTTGTGTCTTCTCTCTCTTTTTGTCCTGATCTATTTGCTATAGGTTTGTTTTGTTTTGTTTGGTACTGGGGACTGAACCCATGGGTACTTTACATCCCCAACCTTTTTATTTTTTATTTTGAGACAGGATCTGGCTGTGTTGCCAAGGGCCCCTCTTACCTGCTGAAGCTGAACTAGAATTTGAGATCCTTCTGCCTCTGACTCCTGAGTCAATGGGATTATAGGCCTGTGCCACCACACCCACCTTATAGTTTTTTTCTTTTTATAGAACATTTCTTTACTAATTACACCATCTCTGTCATTTTTGGATCTGTTTCTAGTAATTGTTTTTCTCCTAGTAATGGATAAAAAATTTCTCCTTCTCTGCATATCTGGTAATTTTTTAATGGATGCTGGACATTGTAAATTTTACGTTGTTGAGTGCTGTGTTTTGTTGTATTCCCTTAAAGAGTGTTGGATTTTGTCCTGGCATGCCGTTAAGTACTTGTAAATCACTTTGATCCTTTCAGGGCTTCCTTTGAAGCTTTGCTATGGTAGGAAGACTTTATTCTGGGACTAATTAGCCCTACTAGTAATGTATGACCCCTCTGAGGACTCTACCTGACGATTGATGTATTACAATATCTTTCCATTTTGGTCTTTCCATTTAGTCCTGTGTGATCTTCAGATATTATCTGACCTACTACTTTTTGCTGTTCCCCCTCACCCCCATCAGCTTTTGGGTGTTTTCTTCTCACACATGAGAATATCAGTTCTTAGCCCAGGATACTCCAGAATACTCCTCTGAAGACACGATGTGGATTTTTTTTTTTTTTTTGAGACTCATTTTTTTTCCTCAGTACTTTGTCTTGCAAATTTCTTTAGACTTCTAACTCTGCTCTTTGCCCCTTTGACTTGTTGAGACTGTTGGTCTCTGTTTAGGATCCTCCTCCTTGAACTGTGACCCCAAAACTTACCCCAGGCTGTGAACTAGGGCATTCACACTATTTATTTCTCTTCCCTCAGGGATCAGAGTTCTGTGTTACCTGTTGTTTAATGTCTAAAAATATGTTTCATGTATTTGTCCAGACTTCTAATCACTTACTGTAAGAAGGGGCAATTCCTGAGACAGTTAATCCTTCATAGGCAGAAGGACAAGTCACCCTTATTAAATGTTTGAAGCATGAGTCAGAGACCATTCTAATATGTTCTCTAAATTACTGAGGCAACCTATTCCATCTTCAGTCATGGAACAATCAGTAACTTTCTGACTGCATACTGAGCTTCCTGGGTGGTCCGATTAAAGCCACTTTGCCAAGACCTGAGGTAAGGGACAGTCACTCCCCTACTTCTTCCCATTACTGGTGGGAGTTAGTGGTGGAAATCACTATATTGGTTTCTACAAAGAAACCCTATCTCTACTAAAAACAAACAAACAAACAATCAAACAAAAACAAAAAAAAAATTATCTTAGTCTCTACACTCTCTCTTGTGATCTAGAAAAGGGTGTTCAGCTGACAGTCATGTAGCAGGTTCTCAGTTGCTTTGATGGACTTCCTTCCCTCTGGAGTGGGGAGTCATTCATACCTGTGGTCTTGGGATTTTAGTCAACACCAAGACAATTCCCATTCTCATATTGTATTACACTTGTTTAAACCACTGCAGGCAGATTTCTGCTGCATCTCTTAAAGTCAAATCAAACCCATTGAGGAAAAATAGCTCCTGGAATGCATAGGCAGTTTTGACCAGAATAAGGTAATAGGTTGGAACTGGGGTAGGGCAGGGGCAGAGTCTATGGGATGGGGTGGAGGTGGACATGGTAGGTATAGGGGTGGGTAGAGGGCCCTTGGAGGGGCTGTTGGGGATCAAGGGAAACAGATGTGGATTTAGGGAGCCTGGGGAGAATGGAAATGATTAGGAAGGGTAGGGGGGCTTGGAGGCAGTGGGGGTCATGGAAGGAATGGGGTGAATAAGAAGATGAGTGAGCTCAGGAGGATGTGAGAACCAGGACAACGGAGGTGACTTAGGGCAGAGAAAACATAAGGAGAGATGGCAAAAAAGAGCAACTAAGGGGAACTGAAGAACACTGGAGAAGACGGGATGGGATTGAAAGCAATGGGTAGATGTGTCTTGGATGGAAAGGAATTTAAGACTTGTATTTATTTATTTATTTTTAATATGTATTTATTTTTTTAGTTCTCGGCGGACACAACATCTTTGTTGGTATGTGGTGCTGAGGATCGAACCCGGGCCACAGGCATGCCAGGCGAGCGCGCTACCACTTGAGCCACATCCTCAGCCCTATTTATTTATTTAATGAGCACTATACATAGTGGCTGGGTTCATCCCAACAAAATCATACATGCATGCATGGAATCCGACCTGCGATATTTCAGTCCCTGTTCCCCCCACACTCCTCCCTCTTCTGACACCTGCCTCCACTCCACTGATCCTCCCCTTGCTTGTCCGTTTTTCCATCCTTGATGGGTGCTTTCCACAGACTCACATGAAGATGAAATTCACTGTGTGATATTTGCTCGTGAACATAACGCAATTTTGTTCAATTCTTTCCACATTTCCTCCCCCTTTCCTGTCCCTCCTCCCTGTGTCTCTATCTCCTTCTACTGCTCTGATTCCCCCCCATCCTTATAACATCTGAACCCCCACCCCACATTCTTGCCCTTATTTTGCTATAGCTTCCACATATGAGAGAAAGCATTCAACCCTTGATTTTCTGAGTCTGATTTATTTCAGTTAACATGATCTTCCCCAGTTCCATCCATTTACCAAAAATTCCATTATTTCATTCTCTTTCATGATGGAGTAAAACTCCATTGTGTATTATCGATATCTGTCCTAGCTGGCAACCTAATGCTGGGTTCAGCAAATCTGACTATTCCAGCAACTCAAGAAAACGACAAAGAAAGCATGCAACCGCGCAGAAGTACCTTTTCAGTAATCTGGAGATGGCTTTGCGACCTTAAGCGTCCTTGGAAAGAGAGAGAGCCACTGGAATTCTTTATTCTTATATAGGGAACACACAAGGGGGAGGTTCCATGGAACATTCTATCCCAAAAAGCGCAAAGGGGTTGGATTACGAGGGAACAGGTGAGTGTAGCTCAACCTGGAGCCGTGCCTTGCTATCCGATCTGGGACAATGCCCAAGTCCCTAGGAAATGTAGTAATTGGTCAGAGCCCCAAGGTATCAGGATTTGAAGGCCTCTGCATCCATGGCAGCTCCCGATAGTATATATATGCCACATTTTCTAAATTCATTCATCTATGATGGGCATCTGGGCTGATTCCGCATTTGGCTATTGTGAATTGTGCTGCTATAAACATTGAGATGGCTGTACCACTATAGTAAGGTTTTTGAGTTCTTTATATATTCTGGGTAATAATCCCCTGTCATGGGAGCAGCTGGCTGGCAAAAATCTCCCATTCTGCAGGCTTTCTTCATGTTCTTAATCATTTCTTTTGTTGTGTAGAAGCTTTTCAATTTGATGCCATCCTACCTATTGATTCTTGGTTCTATTTCTTGAGCTTTTGGGGTCTTTTTTTTAATATTTTTTTTTTTTTAGTGAGGGGGGAGAGAGGGAGAGAGAGAGAGAGAGAGAGAGAGAGAGAGAGAGAGAGAAAGAATTTTAATGTTTATGTTTAGATTTTGGCGGACACAACATCTTTGTTGGTATGTGGTGCTGAGGATCGAACCCGGGCCGCACGCATGCCAGGCGAGCGCTCTACCGCTTGAGCCACATCCCCAGCCCCAGCTTTTGGGGTCTTGTTAAGGAAGTTGGTGCCTGCACCAATAAACTGGAGGGTTGACTCTGAGTTTTCTTCTAGTCATTGCAAAGTTTCTGGTGTATTTCCTAAGTCTTTGATCCAGTTTGATTTGACTTTTGTGCGTGGTGAGAGATGGGGATCTAATTTCATTCTTCCACATATGGAGAGCCAGTTTTCCAAGCACCATTTTAAAAGTTAATTTTTATTAAAGTATACCTAAGATTAAAAATTACTGGGGCTGGGGCTGTAGTTCAGTGGCAGAGTGCTTGCCTAGCACATGTGAGGCACTGGGTTTGATCCTCAGCATCACATAAAAATAAACAAATAGGCATTCTGTCCATCTACAACTACAATTTTTTAAAAATTACCATTGTAAGCATTTTAAATGTACAGCTTGGCAGCATTAAGTTCACTCACATTTGTATTGTTCATCTCCAGAACATTTTCTTTCCACAAACAGAAACTCTGCACCTATTAAAAAAGAGTTCCTTTTTCCTCTTAAGCCCTGGCCACCTCTATTCTGTTTTCTATGTTGCATAGAGAAAAGTTGATGCCATGATGTCCCTGTCCCTAATAGAGGTATGAGGGATTGGAAGGGATATAGGGAAGGGGTGATGGGGGAGGAGGGGAAGTCTTGATGGGAGGGTGGGTGGAGCTAGGAGTGTCTGGGAGTAAAGGGAGGAATGAGGAGGAAAGAGAGTGGGGAGATCTGGCTGGGATGAGAAGGGTTTGGGGCACTGGGTAATGTTGGGCTGGGTGGGAAGTGGGTGGCACAGGACTGACCACCTCAAAAAGTCATAAGCTCTGTAAGACAGAATCCCCTGACCTTGTTTCCATGACCTCCTGCTGCAGTAGGCCCCTTGATCTGATCTGGCTGTGTGGGTCAGAGCAGCGTGGACCTTCCTGGCTGCCAGCGTGGGCCCTCTCTGACTGCGGTCAGCACACTCTCATCCCACTTGAGGTGGGATAGCTGGATCATATGGTGATTCCATTCCTTTTCACTGGGTCTAGGGGTACCTGAGGCAGCATTAAATATTGTCTATGTTTTAATACAATCTGGCCAGCTGAAGGTCTCAATGTAATGACCCATCTGAGATGCAGGAAAATGATCTGTTCACTGTCCCAGGTGAAGACCTAGATGATGAGTCTCTAATCAGGCAGGAACAGAGGGGCCAGGGCACAGGAGGGCTCTGGAGGGATTGTGGAATACGGGAGGAAGTTTGTGGTCCCAGGGAGTGGGGGGTATAAGGAATGAATATTTGGGGTTGCTGGGTGAAACAGAACTGGGAATGGTTTGGGGGTTCAAACTGATCAGTAGGGACTGAGTCTGGGAGAAAGCTAGAGGGATGAAGATTGCTGAGGTTCCAAATGGGATGGAGTGAGAGAGGAGCGAGGAGGAGAGTGGATATTATGGAAGGAAAAGATGACTGGGGGAGACTTGAAGAGATGGGGAAGGCTGGGAGGTGCTTGGAAGGATGTTAGGGTCTGAAGTGGACCTCGAGGGACAGGTGATGACACACAGAGGTTGTGATGAGATGGAAGGCTCTGGAAAGAGAAGGAGATGATGGAAGAAAACTAGAAGCTAGAAGAAAAATTTAAAAAGAAAAAAGAAAAGAAAGAAAAAGAAAGAAGAAAGTTTACCTGATGGGTATTGATGAGAAGCTGAGAAAGGAACAGGAGAATGAAGGGTGGACAATATGAGTGTGTGTTACTAAGGTGTCCACTGTGGACAGTTGGACTCAATGTCACTGGAGACCTTCTAAAGCAAGTATAGAAGACTTCTTAGCATCGTCCGGATGAAGAACTAGTGAGAGAAACATTTATCCTTCAGCTTCTGTCCCCCATTTTTGAGGGCTGCCTCTGGAGGCATTAACTCCATAAATTCTGGAGCAGAAAATGAAACTTAACTTAAGGCGGGAGCCTGTCGTGAGCTCTCCAGGAACTTTGGCTGCAACGTTGGTTGAAATCAGAAGCGTAGCCAAGACAATGTGAGTCAGGACACCAGCATCCAACCCTCAATGCCCTTGACTGCCCTCCATTCTCTGCCCTCCCAACACCCACATTCTGCAGTTTTAGTACCAGCAACTCAACATAACATCAATGTTCACAGTGAGTTGGTATTTTGTTTCACCAATGTTTAACCACTTTTATTTGATCATTATTATTTTTTTCTTCTTTCTTCTCTCTCTCTCTCTCTCTCTCTCTCTCTCTCTCCTTCTTCTTTTATGGTGCTGGTGATTGCACCCAAGGCCTATGTGTCATTATTGCTCATTGTAATTCAAATTGCTTCTTCCTAGGTTCATATTTTTTTTTTCATTTGAGTGATGTCCGGGATGTATTTAATTTGCCACTACTCTTGAAGAGTGGTGTAGCTATGTATACTACTCTAGGTTCAAGTTTATTTTCTTTTCTCTTTGCAAATATTATTTTATTTTCTTCTGGCTTTCAGTGTTGTCAAAAAGTACTCTGATGTCAGATTCTTGCTCCTTGTTTTTAGATAATCTACTTTTTCTCTGGCACTAGGATATTTTTTTTCTTAATCCTTGATGTTCTTTTTTCTTAATCCTTGATGTTCTTTTTTTTTTTTTAATAAAGAGAGAGTGAGAGAGGAGAGAGAATTTTTTAATATTTATTTTTTAGTTCTCGGCGGACACAACATCTTTGTTGGTATGTGGTGCTGAGGATCGAACCTGGGCCGCACGCATGCCAGGCGAGCGCGCTACCGCTTGAGCCACATCCCCAGCCCCAATCCTTGATGTTCTTACATTTTACTAAAGTGTGAAAATAAGAATGGATTTTTTTTGTTTATTTGTTCATCATGCTTAGCATGTGATAAGATTTTTCCCAAACGAATAATTTATTTATTTTGCTTCTGGAAAGTCGTCAGTCATTATTTCTACCTCTCTATTCTAGAGAGATAAATTCCTATTCTTTTTTATTTTTTTATTTGTTCTAATTTGTTTTACGTGACAGTAGAATGTATTTTGACACATCATGCATTAATATAGTATAACTTCTCATTCATCTGGTTGTACATGATATAGAGTTACACAGGTTCTATTCTTCTTGTGTCCCTCCCCACCCCCATATTTTCCATCTCTTGACATTTCAGTGCTGAGTTCTTTGCAATTTCCTCAATTCAAATTTCCAGTTCATTTTTCTCCTTCCAACTATAAATATTTAGTCTGTCTTTTGAGGTTTCATTTTTTTTCCTGTAATTTTAATTCCTCAGATTTCTAATGGAAGTTTTCTCATTTGTTCTGTTCTTATTTTATTACTTCCTCATCTTGGTTCACAGTTGCCATCCCCTTTTTATTTCTTTAAGGCCTTTAAAGATAATTTAATGTGTTTTTTTTAAGTTGCCCTAAAACTCAAGTTTCTCAGTTCTGTCTACTGAGTTTGTTTGCTTGCATGATGTTGATCTTCTTCAATACTCTATGATTCCTGGTTTTGAGGTTATCTGGAAACTTGATAGGACTCAAGGCCATCTGCTAGTGGCCTTAGCTTGGTCTGTATTGGGTCAGGCTCCAGACAAGGGTTTTCTCAGAAGTGTCTACTGTGGTCACCACCTCATATGAATGACATATTTCTGGGAGAGTCACTGTGAGGTTGGTGGCTCGGCTTGAGGGCACAACCACAGGCTTGTGGTTTGGTTTTTGCCATGACTTTGAAGGGCAGATATAGCTGCTCTGATTTATATTCACCAACTGGCAGCACAATTCCCAAAATCAGCCATGCTCAGATACCAGCCCTGCTAAGCATCTATACCACAGTCTACATCCTTCAAATTTAGCCTTGCCCTCTGCCCAGCCCTACAGACTCCCTTCTCTCCCTTGAGGGCTCCTGTCTCTCCCTTGAGGGCTTCTGTCTCTTTTCTTTTTAAGAAGTTTCCACTTCTTGTCTCTGAGCCTGTCCCTCTCTTATTTATTTACTTATGCAGTACTGGGGATTGAACCTAAGGGTGCCCTACCACTAATTCATACCTCCAGCCCTTTTTAATTTTATTTTGAGACCGGTTCTCACTAAGTTACTAGGCTGACCTTGAACTTGTGATCCTCCTGTTTCAGTTTCCTGAGCAGCTGGGATTACAGATATGTGCCAATTGCACACTCTCTTGTTATCGATCACATTTGTGTGATTACTAATTTAAAAAAACCTCATGTCTATATATTGGAAGCATAAGGAGATGGTTTCAATCATTTTAACTTGAAGCAATGTGACTTCTCTGCATGTGACTTTGTTCCACAGGCAGATCTGTAGAAATACACACCCCTCACAGCTGGATAATCTCCCTCAGCTGCTCACATCAGGCTTGTTTGGATCTGTTGAGATTAGGGTCCAGTTCAGCCTGGGGCAACAGAATCAAGGTGAAAACAATCTCTTGTTTTATTGTTTTTTCTCTTTCTTTTTCTTTTTTTTTTTTGAGGTGCTGGGGATCAAACCCAGGGCCTTGTGCATGCTAGGTAAGTGTTCTATCACTGAGCCTTCATTTTATGTATGTATACAGTAGTCCCCCTTATCTGAGGGTATATGTTTCATTTCAGGCATTGGATGCCTGAAACCACAGACAGTATTGAATTCTATATATACTGTTTTCCCCTTTATACATAACATGCCTATGCTAAAGTTTTTTCATATATATGTATATTTGTTGTTGATAGAAGTTTATTTTATTTATTTATATGTGGTGTTGAGAACCAAACCCAGTGCCTCACACATCAGGCAAGCGTGCTACCACTGAGCCCCAGCCCCAGCCTTATGCTAAAGTTTAATTTGTAAATTAGTCAGCTTTTTGTAGTGGTGACCAAAATACCTGACGAGAACAACTTAGACCACAGTTGGCTCCCAGTTTCAGAGGTCTCATCAGTGCTTGGTCACTTCCATTGCTTGGGCCTGAGATGAGGCAGAACATCATGACTGGAGTGGAGGAATGCTGTTTATCTCATGGCAGCCAGGAAGCAGGGAGTGGGGTGGTTGAGAGAGAGACCTGTACTAGGAACAGATATGGTCTCCCCATAACCTACTTCATCCAGCCATGCCCTCCCTGCCTCCACTTACCACCCAGTAGTCCATTCAAACTAATAATCCATCAAGTGGATTAATCCATCAAGTGGATTAAGCCACTGATGATGTCACAGCCATCATGATCCAATCACTCCTTAAAAGCCTTACCTCTGAACCTTGCTGCACTGGGGACTATGCTTTCAACACACACGCTTTTAGAGGGCTATTCCAGATCTAAGTCATAATGCACAGTGAGAGATTAACAGCAATAACTATTTTAACATACTATTATAAACTTATGGGAATGTGCTCCTCCCCTCTGCAAATATCTTATACTGTACCTATTCTTCTTGTTAACTGTGGATGACTGAAACCTCAGAAAGCACAACTGTGGATAGGGAGGAGGGCTACTGTACATAAACCCACATGTGCCAGACATACTGGCCTTTGTTTGCAAGGGACTTACAAAGGTGAGCTAATTCAATCCGCATGATGATTCTGTGGAGCTGCTACTATTTTCATGTTCCCCATTTTACAGATAAAAAGACTGATGTGTGGAGTGATGAGCTGTGGCTGGGACTCGAGTCCTGAGCTCAGCACTGCTACTCTATGCCGTGTGTGTGTGTGTGTGTGTGTGTGTGTGTGTGTGTGTGTGTCTGTGTGCACGTGCACATGCACTACCTTGCACATGGGAGTTGGGGCGTGAAATCAAAATCTGACTGTGGTGTGACTTTCCACAGCTAGGAGTGAAATGGGAAGAAGGAGAGAGAGTGGCAAACCCAAGACCTGGCTCAGTAGCACCAGCTTTTTGCCCCAGAAGAGCTCTGTCTGCATCCTCCCTGCCTGGATCTGACAAAGGGCCGAACATACAAAGGAGATCTGTCTGCAGTAGGGCTGGCCCCAGGTTCTCTCTTTCCCATTCTCTTCCACTATCATCCCAACATCAGGGTCCAGGCTACTGAGGAGGAAGGGGTATGGGAGTGCATTCCTTAGAAGAAAGGGCTCATCATGGAATATTACTTAGCCATAAAGAAAAATAAAATTATGGCATTTGTCAGTAAATGGATGAAACTGGAGACTATCATGCTAAGTGAAATAAGCCAATTCCAAAAAACCAAAGGCCCGAATGTTCTCTCTGATATGTAGCTGCTAACACACAAAAGGGGGGTGGAGGGAAGAAGAGTAGTTCATTGGATTAGACAAAGGGGAATGAAGGGAAGGGAATGGAGATGGGAATAGGAAAGACAATAGAGTGAATTGGACATAACTTTCCTATGTTCATATATGAATACACGACCAGTGTAACTCCATATCATGTATAACCACAAAAATGGGAAGTTATAATTCATGTATATATAATACATTAAAATACACACTCTACTGTCATGTATATCTGAAAAGAACAAATTAAAAATATGCACAAGATTTTGGAGTACAAAAAAATGAAATGTGAAATATGTCCTTAATAGGGCTGGAGTTGTAGCTCAGTGGGTAGAGTGCTTGCCTTGCATGTGGAAGGTACTGGGTTCGATCCCCAGCACCACATAAAAGTAAAATAAAGGTATTATTGTCATCTACAACTAAAAACATATTTTAAAAAAGAAATATATCCTCAATAATTTTATATTAACTATATTATGTTGAAATGTCTATTTTTAAAAAAAAAATTTTTTTGTAGTCGTAGATGGACAGCATGTTTTTATTTTATTTGTTTATTTTTATGTGGTGCTGAGGATCGAACCCAGTGCCTCACACGTGCAAGGTAAGCGCTCTGCCACTGAGCTACAGCCCCAGCTGGAAGTGTCTAATATTTTACATACTTTTGTTAAATAAAATATACAATCAAATTAATTTCAAAAAACAAAAGAAGGAAGGGCTCAGATGCCACTGTTATTCTTCAAGTCTAGAAAGACACAGAGATGGAGAAAGAGAGAGGAGGAGATAGAAGGAACCAGAGGAGAACCAAAAAATACAGAGAAATATAGAAATATGGAGAGCTGAGACAGGAAGGAGCAAAGACAGAAAGAACAGAGACTGGGAGGCAGAAGGAGGTACCCAAGAGTGTCTGAGAGTGAAGCTGCTGGGAGATGGGGCCAGGGGTGAGTCCAAGATGACACAGAAGCATGACAGTGCAAGGAGCCCTGGCCCTGGAGTCCTGGGGGCTTGGCATCCTCAGGGACTCTGGTGCAGGATGGTCTTGGTCCAAGGACTCCCGCCACTCAATGGTGTGGCCCTTCATCCAGGAGTGGGGGTGGGGCTGGGGTGGGTGCATACATGGTCCAGCCCTCCCTCCCCTTGGCCCTGGGCTACTGGTGTCCCTGGCACAGGGGACAGGTGCCCAGCCTCTCCCTGTAGAGGGCCAGCTGGCCCCACCCCCCAGAGCCAGTGTCAGGTTCCGGGGCTGTTCCCTGGGGGAACTTTGATCTGGAAAGAATGAGAGTGACCGATCTGGCTGCTGCCCAGGGCCCGGCAGTGTCACTGAGACCTGGCCTGGGTTGCCCCTGCCGCCTTCCCGCCCTCCAGGTCGCCAAGCAGTTACCCAGGGTCGGGAGGCGCTGAAGGGGGTCGAGCCTGCTTACCAGCCCTCCCCATTCTTGCAGATGCCCATTCGCTCTGCACTCACCCATTCGCTCACTTGTCCCTTCATTCCTTCTGGACTCTTTCCCCTCATTCATTCACCAACAAGCACTGGCTGATGGGGAGGGGAGGCTGAGTGATGGGGACAGAGGGACGAGAGAGACAGGGTCCTGCCCTTTAGGGAGCCCCTAGCCTGAGGGGAGGGGCAGCCACACAGCCACACCCTCAGGAGAGACAGTGCTGGAGAGAAACACAAGGTCTGTCCTGGAGGAGGGAGGCAGGAAGGACAGGAGGCCTGAGGGGGTCAGCAGAGGTGTGGCCCAGCAGCAGGCTTCATCATCGGGGAGGCTTCTCGGAGGAGGTGACGCTGAAGCTGGGCTCTGAAGATCTGAGGAGTGAGCAGGAATTTGTCAGTCTGGCAAGTAGAAGATGTGCCTCGGGCAAGGGGATCTGGTCAGGAAGGGTCTTGAATGGCCTTCTAAGGTATTGTCCTGTTGGCAGCAGAAGCCCTGGGTCAGGAGGAGGAAAACTAGCTGGGAGAGTGTTGTAAGACCAAGATGCCTTTGGGGCTCATAGAGGACATGGCCACCTGGTGACTCCTTCAGGCCTTCCCTGAAGGAGGGGGCAGTGACCCCTGAATTCTTCCCTACAGGCTCCTAGTCCTGGTTAGTCTTCAGAATGCAGTGGAGGAAGTTTAGCTTGTCTCTAGGCTGTAAAAGGGTCCACAGGGCCCCTGGCCCAAGCCTCAGCCCAGCCCCCTGCCTTGGCCTGTCCTCCCCACCCCCACTGCCCACTCTGACTGATGCAGCCTTTTGCTGGACTGAAAGCAGACACTGCCTGTCCCATGGGGCCCCTGGGGAAGGCCTAGTGAGCTGTAGCTCTGGAGTTCTGGCTCCTCTTGTCCCGGAGGCCACTGAGAAAGGCCCTATAAATAATCCCTCCCCCGGCCCCCTCTCTAGAAGGGGGAGGGGAGGCAGGCCCAGGCTGGGCAGGAGGGAGCAGGCCTTTTGGTAGGATATTGAGGAGGGGGTGGTAACAGGCAGAGAAGGGAGGAAGAGCCCAGAGTTTGAGGCCCAGATCTGCCCTCAAAAGATGGCTTGCCCCTTGGGTCTGTGGTCCTTGGGCTGGGCAGAAAGGGTATGCATTCAGGGAGTGTGTTATCAGCACAGTGCCAATCCTCCTGCCTCCCATCTCTGGGCAGGTTTCTAGAGGCCCGAGCATCTGGATATGAACTGCGGGGCCCTCAGGCTGGGTCTTCCCTGTTCTAGAGACCTCTTCCCAATATCCAGAAGCCTGGGACAGACTGAGGCAGGGTGCCTGCTCCGCCCCTGCTTGCCTGAAGCCCCAGACAAGTGCTTGCTCCTTCTGCACCGCAATCTCCCCTCCTGGCTCCATAGTTCTCAGGGTGAGGGTGGGGAGCTGGGCTGGATCAGTGTAGGGGCCTCGGGAGTCCAGGGGGCCAGGGCTTAGGGGCTGGGACCCAAGGGGGAGGATCCTGGAAATGGAAAATGTGAGCCCAATGGCCTTATCTGCACTGGAAGCAGATGTCCCCACCCCTCACCCTCCACAGCCCCTGCTTCTGTGAGGAGGACCACAGGCTTCCATGCAGGAATGGGTGGGCAGCCTGGGCCTCAGCGGAGGCCTGTGGGAAGTTCCTCTCCCACTGGGGTCAAGAGAGTCTAATGTCTGTCCAAGAGGGCAGGAAGCTCTGCTCTCTAATATCTCCTCCCCAAACCAGGGGCACTTGTAGAATTTTATATGCAAGAATCTCTACAGAGCAGGCCCTAGAACACACCAGACCTGTGCCTTCTAGAGACACTTCTAGATCTGGCTGGAGTAGTCCGAAACGGGTCATGTAATATGTATGTCCAAATCCAAACACGATGATATACATGCAAACAATAAGGTATATAGATCTATTGTATGCATGACACATACAAGCATGTGTACAGTACTGGCTGCATAGGACACACCTGATGTCTACACCGACACAGGTACTGCAGGCATACCCATATAGGTGTAAATATAAACACACAGTCACCAACAAGCAAACACATTAAAAATCCCTCCTGCAAACATGGCTACTTACAAATGTGCACACAATCCCCATATCACGTGTATGTGCAGGCATGTGTGCAGATAGTAGACTCTTAACTCCCACCTGTTTTCTCTACCCGGACACATACATGCATGTGCAAGCATGATGCGTGCACAGACACAGGAAAAAGATAAATGTTAAAAATGCACACTATCAGCTTGGTGCCATAGCACATGCCTATCATCTCAGCAACTTGGGAGACTGAGGCAGGAGGATCACAAGTTCGAGGCCAGCCTGGGCAACTTAGGGAGACTCTGTTTCAAAATTAAAAAATTATAAAAGGGCTCGAGGATGTAGTTCAGTGGTAAAGCACCCCTGGTTTCAATCTTTAGTACCAGAAAAAAAAAAAAGAAAGAAAGAAAAGAAAAGTACAGGAGTGTGGGGCAGAGTGTCCACTGGAAAGGAGGGACAGATTTAAAGGAGGGTTTTGTAAAGGGGAGTTGTAATTACCCAGGAGGCAGGAAGAGTTTCTTCCCAGCCTCCCAGAGGCCTGAGGGTTCCAGGATTAGCCCCTGTGGTTCTGCATTAGGCAGGTAGAGCTGTGGGGAGGAGGGTAGAGACCCATAGGTTCCTCTCCTGGGCACTTCCCTGAGTCCTGGCTGGAGGTGAGACTTGGGGACTCAAGACTTACCCAACTTGGGGCCTCTGCTCCTGTGCAGCCTCTACCATATCTTCTACCTCCCTCCTTATCTTACTCCTCTTAGCTCTGAGCTCAGCAACCTGGCAGGAAAAGATAAATGTAAGCCCTGCGTCCCCACCCCTATGGACCTCATAACAAGGCAACAGTTTCCAGGGACAGAGAGGATTTCAGGATTTGGGAGGAGGAGTGGGGGATGGTACGTTGGCTGTGGGGGTGGATTCAGTCCAGAACTCTTCCTCCTGGAGGTCTTGTTAATGTGTTTGGTTTGGGCACCTGAAGCTGCAGACCGTGGAGGGAGTATGGCTAGCTGCATATACCTTCCCGGATATGAAGCCTAATGACCAGACCAGGCCTATTAGCTGCCCCAGTAAGCTGGGGCCTCTGTGGAGGGTGTGGCAGGGCCAATCAGGGCCTGGCAGACAATAGGTCAGGCCTGGCCCCTGACCTTCCAATCTGAGTTCTTTCTGGGAGTGGGCTTTGGAGGGCACTCCACTGAAATCAGTAACTGCCTTTGATCCAGTGCGAATGTTGATGTGGCCTTGGATACCGGTCCATGAGCCTCACAGCCCACACTTCGCTCTAATACATGTTCTCTGTGACTCACCAGAGTGACCTTTACCTCTATATCCCCAAGTCAGAATTTGGGAGCCATTCTTACCTCTCTCCTTCTTGCATCCCCCATTGTCCTCCCATCCAACAGTTATGTTGGTCTCATTGGCTCTCCAATGAGACCCCTCTTCCCAGACATCCAATCATCCAATGTACTGAAGCCAATTGCCACACCAGGTGTGGGGACAGGCAAATGGCTGAGATAGACCCCCTCTGTGGATGGGGTCCAATGTGTGCATGCAAGTGTGTACCTGTACACCCGTGCATGTGGACCCAGGGGTGCAGAGGGTGCAGAAGTAGTGTCAGGCTGGTGGGCAGAGCCCCCAGAATACTTCTGAGGGGCAAATTCCAGGGGAGTTGAGCCTCCCACCAACCTGGGACGCAGAGAGGAACTGCTTTGAATTGCCTAGATCTGACTGTTGCTCAAATCTTGGGTTCCAATCCAGTCTCTGAGTGCCTTGCTGAGTGACCTTAGGCCAGGTGATGCCCTCTCGGAGCATCAGTTCCCCATGTCAGCTCTATGCCTTTAACTTCCCTAATTATGTGGTTTGGGCCTGCCAAGGATTTGATTTTGTAAGGTGACTGGCAGGGGGCCTTGGGAAGGCTTGTCTGCCTCTTGCTTTGAGCTTAGAAGCAGAGCTGAGCAGGGGACCAGCAGGCAGTGATGGGGTCAGAGCCCAGTGTGTGGGGGGGCGGAGCTGGAAGGGCAGATGCCAGACCCCCAGGATTTGGTGGGAGGTCGGCCTCCATTGCTCGCTGACATCAGGGCTGGCAAACGTGGAGGGAGTTGGGCCAGGTTCAGCAGCCCTCACCTCCCTCACAGCTTGGAGTTGAGCTGGAGAGGATGGGGGTGATTTTCAGGGAGAGCTGGGAGGACCTTTTGGCCTAGGAGCAGAGTGGCAGCCTCCCCCCATCTGTCTTGGAGCCAGCTTCATAGATAGGGTCCTGCTGGATGGCGCTCTACTCCCTTCCCTCTCCAGAATTCCCCTTGTCCTCTCTTCCTTCCTCTTCTCCTGCCCCTCTTCCCTGCCCTCCTGGTTCTCTCTCTCTTCTAGGCTCATCTCCAGCTACTGACTCAGTGGTCTGACTGCTGAGGGAAAGAAGCCAGGGGGATGGTTTGAATCTTGCACCGTCTGTCTTCCCAGGACCCAGGAGACGCCCAGTCTGCCCCTGACAGAGTCCCTACTTTAGCCCCAGAAGGAACCCTGCCCTGGCCCCAAGCAACTCCTAGATATTATACACAGTGGCCCAGGAGGGACTAGGTAACTTACCTGAGATTGGAGAGTGTGGATGTATCCTGGGCAGATCTCTACCACCTTCCACCCACTGAGGTTCTCATCCCAGAGACCCCAGCCAGCCTCTTCTTGAGGCTGGATCCCTGCTCAGCCTCCACTCCCCTGGCTAAATTGTCAGTCCAGGTATACGTTCAGGTGCACAACAGCCAGCTGTGGTCCAGGGATTAACAGGCCCTCCCAAAACTTCCTTTCTCGGGTTCTGTAAGGGAGGAGACTGGGTTTCTCCGTCTGGAACCAGGAATTTTGAACTCCAGGATCCTGTGTTCCTACCTCTTGGGGCTATGAGTGTTGTCTGTGGGCAAGGGCTGCTACAGCAGCATCTCTCAAGGTCTCTATCAAAAATTCCACCCGTAGAAAGAATGTGGGGAGCGGTTTGGCTCACCCTGTCCAGACGGCTACTTGGAACACATACACATTCGCACACACATGCAACATGCACGCCTTTTGGCACTTGACTTTCTCGTGAAATAATTGCTGGAAGGCTCCTTGGATTAGGTAACTCAGTGTTCCTTCCTGTCCCCACTGTGTGTGTATGTGTGTGGGGAGGGGCAGCAGCCAGCATCTGTTAGACTGATCCAGCTCCTGCGGGGCAGGGAATGGGTTAGAAAGCTCTGTGGCTCCAAATATCCTTGGAAGCTAAACAGGACCATGGAAACAAGCCTTTCAGTTTTCTCTTTCCTGTGGGTCATCTGGCTGTTCCTTCCCAGCCTGGGAGCCTCCTTCAAACCTTGAAAAGGAAAAGCTAATTAGGAGTTCTTCCCCCCCAAGGAGGAGATGTTCTCATTTTAATTTCAAATCAGCTTTACAATATCATCCTAAAGTCACAACTGTTTTCTTTCTTTTTCTTCTAATGGTTGATGCTTGTGTGTGTTCTGGACCTGTGTCTCTCTCGGATCAGGAATGAACAGAGCATTGGAGGGAATACAAGTCAGAGCCCTGGCCTGTGGGTAGAGGCCAGGGACTGACCTCTCATGGGGGAAGGCAGGAGATTAGTCCAAGCTGCCCATGACAGGATTTGGAGATTCCACTCTAAGCACACCCTTTCCTCCCTGTCTGTCCTCAGCCTCTCCTGGACGCCCTAATAGGGAGTTCTTTGGTGAGCCTGGAGCCTTTACTGACCACGGGTGGGAAGCATGCAAGGATCTTGCTACACAGAGTAGGAGAACTGGGCGTGGACAGCACATAATTGAAAAGACTGGAAGAGGACTTCGCCACCTGTCTCATTCTCCTTGAGGTCTGGTAACAGGCAAAGGCCCCACAGGTAAGTATGTGCACGTAAGACACTGGAGATGATGGGGACCTGGTGAAAGTCAGAACAGTTCTGAAGACCACTGCTGCTGCTCTCAGGTCTGAGAAGTGGGCATCCCCAACTCCAGTAGAACCCAGGCCCTACAGGTGAGAAAGAAGGCATAGCCCTCGGTTATGGTCCCCAAGGGCCAGGGCCTTCTTCCGGTGGATCCGCAGCGGCCCCCCCTTCCTGCCCCCAGGCCGCACGCTGCTCCTTCAGGGTCAAGAGGGGCTCGGACTGAAACTTCCCAAGGCTTTGCTCCCCTGGAGAGGATAGGAGGTGGCAAGCTCTCCATCCCGCACTACATAGAGAATCTCCAGGGGCGGGGTGTCCCTGAGCGGGACGGGCCCCGCCCCCCAAATCCCGCCCCCGCGCGGCGCCCAGTCCCGGGGCTCACGGGTCCGGCCCCGCCCTGCCTCCGCCCCTCCGGCCGCCCCTCTGGCGAGGCCAGTCCCCTACGGCCAGTCGCAGCACTGAGTTGCAGAGCTCCGATCCTCTCCCACCTCCGACGCGCTCTCCGATCGTTGCACCCTACACGGCCATGGAGCCGACCCCCGACGCCGCGGAGGCGCGCAGTGTGCGCGAGGCCCTAGGTCGCTACGAGGCGGCCCTGGAGGGCGCGGTGCGCGCGCTGCACGAGGACATGCAGGGTTTGCAGCGCGGCGTGGAGCGGCGCGTGGCCGAGGCGCTGCGCCTGGCTGGTCCCCTGGCGCGCACCGTGGCGGACCTGCAGCGCGACAATCAGCGGCTGCAGGCGCAGCTAGAGCGCTTGACGCGCCAGGTGGAAGCGCTGGGCTTGGCAACCGGGCTGTCCCCTGCGTCCGGCACGCCCAGTCCCCCGCCGGCGCCTGGGGTTCCGGACCGAGCGCCCCGCCTGGGTACTGCACGCTTCGCCAGCCATGCCACCTTCTCGCTGTCCGGCCGCAGCC
The DNA here is from genome assembly GCF_964194105.1 of Spermophilus citellus. Classification (NCBI taxonomy): domain Eukaryota; kingdom Metazoa; phylum Chordata; class Mammalia; order Rodentia; family Sciuridae; genus Spermophilus; species Spermophilus citellus. Next base: position 25,106,823 of record NC_138199.1, on the reverse strand, counting down.
AGGTGAGCCTAGGGGAGCGCTGCACACAGGTACGGGATCATGCGCGTGTGCCAAGGAGTAGGGTTCAGCGCCTTGGTGCGTCCTTCCCTCCCGAGTGCGTGCGCTCTCTAGCGTCTTTTGACCTGCAGGCTGGGCCTCCGCCTACCGTTGGGACTTGGTAGCGGGGGGGGGGGGGGGGGGGGGGAGGCGCACCACTACTCCGGAGTTGGAAAGGAAGGAAGAAGCCTGCTTAGTCTGCCCGCTGCACCTGTCTCACACCCCTTCCCTAATATGGAGTCAAGTCCTGTTTGCACTGGGTTCTGCCTCCCTCTTCCCACAGTCCCTCAACTCTAAGGGACTGGGCGCTGAGGTGCAGTCCCTGAAGGTTGAGTACCGCCTGGGGCCTCTCCTTCGTGTTGGAGTGGTCAGCACTCCCCTAACCCAGCCCTCCACTTCCATTCACGCGCCTCGTATTGCTGCTTCACTGAAGCCTGACCGCTCATGTTATAGATTAACCTAAACTGAGAACCTGAGGGGTGTGTGTGTGTGTCTGTGTGTGTGTGTGTGTGTGTGTTTTGGGGAGGGATGCAGTCTGATCTGGGTTGGTTTGGGAACTTGCCTACATTGCAGGGGGCAAATGCCTTACCGTGAAGAGAAGAGGGGGTGGGTACAGGTATTAAGCAGTGTCTAAATTCCTGGGTTCAGTGACTGGCCGGAGGCCGGTGTAGACCAGTTAGTACCTTGAACATGGGCCTCCCGGAGTGGCAGGTCCTGGATAGAATGTTTCCATGTGTGTGTGTGCAGTGGCCCTTAGGTGGGATTTTCCATCCTGATCAGCCATGTGCTCTGGGTTGGGTTTCCAGGGTCTGAGGCTGAGTAGTCTGGCCCTGCTGCCCCTCCTCCGTGCACTCTCTCACAGCACTCACATCTCCTGCTGTGGGCTGGGCTGCACCTGGGGCTGGAGGAGGGGCTCTGATAAAGCCTCTGGAGGTCCCAGCCTCTGGTGGAGAGGGCCCCACATTGAGCAGTGCTAACTGTGAACAGCCAGGGATGTTCTGCTCCAAGGAGGTCTTTGTGCTGGAGCCCCAGGCTACTAGTGCAGATGGTGGTATGTGGAGGGCTGTGCTTGCTGCCTCAGAAAGTCTAAAAGAACTTGCTGGCCAGGGTGAGCCTCCATGTGTAAGAGTGGAGGGTAGAATTGTGCCCTGGATACTGGAGAGAGGAGTTGGGCTTTGTCCCAGTGCCCCGCTTGAAGTGTCTGGAAACATGGATACACTTAAGTCTCTCCTATGAGCATGATAGTTCATATGTCCCTGGTATAAAATCACCACTGTGAGCTCACACGTGCCTAATAAACTATGTCATCGATTGTTTCTGAAGTATTATTTTAACACACATCTGCTACTTGTCTGTTTATGGAAGCAGCTGTCCAAGTTTTAAGAAAAATAATCTCAGAGTCATACATACATGTAGATGTGTACACATTTAGAAGTATATATGTGATTCTCTTTAGTTGTGATTTTCTTCAATGGGAATTCACCATTCACCAGGTCAGGCTAGCCCTCCTAGTAATAGGAATGGCATTGGGGGGCTGGGTAGGGAAGGGATAGGATTCTCCTTATATCTGGCAAGCTCCCTCAGAGATGGATAAAGACCAGTAACTTAATTATGATGATCACAGGAGAAAGGATGGGTCTCAGCTGGGGCAGTGGTGTGTGGACAGATTGCCTTGGACAGGGTCAGGGTAGAAACCAAAAGGTAGGGTAGTTTTGGGACATGAGAATGGGGGTGGAGAGAATAACCCTGTCTTGGGGGACTACTGGGGTTGCAGATCTGGGTGGGGGGGTTGGCTGGGAGAGGGTTGTGGGGCATCCAGGTGAGGATGTCTCAGTGCAGGGGGATCCATAGATCAAGGCTGGGAGTCAGGGGGCTTATGTGAGCAGAGCTGGCGGTTGGAGTTGTAGGGTGGATATGGTCTCCAGGTCCATTGCAGAGAAGGAGCCCTGGGCAGAGGCAGAAAAATTTGAAGCAAGTGAAAACCAGGTCACAGAATTGCCAGAAAGCAAGAAGGACCTGGATTGCCCACTCTTAGAAATCCAGAGAGGGGAGTCCTTCTGAAGAAGAGGTTGGGGTCAGGGATGCTGTAGCTGAGGATGGAGAGCCAGTTGGGGAGTAGTAGGTTGTGGATTTCAGAAAGGCCCTGGAGGCAGGGAGCAGCAAGTGTAGCTGAGCAGGCAAGCACAGTGGGTGGAGGATGGCTGGCCTCCAGTTGGGCCAGAGGGTGTGCAGCCCTTGAGTCTCAGCTTCCTGGGCCTGAGGCAGCTTCCCCTGCCTGACCCTAGAGGCGCTGGTCCCCACTGCTCTTGCAGACTATCCTCTCAGCAGCACTGACAAAGGTCTGAGACAGCTTCTGGTAATGAAGGGGCCTGAGTAGAGCATGCACATGCTCCAGATTGTGTGCTGTGACCCACAAGCAGCCTATGATTGGGTACTTGGTCACAAACAAGGAATCAGGGCCTCACGGCAAAACTGGAGTGTGGACAATGAACAGAGTCACAGCTGCTGATGTCTGGCCTTTCATATTCCATGTGTGTATGTGTGTGTATGTGTATGTGTATGTGTGTGTTGGGTTGGTTCTGGGCCTGAGGGTATCATCCTGTGCATACTCGATGTGTGGTCAGACCTTGTGGAAGCTGGTGTTACACTGCCCCTCAGAAACAAGCAATGGATTTAAACACCTTTTTGCTGGGGACAGTTGGAGTTGGAGATGGGTTGTACTCAACATATAAATGTGCTCCAAACTCAATTCAGAAGGGATTGATCGAGTAATCCACTTTTGAGTGCATACACCTTGGTCTTGCTATGACATGGGAGGAGGGGACACAGGTCTGAACTTAATGACAGAGGATGATCAGGGGCACTCAGGGAGGATGCAGAAGCCTGAGACACTGGAGCAGACTTTTGGAGCATTTGCTGCGAGGCTTGGGGGCATATCTTCCCAGCTAAATCTCAGTTTCCTTGTATCCAAACCAAGGCGGGTTGATCAACCTTGAAGGGCCCTGTTGAGCAGGTTGGGTAGTTAGTGCCCAATTAGTTGGGTTAACAAAAGTGTCCTGGAAGCCATTGCCATTGTGTGGCCATGAGGAGGGAGCCAGGAGCCCCCTGGGGGTCTGGGGTGGATGGTCACAACCTGAGGCCAGGCCCACTCCCCAGGAGGACAGGTCCACTCCCCAGGAGGCTGACTTAGGGCTATTCCCTGGAAATTTCAGCTGCTGAAATGAAGTCCCCATGGCTGAGGCAGCACAGTCCCTTAGGAACAATTGCCAGGAGCCGGGTGTCAGAGGCCCGACCAAGAAAGAAACCAGACTCTCTGCCTTATCTGCCTTCCTTTCCCAGACTCATCGTGTGATAAAAGAGTTTAATGCTTTAGGGAGAAGTTTGAATTGAGTCCTTTAAAACTGTGGTGTGAGTGGAGGCAGGGCAGGGCGGCCCTGTTAACCATCTTGGAACGGGGTTCTGCCTGTCATGGGCTGTGCCAGGCACACATGTTGTCTCCCGTGTTCACGTATGAGCCTGGGTGGACCAGGAAACACGGAGAAGGCCTAAATGATTCCCTCCCCCACAAAGATGTTAAAAAAAAAAACTTCTTCAGTAAGAGGGTCCTTTCTCCCAGAGTTCCTGAAATTGGACTTATCTCATCCCCTGCTTTTCTCCTGTGAATTTTCAGGCCTGGGCTTCCTCACCGGTCACCTTCCCCTCTCCAAAACAAGGCAGATTTGGGGAATCTTGGGGGTGCCAGGCCAGCTCAACAGGACCTGTCCTCAGGGCCAGGGCTTGGCAGTACTTTCTGCACTGATCCCCGTACACAGAGGTTCCTCCCTAGGACCCTCCCCAATAGCTGGGGCAAAGGAAGACAGTACCCCTACTGGAGGAACATGCCAGAAGCCCCTAGGGTGGGCTTGGTCCCTGGAAGAATAGCTTGCTCTACCTAGCTGGGCTTGGCCCTTTGGTGTCTCAGGGCTCTGTGACAGTCCCTCTAGGCGATGGTCCAGTCTCGCACCTTTACCTCCCTGTCATCTGATTAAGACAGGTCACTGCGGCCAGAGCTCACTCTGACCAAGTTTTGGGAGTCAAGTTTGTATTGTTGTCCTCAGTCCTCTGAAAGGCCAGAGTGCTTTGTGGATAGATCCCTGGAGTGGGGCAGGAGATCCCAGTCCTAACCCTTGACGTGGACATTGCCTTCAGCCACAGTGTGAGTTTAAGGGCATCCTTCCCCTTCCCTGGACTTGGTTTCCTTGTCTGGGTGATGATAGACTGGAAGGTGGCCTCTTGGTCTGAGGCCTGGGTGGAGTCCTTTCTTCAGGTGCGGAGTACTTTGTAGTGTGGGGCAGCGGGCAGGGGGACATGGGAGTCAGGACCAAGCTCCACACCCCAGCTACTGCTGCCCTGCTAGCCTGAGTTAGTCCAGCTTCTTCTCTTCCTTCCTGTGCTGGGGACCCCTTAGCAGGCGTTTGTCCAGCTGATAAAGAGGTGCACAACCTACTTCCTTCCTGGTCCCTGGGGCAGCATGGGTGGTGGGGGCCTGCAACATGCAGGGACAAGTGGCTGTGGGGGACTCCCCCATAAAGACCTACATTCCTGGGAAAATGATTTCACCATCAACCTGTCCCTCTAGGCCCCTTCCTGGACCTGTGAAACCTGCTGAACCAGAGTGGGGTAGATGGGGGGCCATGAGACCCCAGAGAGAGCCCTGGTGACAGTGGGGGCTGGGGTTTCAGCTGACCTGGCTGGTTCTCCTCCCCATGCTGGCTTGGTTTCGGGTTAGCAGTGTGGCTCTAGGAATGCCCTTCCTACTCTGGAGTATCAGGAGACACCCTGCCCTTCTCCAGGGGTCCTGCGTCCACCAGGCTTGGCCTCTCTCCTCCACCCTTCTGAATCAGAAGTTGAGGGCTTGCCTCCTTTCCAAGGCCAGGCTCTCCTCAGGTTCTAGGTCCTGTCCTCTGTCACTTTGCTAGGTCCCCACCTCACAGATGGTCCCCTCAACTTGCTGGAGCCTTTCTCTCAGCCTGTCAGTGTGGTCCTGCCTCTTTCATCTGGAGAACACCCCCAGACCCTTTTTCTTGTTCCCCTTGCATGACCAAGATGGGTGGCTGGAGATGAACCTGCAGCCCAAGCTGCCCGCTCCTTTCTCTATCCCAAGGTTGTCTTTTGCTCTCACTCCCAGGCCTCTGATTCCATTTTGATAACCATCACCAGTGACCTCTTTTTGGCTAAACAAAAGGGACACGTTTTCCTTAACCTTCTAGTCCTCGACCTCAGGCTGCCTTTGGACATGTGGCCTTCTTGATTCACTTCCCTCCCTGGCTTTCTCAATGTCCTGCTGGGTTTCTTCCTCACCTCTCTGGCTGCTCCTTCTATTCTCCCTCACAGAAATCTCTTCTGCTTCTGAGATGTGGGTGCCACATCTCAGGTCCCCCGCTGCCCCTCTGCTAGCTTTTCCTCTGCTGGCTCCCTGAAGCCCGTGGATCTTGTGACTCCCGTTTCCCCATCATCCGTCCTTTCTTTTACCCATTCGGTCTCGAATATCCAACTTACCTCCTTAACTCCCTGATGTTCCAGGGACCCCTGATACCCATCATGTCTAAAATGGAAATTATTTTGCTTCCTCCGCACTCAGTCCCCAAGCCTGGGCTTGGAGCAGGCAGGGCATTCTCTCTCTTGCATCCATCCCTCTTCCACTTGGATTCCTTTCTCCCCAAAGCTCTGAGTCCTTGCCCTTGCCCTCCCACACTCTTGCCCCATGACCCTTCCTCAGATCCCCGCCTGGGACTGTTGAGTTGATTTCGCCATCTGGACTCTCCCATTCATTCCACTCTCTCTGGCTTCTGAAGGATGCCTAAAATATGCCTTTGGCTTCTTTTTGCCTAAGGAGTCAAGTCCAAGTACTCCTGGCAGGAAGCTTGGGTTGTGGGTCATGCAGGATCAGAAGGCCTGGGCCTTGATGTCTCTCTGCTTTTGCAGCCACGGGTCTGCTGAGAATGGCTTTGGCTCCTCGTGCACCTGGCTCATTCTGGGTTTGGCCCAGGCACCCCTGCCTGTCTCTGGGGAACCTCCCTGCCCCTCGGGGCTGATGTGTATCTTAGGCATCTTTGTGCTGGCTCGTCACCATCTGTCTACCTGCCAGCTTGACTTCCCCATGGCAGGGTGGGCACCCTCAGCACTGCTTACAGGAAAACCTGAGCCATCTGAGGGACAAGTTATTGTCTGGGAAGCTTGTAAACTAAGGGGCCACCTTGGAGGTAGGTGTCTAGGGAGAGGCATGGCTAAACACTCAAGCCCACCCAGTGTGGGCTCTTAATCAAGTGCTTGGTTGGGATTTGCTTCAGTCTCCCCTGGCCAGGCTGACCCCAGCCCCACAGATACTGACACACCACACCCGTATTAGGAGGGGATGGGACCTAGGGGGGAGAGGACTTTCCCTGGCCACACAGCCTGGCTGTTCCTCACTCTACAACCCTGTCAGTGCATGTCCCCTTTCTGAGACCTCAGGTTCCACCCATTTGGTAATTTCTCAGATGGCACTTGCATCGTTTGCTCCTGTTTTTCAAAACGGAGACTCAGAGGGGACATGATGTGTCCCAGGTCTTACAGTGAGGTTGGCAGTTCAGCCAGAATCCCAGGCTTCACCCCGCTACCCCGCCTCTCGGTCTTGGCTCTCTGTCTGCCTCCTGCTGGCCCCAACCCCTGCTGCAGCCCAGGGAGGGTGGAGGGGTAGTATGGAGCCTATTAGCTCCTGCCCTCTGCACATCTGGGAAGTCTCATGTCACTGCATTTAGTGGAAAGGCCTCAGCATGAGGGGGCCTCTCCTGATGCTCATGCTCCAGAGGACCTTGTATCTTCTGGTTCCTGCTACTCCCATGTGGGTAGCCAAGCTGGGTGGCCCAGCTGGGAGGAGAAGGGTCCAGGTTCTCCTGACTCTGGTCATTTGGACCAGCCTGGGGGGAGGGGTGGAGCTGCCTGACAGTGCTTCAGAACCCTCCACCTTGACCTCTGTCCTTAGCTTTTTGTTTGGGCTCTGGGATGAGCCCTGAGAGGCTCTGTAGCTGGGGTGGGTTCATCCCAGCTTGCTCTTGACCTTGCTCACCACTGTATCTCCTGGGGCCTGTTTTCTCTCAAAATGAGGGCTGTTCACCCTGCCTGAACTAGGAGGGGTTTGGGAAGTGGTTTTGGGGGTGGGCAGCTGTCTCAGTGGTGTCCCTGTCTCAGCAGAGCGTGGACCATGATGAAGCCAGTGAGCCAGAGGTGAGACGAACCTCAAACTCATGCATCATGGAGAATGGACACCAGCCGGGTGCAGGTAGAGATGGAGGGATGGGAGAGGTGGCTGGAGAGATTTGGGCATCAGGGCCTCGGCCAGGCATTTGTCACAGCCATTTCTTGGTTGGGGGGAGGGAGGACTTGAGCCTGAGCCACAATAGGCAGAGAGCTTCCAGGAGAGCAGCCTCATTTAGTGTACAGTACAACTTTTTAAACACACAGGGAAATGGGAGATCTTGGATGGTAGTGAGCTTCCCTGTTTCTAGAGAAAAGCAAGCAGGGGGCTGAGGAATTGTCCAAACAATGAAGTGGACAGAGAGTGGCTGGCTGGCCAATTAGTGTTTATTGAGTTGGCTATGAGGGGAAGATGAGAAGAATCAGCTCTGATTAGGGCAGCAGGATATCCCCAGTAAGGGAGGTCAGGGGCCCTTCCTGGAGGAGATAGGAGGAGGGCCAGGGAGGCTGAAGCTCTCCTAGGGACTCTGAAGCTTCTCTGGCTGCCACGGCTGATCCTTCCCTGCTGGTCACATGTTCCAGGTCCAGGCGACGGACCCCCTGAAGTTGCCCAAGCTTTCTCGGCACCAGAGCCCCCCAAGCCTCGACCTGTGAGCCTCTCCTTGCGGCTGCCTCACCAGCCAGTCACGGCGGTCACCCGAGTCTCTGAGAAGTTCTCTGGGGAGACCTCAGCTGCAGCTTTGTCACCCACATCTGCTGCCATCCTGGGGGGCTTCAGCTCAAGCCCCAGTGAGGCCACCACCCCCTGGACTCCCAGTCCCACTGGTATGAGCTCGAGAGAGTGGTGTGGGAGCCGAGCCCACCTCAGACAGGGAGAGGGAGGGCAGGGCTGGAGGAGGGTGACAAGAGACTCAAGAAGCCCAGGCCAAGCCCGAGCCACCTCTGCCTGTCATTGCCTGTCACAGCTTCCATTCCTGGTTGAAGCCATGGTTGCCCTGCACATTTGGCATAGTCCCCTCCGTCAGCACCCCAGGCCTTGTCTTGAGCTGTGGTCGGGTCTTATTGGTGTGTCGTGGCTGGGGCTGTGTGGTCTTCCAAAGGTGGGTTTGGGGACAATGGTTTCTGGTCACACAACACAGGAGGCCCTGGGCTCTGCCCTTGAGCAAGGTAGGAGACAGTTTAGAGGACCTCTTGGATGTCACTGCTGTATGTCCCTATTCTCCTTTTTGCTTGGTTTGTTGAGGCCAGTTTAGCCCAGGGTTTCTGGTTTGTCCAAAGTGATGCCAGATAAATGGGGCAGGGCCAGAGAAAGGGAGGCTGTGGCCAACCCTCTCTAAGGCCAGGCTTGTCATTTCTCTCCCTTTCTTCATCCTACAGAGAAGAATTCCTCTTTTATTCGATCTCTGTCAAGCTCTGGCTTCGGGACAGTGACAGCAGGCAAGCGCAAGGACAGGTGAGTCTTTCTCCCTAGGTGGCTTTTCTGCTCTGCCTAAGGCCTAGGCTGCCCAGGCCCCCTTCAGGGAGCTCCCTGTACCAGCTCAGAAGTTAGTACCCCCCTGGAGTTGGTGCTCCCCAGAACTAAGGCTGTGGGGTTGGCTGGGAGGGTGTGAGCAGGGGGAGTGAGGTCATGGGATTGGCAGAGAGATTCCTTTGGAGAAATATGGTGGCAGCTTGGCAGTTAAAAGATTGCAGGGGAGTTTGGGGTCTCAGCCCCCATAATAGGAAGGAGGGCAGAAGGATGTCCCACTTTTTCTTCCTCCATCCGCACTGGCTGGAGGGTCCCTCAGAGCTAGGCACTCCTGTCTCAGGATGAGCAGATATGTGGAGAGGCCCAGGAGCTGGGGCAGGGTAGCAGGGGCTTCCCTGTGTAGCAGGTACCCCCAGCCCCACTCCCGCAGGCCAGCTGAGCTGTGGTTGGAACTGGGGGTGGGAGTGGGAGTGGCAACTGGGCTGGTCTTTCTATCTTTGAATAATAAATAGAGAATGTGGCTTTCTGGCAAATTGTTGGGGGCGGGGAACATCAGGGGTCTTCTTTAGTTGTGGAGGAGGGAGACTTGGCCCTGGTAGGGCTGGCTCAGGGGATACCTCCTGGCCTCTCTGGCCACCCCCAGGCATTGACACCTGCCAAGGAAAGGATTTATGTCCAGAGAATGGGCCCACCCTCCTTCCACAGTCAGGCCTGGCCTGCTTCAGACAGCAACTCAGTTCAGAAAACCTGCCAAACCAGCTGAGGATGGAGCAGGTGGGGCTTGCTTTTTGACTGCCGCCGTAGTGCCCATCCATCATGGTACAGCCTGTCAGCCTCTCTCCCACTCGGCAGGGGCTGGACCGGGCTTAGGGAGCTAGTGATGCCAGGTCTGTGTTCCTGATATGCTGCTTCTCTCCTTAGCCCACCGTTGGTGACACCACCCCAGTCACCCCCATCCCCACAGCTGCCAGCTGTGACTCCGGCCCCTCGCCAGGGGGAGCGTCGCAGAGAGCTGGTGAGGTCGCAGACACTGCCCCGCACCTCAGGGGCACAGGCCCGGAAGGCGTTGTTTGAGAAGTGGGAGCAGGATACAGCGGGCAAGTACGGACACTCACCCCCAGTTCAGGCCCTCCTCCCCACATCAGGCCCAGCCTAGACTGGGGTCAGGCAGGCAGGGCATAGTAAGGCAGGGCCCTGACCTGTTCCCCAGGTGCATAACCTGAGACTAGCCCTCTGGGGTAAAGTTCAAGGTCAAGGTTGAGTCACAGTGTGGGTTTATGGGGAGTAGAGACTGTAGAGGGTCTGGGTCAGGCCTGATGAGGGTCCTTCCCCTCTATTCCGATGCACCCCAGTCTTCTATACTCCCAGTGTGCCCAAACCACCCTCGAATCTGAATTTTTCAGGATTGTCACTCCTTTAGTTTCTGGGTATGACCAAGGAGTCTGGCAGGGGTTGGTATTCCTGGTTGGAGTTGGGAGACCATGCTGCCGTTGGGCTGGACTTGCCTGAGGACCAAAGAGGTGACATGGCAGGTCTCAGGGGCCGGCTGGCCACCAACATGCTCTGGAGAGATGGGATTCTTGATTCTGCCTTTGCATATTTATTCAACCCCCTTTTTGGTGCATGGTATTGCTATCTTGCAGGTGCAAGCGGTGGTGTAGGCACTCCTTGCTCAAGTCTAGGGAAGAATCTCAGCCAGGAAGATCCCCCCTGACCCTATAGTCAGCATCCTGACCTTAGCCATTAGGAAGTGTCCTTGGAGCCCCAAGGAGGAAACCATCCCTCCTGCCAGGAAAGAACCCTCAGGAAAGGAGGACTCCATTGGATTACCCAGGGCCCCGATTACAATTGCAAAAATTCTCAGGGTCCCTGGAGGGCTGCAAGGGGGTGATGATGGTTCTTCCAGATACCATCAAAGGAGGCTTATGGTACCTGGGGCTGTGCTGTGGGGCCTTAGCTGCACCCTGACCCAGTGTCTCCCTAGAGTGAGCAGACCTGGGGGCTGTCTAATTGGGTGGTGTACAGAGGTCCTCCCCGCAGCCCCCACAGCAGGCCTGCCCTTTTTCCACAGGGGCAAAGGTGAGGCCCGGGCCAAGCTGAAACGGTCGCAGAGCTTTGGCGTGGCCAGCGCCAGCAGCATCAAGCAAATCCTGCTCGAGTGGTGTCGCAACAAGACCCTGGGCTACCAGGTGAGCCCTGGCCCAAGGCCAGCCAAGCTTCGTCCCTGAGCTTGTCTTCCTTGATAGGGCAAGAGCCCGCCCAGGCTGAGGGAAGGGGCTGGAGCTGGAGACATGGTCCCTTCTGAGCAGGTGTCTAGCCACTGGCAGCTTGTGCTTAGAGATTTTAGGAATCCAGATCTAGGCCTGAGCAGCCTAGTCCGGCATACCTTTAGCAGGGAGGTCTGGCGACGACTTGTTGATGAGCTGGGTGATGGTGGGCTTTGGGGCGGGGCTGGGAGCACCTGCTCGTGGGATTGAATTGGGTGCTCCCACCCCTCACTGACCCCCTCCTGGCCTTGCTTGCAGCACGTGGACCTGCAGAACTTCTCATCCAGCTGGAGCGACGGGATGGCCTTCTGTGCCTTGGTGCACTCCTTCTTCCCCCATGCCTTCGACTACAATGCCCTGAACCCTGCGCAGCGGCAGAAGAACTTTGAGTTGGCCTTCACCATGGCGGAGTAAGTGTGGCAAATCCTGCTGGCTACTAGCTCCAGTCCAGACCCGAGTACTGTTTCTACCCCAGGTGGGGTCTGGGAGTAGGCAGGACATAGAGCCCCTGGCCACATAGTTGAGGGACCTTGAGGCCAGTCAGCCCATCTTCCTCTTGTACAAATGGGAAGATGGAGGCATGGTGAGGGATGTACTCGGTGGGGCGAGGCTTTCTCTGTGCCTGGTGTTCCTTCCCTTCTTGCTGGTGCTCAGCTTCTTGGGTGCAGCATGGAAGAATGACCACAGAGCCTGAGCGACAATGGAACAGGGTCCCTGGGGCGGTGGGTCTATCTTGTCACACTGGTGAACAGATACAATTGCTTGGATAAACCCCAGCTGCTGTCCAGAAGGAAACTGGATGATATTTGGGACATTTCAAAAGTAGATTTTGCATCCCTAAATACTATTTTAGATTTTCTGTGAAATGCTCAAAATACCAGCTTAGTTTTCTGTAACTATAACAGAATACCGGAAACTAGGTAATTTATAAAGAAAAAAAAAGGTTTATTTTGGTTCTGGAGGCTGGAAGATCAAGGTTTTAGTGCTGGCATCTGCTTGGCTTCTGGTGAGGGCCTTGTGCTGCCTAGACTCAGGATGGGAAGAGAGAGGGCAAATGGGCATATATGCAAGAGAGGAGAGGATAAAGGGGTTTGAATGCTTTATAACAACTGCTCTCAAGATAATGAACTCATTCTTGCAGGAACTATGTTAGCCTCTTCAGGAGGACAGATCACTTATGAGCCTAATGCCTCTTAAGGGCTCTCCACCCCTCAGTGCCATGACATTGGGGACCAGTCCTCAACAGGAGCTTTGGTAGGGGCAAATCCTCTTTAAACCACGGCACTTGCCTCTTCATGTCCCACTCATAGGAAGATTTAGGGAGGGAGGGAGGAGCAGTTCTGGGATTGGGACGTGCTTGAGAAACCAGTTTGGAATTGGGTTATTGGCCAAGGGCAACCCCTAGAGCAGCAGGAGAATTGGCTAAGTTTAGTCTATCTGTCAGGGCCCTGGCGGAGGGTGGGTGTCCATTCAAACTGGGTGATGTGTGTTTCATAGAGGGACTCTTTCCAAAGGCGTGGGCAGGAGCGAGAGAAAAGGAGCAGGCTGTGTGCAGTAGCACGTCTGGGGTGACTGCAGTGCAGACCTGTTACTAGCCCTGGGTGGTTATCTCTCTGAAACTGGAGGGGACACAAGGTTCATGGAGTCAGTTCATGGCTCTCTGATAGGAGCTGTGTTTCGGGCAACTGCATGTGGCCAGGTCACAAGACCCAGCAGGGAAGCAGCCCTGGGATCATCCTTGGACCTCCTTCCTCTCCTGGCCTCATACCCGGGGGCTGGTGCTGGCTGACCCCAGAGAGCCGGAAGCCATCACTGTAGCCCATCATAGCCCCCTGGGGGTAGAAAGCAGGGGACAAAGAGATCCTTAGAGAGAAGAAAGGCCCACTTCAAAGTTGAGTTTCCCAGACTGGGGGCACATCGGTCATTCTCTCCCTGCCTTTGGGCTCTGTGTTGTCAGCCTCTAAGGTCGATCTCTAGGGGACCATGTGAGTTTCTGGTCTGGGTCCTCAGTGCTCATATCCTCCTGTGTTGAAAGGGCCTCTCCCCACCTTGCCTGCCCTGCTCACTCCATTCTGGGCCTGACCACCCAGCCCAGCCCCCCATGCCAGGCCCTGAGCCTGGCCAGGGAGGAGGTGGGGCCAGTGGATCTCACACCCCACCCTTGGTATGGAAAGCCCTCCTGGACCGACAGCTGCTGGCTTGCTCTGGGGCAGAATCAGGCCTCTGGCTCTGAGCTTCTCTGCCTGACGTTTTGGAATATCCGCATGGGCCTGTTGTGTCGTCTCGGGCGATGCGCTAGGACTCTCAGCCCCTTTGGGGTCATAAGAACTCCATGTATACTTTAAAGCCTTGTCTTTCTTGGCTGCCTGGGATTAGTTGTCATCCTAATAGCAGAAACAGCTCTGGACGGGTGTGTTATGCAACTGGATCCAGACGAAGGTGGTGTGATGCCAAGTGTCGCGGCACGATGTGGGGAGGGGGTGGCTCAGAGGAGGAGGCCCAGCTGCTTGCAACACAGAAATGGGGACTGTCAGAAATCAGACTGTTAGAATGTGTGGGGATTGGGGCTCCTCCTTGGGCACCTCCAGATCCACCCCTGCCACGGGAGGCCATGCTGGGAATATAGAATTCTTCACCATTTATGTCCAGTGGGCCAAGCAGTGCCAACTCATGCCCTGGCCACCTTGGTCACCCTCAATCCTGGGCCAAGCTGGGCTGTGGCAGGGAGAGGGACACCCTGGGCCGTGGAGTGGTGGCCTGGCGCCCCAGCTCCCAAAGAAAACAGCTTCCCTTGGCAGCTGAAGCCAGAACCATTCCAGGCTGCGCTTTCCCAGCACGAGGTTTGAGTTCACGGAGCCTCCAGACTCCAAACAGATGTTTCTTCTATTCCCGACCTGGGGGAGGGGGAAGGGGTGGTGGAAGCTGGTCTAGGCTTTGCCTTCTCCTTTCCAGAGCAAACAATGGGGTGAAATTCTCAGCCCTGCCTCCCTGCAGCCTGAGCCTGCTCTGGCTGGGGAGGGGAGGAGGCCGCTGAGATGGGGCTCCTGAGATCAGCCCTGGCTTTTCTGCTGACTCCAGGGGGGTGGGGAGGGGCGCCCCGCAGTGGGCCTGTGTGGGGAGCTTGCTGAGAGCCTGGGAAAGCGCCTCCCCGAATGAGTCACCCATGAGATTATCTCACAGGTACAAGTCGGGGAGAGGGCTGGGTAGATGGGCCGGCCTGCCTGGGGCCTTTGAGAAGGACAGCCACTTGGACAACAGGTTAGGAAAGCTGTTGGGAATCTCGGGGACACCTGCTTGAGGATATGAGCTGTGGATGTCTCAGGTGTCCCAATGAGGTCTGCCAGCAAAATCCGAGCGGATGCACAAGGGTATGGAAAGCCATCAAAAACCATGGAGGCAGGGAACAGAGCTAAGAGAGGCGGCTTGGGAGCAGGCAGCTGGAGATGAGAGAAGCCTGGTATACCATCAAGGCATGACTTTCAGAAGGGAAAAGACAGGTGGTCCCCAAACCATGCATCCACCTAGCATCGGGGAGGCAAAGTTGTCAGCTCCTCTGGTGAGCAAGTGTCTTTAAGGCACAAGGACTGGAAACGTTTGGAGTAAAAGTGGTGTGTGCAGCCCCTCCCCCCCGCAATTTCTGGGCCCAGAGATTCCTTGTGGCCTAATCTGTGTGAGTGATGCAGTGTTGACAGCGGAGTGAGCTTCCCTTGCCTGACAGGTGTTCAGGGCCTGGAACAGGGAGGACCAGTCCCTTTTATGGAAGGGCTGAGTCAGGCAGGCGCCTGGCCCTTCTGCACCTTTCCTCCCCACCTCTCCACAGAGCCCAGCGCAGGACGCTTCCCACTTGCCCTGCGTGGAATGTGTCCTGCTCTCTGGTTACGCCCCAGCAGAAGGGGCTTCCAGGCTATTTGTAGTCTCCATGTGTCTCTGTCTAAAACCAGACAGGAGGCAGCAGCCCGAGCCCTGGCTGTATTTAGAGCAGGCTTAAAAAAAATAAAAATAACCCCCCAAAGTCCCTCCTCTGTGTCCCTTATAGGCCAGCACTATGGTCGCTGAAGATCACAGGTGATGGGAGTAGGAGAAAGCCCTCCAAACTGAGTGTAAGCAAGTTCATGATGTAGGCCAATGTCTTGCCGTCTGGTGGCATTGGAAGGGATCTGTACTTCTCTTTTGGATTTTTCCATGGAGTCTGAATTAATTAAAACAAGCTTGGACCATGTTTATAAAAGCAGTTCGTTTAAAATGTAAAAGGTAACTGGGGCTTCTGATATTTTGAGGCTTAATTATTTTGATAAAAGTTAATGGGGCCGGTTGTGGTTGGTACATATCTGTAAACACAGCCACACACTGGGCAGGCGAATTCCAAGTTCAAAGCCAACCTGGGCAACTTAATGAGACCTTGTCTTAAAATAAGAAATAAAAGGGGCTTGGGTGTAGCTTGGTGGGGGGGGGGTGGAGATGTGTGAGGCCCTGAATTGAATCCCTAGTACTGAAAAGACAAATAAACAAACAAACATAAAAACAAGTCAGTGGGGACATCATTTCTTTCTTTTTTTTTTTTTTTAGAGAGAGAGAGAGAGAGAGAGAATTTTTAATATTTATTTTTTAGTTCTCGGCGGACACAACATCTTTGTTGGTATGTGGTGCTGAGGATCGAACCCGGGTCGCACGCATGCCAGGCGAGCGCGCTACCGCCTGAGCCACATCCCCAGCCCCTGGGACATCATTTCCTTTTTCTCCTACTGGGTCTCCTGAATTTTATTCATCCTGTGTCTGCAGCTTCTAGGAATCTTGTTACCATTGTAGCTGGCACCAGCCGAGGGAGAGTGTGCTCTGTCTGCGGGGACAAGTTGGAGTGGAAGGCATGTGCCCATGAGGGTCTGGTGTGCACCATGCTGTGGTCTCAGATAGGGACACTGTTCTACGTGGAGACTTGGGAGCTCCCCAGGGAAAGAAGTAGGTGAGGGGCAGAGATGGTACAGAGAAAGAAAAGAAAGAGCTGAGAGATGGTGGCCACATGTTACATACTGTGACCCCCTGTCCCCCAAGTCTCAGAGACTCCATATTCTCATCTGCTTAACTTAAAAGTGACAGTGGGATAGGGTAGGGAATAGGTGGATGGTGGCCCAGGCTCCTGGTTGCCTTCTGGGGAAGTCACTGCCTGGCATGGGAATGGAGGTGAGGCTCCACTGATCTCAAAGCCTTGCTGCCCGGACAGGGCAGGGTATGTGGGTTGGAGGGTATGCAGCCTCTGGATGAAGGAAGGGGTTCACGCACCCTCCTCTGCACAGGTTGGACAATTCTGGAAAATGCCAGAAATCAGAAGTCAAAATTCAGAGGAGAGGGTCCTGTGCTCTTTGGGGGCACAATTAAGGAACCAGAAAGATTTCATTTTAGGAATGGATAGGAAGCTTCTCTTTCAGCATGTCAAGGGCTATTTTATGGGGAAAAATTAGACCGAGAATAACCTGTGGGGACAGTAAAGGTAGAAAGCACAGAGGAGGGCAGGGGTTGTAGCTCAGCAGTAGAGCATTTGCCTAGCACGCGTGAGGTGCTAGGTTCAATCCTCAGCACCACATAAAAATAAATAAATAAAATAAAAGCATTAAAAAAAAAAGAAAATAAAAAGAAAGCACAGAGGCAGAATAGCATGAGCCACATGGGCAATGGCTTCCTCAGGATTTGAGCCACCTGGAGAGGTTGGAATGGTCCCTGGAGGAAATTAGGTCCCTCTCCCTGGTCGTCCTAGAGGTGAGCCAGCCAAGGCAGGGTCTTGATTGAGCTGGTTGTGCTTCTGATTGATGTGTTTGGACAGGGTGATGTTTGAGTTCTCTTCTGAGGCTGAGGTCCTGGGGTCCCAGGGCTGTCCTCATTTAGCGTGTGGGGGGGCACTGAGGCTACCACTATTGGTGGTGGTAACCTGGGCTCATGTGAAGCCTGTTTGCATACTTGGGATCCTGTAAATAGTAGGCCTGAGAGGGAGGAGAGAGAGAAGGTGCTCTCTCTGTGGGGCAGGGGAGGAGGAAGACACCGGATGCCAGTGATATTTCTGCAAGGTGAACTCAGGTCCTGGCTCCTCTGAAGAGTTCAGATTTTTTAGTCCTTGTCCACAAAGCACCTCTGCATGCCTCCCCTGTTCAGAGGGCTGACCTCCCTGACACTGAGCTCTGGCCTGGCCTGCTCTTTGGGCCAAACCTACTCTTTACCCAACAAAGCTGCTGGATTCTCTTACAGGCCACCGCTCCAACCCGAAAGGGAGGCGGAGATGGGATCCGGGACAGATGTCTCCATTTCGCCTTGACATTTGGTTTCTGATAGGAGCTCTGGAGTCTGTCCAGCACCACTGAGCCAGGCCTGGTAGTAATGTTACAGTCTTTGTCTCTGGAGCGCACGGTTCAGGGTGCTACCTTGGTGCCATGTCATGGTAGAAGCTGCAGGAGTCATGCAAAGCTGGCTTCAAGCTCTGTGGTGGGTCTGAGGAGCCCTGGTTTACTCACTGGGGTCTTCCCTCTGGCTGGGCTCTTTGGGGTTCAAGGTGCATAGGGACATAGTGTGGAAACACCATCTCTTCACAAACCCCGTGGAAGCAAGAACTGAGGTGTACTTAATTTTCTTCTCAGGTAATGGGCACGGAAAGATGAAGTGATTGGCAAAGTCAGGATCTGAACCCAGTTGTTTAGATTTCACATTGAGTTTTCTTCTCCATGATCCTCTGCTGCATAAAGTGAGGTGTGATAATAAAAGCAACAATAGTGCCGGGCGTCGTGGCGCACGCCTGTCATCCCAACGGCTTGGGAGGCTGAGACTGTAGGATCGCAATGGAGGATCAGCAACGGCAAGGCTCTAAGCAACTCAGTGAGACATTGTCTCTAAATAAAAACAAAATAGGGGGGCTGGGGATGTGGCTCAAGCGGTAGCGCGCTTGCCTGGTATGCGTGCGACCCGGGTTCGATCCTCAGCACCACATACCAACAAAGATGTTGTGTCCACCGAGAACTAAAAAATAAATATTAAAAATTCTCTCTCTCTCTCTCTCTCTCTCTCTCTCTCTCTCTCTCTCCTCTCTCACTCTCTCTTTAAAAAAAAAATAGGGCTAGGGATGTGGCTCCATGGTTGGGTACCTCTAAATTCAATCCCTGGTACCGCCCTCCTGCAAAAAAAAAAAAAAAAAAGCAGCAATAGTAATAATCTCCAGCAGTCATGGAGCTCTTTTGATGTGCCAGGTGCTGTTTTGACTGATTTTCATGGATTAGCTCACTAATCCTTCATGCTACTCTGTGAGGTGGATATTATTCCAGATGAGGAAACCGAGACCTGGAGAAGTTAAGTGCCTTGTCCTCAATCATAGAGTTAATAAGAGACGGAGCTGGAATTTGAACCCTGACAGTCACGCACTGATCAGGGGGATAAAGAAGACTGAGAAAGCCTGGAGCTGCAGACGCACACACAGCTACGGACAGAAGGGCACTGGCGAGTGGGACAAATGCACTCACGGTTGCCCTTTTGGATCTGCCTGGTTTCAGGCCGGCTACTCCTGGTGTCCAGGAGTCCTGGGCATACTGTGAGCACAGTCAGAGGGGGCAGGGGTATCACTTGGCATCGACAAGATGCCTGCTGCCCCGTCAGGACTCAGTGCTGAGATGAGCAGGGCTCTGTGTCTTGACTGATGAAGTCCATTTTCCTGCGTCCTGGAGACCCCTGCGAGGCTACAGTTTACACAGGAGTCTGTGTCAAGGTGCCCAGAGTTAGACCCATGTTTCCCAGAGTGTGAGGCACAGTGTCTGCAGGTGGGGGAGGAGCGGATGCTGGAGATGGGGTGACAAGATGATTTTGAGCAATTCTTTAAACATCCAGCTATGCCCCATTAGTACTTTGTAAAATTACTGTCCTGGTTCAGCAATTTATAGAAGGTGGGGAGGGGGATAAATATGAAAAATGGAGAAAATATCAGTAAAGAAAAGAATTTCTGTGGAAGTGTATTTCACATATATCATCCTTCAGTATCCACGGTTCTAGGACCCGCCTTGGATACCCAAATCCACAGGTGCTCAAGTCCCTTATTTAAAATGGTGTATTTGCATATATCCTGTGCACATCCTTCTGTAGACTGGAGATCATCTCTGGGTTACTTATAATACCTAAAGCAATGTAAATTCTATGTAAATAGTTGTTATCCTGTATGGTTTAGGGGATAATGACAGTAAAAGACAAGTCTATATGTGTTCAATACAGATGTGATTCTTTCTTTAATATTTTCTTTTTTTAATTTTTTTTAGTTATAGTTGGACCCAGTACTTTCTTTCTCATTTATTTTTTAATTTTTTTTAATATTTATTTTTTAGCTTTAGGTGGACACTAAAGTGCCTCACACGTGCTAAGTGAGTGCTCTACTGCTGAGCCACAACCCCAGCCCTCTTTAATATTTTCAATCCAAGATTGGTTGAATCTGTGGATGTGGAACTTGTGGTTTATACTGTGCTGACTGTTTGTGTGTGTGCTGAACTCATGATGAAAACTATTTTTTCTTTAAGAGAAGAGTTTTTAAAATGCTAATTTGGAAGGCAAACGGGTGTATTTACTTTTTACCTTATTGGTTTTACATTTCTTTTTATAGTTTGTGCTAATTTTCCACAGGATAATGAATACATTGTTACTTAAGTTGAATTCACTTAAAGTTAAAGTAAGTCTATTGAAATCAAAATATGAATTGTAGCTGGGTGCAGTGGCACATGCCTGTAATCCCAGCTCCATAGGAGGCTGAGGCAGGAGGATCCCAAGTTCAAAAACAGCCTGGGCAATTAGTGAGACACTGTCTCCAAACCCAAAAGGACTGGGGATGTAGCTCAATGGCAGAGTGGATTCAATGCCCAGTACCACTCACACACGCACACACAAATTATAGCATAGGTGGTTCATGATTGTAAATATGGGAGCTGGGGAAATACTGTGTTAGACAGGTGACCTGGAGAGCACTTGAATGCTGAATTCTGTTTTGGGGACATCGACGACATCCCAGTTGCAGAGGGGCTGGCTGCTTGCCGGGACCATCCTTTGATGGGGGCTTCTGTGTTTCAGGAATCTGGCCAACTGTGAGCGCCTCATTGAAGTGGAGGACATGATGGTGATGGGCCGCAAGCCGGACCCCATGTGCGTCTTCACCTACGTCCAGTCGCTGTACAACCACCTGCGTCGCTTTGAGTAAAGCCGTGGGACCCGGAGAGCCAAAGAGCAGCCCAGAATGGGACTGTGGGGCTGCTTGTGTTCCTGAGTCAGGATGACCCCGGGAACAGCTGCCGTGGTGTGAGCTCACTGTTTGTTCTGTGGCGTGTGACAGTGTGCCCCTTCGTGCCCAGCCGTGTTACTGATTAAAAGTATGGCTGAGCTGTGCTGGACAGTACTACCACGGCCCAGGGCTTCCAAGAAAAAGGAAAAATTCCCAGAGAGAGAGAGAGAGAGACAGAAATTGGTGCTAAGTAATAATCTTCCTAATGAAATGCTTGCCTGTGTAGATTTCGGGATGCTAAATTATGGTTTTCCCTTTGGTGAATTGGATACATTGGCTGATAGGGTTCCATTGATTACCAAGTGTTTTTTATCAAAATACCCAGAGCCTTTTTTTTTACTTCCTCACACTATTGTAGGTTCCTTTCCTCCCTCCCTCTGGGCCACTGCCAGGAAACAGACCACTTAATCAGCAGCTTGACAAAGAAAACTGAAGTCTGGGGAAGAAACAATTTAATCATGCACAGGTCCTGGGCAACGGGTGACCTTCAAGTCACCTCTACTCTCTGGGGGGAGATGGGAAGGCTCTTGCCTGGGTCCTACAGTGCTCCTCTTCTTCCCAGGAGGCCCAGCAGGGGTTCAGCTGAGGATAGGCTCTCTGGAAGCTAACACTTTTGGGGAAAGGTAGACCCTTTGTGCTGAGTTTTTATTTGCATCTTTTTTAGAGGATTTGCTGCAGGTATTTATAAGAAGTAATTCCATCTGTACCACTGATTCATTTGTACATAAAAAGATGTGCTGAACATGGCTTTTGGAATTTGTTATTTCTGTTTGGGAGATGTGAGTTTTATGAATAAGAGACTTTGCGTATATTCAAATGAAGATCTGATTAAATCCCATTTGAACTGTTCTTGCATCAAAACCGCTTGCTGGAGAAGTCGAAAATGACATTTGCTGTCTCCCAGTTTGCGTGTCAGACACCCATCTCCATGTTGTCTAAGGAGCATGAACAGAAAATTCCCCTTACAGATCTGTCCATTGGATGTTGACAAATGTGTTATGATAAACTGTGGCTCAAGATGGAACATTTTGGGGGTGTTTTTTTTGGAGGGGTTATTGAAAAAAATTTTTTTTCATGATGCTGGAGATCAGACCCAGAGCCTCACCCACGCTTGGCAAGTGCTCTACCACTGAGCCACACTCGAAGCCCCTGGTGGCCCATCAAAAGTGCAGGTTTAATTTCATGGCTGTTCGGTGGTAGGATTTAAAATCTTTTTTTTAGTTATACATGGGCACAATATCGTTATTTTGTTTATTTATTTTTATTTTTATATGGTGCTGAGGATCGAACCCAGTGCCTCACATATGCAAGGCAAGCGCTCTTGTCACTGAGCCACAACCCCAGCCCAGTGGTGGTAGGATTTTAATATAAAAATTTTTAGATTCTATAAAGCTGTAGCCATTACCTTATACTTATTCGAGAATCATTGTATAACTGGATTGGATTTTGTCCCTGGATTTCTAAAACTTGTCTTTAAGGAGCTAATATGGGTCTTCCTCTCATGCAATAGGCTCTAAACACTGACGCCAATGTAACATCATGGAGATGCATGTACATCCCTCATGTTGGGTGCTGGGGGCAGAAGATCCTTGGTGGTGGGGGAGTTGGGGAGGCTGGAGGGCCATGGCAGACCTTACAGGTGACTGAGCAGTACTTCCAGTAAATTTGTTTGCAGGTTTCTTTTATTTTTAATTTTTTAATTTTTAAATTTCTTTCTGGTGCTGGAACCCAGACCTTGGACATACTAGGCAAGCAAACTACCATTGAGCTATACCCTAGTCCTTAGTGGATTTGTTTGTTCAGGCTGTAGCCTTGGCATCTTTTGAATTCTCGCACAGTGGGATCCATTCCCTCTCTAGTTCTGCTGTTGCTCATAGGCTTGGGAAGGTGAGCCCTATTATTAGCAGAGACACATACTGGAGCTTAGAGTTTCAAAACCCGAAGCCAATGCGGGAACACCAGGGCTCTATAAAAAGCATGCCTATGTGTTACCGAGCACTCACACATGTTGAATGGAGCTCTCCTGAGTTGTAGACGTGCCTTGCCCCCTCCACACATAAAGTACAGCAGATCCTGCTGGAATGGGGAACTGTTTCTCTTAAACTTTAGGAATGGTTCCCCTTGTGTGTCTCTTGCAGAATAAGATGGACTAGATATGTTTGAAGTCAGTTCTGTGATGCTCTTTGGGTGGGGAGGTGGAATGAGGGATCATAGGAGTTAATGAGTTTGAAACCTGATTTCCTCTAGGACATAGCATGAGTGTTCCAAGACAGGGAGGGGGTACAAGCAGGACCATCACTCTCCAGACATTGGGGACACCACCATTTTAAACTGGGATTACATGCAAGTTTCCATTTGTAGAATCGGAATCCTCATTGCTTCTATCATGGGATGGAGGGTTTCACATCTTTTTTTTTACCCCTCTCCTGAGAGAATCATTTCTTGGAACGGTTCATACGATTCTTCTGTTTTTCCAGAGAGGTTTCTTTCACCTGGATTTTGTTAAAACTTATTAAATCTGACCAAAGGGGCTTGTATGCGTTTTCCTGAAGTGAACGTTTCACCAGAGCCAAGATGGGTTTTAGCTTTTCTGACAGCTGATGGATATTTTTCAAGGCAAGTGAGAGCCTCTAAGCACCTTCTGAATATGATATACACATGCTGGTGAGAGGAGAGCATACGGGCCAGGTGTTTGGGGAACAGTTTGTTAAAGCCAACGAATTTCGCAAATGTGTTAGAGGAGGAAAAGTTCTCAGCTTTTTTCCAGTGGCAGTGGTCAGGGCTCTGTAACTGGAGGAGATCAGCGTGAGAGAACACTTTATTTTCTGCAGTTAAGTCCCATCCATATGACCCCAAGCAACTGGATAGAAGGCTGAAAATGCTGATTCAGTGGGTCAGTTTTAGGTGGGACATTTTACCGATCCATCAGAACCAACTCTGGTTTTGGGTTTCAAAAGCTGGTGACAGGTGTCAGAACTTATTCAGATGACTTGATTATACCCATAGAAATGGCTAACTTGTTTCCCTCTCTCTCTTAGCTATGGTCTTGCAGCCCCAGGATCAGCTTCTGCCAAATAATAAATGTACTTGGTGGGATCATTTCTGGGCTATGTTGCCTCTGGCTTTTAAAGTTTGCTTTGGGCTTGCTTTTAGAACCTTTGATCTCTTATCGCTCAATGTTTGGACTTTCTTGAACACTAAAGAGCCCTCATCATCTTTTGAAAAGCACATTAAGAATCTCGAAGGTGGCTGGGTCTAGTGGCTTAAGCCTATAATCCCAGAGATTTAGGAGGCTGAGGCAGGAGGATCACAGGTTCTAAGCCAGCCTCAGCAGTTCAGTGAGGCTGTAAGCAACCTAGTGAGACCCTGTCTCAAAATGAAAAGGGCTGGGGATGTGGCTCAGTGGTTAATTTAAGTGCCCTTGATTTCAATCCCTGGCATCCACAAAACCAAACAAAACCAAAACTCTCTAAGGCTTGCTTCTTCCCTAGAAAGTCCTGAAGAAGATCTATGGCTATTTCTATTCTCGAGCCTTAGAGTCCCTTCTCTCCCCATTCCTCTGAGCTATGTTCTGAGCTCTGCACTTCTTCAATGTCAACACCAGGCCCTGTGTGGGCTTTGGGGAGTCTGTGGATGTCTGAATTAAATATTTTACCTTCCTCTGAAAATCTGGCTCCTTTCTCAGAAGCCATCACATCCCATTGGCCTCATGGACATTCTCGGGTCCCCTTTGGACCTAGACATTGGGGGCTGTTCCCAAAGCAATTCACTTGCTTCCTTCCAGGCATTGCAAACTGAGCATTTGTGAGATCCCTGCCAGCAGGGGCTCAAGATTTTCCCTTCTCTAGAGTGTCCTGAAGTTTCAGAAATATTGGTATTCTCCATGGTTTCATTTTGAAAAAATTTCCAATTTATAGAAAGGTCAAAAGAATAGGTCCATGAACATCTGTATCTCTTTGCCTCGTTTGCTAACATTCTGCTGATTTGTGTTCTTTCTCCATAAAAGAGTTGTTTTTTATCTTTCTTTCTGAGCCATTTGGAAGTAAGGTACCAATACCATGAAAGTCACCCCTGAACACTTCAGCAAAGATCTTCCAAGAATGAGAACATTCTCCTATGTAAGCAAAGTGTTATCATATGGAAGAAATTGAACACTCGCTTGCCTAATGTACAATCCATATTCAAATTTCCCCAATTGTTCCCACATGCCCTTTATGGCTTTCAAAAAAAAAAAAGTCTAGGATCCAGTCAAAGTTCACATGGTTCATTTGGTTTGATATCTCTTTTATTTCTTTTAACGGAGGAAGTCCCCCCTACTTTGCTTGCTATTTTCTCTGGACTCTTGGAAGAACCCCTATCAATTGTCTTATGCACCACTGTTCTACAATCTCTTTGTCTGTTTCCTTCTGATTAGACTCAGGTGAACCATGTTGGCCATTTCTATAGCATTACATGTGGGGCACACACTTGGCCTATTGTCCCTGCCAGCTCTGACTATGGACAGGCAGGGGCTACCAGACCTCTCATTACACTCTTTGTCTCTGTAACTAGAACTCCATGGGTGAAACTCTTGAGACCATGCATTTTATTCCCCAGCAACCTTTCATCCAATAGCTTTAGGGTGATCCATTGGTGATTTTTGCCTGAATCTGTAATCATATTGAACGTTGAAAATGATTTACATATTCCCTTCTATATTTATCAGTTGGTTTTATTCTGCAGAGGTCTTTCCCTCCAGCTACTTCAGTTTTTGAGAGTTACTCTGGACTCATGGATTTTTTTTTTAAGTGCAGTGTGTCATAATCTCTTATTGTCAGTTCTTTTTGATGCTTAAATTGTCCAAAGTTGGTCCAGTGAGGGATGATGGCTTGTCCTTTTGCCATGTCATCATGATTGTTTGAGCAATTCCCTGCTTTCTGGCACAGGATGCTCCAGGCTGATCTTTGACTCTCCTTGCTCCAGCCAACCCCAGAATCAACCATTTTTAAAGAGGTCCTGCCTGGTCTCTTTAAAGTTATCAACAATAGTGGGAATTTTTTTCAATAAAGATTCAAGAACAAGAGGTGCTCACTGCAACTGGGTATCATGCTCTATGAAATTTTACATAGAAGACCTTCAAATCTACTAATACCTCCAGTTTAGATTCAATCTCACACAGGCTTCGTCTGTACTTTTTTTTAAATATTTATTTTTTAGTTTTTTAGGTGGGCACCATATCTTTATTTTTCATTTTATTTTTATGTAGTGCTGAGGATCAAACCCAATGCCTAATGCATGCTAGGTGAGCGCTCTACCTCTGAGCCACATCCCCAGCCCTTCTTCTGCACTTTATTCTCTATTTTCCATTTTCTCTGATTCCCAACAATTTCAATATGATTCTGAATTTCTTCTGTATTCTAATGAACACAGAATTTTTCCACTGATACCACTGCTCACAATGAACTCACCCAAATAAGTAAGGTTAGGGATTTCTTTGTGGTGCTTTTTTACCCCCAATTAGAATGTATCCCCCAGGATGCACAGGGAAGTGGATTCAAAAAATAATTGTTTTTTTTTTTTTTAAACAGAGAGTGAGAGAGGAGAGAGAGAGAATTTTTAATATTTATTTTTTAGTTCTTGGCGGACACAACGTCTTTGTTTGTATGTGGTGCTGAGGATCGAACCCAGGCCGAATGAATGCCAGGCGAGCGCGCTACCACTTGAGCCACATCCCCAGCCCAGCATTTATGTTCAATAGGTACTATAAAGGATCTAGAGATGAGTCAAAATATGGGAGGAAGTGTGAAGTTTCTATGTAAAAACTATTCCATTTTAAGGAATGCTTTTTTTTTTTTAATGCCAGGGATTGAACCCACCCAGGGGCCCTTAACCACTGAGCCACATCTCCAGCCCTTTTTATGTTTGATTTAGAGACACAGTCTCTTAAGTTGCTTAGGGCCTCACTAAGCTACTGAGGCTGGCTTTGAATTTGTGATCCTCTTGCCTCAGCCTCTGGAGCTGCTGGGATTACAGGCATGCACCACCGCTCCTGGCTAACTATGCCATTTTTTAAAAGGGACATTTTAAGGGTCTGAAGAGTCTGGAACCAATCTCCTGGGGATACCAAAGGAAGTTTTAGTCTGTGGTTGGTTGGCACCATGGCTTTTGGATCTGTGATGAGGCAGCATATCTTGGCAGGGAGCACACGGAGCAGGAAAATCTGATCATCTCATGGCACAGAGTTGAAAGGGAGAGAGGAAGAGACCTGGGTGCCACTGTCCCCTTCAAGGGCATGCCCTCAGTGACCTACAGTCTCCCAGTAGGCCCCACCCCTTAAAGGTTCCACCAACTCACAATAGCACCATGGGCTGGGGACCAAGCCAGATTCAAACTATAGCAACTCATTTAATTTTTACATGTATTTATTTGTTTATTTATTTATTTGCAGTCCTGGGAACCTAACCCAGGGTCAGGCAAGCACCCTACCACTGAGCCACATCCCTGGTCCAGTGCCTTTTATTTTATTTTTTTGTGATGCTGGGGATTGAACCCAGGCTTTGTGCATGCGAGGGAAGCACTCTACCAACTGAGCTATACCCCCAGCCGAAGTGCCTTTTGTTTTTATTAATAAGTGTATATGGTTTCGAAGAGATCCTCCTCATCTTTAAAAAATGCCTGCACAGCACTCCACTGTGTGGATAGTTCAT
Source organism: Spermophilus citellus (assembly GCF_964194105.1). NCBI lineage: Eukaryota > Metazoa > Chordata > Mammalia > Rodentia > Sciuridae > Spermophilus > Spermophilus citellus. Next base: position 25,079,868 of record NC_138199.1, on the reverse strand, counting down.
GGTTTATTCGACCCGTCTCCTACATAAGGGCATCTAGGTCATTTTCAATATTTTGCTGTGTTTAACAAACAGTGCTGCAGTAAGCAGCCCTGTGCACGTGTTGATTTGGATTTGTAGGGGGTGTACCTTCAGGGTTAATTCCCAGAAACGATCACTAGGTTAAAGGCTCGACATCTAGAGCATTTTGTTAGATACCATCAAATCTGTTTTCGTGGCATTTGTGCCATTTTACCCCCCCCCCCCATGTGGTATGAGGATTCCTGTCTTTCCCAATGGTATTGTCAGGCTTGAATTTTTGTCTGCCTTGGAGGTGACAGATGGTTTCACTCTAGTTTTGATTTGCATTTCTCTTAGGAGTGAGGATGAACACATTTTCATGTTTATGGAACGTTTGTCCTTTTACTATGAACCTTTTGTCTTTTGTCCATTTTTCTGTCTCCTCTTCATTTTCAAGAGCTCTTTATATATATATATGTATCAGGAAGATTTCTCTAGGTCTTGATCCCAGCTCTCTCTGTCCACCCTGCCTGTGACCTTATCTAGCCCATATCACTTCTCACTTGGATTAGAACAATTAGCTCCTAAAACTGGTTCCTGGGCTTGGATGCTTCTCTGTCTCTAATCCATTCTCCATGTTGGGGCTAGAGTGATTTAAAAAGCAAATCTGGTCATGTCACCATCTCCATGGAAAGGATTCCCATCGTCTTTGCGATAAGTGATTCCTACTGGACACTGAAGGCTACCTAACCTGGCCAGGTGTCTTCAGGCCCAACTCTCACTTTTATGCTTCTCTTCCATTATTCCCTCTGCCCCATTCGGTTGAACCCCTCCTACTTGGTTTTCAGAGCTCAGTCTAAGCATCATCCCCTCAGGAAGGCCTTCATTAATACCACTGTGCCATCTCAGTTCCCGGGGAACCATGACTTTATCCTGTCATTCACTGATCTTGTTTTATCCCTAGCCTATACGCTCCCTGAAGGCAGAGTTTGGGCATGGGTCCCTGCAAGGCCTAGTAGCATTCATGCTGCCACATGGACAGGTTGCTGGGTACCAGGAAAGACAGGAAGCAGTGGCTGAATGAATGAGTAGTTCTGTGCCCCTTGGAACCAGTCCAGATTTCTGAAGGTGGAGTACTTACTCTGAGAATTATTCAGGTGCCATTGAGTTTCTTTATAGTGCAACCTTTTTATTCAAAATGTTTCCCTTACAATAACCAGAAAGTTTTGAAAGCCAGTGAGAGGGGGCTCCGGGGGATCAGAGTTATGTTCCTGCTGACATTTGTTTATTCAGCAGATGTGAATAAATGAAGCCGAAGGTAACAAGGTGGATCTTAGCTTCTCTGGGCTGGACCAGAACCCCTTATTGGATAAACGGTTCAGATTTCATTCCCAAAGTGCAGCATCACTGCTGCGGACAAAGGATGCTGATTAGCATTCCCTTTAGTCATTATCATGGAATTGGAAAAAAAAAAAAAAAACTCAAATTCAGGTTAGGATGGAGAAGGGAAGAGAAGACCGGCCAGAGACCCTGCGGGGAAATCTGCTGTAGTTTTTCAGAAAACAGGCTACGTTTTTTTTCTCTTGTTGTTTTGAGAGATGCAGAGTGTTCAGTCAGGCAGCGCTTTCTGATTTACAAATTGCTCCCCTGGCAGAGTCAACAAGCAGGGCCCATCCTATAGTTAAGTGGATTGGATTAGCCATGGGCAGGATCACAGAACAAGCAATTGAAACTCCACCGAAGGCATGGACTATGCCACAGCCACTCGTAGTTTAGTTTGTCAAATCCACTGAGAGCCACCTTGGGATAGAGATGGATTTTGTTGTGGTTTGTATCTGCTGCCATCCTGGGCCTCAGACAGACTTGGTTTAGATTAGGTGTTCAGTGGATCCTCTGGGCCTGGCTGTGGTTGGATTGTTTGGTCCATCATGGTCACTGCGATACTGTATATTCGCAAACCAGGGGACACCAGATAACTCAAATCACTTTAAATAGACTTTGACATAACTAGAGCAGGGTTTTGTATGGAAATAATCACCATCAGAGGGTTGGTTAGCTCTGCTGGCTTGGCCTGCAGAGGGTTAACAGTGATTACACTCATCCTGCCTCACCGGACAATTTCTCTACTGCCCTCCCCGGCCTACCCCCAAAAGGGTTTAAATCTCTAGATCACAGACTGGGGTCACCCCAAGGGCAAGAGAAAACCCTAAGTTTCCACCCAGAACCTTGTCTCCCAACCCCCTGCCCCTTGCTGCCATCTTCCTCATAGCCAAGGAGTTTCATTCCACGGGACATCTGTTTGCTTCTGTTACTTTATCCAGCAAGCTTACACTGACCCGAGCAGGGTGACTAAGGGAAACGGAGTATTTTCGGCCAGGGGCCATCATAGTTGCTGTATCAAGTATCTTTTTGGTGCAGTGGATTTCATGACAGGTGTGTTTTTATTCAGGAAAAATAATGCACTTAATTTAGAAGGACAGACTTCCCGTCCAGGAACACCACCCTTCCCATCCCCTGCCCCCACCCCACCCCACTCCACCAGGATCATCTAAAATGATGGCAGCCACCATTTTTTTTTTTTATTGTGAAGAGACCATAAAACCGTAAGCCAGGAGGCCTGGCTTCTGGTCTCCATGTTATCTTAGTGAATGCTCAGACTCGCTGAGCCATGGTATACTCCTCAGACATTAGCCCTGCCCCACCAGCCCCCAAGGACTGGGGAGGGGATTAGCGAGATGCAGCTGTGGCTTTTGGAAAGCTGCAGTGGTCCTGGCTCTGAGATCACAAGGTGGGCTGTGTCCCTGGATTGTGTAAGGTGCCCCCTGCTGTCTGAGCACTCTTTCAGCTCAGGGACATAAAGGACAAGGTGCAGAGTGGAAAGGGGTCTGGGATGGATATTTCCTAAAATTATACTTGCCGCACAGATGGGACATCTTTTTTTTTTTTCTGAACCCTTTTTACCATCTATTTGATAGAAACTGAATTTGTAAAAATTATTATTTTATCAAATGTACATGTACCTAGATTAAAAAGTCAAATAGTGCTAAAAAAAAAAAGAACTAAAAAAACTTAGGTCCTTTCCCTTCCCCATTCTCACCACCTCTTGCTCTGAGAAGGGACCATCCTTACCTCTTCTTTGCGTTTCCCCTGGTATCCATCCCTGTATTTCTAATTGACATTGCTTTATGTTTCTTACTCAGTTTTTCCTTTGTATACACCCATTGGCTTCCTGCCACAGGGGATGAGAACTTGGCTGTCCCACACAAGTGACCCCGTCACTTCCTTCCACTCCATCCCCCCACGATGGGGTCATATCACAACTTGGTTGATAGTCAGTGTTTACTTTAGTATATGACTATGCAAACAGTGCTCAGCTCAAAATGTCCCCCAACTGAACTCTGATCTTCTCCCCAAAAACTTACTTTTGGTTTTAAAACACGTCCATAAATTCTTTGACTGTCCCCCCATCGAGAGGGGGGAATCTGATCCCCTCCGCACTTCAACATGGTGCCCGGATTCTGAGCAATGGAATGCCGCTGGAGTGAGCTGGGCTGCTTCCAGGGCTGGGTCACAAAGGGCTTTGCAGCTTTCCTCTCTTTAGTGGAACCCGCCCCTTTGGAGTCCTGAGCCATCATTGAAGTCTGGCTAATCCAAAGCCACCGCGTCTCTTTATGTGGGGAGATCACATAAACAGAGAGGGTTGCCCCAGGGAGCCCCTACTGGCCCACCCCTGAATCTTCTGGAAGAGGCACCAGATACGTGAGGGAGGAAGATTTTTGAGACGATCCCTGCCACCAAGTGAAACTGCCCAGCTGAGCCAGTCAACTATCAGGGCCGTGACAGTGAATCAATGATTCTTGGTTGACATCATTCATTTTAGATAGATTCATCAATAGATTAGGGACACATCCTTCCAATCATGGTCTCCTCATCCTTCATGGCCATTTCATTCTTCTGGTTAGTCAGATCATTGTTATTTTTTTTTTTTCATATCTACCATCCATATGTCAAGAAATATTTTGACTCTGCCTTTGAAATATACCCAGAATCCAATTGCTTCTCACCACCTCCAATGCTAGCACCTGGTTCAAGCCACCCTCATCCAATTGGGCCATCATTATTGTCTTCCACCTTCTAACTGCAATACCATCCTCCTTCTACCTATTCCCTTCTTCCGTTTATTCTCAATACACCAGGAAATGCCAACAGGTAAGTTAGATCACATTACAGCTTTGCACAGAACCCTGCAGCAGATCCCGTCTCACTCAGAGAAAATGGCTGAGTTGTCCCAGTGGTCTGAATGACAGGCATGTCCCGGCCTCTCTTATCTCGGTGACCTCACTGCCTAGCCTTCTCCCCTTCCCAGTCAGTTTCGGGCCCTCTGCTCACTAGTCCTTGAATGAACTATGCTCATTTATGTCTTAGGCCTTTTGCAAGAGTTATTCTCCTTATTTCTCTCCTGGAATTAGTCATTGATTTATTTTTTATTTTTTGTGGTGCTGGGGATTGAATCCCGGGCCTTGTGCATGCGAGGCAAGCACTCTACCAGCTGAGCTATGTCCCCAGCCCATTGAGTTATTTTTATTTAAAAAAATTTTTTTGGAGCGGTAGATAGTCAGCAAGCTTTTATTTTATTTGTTTATTATTATGTGGTGCTGAGGATCGAACCCAGTGCCTCACCCATGCTAGGCAAGCGGTCTGCCACAGGCCCTGATTTATGTCTTTTATTTGCCTGGTCATCTATTAACAATTGCTCATTTTTCTCCAGACTACTTCAGTATGTCTGGATACTATTTTCTGTATCCTCAGACAAGTCATTTTCTTTGATTCCTTGGGCACCTCCCTCTTCACCCTGCTGACCTTTTTGCTTTCCTCTGTACTGGTTGTTTTCTATCTGTTCTTCTCTTGCAAGTTCCCTCTTCACTGCTGTCCTGGGTTATATCCCATAATTCCTAGTCCCACATCATCTTTTTTAGTTGTAGTTGAAACACAGTATCTTTATTTATCTATGTGGTGCTGAGGATCGAACCCAGGGCCTTGCAGGTGCGGGGCAAGCGCTCTACTGCTGAGCTACAACCCCAGCCCCCCCACATCATCTTTATTAGTTTACTTTCTTGTTTTGTTGGTGCACATCCTGCATTAGCTATTTAAGAGGATTAATTTTACCTGTAAGGAAAATTTGCGTTCGTGTGTATCTGAAATGCTTTTATGGCACCTTCATATTACATTTTTAAAAAATATTTATTTTTTTTAGTTGTAGTTGTCAATACCTTTATTTTATTTATTTATTTTTACATGGTGCTGAGGATCAAACCCAGGGCCTTGTACATGCTAGGCAAGCACTCTACCACTGAGCCACAACCCCAGTCCCCTCATATTACATTGATCATCTAGTTACAATATTCTAAGCCAAAAGTAATATTCACACATAAATTTGAAGCCATTATTTTCTAACTTGATTGTGGCTAGTGAGGAGTCCAATGTCATTCAATACCTGGTATTTTGTGTGTTACTTTTTTTCCCTCCCTGGAAGCTTTGAAAATCTTTATTCTTTAATTTATGTTGATGCCTCTTGGTGTGGATCTTGAAGTGAGTCTGGCAATTAGTGGAGTCTTTCAACCTGAAGAATTGTATTCTTCAGTTCTGGGAAATGGTATTGTTTTTTATTATAACTTCCTTCATCCTGCTTCTCTTTTTCTCTGCTCTCTTCTTATAGAATTATTATTATTATTATTTCTTTTTTTGGTATTGGGGATTGAATTCAGGGGCACTCAGCCATTGAGCCACGTCCCCAGCTCTATTTTTCATATTTTTATTTAGAGACAGGGTCTCACCGAGTTGCTTAGTGCCTCTTCATTGCTGAGGCTGGCTTTGAACTCACGATCCTCTTGCCTCAGTCTCCCTTGCTGCTGGGATTACAGGTGTGTGCCACCATGCCCAGCTTTCCTTATAGAATTCTTTACAGTTGGAAATTGGGCTTCCTGTATTGCCTCAATTATTATTACAATTTGAGCATTCCTAATCTGAAAATCTGAAATCTGAAATGCTTTAAAACCTGAAAAAATTTAAGCACCAACATGATACTCAAAAACGTTTCTGACTTGGGAACATTTGGATTAGGGTTGTTCAACCAGTAAAGTCTATGCAAATATTCCAAAATCTGAAGAACTCTGAACTCTGAAACATTTCTGATCCCAAGTATTTTGGATAAGGCACACTTCACCTGTATTTAAAAATCTTTACTATAAGATCTTTCTGTTAGTCAGCTTTCTGTTACTGTGACAGAATACCTGAAATAAAAAACTTATAAGGAGGAAAGGTTTATTTTCAGAGGTTTCAGTTCACAGTCACTGGACCCTGATGCTCTGGACCTCTGGTAGCACCGTACATCACGGGGATGTGTGTGTGGCATAGAAGACCTGTTCACCTCATGGAAGCCAGAAGCTGAGGAACAGGAAGGAGCCAGGGTTTCCAGATTGCCTTGAGAGATGTCCCAGTGACTTAACTTCCTTCCACTAGGCTCTGCGTATTGAAGGTTCCACCACCTCCCAATGGTGCCACGGACTGGAGACCAAGTCTTTACCACATGAGTCTTTGGGGAATATTAAAGATCCAAACTGTCACAGGCAGCAAACTGGCTTTTTAATTGGAGTTGGACTCCAAAATGGCAGAATTTGGAAGTTGGTCTTTGAGCCATTTAGCTATCCATAAAGAACATCTCAAGGCTCTTATGGCTATGGAGGTGGGGAGGGGCACAGGGATGGGGGAAAGGACCAGGATAAGCCCATCGACGACGGGGCTGCTGCTGGCTTTCAGAAGTGGGAGGAGGGGGTGGAATCACCCCCAGCAGGCCACCTAGTCCCCTGGTTTTGGTTCCATGACTCATTTTTCTTAGAGTCCTCAGGACCAGAATCTGTAAACCCAGTCCCCTCTGCTTGTTGTCATCCCCGTCTCCAGGGACCTTGGTAGCAAGCCGTTCCCAGCTCTGCTGAGTCAGTTCCCATTCCTCCTCATCTTCCAAGCATGCGTAGAACTCTCCATGTTGGTCTCTTCCCTCATTTCATTTCCTAATGGGTCCGTAAGTCCTCTGTGCCCGTATTGCCGGGTAGTGGTGTTGGAAGGGAGTTGTCTGTCACGCTTGCTCAGACTTCGTTGCATTCTAACAACCCAACTGGCTGTTTGCTCAAAGATGAGGGGAGGTGGTTAGAGAAGCAACCTGTGTGAGAGATTCTCACCCACGTATCCACACATGCCTTACATGTGGGAGCCCCCGTGAGAGGAGCCGGCGCACAGAACACACAGAGGGTGGAGTGACCATGAGAATGAGATGCTCCAAACCAAGGCTTAGCATAGAGCCAGGCATTTGAGTACTCCAGTGGTAGCAATTATAATTATGCTTATGATCTTGGGATGAATTTGATAATGGCTCCAGGGATGTAGGTGAAAATTCTATGTATTTTAGTCTGTGTTCTGAAGCCAGAAGCCATTTCTGCTGACTTCTCCTTCAAAGGCCACTAGTCATGGAGGTCTTTGATTTGAGGAAGCAGTGGGCCCTGGCTGCTCATCCCAACTCACCTGGAATATTCTTGTTTCTTGGCAGGAACCTATCTCTGCAATTACTGTCACATTGTATCCTTCCCCTTGGAGCTTCTAAAGTTTTCTTTTGTCCGTTTCTACTCATATATATCTTTTGCAACACAAATTTTGTTACATTAATTTTTAACAAAGAGGACTGGATTTTGGTTCTGTCTTTGCCACCAACCACCTAGAAGCAGCTCAAACCTGACATCTAGATTTTATTTGCCTGGTTCGAATCCCAATTCTGCCATTGAAGAGCTCTATCCCATCAGCAAATGCTCAATCCTCTAGGGCCTTAGTTTCCTCATCTGTCAAATGAGGATGATAATAATAGTGCCGAATTCAGAGCTACCATAAGGATTAAGGAGATAATCCATGTAAAGCACCCGGCCTAGTACTCAGAGTTCAAAAAAAGCTAGTGATGGCTGTTATTACCTTTCCCAATTTAACCCTCCTGCAAACTTGGTAGCTCCAGGCACAACTGCAGATGAGGACTCTTACGGGTAGGAAGCTTTTCCAAGGGCTGAAGCAAAGGAAATGTGATCTCCTTGATTTTGTTTGTAGCATCTACTAGATCACATAGCAACAGAGCAACATAGCAACTAAATGAGAGCAATTCCATTTTGTTCCAAGTCTGTCTACTTGCCTTTAAAAAAAAAATCATTTGGACTTAAAAAAAACAAAAACAAAAACAAAACAAAACCCAAAACTTCTTGAGTAGTTTTCACGTCATGCAGAGAAACTCTATAAAGTAAAGGTGGTATTTCTCATCACAAATTTAAAAACTCTGATCAAAATTCCCTTCCTCTGCTCTTCTGAGCCAACGGTCTTAGAAACAAGTTGCTATACTGCCCTCTAGTGGAACATGATGATTTCTCTGAGTTTAGGTCCTGGCTTAGATTTTAGACTTCCTTATTTGAACTCTAAAATCTTCCTTATTTGAAGTCTTATTTGAAGCTCCAGTATTAGGATTTGGATCTGGAATGTTCCCCAAAGACTCAAGTTGAAGATCTGGTCCCTAAGGCAGCAACGTTCAGAGGTGGGAATTTGGGGGAGTGACTGGATCATGAGGGTGTTTATCAGTGGATTAATCCATCAAGGGATTCACATTTGCTGACATTATTGGGAGGTGGTAGAAACTGTAGGCAGTGGGACTTACTTGGTGGAATTAGGTCACTGGGGTGTTCTCTGGAAGGGCATATCTCTTCCCTGCCCCTTCCTTGCTCACTCTCTCTCTGCTTCCCCTCTGCCATGAGACGATCACCTTTGCTCCACCATGCCCTTCCGCCATGATGTTTCTGCAATGGAAACGGCAAGTCAAACTAAATCTTTCTTCTTTCAAGTTGACTCTCTCAGGTATTTATCATAGCAACAAAAAGCTAATGCACACGGTTTATCTGTATACATCACAAGACCATTACAAATGACCTATTTAAGTCATTTGAACTATGAGATAGTTTTTAACCAAGATTCTGTCCCTAAGGAGTCATCCTACCTGATGGACACATCAATTGTTCTTCTGTAGCTTCCTCCAGAGGGACAAGGCCATTCATAAACCAGTTTACAGCAGTCAGGGATGGTGGGGAGACCAGGCCTCACCAGGGCACAGGCCAGACCTTCAGCCAAGGGTTGTGGTTAGCAATCAAAGAAACTGCCCCAAAACTCCCTTTTGTTCCAGCCTTGTCCAGCTTCTCCCCAGCTGGATGTGCTGATGATAATAACGAGGCTCAGAATACACCATCCTGAATGTGTCATACTGGCAGAAGGATTATTTTGAGCTATAGGCAATAAAGAAACAGATGTAGGGAAAATTTGCTGCTGTTCCCTGCTCTGCAGAATAGCAGTGCATAAATTCTCCTTTGAGGAAGATGCCCCTGTGTACTAGGAAGAGGAGACTGACTCTTATCTCTGGTGATGGGGAATTACATTGAGCTGAGTCTGCAAAAGCAGATCCTACCAACAGAATCCTTGTCTTCCATTAGTTCCATATATTTCCTAGGCACTTTTCTATAATTTATTGCCAATCCCCTTCTCTTTTTTTCAGTCATTTCTTCATAATGTATTACATTTTGTTAAAATGGTATAAAAGTCCCCAAGGCTCATCACAAGGTCAGCAACCTTGGCTCCACTCTCTAGAAGTGCATCTTGGAGTCGATTCTGCTCTTGACTGTTACTACTTTGTCAGATTCAGTAGCATCAGCTGCTGTGCCTGACAAATGGCAAAAAGACAAACCAACCACACAAAGAGTCCAGCATGCCCTTTCCCCTTTCTCATCTTGACTTTCAGGTGGCTTTATGTGCCTGTGAAATGGTAATCCTCAAGGGTGAAATCTAAGCTGGCTTATTCTCAGAGCCACCAGGGCCAGCTATGATGGTGAGCAAAGAAACACTGCATTTCTTCCCCTAAAATACAAGGGATCTATTCAGCGGACTCATGGTCACAGCACAAAAAGCCATTCTTGAATCAGATCAGCAAAGGAAACTGGTCCAAGCACAAAGGCAATTTTAGATTTATGTTCTGTTTCCTGTCGAAAAGTGAAACCCAAGGGCAGGCCACTGGGAGGAGAGGGCAAACACCCCTGAAGGTGAAGCATTTCTTAAACTCAGCTTCTGATTCAGCAGGTTTGCAGGGCAGCCTGGGAATCCATCCTTTTCACAAGCACCCCCTGGGGGGTTCTGATGCTGGGCGCTGGAAGGCTGCCTGCATTCTTAGAGACTTTGGGTGCTGTCTGCCAAAATTCAACAGCAGACACCATTAAAACTATGAGGAGACACGAGGCTGGGTCAAAGAGGAAGAGGATAAATATATTTTCATTTTCCAGGGTTCGGCCCAATCAGACTTGGCTTGGCCTACATCACTGCCAGATGATAGGTATTTACAAACAATAAATATGTGTTTAGCACCCTGAGCTGTACTTTTAAAATAGAACATTAAGAAACTGTCATGATTTGTGCAGTTCGTAATCCTTTAATTAACATTTAAGAAAACTAACAATTAACACATAATTTTTTACTGTGCAATTCTAAGTTTAAAAGACCTTTCATAACACCAGGGATATGGCCTTGTTCAAACTTTTGCAGAAAGTCTGGCTTGCACCAGTATCCATTACCAACTCCTGGAAACTGGACCTTCAGATCTTGTTGATGTGTCTGATAATTCCATCATAAAGAACAAAGATAACTCTATACCTGGACATCGACTGCCAGAGTGTGGAATTCTTCTTTGTGAAATCTGTTAAATACAATTTTTTTTTTTTTTAGTGAAAAATAAAAAGAAGAATGTTCTTCAAGAGAAAAGAAAGCCCTCAAAATTGACTTTTCCTGGAAGATTCCAATATTGGTATTAGAAAATTCAATCCAGTTTAGCATATAGTTTTAATTTATAGGCTCATTAATTTTAAAAAATTACTAAGTGCCCATTTTATGCCAGATCCTCTTCTCAGTATTGGCCTAATTGCATCTTTGGAGCAATTTTCAGTGAACGTACTTTATGCTGATTATATCTTATATGGTTTCCTGTGATTAATAGAAAATGAATATTTCTTTTTGGTCCCTGCTGAGTTCCGTAGGGGTGGCCTTCACACACTTGTGCCCTTGGATGCCCCAAAGCCCATCCTTCACCTGGTCCCTTTATCTCCGAGGCTTTGGAAGATCAGGGAAGGGCTGTCTCTGCCTCCAAGCCAATGTCAGGATCAGAATCATGGATAGAAGGCGCCTTCAGCTCAGCCTGTAAGCCTGTACCTAGAATCCTTTACGGCCCTCTCTCTATTTTTCTCATTGCGTTCTGGGATCCCAAATCTGGCTTCTCTTGGCCACTTTTCATCCCTGTGGGTCTTGGGAAGGCCTATTTTCTGTCTTCCCAGATCAACCCTGCCCAGAGAGGTCAGGATGGAACTACCTCATTTGGCAAATTAGCCCCAAGTCGGAGCATTGAATCACGGTTCCTATCAGACCAGGCATCATCTCTGAAGTCTCTGGAAATCCCGATCCCTCCATTCCTCAGCTGCTTTCTCAAGGGAGTCCCCACCCCCACCCTGCCACCCCTGCCCAGTCTCACTAGAGGGAGCTTTCCAAAGTTCTCCGCCAGGGAGACCCCCTTCAGCTGTGTGCATGTCCAAAAGCTTTGAGAAATGGAGATGAGCCAGAAACCTCATGGGGTCTGTCTCCCATGGTGTCCTGTCCAACATGGGGCTACCCTGACCCCCGCTCTCCCAGGCTGCCCACCAAGGGCTTAATAGGGCTAGGTCAGTCCCACATGGGAGACAGGTTAGGGCAAGTCTTTGTCAGACTCCATCTGCTTATGCAAGATAGGGTTTGGACTGCTGTCCCTTGTATGGGCATTGCAGACTCTCTCTCTCTTTGCTATCCAGGTGTGTCCTGCCACCTGGGCCTCCAGCTCCTCTGAACTTTCCAGAGCCCTGTGCCAAGCCCTTGCTTGGTGCCAGCACCTCCTTTCCCTCTGTCTCCATCTTCCCTGGAGAAGCCTGAGCCAAGCGTGACTCGCGAAGCTTTTCAGCACTACCCCTGGGTTCAGCCCGCCACTTTCTTTCTACAGCAAACACCATCTCCACCATCTTAGCCTAGAGAATCAGCCTGAGGGGGCTGGGAGAAAATATTGACACAGTGAGCAAGGAACAGCTTCTAGCCAGAAACCTCTGCTCCGAGAGCCCACCTTTCTTCATCTTTCCCATGGATGGCTTTCGGCTTGACCCTTCCGTCTCCCATGGGGACAGAATTCTAGGAGCACAATTCACTGATCTTTCCCTCCGTTTTACATTGCTAATAATGGATGTTAATCTTGAATCCTTCAGCATCTCTTCCATTGAATTAGAATGGCTTTCTCATAGATGTTCAATATACTAAGGCAAACCAGAAAAAAAAAAAAAAAGAAAATGGAATATTAAAAAATTATTTTGTTGAGGGTCATTTTAGTAGAAGTCCTACTTCCTTTTCCTTTATGCAGAGCAAATATGTTTTCCTCTAATCCTGAAGGGCAGAGACAGTGAGTGGCCAGGAGAGAATTCTTTCTCTTCATGAATAAATTGGAAAGCCAACATTATTCTAGCATCTGAAGGTCAGGTGGCAAAAGTGTTCTCATACCCTAATCGTTGCCACCTAAAAAGTTCAGGAGCTTGGCTGAGATCATACCCTTTAAATTATATGCTTACAGAATGAGGCACTGCAGAGAGATCCCAAAATTTCCAATTAAAAAATATGCAAAAAGGCATATTGGTGTCTTCCTATTCAAATCAGCAGAATATATGCTGTTCCCATTTACATTGGATGTATGAGATAGTTTTCAAATGATAAATTCCTAATAAAGGTTGAAATTTAAAACTGCTTGAACAGGGCTGGGAATGTGGCTCAGTAGTAGCTTGCCTAGCAGGCATGAGGCCTAAGTTTCCATCCTCAGCACTAAAGAAGAAGAAGGAGAAGGAGAAGGAGAAGGAGAAGGAGAAGGAGAAGAGGAAGAGGAAGAAGAAGAAGAGGAAGAAAAGATGTAATGAATAAAGGGTAAATGAATAAAGGGATTTTAAAAGATTTAAATAATTTTATTTTGTGAAGATTATTGAGTCTCGTTCTTTCTGCTTCACATACTGGCTCCAACTAAAAATTAAATAAAAGTGGAAAATATATATTTTTTTGCTTTGATGATATCTGTGATAAAAACTGGACATAAAGGAAAATATATTCATAATGAATGAGCAAATAGGAAATTTCATCAGAAAAATAGAAACTACTAAAAGAACTGAAACGGTGGAATTCTAGAACAAAAAAACATATAATATCTGAAATAGGCAATTTATTGGATGGGCTTCTAGCACAATGGAAGTGACCCCCTCCCCAAAGGTCAGTGAACTTGAAGACAGATCAGTAGAAATTACCCAATTTGAAGAATGCAGAGAAAAAAAAATTGTGAAAAATGAGACATATTTTTGGAAAATTTTTGGCCCTTGGGAGGGAAAAAGGAGCCAGGGGCAAGGAATAGGAAGTTTGCTTTTTATCGTATGTTATTTGAAACTTTAGGGCTGGGAATGTGGCTCAGTAGTAGAGTCCTTGCCCAACGTACAAAGCCCTGGGTTCAATCCTCAGCACTGCAAAACAAAAACAAAACAGAATTTTTAATCATCAGCATTTATAATCTACTTAAATAAGAAATAAGTACAGCCTGTATCCATATGCCTTATCCTTAACCTTGGTGTTCCAACTGAGTAAGTCCAAGAACTGTCCAAAAAGGTTTTCCATTGTTGTTGATATAAACTGCTGGTTAGGATCTATGGTCCTTTCCTTACTGGAGTGGGGCTCTTGGGTCCAGAAACTATGGAAATGAGATGACACTTGGAGGAACTCAAAACACAGGCAAGGTTGTACCCGGGCTTCTGCTCCAGCAAGAAGGAGATGCAGCTCCAACCAAGAATGTGTCAGGCTGGATATGGCCCCAGCAAAGAAAGGGACCAGTTTTTATTCCTGGAGGAGGAGGGCTGGAGTCTTGGAATCTGCCTTGGTTTGGGGCATGGTTTCAAAAGGTGTTTTCTTGTTTTGTCTATCATGGTCACTGGGACGCTGTATTGACATTCATTCTGACCTTGAGGAACGGGCGGTCAGCGTGGAGCCCAGAGACTGCTCATTCCCCCCATTGGTACCCCATCCTGCATGAACATCCTGGTCCTGGGATGAGGGTGAGTTGCTGCAGCTGGCAAGAGAGCACATAGATGGGAGTGGGAGAAACACAAATCACGTGAGTGACAGGTGACCGGCCCTGGGGATTGCCTTTAGCCCTTTGTGGCCATCCCCACAGGTTTATTTTTTTATCCTGTTCTTCCCGGATTCCTTATGGCGAGGGCATCCTGGCTTTAATGATGCACCTGGTTTTTGAGGTTGATATGATTGTTTGAGAGAGCGAGAGAGTTGGGGAGAGCACATGCCATACTTTTAAGGGGAAACAGCTAGGAGTTAGGGTTCTTAGAGTGTGTGTTCTCTTTATCATGGGGTCCCTGACTGTCTCACTATGATAAATGCCTTTGTATCACTTATTTGTTAAATATATGGCTTTTTGAAAGAATCCTCCAGAGCACACAAGGACACCAAACACTTTGCAGAGAAATGAAGGACGTAGAATAATTTTTTGAGCATCCATAGCCCTTTGCACACACGATTTCTTTTAATTCGTCGGATACCCCTGTGCTAGACATTGTTTTGACCACGTTTATGAATGAGGACACTGAGATGCACAGAGATCAGTGACTTGTCCACGATCTCACAGCTGGTGGGAGCCTGAATTGGACTTGAACTCAGGTCTGAGACCAGAGGCTGACCCTATGGTACCTATCCCAAAGCACCTAGAACAATACTATGCGGTGAGTGGGTTGAAGCAAGCATTTGTTGAATGAATGCCTGAATAATAGAAGAACTTCCTGAGATGTAGGCACTTAGGGATGGTGCGGCAAGTGTCTCCCACCAAGGCCCATTTGCTAGAGGCTTGGTCACCAGCCTGTAGCGGTATTGGAAGGTGGGGCTTGGGAGAAGGAAGGTAGGTCACTAGGGGTGTGCCCTTGAAGGGGCCATTGGGATATAGGTCCTTTCATCTCCCTTTCTGCCTCCCACCATGAGATGAGCAGCGGTCCTCCACCCCTCCACAGCCACAGGCCCAAAGGCAATGGGGTCTAAGGATCATGAACTTAAACCTCTGAAACTATGCACCAATTAAGACTTTCATCCTTATTTATGAAGCATGTATTATATGCCAGGGAATCTGCGAAGTGATTTGTAGATATTATCCCATTTAATCTACGTGATAACTGCCATGGTTGAATGTCCCCTGAAGACCAACATGTTAAAGGCTTTATCCCCAGGGTGGAGCTACTGGAAGGTGGTAGAAACTGTAAGAGATGGGCTCTCATGGGGGGAGTCTTTAGGCCTTTTGGAGGATGCCCTTGAAGCGGATGGTGGGATCCCAGCCTCCTCCTCTTTCTCACTTTTCTGAGGTGAGTGGTTTTGCTCTGTCACATGCCTCCTCCATGATGTGCTTGTCTTGCCACAGGCCCAAAGCAAAGGGGCCAATGGATCATGGACTAGGACCTCTAAAACTGTTAGCCAAAATAAAACTTTTCTCTTTATAAATTGATCATCTGAGGCATTTTGTTACAGTAACCAAAAGCTGGTTAATACAATAACCCTTTGTAGAAATTGAACAAACAAAAACATTCTTGTCATACCTATCTACATTTCTGACTTAGGAATTTACAAAAAACAAAAAAGTTGAGAAATATTTAATCAAGAATTTTTGGGAAGCAGGATTTTCATGCCTTTCTGGTTTCTGCTGGATAATTACACTTGCCTCAGCAATCCGAGCTCTAAATCACAAAGAAAATGATGCCAGTTTCTTATTTTCCCTTTCAAGTGTCTGAAGTGATTGCTCAAGAATTCAAGTTGCCAAACCTACAGACTGAAAGGAAAGGAAAAATAGCAATGTTTCTTAATCTATAGAAGGCTGCAAAGGGGTGTGTTACACAGTGCAGAAAACAGACCGAAACATGAAATATTCAGTCATTCGATGGAGTTGGTTGCGTGACACTCCTTAACCAGTCCCAGGATTTTTTCACTAAACTTATCCAATCAACCAAGTGTTTTGCACTCTACCACGAACCTTAGGAGACCTGAAGTCTGTACTAGCTTTTTTGTGTGACTTTGGATACAGTCCTTTACTTCTCTGTCTCCTTTTCCTCATCTGCAGCTCCACAGGGTTAAATGACATGATTTCTAAGACTTTCTTTCCTTCCTGATTTCATTTCTTAAAATTCAGTGTGGGTACTCTTACAGCAGAAGGGAATTTCTTGTCATAGAAACAGAAAGAACTTCTTGTTTTCAACCAGATCAGTTTTGAAAACAACAGTGGACTCTTTAGGAGCCCAGAATTGTAATCTGTGGGATTCCCTTCTAGAGTGGCGGTTCTCAAACTGGGACCTGAGTCAGACCTGGCTGGAGGGGACTTGTTAAATACAGGTTATTGCACCCCTACCCTGCAGTTTGGGACGGGGTAGTCTAGGTGGGGCCCAGGAATGTGCATTCCTAAAGAGTCCCCAGGGGAGGCCCAGCTGTTAGTGGGGCAGGGCTTTCCCACCCACAGGTACAAGTGCTTCTTGGTATGATATGGGTCCTCCACTCCTGGAGCTTTAAATCTTACTGTTATGTTCACTGGGACAGAATGGAATGGTGGTGTCCCTGGAATTAGAGCCGGCAGGACATTTAGAGATCAAATCAATTGCTTATGATGTGTCCCCCTTTTTTGATGTCATTGTTTTAGCAAAGGAACCTCTTTAGTTGTTTTTTTTTTTAATTGAAATCTTGTGTAAGACCTCAACGTATAAGAGAGATAAAGGGGACATGATGTTATTTTATAGAAACTCAAATTTATAATGTAAGAATGATGAAGCTATTCAACAAATATAAACTTTAAATGAACTTCATATTATAGGTAAAAATAATATTTTTATGAGCTCTATTGTGCCTTAAGTGCTATTGCAACTGTTTTATAAGTATTAATTCACAAATATTCATTGCTATCCTATGAGTTAGTGCTTTAATTTTTTATTTACTCTTTAAATATTTATTCTTAAGTTTTAGGTGGACATAGTATCCTTATTTTACATTTATGTGGTGCTGAGGCTCGAACCCAGTGCCTCATGAATGCTAGGCAAGCACTCTACCACTGAGCTACATCCCCAGCTCCAAATTATGCTCTCTTTTCCCTGTTTTGCCCACAGTCCTGCATTGCTTAAGGATGGGGATGTGTTCTAGGAAATGTTAGGAGATTTAATTGTTGTAGGAACACTGTAGAGTGTATTTATGCTAACCCAGGTGACATGTCCTACTACACACCTGGGCTATGTGGTACACACACACACACACGCACACACACATACACAGCATAGTCTCTTGGCCCTGTGGAGACTATAAACAAAACAACAAGACTGAACCAAGCACCAGAGAAGATGGTGCAGACAGGCACTTGGATGTAAGAGGCTGCTGCCGGCAAAACAAGGCCTAGTTTTACAGCAGACTTTTATTTTTTTTTATTATTAGAGATAAATTCTAAAATAATGATAAAACCATAGTGTGGTAAATACATACACAGTAACAGATCACTACCCCAGCCAGTTATGCAGCTATTATCAGAGGTTTCTTTTCACCATAAGTCTGCGTTGGTTCTACTGTTTCTTGTAGCCAGTGCCTTCCTCTTTCTGGATTTTTTTTTTTTTTTGATTTATTGTTTTCAAAGAGGGTATGCTCGACTTTTTTTTAGAGCCAGCATGCCTACAAACAACTTTATTTTGCTATATGGGCCAAAGTAGACTTTTCCTCCTCTAAGTTGCTCTTATTAGGTATTTTGCTCTTATGTAGGAGTTGTTTTGACTTGGTTTTATACAATTCTAGATTTGGAATAATTTCCACTCTCGAATTTTGAAGACATGATTCTAGCATCATTTCTTACACTCTCTGTTAGAGACGAAAATCTTGATATTGCTTAATTCTTTTTCTCCTTAATCTTGAATTTCCACCAGAATAGGCGTATGTCTGTATTTGTGTGTGTGTGTGTGTGTGTGTGTGTGTGTGTGTGTGTGTGTGTATGAGAGAGAGAGAGAGAGAGAGAGAGAGAGAGAATGAATATGAATTTCATGGGTCTTTCAGCCCAAAAGCTTGAGTCTCCAGCTCAAAGTGTACATTCCCCTCTTTCCTATCATCGTTTGGCTATTTTGTTGCCATTGGTAATGAAGTATCCCTCAAAAAACTTATGTGTTAGCTAACACAGGAATGTTCAGAAGTGAAATGATTAAATTATGAAACTCTAACCTCATTAGTGGATTAATCCACTTGATGGATTAATAATTTGAATGCATTACTGGGTGTTAATGAAGACAGGTGGGTGTGAGTGGAGGAAGTATGCCCCTGGAGGCATGCCCATGGGATCACATTTTGTCCCTGGCTCCTCGGACCCTCTCTGCTTCCAGGCTGCTGTGAGAGCTGAGTATCTTTCCTGCACAGTGCCCTTCCGCCATGATTTTCTGCCTCACCTCGGACCCAGAGCAATGGAGCTGGCTGGCCATGCACTGAGACCTCAGAAACTACGGGCCAAAATAGACTTTTCGTCCTCTAAGTTGTTCTTATCAGGTATTTTGCTCACAGAGAGGAAAGCTGACTAGCGCCATTCATTGTTGTTTTACCATTTTCCCCCTTTCCTTCTGGAAGTCCTACTGATACTGGTCTTGAGAGATCAGGTCCTCGCCCCACCCCTTCCCTGATGTTGAAGCTTAAATACCAGAGAAAGGCCGAGGCAAGAGTAGAAAGTAAATTTTATTTAAGGGATAGGAGAGAGAGAGAATCCTGGGACCCAGAGCTGGTGCGTGTGGGAGTAAAGGTGTCCTGCCCCTTTATAGATTTAACTTTTCCTTTCTTCTCCTGTCCCCTCCTCCTCCTATGTGCCTACTTGACCAAAAGGCAGAAAAGAAACAACAACAACAAAAAAAAAAACCCTGCTAAAAGCCTGGGGGATGGGGTGGGGGGGTGATCCCTTGTGTTGGAAAGTGTGATCCTTCTCCTCCCCAGGAGGTATTAGCAACCGGGTTGACGGTTGGGGGGGGTGATGTTAAATACCCATTTCCCTTCTTTGATAACCCATTATCTGTCCTTTGTCCCATCTCACTACTTTAGAAGTATTAAATCTCCTGCAGTGGTCTTCTCTGGCTTAATTTTTCTCCCATACTTCCCACCTCCCAGTAGATAGAGAGGGATTTTGGGGGTACTGATAGAGTGACCCATTCAGGCCTCCAACACAGAAGAAAACCAGTCATGGTGAAAGACCCCAGCCCCATAACCTAAGGCCTGATTATGAAAAGTAGAAAGTATGTAGTAAACAGGTGAGCTCACCACATGACCTGTTAGAAAGGGCACCCTGACCACATCACAGGACATGCTTGAGCAGACTGGGATCATAAGCGGGAACAGGGAGGAAACACAATGTAAACCTGTGAGATTTATGAGTTTTTCGGGAACCTATAGTGAAAAACAAGTTTACCATAGTGAAAAACAAGTTTACCCTTTAAGTGACGTGTATGCTGGATTCAAAAACATCTGTTATTGTACTAGGTGGAAAACAACTCCTTTTTCCCTATAAAAGATCTGTACCCCAAAGCCCGGTGTGCCAGTTCACCAAAGCTTCGGCTGAGGTTTTGCTGTGCACCCGCAGGCGCCTGTGTATTAATAAACTTGCCTCTTGCTTTTGCAGCCAGTGTGACGCTAGTTCTTTTGGACGGGGGATTTGAGGGTCCGGGGGTCTTTCAATGGAAACCTATACAGACTCTGGAGGAAACTCATTGTCGCTTAAATAAATGACTAAGTTGGTTTCCTGATTTTAACTTCCACTTCCAGGGTGAAAGTGTTGAGAGGTGAAGTCAGATTTGGGGTTCACCTTCTCTGGTTCTTCTATGCTTCCTGAACCCACAGGAGGATTAAATTTATCAGCTTCCCACTGGATTAAAAAAAAATCATTTTGATCTTTCTAAATAGGTTTACTAGTGAGTTGGGATCCTAGTACTGATAAACACCAAAACTAAAAATCAAGTGATCTTTGCCAACATCAAACCAAACATCTACGTATTATAAACAAGTTCATTCTCCTTACTGAGGAACTTGGTTTCAGATGTAAATTTTTAAATAATAGGTTAGGTTTGTCATTACTTTTGTTTCATTGTTTTAAAACAACATTCGATTTTATGTTGCTTTGTTTTATTTTATTTGTATTTATTTATGTGTTTTATTTTATTTCTATTTCTATCACACAGGTGATATTAATTTTCCATTTCCAGTAGTGATGCAGTCTCCTTTTAAAATAAATATGCTACATATAAAATGAGTGCCTTGAAGAATAACATCAAAATAATTTTACAGGTAGTGCATTGACAGGATACAAATCAAAGTTGGTGTCGGACTGGGAGTCTAGCTCCGTGATAGAGCATTTGCCTAAAGGAAAAAAAAATGGTATAAAATGCTGCCCATCTGGAAGCCTAACTATTCCAATCCACAAAAATCTCAAGATCACATAAAATTGAAATACACCTTGCATTTTTTTTTTTTTTTTTTACTTTGAGGAACAGCTTTAGCTGTATGCTCATTCATTTAGTAAATTCTAAGTCTTGTGCTGCATATCTGCTTGGAATCCATTCCTACCCACGTACTGGTGTTAGCTATGCATTGTGTATAATCCCACACCTGCAGCTGCGCTGTGCTAGGATCCCCCCAAGGTCCTGAAGCTTCCTTTCTAAAGTTGAATGTCTGAAGCTTCTTCTTCCTACCCCGTGATAACCCCAGGAATCTCCCTTGCCCCCTCCACCTGCAGGGCTGACTCTGTGGCTGGGTGGTCCTGCACCCGCTTGCGCCTGCGCTCTCCAGGGCCTGGCGGTAACACCCAGCCCGACCCCACTGTACACCGGGGGAATCCGAGACCTCGCAGGGACACAGCGACCCGAGGTGACCCAGAATTCGATGCTGGTCACTCTGAGTGGTGGATTGCGAGGGCCCAGGGTCTGCCCCCACGGCTCTCGAGGTCCGCTGCATCCCTAAGTCTCCGGCCCGGGGACGGTAGAATTCGCGCTTGCGCAGTGTCTCCCAACTCGGTGGGGGAACCCGCCCCCTTTGCCCCGGCGACGCGTCACCAGTTGTCATGGTGACCACCTTGTTTCCCAGTTTTGCAAGAGCCGGAAGCTCCAGTTGGGGTAAGGAGGTCCCCATCTCGAGCTTGTTTAATAGTTCTTTTTGGCGCTGAGGTAAGTAGACCCAGGCGGGCCCACTCCCCTCCACCCACCGCTCCTCGCTACTTGTACACTTGGGCCGGTTGGGGTCAGCCCTGATTTTAGGTCCCCACCCTCTGAGGGAGGGCTACCTAGACGGAGCCAGGAGACTTGGGGTAAATTTTGGGCCTCACACTAGGACAAACTTGGGAGAGGTCATAGGAGGGACTGGACTAGGGAGAAATGGAGAGACCCCAAGTGTCTGAGGGGCTGGGTGGCCTGAGGTGCTCAGCCTAGCTGAGATCTGACTTGGCTTCCAACTTTGTGTGAAGGATTCAGAAATCCAGAGGTCTCTGAGGGCAGGAGCTCAGATTTTGGGGGGGCTGGGGGGCACAGCCCAGCCCTGTTTGGAGAAGGCAGCTCTTAGTCACCCACAGCTGTGTGCTGAAGAGGCGGGTACCTTTTAGTCTTGATGTTGCTGCTAGAGATGGGTAGGGAGGGGGGAGGTAGGGAGGAGTTAGCTCAGTGGAGCATTTGCTTAACCTGAGACAGACCCTGGGTTCAATCCCCAGCACTGGGGAAAAACAATGTTGGAGACATGTTACTGCTGGCCTCTGCTGGCTGCCTTCCTTTGAATTTCCCTTCTTGTTCTTTGCCTTGGGAAGTTTTTTTATTTTATTTTATTTTTATTTTTTTGGTGCTGAGGATTGAACCCAGGGCCTCATGCATGCTAGGCAAACACTCTACCACTAAGCCACATCCCCAGCCTTCAATTCTTTTATCTGTCGAATAGGCTCGAGACTGAGTTGTCAGTTTACACTAATCACACTTATTCATTAAAAAAAAATTTTAATTGTAGATGGGCACAATACCCCTATTTTACTTATTTATGTGGTGCTGAGGATCGAACTCAGTGCTCCACGCAGACAAGGCATGTGCTCCACCACTGAGCCACAATCCCAACCCACATTTATTCATTTTTAAGGAAACATTTCTGGGCTCATCTGTATGGTAGAACTTAATTCCATGACTCAGTAATTTTAATGAGTCATAAAAAAGAACATATGCATTTACCAAAAGCTGCACATGAGAATAGTCATAGCATTCTCATTATACTATAAAGTGGAACAAGCCAAGAAAAAAGCAGTAGAAAAAGATGAGTTTTGATGTATTTATACAATGGCACACTACACAACAATGAGAAAGAACAACCTCAACTATACAAATAATACAGATGAATCTTATGAATATTGAATGAAAGAAGTCAGATGCAGAAGAATGCATAGTGTATGATTCCATTTATATTAAGTTTGAAACCAGAGGAATAATTTGTAGTATTAATGTTCAGGTTAGTGTCACCTTGTGGGGCTAGTGACTGAAAAGAGGGTTGAGATGTTCCTTGATCTGGGTGCTGGCTACACAGATGCGTTCATTTTGTGTGCATGGTTTGTGATGTATGCACTTTTTGATATGTCATACTTAAATAATAATTTTAAAAGGAAAAAAGTTGCTTTTTTAACCTAAAAAAATGTCTGCTTTTGATCAGGTTTTGGAAATCTCAAATGGCTAAGCTACTACAATCTCCACCCAAGTTTCTGCCCCCAGAGTGGCACATCTCTAATAAGAATCAGTACCACAGGGCAGAGGCCCAGAGGTCCCAATCGGAACGCCTGGTGGCAGAAAGCCAGAGGCTTGTGGATGAAATTGATAAGACCACAAGGAAATCTCAAAGTGATGTGAACAAGAAAATTGGTAAGACCTCCCATATTCAGATGAGGCTACTGAGTTTTGGCTATAGTGTCACATTCAAGTGTGGCAATGGAGCACTCTTGAAGTATTAGGTGACATCCTGTATATTCTCCAGGCTCTGTGTTTTAGCTCACTGCCCTCAGACAGACACATAGTAACTCTGTCTGATTTTCAGCCATCTGCCAGCCATCATTGATTTGGTACACGTTTAGAGATCTGTGGATCTATGCCCTGGGAATGATCAGAATCTCTGCTTTTTAGGGGCTCCTGGTTAAAGAGGAGAAAGATACAAAAGTTGGTGTTCAGACTATAACCAGATAGGTGCTGGAATAGGAAAATTAAAGTAGGGATGGGATAGGAACTGGAAAACTGGGAATGTTTTCCTAGAGAGAAACATTTGAGCAGGGTCTGAAAGGAAGAATAATTTTTCTCTTGACAATTCCATACTTAAAAATTGTATTTAAAGAATAGTACCCCTAAATAAGTAAGAACAAAAATAAATATAAAGCAAAACAAGCAACATCTCCTGAACACCAAGAGATGATAGGCCAGAGGCTACAACTCAAATATCTATAGTGGCCAGGTAGATAACAAAGGGGTTGTCCACCACGTGACCAGCACGCTGGCTTCATACAAGAGGTTCGTAGCATAGAAGTTAACTAGTGAGATCAAAATAAATACACAAAACTCAATTGCCTTTTTCTTTGACCAGGTCTGAGATGGCCCTCCCTCTGGCTCCTGCCTCAAACCACCCGGTGGGGCAGCAAGGCTTACTCAGGACTAGCGAGAGAGAGAGAGAGAGAGAGAGAGAGAGAGAGAGAGAGAGAGAGAGAGAGAACACAGGGAGTGGCCTTTTATTGGGGAACAAGAAATTCAGGGGAAAATTCCATCCAATGAAGGTCGAGGGGGACAGCATTCCAAGGTTAGGGTCAGTGATTGGTCTCAGGGTCAATGGTCAGTCACACCCCCACATGGACAGGTTCTCGCACCTGGAAAGGGTGGGGATTAGTTCCGACCCAGTTTAGCCAGAACGCCTCACACCCAATCAGGGAGGTGCCCAATCACGTGCGAGAATGGCTTCCTACAGGGTTGGATGTAAGACCATAGTGAGTGGTGACAACTGATTTTCAAGCTCTAAATTTTAATGTCATTGATTCATTGAATAATTTAGAAGCTTAGCCATTTATAGTGTCATTAAAAAACATCAAGGGCTGGGGGATGTAGCTTAGTGGTAAAGCATGTGTTTTGCATGTAGAAGGCCCTGGGTTTGATCTCTAGCACTGCAAAAACACAACAATAACAATAACAAAAATCACATGCTTAGGAATAAATCTAACAAAAGATGTGCAAGAGTTCTACACTGAAAATTACCACCCATTATTGTAAAAAACTAAAGTGGTTATAAATAAAAGCAAGGATATATGAGTTAATGGATTAGAAGAATCAGTATTTTAAAGATGCCAATTCTCCCTAGGTTAATCTATAAATTCAGTGCAATACTAATAAAAAAAAAGTCTCAGCAGAATTTCTGATGAAATTGGCAAACTGCTTCTAAATTCATGTGGCAATACAAAGGGTCAAGCATAGACATGACTAAGTTCTAGAAGAACACAGCTGGGAGACTGTGGATTATAAGACCTATTCTTATAAAGCAATGATAATTAAGGCAATGAAATATAGGCAAGGATAGACAAATTGACATAGGAACCAATTGACAAGGATAGACAATGAGACATAGTGGAGAGCTGAGAAATAAACTTATACATTTATGTTTATCTGATTTATGATAAAAGCAATACTGTAGTGTGATGGAAAGGGATCGTCTTTTTTAATATTAAAAAATATTTTAGATGTTGATGGACTTTTATTTTATTCATTTATTTATATGCGGTGCTGAGAATTGAACCCAGTGCCTCACACATGCTAGGCAAGCACTGCACCACTGAGCTACAACCCCAGCCCCAGGATCATCTTTTCAATAAATTGGCCAGTTGGACATTCACATGAAAAAATCATATCCCAAGCCCTACTTCATATCATGTATTAACAAATCAAATTGAGGTGAGTGCATATCTAAATGGGAAACATAAATTAATAAAACTTTTAGCAAACATCTTAATGATTTGGAAAAGGAAAAGATGTCTTATTTAAAAAAAACCATAAAAGCAAAAAATAATAAATGAGATTAAATTAAAGGGTACATTTGTTTATCAAAGACATAGGAAGAGCTGGTTGAACTTCATTAGTCATTAAGGACATGCAAATTAAAACCACAGACTGAATGTCATTACACACACACAGTGACTGAACTGAAAAAGCAGAGGCGATCCAAAAGAAAGGAAAAAGAAAAATCTAAGCATTAGGAAGGATGTGGAGTTACTGGAACTCTCTTCTGGTGGAAGTATAAATTGTTATGACCACTTAAGAATGCTTTGACAGCATCTACCAAAGTTGGACATGTTTAACCTTTCACCTTACCATTCCATTTTGAGGTACCAGAATCCGTCCATTCATCCATCCGTCCATCCATCCTTTCCTTTATTTCTTCATCCGTTAAATAGGTCCATCACACGCTAGATTTACCAGAGTATAAAGCTGAAGATAGACACATTTTAGTAATTGTAAGATATAAAACACAAAAGATGTTAATAAAATTATTCCATGTTAGCCTGGATTAAAGCAATGGTTGGAAAGATGAAAAGCAGACGTGGTCAATAATTAGCATGTTGGATCCGTGAATTAATTTTAACAATGGAAGTCAAGGACAAAATAATAAAGGCAAGATGCAGGTGGCATTTATGGGGAATGAGAAGAGGTCCAAGTTGTGGTACCGAGTACAGGAAGGAGAGCAGCCTGCTGGAGATGAGTGGATCTGAGTGGGAGTCAAGACTGAACCCTGGCTGAGGGAGACCTTGAATTTGGAAGGTTCAGTTCAGTAAGTAGCTATTTAGAATTTAGGAGGCAGCATTAGGAATCTAGAGACATCACCTTAAGACAGGAAGTAGACTACTCAAAGAAGATGTTGAAAGAGAAGAAAAGAGGGCAGAGAATGAAAAGGATTTGGGGAAGTGTTGGGGAATGAGAGCTTGGGTAGAAGAACAAAAAGATCAAGGTCAGGAAGTACAAAAGACGGGGGCTCTGTGGGCGAGGAAGTCTTGTGTTGTATCCAAGTCTGTCTAAATGTCAAGGAGGCGGAGAGTTGAACAAGAAGGAATCTGAACAGGTGACTTGAAGATTATTGGGGACCTTGGAGATAACAAGTCTAATAGAGAAGGTAGTGAAGGATGCAAGGTGGGGGTGGAGGTAAACTACAAAGTAAGCGGGGAGACTTCCTTTTACAGGGTGGATGGAACACAGGCAATGGTCTCCTCTCCCTTTTCAACTTCCAACAAAAGCAGTAAAAGATTCATGCAAGCTATGTCTCCAGAACAAGGAGATAGGTGGAAGGAAACAATAGTAGCCTAGTGATGAGAAGAATTTGGAAGCTAGAAAGCAATAAGTCAAGGGTGATACACTCAGGAATTGCAGAAGGCCAGGTGGGGTAGAGGAGAGTGAGAATGTTGCTGATTGGTGCTGCAGAAGCTCATTCAAAGCAGTCGATTTGCCAGGTTTCCATGAAATTGTTCACCATTGGATAGATCCAAGTTACTTCTGCAGGTGGAGCTTCAAGATAGAACCAGAAACCAGATGGGTTGAAAGTCTTTATCAAAAGCCCCTTCTCCACTCCACAGAAAGCTCAAAGCCAAAGGACTCAATGAGAATCTACTGCTGAATGGTGGTTCTTCCTGCTAGCTTCCAGGACAACGGTAGTGCAACTTCTTCCCCCAGACAGGGGAGACTGAAAGGTTTTTCTATGGAGAAAATAACTGGTCCCAAAAGAAAGCTCTACCAATGCTAACCTTTGGGCATTCTCCAGTGAGATTCCTGGACTCTGCCTGATCAGTTTGTACAATAAAGCATTCTGGTTGACAAGTACTGTCCTCCATAGGTGGAGCCCCTGGTTAGCCTTTTAGCACACCATTCTTAAATCAAATAAGGACCACTGTGCTAGTCAGCTCTTTGTCATTGTGATAAAAATACCTGAGGAGAACAAATTAGAGGAGGAAAAGTTTATTTTGGGCTCATGATTTCAGGGGTCTCAGACCATAGATGGCCATCTCCATTGCTCTGGGTCTGAGGTCAGGCAGAACATAATGGCAGAAGGGCTTGGTTTGGTGGAGGGAAGTTTTCAGCTCATGGTAGCCCAAAAGGAGAGAGAGAGAGAGAGAGAGAGAGAGAGAGAGAGAGAGAGAGAGAGAGAGAGATATCATAGATCCAGAGAGTGAGAGAGAGAGAGAGAGATCATGGATTGAGAGAGAGAGAGAGAGAGAGATCATGGATCGAGAGAGAGAGAGAGAGAGAGAGAGAGAGAGAGAGAGAGAGAGAGGTCATGGATCCAGGGACAAGATATAATCCCAGGACATAACCCCCATGACCTCCTTCCTATAGCTATGCCCCACCTCTTATAGTTACTACCCAGGAATCCATTCAGATTATTAGCCCATCAAGTTGATTAATCCACTGATGAGTTTACAGTTCTTATCTTTGCCTAAAAGTCCCACCTCTGCACCTTACTGTACTGGGTACCAGGTACCTAAATCATGTGCTTTTCAAGGGGACATTTCCAAATCCAAACCATAACAATCACTAAACGTTTAAAGAAAACCTCTTTCACAGAGCAGACACCAAAACAGTCAAGCAGATGGAAACTTGGGAAATTGATTGCATTGAACAAAACACAAAATATACTATAAGCTCCTTGAGTATCAAGAGAAGATATTGAGTTGAGTACAAGTTAAAGAATGGTTACTAATGTCTAGACGATCATTGTCCAATGCATGGAACAAGAAGAGGAATCTTGAAAAAGAACATTCAGTGAAAAGTTATTGGAAATTAAAAGCATGAGATCAGAAAAAAAAATCTTAGACATCCAAATAAATGTTGAAAGATAAAGTTAAAGAATCCTCAGAAAGTAGGGGTAGGAAAAGGCCAGGCACGGTGCATGCCTATAGTCCTAACTATGGTTGGGAGGCTGAGGCAGGAAGATCCTTTGAACTTAAGAGTTTAAGACCAGCCTGGGCAATAAACTGAGTGAAATTCCATCTCAAAAACAAAAACAAAAACAAAAACAAAAAAGTTTGAGAAAGTAGGAGAAAAAAGAAAGAAAATAGTTAACAGGAGAGGAAAGATAAAGGAATTAGAGGAACCCTTTGGAAGGCTTAATAATTAATTAATAGAAATTCCAGAAACAGCATAGAGAAAATGGAGGGGAAGAAATCATCTATGACAGAATACAAAAAAATTTCCCAGAACCAAAGGACCTAAGTTTTCAGATTAAAAGTTCATGCCTGGTGTCTGGTACAACTAAATAAAATTGGCACTAGTATGAAATTTTAGAACACCAATAAAACAGAGAAATCCCTAAAAGTTTTCAGAGTGGAGAAAACAGATTACATAAAAAAAGTCAGGAATCAGAATGGATTCAGACTTCTCAACAAAAACCCTAGGAAGTAGAAGAAAATGGAGCCAAGCCATCAGAATTCTCAATGGAAAGGATTTACAATCTATGAACCAGAGCATAGTCAAATATCATCAAAGGGTGAGAGTAGAATACATGTGGGTTTAGACTTGCAGGTTCTTAAAGATTTTAACCATAGAGGCATCCATTTCTTAGGAAGTTGCCAAAGGATGTGCTTCTGCAAGTTGAAAGGGTAATTCAAGGAGGAGGGAGGAATGCAATCTAGGAAATGGGAGTCCAGCTCATGAGAAGTGTGAAGCAAAGTCATAAGATGGTAATCCTTCAGAATGTTTTGGCTAGATTGCAAAAAATCACCTAGTTGATCTGAAGGCAGGAGACAGAACCATTTTTATTCACCAAATGGCAGTCTGGATTCATCAGTTGGAGGGCTGTAATGCCAGATTCGTGGGACCCCAACAGACCTCCAGGAGCCAAATCCGATGCAATCACACAAGAGTCTTTATTGCAAGCTCGAACCTGGACTCACAACCGTTTCCGACGCAGTGGTCCCTGGGAGTGAGTCCCGTCCTTTTTTCAGTGAGGATTTATAGTTTTTTGGGAGGAATACTCTATGCGTCACAACATCACACAGCAAATCATTCCATACAGAGGGAAAATCAAACAACAACTCTTAACATTGATTAGCACATTCACTGGCGGGAACAAATTGGGTAGGAGTGATTGGATAGTACAAGAGGGGGATTCATTTGAACTGATTGGTTTAAGCCACGAGGGGTATACGTGCCGAACTACAAGGTTTCCCAACATGTTATCAACCACCATAAACTACTGGGGGGTCATCTGGCATCCCAGGAATTTTCCCTGTCTCATTCTGATTGGTGGTTGGTAGGGGGTTGCTATGGATCCTCACCTAGCCTAACTGAGTCAGGGACACCTGGTGCTGCAGATGTCTCCTGTTATTTACAGACATACAACTCAGCAGGGTGGCTATCTGCCTAGAAAGGCTCTGTGGGTTTTTCCAAGGACAAGGGTCATGCCACCTTCCTTGAGATAGAAGCTGCTGTTATTTATTTTGAGATAGAAGCTGCTGTTATTTATTTATTTTCAAAAGTGGAGTCACATCAGTTTCTCAGGCCAAGGGGCAGGCTGCAAGTCTACACCCTTCAAACCCCTCTAAGGGTTAGAGTACACATTTATAGTCCCAAACCACATTAAGTGTAAGTGGCTGTTGCTATGGTTCAAGACCATAAACAAACATCATGAGATCTAAAATCATCAGCAGAATGGGAAGTGGGTCAAAATGACCCTAGTTGAGTACAAGTTAAAGAATGGTTACTAGCATCTAGACAATCATTGTCCACGAAAAATGGGAACCCAAAAGAGAACAATTTCATATTGTATAAGAACTGCCATTTTGTGTTGCCAAACACACTAGGCTAAGCAACCATTGATGGGCACAGAGGCGGGGTGTTGCCATGGGAGAAGCATTTCTAACATGACATAGAGTCTCAGGGTAAAATGGAGTCTGTTTAGTCATTGCCCACATAGCCTGGCCCATAACAAGAAAACTAGAGAGCCAGAAAGGGTTCTGGGAGAGATGCCTCCAAAGAAGAAACAAAATGGATTGGAACATATTCAGAGGATACTTAAGGTCCTGTCAGAAAGTTTGAGAAGTTAATAATAAATAAATAGAAAGTGAAACAATCAATACCATGACCATTTTGCTGTCTCTGTGTATCCCACAATACAGTGTAAACTTCAAATATACATAATCATATGTACCTAAGAAAAATAAGAGTCATTTTATAGAAAGGAAAATGATAGTTTTACAACCAATACATTATGAATTTACAATTCGAATACCAAACTGCTCATTCTGAACTCATTATGTACTATGTGGTTTTCCTACTATAATCAGTTATCTTTTAATTAAAGTGCTTAGTAAAAAAATGGAATATTGTAAGAAATTTATTATAGCACAGTATACTACATGATTCAGGTGCAAATGATATTTACAAACTTACAAAAATATGACTAGACAATAAGTCATTATTTAATTTAAAGGTGATGCAAATATATTGGGAGATGGAAGGATCATGTTGTTTGAGTTGGTTAAAAGCAAATCATGCCAGATGTGGTGGCACATTCCTATAATTCCAGCTACTCAGGGGTCTGAGACAGGAGAATCACCAATTTGAGGCCAGCCTGGGCAACTTACTGAGAACCTGTCTCAAAATAAGAAATTAAAAGGGCTGAAGATGCACCTCAGTGGTAAAGTATCCTGGGTTCAATCTGCAGTACATTTAAAAACAAACAAAACCAAAACAATCCCCCCCCCAAAAAAAAATCCCAAAAACAAAACAAAGAAAAGAAAATCAATATATTTCATCATAGGAAATCAATAGATTCAATATTAAACTGATAATGTATAAATATCAGTGTAGGCAAATGCTAGAAGAAATAATAAAAGTGTTTAACTTGGTTGCTCCCTGAGAGTGGGAGTAGGTGGGGATGGGTCAGAGAATTGTAATTTGTGATACTTGTTGGACTTTTCAAGCAATATATATTTATATCCTTGATAAAATGAAAAGTTATTCCAAACAGTGGGCATTGAAGAATTAGTGTAGAATGATAAATCTGATGTTTAATGTGGGAAGAACTGTCTTCCTTTCTGTTAATAAGCATCTGTAGCGATAAAAAAAAAAAAATGCTCCAAGAAGCACTAAGAAGAAATGAACATGTCTCAGGTGGTTTCTCAATAGGCCTCTAGGTTCGAAGTCAGTGGTTGGCTGGGGCTGGGGTGCAGCTCAGTGGCAGATTGCTTGCCTATTGCCTCACATGTGCAGGCCCTGGGTTCCATCTCTGCAAAAGCAGAAAAGCTCACAGCAGAGAGAAACATGCAAGAGAAATATACTACCCACTGTAGGGGGAAAGAAGAAAAGTGATCTTTTGAGAGTCCATTAACCCTGGCGTAACTTCTCTGTGTGCTTCAGAACAGAGACTCGAGGAAGTCAGGTTCTGGAAGAAGGAGTTAGATGACAAACTTGAGCAGCTTGTGAATGAAACTGATGATCTCCTCAATTATAAGATACGAGTGGAAAAATCCCTGGAGAGCTTTAAAGAGCCCTTGTTCATCACCGAGAGGTGTCTGGCTTACAGGTAGGAGGGGAGTTTCCTCAATGAGTCATCTGCTCTGGGAAGCGCCATGCTAGGTAGCAAGAGCTGATTGTGCCAGGTGGTGGGTTAGAGTGATGCAGACGAGCAGGTGTTCCTTTAGCACCTGCAATTGCCCATGGTGCTGGGCAGTGGGAGAAGTATTGGGTTTGGTTCATGTCTAAACTCTGCTCTCAAACTAACTTATTATAAGTTAGGACTAAATTTGGTTGTGAATATCAGAAAACTGTAAAATGACATTAGACTCAAACAAAAATAATTTCTGTCTTACATTTAAGTGGTGTAAAAGTGGTCCATTCAAGTTGGAATGATATGCCACAGTTTGAAGATTCCAGGCTTTTTTTCTATATTGTTGTTTCTCTGCCCATGGTCTTAGTTCCCCCAGATTACTTCATGATTTAAGATGGCAGTTGGAGATCCAGCCATCATATCTACACTCTCCAGCAGGTAGGAATAAGTAGGATTTGGCATTCACCATTTCTCCTTGCATGCCACTGACCAGAACTTAATCACACGGGCACACCAGTAAAAGCTAAGAAGTGATTGTATTTATTTCAGACAACCAGGTGCTTAGTTAAAAAAAAAAATAGGGGTTCTATTGCCAAAGAAGAAGGTGAGTACAGATATTATAGCTCCTGGGAGACAATAAACCTGCTGTGATCCAGGGAGCCACACAGAGGCACTTAGTAATCCAGAGATCACTATACACGCATACCTTTTTATTATTATTTTTTTCTTCTGTAAATCTGAGTCAGATGATCCTCTGACTCTGGGGAGATGCCAATTTCCAGACCTGTTCCCTGTTGGCAGCCCTAGCTGGAGCACCCCGACAGGCCTTCTAGCTTCGAGGATAGCCCCGTCAATCTAGCATATCCTCCACACTGGCTACATTTTCCAAATGGAGGTTTGTATAGGTCACCCCCATGCTTCAAACCTTTTAGTTAGAATCCCAGGCCCCAATGGCTTCAAAATAAAGCTTACGCTTCTTACCATATCAAACAAACGTCATCATGATGGGGTCCCCAATGACCTCTCCAGGCCACAGTAGGGGCTTAGGAGTGCTGAGCGTTTGCAGTTTCCCAAATGTACCGTTCCCTGTTCCCTTCATGATCCAGGCCTGTGCAGCAACAAGGCAGCAACACCGGCCTCCCCCCCCCCCCCCAGCCAGATTTAGAGGCATGTGAAACAAAGGTGAGTGGCAGCTGACCAATTTGCTCAAGCCCACACCCAATTTGCTCATGTCTAATCTAATGATAATGTAGAGGTTGTTAAATTTACTTAGGATGTACTTACTATGTGCCAGGGACTGTACCGTATGCTTTTTATCTCGTTTGCTCTTTGATATACCCCATGAAGTACTCAGAGTTATCCCCATTTTACAGAAGAGGAAACGAAGGCACAGTTATGTAATGTAATGAGTTATGTAATGTGCCTCAGGACACACAGCTGGTGGTTAGGAGAGCTTTCCTTCCAGCCATGATCATGCAGGATAGAAAAGAATAAAATATGAGCAGTGGAGTAGGTTTTGGGAATGAAATAGCACGGTGATTGAAAGCATGTGTAATGCCCAGTTTGTGACACTGGGCAAGTTACTTAACCTGTCTGAGACTCAGTTTTCCTGATCTGTACTTGAAAAGGTTAAGCAGGAATATTTATATAAAAAATCCAGTGCCTGTCACTGTGCTCCACTCACTGAGGTAATATTGATATAAACTCAATATTATAATAATATTTATTAAAATGTTTATTAAAAGAAAACATCTCACTAAATTCAATTCCTCGTCAAAGATGAGGATCAAGGAAAGAAACACATGTCGGAAATTCTAAGTCAAAAGACAATGTTCTCTCCGTGTGTGCTGGCCACGCCTGTAATCCCAGTGACTCAGGAGGCTGAGGCAGGAGGATCACAAGTTTAAAGCCAGCCTCACCAATTTAGTGAGACCCTCAGCAACTTCATGAGATCATGTCTCAAAAAAAAAAAAAAAAGATTGAGGATGTACCTCAGTGATAAAGTGCCCCTGGGTTAGATCTCCTGTACTCCTCCCCAAAAAGACAATATTTCCAATGAATAGGTAAAAGGATGAGGCTTCAGGATCAATGGCCAAATTAAGGGGGGGGGGGAGTCCATTTGACACTTTTCAGACCCAGTGGCCAGTCCGCATTCAATTGTCCTTCCTTGGTTTTTGGGTATTTTGAAGTGGGACAGACACCAACTAGTGTCCATCTTCAAGTGTGTCACCCGGAAGGATCTGGTGATACCCAAGTCGGTTGTCCAGGTACTTTTACAGGTCCTGATGTGGGCAGATACCGAACTGTCCCTGCATGCATTGGCTGACCGGCCTCTCCCCCTGGCCAGGGAGAAGCGTGTGGGCATCGACCTGGTGAATGACGAAGTGGACCAGGAGTTGCAGAAGGAGGCGGAGATCATCCGGGGCGTCATGTCCCTGCTGACCCGTACTCTTGAGGAGATAACAGAGCAAATTAGGTATCGCCTTCTGGGCCTGCCCTCCGAGTCTCCACTGTGAATTTTGAGAACAAGTGGTGCCCACCAAGGCTAGCTCCAGAGGACTGGGGTTTACCACTCCCCCCTGGGGTGGTGGGGGAGGGTGGGCTGGTTTCACTGGTGGTGATGAACTAGGGGACACTGGAGCCCACTGCTGCCAGGCCTGACCCCTTATATAAAAAAATGTCACCGTGGAAGGGAAGATCTTGAAGTCCAGGTTTGGTTATGTCAAGTCACCAAACATCAAATGGCCACGTGGGTGTGTGTTGGTGGGATGGGGAGGTGGGGATGGAAGTGTGGCCACCCTGTCGCAGACCTGGTCCCAAGAAGCTGTAGGTGCCACTTGGGATTTCCAGAGGGAGAAACCCAGCTTACGCTCTCCCTTCAGGCTGAACCGTTCTGCCAAGTACAATCTGGAAAGGGATCTGAAGGACAAGTTTGTGGCTTTGACCATTGATGACATCTGCTTCTCACTCAACAATAACTCACCAAACATCAGATATTCTGAAAACGTCCTGAGGATCGAACCCAAGTAAGTGAGGCCCTGATGCTGGCCTGGTCCCTGCTGGTAATGTCCCAGACCCCTTCAGGCAGGCAGGACCTGACCAGAGTGGAAATATTTACAAAGCATCCTACCGACAGCCAGGAGCTGGGGAGAGGCAGGCTCAGGGCAAAGATGGGCACTAACCAGTGCCCACCCAGACACAGTGCCTAGAGGCTCCTCTCTCTGAAAAAGTCTGCTGTTACTCCTTCTTTTACCTATTTATGTTTTTAAAAAGTAAAAGATCCTAAAAACATAAAAGATGAGTTAATAATTTCCCTCTACCTTTCTTTTTCCATCTTTCACCCTCCAAGATAACCAGTGTTACCTGTGGGCTCATACAAATAGTTGTATGCACATTCACCCACACAAGTATATTTTGTTTAGTTTGCAAGGATGAAAATATACTTCATACCTCTTCTGTAACATCTAACTTGCAATTTTCAATTAATATTAAATCACAGACCTAACTAATTCTGATTTTAAAAAATCACTTTGAAATAACTCTACATACAGAAAAGTACACAATACTGTACAGTTAAGTGGATTGTATTATAACAATACAATAATATCTTTTGCTGTATAACAGTTTACTCCAAAATTTAGCAGCTTGAAACAATAAACATTTTTTCCCCCATGGTTTCAGTGGGTTGAAAGCTGAGGCACTGCTTAGCTGGGTTGAGGTCAAGCTGGCTGGTGGGGCTGCAGCCCATCTAAGGTCCACTTCCAAGATGACTTGTGATGGCAGGCCTGGGTTCCTTGCCACACAAATTTCTCATGAGATGACAGTCTCATGACATGACAGTGGGCTTCTCCCACATTGAGTGATCTAAAAGAAAGAAGAGAGGGAGGGGGCCAGGGTTGTGGCTCAGTGGTACAGCGCTTGCCTAGCATACGTGAGGCATTGAATTCGATCCCTGGCACCAAATAAAAACAAATAAAATAAAGGTATTGTGTCCATCTACAACTCAAAAAATAAAATAAAGAGGGAGGTGGAGGGAGAGGGAGAGAACCCAAGACAGAGGCCACAGTCCTTTTTATACCCTAATCCCAGGGCTGACATCTCATCTTTCTACTTGTGAGAAACAAGCCAGGTTCCTCCCATACTCCAGGTGAGGAGACTACACAAAGATGGGATGACCAGGAGGCAGGGATCACTGGGGATCAGCTCAGAGGCTGCCTCCAATCACAAAGTGGACAATCCTCATGTAACCAACAACCAGGGCAAGAAAGAAAATATCTCTACCCCTTCACCACCACAGAAACCCTTCCAGTCCCCTTCTGATCAATACTTTTATCTTTTCCCTAAATATAGCCACTCTCCTCTCTTCTAAAAGGTTTGTTTTGTCTGCTTTTTATTACACAGCATTATATATATATATATATATATATATATATATATATATATATATATATATATATATATTCCATATCTGTTTTCTTGCAATTAACTTTGTTTTGAGATTCGTCAATGCTATCAAAGTTCCTCATCAAACTAGCGATTATTTCTCCCTCCTCCTCCTCCCCCTCCTCCTCCTCCCCCTCCTCCTCCTCCCCCTCCTCCTCCTCCTCCCCCTCCTCCTCCCCCCCCCTCCTCCTTCTTTTTGTATTTGTATGGGCTCATGGTTTCCTATGTTATCTAGTTTGTTACAACCCGTTACTATTTATTATTCTGATGCTCAATTTGTTCTTAGCTGTGTGATCTAGACCAAGTTACTTCATTTTTCCAAGACTTAGTTTGCTTCCTCTGTAAAAAAGGGTTATAAAAGTTAGCTCACTAGGCTGTTATGAGGATTAAATGAGGCAATGTCTATAAGATGCCTGTCCAGTGGGAAGTTTCCCAAAGATATTGCCATTGACAGACCACTGTTCTCTCTCCCTGGAGACAGGAAGAACATTCTAGGTGCTTCTGCTGGTGAAGGTAGACTTAATTTCCAGAGCATTTCCGGGGCTCCGGCCCCTCCCTGCCCCTCTTCCCGGGTCCAGACGTGCTATGAATGGCTGAGCTTGTGGGTTGGTTTCAGCTCGGTGAGTCTGGAAGACTGGTTGGACTTCTCCAACACCAACGTGGAGAAGGCTGACAAGCAGAGGAACAATTCCCTGGCCCTGAAGGCCCTGGTGGACAGCATCCTGTCCCAGACGACCAGCGACCTGCGCAAGCAGTGTGAGGTGGTGGATTTGGCATTCGAGAACGGGCTGAAGGTGATCAAGGACGCCAGGGACAAGCTGGCTACTCATCTGGCCAAGGTGAGGCCCCTAGGGGTGGGGGACAGAGAAGAGTGGATTTGGGAGTTTTGCCATGGAACCATAAAGGCCATCTGGGCTGGGCCACTGTCATCCTGGTTTACCTCATGAAGTAGGGTCATTTGCATCTCTTCATCTTAGCAGCAGGCTTTGGGTGTGGGGGGACTGGAGTGCGACCTTTCCTCACTCTGGCTTTCCACTGTCAGAAAGCAGAGATACGAAGAATACAGCACAGAGGCAGGAGATGGGAGGCTTGGGGGGCCGGCTGGCTCTCTGACATCCCAGGCTTCAGCCCTTTTTATGTGACATGGAGATATGAGCTGCCTGGTCTCAGACATCTTTTATGACTCTGAACTCCCATGAGTTGATGCTACCGGCTTCTCCCAACTCAGCTGTCACTCTGGGCCTCTGGCCAGTTGTCCCTCTCATTATCCAGGTGTGCTCGTAAACTAGCTTTTGGGGTTGGGGGCAGGAGGGGAAAAAGGCTCTGAGTTGTGGAATTTGCAGATTTCCATGGTGTAAATATTTCCACTGTGGTCAGTTTTGAGCTACCTATTTAACAATGGGCGGGCAGAGTTGCTGAACACCTAACAAC
The DNA here is from genome assembly GCF_964194105.1 of Spermophilus citellus. Classification (NCBI taxonomy): domain Eukaryota; kingdom Metazoa; phylum Chordata; class Mammalia; order Rodentia; family Sciuridae; genus Spermophilus; species Spermophilus citellus. The sequence continues at coordinate 25,042,185 of NC_138199.1, read as the reverse complement.
CAGGCTCCAGCACAACTTCCTCACCATCCCATCCTGGATCCTGATGACCAGCACCCCCGACCCGCACCCCAGGCTAAGCCATCTAGAGGAATGGTGCTATATTTGGTCCAAATGTAAGAGATGGGGGCCAAACTCCAGTCTGGTGATAGCTAGCTGGGTTCCTTTAGCAGACACCTCAAGCTTTCTGAGCCCCTTGCCTCAACTCCAACAGGGGAGTTGGGGCTCTGCATATTCCAGAGAAACAGAGTCTAGGGAACCCGAGTCCAACACAGTGCAGGCCATACACGTCATTTTACATTTTCAAGTAGCCACTTTTTAAAAAAAGCAAAAAGAAACAGGTAAAATCAATGTAAAAAAAACCCCAAACAAAACCCTTTTACTTCAACATATCATCAACATAACAAGTGATATATATTAATTTGGGGGGGAATAGGGCGGGGAGTGCTGGAGTTTTAGCCCTGGGGCTCTTTACCACTGATCTATATCCTCAGTACATTTTAGCTTTTGAGACAGGATCTTGCTAAGTTGCTGAGGGCGTCACTAAAGTTGCTGAAATCGGCCTTGAACTTATGATGCTCCTGCCTCAGCCTCCCAAGTCACTGGGATTTCAGACACGCACCACTGTGCCTGGTTATTTTACCTTTTTTTTTTTTTTAAACCAAGAGGTGTATAGCCATCCCTTGATATTTGTAGGGACTTATTGCAGGACCTTCCTTGCATACCAAAATTTGTGGATGCTGAGTGGTTTTATATAAAAATGGTGTAGTATTTGCAGCTAATATACATACATCTTCCCATATACTTCAGTTCATCTCCAGATAATTTATAACCTATAGTGGTATAATACTATGTAAATAGCCGTTACACTGTATGGTTTATGGGATAATGACAAGAAAAAAGTCTGTATGTACTCAGTATAGACATGATTGTTTTCCAAATATTTTCTATCCATGGCTGGTTGAAATTGGTAGATGCAGAACCTGAGGATGCAGAGGACTGTCATTTGACACTAACAGCACAGCTCAGTTAGGGTTAGGCACATGTCACACGCTCAGTGGTCCCATGTGACCAGTGGCTGCTAGGTTAGTCTTCACTGTGGAAGGGTGTAAGAAGGTTCATATAAGAGGGATGGGCTTAGAGACTGTGGGCATCAAAAGTTAATCCGAAATCATTTTAATATTCAGAACAGTTGTGGTGTAAGAGAAAGAATATATATAATATGTGTATATACATACATATATATATGTATACATATATATACATATGTATACATATATATACATACACACACACACACACACACACACACACACACACTTTTTTTTTTTAAAGTTGGATTTCATCAAATGTAAAGGCCTGAGGAGTTAACAGGGGAAATCACTTAGGCCTCCTAAGAGCTAAAATATTCAAAATCCAACTAAGAGACTTAGCTACCTGGAGGGGGTGGCATTGTTATGTGAACTGAAGGATTAGGGAATGTGTGCTTTGAATAACTCTGAGGCCCTTCACCCTTATTTGGAGGCCACCAACCTAGGTTTTATAAGAAAAGAGTCTGCCTGGCTGTCATCTTGCTAGAAGCCTCCTTGGTCATGGGAGACTCACCAAGCTCAAAAGAAGACCTCCAAATTAAACACAGAATAACCTTCACTTTGTTTGTAATGACACAATTGTTTTCTTATAGAGCAAAACGTATTTTAACCTCAGATTTACAATTAAGTCTAGAATTTTTTTTCTTTTTGGGGTACTGGAGATTAAACTCAAGGCCTTGTCCATGAGAGGCAGGCACTCTACCATCTCAGCTATATTCCGAGCCCTAGTCTAGGAATTTTTAAGATAATGTAGCACAGAGGTAGCCAACTGTTTTGATGAAAAGGTCAAGTTGGAAGTATTTTAGGCTTTATGGGAAAAGAGGAAAAAAATAAAGGATATTATGTTGATATTTAGTAAGAAAGAAAACAAATTTCCACAAATTCATTTGTGAAATTCAAAACAGAGTAGTAATAATGACACAAACACAAACATATAGTAATACAGGTCTACTAAGAAGAAGAAGGGAATTATGTTTTAGAGAGAAATGTAACATATTGCTTCGTTGGGATTCAAAGTTAATGTTTTCTATAAATTCGTTTGCAAATATTCATCTGTTAATGTTGATCTGTAGTGAGACTTTACATAATCCATCTCTGAAAATATCTTTGCATTCAGATAGGTACTGCCAATTTATGCTAACAAGTTGTGAGCATATGATTTTAATTGAACATATTCATTACTTGGAAGGCATTTATAGAATGCTGTGAGAGTCTTCTGGTGTTTGCTTTTTAGCATATCATTCATTACCTTTCAGATTAATCACTTCCCATTGAAGATGAGGTAGAAGCTCCTTAACTGAACAAGTTAAGTGGATTTTGAAGTATGAAATTTCCTTTGGACTTGCTGTGAGGTCCAAGAAAACAACACTGGAACTTGGAGAATATTTGTTGCAGATTTCTGTGGGAGTAGTGGTCTTGCTTCTTGTTTTAACATTTGTTAGCACAGGAAATGCATAAAGCAGGACATCATTTGTAATTAAAATCATGGTTAGTTTTTGAAATGACTTAGGTTGGAATCCTCAAGAAATATGAAGTCTGTGGCAAAAGCTAATTGAGGGTATCTTTTTTAAAAAAATTTTTTAGGGTGATTTTTTTTAAATGTCAATCTTGGTCCTGAGCTAAAATTAATCACAAGAAAATCTTACCACTACTGAGACATTGAATTACTGAGTGGTAGGACATACTAGGATATTCAACGTCTATTTCTGACAAAAATTCACAGAAACATAATGGTTGAGAGCTAATGAAGTTCACTGTTGTGGATGCTGGCTCAATATCACAGGATAGATCCAAATATTTTCTTAGAAGTTCCTTTTGATGAATAATACAATGATAGGCTCTAAATAACGTATTTTTCGCATGCTCTATAAATTTGTTCAGCCAAGCCTTTTTCTGTTCAACACCACTTCTTAGCAGATTCCACTTCATGTTGTACTTAATTAACATTTTCTCTACTTTTTGGAAATACTTATGTCATGCAGAATATATTCATAGAGCTATTTATCTAGTTACTTCAAACTCAGCATTGACTCCTTGAATAAAGGTCACTAGGCAGTATCAGAACACCTGTCAACTCATTGAGGAGAACCATCTCTAAATGACTTGCCTTTTTTCTTAATTGATTATTAATCTACTCCCTATGCCCTCAACACTTTGCAATCGTTTTATAGAAAGACTAATGGTCTCAAATAAGTTTATATTCTCTGGACACATTTCCTTAGTCACTGCAGTCAAACATAATTTCATTAGCTAGCAAATGACTTTCCTTGCCTGCCTAACGAATGAGCCATTGGGAACTTTAATTTGATTGCAACCTCATTTTCATTTTTGAGATGCTCTGCAGTGATGAGATACTCTATTTTAAAATTTTCTAATTTTTCTGATCATTGCTTTCCTGTGAGTTGAGATTATTGCGATCAATGCTTAGTCTGAAAACTTATTGTACTTTTTCGGCACAGCTACAGTGTCATCGGCTAATACATGCACTGATTTGACATCTAATTCATTAACAAAACCTATGCTCCACTGGGCCATTAAAATGCATCACATGAAGCCCAATTTTCTTGTTTTAACATGATGGGTATGCTCTGTGCTATGGTTTGACTGTTTAATGACCCTTCCAAAATTTATTTTGAAACTCAATCTCAATCAACAGTGTTAAAAGATGGAACTTCAGGAGCGATCCTAATGGATGGGATGAAAGCCTTAATAAAGAGCCAGATGGAACTAGTAAGGCCTTTTTGCTCTTCTGCCATCCACATGGATGGGTGGTCATTCATCTCCTCTTAAGGTCTTTGCAACAGGGTACCATTTTGAAACAGAGAAAGTAGCCCTCAACAGACACTGAATCTGCTGGTGCCTTGACCTTGAACTCCCTAGCTCCAGAATTATGAGAACCGAATTTCTGTTCTTTATAAATTATCCAGTTTCAGGTATTTTACAAACAGCAGCAGGAATGGACTAAGACATACTGGAAATAAAACAAGAAAACAAGATGTCATGGTATGTGTGGTGATACGTGGCTGGAAAGCTCTCAAGTTACATCCATGTCACTGTGATTTGCAGTCCTCTGGGCAACAGTGCAAAGCAACCACATACAGTCTGTTGCAACCCCTTGGCTCTGCCACTGTAGTTCAAAAGCAGACAGAAATAAACACGTGAGCATGGCTGGGTTCCAATACCACTTTATTTATTGACACTGAAAACTGAGCTTTATGTAATTTCCACATGACATGAAATATTCTGCTTCTGATCGTTTCAACCATTTATAAATGTAAAATAATAAGCCACAGTCTCAGGTGAAATATTTGCAGGGAACCTATCTGATAAAGGACTGTTATCCAAAATATACAAAGGACTCTTAAAACTCAACAATAAGGAAAGAAACAGCTAAAAATGGGCAAAAGATCTGGACGGACACCTTAGCAACAAAGATACAGCAGTGGCAATTAAGCATATGAAATATGTTCAACATCATATGCTATTAGGAAATTGCAAATTGAAAAAAAAACAATAAGATACCTCTATATGCCTATAGAAAACTCCAAAATATGGAGTAAACATCAAATGCTGGTGAGGGTTTGGGGCAATAGCAACTCTTGTGCAGTCCTGGTGGGAATGCAAAATGGGACAGCTGCTTTGATAGACAGTTTGGCTTCTTCTTACAAAACAAAACATACTCTTACATTATCAATCTCATGTTTTAAGTATTTGCCCAGAAGAGTTGAAAATTTACGTCCACACAAATTGCTGTACATGTTAGTAGCAGCTTTTTTTTTTTTTTTTTTTTTTGGCTTTTACTGGTGCATTATAACTGTATATAATAGTTGGGTTCGTTTTGACATAATCATGTATGCTTGGAATTTTATTCCATTTCAGTCCCCAGTGCCCCTGCTTTCCCTCCCTTCCCCCTTACCCCTTTTTCCTTCTACTTTAATGGTCTACTTTCCACTCATTTATATATATATATATATATATAAAATTCACTGTGGTATATTTATACATGCACATCACATAATTTTGTCAAATTCTGTATTTCCTCCCCTTTCCTGTACTTCCTCCTTCCCCCTCAATCTCCTTCTGTCTTAGAAATATTCACCCATGTATCTGAGACTGAAATGACATATGATCTGGGATTTGCTTTAAAATAATTAAGCTGATGGATGGAGGACCTGGGGAGAAGGAGATATGGATGAAACAAGACTGGCTATCTATTGATTACTTTTTATATTGTTATGGGTACATGAGACTCATTAGTCTATTTACCTTGGTGTATGTTTGGAAATTTCCATGGGGGTACAAAGTTAAAAACAAAACAAAACAAACAAACTAACTCAAGGAAGAAATGCATTTTTTTTTCTTGGTGGTACTGGGTCTTTGGGCATGCTAGGCACATGCTCTAACAATGAGCAACATCCCCAGCTATAACTAAATAGTATTCTTTTATATATATATATATATATATATTTTTTTTTTCGTTGTAGTTGACACATACTTTTATTTTATTCACTTATTTTTATGTGGTGCTGAGGATCGAACCCAGGGCCCCGTATGTGCTAGGCGAGCGCTCTACCGCTGAGCCACAACCCCAGCCCCACTAAATAGTATTCTTAAAAAAACAAGTAACTTGTGAGTGATGTTTCTGTGCACAAAGCCACTCTCAAAAACACTGACCAAAGTTCAGGTGGCTCTGTCACACTCTCTCCCCAGGCTTCAGGAAGACAGAACCCGGGGGGAGTTCATAGGAAACAGTCTCTGCTCCTATCTGAAGGTGCTTTGTATTCAGGTAGTGAGGCCTGAGCAGGCCTGGCCTTTGCTGAGGGCCTTCTCTGGGGGTGGAAGCTGTTTACATCACACCGTTGGGCTATGAGGTGACAATAGTGAGGTTCTAAGGTCAGATGAGAACCTCGCCCAGCAGCAATCATTGCTTTGGGGAAGAGAGATCAGCCTTATTTTGGGGTTCTGCTCAGACAGAAATCTGAGTTCCCTTCTCCCTAACCCACATAATCACAACAGGTCTGGCTGTGTGCTGTTGAGTTTTGGGGAGTACAACCTGGCCTAATTCTTTCCATAAGGTCATGGAAGAGATTGCTTCCCAGGAGAAAAACATTGCACTTCTTGAAAAAGCCATCCTTGATCAAGAGGGGCCTGCCAAAGTGGCACACACACGCCTGGAGAACAGGACCTACCGGCCCAACGTCGAGCTGTGTCGTGATGTTGCTCAGTACCGACTCCTCAAGGAGGTTCAGGAGATCAACCATAATGTTGCACGGTAGGGCAGCAGCCAGGGGCAGAGAGGCCCAGAGTGCCACCCAATCTGGATTGTAACCCTAACCTGGATGGCAAGCAGGGACCAGCCAGTGGCCTTACAGGGAGAAACCTGCTCTGTATCAGAGATTTCCTTCCTCTACTAATTCCAGCCACAATTGTTGCCATGTGGGAAATGGATCCCCATGTTGAGATTTTTTCCAAATCCAGATGTTTAGGTAAAATCTGCGGTTTTAAATATTGGCATTTTTATGGAAAAGTCATGAATCTGGCCTAAGGCCACCAATCAGAAATATTTATTCCAAAGAGAGGGGGAAGGGAAGAGCACATACTAATTTGGCTCCCAGTTGGATACCCAGACCCCCCCCCCAAACAAACAAACAAACAAACAAAACAAAACAAACAAAAAACAAACAATGATGCAGAAAGAGAAATATTCCTTTGTGTTCTCCTTCCTGCAGATTAAAGGAAACCTTGGCCCAAGCTCATGTGGAGCTGAAGGGGCTGCACCGCAGACAGCTTGCCCTGCAGGAGGAAATCCAGGTGAAAGAGAACACCATCTACATAGACGAAGTGCTGTGCATGCAGATGAGGAAGTCCATTCCGCCTCGGGAAGGCGATGAACTCTCGGGCTGGTCCGGGGGCAGCTGCCCTGAGGCCGTCTGCTAATAGTAGGGACAGTTCAGATTTTCATTAAACTACATCATTAAACATTATAAAGAACTCTGATTTCAGGTCGGCTGCGAAACTTGAGTCAGCCTGCCACAATTTCTGGGGAGGTGGGGGAGGGATTCCAGCTTCCTTGCGGGCCGAGATGCTGGGGTGAGGTGGTGGTGGTGGGATTTGGTGGGTGGCGAGGTTCAATTCTGCCGCTGCTGGCGTGGTGGGTGCTTAGCAGTTCAATGCTAGGCGCAGGCCGCTGATAGTATCACGGGACTCAGGGTGGGGGAGGGGAGTTCAAGATGTTTTAATTGAGGTTCATTTTAATAGAGTGGCTGGGCTGGATCCCCTATCCGGGCAGGTCCCTCTTACTCAGGAGATGGGTTGCTACTATTTCTCTTGGCTCTCAAAATCCCTTTTCCCTAGAAAGCAATGTAGTGATTGCTGACCTAACCCCTCCTGGCTGGTCAGTGGAAAGTCTACTCAAAACTTAGGTGAATGAGAGCAGTCCTGGATCTGGAGCCCGCCTGAATGAAATGAAAAGGGATTAGGGACAGGCTTTAAAAATTAGATCTAGGATGAAGAAGGGAGGGGCCAGGTTGCTGAGGTTCTGGGGTCATGGGTAAAAGAGTGGGACGTCTCTGGACTAGGAAGCCAGGACCCCTCTGCACATCTGTTGCGGGATGGGCGGGGCTTGGCTTGTGCACCGACCTGTGGATTGCGGGTTTGGAAAAGAACCACAACTGTTCCTGGGCTCTGGAGGCGTCTTCTACTGGTGAAGAGTGTCCTTTAGCGCCCCCACGCGGCAAGGAATTATATACATACGTTCTTTTTAAGAGTGTGTTTGGTGTTGGTTTCCAGACCAATTAGTAATCATTGGGAGTATATTTTCCCCTATAAATAATCAAGTAATAATAAAAGAAAGGAAAAAAAACCCTCCAAATTCTTGTTACTGCTACACCTTCAAATCTGTGGTTAAGAGTGTAGATTCTGGGACTGGGTGTGTAGTACAGTGGTAGAGTGCTTGTTTGGTACATGTGGAGGCCCTGGATTTCCTCTCTAGCACCAAAACAAAACAAAACCATTAAAGGTTCTGGAGCCAGAAATCCCTGAGAAATCCCTGTGGCACCTACCTCATAGGGCTACCGGAGGATTGAATGAAATAATCCACTTGAAGGGCTTCATGCAGGGGCTGTGTCATATGGACAAGGGATCAATAAATATGAGCCATTGGAAACAGTTCCTACCCTATACCAGCATGCTTTCTGCACAGTTATTCTCATGGCATAGTCTCAACTTTGTATAATTATTTTCTTCCTTAATTGTATGTTGCAAGCAGTTTTCCATGTTGCTATGTCATTATTTTAATGCTTACAAACTTCTTTAAAAGTTTCCACTAAGCTTATTTCCATATACTCACTGTTTCTTTAGCTCTGCTTATAGCCAACTGCCTTCTGCTGAGCACAGCAGCTCAGGAACGTGGCTGGGTGGTTGACAAAGGAAGACCTTTTGCTGTTGGCAATTGCTCATTCATTATTTTTTAAATTTTTTTTTTAGTTGTTGATAGACCTTTATTTTTATTTATATGTGATGCTGAAAATCGAACCTAGTGCCTCACATATGCCAAGCAAGTGCGCTACTGCTGAGCCACAGCCCCTGCTCATTCATTCTTCCCATAGCAAAAGAGCACTTTCCAAGAATGAAGCTCTCTATCAGTGCCTTGTGTGGAGCTGTTCCTATACTCTGTGCCAACGTTTAGTTGCTAGTGCTTATTGGATACTTGGTGATGAGAGCACAGCACCAGCTGGAAGTCAGGAAATCAAAATTCTAGTCTCTACACTTCCAGGAAAGTCCCTCCCTCTCATCGAGTTATCTGTAGTGTAAGAGGATTAGACTAGATGGTGAAGAACCCTTCCCATATCTGATGTTCCCTAAATCTGGCTGCCTAGCTCTAGGTGTGCTGTTGTGGGACACAAGGACAATGTAGGATGTGAACCTAACACCTGGGAGGTTAGGAATCTAAGCGTCCACTGATCCCATTTTAGAATCTAAGTGTCCATTGCTGTCAGCAAGGAGTATTCCCAACCTGGGGTGGAGAAATCCTCTCTGAAGCCAAGAGCATGGGCTTAATGCTGATCTGTGCCATCTTGGTTCTGCACAAAAACCTCTCAGGGTGCTGAGCAAATGGGCAGCCCTGCCCATGTCCTGAGCAAGACGGGAACCCCATCTTTGCCCCTTGGGAAGTCTCTGGGTGCTCTTTTGCTCAGGCATTGAAGGATCCAAATATCCCTCCTCAGTTTGGAGAAAAGATCTCAGAATTTGTGCTAACTCAGTGTGGCTTGTGAGCCTGCCCCAATGGATGTAGCCCTCAAGGTTCTAGGGGAGACTCCTCCTCTTGAATATAGCTCTGAGGGTCTGGCAGGCTCCGAGGTTAGTTTAGTTCACAGGTTCTGTAATGAGACTTGGTTCAGAATAGCTCCATCACCTGTGGTGGATCCAGAACAAGGTACTCAGCTTCCCTGAGCTTCAGTTGCCCCATATGTGAAATGAAACTTAATAAAGCCTGTATCTGAGAGCTAGGCACGTCAGCACATGCCAGTAATCCCAGCAATTTAGGAGGCTTAGGCAGGAGGATCCCAACTTTGAGGCTAGCCGTGGCAATTTAGTGAGAATCCTTAGCAACTTAGTGAGATTCTGTCTCAAAATTTAAAAAGAAAAGAAAAGGACTGGGGATGAGTGATAGAGCGACCCTGGATTTAATCTCCAGTACCTGCCTCCAAAGCCTTATTAATCTGTGGCATAAAATATGTTAAGCCTCTCAACAGTATCTGGCATGAGCTATCTTTATGGGAAATATTATTTTGGTGGCTGAAGCTGTTTCTCAGTATGTAGATACCAAGTACCAAAACATCAAGATTTCACGAGAACAAATTTCTATAGGCAACCTGGTTCACATACTTCCTAGCTCTCACTTGGCTTCCGTGTTTTATTAATGAAATAGTATCACTCCATATTTTATTGAGGGCACTCCAACTGTCCCATAGTTGCAAAAGCCTTTGTAGCTAGTAAGTCCATCCCTTCCAACTTATGCAAGCCAAATATTCTTTCAAGACAACAGAAAACCTTATTCTTAGATAAAAAAATTTTTATTTGTAAATGTCATTCTTTAAAATGGGAGTCATTTAAGCATGGATTTTCTCTAGTTAGAACCAAAGTTGATTTGTCTATCACCAACATAAAAGAAACACAGCATCAAAGTTTTACAACTTCAGGGTTCAGTTAGCAGCAACAAGTGGAAATTCTCCCAAGCAGCACAGAATTGGGCATGCTGGGAAAAAAATCTCAGGAAGTTTGGGCCTGTCTGGGTCATTTTATAAGTGAGGAAACAGCATTGTGGATGAATTCTTGTGTCATTCTGAAATTCATATGTCGAAATACTGTCTCCTAATGTAATGCTGTTAAGAGTTTATAAGGATTAAATGCAATCAAGAGGACTGTAGCCCTTCTGAATAGGATTAAGTGTTTTGAGAGCTAGCTTCTCTCTGCTACGTGAGGACACAGCAAGAAGGAACCATCTATGAACTAGGAAACGGGCTCTCACCAGACCCTGAATCTGACCATGTCTTGGTCTTGGACTTCCCAGTTTCTAGAACTATGAGAAATAAAGGTTTGGTTTGTAAACCTATTAGTCTATGGTATTCTTAGTCAGAGTTGATGAAGTCATAGAGATTCAGAGAGAAATGGGGAAAAGAATGCTCTGTGTCTCAGGTCACCCTGAAGTTTCGGGACTCTTGGCCTTAAATTCATGGTTGTTTTCACTGTGGCTTGAAATCACTTCCCAGGCCCCAGTAATTTCTTCTCTGAGAGCCACACTACAAGAGGACTTTCCAACCATGTCCATATAACATGACTTGCCCTCCCTGGCCACTACTCCTTGACCCAACTTGGGCTGTTCTGATTCTGCCTGAACAGGATTTTGAAATTGAAACACACTGAAGGTGGAAGTGACTAAAAGGGGGGGTCACAAACTCCTTACTAGAGTGGAAGAAGCCTGGGTTCTCTCTTTCAAAGAGTCGAATGACTAACCTTCCAATGAAATGTCCCAATGTTGTTCCTTTCTTGGCTTAAGCTTCCAGAAGTTTCTGTTCTCTTAGGAACCTTCACCAATAGAGGTTGAAGGAAAGAGAGTTGGTGGCTCTGTTGGCACCAGAGAACGTGGGGACATTGCTTTTGAAAGTGAAGCAGGACTCTGAATAGGTAGCAGGGTGACTTGCTTATCTTCAAACTCCTGCACTCCACTGTGAAAGAGTCCCCTCCCAGGGACCGTTCCTGCCCTCTACGGGATTCTGCAGAAGCCACCATATTGCCCAGTCTGCTCTCTCTCCTCCTCACCTGTTGATTGGATCAGGAGTGAGCTGCTAATGGAAATTGGGTCAATGGCCCCTCTCCTGAGGAATTTGGACTTGGGACTAGGAGATTTCAGTTCTACCTGGCTGCTCTCTTGAATAGAGGAGATGTCAGCTTTGGATTGTGGATGATCGTCATCCTTTGTTACGTAGACAGGAAAGAGCCATTTTGCAACAAGAGAAAAAGTGGAAGCCAAATGCATTAAGACAAAGAGAGGAGAATTACCTGAAGCCCCTGCAGCTCCCTCTTCCTTGGCTCCAGAAGCTTTCTGAGGCCCTTGGGTGCAGTGACACTCAAGCATCCTTAGAATGCACCCCTCTTTCCGCTCACTGACTCCCAGTGGTTCTTCCAAGGCTCCCACCAGAGAGAGCAGCAACTCATAGGCCATCGCTGAGGAGTGGGTTGAGGGTAGGTGGGAGCAGGACCACCCCTGCAAGGGGATCTTGAGGGAGAAACAGATGCTGGCCTGGCGGAAACAGAGGGGGACATTCCCAATAGTGGCACAGCATACACAAAGTCAAGGGGTCTCAGTTAAATCTGTTTCCCGAGCAGTCAAGAATGGGGTGTGGGTCCCTACAAAGGATGTTACCATCTCAAATCAAAACCAAGGAGGGCTTTTTATATAGCCTTAGGAGACAAGTACCCTGTTGGCAATGTTGATGATCATGACAATCATGACAACCACTAACGCACTGAGAGCTTTTGAGTGTAGTGCAAACGGTTATTCCCATCGTACAGGTGGGGAAACTAAAAGCTGGAGGCTTCACGAATAGCATTCAGATTCAAGTAGCCTAATGCTAACTCACACACTTCTAAAACCATGATAGCCCACCATTTAGAAGCCAGGAAAGATGCTCTATGGAGAAACTGAGGCACAGAGCCAATCACTTGCTCATAGTGACTCAGTGTCAAGATACAGAGGCCAAGCTAAAGTGTTCAGATCTGTCCTGAGGTTTTAATACCTTAATCTTGGGAAATCTGTTTCCTGTGATGACTTAGACTCTATCCTTTGCCTCAAGATTTGGAAGGGGCTGGGTAACCACAGGTCCCAGATGAATGCCAAAAATGGTCTTTTGAGAAACCGCAATCAGTGACTCCACTTCCCAAATGCAGAAGAGAAGCGTTGATGGAAATTATGAACTCAATCCCATGAGCTGATTTGGTCTGTGGATTTCCTAACCACCCTGCATCTGAGGGGACTTGCACTTGATTGTGGCTTTGGGGATACATCCTGTCGGTGCACAATCCCTCCCATGCTCTGGATGGTCAGCCACACACAGATCTCCCAGGTGGGGAGGACACGGCTGACTCAGCATCCATGCAACCTCTGGGGTCTCCCTTGCCCACCACAACCGTAGATGTTACAGGAGCAAAATTCATTCTCAGTCTTCCTTGCAAACAGGGGTGGCTATGAGATTCTGTTCTGGCAAGGGGGTAAAAGCAAAAGTTGGCTGGGGGATTTTGGAAAAGCCTGTGCTGCTGTCCTTTCCTTCTCTTCCTCCTGCCTTGACAGTGGATGAATGTTTGGGGCTACAGCAGCCCCTGAGAGACCATGGGGAAAGGCCAAGAGAAGCACAGAGTTGAAATGCTGGTGCCAACCTTGGGGAGCCCCCAAAGTAAACCAGCAGCCAGTCAACTCTAGATTTCCTATTAGGAAAAAAAAAGCCTTCATTTGTTTAATCCACAGGTGAGTCTGCTTATCTAGATTGGAGTATATTCTGACTGATACCCCACTTCAGAGGATGGACCTGGAAGTCAATCAGCTAACCCAATATTTTTGTTCTCTCTCTTTTTTCACTCCAGAAATTTTTGTTGAACAAAATCTTATGGCAGAATTGACTTTAAGAGGTGGCATCTAATGGGAGGTTCTTAGGTCACTGGGGTATGTCCTTGAAGGGGGACTGTGAAACTCCATCTCTTCCTCCCTCTTCTCCTGGCTCCCTGGCCATGAGGTGAGCAGGTTTACTCGGCCACACACTTGCGTCAGTGCTGCCTCACCCAAAGCAACCAGGCCAACTAATCTAAACTATGAGCCTCTAAAACTGTGATCCAAAATAAACCTTTTCTCTCTATAAGTCAATTATCTTAGATATTTGTTATAGTAACAGAAGGCTGGCTAACAAAGGGGGTGTATCCACATTTGTTTATTCATTCACACACAAGTATTTACACGGTTTCTATTTACAGAGCGAGGGGCTGTGCTAGGTGCTGCCATCAGGGGTGCATGAGAGCTCTCTGTCCTCTTGGAACGCAATCCAGAGGCTGACCGTACTGGTGAACAACAAAGCCATTCTATTTTTTTAAAAATTGCTTCTAGTTTTTAAATACACGACAGCAGAATGCATCACAATTCTTATTACACATATAGAACACAATTTTTCATATCTCTGTTTGTATATAAAATATGCTCACACCAATTCATGTCTTCATACATGTAAAGCTGAACAAAGCCATTCTAGATAGTGCAAAGTGCCAAGATGGAAATAGGTGATGTGATAGGTGGGCAGGTGGCAGGCCAAGTGCAGGGCCACTTGAGACTGGTGGTCAGGGAAGGCCTTTCTGATGGACTGACACTGAAGCTGAAATAAAGGTGACTAACAAGAAGAGGTGGTCATATGAGTATCTGGGGGAAACTGTTTCCTTTGGGCTCTTTAAGTGAACAGCCAATGAGGCTGGAGAAAAGGGAAGGTGGTATGAGACGAGATCAAAGAGGTAGACTGAGGTCAAATTATGTAGACCCAAGAAAAGTTCAAGCCAGCTCCTGGAGGTAGCTAAAGATGAATGGGTCCTTCAGCCCATTGATCCAAATACTCCTGGGAGCTGGGCATGGTGGCACAAGCCTGTAATCCCAGTGGCTTGGGAGGCTGAGGTAGCAGAATCGTGAGTTCAAAGCCAGCCTCAGCAACTTTGCAAGACCCTGTCTCTAAATAAAAATATAAAAAAATGGCTGGGGATATGGCTTAGTAGTTAAGCACCTCTGGGTTCATTCCCTGGTACAAAAAAAAACAAACAAAAAAAAACAAAATAAAAACAAAAAACCCTCAGGAGGATGAGGGGCATGGCCTGAGGCCTGGACTCTAGCCAATCAGAGGCTGGGGGTAGATCTAGGGGCCAGAGGGTCCTGACCTCTCTAGCCTATCTCATTTCTCTTCATGCCCTCTCCCACCTGCCCAGGAAAGGAGCCCTGCAGGGGCTGCAGGGAATTCTTTATTCCCCGGTTTCCTGGACAACCAGAAAGGAAACCCTGGTCTCTACCACGCGGCCCGCGCAATGGTTTCATTAATGAGGTTCTAGGCATAAAGTTAGTTAGAAGAGATCGAAATAAAACACACAAACTCAGTTACCTTATTTCTATTGCTAGGTCCGAGACGGCTCACCTCTCTGGTTCCCACCTCTAGCCGCCCAGCAGGGCAGCGAGGATTACTCAGGGCTAGCAGGAGAGAGAGAGAGCGAACACGCCTGGGAGTAGCCCTTTATTGGGGAACAAGAGATTCAGGGGAGAATTCCATCCAGTGAAGGTTGAGGGGGGGCTGCACTCCAAGGTCAGGGTCAGTGATTGGGTCCCCGGGGTCAGTGGTCAGGCACACCCCCACACGGATGGGCTCTCTCATCAGGAAAGGGTCGGGAAAGCTTCGACACAGCCAAAGCGCCTCAGGCCCTTAACGGGAGTCACCCAATCACGTGTCAGAATGGCTTCCCACACTGGTCTTCCAGCCTCCCATCCTCTTCCTGCAAGGAGAAGGAAGGAGGAGTGGCCCTTGAGCTGGAGATAATGGCTCCCACCTGTCAAGATAGCTTTCCAGCTTTCTCCTTGCTCAGGTGGGGTGGTGGTGGTGGCCAGGATGCGGGGTGGGGGCTATGGCGAGGAGTGTGGTGAGCTCCAAAGGCCTGAAGGGCCTGAGACACCTTGGTTGGCTGGTTCTGTGGAGAGAGTCAAGTTCTGACCACGACACTGACCTCATGGTACTGTGGTACTGAATGATGTGTTGGAGTTGGGGTGGGGTGGGCAGATCTTGGCAATCTCCACCCAGCCCACCAGCTCCTATGTGCATTTACTTCATATGATGCTTTTTTTTTTTTTTTGCTTGATAGTTATACAACTCCATATAGTTTTAAAAAACATAAATAGTATTGATCTAGATGTATTGTCCTGCAACTTGCTTTTTTTCATTTTGGATATCCTGAAGGATGTTCAAGTGAAGACACGAAGATCCAACCTAGTCATTTACTTATCACACGACAGGGAATTACCAGCTTTTACGTCACCCATTCCCAGCAGATGAACCTTTTAATTGGTTGTAATTTTCTGCTCTTAGTAACCGCCCTTCAGTAAACATCGTTGTCATTCTCTCCTGAATTGTATTTCTCTATGGTGGTTTTAGTCTTCAACCACAGGCAAGCTATCAATTACATGGATTAGTGATAAGGTTAAATTGGGATCTAACAAGGTTCTGATGGGGACGGATTGGATGGAAGGGAATCTGGATAAATTCTCTAGGGATGGCTTTGGTTCACAGAGCAAGCAGGCCTGGGCTCATTCCTGGTTTTGGTCTCAGCTGTGCTAGAATCTTAGTGTAGGTAGGTCCCCTCCCTGACTGGAGCCTTATTTTTCTCATGTGCAAAGAAAAAGCATTGAGGTTGGGTGAGAGGGCCTAGGGAAGTGATTTGTAAGGTTTCTGCCTGCTGAACATTTTTTAAAAAGACAAAACAACAACAACAATAACAACAACAAAACCAAATAGTGAATGCTGCCATTGTTTCTAGAACAGTTCAAGGCCCTGGGACTCATGATGAACAAAGCCAAATTTCATGCTTCCAAGGAAGTTACTTCCACTTGAGCATTTAAGATTGTGTATGTGTGTCTAGATCATATTTTAAACATCTGTGCTTTTGCAAATACAGAGAAATATTCATCCGATTAATTTTCTAAGCATTACTCAGGGAAGTCCCACAATGTGATTCCTCTCCCTGTGTGTGTGATATTCAACCAATGAATATAGGATTCTGTGGTTTCAGATTGCCAATTCAAATTTCTGTGGGTCCTCTCTCTGCCATAGCTGTTTGGGTAATATGCATAAAGGATTTAGGTCCATCAAAGAAAAGGGATATTTTATGTTTATAAAAAAATTGCTTCTTTCAAGTTGCAGTTGGTGTTGTTTTTTTTTCCTGAAACAATGACATCCATCATTCTTAACTCGTCATAATTTTCAACAAAATCGATGGAAGTGGAGGACATTATGTTAATGAAAAAAGCCAGACACAGCAAGACAAATATTGTGTGTTATCACTCATATGTGGAAGCTAAAAAAAGTTACTCTTGAAGAAGAAAGAGAGAAGAATAGGGATTACTAGAGGCTGAGAAGGGTGGGGGCAGATGGAGGGAGGTTGGATAATGCATATCAAAATAGAGAGTTAGGAGGAATCAGTTCTAACATTCCGTAACAGGGTAGGGTGACTATGGTTTACAACAACCTATTATTTGATTATTATTTTTAAGAACTTAAAAAGAGAAGTTTGAAGGCTCCAAACACAAGAAATGATAAGGAGACGGAAATGTTAATTATTCTGATTTGGTGATTATACATTGTATACTCGTATTGAATTATCATATTGTACCCTATAAACATAAATATATTTGACTTTTATGAGCTGTATCTGTTTTTTTTTTTTTTGTTGTTGTTGTTGCATGATTCCATTTACTTAACAGTTTGGGAAGTGAAAACTGTACGGATAAAAGACATTCAGCAACTGTTAGAGGTCATCAGTGAAAGAGGGTTGGGCTACAGTGGCAAAGCACAAGGGAATTTTTGAGGTGGTATAGCTATTCTGTTATCTTGTTTGTGATGGTGGTCACATGACTTAATGTTTGTCAAAACTCATTGTACTATACATCCAAAAGAATAAATATTGGTATATATTAGTTAAAAACAAATTCAAACAAATCTGGTAATTTTCCTGTATCTCTCCATTACATGTGACTTTCTTCACTTTTGGAAACCCAAATTTTCTTGATATGCCTACTGTTCTAAAATTTCATATTATTATACTTTGGTATGCACATTGCTTTAGGCTCTATGAAGGTCTTCAATCTATAAATGAACGTCTGTCTTTCTTTCTTTTTTGATTTTATTAAATTCATGTCTTTCTTTTTTTTTTATTCTTTTTTTTTAATTGGTTGTTCACAACATACAAAGCTCTTGACATATCATATTTCATACATTAGATTGAAGTGGGTTATGAACTCCCAATTTTACCCCAAATACAGATTGCGGAATCATGTCGGTTACACATCCAGATTTTTACATACTGCCATATTAGTGACTGTTGTATTCTGCTACCTTTCCTATCCTCTACTATCCCCCCTCCCCTTCCCTCACATCTTCTCTCTCTACCCCATCTACTGTAATTCATTTCTCTCCTTGTTAATTTTCCCATTCCCCTCACAACCTCTTATATGTAATTTTGTATAGCAATGAGGGTCTCCCTTCATTTCCATGCAATTTCCCTTTTCTCTCTCTTTCCCTCCCATCTCATGTCTCTGTTTAAAGTTAATCTTTTCTTCCTGCTCTTCCTCCCTACTCTGTTCATAGTTGCTCTCATTATATCAAAGAAGACATTTGGTTTTTTAGGGATTGGCTAGCTTCACTAAGCATAATCTGCTCTAGTGCCATCCATTTCCCTGCAAATTCCGTGATTTTGTCATTTTTTATTGCTGCATAGTACTCCATTGTGTATAGATGCCACATTTTTTTTATCCATTCATCTATTGAAGGGCATCTGGGTTGGTTCCACAATCTAGCTATTGTGAATTGTGTTGCTATGAACATCGATGTGGCAGTATCCCTGTAGCATGCTCTTTTAAGGTCTTCAGGGAATAGTTCAAGAAGGGCAATAGCAGGGTCAAATGGTGGTTCCATTCCCAGCTTTCCCAGGAATCTCCATACTGCTTTCCAAATTGGCCGCACCAATTTGCAGTCCCACCAACAATGTACAAGTGTACCCTTTTCTCCACATCCTCGCCAGCACTTGTTGTTGTTTGACTTCATAGTGGCTGCCAATCTTACTGGAGTGAGATGGTATCTTAGGGTGGTTTTGATTTGCATTTCTCTGACTGCTAGCGATGTTGAGCATTTTTTCATGTACTTGTTGATTGATTGTATATCCTCCTCTGAGAAGTGTCTGTTTAGGTCCTTGGCCCATTTGTTGATTGGGTTATTTGTTATCTTATTGTCTAATTTTTTGAGTTCTTTGTATACTCTGGATATTAGGGCTCTATCTGAAGTGTGAGGAGTAAAAATTTGTTCCCAGGATGTAGGATCCCTATTTACCTCTCTTATTGTTTCTCTTGCTGAGAAAAAGCTTTTTAGTTTAAGTAAGTCCCATTTGTTGATTCTTGTTGTTAACTCTTGTGCTATGGGTGTCCTATTAAGGAATTTGGAGCCCGACCCCACAATATGTAGATCGGAGCCAACTTTTTCTTCTATCAGACGCCATGTCTCTGATTTGATATCAAGCTCCTTGATCCATTTTGAGTTAACTTTTGTGCATGGCAAGAGAAAGGGATTCAGTTTCATTTTGTTGCATATGGATTTCCAGTTTTCCCAACACCATTTGTTGAAGATGCTATCCTTCCTCCATTGCATGTTTTTAGCCCCTTTATCAAATATAAGATAGTTGTAACTTTGTGGATTAGTCTCTGTGTCCTCTATTCTATACCATTGGTCCACCCGCCTGTTTTGGTACCAGTACCATGCTGTTTTTGTCACTATTGCTCTGTAATATAGTTTGAAATCTGGTATCGCTCTACCGCCTGATTCACACTTCCTGCTTAGAATTGCTTTTGCTATTCTGGGTCTTTTATTTTTCCATATGAATTTCATGATTGCTTTATCTATTTCTACAAGAAATGCTGTTGGGATTTTGATTGGTATCGCATTAAACCTATAGAGAACTTTTGGTAATATTGCCATTTTGATAATGTTAGTTCTGCCTATCCATGAACAGGGTATATTTTTCCATCTTCTAAGATCTTCTTCTACTTCTCTCTTTAGGGTTCTGTAGTTTTCATTGTATAAGTCTTTCACCTCTTTTGTTAGGTTGATTCCCAAGTATTTTATTTTTTTTTTTGAGGATATTTTGAATGGAGTGTTTTTCCTCATTTCTGTTTCAGAAGTTTTGTTGCTGATATACAGAAATGCCTTTGATTTATGCGTGTTGATTTTATATCCTGCCACTTTGCTGAATTCATTTATTAGTTCTAGTAGTTTCTTTGTAGATCCTTTTGGGTCTTCTAGGTATAGGATCATGTCGTCCGCAAATAGTGATAATTTAAGTTCTTCTTTTCCTATTTTTATGCCTTTAATTTCTTTTGTCTGTCTAATTTCTCTGGCTAGTATTTCAAGGACTAAATTAAATAGAAGTGGTGAGAGAGGGCATCCCTGTCTTGTTCCAGATTTTAGAGGGAATGCCTTCAACTTTTGTCCATTCAGAATGATGCTAGCCTGAGGCTTAGCATAGATAGCTTTTACAATGTCAAGGTAAGTTCCTGTTATCCCTAGTTTTTCTAATGTTTTGAACATAAAGGGATGCTGTACTTTGTCGAATGCTTTCTCTGTGTCTATCGAGATGATCATATGGTTCTTATCTTTAAGTCTATTGATGTGGTGAATAACATTTATTGATTTCCGCATATTGAACCAGCCTTGCATCCCAGGGATGAATCCTACTTGATCATGGTGCACAATTTTTTTGATGTGTTTTTGAATCCGATTCACCAGAATTTTATTGAGGATTTTTGCATCTAGGTTCATTAGAGATATTGGTCTGTAGTTTTCTTTCTTTGAGGTGTCTTTGTCTGGTTTCGGAATCAGGGTGATGTTGGCCTCATAGAATGAATTTGGAAGAGCTCCCTCTTTTTCTATTTCCTGAAATAACTTGAAAAGTATTGGTATTAATTCTTCTTTAAAGGTTTTGTAAAACTCCGCTGTATACCCATCCGGTCCTGGGCTTTTCTTGGTTGGTAGTCTTTTGATTGCTTCTTCAATTTCATCCATTGATATTGGACTGTTCAAATTGTGTATATCCTCCTGACTCAGTCTGGGCAAATCATATGACTTAAGAAATTTATCGATGTCTTCACTATCTTCTATTTTATTGGAATATAGGTTTTCAAAATAATTTCTAATTGTCTTCTGTATTTCTGTAGCATCTGTTGTGATATTGCCTTTTTCATCCCGTATGTTAGTAATTTGAGTTCTCTCTCTTCTTCTCTTCGTTAGCATGGCTAAAGGTCTGTTGGTCTTATTTATTTTTTTGAAGAACCAACTTTTAGTTTTGTTAATTTTTTCAATAGTTTCTTTTGTTTCAATTTCATTGATTTCCGCTCTGATTTTAATTATTTCTTGCCTTCTGCTACATTTGCTGTTGTTTTGCTCTTCCTTTTCTAGGGCTTTGAGATGAAGTGTGAGCTCATTTATTTGTTGGTTTTTTATTTTTTTGAGGAATGACCACCAGGCGATGAATTTCCCTCTTAAAACTGCTTTCATTGTGTCCCATAGATTCCGATATGTTGTGTCTGTATTTTCATTTATCTCTAAGAATTTTTTGATTTCCTCCTTTATGTCTTCTGTAACCCATTGATCATTCAGTAACATATTGTTCCTTTTCCATGTGATGTAGGATTTTTCCTTCCTTATTTTATCATTGATTTCCAGTTTCATTCCATTATGATCAGATAAAATGCATGGTATTATCTCCACCCCTTTATATTTACTGAGGGTTGCCCTATGGCATAATATATGGTCTACTTTTGAGAAGGATCCATGTGCTGCTGAGAAAAAAGTATATCCATTTGATGATGGTTGATATATTCTATATATGTCAGTTAAGTCTAGGTTATTGATTGTGGTATTGAGTTCTATAGTTTCTTTATTCAACTTTTGTTTGGAGGATCTGTCCAATGGTGAGAGAGGTGTGTTGAAGTCACCCATAATTATTGTGTTGTGGTCTATTTGATTCTTGAACTTGAGGAGAATTTGTTTTATGAATGTCGCAGCACCATTATTTGGTGCATAAATATTGATAATTGTTATGTCTTGTTGGTGAATGGTTCCTTTTAACAGTATATAATGTCCTCCCTTATCCCTTTTGATTAACTTAGTCTTGAAGTTGATTTTATTCGATATGAGGATGGCCACCCCTGCTTGCTTACGAGGACCGTGTGCGTGGTATATTTTTTCCCATCCTTTCACCTTCAGCCTGTGTATGTCTTTTCCAATCAGATGTGTCTCCTGGAGGCAGCATATTGTTGGATTTGTTTTTTTAATCCATGATACCAGCCTATGTCGCTTTATTGGAGAGTTTAAGCCATTAACATTCAGAGTTACTATTGATATATGGTTTGTACTTCCAGCCATGTTTGATTATTTATCCTTTTTAAAAAAAATTTAGTTTGTTTTTCCATGATTATCTTTCCCCTCACCCTCTGTCTTTTCCGAGGCACTTCCCACTGATAGCTTTGGTTATTGTTTTTCATTTCTTCCTCGTGTAGTGTTTTGCTCAAAATGCTTTGCAATGCTGGTTTTCTGGCTGCAAATTCTTTTAACTTTTGTTTATCATGAAAGATTTTTATTTCATTGTCATACCTGAAGCTTAATTTTGCTGGGTACAGAATTCTTGGTTGGTATCCATTGTCTTTCAGTGTTTGAAATACGTTGTTCCAGGATCTTCTCGCTTTCAGCGTCTGTGATGAAAAATCCGTTGTTAACCTTATTGGTTTACCCCTGAATGTAATCTGCCTCCTTTCTCTTGTAGCTTTTAATATTTTCTCTTTGTTCTGTATATTGGATATCTTTATAACAATGTGTCTTGGCATTGGTCTACTGTGATTTTGTGTGCTCGGTGTCCTGTATGCATCTTCAATTTGTATATCTGTTTCCTTTTTTATTTCTGGAAAGTTTTCTGTAATTATTTCATTCAGCAGGTTACTCATTCCCTTGGTTTGAATCTCTGTACCTTCTTCTATCCCGATGACTCATACGTTTGGTTTTTTTATGTTATCCCATAACTCTTGGATGTTTTTCTCATGATTTTTTACCAGCCTTTCTGAGTTGGCTAGACTCTTTTCAAGATGATATATTTTGTCTTCATTATCTGACGTTCTGGCTTCTACTTGCTCCACTCTGTTAGTGATACTCTCAATTGAGTTTTTAATTTGGTTTATCGTTTCCTTCATTTCTAGAATTATTGTTTGATTATTTTTTATAATCTCTATCTCCTGATAAAGATGCTTAACTTCTTCTTTTATCTGTTTATGTAATTCATTCTCAATGTGTTCTTTCGCTGCTTGAATTTGCTGTCTTGTATCCTCTTTAAGGTTCCATTCCATCTGTCTAAGGTGTTCCTTGAGTTCTTTATATGACCATTTTTCTGATGACTCTAGGTCCTCCTGAATATTTAGGCTGTCCTGCATTGTTTGTACTCCTTTTCTTCCTTGCTTTTTCAAGTTGCTCATGTTACTTCTTGTTCTGTTTGACTGCTGAGTTACTGTTTACTCCTATAAATTTATTTGATGCTTGGGAGGAAAGGTATTAGAAGGGAAGGGAAGAAGTCACTAAAGAGAATAAGAGTAAGCAGTTAGAATTCAAGGAAGGGGGAATAAGAAAATTGAAAAGAAATGAAAAAACAAAAGAAGAAAAAATAATAGGAAATAAAAAAAGAAAAAAAATTTTAAAAAAATTTAAAAAAAATAATTAAAAAAATTAACATTAAAATTAGGAGAAAAAAAATTTTAAAAAAATTTAAAAAACAACAAGAAAGAAAAATGAAAATGAAAGAAAAAACCCAAATCAAAAAAAAGAGAAAAAAAAAAACTAATAAATGCAGTCTTAGAATTTGATTAAGTTCTCTTCCAGTAGGTGGCGCTGTGCCCACCAGGCCAAGTTTCTCCTGTCAATACGCAGGAACCAATCACTGTGCAGAAGCTCTTCCTCCCAGACTGGGCGAGTCTCCAATCCTGAGTGCCTAGGGCCTCCTCTTGTGTCTAGTCACTTCCCCACTTTTCCTCTAGCCAGGCCCCTCTCATGGGTGCCGCTCACCACAATACTGGCTACACGCCAGGTCTGCTGCTCCCGGGAGCCCTGTTTTCATGGACGACTGGGCACACTCTCACTGTTTGCCATTCCCTCAGACCCTAAGTTTGTAGAACTTGGGGCTGAGAATCCTCAGCGAATTTTACTTGCCCTCCGGTAGCCATGCCCCCAGTAGCTGGTGCAAGAGACCTCAGTTGTCAGCACTGGTGAGAGCAGTAGCCAGGAGTTCCGAGCCACGGGTCCCGCGCCACGTCTGATTCCCTCGGTCTGGCTATCGTGCTCATGGGAGAGCTGGGAGGGGCCCTTAAGGTTTCCCCGATGTGTGGAGAGGGAAGGCTAGGGAATTACACACCTGTAGCCGCAGGTTTCAATGAAGTTATCTCCTCCGCCGCAGTCTGGTGACGTCAGTTCTCTGCCATGGTGGTATCTCTTGCAAATGGCGACAGTTCGTTTCCCTTTGCCGGGTGACCAATGCAACGGGTGGGTCCTTACTGTCTCTCCCAAGCCCCGTTTCAAACCTGTGGCCACTACCTATGGAGGCTCGGTTGGCATTTACCTCTGTAGGAACAGAAGGGCCGACCAGTTGTTTCAGCCGGATGGATTAGTGCTGAGTCACAGCTGTTTGTCTGCGGGAAGCAGGGGAACGGGAGCTTGAATTCATCCGATCCGGGCTCAGTGTGTGTTCTGAGAGGCCCAGACTGATCGCCCCAGATCCACGTCAGTTCAGCATTGCCTAGTGATCCTGAGCAAACAGAATTTAGATTGTTTACGACTCCCTATGCCCACACAGCTGAAGAGGTCAGAGACTTGATCTCTCTGCGCCCGCCGCCATGTTGGAATCCTCCATGAGCTGTATCTGTTAAACCAAAACTGTTTGAGACCAAGGGATCTCTGAGAGTGTTATAGTTTGGTTCTGGAATGTTCCCTAAAGGCTCAAGTGTTGAAGGTTT
Organism: Spermophilus citellus; assembly: GCF_964194105.1. Lineage (NCBI taxonomy): Eukaryota > Metazoa > Chordata > Mammalia > Rodentia > Sciuridae > Spermophilus > Spermophilus citellus. Next base: position 25,017,723 of record NC_138199.1, on the reverse strand, counting down.
GGTCTCCAGTGCAGCAAAGTTTAGAGTGGGGCTTTGGGCAGTGACTGAATCATGAGGGCTCTCACCTCATCAATGGATTGATCCATGGAAGAACTCAGTGTTGAATGGAGTGCTGGGAGGTGGTAGAAACAGGAAGTGTGACCTAGTTGAAGGGAGTGGGTCCTTGGGAGTTATGCCTCTGGGGACTATATCCTGTCCCTGGCTCCTTCCATTCTCTCTCTCTCTCTCTCTCTCTCTCTCTCTCTCTCTCTCTCTCTCTCCTCAGCCACCATGAATTGATCAGCTATGCCCCACCACACCCTCTCTATCACCATGTCACCATACCCTCTCCATAATGATGTTCTGCCTTCCCACAGGCCCATAATGATGGAGACAACCAATCATGGACTGAAAACTCTGAAACTGAGCCAAAATAAATCTTTCCTTCTTTAAGTTGTTTTTCTCAGGTATTTGGTCATAGTGATGAAAAGTCAGCTAATCCAGGGGGTTTATTGAGCCATAAACCAGGTCTGGGACAATTCCTGCAATGACCAGCAGCGGGGTTAAGTGGTAATTAGAAAACTGTCCACTGGAACCAGAGCTAAAAACAATTTCATAATGAAAATTTGGGAAAGCAAGTACAAGGCATTTATATCTGAATCTACATTGGCTATAGATGAGAGGGGCAGGATAACAGGAAGCAGGAAAAGGTTGGAAGAGGAGCCATGGTTTCTGGATTGGTTGAGATTGTAAGCAGGATGAGGTAGCACTCAGAGAGTCATCAATCTGGGATTCTGAAGTCAGGGTTTTAAGATCCGTTCAGGAGTGTGGAATAAGCTCACTCCATTCTCTGAATAATTTTCCTTAAGTCTTTCCCTCCTCCTTCCTCTGGCTCTTGTAATTAAATGGAAGACTTCCCAGAATTTTTCCGTTATTGTATTTTACACAGTAGCATTTCTAGGCTAAACAGAAATCAAACAGAAATTTTCACTGAACTTCTCTTCCAAATGCTCTTGCACTTAATGGAATTCCAGAGTAATGGATTCCGAATCTTACTGTGGGATGCAACCTGTATGTAGTGATTAGGAGGTTGGCTCTGGAATTGGGGTGGGTTTGACACTCACTTTTCAGCACATTCTACACGACTTCAGGCAGGTTAGCCTTGCAAAAACTTCAGTCTCCTTATCTCTAAAAGAGGGGTGATGGTAGTCTCTACTTTCTAGAGCTGCTGTGGGGATTACATAGAACTGTGTGAATTAACACATAGCATGTACCTGCTCAATAGGAGATCACTTTAATTACCTGTCTGACCCGGGCTAGTGAGGGAAAGGGAGGAATTGAATTCTTCCCATTTTATTGTTTATGTAGAAGAGCAATCTCTGGGCTCTGAATCAGGAAAGTACAGTATTGGTTCTGCCACTGGTAGACTGTGTGGCTCTGGGCAAGTTACCTTCCTGTCCTTCTTCAAGTTTATTTTTCCATTTATTAAACAAGATAAAAACCAACATTCATTAAATACCCATGGGCCAGGGTTGTGTATTGTATCATGTGCATTAATTTATTCTTCTATTAATATATTCCTCTCTATACAGAACAGCTGTCTAGGAGGTTAAACATTCACCCCAAGGATGCAGGTAGGTGGCAGGCCAGAACTCAAAGCCAGGCTGCCTTGGTTCTCAAGGCCAGATGCTTCAGGCCACTGCAGCCCTTCACATCCATGCTCAGCCTCCCAGACCTGTGTCCCAAGACCGACATCTGAAGGACCTCAGAGATAACAGCATTTCTCAGCTCCTCCCATTTTATAAATAGTGAAAACTAAGGCCGAAACAGAGTAAGAAACTTAATTCAAGTTCACACAGATGGCCCAAACGGTCTGCAAATCTAGGCCTTAGGCTTCATCTAGCCCAGAAAATCAAAGGTCCATCCCTGAGTCTTTTCAAAAGCAAAAATCCGCCCTTATATTGTCAGTTGGTCAGCAGATAATGATTTACGCTCTAGTTTGATCAAATCCCTACTTTCCATACATATTTGTGGTTTCAGTCAGTTCAGGCTGATATCAAAAGATACCACAGAGTTGAGTAGCTTGTGAACAGCAGGAATTTATTTTTCCCAGTTATGGAGGCTTGGTGGTCTTAATTAGCATACCAGCATGGTTGGGTTCTGGTGAGGGCTGTCTACTAGGTTGCAGACTGATAACTTCTCTTTGTATCCTCACATCATACTAAGAGAGTGAAGAGGCTTTTTGGGGCCTCTTTTATAACGTCACTAATCCCATTCATGAGGGCCCCACCCTGGTGACCTAATTATTTTCCAAAGACCCCACCTCCAAATATCATCACCTTGGGGATTACATTTTATAATACATAATTTTTGGAGGGTATACAAATGTTCAGTCCATTACAACTTGGATATGCTGGGAAATTGACCCCAGTCACTTTGTCACCAGAGCTGCTTCAGCTATAAGCCAACAACCCAAGGAGATCCTAGAAAGTCAGTATGTGTCTCTTGCTTCTAAGGCTAGGACCAGGAACACATTGGAGCAGTCCTATGTATTTCTTCAAAAAACAAAACAAAACAAAACAAAACAAAACAGGTGCTCTTTGCAGACCCTTAGCCCTGTGAGCCATGTGGGAATCTGTCCCTCCAACTTCTTGCTTTTTATTGGAGAACAAGGACAAGTATAAAAAAAGAAGCTGTTAGCCCTCTCCTCGGTCTATATCCAAATGACTTAAAAACAGCATACTACAGGGACACAGCCACATCAATGCTTATAGCCGAACAATTCACAATAGCTAAACTGTGGAACCAACCTAGATGCCCTTCAGTAGATAAATGGATAAATAAAATGAGGTATATATACACAATGGAATATTATTCAGCATTAAAAGAGAATAAAATCATGGCATTTGCAGGTAGATAAATGGATGGAACTGGAGATTATAATGCTAAGTGAAGTTAGTCAATCCCAAAAAACCAAATGCCAAATGTTTTCTCTGATTTAAGGATGCTGATTCATAATGTGGCTGGTGGTGGTGGTGGGGAGCATGGGAGGATTAGATGAACTCTAGGTAGTCAAAGGGGAAGGAAAGGAAGGGAGGGTCATAAGGGTAGGAAAGATGGTGGAATGAGATGGACATCATTACCCTAAGTATATGTATGAAGACACGAATGGTGTGACTCTACTTTCAACCAGAGATATGAAAAATTGTGCTTTATATGTGCAATATGAATCGTAATACATTCTGCTGTCATATATAACAAATTAAAATAAAATTAATGTTTTCATAAAATAAAAAAAGAAGCTGTTATTCAGGAACACAGAGGTCATAAGTCAGTTAGCTGACTTTATTTACCCCTGGGCCTTTGAAGATGGCAATTAAAAAAAAAGGGGGATGATATTTGCTTTAATATTTTAAATATTGTTTAAATACGTGGCAACCTCCTTCACTATGACTCTCCTGCTGTTGAGCCTGGTTCAGTTCCTCTGGGGAGCCAGACTGATTTTCCCTAGTTCTCTGTGTGGTCAGGGGATCTCTGAGGATCCCCGAGTTCCTCCTTTCAAGGGATCCGTGAGATTAAAACTGTTTTAACAATTGTATCAAGACATTACATGCCTTTTTTACTCCCATTTTATCTGGAGTTTTCTGGAGGTGACATGGTATGTGATATCTCAGCAGACTGAAGGCGGAAGCATGGAGAGAATCCAGGGGTCTACAATTCCGCCAGACATGGCAGATTTGCAAAGCTGTGAGATGAACCTTCTCCTTTTTTGGAGAGAATTTTCATAGAACTTGAACACCTGTTCATGTAAGAGTTTACCTATATGTAGATTCCATGTTTGGGATGAAAAGAATCATCCATAGTACAAAGAAATCACACCCATCGAACCATCTGCCAGGTGGTCAGGATTCCAGCGGAAGCCCCTCTCTGACCCCAGGCAAATCACCTCCTTTGGGCCACTGAGTAAGAGATTGCTTCCTTGGCCCCTTTAGCTTTTAGCTTTTTATGATAATTTAAGGTGTCTTTCCCCATCAGACTCAGGAGCTTCCTCCTGAATGCTCGTGAAACGGTGACCGTGTCTACCAAACAGCATTGCAGGAGAATGAACCAGATGATCGTGACCATGAAAGTGCTTTGAGAATTAAAAAGCACTAGTTTGGGGCTGGGGATGTGGCTCAAGCGGTAGCGCACTTGCCCGCATGCGCGGGGCGCTGGGTTAGATCCTCAGCACCACATAAAAATAAAATAATGATGATGTGTCCACCGAAAACTAAAAAATAAATATTAAAAAAATTCTCTCTCTCTTAAAAAAAAGCACTGGTTAAATACAAATTGTAACAAAAGGTTAAAAAGCATAAATATGGACACGCAGCACACAAAGGCAAGACAACAAGTCTGAAACTAGTCACTTATTAAAAATATTCTGGAATTTTATTTATTTATATACACTGAAAAAGAGAATAACAGGCAACTATGTGCACAAAAAAATCTTAAAGGACCAGAAGTAAAACATGTCTATGGTATGGACTCAGGAATTTAAAATTACTCATCATTTTAGATACACTAGACTTTTTCCTAATGATAAAAAATAAAAAATGGTCTTTGTAGAAAAATTCAGAAATATAAACATAAAAAGGAGAATAAAAGCCACCTATAATTCTATCCCCTCAGAAATAACTCCTAACATTTTTGGGTTAAAAAAAAACCCTTAGATTTGTTTTATATGATTGATATCTTACTAAATATGGAGGTCTGTGTTCTGCTTTCTTCACTTAGCATGGCATTGAGAACACCTCCCCTAGGACATTACAGATTCTTCCTAAACACGAGTGCAATGGCTGCTTCTGTTTCAGCCCCACATTGAGGACTGAGCTTCCGCAGCAGGCTGGGCCTGAATAGAAAACTAAAGACATAGCAAAGCCAAGGCAGGAGAACTGAGTCCACAAGACTGAAAAAATCAGGGCCTGAGTTCCTCCTCCCAGGGGGAGGGAGTTCCAGCTCTGAACAGGCTCCTTCTGAAAGTGGGGGATTCTCCTGCTTCGTCCTAGGACAGGCTGGCGGATTTCCATTTAGGTGAGGTCAGTCCCTGACCATGTCAATGTCAGGAGGCTCTGACATGAAGGATCTAGTTCTAAACTGGCAACGTGGGTCATAGATTCTTTTTTGCTTACTGGCTGGTCACACACCTTTTTAGGAGCACTGGTAGCGTCTCCTAGTAAGAAGCTACTTCTGGTGACTTTCGTGTGTGTGTGTGTGTGTGTGTGTGTGTGTGTGTGTGTGTGTTTCCCCCTCTGTGGCTAAATGAGGGTGTCAAAAAGCAAAAAAAAAAAAAAAAAAAAACCCAAAATAATAAAAGAGAAATTACTCCTGGATAGTTGGTAAAGATAGCACTTTAAAGTCACCTAGGGCCTTCACATCCCCAGCAGTCCCAGCCTTTGCTGGGCTGTTCATGATGGTGTGGGATTGGCAAAAAAGGAGAGGAAAGAAGGTTGGAGGTGGGGGTGCCACACGCGTAGTTCTCTGAGAACTGGATTTTCAAGTTCAAAGTGCTCCTAGCTTTCTTCTTCCAGAGAGTGCTCTTCACATCATGGGATAAGCGATGACAAAATAGTTTAGCTCTGAATCGATCAGCTTTCTGTACTTCCTGTAAATTTCCCGGAGGGTCCTGTCTTCTTCATTTGTCTCGTATCTGTTTGTATAAATTCTCACCTGGACCAACAGAGAAATGCACCCCCCCCCATACACAGTGACCACATCATTCAGGACCTAACAATCCAAAGGATCTGTCAGAATTAGGAAAAGTAGCTACAGTCATCCCTTGGTATCTATAAGGGATTGTTTCCAGGACTCCCCCCTGTTCAGATACCAAATCCATGGATGCTCAAGTCCCTTTTATAAAATGGCATAGTATTTGAATATAACCTATGTGCATCCTCCTGTATACTTTAAATCATCTGGAGATGACTTATAATACCTAAGTCAACATAAATGTTATGTAAATAGTTGTTATACTGCCTTGTTTAGGGAATAGCAATAAGAAGAGTCTGTATATCTTCAGTACAGACCCAGTATTTTTCCCCAAATATTTTCTATCTTTAGTCAGTTGAATGCACAGATGTGGAACCCATGGATACTGAGGCCTGAGTGTACTACGGAAGACAGCTCCAAATTCCTCTCTGTGAAACTGTTCGATTCAGGTGCGATGACTGCCCCCTGCCCAGCCCTCACTTCATCTCTGACCTGCATCTCAGAGCAGAATCACCATGTCCAGACACCAAGGGTGTCCAGACGACCAGAGAACCAATTGGGGGCTCTTACCTTGAGGGTGCGCAGGGCACACTGCCCCTCCTCTTGGCTCTTCAGAATTCGCTCTACAAATCTAACATCGAGGAAAGCCCAGATTTTAAAGTAAAACAGCTTCCTGCAGTTTAGAATGAGAAGGTGCAGCTCTTCATCCAGTGACTCATGGTTGTTGTTGAACTCAAAAGTTAATTTCTGGAAAAGTACCAAAGAGGGGAGTGTGTGGGCAGGGTTGCTGGGACTGGCTGGGTCATTCTACCTTATCTGCAAGGCCCAGCTTTGGGCCTGATGATAGCTGGAGTGGTTTGCAAGCTTTTTAGATAAGGGACACTAGACATTTAGTTCTCAAAGGAAGAGATTTGAGAATAAGTGTGATTGCATGCAAATTTGAAAAACTTGGAAGGTGGAGGCAAGTGCATTTGGAATCCAGAGACCAAAGTGCTGACCTCAGCCCTGGGATGGACTGGCTGGGTGACAATGGGCAGGCTGCCAAACTTCAGGTTTTTCTGTAGCTCTGAGAAATCATAGCCTCAGGGTTATGCGGACATCAAATGAGCTATTAGCATCTTCATCCATGTTCATAATGTTATTTATAGTTATTCATGTCAATTGTTAGAACCACTGGGAGGCCCTTAGGAGGCTCAAAAATGATTCTGGTTTTATATATGGGGGAAAATGCAAGATTAGAGAATAACCCAGAACCTCCAAGCTCTTCAGTGGACTAAATTGAATTTAGCTTTTAGGTTAGTTTGGTTCTCTCCCAACCCATCTTTCCAAGTAGCAGGCACTTTTGTAATCAGATAGGTCCCTGCATAGCACCGACCACAGGAGCCACAGGGACTCTGTGTTCTGCTGTGGCCTGGTAGGAAGGTGGAAAAGGCTGACCACCTGTCACTTGGAAGGCTCCTCCTAACTCTGACTTCACAGCTCTGAGCTAAGGATATAGAGGATTTTCTTGGTTAACAACCAACCAGAAAATTCCTGTATTTCAGGAAAAGCTCAAACCAGCTACAGTCATCCCTTGGTATGTATAAGGGATTGCTTCCAGGACTCCCCCTGTTCAGATACCAAAATCCATGGATGCTCAAGTCCCTTTTATAAAATGGCATAGTATTTGAATATAACCTATGTGCATCCTCCTGTATACTTTAAATCACCTGGAGATGACTTATAATACCTAAGAACAACGTAAATGTTATGTAAATAGTTGTTATTCTGCATTGTTTAGGGAATAGCAATAAGAAAAGAGTCTGTGATGAGCAGCAGTTTTTGTCATCTGCTGTGGTATTGGGGACACAGGGGAAGTTGGTCTGGCAAACATTTCCTAGACCCTCAATTTGAGATGTGTGGGAGCTGAGCTAAGAGCGGGCAGGGGGGCTTTCCTCTGGGAAAGCCAGTCCCTGAGTGACAGTCGCTCTTCTCAAGCCTTCCCGAGTCTTACTTCCCACTCACCTGCAGAGTGTGCCGGAAGGTGGGGAGGAGGTCCTTCAGGGTGGGCCGCATGGACCAGTCTGGATCACTGAAATAGCAGCTTCTCAGACTGATGCTCCTGACTGGGATCTCCTGCAGGAGGATCCGGGCCAAGCGCTCGTACTTCATGACCCGCTCAAAGAAGAAGTTCACCTTCAGGTTGTTGGCCTGTCTGGCCAGCTTGGCCCAGGACATGCCCCAGACAACTTGGCCATGGGGATCGTGAATATGGCATTTGATGTTCATGGTCCAGAGGGTGCTGGCATTGTTCTCACCCAAGTTCTCGAGCAGCTCATCGGAGATACAGTTGTAGTTGAGAGTCAGTGACACTAGGTTGTGGAACGTGGCCATGGTCTTGTTGAACTGGGGGCTGCTATAGACGGCCAGGTGATGGCTGAAGTAATCCTCAATGTTGAGTTCCGAGGCCATGCTCTCGTTCCGTAGGTAGCTCAGGGAGTTGAGGACATGGCAGCCTTGCTCCACTGTGAGCCTGGCCCCTTTCAGGCTGAGGTAGTCCAGGTGTTTGCCCATTTTCTTTAGGAAGAAGCTCAGGCTCTTGATGAGAGAGCTCCTGATGCTGTTCCTCCAGACCAGACGGTCCAGTTCCAAGTGCTGAATGGAAAGAGACTTCAGGCGGTTGTTACTCTTGCCCAGGCACGAGAGAAGACCTCGCATGGTGACCTGAAACTTCTTAGTCAAGACAGCATTGTAAGGATTCAGGAATTTGATCTCCAGGTGTTCCAGGTAACGGCCAAATTTCTTAACATACCAAAGAGCTGACTCAAATTCGGATGCATGTACCCGGGAAGGTCTCCCGCTGAAGGTGATGGTCCTGTATCGCCAGAGGTCAGCTGAATACATCATCTGGTTCCACTTCCTGCAGACCAGGGCTGCCCTGGACCTGTCCCTGTCTCCCAGCCACCAGAAGACACGTCGCAGGCATACATCGGGCAGGGTGGCCCAGCAACTCTGGTCTTGGGGCTGGATGGGTTCACTTTCTTCATCCATCAAAGAACTCAGATGTGTTGTGCAGCTGCGTGGTAAGCAGGGCTTCCAAAAATGAGGAAAGACAAGCAATTGTTTTCTGTGGGGAGTACAAAGGAAGAGCCATTACCTGCCCAGCAGAAGTTAAACTCAGTTGAACCAACTTTCTCTGTGGTCCTCTGTGTGCTATATTAGGCACGGTACCAGCTGAGGGGGGTTCAGGTTCACCTCATGACACAACCCACACCTGTAAGGATTGCACAGTCTATCCAGGGACAAGGATCGGTCCTCAATTTCACCACAATGCAAGAAGTGAAAAGGTGCAGGCATAGTCACGGTAGACCAAGAGTCTACCATTTATTCTCTCTGGTCAGGGAGGAAGTAGAGAGGGCTGCTCAGAGGAAGTGACATAGGTGACGTGGTTTTGAAGGTCAGATCTGCAAGGCAGACCCACTTGGCCTGGTGGTGGTGGTGGAAGTACTGATACATTCCAGGCAGAGGGGACAATGAATATGTGAGAGGCCACAGGGCTGCGAATGCATAGGATGTGTTCACCTTCAGGGAAGTAAAATATTGGACATGTGGCAGAGGTGCTAGATCCAGTAGGACCTGCAGGAGGTCCTGCATGGAGGGGGCTTAAAGACTTGTGTCCAAGAGGCCAGGATTCCTGCTGTTCCTTCTCCCTGAGTGTTTGGAATTCTGACCTGGTCTGCCTGCTTCTCTGGATGCGAGCCTCTGTGTGCTCCGAGCTGCATTACTGATGTACATTCAAGAGGTAGAGCAGCAGAACAGCGGTAGAGAACCTCAGCTAAGGTCAGGGAGCGCTATGGAGAGGAAGGGTCATCTGTGTGGAGGTGATGTGGTCAGTCTCGGTGTATAATGGACACACTGGGGGAGTAGAGGAAGGATGGTCATGGGAAATCCAGGCACTGCGGTGGAAACTGGGTCTGTGAAGGCCTTAGAGGATATGATTTGACAACTGGTGTTTCTGATTTGGCCGTTGGATTGCAGGTGGTGTCACCAGCCAACCTTGGGAGTCCCGCTGAACAGGACCCATGGGGGTCTCCCTGCCCTGCCTGATACAAGGAATCTGCTGAAGTTTTCACAAGTTTTTTTTCTTTCAAAGTTTCTCCTGCTCAAAACTTCCTTTATTTTCCTTGCTTCTCCCAACCCCCTACCTCTGTATATCCAGGTTCAAGCTTTTATTGGCTACTCTATCAAGGAAGCCCAAGATTGTTGGTCCCAGCTCATAAAATCATAGCACTGGAAATAGACCCGAGAATTGGTTTCAGGTGCATGCTGGAGCCCAGAGAGGTAAAGGATCTTGCCTGAGTTCACATAACAAGTGAGAAACAGGACCCCAGAATGAGAACCTGGGCTTTCTGACTCTTTTCTCTTGAACTTTTTTTCTTACCTCTATTTTTTGGGGCCTCAAATGCAAAGGGGAAAATTATATTTTTCTCAATGTGGGATAGACATTGTTTGTGTGCACGAGACACCACTTTGGTTTTACTTATTCATTTATTCCCTTTAGCTCTTTATCTCATTCCATTGCTCTCTCCTGTACACGGTAGACAACTATTCCAGTATGTTTGATGTGCCCCTTTTTGTCTGTGTGTTTGCCAGATGTGTGTTTAATGTCTGTAAAATTCCTTCCGTGGCTCTGTGTATATTTCACCCATTGCATCCTGCTGAACAGGACCCACGGTGGTCTACCTGTCTTTGTCCCATCCTCTGTTTCCAGTGATGGGCCCAGGTCTCCTCCTGCTCCCATCAACACCACAGACAATGAGCATCCTCCAGCAAGTGCTATGTGGGCCTTCCTGGTGACCTTCTCTTTTATTATTCCTCCTCCATCAAGTTCCCTTCCTACCCACTGAGCAGTTTGGCCTCTGCCTGCAGCAGGCCCTCCCACATTCAGATCTGGACAGACTTCTGAGAAGGATTTAACAGTAGCCTACTGTCACCCATGACCCCAGGCTCTAGCCGGTTCCCAGAGTCCCTGCCTGCATGTCCAGCGTGCTCCCTTCTCTGTTCCTTCTTACCAGTGTGCATCACTGAGTATGATCTATGTCCTTGTCTTTCTCTCCTAAGGGATCCACACTGCTTGGGACTAGGGCCATCCCCAGTCTTCTATCGAGTAAGTACTTAAACATTTAACAAATGAAAAATTTGGGATGTCTCTTCAATCACTTGTAAGCTACTCAAGGCTGGGAAACCTCTGCAGGCCATACTACGGATCAAGACATTGAAAAGGTGTGCCCCCAAATCTAAACCAATTCAAAAGCCAAACTGAAGGGGTGGAGGTGTCATTCAGGGGTACAGTACTTGCCTTGCATGTGTGAAGCCCTAAGTTGCATCTCTAACACTGCAAAATCAAACAAACAAAAACAAAACAAAGCTAGCTCTCTCTCCTCCTCAAAGTCAAAAGTGGGAAGAACCATAGATATTTAAACAGTTGGGGTGTGGGTAGAAGAATATGTTTGGTGGAACTGGAGAGGTATTTTTGAGGAACCCCCAATCAAATATGATGACTGAGAGAACCCTAGACCCTCATCACAAGTGAGAAGCAGTGTAGCTTCGTGGGTTGGGCTCTGGCCTGTTGATTCCTTCTGTGTTACCTTAATTTCTTTGTGCCTCAGTCTCTGCATCTGTAAATAGGGTAATGGTACCTTTCTCCTAGTGTTGGGAATATTATATGAGCTGAGTTAGGGAAAGTGACAGAAGAGAGCTTAGAACATTGGAAACCCTACCCAAATGTTGGCTGCCATTAGGAAGTAGGACGGGACCAAGATACTTCTGCCCCATCCTCTTCAGAAAGAGATGAATCCATCCACTTTACAAATGGAGAAATAGAAGGTAAGACCTTGGATTCCAACCCAAGCTGGGACTCCAAGCTGGGCTCCGTCTACCATATCACACAGCCAGTCTGGAAACCTAAGGATGTCCTATCCATCGGGCGATGCAGGGTGGCTGGGGAAACTCCCAAGGACGTCCAGGAGGAGGCGGGCGAGGAAGGCAGCCCGCCCCTCGCGCTCCAGACCTCTGGGCGTCCCTCCGCCACCCCGTCTGCGCCTCCCGGAGGGACTTGGCAGCCTGCAACCCGCGCCCCCTCGCTAGTTACCCACTCGTTGCGCCCCGCTCCGGCTGTGCCCGGTTTGGGCTGCAGGGATGGCGAGTGCCTGCCTGCTTTACCCACGCCGCTGCTGCTCGGACGCCAACTCTGAGCACCCGGAGTCCGCACCCTGCCATCGCCCAGGTAAATAAATGTCCATCTCCGCGTCGCCTTTGTGACGCCCCGCCCGCCCGCACGGCTCTGCTCAGCACCACAGGTCTCAGGGGCTCACTCTTGGAGTCGCCAAGTCAGTTGATGGTGTGTACAGGGCATCGAGCAACCCTCGCTGACTGCCCAGGAGAGGACCCTACCGGCGCTGGGAGGCAGGAGGCTCGCTTGGCACTCGGGGTGAACATGGCCATGCACTCTACCCTTCCGTGCAAGGAAGAGGTTCTGTTGGGAAATTGGGGCGCAGTCCACAACCTGTCGGTCCTGACCTAGCCTCTGGGTCCCTCCAAGCCTCTGGAGACCCAGCTTTTGCGCCTCTCTTTAGGAAGTCGCTGTTGCAGGCTTTACCCTGGGGCTCCCCTTTCTTCTCTTTGGACAAGCCCCCCCCAAGAAAGGCCTGAAGCAAATCTGAACATTTGCTAGAGAGCCGCCCCACCTTTTCAATCCCTCCCGCCTCCTCCTATCCAGGATGTGATTTTCCTAACCACCCACCTTCCTTGGCCCTTCCCTACTCCACCCAGGGAGCTGGTGCCCAAAGAGACCTCCCCAATGTCCAATGACCCCCCTCCCCCAAGAAAATTGAGTGTACTGTTTGTCCCCAGGTAGGCTGCATCTCCAGACCCCCCTCCTTCCCTACCCAAAGTCTTCAAAGCTGCCCCTTTGTCACTTGACCCTTGAGCCTCATTTCTCCCTCTACTGCTTTCTTCCTCTTTTTTTCTCCCCTCTCCCCCTTCCTGCTCATCCTGCTGTCCTGGCTCCTGCCATCTCTTGCCCTGGAAAACCAGCAAGAAATTCCAAAGAAGGTGAACAAGAAGGTTCCAGGAAGGACATTTTTATTCTTCAGGGCAAAGCTGAGGTCTCTTAGACATGCCAGCTGTTGAGTCCAGATGACTAATCAGAATGCTCAGCCAGAAGAACTGGAATCCTTTTTCTTCCTGGTCATTTGTATCCCTTGGGTAAACCTATGTCTCTGTTCAAAAGAAGAAATATGGTTAACGTGCAAAGCTTTTCTTCTAAAGCCCAAAGAATAAAATTGATCTCTTTTCATAAATAGAGAGCACCGTGGAAAGTAAGCAGGAACACCGGCATAATAGGAAATCTAAATTCTTAGTACCTTTTCCAAATCTAGCTGGAGTTTCTCACTTGTTTTCCTTTCCATGAAGCTAACCGCAGGCATTTCTCCTAAAAAAAATGGATATAATAAAGTTGAATATGTTCCCAGTGGCAAGTGCTGGTTTCTGAAATGTCTCTGAATATTGCTGTCCCCTGTTCCTGAGCATGAGCTCCAAGATAAAGATGGGGTGGGATGGATAGAAGAGGCCCCACTGAGCCAGGAGAGGATTAGGAGATTCTAGGAGAGTATTAAAAGAGGCTGGTGATCATGGGGAAGGAGCAGAAGAGAGACTCTCCGGCCAAGGACTCCTGCGTAGCCATTGAAAACAATAAGCCACATTGTTTGACTCAAAGGGATTTTACTTGGGTATTGTTGGATCATAATATTAAGATGCAAGGAAATGTGTATAATAGTGCTCCAAATGTCCATGTTTGCATATGATTATATAACAAGATTATTCAATAGTTATATATAGGATGAATACCAGGTTAAATTTTAATTTCAGAGAAACCAAGAATCATTTCATGGGGGCATATGTGTAAGGGTCCAGCGGAGCGTCGGAGAAAGAGACCACACAAGAGACTGGCTCCATGCAATTGGCAAAAGGGGATTTATTGGGGATCCATTCCAGCGCGCTGGGGCTCCGTGCTCACTCAAGAAGGGAGAGCAGCCCAGAGCCCAGAGCAGAGGTCAAGCAGAGCTTAAGTACACTTTCTGGAGAGGGCGGTGGGCTTTGCATACATCAGAACAAATCATCATGAGGCGCGGGAAAATTGAACAATTCTGAGACATGATTAGTCCATTCATTGGCGGGAACAGTTTGGGCAGGGGTGATTGGTCACTTCTAAACGGGGTACACATTTAAACTGATTGGTTCTGGGGCCTATATGCTTACGTGCCATGCTACCTGGAGCCCTTAGCTATTAAACAACCAGGGAATCAATAGAGATATTTACTGGGCAGTTCCCGCATTGTCCTAACAACTTTACAGAGATTACAGGTTCCGGGGATAGCAGAGGAATTGTAACAATAGACTTTTACCTTTTAGCCCAGGCCTTGTAATCTAGAAGCTTTACAATGCCCTAGTCTTTTACACTTTAACTCAGACTTTTGCAGCTTAGAATCAGCTTAGAAATTTTACTTTTACATACGTATATTTAAAAATGCTTTGTTTCTATGAAATCCAAATTTGATTATCATCTGGGAATTTCATTTGCTCAATCTAGCAATCCTATTGTATAAGTATGGAGAGGGGTTGGGGATTTAGCTCAGTAGCAGAGTGCTCGCCTAGTGCAAAGCCCTGAGTTCGGTCCTCAGCCCTGAAGGAAAAGAAAAAAAAAAAGGAATGGAGAAAAGGGAAATAGCCCTAATAGCACCCCCAGCAAATATGAATTAGCTTATTTAAAAAAATCATATGCATATATCGATGACAAAGAAGTTAGAAGAAAAGATTTAGGTCTACCTTTGTGTAGAGAGTATGTGTCATATATTAAGTGGAAAAGGCAAATGATTATATAAAAATAATATGTGAATATAATGAATATATAAAACTAATATGTGGGGAAATCGAAGCAATTCAAGCCATGCACATGTTTGTCAGAGTTTGTGTGAGCAAAGAGATAAAGCTTTGAAAAAGGACACCCACAAGGCTGTTGAAATTGGTATCTCAGGGCATAGGAGTGGGGAAGGGTAAGAGTGGGGAATGATTAATTACCTTTAATTCCATACTCTTTAATATGGTATTATGTCAGCTAGTTTCAACAAAAATTTAGTACTTTGTATTTTAAACAATATCAAACAAACAAACCAGTCCAGAGCTTAAGAACATAAATTTTAGAGCTATATATGTGAGGATTATGGACTGGGTTCTGGCACTCTCTAATTGCACAATCCTGGGAAAGGTAGTCTACCTTTCTGTTCAGTTTCCTCACCTGTAAAATGAAGATAAAATACCTGTTTATTGTTTACAATGAAGATTAACTCAGCCACACGACCAGCACGCTAGCTTCATAATAGAGGTTTGAAGCATAGAAATTAACTAGTGAGTTTAAATTAAAGAGACATGACTCTCAGCTACCTTTTTTGCCCAGCTCAGAGATGGCTCCTCCTAGCTCCTGCCTCCAGCCACCTAATGCGGTAGCGAGGTTAACACGAGAGGCCATCGAGAGAGAGGGAACACGCCAGGGAGTGAGCTTTTATTGGGGAACAAAAAACTAAAGGGAAAATTCCATCCAAGGAAGGTTGAGGGGGACAGCATTCCAAGGTCAGGGTCAGTGATTGGTCTTCAGGTCAGTGGTCAGGCACACCCCCACAGGACAAGCCCTTGCACCTGAGACAGGGTGGGGAAGGCTCTGACAAAGCTTGCCTGAGTGCCTCTCACCCAGCCAGGGAGGTAACTCAAATCACTGAGTGAGAATGGCTTCCCACAATTAACCATTATTCAAGAGCTCAGCATTGTAACTTGCATACAATTGTTAACTACCTCTAATACCAACTCACAACAAAATGAACTAGGATATCTAAACAAAACAAAACAAAACATAATATTGAGGGAGATGGCTGCAAATCCTGATCTGCTTAAAGTAATTTTTTTTTTTTTTGGTGGGGAGAGAACTGGAGCTTGAACTTGGGGCACTCAACCACTGAGCTACATCCCCAGTCCTATTTTTAATATTTTATTTACAAACAGGGTCTCACTGAGTTGCCTAGCACCTCACTTTTGCTGAGGATGGTTTTGAACTCTTGATTCTGCTGCCTCAGCCTCCTGAGCTGCTGGGATTTCAGGCGTGCATCACCACGGCTGGCTTAAAGCAATCATGACCTGTGGGAGGCAAACCACCAACTGACTTAGAATCTGGAGCAAGACACGTTTGCACCATTCCAGGCCCATTTCTCCCTCAATGATCTACATCTTCAGGAAGAGAGAGACTGGCTATCCTTGGTTTCACTCCAGTTTTAGAGCATTTTGCTATGTGTTGGTGCTGGGCTAGGAGCTGGGGACTCAGAGAACTGGTTCTACTTTCTCAGGTGATCCAGTATATAGGAGGTAACACAAATAAACCTTGGGCACACAGAGAAGTTAGGGAAAGGCCCGTTCAGTTGCAACACTGCGTAGCATCCTGCAAGTCTTGGATTTCTGTAAGATACTATCCAAATGGTTCATTGCCATGTAAGGAGAGAAGAGAGGCTGCTTACCTGATGTTGACATAGGGTAGGAAGGGGAAGTAGGATACCACACTGAGAACACCTCCTCAAAATGTCATAGGCTGCCTCATCTTCTGTAGGAAAGGCAGTCCTTGGCTTGTGCTCAACCTTCAAAGGCAGGTTCATGGTTCTGTTTTTGTTTCTCTGTGCTTTCTGTGTTGAATTTTCAGGAAAACGAGGAAATTTGTTTCTATATTTTGTTTTTGGACGAACATCTCTCTCAGTGGTGGACGTTTGATTTCCAGCAGTCTCACTTGGAAGGGACAGAGGAAGAATTTTTGGCTTTCCAGATGGATGATGTTTCCCAGACTCTGAGACTGAACAACACTTACCCTGCAATTGTGAGTAATATATCAAATTAAAAAGTGACCTCATTGGTTGAACAGTATAGTTGACTAGATCACCTGAAAACTTTCTACCAGAAGCACCTACATAGGATGGATGAAATATGACAGATATTCAATTGAAGTTCATAGTTGACTTTAAATGAAAGAGAGAAAAACCGAGTTCCAGGAATGAAGGTCTGAATGGTTGCTGTGGTTTGAAGAGGTCCCCTAAAAATCCACGTATGGCCAGTGTGATAGTATTAAGAAGCAGGGCCTCTAAGAGGTCATTAGATCATAGGAGCCGGAGACTCAGAGATCTGGCTCTCTCTACAGTTGCCTGGCACTGTGGTGCATGCCCACTGATGGAATTAAGGACTTTATGAAAGCAGCTTCATGCAGCATTTGATTAACTCGCTCTTCTACCTTCTGCTACAGGAGGATGAAGCAAGAATACCCTCACCAGAAACCAAATGCTAATACCTTGATCTTGGATTTGTAACCTTCAGAGCTGTGAGAATTAAATTTCTGTTCTGCATAAATTACCTTGTCTCAGGCGGCCAAGCAATAGGAAACCCATGGAACTGTTAGGAGGATGCTTTAGAGTTTTAGGATTTTTTTTTTTTTTGAGAAAGGT
This sequence comes from Spermophilus citellus, assembly GCF_964194105.1. NCBI lineage: Eukaryota > Metazoa > Chordata > Mammalia > Rodentia > Sciuridae > Spermophilus > Spermophilus citellus. The sequence goes on along the minus strand of NC_138199.1, from coordinate 25,000,429 downwards.
TGCCAAAACTCATACCGTCACTTCCTTTAGTCATAAGGTTATCTATGGGCAGTGGCCATGCTTTAAAGATTTAGGATGACCGCCGCCCGCGCCCGGAACAGGCCTAGCGACCCGCCGGCGTGGTATCACTTCACCCCAACTGCAGTAGGGGCAGAGCAGAGCCGCTGCCCGAGCCCGCAAGGTAGGCAGACCTGCGACCGAACGGCGGAACAGGCCCAGTGGCCTGCCGGCGTGGTAGGCACGTCACACCAATTGGAGTAGGGGCAGAGCAGAGCCGCCGCCCGCGCCTGCAAGGTAGGCAGACCTGCGACCGACCGGCAGGGCAGACCCAGCGGCCCGCCAGCGTGGTAGACAGATCACCCCAATTGGAGGAGGAGCACAGCCGCTGCCCGCCCTGCAAGGGAGACTTTTCAACTATACAAGAGCAATATAAATATATAGGGGGAAATTTTCAAAAACACAACATTTTCACCAAGCAGAAAGAAACGCGAGCAGTATGAAACAACAAGGAAAGAAAGGACCACAAGCAATGCAGGTCAACTCAACTTTAGAAGAGGTAATAGCTGCAGCAGATGGAATGTCAGATAAAGAATTCAGGATATACATGCTTCAGATGATCTGGAGTCTCAAGGAAGACATTAGACAGCAAAATCAGACAATGAAAGATCACTTCGACAATGAATTACATAAACAAATCCAAGAAGCAAAAGATCAACTATACAGGGAGATAGAGGTAATAAAAAACAAACAAATAGAAATCCTAGAAATGCAGGAAGCAATAAACCAACTTAAAAACTCAATTGAGAATACTACCAGCAGAGTAGAACACTTAGAAGATAGAACATCAGACAATGAAGACAAAGTATTTCAACTTGAAAAGAACATAGACAGCTCAGCAAGACTGTTAAGGAACCATGAGCAGAACATCCAAGAAATATGGGATAACATAAAGAGACCAAACTTAAGAGTCATTGGGATACAGGAAGGTATAGAGGTCCAAACCAAAGGAATGAGCAATCTATTCAATGAAATAATTCGAGAAAACTTCCCAGACTTGAAGAATGAGACAGCATCCCAAATCCTAGAAGCCTACAGGACGCCGAAAGTGCAAAATCATAAGAGATCCACACCTAGACACATTATAATGAAGATGCCCAGCATACAGAATAAGGAGAGAATTTTAAAAGCTACAAGAGAAAGGAAGCAGATTACATGTAGGAGTAAACCAATCAGGATAACAGCTGATCTTTCAACACAGACTCTGAAAGCTAGAAGATCCTGGAATAACATATTTCAAACACTGAAAGAAAATGGGTTCCAACCAAGAATCGTGTATCCAGTGAAATTAAGCTTCAGGATGGAAGATGAAATTAAAACCTTCCACGATAAACAAAAGTTAAAAGAATTTGCAGCTAGAAAACCATCTCTTCAAAACATCCTCGGCAAAACATTTCAGGAAGAGGAAATGGAAAATAACAATGAAAACCAACAGTGGGAGGTAGGACAGTAAAGGGGGGAAAATAATCAAAGAGGAAAACAAACCATGTTTAGTAACATAAATAAACAAATATGGCTGGAAGAACAAACCATATCTCAATAATAACCCTAAATGTTAATGGCTTAAACTCACCAATTAAGAGACACAGGCTAGTTGAATGGATCACAAAACAAGACCCAACAATATGCTGCCTACAGGAGACGCATTTGATAGGAAAAGATATACATAGACTGAAGGTGAAAGGTTGGGAAAAATCATATCACTCATATGGACTTCGGAAACAAGCAGGAGTGTCCATACTCATATCAAATAAAATAGATTTCAAGCCAAAGTTAATCAAAAGGGATAAAGAGGGACACTACATACTGCTCAAGGGAACCATACACCAACAAGACATAACAATCATAAATATATATGCCCCAAACAACAGTGCAGCTATGTTCATCAAGCAAACTCTTCTCAAGTTCAAGAGTCTAATAGACCACCATACAATAATCATGGGAGACTTCACCACACCTCTCTCACCACTGGACAGATCTTCCAAACAAAAGTTGAATAAGGAAACTATAGAACTCAATAACACAATTAATAACCTAGACTTAATTGACATATATAGAACGTACCACCCAACATCAAGCAGTTACACTTTTTTCTCAGCAGCACATGGATCCTTCTCAAAAATAGATCATATATTATGTCACAGGGCAACTCTTAGACAATATAAAGGAGTAGAGATAATACCATGCATCTTATCTGATCATAATGGAATGAAATGGAAAATCAACGATAAAAGAAGGAAGGAAAAATCATGCATCTCTTGGAGAATGAACAATAGGTTACTGAATGATCAATGGGTTATAGAAGACATCAAGGAGGAAATTAAAAAATTCTTAGAGATAAATGAAAACACAGACACAACATATCGGAATCTATGGGACACACTGAAAGCAGTTCTAAGAGGAAAATTCATTGCTTGGAGTTCATTCCTTAAAAAAAGAAAAAACCAACAAATAAATGATCTCATACTTCATCTCAAAATCCTAGAAAAAGAAGAGCACAACAACAGCAAAAGAAGTAGAAGGCAAGTAATAATTAAAATCAGAGCTGAAATTAATGAAATCGAAACAAAAGAAACAATTGAAAAAATTGACAAAACTAAAAGTTGGTTCTTCGAAAAAATAAACAAAATCGACAGACCCTTAGCCATGCTAATAAAGAGAAGAGAGAAAACTCAAATTACTAGCATACGGGATGAAAAAGGCAACATCACAACAGACACTTCAGAAATACAGAAGATAATCAGAAATTATTTTGAATCCTTATACTCCAATAAAATAGAAGATAGTGAAGGCATCGATAAATTTCTTAAGTCATATGATCTGCCCAGATTGAGTCAGGAGGATATAGACAACCTAAACAGACCAATATCAATTGAGGAAATAGAAGAAACCATCAAAAGACTACCAACTAAGAAAAGCCCAGGACCGGATGGGTATACAGCAGAGTTTTACAAAACCTTTAAAGAGGAACTAACAGCAATACTTTTCAAGCTATTTCAGGAAATAGAAAAAGAGGGAGAACTTCCAAATTCATTCTACGAGGCCAACATCACCCTGATTCCTAAACCAGACAAAGACACTTCACTTTCAAAGAAAGAAAACTACAGACCAATATCTCTAATGAACCTAGATGCAAAAATCCTCAATAAAATTCTGGCGAATCGGATTCAAAAACATATAAAAAAAATTGTGCACCATGATCAAGTAGGATTCATCCCTGGGATGCAAGGCTGGTTCAATATACGGAAATCAATAAATGTTATTCACCACATCAATAGACTTAAAAATAAGAACCATATGATCATCTTGATAGATGCAGAAAAAGCATTCGACAAAGTACAGCATCACTTTATGTTCAAAACTCTAGAAAAACTAGGGATAACAGGAACATACCTCAACATTGTAAAAGCAATCTATGCTAAGCCTCAGGCTAGCATCATTCTGAATGGAGGAAAATTGAAGGTATTCCCTCTAAAATCTGGAACAAGACAGGGATGCCCTCTCTCACTACTTCTGTTCAACATAGTTCTCGAAACATTGGCCAGAGCAATTAGACAGACAAAAGAAATTAAAGGCATAAAAATAGGAAAAGAAGAACTTAAATTATCACTATTTGCAGATGACATGATTCTATACCTAGCAGACCCAAAAGGGTCTACAAAGAAACTATTAGAGCTAATAAATGAATTTAGCAAAGTGGCAGGATATAAAATCAATACGCATAAATCAAAGGCATTCCTGTATATCAGCGACAAATCCTCTGAAATGGAAATGAGGAAAAACACTCCATTCAAAATATCCTCAAAAAAAAAAAACTTGGGAATCAACCTAACAAAAGAGGTGAAAGACTTATACAATGAAAACTACAGAACCCTAAAGAGAGAAATAGAAGAATATCTTAGAAGATGGAAAAATATACCCTGTTCATGGATAGGCAGAACTAACATCATCAAAATGGCGATATTACCAAAAGTTCTCTATAGGTTTAATGCAATGCCAATCAAAATTCCAACGGCATTTCTTGTAGAAATAGAGAAAGCAATCATGAAATTCATATGGAAAAATAAAAGACCCAGAATAGCAAAAACAATGCTAAGCAGGAAGTGTGAATCAGGCGGTATACCGATACCAGACTTCAAACTATACTACAGAGCAATAGTAACAAAAACAGCATGGTACTGGTACCAAAACAGGCGGGTGGACCAATGGTACAGAATAGAGGACACAGAAACCAATCCACAAAACTACAACTATCTTATATTTGATAAAGGGGCTAAAAGCATGCAATGGAGGAAGGATAGCATCTTCAACAAATGGTGCTGGGAAAACTGGAAATCCATATGCATCCAAATGAAACTGAATCCCTTTCTCTCGCCATGCACAAAAGTTAACTCAAAATGGATCAAGGAGCTTGATATCAAATCAGAGACTCTGCGTCTGATAGAAGAAAAAGTTGGCTACAATCTACATACTGTGGGGTCGGGCTCCAAATTCCTCAATAGGACACCCATAGCACAAGAGTTAATAACAAGAATCAACAAATGGGACATACTTAAACTAAAAAGTTTTTTCTCAGCAAAAGAAACAATAAGAGAGGTAAATAGGGAGCCTACATCCTGGGAACAAATTTTTACTCCTCACACTTCAGATAGAGCCCTAATATCCAGAGTATACAAAGAACTCAAAAAATTAGACAATAAGATAACAAATAACCCAATCAACAAATGGGCCAAGGACCTGAACAGACACTTCTCAGAGGAGGACATACAATCAATCAACAAGTACATGAAAAAATGCTCAACATCGCTAGCAGTCAGAGAAATGCAAATCAAAACCACCCTAAGATACCATCTCACTCCAGTAAGATTGGCAGCCATTAGGAAGTCAAACAACAACAAGTGCTGGCGAGGATGTGGGGAAAAGGGTACACTTGTTCATTGTTGGTGGGACTGCAAATTGGTGCAGCCAATTTGGAAAGCAGTATGGAGATTTCTTGGAAAGCTGGGAATGGAACCACCATTTGACCCAGCTATTCCCCTTCTCGGTCTATTCCCTAAAGACCTAAAAAGAGCATGCTACAGGGACACTGCTACATCGATGTTCATAGCAGCACAATTCACAATAGCAAGACTGTGGAACCAACCAACCCTTCAATAGATGAATGGATAAAAAATGTGGCATTTATACACAATGGAGTATTACTCTGCATTAAAAAATGACAAAATCATTTGGAGGGAAATGGATGGCATTAGAGCAGATTATGCTAAGTGAAGCTAGCCAATCCCTAAAAAACAAAATGCCAAATGTCTTCTTTGATATAAGGAGAGTAACTAAGAACAGAGTCGGGACGAAGAGCATGAGAAGAAGATTAACATTAAACAGGGATGAGAGGTGGGAGGGAAAGTGAGAGAGAAGGGAAATTGCATGGAAATGGAAGGAGACCCTCAGGGCTATACAAAATTACATACAAGAGGAAGTGAGGGGAAAGGGAAAAATAATACAAGGGGGAGAAATGAATTACAGTAGAGGGAGTAGAGAGAGAAGAGGGGAGGGGAGGGGAGAGGAGGGGGGATAGTAGAGGATAGGAAAGGCAGCAGAATACAACAGACACTAGTATGGCAATATGTAAATCAATGGAAGTGTAACTGATGTGATTCTGCAATCTGTATACGGGGTAAAAATGGGAGTTCATAACCCACTTGAATCAAAGTGTGAAATATGATATGTCAAGAACTATGTAATGTTTTGAACAACCAACAATAAAAAAAAAGAAAAGATTTAGGATGAGCCTGCTTTCAAGTTCAGCCCCGACAAATTAAAATATTCTTCCACAAAATAGGCTTACTGTCAACGGAATGAACCTTGGCTCCTAAGAAGCTGTAACTGGCTGAGTTGAAGGATGATAGTAAAAGCTGTGCAGAGGTGACTGCCACCCACCACTACTATAGCCCCACACAGCTGATGTGCTTTGAGTCAGTGTACTGAGAGGTGGTTGGTTCAGCATAATGAATTCAGGCTCAGTACGTTACTCCCAGAGTGGATCTTATTCTTGTGTGCAGGGCAAGGAGTGGGTTAAAAAAATAATAAATAAATAAATAAATAAATAAATAAATAAATAAATTACCTTGTCTTGGTATTCTGTTACGGCAGCAGAAATAGACCATGACCCTTGTCTGTGGTATTGCAGCACAAGCAGACCATGACACGGGTTAAGCAAATGAACAGATACTTGGTTTTGGGAGGAGATGTGGGGTCAATCTTGTAAGTAGGGGCTTGGATGAGAGAAATGTCCCATTCACATAAGGTGGGGAAATGGAAGTAACAATCCCCTCTCCGTGCCCAATGTTGGGACTCTTAAAGGCTAAATTATGGTGTCTAAGAGAAAATAATCAGCTAATTAGAAAAGGAAAGTGGTAGAAAGCTTTCCTATTTGGGGCAGAGTTTGAATGTGGAGAAGCAAAAAAAATAAAAATAAAAAATAAAAAATGTGTCCTTGCAAATTTGAAATCACAGGCCCATGCCATTGCAGTGTGTAGGGTTCAGATTTATATTCACCTCATTTTTGGAGAATACATAAGCAGAAAAAAATAAACATAAAATTGAGAAGTAATCACACAATATCTCTGGAAGGTACATAACCTCAAAATAGATCATAAAGGATTCTCACAAGTAGAGATCCATCAAATAGAAACTCACAGTTCAAATTTACAAACACTTGTGGGAACAATCCACCTTGAGTAAGTCAAAACAAATAGTAGTGCTAATGTCCAAGAAATTCAGATAATAGATAATAGATAACTATCATTCAAAACTTCAGGGGGGAAAAGCTCATTTTCAGGCAATTAAAAATTTACTACTAACAGGTTCTTGCTGAAAGGATTACTGATACATATATCAGGCAGAGAGGAAACCATGGCAAGAAGGAAAACTTGTGATCCAAGAAAGAATGTGAGCAAAGAGAAGGGTAAACTTGTGAGTATACCCAAATAGGCATGAATTGCATAACTTAACAATAACTCTAATGACTAAAGAGGGGTAGTAGGAAAACAAAGCAGATCAGAATTATGGAAACATTTTCATATAAAATAGGATTAAAGGGTTAGAGTTAGCATATTTTCAAATCCATATACGTTTGTAAAGAGGGTTGAGATAATAATTCACTGCGGACTTTATTAAGTTTTCATATTTAAATGTTATTAATATCTACTAAAATAATAGAAAGAAAATGCAAAATTGCCAAATCAATAGAAAAGAAGAAAAATAAGAAAGAAAACTTGTTCAATTTAACAGAAGGCAGGGGAGGGAAAAGCAGCTGAAGTAGTAATGAGTAAGTGTGGTAAATGGAAGGCCTCCCAAAAGATGGTGAAAAGAACTATTGTCAATATCATTAGATGTACTAAAGGCACCGTGGTTAAGTGAAAAAAAAATGACCATATTTAAAAATGTATCTTTAAATGGTGAAATAGCAAGATATCTTGAATTTGCTTTGAAATATTTCAGGAAAAAAGAAAAGAAAAAATAAAAATACAAAAGAATGGAAAAAGTAAATATGGAAAACTTTTAATTATTGTATCTCAGGGATGAATACATAGGTTTTCTTTGTATTAGCTTTCTATTTTCATTTAAATTTTTTTTATAGTTCTAATTGCCTTTATTTTATTTATTTATTTTCATATGGTGCTGAGAATTGAACCCAGTGCCTCATGCCTCAAGCTCTCTGCCACTGAGCTACAGCCCCAGCCCTCTACTTTCATTTTATTTGAATGTTTTTATAATAATTTTCTTAAAAATTAAGATGATTGATTCTATTGTCATCTAATCCACCATTTTCAGTCATATAGGTTTAAAAAATTTATTACCATGCTTTTTTTTTCCTCAAGAGACAATCGGAGAATATATCTATCAAATAAGTAATAAACCAAGAAAAAAAAGGAAGACCTGATCTGAGATTTGAAGAAAAGAATTCCAACTTTGGAAAAAGGTGGAAGAAATTCCCAGGATGAGCTAGGGAATAACACGCTCCCAACATGAAATCAATAGAATACCTGGTGTGTTTAATTATACTGAGGGGAAAATTTCTGATCTGGCAGAATCTTTTGGGGATGATTTAGTGATAGGTAACTAGAAAGTGAAACAAATGAAAAAATGAAGCAACTACTAACTTCAGGGGAAACAAAGAGTTGTAGAAAAAAATAAATCTGATCATATGGCAAATCATTTATAATGTTTACATGGTCAGAGTAATGTAATATTCAGTACTGATTTAACCAGAATGAATGATGTCAATAAATTGAGGGGAGGGAATGAAGAAACTTGAATGAAACCTGTATTCCTAAATCCTAATAAGTCAGTAGATAATATCTAAAATTGAAAAAAATCAGTAAAAGAAAGTTCTTTAGAAATATGAAGGTTGCTGGGGACTGTGGTGCATGCCTGTAATTCCAGCAATTCAGGAGGCTGAGGCAGGATGATCAAGTTCAGCCAGCCTCAGCAACTTAATAAGGCCCTAAGCAACTTAGCAAGACCTTGTCTCTAAATAAAATATGAAAAGGGCTGGGGATGTTGCTCAGTGGATAAATGCCCCTGGGTTCAACCCCTTGGGACCAAAAAAGAAAGAAAGAAATATACAGGTAATTATCATAGGAAACAGGGAAAAGAGAAAAATAAGAGTACTTGTGTCTATGAAGCCATTAATTGAAAGGAAGCAATGGGTGTTTTATTTTAATTTTAACTGAGGCTATAGGAGGCAATTAATAAGGATCATAATAAACAATTAAATTAGATAATATATTAGAAGTTGATAGATACTATGAAAAATACAGAGGAAGGTGAGGGGTGGTGGGCACGTCATGGGGAGGGGCTGCAATTTTAAATAGTTTGTCAAGGGATGCTCCTTGAGAAGGTGTCCTTTGAGCAAAGATTTGAGGTGGCTCTTTGAATATGGCAGGGAGTGGGGTGATGAAGTGACTTTCAGGCAGAGGAAACAGCCAGGGAAAATGCTCTAAGGTACGTACGGTGTGCTCAGGAAAACCACCAGGAGGCCATCGGGCTGAGAAATGAGATGGAGAGGTGATGAGGAGGAAAGAGAGGCGCAGAAGACGCAGGGCACAGAGGCCCTTGTTCAGATTTCGACTGTGTGAAATGGGGGCGGGAGCTGTACAGAATTTTGAGCAGAGGAATGAAATCATTGTATTTTTAAAGGCTTGTGTTGACAGCCGTGGTGAGAACACACTGCAGTGGGCAAGGTGGGTGGTAGGGAGCCCAGTGAGGAGACGACAGCAGCAATCCGGGGTTGGAGGTGACGGTGGCTGGCACCAGGGTACCCACACTGATGGAAGGATGGGAGTCAAGGACGCACCTGAAATCGTGGCCTGATCAGCTGGAAGGACAGAGTTGCCATCAAAGGAGATGGGCAAAACAGTGGCGGAGAGGATGCCATTTCGGATGTGTTACAATTAAGCCGCCTGCCCAGCATTCAAGCATCGATGCCTGAATCAGCAAGGATACCTGAATCTGGAGTTTAGGGTAAAAAGTTCAGACTGAGATATAAATTGAGGAGTTTCAGTTTACATATGGCATTAAGAAAAAATAAAAAAGGAAATTAGATGAAATGACTGAGGCAGCAGGTGTAGGAATAATAGAGACCAGAGTCCACAATGGTGCTCAAAGTGCAGAAGGAAGCTCCTGTCCCTCCCAAAGCTGAAGCCAAAGCAAAGGCCCCCAAGGCAGTGCTAAAAGGTGGCCACACACACATACACACACACACACACACTCACACACACCTGCTCATCATCCCACCTTCTGCCCTAGGCCCTGTGACTCCCGAGTCCACCCAGATATCCTTCAAACAGCACCGCTGGGAAAGATCAGCTAGACCACTCTGCCATCAAGCTGCACCTGACCACTGGGTCGGGGGTAAAGAAGGTAGGAGATGACAACACACTTGGGTTCTTCGTGGGTGTCAAGACCAAAAAGCACCTGAGCATACTTTGAAGAGGCTCTATTACATCCATGTGGCCAAGGTCAATACCCTGACCAGGCCTGGTGGAGACAGAAGGCATGATTAACTGGCTCCTGATTATGATGCTTTAGATGTTGCCAAAAAAAAAAAAAAAAATTAGGATCAGCTAAACCGAGTCCTGCTGGTTAATTTCAATTACACATATTTTCACCATAAAAAAAGGAGATAAGAGACTGAGCTCTGCCCTGTCCCCACTTATTAGGAGGTTGTTGGGGGGGGGGCTAGTGGAAACCAGAAGAGTGGAGTCCCCTGGAAGCCAAGAAAAATGAATTGAGGAAGAGGGAGGGATGATGAGCTGGGGTGTTAAAAGCTCATTATTTTTTAAAATTTTAATATTTATTTATTTTTAGTTTTTCGGCGGACACAACATCTTTGTTTGTATGTGGTGCTGAGGATCGAACCCGGGCCGCACGCATGCCGCAGGTGAGCGCGCTACCACTTGAGCCACATCCCCAGCCCTAAAATCTCATTATTAATTGATGACTAAGAAATGAGAATTGGATTTAGCCAGGCAAAGGTCATTGATGATTTTGAGAAGAGCACTTTTGATAGAGTTGGAGGAAGTAGTGGGTTCAAAAGCCGGTATGGAGTGTTTGTAAGAATATAGTCAGTGAGTTCAAATATTTTGCTACCAAGGGAAACAAAGAGATAATATGATGGCTCTCTGGCAGGAAATGGGATGAAGAGAAGTATTTTTTGTTTTTCTGGTTTTGGGTCGTTACTATTAAAGTTAAGGACAGAACCATGAAACTGCCTAGTGTACACTATATCAGTCCCCAGTTCTCTAAATAAATAAATAAATAAATAAATAAAAGATGCCTTCCATGTAAGGTCAGACAGAATACCATGGGTAGAAGTGTTACTATCACCTCTTTAAACATTCATAACAAATGTTTGAACATAGCGGGGAGAACTGTTTTGAGATTTTGTTGTTGCTTGCATGTACAGTGCATTTAACCTCTCCATGTTGCAGAAGAGAGAAGAGAGAACTGCTCTAACAGGGTAGCAGTGACCTTGTGCAGGCAAGAAGGAAGGATGTGGTGCATCAGGAGGGGATAAGTGTTCGACAGGAGCACAGAAAGCCCTTCTATGATAATGGATGGGAAGGCAGCGGATGTGAATATAGATGCTGGTAAGGAGGGGGCTCTGGTGTTGAGTGGTTGTGGCTGTCCTCTTTTCATGACCAAGTAGATAAATCTTTGTCCCTATTTTCCACAAAATAAGAAAGAAGCTCAGGGAGGGTGCACATAGTAAGTTGCAGATGCTTTAGATGTTGCCAAAAAAAATTAGGATCAGCTAAACCGAGTCCCGTAAAACTGACCACAAACAAATCCAGTTCCATGGTTGCTACAGCTTCCCCCACCTTCAAATAAATATGTAGGTGTCCTTGGTTACAGGTTGGAGCATTTTGAAGGGGAGTAATCATCTTCACTCTTTAAAAAAAAATTTTTTTTAGTTGTGGATGGACACAATACCTTTATTTTGTTTATTTATTTTTTTATGTGGTGCTGAGGATCGAGCCCAGTGCCTCACACATGCTAGGCAAGTGCTCTACCACTGAGCCACAATCCCAGCCATCAACTTCACTCTTATGTTGGTGCTTAACAAGTATCTGATCAAACAAACAAACAAAAAACACAGGCAACTTAGAGATAAATATCAGTATTAAGGTAGCTTATAGGCGATTTTGATGTGCAGCTAAGACTGGTCATCACTTAGCTGAGGCAGCATTTCTCAAACTTGAAACACCCAGGAAATCTTGTCATATTCTTTTAAAATTTTTTTTCCTATAGTTGTAGATGGATGGCATGCCTTTATTTTATTTGTGTATTTTTTTTTTTTATGCCGTGCTAAGGATCGAACCCAGTGTCTCATATGTGCTAAGCAAGTGCTCTGCCACTGAGTTACAGCCCCAGCCCTCACCCTGCATATTCTGATTTAGCATTTCTAGAGAAGGGGACTGAGAGTCTGTCTTTCTAACCAACTTCTGGGTGATGCTGAGGTTGATGGTCCATAGACCTGCAGTTTAAAAAGCAAGGAGCCAAAGGCAGAAGAAACCCAAGCATTCTTGTCTGGCAACAGATTGGATAAACATAAGGCAGCATGACTATAAAAAGATCCTAAAGGAGGGATGGGGATATAGCTAGTTGGTAGAGCAGTTGCCTTGCATGCACAAGACCCTGGGTTTGATCACCAGCACCAAAAAAAAAAAAAAAATATCATAAAAGGAATAAAGTGCCCATAAGTGTCAAAGCTACAACATGGATGAGTCTTGAAAACGTTTTGCTAACTGAAGGAAGCCAGTCACAGAGGACCACAGAGGATTTGACTAATATAAAATGTCCACAGAACCTGGGAAAAGGAAGGAATGGGGAGTAGCTGCCAGTGGGCCCAGGGTTTCTTTTGGGGGCGATGAAAATGCCCTGGAATTAGAGAGTGGTGATGGCCACGTAACACTGTGAAAGTCAAATATGTCACTAATGGCGAATTTCATGGTATCTTACTATAGTGATAAAAAAAGCAAAAAGATCTCATTAGTTCTGATATTCTGTAAGTTCTATGAACTGAAGGGTTTAGAAAGGTAAACAGCTCTGTGTCCAAAGAGGAGTTGAGGTCTTTGGAGAGAAGTTGTGGTGACTTTTCTGTTTTGTACAAAAGAAGGGAACAACTTGGCACAGCAATGCACTAACAAGGCACTGAGGGCCCTGCAGGTCCTGAAAGTTGTAGAGGGTCAGAGGTGATCAGAAATATCAGGGGAGGTCATGGGTACTCCTTGAAGGTCAATTATGTATGCTAAATTCACTGAAAGGAATTCACTAAAATCCTTTTTGGAACCAAGCAAAAAATAAATATGGGAACCTTTATATATGTGCTATGACAAATTGGGCCAGAATCTGCTCTTTCACGTCACGTTTTTTTTTTTTTTTTAGAATATGAATTAGCTATTGGCATCGTGATAAAACGACTAATTGCTACTCACCCTATGAAGGATGTACTCATTTTCTGAATACTTTTGGTTGTAATAATCACGGTGGATCTTCCTTTCAGGAGCTGAAATTCTCTTCCCTGAATAAGCACAGAAACAACGCCACAAATGATTTCCCTTGACAATGGTTAGCCCAGCTCTCCCCTGACCGCCTGCATGGCGTGTACCTGTGAGCATGATCTGCCCCCAGGCCGGCCCCATTGTAAGTCTCCTGCGTTGCCAGCATCCTCAGCCACACAGGGATGTGGCCACATTGTGCACTCAGGGCAGCATGCCACCCTGGGGAAGAGACATTTAGCAGGGCTGGGTTTTTAAGGAGATAAGGGGAGCCATTCCCACAGGGGCCACACCTGTCTAACGACTCTCCCGTTCTACTCATTTCCAAGATCTGTGATCCAACTAGATGTTGACTGTACACATCATTAGGTTGAAGACATGTTGTGTTGAACTTGTGTGGTTGCAGTTGTGGTGCAGGTTGTATTGGTTGTGTGGAAGCCCAGGCACACTGGAATGAAGGAAGCATGCATGGACCTCTCGCTGTCCAGTTTTCATTGGTCAGTTTTGACCCTGGGTAGAGATTTATCATCTAAGGGGTTTACCAGGAGAGATTTATCATCTAAGGTGTTTTAGGCTTTCTCCACCCCCATGTTACCACATTGTGGTAGCAAAAACATCAGCCACATTGAGAGCTGTGTCCTCAACACACCTTCACAAAGAATTAATTGAATTGGGCCAAGAGAACAGAAGGTGATACCAGGCGGCCAACACACAGGCCTGGTGAAGTTCAGGAGCTACAGATAGCTCCCATCTGCAGATGGTGGAAAGAACTAGATTTTGTATCAGGAAACATGAGTGTCCAGTCTTATTTCTGCTTTGAGAAAGCCCTGCTTCATTCTTAGATTTCTCATTTATAAAAGAATTCGGGGGGGGGTGTGTCTCACCAGGCTAAGATTGCGCTGGAGGAGTTCAAAGAACCCCCCCCCCATTTTGAGGACTCTCCATGGTTCTCAGCCCCCGCCCCCATCCCGCCTAGGCCTCTTGGTCTTCCTGGACCAGTCATTTAAAGACCTCGGCAGACACACAAGAAGACCCCTCCAGAGCCTGGTGCAGAACTAGAATAGCAGATGAACTGAGGTACACACAAGGAACACCCTTCTCCTCTGCCCCATGGAGGACATCCAGTCCCTTGCATCCCGCCCAGGAGAGGCTCTGACCCTTGAGGCTTCCCGCTTCCTTCCCAGGCTTTCCCTGATGCTCACCTTTTCCAAGCTGAGCCTGTCTACCCAGACAGACTTCTTGGTGCTGGGCTAGCACTTGAAGCCTGATGAACTGGCCGCAGTGTAGGCAGCACTCTGTCTGCTTGTCACAGCGGGACTCGTGGATCTGCAGCTCCTTCAGGGACCCCGTCAGCTCACAGAACTTGCACTTGATGGAGTCTTGCTGGCATTCCTCGGTCTGTGGGAGGCAGCAGGAAGGGCGTGATCATTGGCCTCTTGGACGGCAGGTCAAGAACCCGAATCCATCTCCCTGGGGAACTGAAGCCAATCAGAGAAGGCGAGGGCAAGGGCCAGAGTACAGGACAGTCTTCGAGGAATCTGACCTCTCTTGGACCCCTGGACAGAAAACCCTCCTATTCAACATCTGAGGATGGGGGGAATGTGTTTTCCTGAGGGGGGGGGGCTGGTTCTTCATTGCTCTCTGAACCCACTTGGGTGAGAAGGCAATATTCAGAGGGAATTTATGACTAGCTGCTTCTCCCTTTTGCTCTCCTTCTCCCATGTTGGACTGCTTGACTGTAGAGGAGGAATCGCACCTGACTCTTACTGCATGCAATTCCAGCAAGAGCTTCTGTACTTTACTGACACATCTCACACCTGATTTAAACAGAGAAAGAATGAGAGAGAGAGAGAGAGAGAGAGAGAGAGGACAGCAAGAGAGAGAAACTTCACCCCACACCTCCAGCCTTCCCCACATCCACCTTGGTGCTTGGTGTTTCTAGAAGGTGGGGAATCAGGTGTGGCTACCTCACTCCTTCTAGCACCTAGCCCAGTGTTCAAGAAGCATTTGCTGGACGAGTTTGAGCTGAAACAGATGCCCAAGCCTGAGGACTTCCAGACAGACAGACAAGAGGGCCCCAAGACAGACTGACATAAAAAAGCAGAAAAGAAGAAGCGATGCTTGTCTGCCCTCCTTTCTTGCTTTCCCTGGTTAGGAATCCTGAAAGAATATTTAAGCTTCCCTGAAACAGGAACCCCTGGTCTTGGCCAGACCCACGAACCTGTAGAAAAAGAATCTGAGAAAGAGAAACTGCGGGCAGAGTCACTCTAGTATGAGAAAGACAGGGTCATATTCCTTTTTACACACAGGGGCTAAACAGGGGCTGAACAGCTTGCCCACAGGGACCACGGAGGACTGGACTCTGGCCCCCGAGCCCTAGGTTCCCATCCCTCCTGCCACCTGCTCACTTGCTGGTGCTCATTTTCAAAATGCTCCTTCATCTTCGACTGTGGGATGGGCTCCTCACACTCTGGGCAAAGGACCAGGAACCGCAGGCAGTGGGCCTCGTGGAGGGTGAAGTGGTCAGAGGCCACACTTCTTCTGCTGTGGGAGCCAGGGGGGAGAAAAACAGGCTTATTGTCATGGTATAGAATCAGAGCTTATTTTCTACCCAGGGCCAGCTCCTCAGAGTCCATCAGCACTGAAATGTGATGGCGTTGACCCCACCTGCCCTGCCTTCCCCAATGTTGGTCCAGAATCAGAACAATGCAGCACCTCGTAATAAGTACAAGGACGATTTACAAAGTTCCCCCAGTGCTGGACCCAGCAGGTGTGAAGAAGCAGGAGGCAGGGATTGCAAGGGAAAACCTTTTCCGGGGATAGATAAATTCATTTCCTGGATCATGGAATGGTTTCATGGGTATTGGACATACATGAAAACGTCCCAAGTGGTACTTTAGAGACATCCAGTTTATCCTAGGTCAATTATACATCAGTAAGGTTGTAATCAAAATGCAATAACAAATATTTAGTTCTTCCAAAGTTTTTTTTCCTCATTTTCTGGTGCCTCTGCTGGTTCAAGCCAGTTACCCTGCCAGTCCCAGGCTTCCTGCAAGGATGATGACAACTGAGAATCTCCAATGCGAGAGTGATCCATGTCTCTGAGAGTGAGAGGCCACCCACCTGTTCCCTGCCAGAGAGGTCACAAAGCCCTTCCCGATGAATCAAGGCTTCTGAGCCTCCCACTTCCTGGGCAGGGCAGTTTTTCCAAAAATCTTTGTCACTCTCTCAGCTCAGCTATATTAGACATTCTGGGTCAGGCCTGTCCCAACTGGGCTACTCATACGTGTCAGAACTTAGGTCCTAACTTGGAGTCCTGATAATATGATCTTCACACCAATCTGTGAAAGAAGGGGGCCCATGGAGATTCCCCAGAACCATTCCCACCCTCGTTTCCATCAATTCTTGCTGGAAGCTTGGGAGGAAGAAAACTCTATAGAGACTGTATCCCTACAGCCCAGATGTCCAGAGAAGAGCCTGTCTAAGTCCCTATCTCATGGGACTGGGCCAGGAGTGGCCATCAAATCTCACTGCTCTTGGTTAGAACCAGCTGCCTGGTCAGAGGCACATGAGTGGCTTTACATTCCCTTTCCTCTGTTCCCCCTTCTCTACTCTGCCTGTCCTGTTCCCTGAGATCTTCCTAAGTTTGTTCCGAGGACCACAGATCTAGAAAGGTCTGGTTGGAGCAAAGCTCTCTGGGGATGTTCCACCCTGGTTCCTGCCGCTAGTAGACAGCGTTGAGAGTGAGGCTCTTCCACGGGTCAGCTGCCACTCACAGAGAGGTGTGGGCCTGGTACCTGCTCAGCTCGCTCTCAAGGTGAGGGTGGAAATGGTCCTGAGGAATCTCCGTGGGTCCCTTTCCTTCATAAATTGGTGTGGAGGCCATATTATCAGAACTCCAAGTCAGTTTCTAAGTTCCAAGTATGAGTAGCTCAGTCAGGACAATTCACCTGCATGTTTCACTTCAGGCCTGATCCAGAAGGTCTGAACTAGCTGATCTGAGGGAGGGTACTGAAACTCCAGTACTGCTGACTACCCTACCCCTCTACACGGTTTCAACATCCCAACCCCAGGGGATCCCAGTCCCCTCCTGCCCTCCTGGGCGTTTTAATGCAAAGATCAGATTGGGTCCTCCTCACTTCAAAAACAGCCTTCTCTGGTCTGACCCTCACTAGATGTCGCCTGGTCTTTGCTAGAGAAAGTGCCTTCTTACCAGTTCCCGCACACTTGGAAGTCTCCCTCCATGCTCTGCTCCCTGGAGTTTCTCTATTGGGTTTCTCTCGAGGATGAGAAAACAAAACCGAAAGTGTTACAACAGCCCAGCCCACAACCCCAGGGAGGGAGGGGAATCTCTGAATTCAGAACCCAGAGGCTCCCAGGAAGCCTCTCTGCAGCACATCCAGCCCCTGCCAGTTCCCTGGACCTATGCTGTCCCCCTGTGCTGCTGTCACAGGCTGTTTCTGCAACCTCAAGAGCAGGAGTCAGAGGCCAGACGTCCCCACCTGCTTTGCTCCCTCTGGGTCTCCATCCCCTTTCCCTGCCATTAACTTCCGACTCCTAACCCTTCTCCCGCTCTTCTGTGGTCCTTCCTCTGCAGGGAAGAGGTGGCTTTTCATGCTGAACTCCAGGGCTGCTCTCTGAAGAAGCTAGTCCCGGACCTTCTGCACCCTGCTCTTGTGCCAGTCAGTCATGACTTTGAAAATGGGGTCGGTGGCAGCTATCCCACTCCTCGGCTTATACCCAAAGGACTTTAAACAGCATATTACAGGGACACAGCCACATCAATGTTTATAGCAGCACAATTCACAATAGCTAAACTGTGGAGCCAACCTAGATGCCTTTCAATAGATGAATGGAAACTTCGGTATATATACACAATGGAACTTTACTCAGCATTAAAAGAGAATAAAATAATGGTATTTGCAGGTAAATGGATGGAGTTGGAGAATATAATGCTAACTGAGCAAGCCAATCCCCAAAAAACAAAGGCCGAATGTTTTCTTTGATATGAGGATGCAGACGCAGAGGATGCATGCGATTGGGGAGGAGCATGGGAGGAGTGAAGGAACTTTAGATAGGGCAAAGGGGAGGGAGGGGAAGGGCGGGGATATGGGGGTAGGAATGACAGTGGAATGAGTTAGACATCATTACCTTAAGTACATGTATAAGACACAAATGGTGTGGAAATACTTTGTGTACAACCACTGACTTGGAAAATTGTGCTCTATATGTGTAATATGAAATGAATTGCATTCTGCCACCATGTACAAAAAATTAGAATAAATAAATAATGAAAAAGAAAAATGCAAACTAAGAATAAAATTGAAGAAAAAGAAAATGGGGTTGGTGGAAGAAATTTGGATGCAGAGTGCTGTGTTCCCAGACTACAGGCTTTGGGTCACATCCTGGGAATGGAGTCACATACCGTTTGGCAGGTTGGTGGTCAGGGGAAAGTGCCTATCTCCCTGAGCTTCCCCCACTGGCCCCTGCCCCAGTGCTGGGGATCAAACCCGGGCCTTTGCATGGTGGCCTAGTACTCTGCTATTGAGCTACAACCCCAGCCTTTTTAATCTTATTTCAAGACAGGGTCTCACTAAGTTGCCCAGGCTGGCCTCAAACTTGCAATCCTCCTGCCTCAGCCTCCCATGTAACTGGGATTAGAGGTATGTGCCACCACACTCAGCAAACTTGTCCTTCTTGATTACAAAGTAATCATAGCAAACACTGATATAATGCCAAGTGGCAGGCATTGATTGTGGAAGGTCCTGTTATTGTCATCCCATTTTCAGCTAATGAAACTAAAGTACCAAGGGGCTATATAATCTGCACAAGTTGTATAACCAATAGGCAGCGCAACCAGGCTTTGAACACAGGCAACCTGGCCTTAGGTGTGTCTCTCCTGGAACAGCCAGTGGGTCGGCAGGCCAGAGTTTGAATCCTGACCCTATAATTAACTGATAGCTTGAGTTATCTTAGCCTTTTTGAGATTCTGTTGACATTCTCTTGTTTATTGGACCACATGGTGGGGGGAGTGTCCCAGTAATTGTGTGCAAAATTGTTTTTGCCTGAGGAGACACCCAGAACCCCAAATAAATAAGAATGACTAGACCAGTTGACCTCAAGTCTTTGAATCTTTGAAGGTCAAAAAACCATGTTCTGGGGTTGGGGTTGTAGCTCAGTAGTAGAGCACTTGCCTTGCATGTGTGAGGTACTGGGTTCGATCCTCAGCACCACATAAAAATAAATAAATAAATAAAGATACTGTACCAACTATCACTAAAAAAGAAAGAAAGAAAGAAAGTTCTGTTAAAGGCAACACATGTCCAAAGTAATAATGCATAATTAAATTAAGTGACCATATAACATTTGCAAATTTGTCTACTAGTGTTTGTTCTTTTCAAAAGAAGAAGTGGGGTGTGTTTAGTTAGATCAATAAAAGTGATAAAACAGGGTTGGAGGCATCGAGTAGTGGTAGAGTGCTTGCCTAGCATGTGTGAGGCCCTGGGTTTTGTTCCCAGCAGACACACATTCAATAAATATGTCAAAAGAGTGTATTTAGCAGCTCAGTGAGAACTGAAATATATTCACACTGCATAATGTTAGTTTGGTCAACAATGGGCCAGAACAAGACAGTGGTCTCTTAAGATTATAACTGAAAAACCCCTATCACCTAGTAATGCTATGGCTTCTCTCACATCTTAGCACAATGTGTTATTTGTGTTTATGGGTGATGCTGGTGTATGCAAACCTACCGTGTGGATACAATTACCAATTGTATACAAGTATTACACATACAATTGTGTACAGTGCATACTTGATAATGATGATAAGTGACTAGGTTGCTGGTATATGGATTTGCTACACTTTCTACTGTTATTTGAGAGTGCTCCTACTTAGAAATCATCATTGAGGGCTGGCAATATAGCTTGGGGTAGAGCACTTGCCTAGCATGTGTGAGGCCCTGTGTTCCAATCCCCTGCAGGGCAAAAAAATTACTTCATTAAAAATTTTTTAAAAATTTACTGTAAAACAGTTTGCTGTGTTATGCCAGCTGCCGCCTCACCCATCTCATGATTACTGCATTTCTTGGTTCCACTGAGAGGGCGGGCTGAGTAATTGATCTACACGGCCTAGTTTTGTTGAGCATGTTCTAGAAAGTTCACACAATAATGAACTCCCCCAATGACTCATTTCTCAGGGCATGTGCCTACTTTTGAGTGATGAATGACTGCACTGGTGACTCCATTAAAAACCTTTGAAGACTGAGCCTGTGCTGCTGCAAAGAGGAGAGCCAGGACTAGTATGCTGGGGGCCCAGGAGACGCTGAAGTTCCTCCTGGGTGGACCTACCGAGGACAGAGGGGAGCCAGCCCCAGGAGTAAGGTAAGGCAAGAAGTGTCTGGGTTAGAGTGAGCACCAAGCCTTCATGCTGCTCCCCCTGTGAGTGAGCTCACGAGGAATCCCACCCAAGCCAAGGGGCAGTAGGCATGCTGTCATCTAGCTGGCCTAGGATAGCACCCAGGGGGAGAAGAGGGGTGGCCAGAGGGGTTGGGGTGCCACAGAGATGTGGGAACAAGATGCTGAGCTGTTTACATCCCCTCTGGCTCAAGAGACCTACTCCAGAGTGCTCTCTATGGTATCCTTAGATCTTTCCAAGATTCAGGCATGGTTTTATTAACAGAAGCACTTTAAACTATGGTGTTTTTTTTTTTTTTTTTTTTTTTTTTTGGTACCAGGGATTGAACCCAGTGGTGCTTAACCAGTGAGCCACATTCCCAGATCTTTTTTTATATTTTATTTAGAGACAGGGACTTGCCGAGTTATTTTAGGACCTCACTAAGTTGCTGAGGCTGGCTTTGAACTTGTGATTCTCTTGCTTCAGCCTCCTGAGCTGCTGGGATTATACAAGCAGGCTCAGAGAATTCTGTGCAAATGGGGTGGGAGCAGCCTCTCTGAGGAAGAAAACAGGATTAGAAAGTGCCCAGACATGGGCTCCAGTCTCCACATAGACTCTAAAATTCAGGCAATAAACAAGAAACTCTGTGTGTGTGTGTGTGTGTGTGTGTGTGTGTGTGTGTGTGTGAATAATTATGATCTCAATGATAGGAGATACTAGTGAGTGACTGTGTCAACATTTCTGTGTCCCAGGTACTACACTAAACATCTTGTAGGTATTGTCTTTATTTTCATTCTGTTGTAAACATTATTACATTATTATTATGTAAACATTTTGCAAATGTAGATAAGGAAGCTCGGAGAGGTGAAGCTCAAGGGCACACAGTGAAGTTCAGAGCTGGGTCCAGATGGGTTCATCTGACTCAGATCTCTATGTACCTCACCAAGACCCCATCTGACTCACTGGACAGCTGGGGTGGGGAGGGCACTGGGCTAGGAGTCAGAGAGGCCACAGTCGGCATCCTGATCCCCTTCCTCATCAAGGGGAAGTTCCTCCGCCTCCCACTCCTGTCTTCCTCTGGGCAGTTTGTAAATACCAATAATATTAAAAAAGGAAGAACCTTCCCACTGTCTCCTGCTGAGATACCCAGGGAGGATGTCATAAAGGACAGAAATCTGTGACAGGGCGGTAAGGCTGGCATCAGAAGAGACCGTGAGTTTTCTTCCTTTACATTCTAATTTTCTTCTCGTTCCATCTCCAGCCTTTCTCTTCCTTTCCCTACTGAAATTCCAACCGTCCTTCAAGACAAGTCCTCTGCCATCCCTGATGCAGGACTTACCTCCTTTGTCTCTGGTTATAGATACTGGCTTGTCTTTCTGTGTCATCTCAATTTGTCCCCACCCAACCACAGACACAGGTGATTTGAGAGGAAGCTCTGCCACAGTGTGGATCTTGAGTGTTCCCCAAAGATCCACATGATGAAGACCCAGTCCCTGGTCATGGCCTTACTGTGAGGTGATCGAATCTTTAGGTGGCCTGGTGGGAGGGATTTGGGGTTTGGGGGCGTGCCCTTAAAGGGGATATTAGGACAGGACCTCTTCCTGTCTCTCTGCTATCTAGTGTTATGACGGATTTGTGGGACCCCAATAGACCTCCAGGAGCCGAATCCCATGCAATCACACAAAAGTCTTTATTGCAAGCTTGAGCCTGGACTCACAACCGTTCAGATGCAGCGGACCCAGGGAGTGAGTCCTGGTCCTTTGTTCATTGAGATTTTATAGGTTTTGGGGGGATACTCTATGCGTCACAACATCACACAGCGAATCATTCCATACCACGGGAAAGTCAAACAACAACTCTTAACATTGATTAGCACATTCACTGGCAGGAACAAGTTGGGTAGGGGTTACAGGTTAGTACAAGAGGGGGATTCCTTTGAACTGATTGGTTTAGGCCATGAGGGGAGTACTGCTGCACTACATGGTTTCCCAACATGTTATCAACCACCATAAACTACTGGGGGGTCATCTGGCATCCCAGGTATTTTCCCTGTCTCATGCTGATTAGAGGTTGCTAGGGGGGTTGCTATGGGACCTCACCCAGCCCAACTGAGTCAGGGACATCTGGCTCCAGACCTCTCCTGTTATTTACAAACAACTCAGCAGGGTGGGTATGTGCCTAGGAGTGCTCTGTGAGTTTTTCCAAGGACAAGGGTCACGCCCCCTTCCTTAGGACAGACCTTGAGGTAGAAGCTGCTGTTATTTATTTATTTTTAAAAATGGATTCACATCAGTTTCTCACTAGCTGTCATGGGGTACAGGCCTCTTCTGCCATGTGCCACTACAGGTCCCAAACAATAGGGCCAAGAGACCAGGGACTCAAACCTCTGAAACCATGAACTAAAATAAACCCTTTCTCTTTATAAGCTGTTTATCTCAGGTAGTTTGTCATGGTGATGGAATGCTGGGGAACAACACCAGCGCACATCAGTTGCCCTCTGTATTTCTGAAGGGATCAATGTGCTTTGGGCCTGGGAGACAGAGAAATACTGTAGTTTGCAGTAATGGGCATTCAAATGTTGGCTGACCTGAGTGGATGTGGATGGACGAACATTTAGGACAATTAAGCAGTATTAAGAATCTCCCCCGCCACACATACAACACCCCAGAACCCTAGGACCACAGTAATGGCCATTTCATTTTGATTCTAAAGAAAACTCATAATTACATAACTATGCATGGATATGCTTTCTTTTTCCTTTTTCTTTTTTTTTTTTTCTTTAAAGAAAATAGACTATTACAGAGAAAGCAGACTTTCTTGCCCACCATGCCCGGTTCCTGTGCCATGCTATTTTAAACCAGGGTGTGTGTGCAGGCACATTCTGGTTAGCACAAAAGATTGTCCCTGTTCCCATTACAACCAGGAATCAGTGCTGTGGGCTTGCATGATTTCATCACTGTCACCCATCCTTGGCCTGTCGCCAACCCTCCCCCCCCCCAAAACCCCACTCCATTAAAAAAATAAAGTAGATGAGACACGCTTTGTTGTGGGCTTAGAATTCTTTTCTAGGACACTGTGGCTACCCGCTGGGCAGATGTCAGGAGTTTCCGGCAATCTCTTTGTGTCAGGCCTGCCGGTCAGGGGAGGGGGCGTGGCGGAAGGTTGTCACCGGGAACCAATCCTGCAGACGTGATGGGGCCTAGCTCCCCTGTAGTACCTTTCCCTGGAACCAGGAACTCTGGGCTGCACCAGGAAGCACGAATCATAATACATACCTCGATGCATTGTTCTGAAGCTAAATATAGAAATTTAGCATGAAAGCTGCTGGGGGTCCTGAAATATAAGAGAATACGCAAAGAAGATTGTTTCAATAGTTGGCCTGGGAGGGATCTTATTTAGGCTTTCTTCTTTCAAGAGATCGCCATGCGAAGAAAAATGATGTAACGACAGAGATATTTCACTTCCCAGACAGAAATTACATGGTGGGATTGTACACACTTCTGTTGGCTGTGCCCTTGAAGGATTCTGTGGTCAGAGTGGGCCTGATTTCTGGGAGACGTGATCCTATAGATTTTGCAGCCTCCCAAAGTACAATGTATTTGAGTGGGAGTTTGTTTTTTAGACCACAAGCAATTGCATCAGATGGCTGGTCTCTGGATGGAATTCAAGCCTGCGGGTAGCTGTGATTGCGTTTGGGGCTAACTCTGGGCCTGACTGGGCAGCAATGTCAGGGAATGTCCTAACAGCTCCTGCTTAGTTGGCAAGTGAAGGGGAGGAAACTTGTCATTAAACTGATGGGCAACCTTGTCATTAAGCTTCATGGCATTCTCTCTGTGTAGGTGGTCACCAGTAGTTTTCCCTTCCTTTCCCCCTGGGGGAAGTCTGTTTTCACAAGTTCACAGTCTTTCTCCTGGTTAATGCACCTCCTCACCAACTCCATCACCAACCTCCAGTTCTACCCGATCAGCAATCCCAACCCAAGTGGCAAGGGTCATTTCAGGGTCCCTCTAGGGGCCTTCTCCCTCTCCTATTTGATGTTGTCGTTCTTATTTTTATTGATTGATTTGTATTTGCTGTTTATTTAGTTGCTTATTGCAGTGCTGAGGATCGAACCCAGGGCCTTGTGCACGCCAGGCACGCACTCCACCACTGAGCTCCACCCCAGCCCAGGTGATGCTCTTAGGTCTCACTCATGCCATGGCTACCTTGGTCGCTGCCAAATCTCATGGGACACAAGGTAAATGACCATGTATATCATATTTTTGTTGTCCTTCTTTGGGGAGAGCACGAAAGGGAAATATTCAGGTTCAGAGAGTGTTTTCACTGTCATATTGGGACAAACTTAACTGTGTATCTTGGTGGTTAAGCAGTCACTTGGACTCTCATTTTAGAGATCAGTGTCTTTTAATTTTTTAAAATGGAATCTTATATGTATTTGTATCTTGAAGGATAACATCTTCTTCTACTCTTTGTCTCTATGAGTGTTTCTTTTTACCCTGACCTTGACCTCAGGTGGTCTTCCGGCAATGGCTTCCTTTGGCTCCAAGATCTTCTTATGCCCGTCTCTTCCCAATTTTCCATTCATGAGGTCATGTTGGTAACTTGAAATTGGCTGTGGTGGGTTTATTTACACCATGAAAATTGGAAAATACTATAAACCAGGCCACCACTTCCCAGAGAGCTGGTAGTTAAACCTTTAGCAGCACACCTCTGCCTTTCCATCACGGGGTCTGTGCAGAAGGCCAGGAGGTCACTGGGGGAAAGAGAAGTTCACTGCTCCTTAATAATTGTCATGAAAATGTCAGAAATTCATTTGAGGGATGTTAAAAGAATCAACGTTTGCATTGACACGTAAACTTATTTCCTTCATATAAGAGAATCAAGGAAAGAATGTTGATTTGTTTGAACAGATCTGTCTATATTGGTTGGTGAAAAAATATGATGCCAGGCTAAATCGGCAGGATGTTATTTCACAAAGCAGAGGGCATGGTCAGGATTGAATGATTATGTTCATGCGTACAAGGGTAGGTGTAGCTTATCATATTCATCACTTGTATTCGTTTACTAATTAGTGTGATTGATAGTCAAATGGCATATATATATCTGGATCAGGGGCTATAGTCACAAACAAAATAAATTCCAGCATTTTGTGCATTCTCATACCTAGATCTAATCTCACCCATGCAGGTGAGCAGAAAGATGTATTTTCATTGGAGTGTTGTGTGTGGGGTAAGTGGTCAGATGAGATCACCTTCATGGAAAGGTAAGACCTAAGTGTGTGTGTGTGTGTGTGTGTGTGTGTGTGTGTGTATGTGTGTGTGTGTGTGTTTTGCACGTTGGGGGTGAGGGTGCAACGAGATAGGATGGACACTCCAGGCTGAAGGTGTATGAAAATGGAATAGCATATTACATCACGTGGACACGCACCAGCTCTTTCATATGGGTATAGCAAGCAATTGGAGTGGAAGATCCATTCTTTGTCCCCTGAAAGCAAGAAGTTGGGAAGTTGCTTCCAATTCCATATGTTAATTGAGGAGCTTAGTTTTAATATGTTAATATTTATACAATTATTAATATGGTTGACTTAAGGTCTGCTACATTATTGTCATTTTTCCTATATGTCCCCTGGTTTTTGTTTCTTTGTTCCTCCTTCCTTGACTTCTTTTGGATTTTTTGGATTTTTTTTTAAGAGAGAGAGAGAATTTTTAATATTTATTCTTTAGTTCTCGGCGGACACAACATCTTTGTTGGTATGTGGTGCTGAGGATCGAACCCGGGCCGCACGCATGCCAGGCGAGCGCGCTACCGCTTGAGCCACACCCCCAGCCCCTGTAGGTATTTTTGAGAATTCCATTTTCATCGATCCTTGGGGTCGTGTCACCTTCCTAGCACATTAGTGCTGATCACTAAGGAGGGAGCTTCTCTGAGCCTTGTTTCTATTGAAGATCCGAGTTTTCATTCCTTTTATTCTGAAGCATTTTATTTTGTAGTGAGGCGTTTTGGCAACGAATTCTTTTAGTTTTTTCTTTTATCTGAAAGCATCTTTGTTTTGTCTCAATTCTTGAAAGATGTTTTCATCAAATATAGAATTTGGGGTTTAGAACTTTTTTTTTTTCCCCCAGTACATTAAAAATGCTGCCTGGCCTTGATAGTATCTGGTAAGAAGTCCTTGGTCATTTGAGTAGGGATTTCCCTCATTTTCTTCTGGCTACCACCATGTTTTATTTTATTTATTTATTTTTATGTGGTGCTGAGGATCGAACCCAGGGCCTTGCATGTGCGAGGCGAGCGTTCTACCACTGAGCCACAACCCCAGCCCCAACCACCAGGTTTTGATCTTTGATTTTCATCAATTTGATAATGATTTGCCTGGGCATAATTTTCTTCTTATTTATCCTGATTGGGGTTTCCTGAACTTCTTGTCCTGTTATGTGTTTTGCCAAATTTGGGGAAATTTTTAGCCATCATTTTTTAATTTTATTTTTTATTTTTTTTACTTAGCAAGTATTTTTTGTCTCATTATATCTCTCCTCTTCTGGGATTCTGATTAAATGTGTGTCAGACATTTTGATATTTTCCCACAAGACTGAGATTTTCTTCTTCTCTTTTTTCCACCACTTTTTCTTCAGATTATGTATTTTCTATTGATCTAGCTCCAAACTCACTCATTTTTCCCCTCTGTCATCTTTTATTTGCTGTTAATATTTAATTACATATATTGACTTTTCAATTTTGGAATTTTTCCATTTGGTTTATTTTTTATAGACTTCAGTTATCAGCTGAGATTTTCTATTTATTTATTCACTACAAAATATTTTTCTTTTTTTCTTTTTTTTTTTTTTAAAGAGAGAGTGAGAGAGGAGAGAGAGAGAGAGAGAGAGAGAGAGAGAGAGAATTTTTAATATTTATTTTTCAGTTCTCGGTGGACACAACATCTTTGTTGGTATGTGGTGCTGAGGATCGAACCCGGGCCGCACGCATGCCAGGCGAGCACGCTACCGCTTGAGCCACGTCCCCAGCCCCAAAATATTTTTCTTTATTTCATTAATTGTGGTTACAATAGCTATTTCTAAAATCCTTATCTACGAATTACAACATAGGAGCCCTTGTAGCGTTGGGCTCTGTTGATTGGACTTTCTTCTGAGAATGGATCACGTTTATCTGTTTTTTTTTTTTTTTTTTTTTTTTGCTTGCCAAGTAAATTGGGACCAAATCCAGGATGTTGTAGATACTGTGTTGTAGATAGTCCATTATATTCCTCTGAAAGGGATTGAGTTTTTTTAAAAAAATTTTATTTTAGCAGAAAATTAACTGATTGTATACAAATGAAAACTTTGTATCTTGGATCTCAGTTCAGATTTTTATTCCTAACTCGATTGCTGCGGGTCTGCCTTAAGCATGTGTGATTCAGGGGCCAGCCAGTGATTTGAGCAGAGTCCCATGTGCCTGCCCCGAGACTAGAAAACGTGAAAACAGAAACTCACCCAGTGCTGTTTCCTCCTTCCAAGTGCCAACCAGTGTCAGGTTTTCCCAAGTACTGGGTGGTGCTACTCCTTTCTTTTAAATGTTGACTCCCTCCAGAACCTTCTTTTTTCTTGTCAGTAATTTCAAGTAGTTGTTTTGGACTTTGTCCAGAATTAATAGTTACTGTTTATATAGGGAAATGTCACTAAGAGTGCAATGACTGGAGAGGGACTTGGAGATGTGAAACTCACCAGGACACTTTTCAAGAAGGAGTTTGGTTTTTCAAGAGTAGGAGGAAGGTAGTGTGGTCACACGTGGGGCTATGGTGCCAGATCAAGCAAGAGTTTTTAAACCTGGGGGACACTTGAGCAAATTTTCATGCTGAAGTTAAAGTTGGAGAGTCAGTAGAAAGAACATGTACCAGATACAAGGAAGCACTGGCCACAAAGATGGAGGTTAAACGCAAGTCGTCATGTGGAACAAGTGGGACCCTAAGATCTGTCTCTCCATCCATTTCTCAGGTTTGTAGCAGCCAGGCAGGCGCAGGCATAGGCAAGATCATTCCCTGAGCAGCTCAAGAGAGTAGATCCACAGTTACTGACACCTGGGAGTCTCTCAGTGAGAGTCTCTCAATGACAAATGACACCCAACCCCAACAGTGAGTGAGGAAACCCATGCTTGCACTGCTCGGCAGGGCCTGACACCAAACCTGGCTGCACACTGAAGAGTCTCTCGTGAGAACTAGAAAAGCAATCAGCAAATACACAATCAAATACAGCTCCCTGTGTATCTTGCTTCTGCATCTATGGAATAAAAGTATTTAGGGAAAAATCGCGTCTGTACTGAACATGCAGACTTTTCTCCTTATCATTATTCCCTAAACAATATAGAATAACAACTATTTGCAAAACACTTACACTGTATTAGGTATTATAAGTAATCTAGAGATGACTTAAAGTACATGGAAGGCTATGTATAGGTTATATGCAAATACTGTAAACTACATTTTAAATAAGGGACTTGAGCAGGTGAGGATTCTGTTATCCATAGGGGCTCTTAGGACCAATCCCCCGTCAGTGCCAAAACATGGCTGTAAAAGCATTTTAGAATTAGCAAAAATAGGGAAGGAAAAAAAAAAACTTATGGGGGAAAAAACACCTTAATTGCCACATACAACAACTAATATCCTCGGAGAAGGGAGGTATTACATCAATAAAAGAAAACCCTCGATAGTATATAAAAGCAAACAACAACATAAGAAAGTTTGAAGCCAGGTGTGGTGGTGTATGCCTGTAATCTCACTGACTTGGGAGGCTAAGGCAAGAGGATTGCAAGTTTGAGGCCAGCCTCAGCAATTTAGCAAGGCCCTCAGTAAAAAAGAAAAAGGGCTGGGGATGTAGCTCAGTGGAAAGTAAAAATGATGACTTAGCATGCATGATACCTGGGTTCTATCCCCAGCACTAGGGAAAAAAAAAAAAATCAACTGAATGTGTGTCATTGTTTGGATCTTAAATGTGCTACAAAGGCTTTTGTGTTGAAAGCTTGGTCCCCAGCTGATGGCACTAATTGGCCCATTCCTCTCTCTTTGCTTCTCAATCACCATTAGGTGAGCATCTTTGCTCTAATGTAAACACCCACTATGATATTTTGCCTTACTACACATCCAAAATCAATAGAGCCAACTGACCATGGACTGAAACCTCTGAAATTGGGAGCCAAAACAAACCTTTCCTCCTCATAAGTTGATTATCTCAGGTACTTTGACATAGCAATGAAATGCTAATATAGAATTATTACCTACTCAAACTATCAGTTAGGTCATTCACTTTGGTCTCCTTCTGGGAAGCTACTAAAGAATATATTCCATCAAGATGAGGGCATAAACCAAGAAAGAGATGGCTATTGAATTAGAGAATCCAACAAAAAGAGAGACAAAGAGAATTTTCAGGATGATAGCAAGAGAAATCCCAAGTGACAGCTGTATAAACAGGTTTAGTGAATGAGCGCTTCAAATTGCAGAAGAATGGAGGGTCCAAGGAGACAGTCATTTCCTGGTGGTTAAAAAGGGAGATCTTCTGTGTTTGACCATGTGGAAGATGGTCAGAGGCTATTTGAAAATGCAGAGAGAGTTTGGGAAGTATGAGGTACTTTAAAAGCTTAAGCCAATGGAAAATGAGCAGTAGCTCTAAAAAAAAAATAAATAAAAAGCTAGAAAAGAAGTGAAACTTATTGAGGGTGCTTGGCTCAGCATCTCATCGTCCTGATAATTTAGATACTAGTTTAACCAACAGGTGGATATTCAGTATTGAGAAACCTAAGGAAAAGAAAGGGTAAATGTGCAAATCTTTTACAATGGGAAATCTAGAAAAATGTTTTTAAGATCGGGAAGAGATGAAACAGTTTATTTTATTGAAAAATGTGGAGGTGAATGCTGGAAGAACATACTGGAATAGTACTTGCTGTTCCAAGTGCTGCCCTCTGGGGAATGAGAGGGCAGAGGGTGGGTGGGCAGGATGATTCATTAGTTGTTGAAATATCTGTTGAGTGCTGTTGAACATCTCATTCTGGTTCCTTCTTGGGGCCCTCCCAGCCCTTTCAAGTGGTACAAGGGTCAAGGAAAGCAGAAGAGATTGCAGGCTGCCACAGTGACCACTATTTACCCATCAGATGGGAGCTGTCACTAGAAAAATGAGCTCTGTCATCTTTCATTACAGGGACACTTGCATGTAGGGATGCTGTCTGGAAAAGCAAGTGAGGCAATGCAGATCAGGCCACAGTGGCCTATTTGACCTCACCAGTAGCCTCGTTGGTAAAAACAAACACCAGGTTTCAGAGTAACAAAAAACATTCTAGAGCATGAGGTAGAGAACACTCAAATTTTGATACCATCCAAAGTTTTACCTCCCCCTCCTCATTCTTCCAAAGCTATCTATACTATACCCAGGGCAGATGATAAATACCGCATCTAACAACTTTCAAGTTAGTTCAAATATCCATCGTTTGGGAATTTTAATAAGAGAAGTCATTTCAGCACGCTGGGAAGCCTTACCTTCTGCTTGCATAATTTTTTCTGTTGCAATTTCCTCTTGATTGTTTTTTGTTCAATTGCATACAGGTCACTGTTAAAATTAAGCACAACTAGACCATTTTCTTACATCTTGTCAATGACAGATGGGGTTTTAGGAATATCTTCTTCTGCTATCCTTGTATGTTTTATTCTAGCTTGTCTAAAGATAGACCTGATTTTTCCACGTCCCCATTCTGTTTCTTTTAAATAATATGTGAACTTCCTATAAACTTTCTTTTTGAGCTAGTCCCCTCATTTGGTGCATTTAAGTGAAAATATTGCTATGAAAAAAATTTAAATTAAAAGCAAAGACATGTCATTCATATGTGCCCATTACTCAGCTTTAGAAAATTATATTAGGAGAAAAAGTTTGTTATTCCTTTCTGTTTTCCTGCCTTCTCATCTGTAACTTACTCTCTGAACTTGGAGTTTATGATTCCCTTGCATGGTTTAAAATTATTGATTACATATATGTGGCCCATACACAGTGTTGAATGTAGTTGGAGTTTAAATGTGTACATCTCTGTGCATCTTGCTTCCCCCCACAGTTTTGTGTTTTTGAGATTTATTCACATTCTAGTTTATTCAATTTATAGTTTATTCAATTTAATTCCTGTAAGATATCCGATCATCTGACAATGAGGTATTATTTCATCCACAACTAAAAAAAAAAAAAAACTAAAGGAAACCTAGATATAGAACTACAGAAGCTTGGAGAATGGTGTCTTAACAAATGGAGACTAAAGTTGATAATCTATTCTCCTGTGAATTATGATTTAAGATTTTCCATTTCTCTCATCATTCAAAACAATGCCAAAATGAAAGGTCTTCAAAAGAGCTGACACAATACACTTGGAAAGACATTAGAAAAATGATATTTCCTGAAACAAGAGAATGCTATAAAAAGACTAAAGAACAACAACAACAACAACAACAACAACAACAAAACTCACGCTTAGATATTAGAAGCATGATAACTGAAATAAAAATAATTCAATAGAAATCTTAGAAGATAAAGCTGAGAGAACTGCCCCCAAATAAAGTAAAAGACAGACAGAAAGGAAAAACAGGAGAGAAACTATGGTGGGGTTGAAGCAGGGGGTGGGGAGGAAAATTGATTTTAAGGAATTGGTTCATGTGATTGTGGGGAAGGCAAATCCAAATCTTCCAGGGCAGGCCTACCGTCTGGAAATTCCAGCAGGGGGCGATGTTGCAGTCTTGAGTCTGAACATAGTTTGGGCATAGAATTTCTTTCTTTGGAAAGCCTCCCTCTTTTCTCTTAATGCCTTCTACTGATTGAATGAGACCAACCTACATTATGGAGGATAATATACTCTACTCAAAGTCTACTTATTTAAATATCTATTGTATCTAGATCACCTAGACATGTTCCGCCAAACAACTGGGCACCAAAACCCATTCAAGCTGAGACAAAATTGACCATCACATTCCCTGAGGGGGCAGAGACATTGATATCAACTGTCTTAAGTATTCTTCAAAAGCTAAAGGAGGGCTGGGGCTGTAGCTCAGTGGTAGAGAGCTTGCCTAACATGTGTGAGGCACTGGGTTCTGTCCTCAGCACCGCATAAAAAATAATAAAAATAATAAAATAAGGTATTGTTCCATCTACAGCTAAAAAAAAAAAAAAAAGAAAGAAAAAATGCTAAAGAAAACCTGGATATAGAACTACAGAAGATTGGGGAATAATGTCTCAACAATGGAGACTATCAACAGTTACAGAAATTATAAAAAGGAACCAAATAGGAATTTTGGAGCTGAAAAGTACAACTGAAAATGAGAAATGCACTAGATGCTTTCCATAGCAGATTACAACAGACAGGAGAAAGAAGGTAGGAACTCGAGGATAGATCAATTGAAAATATCCACTCTGAGGAAGAGAAATACAGATGAAGAAAAATGAAGAGAGTCTTGTAAGAGTCCTATGGAATGTCATGGATATACCAACAGGGCAAATGGAGTCCTAGAAGGAGAGGAGAGAGAGGAAGGGCTAAAAGACTACTTAAAAATAACGGCCAACACCTTCCCAAAGTTGATTTTAAAAAACATGAATCTACATATCCAAGAACTCCAAGTATGATACATTCAAAGAAATCCACAATTTTTATCTTTATAATGTTTGAATGACTCATCCCTTTTTTGCTTCTCTGGGTCTGTACTCTCTATTAAATAGTTCCCTGTGTTTCCTTGAGCTCCCTTTTCTGGGAAGCCTGAGTGTCCTTGTTCATTTGGGCTGCTAGGACAAAATACCTTACTCTGGGTGATTTGTGAACATCAGACGTTTATTGCTCACAGTTTTGAAGCTGAGAAGTCCAAGATCAGGGCATCAACTGAATCTAAATCTAAGTGAGAGCTTGTTCTGCTTCAGAGATGGCAACTTCTTGCCGGGTCCTCCTATTGGGGCAAGGGCCAGAGAGGGTGGAGCCCTCATGACTTGATGGCTTTCCCAAAGCCTAACTCATTAATACCATAACATTGGATATCAGATTTCCAACATAGAAATTTTAGAAAGACACAGACATTCAGACCATAGTATTAAACTCCAAAAGAAAGGGAAAAGGAAGCTCTCATAATTGTAGGTACACAAGGATACATTTAGATAATCATAAAGAATCTACACTTAAATTATTTTAAAAATTTAAATGACGTTAGTAAGATTTCTGGATGCCAAAAATAGGTCAAATATTCTCTTTTGTTAAAAGTCAAATGTAACCAGATTGCTGGGCATCGTGGTGCTTGCCTGTAATCCCAATGACTCAGGAGGCTGAGGCAGGAGGATTGCAAGTTTGAGGTCAGTGTTAGAAACTTAGCCTCTGAATCTTGTCTCATAAGATAAAAAAATGTCTAGGAATGTAGCTTGGTGGTAGAATTCCCTTGGGTTCAATTCCCAATATATAAATACACACACACACAAAAGCATTAAATAGATAGAAGAAGGATTGCAAGTTTGAATTTATAGAGGTTATTTTATGTAATGGTAAAATTTTATCATCATTATAAACACGATGTAATAGTCACGAGTTCTTTACATAGAAATTATCGTGTAGCAAAATATAAAATATTGATAGAAATGCAAGTGAAGTGGAGTACTTCAGTACATTTTGAGACACTTCCCTCAGACTAAGAATTGAATAATACAGTCAATAAGCTCGATTTAAGAGATGAATATTTAGAATTGTGTACCTCTCAAATAGAGAATATACATTGAATATACATGCCCATGGAACCTCTCTATAAAAATCAATCATGTACATGCCTTGCCTATGACCTAGCAATTCCATTCCCAAGCATACACTGGACAGAAAAACACATACATCCCCACTGAGTTTACCACAGCGTTCACAGCAGCATTTTTCATACATCTGTAGTCTCAGAGGCTCAGGAGGCTGAGGCAGGAGGATTGTGAGTTTGAGGCCAGTCTCAGCAATTTAGCAAGACCCTGTCTTAAAATAAAAAATAAAAAGGGCTGGGGATGTGATTCAGTGGTAGCATACCCTTGGATTCATCCCCAGCACACCCCTGCCCTGCCAAAAAAGAAAAAAGATTCTATAATATGGATAAACGTCAAGAGCAATATGCTCACTGAAAAGACAATCACAAAACACCACCTAGTATATTATCCCATTTATATAAAATGCCCAGAATAGGAAAACCTGTAGACATAAGGTAGATTAGTGGGTTCCTGGGGCTGAGTGGGGGCCGGAGAGGGTGGGGATGGTGACTGCTAATGGGTTCATGGTTTCTTTTGGAATATTTTATTTTCAAAAATTGATTGTGATGGGCTGGGGATGTGGCTCAAGCGGTAGCGCGCTCGCCTGGCATGCGTGCGGCCCGGGTTCGATCCTCAGCACCACATACCAACAAAGATGTTGTGTCCGCCGAGAACTAAAAAATAAATATTAAAAATTCTCTCTCTCTCTCTCTCCTCTCTCACTCTCTCTTTAAAAAAATTGATTGTGATGATGATTGCACAATTCTATGAATATACTAAAAATCATTGACTGTAAACTTTAAGTGGGTGAATTGTATAGGATGTTGATATTTTCTGAATAAAGCTAATACATATTTACATATATAAATATGACCTCAACAAAACTTTACATAAATACATAATAATTTTGTATAATACAACATGTATTTTATATGCATATCATAATACATATTTTGTTATAAGTTATATAAAATGTAATTATATATGCACACATAGGTGGCTGGATGTGGAAAACTGGTGCTCCACATTCACTCTACTCTCAACTCCATGTGCTGCATTCCCCCTGCAGCTAGGATTTCAGATTTGTGCTGCTCCTCTGACAATCCAAGAAATTTTCGAGAAAGGTAGAGGGCAGAGTCTGGGCATCCCTCTGCTTTCTATTGGCTTTGGGTTTTCCTGAGTCCAGCATCAGCAGAGGTTCCAGTGTCTTGTCACCAGCTTTGTCATGACTTGAACACAGAGCTTTTCCTTTATTACTTTTTATTTTCTTTTGGTGTGAATTTATTGCTGTGAATCTTCCTGCCCCTCTACCTGGACCTCTGCATCCTCACCAACCCTTACCCACAGCCCCAGAGTCCCTTCTTCCTGTCAAGGGTAAGTCCATTCAACCTTCCATGATGTTCCTCCATAGCATTACTACTTTTCTTCCTTCCTTCCTTCCTTCCTTCCTTCCTTCCTTCCTTCCTTCCTTCCTTCCTTCCTTCCTTCCTTCCTTCCTTCTTTCCTACCTTCCTTCCTTCCTTCCTCCCTCCCTTCCTTCCTTCCTTCTTTCTCCTCCTCCTCCTCCTCCTCCTCCTCCTCCTCCTAACTGTCCGCATGTCTCTCCCATTATAAAAGCCAACCAACCAACAACCAACAGCAACAACAGAAGTCCTTTGAATCTCCAAGTCCACCTCATATATATATATATGTACATATATATATATATATAATTTTTTTCCCTTCGTAATCAAACATCTGAAGAGAGCAGTCTGGTCTAGGTGCTGCTTCTCTGCATCACCTCCCATTTTTCCTTACCTTGCTGCAAGGTGGCTTGTGCCTCCACCACTCCACTGAACCACACGGGTCATCTGACAATGACCTTGTTGCCCAGACTCATCCACCTGCCAATCAGTACTGTAGCCCTCTCCCTCCTTCATGATGCCCTCTTGGTCCTTGATTTCTGTGGGTTTCCTCTGGCTTAGTTTATCCTCCTTCCTTAGACACACCTTTTCTTCTTCTTCCTCCCCTTCCTCCCCTTCCTCCCCTTCCTCCCCTCCCTCCCCCTCCCCCTCCCCCTCCCCCTCCCTCCTCTTCTTCTTCTTCTTCTTCTTCTTCTTCTTCTTCTTCTTCTTCTTCTTCTTCTTCTTCTTCTTCTTCTTCTTCTTCTTCTTCTTCTTTTCCATCAGCATATCTTTCTCCTTCCAAGGAAGCGGAGGAAGAAGAGGAAGAAGAAGAAGAAGAAGAAGAAGAAAAGGTGTGTGCTTGAAGCTGGTGTTTTCCAGGGCTCTACTCGAGACTGCTTTTTTTCAGGGTGTATCTTCTCCCTCTAGGAATCGTTATTAGATGACTTCTACCTCT
This sequence comes from Spermophilus citellus, assembly GCF_964194105.1. NCBI lineage: Eukaryota > Metazoa > Chordata > Mammalia > Rodentia > Sciuridae > Spermophilus > Spermophilus citellus. The sequence goes on along the minus strand of NC_138199.1, from coordinate 24,963,813 downwards.
CCATTTCCAGCAGATCCACTCTCCCGATCTCTATGGAGGAAATTAATTGTTCTGACAGCAGGTGACTGATCCAACCAGTCAAAAATGAATCTTCACCGACTTGCCTTCTTTACCTCCATTCACCTCCATCTCCCAGATCCATTCTTATCTCAGCAAATGACACCACCAGTCACTAGTCACCCAAGCCAGAAATCTGGAAGTCACATTGGCCTGTCTGTCTCCCTTCCACCTTTATTCATTGAGCAAGTGTTTGTAAAGCAAGCACCTACTACATGTAAGACATCATTCCAATGCTCTGAACCAAAAATGGTCTCTGCTTGAATAGAGTTTATACTCTAATGGGGGAGAGAAGAGGCTAACAAAAAATATAGTTATGCTCTATCAGGCCATGGGAGGAGTTATAAAAATAAAGCCTGGAAGATGGTTGTGAGTTATGCACAGTGATGCTATTTGTACAGGGTGAGCAGAAAAGGTCTTCTCATAAGATGGCATTATTTAGAGATCTGAAGGAAGTGAGGGAGACAACCACATGGATATCTATGGAGAGAATGTTCTAGGATGAAAACACTGTACTTGCAAAGGTCCTGAGGTGGAAGTAGCCATGGCAGGCTGCAGCATCAGAAAGGAAGAGCAGCTGGAGTAGAGTGGATAGGGCAATTAGGAGGCCAAATCATGGGGTGCTGTGACCATTTCAAGGACCTTGACTTTGTGGAACATAGGGTAGAAAATCAGGGGAGGATTTTAGTAGAGAAGTGGCATGATGTGGCTTGTTTTAAAAGGTTATTTCTGGAGGCGGTGCTGTGGGTATCCTGAAGGTAGGCAAGTGTGGAGGCAGGGAGATCAGTTAGAAATCCAGGGACAGTGTCTGTGATTGCATTGGTCCCCGCAGAAGTGACGGGAGGAGTCACCTTATGGGTATATTTAGAAGGCAGAGCCCACAGGATTGCTGCTGATGGGTTGGGAGTCTGGGTGTTCAAAAGAATCAAGAATAACTCCATGTTTTTTTGGCCTCAGCAATTAGAGAGACAGACTTGCTATTTACTACGATGGGAGAGATGTCAGAAGAGCGGTTTATGCTGGGCAAGAGCATCCTGGAGTTATTTTGGATGTGTTAAGTGTGAAATGTTCCTAAGGAATTCAAGTAGGCAATCAGAGATGCAAATGTGGCATTCACGAGAGAGGCGTGGACTGACCCAGAGACAAAAATGTGGGAGCTGTCACCAGGGATAGTGTCTGAAGCCCTGGGGCTGGATGAAATCTGGAACAGAGCCCCTGGGACACTCCAAATATTTGGAGTGTGAAGTGACCTAGTAAAAGAGACCAAGAAGAAGCCACCAGGAAGGTACAAAGAAAGCCAGGGAGCATGGTCTCTGGGAGGCAAGTGGAGGAGCTGAGTAAGAAAGAGCGAACAGGTGAGGTCAGGACTGAGAATTGGCCATGAGAGCCCAGCCATGTAGAGGTCATGGTGACCTTGACATCTAGGTAGAATTACAAGGATGAAATCCAGACTGGAATAGGTTCAAGAGAGAATGGTGTGTGGGGGGGGAGAGAATGGAATGGGAAGTATAGAGGACTCTTCTTGGACCTTTGCTATGAAGGCCACAAGGAAACAGGGCTTTCCCTGGTGAGGGATGAGAGTGTAAGGGAGAGAAGGTTCTCTGGGGATGGAGATGTGGCTGAATATTTGTATACTGTTGAGAATTTTCAGTAAAGGGAAAAAATTTGTCCAACAGTGTCTTTCTTTTAAATAGCTACACCAGCCGGTAATAGTAGCATGGAACTGTTAATTCTAGTAACTTGGGAGGCTGAGGAAGGAGGATCATTAGTTTGAAGTCAGCCTGAGCAATTTAGTGAGACCCTCTCTAAACAAACAAACAATGTTAAGGATGTAGCTCAGCGCTAGAGTTCCCCTGAGTTCCATCCCCAGTACCAAAAAATAATAAGAGCCCCTCTTTTCCTTTGGTGTTCCACCAAAGATCCTGGTGTCACCATGGGCCACCACCCCTCCTGGTGCTACCTGTATTGTAAAAACAAGCCATACCCAAAGTCTTGTTTCTGCTGGGGTGTCCCTGATGCCAAAATTCGCCTCTTTGACCTTGGGCAGAAAAAGGCAAAAGTGGATGAGTTCCACCCTGTGGCCACCCGGTGACTGATGAATATGAGCAGCTATCCTCTGAAGCCTTGGAGGCTGCCAGTATTTGTGACAAGTACATGGTAAAATCTGTGGCAGAGATGGCTTTCTTATCCGAGCGTGGCTCCACCCCTTCCGTGTCATCCGTATCAACAAGGTGTTGTCCTGTGCTGAGGCTGACAGATCCAGATAGGTATGTGGGGTGCCTGGGGAAACCCCAGGGCACAGTGGCCAGGGTTCACAGTGGCCAAGTCATCCTGTCCATCTGCACCAAGCTGCAGAACAAGGAACATGTGATTGAGGCCCTATGCAGGGCCAAGTTCAAGATCCCTGGCCGCCAGAAGATCCACATCTCAAAGAAGTGGGGCTTTACCAAGTTTAATGCTGATGAATTGGAAGACATGGTGGCTGAGAAGCGGCTCATTCCTGATGGCTGTGGGGTCACATATATCCCCAATTGTGGCGCCCCGGACCAATGGCGGGCCCTGCACTCATGAGGGCTTCCACTGTGCTCTCCCCTCTTTACTCTCACACATACCAATAAATTTTGTATTGTGTTCATCATCATCATCATCATCATCATAACAATAATAAATTATTTCTGGGCATGGTGGTGCATGCCTGTAATCTCAGCGGTTCTGGAGGCTGAGGGAGAAGGATCACAAGTTCAAAGCCAGCCTCAGCAAGTTAGTGAGGCCCTAAGCAACTCTAGAAAAAATACAATAAAGAGATGGGGAGGTAGCTCAGTGGTTAAGTGCCCCTGAGTTCAATCCCCAGTAAAAAAAATAATAATAATAATAACTAATTAAATTCAGAGGGTGAGAACTTTATATAGTGTCTTTAATAATGATGTGCAGTGTACCATAAAAATTTTGTTGATACAATGATATCCCTCACATATACACACATTTTTATCTTTTCTATTGATGAGTGTAGCTAGAAAAGAAAAAAAAAAGGACTTTGGAAGAGCAGTATATATGCCATTCAGCAAGAAGAGAATTAATAAATAGAGCAAAGGGGAGAATTTGAAACCTCATTCAGTCCAAAGGAAACTGTGGATTTAGATTTGTCATTCAAGGCCACTATTACCATTTAGTGACACTAAACTTTGGACCCGATGTCAATTTGGGAAAAGAGTCAAAGTCCACATTTTAATCCAGAAATCATTTATATACACAGTGATAAAAGGAAACTTGCTTAACTTAAAAACACATAATACAGTCTTTTTATTTCTGCTCTCTAACTGAACTGCCTCCCACTCCCCCCCCCCCGCAAAAAAAAGGATAGTTTTAGAAGGAATTAACTTTGCAGTGAGACATTAGCTGTTCTTATTTTGTCTGAGATATATTTTTCCTTTATTTTATGACTTGAGCCTCATTTAGAAAACCATGTTTGAGGGGCTGGGGTTGTGGCTCAGCAGTAGAGTGCTTGCTTAGCACATTCGAGGAGCTGGGTTTGATCCTCAGCATCGCATAAAAATACATAAATAAATAAATAAATAAATAAATTAAAGGTATTGTGTCCAACTACAACTAAAAACAATTTTTGAAAAACCATGTTTGAGGAGATAAATATGGTTAAGTTGATTTAAATATACAGTGTATACAGATATAATAATATATCACTACCTCATATATCAGTTTAAATTTAAAAATAAATATGAAGTTGATACTTTTTAACATGTATCCAATGAACAAATAAATTTTTTTTAAAGTATCCAATGGAATCTAAGCAACACTGTTTTAATACTTGCCATTATTCACTTTAAAAATGCCAAGACTCTTCCTTGACAGACCAAAATTTTATGTAGTTATTTCTTCTTATTTATCTTGTCTTTCCATTCCATGGAACCCATAAAACTTCTGGCAAGGGCTGGGAATATAGCTTGGTGGTAGGGCCTTGCTTAGCATGTGCAAGGCCCTGGGTTCAATTCTTCGCACACCCCCTCCCCCCGAAAACCTTTGTTAACTATTTTAAATTAGAAACCTTCTATTGTTTTCCCAATCATATTTTACTGTAATAAAACTATGTGCATAAATTGAAATATTGATATTTTACATTTTCTTATGACAATCAAACTCCAAGTATGAACATTTTTTTTTTCTGCTTTTCTTACTGGGGTCAAGCTTCTGGGCTCCTTCAATTCAAGTATTCAAAGTTTATTCACGGCTGGCCCTGAAGAGGACACATGGGGGCGGTGCCTCCAAGCTCCATCTCTTTCTGGGCTCAGGAAAGGAGACTCTTGCTTGGAATTATTTATTTTTATTTATTTATTTTTTTTGAGACAGGGTCTCACTAAGTTGCTTAGGTTCCTTGGGATTTGGACCTCCTATGGTTAGCTTCTACAGAAGGGAATTATGAAGATTATTTGAGTTCTGTGAATATAGAGATTTCACACCTGTAATGCTAGTGACTCCGGAGGCTGAGGCAGGAGGATCGAAAGTTCGAGGGCAGCCTGGGCAAGCAATTTAGCGAAACCATCTCAAAATTAATTAATTAATTAATTAAAAAGACTGAGGATGTAGCTCAGTGGTAGAGCCCTCCCGAGTCTGATCGGCAGTGCCCCTCTACCCCCAAACGTTTTAGGTGAGGCCTGTCCTCAAAATTTAGATTATTCAGGGGAGGCCTCTCCTTAGAGTTTGGAGTACAAGGTAAAAGGGAGGAATACCAAAGGATTAGGAAGGAAAGGTGAGAGCAATCCTGCCAAGGACAGCTTCCAGAAGGGGCTGCCCCGTACCAGGGTGAGCTATTCTAACAACAATTATTAGTACACATTTGACTAAAGCAGTGTAAGTATAACATGGATTCTGACAAATAATTATATATAAAAAGTGCCCCCCCCCCAAAAAAAAAGTAACCTTTGATTTGAAAGTCAGCTCGGTCAGGTTAGCAGGGCTTTGGTGTTTCCATTTAGTCATGGGTGAGTGTTTTTTTACTAGGAAGAAGCGGGACTCAGCACCAAGTCTATTCCTTATTTTCTGCTATAGACATAAACCCTGAGAAATTTTTAAATTAATAGATAGGAATGTAAGAAGTTTTTAAGATCTGAAATGCACCCCCAAAGCTCATATATTGAAGGCTGGGTACCCAAAGCAGCAGTGTTCAGAGGAAGGGCCTATGGGAGGTGACTGAATCCCATAGGCTCTGACCTCATCAATTGATTAATCTATTGATGGACTTGTAGCTGAATGGGTTATTGTGATGTGGTGCTTTAAATATACTTTTGTCAAAAATTAGGAGGGGGCTGGGGGTGTGGCTCAACTGGTAGTGCGCTCTCCTGGCATGCTTGTGGCCCAGGTTCCATCCTCAGCACCACATACAAACAAAGATGTTGTGTCCACCGAAAACTAAAAAATAAATATTAAAATAAATTCTCTCTCTCTCTCTCTCTCTCTCTCTCTCTCTCTCTCTTTAAAAAGAAAACCCCAACAAACTAGGAGGTAGGGTCTAGTTAGGTCATTGGAGGCATGCTCTTGAAGGTGATATATAACTCGTAGAACGGAACTTGTGTAACTTATGTAAGTTGGTCCCATTTCCACATGCATCCCTCTAAAGATGTGCAAAAGCAACTCCCTAGACTTAATAATATGTACCATGTACCTCAACAAAGGTTTTTAGAGGTACTGCAAATTCCCATCAGCCCTCGGGGCACTTACTCTCTGTTGTGAGAACAATGAGTTCCCAAGTGCATTTGCTTCCTCAGCCTGGGTGAAGTACATTCAGAATGAGAATATGGAGCTGCCCACCATCCACCCACAGCCAGGACGCAGAGTTCCAGACTTCTAGATGATCCGAAGTGCTCATGCAAATATTTGTCATAAGTCAAATCCGGGCGAAGTTAATGTCAACATCCAGTACCTGACTTTTTAGCAACCAAGGTTTGTTTACAAATAAAACAGCATTCCCAAGTTAAAGCATGAAAAACAATAATTAGACCGCTCTTGTGATCAGTCATTGTAGCAGTCCTATCCATAGATATATTCCCACACTATTCCCAAATAAGTGTGAATAAGCTCAAATGGAAGTACCCAAAGTCTAAGACAATCTACATACCATCTGTGTGTCTTTGCATGTCACAATCTTATCAGCAATGCCATTTTCTTAGCTGTTAATATTGATCATTAAATAGGAACTGGAAAGTATTAGATTCAGCTGTGTAAAATATATTGAATTTACCACAATTTAAAAATGTTTTTTTAATTTTGAAATAGTTTGACTCATAAGGAGTTACAAAAAATAGTACAAAGAGTTCCTATGTAGCATTCCCCTGATTCCCCCAATGACAATACCTCCATGACCACAGTGAATTATTAAAAATAATAACATTAGTTAGGTGTGGTGGTGCACATCTGTAATCTCAGCTACTCAGGCAGGAGGATCACAAGTTCCAGGACAGGCTGGGCAACTTAGCAAAATAAAATATTTTTAAAAAGGGCTGGAGGAACCAGTCTAGGTGACCACCGATGCATGAATCGACAAAGAACATGTGGTACACATACACAGTGGAGTTTTATTCAGCCATAAAGAAAAACGAAATTTTGTCTTTTTTAGGGAAGTAGGTGGAACTTGAGAAAATTATGTCAAGTGAAATTCAGAAAGACAAGGGTCATATGTTTTCTCTCATTTGAAAGCTAGAGAGGAAAAAGGAAAAGAAAGGTGGGGGAATCTCATGAAAATCAAAGGAAGATTGTCAGGGGCTGCCCTGGACAGGAGCTATGCACATACCTTTAAGCCCTGAGTAAAGAGGTACCGGACTGGTATTGCACCCATTGCAATGCAAGTGGTGAAGCTTCTGGGAGTGGGCGTCACCCAATGGGGTTGAATCACACCCACCTGTTTGTTGTAACCTTACCCTTTTCCCTTTTTTGGATAGAATGTTCCATGGATAGCTCCCCCATTAATAAAACCCTGGTTTGAGGCATGCTCCCTCTCTTTGTTGCCTGCCTTGCCTCCTTTGTGGGAACTGGGTCAGAGGGGCCGTCACAGAACCCAAAGAAAAAGGTATTTCTCTGTCCTTATTTCATGCCAGCCCAGTTCACCTGGAGTGACCCTGACTGGTTATGTCGGGCCAGGAGATCAGTAGCCTAGAGGAAAGGGACCAGGGGAGGGAGGAGAGAAGGAAAAGGGAAACACTGGGGAGTGACATTGGCCAAATTATATGGTATATTGTGTGAAAGTAAATATCACCATTATGTACAACTATAATGCACCAATAAAAAAATGGGAAAAAAGATTTTTTTTTTAAAAGGAGTGTGAATGTATCTCAGTGGTAGAGTACCCCTGGTTTCAATTCTCAGTACCACCACCACCACCACAACAACAACAATAAAGAAAACAAATGAAGTTTAAGGCGAATTTAATTAAGAAATGCTATCACTACACTGATTTTTCTATGATAGTTATGTTATCAAAAAATAATATCTAATTTTAAAGGACTTTTTTTCTTTGTTCTCCCTTTAAGATGAGATAAAAATCAAGCTTAAAAAATTAGATATGCTTATCAGCCAGGCGTGGTGGCACATGCCTGTAATCTCAGCATCTTATCTCAGAGGCTGAGACAGGAGGCTCCTGAGTTCAAAGCCAGCCTCGGCAACTGTGAGGTGCTAAAGTAACTCAATGAGGCCCTGTCTCTAAAGAAAATACAAAATAGGGCTGGGGATGTGGCTCAGTGGTCCAGTGCCCCTGAGTTCAATCCCCAGTAACCTCCCCCACCAAATTAGATATGCTTAACGGGGATGAAATATTATACAATGTATACATGTATTGAAACATCATATCACATGTTGTCCCAGAAATATGAACAATTTTGCTGGGCGTGGTGGCTCATGCCTGCAATCCCAGTGGTTTGGGAGATTGAGGCAGGAGGATCACAAGTTCAAAGACAGCCTCAGCAATGGCCAGACATTAAGCAACTCAGTGAGACCCTGTCTCCAAATAAAATACAAAAAAGGGCTGGGGATGTGACTCAGTGAAAACGTACCCCTGAAATCAATCCCTGGTACCAAAAAAAGAGAACAATTTTTATGTAACAGTTAAAGATAAATTTAAAGTAAAATAACATGAAACCAGGAAATTGATGTTGGTATAGTACTGCCAATTCAACTAGAGATCTTACTTAGGTTTAGTAGGTTTTAATGTATAATTGGTGTGTGTATGTGTGTGTGTGTGTGTGTGTGTGTGTATGTGTGTGTGTTTATAGTATTATAGAAGTCTATGAAAATGATAGATTTAGTTGACCATCACAATAATCAGCCTTCACTACCGTTTGATTATCACAAAGAGACTCACTCTGGTTGTCTTTTTTTATAAAAAAGACTAATGAGATGACAAATCTCATCCCTGGCAAACACCGGTCCATTCTACCTCCCTCTGATTTTGTCACTTGCAATACATTGTATAGATGGGATAATGCCACATGCAACCTTTTGAGAGTGGCTTTTCCCATTCAGCATAATTCCCTTGAGATCCACTCAAGCATGTTATTTCTTTCCTGCCAAGAAATAGTTCACTGTGTGGATGTACTGTAGTCTGTTGATCCACTCACTCATTAAGTACATGTGGGCCGTTTCTACTTTGGTTTGTAAATAAAACTGCTATAAATATACACATACAGGTTTTTGTGGTAATGCAAGTTTTCAATTCTCTAGGATAAATATCCAGAAGTATAATGGCTGGGTCATATGGCAAATGTATATTTAACTTCCTAAGAAACGTGCCAAGCTGTTTTTCCAAGCGTTTGCACTACTTTACATTTCCACTATCAATATATGAGAGATCCAGATTTTTGCCAGTACTTGATATTGTCAGTGTTTTCTATTTTAGCCAGCCTGATTGGTGTGTATATGTACTATAATTTTTAGCAAAATTTGTTGAGCTATGTCTTCACCTAGCTAAATCAATGTGAAGTGTGGGGACTGACAAGCAAGCAAACTTACCGGAAGAAACAAACTTGGCATCCAACATCTATTTATCTATCAACAATGCTTGAGCTATGGATATTTTAAGGCTATTCTATGGCTTTCAGTCTTTACACTGAGCAATGCCAATTTTTATGCATTTTCCAGAGTAAACTTTGGTGATCATGTGAAAACAGTAAGTTTCTTAATACTACTATTAGTACGCTCAGCGTTTCTTATTAAAGAATCAGTGGGAGACTGGGGTTGTGACTCAGTGGTAGAGCACTTGCCTTGCATGTGTGAGGCACTGGGTTCAATCCTCAGCACCACATAAAAATAAACAAATAAAACAAAGGTATACTGTCCATCTACAACTACCAAAAAATAACAAACAAACAAACAAAGAAAACACAAAAATAGCACTGAAGAATTAGTGGGTACAGTTTAGAAGCAGTTTTGTGAATTATGCTTTTTCTCAATAGATAGTTTTATATATTAATGATTTTGCTAGTGAGATGGCATGTAGGATTCCACAGAGCATCAATGTTTTGATTGAAACTTGATTTTGTTGTATTTGGAAATTTGTAAGATCAAAAAACTTTTACTATATTTGTATCTCATATGAAGTTTGCTTTTTGAGAAATCACATCTGCCACCTTATCATAATCAAGAGAATTAAATGAATAAATTCTCATCTTGGTTTTCGTCCACATCCTCATTTCTATGTATTAGAAATTCAACCTTAGACTGGTGCATTTTCAAGTTGATTGCATGTGATGCCAATTAACTCTGACCAGAAGGTAACAACTGCAAATTGAAACTGAAGTTAAATTGATGAAACACACCACCCTTTAAAACTCTTGTATTGAAAAGTAGACTTTTTAAAAAAAATATTTGTTTAGTTATAGATGGACACAACACCTTTATTTTATTAGTTATTTTTATGTAGTATGGGGGATCAAACCCAGTGCCTCACGCATGCTAGGCAAATGTTCTACCACTGAGCCACAACCCGTCCCTGAAAAGTAGACTTTTACTAACTCAGTTTTAAGATTAAAATTATATTGATTCAGGTGAGGGTAAAAGTTGCATAACACAATTATTTACTATATGCCATTGTAACTAAATATCTCCAAATAATTTCATGTACATAAATAACATATTTTCAATAGGGAATAATTGATTACTGAGTTCAAAAATACACCATAATGTTTGGATTCAAATTTTAAGGAATATTAAAAAGACAATTGAGAAATAAAATACAGATTGCTAAAATGGCTATACTACAACAAGATAAAATTATAAAGGTATAATAAATTCATTTAATGGTAAATTATTAATACAAGATATAAATTAACATATTCTTAATTATTTCATTTGTTATAATGCAATGTAATATTCGATTAAAATTTTAAGTTATTTGTGAAGAAGGTGTAGGACCAAAAGCAGAGTATGAACTTGGTAAATAAAAGTGCATACATAAACTGATCAACCACATTCAGTTTTGAAGAATAATTAAATAAAACTCAATGCATAAAATCAGAAATAACCTTATTAATTAACAATAAATCATCATCAGCTGGGTGTGGTGGCACACAGACACAACCATCCTAAGTCTAATTACAAAATAAACATCAGCGACAACCTAAAATTTTGATGGGCACCGAGGGCCAAGCCAACTATATGGAAATCTGAGCCCCAGCAACTTGGGAGGCTGAGGCAGGAGAGTAGCAAGTTCAAGCCCAGTGCGGGCAACTTAGTGAGAACCTGTCTAAATAAAAAAAAAAAAGTGCTGGGGATGTAGTTGAGTGTACCAGAGTTTAATCCCTAGCGCTGTCAAAACAAAACAAAACAAACAAACAAACAAACAAACAAAAACCCACCATGAACAAATTTTCCCTGTATGTATTAACCATATTTAATAAAAGTAAAATGTCTATATTGCTAAAAATTAAATGATTCAGCAGCTGAAAGTTGTCATTGGAGAGTTTGTGTACTTGGCTGTATTATAAGCATGAGTCTGTTTCTAGGTTCTATCATATCTATTTTTAATCTATCCTCATCCCAATAGTTAATGATTGCATCAATTATAATTTTGTCATTCTGTGAAGTCTGATAGCATTTCCTCCACTTCTTTTCTCCGGAAGTGTCTTGACTGTTCTTGGCTACTTGTTATTCTGCTTGAATTTTAGGCATCAAATAATCCTGTTGTGGTTTGGGTTGAAATTGAGTTGCATTTATAGATTCATTTTAGAGGAATGAATATTTGTATAGTGTTTGGTCTTCATATCCATGAACTTGGTATAACCTCTACATTTATTTAGCTTTTTGTTGTAGTACTTAAGTTTCCAGCATCCTTGAACTAGTTTAGGATTTTTCTCAATAATCTTAATACTTTCTTTTTAATTTAGTGGTGATTTTGACTGGTCTTCACTGCTCCCTGGCAAATCATTACTTAGCCTTGAAGTCTCAGCTCAAATGCCAACTCTTCCTTGAAGCCTTCCTCTAGTACTTTAGGCAGACTTGGAGGATCTTTCTTCCAAGGTCCCTACCACCCAGAATACGTTGCATATAATTACAAGAGCAAATACTTACTGATTAATGACTATATACCAAAGTACTATGTTAAGCACTTTCTGAACATTAATCGGTCTTCAAGATAGCCATTTGCAATCAAAGTTGGTGCTATTCTTTCCATTTATGAGAAAACGAGGTCAGAGAAGGCTATCTGTCCCAGGCACATAGCCAGAATGAGACAGTGCTAGGATATGGATCCAGGCAGTCAATCTTGAGAGTACTTGCTCTATGTTATACCCCTTTTAAAGCAGTTGTATTATGTACCAGAGTGGTTCATTTGTGCACATTTGTACATCAAGAGAACAAGTTTTGAGTGTACACCCTGGATCAGGCACAGTAATAGATGCTGGCTGGACAGGCTGATGAAATAAATCTGACATTAAATAAAAATCACGCCCATAAACACAAAGGTACAACTTGTGCTAAGTGTCCCCTTGGGAAAGAGGGAGGGGGAACCCGGGGTTATACAAACGTGAATTACAAAAGGAGGAGCTTGGGGGAATGTGTGTTCTTGGGTTCAGGTCACAGGGAAAGAGTCATGAACTTGATTCAAAATGTGTTGAGTTTTAGAGTCTGGAACATACATACGCTGTGAAAAAAAAATTGCAAACAGTGGTCTGCTCCTGTGGTGGTTGGGGAGACTGGTTCCAGAACCCTCAAGAATACCAAAATTTGTGGATGCCCAAGTCCCTTAAGTAATGCATAGTATTTGCATATAGTCTATACACATCCTCCCTATACTTTAATTCACTTTATACTTAATTTCACTTAAATTCTAGATTTCTTATAATACCTACTACAACGTAAATGTTATGTAACAGCTATGTAAATAGCAGTGGATATACTGTATGGTTTAAAGGATAACATGGAAAAAAATCTGTACGTGTTCAGTACAGACACAACCATCCTAAGTCTAATTACAAAATACACGTCAGCGACAACCTATATGGAAATCTGAGCCTCAGGCATGTGGCACGTAATCACTAAGGAGCCGGCTTTGGTTATACCGTGTGTAGGCATGTGAGTCCTCAAAAGAAAGCTCCAGAATGAGAAAGTAGAAGAGACAGAAAGAAGAAATAGAGGTGGCTGTGTCTTTGCGTCCTTCAGTCTCCTTCACAGAATAGGTGCTCAGTCCAGCTTCATTGGCTGAATGAATGTTGGCAGCTGAACGAATGAACGAATGACTCAGCGTAGCCTTGAATTTGACCCTTCCTCTCTAGATCCCTGTATCCCTCCGTAAAATGGAAATAGCGACCCGGTACGCGCCGGCAGCAGCGTCTCCTGGGATTCAATGCCGCCGCTCCAGGCTGCACACACTTTGCCAAGAGGGGAGTCCGCTGGCTGCGCGCATGTCCGCTGGAGGGCGAAAGCCGTCCACACTGCTGGAGACAGTCATCTCGCCCCCCTTGGCGTTCCCTGGAGAGCGCCCAGGATGCCCTGGGTGAGCGCTGGGACTGGGGATGGGGTTTTGAGTCTGGAGTAGAGCCAACACCGAGGGGAACCAGAGGATCCCGGGGGGGAGTGGGGGCGGCGATGCGGAGGGCAAGGCGCGCTGTCACCGTCCCTTCAAGAGACCCCTCCAGGATCGGCGTGGAAAAGGAGAGAGATTTGGTACATATAACACAAAGTCAGAGGCCGGTGGAGACTTTCATCTAGGAGTCCCCCCCCCGCCCCCCGCCGCCAGAGCCCAGGAAAAAAGCAGGTGTGGATGAGGGAGGAGTCTGCACCCCAAAGCTGGTAGAATGAATGATCCCTACAGCCCGCTTAGCGCCCCGGGTGCGTGCCTCTGCGCAGGGCAGCGCAGGAAAGTTGTGAGGTGCCGGGGTCCAGCCCCTAGAGTCTGAAGTGCTGGAATCCGCGGAAGTCTCCCGCCACCGCGGGGTGGCAGAGTTGGGGGCAGGCTAGCCCCACGGACCCCAAGGGATGGCCCCGCCCCGTGGCCGTCGGGAGGCCAGCCGTATGGGGCGGAGTTGTCGCCGCCCCCCATCTCGTGGAACTGCGGCCCCTTCTTAAGCTCGGAGCCTCTGTCTGCCTCTCATTTGTGTCTCCTGCCAATCTCCCGCGCGATGGCCTCGGCGCTGAGCTATGTCTCCAAAATCAAGTCCTTCGTGATCTTGTTCCTCACCCCGATCCTGCTGCTGCCACTCATCATTCTGATGCCCGCCAAGGTCAGTTACGTCTCTCGTCAGCCCGGCGCTCAGTGCCCTATAACGGGCACGGAATTCCGGGAGCACTGAGCTGCAACGCATGGACTCCCCCCGGGACAGCTCCCCTGAGGCGAGCTCCAGGTGCCACATGGGAGGTGACCTGCAAAGAATCCTGAGGGGTGCAGAGACCAGATCCCAGGGCACAAGAACCGTCCGGGCAAGCACAAAGATCTAGACGTGAGCACAGATCTTAGCCACACAGACTCCAGTCAGAGGCTTAGCCTTTGGCTCATACTCTCCCCCAGAGTGCATAACCGCTGTCCCCATCTCTCCCCAAGATGTCACTCATGTTAGCAGGGACTTTGAGTGCCTTGCCTCTCCCTCCCTCTGTCTTTTCTCTCTTTTCCCTCGGTGAATGGACACTTCCCAGCTGCAAGTGTCTTCTGACCTCAGTGGGGACCCACACAAAAAGACCATCACTTAGGTGATTCCTGAGATCTGCCTTTGCCACTCTCTGTCCCCTTTTGGGACCTCAGTTTTCCCCTCTGCGATCCACATTTCTTTCCATCTCTGAAACCAGCAAAGCCACATCTGATTCAAAAGTCCTGCTCCAGGATGAAAAGCAGGTCAGAGTTGGTCTCTTTGCCTGCTGCCTGTTGTGGCTGTGGCAGGAGGTGGGACATGTTCCCAGAGCTCACGCCTTGGGTGGCATGGTCCTGGGTAGCAGGGAAGCTGCCTTGGCCTCCTAGTGCTTCTGGGAAGGAGGGAGAGAATGAATGAATGGCCTTGGTGGTGGGGTGGGGGCAGGGTGGCCTGCTCAGCCTGGCCCAGACTCAGTTGTGCTGTGCACAGCCAGTTTGGCAGAGGCCCGAGTGCTTTGAAGCCTTTTGTGGCTGCTGGCTGCTTCTTCCTCCTTCCTTTTTTCAATCCTTTCACTCTGAGCCCTGACAGGAAACCTCCAGTTCCTGTGTCCCCTCCCCAGGCAGGTTTGAGAAACAGAACTCCTCAAGGGATGCTCCAGCAGGGATCCTGGAGGAAAGGGGTGCATTGGGGTATCAGGAAGCCAACCTGCAAAAGAACTGGATTTCCACCATTCCCTTAATCTCACGACTTTAGCCAAGTCCCTGTGTTCTTGGGTCTTGGTGCACTATAATGGGGTGGTTTGATTCTGACACTTGTTTTGGTTGTCAAAAGAGATTGTTAGTTCCTGGGATGTAGGAAGAAAGACTGGGAGGAGCCCTTGGTATAGTGGAGCAGAGCCCCTGGTTGGGCCAAAGACAGTAGATTGAACTCTGACAGCTCTGTACACCATCAGTGAGCAGCCATAGTTCCTCATTGAAGAGATTTAGGGCTGTTACTGTCCGTGGGAGGGAGCCAGGCAGGAGCGCTGTGATTTTAGTTCTGCTGGCAGGAATAATTATAGTTGCTTGATTGACCTTCCTGCTCCGGGGCAGTGTGACTGAGATCCCACTTGTACCCTGGCGCGCGCGCACACACACACACACACACACACACAGGTGGGTTCTGAACTGAGATCCCTACTCAGATGTATGTGCATGTGTCAATTAACCGCCCTGGCAGTGAGGCTTAAGGGAAGTGAGTGCTTAAGAGAAGAGAGGAGGAGACACCAGTGAGAGTTCTTCCAAGGCTACCTTCCCATGGCTCCCTGCAGCCCATGCTGGGCTGGGGGCTTGGAAGCCTGGGTCCCTGGCTTCTCGTTTTCTCCCTTCGTGTGCATCTGTTTTGAGAGCTCCCTCACCCTCCCTCACCCTCCATGTCCTCTCACCTCCCACTTTGTGCAAGGAAATCCAGAGGTACAAGGCACAGAAGGAGCTTGGCAGCCGGGCCGCGCTATCCTCACCCAGTGGCAACTCCCAGGTCACACCGCCCTCTGCTGTTGCCCAGCCCCTCTCCTCCAGGCTTTCTTCTTTCTTTCCTTTCATCTACCTTGTTTGCTTCCTGGGCTCATCTTTGTTCTGCTTTTTTTTTTTTTTTAAACTCTTTCTCTTGGTCCCTTTAAAAAAATCATTTTAATGAAATAAGTGATTTACTTTATTAAAATCATAAACAATTCTTTTTTACAAGTTTGTAAAGTATAAAGTAAAAATGAAAATGTCCTCAAATCCCATGACCAATTAATATTTTGTTAGAAATCTTTCTAGAAACCAATCATTAATCTTTTCTCATTAGACACACACACACACTGACAGAGAGAGAGAGAGAGAGAGAGAGAGAGAGAGAGATTGTTTTGCCTATATATATATATATATTTTTAATACAACACATTGAGGACACTCTTGCTGGTGGATACAGTCATGTGTCACATGGCAATGTTTTGAACAATGCTGGACCACATATATGACAGTGACTCCATAAGATTGTATCACCTAGGGACATCGTGTTCATTCTAGTTTCTGTAAATGCACACTGTGATATTCACACCATGAGGAGATTGCCTAAGGACACATTTCTTAGAATGTGCCCCCATTGCTAGGCAATATGTGATTGTCATCATATCAACAATGACTCCTGTTTTTATTTAATTGTGCATTTATTCACATGTGCACTCAGTTGTGCACATGGCCCCTCTATGTGTTAGGCTCGGTGCTGAGTACTGACTTTTAAATCCCATGGCCTACTTTTATCTCTTCTTTAGTGATTTTTCCAGCCCCTTCTCAGTTGCAGGAAAGTGTTCTGAAGTTGTACACCAAAATCCAGGATCCTCTCTGAAGGTAGACTCTACCTCGTTCTTCGGGATTACCACCCTCTTCCTAGCCTTGCCCTCTCCATTGATGCCATGGGAGCTTTCTGGAAATAGGAAGGGTCAAGTTTGTTGCTGGTATTATTAGTCAGGCCTGAGGCACTTCCTAGACTTTCTAATAGTGTAATTGAGGTGAAGGAATAATTTTCCTTGTGTCCCAACCTCTTTTCTAATGTTTATCTCTGGTTTCTCCAGGAGCTCACAATGAAAATTAGTTACATGTGTCATCCACTGCTTCTAAGTTTAAATAATAAAAAAATACCAAGGTCTTTCTGAGGCCAGTCATTAAGAATAGGCCCTCTGAAATCCCCAACTTATAGATGAGGACATGAAATGACCTTGGAGAGGGGCTAGGATTGGGAGCAAAAGATGTAATTTATCAATGACATTGTTTAGAATTACTATCACGTGATGATCATAAAAGCAGACTGATTTTTTTTAGTAGTATTGTTTTAAAATTCTCTACAATGCACCCTCTTGCCCACACCTGAAGGGAATCCCTCCCTCTATTCATGGCACACCCCTGACCCCAAGGCTCAGAGAACTTAAGTGACTACTGAAGGTCAGATAATGGTGGACACTGGACATTGATCAGGCTGGCTGGTGGCAAAGCCTGGCTTCTAACCGTACTGCTATTCTGACTTAAGTCCAGTGGCTCTCAACCAGCATTGATTCTGTTGGGGTGAAAGGAAAGGCTTCCCTTTGGGCTCTGAAGGTTCATTGCCATGAACTGACAATAGACATATTAAATAGGAGAAAAGATATACAAATTCATTAGGTGCATGAAGGCAATCACAAAGTGTGATTCCCTATTAGCCCAACACGGTTTTGAATCTTTTTTTTTTTTTTAAACACTTTATGTTTTTTTAGAGAGAGTGAGAGAGGAGAGAGAGAGAGAGAGAATTTTTTTTAATATTTATTTTTTAGTTCTCGGCGGACACAACATCTTTGTTGGTATGTGGTGCTGAGGATCGAACCCGGGCCGCACGCATGCCAGGCGAGCGCGCTACCGCTTGAGCCACATCCCCAGCCCGGTTTTGAATCTTATATACCCTCTTCCATAAGGGAAGGGTACAATAGAGAATGTAGACAGTTTTTTAGGGAAATAGTAAATGATTTTTAGGGGAATTCAGGGAGCTTGGAGGAATGTACAATGTCTTGAGATAAAGTTCATTGGGCCCATAGAGCATACAATGGGTTGTAAGTGATTCTCTTTGGAATACTGAATGGAACCAAAATAGAGGACAATGCTGTGTGATAAATGTCTGTCCATCTGCCTTTCTTCTGCAACATGGGTTCAGTTAATGAAAACTCAGGGAAGGGACCAGAGGCGGTTGTTTCTTCCTTGGTGGGATGGGACTTTAAGTAGACATGGAGATGTCAGAGTAGCATCCCTTCCTGCATCTGCTGCTCTGAGTTTCTTAAATTTAAAATAATCAGCATGCCAGGGCACCATATTTTGGGGGTGACAGTCTCTGGACTTCTTCAATCATCTGTCCTCCTCACAGCAGGGGACAAATGATGGAGTGGCCTTTTTGAAGTTGCAACCAGAGTCTCTTGGGTGGGAAGCAAGGATGCTATTAAACCTCACGAGACAGTCTTAGCAACAAAGAATCATCAGACTTGAAAAGTCAATGTGCCAGGGTTTAGAAACCCTAAACTTTCCTGCTTGGAGCAGTAGGAAGGTATCCTGAGTTGCTTGTGGGATGCTGAAGAAAGATTTATTTCTCCTCTCAGCTGATGCTATTTGGTTCCTTCTCTGAGCACCTGCTCAGCATCTACCAAGTGCTGAGACTATGCAGGATGCTGAGGACAGACTGAATCTACAAATATTGCTTGTTTCCTCAAATGGCATGATTGGATGGTGGTGCTGGGTGGGGGCGGGGAGAAGGTGAAGAGAACGATGCAAATCTAGTGTCGGGGGGTGCTTCGAGGAAGGGCACAAAGCAGAAACAAAGACAGATTGGTCATTTTAAAGATGCTTTCTTTGAAGGTGGGGACAGGGAGACAGAGCAGTAGAAAAATAACTGATTGGTAAATTTCAGGTGACTATTTTGTAAGGACTAAAGGAGAGGGGAACTTCATTATCATTCAGGTTGAACTTGGCCTGTTTGGGAAACTTGGCTCTTATCTCTCCTGATTTCTCAGAAGATCAGATAAGAACTTGGTTTGGGTTTGATGACATGAAACCCCAGCGCTAGTGACTCCAGTCTGATTTTTGTCTGGTCTCTTGGGATCTGGTGCAGGAGGCTGGTCCAAAACAATGGTCTATAATTTTTAAATAACAGGATAAAGGTAGAAAAGGGGACGAGGCCTGCGAATAAGGGATAGAAGCCTTGGTGACTGGTTTTGTGGAGGGGGCTAGAATGAGGGAGAGGGCCAGTGAGACATAAAACAGCTAGGGATGTAGGAATTATTGTCCACATTTTAACAGGTGACGAAACCGAGGGCCAAGGTGGTTTAATGACTTACTCCAAGTCCTACAGCAAATGAGGGCCAGGATGGCAGGTGCTTGCATTGGAACCCAGTTCTGCCTCACTGCAGAGCTAAGAGTCTGGTGGCTAAGTGGCTAACGAATGTGACTTGACCATCTGTTAAATTAAATATAAAACGAGACACCTTTGTAATGGGAGAGATGGTGACTAGTCCAAGGTTTGAAAAGATGAAAGAACTTGCCTGGGACCACGCAGCTGGGAAGGGGAAGGCATAGGGTGGTTAGGGGTGGGGCTGGAGTCTTCTGATGGCAAATCCAGTCCTGAGCCTGGAGAGCTGTGCTGGCAGAGGCAGGGCACAGGATCCCTCTAGCGGAGTCCCTGCCGGCTCCCTTCCCCTTTGGTGGGATACGGCGGTGGGGGCGGTGAGGCTCGTGAGGTCTCAGGGCGGTCTCTTCAGTTTGTCAGGTGTGCCTACGTCATCATCCTCATGGCCATTTACTGGTGCACGGATGTCATCCCGGTGGCTGTCACCTCCCTCTTGCCTGTCTTGCTCTTTCCGCTCTTGCAGATATTGGACTCTAAGCAGGTGAGCCAACTCAGGGGGTCCTGGTGACTTCCCAGTTCTCTCGTGGACCCCTTCCTTCTCCAAGTCCATCTCTGGGGGGCCTGGGGGTGGGGGTGGCCAGATAACCCCCACAGGTGGATTCTCCCTGGTGTGAAAACATAACCACCCCAAGCTGCTCCTGAAGTCAGCATCTGGTCTGCTTGCCTGTCCCTGCTGACAGGTAGCCCTGGGTCCAAGCAGTATGTGGAACAATCCTCCTGGGCCCTCCATGCTGCCCTCTAGGTGTGTGTCCAGTACATGAAGGATACCAACATGCTGTTTCTGGGAAGCCTCATAGTGGCTGTGGCCGTGGAGCGCTGGAATCTACATAAGAGGATCGCCTTGCGCACCCTGCTCTGGATAGGGGCCAAGCCTGCACGGTAATTAAGTCTTCTCTCTCTCTATGGCCATGTGGCTCTGCGTGGGCCCCCAGGGCTGAGGAGTGGAGTGTGGCACAGACCAGATCACCCTCAGTCAGTGCAGGAGGGCTGGCCACTGCTTCTCGGGACATGGCAGGCTGGCCTCTGGGTGGGGTACGTTCCAATCTTAGCTGGGAGACCAGGTGCCTGAGGGGTGGTTGCAGATGGTGAACAGCAGTAGGCAAAGGTTCTCTGCCTCCAAGGGCAGACTGGCTAGCAAGAGCCTTTGCAGGTTCCAGAGGTTTCCCAAGGGAAGTGGCTATCGGGTTCCACAGGGACCAAGTTGGATGGAGGTTGGAAAGCAGACCTGAGATGGTTCCACTACTCAGCTCAGAGGGAAGCAGAGAGGTCTTTCCTTCAAAGCTTGGCCGTCTACCTGAATGGGTAGCTCCTTACCTCACTTCCCCCTACATCCCTCTGAACCTCCCAAGATCCCCCTTCCAATCAGCACACAGGTTATTCTAGCCATCCCATGGGGCCAGTATACTCTAATTACAATCATAATGGCACAGTGGATGTCTCCAAGGCCCCATCATGACATTGGGAACTTATTTATCACCTTATTTAACTCTTACTACAACTCTGAGTGTTGGGGATTATGAGGAATCTGAGGCAGAAAATGGGGAAGTGACTTGCTGACAAGTCACATGGGAGTTGGACTCAGTATGTCTGATACGGAGTGTGACCCTCAAATAGGGAATTCAGGGCACATCTTTTGAAAAGATGTGCTCTGTAATTAATGGTGCATTCTCCACCCAGCCCTTGGGAGGCAGCTGTGGGTTAGTTCACAGTAAATACCTCCTGATATGTCCATGTCTCAGGGACTTTCCTGAGCCATGAGCACACACAGATCCTAGCTGGCTTTTCAGGTGACCATGCCTGGGTCTCCCTTGGTGCCTGCCACTGACTCACCTGAGCAGAGAACTCTGTGAGTCGCTGACTTCTTCGTGGCATAGATCTTCTCTGGTGATGGGTTTATAGGGTCAGATCACAAACCACTGTATTTTCTAGAAACACAAGTGCTCAGGAAAGTGGACCTTGGTCCCCTCAGCATTTTGCTCTTGGAAACTTTAAGTGGCTAGCTTTGGGCCCTCAGCAGGTGGGAAGCTACCATAGAAGCCTTTGCAGGAAGCTTTGTCTTCTCTGCTCCTTCCTGCCACCTGGATCCTCCTCGGGGCCTGGCTTCCAGCTGTCCTGGGGTGGACCTGTATGCAGAGATCTTCTTGGTGCCTTGAAACTTTGTACAGAAGCCATGGTCCTTCTGAGACCACCTGCACTCACCAGACTATCATCTCCTCCAGGCCTGGATTCCAGTCTTTGACTTTACGGGTCCATGAGGTCAACCTGTATGGACATCAACTTGAGCCTTAGTGTAGCTCAGTCCCCAGGTCCCTTCTTCATGGTCCAGCCCTCAGGCACATTAGTATCCCCAAGGAGGAGTCTGATGACAGAGGGCTTTAGAGACCTAGAGCAGTTGAGTTCCAATCAGCCAGCCTCCCCGAGAGCCTTCTGTTCCTGCATCGTGCAGCTGGGGTATGTAGAGCCGTGGAGAAGAGTCAGGCCCTATCCCCACTATAGCCTAAGGAGAGAGCTCACATGGAAACTGGTCTTCCAAATGCCACTAAGTGATGAGTGTAGAGGGAGGATGGAGAAGGGTGTGACAGCTCTACTTGGCACGCACTTGGAGGTGGCCACAGAGGAGGGTTGTTGTCTGAGTCCACTTGGGGGGAACCAATAGGAGCTCTCCAGGTGGACAGTGGGGTAAAATGAATAGAGGGAGCAGCAGTGGAGAACGAGGGTTTATAAACAAAGGGAACATATTTTCTAAACACTGTTAGTTTAATCTGGTTTACTACAGAGTGAGACGAGCAAAGTGTGCAGGTATAGGGAGCTGGCCGGAAGAGGGCCAGCCATCAGGAAGGTCACAGTTCACTTAGCTCCCACCCCGCTATCCCTACCTCTCCAGGCAGATTCTGCATAGCTCTTCTGAACTTAAGAGAGGAGAGCTGAGGCTGAAATGCGGCTCTTTTGGATACACATGCCTGCACACAGGGGTGCTCCAGCACACCCCTAGGGTCATACTCCATACTGAGTTGACACCCTCTGAGTGTTTATGCCTTTCCTCCTAGCCACAGCTGCCTCTGGAGTCTCTTGCTGTTCTATTAGCCAGCAGAGTAGATGTAATGTTTGACAGAAAGTAGTAGCAGGAAGGGAGGAAAGAGGGTAGGGAGGAAAGAAGGGAAGGAGGAAAGAGAGAAGCACCCAAACTGTAATCCTCTATTGGAATATCCAGTCTTGAATTGGCCTGCAGGGTTGGACCTAGCCTCTGGTTGCTCCTGGGGATGAAGGGGTTGGGGAGTGGGGAATTCTCTGGCTTTCCTCTCGTGCCCTGTCTCTGCAGGCTGATGCTGGGCTTTATGAGCGTCACTGCCTTCCTGTCCATGTGGATCAGCAATACAGCCACCACGGCCATGATGGTACCCATTGTGGAAGCCATGCTGCAGCAGATGGAAGCCACAAGAGCAGCTACCAAGACCAATCTGGAGGCACTGGAGCTAGTGGACAAGGGCAAGGCCAGCGAGTTGCCAGGTGAGCCCCAGGCTGGGTCAGTGCATGGGCTACAGTCCCAGCCTTCCCTTCCATTGCCAAACATTTTGGCTACCTTCTTATCCTTTCCTCCTTCCTGGAGCCCAACTCTAAACATGCATAGAGAACAATATTAGGAAGTACTGTTTTCATAAGTTTTAGAAATGTCAATTTTGCATCAATTGACACTTTTGCATAAATGTTCTAGGAGAGCTATAACACTTCATTTCCATTAGTAAAAGCTTATAATGGGGCTAGGGATGTAGCTCAATGGTAGGGCACTTGCCTAGTATGTATGAGGCCTTGGGTCCCATCCCCAGCACTGCAAAAAAAAAAAAAAAAAAAAGCTTATAAGAAAATCCCACCCCTAGTTCTTTCCAACCACAGAAATCAGTGTTTAAGTGTTCATTTTATTCATTTGAGTATCTTTTGAACACCTACTGGGTACTCCTCAACCCTTGCTACTCCTACCATCCTCAGGGAGGCCTTCTCTGACCCAGAGCATGCCAAATTCCTCTGCTCTACTCTCACAGATCTTGGGGTTGTGTCCTGCCTTTGCTTCGTATTAGGTTCAGAGCTCAGGGAATATAAGATAGCATCTGTCTTGCGCTGTCTCTTCTCTGCCTATCCCAAAACCCTGCATTGTGAACTCAGACCCATGATTGATGTCCTGATTACCTGACTCTGGGTGGGGACCTGGGGCTACCGAGGTGACGGGGTACACTCCAACCACCAACTCTTGTGGAGTCCAGTGGGATGGCATCAATGGGTCCCTCAAACAAATCATCTGACTTGGAAGAAGCCATGGGCAAGCCATAAACCAGATGCTTGGGGGAGCTCAGGAAAAAAAGGAGAAGCCTTGTAGGGAGGAAAGACCCTGGAGGTAGATTTACACTCCCACTAGATGCAGGGAGCATCTCGAGCAACAGCAAGGAACGAGAGAAGAGGGGATATGCGTCTCAAGTTGCTGATTTGGGGGCTGAGAGTGTCGTTCAGTGGTAGAGTGCTTGCCCAGCATGAATGAGGCCTTGAGTTCAATCCCCAGAACTGGAAAAAAAATTGCTGGATTTGACAGGAGCATGGAGAAGACTTAGGGAAGTCTTGGGAAATGACTGTGGGAAGGCAGATGGGACCTGACCATGACTTTAGTTCGGAAGCTGAGGAATGCATGTGGAGGGACCTGCCAGGGGGTGGGGGATCTCCCCTTCCTCAGGTTAGGAGCACAGTGAGGATCTGAGGTTGGCTAGGTAGCCCCCAGTGACTGGCTCAGCTAACATTGCTGTGCTCACCACAGGAAACCAAGGGATTTTTGATGGATCTGCCATGGAGAAGCAGGAGGACCAATACAAGAAAAGCATGTGCAAGGCCATGAACCTGTGTGTGTGCTACGCAGCCAGCATTGGGGGCACGGCCACCCTGACTGGGACCGGACCCAATGTGGTGCTTCTGGGCCAGATGCAAGAGTGAGTCACTGGCCACAACTTCAGGGAAAACAAAGTGGGCCCTGGGGCTGGAGGGACCCCTACTCACCTCTCCCACCTCAGCTGGGCCCTGGAGCTGGGAGGCCAGGAGGAATGGGAGGATGTGTCCCCTCTAGCCTCTATGTCCCAGCACCGCTGCAACCACTCAGAAACACTCAGAGGACATGGGAACCTGTTGCCAACGGAGTTAATGGGCAGGGTTGCTTTCTCTCTTGGAGTGAGTGACATCTTTCTTTCCTGGGCTCAGAAATTCCAGCTCAGACAGGGACTGTGAATTGAATTCTCAGCTCAAGTCATGGGAGATGACAGTGTAGTCACAGATACCTGAGTTAAAATTTGCAGGAATTAGACATCTCTAAAAGAGTCTCCCCCACTCCCTTGACTCACTAACATGGGGGTTAATGGCAATGGTCCCAAGATATGGAGGTTCTACAGATGGTATGAAGGGTTGGGGTTGGGTCACTTTTTATCTTACCATCTCACTCACTCTAACCCCACTCATTGTCCTGGAGGTGACATATTCCTCGTGAGGCTCCAGGTGGACCACAAGGGTAGTTTGGAACTTTTTAACCTTGACCAGAAAGGGACACAGGCCATGAGGATTCCCTATCTGTGCCCAGCCTTGTGCTGGGTGGGGCTGGGATCACGGAAGTGAGAGAAGCCTGGGCCCTGCCTGGGGCTCTCCTGGTCTGCTGAGGGTGCCAGATACCAAGGAGCTACAGGTGGGTCTGGTAAATAAACACCTTAATTGAGGTATGGATAATTGGCAGGTGTTGGAATAAAAAATAAATGCAGACAAGAGCCATGGTCAGGGGCAGGGAAAACTGCTGGCACAGGAGTTGGGAGACAGAAAAGACAGGACAGCAGTCCTTACGGCAGATACTGAGGTTCAGCAGCCAGAGTGTTTTTAATCCTGGGAGGGTTTTCTCTAACTATATCCTTAGGCTTCTCCCTGCAATTCCTCTGGGAAAAACAGCCTGTCTGGGCTGAGTGGGAAAAAAATCTGTGTCTGCTTTGACAACCTTGGGCTACCGGGGGCCTTGGGGCTACTAGTGCTGGCTTGGGTTGGGAGGCGGGCCTAAGGAACATCTTTTTGTTCCACCCTGGGAAATATTTTTGAGATTGCTTAGAAACCTACAGGGTGAGGGGGTTACAGGCATACACAGACCCCTGAAGCTGTCAATCAAATTACATGCATATATTTGCAAAAGTGGGCTTATCTTCAGGGATGGAGCCATAACTTGACGAGATGCCTAGCAGGGTTGGGATCCATAGGAAATGTTTGTTGGTCATTCTTCAACCTTGTCTTGTGCTCTGGCCTCCCCACTTGATCAGAGCATAGTGTTACAAGACAATGAACTTGGATGACTGGACCTCAGGAGGATGTGGCCCCGAATCCTACCCATCTCTCAGGATCCAGCTACTGCTCAGCCTCTGCTCATTGCTGGCTTGCTCTGCACAGCTCAGCCTGGGTTGAGGTGTAGGCCAGTATCTCTCCTTTCAGATTGTTTCCTGGCAGTAAGGACCTCTTGAACTTTGCCTCTTGGTTTGGATTTGCCTTCCCCAACATGCTGATAATGTTGCTGCTTTCCTGGTTGTGGTTGCAGTGCATTTATCTGAGATTCAGGTAAGTCAGAGCTGCTCACAAGATGCCATCCAATTGTACCACCACATCCCTGCAGAAATGTCCTTCAGTTCTGGCCCTGTTTCTGCAGCTCTATCTCTAGCTAGGTTGCCCTCCCATTCCCACCATCCCCCGTTGCTCAATGTGGCTTTGTGCACATTGTTCCCTCTGTCTGGAAAGCCATTTCCTGCTTTCCCAGTTGCTCACCTCCTTAGCCTTCAAGGCCAGTTCAAGTGCTACTTTC
This sequence comes from Spermophilus citellus, assembly GCF_964194105.1. Lineage (NCBI taxonomy): Eukaryota > Metazoa > Chordata > Mammalia > Rodentia > Sciuridae > Spermophilus > Spermophilus citellus. The sequence continues at coordinate 24,937,908 of NC_138199.1, read as the reverse complement.
CCGGCTACTCCTTCCCAGGCTTCCTCTCACCTCCATTCCATCTCAGAAGAATACTTGCTCCCCTCTCCTCTGAGATGCCCCTGGGCATATCACGGCCCTATCCCTTGCTACCTGTCTGTGTTCCAGTGCTGCTGCTTACCCTTGAACTCTTCCAGGACCTCTCTGACCCTGGCACCCAGCATAGCTCCTGGCCCAGGGAGAAAGGGCAAGTATGCCATCAACTTGGGCTAAAGCAGAAATTTGACCCATGTGAACAAACTTTCACTTGGCCACCTGGCTCCATTAGACCAGGTCACAAACAAAAAACAAAAAACAAAAAACAAAAACCCTCCTGATATCATCTAAATCAATCCAAGCCCAGACCTTTACCAAAGGCCTACCATGTTCCCAACAGATTGCTCATCCTGGAAAGTTTACCTTCCTCTTCCCAGCAACTGTCAAGTTCACCTGGAGTCAACCTTCACCAGGGCCAGACTTTGGACAGAAATCATGACGTGCAGCTGACAAATACCTAAAAAAAAAAAAAAAAAAAAAAAAAAAGTTGTTATTTTAAAAGACACGAATGTATCTGTGGCAAAAGGTGATCATGCCACTCTAGGATGAAAGTACTCAGCTAGGAGCTAAGCGTGTGTGCTGTGCCCCACTTCACAGGGAGCTTGAGTCAAGTGAGACGCAGGACCCTATAGGACCGGAGGGAAGGGACTCAGAGTAAAGGTACAGAAGTGCCTACTCAAGCCTGTAACTTAATGGGGGAAACAGGTGTTTTTCTTTGTTTTCTTCTGAAGGAGGACCTGTTTGGAAGCTGCCATTTAAAATTTGCTACACATGTTCAAAACAGTCACTTTAATGATCATAATAGTAGGCAGGGCTCCATTCTACCCATCCTGCCTGGGATCCAGTCCCCCACTCTCTGGGAAAGGGATGCGCTTCCATGATCACCTGCTGCACAACTTGACTTTGACAGCAGCTTTCTTAGCTTTTATTTCTGAAACTGTGCAAGGACTAAAGTCCAGCTGGTTTGCTTATATCAACCAGGGAGGCCTGTCAGCAGACAGTCCCCAGGACCTTCTGCAGGGGGCACCTGTGTCCATTCATGGGGCAATAGAAATATCAATGACTAATGTTTAATCCAGTGCCTATTATGTGCCAGACCTCATTTAAACACTCTGCATTTATGAATTTGTTTAATCTTTACAACAATCTGTGAAGCAAATATTATTATAATTATTATTGCCAATTTGCAGATGAGGTAACTGAGGTCTGCAGAGGTTAAATGGCCTATGCAAGTTTGTGTAGCATGGAAGTAGATGGCCTGAAATTGGAACCCTGGCAGTTTGGCTCCAGAGTCTGTGCCCTTGACCTACAACCCTACATACATCCCCTCCTGGGGAGGTCAAAGGTTGCTGTGCTGAACTGCCACCAAGCCAAGCATGACCAGGTGTCAAGAGCACTAGTAGTGGCCTGGGGGTGTCCCTAAAGTCCAAGGGCCAAATAAGAAGAAGGAACTGACCTGGCATCAAGACCACAGGAGCACAGTCAGCCTTTCATTCAGCAGCTGAGGTGGATACCAGGCACCTCAGGAACTCAGCCAGGAACCTGATGCTACAGTTCACCCAGACTTGTTCAGCCTCCCTCAGCTCTTCTGGGCCATCAGGGATCCTGGAGAGCAGCTGCCATGCAGCATGGGGACTTTGGGACCCTGGTGATGGTGGAGGAGCTGGGCAGCCATCTGATTCCACCCTTCCCCTATGTGCTACTCTAGCTTGGACACAGAGCAGAGGGTGGCTCACAGGTCAACTAGTTTCAGTTCCAGATCTTGAAGGTGGGGACAGCATTTTCCACTTGGCTGGAACGATGGGGACAGGTTACATCCTGGTGCAATCCAGGACCTAGTGATCCCCCTCTGCCTCCTTGGCCTCTGGGACCATATCACCTAAGGATGAGGTGAACCACCACAGGAACCACCTCTACAATCTAGCAAGCTTCACTCTCACTCGTGTTTCTCATTTGCATGGCTGTGGAGAACAACGTCAAGATCTTATCCTCTAGCCTAATCCAGAAAAACTGTCTTGTTGAAATTATGGGCAGCTTCCTGGCTACATTCTGCCAATGGAGCCACAGACCCTCACCCAGGACTGCCAAGAACATGGGATATTACTGCTGGCTGCTACCCAACTGTTCCAACCAGGCTAAAAAGGGGATGAATGCTCTTCCCAACCCCTGCCATGTAGAGGCATATGGGGGCTCAAAGATCTCATGCCCTGTCCTTGGCTCTGCAGCATAGTCAGTCCACATCTACCATGATGCATCACAGTGAAGGCCGTTTTGCTACAGGATGCTGTGGTCACCACCTCAATCCCTGGGCTCCTGCGGGCCAACTGGACCCATGTACCTGCCTCTTACGCCAGCTCAGCAGTCACCTGATGAAATTAACCCAGATACAATAGCTAAATTGCTTAACATAGGAGGATCGGAAGGCTTGGTGGCACCAGTACGGGGGGCCAGGGTCAGTGACTGCATATTTGATGCGGCCCCAGAGTCTGTAGCCACTGTGTTGTTGGGAATGTGTTACCAGAACCAAATGGGCTCAGCTCCTTATGACCAGTCCTTATTGTTCCTTATTGCTGGACAGCTAGGAATACCAAGGTCACTCCTTATTCTGGAAACCTGAGGCCCCTGGCACAGCTCCAAAGTCACTAGGATGACAGATGGCAGCAGGCCAATGCTTGGAAGAACATGGACTCTATGGAGCCAATGAAGGTCCCCTCCTATATCATCCCCACTCCTAATGATCTCATGACCTGGGGCTTTGCCCTACGTCCAGCAAGGAGATCCCAGCTGACTGCAGACCTGAGAGTCCAACACTCCTGCCCATTTTCCTACCTCTGAGCACCCCAGGAGGCCATGTCCTGACGTCCTAGTTTCCCTGTGCTGCAGGCCATGCCACCATTGCCAGCATGACTCTCATGATCTCCAAGGTGGTTCACATCCAGCAATGGATTTGGAATCAGCATATATTCCACCAACCCCAGCCCTTCTGTGAATCTTGTCTTAGGCCCTAGGAAGACTGTCATGGAGAAGGCTCTCTGGGACAATGCTCTTGACATTCTCTGCTCCCTTCAGACCGACAGTGGTAGGGATGGGTAAATGGAACCCTCAAAGAGTATCTCAGGGCCTGCAGCCAGTGCACCAGTGGCCCCAGTTACCCCTTCCCTGCGGCTGAGTGACCTTCTATACCTCCTCCACAAATCCTTCCTCCTTCCTGCACCTCCATACCAACACCACCCGCGGGAGATTCTGCAGGGCAGCCTCGCAGGCCCCTTATACCAACGGGCCATCCAGTAATAGTCCCGGGTGATTTATTTCCTGCTCCAGCAAGAGTTAGCTGCTAACTCCAGGGTCTCCTGGATCCGTAATCCCACACCTTTAACTCCTGTCCCCTCCTGGCCCGGTCTGCTGGGATCTCTCCTTGCTCCCTGTCCCCTCCTGAGTCACCTTGGTGATGGAGTCTGTCATTCCAGGACTGTCAAGGGCTGTGGTGAGAGTAGGAGGGCTTGGGAAGCATGTGAGGGACCCCTGCCCCCACTCTGGGCAGGTTCCAGAACTTTTCCTGGCCTTCTTCACTGGTGACCCTGGAGCAGTCTCCAGGGGACCAGGCACCTTTGCTAGTGACAGCCTGAGCTCTGCTTGTTTCTGTGTGTATTCTCCTGTCCACTCCCCTGGTTCCGCTCTGCCTTTCATCCTTCTGGCCATCCTCTCCTTTCCTGCCTCCACTGTCCCTAAGACCTGCATCCTCATTGGTGCCATCTCAGGCTTCCTCTAGGAACACACCCTAGCTCTGGAGGTGCCCCTGGGGCATGCCCTGAGGAACTCAGCCCTTTATCTCTCCACAGACTTTCCCCATGACATCCTGGGAAGCTGGGGAGGCAGATGAAAGTATAGAAAGAGGGAGGAAGGGCTTGCCCCACCATGTGTCCTTCTGCCATATTCTGCTGCACGGCGTTCACGCTCATTTTGCATTCTCTAGTTTTAAAAACTCCTGCAGCTGTGGGGTAGAGAAGACAAAGGAGAAGGCCGCCTACAAGGTGCTGCGGGAGGAGTACCAGAAGCTGGGGCCTTTCTCCTTCGCGGAGATCAATGTCCTGATCTGCTTCCTCCTGCTCATCATCTTGTGGTTCTCCCGGGACCCCGGCTTCATGCCCGGCTGGCTGTCGCTTGCCTGGGTGGAGGGTGAGAAAAAGTAAGTTGTTCGTTTGGCCAAAGCCCCTGGCTTCATTCATCAGAACCAGAATGCTGTTATTCTCCATCATAGGTGGCCAGAGGAAGGTCCAGGATTGGGCTCTTGGTTCTGGAATGGTGGGTTTTATGACTCATTTTATTCTGATGGATCTTCATGATGAAAATGCAGATGTGTTTGTTTCTTCAGCATCCTCTCCTGCAGTGAACTGAGCAGAAAATGCATGGTCAGGCAGAGTGGCCTGAGAGTTTCTTGGGTTAGGAGTAGGTCTCCTAGAGCAAAGCAGGAATATGTAGAGTCTTTCCTGGCTCTGATGTTGTCATCAGAGCGAAGGTTGAGAAACTTGTAAATCCTAGGAAAGACAGGAGATATGGGCAGAGAGATGACTGCCTGAAACTGGATATTCTATTTTGATCTGCTTGGGTATTCCAAAAAGACCTTGTGGTCACCCTAGTGAACATGCAATTCTAAAGAAACTGGTGCAGAAGTCCACCCATGGAGCAGTACAGGCTAAAAGAGGGAAGTGGGATCCTGAAACTCATCCAAATTATGTGCTCAAGAATGTGAGCATCTTGTTTTTAGCCAGAACACAGTCTCAAACACCACCTTGACCTTGACTTTGGGAGCTCCAGTTTTCACACCCAGTTGAGCCTGTTTCTTCGTGTAGGAGGATTTAGACACAGAACTGACAGAGTCAGAACATGTTTCTTGGTTGACTGTCACTGCAGCAGCCGAGCTGGGCTAAACCCCTGTGTCTTCTTTCCCACCTAGGTACATCTCTGATGCCACCGTGGCCATCTTTGTGGCCATCTTGCTTTTCATTGTGCCTTCACAAAAGCCCAAGTTCAACTTCTGCAGCCAGACAGAGGAAGGTAAGGCCTCTCTGTCCTGACCTCCCAGTTCATCAGGATCGGGGACCTGGCAGCAAACGATTATCATAAGATAGGCCCTGGGCCTAGTGGGGAGAAAAATCTTGTTCCACCAATCATGTTAGAAAAGCTTAGGGAGATGAGATTTTCAAGCCAATTATTACTTAGAGCAAAATCTCTTCTTTTTCTTTTGTACCAGGGGTTGAACCCAGGGGTGCTTAACCACTGAGCCACATCCCTAGCTCAGAGTCTTGCTTAGTTGCTTAGGGTCTTGCTAAGCTGGCTTTAAACTCTCAATCCTCCTGCTTCAGCATCCTGAGCCGCTGGGATTACAGGCGTGTGTCACCACGCCCGGCACAAAATCTTTTCTTTTTGTGCTTTTTAAATATTTAAAATCTTATTTATTATCACACAGGGACAAAAAGTGTTTTGGATTTCCCTTAATGCCACCAGTATTTTTTCATCTCTTCCTGCCTGTCTTTGTTAATATAAGTTATGTAGTTTTAATAAAAAGACATGCAATTTGAACCTTATTTCTTTGTTGTTTAGGATCTTTGTCTTAATTTGGTACTATACTAGAAACATTTCTCACTATGACCACGGTCTCCAGATTCACTCTGTTTAGTGACAGCATCCTATGCCTGGAGGGATAATAGGATTTACACTAACAATTTTTTGTTAGTATAAATTGATGTTTTCTTGTGCATAGCTTTATCATTTGGGGGTGTTTTTCTTTAGGATAAATTTCTAGCCATGATATTGCTGAATTAAAAGAACATAAATGTCTTAATGGCTTTTAAAATGTTGGGCCAAATGTTTTTTTTTTTTTTTTTTTTTTCCGAAAAGCTTGTTCCATTTTAAAATGCCAGCATGGAACAATCTTACCAAACCCTCACCAGCAATGGTAACAAGTATTATTGTAAATTTTAGCTAATTTACAGATATAAGCTGGTATCTCATTATTCTTTTCGGCTTTATTCTCCTTTGATTATGACTCTTTTTTGTCTTCTAACACTGTTCTTGGCTGTGTGTGTGTGTGTGTGTGTGTGTGTGTGTGTGTGTGTGTTTGCTTTTTCTTCTCAGAAAGAGAAACTCCATTTTATCCCCCAGCATTGTTGGATTGGAAGGTGACCCAGGAGAAGGTGCCATGGGGCATCGTGCTGCTACTGGGGGGCGGATTTGCTCTGGCTAAAGGATGCGAGGTAACTTCATCAGCCATCACTGCCTGGGGCCCTCAGATTCCTACCAGGAGGGAGGCCAGAGGTGCCACATTCCTCCACTCCTCCATCCCTGGGCTCCTGTATTTCTGTCTCCTCTACAAAACTGCACATGCTGTAAGGGCAAGAACTCTCTCTTGTCATCTGAGAACCCTGTACCACAGACAGGCCTGGAAGGGAGGAACCCTTCTTGAGTGACTACAGAAATGAGTGGATAAGTGACCTCAGTTGTCTCTCTCTCTCACACACACACAACACACACACACACACACACACACACACACACACACACACACAAGCCAAGAACACACTGTTGGACCCACTTTGGGATCTGGTAATAATAATCTCTGCTTTGATTATCTTAGGGAAATCTTTCCTTCAAGTCTTCATGAATATTTTCAGCATTTCCTTTGGTTCTTCTATATGCTGACTCTCTCATTGCACATGGTTCAAAATTTCAATTTTTTTCTCTAGCTAAATATTTAACAACATAGGGGAGAGGAACAGCTTTTAAGGGAAAAATACCCCAAAAGGTACCTTTTTCTACCTTCTTTCTTACCCCTTGGGGAAGAAATGAGACAGAGGGAGATGAACTAGCTCAGTGCTGCTATTCTCCCTCCCTTCCTCCCTCCCTCCCTCCCTCCCTTCCTTTTTTCTTTCCATCTATCCAGGAATGGAAGATAATAGATAGGCTTGGTCTATCTTGTATTTTCTGTTTCTTTAACATCTAGGACAGAATCTGGTATGTAGTGGATGCACACACACACACACACACACAGATATCGATATATATATGTATATTGTCATATATACATATATGACCAAACCCAAGGCCCCATGCCTACTAGGCAAGTGCTGTGCCACTGAGCTACATCCCCAGCCCAATACATAGTTTTGGGATGAGCAAATCCATCCATCAAGTCGCCTTTCCACCATTCATCCACCTACCTGTTCATTTCTCCATCTATCATTTTTACATTCCTCAAACATTCCCATTACATCCCCCTAGCGTTAGGTTAGGTACAGGGATTATGGAGGAGACTGAGACATGGTAACACTTCATAGCCGAAGCAGGGGGGTTTACCTGGAAGGACATTTCAGGAGGAAGTGACTCATGAGCAAGGGAAAAACACAAGCTATCTGGCTCGAGAGCACATGAGGGTGGAGAAGCCTTTGTCCTGGAGTCTTGAATTCAGAATAGCATATGTGGAGGTAGTGGAGGTTCCACTGAAGAGGAGAGGCCAGGGGAGTGACTTGGCCTCATGTGCATTTGAGAAAAATCTTTCTGATGTTTGAAGTGGAGACTTGTGGCAGGCGGGAGTTGGGGCAGGGCAAGCAGATGCCTTTTAGTCTTCACCCAACTCAATCTGAGAACGTGGACTCTTAGGTCATTCTCTCCTTCACACCTTCCCCCATTTTGGCCTGATTTCCTTCTGACTGTTCCCGCTCAGCCTCCTTTGCTGACTGATTTCTCCTCCGTTCTCCCTGAATTATGATTGTTTTCCCAGGCTCTGGCCTGTGTCACTGATCTGTTTACCTTTCATTCTCTGCCTGCTCAGTCCCTTCTCATCCCAAAGTTCTAAATTTACATCCAAATTTCTGGCCCAAATCATTCTCCTGGGCTCTAAGAACTGTGGGAGATTGAGAGGAGAATGGATGTGAGTGAGATGTTTTGGGTGATGTGGTGACTGGGTGCAAGGAGGAAGGGGACAGAGACCCATCTGTGTGACTCCCAGACCTCTTGTTGGACAGCAGCAAATGGTGAGTCCAGAGGGAGAAGTGGATTCTGAGCTAAAGAGGTTCCGGTTGGAGCATGTTGAGCATAATGCTCACAGGACACCTGGGTGCGAATATCTTGAAGGCATATGGATGTTTAAATGCAAATAGTAGACCAGCTGAAAAGAAAATAAAGATTCAGGAGATTGCAGAGTGAGGATGAAGTGAGGGTAAATGAGATCACTTATGGGATGTGCGTGAGGGATTGGAAGTAGAGAATGAGCTGTGCTCCCCGACACCCTGGCCCTGGAGGAACTATAAAGCCAGAAGCCCTGAAGTCACTGGCCTCCTGCTGCTTCCCAGGCCTCAGGACTCTCCGAGTGGATGGGGAAGCAGATGGAGCCCTTGCAAACAGTGCCTCCTGCAGCCATCACCTTGATCTTATCCTTGCTTGTTGCTGTGTCCACGGAGTGTACAAGCAACGTGGCCACCACCACCCTGTTCCTGCCCATCTTTGCCTCCATGGTAAGTAGCCACGCCAGTGGGGGTGGAGAGGGTGGTATGTCATTTCACAGGAAGCTGTCAACGCATGATGATATTCTGGGTCCCTAGACAGGTGGTAAAATCAGGCACCAGAGCTTGACCAGGCTCAGAGACCTGGATCTGGCCCTGGTTCTGACCTAGACTTGTGTGCCCTTGACGACCCTGGTCCTGATGCCCTCACTGTTTTCTATTTCCTCTTTGTATTTTGTCTGTTGGTCAAAGCACCAAATATGGACTTTTTCTTCTTCTTCTTCCTCTTCTCCTCCTCCTCCTCCTCCTCCTCCTCCTCCTTCTTCTTCTTCTCCTTCTCCTTCAGAATGCTGGGGGTTGAACCTAGGCCTTGCACATGCCAGTCCTTTTTTTTTTTTTTTTTTTTGTATTTTGAAACAGGGACTTGCTTAGTTGCCGAGGTTGATCTCAAACTTGCAATTCTCCTGAATCAGCTTGCTGAGTAGCTGGAGTCACGGGAGTGTCACACTGCACCCAGCATCAAACTTTACTTTATAAATCTCACTGGATTGTTTTTTGAGTTGGGGAGACAGGACTTGTGCCCAGGAGGCGGGGCCAGGATGTGGTTGCTGAGTATGTCACGAAGGTGCGCAGGAGGACTGCAGAGCACCCCTGGGAATATCATTGACTGGGACTCCTCAGAAAGAGACCTTAGAGAAGGAAGGGCTTAGGGATGGGTAGGAAGGAGAGAACATTCTAAGCAGCCGCTGAAGGGTATGGTATGGCAGAACTGAGAACTTCCCACAGCTTTGCTTAGAGAGCTCAGGGATGAGAAGTCCATGTGAGCTGAGCCATAGAGGTCTTTGGTAGTGGAAAAGGGGCCTACTGAGGGCCAGCTGGAGCATTCTGTTCATGGGCAAGCATGATTTTGAACTGGAATTGAGATGAAAACAGAATTAATAGAGAAGTCAGCTGTCATCATTTCTCACATTTCTTTTGTCCTTCATTGCAAAGCAGTACTGCCTTCGGGGTGGTATGGGAAGAGCCCTGGGCTTGGAGCCAAAAGACCTGAGTTCCCCCAACACATCCCTTAAGATCTTTCCTCCTAGAGTTGTGCTGGGTGTCTGTCAGATGAGGCTATGAAAAGCCTCTGTAGACTGCAGAAGGAGCGTAGGAGATGCTGTAGTTATTCTGGAGCCAGGAGACAGACTCACAAAAGGCCCAAACAGACCATTGAAGTTGGTAAATTTCCATCCAGCTGCCTGGGCGTCCATGTGCATAAAAAGCAAACCTAAGTGGTTTTTTCCTTCCATTCCAGGTGAAGACGAAAGTGTTAAAAATAGCAAGGTGGCCTCTCTTCTCTCCCTAAGCAGGCTGCCAAGCAGATGCCAAGGAGGAAGAGGTGGAGAAGGAGGGAGATGGTGTGGTGAAGAGTCTTTTTCTGATGGGCGTGTGTTGCGGGTGCCTCCTTTCCCCCGAGAAAGGCCTTGGCTTTGACATCTCCAGCCCTTGCTATGAGCACCAATGGCCCTAGCCACACAAATGCAGGCCTTAACCCAAGAGGGTGGCTGAGCTCTTTGGAAACAAGCTTGTCTAGAACCAGAAACCCTGAATTAGGTGTCCCAGAGCTACCTCTAAGGCCCCTTATGCCTCTGCCTGGGCGCCTATGTGGGAAAGGGAAAGGTGGTGGGCATCCAGCTGTGTTATCGAGGAATGAGGGCTGCAGACACCATGTGCTACACAAAGCCAAGGGAAATGAAGATGTAGAGGGGGACGAGGACACAGCCTGGCCCTATCTGGGACCTCTCAGCAATTCTCAAAGGGTACACGGCCTTTTCAGAGGACTGTTAACCAACAGGAGCTGTGACCTTAATCCTGCTCAGACCCTTTGTCTGGGCAATTTCCCATCTGGGACTAGGTCCTAGGAAAATAATCGGAGTTGCCTGTAAGTACATCATTATTACAATATGTGGCACTGAAATATTTTTTATAAAATATATTCATAATAATAGGGGTTTGGTGAAATAAATGACCGCATGTTTGTATCATGTAATACTATCAAGCCACTAACAATCAGTTTTGAAGGATATTTAATAAACTGGGAACATGATTCTGCTTTGATTGTTTCAAGTTGAAATGTAATATATACATGGGGCTAAAAATTGCAAAATTGATATAGAAAAGTATACAGACTCTAATCTTCTAGCCTCTTTCCTAAGAGACAAGGTGTCTTAATTTCTTAGACATTTTTCTGAATATATTATACATATGTATATTACACACCTACAAACATACAGACACTCTTTTCATCTTTTGGGGGAGGGTAGGAGTACCAGGTATTGAATCCAGGGGACCTTAACTACTGAGCCACATTTCCAGCCCTTAAAAAAAATTTTTTTTTAATTTTATTATGAGATAGGGTCTCACTAAGTGGCTGAGGTTGGCTTTGAACTTGAGATCCTCCTGCCTCAGCCTCTCACGGTCGCTGGGATAAAAGGTGTGCATCACTGCACCAGGAATACACACTCTTTTCAAAAAAATGGGATCATTCTATGGACATGTTATAGACTTTAATTTTTTTTTCTTTTGAATCTAACTATAGGTCTTGGATATCTTTCCATATTAGCACATGAAACCATCTTTACATCTGCATGTTATTCCATCTTTTGTATATACTGTATTTTATTTGATAATCTTGCTACTGATGGCCATGGAGTCTGTTTTCTATGTTTTGCTGTTACAATGTTGCAGTGAACATCTTTGCCTATGTATTTACCCTCACATGCATGATAAAGGTTCATTTTAACCGATATTACAATTATATCATTCATTCTTCATCAGATACCTAATGAGTGCCTGCTCCTGTGCTTTTAGAGTAGCTGAATTTTAAAATGTAGAATGAAAGAAGTGAATAGAAAATTGCAGACATAAAATGATCACAACTGTGTATAAAAACACATACATCCATAGATGAGGAGACCCGGTCCCTTCCTTGTATGTTCTTTCAGTCTGTGACAGGACAGAAAGAGATGTCCACATGGCATTGTGAGATTCAGTGCAATCCAGAGGTCCAGCATGGTCTCTGGCACACAGCAGAGGTCAAAGGCATAAATGGTGAATGAATCGTGGAGACTCAGACAGACTTCCGGGGGGTGGGGGACCTTTGAGCTCAGCCTTCAGTGTTCAATAGTGTCATTGGCCAGGGAAGTGGCAAAACCCAGAGCAACCAGCAAGACAAAGGCTTGGAAGTTGGAACTTACCCGGTGCCTGCAGGGAATGCTTTTTTAGAATGAGGGCCCAGGAGCTTTTATGTTCTGTGCTGTGAACGTCTGTGCTGTTTCTCCCCAGTCTCGTTCCATCGGCCTCCACCCACTGTACGTCATGCTCCCCTGCACCCTGAGTGCGTCGTTTGCCTTCATGTTGCCCGTGGCCACCCCGCCTAATGCCATCGTGTTTGCCTATGGACACCTCAAGGTTTCTGACATGGTAACACAGCCGCTTCTCTTTACTTTTATGATGCTATTGGTATATATGATGAATGGCATGTGAGTTTCCAAAGGATGGTATGTGATTTGGAAATACCACCGAATGTCCCAATCTATAGTTGTCATTGGTGTTTATAATACAACTTTTCTTTTTTGAAATGATCTCAAACTTCATAGGCTGTTCTGTCCCCAAGTTGGGTTATAGAATCTCCCACTGAGAGAAGCCTGTGTAGGCACCAGGGGGCCCTGGCTGAGTGCTTGGAAGAGGTGGGGGACTCACATGGCCAAGGATGGACTTCACAGGCCAGCAAGAACCCTGGGGAAAGTTGGGGAGGTGCAAGGCTTATATTGGGGGGAATGCAATGATAGAGACTTGTAGAGGTGTCTGAAGAGGTAGAAGAAGTGAGGGGTAGGGGGAATGAGAGACTACGGATTGGAAGCAAACTCTGTCACAGGAAGAACTCTCATCGCCTCTGATGGGGGAAGGGCAGCTTTGCACAACTCTGGATGAGGAATGGGCAAGTAGGTGAACCAAGGAAACCAGAAGCAAAGGTCCCTATGTGGGACCAGTCAGTTGTTAGTTAATGTGGAGCCTCCATTGGGTATCTTTGGGACTTCATGGAGCATTTTTTACAAAGAAGGTCGATCTCTGAAACCATGGATTGCAAACCTGATTCCAGTCTCCTGTAAAAAGTCTACAACAGGACATTCAAGCAATGGTAGGAAAGAACACAGAGACAGCATTGGAAAGAGCTAGAGGAGGGCCACAGGGAAGCCAGCATTTGTGGGGCAGTTAAGGCACTGGGGTGACCACTGAACCTAGAGTCACACCCCAGGCTCTGCCACACTCTCCCTTAGTGGCTGTTGCCTCATGTCACCTCCCTGAGGCCATTTTCCAATGCCCACTTGGACATAGAGAACCCATCTGTCTTGGCGTCCCTCCCAAGGACACTGTGAGCATTTGATGACACTTAGTGGACATGATGTTGCTTTGTTTGGGGCAGGGGGGAGCTCAGAACATGACTCAGGGACGTCGAGGCCTAGCAAACACCTCTCCAAGAGGACTGGTTCCCAGTGTCCCGTTCGCTCTGTCCTGACCACAGGCAGACCTGAAGGGACTGACTCTGACCCTGTTTTTATTTTCTTCCAGGTGAAAACAGGACTAATGATGAACTTGATTGGAATCTTGTGTGTGTTTTTGGCGGTCAACACCTGGGGACGGGCCCTATTTGACTTGGATCATTTCCCTGACTGGGCTAATGTGACACATATGGAGACTTAGGAAGAGCCACCAGACCAAGCCCACAGTCCCTTCCCTCCTGAGGATTACAAAGCTTCTGGCATGCCTTGCACAGAGCTTTGGGGATTGTACCCCGAAGTGACCAGAGATTCCCACACCCCTGCAAGACCCAGCCAACCGGCCACCTCTTCCTCCAGACCTGGATTCAGAGACGGTGATGGGCAACTGGAGGGCAGGCTCTGAAGTGAGGGGAGCCCTTCCACAGGCTCAGGGCTTGTCATCATCTCTCTGAGTTGGGTAGGCTACAGAGAGACTAGGATGCAGGCTCCTATGTCATGCGCCCTCTAGTGGCCACTGTGCAGGCCCCATGCTGGTTTCTGGTTCTCACCTGCTGAGTCCCAAGTAGTCCACCTGGGAATCAGATAGATCTCCAAGATGGGAGCTGAGAAAATAACCTGCCAGTGCCTGCGCCTCTTTCAGCTGCCTCAGATCATCTCTGTCACTCTAAAGGGCACCACCCAACCAGGACAGAGTGTGTGGTCTTGGGTGGCCTCCCACTGCTGGCGTGACAGTGAGAGTCAGCACCTCCTGGGGACTTTCAGACTCTTGCATGGCATCACCACCAAAGGATGAACAATTTGAGGTGCCAAAACTTCAGGATGATGCCTGCTTCCCCTTCTGCAGCTTACTCCTGGCCAACCTGTTCCCTCCCTTACCTTGTTCCATTTTGACTAACCATTTGTACCCCAGCTCTCCAGTGAGCCTCCTTCAACTCCTGGGTCCCTTTGTTGTCTGGGCCTGAAGCTGCTTAAATCCTCTTGCCGGGGCCTCAGGGTCCCCACCTTTTCTCCCAGGCAGGTCAGTTTGGCTTTTCTGGGAAATACTTTTTCTGCCACCCCACACAGCTGGGGTCACACTCCAAGTATGGTAGCGGTGGCTCTTTGTGGACTCCAGTGGGGTATCCAGGTCATCCCTCAACTGCAGACCCAGAGTGGACACCACAGTTAATTTCCAATAGCTGGGTCACCTCAGAGTTAGTCACGCTAAAGTCTGAGGTACTCTGGAAAGCCTCCTCTTTGTTGACTGGCCATTGCAGCCCTGCCTGACAGCAATAGAGCACCATTGAAAATGATCAGGGCTTGGAGGTCCCTGAGTACACACTCCTGCCCTTGAGTGAATCTTCCTGAAGTTACTGGGCAATGACTCTAGACTGGCCATGAGAACCCTCAGAAGCCCATGAGGGAGACAGGAGAGGTAACCACCTCTGGTTCCTCAATTCCATTTTCTTTCCTTCTTGTATTGCCCTGGGAGGGGGGCAGGGGCAGATAGATGAGGTCCCTGGATGGCATTTTCCAGGGCAGGGAAACGTATGGAAACCCCATCAAAGGACCACATGTGTGTCTAGGTTCTTTGGGAGGGATGATTCCTGATCACACTGTCAAGGTCTTGCCCTCGTTAAATGCTCTATCTCCCATGGAAAGTTCCACTGTCCTGACTGGTTTCTGGGTTTCTGCTGTGTGATGGGGGGTGGGGGAGGTGGATGCATGGACACTGCCTCGCTGCTTCTCTCCTGTACCTGGTGAATCCACTAGTTATCTTAGTTGATCTTTGCAGCAACCCTGTGAGACAAGCAGTTGTTATTATCCTTGTTTGTCACGGAGGAAAACCAAGGCTCAGAGGGGCCAAAGTGATATGTCTTAAGTCCTGCATCAAGTTAGTGACAGTTACAGCAAAGATCTTTCGGCTCTGTGCCCACTGTTCATCCCTCTAGTCATTAAGGGCTTTGGTTTTCTAGGTCTTGTAGAGAAAGGTGAGTAACCAAGAACAAGTCCACCTTAAACCTCTGCTTGTCCAGGGAAGATCACCAAACATGATTCCTTTGTATTGCCTCTTCTGAGATGGGCTCAGGACTGTGCTAAATAAGAGGCGATCCCTGCCCTAAGACATCAAATATTTGACTAGGAAGAGTGTTATAGAAATGGCTACCTCCCCCGCCACCAACACACACACACACACACACACACACACACACACACACACACACCAAAGACAAATTATTGCTTCCTTTGTATCTACCCATCTCACTGCTCTGCCACCATCACTGTTGACTGGCCTGGCCCACAAGACTGAGGACTTTAACTCTTGCTGGGTCTAGAGCCAGCAACTCTGGCTGACCCAGAGCAGGCTGTGATGAATATGACTGATAAATGAACGATTGATCCAAGTGATCATTGATCTGTATGCTCAATGGGCACACAGTTGTTGGTCAGTGAAGATCATCCAAGGTGGTCACTAAAAAATGAGTGATGGCCAGGTGTGAAGGGACTCTACCAGACACCATCTGGCTGAGGGCTGACAAGGGAGCTTGGTGGAGGGCTTCAGGAGAGCAGAACCCACAGCTGATGAGGTCGAGCAAAGGCTATTTCTAAGCAATGTCTCTTGCAATCAACAGGAGTTGCCCAAACATTATGGCCTGTGCTATTGAGAAATGCATTTGACTGCAAATAAGAAAAAACCTGTGCACAGTGGCTGAAACCATAGTGACATTTAATGTTGACCTAACAGAAGTCTGGAGGAGGGAGATGGTCCGGCAACTTATTTAGGCCACCAAGAACTTGGGCTCCATAGTTCACTCTGTCATCTTCAGGGGATCTCACTTTACCCTCAGGCTGGACCCTCAGACTGTGTGTGCATGTCAGTTCCCTCGAGGCAGGAAGAGAGAGGTGTAAGTGAAGCCTGGTGGTGCCAGGGTGCACTTTCCCCTTTTATTAGGAAAATAAAACCTTCCTCAGAAGCTCCATGCAGACTCCTCTTTGTGCCTTATTGGCTCGAACCAGGTCACAGACCCACCCGTTCAGCAATCATTGACAAAGGAGGGTTGGAATACTGTAAGACTGATAGAGACTTGTCTCTCGCTGTTGGGGAATTGGCCTATGCTTCCTGAAATTAAAGTATTTCCATTCACTATAAATAAATAAATAGATAAATAAATAAATAAATAAATAAATAAACAAATAAATATCTGGGTTCTGGCAGAGCAAAGGAGGGGAAGTTGGGGAAGCTGCTGGTAGATGATGGACAGCGCCTGGGGTTACTGCTCTAGGTTGTTTAAGTGGCTCCCATTTTTGTGGAATTCAGTAGAACCATGGCTGATAGGTAGCAAGAGAGCCTGTGGCTGTCTGGTTAAGAGCTTCAGCAATGCCTCCATTTCCCAAAGGCCAGTCTTCCTCTAAGGGACCCACTAGACTTGGAGGCCAGAGTCTGAACCATGGCTAGCTCAGTCCTAACATCTGACAATGAGCAAGCCATTCTCTCTGAGACTCCATTTCCATCCAGAAGGGGACAAACTAGAGGGCCTTTAAGGGCCTTTGCCCCGAGTCATAGATCTCCTTATCCCAGTTGGCTTCCCTTTGCTTGTGCCAGATGCAGTTCCCCACGCTCAACCCCCATGCCCACCCCCCACGAAACCTCAGTTTATAGCCTATTTCACGGGCCCACTCCCTGCTCCCATCTGGGGCTCAGCCCTTGCCGTCTCGGGCCTTTTCCCATTTATATTTTGCCTGAAATGTTTTGTAAAGAACTTCCACCCCTAGATGCTTGCATTCTCTCTTCCTGGTGTCTTAATCAGACATCTGGGCCCAAGGTTAACTGAGCACATAATTCTGACTGGAATTACTGTTTTGTTTGTTTTTGCCGGGACTCACATCTCCACAAGAATGTCAAGCCCCTAGGCTCCTTACCCTCTGATTCCGGAATTAGGAGCAGCAGGCCACATGTCTGTCCCTGAGCCAAGAGCTTTCTTGGGGAGGACTGGGACCTCCCCTTCTGGCAGGGCCATCCATCTGCCTAGAACAGGTGAGATCTTCTCTCTTTTCCTCTGGGCGTCTCTTGCACACTCTAGAGAGGTCTGGCTGCAAACTCCAAGCAGCACATCAACTCACTGGCAGAATCTTGTCCTTGAAGTGAATAAGGATGTTCTTGGTAAGACCCTCGATGGAAGGTTCTTTTTTGTGGGAATAAAGGTCGAATTTATATATAACTATAATGCACCAAATAAAAATAAATAAATAAATATAATGAAGACCAATAGAGTAAAGGCATCAGGGAGAGGGCAGAGAGGAGGAAAAAGGAGGTACTAGGGATTAAAATGGAGTCAATTATGTTATAGGCATTTATGAATATGTCAAAATGAACCCCACTATTATGCATAATTATAATGCATTAAAAAATAAACCAAATACTGCCAAGCACAGTGGCACATGCCTGTAATCCCAGCAGTTTAGAAGGTTGAGGCAGGAGGATCATGAGTTCAAAGCCAGCCTCAGTAATGGTGAGGTGCAAAGCAACTCAGTGAGATCCTGTCTCTAAATAAAATACAAAGTAGGGCTGGGGATGTGGCTCAGTGGTTGGGTGCCTCTGAGTTCCATCCCTGATACACCCAAAAAATTAAAAAATAAAAATATAAAAATAAATAAACCAGATATTGTATTGCTAGGTTAAAGACTACACCTGGCTAAAATCTCTTCTTCCAGATAGACTCTCCCTTAGTCCCATGGCCTCTTAAAGGCCTAATCTTCAAATCTACCAGAAAAGCTTTTGATCTCTTCACATTAAAAAAGAAAAGTTTCACCCAGATAAATCTTGCACATCATTGGATGAGCTTTGACATTGTGCACCCAGAAGGTTGCCATTGAGGTTGAACTCTGAAATTTTCTGTATTTCATTTGGAGCCCTGAGCAGGACTCTGGCACTCATTTTCCAGCCCCAAGAGGACCTTCCACATGCTTCCCTGGTCTGCCTTTCCAGATGTCCACTCCCCTATGGAGACACAGCTGCCCATTGCGTCCAGCTTTCAAAGGTAGAGACATATCAAAATTCAACTCAAAGCATCCTTATGTTTTTATCCAATCAAGAAGGTTTAACTAAGTTTCATAGCAAAAAATTAATATGAATGTAAGAAAAAATTCCAATACTACAAAAAGGTATTGAAACATGTCCCTCCCACCTCAAAACTTGAGTCCCCCAGACTCCGTCCAGAAAGGAAACTGCTGTCAACAATTTCTTAAACATCCTTCTAGAAATTTCCATATACATGATTATGCAACAAACACATAATCCCTTTATAACATATGGGAGTATATTATATATAGTTTGTCTTTGTTTCTACCCCTCCACCCTACACTTAATATTTATTTGGAGATCATTCTATCTCAGGACATATTAAGTTTAGCTAGTGTTTTTTTTTCATTCAATAGGTAATTTGGTGTTTAAATTGAGATAAAATCAAATCAGTGACTTGCACAATAATTTTGATGAATGGTGTACACCTTACAAGCAATACTCCAATTCTATCACCCTCCACCCACGAGTTCTCCCTGTCCCTTCTAGCAATCTGTTCCTCCCATAGGCAAGTAGGGTTTGATTTGTTGCCATGGATTGGGTTTGTCTCTTGAACCTAATAAAAATGGAATCACCCAGTACACAGTCTTTTGTGCCTGATTTATCCTTCTTAACAGAATATTTTTGAACATCATTCCTATTGCTGTGCATATCTATTCATTTCTCTTATTGTTGTTTCTAAGTAGTGCTTCATTGTATGAATATACCAAAATTTTTCTAGTCTCTGATTGGTGGACATTTGGGCTATTCTGGGTAAAGTTGTTATACATTCCTCTATGCGATTCTTTTTGGTGGGCATGGGTTTTCATTTCTCTTGGATATGTGCCTAAGATTGAGCCTCAGTCTTTCTAAAAGCTGTGCAGTATTCCATTGTAAGTATGTACTGTAAAATAAACAGTCCCCTATTGATGGACATTCAGGTTGCTTCCAGTGTATTGTTAATGCTATCATAAATGATGCTGTGCATATTTTTTTGCATATGTTATACTGTGCATCTATTTTGTGAGAAGAATGCTTTCCTAGAACAACATGACGCTCCAAGGGATGTGTATTTAATTCTGGGAGAGATGTTGCCTAATGGTTTTCCAAAAGGCTGTGCCAAGGTATGTTCTTAAGAACTGTGCATAAGAGTAGATCTTGGCAACCCTTAGCAACTCCATGTTGAATTATATTTTAATCTTGGCTCATTGAAAATGTTATCTTGTGACTTTTGTTCACATTTCTTAATTGTTCTATTTTTTACTCTTTGGTGGTGTTGGAGTCTTGATGCATGCTAGGCACATGCTCTCCCACTAAGCTATATCCCCAACCCTGTATTTGTTTAAATGAGTAAGTAATGTTGGCTATTTTTTCACATGTATATGATCTGTTTGTGGGTCTTTTTCTGAGATCTCCCTGTCTTTTGTTCATTTTTCCAAGAGCTTTTTTTAAAAAAAAACAGGTTTTCTCATATTCATGTGTAAGAACTCTTTATGTATTAAAGAAATTAGCCATTTGTCTATCATAGGAATTTTTATATGCAAAGATCTGCTGATGCTAGTTACTCTGTATTCTTCTTTCTCACTCCCCACCCCTAGCTACTCTTGCATATTTTTCCATAAGAATTTCTGAATCAGCTTCTCCGGTTTCAAAAAAAAATTCTGATTCTCCAGTTGGCATTTACCTCTCTGGCTCTGTTTCCTGTTCCTGTTCCCCTCATTCACTCCAGGGTTTCTTGACCTTAGCATTACTGACATTTGAACCAAATAATTCTTTGTTGTATGGGGCTGTTCTGTACGCTGTAGCATACTGAGCAGCATCCTGGCTTCTAATTCACTACATGTCAATAGCAACCCTCTCCCTGACTCCAGGTGTAACTATGAAAAATGTCTTCAGACATTGCCAAGTGTCTCTTGGAGGACAAAACCACCCATGATTGAGAACCACCGACTCCCTCTGATCTAGCTGCACAAGAGCAGGAGAAATCTACTCCTGTCCCTTCATTGCCTTGACTCTTTGCTTAAAACATCTTCTCAGCCTATTTTTAATAGTAACTCTCCTCCCTGCTCCGCATTCTCCATTACGACCTTGATTTTTCTCTACTGCCCTTTTCACCTTCTAACATACTATGTAATATACCTCTTCTGTATTTTGTCTGTGACTCCCCTGTCTCTAAGAACATAAGCCTGAGGGTGCTTGGGTCCACCTCAGGGTCTTTTGTGCCTAGAATACATCAGGCATCAGCAAGCACACCATCAGTATTGGATGAATGAATGCATCAGGTTGGCTGTGGATTGTTAGGTGAAAAATTGAGATAGATGGGCTTTCTGGGAGCCCCAGATCTATGAGTGTGACCAGTCATACCTGTGTCTTTAGTTAGATGAACAAAACCTCCAGCGTATGCTTGTACCAGATCAAAGAGAAAAAAAACAAAATCAATTTAAATGTGATCAGATTCAAAGACTTACACAATGTGCCCACAACTGATTTATGGCTAGACTACCCAAACAAGAAGAAACATTCTGAAATATCAAATATCATTTGATTGACATGGGATTTGGTTTTCACAAGAGCTTGCCTGAGAGCCCGCACATTTCTTCCCAAGAAAGTCCCATATATAGTTGGAGAGGTCAACCCTCGATGTGTTATTCATCTCCTCTTCTCTGAGAAAAAAGGGGCATCCATCCACATGTTGCCTTTGGAGTGTGTGTATCTTTGCTTTGCTGTCTTGGAATTGATCTTTGATTGTGCCTTGCTTTTGAAACATCCTAAAATTCTTTTCACAGTGTAAGTCAAGAACCCAAGTCTGAGTTGAGGTCCTACTGTCCCCTTAGAGGGACCAACTCAGGCCCCTGTCTGGTGATGAAATTATGTCTTTACAATATCATATCTTATGTAAGAAAATGGCATTTCCCCTTATGTTAAAGTTTTCTTTCCTCTCCTCTGTAATGCTTTATTTTGATTTTTTTAAAAAAAATTTTCAGTCTGGGCATGGAACCCAGGGCCTCACATATGCTAGGCAAATGCTCTACCACTAAGCCATATCCCTAGCCCTGTAACATTAAAAAATTTCTTATGAATGAAAATTTTGAATTTTTTGTAGTAAATATGTACCAATTCTGTTTTTTATTTTCCCTCTTAGTGGATTTGGGTTGCTAAACTGTGTAACTAGCTGGGGAAGGGGATGGGCTGTTACCAGGAGGCCAGGTCTTGTGAATTCCCCAGCTGGGTGACTGTCAGGACTGTTGTATGGAGTCCCCTTAGGTTCTCTTTCCTCAGCCCTGAGTGCTTTTCTCACAGCCTCTGTTGGCCATCCTAAGTAACCATCTCTACCCCTCCATCTAAGGGGACTGTACCCAAGGGACACCAAAGAGACTTTATTCAGGATGATCCTACTGAAGAATCTTCCCCAAGGACACTGGCCTCAGCAAGTCAGCCTCTGGGAAGGGCTGCTCGGTATATCCCTGAGTTACCTTCTGTAAATTGTGGTGCTCATTGGAGTTCTGCAGGCCAGGTGATGAACAGGCTCAGGAGAACATCTTTCCTGGCCAGCTCCCTAGCCCAACAGGAGGGGCCCTGCCAGATGACTGCTCACCCCCTCAATGTCTTCCCTAGATGGTCCAGTGGAATAGGTTGTTGGAGGAGAGAGCTTGCCTGGGAGGGCTCTGAGAGGACAGAGGAAAAGGGGCCTTTCCCATTTCCCCAGACTCTTCCAGATGGGCCATTCTTGTCTAGGCCTGACATGTTGTGGAAGACTGGAGGCATGGCTGGGATGAAGATCCTCCTCTGGGTACAGTTTCTCACCTGTGAAGTGGCTACTTCAAAGGCTCTGAGAGCATTCTCATGGCTGCTCCTCCCAGATGAGATGCCTGCTAAGGCTACATGAGTCTCAGGCCCACAAAAGAAACCCTGACTGTGCCCCATGCACCATAGATAGAGGTCTGAAGCTATGACCTGGTGCCTCCTGGGGAGGTAGTGGGACCTTGAGAAGCACTGGGCACCAAAATGGGACCCTCGCCCCCTTCTTTTGGGTAAGTCGACAGAAAGCAAGATTATGCTTGTGAGGTGAATCCTTGTCACTGACCGTTGGTGTAGGAAGTGTTGTCTGGCATCCTGTCTGCTGTACCCCCAGCTGGGCCTTGCTCTGTCTCCGGGACCCCCCCCCTTCCACAGGAACCCCAGCAGCCCTGCTTAGGACCTAGTGGGCGGTCTGGGCTGTTTGGGAGGCTTGGCAGGTCAGGCCTGCAGCCTGCAGGGCGGCTGGGAGCAGGCTCCTACCCACTGCTGGGCTGCGGCAGTGTCCGGCGGTTCGCCACTTCACATTTATAGCTACAGAGCTTCTCAGTTTCCTGTCCCTGCGGTGGGAGACCTGGCTCTCTAGAAACCTCAGCTGTGGTTTGTTGGGAGGCTGCCCAAGTGCCAAGCTGTGAGGGGGGCTCAAAATGTTCCTGGGTTGGAGAGGCCCAGCCCCCAGCCTTGGGCTTGCCCAGGTCTCTTCCTAGGTCCTTGCCGAGGGTGGTGGAAACTGTCAGCATCCTGGGGGTCCCTTGGATCCCCTTCCCTATCTGCTGTTCTGTTAGAAGTAGGAACTCTGCCGGAGCACAGGATGCCCCTTTAGCCCCAGGGGGACATTTGAACCCAAGGGCTTATGGGTTGAGGAGCTGGCACTAGAGAAGAAGGAGCAGTGACAGAAGGCCACTTGGCCCCCATGGTGCCAAGGCCAGTGCTGATTTCAGTGTCACTGGCTCCTTGTCTGCTTCCAGGAGCCAGGGTGGGCTCATCGTGGGGCTCACAGAACCAGGGCTGATCACCTAATACTTGAGCTTCTTTAGATTTTGAGAAAAATCAGGAAACATCAAGATGATGACCCAGCTACTAAAGCTGCTGCTCTCCAGTCCAGATTTCTTTCCTGCCACTGGCCAGTCCTGTGACTTCCCTGCCTCCCAATATGACTCAATTGGTCCTCTCAGCAGGTGACACTCCTCGATCATTGGTCATCGAACGTCGATCATCGAGAAGTCCTGGACTCAGGGTGGTTTAGGGAGGTAGATGAGTCCTCTGGCAACCATGGTGGAACAAGGACGGGGACATAACCCTGACTCCAGAGTTCCCTTTCCTTTTTCTGTACCACTGCGTGCTGTCTGAACTGGCCTGAGAGCTGGGAGAAGCAGGCCTGGCTACTCCTGTGCACCCAGCCATGACCCTGCCTGCTCTGGGTCAGTGGAGGACACATCTCCTTGCAGCCTGACTCTCCCCTGTCCCCGCTTGCCCCAGCTGCCCCAGGGCCCCAGGCCTGGTTCTGACCTGCTCCTCACTCACTCCCAGGTCAGAGAGGCAGGGAGGGAGAGAAGGAGTCTGGGGCCAGGCAGGAAACGGCTCTTGTGATGTCTGGAAGCGCACACCCTGCAATCCAGGGAAACCCCAGAGGGCAAATGAAGAGGGAAGGAGGGCAGGTAGGGCCATGATTACTGGGTGGTGAGTAGAAGGGATCTGCGGGAGGGCAGGGCCCACCTTGAGGAGGTGAGGCCAGAGGGCTGCGGCCTAAAAATGGAGAAGGTTGTCACATAAATAGAACACCTATGGTGTGTGTGTGTGTGTGTCTTTTTTAAAGTCAGGATTTATTTCAGTGTTCCTTTCCTCCACAAACATCCCTGGTGTGCCTCTGGGGTGGTTTTAGTCAAGTGACATGGGCAGCTGGCTGATTCGGGTCATGGTGCCCTTAATCTGAAGCAGTGTGTATGAGTGTGTGCATGTACATATGTGGTTGTGTGAGATGGTAGATGCATATGAGTGTGTATGTGAACCTATGTGAGGGTCTGTGTGTGAGAGAGAGAGCGACACAGAGAGAAAGTGTTTGCAATTGCAAAGAACAATTCAGTTCTACTTTGTCTGACCCCTGCTAATTGCCAGGGCTGTGCTGAGGGATGGGGGTCACAGAGAAGAAGCAGGCTCTGTCCCTGCCCTGGAGGATATGCCTAAGTCGACAATCATTCTATGGATTGAATCATACAGGGGAGGCCAAGGCCAATCTTGTGACTCCAGAGAGGTTTCCTCGGATGGATTCCAAGCAGAATTTTGAAGATGACTCATTCTTCAGACTTTCCTTCTTTCTTGCAAAGAATAGTTACTGCGCATATAACGTGTGCCATGTATTGACCTCGTCACAAAGAGACAGGTGCAAACCCTGCCTTGAGAAGTCTAGCTGGAGATAGTCATGTGAATGGTGGTGATATGATGTTGTCTGGGTGAAAGTAGGTGTGTGTGTGTGTGTGTGTGTAAATTGCATTGAGCAGGAAGAAGGAACCACCACTCCATGTGGAGAGCAAGGGCCTGTTTGGGTGCTGGCTTGTCCTATGGCTTGGTAGGGCAAGGGAACAGTAAGTACCAGGAGAAGTCACCCTGGGAGACAGATCCTGGATTGGACTTTGTTAGGTCCCAGTGCTTAGCATGGGGGCAGCCAAGGGGCAGTAGGGGCAGGACTGGTGGTTTCAGTCTATGGATGAGCTGGGAGTGTTGGGACAACTGTGTCCCAGCCTCACTCCTTCACATGTGAACTGTGTGTCCTCGAGCAGCACACTTCTCTTCTTGCATCATGTCCTTATGTCTCTAGTGGAAATTGAGGTGACACTGGTCACACCTAGCTGGCAGGGTTGTGTGAGGAGGAAATGAGAAAATGCATATGCCGGTGGCCTTGGGCAGAGCAGGGTCCTGCAGCTTATGGATGGATGGGAGGCATGTTACCTCCTTGCAGGGATGTGGGGTGGGGCCGGACTCTCCTGGAAGGCCCAGGTGGAAGGGCAGTATGTCCTACTGACCTCTCTGTTGCTCCAGGTCAATGTGTGGGACCCAATCCCACCCTTACTCTGTCTGGAGTGTCACTGTGGGGGCTGAGAGCTGGTGTTCTCTGATGGACCTGCATCAGGAGGGGAACCTTAGTTGGCCCAGGTATGGTTAGTCACAGGGGCTGTCCACATAAGCTTAACTCTTTGAGTCTCTTTGTTTTTTCTTTCTTCCTTGTCTCTATCTTTATTTCTCCCATCTCCCCTGATCTTTCTTCTTTCCTTCTTTTCCTTCTTTTGTGAACTAGTCTCTTTGGGCAATACTGGCCTATCTGGGACCGCTGTGCCAAACAGCAGGGGTTGGCCCACCTGCCCCTGGGACCCAGATCAGGGTCAAGGAGAGAGCAGCATTCCAGGGCCTGACCCAGGCCTGCTCCCAGGATAATGCTCGCCTCAGCCCTCCAGGCCCCTGGCTCAGACCTGAGGCCCAAGGCTTAGGTTGGGCAATGCACAGCACCCCAACAGGTCGCAAACCATCAGTGGTCTTTTGAAAACCTGGTGCTGACTTGGCCTTCATGAAGGCTGCCCAGGGAGGGACTCCAACAAGACGGGCCTTGTGAGAGGCCTGTTACCTGCCAGTGCTTGGCATCCAAAATAGAATCTTCAAGGGCAGCAAACCCTTTAATTCAATGTGTCCCAACAGTGGGTCGGTGTGGGGATAACTATGATCTGACTGGTCTTGAGCTATAATTATGGAGTCAGAATAAAAAATTACAGGCATTGTGTGGGCTTGTTTTAAATATAACGTAATCCATACCGTCCTCTCTCTTATTTGCTAGATTTGAGGTGAAGACTTTGGCAGTTGGTGTAGGTTTTTGCCTGACGTGTAGCAGATAAAAATGGCCCTTTCCCAGCAAAGAAGACATGGTGGGAGGCCTCCCCAGACCCCTAATGTTCCCGACTGCCCCCTGCCCACAACCACACATACACGTAGGCATCTGTGCCAGTCCTCTAGGTCAAGTCCATTAGCTGGATGCCGTGTCTCTCCAACTGGTCTCCCTGTTTTCGATCTCCCCCAGGCCAGTCCACCAGAAATGTCCTTGTCAAACTTGGCCTTGATGCTTAAGAATCCACTAAGGTGCACCTCTGTCTGTAGGGTAAACCCCAACTCTTAAGTTCCTCCATAACTAGAATGGCTATAGAATCGGATGAAGTATGAGGGCCCTGGAGTCCCACTGCAGAGATCCTGCCCAGGCTCTACCTGGTAAGAACCTCGAGAGTCTGAGCAGGCTGCTTGTCTGTGTGCTTGAACTCTTCCACCTAGAGAGCATGGCGGCACCTCTCACTGGTGGTGGGAAGTTGCCATCGAGTCTGAATGAGACAACACATTCCTCGTGGCCCTAGAGATGTCCCTTTTCCTCTCCAAACCTCCACTACCTTACCATGAAAAGGAGGCAGTAGACTTACTGACTTTCAAATCAGTAAATGTGTGGGTTTTTTTTTTAATGGTATTTTGTGGTATAATTGATGGTGTGTGGTGAGCTGGGCATGCGTTAGTTCAACTTCTCAGGAAAGCAAAATAGAAATACATATGCAGAGTCTTAAAACATATTTATATCCCATGAGCAGTTCTCTAAACTAAGGGGAAAACTGAATTGTGGACAAAGATTCATGTGTGAAGATGTTTATGTTAGTATCTTTTTTAGATTCTTAAAACCCTGAATTCATAACTGCCCAGCATCTGGGTAACAGTAAAGTGTGTCAGCTAAAGACTATTCAGTGGTCAGTAAAAGTGATTATGCAGAGTATTTTATTATGTCAAAAATGCTTATAATGTAAGGTAAAGAAAGCAGATGCAAAACTACATATGCCATGTGATCTCAGTGATAATAAAAATATAGATGAGCATAGAACAAAGCTGAGATGGAAATATAATAGCAGTTATCTTTAATGAGCTATTAAGGGGGTTGCTATTTTCTTTTTTTGTAGTTTTTTATATTTTCTAAATATCCAAGAAATGGGCTTATATTACTTAATAACGATTTTCTTTTAAAAAAGATGAATGTTAAAAGTTAAATGAGAATAGAACTTGATGTCTGAGTTCCCTCCTGACTTTCAACAATCTGATTCTAGTGCTCTGGGACCACCTGCAGGGCCTGAAGGGTGACAGCAGAGACCCCAAACTCTCACGACCCACCAGCCTCTCTGACCAGTAGCGGTAGAGCAGGTCCAGTGCTGGGAGTCAGCTTGCCCGCCATGGGGCTCACCTAGGGCATCTGCATAGACTTCCCTCAAGGTCAACCACATTCCTTAATCTTTCTGAAGTCTTCCCAATGCCACTGGAAGTGGGGCAGTATGAGAGTCCTGCTCTGCCCCAGCTGTTCCAAGGGTTGCTGGTGGTCCTCCACGTGAGCTTTCTGACACTTCAGGTAAGGAACTTGTTGGTGCAGCAGGCAGGCAGGCAGGTGAGCATAGTCATTGCCCCCTCTGCAAACCCCTTTGCATGGACATCTGGATTCCGGAGATCCCATTGATTCTTCAGAGCACATAGTCCCAACTGCCTAGGCATGCAGCTCCATATAGCAGCAAGTTGCATTGGTAGAGCACCTGGAACACTTTATTGGAGGGGGTCACAGAAGGACAGTCTTGTCACTCGCAGCTACTTCTTGAATCTAGAAACACTGGATCTGACCTAGCTGGTCAGCCTGGATGAAGCCATCCGGAGAGATGAAAGAGGACCTTGATGAGGCCTGGTAGAAGGAAGGGCACCATCTGAGTGCAGTGGTGTACCTTCCCCGGGAGGGAGGCCTCCGTGGTCAGAGCCTAGAGCCTCATGCCTAGAGCTGGGTGTCCAGAGCTTGGTGCCCAGGGTCTAGCTGGTGGCTTGTTAGGGCTTGGTTGGACCTCCAGGAACCAGCCACATGCCTGGCCAATTAGGAACCAGAGAAAGAGCTGGGTGGGAGACAGAGACAGGCAGGTTTGAGAGAGAGAGAGAGAGAGAGAGAGAGAGAGAGAGAGAGAGAGAGAGAATGAATATGACAAAAGGCAGCCAGAGGCTGACAAATGTAAAAAGACAGAGAAAACAGGCTGAGAAGTGGTGAGGACATGAACAAGGGCAGACTCACATCAGCACCTACAGACAGGCTCACCCTCGCTATAATCAGGGAAATGCAAATTAGAGGAACCCTGATGTGCCATTTTACACCTACTAAATTAGCAAACATTAGCAAAATTATAACATCTCATGCTGTTGAGACTGTGGTAAGACCAGCCTAAGCACCCTGCCAGTGTCAGTGTGAATTAACACAGCTTTTTAGGGAAGGAGTTGGGCAATGAGAGGCTCCAGAGCTATTAAAATGCTCAGACCTTTTTACATGGTAATTCCACTCCTGGGAATGTGTTGCAAGGAAGTAATTCAACACAACAATAAAGGATTTGTGCATAAAGATGTAAGTAAAGTGCCTTGTAAGGCATCCAATGTTCTGGAGTCGGCCTTTATGAATATTTTTTAAAAGAGGGAATACGAGGACCACATGATAACATTTCAGGATTTTTATGTGAAAGTAAGTGGAAAATAAAAGCATCTGTACATTAATAGTTACATAAGGCAGTTGATCCGGAGCTTGCGGGGCCCATCCTTGCTGGTGAACAGTGAGCCTCCTTGAGCCCTGGCTGGCTATCCAGACACTCCTGTCTACCTGCAGGGGTGTGGAGGGGAGGTCTGCCCTGCCGCTCCCTGTCTGGAGCTGCCCCTCCTTGAAGCCTAATCCTCAGAACTCAGGCTGATGGGGAGGGAGTCAGCCTCAGGGGAGCCTGCCCACCTGGCCAGCCCATATGGTGACCCCTTGGGATTTGGAGGGATGCTGACGTCACACCTTGAGAGGCCAAACCAGAAAAGGCATGGTGCCATAGGAAAGGAAAGGGATAAAGTGGTTTTGCAGGTTCTGAAGTGTCTTGCTATTTGCAAGCACAGCAATCTATTTAAGCTGGCTGACGGCTGCCTCCTGGGCTCCCTGCCCCCCTGCTGTTCCATCATGGGGTGAAGGCAGCTTAGTACAGATTGAAGTCAGAGGGAGGAAGAGACATCACCTTTCCCCACCTCCCCTGACCCAACAGTAGGCACTACTGACTCTGAACCTGAATCATCCGGATCTATCATAGGAGCTGGCAGTCAGTGGAATTCAGTAAATCGTGGGTGAATGAAAAGGCAAAGGGGATAAGACCGTGCAGTATGTGAATGAGCATGTGTCACCGGACAATTCCCTCTTTATTCAAAGCCTGTCCAGCTTTCCAAATGTGCCCCTAATCATGTTCTGGGGATGCTACACCCCTTGTGCCTGCCCTGCTTACTGCCAAGGGATGCCCTGGCCATACAGAGGTTGGGAACATTCGGTGACCATACCCGCATCCAGACAAGCCCAACCTTGTTCGTTCTTTCTACGGGAAATTGCTGAACACAAAGAGGCTTTATGACAACCCCTGCCCTTGATGTGCTTTCAATCTCATGGGAGAGACAGGAGTAAATGGCGAAGAATAATTGATGGAACAGTCACATGGGGGCTGTGAAAAGAGGTGGCAGCAGCAGGAATGTAGACACGGAGGGTGTGGGCTCAGGTGGGGCAGAGGGCTGGCTAGGCTTCTTAGGACAGGGCCTTGGGGACAAGCAGTTTACCAGACATGAGGAACTTGGGAGGTCCTGGGGCAAGGGTTAAGTGTACCTTGGCCTCCCCCAGCTTCTGGTCCTCGAACCCACCAATGACCTTGGCTCAGTGCCAGCCAGTTTGGCCCAGATTGAGGCAGAGAGTATGATGGTGGCCTCAGTCTGCATCTGGACTGCTAAGGGCCCTGCAACTCACCTGGGACATTTGTTCATTTGTTCATTCCTCAAAATTTACTGCACACCTGCTCTGTACAAGGTACCATTATAGGTTTGGGAATTTAGTGGTTAAAAGTCAAAGTCCTTGTCCTCTGTTGGGGAACATAAGACCATCAGCAATTATACAATTAGTAAATAATAGAAATGAACCCATTGTGATAAATGCTATGAAGAAAGAAAATAAGGGTTGGGAGATAAGATTGGTGAATGTGGGAGACCTAGAGGGAAACCTGGGTAGGGAAGCTATATTTCATGTGACACCTGATGTGATGAGACAAACCATTCAAAAATCTAGGAAAGAACATTTTTGGCAGCATACATGGCGAATGTAAAGGCCCCGAGGTAGGGATAAACTTGTCATGTTTAAGAATTCTATGAGCCAGACGCGGTGATGTGCTCCTGTAACCCCAACAGCTTGGGAGGCTGAGACAGGAGGATTGCGAATTCAAAGCCAGCCTCAGCAAAAAAACAAGGTGCTAAGCAACTCAGTGAGACCCTGTCTCTAAATAAAATACAAAAATAGGGCTGGGGATGTGGCTCAGTGGTTGAGTGTCCCTGAGTTCAATCCTTAATACCAAAGAAAGAAAGGAAGGAAAGAAGAAAGGAAGAATTCTATGAAGGTGAGCAAAGTGGATGTGTTAGCCTTCTGATATTGTAACAAATTTCTGAGATAATTAACTTATGAAGAAAAAAGGTTTATTTTAGCTCTTGGCTTTAGAGGTTCTAGTCTACAGAGGACCCATTGCTTTTAGGCCTCCGGAAGGAGTTTAAGATGGTAATGATGGAGGGGGCATGAGGGGACAAACTGCGTGCCTTGCGGCCAGGAAGCAAAATAGGAAGAGAAAGGGGCCAGAGTTCCATAATTCCATTCAACAGCATGCCTCCAATGACCTAAGGACCTCCTACTAGGCCCCCCTGCTGAAGGGTTCCACCACCTCTCAGCAGCACTACCAAGGAACAAGCCTTTAATACATGGGCCTTGAGGGTGGTGGTACTCAACATTTACACTCTAGCAGTGGGCAAGGGGGAAGGAGAGGAGGTGGCTGGTGATGAGAACAGAAGCAGTGGAAAGCCAGGCCAGGCCACGGGGCTGGTTCCTGGGCTCAAGAAAATCGCAGCACCTCCTGCATCACAGCCAGCTTCTGCCTTATGTTCAAGGTCTCGGGACTGGATCCGGGCTCTGTACACTGATGTGCTTGACTGGGTGCTGGTATGGGCTACGTCCTCATCCAGAAGTGCCTGCTGGGTCAGATAAGGACAATGGACAAGCCCAGCATGCTGCCTCCACAGGACCCTGTAGGTTTCTGTGGTTTCACCAACTCCCATGCCTGGGCTCTCCTCTTCCTGTTCCTGAAGCCAGATCACACTGAGTGTGCCCCTCAGAAGTGAGCATGGCAACATGTGGCTGGAGCATGGAGAGCAGAGAGGGACCCAGTAATAGGCGATGCCAGAGAACTGAAGAGCGGGCTAGGTACAGCGTGGGAGGCAGGAAAGCCTCAAAAGTGTCTAAGGAAGGGGGTGGAGGAAGGTGTGACATGTGTTTTAAAAACATGATTTTGGAAGCATTTTGGAGATGGCTTGGAAAGGAGGAAAGGAAACTAGGCAGAGAGAGGATGGAGCCCTGAGTTTGGACAATGAATGACTCTGGGGCTGGCTTCAAGAAACAGAGTGGACAGATCTATCGGGCTGACTCCCGTGGGTCATGAGGTGATTGAGAGAAGTCAAAGGTAACGGGATTCTACTAGCAATCTGTAGCTGACGACAGGTGGTTCTACTGAGGAAAGGCAGGCAGAGGAATGTAGAAATAGGGCCAAAGGTGGAGAGTTGGGGACAAGAAGCAGATGGGCATTTTGGACTCTTGGAATCTAGTTCATCCAGGATGAGACCTTGGGGCTGTGAAGGTCTGGGGCTCAAGAGAGGCATCTGGATGGGAGGGACATCAGCAATCAGGCAGCAGTTGACACTGTGAGGACTGAGGCAGTGTGTGCAAAATAAGAAAATAAGGCCAAGACAAGAATTCTGGGGCCATATGCAAGGTTTGGGGTGGGAGAAGAGAACATGGAAAGATGAGGGGTCAGACAGTTCAGGTTCATGGAAACAGTGGTGGATAAAATTTTGAGAAGGGAATTTCCCAAGTCTGAAGCTATAGGAAGTTCAGGGAGGATGGAGACTGAGGAGAGACCAGTGGATCTGACATTGAGACTAGTGGGAAGAGACATCAGGGAGGACAGATTTGGGGAGAGAGATAATCAGGATGGGACATATAAGCAATGAGTACAGACAGCTCTTTGAAGAATCTGGGAGACAATAACATAAAATGAACTGGGGTTAAGGAGTGGGGTGGGGCTAGCCGAGGTACAGAAAAGGGTCTCCAATTTGGGCAGAGCGGGTGATGAAACACTGTGTTGCCACTCGTGAGGAAGTAGGAGGATGGGGACAGGCCAAAGACTGGCCAGGGAGATGTGACCCAGGGCTTCCTTTTTCTCTCCCTCCTCCAGTTGCCGGGGATCTTCCAGGCATCCCAGGCAATGACAACATAAATTCCCTCTGTGCCTGTCTTCCTCAGTAAGTTATCCAGCCTTTTTCTGTTCTTGCTGAAGGGGATGGAGTGCGCTCACTGTTGTGTGTCAGGAAGCAGCCAAGCCCATCGCTAGAACAGCTCAACCCTTAGAGAAAATTTCCTTACGGATCTGACACCATGTGGCATAGGGTTGGGATTTCAAATGGAGCTGGCTGATGGGTATTACTTTCTAGGTCTGTCTGTAGATTTAGGATTTTATAATAAATATATTTTTAAAACACTTCCTTTTTTCTGAGCCCAAACGTGTCTCTTTGACTTTTTTACCTTTTGATCCTATCTTTTGAGCAGAGGCAGCCTTGAGAGCAAAGCTCTCTGATAAAGACAGCCCTTTCGATAGAGAACGAAGCAGTGTCTTTCTGTCTTTCTAGTCTTACTGTCTTGGGCTTGATCATCCCTGCTCTTCTGATGACCTCTGCCCAGGATTTCTCTTGAGAGCTCTGTACCCTGACTATCCTTAGAAATTGATACGTCACATTGAGGACAAGGCATTGACCCTTACACAACAGCAGCTGGTAGTTAAGAGTACCAGGCCTGGAGCCAGCTTGCCTGGGTTTGGATTCTGGCTCTGCTTCATTCTGGCCAGAACATGGGGCAAGGCACTTAACCTCTCCACCCCTAGTGTCCTGACCCTTTCACCCAAATGTGCAGAGGCATGAGTTAGAATACAGAGTGCTCTGAACAGTGCTGGGTGGGGGTGGTGGTGCTGGGGTGAGTGCTCAGCACAGGTTCACTGTTCTTAGGTGCCCAAGCACCTTTGGGAAGGGAATGTTGAAACATTCCTCCAGAACTGGGAGAGGACGTGAGTCCTTCCAAATCTAGGTGGGCATGTCCCACGAAGATGCTTTGATTTTCCAAGTGAACAATGATTATGGCCCAACCCTGAATCACAGGATCCAGTTTGAGAAAAACTGGACACCTGAAACATCCCCAGGAGGTTCAGAAAAGTCTTGAGACAAGAATCAAACCTGGGGCTGGGGATGTGGCTCAAGCGGTAGCGCGCTCGCCTGGCAAGCGTGCGGCCCGGGTTCGATCCTCAGCACCACATACCAACAAAGATGTTGTGTCTGCCGAGAACTAAAAAAAAATAAATGTTAAAAATTCTCTCTCTCTCTCTCTCTCTCTCTCTCTCTCTCTCTCTCTCTCTCTCCTCTCTCACTCTCTCTTTCAAAAAAAAAAAAAAAAAGAATCAAACCTGGGGGTGAAGACCCAAAAAGAGCTACAATGCTGGGGCAGGCCAGGGTACTTGTGCTGTCTCATTCAGAACTGTCACCCCTGGAGGCAGCAAGCTGGATTTCCTGTTGACAAACTCAGGCTTCTGTTCTACCAGGTAGATATCTATCCCTGCCCCACGGTTTCCAAGACTCCAGAATTCCGAGTTTTGTCAAAGTGCTGCCAATGCAGGTGGGGCTTGGCTGACCTCTGCTGTCCACTATCTGTTATTGCACAAAGTTAAAGATGGTCATGGATTCCTGGGAACACTTATAGGAAGGCACTTCAAAGATGCACTTTTCTCCAACTTTTTTTTGACAGTGACTCTTTTTTTTTTTTAAATTTTTTTTAAGCCGTAGATGGACACAATATCTTTATTTTATTCATTTATTTTTATGTGGTGCTGAGGATCAAACCCAATGCCTCACATGTACGAAGCAAGTGCTCTACTACTGATCTACAACCCCAGCCCCTGAGAGTGACTCTTAACAAGAAACACATTTTTACCCTGTGATGTTGTCTACAAAAATTTCATAGAACAAATTTCACCTTTACTGTGAGTGAGCACTCTGGTATTTTCTATACTTTTATATTTGATTTTATTAATAACAAAAAGGCTAGATGCAATCTACTATGTTGATTCACATTGCCAGGTTTTCTGGAACTTGAAAATACTGATTCAGTTACTAAATGAGTACAATAGTTTCCCAAACTTCAGGCAGTGTGCACTGTACCACTTTCAAACCTTTAGTCACATCCAAGTCCAATTGTTTATAGAATCAATTATCTTTTCTTTAAATCAATTCACTTAAACATTTTAAGTGCCTGTTATATAGCCTATGTAAAATATTGGCAAAACTACAGATTTGAAGGGCTAGTTATATTTTACCCCTCAGAGCATACTAAAATAAATATTTAGCTATCAAAATAAAAATGCTTGTTTTTATACCTCCTAAGAATCACCTTGCATACCATTCCTCACTTGGGGAATCATAGATCTAGGGATTTTTCCAAACACCTCAATTTAGTGGGGGAAGTGAGCCCCCTTGAGGTGAGATCATTTATCTGAGGCCACCCAGTAATCATAGTTGCCCAAATACCTCAATGAGAAGAAATGTGGCATCTTAGGCACCACTGGCCAAACTTGTGCTAAGTCTATCAGTCTTAGCAGTTTTGGAGAGAGGCTCACCTATTGAGACCCAGGTATCAGTGTGTAGATGCCTTGGCAGAGCCATTTGAAGACCTTCCTGAATTCTATACATTCTAATTTTTGGAGGTCTTGATCCCTATCATATGGTACATATTAGAATTTAATCACATTGGGAGTTTATTAATTTCAATTTTGTTTCCTGTTTGTATTTTGAAGCCAATGAAGTTTTAGACCTTGGCTATTTTTTGTAGGCCCTTGTAAACTTTACAGGACTTAGAAAACAGCTTCTAGAAACTAATAGATGAAGTGGCCTTGAATCCAGTAAAGGTGTCTCATCAATGAATTCATATTATGGAACAATTTACTTAAGCCCTCTCTCTCACTTTTTTTTAACCTTTATTTATTTTTTAATGTGGTGCTGAGGATCAAACTCAGTGCCTCACATGTGCTAGATAAGTGCTCTATCACTGAACCACAATCCCAGCCCCTCTTCCCAGTCTTTTTAAATGGGCCAGTGACACGAAATATATGAGTTTCCACCGGTAAAATCTTTGCTATTCTAGCATATGGGTGGGGGCACTGCCATCTCAGGAGGCCCAAGAACCATGTTTCCTTACAGTAAACAAAGGGATCAGAACAGGTTGATGGTTTTCAAATATTTTATTTTAGCATTGGGACCCTTTTACAAATGAAATGAAGCCTTTGAATCTACCAGGTACACAGATAAGTTTGTGAGGGTGTCCAGAGGAACCCCCAGATGCCTGGAAAGATGGAGTAGCTTCCCAAAAAACAGAAACTGGTACCCTTGGAATTTCTGAGGCTTTGAACAGATATCAGCTCTGAAGAACAGCATAGTGTTTTCAAACCACTTTAAACAGTCATGCACAGTAAAAGTAAAGTTTACTTCAAGACATGATACACATCTTCAGAAACAATGTTCATGAAACATGCCTTTACACTATAAAATGAAATTATCATTTCATTCCTTAGCTGGCTCAGGGATGTTTTGGGAATAGGAGCTACCAACTTCTTTTGAGGGATTATCTTTTTTTTTTCTTCTTGATATTGGGGATGGAACCCAGGAGGTACTTAACCAACAAACTACATCCCCAGACCTTTTTATATTTTTATTTTGAGAGAAGGTCTCACTTAACTTGCTTAGGGCTTCGCTAAATTGCTGAGGTTGGCCTCAAACTTGTGATCCTCCTGCCTTAGCCTCCCAAGTCACTAGGATTACAAGTTTGTACTATCATGCCCAGCCAAAGGGATCAATTATCTTTTGATAAAATACTTAAGCAATTTTCTGATGGATTTAATGGGATTAAGACCTCTTCTGAGAAACTAATTACTTATACACTTAGCTTATGTCAACCTTACGGGACATGAAAGTCTTTTAACAACTTTCAGTAAATCTACTAATCCTTAAATAGAACTATTTTCTTATATCCAGGCTAACAGTGATTGTCTTACTATTCTCTTCTTTTGCAAAATGTTCTTACCAATGGGTGCTTGATGGATTGACCCATTAGAAGCCTATTCCCTTTCTAGTAACACATTGAATCATAACTGAATTGTTCAAATCTCTCCTTCTTTCTCTTCTTCCTTTCTCTTCTCTATTTTAAACAGTGTGAAGCACTCTGATATATTTTCTTCTTTTTACTTTTTTAAAATGCTGGTTATGACCAGCCTTTAATAGTTTTGACTAGAAGCTTAAAAAACCCTGGGATAGCACTCCAGGGGATCAGTTTATTAAGACAGATACACATGGCTGCCATTATGAAAGGAAGCCAGTTAAGCTGGAGGCACATGGTGGAAAGTGAGGAACTGTCTTCTGAAACTTAAAAGAGGAAAGCAAGCCACAAACTTTGCTTACAATGCAAATAAATGAAAATCTGTATTCAGAATATTTAGGACTCAGAAAAATCAGTTTAAAAATTAGAAAGAAGAACATGAACAAAGGATATGAATAGGCAATCCACATGAAAAGGAAACCTGCCTGGATAATAAGCATATGGAAAAGATGCCCTGCCTGTTAGGAAGAACTGGACACAGGCAACACCATTTTGAAACATATCCTCCATCTTAGAACAACAGTTATCTCACATCCTGAATCACCCTGACCTAAACCCTAGGCAATACTCCATTATCATGCAAAGAAAGAAAATTGTTTTGAGAAACTGCAGTTCTGAAAAGCACGGGTTTGACATGTCACAGTGACCACCTAAAACAATGGAGGTGATGACTACAAGCAAGCTTCCCTGACAACCCCCTAGCAAAATCCCCTGCTGCCTCATGCCCCTATAACTACCCTAGGCTGTAAATGGAAGAAAGGACTCTCCACTGGGCCCTCTCTGCAGGTTTGTCTGAATAAACCTGTGTTACTGTGAGCCGCCTCTCCTCTCTCTTGATTTCCTTCATTCAGTTCTTTCCTTACATTACCTCCAGGGAAGAACTGAGATCAGAATTACTAAAACCTAGAAACTTGGAGGAATACTGGTGTTTTGAAGAGGGGCGCAGTAAAATGGGTTCTTCAAATAGAGAATTAAAAACAATATTCAACCACCACTAAGGGAAGACATTGCTGCTTCCTGGGTGAAGAGTTAGTTGCTGGTGTCAGTATGCTCACAGGAAGCACATGGGGGAAGAGGGAGGAAGAACATAGCAGTCAGGGAGAAGACTTGCTGTCCTCCTCCAGACTGAATGCTCCCTCTGGTGCCTCCCTGTCCCCTGAGCTTAACATGAAGGCATTTCAATAGAAATACCTTGAGACCTAGTCTTAGCCACAAAGCTGAGTACAGAAGGGGTGTTTGGAGTCAAGGGACAAAATTCTAACTGCTACAGTCAATTATATTGGCCAATCAGCATTTATATTTAAACTTCTATACTCCCCGATCTAATTAATCTAATAGTTACATTGTGTTAGAAACATAATGCAATGATTGTTCAGAGAAATAAAGATACTTTCTCCTCAAAAAAGAGAGACACAAAGTCTCAACAGTCATTGTATCCATCTCTGGAAGATAGTGATACCATCCATCTCTAGGCTACAATGATTACTCCATAAATTTAATCACAGTCTCATCTGAATATTCTGTTACGTGGGAACTAAATGGCAAAGTTCAACTCCAACAAAATTTATGTTAAATAATAAGGAGGAGAGGGCTTCCAACCAGAATGGAATAACAGGGACTGGATTTACCCTCTTACCTGGAATAGCTGAAGAAACAAAGGCAAGCCCTATGATTGCCCCAGCCTACTATTTGGAGAAAGCTTTCAGGCTGCAATGTAAGGAGGAACTTTGGCAGAGTACTTTCACTTCTCTGAGATAAGAGCTGGGAGTATGGGGAGGCCAACATAGCTAGAATTCACAGAACAGCATGCTGAAAATGGGAAAATTATGCAGAAAGAGAGAGATAAGCAGAGGTCCCCATCAAGTATCCAGCTGAGGGCTGATCCTTGCATGTGTATGAGAAAACTATTCAGGGGCAGGAAAAGTACCACCTGAAGGAGAGGACCACTCCAAAGCTCATATGCATTAAGTGCAGGGGTTATCAAGGGGAGACTTAGGAAGTTTTGCCTTAGTAGTAGGAAAACATTAGCCCTTCATTTAATACTACTCTGACCCAACGAACACCTTAAAATCAAGACTCAAAGATCAAATTATTTCCAAATAACTTAAAGTTAAAAGTTATTAGAACAAAGCTCAAGAATATTTGTAAGAATACAAAAGTATACAACATTCAGTGAGGTTAAAATTCACAGCGCTTGCCATTCAAACAAAAATAACCAGACATGAAAAGAAACAAACAAGATACAACTCTACTAAAGAGAAAAGTCAATGAATAGAAACTGTCCAGAGACAACAAAGGTGATAGAATTAGACAGGGTATTAAAGTGGTTATTAAAACTATATAGCATATGTTGAAGAAACTGGAGGAAAGGTTGAACATGCCAAATAGATATACACAGAATATATGAAATCATTTATATAAGGAAAATATTGCAAAGACCCAAATTCAACTATTTAAACCAATAATGAGTGAGATAAAAAGAAAACATGAGGCAATGTTTATGATAAATTGGACAATGCAAAAAAAGAGAAAAAAAAGATTAGTGAACTTGAAATAATAAAAACTATCTGGTGAAATACAGTTAAAAAAAATGAACAGAGCATCAGTGAGATGTGGGATAGCTTCAAAAAGCCTAATATGCCTGTAACTGACACCCGTGGGGGGGAGAAGGACAGAAAAACTGAAGAATTTCTGATTTTATTAAAACCAAAGATCCAAAAGGTACAATAAACTCACAAGAAACATTAAGAAAACTTCACTCTGACACTTCATAATCAAATTGCTTAAACCATTGATAAAGATAAAATTATAAGAAGTCATAGAGAAACATTGTACAGAAGAACAAAGATAGGAGAGAGCTAATTTTTTAGTTGGAAACAATGCAAGTAAGAAGATAGTGAAGCAACACTTTTAAAGTTCTGAAAGGAACTTTAAAGAGAGTAATTTATCCAGTAAAAATATATTTCAGATATTCAAATCCATAGCACCAATATGAGACAAAGGCCCTAAGGAAGGCCTTCTGACAGTCCTCAGGGACTTACTCTGGTCAATGATACACTAAAGATGAAAAGAGCAAGGTAACTGCTAAGACATTTGAGAGAACTACTAACAATCACCTGAAAGAAGTGCCATACTTGATTTCCTTACCTCCCTTGCAGCTAAGGGTAGCCATTATGATTCAGTTTTGGCCAATGAAATACAAACAGAAGTCCTTGGGAAAGGTTTGCCTTTCCAACTTATAAAGCAAAATCTTGGTAGGAAAAAACCACAACTCAATCCCTTCCCTTATCCCTTTTGTCTGATTGGATACAGGTGGGAGAGTTGGAGGTACAAAAGCACTTGTAACCACGAGGAAGCAGGCAGGAAAGCAAAGATAATGTACTAAAGATGGTATAGCAGAAAAACTGACGGGACCTCTGATGGCATTACTGGGATGAA
This sequence comes from Spermophilus citellus, assembly GCF_964194105.1. Taxonomy (NCBI): domain Eukaryota; kingdom Metazoa; phylum Chordata; class Mammalia; order Rodentia; family Sciuridae; genus Spermophilus; species Spermophilus citellus. Next base: position 24,898,170 of record NC_138199.1, on the reverse strand, counting down.
ATGCCATGGGACTTACTGTTGTGTGAGACAAATTCCTACTTGTTTCAGCCACTTTGGGTGGGTTTTTGTTATTGCAGCCATGCAATTCTAACCATACAGATAGCTCAGGGTGGTAGGTAGAATAGAAAGGGCTGAGGCTATTTGTAGGAGATACATAGTTAAAGGTTATTAAACCAAGAGGCTGGATCAAGTATCCAGGCTTGGATATTTGTATTGGCCATACTGGATGGGAGTAACAGAAGGATGGAGGAACAGAAATTCTGGGAAATATAGGTCAGGACTTGAACCAAAAACCTTGCTGGTTAGACTCATGGTTCTTCCCCATGGTTTGTGTAGTTTGGGGAAAGAGAATCCCATCAATATCATTTTTTTCATTTCAAGTATTTTCAATACAACAGATGTACCAATTTCGTAAGCTGCCCGTAGCTTATATATAAATGAGAGGATTTGGAGGAGAATAAGAAGTGCTAACTTCTTCCTTAGACGGACTTGTACTTAATTTTTCAAACCAACCTGGCTGGCTGTGACTGAAGGCAAGTCACAACTACTACAGACCACAATAAATCCAATGGATTATTAGATTGAGCCATTAAAGGCTTTCTTGGCTGGGAATGGATAGAATACTGCTCTTTACTCATTATTAAGTACACACATTGTGCTTAGCATTATATAGCATGTCATAGGTACAACAGCACCATGTTCCTTTGGAGCTTCCAAGAGACAACCATGTGAGGAGGATGACTCACAGTATGGCTAACACACATTTACAAAATGCAGTAAGTACATTAACAATTATGACAAACAGGTTTCTCCAACATACAGAATCATTTTAAAGCTGTGGAATCTGTAAAAGATATTTGTATGGCTGATGTCTTTTTCTTCAGGACTTTGTCCTCTTCAACACTTTCTTGCTCTGCATGTCTCTTTGGATTTAAGTTCTGAAACATGAATAAATAAAAATTGGAGGAAAAAACCTAGATAAAACCTAGATACAGGCAGTCAGTTACAGGCAGTGCATTGTGTGCACACCTCTAATCCCAGCAGCTTGGGAGGCTAAGACAGGAGGATCGCAAGTTCAAAGCCAGCCTCAGTGACCAAGAGGCAATAAGCAACTGGTGAGAACCTGTCTCTAAATAAAATACAAAATAGGGCTGGGGATGTGGCTCAGTGGTTGAGTGCCCCTGAGTTCATTCCCTGATACCAAAAAAAAAAAAAAAAAAAAAAAAAAGAAGAAGAAAAAAACAAAACAAAACAAAAAAAAAAAACAAAACAAAACCTCTTATGAAACAAAGATTGCAGGAAGAAACTACCAGGATCCTGTGTCCTTCCTGGAGAATCAATCATCCAGAAATCAGGTGTTTTGTCTTTTTCAGAGTCATGTTCAAACAAGTCTTCTAGGTAACTATTAAAAAGAAGATACAGGCAGTCAGTTAATGGAGAAAGACCTGGAAGGATATATACCAAGTTTCTGATATCAGTTATTTCCAGAAGACAGAAATGGAAAGATTATAAATTATTAAATTTTTCTTCACATATCTTAGAATTATTTCTTTTTTTAGAGAGAGAGAGAGAGAGAATTTTTAATATTTATTTTTTTAGTTCTCGGCGGACACAACATCTTTGTTTGTATGTGGTGCTGAGGATTGAACCCAGGCCGCGCACATGCCAGCGGAGCGTGCTACCGCTTGGTGCTACCGCTTGGTGCTACCGCTTGGTGCTACCGCTTGGTGCTACCGCTTGAGCCACATCCTCAGCCCAGAATTATTTCATTTGTTAAGCACATATCACTTTTGTAATAAAAACATTAATAGGGAACCCCACTACTATGTATAACTATACTGCACTAATAAAAATATGAAAAATTATCCCATGATGAAAAAATTTTAAAAACAAAAAAAATGAGGAATAGCATTAAACAGAAGCAACTACTTTGTTCATTTAAAGAACACTTATAGGGGCTGGGGTTGTGACTCAGAGGTAGAGTGCTTGTCTGGCATGTGTGAGGCACTGGGTTTGATTTTCAGCACCATGTAAAGCTTATTTTTTTACATATAGATGGACACAATGTCTTTATTTTAGACATTGTGTCCATCTATCTATATGTAAAAAAATAAGTATTCTAAAAAAAAAAGAACACTTATAAAGAGTGTTTTTATATAAGGTATACACTGTCTGTCATGTTAAAAATAATTAGTAAGCTCACCAAAGACTAAAATTCCAAAGGCTAATTATTCATTTATAGCAGAAGTTTTATGTGGCAGAGCAGTGGGGTAGCCTCTGGGGTTTTATAACATTTCTCTTGGCCTGAGTCACTATTCTAGGGAACAGCCCAGTGCACCCCCCCCCCCAAGTTAAATGAAGAAATGTGAGTGATGATCTAGCCCAGTGCCTGGAAATAGCAAGTGCTCTAATTCACAAGGTCCCACATGATCAGGTTCATTAGCAGACTTCTAGATGGTACCCTTTTGTCCTCCTGGGGTAAATATCACATAAATTATTGAAAGCAGGGATGGAGGGCTCCTCAAAAAGCAACATATACCTTTCCTCTGAGAGTTCCCACCCTGCTACTTACCAAAGGACACTACCTTTAACCCTTTTTCCTTAGTGTTTCTTAGTCCTCCCCACAATCCTGCTATGCAGAAGTGGGGTGCTTTCCCAGTTGATCATGCTCTAGCAATTTTCCAAATTGCCCGAATCTTCAGTATTTTTCAACATTGGCACTATTGACATTCTCTGGACCCAGTAATGGTTTGTTGGTGGAGGGATGGGGTGCTGACCTGTGCATTGCAGGATATTAGTGGCATCTCTGGCCTCTACCTACTAGATGCTGATAGTGCCTCCTATGACCCCCCTCCCAAGCAAGAAATATCTCCAGACATTGCCAAGTATGCTTGGGAGACAAAATCGGCCCCAGTGGAACCACTGTCCTACAGCCTACGTACAGAAAACAGGTATTTTTTTCTTTTAATGTAAATTGAATCCTGTCACTTGCCTGCTAAAATCCTCCAATGCTTTCGTACTGACATTAGAATAAAAGTTGTGACTTACAAGACCCTCTATAAACTGGCCCCTGCCTTTTTTTTTCCTTGTAGTAACTGGGGATTGAATTCAGGGGTACTGTACTACTGAGCTACATTCCCAACTCTCTTTGCTTTTTTACATTTTGAGTCAGTGGCTTGCTAAATTGCTGAGGCTGGCTTAGAACTAGCAATCCTTCTGCCTCAGCCTATAGAGCTGCCAGGATTACAGGTATGGACCACTGTGTCTGGCTCCCTGCTTACTTTCAATCTCTTTTATTCCAAACCACATTTTTTTTCCTCTCTAAACTGAAGCTGTACTAAGTGTTTCTGTTCCCTAAATATCACAAGCTTGTTCCCATCCCCCTTTGAACTTGCTGTTCCTTCTGCCTAGAATGCATTCCCCCTAGATCTGTATATGGCTCACTGTTTACTCACAAATATCTCAGGTCAAATGTTATCTAATTGGCAAGGCCTTCCCTGACTACCCTATCTAAAGAACTGCCTTATGTCCATTATCTATCACATTGTACCTTCACAGTGCTAATCACAATAGAAAATTGTCTTATTTTCTTATTTATTGTCTGCCTCTTCACCAGAGTGTAAGCTCCATCAGAGCAAGAACTTTGGAGGGACATTTCACTGGTATAGTTTGTGCTGAGAACAGTGTCTGTAACAGAGTAGGTACTCTTCTCTACCTTCCTCAGACCTCAGGTCAGGATTGAATGACCTCCTCTCGCTTTCTCTTCTAAGATTTTTTTTAAATTATTTTTTTCTTTTTAAGATTATTTTTGATTGTCGATGGATTTATTAGTTTTTAACATCTGACCTGTTAGAAAGTTGTGTGGGTTGGGGGTACCACGTACAAAGATTTAGCACATTATTTTGAAACATAAAAGCCAATGAATAATATATGAGAAATTGTTCCTTGCCCCCCAGGTTTTCAACATGCATATAAAACACTTGCAGGCACATGATCAATACATGGGTCATGGCTTCAGTTTGGTCCTTCTTCCCATTTCAAATGGTGATGGCCCATTTGAGCGCTAAAGAATCCCAAACTCACCTGGCTCAGAGTTTCAAACAGCCTCTCTGTCCATCAACTCACTTTACACAGTATCACAGGCCTGAAAACCTTTTATGCCGGCTTCAAGTTAAATAGTTCACTGTGTCAAAAGCGGAATGATCCAAGGTGCACCATGGTCAATAAATGTTGGCTGAATCCAGAAACCGCAGCTTGGCTATTTCTTACATTGATTTATGGGCTGTTTCCATGAAACAAAATATGATTGGTCCTCCTGACAGCTGGCTAGCTGGAAAATGGAAACAATTCTGACCTGGCTAAGGGCCACGACCCTTGGGAAGCATTTCATCAGGCCAGTTTTACGTTCTGGCACGAGGCCTTCTTGTCCGGCCTGGCGGGCTCTCTGCACGTTGCAGAGATGTCTCCACTTGCAGAGACGAGATCCTGACGTGGCGGGACGACGTTTCCTTGCGCTGTGAGGAGCTTTCCACGTGTTGGGAGGAAACATCAAGGACACGAGGAAATTGCTTTCCAGAGGGGGAGTGGGAGGTCTCCACCTGCCGGGAAGACGTTCGCACCTCTAGAGAGGATGTCTCCACGCGATGGGACGATGTCTCCACGCGGATTGTCGACGTCTCCTTGTAGTGGGCAGTCTCCACCCGTGGAGTAGACGGCTTGCCCCCGAGGGGCGAGGCCATTCTGCGGGTGTAAGAGGACCAAGAGAGTCAATGAGGCTTCCGGAGGCCCACAGCCTCCATGATACATCATAGGATAAGAAATGACGTCAGAATGGCATGTTACATCACTCTAGGCGCAAAACCCGAAAACTACGATGCTGTCACAGGTAAGAGTGCTACGACAAGATGACGGAGAAGCACCACGGTCCTCTGAGGGCTGAAATGTCCCTCCAAACACTGGACCCTGGTCCTCAGACACCACGCGGCTCGGGCACCGCCCCCTTGCCAGTAGTGAGCCTCAACTGACCAAGAGGGGCAGGCCCGGCGAGCCAGGGATGGGCGGAGCCGCCTGCCTCCTAGAGAGGCTGGGCCCGCCCCCGCATCCCATACTGCCCCGCGACCGGAAGGAGGAGCCATGGCTTCCGGAGCCTCCCCCGCCACTCGGGGCTGTTCCTCTGTCAGACTGCTGGCGATTTAGTGTCTCTGCTTGTTATGGCCGCTGCCGTCGCTATGGAGACAGGTGAGTACTGCTCCGAGCCTCAAATCTTCGCGGATCGAACCATTCTCCAACCAGACCCCTTCTCCCGTTTCCCCGGGAGCTCCTTTCAGGCCTGATTCTCGGCAGGGTTAAGAGTTGGGACCGAGAGGCGAGCAGCGTTGGAAGGGCGAAGGCAGATTTGCCTTTTTCAGAATTTGATTTGTTTAAACATCTTTTCTCCATAACATGCTTTGTAGACACCATCTCCCCGGTATGGGCGAGTCTGAGAAGACTTAGATCTTAAACCGTCTCTTTCACTGATTTTCTGCTTCTCACATGAGCTTACATAAGTTTGAAATATCGTCGATAAACTTGTGTATCATTCTATCTCTGAAACTTCTCACGATTTTTCACTCTCTGTAGTTTTTCTTTTCAGCTTGAATTCTGAACTTTTTTAAAAATTTACTTAGCACTTGGCTTTTGCTGAACTTAATCACTGTTAGCAATTGTGGTTATTGCCTATTATTAAAATAGGGAAAGACACAGTTATAATCTACCCCAGTGATTGCTGTTCACATGCCTTCCTAGTGGCCCTAAAGGTTGTAATTTTAGGCATTCTGGCCGCCATTTGTTTTCCTTTTTTTTTTTTTTAAATGACTTCTCTTTGGGGCTGGGATTGTGGCTCAGCAGCAGCGCACTTGTGCGCCTGGCATGTGTGAGGCACTGGGTTCGATTCTTAGCACCACATATAAATGAATAAATAAAGGTCTATCAACAACTAAAAAAAAAAAAGTAAAAAAAAAATAAATGGCTTCTCTTTAATTTTACAGAAACTCCTAATTTATTCCTTTTAACCAGCGCTCCACTTTTCATAGATTTCTAAGAAAGCTTTTCTTCTCTTACACCCAGTTAAGGAAGATCACCATATGCTTTTCTTTATACAAAGATCTCCTAGGTTTCCCCATTGCTGTTTCTTGTCTACAAATCAATATTACATACAGTAACATTTATTTTGGTTGATTTTTGCTGTCTTTTCTCCTAGATGATGCTGGAAATCGACTTCGGTTTCAGTTGGAGTTGGAATTTGTACAGTGTTTAGCCAACCCAAATTACCTTAATTGTAAGTCATTTGATTATTAAGGAGCTAGCTGTACATGGTTTCTAACAGAAGAGATGCAATTCATAGTAGTATTTGCTTTTTATACATTCTCAATTGAATGGAATTTTACTTATGCTGGCTTATATATATAAATGAGCAAATTAGGACTCGTGAATTGAATTCATTTGTGGGAAAGTTAAATAAGTAGATTCTTTATATCAGGGGGTCACAAGTCTGTAGTCCAAGGATTGGTTTGACCTACAGATTTTTTTTTTTTTTTCATGCTTTTCAGTTCTTGCCCAAAGAGGTTACTTCAAAGACAAAGCTTTTGTTAATTATCTTAAGTACTTGCTTTACTGGAAAGAACCAGAATATGCCAAGTATCTAAAGTAAGTTTAATTTTTATAATTCTAAATATGTATGTACTTTATTTAAATCTGAAGCACTGGTATTTAGCAGACTTCTTAATTTCACACTGGAAAAAATATGAATCTCCATTTTTAGTTATCACCACCTTAATATAAAATATCCTTATTTCTAACTTGGAATATCTACTTGCTGGTTATTTCTGCTTCCATTCTTACCTCAGTCCTCTCAAACTAAATGAAGAAAAATAATTTTCTGCACAGAAGCCAGTTTGATCTCTTAAAAATGAAAATCAGAACATGTCACTTTCTTACTTAGAAACCTTCAGTGGCCTTCCATTCCATGCAGGAAAAGTCCAGTCTCCTTGAGCTAAAGCCATATTATGTTCTGTTCTGTTTGACCTTTTTACCACTGTCCTCATCTCATTGAGTTTCTGATCCCAAGGAACCTAATGAAGTGACATACCCATAGACTGAAAATTAAAGATCACCCAAGAAGTGATACTTGAATAGACGGTGTTTGCTAGAGGAAGTAAACCTGAGTTTTAGAACTGCTGTCTTTTCTTCATGGCCTCATGCACTGTGTAAAATACTTCACATCCATTAATTCACTTAAGAAAATACACCATTCAGATTCAACAGATACTTTCATTTTAAGACTTTAGACTAGATTTCAAGAAGCATATTGTAACCACAGACCTAAGTCCTTGTAATGGTACAAATAAACCTTGAATTCACACTTGTGATTTGTTTTAACCAGATAGTCAAAAAGCAAACATGAAATCTTTTTAAAAAACAAAAGTTTGAGAAGAAAATTTTCAAACTTATTCTTTGTCCAAATCACTTTCCTGACCTGATTCATAAAGCAGACATCCCATGTGCTTGCTGTAAGACTCTGCACCCTGACTGGTTCTTTATGAAACTATTGATTCATTTAATAAGCCAAAAGAAAAAAAAAAGACTTTACTATATGTTTGTATGTAGGCAGATTTACATACTTAGTGTTGGAAGCCTTAGGCACCATCCAATTCAATCTCACATTGTTGCTGAGAGTTGGTTGTTTACACTCTGCCTAGAAATTTCCAGTGACTGTGTTACTCTATCAGGGAGAGCTGACTCCAGATATTAACAAAGTTCTTTCTTATATTGTGATAAAATAAACCTCCTTGCAGCTTTAACCTCTTCCAAGTTTTGTTTTTGGGTTAGTCCAGAATCACTTTATCACCTCTTGGAGACTATAGCCGTATAGATATTTGAATTCAGAAACCTTTGCAAATTAATCCATTGGGCATTTCATTCCATCTGCACAGGTTTTTAGATTTTTAAAATAGTAGCCACCAATTTGAAGATGGGAAGGTTTTTTTTTTCCTTTTGGTGGAACTCTAGGGATTAAATTCAAGGGCCTTTTACCACTGAGCTGTATCCCTAGCTTTTTTTTTATTTTTTATTTTGAGACAGTGTCTAAGTTGTCCAAGCTAGCCTTGAACTTGAGATCGTCCTGCCTCAGCATCTCACGCACCTGGGTTGACAAGCATGAACATGCTGGGTTAAAAATGGGAAGGTTTTATATAATAATCCAAATTTCTAGCTACTCTAAAATCAGGAAGAATACCAGGTTATGGTGCACACCTGTAATCCCAACAACTTGGGAGGCTGAGGCAGGAGGATTGCAATTCAAAGCCAGCCTCAGCAACTTAGCGAGTCCCTAAGCTACTCAGCAAGACCCTGTCTCCAAATAAAAAAAATAAAAAGGGCTGAATATGTAGCTCAGTGCCCTGGGTTCAATCCTTATCTTATTTTTGAAAAAGTCTAATTGTAAGACTCCCCTTTTGTGCCTCTTCTATTTCATCTTGTGGATTTATAACCTATCAGAGAATATTAATATCCTCTCAAATTATTTATAATTCTTTACTTGGTCTGTTTGACCTTTTTACCACTGTCCTCATCTCACTGAGTTTCTGATCTCAAGGAACCTAATGAAGTGACATACCCATAGACTGAAAATTAAAGATTACACAGGAATCGGTACTTGAATAGAGGGTGTTTGCTAGAGGAAGTAAATCTGAGTCTTAGAACTGCTGTCTTTTCTGAGCATTGTTTTCTACAAGTTTGATATGATAAACGATAACTGTGTCTCAATTCCAATTATTGACTAAATGCTTCTTGAGACCATTTTCTTGGTTGTCTGTCACATTTATTTTTCAGATGAAGAAATGGTAGAGTGTTAAATACCTTATTCAAGGTCACTCAGCTGGTACTGTGGGCCAGATCTTTTAACTACTGATGTTGTCTTGGAAAGGAATTAGCCAGGGCAGTGTGAATAAAGCATTCTAGGCTTCTTCCAATAATTTTAGGCAACTATTTACTTTTGGAGTATAAATAGAAATCTTTAACATCTTGGAAGGATCTGTAGTGTTAGCCCTTCTATTCAGTATCCTTTCCAGACCTTTGCAGTATTGATTTCATTTGAAAGCTTGTTAGAAACGCAGAAGTCAGGCTTCAAAAACCTACTGAATCAGAATCTATTAATTCTTTTTTTAGATTGTAGTACAGGGGACTGAACTCAGGGCCTCATGCATGCTAGGTAAGAGTAATACCACTGAGCTGTACCCTTAGCTCCCAAATCAGCATTTTGAGAAGTGATTTTTATGCACATTAAAGAAGCAATGCCCTGGTCTATAAATGATTAACAAACTTTAGTCAGTTTGCATATCACTTGCAGTTTGGGTTTGTGTACTCCCTATATGATTTAATGTATTTTAATAGTCTTAAACTTTACTTCTTTTTAATTTGAAATAATTTCACTTACAAAATAACTAAGAATAGAAAAGAGAATTCCTATGTATTTTACATTCCTATTTACATCACTACGGACTTGGGTTTTTTTGTACCCTGTAGATTACAATTACGTCTATTCTAGCTAATTATTCCAAACTTGGCCACTGAGAGCATCTTCAGATGGGCTTCCAAGTGCTTTTTCAAGTTTCCCATCAATGCTTAGCACTTCTTTTTGGCACAGCATACCAAGCTTATCTTTATTTTTCCGTCCTAGACCTGGAATTACTCATTTCTCTAAAGAACTCTGGAAAATGCTGTTTGAAAACCATAGTCTGGGCACTAAGCATGCTCATTCGTCTTTGCTTCTAAGCCCTTTTAGAACGAACACAAAGCTAGAAACTGTACATGCACACACATACACATCTGTTTTCTATGTCTGTATATACATTTAAAGCCATGAGTACATACTAGTGTTTTCAATTCTAGCTCAATAACTTAGGGTTCATTGGAGCCTCCCTGCTTTTCTTATCTATAACTTCTTTTCTGACTGCCAAAAAGTTGGCTGTTTATCCACAATATACTTGTTAACTCAATTGAGAGTATAATAATTTTAGAATTGCTCTAATACCTATGAAAATCTGTAGAACAGTGTTTGTACATAGTTCTTTTTGAAGCTGACTCACAATAAAAATTGTCTTTTTTCATATTGGTGGAAAACCAATAGTTATAAATTAAATACATAATTGCTAAAATTAAAAGTGTTCATTTTACTTACCCTGGAAACCTCTGTACTAGAATAGAATGATTTATCTCCAGAATTTGACTCCGTGTATCACTGTGTTGTGTGATCTTGGGCAAGTTATTTAACTACTCTGAACTTAAATTTTCTTACTTTTGAAAATTTTTTTCAATAATGACTTTTGATGACTAGCTTCTCTACATAAGGGGTTTGGGGTGGACAATGGATCTATACTATACTACCAAGGTGCACTAAGTTAATGTTAATAGAAATGGTAGGCTGTACAATTAGATGTATTAGAACTGGCATTATTGACTCAAATTATGTTGGTCATTAACTTATAAACTTAAACCCAGGTACCCTCAGTGTTTACACATGTTAGAACTGCTCCAATATGAACACTTTCGAAAGGAGCTGGTGAATGCTCAGTGTGCGAAATTCATTGACGAACAGCAGATTCTACACTGGCAACACTATTCTCGGAAGCGGATGCGCCTTCAACAAGCCCTGGCAGAACAGCAACAGCAAAATAACACGTCAGGAAAATGAAAAGCTGGAAACAGACCAGGCTCTTAAAACTATATATTATGTATTTCCATTATACAGTGAAGACAAAACAAGAGACTTCCTGCCTACCTTTATCGTGCTAGCACCTGGATACTTTAGTGTGCTTTTAAATCCAGCTAATTTTTTATTGTTAATACATTATTTCTGTTAAGCCAACTTGTTCTACTTTGATTTCTGGATGGATTTGTACATTTTTATTAACATTTAACAGAATCAAGAAAGAATGGAAATGTTAGGTGCAGGGGATTGGGCTATCAAATTTAATTAAATCTAAGCCTATTTCATGACAAATAGTCCCTGGGGCAAGTCCTCTCTTGAATCTTTTTCTCTCTTGGATCACTTTTTCCACCCCTCTTATCTACTAAAAGAAAAGACTAGAGTGGAGGACTTCTTGTTAAATCACAAAGCAAAAATCCCATAAAGGTTTTTACATTCTATAGGAAAGGAAATACTTTGCCAGATTTTTTTAGTTGTAGTTGCACACAATACCTTTATTTCATTCATTTACTTTTATGTGGTGCTGAGGATCAAACCCAGGGCCCCATGCGCCCCATGCCCCACAAATGCTAGGTGAGTGCTCTACCGCTGAGCCACAATCCCAGCAGCCAGATAGCATCTTTAAGAAAGAATTGTTAGTATGTCACTGACCTAGTGAAAGGTATGGAGAAGATTGGTGTTTGGACTCTTGACCTCAAGTTTGAACAAAGATGAGCCTCAAATGCTTGTGTTCATTTGGGAAAGTTAATATTTGGCCAGTACTACAAACCACATGCACCTTAAATACTGCCTTGCATTCTCATTGATCCTTATTTGTAAAGGAGGAAAAAAGCTATTAAGCACTAAAATCAGTGTGTCTGACTCACATTCTAGAGTTCTTATAACTATGTTATCTGGTATCCAGGCTTCCTCAAGTGAAGCACATTCACACAGCTATAAAACAGAACTGCCTGAATTAAGCAGCTGGATTAGATTCATGCTGTACTTTCTCTAAGTGGTTAAATTCTACATTCCAAAAGCAAAGAAGTGGTTTTAAAAATATCTGTTGTTCTGCAAATTCCTGGAATTTAAGATCCTAATCCCTTCAGAGATTTGGAAGTTGTCTATTTTTTTAACCTCCAAAAATATATTCCTTTGAACTATGACTGCCACTGCTGAACTTATTTTACTCAAATCTTTAAGATGGCTATATGTTACAAGAAAATTGAAGGTTCATGAGTATTTTTAAAAAGCATTCTTTATTGTTTAGACGTAAGCTAATTTTCATATCATTTACTGCTAAATTGAATGCAAATTTTCATATCATTTATTTACTGCTAAAATAAAGTCATTATTTATACTAGAGCAAACCAGGAAATCAAGATACAGTTGCCATCATTAAATTTTAATCTTCAGAGAACAGCATCTCCACAAGGTTGGCCTGAAGGCACTCTGATTCTACCAGTTTTTGAGGCTGTAAGAAAAGAACAGTCAAGTCTTAAGCACTGCCACAAGGTGTTATTAGGAGTGGAATAAGTTTTAGCTTGAATGACACAAATCATTGAATATAAAAAACCTGCCAGAATAACAAGTTATAACAAGTCTTATAAAAACAGTTAAGACATTTTGCCTTAAGGTGAATCATTAAAATACTTGGCTTAAAGGCCTTAAACCCCAAATACCAGGAAGCTCCACTAACCAAAACAGGAGACAGCAAGCCCAAAGCTGTCCTTTGCCCTGAACTCCTTAATTTAGGATCCCAAGTGCATGACTGAAATAAAGGAGTTGCCCTTTCTTTTAAACCTGAATAATGTATTAACAGAAAATCATTTTATTAGTGCTTTAAGGAATTGTGAGTCAACCAACTTTCTGGCTATTAAATTTTTAAAGAAAAGGGATTTTAAAATGTAAAAAAAAAAATCAAGTATTTAAATATTTGCATTATTTTAGCAGTTTATTGGGATTGAGTAGGGGATGGTCAGCCTGGTTGTATATCTTTTAAAGCATGCCCAGCAACAATGGGATGTTTGAGATGGAATGTCAACATCTTTTCAAATATGACTCTAGAACAAGTTAAAAGTGTCTTGACAAAGTGAATTAGAATTCCTAAGATATTTAAAGAATGATAACCTGCTAGGCTCAGAACCTCACCTGTAATCCCAGTGATTGGGGAGGCTGAGGCCAGCCTCAGCAATTTAATGAGGCCCTAATTACCTTAGCAAGACCCTATCTCAAAATAGAAAGGGAGTGGGATGTGGTAAATGCCCCTGGATTAAGTCCCTGGTATCAAAAGAATAAATACACTCACCGTTCCATATTTAATTAGTGTAGGCACTGCAGTTACTTTCAGTTGTTTTCTGAAGTCATTATTTGGATCTTTCCAACTATTCCCAAAATAAAGTTATGAAAAAAATTTACTTGGTTATACTGTTTGCTTAGTATATGATATGTTCTGATATTTAGTATTTTAGTAATCACTCATGTTGTAAACATTTTAAAAGTTGAGGACTATAAATTACTACCCTTTGCAAATTTTTAATTTAAAATGTGACTAAGATGCAAAATATTATAAAGCCAGTTAAGTACTGAACTGAACAGGCCACATTCATTCAGTTACCCCTACTTAATATATGCATTATAAATTTGAATTTAATAGGTCCCCGTTTTAACTTATTACAGTTTATCTTATAACAAAGAATCTGTGCAAATCTGAGGGCCTTTTCACCTGTTTGTAAGTCTAGTGCATGTCCGAAACACAACATATATACATTGTTACTTACTAAGGTTTTTCTCCTACTTGGCAGTGGATGAACACACATTCTTTACTAACATGCTTCAGCCCCTCTCGAACAACTGGTTCCGCTTAAAAAAAGCCACAAAAAAGTTAACATAAAATAATTGCACATCAACTCCACAATCCTCTCCCCTGTTCCCCAGGCTTGATAAGTACTCAGACTTTAACCTGTAGTTAGACTTTTCACTTAACAGAGGAGTTTAACAGAAGTCAGGTGTTTTCTGGTCGTAGAGCCACTTTGATCTACACCACACGCCCAAAACAATGAAAAGCAGATATATTTGCAGACTGAAAAGTGACCAACTCACGTATATGACTAGATCATTTGGGGAAATGAAGTTTTAAGAACCGGGCTTCAAGATTATCTGGGTCACAAGTCCAAAAAAAAGAGCACTCGGTGTGGCGGGGCCTTTAAGGACTTGATAGGAAACGAGAGCAATTCAGATGGCCTCACAGGTGTCCAAGACCAAGGCTCCCTCTTATACCACTTCGAACCCCACTTTGTGGCTGTAGCCTCGGTCTTCCCACCACTTTCTGGGCAGTACCCAGATTCCCGGCCTCACCCTGCACGCAGTCGGGACACCAGCTTTTCCCTTCGGCGTCCTTAGAACCCGTAAAGTAGGCGAAAATGGTCTTGCCCAGGTGCTGCTTCACAGCCTGATTGAACTCCTCGAAGCCCGACACGCTCACCTCCTCGTAGATAGCCATGGGTACTGCGTACTAGAGGAGTCTACGTTGCCCCTGCCGCTGCCGCTGGGCGGGTCGCCCTCAGGGTGGGGAGAAGCCATTTCCGGGTGGGCGGGAATAGGACCGTACCTCGGGATCTAGCGCCGCTCTGCCTAGCTACGGAGCCTGTGAAGGCCATAATTAACCAACACCGCCTTTCTCCTGTTGTTTTTCAGTTCTTTCAGGGCGGTTTCCCACCCAAATTCAGGCTTCTTCCCTGATCTGGGTCCCGGTTCCGGCCTCATGGAGATTAGCTGCAAAACCTGCAGCCCTGCAACACCTGGACCGCTCAAGCGTCTGGGGAGCCTCTTCGGCTCCCAAGCAGCCTTGCGCCTATTGCTATGGCGACTGGGAGAGCGGCCGGAAGCGAGGCCTAGTTGAGGGCCCCACTGCCCGCCTACTGGTAGCCGCGCCTCGCCCCGGGCCAGGTGGGCTTGAGCTGGAGCTGGGGGGATTCTGGGAAGCTGAGTTAGGCGTCACTGACCTGAGGGGGAGGAGATCTTGACCCGGCAGATCCTTCTGTTTCGTTTCCCCGATGAGTTCTTCTCCTATCTAGCTTTAGTGGGTCCGGGTCCGGGCCCGGGGGGCGGGAGCCCGGGACTGGGCGGGGGTGGTTGGGGAGGCAGGGTAGGAGAAAGGCTGCGAGGGCCGGACTCGAATGTGTGAGTGCGTGTGTGGAGCAGCCTAGGGGGCCAGGTGCTAAGACACACAGTGCCCCGGAGCTGCGTTGGGGAACGGAATTGTCCTGGAGCTATGAGTGGGGCGACAGGCCGTGGGTCCTTGCCCAGGCTGCGCAGGGGCGACCTGGCGGCAAAGATGCTGGGTCGCTGCGTGGGCCCTAGCAGGTTGGGACGGGAAGTTCGTCGGCCTTGGGGGAGGAGATGGGGTGCAGGGACATCTCGAGGCTTTGGAGCGAGGCGCCTGGCGAGGTCCTCGGTATGGGAGACGCGGTGTGTGAGTGCCGAAAGGCGGCAGCGACCATTGGGGAGGAGACAGTCTTCGGAGGTTGCCGGAGCGAGCGAGGCTTTGGGAACGCCTGGGGCTGCAGGCTTTATTGAGGCTGCAAGGGACCGCAGGGTCGTGTGGGTGAACGGGGCTTTGGGCGAGCCCGAGGTGGTGGGACCCACAGGGTCTGTGTGGGTGACTGGATCTGGGGAGGAGGCAAGTGATAAGAGTCCCCGAGGTTGTGAGAGAAAAGGTCGTCCAGGAGCTCTGGGACATGGGAGCATTCTGGAACTGTGGTTGAAGGTGCAGGCTATGAGAGCAGCTTCAGGATGTGGGGATGGAAGCAGAGTGGAGCTCTGTCCTGTGCCTTCAGGAGAGGGGCCAGTAGAAAGAGGTGTTCCTGGTCGGGCTTCCTGGGTAGAGACAAGCCGAGGTGGTGTCACAGGACCCTGGGTAAAGGGACAGGCGAGGGCAATTCCCCGGGCCTCAGAACTGCCCAGAACCATGGGGATAAGGGCAGTCTGTAGGCAGGGACAGACTGGGAGGGTGCTGCCTCCTCTGAGCTTTTCTGGGGCTGTGGAGAAGATAGGCTCTGCATGTGTCCCAGGTCCTTGGCAAAGAGGACAGACTGGGGGTGTGCCTGGGACCATGAGGTTGCCTGAAGCTGTGGGAGTGCCCAGAGCTGTCAAGGTTGAGGTGGGCTGTGGGGAGCCTCCAGGTCTGTGGGGCAGAGGACAGCTAGTTCCTGGGGCTTTGGCACAAGATACAGCCTGTGG
The DNA here is from genome assembly GCF_964194105.1 of Spermophilus citellus. Classification (NCBI taxonomy): domain Eukaryota; kingdom Metazoa; phylum Chordata; class Mammalia; order Rodentia; family Sciuridae; genus Spermophilus; species Spermophilus citellus. The sequence continues at coordinate 24,882,209 of NC_138199.1, read as the reverse complement.
GGATATCCCAGGCTTATGGGGGAGGGTACAGACTGGGGGAGTCCCTAATGTCATGGTGGTGCCCAGAGCTGAGGAGGAGGAAACTACCCCTGTGTGTGCCCCAGGCATGTGGCAGGGGAGACAAGAGGTGGATGATATAGGCTCTGAGGGTATTCCTGCCTTATGGGGCACAGGACAACCTGTAGGAGTACCTTGTGCCACTGAAGAAGAAACTAGATATGTGGGTGACCCAGGATTAAGAGAAAGGGGACAAGCTATGTGGGTAGAGACAGGTTCTGGCAGTGAACCAGGGATATTGGGAGCTGCACAGACTGCAGAGCTGTCTGGTTCCAGGGAGCAGCAGACAGGTTCTCAGGGTGCCAGGGATCTGTGGGGTATAGAACATCCTGTGGGAGTACCCAGGGCTTTGGGGAAGGAGACAGGCTGTGCGAGCATCCCAGCATTGTGGGAAATAGGGCAGCTTCCTGGGGTGTCCCAGGCTGTAATGGTCCCAGGAACTTTGGAAGAAGAGAGCAGCTATGGTGGCATTCCAGGCCCGTGGGAGAGGCAGCAGCCTCTGGGGACGCCTCTGACTGAGGCAGTGCCAGAGCTTAATGTCAGGGAGACACATACTGGGAATGTCCTGAGCCTGTGGAAAAGGAGGAGCACCATGGAAGGGCAAGAGGACCTGGTACCGGCAGCTTTAGGGACATCTGGGCTTACAGATCAAGAAACCAGCTCTGGAGCTGTATCGTGTCTGTGTGGGAGTAGGCAGGCAGTGGGGGTGTCAGAGATAGTGGATGTGCCTCAGGTAGCTGGTGTGCCCAAGCACAGGTATGCCCCAGCAGGGGTACCCATAGCTTGGGAAGTGCCTGGGCCTGGAAAGGTACCTGCCAGAGTGCCTGCTGCAGTGTGGGCATCTGGCCCTGTGTGTCAGGAAGATAGTGCTAGAGATGTCATGAACCCATGGGAAACAGCTTGTACTGCTGGAATGCCTGTAGCTTCAGGAGGCCCCATGTCTCCTGAGGAGCTGTGGTCTGTGGGAGAGGATAATGGTTCTGGGGCTTTTCCGGGTTCTCGAGGAAGAAGACAGGCTGTTGAGATTCCCATGGCTTCTGAGGTACCTGGTTCTCTGGAGGTACAGACTGGTTCTGGGGGTTCCTCAGGCTTCTTGGGAAGGAGACAAACTGTAGGAATGCCTGTGATTATGGGAGTATCCCCAGCTAGTAGAGGGTGTTTGACTCCCAGGGCAACTAAGCCTATGCGAGAGGAAGCTGGCTCTGGAAGTATCTCTGGCTTATGCAAGGAGAGACAGACAGTGAGAGGACCTGCAGATACCAAGGGTTCCACAAGGATGCCCACTTCTGCCAGGATGCCTGAGCCCATGGAGGGGAAGACTGGCTCTGGGTGCATCTCAGGCTTGTCAGGGGTCAGGCAGGCTGCAGGGATATATAGGGCTATGGGATTCCCTGAGCCCTTGGGAGAGGAGAGACATTCTGAGGGTCTCTTGGGCTTATCAGAGAGAGGACAGGCTGCTGGAGTGCCTGTGACTGCTAGAGTGTCCGTGGCCATGGGAATTCCCACAACTTCTGGGCCCCTGATGGAGCCAAATAGTAGTTCTGGCAATGACTCCAACATATGGGGAAGGAGACAAATCACTGAGGTGCCCATTGCTGCCAGTATTCCTGGATCTGTGGAGGAGGAGATGGGTTCTGAAGGTGTCTCGGGCCTGTGGCAAAGGAGAACTTGTGGAACAGTCCCTGAGGCTGTGAGGGTGCCTGTGCCTCTGGGAATGCTTGCAGCTATAGGAGTTCCCACAGCTGGGCGTGTGCCTGCTGCTGTGTGGGTGACTGGGTCCTCAGGGGAAGAAGCAGGTGTAGATGTCTCGGGCCTGACAGTGGTGAGGAGGCAGTCCACAGAGGGAGCGGGGCCCTCAGGGGAGGAGTCAGGAGGTACAGGTATCCTGGGACTGGCAGGGACATGCCAGGCTGTCGGGGTGTCTCACACTTGTGGGGGTCATGCCAGGTTATGGAGCTGTCCAAGGTCTGTGGGTGAAGAAACAGCCTGTGAGAATGCTCCTGGAGTGTCTAGGACAAGATTGGCTTTGGTGGTTCCCCCAGTTTCAAGGCAGGAGATGGGTCTCAGCCATTTCAGAGATCCCCCAGAACATAGAAGGAGGAGACAGGTTGGAGAAGGGTCTGGAATCAGGGTGAGGGGGGATGATTTGAGAGACAGTTATGTGGGGGAGGACAGACTATGGGGGGGACTCCAGTAGTATGTATAAGGGAACAAGTTGGGGCTCTGTGGGAGGGAACAGATTGTGGGGAGGTTTGTCCTGGGTTGTGGATGCAGGCACAGGCTATAGCAGTGCCAGAACAGGGGGAGAGATAACTTAATGGAGATGTCTCAGAATATGTAGGGTGACAAATTGGGAGGTTTCTTGGAACAATGGGGAATGGGCTGATTGCTAGGAGAGGGGTGTCCCAGGACTTTGTATAGGGGAACAGTTTAGTGGGGGTGTCCCTGAACTTTATGTGTTTGTATGTGTGTGTATGTGTTATCACTTGAGGTATCCTGGAACTCTGGGACCATATAGTTTTTTCTTGGTGGAGAATGGACTGTCAGGCCTTTGGCATAAAGAAGCATCCAGGGGAAAAGTACTTATCATATAAAAGTTGTGAGTGCTCTGGCCCCAATTGTGCAGTGCATTCTGTGGCTTTAGTCCCTGACCCTTGGTGATGTGAAGATCGTTTCATTGCTTCACTCATGTACCCCTCCCATCTGCTTCTTGAATCATGCCTCTGTAGCCTTAGAAAAAGGAATTTAGACAGCTGTCTTTATGTTTCTAGAGGTGTTATCTGTCTTTGGGCAAATGTAGTGTGTAAACCTTGAATTTATTCAACGGCTTAAGTAGGAATTTTTTTTTTCTCTAACCCTTAATTTTCCAATTGATTTACCATAGGAGTCTTTGAGAGAACAGTTTCCTAGTATATTTAAAACTAGTCTGTTCTCAGAAAATCTACTCAAGAAATGTTGAGTTAAATTGTCTACTATGCTCAGAGAACTGTATTGTGGGAAATAGAACAGACAGGGCCCTTAACCTCAAGGAACTTGTCTAGCTGACAAGATGAGACATTTACCTGTGAAATAAGTAAATAACAGTATGAAACAACACTGTGTGACAGGCACGTGAGTGGCAGAGCTATTAAAGTATACAGAGGCCTTCAGGATAGGCAACAATAATGATAAGGACATAGCTCCTTTCAGCTTACTAAATGCTTTAGTGTGTATGTCCTCATGAAGATTTAGAAGGGCCACTCAACTAATTAATGGCAGATCCTGATTTAAATTTTAGGAATTCTGATTCCCCCAGGTTTACTTAAGAGTCATTCAAAGTTATGTTTATTTGGATTACTTGGAAGAGTGAAACACATTGCTTTCTGACTCATGGTTAGAATTAGTATAGAATATATACCCATAAATCCACCCTGCCTCAAAATGTTAGTTTATCTTAGCAGAGCTCTGTTTTGGGAATAATGTCTTACTGGAGACCGTTAAGATTTGAAGTTTGGAATGAAAAGGGCTGAAGAGATTGTCATTAAAATAGTAAGTGTTCCCCTGTTCTTTTGAAAATTAGAATTTCAAAAGTGTGTTTGCTTTTATAAATGAAAGAAACTGTCTCTAAGCAATCATTTTTTGCATGATGTTGGTATGAGTTACTTTTAAAATATTGTTAAATGAGCATGACATGTATGTTTATCTGTTTTATTGTTTGAATACTGTTGGTCTGAAATTAGCTCTGTTTCATTTTAGGAATGGTTTTAGGGAAGACTTGCCTGATGACTAGGCCATTGCTATTGTTCTTCACTATCTAACATAATGGAACCAGGCCATCCAGCTCCTACCTGTGTTCATCTAATGTCCAGAACCCAACTAGATGGAACAAGTCACCTCAGGAAACTTCAGACCCAGGTAATTTTATTTTGTTTTTCTTCAAATGTTTATTATATTTCAAAGATCAAGAAAGGGCAATGAATACTTTCTGAACTACTTTCTTGATTTAACAGTTGTTAACAATTTGTCCTGTTTTTCTACCTGTCTGTCTCCCTAAAATTTTTGTAGAATCATACAGAAGTAAGTTGCAGACATTATAAATGCTTTACTTTTAAATACTTGTGCATGCTTTCTCCTAAAAATAAACTCTTATATTTTCTCATAATACCATTGTCACACCAAATAAAATAGACAGAAAATAATACCCTAATATTTATCTAATAGCCAGTCATTATTCACCTTTACTCAGTCATTTATTCTTTGATACATCCTTCTAGAGATCCATCCATCAAACCCATTTTATTTTATTTATTTATTTTTTAATATTTATTCTTAAGTTTTAGGTGGACACAATATCTTTATTTTACATTTATGAAGTACTGAGGATTGAACCCAGTGCCTCTTGCATGCTAGGCAAGCACTCTACCACTGAGCCACAATCCCAGCCCCCTCATTTTATTTTTTGACACATTTGAAATTATGCAAATGTTGAGTACTCATAACTACTTGTGCATGCATATTGTCCTCTAGAATTCACTCTTTGTTTGTCAGTTTTTTCTTTTGATATAAATTTTACATCAGAAATGTATGCATCTTATCACATTTGCTGCATTTTGACAAACACATCCACGTTTGTAACTTTTGCTTCTGTGCAAATAGAGATTTCAGTTACCCTAGAAAACTCTCATATGTCCCTTCCTAGACCATTTCCATTTCTATTCTCCAGAGGATACCATTATTTTGATTTTTTTCCTATCGTAGATTAGTTTTGCATGTTCTGGAACTTCATATAATTGTGAACTCACAGTATGTACTCTTGTATAAGGTTTCTTTCACTAGGTGCGTTAGTCAGCTTTTTATTTCTGTGACCAAAATATCAGAAAACAATGGTTTAGAGGAGGAAAAGTTAAAATTGGGCTCATGGTTTTAGAGGCTCAGTCCAAGATTGGCTGAACCCATTGTTCTGGGCCTGAAGTGATGGAGAACATCTAGCAAAAGGGCATAACAGAGGGAAGCTGTTCAGCTTGTGGCAGCCAGGAGGCAAAGAGAGAGACTGTGCAAGGTACCAAGGACATGATCTAATCCCTGTGGGCATGCCCCCAGTGGCCTGTTCCTCTAGCCATACCCCATCTTTCTAGTTACCACCCAGTAGTCTTCTCAAATTATTAATCCCTTGATGAGGTTACAATTCTCATCATTCCCTAAAAGCCCCATCTCTGAACCATTCTGCATTGAGATCATGCTGTCAAAACATGAGCTTTTCAGGGGTTATTTTCAGAATCCCAAACATAACAACTAGGTGTGAATTTTTTGAGATTCTTCTATGCTCTTGTATGTATCAGTATTTCATTTTTGTAACCTTCTTGCTGATTCCATAGTATAAGTGTACTAGAGCTTATTTATCCCTTCTCAATTGATTGGACACCTGGGCTATTTCAGTTTGGGATTATATATAAAGCTGCTATGAGCATTCTTGTACTGAGCATTCTTGTACAGATCTTTTTATGAATATATTTCTATTTCTCTTGGGTAAACAACCTAAAAGTGAAATCGCTGGGTCCTGGGGTAGGTATTTAGTTTTACAACTAATCATTGAATCTTTTTACAAATTGATAGTACCATTTTACCTTCTTACTGACAATGTATGAGAAATCTATTTGCTATAAGTTTAGGTATTTCATGGCATGTAGTAATATCTTATTTTGGTTTACAAATACATTTTAAAAACTTTTTTGACATAATTTCAGATTGACAGAAGAATTGCAGGAATAATACACAATTCCAGGACATTCTTCTTTAGGTTCTCCAAATATTAACATTTTACTACATATCCCTTCCCTCTTTCACTCTTTTCAAATATACATATTATTTTCTAAACTATTTAATTAAGCGTATGTTGTAGATATATTGCCTTTTTTTAAAATCCCTAAGTACTTGTCTTTCCTAAAAACGAGGAATGCTCTTATATAATCATAATTACCAAAATCTCGAAATTAGAAATCAAATGATACCATTTTGTAATTTACAGATCTTATTGAGATTTTTGTTAGCTGTCCTAGTGTTATAGTTAAAGCATCATCCCGGGGTTTCATAAATTGACTTCCAAACCACTCATGTGCCTTTATTGAAGCACATTGGTGGCGACTGACCGGGAACATAAAGTCTGTTCCTCTGGTCACCCCCTAACGATTGTAAGGGCACCGCTTTTAAGCCTGAAAACCACAAAAGGGACATTTGGGGGTCCAGCCAATGCAAGCAAGCCAAGTTACGGAAATGGGAGATTGCAGTCAGGTGTGTGTGGGGGGAGCTTAACCAATCACAGTTAGCCCAGTCACCCCAATTACAGAAACATAGCCCCATTACCCTAGTTACAGAAACAATGCCACATTAGGTAGTTCCAGGTTCTTAAGGGTTTCTATAGAAAAAAGGAAAAGGACAACTTGCCTCAGTCATGATCTTTCTGTTTGGCATGGTTGTTTTATAAAATGGAGTTACTAAACAAAATGGAGTCACTTTGGCTTGACTATCACACTAGTAATGTTTACAGCAGCAGAAAATCCAAGATGATGAATTGTATTCATTTGTTCTATCTTTTTAGTTTCCTTTAATCTGAATGATTTTTGAATCTTTATTTTTGTATTTCATGACTTTGACATTTTTGAAGACTGCTGGCTAATTTTATTTGAGGATTTTCTCTCGATTTGGGTTTGTCTGATGTCTTCTCATAACTATCTTCTAGATTATGCACCTGGGGCAGGAAAAATCACCAAAGTAAAGCTAAGGTACTTATCAGTGTATGGTATCAGAAAGTACATGCTGTGTAGACTTAGTCCATTGTTGGCAGTGTTGGCTTTATTAAAGTGATATCTGCCAGGTTTTTCCATTATAAAGCTCCTCTTTTACCTTTTGTAACTAAGAGTGTCTGTCTGCCTTTGAGATTATGTTAATATCTTTTTATTTCCCAGACATTTACTTACTAGTTTAAGCATTCATTGATGATTCTTTGTTGAGACAATTTTTTTTTTATTACAGTAGTTGGCAATGGTGATTTCCAATGTTATCCTTTCCTCTACATTTATCAGTTGAATTGCTACTATAAAGAAGAGCTTTCCCTTCTCTTCCTATTTATTTATTTCAGTGTAGACTCTTAGTTGCTTCATTGAGTTGATAATCTTTAACTGCCATTAATTTGATGTGCAAATATTTAATTTGATATTCCAGTGGTCTCTGATTAGGCCAGTGATAGTCACATCAAACGGATGGATATAGTCCCATCAGTCTTTGACCACTTTGTGGTATAAGAATATACTCCAGGATCAGCTTGGTTTTTTCCCATCCCAGCCCTAAAATCAGCCATTTATCCACTGAGTTTGCCCTTTGGTGGAAAATGTAATTTAGCTATCAGTACTGGACTAGATAACATTCGTTGATCCTGGAATGTCAATTTTTCTAGGCTCTCTTAGAGGATAGAACTGGGAAATGGAATGTACCCTTGTGTGCCTGTACACATGCATACACCTGCAGACCTACACTCAATACACCTGTCTTTCTCTTTCTCCTTCCCTCTCTCTTTCTCTTTCTCTCCTTTCTTTATCTTTTTCTTTTTCCCTCCTTCCTTTTCTTTCTATGTGTCTTTCTATCTGCTGTCTGTCATGAGAACTCATGAGTTCACACAGATATCTTCTGATCCCAATCTAGCACTGCATAGTTGTAACTCCCTTGTTTTACAAAATCTGGCCCTCTTTATCCACATATACATATTTAATTGCTTAATTCTAACGTGTATAAAAAGTGATTTCAGAATTGTAGTACATGCCTGAAAAAAAGAAGCCTACCAATTGAGTTTAATATTTATTTAGAGTGCTTTGGTCTTTAGCCTGAGGTTGTATAGTCCAAATGCTGTGTTCAAAAGTTAATTGGGTTACCTTTTTTCCACTCTCACTTTTTAGTGTAGTTTTTTATTTGAAATTCAATCTGGTTCATTGGTTTCTTTGAATGTTCATTTTTAGGGCTTTCTTCTATCCTTACAGATTTTGTCTATTTCCTTTTTTCCTCCCTTCCTCCATTTATTTCTTCCTTTTTACCTATTTCTATTATAATGTGAAGTAGGAACATGGTTGCAAATATACCTGTATAAAAAGATGTCTTCAGAAGTGTTATCCTCTGTGTATTTCTTTGCATTCAATTTCCATGCTCTCCTTGTAGATATCTATTCTTATCAGTCTCTAATTTTTCTTTCCTGTATTTTTTTGCACACAAATAATCATATATATATATATATATTTCTCATGTTGCCTTCTTTCTTACATATATCTGCAATGTATACAGATATTCTTTTTGTACTTTGTTGTTTTCTCTAAATGATATATCCAAAAAATTTCTCCACATCAGTTCATAGAGATCTTTCTCATGTTTTTACATCCTCATAGTAACTCCATTGTATGGCTATACCAGAGTTTATTCAGTTACTTTCTTACATTAGCATTTAGATTGGTTCAAATAATTTGCATTTACAAACAATACAGCAATGAACAAGTCTGTGCATAGGTATTTTGGGGGTTGTTTTTACAGGGTAAGTTCCTAGAAGTGAGACTGCTGGTTGGTGGATTAATACTGCCAAATTCCCGCCTTACAGGGTGTGCCAGTTTGTCGTCAGTCAGCACTCTATGATGGGTTCTGTTCCAGCAACCTCACTAACAGCATCTAATATTATGCTTTTTAATTTTTGTTTATCTTTTGGGAGATAAATAGTATTTTAGAGTACTTTTAATTTGTATTTTTATGAGGTTTAAATGTTCATCTAGTTAAGGGCTGTATTTATATCTTTTTTGGCTGTTGTTCAGTAAATTGTTGTTTTTTCCATTTTCTATTTCGTTTTGATCATTTCGTCTATCTCTTTTTTTGCAGTACTAGGGGTTGAACCCAGGGGTGTTTGTCACTGAGGTATATCTCCAGCCCTTTTATATTTTTTATTTTGAGACAGAGTCTCTCTAAGTTGTCCAGACTGACCTTGAATTTGTGATTCTCCTACCTCAACCTCCCTAGTATACACCACTGTACCAGGTACGTCACCTTGATTTTTTAAAGATTTATTTATATAGAGGGAGCCCTTTGTATTAGCAAATATTTTTCTTCTAGCTTTTCAGCGCCTTTGGCTTTATGATTTTTTAAAAATATTTATATTTTAGTTTTTTAGGTGGACAAAATATCTTTCTTTATGTGGTGCTGAGGATTGAACCCAGTGCCTCGTGCATGTTAGGTGAGTGCTGTAGCACTGAGCCACAACCCCAGTCCTTGACTTTATGATTTTTTTTTAAACAGGCAGAAGTTTTAAATAATCTTTTTGTTGTTTTAATGTAGTCAAATTTATTGTTCTTTTTTTCTATTGAATATAGATTTTGAGTCATAGTTAAAAAGACTTTCCATATACCTATATTAGAAAGGAATTCAACTGTGGTTTTTTTGTTTGTTTTTTCCCTAATACTTATATCAAATTCCTAAGATATTTTGGTATTTTTACTTTTAGAGGTAAAGCTTTCCCCAAGTAAGGCCGTAGATCTCAACAGTTATTCATGCTGGGAACAGTGTTGCATGCCTGTAATCCCAGCAGCCCTGGAGGTTGAGGCAGGAGATATCTTGAATTCAAAACCAGCTTCAGCAACTTAGCGAGGTGCTAAGTAACTCAGCAAGACCCTGTCTCTAAATAAAATGTGAAAAAGGGCTGGGGATGTGGCTCAGTGGTTAATTGCTCCAGGGTTCAATAACTGGTACCAAAAAAAGAAATAAGAAATTAAAAGAAAAAAAAAACCAAACCTGCGTTCTCTCCCTACCTTCACCCTATATGTGTTACTTCTAATAAAATTGTCTTCATAAGTATAGTACTTAAAAAATATATTGTTCATCAATCTATGCTCCTTTCAGATGGTTCTTTTTTGGTTATCTAGTGAGATTTTTCACTTTTTCCCAAAAAATACTTTCTGAAGTTTTATCACAGTGGGTTATTTTAAACTGACTGTTCACACATATGGTTATAAAAACACAACTCCAAGATAAAAGGCATTCCAAGACAGAAGTCAATTGGATTCAGAAGCATAGATTCTCCTACTTTCCTATTGTGTTTGACAGGTCCTGTGGGGAGCTGCTCTGAATGACCATTTCCAGTCCTGAAGCTTGAGGCTCTGACCAATCACTACATTTTGTGGTGATTTGAGTGTTGTCCCAGTTCTGATAGCAAGGCAGGTCTTCAAGTGTAGGCGTCACCTCGGGGGTTGAGCTACACTCACTATTCCTTTGTGATCCTACCCCTTGCCCTATTTGAATGGCTTCTTCCCATAAAATGGCTTCTTCCCAATAAAAGGGTTCAGCACTTGCTCCTCTCTCTCTCTTTCCACAGACCCCTAAGGTCAGAGGAGCTGTCACAGGACCCAAAGAAAAAGGCATTTCTCTGTCTCTGTGTGATTATTTCGTTCAGCCCAGTTCACCTAGAGTGAACCTGAGTGTTTAGTTTTGGAACATGACAAGGTCCATTTAAATAACTTTCAAAATTTAAAGCAATAAAATTATTTATTTCCTTTGACCTAGTAAACTTAGATCAAATCATTTATCCTAAGAAAATAATTTAAAAGAAGAAAAAACTAAATATATGGAGATGTTAATTGTTAATGTTTCTACTAGTTGAAAAATGGGAACAATCTAAGTTTAATAGTGACATTATAGTTAGGCCAAGTAAGAAAAGTCCATTGTTTGGCTTTTTGACAATGTAATGAGAGAAAATTTAAAACTATAGGAATATGAAAACATACATAACAAAACTTGTATTGTGATGAAAACTGACAAAAACTTCAGTCTCTATTAGACTAGGTAAGTGGACTTTTTAAAGCAAGATTTACTTAGGTGCAGGGTGAAGGATGTGTATAACCACAGAGTGAAAGATCTTCAGGAAGGCCTGCAGAAACACCATCACATTACTTACCCAGGGTAGTGTGTCTGGGGCAGTTTTTAGGAAGGTTGTAGTGGATTATATTGGTCACTTGCTGGACCTTGACATTTTGAAACAGGACAAATATCCTTAGCTGGGAGTTGAGGAATTTACTGGTTACTGCTGCAAGCTCTCTGGAGAGATTTTAGAGGAGGATCTCGGTATGATGTTAGTAAGTGGAAGGATAAAACCATGGGACTGAATGATGTAGGATAGAACCACAGCCATGTGTTGAACTAAAGGTGTATGAGAGCAGCTGATTGTGTAAGTACAATGGAAAAATGTCTTTTCACACAAATAATCTTGTGGGTGAAATATTAGAAGCTTGAATATATACATATATCAACTAAGCAATATGTTATTTTTCTAACATGTGCTTAATTTTGTTTACTTTTTAAAGAACCAGCTGCAGTTTAATAGAAATGTTCCTCCACATTCAAGCAACTTGGCAGTCCAATATTCTTGCCCACATGCAATTAGAATTGAAAAACTGAAGCACTCGTACAATGAAACATATTATGGTAAAGATTCAGATTTTAGAGTTGGTCCTGACCTGAGCAGTTCTGTTTCATTTTCCGTCATATCAGAAGAGAGACTTAGCTATGCTGTCCACCTAGCCAAAAGAGATGTGAAGCGAAGACAATTTGAAGAACACATAAAAGAACATCATCTCAAAAGTCAACCCCAAAGCTCTCAGAAATGTGGACATACTAAGTATAAAATATCTGATCACAAGGTGGAGAGGAAGGATGCAAAGGATCAAGAAGTCTGTCGGTGTAGCCACCAGCCATCCAAAGTAGGGATTTCCAGCTCAGGTGCCAAGGTGTATGTGTACACATCTCATCCAGAACATTCAGATCTTACCCTGCTAAATTCACCACCCACCCGTGATCCAGGCCTTCAACTGCAGTCCAGGATAGCTGACCACAAAAATGTATGTGAACAGAAAAGCCTGTTCGAAGTTCAGCGACTTCAGAAAGAATTGAGCAATTGTATCCATAGAATTGAAGAGGTAACTAAAAAAGGTGAGAAAAATTAGATCCTTCTCTTTGATAAGATGCCACGAGTATGGGATAGTTCAGATGCATTCATCTGGGCTCCCTATGCCCTCTACCAAGTTCTACCACCTCCTGTTGGTTCCCTAGAGCATAAGCCTTCATAAGTTTGACTGGTGTCTTCTTTGTCTGAAGAGTTTACCCTGCCTATTACTTCACTATAAACACTATAACTCAGGCCTCAGCCAAAAGCTAGAGTTTCTACTGTCTAGTTCTGAGGTCTTTAGGCACCAGAGTACAAATTATCCTGTAATATTTTTCTTCTGGCAGAATTTTAAAAATTTTATGCTTATTGTAGATAAAACCAGTTCCTGCTTGGGTGATGTTATGATGAGTACACACCAGTGAAAAGGGAAGTCATAGACACCTGTACAAAATATCTCACCACAGGGTGGAAAAGAAGGAATATAATGATTATATACTTTTTTTTTTTTTTGCAATTGTCTGGCAATCTCAGTATCCTTGCATTTCCCTGGAGAGTAGAGGATTGGTTCCCTATGGAAAATTTTGGGTTACTATTGTTAACAAAGTAGAGAATCGAGCCTAACTTTTAGACCGCAAGGAGAAAGGAGTTGAGTGTTGAAAGGAACATTGTGCTAGGATGGTACATAGTCTAGAATCATATTTTGCATTTTAAATTTAACTGCTGTATGCATATGTGTACATGTGCATGCTATATAAAGAATTTAAGATACTTTAGAAAATAGTTGTTGATTTAAATAAGATAAAACTCCATACCTGAGGATATTGTGGCATAAGAAAAATAAGGAAAGGAAAAAGATTTACTAGGAGAGAGTTAAAAAGTTATTTCTGAGTTTAGTAGGAGCCAGCTACAGAGTGTACTGCAATCAGTTATAGAATTTACAGCTTAAAACAGAATTATGTAAAATTGTGTAACAACTTCCACATTTTGTGGCCAAAAAGAAGCTTCCCCTGTGGAGTATGTTGTGTAATATCATGAGGAATTTAATATTCCAACAGAAACCCTCTAGCTGTGTCTTGTTATAATATTTCCCTAGTTTTAGTCTATGGCATGACCATATATACCTTAGGCAGAAGTCGTGCAAGGTAACAAAGCCGTGAGGCCCTCTGTTTTAGTGATCTGGCCTAATACAGGGGGACCTGTAGAATGGAGTTTTTCAACATTGTGGGGAAAAACTGGATTAATTTATCTTATTTAAAATTTCAGTCTATCTTGAACCAATACTTTGTAAACTATAACAAAAATGTCACAACTATGGTAATTGCTCTAAAGACTTGTAAATGCATATTTTCAACTGCTGCACTTACCTTGTTGTGGACTAATAATAGTTTTCAATGGCTCCTAGTTGCAGACCACCCTTTCAGTAGGCCTGAAGTGCCCATTTGTGCTTCTCAAACTGCTCTGTAGACTGGTTGCATCCCCAGCCCTCATCTGCAAGGTGAGCAGTTAAAAACCCTACCTTAGGGCTGGGGATATAGCTCAGTTGGTAGAGTCCTTGCCTTGCATGCATAGGCCCTGGGTTCAATCCCCAGCACCATAAAAACAAAAACAAAAAAAACAAACAAAACAAAACCCTGCCTTAGCCAGTTACTATTTATATTATTATTATATGAATATAGTTCTTTCTCCCCAGTGTGCAACATAAAAAAGAGAAATAATTTGGCTTATAGGCTCCTAAGAAACTCTGTCTATAACTCCGGACTTCCAAAGTTTTGCATTCTTCCAAGTAGCCTTACTCTTTTCCTTGTTTGATTTTTCTTTTTCTTTCTTTCTTTTCTTTTCTTTTTTTTGGTACTAGGGATTGAACTCAGGGGTACTTGATCACTGAGCCACATCTCCAACCCTTTTTTATATTTTATTTAGAGACAGGGTCTTACTGAGTTGCTTAGTGCCTTGCTTTTGCTGAGGTTAGCTTTGAACTCCTGATCCTCCTACCTCGGCCTCCCTACCTGCTGGGATTACAGGCATGTGCCATCATGCCTGGCCTCCTTGTTTGACTTTTTAATGAGTAAATAATTAAAAAATTGAATTCATAAAAGTATTTGTTTGTATATTTGAAAACCGTAGACTGGAAAGAATGGAGAGACTGTATCTCCCTCAGGAAGTCTTCTAGAAACAGTTTCTTTGAACCAGTCTTTTAAAACTATGGCGCACTGGGTACAGTGGTGCACGCTTGTAATCCCAGCGGCTCAGGAGGCTGAGACAGGAGGATCTCGAGTTCAAAGCCAGCCTCAGCAAAAAGCGAGGCACTAAACAACTGAATGAGACTCTCTCTCTAAATAAAATATAAAAAATAAGGCTGGGGATGTGGCTCAGTGGTTGAGTTCAATCCTTGGTACCCCCCTCCCCTAAAAAAATAAAATAAATAAAACTATGGAGCACCAAAATGTATAAGTGTATGTGTGCTTCCTGGCAAATATGTGAAGACTTTAGACATTTACATGATTTTAGCACTTGCTATGTGTTAGTGAAAAGATTTCTCACTTGGAATCAAGATAAGAACATGTAAAAATAATCTTGCTAAACATAAAAATGCCCAATAAAGAGTTTTTTTTGGGAAAAAATAGCATAACAGATTTTGCCTCAATATAAACATTTTATAAATAGTAAGAATTGCTTCAGCATGGGCTCTCTGGGGAATTGGCTCAGGGAATTCCGGCATGGATGGGAGCTTGCCACTGTCTTCATGTTCTCTCCACCTCTGAGACAGTATACAGGTCCATGCACTCATTCCTGCTTGTTTCTTTCCTTTCCATGCTGGGGATTGAACCCAGGGCCTCACTCATGCTTTTCAAATGCTCTTATCACTGAGCTCCATCCCCATCCCTTTTTATTTTTTTATTTTGTTTGAGAGGGTCTTATTAAGTTTTTAAGACTGGCTTTGAATTTTCGATCATCCTGCCTTAGCCTCCCAAGCAGCTGGGATTTCAGGCAAATGCCACAGCAACTGGCTCATTCCTAGTTTCTCAACTGATAAAAGATAAATTGTTTATTATGATAGCCTTATTTTTTTTTAAATCAGAGAGTTTCAATCTTTGTACCTCTTTAAATAATATTAAGTTTCTCTGTGTGGTTTATAATCCTCTTTGGGGGAAAATATTTCTAGATAGACTAGAAGAAGCTTTGGATCCAGATGAAGAGCGACGAATCCGTGTCAGGAGACAGGAGCAAGCTGTTCGTTGTGCCCGGATGCTCTACGTCCTTCAGCAACAGGTATAAAAAGCCCAGAGAGAAGCAGGACTAGCAGCCTGGATGGCTTTCTTATAGAATTTCCATTTTCCTTTTGTCTCAGAAAGTTTAATATCAAAGTACCCTACATTTATTGGAACAGATTTGTGAGGCTTAATTTTCTGACCACATAAACAAGTAATTCTTATCCTTTTTGTTATCTGTGTGTGTGTGTGTGAGTGTATGTGGGTGTATTATGTGTGTATGGTCAAGCTCCTTAAACAGTGGCTCTTGACTTTTTGAGGTCATATAGTCTCTTGAGAATCTATTAAAAAACATTTCTTTCCTCTGGGGGAAAAATGCTTATACATTACACAGCACATATTTATGTATATGAGATCAGGTGGATCAGTTATCTTACAGACCTTCGTCCCCAGGTATGAACCCTCCTCTTAAAGGAAAGGGACCATCTTTGGTTTGCCATTTGTCTCAGATTTATAATATATTTAAAATATAGTAGATAACAAATAATTTGATTCTTCTTTATTAAACTATAAATAATCAAGGCCTTTAAATATTTTTCAGGACACATTTAGTGGTTGATATCTGATATCTATATTCTTTACATTATGATGGATTTTTAAAAATATGTGTTTTATTTATTATGTTTATTTATAAATATATGTTTTATTTATTAATAAAAATATGTATAACTCATTTCTGGTAACTGGAATCACAAGTTGGTCTTATTGCTTGAAACAAAAACTGTACTTTTTCATTTAAAAGCTTAAGTTAGATTTTGTTCTGTATTATTTTATAATGCTGCCACAGAGAATGTCCTAACACACGAATCTTACCATCTCTGACCCTTGCTTAAAAGACTTCAGTGGCAGCTGGTGAGTTGGCACATGCCTATAATCCCAGCAGCTCAGGAGGCTGAGACAGGAGGATTGTGAGTTCAAAGTCAGCCTCAGCAAAAAGCAAGGCACTAAGCAACTCAGTGAGACCCTGTCTCTAAATAAAATACAAAATAGGGCTGGAGATGTCGTTCAGTGGTTGAGTGCCCCTAAATTCAATCCCTGGTATACCCCCAACTCCGCCAAAAGAAAGACTTCAGTGGCTCTCTGTAACTTAGAGTATGAAAGCTAAATTCTTTAGCAGGACACTTAAGACTTCCTGACCTAGCCCTCCTACCTTTCCAGAATCATCTCCACATTCTCTCCTTTCTGATAAATTCCTCTTGTATTGGGACCAAAGGTTGTAAGGTGAACACTGTGCTATATTCACCATCTTGAGCTGAAATCAGTAGTGAGTTTTGGGTACACAGATGAAGAGTTTTTCTCATTTTCAAGTAACTTAAATTAAAAATGGTTGTATTTGGACACAGTGTGTCTTTTTATTATTATTATTATTAAAAATACATCAATGGAAGGGTTTGAACTTTTCATTTTTTCTCCTTTACCAAATAGGTAAAAGAAATCCAGGAAGAATTAGATAAATTGAGTCCACATAAAATTAAACACACCAAGAAGGTATGATTAAATTATGCTTAATACTTTGTCTTTCCTCAGTGTTGCAGGTGAAATCCAGGGTCTTATGCATGCTGGGCAAGCGCTATACTACCAAACTCTACCCTCCATCCCAGTACTTATTTATCAAGTACATTTTCCATTGTTTTGTTAGTATTGTGTGGGTTCTCTGCACTAATATTACTGTCAGTGCTAATAGAAATCTGTGAGGAAGTGAGCACCTTAAATATTCTGAATATGGGGTTATTGTTCAAGGAACAGCTTCTGAAAATATATTTCTGTTGTAGTTGCTACTAGCATAAAGAAATAATAGAAAGGGAAAGACTTAATTCATTACTAGAAACTTTAAGCTTTATAATTCCTTTTACTATGAAAAAATTTTTCAAGAAAAGGGTAGACTACAAATATTCTTAAGGCTTGTGTTAATGTTAGGAAGTTCTGAATATTGAAATAACTTCTCACATGTTGTTTATTGCCAGTCATGGGCAATGTCTAGGCTGGCTGCTGCCCATCGAGGGGCCATTCGGGCCTTACAGATGTTTGTTACTCAGTTTACCGACAGAGGCGAGCACCCAGTTTCTGCCCGGTGTAAGGAACTGGGCAGTCTTATTCGCCAGCTTTCACTGTGTTCTGCCAAGCTGGATGCAGATCCTTCTGTTCCTGATGTGGTTATAGATATCCTGCAACAAATTGAGGTAGGAAATTACCTCCCATTTTTCTTAAAAGTCTGTTGGTTCCAAGCAGGGAAGTAATGCTTAAGGTCACATAGTTTCATTAGGTGAGAATACAAGACAAAACTGCCACCTGGTAAATTAAAGCTTTACAGAGCCCTTTATTTTTATTTTATTGTTTTTATAGTCTAGTCTATATTATTATATTTCACTTACTTGAGAATTGGTGACTTGAGTATGAAACACGTAATGACTTTAAACCGAGTCCATCAATTCAATAGAATGTTCCATTATCTGGTAGTGCCATTTAATAAAGAATTTATTAGCATAGAAAAGGAAAACAGTGAAGTACTCTTAGATTATTGCTTAGATTAGGATATCATTGTTCAAATGGATTATAGAAAAGGAGGAACGCTTCAAGCAGAGCCTCACATCTTGGGATATGACTAGACACTCTGAAAATCACAAATGGCATGTACAGTCATGAATGTACAGGGTTCTTAGTTCTCATTAGTAACAAAGGCAATAATAACAGTATGCCCATTAATTTTTTAGTTTCTTGACATTTGCAAAGTGTTATCACATAATTATGCCATTTCATCCTTGTTGTGACACTGTGGTGTAAACGTTGATTTTATTACTGTTTTATCATTTAAAATATTTTTAAAAGCAGAGATCAGAGAGATGACACAATTATTTCTCTTGAGAGTGGCAAATGAAATTCCTGTCTTCTGACTTCCATGTCAGTGTTAGTTCCACTGTGCCATACATTTTAAAAATAAAAAGATAGTCTTTATGTTACTGTGGCATAGTAAACTGTTAGCTGTAGAGGAAAGGTGGTATCATAGGGAGAATTGGGGGTAAGTGACATGTAAGTTCTCCTATTACCTAGCTATTGGTGGTGTTGAAGGCCCTTTCTGCCTTTACAGTCCCATTGTTTAGCAAATATATTTGTGATTTGCTTTGGTTACATTCATATAGATAGAACTCCCCATTGGGAATGTTATTGTCAAATGCAAACCTCAAAACCTTGGCAGCAAATCAAATTGTGTGATGTTTGTTACACTAACCCATAAGAAAGGTTTATCAACCAAAATGATTTTATTTAGAGGACTTATCTTCAAAATCCTAGAAAGTATCTCAAGAGATTATCTAGTTCTCTCCAATTTTGAGCAAGAGTGTCTTTAATGTAATGTTTCTTTTTTTTTTTTTTTTTTTTTTAAAGAGAGAGTGAGAGAGGAGAGTGAGAGAGAGAGAGAGAGAGAGAGAGAATTTTTTTAATATTTATTTTTTAGTTCTCGGCGGACACAACATCTTTGTTGGTATGTGGTGCTGAGGCTCGAACCCGGGCCGCACGCATGCCAGGCGAGCGCGCTACCGCTTGAGCCACATCCCCAGCCCCGAATGTAATGTTTCTTAAACATAAAGTTTTTCTCTCTTACTTTGGAAAATATTCAGTAATGCAAGAAATTAATCTCTCTTGATGTTCTATGCCATTTTATAGCTTTCTATATTCTTATTCCTTTATTATGATCTGAACTCAACCTCCCAGGCTGTGTCTAGTTGTCCTGATTGTGTACTGCTCAGATGGAGACCCAGACCTCACTGCCCAGTAATAATGGATATACATTTATTAGAAGATGTGCCTTTTTAGGAAAGGGGAACACAGATCTCCTGCCATTACTGTAGTAGACTAAGGCCACTGAATCTACTACATTTTTTTTATTTTCAAAAAGTATATTTTAAATATAGTATGTTTGCCCTTTTAAAACCCTATTTGAGTTTATGAAGTTTCTGTCAAGAATTAAAATGTTTTTAAAATATATAAGATACTTTTCTGGAGATTGTAGTTAATTTTCGAAATGATGATCTTTAAATTTAGGATTTGGATACCTTTAAAAATAGCCTTTAAAAAGTAGCCTTATTCATTTTCTTTTTGCTATTGGTTTTAGTGAGTTAAATATGTAAAAGAACTAATTAATTATGTGTCTTAAATAATGAAAATTTCAAATTAAGTTGAAGTGCATTTCATTAACCATTAAGAGATAGCCATTTAATTACTCAGTTTTTTTGGAGTCCTTATTTTTCAGTTTTGTGGCTAGAAGTCATACTTATTTTAAGATAAACTAAGAGAATAATTGACTGTTTCATGACAGGCTTTGGAATCTCTCCTGGAAAAGAAACTATCTCCAAAAAAGGTGAAGAAATGTTTCAGTGAAAATCGGAAATATCCTATTAGTAACCAGAGGACATTAGGGAAATGGCCAGATACATTGCCAAAGGGTGAAAGGAGACCTTTTGTATCAAAAGAGACATTGCCACAGGATACAATTCGACCTTCAGTGGCAAAGAAGCTTCTTTCTGGTATGTGTCTTAAAGTATTTGTTGTGAGATGTTTTATTGTTCAAGTTGTCTGGGCCAAAATAATTAGTGCACTGAGGGGGAAACTCAGGATTTATAACCTAGCCTACAACAGTAGCAATAACTAGGATCAGCAAATGTCATCCAAGATTCTTTTTTATGCTGAAGACTGGAGTATTCTGTTGAGGAAAGTAAGAAGGGAAAATTCTCTTTTTCTACATAATAGTGTTGTTTATTATACTTAATGGTAGATATATGCATGTATATAGATATACATAAATGAATTTGATATATATATGCATTTAAACAGATTCTGTCAACTTACCTTAAGAGTAGGCATACAGTTATGTTTTTACTAGCAATGACATCAGTATATATTTTCCCATATCCTCATCCAGTAATTTATATAATACAATGTAAATTCTTTTTCAGTTTCTCTGTGTAAAATCAAATCTTATTGCTTTATATTTCATTTCTTTCAAGGATTACTTCTTTCACATATTCCTTAGTTTACCTGTAGTTTACCTGTTGGTTATATTTTTTGTCTGTCTTCTGTTGGGTTGCAAGTCTTTTGCTTATGCATGTATAGAGGTTCTTAATATATTCCGAATCCTAATCTCTTTTAAAATATTTTCTCCTACTCTAGTCACTATTTTTGAAATTTGATTATGATATTTTTTCTGAAAAAATACAGAAAATTTTCATTTTGTGGGCAAATCCATCTTTTTTTTTTTTTTACATATTTAATATTTGATTAAACAATTCTCTTGTCTTTGTATTTCTTTTTCAAAATTTTGCTACCAGTCATTGCTCATCTTCCTTAGGAACTTAGGGCTTCATGCATGCTAGGCAAGCACTTAACCGTTGGGCTACATTCCCAGCCCCTTCCTGAGGAATTTATAATGAGCTTGTCAAATTCATGAAAAATGCTTTTGGAGCCCAGTGGCTTGGGAGGGATCTCAAGTTCAAAGCCAGCCTCAGCAAAAGTGAGGCTCTAAGCAATCAATGAGACCCTGTATCTAAATAAAATACAAAATAGACCTGGGGGTGTAGCTCAGTGGTTGAGTGCCCCTGAGTTCAATCCCTGGTACCCTCCCCACCAAAAAAAATGATGTTGGGATTTTGTTTGTTATTACATTAAGTTTATATTAGAGGAGAAATGATATCTTTACAATATTAAGTCTTCCTATCTATTCATGCCCTTTTTCTGTCCTGTCAGAAAGAGAATTTTGTAATTTTGGGCATATATGTTTTATAAATTCCTTGCTAGGTTTTTTTTTTTTTTTTTTTTTTGCTGGATTTATTTTTAGTTTTCATATTTAAGTTTTATTTCTATTATGAGATCTTTTTCTATTACATTATGAAATTGGTTATTGCTACTTAAAGGAAAGCTGTTGGATTTATATATTGTTTTTATATATGATACTATCCTGAAAACTTATTCTGATAGTGGAGTTTGTTGTGTCTGAGGTACACAATTGAAAGGGGGCATTGATATCTTACAATCGTAACATTTTAAATTTTAAATTCCAATGCCTAATCAATATTTTAAAATTCATATTGACACATAAAGTAATGATTTATCTTACAATGGATGTTTTAGATTTGATGAAATAGTTTTTTTTTAAATAGTTAATTCTTTTGTTATTTTCCAAATAGGTGAAATTACTTATAAATATTGGACAAATCCAGTAAACTGGTTTTTCTTTATTCTTTTCTTTGCAGTGTTGGGGATCAAACCCAGGGCCTCACATATGTAGCAACCACAGAGCTACATCCCCTACATTTTTTAACTGAAGTAGAACATAACAGATAGAAATGTGCACCAAAAATAAACTTACAGCTCAGCTAATATCAGAAAACAAAAATATTTGTGTAATTATTATCCAAGTCAAGGACAGGACCCTACTAGTGCCTAAGAAATTTCACTGTACCCTGTTTCCAATCTCTCTTCCTCCTCCCCCAAATTATTATTATTATTATTTTAATGCTTTATTTTGGTTCTGCCTGATTTGGAACTTTATAAAAATGGAATTTCACAATAGATACTCTTTTGGGATAGACTTCTTTTGTGTTATATTTTGTGAGAACCATCTACTCTGTTTGTGTAGCTAATTTGTTTATGTTATGTTCTTTGCTCTGTTATATTGCATTGTATCACTCTGTCATACTTTATCTAGTCTGTTGTTTTAATTATTGGGTTGTTCCCAGTCTTAGATGATTATAAAGAAAACAACTATGATTGTTTTTGCATGTATGTCTTGGTATCTGTGCACACAAATTTCTGTCGGGTATGTTTCTAAGAGTATAATTGTTTGGTAGGTCATAGGTAAATGTTAGTTCTATTGTAATATAGTTTTATTTCCAAAGTAGTTTTATCAGTTGATATTCCCACCAACAATATACTAGAACAGTGGCTACCCATCCTTGCTCACACTTTTCTTTTTTTTTTTTCTTTTTGCTCACACTTTTCATTACTAATTTTTAAAATTGTGGCTACTCAGCTGGCATATTAGGTGTATCAGGCATTTTAGTTTTAATTTAAATTTCTGAATAACTAATAGTATGAGCACATTTTCATGTATTTTTAGGCCATTTAGATGCCTTTTAGGAAGTACCAGTTCAGGTCCCTGGCCATATATCCCTCCCTTCTTTTCTTTTTATCTCTCTTAACTCTCTACTCTCTTCCTTCCTCCCTCTCTCTCTCTCTCTCTCTCTCTCTCTCTCTCTCTCTCTCTCTCTCTCTCTCTTTCTTTCTCTCTCTCTCTCTTTTTTTTTTTTTGGTGGTGCTGAGGATTGAACCCAGGGGCCCCACATATGCTAGGAAAGTGCTCTACCACTGAGGTACACCCCTAGCTTCTCTCTCTTTTTCCATTGATTTGTTAGAAGTGTTCTGTATATGTACTGGATCTTAGTCATATGTGGTTTAGATATCTTAGAAGTAAAATGTGACTTGCTTTTAAATATCTCAAATGTTCATCTTTTAATGAACAGAATTCTTAGTATCACTGTAGTTCAATGAATCATTCTCTTCCCATATACTTTTTTGAGGGGTATTCTAAGAAGTTTTTCCCTAATGTTAAAGTTAAGACATTTTTTAATGTTATTTCCTATTAAAGTTTCATTTTCTTCCCAATGAAGATCCAGATAACTTAGCCCTCTTTGTTTAAAAGATTGTTTTTTTCTCCCAAGTCGTATGCATTGAAATCAAGTGTTCTTATATGTGTGGGTCAGTTTCTGGGCCCATTCTTTTCCTTTGATCTGAATGTGGGTCTTTTTATCAGAGCTAAACTACTTTAATTATTCTAAGTCTTCATATCGAATGGAACAACTTTTCACACCTGTTTTTCCCCTAGAGTATCTTGACTAATCTTGATCCTTGGCATTTCCATAGAAATTTTAGAATCAGAATTTGTTGATTCCACCAAACATTTTTCCAACTCCAAAAAGCCAAAAGACATCTATTGGAATTTTGATGGGGAATTATCATTTTTATAGTATTGAATTTCCCAATCTGCAAGCAGGGTATATCCCTCCATTTATTTAAGTTGTATTTATTTTTTTCTTCTTTTGGTACTGGGGATTGAACCCAGGTGTGCTTTACCACTAAGCTACATTTTTATTTTATTTTATTTTTTTTTTTAATTTTGAGACAGGGTCTCACTAAGTTGCTGAGGCTGGCCTCCAATTTGCAATACCTCTGCCTCAGCCTCCAGGTAGTTGGTGTTTCAGGCATATGCCACTACACCTGGCTATTTAGGTTGTCTTTAATCCCTGTAATTTGGGTGTGCATATGTGTGTGTATGGGCTTATTTGTCTTTCATTACTTTTATTCTGCGGTGTTGATACTTTTAATACTCTTACACATGATATCTGTTTTATGTTTTATAATTTGATTTCTCATATGTATTGCTGATTTTATATATAATATATATATATATATATATATATAATGTATATATATATATAAATTTTTGTGTATTGACCTTGTATCTAGCAAACTTATTAAAAGCTTATTTCTGGCCATTTATCTGTAGAATTATTTTAATTTTGTCTTAAATATAATCATATCATCTGTGAATAATCACTAGTTTATTTCCTTCTTTTCAATCTTTATTCTTTTTCTTTAATCTTTCTGTTTTGGTTTGCTTGACCTGTGGGTGACTGATTAAAAGGATAGGTTCAAGATTCTTGTGATACCTGAGACTTGTTTGATTTCTTGTTGCATTTCTGTTAATTTTTTCTTTATGTGTTTTGAATTGTTGTTCTTACACTTATAATCCCAGTGACTTGGTAGACTGAGACAGGAGGTTTGCAAATTCAAGGCCAACCTCAGCAATTCGGTGAGGCCTTGTCTAAAAAATAAAAAAGGGCTGGGGGTATAGTTCAGTGGTAAAGTGCCCTTGAGTTAAGTGGCAAAAAAAAAAAATCCTGACTTAAATCTTTTTTTCATGGATTTTATATGTTGTTATTATTAAATATTCTCTTTATCTCCTTAGGATCATGTTCACTTTGGATTCTGTTTTGTCTGATGTTAATATTGCTTCACCTACTTAACTTGTTTGGCATTTGCCTGGAATAATTTTCTATTCCCTTAAACTGAGTCTTTCTTTGCTGTTTTAAGAATGCCTTTTATACACAGTTTATTGTTGGTTTTGTGATCCCCGTTGTAGAGCTCTATACTTACCCTCTTACACTTGCTGAGATTAATGACGTTTGAACTTTGCTCTACCTTATTTTATGTGTTTCATTTGCCAAGGTATTTTTTCTTTGTTGTAATTTACTATATTTATCATGGTTTTTTTTGTTTCATTTTTCTTTTCTAGTGATGTGAAATTTACTTATCAATTTGTGTTAGATTGATTGATTGAATGATTCATTGATTTGTAGTTCTAGATGGACAACATGCCTTTATTTATTTTTATGCAGTGCTAAGGATCAACCCAGTGCCTCACCTTGCTAGACAAGCGCTTTGCCACTGAAATACAATCCCAATCCCTTCTGTTGATTTATTTGTACATCTGTTGCTATTTTGTGGAACCTTAATAGCTTAGCTCTCTACCTCTTACATGAGTGGAACTGTAGGAAGCGAGCAAAGAGTTCACTCAGTGGGGTTTTCCCCACACCATGTAGTTCTCCTGTAATTCAGTTCAATTTGGAGACTATTTACTTTAGGTAAAATCAGATCCCACAGGTTTAGAGTTCAGTTTCAGAAGACCACCTCTACTTTAGACATCAATCACAAGTCCTAGGTCATGACCAGCTTCTCTAATAAATCAAGGCTTGCTAGTATGGCTCTCAGAACTCATTTACCCATTTGTCATAAAGAATATTACAAAGGATAAGGATGAACAGCCAGTTAGGGGAGATGCATAGGCAAGGTGTGTGGAAAGGGCATGGAGCTCCCATGCCCTCCCCAGGCGCATCACCCTATAGGAACCTCCATGTACTCAGCAACACCAAATTGCTTAGAAATTGATAGTCTAGGGATTTTTCTGGAGGTTTTATCACATAGGTATTATCAATTATAACTCAATCCCCAGCCCTTCTGTCCTTCCTGGAGGATGAGGGTTGGGCTGGAGGTTCCATGCTTCTCATCATGGCTTGGACTTTCTGGTGACCAGCACCCTCTCCAGAAGTCCCCAAGAGTCACATCAGTGGAATCAAAGACACTCTTTATCTGCCAGGAAACTCCAGGAACCAGAGTTAATATTAGAACAAAAGGTACACCTAGCACCTCAATTGCTGGGGAAATTATAATGAGTTTAGGGGCTCTTATGTCAGGAACTGGGGAAGAGACTTAATACATAAATATATTTATATATATATATATATATATACACACACACACACACACACACACAAACACACAGAATATCACAGTGACAAAATCTAATTTGTTTAATTACTAGTAGATATTTATTCACTATAATGGGATATCCTTCCTTTCAATCAGAAGGCCTTTGCCAGCCTTTACCTTGAGAATGAGCATCATGTCTATTTGTCTTTATAAGTCTCTCTGAGGAGCCCTGTCTAGTAAATAGTTAGGCACTTAAGCTTTTGTTCAAAGACTCTATGAAGAAATGTAATTAAATAAGAAAGGACTCCTAAGCAATAGATTACAGTGATGTGGATCCTGGGTGCGGGGAAGCTCACTTTTGATGTTTTAGAGGAAGTGCAGAGAACATTCCAGGCCTCTATACAGAGAAGTGTTTTCCTAAATGATTTACAAGATTAAAAGTTAGATGATTTCAACTGACTAGTGAAAAATGAAGACCAGCTTCTGAGAGAAGTTGAAAAACCTGCTAATCTGGGGCTGGGGCTATAACTCAGTGGTAGAGCGCTTGCCTGGAATGTGTGAGGCACACTGGGTTCCATCCTCAGCATCACATAAAAATAAATAAAGCCATTAAAAAAAAAAAAACCCAACCCTGCTAATCTAAAACCCATCATGAGGTCAAATGTAGGAAAGCTAAAAGACAAATGGGGAAAATTTCTGTAGCTTTGAAAAGAAAAGTGCTACAGAGGAATTGACCCTTTACTTATTATTGTTAAGGAAGTTTGGATGTAAGTTTTCTTTGATTGTAAAATATTCTAAACATAGAAAATAGTGAAAATAATAATCTCTGTGTATCCACTATGCAGATTTAAATATTTTTGCTTTACTTACTTTGGAAATTTGTAGACCTGTGATCACAATCACTGTGAACCTTAAAGTTTTCATCTGGTGAAAATTTCAAATGGTGATAATAGTCCTTCTCCCATGTGACTTAGTTGTTAAGTAGCAAATTAGATAATTACTAAATGCTATGAAGATGGAAGAGGTTATTTTTAGTTCCTAAACTCCAATTTATAAAGTCTAGATTATGTTAGGCACATTCTAAATAAGAAAGCAGGAAGGAATTTTGTATTGTTATGAAAAAGTAAGCTTTCATTCTCTGGAAAACATATTTATGTGGAAAAGATCCACAGTCCCTGACATCACAGAATGAATGGGCCTGGCCCTGGACCCAGTTAGAAGACTTGACTCTCCACTTACTTTCCTTGTGACTTTGACAAAACACTTTTATTTCCTCATCTGAAAAATTTTAGTAATCCCATTCTGCTTGCTCTAGGGTAAGTCATGCTCTGTGGTGAGGCTCAGATGAGATGGTGAATGCAAATTACGTTTTAAATGGGAAAAGTGTACAAAATGTGAGGGATGATTATAATCATCATTATCATCATTATTATGAATTGAAATGTGTTATTGTTAACTGCTTTGCGAGTTTAATACATTTGCTCATGGGGAAGAATATGGTGACTTTCATTTTATTTTTGGCTTTTCTTGCCCTTATAATCTGAAGGTCACATTTTTCTCTATCATTTTAGATATCACTCACCTAATTTTCCTTCCAGTTTCCTAAGGTTTCTCCTCTCCACCTGACCCCTAAAATTTGTGTGGAGAGCCACATGAATGGGAAAACCTGTTTGTGCTTTCTTCATTTAGAATATCTAATTGAGCCTGATTAGATCACCTATCTTGTGATTTACATAATTGTTGGCTGGTGCAGTTTGTTAATGACTTCTCATATGTACTTGCAATGGTTGATTGCATTAGTATAACTTGTCAGCCAAAAGATTGGTGGCTCCCACCCTACCTCTGCCAGTGACCTCAAACTCAGCTACCTCTGAAACTTGTACTGCGTTTACTTGCTTATTTACATAAAGCCTAACTGGAAAAGATGACAGAGGTGATTCAATGTATGTAAACTGGGAAGGTAATAAATATATTACAGACTGAGGATCCAGTGTTAGTATTCTGTTCTGACTTGTATGTCCTTGCTGTGTAATTTCTGTAGCTTTGAAAAGCATCTCTGATTAAAAGAAAAGTGATACAGAGGAATCTGACCCTTGACTTGCTATTGTTAAGGAAGTCTGGATGTAGGTTTTCTTTGATTGTAAAATATTCTAAACATATATAAAATAGTGAAAATAATAATCTCTGTGTATCCACTATGCAGATTTAAACATTTTGCTTTATTTACTTTGGAAATTTTTTTCAAAAATAAAATATGATAGGTACAGTTGAAATCCCTAAAATATTTTTCTCATTCCATTTTCCTCCCTCCCTCTCTGGAGATTACTATTGTTATCATTATAAAGGCAAATCCTTTCTATTTTTAAGTTTGTACTTCTTACGTGTCTATCCATGAAAAATATAAAGTGTTGTGGTATGCACATGATATCTTACAGTATGTGCCATTCTGTTTGCCTACCTCCACTAATATTTGTAAAATTTGGTCATATTGATAGGTGAATTCCAATTTTTAAATTTAACTGTTGTATAGGTCTCCCTTATATGGACATACCAGTTTATTTTTTAGTGGTTCTTATATATCAATGGATATTTGGGTTGTTCTCAGTTTCTTGCTTTTTTTTTTTTTTCCCCCTCTATGAGACTATGTCCTGTTATGTTTCCCAGGCAGGCCCCAAACTGCTGGGTTCAAGTGACCCTTCTGTTCTGCCTCAGCCACCCATTTTGGGACTACAGGCAAATGCCACTGCACTGACTGTGTTTTTGCTTATAAAGCAGCAGCGAATTGGAGTGAATACCTGTGCGCCTGTGTTCCAGTGCATGTGTGTGGGAGTTCCTTTAGGCTGAGTGTTTACCTGTGAGTGTAACTGCTGGATTGCAGTGTATACAAATTGTCAACTCTGCTAGAGCCATAAGGTGCTCTCCAAAGTCCTTAGGCCGTTCACTCCTGCACCAGTAGTTTGTGAGAATACTTGTTTTTCCACCGCTTCTTTGTACTTGGTATCAGTATACTTAAAATTTCCCCCACCCTGGTAGATATAAAATGGTATCTCGTTTACTTAAATCTTTCTTAAGACTAGTGATTTTAGTCATCTTTTCTTTCTTTTTTTAAATTTTTTTTTTTTGTCAATGGATCTTTTATTTCATTTTTTAAAATTTATATGTGGTGCTAAGGATTGAACTCAGGGCCTTACACATGCCAGTCAAGCACTCTACCACAGAGCCACAACTCCAGCCCCAATCATCTTTTCATGTTTTTATTGACAATTGATATTTTCTGCCTTAATTGCTGGTTTCATTACTTTGCCTGTTTCTCAATTTGGATTATTTTTCTTGTAGATTATTGGCCTTCTTTTTGTGTATGTGTGTGGGAATACCAGGGATTGAACTTGGAAGCACTTAAGCACTGAGCTTTTTTGTATTTTATTTAAAGACAGGGTCTTACTGAGTTGCTTAGTGCCTCGCTGTTGCTGAGGCAGGCTTTGAACTTGAGATCTTCCCGCCTTAGCCCCACTCCTACCCCCCCAGCTACTGGGATTACAGGTGTGCTCCACCGTGCCCGGCTAGAAGGTCTTCTTATCATCTGGATATTAAGCTTATGTGCATTACAGATATCTACTATTGACTGTATGATGAATTTCTGTCAAGAGGAAGTTGTTGTTTAGTATAATTAAATTCAAATATGTCAGTTAATACATAATATTTTGAATTTAAGAAAGGCTTTTCTGCCCTGATGTCAGATGATATCCTCCTTTGTTTTCTAATTTGAAATTTCCTTTGCACATTCAGATCTTCATTCCATTTGGCATTTAAGTAGTTTTCATCTGTGGAGACCAGTGGTTTTAGCTTGGCTTTTGAACATCCTAGTTCATACTCGCTGGTTTGTCATGTCAATTCTGCTCTTTCCTGCATGGCTCCCACGCTGTCCCAGCCTTACAGCTCTATCACCAGGACTTCATCTCCCTTAGAGAAAGACTCCCACCTCCACCCCTCTCCCCACTTTGTTGTTCTTTAAATTTATTTAGATAATTTCTTGGAATTTACTCTTCATGTGAATTTTTGGATCAACCTATTTAGATCTACCCAAAAAATCAATTTTAACTGAATGTGCATTTAGATCTATAGATTACTTGTGGAGAGTTGACATCTTTATTACGTCTGTTCAATCATGAAAACAATTTATTCAGACATTCTTTTAATGCCCTTTAAAAATACCCTTTAATGGGTGGGATATAGCTCAGTGCTAGAGCATTTGCCTAGCATGTGTGAGATCCTGGGTTTTTTTGGTCCCCAGTCCCACAAACAAAACAAAACAAAACTTTACAGACTTTTTCTGTAAAAGTCTATTTTTCATTAGATTTCTTCCTAAGTGCCATATAGTTTTTGTTGCCAGTGTTAATGGGATATTTTTCCTCTTATATTTCCTAATTAATTATTTGATAAATGGGGATGATACTGACTTTTGTGTTGTTCTTATATTTAGAAACCTTGCTAAACCCTCTTCTTAGTTATAAGAGTTTGAACTCTGATTTCCTTGAATTTTCTAAATATACCTTTATCTCCTCTTCAAATACAGGTTTTTTTCTTTCTTTTTTTCTTTTTCTTTTTTTTTTTTTTTTTTTTTTGCATTTCCCATTGAGGGTTAAAATGTGGTATATAGAGTTCAGACTATTTTGTGTCAGTTTAGGAGCTCTTAAAGATGTTGAATAAAGAAGCATCATTAAAATATTCATATTTTAGAAAAACAGTTTTGGTAGCTAGGGGAAGGTGTGATGGAAGATGACTAGGAATCAGCTAGGAGATGCTCTTATTATGGTAGAAAGATAACTGCAGGGCCAACCTTGGGGTGTAGTAGAAAGGGAGGAAGGGCAGAAATAGCACAAGAGGGTTTTTAGAGACTATAGGGACCAGGGAGATGAGTAAATATGGGCGCTAAGACTCAGGAAGTCAATTGTGATGCTTCAGTTTCCTGCTTTTAAAACTTACTAGTGTTCATCACAGGAATGCAAGTTGACAGCAGAACACCTTGGTTTTCAGCACGGGTAGGCTAGGTATTTGGAGATTGGATGTTACAGATAATCATTCTCAACCAGCATGCCTTGAATAATATTTCCCTCCCTTTATTTTTCTGAAATCTTTGTGTAGATAAGAATCAGCCAAATGCAGAGTTTCCAGCGACCCAGAGGTTGGAGAGGGAGCTTGAGGTGTTAGATGTGGATATCCTTCCGGAAGAAGTCCCATTAATTCCAGACCAAAATGCAAGCTTTAAAGAAGAAGCATTGACCCTAGCAAAAACAGGAGTGGTGAAAACAAAGCCTGTGACTGAGAGTGTGCCATTTAGGAAAAAAGATACTCTGGAGCCGGCAAGACCACAGCAAGTAAGAAACCATTCCTTTCTTTTGACCCATTTATATTAGTCTGACACTGTCAAGGTCATACAGGCTAGTAAGTGGTATGGCCAGCATTTCATTTTTCCCACAAGTTGATTTAGCTTAGGTCCAGGTTGTTTTTATATTCTAACAAAAAAACAGTTTTTAATACTGTTACTAGGACAGAGCATTCTTTGTTGTCCTGGTTCAGTAAGATCTTAACTAATTTGATAACAAGGTCCTAATTGGGCAGGGTATTTTAAGATTCAGGCATCTTATTTGTTTTCTGCTTCCAACTGGAAAGTATGAGATTTGAGAGGATTTAATATTTGGTTCCTGACAAAGATAAATATTGATCAATTGTAATCACTGAATATTAAAAGGGTATCTTTGTGTGACTGCTTTTTTTTAATATTTATTTTTTAGTTATAGGTGGACACAATATCTTTATTTTATTTTCACGTGGTGCTGAGGCACCCAGTGCCTTTCGGCTCACATGCTAGTTGAGTGCTTTACCTCTGAGCCACAACTCTAGCCCGTGTGACTTTCTAATATGGCATAGGAGAGCATGTGTGGAGTTAGAACTTGGTTTGAAACTAAATTAGATTTAAAACTTTTTTAATGTCATACAGTAGAAAACTGGCCAGAAGAGTATCTCCTCCTGTACATACCCTATACGGTGTGACTACCATTTGATGGTGTTGTCTAGCCAGACATGGTACCGACTCCCTATAATCCCAGTGACTCGGGAGGCTGAGGCGGGAGGATCACCAGTTCAAAGCCAGTCTCGGCTACTTAGTGAGGCCCTGTCTCAAAAGAAAATCTAGAAAGGGCTGGAAATGTTATTCAGTGGTTAAGCACCCCTGAGTTCAATAAAAAAAAAAAAAAAAAAAAAAAAAAAAAAACTAATGGTACTTAGACAGCAAACCTGTAAATTGTCTGGTGGCATCAGAAAAAGGAGACTTGGAAGTTGTCATTAGTTACTGACATCGTGGATTAGGATCTAGTCTTCATTCCTTCCAAAACAAACTCTGATGGGGTTCTTTGGGAAGTCCAGATTGAGCCTGTAAGAATTCAACTTGACGTTCTTCTCTAGAAACAAAGTCTTATGCTCCGAAGTGTTTAAATAGCTTCATTCAGGGGCTGTGGCTGTGGCTTAGTGGTAGAGTGCTTGCCTAGCAAGTGTGAGGCACTGAGTTCGATCCTCAGCACCACATAAAAAAATAAAATAAAATAAAGGTATTGTGTCCACCTACATCTAAAAATATATATATTTAAAAAAATAAAATAGCTTCATTTATTCTATGTAGACCTTAGGCTCAGACAGAGCAAGTATTTTTATCAAGAATGTTTTATAATTTACCTTTAAATATTATAGAATTTAAAAATTGAGGTTTAATTAGAAAAAACACATATAAATAAATAAATATATATTTGGGGTGTGTGTGTGTGTGAATGAGTGAAAAGGTGGTGGAGCGAGGGATTCCAATTTTACCTCCTGTCTCCAGAGCTGCTTCAGTGTAATTTCCTTACTCTCTGCCACAGTGCTTTCTGCTTAGTTTTACTGAATAGATGGCTGCGTGAGTAGCAGAGAGGTACTTGGAGCTTTAGTAAGAGGTTGAAGCTAGGGTATTTGATATTTGTATAACTTTGTAATTCATATTTCCCTCTTTTAGGGACTCCACAAAGCTGAAAGAAATAGACCCAGCCACCCTCCCAGCAAAAGCAGGGTGCAGCAGACAACAGTTTCATCCAGATTAAAAATGAACCAACAGCCTGTGAAAAGCCACAGGGCTCCCTGGATACCTGCGAACCCTACATCCCCACCAGCATCTCCTAAGTGGTATGTAAAAATTCAAGGAACGATTTGGGTATGTGAATTTATTTTCCTCCATAGATCAAAGGTGACATATAGCTTAGAACAAGTGGAATAGCAACTTTAATTCTTCCTAACATGGGCTGGGGTTGTAGCTCAGTGGTAGAGGACTTGCCTAGCACTTGAGGCACTGGGTTCAATTCTTAGCACCACATATAAATAAATGAATAAAATCAAGGTCCATCAAAATCTAAAAAAAATAAATATATTTTTAAAAAAGAAGAAGAAGAGATGCTTTGACATGTGTAAGGTCCTGGGTTCAATCCCCAGTACTGTAAAGAAAAAAAGAAATGCTTATATGGGTAATACATGAGAAGTTTGTCCAAACCTGCTGTTTCCTTTTTCTGTCTGGTTATGGTTGGAGTAGCCTTCTTTGTGGCATCCTAATGACCAGTGGACATGTATCACTGTAGGGAGAATTGTGGGCTTCCTTTGTCTTTCCCCCAACAGTTACTTGAGATGAGGAACTTTGTCTTTCTTTTCTTTGCTTTTCTTTTCTCTTTCTCTCTCCCTCTCTCCCTCCCTCTCTCCCTCCTTCCCTCTCTCTTTCTTTCTTTCTGTACCTGGGATTAAACCCAAGGGATGCTTAACCACTGAGCCACATCCCAGCCCTTTTTTATTTTTGTTATTGGGTCTTGCTAAGTTGCTTATGGCCTCTAAGTTGCTAAGACTGGCTTTGAACTTGTAATCCTTCTACCTTAGCTTCCCAGGTCACTAGGATTATAGTC
This sequence comes from Spermophilus citellus, assembly GCF_964194105.1. Taxonomy (NCBI): domain Eukaryota; kingdom Metazoa; phylum Chordata; class Mammalia; order Rodentia; family Sciuridae; genus Spermophilus; species Spermophilus citellus. Next base: position 24,848,661 of record NC_138199.1, on the reverse strand, counting down.
ATGCACCACTGCTCTCAGCAGGGACTGTATTTTTTTTGTGTGTGTGTGTATCGGGGATTGAACCCAGGGGCACTTAACCACTGTGCCACATCCCAGCTATCTTTTTTATATTTTATCTAGAGACTGGGTCTCACTGAGTTGGCTCAGTGTCTCGCTATGTTGCTGGCTTTGAATTCATAATACTCCTGCCTCAGCCTCCTGAGCTGCTGGAATTATATGTGTGTGCTATTGTACCCAGTGTCGTCGCCTTTTTTGAAAATATTTTTTTAGTTGTTAATGACCTTTATCATTTTTTTATATGCAGTGCCGAGAATCAAACCCAATGCCTCACACATGCTAGGCAAGCACCCTATCACTGAGCCACAACCCCAGCCCCAGCCTCAGCCTGTCTTTCTTATATTTAAATGTTCGATGCCTGGAACATCATAGGCATTCACTAAATCTTTGCCAAATTAGTAAATATTTTAAGATAATTTAAATTGCAAGTTGAGATAATTATGAACCATAAAACTATTCAGATCTCATTGACACTTTCTGAACTGCAGGAGGCAGTTAGGATAGTGCTGAGAGTCTTGTCACCATCATTCATGGTACTTGGAAAATAAGGAGTTACCATACCATGGGGCTAGAGAGAAGCATTGTATTCAAGGGGGAGCGGGGTCTAGTTAGGAAATAGTCTTTTGGGAGCTCAGTTAAAGGTGACACAGAACTAACTTGTTTGCCATAGTTCAGTAGTCCTTGCCAACACAATGGAAGGAACCAGGACGTAGAATAATATGAAGAAGAAAGCAAAAACAGTATTTTGAGGAGGAGAAGGGGGAATGTAGGTGACTAGAGGGATCCAGCTTTGGGGAGGCTGTCAAAAGACATGGTTAACAGCCTAGCTCAAAAGATTCTCCTGAAGATTCCAAGTGGGTTCTGAATCAATAGTAATACTTACTTATTGGCCCTCATTAAAATGGAAGAAAATATGTTGAGAGAATTTAATGTCTTGCTCATGTAACAGAGCTTGAACTAAAATCTGGTCTTCTGATTTGATCTTTATTTTGTCTTGTTTTATTTTTGCAGTTCTTGGGATTGAACCCAGGGCCTTGTGCACTGAACTACATCCCTAGTTGTTTAAATTTATCTTGAGTCAGGGTCTTGCCAATTTGTCCAGTTGGCCTCAAACTTGCCATCCTCCTGCTTTAGCCTCCTGAGTAGCTAGGATTACTACCATAACTGGCTTTATTATGTCTTTCTGTTTGTCTATTTTTATTACTCTCATTTCTATATTTTAATATATGTAAGTATTAATACAGAGATAGGAATTCATTTGATGACCTCGTAAAAACATCAGCAATTGAGGTTTGTATTACAAATCAAATATGCAGTGGACTGTCTTCTAGTGTATGTATGGCAGGTGGAGGATAAGGCTTTTTGGCTCACAGTGGTGCTAGGCCTTATAGAGATACATCTAGTAATATAATATGGAATATTATTAGTGACTGAAATCTCTCTCTATATAAAGCAGGTTTTGATGAAGTTCTGTTTCCTATAATTGAGTGTTGTTTCATTTAAAGTAGTGACAGCTTCTTTGAAGCAAAGGGAATGTCTCCACTTTGACCCTGTGCCCTGACTGCTGGAAGATCTCAGACTTCTTCAGGTTCAGCTTCTAATTTGAGGCTCTGTGCTGTAGATCACCATGACTTTAATGCTCTGTTTCCTCTGAGCCAGCACCTTTGGATGAGTCACTGGATGTGGACTGAATGATTATAAAGGTCTACTTTTCCATTTTATGCAGTGCTGCATGGCTGCGGGTGAAATCTAGCCCCACAGATGCTGCAAAAGAACAGTCTTTCCAGCAAGAAGATACTCAAGAGGGAAGTCAATTGAGTATTGTCAAGCACGAATCAAATAGGTTTGTGCTGGTATTTTTCAAATCTTTGAAAATTGAAGGGCTCCTTTTATGTGGACTCTAAAGTAAGCTCCTTCTTGTCTTTCTTATGACTGAAGTTGGTTATTTAAAATGTAGATTACTAAACTTTTCTGTTAAATTCTCCAGTTTATAATAAGCCCCTTTTATTCCTTCTTATTTAATTTGTTCAGAAATTGTATGTGTGTCGATTGTATATCCATTGCTAGTTTTGTGTATGGCACAATTGTGAGCTCTGGAGATGTTTTTTTAAAAAAAGAGTGAATAAGACATAATTCCAGCCCCTGCTTATTTATAATCAGCAGGGAAAATGTATAATTAGCTATAATCTAAGATAGAACATGGAACATACCCTACAAACTGCTGAAGAGTAAAGAGGGTTTAAAAGAAGGAGAAGTTACTTCTTACTGCCAAGATCTAGGCTTCATGAAGGAGATGGAAATTGAACTAGAACTCACATAGGATTTAAATATGGGGGGGGGGGGGATATGTGGAAAACATTCCAAAGAAAGAACGGTGAAAAGAGGTTGCTCTGCACTTTGGGGCTGAAATTATTTTTGCAACTATGGGAAAGCAAGTTGTTGGGGCTGGGGGTGTGGCTCAGTGGTGGAGCACTTGCCTGCCATGCAAAGGCCATGGCTTGATCCCCAGCACCTTAAAAAAGAGTGGGGTCATTAATTAATTTGATAATATTCACATAACTTAAACCAAAAGAATCAAAGCCCTTTCATACACAATAAAATTGTTTAGAGTTAACACTATCCTTTTTATTTTTATTTGACTTCACTCTCTTCCTACATGGGGATTCATTTCTTTATCTAAACCTAAAGGGCTGTGTTTTCGTCAAACAAGAAATTCTGAATACAGCAATGCTTAATTTTCTTGAGAACATTTGTAGGCAGCTCTTCCTTATTCTACACACTAACTGAAAGTTTTATACATAAATGTCTCTTTATAGGAACAGAGAGCTTTATGGGTACAGACAAGTTACATTACCTACTGAGTCCTTAATGGAGCCAGGATTGGTGCTGGGGCTCAAGGGTCCCTACTTCTGCACTGTTTCTCTAGTAATGATGCCCTGCTGTGTAGAGGCATAATTGATTTGACTCTTTTGTACTGTCTGCTAGGCTTGCTTGGCTTGATGCTGAGTCTTCCAAAAGATTGAAGGAACTAGAAGAATTAAAAGCCAAAGAAATGGATCAAATGCAAAAACAGAGGTAAATACTTGTTTCTGAGGTAGAAAAGGGTAATTAGGCCTATTTTGTATCATCTAGCTCTAAAAGAGAGTTGAAGGTCTCCCATGCTTCTTATGCTTCTTGGCTTTCCACCTCCTTAAAATTCTGTGAAGCCTATAGTGGAGCCCTGGTTGTAGGTAGACCCAGGGAGTCCTGGCTGCTTTGAGGAGAGTTGAGGTGACCCTTTGTACTGTTGTCTAGGCTCGACTGGCTTGATGCTGAAACTTCTAGGAGAACAAAGGAACTGAATGAACTGAAAACTGAAGAAATGGATCGACTCCAAAAATTAAGGTATGTGTTTGCTTTTGAAGAATAGGGGAAGCTTCCCATTCTAATTGATCCAGGGTTTTAACAACCAGCCTGGACTGTTTAGGCCTAACCTTATTACATGAGTATGTGAATGAATGAGCACCTACATGCCTACATGTATATTATACCATGTTTTTGCTAGGAAGTGTTTCCTTTATGTGCAGTTTGAAGAAGAATTGAAAAGAATATCTATCATTTGAGGGAATTCTGTCTGAAAGATCAGAGTCTTAAAAGTACCTCAAAGATACTTTTCTCTAGACAGATGCCAGTCCTTCTGAGGGCAGAAGGTTAGTACATTGTGTGTGTTCTACTCATGTGTGTGAGTGTATGGATTCTTTCATTTTTCCATCTTAGCTTGAACACAGTGTTTTCAAATGAGACTGCTTTTTTTTCCATTCATCCCTTAAGAATGCTATCACCTAACTATAGGCTTGAAGAGATTTGTTAAGATTTACTGAAGGACATGATTGGGGAAGAATAGCAGTTCATTGGATTAGAAAAAGGGGAATAAAGAGAAGGGAATGGGGATGGGAATGGGAAAGACAGTAGAGTGAATCAGACATAACTTTCCTGTGTTCACATATGAATACATGACCAGTGTAACTCCCATAATATGTCAAAATACATCCTACTGGCATGTATAACTAAAAGTAAAAGATTTTCTGGAGCTGCTGCTGCTAGAGTTGGCTCATTTTTCCAGCTCTGACAATCATTCGTCCTGCAGTCAAATGAATAGAACACTTGTTGAAACATCTGCATTTCTGACACTATTCATGATAGAACATGCAATCCCAGTTATAAGGGTTGTGGTTTCTCATGAGAGGGCCAGGATGTCTGTAGTTAAGATTTCAAGTCATACAATCAAAATCTTAGGACTTGAAGGATCGTTTTTCCCCAACTGATGCTTCCAAGCCACTCTACACTGTCTCCACAAAATAACAGTCTAGCATATGTATACACACCCTCTGTGACAAGCTGGTTACTACTGTCAGAGGGATTCCATTCCTTGGTCATCTCTAGCTATTAGAAGGTGCAACTTTAGGTTGTGTAAAATTTGATTCCCTGTGATTCCTACCCACACATAGGTGGACCACATAGCAAAAGCTTAATCCTCTGTACCCATTTATTCCCTCTGTGTGTCTTTTATTTTAAAAAATTACTGCACATGTTGTGCAACTCTACATCATATACAACCAGAGAAATGAAAAGTCGTGCTCTATTTGTGTACAATGAATTGAAAAGCTTTCTGTTGTCATGTATAACTGATTAGAACTAATAAAAAATTTTTAAAAATTAAACATATCAGACATGTGGAACATAATAAATACCCTTGAACAATTCAGAACATGAAATGAACACCTTTGCAACCCAACCCAAGAAATAGGTCATTGCCACTAATGGAGAAGCTTCTAATGACCCCCTCCTCAATTGCATCCTCTTTTCCCCCAGAGGTAGCCACTTTTCTGATTCCTGTATTAATCTTTTCATTATCTTTTTTTTAAAATAAATCTACCACCTGTGTATGCATTCCTACCAATATATTATTTAATTTCGAAAACAGAGAGTAACTAATCTAGCTAAACCAAGGTAACAGTGTTGCTGGCATTAAATGAAGGCTCACGGGAAAAGAGGTTGCGTGGAGTCTGGATCATAATCTGACATGCACTTCCCTGAGAATTTTTAGGAGCCTTGTCCCAGGAAATCAGTGAGCAAGACCATGAATGAGTTCTGGTAGGGATCGTGCTCACCATTTCAGGGCTACAGATGAACCGGATCTGCTGGGCTTTCGAAAGAAGCCTCATCAGGGGCATAGGCTGCCCTGTCACACTCTGCTTCTCAGCTCCTCTGACAGCTTTAATGGGGGTAAAACGAGGATCCTCAGCAGACACTAGGGCTCGAGGATTGGGAATTTCATCAGTTTCAGGGCAAGATGAGCCAAGCATCTAGGCCAGTTTAGCTTGTATGGTTTTTCACATCTTGTACTTTTTTTTCTGTTTACTTACTTGTTTTGATAGAACAAATTTAGCTTCCTTAATCCTAAATTAGCTTCTTGAGAAATGAATAAAAAGTAAATCTTCTCAATCCTGTCAAGCTTAAAAATGTCTTCATTCTATTCTTATATTTGCTAATAGTCTTCTTAATGTGTATAGAACTCTTAATTGAAGATTATTTTTGACAATTTTTAAATTAAACTTTTTATTATGAGATAATTATACATTCACATCAAAGTTGTAATAATACAAAGAAGTCTTTGGAACCCTTTACCCACTTTCCCTAGTACAATATTTTAGTGAACGATAGCATAGTGCTACAACCAGGATATTGACCTTGACACAGTCAAGGAGCACCTGATGGGCAGTGATATAGTCAAGAACATTTCCATCACCACAAAGTTCCCTCATGTTTGTCCATCTATAGCACACCTGCTTGTAACCCTTGGCAACCACTAATCTGTTCTCCCTGTTTATGATTTTGTTATTTCAGGTCTTATATAAGTGAAAACATAGTTGCCTAACCTTTTGGGATTGACTGTTTTTTCCCCATACATCCTTCTCTGGAGATTGATCCAGGTTGTGCATGTTTCATTTGTTCATTCTTTTTGTTGTTAAATACACTCCATGTTATGGATATACCACTGTTTTTTAAATTGTTCACTGGTTAAACATCTGAGGAACATCTGGGTTATTTCTAGTTTGTGACTGTTATGAATAAAGTTTTCTGTAAACACTCAAGAACAGTTTTCTTTTCTCTAGAATAAATGCCAGAGTACAATTACTGGGTCATATGCAGTTGTGTTTGGGTTAATATAAAACTGCCAAGCTGTTCTCTAGAGTGGCTCCCTACCCCCACCAGCAGGATTGAGGGGTCCAGTCGCTCTGCAATTCTGCCAGCATCGATTGGTTCACTGTTTTCTTTTTGATGTTGTGATAAGTGTTTAGTACATGGTGAACATCCTTTCATGTACTTATTTGCTCTCTACTCTCTTTAATGGCACATGGCACAGGTTTCTTTTGTGGTGTTTGGCTGTAGTTGGGGAGTTATTCTCTGACAATTTTCCATCTTCCTCAACTGTCCCTTTGGCTAGAGAGAGTGGGCCTTTATTATATCTTACTTAATCTTATACATTTATGTGCATAAGTATGTCTGTACCTATTGGCATTTCTGATTGCTGGCTTCTCCAGTGTCTGATTCTGGGATATCCGAGGCAAAAAGGAAACCCAGGGAACTCACCTTGTCTTTTTTTGGTTCCCAGAGTCCCTTGCTGATCTATCTTTGCTCTACCTTTTCTAGTCCTTTTCTTTAGTTTATATTTAATGTCTAAGGTTCCTAGTTGTACTTAATTAAAAAAAAAAAAAGGGAAAAGAACATATATTCCTCCTGTCCCAAAGTAGAAGTCTAACCAGAATTTTTTTAAAGTATTATTTCATTGTCTTGTTTTCAATGAGAAATCAGAATCTTGCTTTTTAATTCTCTAGAAGCAACCCTTTTTCTCCCCTCAGTGTTCTGAAATTTCACAGAACTTGGTGTGCATGTGTTTTCATTTATCAGTGGACCTTTTTCAATCTGGCAGTTTATTTCCTTCAGTTCTGACAAATGTTCTTGCTTTATTTTGCACTTGTTTTCTTTGTCTGTTTCTCTATTCCCCTATTCTGTAACTTCTGTTCTTGGATGTTGGGCTTCCTGGATTGGCTCTCGATTTTTTTTTATCTGTTTTTCCTATTTCCTCCTTGCACCCCAGGAGGCAATTTCCTCATACTTAGTATTTAACCTGTTATTAGATTGGTTATTTCTGCTACAGTGTTTTTAAATTTTAAGAGTTCTATTATATTTTCCAAATTTCTCTCTCTTAGTCTCCTTTTATGCTATTTTTCTTCTCTTTGAGTACATTAACAATAGTTTTTCCTTACTGCTCTATATAATCTTTTCCTTTCTCAGCTGGTAACCCTTGGCTATCTTCTAGTGTTTAAATGGAGGGGACTGATTACTGATTGAAAACTCTGCCATTTGAATTAGAATCTGTATTTAGTTTTAGGGTTTTTAAAAAATTGTTTTTTGTGGTATACTTTACATGTAGTAAGATGCAAAGAACTCAGTGGTTTATACTTCAGTGAGTTTTGACAGACGTATATATCTGGGTGACCAAAACCCTAATCAAGATAAAGAAAATGTCCATCAATCTAGACTATTCCTAGGTGTTCTTTCTGGTCATTCCCTACCCCCACATGACCAAATCCCTCACAGAGGCAGCCACTTTCTGATGTTTTGCCCCATAGACTAGTTTTGACTATTATTTATTTTTATTTTATTTTATTTTTTAGTTGTAGATGGACACAATACCTTTATTTTGCTTATTTATGTGTGGTGCTGAGGATTGAACCCACTGTCTCCCATGTGGCCAGGCAGGTGCTCTACCCGTGAGCTACAACCCCAGACCTAGTTTTGCCTATTCTTGAACTCTGGTAGAATCTTCACAGTCCATTCCTTTGTTTCTGGCTTCTTTTGTTTAACAAGATATTTGAGCTGGGCATGTAATCCCAGTGGCTCAGGAGGCTGAGGCAGGAGGATTGCAAGTTCAGAGCCAGCCTCAGCAAGTCAATGAGGCTCTAAGTACCTTAGTGAGACCTTGCCTTAAATTAAAAAAAGAAAGAAAAAGGTATTTGGGATTCAGCCACATGGTGCCTCTATCAGTGTAGTTGATTCCATTGTATTGCTGAGTGGTATTCCACTGGGTGAATGTACCACATATTCTTTATCCATTCTTCTTCGATTTAACATTGGCAGTATTTCCCATTTTTAGTTAGTTTAAATAAAGTTTTTATAAACATTCTTACACTTTTTTTTTTTTTTTTTTTTTTTTTGTAGACATGCTTTCATTTCTATTGGGCAAATACTTAGGAGTAGAATTTCTGGGTTGTAAGATAGGCAGTTGTTTATAAAACTATCATACAAACTTTCCAGAGTAGTTGTAACCTTTTGTACTCCTATCTGCAGTACACAAGAGTGTTTTTCTAGTTGTCCTGTTTCCTTGCTTACCTGTTGTCTTGGCGATCTTTTTCATTTTAGCCCTTCTGGTGAGGTTGTGGTGATCTTTCCTTGTGGTTTTGATTTGCATGTCCTTGATGATTAATGGTGATGAGCACCTTTCTTAGTGTTTATTAGGTGAAATGTCAGTTCAAATAAGTTGCCCATTGTTTTTGGTCACCATTATTTTCAATTATTGGTTGGACTTCTTTATACATAGTTTTTGGATACAAGCCCCTTGCCAGATATATGTGCAACAAATATTTCCTCTCAATACTCTGGCTTTCCTATGTATCTTTTAATGTTATTCGAATGGTGATTAAAGTTTTAAATTCTGATTAAGACCATTTTTATCAATTTTTCTTTTGCTTTTTTTTTTTTTTTTGTGAACTAAGAAATCATTGCCCAAATTAAGATATCAAAGATATTTTCTTCTAAATGCCTATAACTTTAATTTTTATGTTTGTGTCTGATTTATTTTGAATTAATTTTTGTATTTGAGATGAGATACTGATCACAGTTACATTTTATTTCTTATGGATATCTGGCTATTCCAGCACCTTCTGATGAAAGGATTATTGAACTTGAGCTTTCTTCTGGGGCCATGTGAATTGACCCCTGTATTGGTCTTGAAGTCTTTCCTTTGGGATGGGGTCAGCCTGCCCAGAAAAGGGGTTTTTGATCTTCTGCCTGGAGGGTAAGGATCTGGATGTGGGTGTCCCAAGAACTCAGTTGGGAGAGGGGGCTGAGGGTCTCATACTCAGCATTTAGTTCGCACACTTGCTCCCCTCTTTTGAGTATGGCACCTATACAACTGTGATTGGCCCCCACTAGTCTGGAGACTCTGGAGAATGAGCAAACTGACCTTCTCTTAGAGAGGCAGTTGTCCAGTTGTGTGAAGTAGGGCAAGGGACCTGGGGATCTGACTTCTCAGATATCATTAAACTCTTCCATTTTTAAGTTACTCTTTCCCACTTTCCTCAGACTTAGACATACCTTGTACCACTAGTTGTGTGCCTGTTTAAGTCAGAAGTGCAAATTATGTGTGTTCCTGGTTTCTCTATCACTGGCCTAGATTTTGGCATTCACAGGTCAGCTCAGTTAATTATCATTTTGTCCTTTGTCTTCCAGAACCATTGTTTTTCCTCCTCGTGTTTGAGTGTGTATATCTATCTCTGCTATTGTTTTCAGTGAGATTTTAAAAGGGAACAGTTTAACTACTACCCTCTTTAGCTATTTAGAGGCAATTAATTTGTCTTCAATGTCCCCAGTTCTGACACACTTCCTTAGATGTTATCTAAGCCCTTGTGCACAAAGTGGGGCCTAGAACCAGCAGTGTTGTCTCAACTGGGAGCTTTTGGGAATGCAGAAATGTGTCCTCACTCCACCAATTAAATCAGAGTCTACGTTTTAATAACATCTCCAGGAATTTGTATGGTCATTGTAGTTAGAGAAGTACTCTGGGTCTTATAATCATTAGATTTAGTTTCACCTAGAGTGGTGGGTGTGCAAAACAGGACATTTTCTTGCTTTTGACATGAATTTTCAATTTTATTTCTAAATAGCATTTCTGCCAGCCAGTTAGCGGACAAGGTAGAGGAGGCAGTTCTGGAACGTTTGAAACCCCTCTTGGTCAAGGCCCAGGTAATCTAGTTCATCTCCTCTGCTTGTCTTTGGAAGTTCTAGAATAAAAAGAGTTGCCACAGAGGTCATACTGACCCTTTGTTGGGTCAAGTGTCTCTTTAGCCTGAAGCTGCATTGCACAACACAGCCCTCTCTAGACACCTGCAGACCACTGCACACTATACTGGTATGTCCTGTGTTATGGGGAAGGGAAACAGATAGGGGAAGAAAGGAATGACTTGCTTTTGAGAGAAGTGAGATTTTAATTTGGGGAACAAGCTTTGATTGCAGTTTCCATTCCTAACCCCAAAAATTTATTTAGTTTTCTATTTCTACTCTAATGCTGTCCTCTCTCACCACAGCGATTTGGAATGCTTGGCTTTAGGAGAGGGAGAGTATGACACTTCTCTGCACAAACCAGTACTTTCCTGAAGATGAAATAATATGTAGCACCACCAAGAGGTTGTGCCATCCTCCCCTAAACAGTGAGCTAAATTCTACAGGTCCTGTAGACTCACTGTACAAATAGAAACCATATGTTTGGATGAATAGATGAAGCTTAAATAGGATGAATACCATCTGGGTCCCTGCACAGACCACTAAACTTCTGTGTTTTTAAGTTAAGGAATGTTAAATTATTATTCAAGTCCATGGAAACTTCAGGAGTAGTGAACTAATGGGCTCTTAGTGATGGAATCATCTAGCCTCCTCATTTTATCATTGAGGAAACCGTGGAACAGAGAAGTTGAATGATTTGCATAAAAGGACACAGCTACTGTGGCAGTGTTTACAAAGATGAGGGAGGAAAAAGCATGGTGAGCCAAGAGCAACACATGGCATTTATTTTCATGAAGACAAAGTACTTTAATTGCTGCAAAAAACCTAATACTGCTACAGCTAAAGTTATTCTGGTAACAGCATCCATTTGTATTAATATGAGTTGTAAGTTTTTATAATCCATGAATGTATTTGTCTGTTTTAATAGAGAGTTAATTCTTCTACGGAAGCAAATACTCATTTGAAGGATCGTCCATCATTTAACACAGCAGCAGTCCAGCCTGCAGAGCAGGTGCGTGTTGTGGTGTTCTGGTATTATTACATGATGATGTCTCCAGTCGAAGGAAAATGATATGCAGATTACTTTGCAAACACTACATTATCCTATTCAAGGAGGGTGAAATTATTTTTCGTATCTGGCATGTTAATTCTTACGTTGTATATTTAGCATTATGGCTTAGATCACCCTTGCAAACAGCACACAGACCTCTCAGGAGCCACAGGTTTTTGTCAGTGGCTCTTTCATCTCTCCTCCTGATGACAGAATGCGGGTGCATGTGGCCCTGAATGTTGATGGCTGTGGCAGAAGAATAGCTGCCCTCATTTCCTTTCATTCAGCTTTGTTGTGCTCATTGCTGGCCTAATTTCCTTTATACTTAGGGCCTAATATTTTTGTTAGGCAAGCATGTTTTGAGTGCCTAGCATGTGACCAGTGTCTAGTCTGGCAGAGAGAAAAAAAGTCTAGGAAAGAAATAAAAACAGTTGAGAAAAATAAAAAAACATCTTTGGGGGGAATGCTCCTTCCTTGCATAGGCTTAGAAAGTGCAAGTTGCATCCTTTTAATCTTTGCAGAGGTTGGAAAGATATTTATTGCTTCAGTTAACTCAGAATAAGTAAAGGGCAAGGCAAGTATAAAGACTTCAGAGTTAGAAGGAAGTTGAACTGACATCATCAGCCAATGACCTCAGGAACAGGAAGAAAGGTTTGGAGAAGATATCCATCCTATTCTAATTATTAAGCAATATTTTAGCTGCACCATATTTTCATAATCTTTGTGATCATAATTCTCTTGTACCACTATTGTATGACCAAATCTCGTGTGAGGTGAGACTCCTAAGACTGGTCATTACAAAATCATTTATGCTCTGGTTGGTGTTTTGTGCAGCATAGCCACTAAATGATTTTTCTCCTAGCAAAATAATGTGCTCATATCTAACTTAGGGAGGCAACTCTGTTCTGCATTTTTTTTTTCTCTGTACTGCATTTTAACTTGAAGGGAAAGTGTAGTGATTATAAATGCTGACAGTAGAATAGACATGTCTGAATATTGCTAGGAATGATCATCCTTGAACTATTCTGTAGGCATTAAATAATCTCCAATACAGTTTATTGAAAGAGAATATTTAGAATTCTGGGCTTTTTTTTTTTTTTTTTTTTTGGTGGTGCTGGGAATTGAATCTACTGAGGGCTAAATTTGGCTTTAGGAGAGGGAGAGTATGACACTTCTCTGCACAAACCAGTACTTTCCTGAAGATGAAATAATATGTAGCACCACCAAGAGGTTGTGCCATCCTCCCCTAAACAGTGAGCTAAATTCTACAGGTCCTGTAGACTCACTGTACAAATAGAAACCATCATGTTTGGATTTGATGTGCATGCGAGGCAAGCACTGTACCAACTGAGGTATATCCCCAAGCCTCCCCCCTTAAAATATTTTTTAATTTAGTTGTAGATGGAACACACAGTATCTTTATTTATTTTTATGTGGGGTTGAGGATTGAACCTAGTGTCTCACACATGCGAGGCAAGCACTTTACCATTGAGCTACACCCTCAGCACCCCCAGCTTTTTTTGTATTTTATTTAGAGACAGGATCTCGCTGAGTTGCTGAGTCTAGCTTTGAACTTGTGATCCTCCTGCCTCACACTTCTGAGCCTTTGGGATTACAGGCGTGCATCACCACACCCAGTGAATTCTGGGCTGTTATAAACAGCAGCAGCATTGCTAAGAGTTTTCCAGTTAGTACTATCAACAGTCAGTGTTTATAAATAACTGGACAAAAATAAACAAACAAATTCATGCAAGTTGTCATGATAAAAGTAGAATTTTCTTTTTACTATGTTAACTTATGAAGAGCTGTAGGACCTTAAACACAAATTCTCAGAGTAATTTTCTTTAAAATGGAGAAGACAGTTTGCTCCCTTTTACTTGTAAATAATAAGTAAAATTTAGCTCTCAGTAGATTTATCTATAAACCAGATGATCTCTATACCAGGAAAAAGCTCTTAAAAGGGGACCATGATAATATATTTCTCTTATAGCTACTGTTTTCATTAAACATGCGTATGAAATTTATTTTTATAAAATACATGAGGTTTTTGTTTTAGAATTTAAACTTGTAAATGCTTGTCATCAAAAATTCAAATTAGGAAAGAAAAAGTATAGTATGAAAAATAAAACTTCCGCACAGACAGATCATGTGCTTTTCTGTACCATGCTGCTTTCTTTATATTTTGTCACTCTTTCCATGATAGCACATTGAGATTTCCCTTATCTTTTTTTGGATGGAGGTGGCGGGGGGTAACAAAGATTGAACTCAGGGGCACTTGACCACTGAGCCACATCCCTAGCCCTATTTTGTATTCTCATTGAGTTGCTTAGCTCCTCGATAAGTTGCTGAGGCTGGCTTTGAACTCTTGATCCTCCTGCCTCTATCTCCTGAGCTGCTAGGATTACAAGCATGCACCACCACACCTGGCTGTCCTTATCTTTTTTAATAGAACATGGAGTTCTTGGTATTCCATTCTTTATAGATGGAAAATATTACATATACAACACACATGCACACACACACCACACCACACACATATATACCACACACACACATACACACACATGTACCACACACACATATCACACACACCTTAATGAACCATGTTTGTGTTGTTGGTTATTTCTAGTTATTGTTTTTTATTTTTTGTTGGTTTTTTTTTTTATAATTTTGTTGCATTTATTCCCCTGATTTTTGTTTTTTTAACTTTGATTAAAGTTGAGCATTTTTTCTTTAATATAGTTTCTTCTGTTAGAAGATTTTTTTTAAATGCTATAGCTGTAACCTTTTGCTGGGTGTCTTATTTCATGCCAAGCACTGTGCTAAGTGTCCCAATACCCAAGCTCTTCTGAAATCTTTCACCTCTGAAATACAAGATTATTATTTCCATAGAACAGATGAGAAGATTGAGACTCAGAGAGATTGAATAAACTTGTCCAAAGTTGCAAGCTGATGAGTGGGCTGCACCAAGCTTTAGTCCCAAGAGCGTCTCATTCTTTACCTAGCAGACATTCTTGCAAGACATATATTAGGATCAAGAGCAATATAATGCATGTAGAAATGCTTTGTACATGTTAAGGATACACGGTCAAGAAAGGCTGATGAAATGCTCCCAGATTACAACTACAGAATCTCAAGCAAAGATAAAGAATTCTGAACTTTGTGATGTTTTGAGTCTTTTATAGTATAAAACTATTGACCCAAAAGAAGGTACCATATTGTACACATTATTATTATATTCAGGAGAAGGTACCATATTGTACATTATTGTACAATGTATGTGTACATTATTATAATGTGTACAATATGATACCTTCTCCTGAATATAACAGAAGGAAGAGATTGTTCTACTAATGGGCAAAACATCTAAATTATCTAATTTACATGGACAATAATCTATTATTTGATTAATGCCATCATTTAAATAACTGATAAAAATTGTACTGATGTTAGTGCTTTTGATGTTTAGTGACTTAGAAGTTTTAACATAGAAACTCTACTAGTTTGATCATTATGCTTTTGGTTTATTATTATCAGCAATAATCTTTAAGTTTTTAATCACTTTTCTACCCTTCCCTTATTTTGTAGGCTACAGCTGTTAATTCTGAATCCATCAATATTCATCAGTTGGATTACTTTTTGGAAGATACTGCTCATGAGCTCTGGGCTATGACTCATGCTAAGATATTTGGTTCAGAAACCTCACCCACCTTGAGGGACAGCAAGGACATCCCAAATCTGGAGATCATGATGCTCCGAATGGAGGAAATGGAAGTAAGGTCTAGGGCTGCTGGTCTGGTTTGCTGCTTGTCCTCACCTCTTCCTCCTCATGCCTCTGGAGCTTAATAAGCCAGAGTCATGTGGTCCTTCTTTTAAGTCCCAGCTATATTGCCAACTAAGTGTATGACTTAGTTATGGTCAGTTACCCTGTCCAACGAATAGGGTGTTTAAGGATGAGAGGTATAAGGCGTTCAGCATATAGTCTGATGCATAACGCAGTAAGTGATAACTATTATTATCCTCTTAATATTAATGATTTGTGATTCCAGAAACACTGGGACCATAGACTTTTTCATCCATTAGCTTATAAGTACTATTCAGTTGTCTCTTCTGCTCTTCTGTAGTATGATCATATCAAATCACAGATAATTTTACCTTTAATTGCTGTACTACTACTTATGCTTTTCTCAAAAATTTAACCCATTCCCTGGATTATTCAGAGCAGGAAATTGAGATCCAGTAAGGGAATAAGTTGAGATCCAGTAAGGGAATAACAAAAAATTACAGGGAGAGCTTGGATGAGAATTCAGCTCTTCCTGGCAGCAAGTTCAGCATTTTCTTTTCATTGTACCATGATTAAATTTCAATTGACCTTTGCTGCCTAAAAGAAGCATTATAAGGAACACAATTTTTTGTTGATTTTTGAAAATTCTAAGATATATACTTTATTCTGATCTTGGAACTGATTTTCCCTTGTTGAGGATAACTTTCCAGACCTAAGCCATCCCAAACAATGGCCACTAGCTGCATGTGCCTAGAAATATTAAATAATTAAAATTAAAACGCACAACAAGTGCTCAATAGTTAGTAGCTACTGTATTAGACAGGGCACATAAGCAATGTTTCTGTCATCACAGCAAGTTTTAGTGGACAGTACTGGTCTAGATTGCAGTCATGTTAATCACCTTGTTTTATTTTACTTCACCTCATGAGCTAATCACTTCTTCACTTCATGAGCTAATCACTTCCTATCCTGGCAACCACCTGTTCCTGGCCCTGTGTCTGTATTAATCATGTCTGAAGAACTTTTCCATCCCTACTAGTTCTGTTTACAATGAAACTCATTTTTTCTCATAAATTAAACTTTTTTTTTTTTTTAAGAAATACCAGGAGACGGTTCGCCAAAGATATAATAAAATTGTATATGCCGATCCTCATTTATGGATTCAGGAAGTAGGAAATGGTAGGTATTCCCCCCACTCCTTCCCCCAACATTTTATTCTAAAAAGTTTCAAACACCCAGAAAAGCTTAGAAAAATTATACAGAGAATATTTGTGTACCCACCTTTGAGACTATAAAATGAACATTTTGCTGATTGTCTATCCATGTGTTTATCCCTCTGTCCATCAGTTCATCTTGTCTTTGCATTTCAGATGCATCTTCACATTTCAGTGTTGCCAGATATCAGTAGTTTATCCCTAATTTTGTAGCATATATATCATCAGCTAGAATTTAATATTTATTTATAGTCTTTTTCTTTTGTGATTTAATATTTAAATATAATAAAATGTATAGATCTTATTTGTCATTTGATGAGTCTTGACAAATGGGTACATGTTTGCTACCCAACCACTATCCAGACATAGCACACATCGTCATCTCAGGAAGTCCCCTCATGCCCTTCCCAGTCAGCTCCCCACCACCAGGCAACCACTGTGCTTTTTAAATCAGTTTTGACTTTTCTAGAATTTTATATAAATGTAATCATAGTATATACTCTTGTCTAGATTCCGTTCATTCAGCTTAGTGTTTTAAAGATTTATGTTGCTTATTCTCTTGTTGCCACTGGAGCAAATTGAAGTTTTTAACAAGTTTAATCCATAAATTTAGTGACTTAAAACAGGTTTATCCTCTTCTGGTTCTGGAAGTCAGAAGTCTAAAATGGGAGATGGGAGGGCTAATTCCTTCTGAAGGCTCCAGGGGAAGATCTTTTCCTTAAGTTTCTAAGACTGTTGGCATTCCTTCATCTGTGGCCTTTGTAGTGCAGCCTCTGTTTTCATTCCCACGTTGTCTTTTTTCTTCTGTAATCAGATCTTTCTCTATTTGTCTATTATAAGGACCCTTCTGGTCACATTTAAGGCTCCAGTAATCCAGGATTCTTTCCTCATCTCAAGATCTTTAGCTTGCTGGGTGTGGTGGCACAAAGATGTAATCCCAGTGGCTCAGGAGGCTGAGGTGGGAGGATTGCAAGTTCAAAGCTACCCTCAGCAATTTAGTGAGGCCCTAAGCAACTCATTGAGACCCTGTCTCAAAATAAAATACAAAAAAAAAAGGGCTGAGGATGTGGCTCAGAGATAAGTTCCCTTGGGTTCAATCCCTGGTGGTGGTGGTGGTGGGGGGGGTGTCTTCAGCCTAATTGAAGTCCTTTTGGCATAGAAGGTAACATTCACAGGTTCGGGATATCAGGTTGTAGATGTCTTGAGGGGCCTTATTCATCCTGCTACTCTATTGTATTCTCTTTATTGCTGAGTAGTATCCTGTGGTATGAAGGTACTACATCTGGTTTATGCATTTACCTGTGAATCTGCATTTGATTGCTTCCAGTTTGGAGTTATTAAGAGTAAATCTGCTGCTATTAGGAGTAAATCTGCTATGAATAAATGGGTAGTCTTTGTATGGACCATGAGTTTTTATTTTTCTTGGATAAATAACCTAAGAGTAGACTTGCCAAGTCATATGATAGGTGTATTTAACTTTATAAAAAACAGCCAGACTTTTGCCAAAGAGGCTGTACCATTTTACACTCTGTTAACCTTTTCATTTATACTGAGCTCCAGTTGATCCATGTCCTTGCCAGCATTTGGTATTTGTCAGTTTTTTAAATTGTAACCAATCTTGTAGGGGAATAGTGGTTTCTCATTGTGACTCTAATTTCATTTTCCCGATGAATAAATAAATACAGAACCTTTTCAAGGGATTATTGACCATTGGTATAGCATCCTTTGTGAAGTATCCAATTTTTTAAATTGTCTTTTTATTTTTGATTGTAGAAATTCTTGTGTTCTGGATACAAGCTCTTGTCAAATATGTTTTGTTTGTTTTTTAGTTTTTGTTTTTTAGTGTTTTGCTTTGTTTTTGGTGGTGCTGAGGATTGAACCCAGGGCCTTGTACATGCTGAGCAGCTACTCTACCACTGAGCTACATCCTCAGCTCTGTTTTTGTTTTTTAATTTAATAGCTTTAAAGAGGTATAATTCACATAAATGCACCCTTTTTAAAGTATACAATTCATTAGTTTTTAATATGTTCACAAAGTTGTACAAACCATCACTACTTTCTGAATTCCAGAACATTTTCATCACCTCCCAAAATCCCTGTATCTGTTAGTCCTCCCTCCCCATTCTCCCTCCCTCTGTCCTGGCAGTCACCTAGATATTTTGCAAATATTTTTCCCTGTAAGTGGTTTACCTGAGTATTTTCTCAAAGGCATTACATTTTTAATTTTGATAAAGTCTAACTTACTAATTTTTTTCTTCTGTGATTTTTGCTTTCTGTGGTCTGAGGAACCTTTTTCTATCTCTGAGGTTAGAAGATGTTCTCTTGTTTTCTTCTAGAAGCTTTTGGGTTTTATCTTTTATATTAAGGTCTGTGATCTTTGTTGGATAAAATTTGCCTGTGGTTTGAGGGTAGAAATCAAGGCTCATTTATTTTTTATCCCAGTGGATTGCTACTTGTTCCAGCACCATTTGTCACGAAGACGTTTGCTTTTCTCTTCCACTTTTTGGAATTCATACATACACATTTTGGCCTCAATTGCTAGGTTGCTATCACAATTTTGGCTGGGAAATGTTAATCAAATTCTCTTTGACTCACACTTGTCAGTTACTGCCTTACTCAGTGAAAGGAGGAGAATAAAATGTGGTTAAGTATTACCTTTAAAGGAATCTAAGTACTATTTGTCTACGCTTACTAAGAGACATAAAGGAAATTGGGTGTAAAAAAAGGTTTACAACAGCATATGTCATACATAATTATTTTAAAATATGTGTTTGGGGTATTGTCTTAAGAAAAAATAATTTCCATGTCATTTTTCCCCCTCTGTGTCAGTTTTGTTCTGACAGAAAGATGAGCCATCCAAACAAAATATTAAAGAATTCTTTTTGTTTTATGTAAATTTTAAGTACTGGTTTTTGTTGAAGTTATTCTCTCTTTCTAGCAGTCCTCCAGCCTCCGTTTGTATCATCGCATACCAATTCAGTGACCCTTCAAGACCCGGCTCATGTGACCTTACTTATAAAGTGATTTTCCTCATACAGGTTGAGCATCCCTAAGCCAAAAATCTGAAGTCCAAAATGCTGTCAAAGTTTTAAAGTTTTGAATTTTCAGATTAGGGAAAGCTTAACTGGTAAAGACTATACAGATATTCCAAAATCTCAAACGCTTCTCATCCCAAGCATTTAGGACAATGGACATTCAACCTCTATCTCTGTATTAGAACTGTGTTCCCTTCCTCCATTTATTGCTGATGAATTCACATAGCACATTCTAGCATGTTCTATCATGTGTTAGAACTGTTTGGTAAGGTGTCTTATCTCACCCAACTATGCTACCAATTTTTTGAGGCTGGAGCGTTTCTCAGGGTTTATCATGTTTCCCTTTTTGCCTTCTACTGTGCTAGCACAGCAAGACCTTTCTAATTATTATCTAGTCAATCAGTGGTCATTTTAGCTTCTTTTCAGGAAACAGAGTAAAGAGAAACGAAGGGCAATTTGTTTTACTTACGGTTGGCCCTTGGCCACTAAATTAGGTTGCATCATGTTGAAGACAGTCTTGGGAGGACTTCTTTTCAAGGATGATTTGAATTATCACTATCTAGGACTCTGCATAAAATCTATGTATGCATTGAAAAGGACCTCTTTAGAATAGTAAGAAATTAGTTTTTGCATACTTGTAATTCCAGAATTATGAAATTGTAAGAAGAATCCTGTTTTCAGTTTATTTTGTTCTGCTTGTTTGATGAAATGTATCACAGAACCAAATTTAAAGTGCTCTTTGGATTGTGCGATGTCTATACCTCTTATCCTCTCTGTGATCATTGGAAAATTGATTTAATAATCTAAATAGGGGCTGGGGATGTGGCTCAAGCGGTAGCGCGCTCGCCTGGCATGCGTGCGGCCCGGGTTCGATCCTCAGCACCACATACCAACAAAGATGTTGTGTCCGCCGAGAACTAAAAAATAAGAAATATTAAAAAATTCTCTCTCTCTCTCTCTCTCCCCTCTCTCACTCTCTCTTTAAAAAAAAAATAATCTAAATAATATTTTTCAAAAGCTGACTTGTTTAGTCTTTATGTTTTGACAGTAAGAAACCATAAGGATAAAAATGAGAGTCAGAGAAAGTTACTTCGAGCTGGGGATATGGCTCAAGCGGTAGCGTGCTCGCCTGGCATGCGTGCGGCCTGGGGTTTGATCCTCAGCACCACATACAAAGATGTTGTGTCTGCCAAATACTAAAAAATAAACATTAAAGTTCTCTCTCTCTCTCTCTCTCTTTTTCTCTCTCTCTCACTCTTTCTTTAAAAAAAAAAAAGAAAGTTACTTAACATACAGATGCTCTCTACCTAAGAAAAGGACAGATTTTCTTCCTATACTTGCAACACATTTAAAATTAGAAATAATCTTAAACGCAAAAGAGCTGTCAAGCCTGCAAGTTGTGGTTAATAAATTAATGTTTTGACTATCATCATGTAGATTTTTCTCCAGCATTGCCCAGAAACAAATTAGCTAATAAGTGTTCGAGTGTGAGTGGTTTTTTTTTTCCTTCCCTTCTTCTCCTTTAGTAATCAAAGCATTTAAAGGTTAAAAAACAACCGCTTCAGACTCCTTGAATGACTTACTGGGTCCTAATGGAACTTGCATAGCCTGGGGCCCCCCACACATCTTGTCAAGAAGTCTTCCTCAGGGGCTGGGGATGTGGCTCAAGTGGTAGCGTGCTAGCCTGGCATGCTTGTGGCCCGGGTTCGATCCTCAGCACCACATACAAAGATGTTGTGTCTGCCGAAAAACTAAAAAATAAATGTTAAAAAAAAAATTTTTTAATAAATAAATAGGGGCTGGGGATGTGGCTCAAGCGGTAGCGCGCTCACCTCGATCCTCAGCACCACATACAAACAAAGATGTTGTGTCCGCCGAGAACTAAAAAATAAATATTAAAAATTCTCTCTCTCTCTCTCACTCTCTCTCCTCTCTCACTCTCTCTTTAAAAAAAAAATAAAAATAAAAATAAATAAATTTATAAATTTATATGTTGTTTAGAAAATGCCCTTCATTTCCATGAGGAGGTCCCCTCTCCCAGGCAAACTGCTGTTCTGAGCATTTAAAAAAAAAAAAAGAAGTCTTCCTCAGAGCTGCCAGAGATTTCTGAAGGAGCTTAATATTTCTTAAGACTGATTTTTTTCATCTGTTTCTCTGTAACTTTTAAAATTTGCCTTTGCATGTAAAATGAGCATTCTTTCCCTTTGCATGCTCTCTGTGCCCTTTATGCTTAAGAGAAGTGATGTGACATCCTCACAGGTTATTGGCACTAGGATGGCTCTAATATGGACATCAACTTTTCCTTACATGCCGTCATTTTATGCTTCTCCTTTTCTAGATCAGAAAATCCCAACAGTAAGTGAAAGTCCTCTGTCTCCCCATCCAATCAGGATCACAAAGACAGAAGCTCGCAAGGATCCAGCTGTGAACATCGTGTTAGAAAAGCCCTGCAATGGCAAGTAAGTGCCAGGACGCTGTTAGTCTCCGTGGTGGTCGGCTGCCTTTGACGTCATTAAAGTTCAAGTTTCTTCAATTCCCACTTGACAAAGAAGGTTTTTTTGGTGGGGGAGGTGGGGAGGATGGTAAGCAGGGATTGAACCACTAAGCCACATCCCCAGCCCAAATTTGTATTTTATTTAGAGACAGGGTCTCGCTGATTTGCTTAGCACCTCGCTGTTGCTGAGGCTGGCTTTGAACTCACAGTCATCCTGTCTCAGCCTCTGGAGCTGCTGGGATTATAGGCGTGTGCCACCACGCCCAGCAACAAAGAAGTTCTTTTGAGCAAGATCTTGCAAACTCCAAGATGACTAAGTAAAACAGCATGGTTATAGAAAGGCCATTGAGCATGTTGTATCTTGAGCCCTTCAGCACACCGTAACATGCATCTGGTTTTTCATGTTGAGAGCATTACTTTGGTGTATATGGGTTGTGCTGATACTTACTGCAGGATTTGCTCACAGAATTGCTTTGTGTAAGGAACACTACCTAATGCCTGCGGTGTCGAGGGTTAGTACACTGAGAAGGAGAACAGTGTCTGATAATAGAATATTGAGCTTTGTTTAGTGTGAGAAAGAGAAATGAAGGTGAGCCTTTGGTTATGAAACCACTAGGATAAATTAACAGTTCATCCTTGCTTGCCAATGAAGTTTGAATGCCCTCATCCTCTTTATTTCTTCTCAGTTCCTTGGATGAAAGTGTGGGAACAGAGGAGAGATCAGAGAAAAGAGAGGCTTCCCTTCCCTCTCTTGCAGAAGATTCCCAACAGAGAGAAGGCCAGACTCCCCTCTTTGTCCCACCTGGTATGCGGCATAGCATTGGCGACTACTGTAGCCGTTTTGAACAGTACCTCCGAATCATAGCTCATGAGGCCGTAGGCTCCTTCAACCCATGGCTGATAGCTGAAAGGTCAGTAAAATGTATGTGCCTGTGTTTAGGAACCAAGTGCCAAATTTTAGACTCATTGAAAAGCTGGAGAGAGGGCCAGCCAAGGTCTCATACTGTGCTTTTGGGCCCTAGGATTCCAGTTGTTGCTAGTGGACAGGCTTTACTACTGCTCTGCTGCTGCCTCTTCTGATGCGAGTATCCTAGCCAGCTTAGGCTGCCATAAAATGCTGCAGTCTGGGGGACTTCAAACAACAGGAATTTATTTCTCATAGTTCTAGAGGCTTGGAAACCTAAGATCAAGGTGTCTGGTGAGCATCCTCTTCCTGGCTTGCAGATGGTGGCCTGCTTGCTGTGTCCTCTTATGGCAGAGAAAGGAGCTGTGGTCTCTCTTCCACCTCTTATAAAGGTACTAACCCCATCCTGAGGGCTCCACCTTCATGATCTTATCTAAACCTAATTACCTTCCAAAGGTCCTACCATCACATGGGAAATTAGGGCATTGACACATGAATTTAGGTGGGGACACAAACATTCAGCCCCTAACAACAGATATAGTATTCAGGAGTACAGTCGAGGCTGGTTTCCTGTTGCAACTAGTGAGGGTGGTGTCCCATCCGAGAACACAAAATATTGCTAGGCAGGAAATATCATAATTATGAAATCTGCATGGTCGGGACATGCTTGCCTTTGCAAGCAGCAAGTTCTGACTCCACATTGTTATTAACCCTTCTCCTCCTCCAGGTCATCTCACCTGGGAAAAGTAGTTTTATGACTCATAAAACAAAACCCTGCAGCTACTAAAGTTAGAAGGTTGGATAGCCTTCTTTTGTTTATGTATACCACACTTAAAAGATATGCGTAAATTCATTCTTTTGACAAAGGACCAAAATTTAAATTTCTCATGGGTATCGCTTTATTACAGACATGCAAGGTTATTTTTTGTCATTGAGAATAAATATTATACTATGACTATATTTTTTTCTTAAACAGGTTTTAAACATGTTTCAGGAATTAATAATCACCTCTTTTTTATTTGCTTGTGCTTTTATATGTTCAGCATCTTTCTGTACACGCTACCAACAATCTCTCGATATAATTTTCCTGATGAACAGAAATAGCAGTTGACCCCTGCTTCCCAGCCTCAGCCCTCCTTTTTCTGCTTGGACTCCCTTTCCTCCTGCCCTAATCTGGCCCAGCTGTTCTGCAGCTCTGCTCTGTGGATCTTGTCCTGGAACTTCATCAGCAGCCTGAGTGTTGAATTAGCCCCCTCCTGATGTCCTCGTGCCCTTGTATTTCTCGTTCTTGTTTTACTCTCTCGTTTTGATGGAGCTTATCCTTCTTTGTGTATTGGAGGCAATTTCTTGAGACTTACAAGTTTGAAAATATATACCTTCATATTTGATTGATACTTTTGCTTGCTTATTTATTTATTTAAGTTGTAGTTGGACACAATACCTTTATTTTATTTATTTATTTTTATGTGGTGCTGAGAATTGAACCCAGAGCCTTGCAAGTGGTAGGCGAGTGCTCTACTGCTGAGCCACAACCCAGCCCCTACTGGTTCCTTTTTTCCAAAGAATATACCTTCATTTTTTTTTTTTGTGGGGGTGGAGAAGGGATTGTCAGTTCACTGCAAGAGTAGGAGTGGAAATCTATCAGCCTAACTGCTGATAGATCTGCAGATTTTCTTAGAGAACAAAAACAAATTTTCTTATTCTTGTTCTAGAAAATTTGTTTTTGTTCTCTAAATTTTCAACCCTTTTTCTTGTTTTTCTATCCCCTACCACATTATGTCTTCCTGATTCCAGGTACTCTTACTTCCTGAGCCTTTCTGATGTTTGGTGGGATAGTCAGCTTACTTTTGCCTGGTGCCTCCCTCAAAGGCTTTGGTTTCAGTTTCCTCCATATTTCCTCTGTACTGCTAAATCAGTCATGATTTTTCATGTGTTTTTTGCCTTCTGAAAATTTTGGACATTTCTCATATACTTTATGTGTCTCTTTTTTTTTTCTTGTATGTATATGTATTTGTATATTTCTTTTTTATTTTAGTGGGATTTAGGCAGAATCAGGGATAATCACTAATATTCAAGCCTTGTGTTAAGATTTAACACTGCTCTTTAGTATATGGTAGCCTTTGAAGCTTATAAAACCCTTTGTTCTGGGAGACTCTTCAGATGCACATCTGTTGTGACATGTGCTCTGAGGATTTTCTGTGGGGAGAGAAGTTAACTCAACTTGCTTCCATGTGTTCACTTATAGTTCTGTAGCATACATACTCATTTTTCCATAACCTGTCAGGATCCCTTAGGCTAACCACCATATTGGGAAATCCAGAAGCAAGCCTAGGAAGATAGACTATTCCTTGTTTGTTTTTATGCCCTAGTCAAATGATATATTTTGTTCATAGTTGTTTTTGTAGGTGTAGGCAAAATTCTCCCAGTCTATAAGGATAATAGGCCTAAAATATAAAGGACGGAACTAATTAAAAAAATCTGACTGGATTTTTACAGATGCTTTCCTCTGGCATTCTTTGGCACCAAGTGACAGTGTATCTGAACATTCTAGTTCTGTTGTTTTATTATTATTATTATTTTTAATTTATCCTGTTTTAACTTCTGAATGTTCCAAAGATGAGAGTTTTGTATTGATCAAATCTTGAAAAAAGCATCCAAAGGCAGTTGACTTCATCTGGTAGTAGTCTCTAGGGTAAGAAATTATTCTAGCAAAGAATTTCTTTTCTGTATGTCTATTCTTCCTTATTCCTGAAGAAAGACAGTGTTCCAGTGCTCAGAGGGAGAAGATATATAAACTGGATGCAAGTAAATAAGTAAAAGGGAAAGATGAAGGTATTTGTGGGGTTTTTTTTGGTTGTTATTGTTTTGGTTTGGTTTGGTTTTTGGTACTAGGGATTGAGCCCAGGGACACTCAACAACTGAGCCACATCCCCAGCCCTTCTTTATTTTTTTATTTTGAGAGAGGGTCTCACTAAGTTGCTGATGCTGGCTTTGAATCTCAATCCTCTTGCCGTAGCCTCCCAAGTCACTGGGATTACAGGCATATGCCATTGCATCCAGTTGTGATAGTGATTTTGATAAAAGCAAATTCTTAAAGATTTACGGGCTTTAAAAAAAAATGAGATTTCTAGTTGAAAAGGACAAATTGAATATATGTATTTATCTCTACTTCCTTTGTCTCTCTCACTGTCACTAAAACAACAAAGAAAAAAATCTAAAATTATAAATGATAGCAAGCAAGAATATCAAAAAGAATTTGGAAGTCTTAAAGCAGTTAAGATAAATGACAAATGATTTAGCAGACCAGGAAAAGAAAAATACCTAGTAGGTGAAGAACCGAGTTTATCTGTACAGAAGAACCTCGGTAAGACTTAGAAACTAGAAGCACCAGATGTGCTTGTGAAGGCATGGTTGTAGGTGAGCCAGAAAATAGGAGGTTTGGTTCAAATTCTTATTCTTGAAAATGAGCAGACAGCTGAGATGAGCAGACATTTGATGAAAGCAATACTGAAAAGTGAGATAACTGATAAAGAGAACTCTAAGGAGGTGGAGACAATGCAATGAACTGAATAAAATATTAAAAACAAACTTGAATTAATATTCTCAGAGAACTAAATGAAGCTGTTATATCATGAAACAAGAACAGGCTACTATTAAAAATGAACTTTCCAAGAATGAAAAATTTCTTAGAAACATAGCCAGGTGTGGTGGCACACAACTGTAATCCCAATGACTTTGGAAACTGAAGCATGAGGATCACAAGTTCAAGGCCAGCCTCAGCAATTTAGCAAGACCCTGTCTCAGAAAATTAAAAAGAAAAAACCAACATTGAGGTCATAGCTCAGGGCTAAAGTACCCAAGTTCAATCCCCAGTCTCCCCACCAAAATGTGGCAAGTGCAAAAAAAAAAAAGAAAAGAGAAAGACAGAAAAACATGATAGTCTAAACAAATTCACTAGAAGAATTCAAAGGAAAAAAAATAAGGCAGTCAAATAAAAAATCAAGGAGCTAGATAACAACAACAACAACAAAAAAATTAGAGGATTGTCCTGTGAGACAACCAATATCTGAATAATAGGAGTTCCAAAATGTGGGAAAGGAGAAATGGGAAATTACTAAAGAAATACTATAAGAAAATTTCCCAGAAGACTATAGTCTTTAAATTCAAAGGGTTCATCAGTTGTTCACTGTGAGGGAAAAATGGAATGAATAAATGGATGGAAGGAAGGAATAAAAAATCCACCATGGCACATCACTATGAAAAGGAAGCATCCTAGCTTAAGAAGATGACAAAAGATATCTGAGAGTTAAAACTGGACCCCTTCAAATAATCGGAAAAGAGAATGACATATTGTTGTCCATAGCAACACTGGAAGTTAGAAGATATTTGAACACAGTTCCAAAGTGTAACCTAGAGTTCTGTGCTCAGCTAAATTATCAATTAAGGGTAGAATAAAAACATTGTTAAGCATTCAAAATGTCCAGAAATTTAGTTTCCCTGCATTACTGCATACTAGAGGATGAATGACACCAAAACAAAATGTACATTAAGAAAAAAAGAAGGTTGGGGTTTAGGAAGCTTAGATTCCACCATGGAACTTCCAGAAAAATGACAAAAGCCATTTCTAGGAGAATTTTTCAGCAAGCATAGAAAGTTACTGGTCCACATTGGAGTAGAGGGCAGAGGACCCCAGGAGTGAGGGAAGGCAGAGTGAAAAAGGTTAAAAAAAAACAACAAAAACCAGATACATTACCTGCTATGTTGGAAGTATTGAGAGTACCTTTGTATTTCTTTCATAATTTGGTGGTGAATTGGTGGTAGGAATATAAAAGCAAAGCAAATGTAAAAACAAGGAGACCACCTCTGCTTCTAGCAGTGACACACTTGGTAATTTAGACCTCTTCTCCCACTGAGGATAACTATTAATAGAACAGCTGTATTAAAAATAAAACATACATACTTAAAGGCACCAAGAAGTTAACTAGGCAATGAGGAATAACTAGGACAGAATCATGGAGAACAGAAGAGACCCAGAGAGGATAGCCCATCACGTGACACTGGATAGTTAATTCTGGAGGGAGAAAAGTAGCACTTTTGATAGCCAGAATCCAGGGTGTTGATAGCCAGAATCCAGGGGTTGCCACAGTAAGGCAATTGCCCTGGTAAACTTTCTTCATTTTTGATTGGGACCCAAAAATGTTACACTTTGCAAGTATGGGTGGCCAGATATAAATTGGCCTGCTGAGGGACTTCACTTAGCAACAAAATATCTCATTTCCTGAGTTTGGAGTGGAGTGACTCTAGATTATTATTTCCCCCCAGTCTCTAGGCATAAGCAAACAAATTTTCCTTGGAGGAAAATGACATCATTTTAGGACTCAACTTTTTTCTACAATTTTCATATGCAATGTCTGGCATATGGTGAAAAATAACAAGTTAATAAAGAGATAAGATAATAACAAGAACAGGCCCACAGCAGGTCCATATATTAGAGCTATTTCATGGACATTAAAATAACTGTGCCGAGTATGTTCACAGAAATAAAAGGTACAATTTAGAATTTTGGCAGAGAATTGGGAAATAAAGAAAATATAAAAGTACATCCTAGAATGAAAGATTTAATTTCTGAAATGAATTCATTGGATGGACTCAGTAGCAAATTAGACACAACAGAAGAGAAAATTAGAGGCTTAGAACATAGGAAGGAAGAAAATATGCAGAATAATGCATGGAGATAACACACATGCACAAAAGATGAAAATTAAAAACGAGGGTTGGGAGCTAGGTGTGGTACTGCCTGTAATCCTAGCAACTTGGCTTATGCAGGAAGATCAAAATTTGAGACCAGCCTCAGCAATTTAGTGAGACCCTGTCCAAAAAAAAAAAAAGAAAGAAAGAAAGAAAAAGTGTTGGGGATGTGGTTCAGTGGTTAAATGCCCCTGGGTTCAATCTCTAATACCGAAAAAAGAAAAATAGAGGGTGTGTGTGTGTGTGTGTGTGTGTGTGTGTGTGTGTGTGTGTAGCTGAGAGGGCCTAGGAGTAGAGGCACAGTAGCAGTGAGCACACCTGGTACCTAGAGCTTGGTTTCTCAATACTGCACTCCATGGCTCCTGATTTCAGGACCAGGGTTGGGTCTGGGAAATGTAAGATAATCCTAAAGTATTATGTTGTGTCAGACAGGAAGTGCTCAAAGAATGATGGGGGAACATGTCAAGAGGACAGTCAGCCAACTCTAAGGGGCTTTGACTGTCCAAATCTGGGAAATTTGTTTTGTTTTGTTTTCTTTATCCTGGAGCTCAGACCCAGGGCAGTGTGCATGCTGGGCAAGTATTCTGCCACCAGCTACCTTCTCAGACTTGAGACATTTCTAAGTATCAAATTAGGTAATAGTAATGGATTCTAAAAATGAATCTGTAGACTCCTCCCACAAGTAGGAGTCTATAAGGCCAAACTGATGAATGAATGAATACACAAATAAGGGGGAAGGGAAAGCTTTTCATTATAGTGAAATGCCAAGTATGGAATGGAAAAGGAATGATAGGATTAAGAAATCATTGTTTGGAAACCCTATAGTACTTGATTTAGGCAAGTTTGATGAGAAAGGGGTATTATTTACATGATCTCAGCGTGCTTCCCAACAATACACTTTGTAAATATTAATTTACGGGGGGGGGGGGCAGTTTTACAGGGGAGAAACCAGGTGTTCAGAATCACCATTCATAGTAATGGGACCAGTAGATGCTGTGGAGTACTGAGGGGACACAGTCTCCCCCTGTGGCATCTGTTCCAGAAATGTATAGCCTGATGCTAATCATAAATAAACAGCAGACAAGCCTGTAAACATTCTTTAAAAACAGGCCTTTATTCCTTTAAAAATATGAAGAGACGGAGGAACTATTTCAGACTAAAGAGACTCGACAAGTAAATGCAGCCCCTGATCCTGGACCGAATGCTGGATTAGAAAACACTGAATAAAGGGCATTGTTTGGACATTTGGCAAATTTTGAATAAGGTCTGTAGGTAAGATTAGGTGATCGTTTTGTATGGATGTTAATTTTATGGATTCTGTCGCTGCACCGTGGTTGTCTAAAGAGCATGTCCTTGTCTCTAGGACACACTGAGTACTTCGGGGATATCAAGTCTTCAGTTTACCTTTTGAAACAGTTCAGAATAAAAAGGATGTGCAGAGGGAGGGGGGGCACAATTTGGAATCTCCTGCCCCCTCCCTATTAGAGAAGACACACAGCCTCTCTTCTATCAGGTGGTTAGTCCCAGGTGGATCTAAACTGGGTTGCACTAGTTATTTTCCAGTCACCTCTGGTTTCAGCCCTCTGGAGGTGGAGGTCCATTCTGTCATAGGCCTCTAGCACGACTTTGGGATCTGCACCCCATCATCTTAATATCTAGGAGAGAGATGCCTTTCATCTTGTTTTTCTTCTTCAAAACTACCTCTTAGCCTTTTGAATTTCTATTTAAATTTTAGAATTGACTTGTTAAGTTCCCCAGCTGAGCACCAGAATGGCTCCAGGTCTGGCTGTCCCTACCTTTAGCTCTGTTGTTTGTCTTCCAGCTTTTCAGAAGAGCTGGTAGATGAAGCTCTGGGGGCCGTGGCTGCAGAACTTGAGGATATGTGTGAAGACTATGCAGAGGCCGTGTTCACCTCGGAATTCTTAGAGGCTGCTCCATAAAGGTTCCCAAGGTGAGGTCCCCCTGTGCCACACTGGAGAAGAAAGGGCACCACGCTGTGTTTTAGGCTACAAGAAACCTTTATCCTCAGCTGTACATCCAGGCACAGATGGTGCTGCCCACCGCAGGGAAGGAGATGCCAGTGAGCTCAGCCTCACTTCACGTTCTCTCATTGTCATAGCAGTGGTTCTAGAAGTTTATGATGGAATGTGTTAAATTTATCAGTGCTCAGGAAACATGAATTATGACAATATAATATTTTCAGAATGTATAATTTTCCTGTGGAGGTATTATGTTCATTCGTCTGGCTCAGTTTGGTGATCACAATGTTTTGAAAGGTAATGGATAAATAAATATGATTCAGGCAGGGATTCAAGCTACTGTTGAACCCCCAGGTGGCATCAGCATTGAGGCCAAGTCCCAGCACCTGGCTCATGTTTTTCATTTTTGGCTGTGCCCTGACAGGACACCTGTCCTTCCTGGGTCACAGACTGATGTGGAGCACAGAGTTAGGTTATGCTGCCAAACCTCTGCGCTGGTGCAGCTAAAAATAGGAATCCGCCAGTGAATAGTGATAAATACACCTCTCTTTAAGGTTCAATCCCTAGGTAATTTTTTACATTTCCAGTTCCTCAAAGTCTTTTTATTGCTCTGTCTTGACACATTCTGGTATAAAAAGCTTTCTCTGAATTCAGAGGAAGTTTGAGGATATCAGGAAAGGACTGGGTCTTCTCCCGTGATTGGTAAAGGCGTGGAGCCCACTACCTCTGAGAAGGTCCGAACTCTCTCTGTGTCCACATTGCAGAGGAGCCCTGTGTGGGAGGAGGGGACAGAGCTGGACAGCGTGAAGACTCTGGGTCTCCCCAGAGGAAGGAAGACGTGTAAGAAACCTAACAGCTTGGTCCTCCAGTGTCTCAGGTCGTGGTACCAAGGGAAAAGCCTCTGTTATTTTAGAAACCGAGTTCAGAAAAAGGAAAGGAGGTGCATTAAAAATAAGGCCACTGCCTAGAAAAAGTTTCCCTCTATTATTTGCCTGAGGCTTGGTGAAAGAAATGTGAAGAACAAGTGGGGTGAGCCACACCCCAGGGAATAATGTGACTCTTGTTATCACACGCTCAGTGCTGTCATCCAGGACTGTTTCTGAAGTGCAAGTCTTTCAGGTGATGATTTAAGCTGCTCAATCACACTTATTTGTGCAAAATTGATTTTCATTTAATGTTAATATTTTCCTCAATTTTATGTAACTTCAGAATGTAAAGAGCTTCAAGGGAATTACAGGTCTGTAATCTGGAGAGTTAAATGTATGCACTTGAATGGATGGGAGGACCTGTTATTGGTACTACGAAGTAATTTGTGTGACAATTTTTACTGTGCTGATTTTTTAAAAAAATAAACTCAGTATTTTAAAGTATGTGCATGTTTATTTGAAATAATTTACATCTTCTTTTTTTCCCCCACAGGCAAAACATGATGTGATTTACAGAAACCATTGAGAATACTTTTGTGTCTGCTATGAGAATAGTGGACTATCTGCCGCCCCTTCCTCTCCCACAGAAAAAAATAAATTATAATAAACGCTAACCTTTGTTGAGCACATACTAGAACATCACTCTCAGTGCTTATTATTATTCCCATTTTACAGATGACTGCACTGAGGCACAGAAGGGGATACTTTGTTCAATCAAGCCTGTTTTCCATGCTAGGGTCATGGATTCATTTATTCCCATAAAGATAATTGTAGCAATTTGAAATGTTCACTTGAGTGCACGCTCCTGCTTGTCCTCCCCACTCAGCATGTCCTAGATACTGTCCTCTAGTTCCCTTTGCTGAACACTTCCTGCTTCAGCCTGTGTTCTGAAGGGTCTGGTCCCACCGACTTGCCTTGTTTGAGAGTCTCTCCTGTACCAGATAACCTCTGGCCTCTGCCTCATGTGTGGGGCTCTTACCTGCCTCTCCATCCAGGTGGCTACTCCCTCGCCCTGGCCCATGGTAAAACACTGCAGGCAAACCATTCACCAACACAGAACGAACTTCAAGAAGTGCAAAACCTTTATTTGAAAATGGAACTTGAATCTTTATAAATTTTTCTATTTACAGCCCTCTGGCTACCCCAGACCTCCAGCAATGTTTGCTTCATTCACAAGCATTGGGCATGTATAGGTCATTTTCTAATCTCCTTCAGTTTTCTCATGACCCGTTTATTTCCTATTTTCAGAAAGGGTCATACATGAATTTAGTACTTTAGAGTTGAACAGATTGTCCCCAGTTTATAGAGGTACTAAAATGTGTACATATCTTTCAGCACTGCTGCTTGGATCCCACTTGGTGGGAGAAGACCTGAGCAGTATCCCGGCCCTGGTCACATTGGGCTTTACTGATTTCCCTACTCGCCTCCAGAGTGTTTAGGTCCTTTAGGGCAGGGGGACTCTGCCTAGCATGTGGTTGGTGCTCAGCGGATTCTTTTTTTTTTTTAAAGAGAGAGAATTTTTTAATATTTATTTTTTAATTCTTGGTGGACACAACATCTTTGTATGTGGTGCTGAGGATCGAACCCGGGCCGCACGCATGCCAGGCGAGCGCGCTACCGCTTGAGCCACATCCCCAGCCCTCAGCGGATTCTTTTGAATTAATGAAAGAAGGGATCAAGATTGCACAGGGGCTCAGTATGGTCCACAGAAATTTGCTGACTTTGTGTGACCCTGACACAATGCTGTCTATGAGGATATGGGTCCCATTGCCAAGGTTCTGCTGCCTTTGTAATTCCAACTCCCTCCTCACTCCTCTCCCTCCCACACTCAGTCCCTGCCTCCCTGAGGTGGGTGGGTGGGCATGGGAAGTGGGTGAAGGAGGCTGAAAGGCGAGAGTAAGGGCCTGAGTCAAGCAAAGGAAGGTTTCCTGTGTCTTCTGGGCCGCAGCCTCAGTGTCTTAGCAGCTTGGCTGATGACAGTTCCCTGCCATACCTGCCCAATAGGGTGTTGGCCTCACCTTGGGCTCCTGATCATCACAGAAGTGCCCTTTGGAAGGGCCCCTTTCTGAGCCAGCTCCTGGTTCTTTGGTCTCAGAGCAGAAAGGTAGTGGCTTGCTATATGTCCTCCTCCATATTGGCCGCCCCCCATTCAGCTCTGTTGGTCAAGAGCTGGGTGCTCTGAACTGTTTCCCTACTGGCTGAATCCAATAGCCAGAGCCTGGATTGGAAGAGCTGCCAGATATCCTGTGTACTTTCTCAGGCCTCAATGAGGGTCCCAGGAGAGCCAGAATGGGACTTAAGTGAACTCCATGAATAAGCCATCAATATCAGCAACCCCTGCCTGGAGCTTATGGCCCGGAGAGGCCGACTGCAGTCTGGCTTCTGTGAGCAGCCCCTTCCCTCCCCGCTACGTCAGCTCTGGAACCTGGATCCCTGCCCCAGCCACACCAGGCCCTGCTCTGTTCTTGCCACTCTACCCGCGGTCTCAACTGTGGCTCCAGCCTGAGTAGAGCCTCAGCCAGGTCTCCCCAGGCCTGCACCCACCCTCTTGGATACCCCCTTTCTCTGCTGCCCTTCCTGGAATCCCAGTAGCCATCCTTGGTCTCCATGTGCCTGGTCACCCTCATAGACTTTTCTTGAACCAAACCCACTGCCTTTTGCTTTTTCTCTAGTTGACTCTGTCCATCCTGTGGCCTGCCCCTGGGTCCCCCCCCTGAGCCTGCCTCACCCAGCACCCCAGCAGGTGTGTCCAGATGGGCATCACCACGTCCTGAAACCCTTCACCAAGAGACCTCCACCTCCTACCTTTCCTCTTGGCTCTCATGGGCTCTGCCATGAGGCTGCTCCCTGCCCTCTCTTCTCCCAGGGCCCTGGGTAAGGTTTTAGTATCTCTTTGCTTCACTTGTCCCTTCTTGACCCCTCCTGCAGCTTCATCACAGGGGACTGCACCTCTTGCTCTGCCACCTGTCCTCCTTCCTCCTGGTGGCATCCTTCCCTTCCCATGACCTCCCGGGTCTTAAGTTGGGACCCCTCCCTTCCAAGATCTTACAACCCTTTATGAGAAACCTTGGAAAGTCTTTCCCAGTGATTTCTGGAGCATTTTCACACCTTCTCCAACCCAACTAGGGGGCCCCCTCTGGGAGTGGGGCATGGCTAAGACCCTGCCCACCTCCCACAGAGCAGTCTCTCCTCTGTCACAGCCTTAGCTCCAGGCACTTGGCCCTTTGCTCTCTGCATCCCTCACCCACCTGCCCCCTGTTGGGCCTTCCCCTGTGCACGCCCCTCCTCCCCCCTCCACTCCCACGCTAGTCCTGCATTTCCCTCCTGCTCCAATCAGCTTCTGAGGACCCCCACCCCCACCCTGGCACAGCTGCCGCTCTCATCTGCCATTACTGTCCAGCGAGGTCAGCTTAGGTTGGGCTGTAGGTCCCCAGGCCTGTACTGAGAAGCCCACTGTACATTCCTGCCACCTGCTGGAGTGGGGACTTCAGTCCCCCAAATCTATCTCTATCCATGCCTGGCAGCTCATGGGGTCATGGGAGGATTCCAGGGAGCCTCTGGCTCTGCAATGCTCTTGTCAAGAGCAGGGGTCTTCAGAGCCTTGGTCACATGAGCTCTGCCATCTCCCCTGCCCACTGAGCTCCATTAGCCTGAGCTGTGTTTGACTCAGGAAGGTCTCAGCAGAGAACACATGGGAGGGAACACATGCAGCCGCTGTCCCTCAGGGCCCTAGAGGCCTTCTGGGAGCCATGGCCAGCTCAGTGAGAGGTGGTACTCTCTAACCAAGATGGTATCACATGCCACCTTTGGAGAGGTACTAGAGGCTGAGAGAAGTTATGTGAGTACTTTAAATGTAATACCACCTCACCTTTATCCAGCATCTGACAATTTACAAATGCCTTTAAATACACACTCCTCTGTAGGTCACCATAGCCACCCCTGTGGTATGTACCAGCAGTAATTCAACTAGTTAAGATTTTGAGGCACAAAGTAAGATGCTGTGTGACCTCTGTGCCTCAGTTTCCTCATCTGTGAAGTAGGTATAAAAATAGTACCTGCCCATAGTTAATGTGAAGATTAAAGGGTGTGGCCATGAAAACACTTACCCTGGCAGAGGATAATTGCTCAATAAATGTCAACTATTAGGTTTCCCACAGAGGATCTTGTAAAAGGGAAACTAGCCTAAGGAGTATAGCTCTGAAGTGCTTTCCTTATCTCTTGCTCCCATTGATTGTGTTCTTTCCTGCTCAAGATCCCAAGTCTCTCCATTCCTTGCCCTTCAAACTGGACACTTGGCAGCACTTTTCCTGGTCTTGCCTTTGGCTGCTCCAAGCATCTCATCTGGATCAGTCCAGCAGGTCTGCTTGGGCTGCCTCAGATCCACATCCTGCTCCAGGGCTTCTAGTGCCAACAGAACTTTCTAAACTGGGTCAGGTTCTTATGGGGTAGATGTAGTACTGACCCCATTTTACAGATGAAGAAATTGAAGCTTATGGAAATTTAGGGACTTGCTTGGGGCCATACAAACACAATGACATAGCCACAACTCAATCTGCATCGTTCAACTTCAAGTCTAGTGTCCTTTTGTTCTGTCACAGTCGTGTCTTTCTCTGAAGCAGATGATCCTGAGTGGCCTAGAAAATTTTAGCAGCTGTCAAATATAAGTGCTATTTTTTTTTAAATTGAGGATTTAACCCACGGGCGCTCGACCATTGAGTCACATCCCCAGTCCTTTTTATTTTTTATTTTGAAACAGGATCTTGCTAAGTTGCTGAGGCTGGTCTGGAACTTGCAATCCTTCTGCTTCAGCCTCCTGAGTTGCTGGGGGATTATAGGCGTGTGTCACCACACCTGGCTGCCATCTCCATTTTTAAAGTCAGCAAATACATGGTCCTGCTCTATGCCAGGCCCCGTGTTTATTTCTGGGTATGAGAAGATGCCTAAGATGTGCTCCCTTCCTGACAGCCCAGTACAGTGATCAGGTTAGAGCTGAGCTACCGACTCATTTTCCATCCACTCCATCCTAACCCCACATTCCCTTGTCCCCTACACTCTTGCTAGGGCTGGGCCCTGTTCACAGAGTAACGATAATCACTCTACTACCTGGGTGCTAGGTGCTTTATTTACATTATTCCATTTGGTTCTTATACTAACACTAAAAATAGAGATTATTAAACCATTTTACAGATGGGTGAAGCCAAGTGAGGTGGACATTTTCCAACTAGAAAGTGGTTGTCATGGAGTTTGACTGCAAATATTGTGTAGTGGTCCTTTCTGGGTTCCTGGTTGTTGGCCAGCCCCCACCCCTTCAGTCTCCTGCTGGGTGCTGGGCTCTGCCCTGAAGGTGTAAGTTGGCTGCAGCCACCTCTGCCCTGTGGTCTTACCCTGACCTTGGCCTGCTGTGCCAGGCAAGGTATGCTGAACTGGAAGCAGCAGTGTCTGCCTGACCCGGGCTGTACCCGGGCTTGCTGCACCTGTTGAGTACTATTCTGTAGATGGACTTCTGCTCCTGCCCAGGCTACCTCAGTGGCAAGGCCAGTGTCCCCAGCTCACCACTTTAGTTGCTTCTGTCTCCCAAACGCCTCATTCTCAGGCATCCTTCCCCTCATGGTGACAGAGTGGACACCAGCAGCCCAAGCCTGACAGTTTTCCCGTTTAGCAACCATAGCACAAAGACACCCTCTTTCCCAAGAGCGCCAGCCAATGCCCTTGGGTTGCCGCTCATTCCTTGGCTCTGATTGGCTCAGCTTGGGTAACAAGCCTGCCTCCCATCTAATCCCTTTACTCTGATATGTCAGATTAGAATCACATGCCCACCATTGGGATGATGGTTCAGCATCTTTGCAAGGGCGTGCACTGCACACGGTCCAGCATCCCTCCACAGAAACACCGAGGCCAGTTACCTACAGCCAAATGGCAGGCGGAAATGCCAAAGCACATACAAAAGGTAGCACATCCTCAGACTAGCTACTAGGAGAAATTTGCATTAACATTCACTCAAGGGGCTGGGGTTGTGGCTCAGTGGTAGAGCGCTCTCCTGGCACGGGTGAGGCACTGGGTTCGATCCTTAACACCACATAAAAATAAATAAAATAAAGATATTGTGTCCAGCTACAACTAAAAAAAAAATTTTTTTAAACCATTCACTCAAGGTGCACACATACTGCTGAAGCCGAGGGAAAATAACATGCTGTGGTTGCACATGGAAAGGAAGGACTCTTTCTACTGACTGGAGGCGGCTGGCTGTTTGGAGGGTCTTCATGGAGGAGCTGCTATTTGAACTAGGCCTTGAAAGATAGTTGAGACTCTAGTCATTCAAGAAAGGAAGGACGGGCTCTCCGGGCAGTGGGAACAGCACAGACAAGTCCTGAAATCTTGAAAGGGCTGGGGGCACAGATGTGATGATGATAGAGCCATCAAACAGTAAAGGTGCTGGAGGGGTTTAGCCAGAGCTGAGACTTCACACCATCTCACACCT
Organism: Spermophilus citellus; assembly: GCF_964194105.1. Classification (NCBI taxonomy): domain Eukaryota; kingdom Metazoa; phylum Chordata; class Mammalia; order Rodentia; family Sciuridae; genus Spermophilus; species Spermophilus citellus. The sequence goes on along the minus strand of NC_138199.1, from coordinate 24,810,887 downwards.
GCTGCAGGAGAAGAGGAGAGCATCATGGAGCAGAGGTGGCTGAGCCAGGCGGTGGGGAGCAGCTTCTGTAGTTGGAGTTGTTGTTCCTCCTGCCAAGGAATTTTGTCCAGGTTCAAGATTTCTTTGAACTGGAGGAAATAAGCAACAGCCCCCACCCCATAGTCCCTCCCTTCCCTTGAAAGCATGATTTGCCCCAGATTGCCCTGTTCAAGCTTTCTAATCTTTATTCTGTTTCTAAATGGGGGAGTCTACTGGGAGCCCCAGGCCCTTGCCAAGAGCTCCATCTGTATTTAATCAATCCCTCCTCTGAAATCCAATCCGTCATAAATTCCAGGCTCACAATAAACTTGTGGAGAGGTCTGCAGGCACCGGCTTGTACAGTGAATGAGAAACAGAATCCCTGCCCAAACTATTGAATTGAGAACAATGGGAATCTGGGGGAGGCGCCTGCCAAAGGGGCAAATATTGAAGGCTGAGCTGGTGACGTGGACACAGCAGAGCCCTGATGCACTGGGCCTGAATGCAAGCCCTCCCACCAGGCCACCTCTGGCCTTGGCTGGCCTTCATTAGCTCTTCCAGATGGATTGCATATCAGCTCAGTGTGAAGGAGGAGTCTTGGCGATCCATAAAGACCTGCAGAATCTGTTCCCAACCCTCCAATAAGAAGCTGCCAGTCCTGATAACCACCGCAGGTGACTCTCTGGCCAACATTTACTTTAGCATCAAAAACAAGGCCCAGGCATGTTTGCTGCAGATGTGGGACTGACTGGGCTGTCTGGGAAGGGCCTTTTTCAATCAGGGTTGGTCCCTTCCTGCCCCATTCCATGTTGGAACTTGACACAGGCAGGGAGGAAACTGCTGTGAGCCTCTGACCTGAGATATGTGTAACAGAAGCCACCTGCACCCCAGGGGCTGGGATGCTGGCTTCCCTCAACAAAGCTTTTCATTAACTCAGATAATCATTCACAGCTTTAGATAAGTACAAGCCCCAGACTCCCCACACTGACTCAGGGGGCCAGTTTCTCATCTGAGCGAAGCATCAACTGAAACAGGAGTTCTTGCTGATGTGAGGGGTCGCCATCCCTTTACAAACCTGGCCAAAGCTATGGATAATTTCCTCAGAAAACACACACAGATACACATACGCACACATATGCAAACATGCACACCTATGCACATGCATGCAACATGTACACACACGCACACATTCTGTACATTCATTTGCACACACAATTTCACGTCCCAGTTTCAGGGGACTCAATCCCTGGACCCAGACAAGCCTGATCCGAGTGATTCTGATTCCTGGCCCCTCCCCGTTAATACTCTCTGAGGTTGTTTATCTACACAGCAGTGTCCCTGCCACCAAGCATTTTCCAGTCCCCTCCTCTGAGATAGACAGAAGAGGATTTATTACCCCCTTTTCTGCAGATGAGAACAAAAGCCCGGAGTGGGGTGAGGTCTCACAGGAAATCAGTAGCAAAGCTGGGACTAACTAGGTCTTAGATCTAATTCTCAGCCTGGTGATCATTCTACTCCAGATAGTTTCTTCTACTGTTTTCCTAGCCCTTGCTCCTTTTCAATCCATAAAACAAAAACACCCCACTCCCCTCACCCCAGGAATTTCTAATAACTTTCACTAAGGGGAGAGGAGCAAAAATCTACTTCCCTAAATTGAGGTTCATTGGATGTTGGGCTAAGAAGCCTTATTAAGTTTTACTTTCGAAAGCTTGAAAGAGAATTTGAACCCTGAAAACCTTTCTTGTTCTTATTTCTCCAGATGAAATGCTGCAATATTGAGACACTGCAAACCACAGAGCTGTGGCAGCACCAACACAAAAACAGGGGCAGCCTCTTCCTTCCCCTTCTTTCCAGGTGGGTGTGGTTGATCTGGACACCCCCAGCCTCTTCACTGCAGTCCTGCAGAGGATGCCCCAGATACCTCTCAGGGATGAGTGCCTGGCTCGGCTCGTGTACCCCTACACGGTAGGCAGCTGTGCTCTTCTGACAGTTTTCCAGAACCTCAACTTTAGCAGGGCTTTAGGAGTGAGCTTCAGGAAGTCATTGGATCCATGCAATGACAGTCCCCAGTGTCTTAGTTTGGAATTCACAATGTGACCTCTTACGAAAATTGTCCAGCACCCACAATGGTGGTGTGCATGCAGGACCTACCTCCCCTTTGAAGTTCCCAGATCTCCCTCCTGCACCTGAAAGCTGGGACACACCCACATATCACACCCAGGGATTTTAAATCCTCTGAAACTGGATGTGAAACTGTGTGTGCAAATGAATGTACAGAAGCATGTGTGTACATGTACATGCACGTATATGAACACGTATATGATTGATGCCAACAGACCTTTCTTTCTAACCCCTTAATTGGTTCGGTGCTTATGGTGGAGAGAGCAGTCCTAGGGTCAAGGTCTTTCTGTGCAAAGACTGCTGCTTTATGGCTCTTGGCTCTCTCTGGCTGCCTCAGTCAGTTCCTGTCTGCTTTCCAAGTCAGTCCTTGCAGCCTCCTTTGAGCCTGTGAGACCCTGATAGACGGCCAGTAAATTCCCTTTTGGCCTGAATCTATGTCTGTTACTTGAAGCAATGGGAGGCAAGCGGGGTGCACGCGTGTCATCCTGACTTCTTATGGCTGCTGCCAGCAAATGCAGGCTGCACACCAGCAACACATGACCGCTTCTCCAGGCAGCAAGAGGTGGAAGGGAGATTCTCATGGGGACATAGAGAAGAGTAGAAGAGACCCCATCCCCACCCTCTTAGGATTCACTCCCCAGGTGCTCTGAACCTGTCCAAGTCCTCCAACTCTAAACACACCTCACTTTCCTTCTCTCTCTCTCTCTCTCTCTCTCTCTCTCTCCCCTCTCTCTCTCGTAAATTCCTTGACTGGAAGTCAAAGCTTCCCTGAACATATTGCTTTCAGTCTTTGCCTGCCTGCCTTTAGACACGGATTTACATAAAATAACCAGAGGGGATTTCTAGAACGGCTTCTTCCTTCACCATCAGCCCTCCTGGGCCCAGATGCTTCCTGGATGGACCACCACTATCCTCCAGCCAGTAATTTAATTAGCACCTGCTTGGCAAAACGTCTCCCACCGAGTGACTGCATGTTTCTGTCTGTCTTGTGAAAAGCCCCGAGATGCCTGGAGTCCCTGGTGTGTCCTTTGGCTCAGCATGTAATCTAGTATATCTTTAATAAGTGGAGTCAATTCACTTTCAAAACCCTTGTAAAATTCAGCCTTTTAGTCATTTTGACCAGAAGCATTCAAATTGCAATGTGAATAGATAGCCCCAGCAGCAACCCGGGAGATCTGCCCCGACATTGGGTTGGCAGCCAGATGAGGAAGCATGGGTGGCCCCAGGAGGTCTCTGCTCAGACAAAAGCAGCTGCATCTGTGTCCTGGAGAACCCTGCTGACACAGTTCCTTCCCTGCCTTCCCCTACCTGCAACCGTGTCTCCCATGGGGATGGAGAAAACCACAGGATCACAGCTGAGTTGAAAGGTTCTGGGAAAGCAGGCAAGTGCCCAGATAAGGCAGGCTGGCACACAGGCTGAGTCTGCACCTGGAGCAGAGCCTTAGCCTCTTGGTTCCCTATGTCTTGTTTATTTTCTCTTCTTCCTTCCAGTGGTCAAGGCTGGAGCATGAACATTGGAACACTCAGGGTGGAATACTTTGGTTCCACCACTTATCCCTTATGAACTATGGGATCTCAAGAAAAATATGTATGCTCCCTGCCTCAATTTTCTCATCTGTAAAATGGGCATGGTTGTAAAAATGTCCCTCTTATTGTGTTGCTTTGAGGATTAAGAAACATTGGGCACAGTGGGGGTGGGGTGGGGGCATGAGCCTGTAATCCCATCAACCCAGGAGGCTGAGGCAGGAAGATCACAAGTTCAAGGCCAGCCTCAGTAATTTAGCAAGGCCTTAAGCAACTTAGTGAAACCCTGTCAAAAAAAAAAAAAAAAAGAAGAAGAAGGAGGAGGAGGAGGAGGAGGAGGAGAAGAAGAAGAAGAAGAAGAAGAAGAAGAAGAAGAAGAAGAAGAAGAAGAAGGAGGGTTGGGGAAGTGGCTCAGAAGTGAAGCACGTCCGGGTTCAACTCCTAGTACCAAAAGAAGAAAAAAGAGAAGAAATGCATGGAAAGTACTTTAACACTTTCAAGTATATAGTAGTCACTCTGCAAATATCCATTACTGTTATATCTGTTATATTCGCCATTATTTTCATTCAATAAAAAAATGTGTTGTTACTAGAGAGAAATAGAGCAAAGATGTAGAAGAGCATTAGGGAACTTGGATGGCCTCTAATATAAGCCAAGGGATTTCTTCCCTTCAAGCTTCGAATCCAGCACAGGTCTAAAGCTCTCCTTAAACCACTTCTTAGCTGCTCCCTCCCCTAATGACTGCATCCTAGCATTTATTCCGAAGCTGCCTGAGTGCCTAGCCCTGTGGGTTCCTCTCTGGGGTTTCAAGACCAGCACATTTTGCCATCCACAAACAGCACAGATCTCAGCTCTTCCAAGTGGACCTGCAGCCGGAGTGTTTCTTACATGCCCACTTGTTCAAACTGCCAAAGCTGTTTTTTTGTTTTGTTTTGTTTTTGTAGGCTTGGGTTACAAACTCGTGGCTTCTTGGGCTGGCTTTGGCTCAGAAGGCTCTACTCTTCTCCCCTGCCTCCTGTGGAAGGTTTGTGGTGGATAGCACTGTGCTCCACATGGAGAAGAAAGGAGGGATTCTATCCAGGGCTTGGCGAGGCTGCAGTCTTTCTGCAGTGTCTGTGGGAGACTCCAGGAAGAGGCAGCGGAGCCCTGGGCTACACGTCACATTTGGGTCCTAAAAACTAGGCCAAGTCATCGGGCCTTGGTCTTACCATCCGTCAAAAGCAGACACTGGTAGAACGACCTCTCCAGAGAGCTATTTGGTGATGAGTTATTTAAGGAAACAGAATGTGCATGCTCCTTTGGCTCAACAATTCCAATGCTGTCTGAGCCTCAGAAAATCTCTCCGCACAGGAACAGAAGAGCAGGGGTGTGTTTATGGTAGCATCCTTTATAACAGGGAGGCCATACCTAGCTTCTCTGAGCCTCGGTTGCTTTATCTGTAAAATGGGAGTGGTCTCAAGAATGTCTCCCTCCTTGTGTTTCGATTGTGAAACTTCAATTGTTGGTTAGGATTAGAAAAATAAAATGATGCCAGGCATAATGGCACATGCTTGTAATCCCAGCTGCTTGGGAGGCTGAGGCAGGAGGATCACAAGTTGGAGTCCAGCTGGAGAACTTGTGTCCAATAAAAATTTCCTGAAAAGGGCTGGGAATGTAACTCAGTGATGAACCCTTTGCCTGGCATGTGCCAGCCCTTGAGTTCAATCCCAGAACTGTAAATAAATAAATAAATAAATAAGGTGTATTATGCAAAGGGGAAAAAAGATGCAGAAATCAAAAGTAATAAGGCAAATTTATAAATATCAATGTGGTCAGGTCATAAAAGCAATATTAAAAATAAGATAAGACAGAAAAAGACAAGTAGTGCATGATCTTACTTATTTGGAATCTAGGAATGTTGACTTCATCGAGGTGGAGAGTGGAGTGGGGTTCCCGGAGGCTGGGAGGGGTGGAAAGGGGACTGGTTAAGGTTGGTCCACGAGTACAAACGTATCTCCAGGAGGAAAGAGCTCCGGGTTGTACTGCATGGCACAATGAGCAGAGTTAGCAATAATGTATTGCATGTTTTAAAATCTCTAGAAGAGAAGACTTTGAACGGCTTCACAAGAAGAGATGGTACATGTTTGAGGTGATGGTCATGGTAATTACCCTGATTGGATACATGTACCCATGTCCAAAACAACCATAAATGTGGACCATTATCGTGTGTCCATTAAAAATAAAATGAAAATAAATCTTGACTGGGGGTGGAGGTGCACATGTCTGTGTCCCAACAACTTGAGAGGTTGAGGCTGGAGGATCACGAATTCAAGGCCAGCCTCAGGAATTTAGTGAGAACCTGTCTGAGAATTAAAAATGAAAAAATAAAATAGGCTGAGGACGTAGCTCAGTGGTAAAATCACATGTGGATTCAATGCCCAGTACAAACAAACAAAAAAACAAAATTTAAAAATATAATATTAAGGGGCAAAGTGAGACATAGACATCTGTCTACCACAGTCCCACCAAAAGCGCACACATGAGTAGGTATTGTTCATGTACACACATAACACAGGAAAAAGCTTTAGAAAGCTGGAAAACGTGCAAATTTCAGAGGGGATCCCTGGAGGAAAAGAATGGAGTGGGGTTTGGGGACAAATTAAGAATTATGCCCAGACTGGCAGAAGTAGCCATGAACTGAGAAAAAAAAAAAAAAAAGCACAGCAACACCAAATCCACTGTACTGTTAGGTGCATCTTAGGTTAAAACAAAAAAACTAAAGGTGATCCCTCGGGATCTTCCAACAATGCCATTCGGTGTTTCCCTGGTACCTGACCAGTATAGCCAGAGCCAGAACCAGCGATAGATTGCAGAAGATCAGGCAGAGTAGTGTAGTCCAAGAGGCAAGCTGTACCTGTGGCTAGATCACAAGTGCCAGAATAGCTCAAGATAGTGGAATCCATGCTGATAAAGCCCCATCTGTTACATAATCTATTTACATAATCTGATTATGATTTCCTGCCCTTGTCTGATACTGTTGCATTAGTAACCAGGCAATCCCTTACACCCATTTATCTGTTTGCTTCTTCTTTAGTGCCTTATCATCCACAACTCTGCTTGATTTTCTGAGTTCTGGAATCCAGGGGATGGGTCTCTGGGGAGGGACCTGGCTGAGGTCAGAGGATCAATATCTGGATATGCTGTTTCTGGGTACTGGATCCTGATGTTTGCAGGAATGCAGATGGGAACAGCCAATAGTTTTAGATTTTATCCAGGTCTAATTTTTATTTGGTCTAAGTGTAACTTGAAAACAATTGGGTTTGCTTGGGGCCAATCTCAGCAATCTTGACACCACACAAGTGCAAAGCACAGATTGAACTGCAAAATCATGGGCCAGGTAAACTTGCTCACATTTCTGTGGGTGGGGAGGAGGGGTCCCACTATCTGTTAGACAATCACCTACTGTTAAGTTTGATGAAGCTCTTTCTCTATTATTTCTAGGAGAATTATTCTTTTCTCTATTATTCTGTCTGTCTCTGTATCCACCCCAACACCCCTTTCCTTGAAAAATCTGTCCCTTAGCCTCTCTCCAAAATCCCATCTAGCAACAAACCCCACTCAGTAAGACAAAAGCAGACTAAACAGCAATAGATCAAACAGAATCCAGACTTGAGCCTCTATTCATCTCAACATCTCAAATCAAAATTGGATGAGGTCCAAGTGGGTACAGTGGCGCATACCTGTAATCCCAGTGACTTGGAAGCCTGAGGCAAGAGGATCAGGAGTTCAAATCCAGCCTCGGCAATTTAGCAGGGCCCTAAGCAACTCAGTGAGGCCCTGTCTCAAAATAAAAAATAAAAAGGGCTGGGGATGTGGCTCAGTGGTTAAGTGTTCCTGGGTTCAATCTGGTACAGAAAAAAAGAAAAAAAAAACCAGGATGAGGTCTAATTCAGGATGTCCCCAAATGTCCTTCTGAAAATGCTGAAGATACATGTGCATGTCTGCGGTCTAGTTTTGCAGCCCACCTGTATCAGTACAGAGCAGGAAATACACTGGAATATAAAAGTAAAGCATTCAGCTTGGTCTCCTGGGTGGGGGTCTGTCTTGGCTGGGGGGGGGGGTTCCCCAACAGGTCATTGGTTGATCTCAAGGGAATTTTCCTGCCTTTGCCGAAAACCACAAATGAGACTCTTGGTAATATGGTGGTGTCTGCCCTGAGGCTGAGGCCATGTTTTTCCTCCTAACTGCAGAGAATGGGCCCTCGAATGGAGGAGGCAGGGTCCTACCCCTTTCCTGTGGGTGAGGCAGAAGTACACACTAGATGTGCCCCAGGTATCAGTAGGAAAAGGAAGAATAAGTGGCCCTGGATCAAAGGGCACATTTCACCCAGGGTCCTGTGCTGCGTAGAATTGGTGGCAGCCCAGGCAAGGAGAGGATGAGAACAAATCAGTTACTCTCAGAGCTATTGTGGAGCATCCAAAGAAGAGCAACTGGGTTAGGAGCTGTTTTTGTGATTGTAGGTAGTCCCCATGGCTGGGGACAATAACCAAGAGATTTTTTTTTTTTTTTTTTTTTTGTATTTGGTTTTATTTTTGTGGTATGGGCACTGGACCCAGGAGGGCTCTACCACTGAGCAACATCCCCAGCCCTTTTTTCCTTTTGAGACTGAGTTGCCTAGGCTGGCCTTAAACTTGTGATCCTCCTGCCTCACACCTCCTGAGTAGCTGGGATTACAGACGTGCACCACCACACCTGGCTAACCAAAGGATTTTAAAATACGTGACCCAGTGAGGAGGGGACCCCAGGCTGGAAGACACCTCAGGAAGTGAAGGAGCTGTCAGTGGTCCAGGTGAGAGATAGGTAGGTGTTAGGGCGAGGGGGCAGGACTAGAGGAGAAAAAGGACAGTGCAAATCTGGATGCGGGAATGAACACAAGCTGGGAGCTTAAGAGAGACTTCAGGAGAAAGGATGCTTGTGTCGGGCCTTAGATCCACTTGTTTCTCCATGTTCATCTCATCCTCTTGGCTTCAGTCCATGGTCCCAGCTTGTCAAGGCCACTGTGAATGGCCATGCATCCGCCAGATGGCTCCCCCTCCAGTCTGCATAAACTGCATCCTTCTTATGCAGCTGCTTCTCTGTGGTGAGCACCTTTGCTGACAGTGTGATGTGGTCCAATTCCCGCCAGAGGCCTCCTTCCACTGGAGTCCATTCAGGAGTGGACAGGGACGTGCGCTTGGGCGGGCCATCATCTTGCCCCTAACTGTTCACAAAGTCACCATCAGAGGGTAGAGCAGCAGCTGTGCCCAAGCACAGGTCCAGCAGGCATGGCAATGCCCAACTCCACCAGTTGCCATAACTGTGTCCAAAAAGGAAATGAACTTGGCCTGGCACTGCTGGCTTTCCACAGGGTCATACTGGCTCCCAGAGACCATCACTAACCTTTCCAAGAGTTTGGACACCATCTGTCCAGGACTGATAAAAAGGCCTGGGTATGTCATGTTGAGTAGTTATCCTGCCACCAGCTCCCACTCCCTTCCTGCCCAGGGCATCCCCCGTCTGTCCACATCTGTGCCTGTGTTCTCCCTGGGAACTGGCAGGATTGCGCCCTGTTTTCCCCAGTTTTTTTTTTTTTTTGGATTTAAGTTTTTCATTGGGCCTAGGAGCCGCAGGCCACTGTGGAGGCAGAAGCAGAAAAAACAGTAGTCCGAGAAAAGGGTCTGGGCACCAGGTCTGTGAGAAAGGATTGGGTCTGAAACCCAGACACAGTCACTCTGGTCACGGAGAGCTGGGAGGCCCAGGAGGCCCTGATTGGCTTCTGCTCTTCCTTCCTCCAGGCAGCTGAGGTCAGTGACTCTAAATTGCTAGTTATTCCTTTCTTCAATTAAGGACGATCCTTGTGACGCAGGAAGTTAACTCCCACCAGTTAATCTAATGGCCTTGAGTCCTGATGTGTTTTGCTCTGTCTAAAGGGAAGGCCGGAACTGCCTTGGCAGCTGGTAACACCCAGTGCGGTCAGGAGCTGCCCTGCGGGCTAGGCCCACACTCCCTGTTGGACTCCACATCACCTCTCAGTGAGGGCTTCACTCAGGGCTGAAACTGCATGGAAGGTTTCAAGGGTCCTGGGGGAGTCTGGGTTCTCATCCCTCCAGTCTGGTCCATTGTCTTCCCCTCTGAGAAATGGGATGGAAACGGTGGACTAAGGAGATGCTTTTTGAAATTCAACTTGGCATCTCCCCTTCAATGCTCCACCTACCCCTTCCCCACTAGTTTAGGGTTTGTGGTGACTAGATTGAGTGTTGGGAGAAGGGGTCTCAGTGTCCACCAATGGAACATTATCTGTAAACAGGTCTGTATGTGTGAAGTGCACTCCTGCAGATGCATGGGTGTGCACACACACACAGGGCTGTGCCAGGAAACTGGGCTGCCAACAGCCTGCAGTCCATATTGGCTGCTGTGAGACAAGGGCTAGGGAGGTGCTCAGGCCCAGATATGTTCCCTCTGTGACTGATTTATTGCTTTTCCTGTGGTCAGTGGTCTACACTGTACCCACTCCTGCACCCACAGAACAGGTGGCCAAGCCTGAACATGAACAGGTTTTCCGGCATCTGAAACTCCCTCTGTGGCGGGGAAGGGTGGGGGAAGGAGAGGTACAGTAGAGAGAACAGGCCTGAAATCTAAGCCTGAACTTTCATAGCCTCTGTTTCCCTCTGTGGAAACTGGGAATAATGCAATGTGTTTCAGAGAGTACTCGAGAGTTAAATAACAGGATATATTCAAAGCCATGAACATACTACCTGTCCAATAAATATTCATTGCTGCTCCCATCCTGACCCTCACCCCAGTGCTGAGGAAGGGCTGCAGGGTCCCAGTCACACTCACTCTGCTGATGATCAATGGCCTGTGCTGGGGAATAGCTCTGGATTTGTGATTTCAGAGCTTATGAAATTCTATACCTACTGGAGTCTGTGTTGTTGCCTGGCTTGGGATCCTGAGTTCTTGGGATGGAAGGGTGACCTGGGAGTCAAGACTTTCAGAGCTAAATTAGGACAATCCTTCTCAAACCAGGATGGTTGGTAATCCTAAGTGAAGCCACATGAGGCACTTTGGACAGAGGACCCTAGAAAGCCTTAGTTCTTAAATATTTTTTTTGTAAGGTGTCAGAAGGCAGAGTTGAACTCATGAGTGGGTCATACAGGATGTAGATTTCAGCTCAAGGGAGGAAGAACATTCTCATGGAAAGCTCTGTCCAAAGATCAAAGAGCTCAGCAAGACTGAGCTCTCAGTCTTTGGATAGATTCAACCAGCAGTTAAAGGATTGCTTTACTGGTATCCTGTAGATGGAGTCAAAGCCACAGAGGGAGTGCTAGACTAAATGTCCATCCAGGCCCCTTGGCGCCCTGTATCCAATTTCCACGGAGGAGCTAAGGGGAATCTGGAATAAGGATCATGGCTAGTCCAGGGGTGGAATTATCTCATGTACCAGGTGGAGTGGGGCAGGGTGGGTGTGATGCCTGGCTGCAGATTATACCCGGGTTTTAGCCCAAATCAATTGCTGGGAAGAAAGCAGGGTTTCTGGTAAGGTTGCTCTGAGGAGCAGCCAGGAATCAGGCAGCTGGTTTGGGGGGATCTTGTGAGCTGCCAAAGGCGGGTCAGATGGGTCTGTGGACCTACAGACCTGGTTCAGTCCTCAGCTAGGGAAAGGCCTGCTCTCCCCTGGGGCATCCCTCCTTTGGGGCCTCCCTTCTCTGGGGCATTACCCAAAATGATTAGCCATCTCCTGGTTCTCTGTTGGGGCTGGACTGTGGATCCCCTGCTGCTGTTAGACGCAACCCATTCTCCCCAGCCCCCAGGAGGCCTGTTTGCTAGAATGCCTGCATCCCAGATGTGGGAAGTGGAAGGGGGTTACAGCTCACTGCCAGGCCCCTAGGGCCCATTAAATCCAGCTCAGCCTGGAATCCCAGGTGGGATATGCATGTGTTTTACATGTTTCCTTAGAGTTAAAGGCACAGAATCTCCTCTCTCTCTCTCTCTAATTTATTCCTTCTCTTGAGGCTAAGCTGAACCCTGAAAAGGACCTAGAATTCCTGGAGTGGGGGAAGGGGCTGATGCAGGGGTCCCTTTCTGACTCTGTCGCCTAGATGAGAGCCACTTGCGTCCCAGTGCTCCTCTCACTCTGTCACTATTTCCTGCTACCAGGCTCCGGGTCTCTAGTCAGCTTTGAATTTTTCTCTTTTTCTCTCCCCCATGGGTATTTCTGACCTAAGAGTGTGCCCCCCTCTCTCTCTCTCTCTCTCTCTCTCTCTCTGGCGCTGGATCTCAGGGTCTTTATGTCCCGGTTCCCCAGTCCGAGTCCCCATCCCCGTCTGGACTGAGGTGTCTCCGGCTCGGAATCCGTTTCTTCTCGGGCGATCTCAGCGCAGGTCCCGGTCGCGGTCGCGGTCGCCCCACGGCTGCCGCCCCCAGCGCGCTGCGGTGGCAGCGCGGGCCGGAGCGGAGCCGGCTGGAGCGCGGCGGCTGCGGCCCGGGGCGGGGGTGCGGGCCCGCGGGGGCGGCGTTGGGCGCCTTCCTCCGTCAGTCCCTCCCCGGCAGCGCGGGGGGGGGGCGGTGCGGCCGCCGCTCGGCGCCTTTAAGGGAGCGGGAGGGAGCGGCGAGGCGGCGGCGGCTGCGGTGGCGGCAGCCGAGGCGAGCGGGGCGGGGGCGCGGGGCGCGGTGCTCAGAGTCCGCTCGGGGCCGGAGGCGCGGCGGCGGCCGGGGCCGGGCCCGGGAGCCGCGAGGAGCGCGGGCAGCGCAGCCGGAGCCCGCCGCCCGGGACATGGCCAAGGCGGGCGGTGCAGGTGAGGGCGGGCGCCAGGAGGGCAGGGCTGGTGGCCCTGGGGGAGGGACCCGCGCGTTTCGAGGAGGGGCCGCCGGCCCAGGTGAGCCCCTCGCGCAGGTGGGCGGAGGTTCTGGGAGGGCTGGAGGGGACAGTGGCGAGGCCGGATCCCCGGAGCGTGGGAAGGGGGCTCCTCGAGCTCCACGTCCTTCCTGCAACCCCTGTCACCTCGTGGGACACTACGTCCCCCTCGCTGTAGCCCCGCTGGAAAGGGATAGGTCTGCAGCACCCCTGTCCAGTCCTGCTGTTGGAAGCTGTCACCACCCTCCCGAGGCCCGGGCAGACCCTTGCACGGGGACCGAAGGGGATGTCCCACGGTTGCAGATCCATCCCACGCCCTGCCACGCAAAGCAGGACGCGCCCCCCTGTCCTGACACTCTTTCTATTCAGCACGCGACAACCCCCGCCCCCAGCTCGGTCCGGAGACCCAGATTTCTTCTCTGGCTGGAAGGGTGTTCCGAGAGGCACTGGAGGTCCCGCCCCCTCCCCCTACCGACCCCCGGAGGCAGAGCCTCAGGTGCGGAGGTCTGAAGATGGGCGCTCTTCTGGGGTCCCATGGGCGCTGCCCTCCTGCAGGCTCAGGCAGTGTTTTGAGGGAGTGGGTGTTAGTCATTCATTCATTCATCCAGCCCGGCGTTCATTCACCAACATCTGCTCTGTGCCAGGCCCCGAGCTGGGTGCTGGGATGAGGAGGGGACCCCACTTAGTCCCGATTTGCACACTCTGGGCCCCGTAGTGCTTTGGGAGGCCGGCTTGAGGAGAGCCTGAGCCCACAGGGCCGGCCATACAGTAGGCGGCAGCAAGCCTGATCGCAGCACTGGCTTGTGAGCCTGGCCTGTGAGAATTTACCATGAACTCACACCCAGCCTGTGACGTTGGCAGGTGCCATGCCTTCCCCCAGGGAATAGGCATCGGCCTGGTGTGAACCCTACTTCTCCGCCCATAAGTGATGACAGTGATGGAATAAGCCTGAATTTACCTGCACACATACACTAGGTGTGAACACCACTGGACTGTATGCAAATCCTCCCCACCCCTGGAATGCTGCCTGGGACTTGGCCAGAAAGGAGCCCCCCTGTGCATGTACTAGGATTTAGGTGCCTGCGAATATCCTCTCCTCCTGTCCCTGAGGAATCCTGTCAGGGTGGGGCTGGTTGTGTGAGACACAGCAAGTACAGAATACATCTAAGCACCCCCCTTGTCACTTCCCTCCCTCTCCCCTACTGAGGGAGGCACAGTGAGAAGACACCAGGGAGACTGGAAAAGGCTCCTTGCCTCCCCTCTACCTCTGCTGTACCTGTGTCCTTCCCTACATTCTCTCCCCACAAAGGACCCACGGCAGGGTGCATGTCCCCATCCACTGCCCCACTCTTTGTGTGTTGCACTGCCTGGACACCAGGAACACAGACCACCTGCCAGCGCCCAGCAGCGAGAGCAATAGCAGTTGGTGATTGCTGTTTGTACTGTGTACTAGGCAATGTGCTAAGCCCTTTACTGCAAAATGAGGTAGGGAAGGTTACTCTCCCCCTATTAAAGCATCCAGAAACTGATACTTGGAGAAATAGCTCCCTCAAGGTGGCTCAGAGGGTCTGGGCAGAGCTCGGACTCAAGGTCAAGTCTGTTGGACTCTTAAGGAATTTTCTCCACCAGTGCCCTGATAGGTCACCCCTGGGAATGGGGGTGCCAGTCTTAGGCCCTCTCCTTTGGCCTGTGGCTGAGTCCATGGGAATTTGTACAGTGGCAGGTGAGAAGACTGCTCTGCTCTGCTGCTCCGGGCTGTTCTAACATTGTGTTTTCCTGCTGCAATTTCACAATTGGCTCTTTCCCCCAGGGCAGCCCGGATTCCCCACCTCTGCCTGTCCCTTTCTCAGCTGCCCCCTACAAGGACTCTTTTGAGACAGATTACTCTTCCCTTTCTCAGTGCTTCTAGGCAACTTTGCATTTTATAAACGTCTCTTCTCTTTAGGCTTCTAAACCTCGTAGAACACTAGTATGTGTGTGGAAATCCCTTGTTTCCCACTGACCATGTCAGTGTAGAATAGGTGGATGTGCTTTAAAACAGGCCGTCTGGAGATCAGGAGCCCAAGTCTTTCTCTTTACAGCTGGGGAAACTGAGGCCCAAGGAGGGACGTTCTACAGAGACAGGTGGCTATTCAGTACCATCTATCTCTATGAGTAGACTAATGGGTGGAATCACCAGGCCATCTCTCTGAGGGGGTAGTTTAAACTAAAAGAAGGCTGAAGGCTGGGAGTGGAGGCTGTAGGAACCTGGCCTCCGAGTGAGGGGTCTTCTTCCTGACCTGTGGTGTGAGAGGTTTCCTCTAAAAACTGGCCAGTGGACACCGAGTGAGGGAAGAGATGGGATGTGGGTGTGAAGGCTACCATGGTAACAGACTCCAGATCATCACAGTGTTCAGTGAATGGAGTTGTGCGGTATACAGCCTGAGTATCCAGCTATGGATATACCAGCTCTGTTAGTAGTACCTATTGGGAAGTAGTTCAAGGACATTCTCATGGCTGGGAGTATCCAGATTCAAGAGAAAAATCTAATCAAGTTCCAGAAAAGTTGGGATCTAAATGAGTTCTCAGTTTCCAATCTCTGGATAGATTTTAGCCACACAGCCAGGAATCATTATAATGCCCCCAACCCCGTCAAGTCTTGAGGGGAAGGAAGGAGAGCCCTGGATTTTGCCCTGTGGATAAAGGGGGAGGGAGACCTACCTTGGGGATGAAAGCTGGCGGTGGGGGCCAGGGATAGGAAGGAGTTGGGACTCAATTTATAAAGGAAACGATAATGTATAGTATAGGGCTGCCCGTGGGGCAGAGAAGCCCAGCAGGCATGTTGGAGCAGTGAAAGCCAGGTAGGTTCCTCTAGGTGTCTTAAAGGCTCTCAGAATTTGGGTAGAAAGGCAGCCAGGGCCAGGCTTCCAGGTTGGGAGTAAAGGTTTGAGCAAAGCCCGGGAGTTTGGAAGGGGCGGAGCGTCTGAGAATGTGTGGTCAAGCTGCTATGGGGCAGGCAAGAAGTACCCAAGAGGGAAGAATTCTGTCTGGCTTGGTGGCCGTTAGTTCCTAGAGTGCACAGGGCTAAAAGGAGCTCCAAAGAGCATTGAGGAGGGGAGTGGCATGGTGAGATTTGGGTGCTTTGTCAGGTCCCTCTGGTTACCATGTGAAGGCTCCTGGAAGGCTGGAGAGAGGCCAGCCTGGTGGAGCCGCCTTTGTTGGGAAGGGTTTGTTCTGGTTTCTGCCAGGCACCCTGCCCCTCCCTTCCTCTGTGCCTCCCCAAGGCCCTCCCTCTGTACCCCAGCGACCCACCGACAGCAGGTATCTGTTACCCTGGGTCAGAGCAAATGAGAGGCCCCAGGTCTCTGGACTGGGTAGAAACAGAGCAAGCAGCCAGGGGGGGGTCTAGGAAGCTTTTAGGTTGGGGCAGGAATGTTTGGAGAGACTGAGCAGAGACCACAGGGCTGGGCCTCTGGCTGGAGGAACCAGTTTATGCTATTCCCAGGTGTGGCCTCCGCTTCTAGGGGAGGAGCTGGCAGCCTGAGAGCATTGAACCTAGTAATTTGAGTCAGTAAAATACTGATCCTACAGTGTCAGAGTGGGAGGGATGCTTCCAGATATTCCTGTTCAAAACCCTCTTTAACAAGGGGGCACTGAGGCCTGAGGAAGGCTAAGTACTGGCCCAAAATCACAGAAAAAAAGTCACGGCAGGACTGAGCCGGAACCTGGGTTTCCAGCATCGTGGTCTGGACCGTGCTCTGCTGTCAGTCTCCTTTTGGGGTCCTCTGGAGGTGGACATGTATCGGCACAGCATCCCCAAGACAGACTTTCTCCTGAGCTGCTTGCTCTGTGGCTCCCAGGGGCAGGGACCAGAGGCCAGATCTCCCAAAGGAGGACACATTTGGAAGCTTGGGAAAGGGACCAGACTGGGATTGTCTGGACTCAAAGAAGGTGCCAGGGGAGTTGAGGCACGACTCTGAGAAACTGCCACACCTAGGGTACCTGGCAAGCTTTCCTGGGGTACCTGGCTAGCTTTCCTATCCGTCTTGAGAAGGGCATCGTCTGCAAGAAGCTGCAGACTCACCTTTTTGGGTGTCCAGCCAGGAAGCCCTGCATCCAGATACCAGGCCTTCCTAAAAGTCTGGCTCCAGAAAGCCTTCCAGGACTTCCCTTGTAGTTGGGAATGTTCTGGAGCTTGGATAGGTCACATGTTCCTGTGCAAAACGCCTGTCTCTGTGGACTTACCTGTCACAGCAGATGGCCTGGCAGGCCCCAGCTTGAAGCTCTTTGCAGTGGTATCATTGCATAAGCAAGAATGGTCCAGCCTGAGGTCCCACTTCCAGCATGCGGCACGTGGTTTACCCCATTGGAAGCCCCTTTGTCTTGGCCTGTGTTTGGGAGCCTAGCAGGGGACACAGAATACGAGATCATGACTCGATACCCCTGCCCATCCCTTGCTGGGGCCATATCTGGGTCATAAGGGCCAGAAATTGTGATGTTTCCTCATGCACATCATAACATACCGTGATATTTCATGGCTTAAGAGGCTTAGAGACCTTTGGGCCCACCTGTTAATTATGCATGTTGAGAGACCAAGATCAGAAAGGCAAAGGGTCTTTCTCTGAGGTCAAGGGCATAAAGTGTGAACTTCAAGATACCAATGAAGCTTTGGCAGTTAGGGACCTCCTAGGAGGACCCAGATGCCTAGGAATTCTCTTGAGATTCTAGGCTTGTGGGAGGGAGGGCAGGTCAGGGTTAGCATCCTGAGAACCCTCTGGTTCTTATAACAGCCCTCAACATGTTTTCCTGGATGACTTGACAGCATCTCTTTGAGGTAGGGCTAATGTTACTCCCATTTTATGGATGAGAAAACTGAGGCCCAGAAGGGCTGAGTGCCTGGCTCTAGAGTCACACATAAAGTCAGAATCAGAGCTGGAATTACTGGAATTAGCACGCAGGTGTCTTCTACTCTTGCATTCAACATTCCTAGGAGTTAAGTTGTTCAACAAAGCAGTGACAGAAGGCCTCTGGCACGGCTGACCTGGAGCTGCCCTCAGGCCAGTTTTCTCATTTGTAAAAGGGAAAGGGGAGGATGAGTTTGGGGGTCAGGATGAGTTTTGAGTTTTCCCCTGCTCTAACACTGTTTCTCTCTCTCTCTCTCTCTCTCTCTCTCTCTCTGGTACCAAGGATTGAACTCAGGGGCATTTGATCACGAGGCCACATCCCCAGTCCTATTTTGTATTTAGAGACAGGGTCTCCCTGAGTTGCTTAGTGCCTCGCTTTTGCAGAGACTGGCTTTGAACTCTCGATTCTCCTGCCTCAGCCTCCAGAGCCGCTAGGGTTATAGGCGTGCACCACCGCGCCCAGGTTTAACACTGCTCTTTCTTCTCCTGGCCTCCCTCACAGCAGACTTTACTGTGCCAGGAAGGGGCCTCGCCCCTCACCTCACGTTGATACTCCTGGCCATGTGGTTAAGGGTAGGAGAGGAATAGAGAGCTGAGGACCTGGCCTGGGACAGCATGTGCTTCCCAGAGTCCTGAGTCCCAGTCCATCCCCAGATCTGCAGCCAGGTGCCTGGTGGAAGGGGGTGGCCAGGGCCCCCAGGGGAAGGGCTGGGAGTGGGAGGGGGGAGGAGAGAATGCATAACAAATGAGGTAGGAAATCAAATGAGATCTGAGT
The DNA here is from genome assembly GCF_964194105.1 of Spermophilus citellus. Classification (NCBI taxonomy): domain Eukaryota; kingdom Metazoa; phylum Chordata; class Mammalia; order Rodentia; family Sciuridae; genus Spermophilus; species Spermophilus citellus. Next base: position 24,792,694 of record NC_138199.1, on the reverse strand, counting down.
TCCCCACCCACTCCCTCAAATCTCTCTACTCTCTCTCTTTTAAAATTCTTGTTTTCTAAAGAGAAAGAAAATGCTAAATTGCACCCCCTTTCGCAAACCAATGGGAGCCTTAAGTGAGTCACTCCGGAGGTAAATGCCACCTCCAGGGTCCCACGTGTGCCTGCTGCGGAGGCCTGCACAGCTGTGTGGCCACCAGCCCCCACGGGGGGGGGGGGGGATGCATGTGGAGAGGGTGGACAGGGGATCACATGCCTTTTGCTAGTCTTGGCTCTGGGTGGGAGCCAGGTCCCAGCAGGGGGGCTCAGCGGGCCAGCCTGCTTCTTCCAGGCTCCCCAAGGGCTGAATCTGTGAGACTGGCACTTGGATGGGCCTGGGCTGAGGCCAGGCTGAGAGCCTGTGGATCCATGGTCAGAGATCACTTTGAGGGTGGGGGTAGGATGCAGGCTGTGGCACAGTGGGCCTCTGTCTATGGCTGGAGTCTGGGACTGGATGGTGTAGTCAGATTCGAGGCTCCAGAGGGGCTGAGAGAGGTTGGTCTGTGCCTCCTGCTGTCTGGGAGGTGGTTGGGATCCATTTCCTCTGGAAACCAGAATTCTGGGTCCAGGTGTGCAGATGAGGCCTTTGTCCAGGGCAGGGAAGAAGCCCTGCTAGGGGCAGGGGCCTGAGGCTGGCGATGCCTTCCATTGCTCTCAGGAAGGGTCAGCCTGTTCCCTTGCAGAGCAGGAGCAGGGGAGCAGGGGAGGCCAGGGAGGAGGTGTTCCACTTCCCAGCTGACCTGGTATTCTGGAGGGAGGGGAAGTAGCCGTCTGTTAGCCGAGGATGCCAAACAAGGGTTGGAAGCAGAAATAGAAACTCTCTGGGCTCTGTCTGGGAGGGGCGTGGAGTTCTGGTGGATCCGAGAGGCCTCTTCTGAGCTGTCTGCTGCTGACGCCGTGTTTGCTTGGCTCTGGGTATTTGCAGAGCACGTCACGTCCTGCCCTCCTGCCCTTCTTGGGAAGAGACTTAGGTGTGCAGGATTTGTGACCCTGTGTGCTCAGGGGCCAAGGACGGGAGGACTTTGAGTTCATTCTAGGAGCTGTCAGCATCCACCCATCACTCAGGCACCTTTGACCTTTTCTGGATTGGTCCAGATCCCAACCCTCCTTGATCAGAACTCCCTCTGGCCCTGGTGGCTCCCACTTCCTCCCTACCCGCCCCCCCCCCCCCCCCCCCCCCCCCCCCCCGCTTCATGAGGCTGGTCTCAGCTGAGCTACTCTGGAATCATCCCAGAGTTGCAAAAAAAGAGCTATTTTGAGCCTTCCCATTATGGCCAGTGGTGATGGTGGGGGGGGGGGGTGTTTATCCTTTGTCGCTTTTTGTTTCCTTCTTGTGTAGTATAATCCCGGCAGTGATGAAAGCAGTACCCAGCCCCGCCTCCGGGGCCCCACTGGCAATTCCTGGCACGGTGATTTGGCACCAAATGGAGGGTCCTGGGTGCAGAGGCAACCTTAGGCCCCATTTTGAAATCCTGGAGTGGAAGGTGAAATAAATCGCCCATGTGGGGTCACCGCCCTTGCTGGGGTGGTGGTGTTGAGGGAGGAGCTGTTCCCCTCCACCCCTCTGCTGTTTGCCCCAGGAGGTGGTACCCTTACCACACAGATGGTCTTATTGAGGTGGTGGTCTCCAAGGAGTCTAGGATCCCACCCCATCTTCCCCATCCTCTGGTTTGGTGCCTGGGTCTTGAGTCTGTTGTTCCCTTCCTGCAAGGGGGCGCTGGGATGATGAGGAGGAGTGCCTTCCTCTGCTCTCTCTTTGGGGCTGTCCCATGTCTTCTGTGTCCCCCTTGCTGTCCTCCCGAGGAGCCCACAGGTGACAGAGGCTGTTGGTGCCACAGTAGCAGATACCTTAGGGAGCTCCCTTTGGGGGAGGAGAGAGCCTTCTCCTTACAGAGCAAGAGTGTGTTGGGACATAGTGGGGACATCTGGGCCTTGGGAGGATTGTTCCAAAGAATTCAGAACTGTTTGGGAGCCTAATTGGCAGAGCAAATGAAAGTACAATAGATAGCCAAAGCTATTAATCACTAATTATCTCCTAAATAAGGTAATTAATGGGTATTTCAATGGCATATTTATAAGATACCAGCAGGTCTTCAAAGCACATCTTTTCCAAAGCAATACGTTTGGCCAGCTGGGCCCAGCTTGGAGACCTGGGTTCTAGTCTCTGCACCACCACCCACCTGCATTCTTCCTCCTGTGACCGTAGGCAGGTTAGTTTCCTTCTCTGAGCTCCCATTTTCTGTAAACAGGGACCATAAACTCTCCTGGGGCTCTGGTGGAGGTGAAGGCTATGGAAATCTATGGCAAAAGTATAACAGGCTGTTACAGAATCCACAGCATTTGCTGCGAAAATATCTTTACAATTATTTGATGTAACATAGGATGCCATCTATGGCCAGTGTGGTAAGCTCTGCCTGTGGCTATTCTTGTTTCTCCGTCTGTGACTAGGTCAGGCTGGGTCTGTGGTCAGATTTGGGACTTGGTTAGAAACTGGAATTGTGGCTCCTCTGTGGCCAAGATTGTGGCTTGATCTGAGGCCAGAGTAACGACTCCATCCACTGCTAGCTTAAGGTTCAGATTGGGGCTGAAGTCAAGATTTGGGCCATGGCTGGTCTTAGGACCTGAGTTGCTCTTAAGATAATTCTGAAGTCTCAGTTTTCTAGTGTGTTACCCATGGACTGATGAACCGGCCTCATTGTCCCCAGAAGCTGATTCCTTGTTGGATCCTCCAGGGTGTCCGCTCCAGAGGCTGGATACTGCAGCAAACGGGTCCTTCCGGGGCCTCTGGTAGTCCCCTGAAACAGCCCTGCACACAGGCCAGCATTTTAGGAGATAGTTAGGACTGTTTCTATAGCAACCAACCCCCAACTGTAGCTGGTTTCCTTCAATAATGCCTTTTTCTGGAAGTAGCTTCTCCTGGCCTCTCATGCCTCCCTGGGTGGCTGTGCAGCCCCTTCAAGGCTGAGCATGGGCTGTCTGGCCCTGGACTGTTCTGGTCCCTGAACTCACCCTGACCCAGAGAGGAAGCCTGAGGACATGACCTGTGGGATGCTCCTTGGAGAGGGGTCTTCCTGAGATCTCCCCTGTGCTGGGCCACGCGGAGCCTGACATGAGCTTTTTATCCCCATCTTTGACCTGAAGAGACTATGGGGCCCCAGAGAATTCCTGGCAGGTGTCTGCTCAGGGCAACCCCTGCCTAGCCTAGTGGGCTGGCAGGCCCGGACAGGTGGGAACACAAGGAGGGGGCCCCAGCCCATCCTCAGGGCAGGTAAAGCTTCCCCAATGGGAAAGGGGGTTAGGGTGGGGAATGCAGGGAGGGAACAAAGACCTGGACAGCAAGAAGGGGAAGTGGAAGACTGACCAGGGGCAGCTTGTGGCGGGGCCCAGGCTGGTGGGAGAAGAGGCAGAGACAGCACAGGTCCTCGTCATAGGTAGCTCAAGATTTGAGGGACAGGTAGGAGCCCCACAGGAGCTGCAGTGGGAGGGAGGACGGAGGAAGGACAGAGGGATCAGCCTCGTGTGTGGGTAAGGGAGAGGAAGGGCTCCATCAACCCTTTCATTTGACCCTCATGCAACCTGATGTAGTATGGTTATTATCCCTATTTTACAGAGGGGCAAACTGAGGCACAGAGTGGTTTAGTGTCATTTACTAAGACCACTAACTGGTAAGCTTCAGAGCTGGGGTTGGAATCAGGCCGGTAAGAGTGGGACAGTGGTTCTCTTGAGGGAGGAGGAAGGTGGGCTCCGTGGAAGAGGAGGAAGAGAAAAAAGAAGAGGAGGAGGGAGAGGAGGAGGAGGAGCTGCTGGTTGCCCATCTGTCTGGAGCCTCCCCCGGGCTCTATAAAGCTCCCCACTCTGCTTGCTGCCTTTGGGCCCCTGGGGCCCCCAGGCAGAAGTGAGGAGCAGTGAAGTGTGATTCTAAATATGTGTGATCTGGGCCCTGCTTTGTGCACGGGACTCTAACTGCCCTTGGGGAGCCCCTGGACCTCGTCATTTCAGCTGCAGCAAGTGTGTTGCCAGGAGTTAGACCCAGGTGCATGCTTGTAAAACCTGCTATTCACATGTGTGTGTTCATTGAGTTTTTTTTTTTTTTTTGTGTGTGTGTGTGTTGAGAGAGAGAGAGAGAGAGAGAGAGAGAGAGAGAGAGAGAGAGAGCGCCCATCTAATGGCCAGCAACCCTGAAGCTGTGCACTTGCCTCCTTCCCAGCCCCTTGGTCTTCGTGGCACAGATGCTCCAGTGCATCAGGATGAGGCTTCAGATACAGCCTGAGGCAGGGCTTGGCTGGGGAGTTGGAGCAGGGGCCACAGTCATGGGCCTGTGGGCCAACAAGCCAGCAGGGGCCATGCTCAGAGGCGCTTGCTTCTCATGGAGGTCTGGAAATTGTGTGTGTTCTTTAAATTTCCCCAGAGCCATGATTCCCAGCAATCATCCATGTTCCCTCCCTTGCCCTGACACACTGATCCAAAGGTCAGTTCTCAGAGCCTCGGTTTTTTTTTCATCTGGGAAATGGGTGCCATGATCCTCACTTCACGGATAGAAGATTTAAATAAGGTCAGTCAACAAATTGTCCACCCCGATGCCCTGCCTGGAGCTCAGGAAATGGTGGCCCCATTGAGGCAGCTTCTAGCAGCAGTTAGGGACCCTCTCCAAGGCTGCCAAGGAGGATTATTCTTGGACAGACATTCTAGATCCAGCCTCCTCTGGAATTGACTCCATTTGATGGCTGTGGCCTCCATCTCCCTCTTTCTCCTGCCCTGTTTCACCCTGGCAAGCTGCCCATCTTTTCCTTTGAGGCTCCCCTGCCCTCAGGAGGGCCTCCAGGTTCTCCAGTCTGTTGAGACCCTACCTCTGGGTGGTGTGGTTCACACCTGTTGAGACCCTGCCTGGACAGATGTGGCACGTGTGGAATCTGGCACAGAGGCCAGGCTGCCCTGCTGCTCTGCTCTCCTCTGCTCTGTGCAGGGGGCAGTGACAGGGCTGTGACCCTGGGGCTGGCACTCCCAAGGGCAGGGACTGTTCCAGCTCAGCTGCGTCCCCCACTCCTTCCTCCCGGGCACCATCTGGCTCAAGATCTGGTCCAGGAAGAGTCGCCAGGGCCTCTGCTCCTCATGTTGCTGTGCCAGGGCTTTTCTCTCTGCAAAATGTCGCTCTCATCCGACAGGGCTCCTGAGCACAGGGCGGCGGCCCCCTTTAGGTGGTGATTTGGCCCTCCGTGGTCAAAATTGGCTGCCCTGGGATCCCTGGGATAGGGCAGAGCACTTACAGAGGGCTCCTGTTGGTCCGTCTGTCGGCCAGTCTGCCTATTCATGTCTCTGGAAGCCAGGGCTGAGATGGGAAGGTGGGCAGATGGAGCCCATGATCTGAGCCAGGATCTCTGGCCACACCCCTGCCTGGGAGACCCAGCCCAGGAAAAAGCCTAGGAGACCATGCTGGACCTGAGGTGGTGGGTGGATGGACCTGGAGAGCCACCCCCTCACTTCAGGGCCTGGCTTGGAGCTGTGCCACTGTTGGTGGGGTGTGGAGGATCACTTCTTCCTCTCTGGGAAGGGCTGATATTTCTTTCTCTTTTATCCTGATTTAGGTTTTTTTTTTTTTTTTTTTGAGGGAGGGAGGGGGCATTGGGGTTTAAACCAGGGGCCCTTAACCACTGAGCCATATCACCAACCCTTTTTCTTTTATTTTTATTTTGAGAAAGGGTCTTGCTGAGTTGCTTAGGGCTTCCCTAAGTCACTGAGGCTGGCTTTGAACTTGTCATCTTCCTGCCTCAGCCTCCCGAGCTGCTGGAGATATAGGCATATGCCATCATGCCTGGCTCTGATTTAAATAAATGTGGTCTTCAAGAGCAGGTAGGCTGAATGTTGAAGGACACAGAAGCAGCTTGGCAGCCTTGGAGAGGGTCCCTAACTGCTGCTAGAAGCTGCCTCAAGGATTAGTTCTGCAGCTGAGTGGGGCCGCCATTTCCTGAGCTCCAGGCAGGGAATCGGGGTGGACAATTTGTTGACTGACCTTATTTAAATCTTGTATCAGGAAGATAAGGATCATGGCACCCATTTCCCAGATGAAAAAACTGAGGCTCAGAGAACTGACCTTTGGATCATGGACTAGTAAATAATACTGTAGAATTCATGTTTGTGTTGCACCAAAGCCTCTCACCTCTGATACATTACCACCTATGGCTGGTAGCTGATTTGCATGTGACTTAGAAACAGTCTTAGGAAAGAAGAGTGACAAGTTGAGGAGGCTTATACTCCCCAAGATATGTACACACACACACACACACACACACACACACACACAGCCTTGCAGACCCAGTGACAGACACTTGTGCAGTATTAGACATCTCTACACAGGAATGCAAAGATCCATTTAGATTTTTCCCACAAAAAGCCAAATGCTAATTTGTGGATGTGGTAGGCAGATGATTCTAGATAAGAGCCCCAGGACCAGGGTTTGTATAAGGGTCCTCTGACCCCTTGCCCAACTGGCCAGCAACAGATGGGACAGTTATCACTTGCCAAGAGAAAGTGGGGAAGAGAGGAAGAGACTGGAGTCACCCACCCTGAGCTCTTACAGAGAGGGGCCCATATGGTGGCTCTGACAGTACAGACCCTGGATCTGTGTTCGAATCCTGCCTCCACTGTGTATTAGCTTTGTGTTCTTGAGCAAATGCCTTCACATCTCTGTGCCTGGCTCCTTCCCTGTGAGGTGATTTGTTATGCCCACTCTCTGGGCTCGGGGAGGATGCCTCTAGATAAGATCTGCAAAGTAGCTGGCAGGCTGTTGGCACCCAGTTAGCCCTCAGCAAGTGTTGTTCACTCACTTGCTTGTCAAACAGTTCTTGGCCCTCTTCTGCGTGGGATCAGAAAATACAGAGAAAGGTAATGACGCAAGCTTCTGGTCCTTTGTCCTCACTTTTGGGACCATTGTGCCCATCTGTCCTTACTCTGAACCTGCATGGATGAACTTTTGCCCACCTCCCCTGCAGTCCCCTCTCCTGGGAGAATTTCAACCCCTTAGGCATCTGTATTCCTATCTTGAAGTATGCAGGAGAAGGGGAAGGAACTGCAGAACTCACCTCTTCCAAGTTTCCTTCCATGATAGGCCAGACCAGACCTCCCTGGTCTGGATCCATCTCCTCTCATCTGTTTTCATACCTGTCCCCTCCGCCCCCATCACTGGCTCCAGCCACATGTTTTTTTTTTTTCTGCCCCGTGGGTATACCATGCTCATGAGCAAATCTGCCCTTGCAGTTCCTTCATCCGGGAAGACTCTTACTCACTCATCCTGCGTGTTGACCCTACCTGCGTGTGCGTGTGAGCCAGCATGCATGCACACCCATCTCACACACACACACACACACACACACACACACACACACACACACATTAGTGTGTCTGGCATTTTCTCACCATTCAAACCTCAGCTCCTGACACCTTTTCAGAACAGTCCCCCCCCCCCCAACACACACTTCTTTTGAAATCTGACCTTTGTCATTTGTTAAAAAGTCAGCATCTTGGAGGAAGAGATGGAGGGAACATCTCCCATTCAGAAGCCAGGTGACGGCTGCTTCCTCACATACCCACATTTATATACCGCTGCTCCCCAGCACCTCAAAAGGGCCTTTCCAGAGGTTATTTTGGGCAGCCCCTGCCAGAGGGGAGGGAAGATCTCATGTGCCCTTTAAACAAACTTAAGAGTGAACATTAAAAAACCCAGGCAGGCCTGCAGTTTGAAAGTAAGGAGAGAAACAGTAAACAAAGTATAGTATGCATTTGGAAAGGAATCCAAACATATATTTTGACCATAAAGGAGAGTCACAACAGCTAGGTGAAGCCTGATCCTTTGGAGGAGAAAGCCCGCTGCTGCGGTTAGCATTTGTAATTGAACCATTGACCAAGTGCTCTTGATGAACCAGTCCACGTTCCCTCATTGCTTTCACTCTGGACGTACAGATCCACATGCCCATGTCTGCCGAGCCTTCAGGCTGTAATTACACTGTCAGAAACACTTGCAGAAGAAGGAGGTGATGGAGGTAGAGAGGGAGCAACTAAGTTTTTGCTGCAGAAATGATCATGTACTTGATCTGGGTGGACTCTCCTCGTACCCCTGCAAAAGTAAGCTTGGTGACCCTTTTATCTATCCTGTCCCTTTTATCCATCGTGGTGTGCCCAGAACCCAATATAGTGCCTGTGGGAGTGAGAAACTTCCTTTGATGCCCACCAGTCCTTTATTTTTCTGCTCACTTCCAGCTAGGGGAATTTGTTTCCTCAAACGGACTGAGCTGGCCTCCCTGCAGGGCTGTGCTCTGCCCTGGTACTCCCCTGGACTTCCCCAAAGGCCAGCCCATACATATGCTATCAGAAGATTGCAGTAACCCAGGATGATGTAGCCCACATAGAGTACGGTAATGCCAAGAGATTGGGGGGTAAGGGAGAAGCTCTCGCTCTCTCTCTCTCTCTCTCTCTCTCTCTCTCTCTCTCTCTCTCAATACTGGATATTGAACTCAGGGAACCTTTGCCACTGCTGCATCTCCAGCTCTTCATTTAGAGACAGGATCTTACTGAATTGCCCAGGCTGGCCTTGAACTTGTGATTCTTCTATCTCAGAGTACCTGGGCTTAGAGATGTGTGCCACCATGCCTGGCTTAGAGCTCTCCTCTTTTCAAACCAAGGCTCTGGCACTTACTATCTGAGTGGGAGATTGGCAGGCATGTCAGTGCTTATGTTCTTTGGGTGGAGTGTATACTGTACATGTGTGAGGGCCACAGTACACAGGAGCCTCTTGCAGATTCCTTGATATTCAAACTCAGAAACCATATAGACTGAAAAACTTCCAGGTAACTCTGTCAGTATTTAAACTCTAGATGCTTCCATTCCCAAACTCAGAAACTGAATAGACAAGGATGATATGACTTCCCTAACATCCAAATTCTTGCTTCTTAGGAATGGAATACAATTGGATTACAAAGGATATTTGTGAGTATGTGTGTGTGCATTGAACCCATTGATATTCTACCACTAAACTATGTCCCCAGCCCTTTTTACTTCTTACACTTTGAGACAGGATTTCATAAAGTTGCCCAGGCTGGCCTCAAACTTGTGATTCTCCTGCCCCAGTCTCCCAAGTAGCTAGGATTAACAGTGTGTGCCATTGTGCCTGGCTAAAATTATATTTTTTGAATCACAGAAATCTCCACATATACTTGATTAATACTTAAATATTTTTTGTGCTATTGTAAATAGTATTGTTTCTAGTTTTCAAATTCTAGGTGTTCATTACCGGTTTGTAGGAATGCAATTGACTCTTACATATTGATCCTGATTTCTGCAGTCTTGCTATACAGTTATTAGTTCTAGTACAGTTTTTTTTTTTTTTTTGGTAGAGTTTGAAGAGTTTCTGTTTTCTATGTAGACAAGTATGCAAAGAAAGTTTTTTTTTTTCTAATCTGTATACTTTTCATTTATTTTTCTTGTCTTATTGCTCAAGCAAACAGTCCCAGTTCCATGTTAAAAAGACAGAGTTATGGGGCTACGGTGATAGCTCAGTGGTAGAACACTTGCCTCACACATATGAGGCACTGGGTTCGAGCCTCAGCACCATATTTAAATAAATAAAATAAAAGTATTGTGTCCAACTACTCCCCCCACCCTGCCAAAAAAAGACAGTTATGATGCATCTGGATTCTCAGACCCTCTTGCAGTAAATCCAAGGCCCAAGGGTGGGAAATTGTTGAGCCTGTCTACCATGCTGCTCACACTGGTGATGAGATCAGAGGCTTCAAGGGGCCTCTGGGAAGCTTGGGGAGACCCAACTTTGCATGTAGAGGTGACACCCACATCAGTGTTCCCTGTGGTCTCTATCCTTTCTGTGTCTCAGAATGTGCTTTTTACTTGGCTCCAAGCCACAAGGCCTAAGCTAGGTGTGTGTCTGGGAGTTTGTGGTGAGCAGGGCAGGAGCATTATCCAGGAGGGCTGTGTTCCTGGGTCACCCGGGCTGTCGTCTCTCTCGAGGATATTTGCTTATGCCCTAAGATGTAGGCTCAGAGCTGCATGTTCTGACCTGGGGCTGCAGCAGCTTCTCCATGGACTGTCATAAGTGCAACCTGATCATGGCTGGGCAGGATGTCGACCTTTCACTTTTTTATTGATACCTACTGTGTGCCAGATGGACTCCTCAAATATCGGTCAGAGTTGAAGAGTTTCAAGGGACCATCTCTGTCAGGTTTCTCATTATACATATGGGGAAACCGAGGGAGGGGCATTGCTGATACAAGCACACAAGTCTCTGCAGGGACAGGACATATATGCTTGGTGACCAGAGGCTAAGCCCCAGGAAAAATGAACCTTAAGTACACAGTGGTTTTACTGTTTGTCACTGAAAAATACAATTGATTCTAAGATGCACCATCATTTTATATACCTCCGAGAAAGAGTAAACAATGCCAATTAAATAACTTCATGCCATCCTTTAAGTCACACTCAGTTTCAAAGATGTTAGTGTGAAAAGGTGCATCTTGGAACTGTTAACATAAGATACATTTATGAAATTAATGGTCATATAAAATTATATGTGCAGGATTAGAACTGGTTTTTCCTCTGACTCTTCTTTTTAAGTTTCTCCATAGAGATAATCTTTAGAGATTTTTTTTGAGGGGGTACTGGGGATCGAATCAGGGGTACTTAACCACTGAGACACATCCATAGCCCCTTTTTTTGTATTTTATTTAGAGATAGGGTCTCACTGATTTACTTAGGGCCTCGCTAAATTGCTGAGGCTGGCTTTGAACTCACAATCCTCTTGTCTCAGCCTCCCAAGTCCCTGAGTTTACAGGCATGAAACACACCCAGCATTTACAATTGGATTTTAATCCATTTGTAATCCCCAGAATTCTCTGCATCCAGGGGCATGCAGAGGGATTCATGCACATGCTGGTCCCATGTGATTCCCAAAATGCCTAGTAGAGGGGACCCAGAGAATGGGGAGGGGGCTCCTGGCCCCAGCTCTGTGCCTGGTCGCCCTAGTCTTGGTCCCAGGGCAGGAGGTGGGTTGGGGCAGAGTTTAGGTCCTCTGTGCATCCTTGCTCCTACCTGCTTGGAAGACCCTTCAACTCCATATCCTGGTCTCTGTAGGTATAAATAATGACACCAGCTGCCATTGCTGAGCCTCCTGTGATCTAGGGATTGGGGGTGGTCATCATTTTACAGAGGGGGAAATGGGGCTGCGAATGGGAAGGGAATGGCCTTGCAGATTGCTGGTGGCAGAGTTCCAACTTGGCTCATCCTTCTCTTGGTTCTGGAGCTCCGTCTTGGCTTGCCCTGCACATGCTGTGTGAGGTGGACTTCTCTAGTGGTCATCAAGGTATCTAGTTCTCCCCTCCTCCACCCTCTTGAAGTTGGGCATGACCGTGTGACTTCTTTGGCTGACGAAGAGCAAGAAGCAGCTTGTCATTGCTGGGCAGGAGTTTAAGAAGTTTCAGACTGGGTGGGATTTTCTGTGGTCTTCTTTCTTCCTTTGGCGGACCTAGAGGTTTCATTTTGAGATGGTGACATCATGAGGTGGTGGCCCCTTTTAGTGATCCAGATGAATACAGCCTCTTTCCAACCCACTCAGGAGTGAAAAAGAAACCATTGTTGTTTTAAGCAGCTACTTTGTTACCACAGCTCAACTGTATCTTGGGCTGATAGATACACTGGGTGGCCTTGGCTAAGTCTCTTAACTTTCTCCTGTCTCTATTTTAATCTATGCAAAATGTGTACACTTAATTCCTGTCCCTTGGAGCTTTCCCAAAGAGGTTTTCTTTGAGGCTTGAATGAAAGCAGGGTATAAGAAGCCTCCGTGTGCTCTGAGGCTGCTGAGCCTGACTCTTAGTTGGGGGGGGGAGCCCAGGGCTGCCTCCCTCACACCAGGACACAGTCTCCGGCTTGCCTAATATATGTGTTCCTTTTGGCAGGTGGCCCTTCCCCGGGCGGCGGTGCCCCCTGGCACCTTAGAAATGTCCTCAGCGACTCGGTGGAGAGCTCAGATGATGAATTCTTTGATGCTAGAGGTGAGTGAACTCTATTCTCACACTACTGACTGTTTGATCTTTCTAGAAGACCAAGAAAGCATCCCTGCTGGGGTTTAGTATATTCCTTCCCACACGGACAACAGTTCCACACTCTGTACCTCCCCAATCTGCGAGAGCCCTGAGTCAGTGGCTCAGTATTTATCCATTTACTCTTGGAAATGTTGGCCGAGCCTCTAATGTGTGCCAGGAGCTGGGCCAGTGTACAGGAGACTGTGGCATCCAGTGGGCACAGCTGCTGCCTGCATTAGTCTAGCAGGAGAGGCAGGCACCAAACAATGGCACAAAGGGAAATGCAGGTCCTCATGGAGAACGGTGCTATCAGGAGAACAGTGGCAGGTGTTATGAGAGAAGATGAGAGGAGGGCTCCTGAATCAGTGTGGGCAGGACAGCCTTTCTGCAGAGCCGAGGAGTAGGAGGTGGCTAGGTGAGGAGCCCACAAAAGACTCTTGTAGATAGGGGAGACAGCAGGTATGGTGCCCTGGAGTAGGAAAGAGTGGGGAACATTCCAGGCTCTGAAGGAAGACCCGCATGGAAAGGCAGTGAAAAGCCAGGGGTTGAGGCTGCAGGCGCTGTGGCACCCATGGCTGGAACAGATCTCTGAACCTCGCCCTGGAGAAAGCACAAAACCAAACGGGCAGGCGCTTTAGCCAGAGACCAGCGTGAGCAAAACCAGAGGTGTGGGTGCAGCAGGAGGTGAGTCAGTCTGGAATTTAGAAGAGAACACCCTGAGCTATGCTCCATGGGATGGGTGGGAAGGGGTAGAAGCACCAATGGCCTGCTCCCCAGCCCTGGAGGGTCCCCAGCTCCCACTCGGCCTGCTTGGCCCCATTTCAAGATGCCACCATGTTTAGGGTGTTGACTTATCCCGAGATGGGGGCCAACTTTGAAATGCCTGGCAAACAGGATCTTGAAAGACAAGAAGACCATGACTGAGAAGACATCCAGACCCAGAGCAGGAGCCTGGAGATGTGGTCCCAGCCATGCTATCCACTAGTTCTGTGACCCCAAGCTGGGCCTTAGTTTCCCTGTCAGCTCTGTGCTGCACCTTCCAATGTGGAGAATGCCCAGGTCAGGTGATTTTCAGGGAAGCGTGATTGGGAGACAGGGAGCTGCCCCTGCTTAAGCCTCCCTGTCTCTTGGCTCTGGGCAGACCCCCTGTCCCCCATGACAGTCCTAAATCAGCCCATTTGGGGCCCATTTTCTGCCTGATTGGAGTGGCTGCTGGGGCTGAGTTGCTCCATAGCAACTAACCCACAGTGTGACAACAACAACTTCAATATTTTTGGTGCTTGGAAGACTTTGGTTTAAAATATTTCTTGCAGTTCATTGGGGGTCTGCCTTCTCAGCTGACAGTGGATTGCCGCAGGAGGCAGGCATCTGTGAGCGGCATGCGGGTCAGCTCTGTCCCTGGACCCTGCTCACCTGCTTTCCTTTAGAGCAGCTGTGGGTCCTTCTTGTTCCCTTCCCAGCTGGGGGCTGTCTCCCTCGGTTTCCCTCAGTGGTTCTCTGCTCACCCCTCCCCTGATGTCTCTGTTCTTTGTGTGGTGAAATTGGCCTCTTGCCTCACTCCTCTCTTCTTGGTGGGCCCTCCTTTATTTTCCGCCCTTGGTCTCATTACCTTCTTCCATCCCAGTGACTTGGGAGGTGGAGGCCAAATTTGAGGCCAGCCTCAGTGTCTTAGTGAGGTCCTAAACAACGTAGGGAGACCATGTCTCAAAAAATAACAAAAAAGGCTGATCATGTTGTTCAGTGATAAAATGCCCCAGGGTTCAATCCCCGGCATCGAAAGAAAAAAAAAAAAAAGAAGATGCTCAGTGTCATAGTCATTAGGGAAATACAAATCAAAACTGCACAGGTCTCACCATATACCTGCTAGAATGGCTGAAATGACTGACCAAGATGTGGAAGAATTAGAACTTTCCAGTTTTTCTGGTGGGAAGAGACAATATACGACCATTTTGGAAAATAGATTACAGTTAATTAAAAAGTGAATCATACTTAACTAGCAATCCTTCCACTGCTAGGCATTTACCCAAGAAAAAGAGTGTGTGTGTCCACCTGTCAACTTGTCCAGGAACGTTCCCAGCAGCTTTATTTACTCCAGCCCCCAACCAAACATGAGTGCACACAAGTGACGGAGTGACTAAACAAACTGCAGCACCGTAAGAAGGAATGCATGGATCCAGGCAGCAATATGGACAAATCTCAAAATAATCACACAAAGTGAAAGAAGTCAGACAGAAACACAGCACACACTACACTGTGTGATCCATTGATATAAAATTCTTGCAAGTGCCAACTAATCTGTAGTGACAGGAGCAGGCCAGGGGTCCCCTAGGGGTGATAGTGCACTCTCTTGATTGGGGTGATGTTTTCACAGGTACTTACATATGGCAGAACTTACCAAACTGTGCATTTGAAATACGTGCAGTTTATTGAATGTCAATTATACCTCAGTAATGCTGTTAAAAATGGAATCCCCTTCCCCATATAACAAAGGGGGTGTACAGAGTGGTTGGGGGACTGAAGGAGGTTCCCAGAGGATGTGGCCCTGAACAGGGAGCTGAATAACAAGAATTGAGCCACGTGTGGCTCTGGGGGAAGGGCGTTCTGTTCTGTGCAGCAGAGAGCTTTCACAGAAGGAAGGAGCACAGTATCTTTGGGAGATATCAGGAAAGCTGGGGTGGCCCCGACTGAGGGAGGGAGGAGGAGCCTGATTAGTGCTATTGGCCCATTGTGCCAACAGGGGCAGCCTGTCTGTGGAAGGAAGTCTGCATCCTGCACATGTCCATGCTCAGGCTGGCCCTTGACACTCCTGTCCCTGTCTTGGTAGGGGACAGAGTCTCATAAGTCAGAATTTATAGTACAAGATGGACTTGCCACAGAGAATTATGCTTGGACCTTGAGTGACTGAGGTCCTCATTGTGGGTGATGAAGACTGCTGAGTGACAGGTATCTTGGCTGGAAACCATGAATAAGAACAGTTTAGTAGGCCAAGGATGGAGGGACAGACAACCCAGATTTCATGGGGATCCTATCTATGAGAGGAAATGGAAATGTCCTTTGGAGTCTCCATCCCTAAAAGGGTACAATGTTGGATGTGATGCAAGCACCATCAGGGCGCTAGATGGGTTGATATGGGGTGCAGCTGGGTATGTCAAGCATGGGTCACATTATGACCTGTTTCTATAGCAAATGTATGTCTTTCTCTAGAAAAGAGCAGATGTATCATTTTTTTAAATTTTAATTTGGTTATCATGGAGTTAGTCATATTCATGTGCTGGCCACTTCTTCATATTCATGGTGGATGTGTCTCCGAGGTCTTTATACTTTATTATTTCTCAACACACGTTCTTCTCACAGCCTGAGTCCCTCTAGGGTAGTTGCTCAACGAACAATTAGTGAAAAAGTGTGTTTTGGCAGACCATTATTGTATCTCAGATTCCAATAATGGTCTGCCAGATACTTCAGGGTGGGTGTAAGTAAACCTGTTTCCGTTTTAATGTCTTTGTTTTTCCACCATCATAAAGAGAAACAGAAGAAAATCATAATGAGAGACACTGAGGTAAAGGAGGAAGTAAAAGTAGCATTATTACCACAGCAAATGCCTCCTATTTTAGGGCAAGGATCCTCAGAAGGATTAGAAAATCTTTTATTTTTCACCTCTCTTTACATAAAATATATCTGTTGACCGGCTTCCTCATGGCTGTCTTTACCTTCTTGTTTTGCAATGTGCATATGATGGGATTAAGTCAAGGGAATATTACTGTATGGAACACAGATACCACTTTATTCAGGGAAAACAAGTCAAAGGGACAAACATAAATGTAGATGCTTGGTCCAAACATTAGCCCCACTATGGTGATGTGGGGACAGCAGGCGGACTCGGCCCTGTTAGTTCTGACCCCTGAGCCTGAGTGCTTCTTGAGCATTGCCAGAGGAAAGCACAGAACATTAACAGAGCCCCGAAACACACCACGGAGATCAGATCATGGCTAAAGATCATCACTAACTCTTCTGGGAAGGTGTTAGCACAGGCAATCCGGACCACTTGTGTGTGATGTCACAGAGGCAGCCGTCCAACTCACTGGGCCCACAGAAGAGAAGTCCAACAAGGAGGGCCACCTGTGGTATAGAATGGTCGAAGCCCCCCATCCAGGAGAGAGCCACTAGGATACAGTAGAGACATCGCTTCCTGATGGTAGCCTAGTGGAGGGGGTGCAGATAGCTGTATGATGGTCAAGGCCATCGCTGCGAGCAGGAATATCTCTAAGGCCCAGCAAAGCACAAGAGGAAGAGCCGTGCAGTGGACCCACCAGAGGAAATTGTCTTTCTTTCCACAAGGAAGTTCACAAGCATTTTCGGGGCTGTGACAGAGGAATACCAAATATCAAGGAAGGCCAGGGGCGCCAACAAGAGATACATGGGAGATGTCAGATGGGGATCAAGTCTGGTGGTGCACATGGTAAGGATATTCCCTGGGAGGAGGAATAGATAGGAGGATAGAAATAGAGTAAATAGGGGTAGATGCACCTCCCAAGTCTGGAATGGGCCAGTGAGAACAAATTCCGTCATCCTGGTGTAATTTGCAGTTTTCATTTCTTCAATTAGTTTTTTTTTTCCTTCATAATGTGGCTATGAAAAATAAGGAAATGATAATTACTGCAAATAACACTTAACTAGAATTGTATCACCGCTTTCAAAATTGTTGTTAAGTTCCCTGTTGCTGAGACTACTACATAGGATATGAATACATTTGGTCACCCTATTTTGTCTTTTTCTCCCCCCTTTTTTTAAAAAAAATTGTTCTAATTAGAGTAGAATGAATTTTTTTAAAGAGAGAATTTTTTAATATTTATTTTTTAGTTTTCGGCAGACACAACTTCTTTGTTGGTATGTGGTGCTGAGGATCGAACCCTGGCCACACGCATGCCAAACGAGCGCGCTACCGCTTGAGCCACATCCCCAGCCCGAGTGGAATGAATTTTGATACATCATACATGAATGGAGTATAACTTCTCATTCTTCTAGTTGTACATGATGTACAGTCTATGTAATTATATATGCACATAGGGTAATAATGTCTGATTCATTCTACTATCCTTTCTGCCACCATAGTCCCTCCCCTTCCTTCACTCCCCTCTGTCTAATCCAAAGTACCTCCATTCCCCACCCCCTTATTGTGAATTAGTATCCGAGTGCATATCAGAGAAAACATTCAGCCTTTGGTTCTTTGGGATTGGCTTATTTCACTTGGCATGATATTCTCCAGTTCCATCCATTGACTGGCAAATGCCATAGTTTCATTCTTCTGTAAGGCTGAGTAATATTCCATTGTGTATATATACACCACGATTTCTTTATCGATTCATCTGTTGAAGGGCACCTCGGTTGGTTCCATAGTTTAGGTATTGTGAATTTAGCAACATTGGTGTGGGTGTGTCAGTGTCGTATGCTGAGTTTAAGTCCTTTGGGTATAAACCTAAGAGTGGGATAACTGGGTCAAATGATGTTTCCATTGTAAGTTTTCTGAGGGATCTCCATTCTACTTTCCATAATGGTTACAGCAATTTGCAGTCCCACCAGCAATGTAGGAGTGTAGGTGCATCCTTAACTATAATCTACTAAGGTACAGAGACTACTCCAACTAGAGTTCTAAAATGATCAAAGATCTAGGTATAAACAAAGGCTTTTACCAAGAACTTGACTGTGAAAAGGTAATCTTAGGGGGAAGTTCCTTGAACTAGCAGGCAGAAGATCTGGGTTCTTGGCCTAGCCCTACCCGGGAGGCTCCTTTTGACCACGGACCAGTTAAGCAGCCATGCATCTGCAAAACAAAAATGCCAGACTTCACCTTGAAGGCTCTTCGCAGCTCTAAATGTTTCATGGGGCACCCAAATGGCCTTGCAAAGCTCTGTCACCGTAATGCCCAGGCCCATTCCCTCACTTTGGTTTTCCTCTCCATCATCTAAATAGCAGACATTTCCTCCATGAACATGCATAAGCAAGATGACAGGTCAAGCAATTGGGGAGGGTGGTGGTGGTGGTGGTGGTAGAGCTGGGTTTATCTTCAGGGTACATCTGGTCCTGGGTGGCTTGACCAAGAACAAAGCATGGGACTCGCTCCTTCAACAGGGTAGGGACGTTCTCCAGGTTGGGCAACTTCTGACTTTACCCCTGTCTTTTGTCTCCTCGGTTTTCTTGCTCTCAGTGCTCGGTGCTGGCTGATCCTCCTCTTTGCCATCAAGTAGGAGGCTGGGGCCTGAGGAGCTGGATGCTGGTTGCATAGTCTCACGGCTCGAACTTTCTGGTTTCCCATAGCAACCAGGAGAGGAAGGTGGTGCAGGGATAAACAATCCCATTTTACAGACAAAGACTCTCACCAAGTTGGTTCTCTTAGAGAATGAGGGCAGAGTCTGGTCTTCTCTCAAACTGTGTTATGATCACACAGCCCCTTGGAGTGAAAGAAGCACAGTCAGAGGACCCCGTCCCCCATCCCAGCAGTGCCCCTGACAGCCTCTGTCTGACCTCAGTCGAGCCTTGAGTCTCTGAGTCTGACTCCTCCTCTGGAAAACAGTAGGTGTAGGAAGCTTTGTCTCTTGGGTGGAGAGGAAGGAAGTCACTGTGGGAAGCTGGATGATTATTCCTGAGCCAAGGAGCCATCACGGAAGCCAATCAAAGTATGTCATAGACCCCCTGCCCTCCCCTGCCTTTCCCCCCACCGTGGGAGGGGAGATGGAGAATAGAGCCTGTCCCAAAGGCTTCTGGGGATAACCTGAGTGGCAGCTGCCACTATGTGATGAAGAGAGAGTGGTGGCCATGGCTGTAGGTGTGTGTGTGGGGGTGATGTTAGGGAGCACAGTGAAGATGGCCAATATTTTTTTTGTTACTGGAGATTTAACCCAGCAGCGCTTTGCCACTGTGTCACATCCCCAGCCTTTTTTTTTTTTAATATTTATTTTTTTAGGTGTAGATGGACACAACACCATGCCTTTATTTTTATGTGGTGCTGAGGATCGAACCCAGGTCCTGCCCGTGCTAGGCGAGCGCTCTAACGCTGAGCCACAATTCCAGCCCCCCCCCCCAGCATTTTTTGTTTTCAGACAAGGTCTTACTAAGTTCCTTAGGGCCTCACTAAGTTGCTGAGGCTGGTCTTGAACTTTTGATCCTCCTGTCTCAGCCTCCCAAGTCACTGGGATTACAGGTGTGTGTCACCACACCCAGCAAGGTGAGCAATCGTGTGACCCAGAGGCCTCTGGGCAGACACTTCTAGGTCCTTGGACAGACTGGTATTGTGGGCCTGTTGATAGATGGTATTGGACAGTTCATCTGGAGGAGGTGACCAAGCCCTTGGCTCCATGAGCTAGAGGTGAAGGCTACCTGGCCTAGGATAAGGAGTCTCCCTAAGTCCTATAAATCCTATAAAACCAAGGCCCCCCAGGCAGGAAGAAAGGCTTTCCTTGCAGCACTGGAGGTGGTGCTGAAGGGCACATGCAGGCTTTGGCCAGGGTCAGAGTCAGGCTGAGGTCGGAGCCAGAGTTATGGTGATGGTGGGTGATGCTCAGCCTGGAGCATAGTCTGAGCAGGGGCTAGAGTTCAGGGCCAGGGGGACAGATACCAAAACGATGTCCATACAATGGTCACCATGAGATAATTAGAATGCAGGGAACAGTCATCAGAAGACAAAAGGCAAAGTCAGTAATCAGGACAAGTCATCCAGATGTCCCCTCTGTGGCCTTAGTGGGTCCTGTGGGGAGGCAGCACTACGAGAGGGAAAGTAGAACAAGGCTCAGAGCTGAGCCATGCAGAACCCTCTGCCTGAACAACTCCGAAAGGAGCCGTTCTGGCTGCTGCTTCTATGTGCGCAGGCTCGTGTGTGTGTGTGTGTGTGTGTGTGTGTGTGTGTGTGTGTGTGTATTGTTGCTACCATTCAGGGGACAAGCCCATGTTTTCTTTTTTTTTTAACCTTTATACTATCCAAGGTTTTCTTCTTTCTTTCTTTTTTTGTTTATTTATTTTTATGTGGTGCTGAGGATCGAACCCAGTACCTCACAAGTGCGAGGCAAGCGTTCTGCCACTGAGCCACAACCCCAACCCTTTCTTTCATTTTTAAATACATGACAATAGTGGAATGCATTACACTCATTATTACCCATATACAGTACAATTTTTCGTAACTCTGTATATAAAGTATGTTCACACCAAATTATGCCACTATACATGTACTCTTTTTTTCCCATTGTTTTCTTTATATTTTATTTTTTAGTTGTAGTTGGACCCAATACCTTTATTTTATTTATTTATACGTGGTGCTGAGGATCGAACCCAGGGCCTCGCACGTGCTAGGTGAGTGCTCCACCGCTGAGCCACAATCCTAGCCCAGCCCCATTGTTTTCAAAGTGAAAATATGAAAGCTGAATGCAGAGTGAGTTCAGGTGAGAGACCCAGATCAGGAGAGGGAGACAGGAAAGAAAGCATATTGGAAGAATGGGGCTTGGAACAGCTGGAGAGACAGAATACAGAAAGGGACAGATATTGAGATGAGGGGAGAAGAAAGAGGTTGCCCAGAGAGGGGGACGCTCTGATGGCTTTGCATTCACCCCTGGGAGAGGACTTAGGGCATTGTAGACAACACGGGGTAGTGTGTGCAGAGACAGACCCGGAGCCGGGTCCTCGCATCTCATCATGTCTGAGTTATCATCATGTCCTTCGCATGACTGGCTTCCTACAGTTTGGAGGTCACGTCTCCCAGGACACACAGTAGGTGCTTGAGAATCCATTCGCTGTAGACTGGATGTCAGAATGAGCAAATGGAGAGTTGCTTTTGGATAACTGAGGCAGGAGACAGAATGGAAGGTGGGTCACAGGCTGACTACCCTGCTCTGGAGCTGGGACATGATGTCATAGGAAGAGACAAGGGTGTGACTGGAATTAACAGTGAGTGTTGTGGCCCAACACCACATGCTGGCAGCAGCAGTGGTGATGTGACGATGGTACCATTTTGTCATCTCACCTCTGTGCTCTTCCAGTGCGCTCACTGCTTTTGTGAACATGTGACCTGCCTCATCTCATCGAATCCTCCCAGCCGACCTATGACGTAGGCACGACTCTGATGTCATTTTGTAGAGGAGGAAACCAAGGCTTAGAATGCTGAAATGACTCGTCCGAGGTCACATAATAGTCAATCTCACACCACAACTTAGTTGTTAACTTTGTTACTATTCTGCTTCCCCAAGAATAATACTACCTTATATTTATGCACACCATTTTGGCTTGTGCATTTTTTCAAAATGTATTGTGTTTAGCTTGCGAGAGAGAGAGAGAGAGAGAGAGAGAGAGAGAGAGAGAGAGAGAGAGAGAGAGAGAGAGAGAGAACGCCATTTAAGGGATAAGGTAAACAGAAGTGTCAGAAGGAGGCAAGCAAAATCACAAAGCTCATGGGTAGCAGAGTCTGCCCTGGAGCCTGGTCAGAGCTCTCCCCAAGTTCATATGCTGCTCATGGGTGTAAACCAGTCCCCAGATGGAGCACACCAGACTCAGGACACTCCTGAGTGTACGTGTAGTGCTTGGTTGGTGTTGAGCAGCCAATACAGGAGTCTAGGACAGGCTATTAGGAGGACAGTATTTCAGGACTCTTGAAACAGTGTATCTGGGCTTGCATCCTTGGACAGTGACCTTGGACAGGAATTACTCAACTCCTCTGTGCTTCAGTTTTCTCAAAACAGACATAATAATAATTGTTCCTTTTTAGTGTTGCTGACAGAATTGAGTTAATATTTGGAAACACATCAATTTCACCATGTAGTTAGGATTTCATAAAGGTTGGTCAATCAGTCAATCAATAAAATAAGGCAGGAGGAGGTGTACCAGCCAGAATTGAGATCTGGATTACAGAATTCTAGAGTGACCCAGAATGCTGGACAGCTCCCAGTGCTTCAGCTCTACCATATTGGTTCCATCTGCTGGATACAGTTCTTTGCTGGTGCAATGGGCTTCACCCCTCTATCCTTTCTCACGCCTCTTCCCCATTTCTTCCCTTCCTCTCCTCCCCCCCCCACTTCCTCTTCCTTCTTTTTCATCTTCTCATGGTACTGATGATTGCACCCAGGGTACTCTACCACTAAGCTATATCCCCAGCCCTTATTTACTTATTTATTTATTGTACCAGGAATTGAACCCAGGGGTGCTTAGCCACTGAGTTATATCCTCAGCCTTTTTATTTTTTTATTTTCAGAAAGGGTCTCACTCGGTTGCATAGGGCTTCACTAAGTTGCTGAGGCTGGCCTTGAACTTGTGATCCTCCTGCTTCAGTCACCTGAGTCAGTGGGATTACAGGCTTGAACCTCCTCTTCTAGCACCTCTTTATTCTTAACTATCATGAGTTTGGGGTTTTTCCTCAATACCCTTTGATGTCTGTTCTTTGAAGGCGGGCACAAATCTTGCCACGGGGAAGGCCTATCTCTTTGGAGAGTACTCTTCCCTGTGGGTCTGTTCTTGAGGAAATGACTCTTCAGGACAGAGACTGTACCGTTTGTGCATGTGGGAGGGGCTTTTTTTTTTTTTAAGAGAGAGTGAGAGAGAGAGAATTTTTTAACATTTACTTTTTAGTTATTGGCGGACACAACATCCTTGTTTGCACGTAGCGCTGAGGGTCGAACCCGGGCCGCACGCATGCCAGGTGAGCGCGCCACCACTTGAGCCACATCCCCAGCCCTGGGAGGGGCTTTTGTTCAGTGTGATTGGGGGATTCAGCCCCACTGCTTCTTCCCAGAGTAATCACTAAGCACGGATGGGGAAAAGATAAGGATAGAAACAGGGCTGAGGGGTGAAGTGGGGGAGAATGAAGGCATTAGAAGGTTCACAAAGTTCAGATGGGGGCTAAGGGTT
This sequence comes from Spermophilus citellus, assembly GCF_964194105.1. Taxonomy (NCBI): domain Eukaryota; kingdom Metazoa; phylum Chordata; class Mammalia; order Rodentia; family Sciuridae; genus Spermophilus; species Spermophilus citellus. The sequence goes on along the minus strand of NC_138199.1, from coordinate 24,769,704 downwards.
CCATGCAGCTCAGGGCTTAGACCAGGAGCTTTCTGCTCTCCTCTCACTCCAGAGCTTCTCCTGTCCATCTCAAACCCTGACCCACTCAAATCCTGCTGGTGAGTTGGCAGAATACCACCTGGTTCTCATCTCAGAGCACATTCTATGCACCGAGATCTTTACACCCATTATCTCATGTAATCCTTGGAAAAAAAACTCAGTGAGCTGGACATGGCTGGTCCCATTTTACTGATAGGAAAACTGAGGCTCAGAGAAGTCGAATGACATTCCTAAAGAAAAACTGCTGGCAGGTGACAAGCTTTCTGCCTTTCAAGAAATAATACTTCCGGTGCCAGGAGTTGAGGTTTCTCTGGGTTTTCAGCTTTTCTCACAACTGGTTCCTTGTTTACTTTCTTATGCTGTCCCATGTGGAGGTCCAGTAGGGTACAGCAACACACTTTTTGCAATGACACATTCCTGAATGTCCCATTCCTGTCTATAACGACAGACACAGGGCTGGGGATGTGGCTCAAGCGGTAGCGCGCTCGCCTGGCATGCGTGCGGCCGGGTTCGATCCTCAGCACCACGTACAAACAGAGATGTTGTGTCCGCCGAGAACTAAAAAATAAATATTAAAAATTCTCTCTCTCTCTCTCTCACTCTCTCTTTAAACAAACAAAAAAACAAACAAAAAACGACAGACACATTCAATAGTTGAAGACTACCTCAATTCATGGATGAAATAATAACCCCCTTAGACATAAGCCCCTGTCCCCCTCAACCCTGATCCAGTTAGGGCCACCTATAGATGGCCATGCCTGCTTATGTCCGTCTCTGCTTCTTTCCACAGAGGAGATGGCCGAGGGGAAAAATGCCATCCTCATTGGAATGAGCCAGTGGAATTCAAATGACCTGGTGGAGCAGATCGAGACCATGGGGAAACTGGATGAGCATCAAGGTGAGACTCTTTCTCACGGTCACGGAAAGCACACGCGTGTGTTCCAGAGTGGGTCAGGGCTGCTAATTGGGGTTGGGACTCATCAGGTCTTCTGTGAAGAGCTGTCTTTCTGGGCACCTTTCCTTACAGCATTCCTGAATTCTGTCACCTGTAGGAACTCTCTTGGGGACATCTGTGGGTTTTCTTTCTTTTTTTCTTTTTTGGTAGGAAAACAACCCCAGGATATTGCAACCAAGCTTCTTTTGTCTGTAGAATAACCACTCAGGAGCACGGGGTGGTTAAGGCATGTGCTGGCTCCATGCTCCTGGTACCATGAGGCCTTCAGGGTTGGAATCTGATGGATAAGGAGGTTGCCATTGGAGGAGCCTCTGAGAGAGGATAGGAGCCCAGGTCTCAGGGGAGAGGGATGGCAATGAAGATTGGGTCTTTCTTTGGCTGAATTGCTAAAGAAGTTTATGGATGGGAATTCATGCAAGAGGATTTTTATGATGGGAATGTTTGGCCAGGAACTTGATAAGGTTTTAGGCATCGATCTGTCTATCCATTTGTCCATTTTTCATTACTAATAGAATGTTAATGAGCATCTACCTGGATAAGTGCTTGGTGGGAGGGACCACAGTGATTCACCGGAAGCCTCTAACTCCTGATGTGGGACATGATGCACATCAAGACATAAGGGTTGGGCTTAAGCTGAGGGTTTTGGGCCCAGAAGGAGAGGCAGGATTTTAGGAGGCAGGAGAGCAGATCAAGGAAGGGCTCCTGACAATGAGGTGAGGGGACCAGACTTTGGAAGGCAGGTAGAGGATGTAGCTGAGCTTACATATGGGCAAACCAAGGCCCAGAGATCCTCAGCTGAGGGCTGAGGATTTGATTAATACTGCCTTGAAGTGAGAAGCAGAGCCAGGGCGAGGATCCCACTCAGGATGCAGAGTGCTAACCTTTGTATCTGTGACCCTCAGGCCAGGAGGATCACATCCACTACATACTCCTCATCTTACTTTCTTCTTTCTTAACGTCTTAATCCCTTTGGTGTTGCTAAAACAGAATACCTGATGCTAAGTAACGTATAAAGAAGAGAAATATATTTGGCTCCACATTTTAAAACAACATGCTCTCTTGATAACTGATCCACTCTGTGCGTTCACATGAATCCCTTCACAAGGATAGCCATGACCCAATCACTGCCCAGTTGGCCTTACCTCTTAAAGGTTCTGACCCCTCTCAATGCTGTTACATTGGAGGCCAAACTTCCAGCACACGAACCTTGAGAGACAGACCATATTCAAACCATGGCATTTATTTCCTCTTCTTCCTTTATTGGTCCTGTCAGTGCACAGTCATGGTCTGGGCCAGAGTTACTAAGTGAGCAAGGCATCCGATCAGGAGGTATCTGGTGAGATGGTTCTGGCCTAGCCCAAGAGGATGGCCGTCTTGTCCCTTGCATCTACCCCTTTTCTCATCCCCCATCCCTGCCTCATTTGTTTAGGGAACCTCCCTGTGTCAAAGTACCCATCCTGAGCAATGGGTGAGCCTGGGATGATTGTCTCAGTTTACAATGAAGAACCTGGGAGAAGCTATGTCTTGCCTGTGGTCCTCCTGGGCTCCTGATCCCCAGTTCAGAGTATCCCTTCTGGTCTTCATAGCCATATATTTGCAGATGGGTCCAAGAACTTGAGAAGGGGCATTAAGGGTACCATGGATTCCAGGTTCTGCTCCATGACCATGCTTGGTGGTCACAAAAAGACAGACCCAGATGTATACTCACCAGTGATCTGGCCATCGCCTCCTCACTCCAGCCTCCCTTGTCTGCTGAGAAATTGTGACTCAGACACAGTGTGAGCTCGGGAGAGGGTGATGGAAGGGCAGAGTGAGCTGGGAGGGCTGGGAAGGACCAGGGAGAAGGAAGCAGAAGGGGAGGCCCATGGGAGAGGCAGTGACTGCAGCTTTGTGGGGTGTGAGAGGTCTGAGTTTGTACCTCAGCCCTGCTACTGTGTGGTTTTGTGGACAAGGAAAGTCACATCACCTCTCTGCGCCTTGGTTAATTCATCTGCAATATGGGGTACCGAAAAAGTGGTGAAAATTAAATGAGATATTACTTGCAAAGTGCACCCAGTAACAAGTAATCATCAGTAGGGAGGAGGGGAAGAAAAGTGAGCCATCTCATATGAGTACAGCCCTGGAGAACACTTCATGGTGCTGATTCATGTTTGAACTAGGATGATGCTTGCTTGTGTCCAGAAGCTGATGCTTCATCCTCCCAGTACAGAAGAGGAGGGTGGGGAGGAAGAGGGGGTGAGGAAGAGCCAACTAGCCGGTTTCCAGCTCCTTCGGAGGCCCGTTCCCCCTGTGGATTCATGATGGGAATTCCCAGAACACGAAAGAATGCACATTGCTTCCTTTCGTTTCAGTGACCATTTATGGACCACCACAGGGGCCCAACCCTGTGCTAGATATCAGGGACGTAAGGACCAGCAGGGTGGCACTGCTGTAGCAGCCTGCAGCAGAGTGATGAGTGACTGAGTAGGCTGAGTAAAGAAGGGCGGGAGAGGGAGGCTCTGGGGGTACTTTGGGGAGAGGAAGTTGGGAGAACATTCGCTGCGCGATCCAAACTGGGCATATAAACAGAGCTGATGCTCCTGCCTCTTCCGAGGTTCCTGCCCTTAAAAATGGAGGTCACCCCAGGGACCACCTCTCATGGTGGGTGCATAGGCCAGTCATTTCCTTCATGGGTACCTTCATTTTCCCCAAGGATGACTCCACGTCTGCCTCCAGCCTAGAACACTCTCCTGGCCTCTAGACTCTTTTTCGGTAGCACCCTACCTGGAAGACCTCAGGACCCCCGATGCTCTGCAAATTCCAAATGGAGCTGATCTTCTTCTTCTTCTGAAACCTGAATTGTGTTTTGTGCTCCATCTTTTCTCTCCTTGATCATTTAAGTCATATGTCACACGCGAACTTTCTGACTCTTCTAATGACTCCAGTTCTCCTCCTGCTCCTCCTCCTCCTCCTCCTTCTCTTTTTCTTTCGGTGCTAGGGTTTGAACCCAGGGCCTTGTGCATGCTGGGCAGGTCCTCTACCACTGAGCTACACCCCTAGACCTAATATGCAGTTCTTGAGGGTGCTGATTCGGGAGGGGGGGCGGGCGGTGAACATACATAAGCATGCACTGTGGGTCTTGATTCTTCATTATTTTTTTTTATTATGAACTCATCTTGGTCACTCCCTTTTCTGTGGGAGTCTGTGTGTCTTGGATGGTGCAAATATCCTCCTCGAGACTGGTCTTTTGTTTTTTTCTGCTGGACTTGAGTATTTCACTCATTTTGAATATTTTATATGCTAAATTTACAGCCTAGGGTTTCCACTCTCCATGGGTGGTATATATTTAGACCTTACACCCATATGTGGCACAGGCTTAGGGTGTTAATTACTCATGAGTGACTTTTTTCTTTCTCACTCTCTGTGAATGGTTTCTTTGCTGCTGCCCCAAAGGGATTTGTGTGTGTGTGTATGTGTGTGTGTGTGTTCCTTTATGGATGGAGCAGCCCTTCAAGGGTCCCTACTTTAAAGGGGGCTCCACTTTAGCTCCTCATCATCCCCCAGCTGAGGTCAAATTTTGTTCTCAGCCATTAGCCCCAGAGCCTCCATACATTGGATGCACGGATCCCGGGTGTGTCTCAGCCACCTCAGCTTCTGTTTTCCCCTCAGTGCAGTTCCCTCTGATATTTGGTCTTGTGTATTGTACATTATTTTAAGGTTGGTTATATATTGGCACTTTGGGGTATCATATTGCCCAGCACATATGTATTTCTGTGGGGAGGAATCCTCCTGCATCAGCTCAGTGCACCTTATTTATTATTGTTGTCATTTGACAATGGTTTACTATTTTTACTTAACATTTTTTTTTATTGTGGTAAAATAAATACATGTAACAAAATACACCCTTTTAACCACTTGAAGTGTGTACTTCAGTAGCATTAAGTCACGTTGCTGTATAGCCATCATCAATCACCATCGACCTGTAGAACTTTGTCATTATCTCAAACTGAAACTCTGCAGTCCTTAAACACTAACCAACCCCCGGTCCCTCATAACCACTGTTTTACTTTCTGTCTCTCTGAATTTTACTTCTCTGGGTACCTCTATAAATGTGATCATACTGGATTCTTCTTTTGGTGTCTGGCTTATTTCACTTAGTTTAATGTTTTCAAGATTCATCCATGTTGTAGCATGTGTCAGTACTTCCTTCCATTGTGTGGCTGAATAATTTTCCATTGGATTTAGCACACTGTGTTTATCCGTTCTTCTGTCAATGGACATCTGGGTTGTTTTCATTTTTTATCTTTTGTGACTAATACTGCTATGAACATTCGTGCACAAATAATCACCTTATTTCTTGACTACATTAGTGTTGGGGAAAAAAATCAAGGAACACAAATAAAAACCAAAGTTGTCCTTAGCTATTCCTTCAATTTCAAAACCATTCCTTCAAGTTCAGACTTCATTGCAGAATTTATGGATGTGGAAGGCATCACTCTGGAAGTAGATAAGATTAGACATTAATATTGCAGTTTGCTTCAAAAAAAAATTAACAGCAGATCTTGGTGAGTCTTTCACTTCTTTTCATAAATGTGTACATATAGATTCGCCTCATTGTTTTTACCTGTGTTACCATATTCTGTACAGTAGACATACCATAATTTATTAAGCCATTCTGTAGTGGGAAGACATTGAAATTTTTCATTATTAAAAGAATGTTGTAGGGCTGGGGATATAGCTCAGTTGGTAGAGTGCTTGCCTCTCATGCACAAGGTCCTGGGTTTGATTTCCAGCACCACAACACACACACACACACACACACACACAAAAGAGGAAGAAGAAAAAATAATGCTGTATATGTTAGAAAATAAACATTGAGTTCAATGCGGTGGCACACACCTGTAATCCCTGTGGCCTGGGAGGCTGAGGCAGGAGGATTGTGAATTCAAAGTCAGCCTCAGCAATTTAGCGAGGCCCTAAGAAACTCAGTGAGACCCTGTTTCAAAATAAAAACACTAAAAAGGGCTGAGGATGTGGCTTAGTAGTTAAGTGCCCCTGAATTCAATCTTCAGTACCATTTCCCTACAATGTTGACAGAATTGATTGACAGTATTAAGCTTTAAAATTTTTTTCTGATTTATTAGTGAAATTATCTTCTTATATTTTATTTTTACTTGATTTCTAGTAAGGATGAACTTCTTTTCATAAATGTGTTGACCTACATTATTTTCTTGTTTTTTTTTTAATTTCTTAAATATAATTTTTGCCATATTCTATTGGATTATTTATCCTTTTCGCATTTCTTTTTTTTTAATATTTTTTAGTTGTTGATGGACCTTTTTATTTTATTTATTTGTATGTGGTGCTGAGAATCGAACCCAGTGCCTCACGCATGCTAGGCAAGCACACTACCACTGAGCCATAACCCCAGCACCTCCTTTTCGTATTTCTTTTAGGAAGTCTTCTTAAGTATACTGGATGCAAGTTATTTGTCTGCTATGTATCTGAAATTTTGTCACTCTGCTGAGATTTCTTATTAGCTCTAATAGTTTGTTAGTTGATTCCTTTGGGTTTTCCAGTGAGACTGTGATATCACTTAAGAGTCTTAACAGTTATATCCTTGCCAATATTCATGCCACTTACTCATTTTTTTAAATAATTGCATTGCATAGCCAACTTAGAATTTTGCCTATCATATTTATGTCCATCACCATAAGGGGGAGATCCATTGTTAATACCCAAGACCACAATTCACAATGAAATTATAACGCATAAAAGTGCAGCATAAATACATCTATTGGATAGGATTTCCAGATTAACACCTGGTACCAGAAGTGGTGGCAGGCTTTCTTGTTTGATCATATCTGTATTGATGATATAAGGGAACTATCCTAATGTTTCACCAATAAGTATGCCCCTTGCCCTAGTGTTCCAGAAAGATTCCTTCATCAAGTTGAAAAAATTAACTCTGAAAGTTTACATCTTTTCTCCTTTCCCTCATTGTTTGAATCCACCTCCTCTCCATTATTAATATGTTTTGCCAAAAGTTTACCCATTTTGATAATCTTCCAAAGAAATAGCTTTATTTTTTTAACCAACTCTATATAAACTGTTTTTTTTAGAATTTAATTTATGTAAATTAGTGTTGCTTTTGTTTCAAGACTTCTTTCCTTCTACGTTCTTTGGGTTTAAGTTGTACATAACTTTCCAAATTCTAGAGAAAAGAGTTTTTAGGCTTTTTTTTGTTTTCTAATTTACTTATGCATGGGTCCTTGCCAAGGCCTTGGAGGGCCCTAGAAAAATGTTTTTAAATTCTGATAAATTTTGCAAAGGTAAGATATTTTGATTATCCTTTTATATAAAGGGGACCCCAAAATTACATAACCTTCAGTTTCCACAAAGCCTGGATTCAGATACTTTGGCCACATGCCACAGGAGTTGGTTAAGTAACCCTCCTTCTCACTGTGGGTCATTTCCAAGTAGTTCAAAATCTCCATTTTTCTCCTCTTGACCTTAAGAGCTATTTAGAAGCATTTACAAGACTCCTGGTGACTTGTATTTTTTTTTCCTTGTTAATTTGCAATTTTATTCCTTTGCTATTGGAGAATGTGACCTGTAAGTGCTATTCTTTTAAAGTTCTTTCTTGTCTAAAACTGGTGTGTGCGAATGAATGTCCCATGAGCTTTAAAAAAGTTATCTTGCCTCTATATAGTGGGTTCCAATCTTTCTATCTCTTAGGTCAAACATACCAATCAATATAGTTTTCTTCTTTTCTTTTTGGTCTTTGATTGACATGATCAACTTTCTTATACATCCTTTTTTTTTGTATTTCTAAAAATTTACATATTTAACACACTTAAAAATGAGTATTTTTCTATCAGGGTCTGGACTGAGTCAATATTCTATATTCTATTGCTGAATAAGAAGGGACCTTGTTATTCTTTTTTGTCCCCTGATCATTTGGCTCCAGGTTTTAAATTCTTATTTCACCTTAATGTTAATATTTGTTTTTTTCTTTTGGGGAGTTTCACACCCCCTCTCATTATGGTGACTGTGATGGTGATTTCTTTCCCCTCTTCCTCTTCCTCCTCCTCCTCCTCCTCATTCTTCTTTTGTCAAATATACTGAGGTATGATTTACTTTTGGTAAAATTCATCCTTTTTAGTGTACAGTTCTCAATGCTGCTTCTGAAATTCCATGCCTTCCTCTTCATTTACTTTTTCTTTTCATTAGAACATCTTCTCATTCTCCAGGGAAGGACTGTGGACAGTAATTTTCCAAGTCTTTGTATTTCTTTTTTTTTTAAAATATTTGTATTAGTTGTTGATGAAATTTTTTTTTTTTTTACTTATTTGTATGTGGTGCTGGGAATCGAACCCAGTGCCTCACTCATGCTAGGCAAACGCTCTACCACTGAGCCACAACCCCAGTCCCCCCAAGTCCTTGTATTTCTAAACATGTCATCATGCGCCTTCTCTCTCTCTCTCTCTTTGGTACCAGAGATTGAACTCAGGGGCACTCAACCACTGAGCCACATCCCCAGCCCTTTTTTGTATTTTAGTTAGAGACAGGATCTCACTGAGTTGCTTAGTGCCTCACTAGTGGCTGGGGCTGGCTTTGAACTCACAATCCTCCTGCCTCAGCCTCTGAGCTGCTGGGATTATAGGCGTGTGCCACCGCACCTGGCTGTGCCTTCTCATTTGAATGCAAGACTGCATCCATAATCATGTTCTCATCTGTCTCTGAAGATGTCCTCCCATGGCCTCCTTGCATATAGTGTCGTTAGCGAAAAGTTCTAGATAAATCTGATTCTCATTCCTTTGTGGATAATCTGCTTTTTTTCCCCTCTCTTTCCTCTGAAGCCTTAAGCAGCTAAATCTCTGTTCTTCATCTTCTGAGACCACAGTGTTTCTGAGTGAGATTTTTGTGGCTGTTGGTTGTCATGCTCGCACCTGGTCACAATCTTTCATTACTGTGCACTTTTTTTTTTGTTGTTGTTGTTGTTTCTTCTAATATTTCTTTCCTTGTTTTATCAATCACTAGACAGATACTGGAATTTTTCTAACCAGCTGTTGACTTGTCCTAATTCTCATTTCTTGGTCCTAGTTGAGTTCTGGAAGTTTCCTTGGCTCTAAACGACAGCTTGACCATTTCCTCTTCATCAGTTTTTTTCCATTCTGCTGCTCAACTCTTGTGGATTGTTTTTAACAATCATCTGTTTATTTTCATATGCTCTGGTTGGTTCTTTTGGTTGATAACCCAACGTTGATTCATGGAGCCCAAGGGCTCACTTTATGTTTTCTAAGGTCTTTTTTTGCTTGTTCTATTAAGTTTCTGAGTTCTGGTAGACTAGAGATCAACAGGAGTAAACCACACACTTAAGACTAGATTAGTTAGCCAAGGATCACAAATGGCATTCGCATTGAACAGGAGCTGCCTTGATTCTAATTCTCTAAGGAAGCATATAGCTGTCGTTAACACTGCCCAAGTGAAATGTATCTTGCCCAATTCTTTTATTTTTTAATTTAAAATTTTTTAAAAAAAATTTTGTTATAACTAATTATTCATGACAGCAGAGTACATTTTGATTCATTGTACACAAATGGAGCAAAACTTTTCATTTCTCTGGTTGTGCATGATGTAGAGTTGTGCAGTCATATACGTACCTAGGGTACTGATGTTCAACTCATCATACCCTCTTTCCTGCCCCCCTGTCCCTGCCTGTTCCCTTCCTCCCCTTTGCCCAATCAAAGTTCCTCCATTCTCCCCACATCGATCCCCCATTATGGATCAGCCTCCACTTATCAGAGGAACATTTGGCCTTTGGTTTTTTGGGATTGGCTTACTTCACTTAGCAAGATATTCTCTAAATCCATCCATTTACCTGCAAATGCCATAATTTTATTCTCTTTTAATGCTGAGTAATATTCCATTGTGTATATATAAAACACAGTTTCTTTATCCATTCATCTGTTGAAGGGCATCTAGGTTGGCTCCACGGTTTGGCTATTGTGAATTGAGCTGCTATGAATATTGATGTTGCTCAATTCTTTTTTTTTTTTTTTAAATTAAGATGTAATTCATGTATCATAAAGTTCACTCTTTGAAACTGCACAATTCTGAAATTTTAATACAACATTTTGCAAAGTTGTGCGACCATCACTATTTTCTAGTTCTAGAACTTTTTCATTGCCCTCAAAAAAATCTGTGTGCCCATTAGCAGTATTCTCCATTCTCCTCATCCTCCAACCCATAAAATTTCATTAAAATGGAATCAAACAATCATGTGGCCTTTTGTGTCTGACTTCTTTCCCTTAGCATGTTTTGGAGATTCACCTACATTATAGCATGAATCAGTACTTCATTTCATTTTTATGGCTGAATATTATTCCAATATATGGGAATACCACATTTTGTTTATCCATTTGAGTTGTTTCCAGTGAATAATACTACTATAAGTAGTCATATGACAGTTTTTAAAAAATATTTCCTCAATTCTCTTGGGTATGTGTCTAGGAGTGGAGCTGATGTTTAATAGAGTAGTTTTGTTTAACTTTTTGAAGAACTGCAGATTCTTTCCAAAGAATCACTGCTTCGCTGTACATTTCCACCCGCAATGGAAAAGTGTTCCAGTTTTTCAGATCTTCACCAATACTTGTTACCATCTGTCTTTTTGGTTTTAGTCATCTTGGTGGGTGGAAAGTGACATCTCATTGTGGTTTTAGTTTTCTTTTCCCTAGTGATGAATGATGTTGAGCATCTTCTCATGTGCTTATTGGTCATTTGCTTATCTTCTCTGGAGAAATGTCTATTTCAAATTATTTGCTCATTATAAAATTGGGTTACTTGTTTTTTTATCGTTGAGTCATAAGAGTTCTTTATATGCGAACACTAAAATCTTATTAGATATGTTGTTTTCAAATGTTTCCTCCTATATTGAGGATTGACTTTTCATTTTCTTGCTAATGTCTATTGAATCACAACTTTTAAATTTTTGATGAAGTCCAATTTATCTATTTTTTTCTCTTATTCTCTGTGCTTTTGGTGATATCTAGGAAACCATTGCCTAATCCAAGATTTATTCCTGCTTTCTTCTAAGAGTTTTATAGTTTTAGTCCTTTTATTTAGGTCTCTGATACACCTTGAGTTTATTTCTGTGCATGAGGTGCAGTAGGGGTTTGACTTCATTCTTTTGCATGTGGCTAACCAGCTGTTCCAGGAACATTTGCTGAAAAGACTATTCCTTTCCCCATTGAATTGTTTCGGCACCATGGTCAAAAGCCACTTGATCATACACATGTGGGTTTATTTCTGACTCTCGATTCTATTCCACACATACATATGTGCCAATATGCCACAGAGTCTTGATTCCTGTACACTTGCAGTGAGTTTGAAATCAGGAAGTGGGAGTTCATCAACTTTGTTTTTTCATAAGACTGTTTTAACTATTCTTCGTTCTTTGTATTTCCATATGGATTTTAGGACCAGTTTGTCAATTTCTGTGAAAAAAGCCAGCTGGAATTTTGATAGGGATTGTGTTGAATCTGTAGATCAATTTGGAAAGTATTGCCATTGTAATCTCAGTTCTAATCTACAAACAGAACTGTTTTCACCCTTATTTAGGTCTTCTTTAATTTTTTCAAAGATGTTTTATAGTTTTCAATGCATGAGTCTTGCACTTGTTTTATTAAATTTATTTCTAAACATTTTATTCTTATTTTTGTGTGGTGCCTGGGATCGAATCCAATGCCTTATGTGTGCTAAGCAAGCACTCTACCACTGAGCCACAACCCCAGTCCAATCTAAATATTTATTCTTTTTGACTCCATTATAACTGGAATTTTTTTAAAAAAATATTACTTTATGTATGTATGTGACTGTATGACCAATGTGATTCTACAATATGTGCACTCAGAAAAATGAGAAATTATATCCCATCTATGTATGATATATCGAAGTATATAAGTGCATTCTACTGTCATGTATAACTAATTAAAACAAATAAAAAATTTTAAAAAATTTTCTTTTCAGATTGTTCATTGCAACTTTGTGGCAATACAATTGATCTTTGTATATTGACCTTGTATCCTGTAACCTTATGGAACTAAATGTCAGTTTTTTATTGTTATGGTGGAGGTGGAGTGATTCCTTTAGGGCTCTATACAAAAGGTCATGTCATCTCCAAATTGAGGTAGTTTTACTTCTTCCTTTCCAATCTGGATATCTTTTATTTCCTTTTGTTGTCAAATTTCCCTGACAAGTTCCTCTAGTAGAATAATGAATGGAACTAGTGACAGCAAACACTTTGTCTTGTTCCCGATCTTAAGGGGAATATTTTCAATCCTTCACTAGTAAATATAATGTTAACCATGGATTTTTTTTTTTTTTGTAGATGCTCATCTGGCTGAGCAATTTCTCTCCCTATTCCTAGTTTGTTGATTTTTTTTAACTATGAAAGATGTTGAGTTCTACCAAATAATTTTTCTGCATGACCTATTGAGATTCTCCTGTGGTTTTTGTGTTTATTCTATCAATATGGTGTATTATGTTGCTTTTTGTATGTTGAATAACCTTGCATTCCTGGGATAAATTCCATTTGGTCCTTAGCAGGGCTTGCCATCTTGCTAACATCTTATGGTCATGGTTTATGTTTTTCTTGGGGGAAGGGTGGGTACCAGGGATTGAACTCAGGGACACTCAACCACTGAGCCACATCTCCAGCCTCATTCTGTATTTTATTTAGAGACAGGATCTCACTGAGTTGCTCAGTGCCTCACCATTGCTGAGGCTGGCTTTGAATTCACGATCCTTCTACTTCAGCCTCCTGAGCTGCTGGGATTACAGGCAGGCGCCACAGCGCCTGGCACAGTTTATATTTCTTCCAGAATAATTCATACTAATAGTTTATGAGCTGTCACTCATACTTGCAATCCAGTCTTCTTTTTCCTGACATAAACTTAGTGTGAGCATGGCCACATTCTCATTGACAGGAAGGAAGCAGTCACTCCCTATGCACCCCTAATCAATTTCTCTACTTTCAGCTTTCTAGAGAGCTATGTTTTTGTATCACTCATCCCCAACTCTTGCTTTTAGATACGTGGTTTTCAAACAATGGTTCCTGGACCAATAGCATTAGCATCACTTGGGAACTTGTTAGAAATGTGAGTGAGGGTGCCCCACCCAGAATGAATTAGCCAAATTCTGGGAGTAGGGCTCAGAATCTGTTTTCACTAGACCTCTGAGTGATTCTGATGCACGTTAAAATTTAAGAATGATTACCGATTGTGCTACTAAGTTGGCTCAAGGAAACCCCAGGCCCATTTCTCTGTATTCTCTTCCCTCCCATCTTTGAGTTTAATATCTTTCTTCAGCAGTATTGGCTTTCCTTTAATATTTAGCAATATTTGGATTTGCACTACACTTCGTATTTGCAGTTCCCTGTTAGCTTAACTCTCAGGGATGTGATCTGTCTGTTTACTGCAGCCTGCTGTCATCTAATTATTAGGGTGGGTAGGAAATGCTGCGGGGTGCACTGAACCAGTAACTTCTGATTTGTTCCTTTTGGGTATTTTCAGCCTCCCAGGGTGTCCTATCCCTCAAACATCCATCTTCTTTCACACTTGGGGACAGATGCTTTTGCTTGGCACAATCAGGGGTCAGGAAAGGACCAAAGTACTGGCTCTTCTACTGTGGACACCCAGATAATTGCAAAACTTCCATTGCTCTCGGGTATTCCTGTATACAAGCCTGCTGTGCCCTCTGAGCTGCCTCTGCCTTGGCCACAGACCTTTCTTTGCAGGACTGAATCTATGGCTTCCTCTCTTCTGGGCTGTTTTATGGGCATTTGACCTTTGCAGTCACACAAGACTGCACACTTAGAAGGCTCCGTGATTGATTTTATACTCTGGCCATCACCATCTTGCAATTCTTAATACTTTTGAATAAGGGCCACCGTGGTTCCATTTTAGGGACCTGAAAATGAATGTAGCCAGTCCTGCCTTTTTCCATCAGATCACTCTGTTTTCTGCCTTTTGGGGATGTTACACAATTTTGGTCAGCAAAGGACATCCCTTCTTACTTTACATTGCTACTCAACATTAAGTCATAGGAAAGTAATTAAGGCCATTTCTAGGGATTTGGAGCAGCAGAAGAAGTCTGGGTCATGTAGTCAGTTTACCCTCATTATGCAATCCAGCTGTGATGTTTCTAAAATATAAATTCAGTACTATCATTTGGCTATGAGATTGACAATGAGGTGTTTGCTGTCTGAAGAATGAAGTATCAATTCCCCAGCCTGGTAAGGAAGGCTCTCCACAATTTTCTCCCAGGCTTTCTTCTGACCATCAGGATTTTTCAGGGTTAGTAACTTCCCTTTCACTGCCAGAATCAGACAGCTTTGGAGTAGCTACTATGAGGAATGTTATAAAGGGTCTGTCAAATCATTGCTAAATCATATGATGCCAAAGTGACCCTCTGACTCTGACACTCACATCTTTTGGGCCATTCCTCCTTCCTCCTCCAATCACTGCATGTTCTAGTCAAATGGCCAGGGGGCTGCTTGCCAACCCTCCAGCCCACTCAGAGTTTTTCAGTTTCCTACCTTTGCCCCAGTCCTCCCTTGACTTCATTTCTAGCTCTCAAGATCCTGCTCATTTCCTCCCAGAAGCCTCCCAGATGGCCCTGCCTCTGCCAGACCACCTCCCTCTCACCAGCACTGCTCAGTGGTTCCTTCACCTGCAGCACCAACCTGGCTGCTTCCAGTTGTGCCTTTGGGGGTATGTGGTTTCCCTCCCTTCCTGGCCCCAAGGCAGTCCGGGGTTCATCATGCATCCGGGCATCCCCTCTCTTACTTAAGCATGGCTCTGTGCCAGGTCCTATGCCGGTCAGTGCTGGGGACGTGTGGATGACTCAGTAGTGGTCTCAGAACTGAGCTGCTCCTGTACAGACTGCTCATCCTCAGGCCCACTCAGGGAAGTTACAGTTCAGTGAGCTAATGGCTCTACCACAAGTGGGAACCGGAAGAGGAGCCGGGGCTGAGCCTTTTCAGAGATGAGAGTCTCCGACAGATGAAAGTGCAGCAGGCAGAGGGAATGGCAGGTGCCAAGATGGGAAAGGGGGTGTGGGAGCAGGGAGACTTGGGGACCCACACGGGGCTCTTCTTGACTGAGGTTTGGGTGTGCGGTGTTGGGGAGTGGGTGGTGAAAAGGGATGGGAAGGTCTCAGAGAAGAGGCCAGGTGGGAAACTGGAATGCCAGGCCCAGGAGTAGGTCTCTTCTTGAAAGTGCCCATGGGAATCCTTAGATTGGTTTCAGCAGGGGAGCGATGAGCCACTTTCTAGAAAGATATTTCCAGAAGCCACTGTGAAAGATAAAAAGAGAGGCCAGGAATGAATGTAGTTGCTGCAGATTAGGTGAAAGGTAATGAGCTCGAATCTTCACCTGTAGCCCAGGCTCTGGGGACACCCCCAAGCAGGAGGGGGGTACTTCCTTCCTTCCCAGCCCTGCTGCATAAGCTGAATCACCACTGGGCCAGATTCTGGCCAGAGCTCCCAAGGGCCAGCAAGGGGCAAAGTCATGCTTCTCTTGCTCCTGGGGCTGCTCCAGTGTGACTTTCCAGACACGCCCAAACCGACCAGGAGGAGAATTCCCTGTTCCTCTTGTCCATAGCCCAGTCTGTTGTAATGGCTGCCCCAGCAAACCTCACAACCTGCACTTTGGATGCAAGGAGCGTCTTCTCTTGTTTCAGGTGTTGGTGGAAAGCCATCCTGTTCGTGGTACCTCCTTTTGCTCTGAGGAGCTCAGGATGTGGGGAGCTGGGAAGAGGAAGTACAAAATCACTCAGGAAGCCTTTAGCGGGGCTTGAACGTGTCTTCTTTGGCAGATGATATAGCTCAGATTCCCAGGGCTGTATGACCTTAGCACAGGCAGAATTTGTGGGACCACAGTCTGGGGCTGGCAGCGAAGGCATTACTGTCCCTGTCCCCTGCCCTGTCTGTGCAGCTGTCCTGTTTGCAGGAACTGCTGGCAGCTCCTGCTCTTGAAGCAAGCTCCAGCTGAGGCGAGGCTGCGGGGCCCAGGGGCCCTGGAAAGCTCTAGGCCAAGTGGGGTCTCATTTAGGCGATGGCGGAGCCAGCTGCACATTTGGTTAATCGCCCTCGTCCTGGGAGCCTGCTAATCAGGAAGCTGGGGGGTGTCCACCAATCCCTTCTCTTGCTGGTAGCAGCTTTGAGGGAAGATGGAACCGGCCTGAACTGAGCAGAAAGACCAGCTTCCTGCTATGTGGGCCCCACACTTATGTTGCCAAATAGCTCATTCTTGCCCGCATTGGTGGTGGCCTCATTAGCTTCCAGACCCCTTGGATGCCTGGCTCAGGTTTCCCTGTAGGGGACACTGAGCCTGGGGGCAACTCTGGTCACTCCCCAAGCCTCTGGACGCTTCTCCTCTGCCATTCCTTGCAAACAGCCCCTTTCTACTCCCTTCCTCCCCTCCTCTCAGTCCTGACTGTGGCCGCCTTCTTTGTCTTGATGGCTCCCCCTTGGCTCTGAGACCCTTCCCAGAAAGCCCCTGCCTAGAAACACCCAGACGAGCAGGTGAGCTGGAGGGAAGAGTGCTGGCCAGACTTGGGGGTCAGAGGGACCAGATCTGAACATTAAGGAAGTGATTTTTGTCCCTCCAAACCTCAGTTTCCTTATTTGTTTAGGGGGCCTCAGTCTTAATGATGCCACAAGTGGGGAAGCCCTGGGTGGAGCCTGTGGCCCCTGAGTGCCCAGGTACAGCTTTCAAGGATTAGACAACTCTGGCTATGCTCCTGGCCGGCTGGGAGGAGTCCCAGAGCTGAGCTCTGACCTCTTCTCCTAATTCTCTTCCCTCTGCCCAAGAAAATCCCAAGCAGTGTTTCAAGGTCCCCCACCTCCTGACTCCTCCCCCAGCTCTGCACTCCTGCTTCCCTGGCTCTCAGGCCCTCACCCTACCCCCCCACCAGGTCTCCTTGCCCTTGGAGATCCTGCTCTGCTCAAAGTCATGTTTGCTTTCTGGTAATGAAAAGTGAGAATGGGATCAGAGGCTCATAAACTGTCGAGGCGTGGAGCTGCTATGGGCCTGGAGTGAGAACATTGGAGGTGATGAGTCAGACCTGGCCCATCCCTCAGCGGACTCTCCGTCCTCCTCCAAGGTCTGCCCCCCAGTAGGTGCTCAGAAAACACCAGAGATGTCTGTGTTGTAATCAGGGTTTGTGATCTGTGTTCTAATTTTTTTGAGGGGGCGGTACCAGGGTTGGAACTCAGGGGCACGGACCACTGAGCCACATCCCCAGCCCTATTTTGTATTTTATTTAGAGACAGGGTCTCACTGAGCTGCTTAGCGCCTCACTTTTTGCTGAAGCTGGCTTTGAACTCACGATCCTCCTGCCTCAGCCTCCCGAGCCTCTAGGATTACAGGTGTGTGCCACCGGGCCCAGCATGATCTGTGTTCTACAGGGCCCTGGGTCTGGGCTTTACTGTTCTAAATTCTGAATCATTTTACCTCCAAGCTTTTGTTTTGTAAGTGAAGCCCTATGCTGCGTGTGCCGGGGGCTTCACGTTTGGCTCATGTATGGTCCCACCTTGCGCTGCCTCACGGTCCCTGGATGGAGCTTGGCCTCCTGCTCTCCTTCCCTTGGGCTCCTCAGCCCTACAGCTTCCCTCTCCTGGTCCCTGCCCTCCCTCCATGTAGGAGCCTGAGGGCAGACAGGTTGGGATCAGGTGTTCCTACCCCTCTGTGTCTGGGGTGGTGAAGCCGTCCCTGCCTGGCTATATTCCAAAGGTGACTCAGAAGGAGCAAGTCTCCCCCCCAGCCCTGTCTAGGAACCTGGTGCCTTTTGGTGTGGGGGACTGCAGTGCGCTTGTCTAGCCTGGATCAGGGCGGCGGGCCCCAGGAAAGCCGAGGTGCATGCCTCACCTTTCTGGCTCTTGGTCATTGCACCAGCATGGGCCCAGTGGCTGGCAGCAGGGCCACCTGGGAGCTGCTGTGCCACATCAGGGAGTGTGGACCCAGGGCTGCGAGGGTCAACCCTGAGCTCATGGGTCACCCTGTGCATGAAGGAGGATGATACTAAGTAGTGAATCAGAGCATCATGACCCATCAAGAGGGTCATTCAGAAAAAGAAAAAAAAAAATTATCTTTTAGCATTTTGAGCAGCACGTTTTTCTTGCTTTTTGAACAGCACCATTTCCTTTCCTTTCTCACGGAGCCCTGCTGATTATGCAGCTAGTTTGGGTGCAGGAGATAAAGCAGGAGATTTGGAAGTTTGTAAGTTCCTCCGCCTCTCCAAGATTCAGTTTTCTTATTGGTAAACGGGCTTCCTGCCCAGGGCCACCCTGTTCCACTCTCTGCTTTCCATGGTCTTGGCCTGTCGTGGACATGGTCTTGCCGGCCTCTTGGAATGCCTTCCCCTTCCCTCTCCCGGTGGAAGCTGCAATCGCACTCTGCCACCTGCTTCCCTGGGTCCGACGGGGTCTCTTCCTCCTCCTTCCATGTTCCTCATGCTTCTTTGCAGTTAGGGCTGTGCACCTCCGTTCTTTCCCTCTTCTCACCTTGACCTCCTCATTTCTGCATCTCCCAAGGCCCCAGGTGCCACTCTTGGTAGATAGAAGGTATTTGGGGGCATGTGACCTCATTTCTGTTAGGTGGTGGTGGCAGAAGGTGACTTTCCCTAGAGGCATCTAAGGGACCATGGGCCTCAGGTGGTGTTCAGACATGTTGCTGGTCATTGGTCCTTGACAAGTGCATCTGACACTGGATCTTTCTTTTTTCCCCGTCCACATCTGGGCTGCTGTAGCTCCTGGGAAGTGTTCTACAGTCACCTCACCCTGCTGGGTGGGGGCCATGCCATGAGGCCCAGGCCACTGTTCTCTAACTGGGCCCCTGTTGGGCTCAGGCTATCATGCCCTCTGGGCCTGGGGAGCATCATGAACTGGAGCAAGTCTTGACATTGGTCATTTCCATCATTTCCACATTGGCTTCACTTGGTGATGTGAAAACAAAAGAGACAAGGTCTCGAATCAGTCATTAAAAGCAAATAAGAAAATAAAACAATAAGAAGAGCAATCTCCATTTATTGAATGGCTGTCATTACCTGCCTGTGTTCTGAGGACTTTGTAATCATTTACTCTGCAAAATAATCCTCTGAGGTAGGGACCCATACGATCTCCATTTCCTCCATGGGAAGAATGAGACACAGAGATTGCGTAACTGCCCAAAGGTACATGTCCATGAAAGAACTGGTATTTGAATCCAGGTGTCTGACCATCACACAAAACACCCCAAGGGCTTTCAGAGCTTTTAGAGAATACTGGATCCTGCAGTGTCTTGTAGGAATGAGGCCCAGAGAGGGAGAGGGACATATCTCAGGTCACACAGCAGGGTCAGTGGGAGTCTGGAACAGAATCTCAGCTTCCAAACTCCAGCTATGTGTTCTTCTCACTCTTTATTCTTGCCTACCTTTGAGAGAGCTCAGCAGCCCTGGTTCCAAGCTGGAGGGAGACAGACAAGGATCTGGGTGATATAAACCGGGAAGGCAGCTGTGGCAGGCAGACAGCTATGGAAATGGGGTGAGCAATTCTGTTGGCGGCCTCTGGGTTGGCTGCAAGAGGGGATGCAGGCATGTTCAGGGCAAGAGCTGTCCATCAGGCCCTGGCTGGCTGGCTGGGGAGTTGGAGGTCTTTCCTGGATGGAGCTGCCTTAGAGCCCTAAGGGGAGGAAGCAAGGCAGCTTGGAGTGGCCTGAAGGTGGCTTTCCTCTGAGCCCAGGAACCCCTTCTCAATGAAGCAGGGCCTTGGGGGAAGCTGCAGGCACATTTTCTGGGGGAAGCTCGGACTCACTCAAGAAGCAGGGTCATGGTGACATGGTGAGTAGGAGGGACCCGGGAAGCTTCCATAGAAGCCCAGGAGATAGTGGGATGTTGAGATCAAGAACTTAGGAGAGAGCTCTGGACTGGAGATGTTTGGCAGTTGCCTGAACATGGCATGCAGCACTGACCCTCAGGAGAGACTAAGGGGTGGGCAGAAGGCAACACCTGGTCAGCAGGTGCTTACTGGGCTGAGAAAGGAGGGAGTCAGACAAGATGGCTGTGCAAAGGTCAGGCAGTCACGGGAACTGGGCCAGGTGTCATGAGGGCTCCCAGCTGTGAATTGCATAAAGGCCGAGGATTAAGTCTGTGGGGAGGGGTGCAGGGCCAGAAGTGGTGGGTGAGACCTCTGCCCCTCGGCTCTGGAGCCGAGGGACAGAGGCAGCCCCTAGGAGGGGCTCTCAGGAGGCACAGGGCCTGGTCATCAGAGGCCAGGGTTGGTCTGCTCACGTCCCTTTTGTTTCCACAGGAGAAGGGACAGCGCCGTGCACATCCAGCATCCTCCAGGAGAAGCAGCGTGAGTTAAGCCTGACCCCATGGAGTCCTTTGGGATGGGTCCCCTGTTACCCACTCAGAGCCCAGAGGGTGGTGGGGTCATCCTTATCTTGCCCACAGGCAGGAACAATGGGCTTGGGGTCACTTGGCCTGAGCTTGGGCCACTGTCCTGAGACACTCGGGTTCCCATGTTACGCCATACCGGACAGCTCAGCTGTCAGAGCCAGAGCAAGGAGGGTGAGGTGAGGCTGGTGGGCGAGGAGCAGGGGCAGCTGAGCAACGGGACTGTGGGAAACCTGGTGAAATGTTCTCTTCATCTACGGAGACAGCTGGGCTGTACACCTCCATGACCTCCTTCAGGTGACATAACTCCCAGTAGCCATAGGTGGCGCCATGGTGACGTGACAGAGGTCAGAGTGAATGAGGTCATTCAAGGCTGTGCCATGCATGGGTCACAACCCCTTGTGAAGAGGTCTTCTCTGCAGAGCACGGGGCTCCTGTGGTTGCATCCTGGTGTTTCCTGTCTTTGTTGTGCTTTGGGTCATACCGATGTCTCCACGTTTCCTTCTGCCTGTGTTTTCTTGGAGAGAAAAGCTCAGGATGGGTCCTAGGAGAGACGAAGTAAAGATGTCAGTTTGCTGGCTGAGTCTGCCCTGGACATCCTGGGTGGACTTGGTGGGTAACTTCGCAGTCCTGTGTCTGCTGCCAGCGTATTGAGTTTCCACAAGAGGCTGGGGCCGGGGAGAGGAGTCTGTATGTATATTTTCTCAGGACTTCCTTGACTTCTCCTTCCTGCTGTTCTGACCCATGGTTGCAGCTATCAGGGGCTCAGCCCACTCTGCCCAGCACCTCCCTGGGCCCAGGCCGGATGCCTTCCTGTACACTCTCCCATCCTCTGCTGCTCAGCTGAGGCCCCTGAGCCCAGCCTCCCACAGCCTGGGGCCTGTCCCTGAGTGGGCACACAGGCCTCCAGAGAAGCCTTCTGGGTTTCTAACATTCAGATGCAATTCACAGACCAAGTTTCCCGTGTGATCAGGGGCTGGTCACCCTCAAGTCTCCAGCCCCAAGCCCACCCAACAGGAGGAAGGGCAGGGCAGACAGAGAGGGCCAACTCCAAATGTGCCTGCAGGATTTTAGTTTATGGAGGTGATTTTGGGTGATGACACAGAGACTGAGGCCATTGAAAGATGAAATTATTACATAGTTTCCAAGAACAGGGACATGTCTTGCCATGCCAGGCAGGGACACCAGAGAGCCACAGGGCTGGACAGGAGGAGGCAAAGGCACACATCACAGCCTTTTGAGGCAGGAAAGGCGGGACAGGTGGGGGACAGCTGAGGATGGGCTGGTTTGAATGATGTCTCTGATCTCTGGGTGGTAGAGGTCCCTAGTTGTTGGGCACCCGGCCCTAGGTGGTTTAGGGGTGGGGGAATTAGTGGCTTAGTGGGTGAATGTTAGCTAAAGGAGGCAGATAGCGGTGTGGCTTGGGATTTGGTTGGTCACCTGTGAAAGTGTGTTCCCCTGGGCAAGTTTCTTTTCTGTGGGAATTAGCCAGCTGAAGGCGAGGGGTAGGTTCTCTCTGGCCAGGAAGACACCCAGCATGCCAAACCATCATAAAGTAAAAAACAAAACCTGGTTAACACAGGGATGCTATCGCATTCCTCAGAGATGTGGGAAAGGAAGAGACCATTCCTGCTGGTTCTTTAGGAAATGAAAACAGCCGTCTGACTTGGGGTTTATCTCCAGGAGGCCAAACCACAGCTCCGTTTCCCACAGACACAATTGAATTGACAGGACAGTTAGTTTCTTCTGGACCTGACTGAAAAATTGTATTTCAATAGTGGCAAAGTCTTTCCCCCCCCCCCTCACGGTTATCGATTTTAGTCAAAATTATATTGCTGAAGGCTGTCAACATCCTTAAGGATACTCTTGCCTAATAAAAAATAATAGTCAATGAAGCCAGGGGCTGTAATCCCAGCCACTAGGGAGGCTGAGGCAGGAGGATTGCAAGCTCAAGGCCAGCCTCAGCAGCTGAGCAGGGTCTTATCTCAAAATAAAAAAAATAAAAAGGGCTAGGGGTGTAGCTCAGTGATACAGGAGGGCCCATGGGTTCATTCCTCAGTACTGAAAGAATAAAGAAAGATAACAGTCAATGTGCAGAAGAATTTTGGAGCGCCAGTTGTACATTGGAGGTTGCCAGGGGGCCAGTGACCCCCACCAAGTATAAACCCGCCCTTTTTGGCAGTGAGAAAAACAACACTGTAATATGTTTTTCCATAATGTTGAATGTATTCAGTGGAGAGGGCTACTTTTCACATAATTCCACAATCATTATGTCCTGCCTACAATTTTTGGCATTAATATCATTTTTCTTTTATGAAATGATGGTGGTAATTGATGATAATGTGTTTGTTTATTTCAAATCCAGAATTGGCAAAATAAAAGTTTGTGACCTGAATTAAAAAGGGATAATAGCAATGCCTTATGTTTCTAATGTGCTTTTCCACTGATTGTACACTTCTGTGCATATTACTTTCATTAATATTTCCACTGGGTTTTTGAAAATTCTCCAAAAACAAGTTATGAGTTGGTACAAATTACCCCGAGCCTGGAGTCAGAAAATCCTGGGGCCAGTGCTATAATATCCGGCATTTAAAAGTCTAAGGCCTGGATTTGAAGGTTAGCATCTCTATGTGGTTCCTGTGATGCTTTGGGCACATTTCTTAATGTCTCTGAGCCTCAGTATACTCTTTGTGGAAAAAACAGTCATATTCTTTACTTTCTAGAGTTGCTGATGGAATCAGAGAAAATTCATGTGCAAAGCCATGGTCTGCACCTGATGCACAAGAAGCGTCTTACGGTTCTCTCTCATTGGCTTTTGCATGAGCTTTAGCAACTGGAATCTGGTACAGATGGGAGGGAGGTATCTTGTCCTCTGGTGGAGCTCAGTCTCATTAGCACTCTGCTGGTCCTGTGGCTGCCTCAGTGCCATCATCACAGCATTTGAAATTCCTCCTGAGGTGGCCAGAGAGAGCTGGGCTTCTCTGGATTCGAGAAGGTGCAGGCATCAGGTCGCCAGCTCTTGTTTGCAGTGGACTGGGATGGGAAGGCACGTGTCCCTCCTCTGTGGCTATCAGTCAGCTCAGGCTTCATCCTGCCACTGGACAGATTGGCCTGGCAGACTGCCACCTCTGGTGTGTGCTTATAATTTGGAATCAGACTAGATGAAGCCCAGGGAGCCATTGTGTGCAGAGGCAAGGTAGGGAGCAGGGGGAAGAGGAGGGGAAGGCCTTGGACTAGGGGGCAGGAGGCCTGAGGCATTTCTCTTCACCTTGCTGTGCAGTTTCTGCGCCAGCCTGCGGTCCAGTCTTCCGTCCTGTCTGTCTATGAGCCCTTCTGGATCTAACATGCTGAGGGCTTCTGACTTCCTGTTGCTCCCAGCTGGTGTGCCTTTATCTCCTGGCTTCCTTTGTCTGCTTCTCTTTCTGCCTTGTTCCTGCCTCCTTATAGCACGGGAGACATTTATGCATGCCTGGTGGGTGCTGGGTGGGGGCCTTCAGAGAACTCAGCTCCTCCTCATGGAAGCTCATTCCTCTGGTCTTCAAAGGGAAGGGCAACATTCTTCTCAGATCCAAGCCAGAAACCTTTCTAGACTATCCTCCTACCTTCATCACTATCTAGTCAAATTAGACCCTCCAGCAGAGCATTCTGGATCCTTCTCTCCTACCCTTCTTTTTGCCTCCTGGGTTTATACCTGGGAATCACCAGCCTTGAGACTGCCATTTTACCATTTCAGCTCCAAAATTCTTCAGCACATTGATTGCTATTATTATTTTTTTTAATACTGGGGATTAAACCCGTGGGCACTCTACCACCTAGCTACACCCCCAGCCCTTTTTATTTTTATTTTGAGACAGGGCCCTGCTCAGTTTGCTGAGGCTGGCCTTGAACTTGCAATCCTCCTGCCTCAGCCTTCCTACTCGCTGGGATTACAGAGGCCATTGTCTTCTCTTTCCTGGACTGCCCTGTCCTCCAGTACACTACACTGGTCTCCCCACCCCCAGACTCTCCCCCTCTGTCTTCTCCAGAGTGACAGAAAGACTTTGCCAGGGCAGTCCTGGTCCCCCCAACCCCTGCTTCCCTTCCCCCACCTCCCTCATCACTCTCCCTGCTTCCTTTCTGGGGGAGCACCCACTGGGGGAGCTGATCAGGAAACTGAGATTTCATTCATGCCCACGGAGGGGACCCACGCAGCCTCCTGCACAGCAGAAGGTGGGAAGGGTTACTGGGGACTCAGATGCACAGCTGCAAGCAGGAAGCTGGCCCGCCACTTCCTGCTGTGAGCTGCCATCACCCTTGGCTCCCTGGGATGGGAATTCTCCTTCCTGCTGCACCCACCCCCTCACAAACCTTGTGGGAGGAGGTCCGGCCTCATCCCCCCTCATCCTGCCTCATCCCTCCTCCGGAGGCCCTCCTCCTCCCTGACCCTTCTAGACTCTGCGATTCCACAGGGTTCAGGGGGCTCCCCTCGAGGTTCCCTTTGATCTTGAAGCCTGGGGCTGGGAAGGGCGATGGTCATGATGAGCCTGTCACAGTGAGAACATGAAGATGCCCTGGGAGTAAATGAGCTTCCTGGGAAGATGGTCCCACTAGCTCCCTTCACTCCTCCATCTCCAGAGCTCCGCCCCTCCCTTTTTCTTGCAGTTGGTCCTTTCCACAATCACCCGGGTTACCTGGGTTGGTCCCCTCTCCTGTCCTTTCTGCCACATAGGAAGTCAGTTTTACTGTCAATCTCCTTGCTTCCTCCGCTTCCTGTCAAAACCACTTGGGTCCAGGCTCTGCATGGGACAGGGTCAGGAGAGTTGAAGAGCGAGCCTCCTCTATCTACCTCCACTCCAGAAGGACAGGTTTTGTGAGAGGAAGACTTCACTCACTGCTGTGGCCTTTGGGGTTGAACCTGACCCATATTGCATGGAACAGAAAGGACACACGACACCTGGACTCATTCTGGCTACTGACTGGTTTTCCCACAGGCCAACGATGGCACTAGCTATGGGCGCAGGGGTGGTAAGAGGATGTCCCAGGTGTGGGAGGATCTGCCCACAGTCATATCTGCAAATCACAGTGGAATCCCCCGGGACCCTGAATTTCTTCTCTTCCCCAGACTAAACCCTAACAATGGACCCAAATGAATCCTGATTCTGGCTTCAGACTGACCCTTTATCTTCATCCCCAAACTGAGCTTCTGTCATAGTCACTAAATGAGCCCTGATTTATCCTGAGCCCTGATTTATCCCCAGCTAGGTCTTGACTTCAGCCCTGGTCTGAACTAAGCTCTAATCTTTAGCTCAGTGTCACCCTCCCCATTGTGGGGACATGGGTTGACCTCACATTCCACTGCCTAGGGTTAGCAACCAGAGGAACAGCTTCCCGTCCCGAATACTCCCAGTCTGCAGTTTACCCAGGAGGACCCCCCCCCCCCACAGGAGCGATGCATGAAACCCCTTGCCCACAGCTGGCCTCCCCATTCCTCTGCCTGGTGACTGGTATCTTTTCCTGGCCTGTGTGGGCAGCTTGCTGAGCACAGCTGCAGACAGGCTATATTTAGCCTGCTTTAATGAGCTCAGGGTGGCAGACTTCCGCCTTGGGAGCACTTTTCTTGCATGTGTGCGTATGTCTAGGCTTGGCCTGGCTCCTTTGTGTGTGTGTGTCCTTGCATTTGTGAGCATGCTTCAGCATGTGTGTCATGCACTAGTGCATCCATCTACATGAGGACCAGCAAGTGTCTGTGGTGCACATAGCTGGGTCTCTCTGTATAGCGCCTGTATTTTGCTAGGGACGCGTGCAGCCTCTGACACAGGAGAGCAAGATGAGAATGGATCATTAATCCATTCACTCATTTGTTTAAAAAAATATTTAATGAGCACCTTGATACGCCAGTACCATAATAGTTTTTGGGGGGACAAAATGCAAAAGCAAATCCAGCTCCAGCTTTTAAGGGTTTTACAGTCTGGGAGATGGAGGAGGGGAAGACAATGATCAAATACCCATAACATTGAAAGTATAAAGATGTGTCTCAGGAGAGGTCAATGGTGCTTTGGGGAGACGGGTGGAGGGAGGGAAGGCTCCTAAGGAAGCCAAACAGAGGTTTCTGTAGGGAATATCTGCACACAGGGGTGCATGAGGGTCCAGGCAGAGGGCAGCAGATGTGCACAAGCGTCCTGGGTGAGGGGGAAAGGAAGAAGCTCCAGGACTGTCCAAAAGACCAATGAGGTTGAGTTCAGAGAGGAAGGTGAGCAGGGAAAGGGGACAGTGGGGACTTGTGGACCTCACAGGGGCCTTGGCCAGGGTGCAGGAAGGCAGAGGAAGGACTGTGTGGGGGGAAGTGAGGAGATTTTCTCAGTGTTCGAATCCAGCCCATGATTCAGTCTTGGGGAGGGAGCCCCACTCTCCCCAGTTCTCCGAGGGGTGTCTTTTGCTGGCCCAACCCAACCATGAGGAAGGGAGCCTCAGCCTTGGTGACAGAGCAGACCGTGCATGTAGCTCTGGAAAGGCATAGAGGCCACCCTGTGCAGACCCCCAATGTCACATGGAGGAGTCAGACTTGCCTCAATGTTTTGAGGAGCCAACTTGATTTTGACTCCAGGTACCCAAACCGCTGGGCTGATGAGAGATCCCTCTCTGGCTCCCAGGACTTCTCCTTTCCTCATTCTCTTGCCACTGTCCCCAACCCCCCAGTGTCTCCCTAACCTGCCTGTGTATGTGTGTGCCTGCGCCCATCTACATGGGTGTGCGGAGCCCTGGCACCCACCCTGGTGAGCACAGGGGCCCCAACCCAGTCTGGTGTCTCAGTCTGCAGCTCCTGGTTGAGGGTCCCAGGTTCCCCTGGGTACAGATGTTCAGGCCTTCCAGTGGCCCACCATCCGGAGACAGGTCTGTCTCCTCCCCTCAGCTCAGCGGGGCCTGGGGGTGGGGAATCTCTTTTTTTTCAGCCAGAGGGAATCTGTTGTCTCTTCAAATCCCTTTCTCCTGGGAACAAAAGGACTTTTGGAAACAAAAGAGGAAATCCAGGAAGCTCTGTCACAAACCTCAGAGGCATAGGAGCCAGAGCAGGCAGAAAACATAAATTTGTTTCTCAAAAAAAGAAAAAAGAAAGAAAAAGAAGAAAAAATCATCCTGCTACATGCACTTGAAAAACAATCTTATTTTTTATCTGTCTTCTGAGTAGCTAGCTCATGAACAAGGTCTAAAACTCAAAAGGAATGGAAGACGGCGAGTGACACTCCCTCTCCCATGCCCCACTCACCCAGTCCTTCCCAGAAGCAAAGATGATAATGAGTTTCTTCTATTCCATTCCACAGATAGTCTCTGAAAACATGAACATATCCATAAATATTCTCTTACATATATTTTTATACATACCCCCTACACAGATGGGAGCATGCAGTGCATTCCATTCTGCACCTCGCTCCTCAAGGGTAATAACACAGCATGATTATCTTAACTGTCTCCGTACATTTCTAATGCTCAGATTTGTTGCTCTGGGCAATGGGTGTGTCACAGATCACTGTGGTGGTATGATTTATTTAACCTGTCCCCTATTGGTGGACAGATAGGTTGCTTCCTGTCTTTTGCTATTATAAACAACTTGGCTGTGGTTAGTGTTGTACCTATATCATTTTGTGTGTGGACTTGGCATTGCTGGGTCAAGGCGGCGTTTTGAATGACATTGTCAAATTTCCTTCCATCGGAGTTATACTGGTTTTCGAGTTATACTGGTTTTCACTCTCAGCAGCAAAGGAGGAAGACAGCTTATCTTCCCGCATCCTGGCCCCTACCAAGTTGATAATGGCTCACCTGAGAGGCGAAAGCAAGGTGTTTTGGCGGTGATTTCAAGCAGCATTGTTCTAGGTTAGGGTTCTGAGGTTGAGCACCTTTTCATTTGTCAAAGCCATTCCCCTCTCCTTTTGCTGGAAGCCACAAGCATTCTGAAGGGATTACGGCAGAAGGAAGGTGTGGGCTGGCGTGTGCTTGCATTCCTTTGTGTGTGCAGACTTGACTTCCGACTTTCTGGCAGGGCCAGGGCTAATGTGCCAGGGGAATCCTTGTAGGATTGAGCCCCAGGTTCCAATCAAGCTCCTGTAACTCAAAGCAGTCTCTCCCCACTTTTCTTCCTTGCTAAGGGTCTCTCTCTGCAGGGCAGGGCCATCACATGGAGGCTTTTGAAAAGCAAAGAAACCATCCCTTTCCCACTCAGTACTTTCAGGAGGATGAAAGAGCCATGGCCTGGTGACTGGGTTCAAATCCTTATCCCTCCACTTACACCCTGAGCGAAGTCCCTTGATGCCCCCAATAGAGTTCTCTTTGGAGGTTCCTGGTGTTCAGTTGGCAGCCCAAGGACACATTTTCAACAGGCAGGTTCTGGGGCCCAGACCCTAGCAAGGGTCAAGGGTCAGGGGTCAGGCCTTTGTTTGGGCTAATCTCTCTGCTAGTGTCTCATTCACCAGATGGATCCAGGTGGATGTGGTTGATTCTGAACCTGAAAGGGTTAAGGAGGCCACAGGCAGGACCTCTGGCCTCTAGATGTTCCCCAACCCTGGATGCATATTCCCTCCCCAGCCTCCCTGTGAAGTGGCCACTTACATAACTTGCTTGTGTAACCTCAGTGAAGTGTAACCTCCTGCCTCCAGGCCAGCATGGGGCATTCTGGAACAGTTGTAAATATTTCCTAAATTATGCTGAAGCTTGGAGACTCTCCAGAAGCCACTCCCACCTCATTTGTCTTGGCTCTGCCCTCTGCTCTCTTGGCCCAAACATGACTCAGTGCGGATCTGCAGGCAGCCACTGGGTCCTCTTAGGTCTACTCTTCTCCAGGCTGGGTCCCTTGACCTCCGAGCCACTTTCTATAGTTTTCCTCCTTGGCTAGTGAGTTCCAGATGTGTCCTCAGTGTGACCTGAGCTGCAGGGGCAGGGCAGGGGAGGCCCCTCCTCATTTACTCCCCCATATTTTTTATTGGTACATTATAATTGTGCATAACAGTGGGATTCACTGGGGCATATTCCTGCACGCACATGATCGAACTATAGTTTGGTCAACATCGTCCCCTTTCTCATTTTGAACTGTGGACTCTGGTTGTGCAGCCTCAAAAGTGGAGAAATAATTTTGGCAGCCTCGTTAGCCTGACTCGCGGGAGTGTTTGCAGCCTTTGGTCATGTGACCTGGCCCTGCCATGAGACATGCTTTTGGTCATGTGATCTTGGGGACTTGAGGGCTCCTTGAAGGCAGGTGCTGTGTGGGATTCACAAGCTGGGTAGTAACGAGGAGGGTAGAAATTAGCAGGGGATATTGAGTTGGTTCTTTAACTCAAACACAGGATCTTAATTCGCTTGTCACATTTCAAGTTCTTCTTTTCCTCCACAAGAATCTCTTTTCTTTTTATATCGCCTGATTAGCCTGTCAGTTCCCAGAGGGCAGGACAACATTTGGCTTTGTTTTCTTGGCAGTGTGTATTTTCTAAGGTAGGGGTTTGTGACTGGTATGAAAATGTCCTTTGCCTAAATATAGCCCAAGCTTGCATTGTCTATTCAATGGATGTAGTCATAAATAGTTTAAAACTAAAAGAAATATGGGTTCTCTAGAGAAAGATTGAAAAAAGAGAGAAAAAGTAGAAGTAGAAAAAATAATCGCCCCTTGTCCCAGCAACCCGAAAATTGCTGACATTTTGTTGGATTTCCTTTTAATATAAGGCCTCAGGCTTCTTGTCTACCCCTACCCAGATTGTTGTTTTTTGCAAAGATTGGGGCTGGGACACCTGCAGAGGAGGTGGCCTGGGGTCTGGCTGGTGAATGAGGCCAGTGGCTGTGAAATTGTGCTTTGTGGAGCCCTAAGGAACTGCCTTGTGGCAGGGCTGGGCTGGGGTGAGAAAGTGGGGCTCTGGGCCTCTATGTTGATCAATTTTTGTGACTGTGACAAAATACCTGAGATAATCAACTTAAAAGGAGGAAAGGCTATTTTTAGTTGTGGTTTTAGAGGTTCTAGTCTGTGGAAACTTAGCCCTGTTTCTTTGGGCCTGTGGTGGCACAGTATATCTTGGGAGCATGTGTTGGAAGAAGACTCTACACTTTGAGGTTTCTGGGAAGCAAAGAGAGAGACAGAAAAGGGCCAGAGTCCCAATATCCCTTTCTAGGACACACCCCTGATGACCTAACTTCCTCCCACTAGGCCCCGCCTCCTGGAGATTCCACCACCTCCCAGTAGGGCTACAGACCAGGGACCAAGCCTTCAACACACGGGCCTTTGGAGACATTAAGATCCCAGCTATATTGTCCCCCACCTCCACCTGCTTCAACCAGAACTGGTTTACTTTCATCTTTGTCAACTGGTGTCCTAAAGAAAATTTCACTGGATAATCAATTTTCCTGTATTAAAAAGTTTTAACGCCTTCAGAAGAGGACTTAGTGTTTCCCTGCTCTGTGCAGTCCCATCTGCATCCTGTGTTGGTGATGAGCCCCCACTGCCAGCATTGGGCTAGTAGGAATCTGTTACTGACACCCTCTGAGTAGTCACCTGTGGGCCAGGACAGAACCTTGCAGTGTAGCTTGGTGGCTTCTTGCACTTGTCCCCTAAGTACAGACCACATTCTATGAGCTGCTGTGGTGAGAACTGTGGTTCCGTAGATCAATCTATCCTTCTGCCCAAGTGTCCCTCCTCCCCAGATGCCCTAAGCCCTAGAGTTGCCAGACTTGTGACCCTACTTACTCCACAAGCAACGAGATGGCCTTGACAAAGAATATTCCAGGTGAACTCATCAAAACTCTAGTGGCCACTTCTTCTTTTCTTTTTATGGGGACTCAAAATTTGTTTAGCCAGGTGCTGTCACACATGCCTGTAATCACAGCTACTTGGGGAGGAGGATTCCAAGTTCAAGACAATTTAGGAAGACCTTTTCTCTAAATAAAAAGTAAAAAGAGCTGGGATATAGCTCAGTGGTAAAGCACTCCTGGGTTCAATCCCTAGTACTGCAAAACCTACCAGCCAACCAACCAACCAACCACCCACCACCACAACAACAAAAGCATTATTTATTCACTTGCTCTATGACTTGCTTGAGAATTCACACCAAATATTCTAGTTGGCATCAATTGCTTTGTGATACAGGTGACATTTCCCATTTGCAATTTCTTGGTTCCTCTTTTCTCCTCCATAGGCCCTTGAAGTGAGTCTGGGGTTATGCCTGCAAGTCCTTTCAGGTCCCTGGGTCCATACTCTGCTGGGCATGGAGGCTACACACTCATGCTTGGGTTTAGAATCTCAGATTTCCTGCCTCTTTGGAGGAAATGCAGCAAACACATGCATTTCATGGTGGTGTGGATGGGGTGTTCATGTCTCATCCTGGGATTTTTGTCATGGTCTGCCTGGTGTGTGTGTGTGTGTGTGTGTGTGTGTGTGTGTGTGTGTGTTATCTTTCTCTTCATGGGTTTACCTGGGGGATTAGGACCGTGGTTGGAGCTCCCCATTTATTGTTGAATGAGGCTGTAGTTCTTCCCAGATATTTTCCAGTTATATCTCCCAAATCTCATTTCAGGGCAAGAGGGTAAAAGTCACTGGGTTTATGCACACATTTTTGTTTCTGCCCACTGAGGATTAAATACTTGTATAGCTACTTCTTAGGACATGTTGCATGATCTCAAGTTGGGTCCAGCTCTGCTCAGTGGACCCCAGGAGTGACTGATGGACGTGACAGTGACCACCAGGGCGCTGGCAGGATAGAAGAAGTTGTCAGTGCTAGCCGGGGACACCCCCAGCGTCCACCCCTGGTGGATTCTAGCAGCTGGTGGCAAGAGCAGCAGAGATAGTTGTCTTCTTTAGCCAAGCTGGGGTGTTGCTTTGCTCAGGGCACTAAGCGCGTGGATGACGACCTTGGCTTTTGTCTCAAGAGCAGTGTGGTGCATGGGTAATTAGAAGGGATGATCACGATTTGTGCCTTTCCAAGGCTATGATTAAGCAAAAATAGCCTCCATTCTTCAGATGGCAGGAGGAGCCATGGCAAGCTTGGTGTGCTCAGAGCTGGCAGAGCACTGGGAGCAGGCGCTGGGGTAGCCAGCCTTTCTCAAAGCCTGTCCTGAGACATTCTCACAAAAACACCTGTCAGTTCCCCCACCCCAACTCTGGGCACAGCAGGGACCCAACCTGAATAGGGTCATGCAAACAGGAAGTGGAAGGGACAAACAGCCTGGTGGTGAGGTCCTGGGCCCCTTGCTTGTGGGGTCTCTACCATCTTGGACCCCCGATGGCAGTTCTTTAGGGGAACCATCTACAGGTGGAACCACAAAGCCTGGACTAGGCAGTTCTAAAATTAAAAAGAGTTGGGATATATATAACTCCTGGGTTCAATCCCCAGTACTGCAAAACCAACCAACCAACCAACCACCCACCACCACCAACAACAAAAAGCATTTGTTTATTCATTTGCTCCATGACTTGCCAGATACCAGTTTCCCTGGGGACTTTCAAGAAATGTGCTTCCCAGTGGGGCTTCCATGAATCTGATTTCTCCTGTGGGTTTAGCAGCATGAAGATGTTTCATGGCTGTGTGTGTGTCCTGGGATATTTGCTTCCAAAAAGTTTTCCCAAAAATGCCAGGACCTGAGAGCTGATAAACCCTATTCAAGGGTCTGTTGGGACCATAGATAAGTAAGCTCACAGCAGTAGCCAGACCCAGATCATGGCTGTGGGATTGCCACATGGCCTTGGTAGCTCTGAGAAGGCTTTCCAGAGGCACTGACAATTGAGCAGGGTTTTGCAAGACAAGTAGAAGATTTCTGCTCTGCAAAGTGAGAGAGGGCTTAGCAGGCAGAGGGTTCGGCATAAGCAAAGACCAGGAAGAGAGAAAAAGGGATGCCTTGTGGGTGCATAGAGCCAGCGACCTCAATTGTTGTGGTAGGAATGGCTGGTTCTTAGGAAGGCAAAGCTTTGCAGGCAAGCCGCAGTCAGGGTGACCCCAAGGCCTCTGCTACGGCTGGAGATGTGCCTTCCTGTGGGGTAGCTTTGGTCCTGGTAGTCAACATTTTTTGGGGGGGTCGGGGGGCGGGTACTGGGGATTGAACTCAGGGGCACTTGACCACTGAGCCACATATCCTGTCCCTTTTTAATATTTTATTTAGAGACAGGGTTTCATTGAGTTGCTTAGGGCCTCACTAATTGCTGAGGCTGGCTTTGAACTCACAAACCTCCTGCCACAGCCTCCCGAGCCACTGGGATTATTGGCATGCGTCACCGTGCCCGGCCTGGTAGTCCACTCTTGATGGACCACAGTGTAGATCTGGCAGGCTAGGTCGCTCCTCCTCCTTTGCCCAGAGCAAAACACTTCTAGCCGTGCCCAGAAAGGAAGCAAGGCTCTGTCCCCAAGCTGCGTAGGAGGTGAGACTCTTCCCTTTGGCTGTGGAGGGATGGAGTGGCACTGAAGACAACCCTGCCCAGTCCCAGCCTGTGGCTGTTGTCCCTACTGAGCCAGGAACCGCCTCAGCATCATTTATGGCTGGGAATGCAGCACATGTCCACCAACTCATTGCCCAGAGCGTGGCGTGGGCCCGAAGGAGCTGACTCTAGGCAGATGGAGGAGGCAGGAGCTCCTCAGTCTGTGTCATCAGCGAGGGCGCAGGCTCCAGCCCCCACCTACTGGAGGGCATGGTGCCCAGGAGACAGCAGGACCCTCATGTCTTCCCTGCAAGTTATTTATAGACTCGCTATGGTAATTTGTGGCAATCACAGCATTTAATCCTGTAATCACACTGCAAGCAGGCACCCAGCCCAGCAGGCTGGTGAGCCTGCCAGGGCTCAGGGAGGGACTTGGCGGCAGGGCAGGCCAGTGCAGAGGCGGCGATGTCCTCATCAGCCTCCAGCTCCATTCGTCAGCTGTGGCCCCAGCTCTGTGCCCCCTGATTGAGCCTGGAGAATAAGAATAACAAAAGCCACTAACACAGAGCACCTCTCTACTCCAGGCCCTGCCTGAAGTTCTTCATGCAGATGAGCCACCTATCCTCACCACTGCTCTGTGAGGTCATTAATAATAGCATCCTGCGTTCCAGATGAGGAAACTGAGGCACGGGAGGATAGGAGGCACGTCTTGAGCTCCAGCACTCTGGTTCCAAAGTCTATGGTTTAGCCAGGCCTCTCCCAGCCTCAGAGGTGAGGGGCATCCCAGGCTCTGCAGCCATAGTCTCAGCCCTGGCCATGCTCTGTTCCTCCTGTGCCACCTGCCCTAGAGCCGCAGGTTAGGCTGCAGGCACCATGAAGCACAGCTGCTTGTCGGTTTCCTCTCCAGGTGTGCTCTTTTCCTATTGACAAAACACTTCATGTCCTAAGAAGAGGTTTCCAGGCAGCAGAACGGGGCTTTCATCTTTGAGGTGCCATTGTCAATTTGTGTTTCCGTGCCTTCTCCTGCAGAATGGGGATTGCTGCGTTCACCTCACTGCAGTGTTGTGTGCTTCAGAAGGATAGTGCTGCACCTGGCTAAGCATCTTCCTCTGCCTGACGTGGGATCCTCCAGCTAGGTTCCCTCTATCTTGTTATGTGTCCTGGGGCAGGTGACCTGGATTGTTTGAACTCAGTTTTCTTGACTATAAAATGGGACTAAGAGCAAATCCATCCAAACTGAGAGGATGATTGAGATTAGACATGTCAAGCACATAAAAGCCTGGCACATAATAAGTGCTCAATAAAACCAGGCCATTCCTGTGGTCTTTTATTATTGTCTTGTCCTAAGGGCGGAGTCCAGGCCTCCCCTAGCCAAACCCAGGGCCAGGTCTTTTCTCCTCCTCCTCCTCCTCCTCCTCCTCCTTTCTCTCTCTCTCTTTCTACCAGGGATTGAACTGAGGGGTGCTTAACCACTGAGCCACATCCCCAGCTCAGTTTATTTTTAAATTTTTATTTCACTAAGTTGCTTAGGGTCTCACTGAGTTGCTGAGGCTGGCTTTGAACTTGTGATCCTCCTGCTTCAGTCTCCTGAGCTACTGGGATTACAGGCGTTCGCCTGGTGGGCCAAGTCTTGAGTTATGCCTGAAAGGCAGAAGAACTTGAGCTACTGGAAGGAGCATCAGAAAGTACTGGGCAGAGTCAGGTTTCAGAACAAATCTTTGTCTCCTTCTCCTAAAATCCATCACTCAGGAAATGATTTCCTGCCTGTGTGGTCAGCTGCTAGGCGCTTAGGAAACAGTTATCCTCTGACCAGGGTTATGTCTGGGAGGGCAGAATATTTCAGAAACTGTATTTTTCTGTGGAGGAAAGCTCTTTGTTGGGCATTCTTTGCAAAGCACCCTCCTCCTGGGCTGGTGGTGGCTGAGGAGGTGTTGACTCCTACACAGGTAGGTCAGGGATGCCCAGGGAGCCTGTGGGAAGGACTGTCCCCAGATGTGACTCCTATCAGAGAGCTGCAGGCTCCTGGAGGGTAAGAGCGGGAATGTGTGAAGGAAAAGGCCATCCTCATCTGAACCACGCTTCTGTAAGAGACAACGAGCTCCCCATGAACAAAGGCAAACAAGTGCTTCACGGCCTAGCTGTGGGTCTTGGAAGGTGGTATCCATCTCACAGTGGGGAAAGGAAAGGAGGCAAGGTGGACCGGATGGAAGGAAGGATTCCTCAGGGTGGCAGGCATTAATTTGGGGTGGAGGGCAGCTGCTGGGTGTCTTTGAGGTCTCTCTTTACCTGAGAGGTGGATATCATGACATTTGGGGGGCATGAGTGTTAAATCAGGGGTGGGCACATTTTTCTGTAAAAGGCCAGATAGTAAATATTTTAGGCACTGAGGGCTGTAAGTCTGTTGTCACTTCTGAAGTCTGTTGCTATGGTGTGGAAGCAGCCGTAGACAATATGTAAATGAATGAACCTGGCTGTGTGCCAATAAAACTTTATTTACAAAAACAGGTGGTGGGCCAGATTCCACCCTTGGCTATAGACCTCTGTGTTAGAGAAATGAGTGCTCAGGAAGGGCTGGGTGCCAGGAAGCACTTCCTGGAGGAGGTGTTGAGCCAGGCAACTGGGAGGAGTCAGGAGCACATTTTTTTTTTTTTTTTTTTTTTTGGCAGTAACTAATTTCACTCCAAAGCTCTGGGTGATGTTGATGGTCCTCCCGAGTGTTGGCCATACCTCTCTGAGAGTCCACCTTCCTCTGGATCATGGTTCAAGGGCTTGCTATGACTCTGAGAGCTTCAACCACACATGTATATGTGATATGTATATATATATATATTTATATTTATATATATATATATATTTATATTTATTATTATATTATATTATTATTATCATTTGTGATGCTGGGGATGAACTCAAGGCCTCATAGACACCAGGCAAGTGCTCTGCCTCCGAACTACCCCTGTTCCCATCTGCCCCAACTAGATAGATAGGTTTATTCTTTGCAGTACTGAGGATTGAACCCAGGGATACTCTACCACTGATCTACATCTCCAACCCTTTTTATTTTGAAGCAGGATCTTGTTAAGTTGCCCAGGCTGGCATAGAAATTCCGATCTTCCTGCCTTAAGCTTCCAAGTAGCACCACAGGCATGCACCGCCCTGCCTGGCTCAACCAGATGGCTTTTTAAAAATTATTTATCCATCTGTATTAGTCAGGGTTCTCCAGAGAAACAGACCCAACAGGATAGACAGAGTTATATGAAGAGACTGATCGTGAAGGACAGCCTCATGCAGCTACAGAAACTCAAAAGTCCCATGATGTGTTGGCCAGTGGAGGCCCAGGAAATCAATGGTATAGTTTTAGTCCAAGCCCAAAGGCCTAAGAACCAGGGGAGTCATGGTATGAGTCCCAGTCCAAAGGCCCAAGCCCTGGGAGCACCGATGTCCCCAGGCAGGAGAAGACGGACAAACATACTCAGTAAGACAGAGCAAATTCTCCCTTCCCCTGCCTTCTTGTCCTGTCCAGGCCCTCTGTGGATTGAATGATGCCCACTCACGTGGACTGGGTGAGTCTTCTTTACAACCTCCCAATTCAAAGGTTAATCTCCTCTGGAACCACTCTCGCAGACACACCTCGAAAATATGCTTCCCCAGCAATCTGGGCATCCCTGAGCCCAGGCAACCTGACATGGAATTAACCATCACACCAGCTCTTCCAGCTATTCTCAGAGGGAGGCGTGACTCAGATTGACAGCCAGGACTGGAAGTAGATGTCATCAGCTGATACCACACTGTGGCTGTTGTTTTTGGTGAAGAAAAGCCAGGACAGTCCCCTCCTAAAACACCCCTACTCATCCCACCCTGGCATACCTCTGCCATGCTTCCTTTTCTTAGTAGGACAAAGCATACCGTGATGTGTGGACTGCAGAGACAGGGACCGGGACCGGCTGACTCTCCCCAGGTCCTAACTATGATATAATCCTAGCTCTTCAATAGAAGAGCTATGTGGCCAACTGGGCCCGGGGAGTGTCCTGTTGCCATGGGAGTCCTGGAGATGCTGAATGCTCCTCTGTCCCCTCTGCAGGAGAACTGTACCGGGCTTCCCTGAGAAGACAGAAGTTTCCAGCCCAGGGAAGCATTGAGATCCATGAGGACAGCGAGGTGTGTTGGGTTTTTGAGACGGTTGGGCCCATCTGTGGTCAGGATTTTAGGAAGAGCCTTAGGAGAGTAGACAGGCTGCATAGCTTTCATCTTTGTTTGACTTGCGGGGTGACCCTGGGCAGCTCCCTGTCCTTCTCGGGGCTTCAGGCTCCCTTATGAACGTG
This sequence comes from Spermophilus citellus, assembly GCF_964194105.1. Lineage (NCBI taxonomy): Eukaryota > Metazoa > Chordata > Mammalia > Rodentia > Sciuridae > Spermophilus > Spermophilus citellus. Next base: position 24,731,615 of record NC_138199.1, on the reverse strand, counting down.
AAGGGTCTCTTCAGACTCTTCCTGCTCTGATATACTTCTGGCAAGATGCTCGTAGTGCATCGGAGGTCTTACCACACAGAGGACTGGACAGCTCCCCATCCCCCAATGCCCTTATGTCCCCCGTCCCCTGTTGCCTGCCTCTCTCTATCCCAACCCTGTCCCTCTCAGGAAGGTTGCTCTCAGCGCTCCTGCAAGACACACGTTCTCCTGCTGGTGCTGCATGGGGGGAACGTCCTGGACACGGGGTCAGGGGACCCGTCCTGCAAGGCGGCTGACATCCACACCTTCGGCTCTGTGCTGGAGAAGGTCATGCGTGCCCACTTCCCGGCTGCTGTAGGCCACATCCTCATCAAGTTCGTCCCCTGTCCTGCCATCTGCTCTGAGGCTTTCTCGCTCGTCTCTAAGTGAGTCCATTTCTGCTTGGATGAGCTGGGTTGGTGGGTGCAGGGGGACGTTGGAAGGGCTGCTCTTGCCATGCGGGTACCTGGTGGGCAGGGGGGTGCCTGCTGAGGCCTCTGGGAGGTGTCACATCCAGATTGATCATGAGCATCCCTGGTGGAAAGTGGTCTGCAAGAGTCTTCTACCTGGGAGCAAGTCGTGTTAAGGTGCTCATGATTCCCTGGGTCCAGTTCTTGGGCTCAGTGGGCCTGATCCAGTTGGCACAGATGAGGGACCTGAGAGGTTCAGCATTTTCTCCCAGAGTTACCCAGCATACGAAGCCAGGAGCCACACTAAGGCAGCCTCACTCCTAAGCTATGCAATTACTGCCTGCTAGGGATAATTACCATAATTACCTGTGGACACTCTGAGACAAGGCCAGGGAAGACTTCCTAGAGGAGGTGACTTTTGAGTGTGATAACAGTCAAGTGTTAGCCTCTCAGATCAGCCTGGATTTGAATTCCTGTGATGTGACCTTGGGAAGCTATTTAACCTCTCCCGGCCTCAGTGTCTGCATCTTTAAAATGGGAGCAGTAACGATAATAACTGCCTCCCAGAGCGCTCGTGAGGATTCTGTGTGCTGGTGTATGCGCATACTCACCCCGCGTCAGCACACGTTGGTAGAGAGTGGGCTGGGTAGGAAGAGGTCCTGACACAAGGCAGAGAACCTCACGGAGCAGGAGGAGCAGGGATGGCATGGACAGAAGCACAGACCGAGCCCTGGGCAGCACTCTTACTGCAGATGCTGGTGCGTCCCCATCCACTGTAGGTACTAGTATCTGTGGGGGACAAACTGAGACACCAGGAGCCCTCCAGAGTCTGTACCCTCTGGGGGATCCCACCCACTGCTCCTGGGCCTTAGGGCTCCAGTGCCCCCAAGGTATTCTTGTTGAATTTAATGAAGGCAGGTGCCTGGAGCCAGGTGGATACTCTGGTTTCTCAATAATCTGCACAAAAGACCTGAGCACCTGCAGGGCCCAAGTCCCATAGAACATTTGGCATCTTGTTAGGACTGGAAGCCGAAAAGCTGGGTACTTTCCGTAGCTAGGGGTGAAAGAGAGCTGTTGGCACCTCTATCTGGATCCAAGCCCCTCTCACAAGACCTTGCCAGAGCCTCAAGAGCCCCTTCGCCCTGGGGCTTGTGGAAAGAAAGTCCCAGCAAGGAGCTGGGGTGCATGGGAAGCTCCCAACCATCCAGGGAAAAGGGAGCAGGTGTGCTCAGCCAGATGTGGCTCTGGGGAGAGCCTCAGCTGAGCAACCTGTCCAGGGGTTCCTGGAAAGGCCAAAGTCCCCCTGCCCTGGGTTGATCAGGAGCCAACATGGGCTGGACCTTTTCTTTCCCTCTTTCTTTTCCCTGCACTGAGTGAGCAGAGAATGATTTATCTGTGTTCCCAGGACGCCTGCAGGCAGATCTCAATCAGAGATGGAAGGAAGGAAGGAAGGGGATTAGGCTGCTGGTTCCCCACCTAGTTAATCGCCCCAGTCCCTGGTGTGATTCTTGTCAAACTGTAAAAGCAAGATGTGTAGGTTCACCCCCCGGAGCCATTGAACCGGGAGGTGGGAGCCCTGAAATCTGCATCTTTAACAACTCCCCAATCCCTGCTTTGTGGCAGGATTTGGGAGCTGCTGAGGCAAAGGCAGCTCTGTTGTCATACTATCAGTCTGGGAGTTAATTGTCTTCTTCCTAATCCATCTCAGGACCCCGCCTCTTCCCCACCCGCAGGACATCTGACCTCCGGAGCAGGGTCACCACTATCTCCAGGAAGACGGATGGCCTGGCCATCCAAGGGTGCAGCAGGAGGGAGCTTACCTCTCCCCCAGGCAGCTCCTTGCCAGGGCCATTAATCACCCCGTAATCACTGCTGGGAGGGAGTTCTTTCTCAGCTAATTAAAATCTCTCCGGCTGCAATGGAGGCCTGTTTCCTCTAATTTGTGTTCTTTGGAGATGAGGAATAGCTGGTGGTGTCAGCCATGCACATCATGAGGACTCTGCCACCTGCCGAGGGTGCCTGAGCTCTGTCACTTGCCCTAGATTCCATGGGGTCCCCAGGGGGATCCGAACTGGGCTCTGGTCAGCCTGAGCTTCTACTGTTGGGGAAGGGCTGGCTCTGGGCAGGGCTGGGGAGTTCCCAGCTTCTCTCTATGTCCAGACTCAACAATGCACCAGGGGTCTGAGGCAAGCCAGGTGGACATGGGAAGGCTGCTGAGAGGGTGGTCTCAGCGGCCCAGTAAGGGAGAGACTTTCTAAGGGGGGCGGGCGGGCAGGGAGGTGGGGGAGGAGAGGTGATGTGAAGTCTGACACTCTCTTAGGAGTGTGGGTGCCATAGGGCAGGCTCTCTCAGCCCTTTCTGCAAAGCCTGGGAGAGCTCTGTATATAACACCCCCACAAAGGGATTGCAATACTGTGCATTCAGCTAGGTGCCCGCCTCCAAGCAGTGTGAGCCCCACGGCTGGCATGCCCTCTCTCCTCCTCCCTGCTCAGCTTCTCCAAAGGCTTCCTTGAAAACCTACTTCAGACCCTCTGCCCTCCAGGAAGTCTGCATGATGCTATGTCCCCCCACCCGCAACCCACACTAGTTGGCTCCCTGGCTGACTTCTTCCTAGGAACTGGGGTGACCTTAGGGCCAATGGAGAAGAGGGCAGGAGAGCATGGCGGTGCCACACCACGGGCTGGACACACAGCAGTCAGCACAGGCTTGAATTCCCCCTCCTGCTCCCCGTGTCTCCATGGCCGGTGCTTTGTCTCACACGAGCACCTGCCTGGGTCTTCCTGAAGAGTCCCTGGAGCAGGGGGCCCAGTGCCAGGCCAGCAAGTGCTCTCCTCTTCCTCGTCCTCAGCCCCACACCTGCCCGCTCCCCGATCCTGGCTGGGCTTACCTTGGGCCCCCTGTCTGCAGCCTGAACCCCTCCAGCCATGATGAGGGCTGCCTCAGCAGCAGCCAGGACCATGTCCCTCTGGCCGCCCTGCCCCTGCTGGCCATCTCCTCCCCGCAGTACCAGGATGCCGTTGCCACCGTCATCAAGCGAGCCAACCAGGTCTACAGCGAGTTCCTCAAGTCCTCTGATGGGATTGGCTTCAGTGGACAGGTAGGATGGCCTGCTCTCTGTCCTCGCTGCTGCCCGGGAGAGAGGCTGGTCTTTGCCCGAAAGATCAAGGCAGACCCTTCTAGAATCAGAGCATCTGAGATTGAAGGAGGCTTTTGAGATTTGGGATTTGCCTGCCTTCTGCAGATTGGAAAAATGAGGCTAAGATTCTAAGATTTGGAGCCCGTGCTGATCCCTAGCTGAGTCTGACCCCTGAACACAGGCTGATCTTTGTCCTTGGGCTGACCCTAGATAAAACCATGACCCCAGGATGACCCTGCTTCCCATTTGGGCTCTCAGTGCCTCTATAGGAGAAATGCCTTATTCTCCCACGGGAAAGTGACCCCTGCTCTGTCTGGGTTGGGGGTGAGGGGGTCGTCAGGGGCAGGCCTGCATGCAGTGCCAGCTGTGTGTCCTACAGGTGTGTCTCATCGGGGACTGTGTGGGTGGACTCCTGGCCTTTGATGCCATCTGCTACAGTGCGGGACCCTCAGGGGACAGCCCTGGCAGCAGCAGCCGGAAAGGGAGCATCAGCAGTACCCAGGTGCGGCGAGGTGGTGGGACTGGGGAGGGTTTGTCTCTGGGAGCCCTCCCCCAGCCCTGGGAGATCAGGGGCCTCCCCTGGGGGTGGTTCTGCTGACCCTTCACGTTCGCACAGTGACATCGTGGTACAATGGCTTATATTGTAATCCTTCCTGCAAGAGTAGCTAGAGATGATTATCATAGGTAGGGAAACTGAGGCACAGGGTACTAATTGGGGTTCATGTCACTGGACAGCTGGAGGGCCATCCCCATGGACATAGGAGATAGCTGTGCCCCATCATTGCGTGCCACTTTTTGAAAGCGTAGCTCCCCACATCACAGGAGGAAGGGCTTCGTGGCCCGGGGGAGGAGGCAGGGCTCCAGAGTCTCCTGTGACTGCAGTGCTTCCTGTCTTCTACCTGGCCCCTAAGGACACCCCAGTTATGGTGGAGGAAGATTGCAGTCTGGCCAGCAGCAAGCGGCTCAGCAAAAGCAACATCGACATCTCCAGCGGGGTGGAGGACGAGGAACCCAAGAGACCGTTGCCGCGGAAACAGAGCGACTCCTCCACCTATGACTGTGAGGCCATCACCCAGCACCATGCCTTCCTCTCAAGGTACCCCCCGCCCTGGCTTCTGCCTTCTTTTCATCAAAGCATCCAGGAGACAGTCCTGTCCCAGACCCTTCCATGGGGACCCCTAGAGAAATATTGAGATGCTGGGACCCAGGCCACTTACCATGAGTCCTGCATAGAGATCCAGGGACTTGCTTTCTGTCATTGCTCTGCTGAAACTTGCAGAAAGAATTGGGGTCAATTTGTTTCACCTCTCTGAGCCTCAGCTTTCTCTTCTGCAAAAGAACAACCCTGCCCATACCGCTTCTCTGCATGGTTTGAAGAATCTAGTGAAGTAACAGATGGGAGCATGTTCTGAGAGTTACCCCAGGTGTGTGTCCTCTCTATTTCTCAGAGGAGGCCATTCACGCCAAACAGCGGAGGTCAGCACTCTGGTCTCCCTGTCCCCAGTTCAGTGCTTTGACCACAACACACTTTTTTTTTGTACCAGGGATTGACTTTAGGGGCACTTAATCATGGAGTCACATCCCTGTACTTCCCTCCCACCCCGTTTTTTTTTTTTTTTTTTTTTTTTTTGAGACAGGGTCTCACTAAGTTGCTGAGGCTGTCTTTGAACTTGCGATCCACCTGCTTCGGCCTCCTGAGCCATTGGGGTTACAGGCGTGTGCCCTCACACCCAGCAACAGCACACTTCTGTTTATAGACCTCCATGCACTGTCCTTTAACTTTTTAGAAGAGACGGTTAACTAACAAGGGTTAAATGCATGGTTTATACATTTATTTAGAACACAAAGGAGTATTAATCATAGACCCAAATTGGCAGGAATGTCTTTTTTTCCTTTCTTTCTCCTCAAGTCTCATTTCCCTCCCACGCTCCTTGTTTCTTACACAAGTGACAAGTATCAGGAGGTCATTAAAACCCTTAGAAAATATATCATCTTGGGCTGTGGGTGTAGCTCAGTGGGGGAGTGCCTGCCTAGCATATGTGAGGCCCTGGGTTCAATCCCTAGCACCGCCAAACAAAACAGAGAGAAAGAAAATAATATATCTTCTCTCTCGACCTCTCCCAGGCACAGGAACCACTATTGACATTTTAGAGTATTTCTTTTCTATATTTTTAAACATACTTTGCATATGGTATTACTTAAAACAACAAACAAAGAACCCAACCAACCAAACCAAATAAACAACAAAACCTCTCTCAAAGTCTTTTACATCATGATCTTTTCCCCATATAATTAAAAATAGTTGGTAAATATTCTTAATGGCAATATACTTTATTGAGCAAATGGATAACAGCTTACTTAAACCTAGTAACTGGATATTTTTTTTTCCTCTGAATTCTTCTCTATTATAAATAGCACCACAGTGGACATCTTTGTGTATTAACATTGATGTATATATCAAGTTTACAATAGTCTTACCTTATCCAAAGTTTTGCATTCTGTGGTTTCAGCTTCTTGTGATCAACATATTTCAGCTTCTTGTGTCAACATATTGACTAGAAAATTCCAGAAATAAATGAGTCATAAGTTTTAAATTGCACACTATTCTGAGTAGCATGATGAAATCTCACACTGTTCTGCTCTGGATGTGAATTATTCTTTTGTTCAATGTATCTACCCTGTATATGCTACCCACCTGTTAGTCATTTAGTAGCCATTTCAGTTATGAGATTGACAGTCGTGACATCACATTGCTTATTTTCAAGTAACCCTTATTTTTACATATTAATAATGGCCCTAAATGGCAAGAGTAACAATGCTGGTATTTGTATATGCCAAAGAGAAGCTATAAAGTACTTCCTTTAGGTGAAAAGGTACAGTAAGATATTTTGAGAGAGAAAGAGACCACATTCACATAACTTTCATTTTAACATATTGTTATAATAATTGGGCTGTTGTTCTTTTACTATGCCTTATTTATAAATTAAACTTTATCACAGGTGCGTACACATAGGGAAAAACAGCACATATAAGGTACAATGCTCTCCATGGTTTTAGGAATCCACTGAGGGTCTTGGAATGTCCACCCTGTGGATAACCGGGTGATGACTGTATTTCCTTCTGATAGATTCCTGGTGATGTAATTACTAGGTCACAACCTCTATGTGTTTAAACTTCGAAATATTTAAAGCTCCTCTGATGATTTCTCCTTTAGAAAAGCAGCTACATGCAAATGAAGGTTCATCCTTGAAAAATCCTTTAGGAAAGACCCAAATAGGCAGAGTGATAAGAAACTGGAGGCTTTTGGTAGCTGGTCCAACACAGCCAGCTTTTCCCTCTGATGCAGGGACAGATGGCTGTTTCTTTGGCAATTAAAGAGTTGGCACGTGTTTGGGGGCCACGCCGTCCATGAAATATGTACGGTTAAACACCAGCCTCATCTTCCCCCATGTGAGCTGCTCACACTGTGAGAGGCAGAGGAACTTGAGGACTGGGGATTCACCTTTGCAGACTCTCACTCCAGAGGGTGGGATGCTTGCCTGTACTATTTCCATTGCTACTTCTAAATTTGTTTTTCCTCCAACTCGAGTATTTTAGTAGAATTTGCATTCAGTTAATTGACTGATAGATCACACCATTCCCTGGTTATATTGTCATCTCTAAGTGGTACCTAATGCTCACTGGAAGTTCCGGAGAGGTCCCTAGTTTTCTTCCTGATCCTCAGCACCCAGCTCTGGGTCTCTGGCTGGATACAAGTTGGAGCTCCAGACACCTGGAATGGGAATGGTTGGGATTCTGTGTGTGGAGTCCTGTCTCTGTTTTTCTCCTTCAGCCCCGTTTCATCTGCTGACTGGAGGGGGGTGGAGAGACCAAGCTGTTTGCGTCTGTCTGCGGGTTGTCTGCAACAGGAGTTACAACTAAAGCCCTCATCCTGGCAGGGCTGACACTAGCCAGCTGGTCTGCGGATGGGCCAGGCTGGGTTTCTCTGGTAGACAGTGCAGGAATTCTCAGCGTGGCAGCTCCATGGGGCAGGCCTGTCTGCGTGCAGAATGCTTAGTTACTTCCCAGGTGCTCAGCCCATTTTTGTAAATAAAGTTGTAGCAGATCACAGCCACACGTACTGTGAAGTGTCCTATGTGGCTGCTCTCATGTTTTGATGGCAGAATTAAATCGGTGTGATGGAGACCATATGGCCCACAAAGTCCAGAATATTTACCATCTGGCCTTCTGCAGAGAAAGTTTGCTGACCCCTGCTTTAGCCAAATGTTGGCTGGGTCTTGGTGGCCGGCCAATGCTGAGATTATCGCCAACTCATGTTGATGGTGTCGGGTAAGCAGACTCTGCTTCTGAACTGTGCCCCTGAGATGGAGGATGGACTCTCGGCTCTCAGGCTTCAGGCTGTCCTGCTAGGTGACTTCCCTGTCCTTCCCTGACCTGCCCTCCCCTGTGTCTTCCTCCTCTGGCAGCATCCATTCCAGCATGCTGAAGGATGAGGCCGAGCTCACTGCAGCTGGGGGGTCCCAGCTCCCCGAGGTCAGCCTGGGCCGCTTTGACTTTGATGTGTCTGACTTCTTCCTGTTTGGTTCGCCCCTGGGCCTGGTCCTGGCCATGCGGAAGACGGTGCTGCCTGGGCTGGATGGTGGGTATGGCACAGACTGGGACCTGAGATACCAGTGTGTCCTTAGGCCCCTTTGTCAGGGTCTTAAAATGGGGGGAGTAGGAGGGTGGGAAATGGGGCAAGGAGGGTCCTGGAGTCAGGGCGGATGGAGGAAAAGCTGGTGGACAAAGGCAGACAGGAGTTCACTGTCCCTGTCACATGCTCCTGGCTGATTTGACCCCACTGTCCTGCAGTCAGGCCCTGTGGGAAGAGTAGCCATAAACACTTACCCTGAAGCTTATAACGCTTTTCATGTTCCTCCAAAATGCATATGTCAGGCGATTTGACCAACAGGGGGCGTAACTCTTGTGTCCAGAGTGTTCCATACTTTCCTCCAAAGCTTACTGACAACCTAGGACATGGAATAGAATAAGAGGAAGGGGCTCTGGTTGCAACGAGGAGGTAGAACTCAGGGCCACCCTCCATGTCACAGAAGAACTCCAGGATTCCCTGGAGGTTGCATGGTCCAGTCCATGGATACCCAAGGAACAGGCAGGGGCCTCCGTGGAGACACCTGCTGGTCAGCCAGAGAAGTGCTCCATCGGTTCTGGCAATCCTTCCTGTGGGGTCCCTGGAGGTCTGAACAAAGAGAGCTGCTTACCTGACTAAGGAACCTGGATCTGCTTCATAGATCAGGTGGCAACTAAGTGACTTGGGAGGTGCAGGAATTGAAAGGCACCTGACCAGCGGAAATAGTAGAGGGAGGGCCCCTGGGAAACCCTTTGAATAAAGGCACAGAGAAAGGAAAGTAGCTGAGCAGACTGGGGAACTGCAGGTGTTCACCAGAGACGCAGGGTGCAGTGGTAAATGACACTCCTGGGTAAAGCAGTTGGCAAGGCCTTGAATTCCAAACTGGACATAAGAGCTTTGTTCCTGTTGGTAGAAGGGAGCCAGGAGAGGTTCTCGAGCACAAGAGTAGGCTCCCCAAAGCTGGACTCCAGGGAGCCTTTTAAGGCCGAGGGGGCAGATCCTAGAAGTGGGTTTCCCCATGTGTCTTCCCCTCTCACCCGACTCGCCAGGTTTCCAGGTGCGTCCTGCCTGCAGCCAGGTCTACAGCTTCTTCCACTGCGCAGACCCCTCTGCCTCACGGCTGGAGCCACTGCTGGAGCCCAAGTTCCACCTGGTGCCTCCCGTCAGCGTGCCCCGCTACCAGAGGTTCCCACTGGGCGATGGACAGTCTCTTTTGCTCGGTAGGTCCTTGGGACCCCGAGAGTGTGTGAGCTGGAAGCTGGGCCCCAGCCAGGTGGTATTCCAGAGCCGCTCTCCTGGTCCAGCCTCTGCAAGTGGTTGGCTGATGGGTGACTTATGTGAGCAGGGTCTTGTGCTCTTGGAGGAGAGGAGAACAGAACAGCTGATTCCTTCATCTCCAGAGCACCCACCTGTGCCGAGTTCCGGCTTTGTATGAGGCATCTTGGTGTCAGAAACCTCTGCTTTGCCTTCTGATAGGCTCCTGGCCAAGCTCCTGTGGCTGGGGACAGAGTAACAGTCCAGTAGTCAGAAAGGCAAATCTAGGGATCTATGTCCAGCGCTATTCCCAAGGGCCCCAACTGGAATATGGAAGGGCACAGTGGGGAGTGGGCCATTGCTTCATGCAAGAGGTGGCCTTTGACTAAGGTCTGACTGGGGAGGTGCATTTGTACAGGTGGAGAAGAGATGAAGGTGCAGGAAAACAGGAGCTGGGGGGTGGGCTTGGGGAAGGGGCAGTGTGGCCTCCCGGGCTCAGAGGCTGAGCTAGGACAGGGCAGTCTTGGAGGGGATAATCCCAGGCTTGGAAATCAGAGCATTGGCTCCACGCCACCGAGGAGGAGGTCTAGCTTAAGCCCGCTTGGAGGTTTGGGTCAGAGATGGGGAGGGGGGCGGTGGATACTGTGCTAGTGACTCATCAAGGCTAAAACCAATTAGCATCCTGTATTTCAGAGACCTATTTTCCAAAGCTCTTCTTTGCCAGGAGCTTTGATGGGTGTGCAGGACTTGCAAACCTCCCTTGTCCATCCTACAATGTTCCCTCTTTAGTCAAAGGATCTCCTACCCCCAGGGGCCACCCTAGCTCCTAGACTGGGGTTCAATTCCATTCATTCCAGCTCAGCCACAGTCCTCTGTGGCCCAGGGGAGGAATTTGATAAAAGAAGACATGGTTAGACGTCACCTCAATGACCTCCTCTTCAATCTCCCTTAGCCTTCCTCTGCAGCTTTATTTATTGGGTTTGAGGGAGATGGTTGGGACCCTCACTCCTGCCTGCATAATTTACAACTTGAGAGGAGATGGAACACAACAGTAGACTATGGAAAAGGAGTCCCTTCCGGCTCTGTGTGTGTGTGTGTGTGTGTGTGTGTGTGTTTGTGTGTGTGCATGCATGCTGTGGGGTGCAAGCTGACTGATGGACCAGGGCTGGTTCCTCTGTGTGTCCAGCTTCCTGCCCAGCACGGAGCTGGCACCTAGTGGGCAACTCTGTTGGAGACCCACTACTTGCCCTGACCTTGACATTCCCCCTCCAGCTGATGCCCTGCACACCCACAGCCCCTTATTCCTGGAGGGCAACTCCCGGGGCAGCCCACCACTTCCGGATGCCCCTGCCTCACTCCCTCAGGCCCCAAGGTCCCAGCGCCCAGGACGAAGGATGAGTGAGGGCAGCTCTCAGAGTGACAGCTCAGAATCCTCGGATGGCCTGGCACCTGTGGGTGCCTCCCGCAGTGAGTGAGGTCCTTTTGGGGCCCTGCCTGCATTTGAGGGAGAGGGACCTTGCTCTGGGTGGTTGTTGGTCCACAGTCAGGATGCTGAGGACAGGTCCCCTGGGTAGGGAGGAGGGGTCAAGGCAATCCTGGGTGGGGGTCCTGCCTTTTGGGGACTGTTGGACTGTTGGTAGAACCTTGAGGTCAGGCTGAGCAATGACCTCAAAGAGAACTTTGACCTCTGACCCAAGACAGAGCCCTGAACTCTGACCATGGCCAAGACGGAGCTCTGATCTTGAATGGAGCTTCGACTCCTGCCCCTGACCCAGGACTGAGTTTTGACCTTAAAAGGCCTTGACCTCTGACTCTGGACAGGACTCTGGTCTGTAACCAAGGCCTGACCTCTCCAGGCATAGACTCAGTCCTGACCTCACCCAGAGCCCACTGGAAATCACTGCTGAGCAGCACCCTGGGGTGTGCCTGAGTGTCTTTATGGGTCTGGTCCTCCTTCCTGGGACTAGTTTGGTGTAGACATCTTGGAGTAGAGTGGACAGGCCACCGTGAGAAGGAAGGAGGCAGAGCGGCCCACTCCCTGGAGCTCATTAGTGCTCTGGCCCTAAACTTGAGTGCCACGTGGCCTATCTACCCCTGGGTCCGTACAGCTGGAGTCTCACGCTGCCCCTTGGCCACTCTGTCCTCACCTCCCTCTTGGATCCGCAGTCACGGCCAAGTGGTGGGGCACCAAGAGGATCGACTACGCCCTGTACTGCCCCGATGTCCTCACCGCCTTCCCCACGGTGGCCCTGCCCCACCTCTTCCACGCCAGCTACTGGGAGTCTACTGATGTGGTCTCCTTCATCCTGAGACAGGTACTGCTGCCCCCTCCCTGTACCCCGCCCCCAGCCCCTCCAGAGGTTCACCCTTCCCCTATAGTCCTGTCTCCACTCTGGCAGCACTGGGACACTTAATCAAGGGGGTGGTGACATTATTAGAGACTGGGTTTTATAAAGAACCCACTGGCTTCTGTGTGGCTAACAGAATGGAACTTTCTGGAAAGTCAAGTAGAAACTACATAGGAGAACACACCAAGGTGTCAACTTGGACACTGGAGCAATACATGGCTGCTCCCTTCTGTGTCTCAGTGTCCTCATCTTTAAAGTGGCAGGTGCAGCAGAAAGACCAGTGACTGTGGGGAGGACCTGATGGGGAAGGAGGATGGGGAGCACTGGGGTCATTCTGGATGGCCGTCCTGCATGGTCAAGGCTCGGGTGTATTTCAACCTGTCTACAACAAGAAGCTGCAGCAGGGTTGTCAGCCAGGAAGAGCCATCGACAGACTTGTATTTTGATAAGGAAACTTGGGGGCTGCTGTTGGGGGACACAAGAGGAAGCCTGAGTGCCCTGGGGAGACAAGTTTAGAAGGCCTTAGAGATGTCAGCTTGGACTAAGGTACGGTCCCCAACTTAGAGATGTACTAAGTGCTAAGATACTGTGGTGGAGGTGATGAGAAGCCTCCATATTTGAGTTCTGGTGGCAGTATTCACTGATTCTGGGCTGTGAGGGCCAGAGGGGAGCCTAGTGATCCTGCCGGGTTGCCATTTTCTGGGGTTGGGGCAGAGCTGAACTAACGGGGAAGCCAAGGCTGAGTTTCTGGCCATGTGATGTGTCGCAGGCCTGTGAGGTGCTGAGAAGGAAGGTGAACAGATAAACCTGGAGTGTAGGAAAGACATCAGGAGTGAGATGAATGTGTCAGAGCTTGGATGGCATTGAAAAACGGGTGATGGGTCCCAAGGATGTCACCATGGAGAGATGTTCAGACGCTGAGTCCTGGAACTCCTTAGGAGAGACCAGAAAGAACATGCTTCGAGGTCAGAGGAGAGCCTGGAGTGGGTAGATCAGAGTGAACCTTGAGTTGGGCAGGATGGGAGTTGCTGGGGCCTGGGGAAGAGTGACTTCAGTGGAACAATGGGGTCAGAAGCCTATTGGAGTGGGCGGAGGAGAAGGAGGCAGGTGAGGATGTGAAGACAGAGTCTAGGCTCAATCTTCCGTGGAATGTTTTATGGGAGAACAGGGATGTGACAGAAATTGAGAAGGCATAAGTGGTTCCAGGGAGAGTATTTTTTTGTATTTAAGGTGAGCAACATGACAGAACCTTTGAATGCCAAAGAGAACAACCTAGCCAAGGGTCAGATCAATTATGCGGAATTGAGAGGGAAGTGTGACTGGGGTAACGGCCTTGGGAAGTGGAGAACTGGGATCAGGGCTCCAAATGGTCTATCTAAGGGTCACCTTACAGGAGGGAGGGCAGAGCATGGTGCAGATCTGGTAGACGTTAGGTTTAGACCTGGAGGACCAAGACTGCACCACAGACGGAGCCATTGGAGAGACAGTGCTCGGGCTCAGCTATCAGGTCATGTGGGCAAGGAGACAGGTCCTGAGGCCCCCAGCCTCTGAAGGCCCTGGGCTGGGAGGTGGGAAGGACAGGGGAGGACCTGGCTGGCCATGAGCCGGTGGGCCTGACATCCTTGGCTGTTGGTCAGGTGATGCGCTATGAGAACGTGAGCGTGAAGGAGAGTGCTGGCTTAGACCCCGCTGCGCTGAATCCCGCTAGCCCCCGTGAGAAGTGGCTTCGCAAGAGGACCCAGGTCAAGCTTCGGGTACGTGCCTGCTGGGGTCACATGCCACTTGGGACTCTGGCTTTGGGGTGGTGGGGCTACCCTGAGACTTGAGGCATCCATGTAAATAAGAGCTCGGTGCTCACATAGGCTGAGATCCATGTAGCAGGGTAGGTGGGTAAGCTGGTTCCCCACGCCTGGCTCCACAGGAGCCCTGAAGTAGGGGTTGGGGGCACAAGGGATGGTGTGGAGATGCCAGTTGTGGGGGAGTTTCTACATGCTGGGCTTTTATCTGGAATCAGAAAGTGTCCTGCACAGTCACACAACTTTTCATGGAATACGGCCTGGTGTGATATTTGTCATGACAGAGGGAGGCAGAGATCAGGATGGAGGTGGAAAGGATTGTCAGGGCAGGTCTGTATTAGTCAGCTTTCTGTTGCTGTGACAAAAATGCCTGAGAACATCAACATAAAGGAGGAAAAATGTTTTGGTTCATGGTTTCAGTCCCTGGACAGCTGGCTCCATTGCTTTTAGGCCTGGGTGAGGCAAAAACATCATGGCGGAAGGTCATGGTAGAGGAAAGCGGCTCAGCTCATGGCAACTGGGGAGTGGGGTGGGGGTGGGGAAAAGGAAGGGGCTGGAGAAAAGACATACCCTTCAAAGATGTCCCCGTGACCTACTCCCTCCAACTGGGCCCCAATCCCTACTAGCCCATTCGGCAATGAACAAATGGATGAATCCCTCACCATCCAATCTCTTTCCCAAAGCCCTAACTTCTGAGCATTGCTGCACTGGGGACCAAGCCTTGAACACATGAGCCTTTGGGGGACATTCCAGATCCAAACCATGACAAGGTCATACAGGGCTTGTCTGAGAACAGTCTCCTCTGTAGGATATTGAAGGATGGGCAGCAGCTCGGGATGTGGACATTCATATGCAGAGTGAAAAATACATTCATTTATTCACGCAGTATATTATCATCAGTGCCTACTGTGTCTCAGTCCCTCTGCTAGGACCATGTATATCTGAGACTGTGAACAGACAAAGCCATTGCTATGATGGGAAGCTCCTGTCTGGTGGGAAGATCAGACATGGATAGAGGATGATCGATGCTTTATGAATCAACTCTTTTTTGTAAACACTTAAGATATAATTCACATATTATATAATTTTCCCACTTACAGCATACGATTCAATGGATTTTAGTATATTCACAGGTGTGTGCAACCATCACCAGAGTCAATTTTAGAATCACTTTATTACCTCAAAAAAGAAAGCCTTTAGTTATCTTTCTTTAGTCCCAAACCTTCCTTTCTTCCAAAGTAATCAGAAATCTATTTTCTGACTTTGAAGATTTGCCTATTTTAGACATTTCACTGAAATGAAGTCATATAATTTGTGATGCTTTGTGTCTGGTTTCTTTCACGTAGCATGATTCTTTCAAGGTTCACCTATTTTTGAGACATGTATCAGAACTTCATTCCTTTTCATGACTGAATAAAATTCCATTGTGTGGATGTTTTGTTCATCCCTTCATCAGTTGATAGACATTTGTTTCTACCTTTGGCTGTTGGATAATGCCGCTATAAATAGTCATGCATACCTTTTTTGTATGGACATATGTTTTCATTTTTCTTTAGCACAGATCTAGAAGTAAAACTGCTGGATCAAATAGTTAACTCTGTGCTTAATCATCTGAGGAACAGCCAGACTTTTTCCATAGCAGTCACTCCATTCTACACTCACTCCCACCAGCAGTGTACGAGGGTTTTTGATTTCTCCCCATCTCAGCAATACCTATTATTGTCTGTCTCTTTGATTCTGGTCCTCTCAGCTGTGTGGTTTTCATTTGCATTTTATTTGCATATTGAACACATGATGCGCTTATTTCCACAAATTCACTCTTCACTCTTCAGTGCTCCTATAAGGGTGCTTATGTCCCCCAGAGGGCTGGGTGCCTCCAGGGCAGGGCCCACAACTGCTTCTTCTTAGGGACTGGTGCCGATGAAGAGTCTGCAGACATCTGTTGAAATGAAGTAAAGGCCATGGGGGTGAGAGGAGGTCGAGAAGGCATCTTTGGGGAGTTGGAGGAGTGCTTCTTTGAGAGGATGAAGTTGAGTCTGGTCCTAGTAGATGGGGGCAGAAGGCCAGGCATGCACAGTGTGGAGAGTCCAGTGTGAGCCAAAGCCTGGAGGCCCCCGAGAGCTGGGTCTAGAAGGACCAGCAGGCGGAGGAGGGGGCAGAGGGACAGGACACTGGAGAGGCTTCTCAGCAAGGCCAGGAATGCACAGTATGGGGAGCCTGGCAAGATGCTCACACATCTGTGCCTTATAACAATGGAGGATCTTTCATGGGGCAGTTTGTGAATAAGGTACTCCATTAGGGAGCTCTCAACAAGGTTCAGGCAGAGGTGATGTGGATGTGGCCGAGATACCCACATGGACAGTACTATGAAAGACGGGTCACCAGGTTGAGAGATGAGGGTCTCCAAAGCTAACCTGGGGGTGTTGGGAAGTCGGAACCAACTCAGGACTCAGAGCTGCAGGATGAACTGAAGGAAGAAGTGAAGAATGAAGATGTTGAAATGGTTACATATCAAATGATGTGCTAGTCAGGATTGCTGGGCTGGCTGGGACAAGGAGAAGGACACCAGAATGGCAGGTGGTTGATAAGTGGGGGAAAGGCAGCCAGAATCACGAGGCTTTGCTCTATTATTCTCTCTACACTTGAGTGTTTGAAATTTTCCACTGGAAAAAGACGGATGGTAAAATGGCTGTTGGATGGGAGCCGGGATACAGAAGGGAAGAGCCAGAGATGACCGGGCAACTTCCAGCCTAGGAATTTAGACGTGCAAAACAGAGAGGCTGAGAGGACTGGTTGTTCCTTCAGGGGCCTATGGAGGGTCCACAGCAGTAAATGCATTTCTATGTGAAGTCCAGGTGCCTTGAAGACAATGCTAGGGAATCCTGATCTGTTTCTCTCATGGCTTGGTGGGAATCATCTCTGAAACCCTATCAGAAATTAATCAGAAACCTGATTCCATAGGTCCACATCCCTCTGGCCATCCTAAGAATGGTTTAATGATAAAATGCAAAATCTGAGTTTTTTTTTTTTCTGTCCTCCCAGAATGTCACTGCTAATCACCGGGCCAATGATGTGATTGCTGCTGAAGATGGTCCCCAGGTCCTGGTGGGGAGGTTCATGTATGGGCCTCTTGACATGGTGGCTTTGACCGGTGAAAAGGTACTAAGGGCTGGGCATCTCCTCCTCAGCTACCCACCTGCACCAGGTGCTTAATGGCTCCACATGGTAGGAGGGGTGGGGGTTGTCCATGGTAGGAGCATGAGCAGAAAGCCACTTGCCCTGCTTAGGCAGATGGTGGTGGCACCAGGGGATCAAGGGGTAAGGGATGTGCTTGGTGCATATGAGAAAGAAAAATAAGCCCAAGTGTCTTCAGTGGAGAGAGAGAGGGAGGATGGTAAAGCCAGGGCATGTCAGGCAGGAACCTATGTCCCAGGGCCTGCTGAATGGCAGAGAGCTTCCCAGCTCAGCCTCTCTGCTGAGCCTGTAGCCCCTCGGCCTTCAGTGGGGTCCTTGCCTTCCTTTATTGCATGCAGGTGGACATCTTGGTGATGGTAGAGCCCTCCTCAGGACGCTGGGTACACCTGGATACAGAGATCACCAACAATAGTGGCCGAATCACATATAACGTGCCCCGGCCCCGGCGCTTGGGGGTTGGTGTCTATCCTGTGAAGATGGTTGTCAGGTAAGGCTCAAGGGAACACTCTCACATTGGCTTCCCCATTTCCGTGGTCCTTCCAGCTACACCTGTCCATAAGATGGGTGCTCAGAGTTTTCTTTCGGGCTCCATCTTTGTATGGAGAGAAGAAAATGGAAGAGGCCACCATCTCTGTCATCAGGAAATGTCACCAGATTGTCTCTGACCCTGGCCCCAGACTGACACTGATTCCAGCTGCAGGCTGACCTCAGGCTGGTACCTTTCAGGGGCGACCAGACCTGTGCCATGAGCTACCTCACAGTGCTGCCCAGGGGCATGGAGTGCGTGGTGTTCAGCATCGATGGGTCCTTTGCTGCCAGTGTGTCTATCATGGGAAGTGACCCCAAGGTCCGGCCAGGTGCGGTGGATGTTGTCCGGTGAGTACCACCTCCCACCAGGAACATGCCTCCCCTCGGGGCAGAGCCAGTGGCCCAGGGGGAATTGCATTTCCCCCTTGGTTTTCTCTAGAAAGTCTATGGGTTTCTGGGGCTGGGAACTTAAAAGTCCTGGTGTCACCCCAATAGGAGTTTACAGAAGGTCTTTGGGCACACTCCTTACTTTTGTAGGCCTTGGCTCATTCATTTGTTCATTCCTTCCTTCCTTCTCCTTTCCTCTGTCTGTCTCTCCACCCATGCACACCTCTACCACTTCCAGGCCAACTTCTGGGCTGGACACTGACAGAGAGAGAGCAGCTGATTGGATAAAATCAAGTCCAGTGGGGGGAAAACAAGAGATGGGAATGAGAAATTGTAAACTCCAAAGGATTAGCATGGCAAGAGTAGGCAGATATGGGGCACTAGGAATTCTTGAGGGTCGCGGTGGGTATGCCCTTCCTTCCCCCAGTAACAGCAATTGCTTTGGGGAGAGAAGACAGGGCTGGCTCACTGGCTCTGGAGGGACTGCTGACCTCTGGCTATTCACAAGCCGTGGGAACAGCCTGCTGCTCATATGGCGGGGTCATTTACTCTCGTTAGGATAAGCCCACCTCCAGTCCCCTCCGCAGTCCACAGGGAAAGGGGAGGCTGTGGTCTTTTCTCTCTGGGGCTCCCACCTCCTTCACTGTGGCACTCTCTAGAAGCTGCTTTGTATCAGCACAGAACCCCCATCCCCACCCCATCCCCACTCACAACTCCCAAGAATCCCTGTGGGTGGCACCTGTGCCTGTGCATACAAACCTTCCTAGATCTCAGATCCAGCTTCAGAAACTCCCAATCGATGGGAGCCAAGGGTAAGGAGCAGGGCTAAAAGCTAGAGTCAAGATCCTGGTCAGGTAGACCAGCAAAACTGTCTAAATGGAGGTGGGAAGGGGGGGGGCAGGAATCAAAGGCGGCCTGTCTCTGGCTCAGAAGAGGACTTGAGCAAATGGGGTAAGCCGTCGGAAGATTAATTTTGTTGTGGGCAAACAGAACCTGCAGGCCATCCTGAGATGTCCAGGACTCACGGGGTCCAACTCTGCGCATGGGCCAGGAGACAGAGGGTCCGCTGGTTTCTCCCTAGCGCTCCTCAGAGCAGCACCTCTGGCTTCTCAGTAGGGCAGCAGCGGGTGGGGCAGATCTCTGGGCAGCGGGTGGCCTGTCCTGGGCGGACCTGGACGCTACCATGCCGTCTCGCCAGGCACTGGCAGGACCTGGGCTACATGATCCTTTACATCACGGGGAGGCCGGACATGCAGAAGCAGCGGGTGGTGTCGTGGCTGTCCCAGCACAACTTCCCACAGGGCATGATCTTCTTCTCGGATGGGCTGGTGCACGACCCACTGCGGCAGAAGGCCATCTTCCTCCGCAACCTAGTGCAGGAGGTGAGTGCCGGCCCAGGGGTGGGGCTTCGCCAGCGAAGGCGGGGCCTCGAAGCCAGAACCTCATTGGTCAAGGGGAGGGATTAGACCACGACCCTCCTCCACGCTCTTCCTCCTGCTGCCCATCCAGTGTGGTCTGATGGCGCAAGGGGAAGCACAGTTGGCAGAGCACGTTTAGGGTGGATCCCATTGGGTGCTTTAACAGCTCTGAGATGACGGATTTCTTCCTTTATCATTTCCTGACTTTCAAGCCTAAACTCTTGTCTTTACATCTGGTTATTCATTCAGTACACATTTAAGTGCCTGTTGTGTTCCTTGCTATGTGCCTGGTGTTGGGGCTGCAGAGAGACAAATTGGACACGGTACTTGCTCTCCAGAGCTGTGATTTTTTTCACCGTGGGGTCTGGGCCCAGCACCTGGGAACTCAGAAATGCAAATTCTCTGGTTCAGACCTACCAAATCAGAAAGTCTTTTCACGAGCTCTCCAGGGGATTCTGATGCACAGAAAAACTTTAGGAATCACAGATTTAGAGCTGGGGTTGATGAATGAAAAATAAATGAATTCAAATTTCAGTGTGCATAAATAAAGTTTTATTGGAACACAGCCAAGCTCATTTGTTTATATATTGTCTATGGTTGTTTTTTGCCCTGCCATAGAAGAGTCAAGTAATTGTGACAGAGTGCAAAGTCTCAAATATTTACTATCTGGCCTTTCACAGAAAAAGTCTGCTAATCCTAGATCTAGAGTAAGAAAGACTTGTAAATATACAATTACTGGTGCATGTTTGAAAAAAAGGCGTATTGGCAAACAGAAGAGAAAGGACTTTCATTCCCCTAGCGAGGCCAGAGGACTGTTTGTAGTGGGTGGAGACTTTTGTCCTTAGTCTTCAAGCACAGGTATGGGTTGTCAGGTAAACAGTGAAACAGTGTGTAGTTGACCAAGAGAAACACAAAAGCTTGAGATTGAAGTAAAATGAGGTTTTATTGAGAAAAGCATTGCAGTGGGAAGAGCAGTGTGCACTATGGGGGTGTTGAAAGAGGCGGAGGCAGGGGAGTACCTACAAGCAGTTTTGGCCACAGGGATTAGTAACAAGGATGATGTCAGCCTGACATTGAATGAATAGTCAGTTGCTGAGCAGATGTCCATGAAGGAGTACTTTCTGTATAAGTTTGCTGTGGCCTTTTGTGTAAGATTGTGTTTCTAGCAATTTAAAAAAAAATTTTTTTTTGTAGTTGTAGATGGACAGCAGCATGTCTTTATTTTTCTTTATTTTTATGTGGTGCTGACGGCCGAACCCAGGACCTCACATGTGCTAGGCAAGTGCTCTGCCACTGAGTCACAGCTTCAGCCCCTCCAGCAGTTTTTTTTTCTTTATAGTTACTATCAGTCAATCATGATTAAGGATCCTTGGGGCTGGGGATGTGGTTCAAGCAGTAACATGCTCGCCTGGCATGTGCGGGGTGCTGGGTTTGATCCTCAGCACCACATAAAAATAAAAAATAAAGATGTTGTGTCCACCGAAAACTAAAAAATAAATATTAAAAAATTCTCTCTCTCTCTCTCTCTCTCTCTCTCTCTCTCTCTCTCTTAAAAAAAAGAATCCTTCCTTCATAACCACTTGACTTTATTTATTTAGTCAGGGTTGACACAGTGATTTCATTTTTTTAGACATATATGACAGCAGAGTGTATTTGACATATCATACATGCATGGAGTATAACTTATTCTAATTAGGATCCCAAATTTTGATAACTTTTATAGTGTGCAAAGGCACAGAGGCAGGAAGGAGCCTAGGACATTTTCAGAGCTGCAGGCATCCAGGAAGTGGGTATGTGCAGGCATAGTCAAACCCAAGGGGAAGCTGAGTCTCCAAACGTCAATGGGGGACCAAGCTTGTTAGACCTTAAAAAGCTTGGAAACAAGGTCAAGATCATGGACTCTCTATTGAATGAAATGAGCAGCTACGGAAGAATTTGAAGCAGGGGCATGGCAGTGCCCAATTTAGATTGAAGAAAGGTCCCCCTGGTGGCCGTGTGGAGAACAGACTGGCAGGAGAAAGGAGAAGCAGGGAGAACAGTTAGGAGGACGCTGTTGCTCAAGAGGAGGCAGGAAGAGTGACCATGGGATGGAGAGAAAAGCACACAGGCACAAAGAACTGGGAAGTGGAGTCTTTAGGACTTGGTGATGGTTGAATATAGGGGGCGAGGAGCTCTGAGATGTCCTGTTGGGTGACCAGGAGGGTTTCAGGCACTACTCAGCTCACCCCCATGGAGGTGAAGTCTGTGTCTGTGCTGCTCAACAATGTAGCTCCGGGATGTAGGGCAATGATGACACATAGTAGGCGCTGGATAAATGTTAGTAGGATGAATACATGAATGAATGAGTGAATGAAATGAGAGGGCGCACAGGAGGAGGACCGGCGCCAGAGAAAGATGAGGTTTGTGTGGTCACAGCTGTGATGGCCACAGGACATGAGCTAGATCAGACTTAGTGCATGACTTAGGGCAGAAGTTTGGGCTGCAGGTGGAGACTGAGCCATTAGTGGAGGCAGGTCAGCAAAGCCACCAGAGGAGAGGTGTCTCCTGGGGAAGGGTAGGGACCAGGAGAGCTGTGCTGGGTCTCTGCGAGCAGGGCAAGCAATCAGCTGAGGAACCAGGAGGAGATTTAGCTGGGGAGGAGGGCCAGGAGAGAGGGGGTCCAGGTATCTGAGAAGGGAGGGTTTTAATAGTCTCCTTCCCGTGAGGAACTGTGGGACAGTGAAAACTGATGAAGTGGACAGTGTCCACTTGATGAAGCCTGGCTGCTGGATGACCCTCAGCAAGAAAGGGATACCTCTGAGGGCCAGGTGGGCAAAGACAGTAGGGTGAGGAGCGGAGAAGGGGAGGCCCAATTTGCAGGGGTCTTGAGGGTGGGAGGCCGGCCCTGAACTGAAGGGTTGAAGTCACAGGGTTGAACTCAGGTGCATGAGAAGGTGGGAAGGGTGGGGAAGAAAGGGGTCTGGGAAGGGTGGGGAAGAAAGGGGTCTGGGAAGAAACCAGCCAATGAGGTGAGGGGCAGCGGGCTAAGGAACCCCTCTCTTTGGCTTAGTCACCTGGAGGGCTAGGCAGGGACAAAAAGAATAAGCTGTGTGGTTCTGTGAGTTTCTCCAGCATCTCTTAGTAGTCAACATACAGAGATGGAGAAGGTGAGTGGTAGGAGAATTCCAGGGCTGAGCTTTGGCTGGGTGAGTGGGGGAGGAGGATAAAAGGGCAAGAGTGTGGGAGGAGGAGGCCTGAGGACTTCGGGAGGGCAGGGGCTGCCTGGATGGGACAGGGGTGAAGCGGGAGGGGTAGTGCAGAAAACGCAGATGTGGGTGAGGTTGAAGAGCAGCCGGGGTGGGGGGCTGTAAGAGATGCAGAAGGCAGGAAGTGGAAGGTGGTCAGGGCGGTGAGGCAGGAGTTCTGAGCTCAGAGGGGTGTGGTTCTGTCTGGACGTGGTGGGCAGTAATGTTAAGAAGCAGAGATGGTAGGTGGCCGGCTGTTCATGTGGACAGCATTACTCTAGCGATGGTGGGGCTTAGGAGGAAGGAACACTGTGATCCAAGTCCAAAGTCTCCAGTGAACTGGGGAGAAAAGAAAGCAGGATTGGCGGGGTGGCGCACACACAGTGAGGGGCGGCTACATGGTGAGCACCTCAAAGGAGGAGGTATTTCATCCAGTGGTGTGGGATGGGAGGGAAGGGTGAGAATCTGAAAGTGTTTCTGGAGCAAGGAGGACCTTAGGTTTCTCTTTAAATTTGATTAGGTCTTCTGGGGAGGACATTAGACCAGCCAGCAAGAGGCAGCATGTACCTTGGGGAGCCCAAGAGCTGACCCCCAGTCCTGGCCCTGTGCTGCATAAACCAGGAATTGAATTTCTTATCCACAAAGGAACACTTGGCCCTGTTGTTGCATAACCTGTGTATAGTGCTGCCTGAGGTTGGGTCAGTAAATAGGGTGGTTGTTACCAGGTAGAGCCCTGTATCTGGCCTGGGCTGTGTGGAGTAGGGGCAGGGAGGAACAGCCACTCTGGAGATTGGTTCCCATCACTCAGACCCATGGCTTGGAGTCTGAGTGCAGTTTGAGAGTCCCCAGTCAGGGGCTCCCTGGCGTTTGTCCGGGAAGGCTGATTAGGGCTTCCTCTCCCTCCATGAGCTGCCCTGTGTTTCAGTGCTTCATCAAAATCAGTGCTGCCTATGGCTCCACGAAGGACATCTCCGTCTACAGTGTGCTGGGCCTGCCAGCTTCCCAGATCTTCATTGTGGGCCGGCCTACCAAGAAGTACCAAACCCAATGCCAGGTGGGTGGAGGCCAGGCTGGGGGCTGGGGCCTGGGGGCCAGGGCCAGGGGCAGAGCCGGAGCAGGGAGTTCGGTTGTTTGTTGGGTCACTCATTTGCGTGCATTCCTTCATTTGCTCACTGGCTCGCTCATTCATTCATTCATTCATTCATTCAACAAACATCCCTGGCACCTGCCTTGGACCAGGCTCTGTGTTGCTCATGGGAGATTCCCAACACATTACCTGGGGATTTTGTTTACATGCAGCTCCTGATTCAGCAGTCTTGGACTGGGACCTGCTACTGCTGCTGGTCCCTGCAATATATTTTGAGTAGCAAGATTCTGGGGCCACAGTGGGAAGGACTGGCAGGAAGGGCAGGTGTGAGGGCCAGAAAAATGACAAAGTTCCATGGAGTAGAGCTAGATCATGAGAGGCACTTTCATTTTGAGATTTTAGGGAGGGTAACAAGGAAGAGTGCTTCAGGGTCCTCAAGAATCCAGAGGAGGAATTGGGGGTGTAGGTGTAACTCAGTGGTAGGGCGCTTGCCTTGCATGTCCCGGGGTTTTGGGTTCAATCCCCAGCACGGGGATGAAGGCAGGGGCGGCGGGGGTGGGGGCGGGGGTTGAAAGAATTCAGATAGGGACCCTGGAATGTTGGTAATGAGTTTTCTGCTTCCACTTCCCTGGGGTCCACTCCGAAGCTGGAGACTCCCTAGTTCCAGGAGGATGGTGATGTTGGGGGGACAGGATCAGATACAGGAGTCTACTCTCCTCGCCGGCCTGACGCCTGTCTCCTTTACAGTTCCTCAGTGAAGGCTACGCTGCACACCTGGCGGCGCTGGAGGCCAGCCACCGCTCGCGTCCCAAGAAGAACAACTCGCGCATGATCCTGCGCAAGGGCAGCTTCGGGCTGCACGCCCAGCCGGAGTTCCTGCGCAAGCGCAACCACCTGCGCAGGACCATGTCGGTGCAGCAGCCCGACCCTCCAGCCACCAACCCCAAGCCCGAGCGGGCCCAGAGCCAACCTGAGTCCGACAAGGACCACGAGCGGCCGCTGCCCGCGCTCAGCTGGGCGCGTGGGCCCCCCAAGTTCGAATCGGTGCCCTGAAGGGCGGGCGGTACTCAGAACAGGGGCGGGGGGCCCAAGCAGGCTGCCTGCAGGGACGGGAGGGGCTCCTTCTCCCCGACACAGGCGTTTTCCTGCTTTTTCCCTCCCGTGTCTGTCCAGCAGTGTCCGACCAGAGTGGGGAGGGACCCTGCCTCGCGTTGGGGAGGTCTCCCTGGGCTGCGACAGGGTGAAATCGGGGATCTCCGTGCAGCCGCTGCTGCTGCCTCCCCACGCCGGAGACGGCAAGCCCGAGTCAAGGTTGGTGTTTGTGTAATCCGGGGGCCAGGCCTGCCCGAGCCGCAGTGTTTGGGCAAGGTTGTCCATCTTTCAGAGTCCCCGAGGCTCCCGCAGCCGTGCAAGGCAGGCTCTACTGGGGGGGAGAAGTCCCCAGCCCCAGGACCAACTGCCGCTGGCAGGTACAGCTTCTTGGCTGTCTTGTGGAGGAGTGAGTGGCATTTGTGCCCGCCCTCCTTGTGACATCCTGGGTCACCCACTTTGGGGCTGATTCACTTATGACAAAGTGGTCACTTTCTGGGAGTGAGAGGACGTCTTTTTGGCTCATTCTCACGATTTGGTGTCTGTCCACAGCCCTGGGGGGCAGGGTCTGGTGCTGACGGTCTGTCCTTCTGCAGCTGTCCTTTGTCCCCTACTTCTTGTCCTCAGTATCCTCACCATTCTCCTGTGGCCCTCTAGGACAGGTGTACCTCTCCTGGGAGCCCTGCCTCACATCCTCCCCTGTGAGGCTGTAGCCTTGGGCTCCGGCCCACCTGAGCTGGCTGTGTACCCTTGAGCCTGTTGCTTACCTTCTCTGGGCCCTGCCTTTTTTCTGTAATTGGAGTAGTCCCCCCAGTTGAGAGGGATGGGAGTTTTTGACTCCTAAGTTGTCCTACACTTTGCCCCTGGAGGCTTTTCAGAGGGCCCAACGATCCATCCCTTCCACTACTGGGAGAGGTTTTCTGAGTGGGTTGGGAAGGAGGTGGTGCACTCTACTCAGCATCTCAGAGGAAGCCCCTACTCCATGGAGAATTGCAGCAGGTGGCCTGGCACTGATGCCCAAATTGGGTGTCTCTGGGAGAAAAAGAGCTTCTTCCACCCCCAACAAAGGGTACAGATCTGGCTCTTCCCATCCCCAGTCCTGCTCAGACTGATTTCTCTCTTTTGGTTCTTGGAAGGCATAGAGCTGAGATCCCAGGGTTTTGGGGGTTTGCGGAATTTTGGCTCAAACTGTTGTATTCTCTTCCTTCCCTCTGCCACTCTGCTTGGTTTGAGCCTATCATCTCCTCCTGAGCAGTCCCCTGAGGGTGGCAGGGCTTGGTTTTCCTGGGGCCCTTCTAAGTCTGCCCAGGTCCTCCTGCGGCCAAGCCCCTGGCCTGGGCACAGGCCTCTGCACTCCCCTGTGCCCTGACCCAGGTTCACCCCTGCTGTGGGGCTTCCCCAGGTTGCCTCTGAGCCCCGGTGGACTGCCACTGAGGCTGGTCCCAGCTCTTTCATTGAGGCTGCCCCAGGGCCCAGATGTGTGTCCACAGCAGGCACCTGTTTCAGCTCAGTGTCGCTTCTGCTCAATGTCTACCTCTTGCAGCTCCCATGCAGCCCACAGCAGCTGCTGGTGGGGGCGGCTGGCACCACCATTGTAAATTGCCTAGGAAACCCTGGGCACCCTGCTGGGGCTGGAGGGGTCTGGGCTCCAGTTCCCACCCCAGCTCTGTCCACTAGAAACGTCTCCTTCAGCTTGCCAGCTCCCGCCACCTTCGCCTCACCCATCTGCCAGCTCTTCTGCTCCACGGTCAGCACTGCATCCCCATCCAAGCTCAGTGCTGCGGGCGAGTCTGCCGGGGCGGGAGGTGGTGAGCCTCCACTTCTTCTCTGGCCCTGCCTCCCGGCAATTTCTCCCTGCCTGTGCCCTGGAACATGCGTCACTCTTTGGCTTTCTCTTGGCACCAGCTCTTATGGTGTAGCCACCTCAATCCTAATCTTTCCCACCCCTTTCCCCAAAGTACCATGATTTCGACTTGGGCAGACTCAGTGTGATTCTCTGACACTCCATCATCTCCTTTTAGCCGAAGTCACTGAGGTTTTACTTCCAAATGATAAAATAATTAGCATGAGATTCTTTCCCCCCCAGGTTAGATTCCCCTTCCCTTTCTGAGAACCCCAGGCTTGTGTGTTTGGGGGTGGGGAGGAAGAGTGCACAAGTGTGAGCTGGGATCTCCAGGAGATCTGGAGTCCGTGACCATGGTTCTATGACTCTAGGGATCAGAGCTGAGACACAGGATCCAGCAGGAGGGCCGCCACCCCTTCCCTTGCTGGAGCCCCCAGACTGGGGTTTTGATGACTCCCACGTGAGATGCTGACGGTGTACAGGGAGATATTGTGAACACAACACCCTCAGAGCTGTAGTTGGCGTGTGTGAATGTGTACTTGCCGTTCTGTTCAGTGAAGAGATGATTTCTGTTTCCAGTACTGCTTTCTCGGCAACTACGTACCCCATATGCACTTTCTATACTAGTGGTGTGTTCAATCTTGTCTGTCCAGTTAAGTTGGAGACACAGAGAACCAAGTCCCATTCCTTGGAAGGGGTGCTTCCACCTCTCCTTCAGTAATTCTGTGATCCCAATCCAGCTGTCTTCTAGAGAATTCTTCTAGCTCCTGGTGTGCCTGCTCACCAGCAGCTGGAAGACAGATCTTCCTGCCTGACCAAAGCTGCTTGTTCTGTGGCATGTTTGTTTTTCCCCATGTGGTGGCTGTCCTGGCTGAGGGCCTGCCTGCTGCCTTCCCCTATCCCTTGCCCTGTTGGGGGTTCAGGGTGCATTCTTTGCTATGGCCTGCTCTTTCAGCATTATGATTTTTCCCCCCTAAAGATCTTGACTCCTCCCTTAATCACCATGGAATATTAAAACAAAACAAAACAAAACAAAAACAAAAGTGGACTCCTTTTGTGCATTTGGAGGATCAGCCTTCTTGTCAGGGTGCTGGGTTACAGCAAATGTGTCTGGACCCCAGGATTCTTGAGATACTGGGGGTAGCTTTTTGAAAGAGGGGAGGCTGGATCTTAGTGGTTTTTAAACTGTACTTGAACACTTTGGAGCCCATAATTGTGCCCTGGGAGTGTCCTGCAGACAAACCTGGCATCGATCTTTAATCTTTAAACGAAGGCTGGACCCCACCTCAGGAAGGTGGTTCTGGGTCCAAAGTTGGTGCCAGTTTTGCATTCACACCCCCCACAACCAGCTCAGGTGCAGCCCTGCCCGGGAGGGGCTCCCTGACTGTGAAGGAGCCTCACAGTTGACCCCGCCTTAAACAACCAACCAACTTTCTGGCCGAATCCCCGGGGGTTTGAGTGCCAAGTGCTCTGGAAACCTATTCTCTTTGGCTCAGCCCAAAAACAACAACAAAAACCACCACACACACACATACACACAAAACCACCCCTCCTTTATTCCCTAAGGGTTTGGGGGAATTTTGTTAAACATCCAAATTAGGGTTAAGTCCAAGCTGCAAGGCACAGCCGAGTTCTGCTGTCCTTGCTGAGAAACTAATAGGATGGTTGGGAGGAAAATCAAGAGTTTGACCTCACCCTCTTTGGGACAGAGGAGAGGCAGGTGACACCAAGGAGGGGCAGGCCAGAGGAGGGCGGTTCACCCAAGGGACCCCCCACTCGCGGACCCCCGCTGTCCTTTTCTCTTTGTTTCTGTGGGTGGTGCCAGCCAGTCTGACCTTGCCGAGGGTCAGACTGTTCCCAAGTGTGTAACTTTCAGTATTGTCTGTGATGGGTGGTTCTGTGGTGGACATGGTTTATTAGCTGCCTTGTACAAAATCCGTTAGAAAAGAAAATGTAAAATACCAGATTTCTAACAAGACAAAAGCAGCATTATGGAGTTAAAAGATTTTTACAATTGGTCTTGATTTTGATGTGAGCTGGTTTTTAACTCTCAAATGTTGTCACTTAAATAAAAACCTTATTTGCCTTTAAAATGTGCTTTGCTCTGGACTAACTTGAGAAAGCCTTCCTTTGACTCCTGTTTTCCCTGAGCTGGGATTTCGGGGACAAGCAGCCTGAGAGCAGAGAAGACAGGGGAGACAAAAATATCACACCCCAAACTTAGGATGCACAGCAGTGTCAGGGTGGGCTGTGGGGGGGATGTGAAAGGGAACAAATGTTAAATGTGGAAAGAGTTTATTATTAAAAAGCGATGCGATCTAGGAAACTTACACACTGGTTTCTTTCTAATAAAATGACAAAGCAGATTTCTTAAGTAATTTACAAAGGACAGAAACTGCTCTTGAAGAGGGGCTCCTCCCTGTAAGTCCACAATGCCCCATGCTGAGCTCATTATAAATAGGCCCAGGGTCACATAGCCTGGAAACGTCTCCTCTCTCTTCCTTTGGGGTCCTGAAGGTGGTGGTGGGGAATCAGGGATGAAATTGTGTCCCCAAGAATCTCTGCATTAGAAACACAGGAGGTGAGTCCACACATGACACTCCAAGGACCCTGCTCCTGGCTGCATTGTTCAGAACTCTCCAGCATGTTCTAGTGTCTTCCCATTATAGATAAGGCCCCCACAACATGTGGGATTAGTTCCTAAGTACAACAGTCCCTAGGGAGAGGGTAGGAGCAATTCCAAGATTTCTCCAAATCACTCAGGTGGTGGCAGGTGGTCACTGATGGGCCTGGATGTGGCTGAAGCAGAAAAGACCTGGGCCCTTGTTGGTCAGGTGCTTGTCAGCAGCAGCTCAGGGTTGCTGATGACTCGGGGGGTGCTTCTTCCAGGAAGCTCATGGCACAGACATCCTGGTGTGAGGGCTCTGGTGGCCAGACAGGGCTCATTTCCTGCAAGACAGAGCTCCCTTTGCGCCCCTTGCTGTGCTCAAAAGAGCAGTAGGGGCACCATAGCTTTCCCCTTAAAATGGGGGGGGGGTTGGAAGATGGCTGTAGGTACTTGGGGCCCCAGCATGCTCAGTGATTGGGTGTCAGGGAAGGTAACAGCTCTGCTCCGTAGAAGACTCATACACTTCCCACTCTGCCCTTGTGCACCCTCTCTGTGGGTTTTTCTCAAAATAGACTCATTTCTTTAACTCGCTTGCAGATAGGTCTACACACTCATGCACGAGGAGGGTCTTAGGAGTCATTACCTGGAAGTCCTCAGTGACGAATGAGGGAGATGGTCATGTCACCACTAGGGATGGAGAAGGGGGTGGGGTTGATGCTTCTGGGTGCTGCAGGCTCAGAGGGGCTCCCCTAGTCTAGACTAGACAAGACTAGAACCTGAAAATGTGGTGGGAACATGGCTGTTCGACACAGAGCTGGAAGGGCCCTGCCTAAGAGCCCACTGTAACCATTATACAAAGGAAGAAACTGTCCCAAGTTAGGGCAGATTCAGAATGGAGGCCCTGCCCACAGAATGGGGTCCTGAGCACAGAGAGCAGAAATTCCATAGCAGCCATGTCATTTCCCCCCCAATTCCATGGTTAGGCAGGGCATAATGGGGAGTATTGGAAGAAAGGCAGGTCCTTCAGGAATTCGGTCGCCAGTTACATGTGAGGTTCCAAAGGTGGGATCCCAAGGACTTGAGGACATCCAGGGTGCATCCTTCACCATTACCTCAATCTAGATCTTTCATCCCTTATGTTTCCAATAAGGAGACCAAGGCCCAGAGAGGGGCAGGGACTGGTTAGCATCACATAGCAGGTCTGAGCCAGAACCATCAGCCTGCCTACCAAGAGGACCTGGCTAAAAAGGACTCTCCCAGACACCACTCTGTAGCATGGATGCCAACTCACCTCTCTTCAGCCATAATGGCTTTGTTCAGCTTTTGGGACAGCTTCTGGAGATGCTGAATTCCTGCTCCCACAGGCTCTAGGTCACTGTCAGACTCGCTGATCACAAGGAAAAGCCACATCAGGAACCAGTTGGAGGCCTGGGGCTTTTCCTTCCTCCCAACCCAGCACTGGGTCCTGGCCTGTGGACCCAGGTGGCTCTGGTGGGCTGGGGATACCTCACCACAAATCCTTACTCTGGGAAATGACATCAAAGCCCAAGAGGTTGAGGCCATAGGCAGTTGATTTTGTAGATAAGTGAGCCCTGCTGTTCCCTACTTGGAACCTGAGTTTCCACCCCCCAGATGGCTTTCCCAGGAGGCTGGGGGAAATGGGATCAGTCAGAACTAGGATTACCACTTCCTTTTTCGGATAGGGAATCTGAGGCCCGAAAGGATTTTTTTCAGGCCCAACATTAGCTCTGGGGGCAGAGCTGGGCCAGAACACAGATGTGACTCATTTCAGTGTGCTGTGGCTCCAGGTAGCCATGGGAAGTGCTCAGGAGTCCCTGGGGCTTAGTTAGTGTTTGCAGGGTCAGGGAAGGGAAATTGTGCCTGGGCTCAGAGGCCACTAATCCTGGGGGAGACGCACTGTTCCACTTGCCTGGGACAGCAGAGGGGCTCTGTTGATGAGTAGGGGCTCTGGAAGGCAGCCTCCCTCCTTGGCCGCCGTCGTGGATGGACACGTGGGTCAACCCGGGCACAGAGGCGGTGATGCTCCCTCTCCTGGAGGTCTGAGGCGGCTCTAGACACCCGAGTGTTCTTCTGGGTCAGGCTGGGAGGTGGGGAACTACTGTCCTTCTGCACCCCTCTCTTCCTCCTCCTGGCTTTCACCTGTGTTTCCACCAGCCACTTGGTGCCACTTTGGCAGGACTCCTGGATTCTCTGTGATAGGTACATAGAAAGGTTAGCATAGATCGAACCAAGGGCGAGCTACCCCGGGATCTAAGCCGTCTCTCCAACCCCAGAGCTCACAAGCTGTCCCATAAATACGTCCTGTTCTTAGTCTCAGGGTGAGTGATGGGAAGGGCTCCACGTGAGCCTGAACTTCATGGCAAGAGGACCACTCCGGCTCACAGAGCCTCTATCTGTCTAAGTCTAAGCTCTCTTTCCAGGCAGAAACTGATCCAGAGACTCAAGAAGGCCCAGAGAAGACCAGGTCCAGCTCTCTGGATACCAGACCATTTGTCTTCCTGCTTCTGGTCTCACTCTCATCCCTCCTTCACATTGGTTCACAGAAATCCTTCTGTGGCAGTTCTCATAATGACACTCCACTGCTCAAAACCCTTCTATGGCTTCTTGCTCCCAGCAAGACCAAGTCCTAACTCTTGGGCTTGTCACACCAGCAGAGCATCAGCTAGGAAGGTTCAAGTGTTTGTTTCTAGAATTTTCCATTTAATATTTTCAAATTGTAATTGACCAGGGTAACTGAAATCATGGAAATTGATACCATAGGTATCAATTATGCTCGACTGTCTTTGCCATAGTAAACCCGAGTCCAGAGAATGGAGCAAGGCCCAAGTTAAGTTTGATGAGTTACGTGACCTTGATTGTTTGTTTTTTGTGATGCTGGGGATTGAACCCAGGGCCTTGTGAGTTATGTGACCTTGAACAAGATATTTCATTTCATTTCTCGGAGCCATCAGGGTGGTGAAACCAATCATAGGGTTCCTCCAGATAAGGACTAGCATTTGACTCCAAGACCTCTCTACAAAGCTTGAAGACATAGCTGCCTTGTCCTGACATCTTCAGAATTCCCAACAAGATGATAAGGAGTCCCTGCCCCCTCCCCACTAACCCCCAGCTCCTGCCATTTTCTCCTTGGAGGTCTGTTCACTTGCATGGCTT
The DNA here is from genome assembly GCF_964194105.1 of Spermophilus citellus. Classification (NCBI taxonomy): domain Eukaryota; kingdom Metazoa; phylum Chordata; class Mammalia; order Rodentia; family Sciuridae; genus Spermophilus; species Spermophilus citellus. The sequence goes on along the minus strand of NC_138199.1, from coordinate 24,699,473 downwards.
CTGCTCTTTCTAGGTGACATCTCTCCACATCTCCAGCTCCATGTTTAAAGACTTATTTGTTTGGAAGGCCCACAGGCACCTCACACCCAACATAATGATACCTTCCTGCCCACATGTGTTCGTGACACCAAATCCTCTCAAATCCACCTTTTGAGTAACTCTTGAAGTTGTCCACTCTTTGACCAGCCTAGGGTCCCTCAGGGATATATCAGCTCCTTGCCCTTTTCCAAGTAGCTAAAAAACAAGTCCTGATATGCTAACTGACAAGTTTTGAGGATGGGGGTATAGCTCAGTGGTAGAGTGCTTGCCTAGCATGCACCCCCGCCTGGGTGGCATCCTTCGCAAGGCAAAAACAAAGCAAAAACCAACCAAACAAAAAAGGATTTTTCCCCCTCCAGGGTGCTCCTGAGAGTCTGAACATTTGCACACCAGCTCTCCTTTCTCACTATTTCACCTTGCTCAGGCCATACCCCGACTAAGTTCCTGCCCCTTCTCTTTAGTATCTTATTTCCTCAGCTCCAACTCAGAACTCTGGGAAGTTGTCACTGACTAAGCTTGGGGTTTAGTGTCCCCTTATTGTTAGCTATTTGTTTGCAATTTCCTATCACAATACAACCTCTCATCATCTTGCACTGTGAGCCTGGATTTCCTCTGTGACAATGTTTCATTTATTTCCTCAACAAATTGCCAGGAACTATTTGGAGTGCTGAGGAAAGAGGCATGAACTAAAAATCAAGTCATGGAGTCCATATTTTTGGGGGCTCCCTAAGGGTAAGAACTACTGGCACCAAGGATCATTTACCTGGGACATGGCGCCCAAGGCAGTCTTAGCTGAGCGAGCTGCAGCCTGCAGGCCCTGCTTCTCGGGCTCTGGGGTTTCCAGGCGTTTCCAGGAGGGGCCTGCTCGGAGGTTAAGGCTGACTGCTCTCAGGGGCAGCCTCCTTTGGAATCGTCTGCACAGGGAGCCCAGGGCTCCGCTGGATGTCTCTGGTTGGCCGGCTGCAGACCTTATCACCTCCTCCTCGGGCAGCTCTTCCTCTAGGAGAGATCGTCGGCGCACAGAGGCCCCCAGGTTCTGCCACTGAGATGCCATCTGCTTGGTCCAGTCTCCTCTACCCGTCACACCCTGGGAGGTCAAAAGGCAGGTCAGCACGACATTCCCCAACTCTATTCCCACGCTCCACAGAGAAGGGATGGGATGGAGGTCCATGGTGTGCGACACTTGGACAACTCTGCGGGCTAGAAAGCGACTGCTTTATGCAAGAATGGTCACAGTCGCAGCATTCTTGCTGTCCCATGCTTCACGTTTCCAAAACAGCTGTCTTCATCCCAACCTCCTCTCTAGAGATTCAGGTAGAAGGGAGGCAAAGTCTCACCAAACCTGAGCACTTGGTCCAGGACACGACCAGCGATCGGCTTGCCCAGACCCAACCCACTCCAGCCCAGACCCCCCCAGCCATCCTACGGACACCGGATTTCTATCGGACGTTTGCAATACCCGGACACCCCACATGCCATGCCTGTCCTAACCAGATTCCCCGTCCCATGCTGCCCCTCGAAGTTCTGCTCTCCTTTGAACAGACGCCCCCGCTCACCCGGCTGCGACCGATTCGGGACCACACGCTCGGTACAGTGGCTTGTAGCTGACCCCAGCCGATTTGAAACTCCGCGCGGCTCCGCCCCGGGACTATGCTCACAGTTGACTGGCTGCGTCCCCTCGCCAACGCCGTGCCCGGGATCCGATTGGCCCCTTTCTCTCGCGGCTGTAAACTCTGCTTTGGGATTGGCCCGGTTACCCCCATTCATCGCTCCAGACCCCCCGCCCAGCAGCCTGCGGGGGCTCCTGCGCGCTTGGCGGGTGGAATCCGCTACCCCTGACTCACTCAGCCCGGGCGCCACCTCCCCGTGGCTGGGCCTCTGGCCGCCCCGCCCGATTAGATCGCACCCTCTGTCTCCCTGACTTGAGCCTGCACAGGATTCTGGCTGGAGGGTGGGGCCTGGGGGCAGGGGTCCTGAGCACCCACAACCCTGTAGCAGGTGGCCTCCGGCTGCGTGCCCCTTCGCTGGCAGCAGCCCTGATCTCCTGAGACCTGGCTTTTCTTTTTCGTTTAGTGTTTTTGTCAGAGCCAAGGATGGAGGTTTTGTTTCAAATTTCCCCCAAGACTCTCCTAGGTCCTGAGACCAGGCACTGCACCTCTGTGTTCTCCAAACGCTCATTCCCCCTCTGCCCTAAGCATCCAAACAAGCTTAAAAAACAAAACAAAACAAAAACCCTCCACCATTATAATTCCCAACTGGGCTCCCTCCAGACCTCAAAGCAGCACTGTCTAGTCCCTACCCCAACTACCCTGCCTCCCCGCATGACAGGGAGGATGGTTTGGATTTTTTTTTTTAACCTTCATTTAATTTATTTTTATTGGTGCTGAGGATCGAACTCAGGGCCTGGCATGTGCTAGGCGAGCGCTCTATCGCTGAGCACAACCCCAGCAGGAGGATGGGCTTTTGAGGCTCTGTCTTCAGTCCACCGCTCCATGTCTGGGTGATCTCATCCACTCCTTTAACCTCAGTGATCACCCACTGCCCCCAGGACGATGATGATGACAATGAACTTGTACATGGCACTTTTATGCACCAGGCTTAGATGTTTCAAGCACTTCATATGTATTTATGAACACAGTGGACCTTCACTGCCACCTACAACTTGACGAGGGCATTTCACCCAGTGAATAAAATATCAGGGCCAAGGATTCAAACTCCATTAATCCAGGACCAGCGGTAATGTGCCTAATAATATAAAATTATGTTATTTAAAGCTGAAACCTAGAGAAAGAGTTAAGCAGGCAAAGAATGTGTCTGTGTAGTTGTCTAATTGTGTGTTTGTGTGGCCTTCCTGGCACTGGTTACAACATGTTCAATGGGGACAAGTACTCATTTTAAGAAAACCAGCCCATACTTATACATGAACTAAAACCAAAACTTTATCTGACAGTTCTTGACTCTGTGATATGCTCTGAGATTTATTTTTATTTTATTTTTTTAAAGAGAGAGTGAGAGAGAGAATTTTTAATATTTATTTTTTAGTTCTCGGCGGACACAACATCTTTGTTTTGTATGTGGTGCTGGGGATCGAACCCGGGCCGCACGCATGCCAGGCGAGCGCGCTACCGCTTGAGCCACATCCCCAACCCCTGAGATTTATTTTCTATTTCATTTTTAAAAAACCAAGGATTCCAACTCCCTTTTGCTTTTACCCTGGTCACTCATGTTGGGGCTGCGTTTGAAGGAGTTGGAAATGCTTGTACCCAAACCTATTTTATGCCAGTTGCATTGGCAATTGTTATCAGGGAATTGAATGCAATGAAATAGGAGGAGGAGAGAGTTGTTTCTATGGGAAAGACTCAAGGAAGTTGAAATGCTTAGAAACGAAATCTCTTAAACTGGAGGGCCTTGTCACAGTTGTCTCTGCAGTGTCTGTCATCATGGTTGGAACGTCATAGGCATCCATAATAATAGCTTATTTTTTTTTTTTTTTGAGGCCTTACCACGTGTCCGACGCTCAGTTAAGTGCATTTACTTCCTCAATCCGCATGGCAGCTTCAGGAAGTGGTGCTATTTTTACTCCCATTACAGATGACAAAACTGGAGATTCAGCAGGCGAAGTATCTTGTCCAAGATTGCACAGAACGTCAGAGCTGGAACTTCAATCCTGGATGTCTGACTTCCAAACCTTCGAATTTTGCTTGTGTGACCTTAGATGCCACATCTTTGTTAAGTATCTGGGATGCGGACACCCAGAGCCTTCTCTGTTTGGAGCTTCCTACCCTCTTGTGTCTCAGAACGGCAACTAGCAGACCAGGTTAATGAAGAGCAGTCTCCATGGCAACAAGAGAGGGCAGAAGAAGTATTTTTTTCTGAATGAGAAGACTTTCCCTTCAGTCTTGCTTGGAGGGTGGCTCCAGGGTGGGAGGGATTCTCTAGGCAAGCAAAGCAGGTTCCAGAGGCAGGTGAGGCCCCCCTGCTCCTTAGAAGGAGGAAAAACAAAACAAAACAAAAAAACCAAACAAGTCCATTGCTCCAAGTGGTATCCAGCTCCTGGCCTGTGCTAGGGACGGGGATGGAGGAGGAACTTCAGGCATTCTGGGTGGGGAGGTGATGGGCTTTTCTCCAACAACAAAGCTTGCACCAATTTCCTTTACCTACCTCCTGGAGCTGTGAGTATGATGGAAGAAACAGACATTAAGCAAATTACTGTAAATCCTTACAATTGTTCGAAATGCTAGAAAAGATAAGTGCTGGGGAGGGGGGAGGGGGGAGGATGTAAGTCGGGGTAGGAAACCTCACTTGGGCTAGAGGTCAGGGAAGTTTTCCTAAGTATGTGGAGTTTTAGCTGAGGAGTCAGGGGGCTGATGTTGGGGGGTCTGGAGCTCTGCCATGTTCCAGGACAGGAAAAAGGCTGATAAAAACAGAGAGCAGAGCTGAGGCCAGGGGCCAGAGGTAGAGATGTGTGGGCCAGGGGAGGAATTCAGAGTGTTTCCTGAAGGCAGAGGCAAGTCCTTGCTGAAAAAGGAGAGAAACTGCTAACTAGAGTTGTGATTGGATAAAGTCCTTGGGAGACTGGTTTGGGGGCCAAGAGATTGCCAAGGGTCATCCTGGGGGCTGGGGCCTGGCACAGATGGTGAACCTTCCTTTCTCAGCAGTGGACCCAAGCCCCCTGGCATTGGCACCTAGGGCACCTTTGTCCTGCAGCTCTTCCAGCCAACCTAGGGTCAAATCCATTAGTTTTTTCCTCCTAAATATCACTTCGATCCAAGTGTGCCCTTTGGCCCTTCTTAGCGATGGAAACAGTGGGAGAGTTTCAAGCATTGTAAGAGGAGCACGATGAGGTCCTTTTCTCCCATTGTGAACTCAGTCACAATAGAAAAATGCCCCTGATAGAAACTCTAGAATAATGAATCCTTACAAAGCAAACTCCCAAGTAACCAACTCCCAGGTCAGGAGGCTGTGTGTTCTCCTTCCCTCACTAGCAGTTTATGGTAATCACTTTTATTTTCCTTTGAAGTTGTTTTGAGTATCCATTTTATCTTGTATGCATGCATACCTTCTAGGTTGCTGTGTGGTTGGAAAAAGAAAGGAAGAGAAGAGGGAAGGGCTGGTCTTTGCATCTTCAGGCAGACATGGACACAGGCCCTGTGGTGGGGTGGTCTGAGCCCTCAGAGAGGGTTTCCTGGAGGGGCCAAGCTGGGTTCTCTGGCTCTGACCAGTTTACCCATCTTTGGCTTCTTGCAAGCCAACAGCTATTAGTGGAAGTTAAGACTTTTGGGGGTGCTGGATTTTCGGGTCTCATTCATAGCTCCAGGCCTCCCAACTTCATGAAGAGGGTGGTAGGAGAGGAGAATCTTCCTTTTTTAGCTGGGAAAATGGATTTTAGAGAGGATGGAAGAAATTCAAGGCCTCAATGTCAGTAAATAAGAGGTGGGATCAGTCCTTTGCATTCAGCTCTGTGAGGCTCCTAGCTCTTCTTATGTCTGCCAGTGGCACATCCTGTGTCCCTTTCCTCTGTAACAAGTCAGCATCCAGGACAGAGTGGTGTTGTGGGGGTCCTCCATCAGCCTCAGGACTCTGGGGAGCGGAATTGATTTGACCACTAGGTAGCGCCAAACACCCAAGTCTTCACATTGAATTATCATAGTGTCTCAAAGGGAGTGATACCCTGAATAAACTTTGCCTGGGTCCTAGGATCCAGGGCTTAAGAACTCCAGAAAGGCTAGAGACCACCGACTATGGTGGCACATCCCTGTAATCCCAGCAGCTCTGGAGCCTGAGGCAGGAGAATGGCAAGTTCTAGGCTAGCCTCATTCAGCAAATTAGCAAGACCCTCAGCAGCTTAGGGAGATCCCATCTCAATAAAAAAAACAAAAAGGACTGAGAATTTAGCTTAGTGGTGAAGTGCCCCTGGATTCAATCCCTAAATCCAAAAAAAAAAAAAAAAAGAAAAGAGAAAAGAAAAGAAACCCCAACCAACAGAACAAAACGGCTGCAGAAGACACCTCACCTTTCCCAGACCTGCCTCTCTCTGTCTCTTAGACTCCAAGTTCTTGCTTAGCCAGAAACCTGCATCTCTCCCCTCTGACCACATCTCCGCCTCCTGAGGGCAGATAAAGGGGAGAGGAGGAAGAGGAAATAGAGAAGAGGGAGGGTGGTGGAATCAAAGGCAGCAGTGCCCTGACCTGGGGTCCAAAGGGACTTAGAGTGTAGGACTGGGGTCATGGCTCCCTGGACCAGGCAGAGCGAAGGGGACTGTAGGCCTCCCTTCCTCTTCTCCTTTGGCGGCCTCCAGGCCTCTCCTGATGGTTTCTCTACTCCTCTGCCTTCTTTAAGAAAGATTAGCTGCCCTTCTTCCCTCTTAGGATGGCAGAAAACCAAAGCTTGACACAATAATGGTGGGTGTCAGGCAGAGGCTTTTCATCAATGTGAGGGGGTCACGGATGGGGCAGAAGAAAGTTGCCTGCAGTGACCACAGTAGCCCTGACCCCTCCCCCCATCCCTCCCCAGCAAGCAAATCCTCAAGTGTCTCAGCAGCTTAGGTGTCCTCCCCCTGGGATGAGATTATCCCAGCCTGGGCTGGGCATGTCCTTCCACCCGCAGCCATGGACACCACCATGCTCCTGAATGTGGAAGGGGTCAAGAAGACCATTCTGCACGGGGGCACTGGGGAGCTCCCAAACTTCATCACAGGATCCCGAGTAAGTGTCCCCCACTCCCACCAAATGGGGCTCCCCGTGGAAGCCTTCCTCTTTTCAGCTGTGCACACCACACATCCACCAGATTTCAGTTTTGCCCAAGACCAGTCTGGGGGGCCTTTCCTGGAATTGTCCACCTCAGACATTTGAGCTGGTACTCATTTATAGGGCATTTTTAATACTTTACTGGTTAAAGTTTAATATGGGCTGAGAGGAGGGGCTTTGGGGAATTTTCTGGAGTCCCAAGTATTAAGTGAGAAGAAAGGGCCCTTGGGGGTCATGATGCTTGTCCCCAAATATTTGGTAGCTGAGGGATGTATCTGTGGCCCCCTGGAACTTATTAAGGAAGGACTTTCAGACATGCAGAGCAGCAGAGGGAGGGAATGGGGTGCTTTGGGAGAGAGATGTGGACTCCTTGTCCCTGGTAGGAAATGGGTGGGAAGGAGGCTCATACTGTCTAAGGTGCCCTATCAGCTTACCAGGTGTGGGTGAGCTGACCCCTGAGGGCATCCCTGGGGGTCTGCCACAGTGGGGGCTTCTTCTGGAACTTGGGAGGTGTGCAGACCAGGGTCAACTCTCTTGGTGGCCAGGTGACCTTTCATTTCCGCACCACAAAATGTGACGAGGAGCGCACGGTGATAGACGACAGCAAGCAGGTGGGCCATCCCATGAACATCATCATGGGGAACATGTTCAAGCTTGAAGTCTGGGAAACCCTGCTGACGTCCATGCGGATCAATGAGGTGGCAGAGTTCTGGTGTGACACCATCGTGAGTAATCCACGTTGGCCCACTCCCCCACCTGCTCATCCAGCTTCTTTGCAGAGCTGTAGCATTTCAGGGAGGTTGGGAGTGGGAATCAAATTCTCCAAGGCAAATCCCACATCCTCATTCCCTTTCATTGGAAATAAGATATCTCCAACCAAAAGAATAGGCCCTTCAGTGACAACCAGGGCCATGACTGGCTGAGGGAGTGTGGGAAAGGGAGGCTATGCCCGTTGGGAGTGAGTCCACCCACTTTATAATTCTTACTTTTTGCACAACATTTTAAGATCCTGGAGACTTTTGGCCATTGGTTGCTTTTTTATCCCTCTTCCCTAGACCTACCAACATTGCAAGAAAAACAAACAAACAAAACCCTTTTTTCTTTTGTATTTATGGCACCCTTAGAAATTATCCTTAGAAATTAGGCTCCTTGTTCTGTGACCCATATGGAAATGGCAAAACTCATAGACAAACAAACATTGCTTACGATTGCACATAAAAGTCAAAGCCAAAGCATAATGAATTTCCAAGTCCCTACCACCTGATGCCATCAACCCATAACCAGTCCTGCTTTATCCACCCCTGAGGCACTTACCTTCCTCATCCCACATGGTGAAAGCAAATTCCAGAACCAGCTCATTTTATCTGTAAACATTGAGATGTGTATCTCTAAAATACAAGGATATTTTAAAAACACAACCACAATGTCATTATTAAATCTTTTTTAAAATTTGGATAATTCCTTCATGTCATTTAATTTCCAGTTGCTTAGAATTTCTGTTTTATTTTTTTCCTCATTTATTTCTTATAAGTGAATGAGTTTGGTTTGTTCAATTAGGATCCAAAGTCCATAGGTAGTGCTTTATTGATATGTCTTCCAAATCTCTTGTTATTTATGGGGTTTATTTTATTTTATTGTTATTATTTTTTTGATTTGGATTTGTTGGAGGAACAAGGTCAGTTGTTCTGTAGAAGTTTCACATTCTGAGTTTTCTCATTGTTTTTCTATGGAATTGTCTAGCATGTTCCTCTGTTCCCCATACTTTTGTTCAATTGGGAGTTTGGTCTACAGGGCTGGACAAGATTCAGGTTCCTTGTTTTTGCAAAGGTATGTCATGGATGGTACTGTATACCTCTCATTGAGAGGCACACCATGCCTGCTTCTCCTATTGTGACATTAAGATTGATGGGTGGGCTCAGGAGTTGACAACCTCATCCATCCATTAAAAGCTCCCCCTTGATGTTCACTATTGATGGTGGATGTGCCTACAGATTATTTCACCAGGGGCTAATGACCTTTTGAAAGAGTAATTTTGGAGAGAAATAAACCTGCACTTGAACTCTGTTCTTTTATTAGCTGTGTGGCCTGGGGAGGTCCTTCCTCCCTTCTGCCACTCTATTGCCTCATCTATAAGTAAATACAAGTCTAAGTTAAAAGGTTCTTTTGGGGATTCCATAAAGCTATGTATATGAGTGCATATAGGGCAGTTGAAAAGCTGGGACTACACCTTTGAGTTAAAAGATTTTAAAGATTAATTCCTTCATTTTACTAAAAATGAGATTCACAATATACTCTCAAAGGGAACCAGTCTGTTGAGGGAGAAAGTTATGTGATCTGAGCCAAACAAGTTGAGGGACAGGATCCAAGTGGGGGCTGTGATCCCTCACTCCTTTGTCCAGTGCATGATTCTTTTTTTTTCTTCTTTTTTTTTAAGTGCCTGATTCTTAGATTCTTAGATTCTTTTTAAGTGCAATTCCATCCTCCACCACTAGGTGGTCCCACCCAACGTGTCACTCATTACTTAGCAAATATTATTTGAGCGTCTTGTCTTGGTACCAGTCCCTTTGTTATTCATCCAGATGCTTTCTAATTTTAAAGACATTTTATTTTTATCACATTAAGAATTTAGAGAATTGGCTTTTTCTGTAGTTTCAGTTAGTTTAAAACATATGGCCTGAACTAAAGGTGCATATCCATTTAAAATTATAAAATTATATAATTTTAAATTTATATAATTTTAAATGGATATGCACCTTTATTTTTTTTATATATATATATTTTTATTGGTTGTTCACCACATTACAAAGCTCTTGACATATCATATTTCATACATTAGATTGAAGTGGGTTATGAACCCCCAATTTTACCCCAAATGCAGATTGCAGAATCACGTCGGTTACACATCCACAGGATATGCACCTTTAGTTCAGGCCATATGTTAGACAGGCTTTGTCACCAACAACCCCCTCCCCATAGGATGCATGTTTACTAGCGCAGAAGAGCTGCATGCATGGAGCTGTCAATAAATTCTTGATTAGTTGATTGATTTGTTGTTTGCAAAACTACAAGCTGCTGTTGCTTCTGCCCTGTGGGCATGGCTCTGGGTTTTCTGTGGTGTCTGTGCTTTTTTGGCCACATCAACAGTCACATGAGTGCACTGCTCGTCTCACAATCTGGTCACTTTTATACCAGAGTGATTGTTGGTTTTCCCGATAGCCCCCCACATCTCCTCCTCCCAGCCCACAGTTACCATGGTCGCACAGGCACACGCAGCCATACATAACTTCCACGGTTATTTATAGACCCGTATGTCCACATTTTTTCTGTCAATCCATCCATCTGCCTACTCAGGTCTCAATTAATCCATTCTTCACTTCAACCAATATTCATTCAGTCTCATCTTCCATCATTAAACCTTCATCTGTCCATTTCTCTCTTTCTTTTTCCAACCATCCATCCATCCATCCATCCATGCACTTAGCAAACTGCCACTGGACATCTGACTTGACTTTTCTGAGTGTTAGAAGTGAAACAGGCAAAGTCCGCAGCCCTCAAGGAACTCAATTTCTGGAGGAACAGATATCTAGACTATTATAATGTGGGGCATCCAGCGTCACAATGTAAGTAGTGAGAGCTGAGTTCTTTAAAGCCACCAAAGAGGGACAACTAACTGCTTTAGGGTCTTGGGGGGATTTCTTTAAGAAGATGCCATTGAACTGGTCTTGGAGTTCATCAGGCCTAGGAAGGAAGGAAGGAAGGGTGGCATCCAGATCAGGAAATGTGAGAAGGCCTGGTGTGTTCCATTTAGTCAGTGTTTCTCTTCTGTGGGCATCTCTGTGCCCAAGAACCTGAATACCAGGAGGAGTAGGCAACCAGTGTGACAATCAGCTGTGTTTGAGAAAGGACCAAGGAGACCTGGCCCTCCCCACCAGTCACCTGCATCATTCTCTACAGAGCCCTCGGCCTGGACAGTCCGCATCAGATGACCTTAAAGTTTAGGTCTCTGACCCTCCCTCCCTTTCCCTAAATCAGAGGGACAGGGTCAGTGAGGGGTTCTGGGATTTTCTGTTCTGAAATTTATTCCTCCCTCTCCCAGGGGGAGGATACTGGTCTCCATGCAGATCTGTTTCTGGTGCCCAATCTTGTGAGGCCTGGGGTTGCAAACTCAAATTCCATGAGGGGTCAGAAACCTTGGTGGCCCCATCTACGGGGGCAGCTGCTCCTCATCTCCACCTGGATGGCTGCCATGTCAAAGGGACAGGGCCCAGTGTGACAGTACAGTCTGTAAGCCAGAAATCCGCAGAAGCCCGTGGACTCTCCCAAAGTTTAATCATTGAAAACTAATTTAAAAAAACAAAAACAGACGGGCTGGGGTTGTGGCTCAGTGGTACAGCACTTGTCTAGCATGTACGAGGCAATGGGTTTGATTCTCAGCGCCACCTATAAATAAATGAATAAAATAAAAAAAAAAGATCTAACAACATCTAAAAAAATATTAAAAACAAACAAACAAACAACAACAACAAAAACCAGAAAACCAACTTTGAAGGATAAAACAAAGCAATCTGCGAGGTAGATATGACCTTAAAGCCCCCCAAATGGTGGTGACAGTGGGCTCCCCTGTCTCCAGTTGCTGCCCCAGTGGGCTGAGTCAGTCCCAAGGGCTGGAGCCTGGGTTCATGCAGACTTGTGTGCAGACCTGTGTGTGACTGTGCTGCCCCTGCTGGCCTGAAAAGTCAGGCCTCAAGGGCTGGCAGAGCAGAGATTGGCACCTTCCTTGCTCTCTCCAAGGTGCTGCCCAGGAGACTCAAGAGACTGCAAGACTTGGCTGTGTTTCCTGGCCTTTATCCTCCTTCCTGGGATTTCTCCCTGTTCCTGTAGCTCCCACAGCCCACTGGTGATGTCTAGGGGCCCTGGTACCACCAGGTGGCAGGCATCCAGCAGGATAAGGCCTTGGTCTGAGGGCATGCTCAGTACCAGGACAGCCTGGTCCAGAGTTCCTGGTCTATATGCTGTGGGATGGGTTTGGGGAATCCTGGCTGCTGCTCTCCTCAGCAAGCGAGTCCTGGTGCCGCTCCCTCCACCAGGCCAGCCTTAATCCTGCAGGCTCAGCTGCCATCTGGCCGGAGGCTCACAAAGGAGCTAATCCAGGCAGATGGGGGTGGGGAAGGTGACCTCATCCCTGTCCTCTGTCCCTTTACTCTCTTTGTGCTGAGTGTGGCTGGAGCTGTGCTTGGGGGCCTGAGCTGGGCCACCTCAGAATCTGGCCAGGGACGTGGGTTCTCAGAAAGCATAGTTGGGGAAATTGGGGCTCCAAGGCGGATTCCCCAGCCCTCCTCCACCTGAGATGGCGACCCTGGCTCCCAGTGGCTGCCATGAGCCAGACCTATTCTGTATCACCCCCTTTAATCCCTACAGCAGCCCCAACACTTCACAGGGCACCAAGGGAACTGGGATTCAGGGAGGTGCTGTGACCTGGGCTCACTCCTGGTCTGCAGCACTGCCAGGTTGCTCTGCTGGCCCTCTTGGAGAGGGACCCTGATCCCTCCACTGCTATATACTGTCCTTCCTATGAGTCATAGGCTTGTGAAGCTCAGGGTCTCCTTGGGGAAAAGATGTGTGACAGTCAATCACAGGCTACTTGAGGCTAAGGGCATGGCTTAGGGAGCTAGTTTGGATTCTGGCTCTGTCATTGGCTAGTTGTGTGACCTTGAGCAAATTGTTGAACCTCTCTGGGCTCTTGTTTCCTTATCTGTAGAATGGGGATATTAGCAATGTCTCCCTCCTTGGATTATGTTAAGAATTGAAGTTAATAAAGTACTTTTTCTGGCATACCATTGACCACAGTTGTTATTGGTACAGTGGGACAGTGGATTCTGCTGGGAAGGGGGTAGGGGGTCTCTGTGCCCCAACTAACTCTCAGCAGATGCTACCCATCTGTCTTTCCCACAGCACACGGGGGTCTACCCCATCCTGTCCCGGAGCCTGCGGCAGGTAGCCGAGGGCAAGGACCCCACAGAGTGGCATGTCCACACATGTGGGCTGGCTAACATGTTCGCCTACCACACACTGGGCTACGAGGACCTGGACGAGCTGCAGAAGGAGCCGCAGCCTCTGATATTTGTGATCGAGTTGCTCCAGGTGGGACTCTGGGGTCAGGAGGACGAGGGGGCTGTCCCAGTACCAGAGGGGGAATGGGGACAGGAGGTATCCTGGGGAGCCCCAGCCCCACTTGCCTTGATATGGCCTATTTCTCCCCAGAGAACAAGAAAGTGTTCAAGGGCCTCAGAAGGATTGGAATTTAGAAAGAAAATTCCCTGTGTGTGTGTGTGTGTTTTCCAAGAGAAAAGCCCACTTGGAACCAACTTAAAAGAAATGTGGTTCATGTTTATTGGAGAGGCATTTTTCTACTGCCATTTTTGTTTTGAGAAGTTTAGGATCACAATCTCCTGCCTGATCCCTGTGGTTTGTGGGTTCAGGCTTGGTTCTTGGAAAATCTGGGAGAGGCTACATGGAACTATCCACACCCTCCCATCCACACCTCAGAGTGATTGACAGCACATGTTTGTAGGGCTGTCGGGGGAGGATCAGGGTTAGGTCAAGGCCAGGCCAGGAATCAGCTTAAGGTCAAGCTGAGGCTCAGCCTCAGGGCTACATGGGCAAATACAAATAAAAGAGAGAACTGTAGCAAACACAGGCCTTAATAGGCTTGCTCAAACAGTTGTACAGCACATGGACATCTCCTCTAAGGTGCTCCTTATAGACATTGCACATTAGTATTTTTATAATGACAACTTTCCAGCAGATGGCAATAAGGTAATGCAATGTATCTTGTAATGCAATGAGTATCCATGACAGTTCTGAATATTGGGAGTAAAGTGTCCCGATGAAGATATACCTTTTCCTAATTTGCACAGAGTATCGATTTAGGGCAGGGCCCTGGGCCTTGTTGCTTCCTTCCCCTGTGCATGCGTTTCTGACCAGCAAGCATGATCCTTCTAGCACATGACACTGTGGTCAATACAGAGCTGACTTCAGGGGGTCTTGCTGGGTCCACCTTCCCTGGTCTCTGCTGAGGTTCGGGCTCCTGGGCTCCCTGCCTCACTCACCCGCAGTTCTTGGGTCAGGTTGAGGCCCCGAGTGAGTACCAGCGGGAGACGTGGAACTTGAACAACCAGGAGAAGATGCAGGCAGTACCCATCCTTCACGGAGAAGGAAACCGGCTCTTCAAGCTTGGCCGCTATGAGGATGCTTCCTCCAAGTACCAGGAAGCTATCGTGTGCCTGCGGAACCTGCAGACCAAGGTGGGAGGCTGCCCTCTAGGGCGGGAGGTGGGGTTGGCTCTGGAGGAGTAAATTGGGGAGGAGGGGGTCCTTTGGCTGCCCAAGCTCAAGGCTGATTTTCTGCACTGGGCAGGAGAAGCCCTGGGATGTGCAGTGGCTGAAACTGGAAAAGATGATCAACACCTTGATCCTCAACTACTGCCAGTGTCTGCTGAAGAAGGAGGAGTACTACGAGGTGCTGGAGCACACCAGCGACATCCTCCGCCATCACCCAGGTGCGGGTCACGGGGCGGGGCGTCCCAACAGGTGGAGGGGTATCTGGCCCAGGGTCACAGGGTCATCTGCAAAGACCTTCGTGGACTTCTCTCCCCATCCCTTTGAAGCCTCAAACTTGTCTCCACCCAGCAGGGTTTCCCCAAACTTGCAAGGAAGGTATGTGTGTGTGTGTGTGTGGGGGGGGGGGGGGCTCACCGTGGGAAGTATTTTAAAGTGTGCACACTCCAGTAGCTCACCCGACTTACTAGTGATTTTGTGGTGTAGTCATCAGGCTTTTTAAAGAAGCAGGCAATCAATCTAGAGAAAGTTAACAAAGCCACATTAGTACCTAGGGTGCGGTGACATGGCAATATTTGTGAAGAAGGTATTTGAACAATGTTAACAGTGAAGGCATCAAAAGCGCATGCACCAGGCACGAAGTCCTCTTTTTAAAATGATCTTACTTCCTCATCCCCATAGTCACCGTGTGGGGTAGTGTCAGGTTAGGACCTTCAGATTCTGCAGTTTTGGGGAACCTTTATCAGAAAAGAAGACACAGTTCTGAATATAAAATGAGTTACAGGTTTTGGAAAAATCCATGCAAGGGAGAGGAGCCGGGACTGTGGTGATTAGCATCATCTCCTTTTTGCAGAGGAAGAAACAGGCATGGGACGCACCTAGGGGCTGGGGCGGGGGCGGGGTGCCGGGTTTTGCAAACCTGGCAGCTGGGTGCAGCGCGATCCTCCCCGCAGGCATCGCGAAAGCCTACTACGTGCGTGCCCGGGCTCACGCCGAGGTGTGGAACGCGGCCGAGGCCAAGGCGGATCTGGAGAAAGTGCTGGAGTTGGAGCCCTCCGTGCGCAAGGCGGTGCATAAGGAGCTGAGGCTGCTGGAGAGCCGCATGGCTGAGAAGGAGGAGGAGGAGCGGCTGCGCTGCAAGAGCATGCTGGGCTAGCCGCCTGTGCTATGGGGTGGGGGACCCCCAAACCTTTCCCGTCTCGGGAGCTCTGGCGGCTTCACTGACCCCTCTGTCCTGCAGCCTGCATGGCACCCAGGCAGGGAGAAGGTAGCCTGATCATTTCTGGTTCAATTGACCAAGGTTTTGGTTTCCCTTTTAAATTTTAAAATTATTTTTTGAGGTCTGGGAATGTAGCTCGGTGGTGGAGTGCATGCTTTGCAATATTGAGGGCTTGAGTTCCATCCCCAGATGAAACTTCACCAGGACGGATACCAGCCCCCCCCCATCCCAGCCCCCACCCAGAGTTTTTGTTTGTTTTTGTGGTACCACTGAGCCACATCGACAGCCCTTTTTATTTTTATTTTGAGACAGGGTCATGCTAAGTTGCAGAGGTTGGCCTGGAACTTGTGATACTTCTGCCTCTGCATCCCAAGTAGCTGGGATTATAGGCGAGTTTCCACTATGCTGCGCTACAATTATTATTTTTTTAAAAATCAAAGTCATGCATGACCATGGTTAAAAAAAAATCAAAAGAGATAGAAGAACTTATGAATAAAAGTGAAATTTCCTCCCTGTCCCTTTAGCTCAGATGTCGCTGCTTTAATTGGTTCTGTTTTTATTCTTCGGGTCGTTTTCTCTATCTCCAAATAATCCATTTGCATTACAGCGTCTCTCTGCATCATTTGACCCCGTGTTAATGAAATATGAAGATGCCATGCTTTGGCAGTTTCTCAGCCCTTTCCTCTCTTTCTCTCCATTTTGGATGCTTATATATTTTGGGACTTCTTTTTGGTTCTCTTTATGTAACTGTGTATTATACCTAGGGCTCCCCAGAATTTCATGGACTTTAGTCCATCTGGTGACTCCTGTGTAGGATGAAGATGGCAGTGTGGGGACCCTTTCTCTCCTTCTCCCTTACCCCCCACTTCCTCCTGCTTCCTGAAATTCAAGGTACTTTACTTTTCCATCATCCTGGTTAACACCTGTCTTGTGTTCTGTAACCAAAATGGTCTTCTGTGCTTTGTCCACAGATTGACTCTAAAATTTGAAAATCAATAAACGGCATTTACATGATTATGGCCTTGTAAGTAAGTTGCCCTGCAGGGGACTTTGATTGCATTTCTTCTTCTGAGGTTCCAATTCCTTGACCCCTTGGGCCACCAGAATGAGGATGCTGCTAGCATCAGGAGAGGCAATGTGTACTTTAGTCTGGAGGTGCTTTACTATTTCTTTCATTCTTCTTTTCTTTTGTGGTGCTAGAGGTTTAAAGTTGAAGTCCTCCCTGTCTTGGAGAAAAGGGAGGTTTGTTGTTGGTTGACTTTGGATTGGTGCTCGGTGAGACAGCCAGGCCTATTATGAAGGAACCATGTGGGAGGAGGTGGTTTTAGGGGAGGTCAGAGGAAGGGGACTTTATGATCTTCAGAAGCAGCAAAGGAGGAGTATCCTGAGGTCATTGAGAGTCTCCTGAGATGGAGAAGGTGGAATAGGACATGCGGGCAGGAGGGGGTGAAACTTTGCCTGCTCCTTCCTGGTAGTGCTGCCCTGGTGGCTCAGAAGCAGAGAGGAACCTGGCACGGGATGCTATCTGAGGACCAGTCACTATGACCCACAGAATTCCCAGCTTTCCTTGCTCTGTCCATTTTGTGTGTACAACATTCCCACTGCTGCCCTTTCTCCTGGGGACAGTTTGAATACCACCTTATTGGTCAGGGAATGGCCCACAGATCTCACAGCAAAACTAATGCCCAAATGTGTTCCAGGACTCTGCTAGGTCTTGTTTGATCCCACCCGGGTTGACAGTTATCTTTGTGATGCCCTAGGATAGTTTTCCCAAAGAAGAAGAGGGTTGGGGGTCAAGACATCTGTAGACTGTGGTGGCAGGGATCCTGGAGAGAGAGAGAGAGGGGGGGGGAGGGTACAGGGGCCGCTTATCCTATGTTACTGTCATCCAAAGTCAGAGAATGGGACAATAGTACCAGTTTTCAGAGAAATTACTGCATCTCACACCCCACCTTACTAGTGCAGAGGAAGTTGGATGCAGAATACACCTGGGAAGCTTCCCCATCCAGAGTCCTGGTGTCTGCATGGGCTTTCTTCTGTGCTCTGAAAAATGGCCTTGAGGAAGGTCCTGGTTGGCCAGGTCTGGGCAGGGGGATGCAGGGGTGATCTCTGGAGATCAGCTTTCCCAGGGATCTAGCTGCAGTGCATTGTTTTTGCGAGGCCAGCAGGGGACAGCAGAGAACAAGCAAACTGTCCTCCCAGAGCCAGGTGGTGGGGTTCTGATGTGGCTGATCTTTCTGCAGACACCCTGATCACCCCTGCCTTCTGCAGCTCCAGTAGGTCAGGAAAGCTGATAACAGTGAAGAAGGTACTTAGACCCAGGGAATGAGATTGCCAGCTGCCTGGGGCCTTATCAACAAACCAGTCCTATCCCCTTGTATGAACCGGGAAACAGGCTCAGAGGTGGCCAATATGCTTCACCCCACTTCAAATCTGAGGCAGATCCTAGATTAGCATCCAGGTTTCCAAACCTCGCAGCTGGGGCTTTTTGTATGTCACTGTGCTGCGTCCCTCAACAGATAGTCCAGACACGGGTATGATGCATTAAAATAAGGAAAAGAATAGGGGGGAGAGTGTGAAACTTATATTAAGAAGCAATTGGAGCCTGCCAGCAGCCTTTGTTTGGAGCAGTCAGAGAGGCCCCATGAGAGGTGCTTGTGTGGGTTTTGTAGCCCCCTCCAAGGGCCTGGTCCTTCCCTCCAAGCATCAGTACTGTTTTACCAGGGCATTTGCTCCCGGGTATGAGCTATCTTCTGACCTCCATCCTAACTGGGGTTGATGAGGACCCTAAGACCAGGGAATGATTTTAGGAGGATTGTAAGGGGGATAGGTAGCCAGAGGGAGCCACCCCCTCATCTTCTGCATGTGTATCAGATTCCTATGGCTGCTGAAGCAAATTATCACAAACTTAATGGCTTAAAGCAATACATTCTTTTCCCCTTGCCCTTCTGGAGGTCAGAATTCTACAGTGGCTTGGCAGGTCTGTGTTCCTTCTGGAATCTCTAGGGGAGAATCTTTTTTTCTTGCCTTTTCCAGCTTCTAGAGACTCCCTGCATTCCTTGGTGTCTCCATTTTCAAAAGCAGCAAGGTAGCATCTTCCAATTTCTCTGCATTGCTAAGCTCCATCCTCACGTTGCCTTGGTGTGCCTCGGACCCCCCTGTCTCCTTCTTACAGAGACTCCTGTGGTTGTATTGGGTCCATCTGGATAATACAGCACAATCTCCCCACTCTGAGACCCTTGACAACCACCCCTGAAAAGTCCCTTTTGCATATTAGGTAACCCATTCACAGGTTCTGGGGACGAGAATGCAGGTGTGTTTGGGTGGAGGGAGCCATTGCACAGCCCACCCCAGCTGGTAAGTCTCTACCTGTCCCCAATCTGTTCTCTACCTTTCTCTGTGCCCACACATATTCGGGGCTTCTTGTCTTTGGCCCCCTCCAGTTGGGTTTGGCTGACAGGGGGTACCAGCCGGAGATCTGCTAATGGAAGGAGAGCATTATGGGTATTTGTTTCTCCTAGTCCTTCCTTACTGGGTTGTGGTTTGGCAGTGGCTGTGCCCTTTGACCTTCGGTCACAGCTGGTGCCTGGCCCACAGTTCTTGCTGGTTCTTGGAACATCAGTGCCTCTCTGTCCCTCCAGGTCTAAGGAAGGTGGTGGCTGTCTCTTCTTGCTGTTCCCTGGTGTTCATCATTCCTGGGTGATCCCCTCATCTCCTCAACTGCTCTTGGGGCTGCCCACTCCAGGGGGTACTTGCTTTCTGCCAAGATCCTCTCTGATCAGCTCTCAGGCAAGAGGGAAGTGGGGGGAACAGAGAGGCTGAGTACATGCTCAGGGTCATTCAGCTAGTCAGGGGAAGGCCAGAGTTTGAGATTAGGCCTGGATATCACCAAGGGGGACTAGAGTTGGCATTTTCCTGACCTCCCCCTCCCCCCACCACCTGAACAGTCCCCTTGGTTGACATCAATGATGCCTTCGATTGCAGAACCATCTACCATGATAAGGGCTCAGCCAGAAGTGATGTCTAAGGTTTCGTTGTGCCTCCAGAGATGGCAAAGAAGAAAAGCACATGCCCAGTTTTCATTTGTCACAAGGCCAAGACACCTCTCTGTCTGTGAGAAATGGCCAGGCAACCCTGCTCACATTTAATTAAGCAAACAGTTCAACTTTCAACAGCATGGGCTCTGCAGGAGGCTTGGCTCGAGCCCTGGAGATGGCCAACAGCATCTTTACGGAGTGCCTTCTCCTCACCTCAGAGTGGACATCATTAGCTGTACTTGGCACAGGAGCCTCAGCTCAGGGAGGCCCGTGGTTAACCCGGTCACACAGCTGCGCGTGCCCCCAGCTCACAGTGGACACATGTGGTTGCATGTAAGCTTGAAATTCTTTCACCTGATGCCCACTGCACCCTACCCACCCCCTAAAAAAGCCAGGCTGAAGATGATCCAACTAAACAGACCAGAACTTGGCCATTTAAAAAAAAATTTCCCGCAAGATCATTATTTCTATGGGGTGCCAACAGCAGTTTGGGGTGGAAGGAGCTTGGGGATCAAGGGCTACCTGGGTTTGACCTGTATCCTGATTTCCTCCAAATAATAGATCCTCCTCACCTTGGCAAGTGAGGGAGCCCTGGCCTCCTTGCATCAGCCGTCTGCCTGATGATGTTGCCGACGTCCACCCGACATCCAGGGTTGCTTTCTGTGACAGCTGAAATCGGAATGTCGGGTTTTGCACCTAGAAGTTCAATCTTGAACTTCACCTTGATGGACAGGGCCCAGGAATGGGGGTCACCTGGATCACCTCTGACTCCCTGCTACTTGGGAGAGGGAGGCTCTTTGCCGCTCTGCCTCCTTCCCCATCCCTCCCTGTCTTGGAGTTTGAAGGGGTAGGTTAGGTAAACCCCCATTCTTATTTAAGGCAGTTTGGAGTCTGCACAGCTCCTGGCCTAATTACAGTCGCTCCATGACTTCAGGTATTCTCATTAGTGCGAGAATCTGATGAACAAAGAATCTCTCCTTTCCTCTTGCCACCAATAAAAATATCACTTGGAGATGTAGTGGAAGCATTTGTCTTTTCTCAGCAGTCTGGCAGTTTTTACCGTGTGTGACGATCTCTGGAGGGCAGAGAGTTCCGTCTGCTTTGTTGACTGCTCCGTCTCCAGTAGCTAGAACAATGTCCAACCTGGACCCCGGGCAGGAGCGGGTCAGACACACATGGATTGCATGAGTCCATTTCTTCCTGAAAAACACATCTCAAGGCTAACGCACGCACGGGGCCTCAGAAATTGTCTAGTCCCGAATGCTGTTGTGCAGGTGGAGAAACTGAGGCATGAGACATGCCCAAGGTCACAAGATTGGGTCTCAGCGGCAGGACCAGGCAGGGCTGGGATGAGATTGGTTGGCGTCCTGCCCTGTGTTTTTTCCGCCAACCCTACCCCCAGTTTGCGGCCAGCTCTGCTTCTGCCTAATCCTTTCCCGCCCAACTCCTTTTCTCTTTGGTGATATCAGAGGACTTTGTCCTCTTTTTAAAACTTTCATCTACATTCTGCTCTTCTCTCACATTTCTCATGAGGTCTCCGATTTGCAGGTGTCCCCAGGACAGGCTGAGCGGCTGTCAGCTCCCTGACTCCCTATCTTTCCTTAAGAAGGGACTGGAGAGGCTCCCAGGGTGATGCTGGGTGGCTGATTAATGCAGTGGGGACCTGACCCCAGGTGGGCTCACCAGCTCCTTCTGAAGGAGTATGGATGGAGAGGGTCACTGGAGACAGTGTGTGCACTGGAGACTGGTGTGCACTGTAAATCAAGGTGTAGTCAGTGGGTAACCTGAGAAGTAGGGAAAGTCCATTAGCAATTGAGAGAGGAAAGAGAAAGGTGTGGACAGAAGTGGGTGGGAAGGAGGAGGAGGAGGAGAGACAGAGGTGGGTGGGGTCCTCGGTGTGAGGATCCCTGATAGAGACATTGTGGGGGAACTGTCACTGCTTTCTGACGTTTGCATCAGACATAAAAATTCAGCCGAAACCCTTGTCCAGTTGATCTGATGTTTCCAACCATCTTTGAAGGGCACCTCCCCTCATTTCACAGTTGGAGAAATTGAGGGCTGGAGAGCTTAAAAGTAACTTGTCCAGGATTCACTTTCTGACCCCAGCCCGGGGCCTCTGTCCCTGAGTTCCCTGCCTCTTACAGCCTCACCTGGAATGGGTCCCTCATTAGGCACGTACCTCCACATGGTGACTTATTAGTGACTTTCAAAAAAATACAGGTGACTGTTCCTCAGGGGTCCCCCTGGCTGTCCTCTGGCCTATAACATTGAGTCATTGCTGCCGTCAGTTTGGGTTGTCAAATTAGAGCTGCCCGTGGCTTGTTATGCACGGGTGATAGTGACCACCCAGAGGTCCATTTCAGAAGCACCTGTGCCATTGTCTCAAGGGTCTCATCCGAGATCAGAATAGCTCCGGCAGGCTTTGCAGTTTGGCCGCTTATCAGCTGTGTGATTTGGGTACAAGTTGCTTACCTCTCTGAGCCAGTCTCTGCATGTGAACATTGGAGATCATCATTGCTGCTACCTCATTTGGTTGCTGGGGAGGATTAAATGAGCTAATGTACATGGAGGACCTCCATAGGCTGATCACCATGACAGACTGGCTGTTTGTATTTTGTGGTCAATGTGCTGCCTCCCAGGGTCACCTTTGCGGTACACCTTGGCCACGCCCAGCTCTCCTGGCCTTCGGTTTGCCTTTCGAGAGCTCCGTGCTCAGGGGCCCTCTGTATTCTGGCAGAGTCCTCACTCCCTAGTTCTCAGTGACAAGGAGTCTCCACGGCCTCCCTGCGGCAGCTCCTACCATTGTGGGAGGGAGGGCTGAGTGGCCTCAGGGAGCCTGCTGCATATTCTGTGTCAATGTGCAAGGTGCGACCTTTCACAGTTGTCCCTCTTTTTTTTTTTGTGATAAATATTGCAAACGGCCAGCGCCTGTGTCTCTAGTTCTTTCACAGCTACTTTTGAGGACCCCTTTGGGGAATTCTAAGTAAGACAAGTGACACTGAACTCCAAACTTTGTATTCATTCTGCTGACGACTTTGCATTTGTCTCTGAGAAAGGCCTTTTCCCTTTTCTGAGATGTCACCTCTCTGGCTGATCTCCGAGGCGTCCTTGTCTGTTTCCGGGACCGGCATCAGAGGCCCCCCCCCCCCCCCCCCCCCCCCCCCCCCCCGTCTCCGGGGATTGCAAATGACCCTGAGTTCACATCTGAAGAAAGAGTGTAAAAGATGTCCTTTGGCCCCCGGGAGCAGGAGGTTTGGCAGCAGAGTAGCGGCAGCGGAGAGCAGCCTCAGATTCAATGAAGCCATCAGCTGTCCTCCCCCCCCCCAACGTTTCTTCACCTCCAGACCTCGTTTTGGTTGATTTCAGAAGTGGCTGCTTTTGATGGGAGGCAGGGTGTGGCAGTGTGTAGAAGCCCAGCCTCTGGGAGGGATGTGGGGACAGGAGTGGTGATCAGCTGGGGTGTAGAGGTGGCCATCTCCTGGGATGAGCTACTTAAATGCTCTCCTCCTTCTCTGAGGAGTCCCCATTGTGAAGGACGAGTCGGCGAACTCTGCTGCTCCCAGGGGGACTTCAAAGCAACTGGAGAGCCTGCAACTGTAGTGGACGGAAGCCTAGGGGCAGGATGGATGGCCACCAAAACTGCTTTCCTGGCCACATGGCCGGCCTGTTTCCAAGCTCCCCTGGGCCTTCCTCTGGCCCATGGAATGCAGGTGGAGGGGATGCAGGTCACTTTCGGGTGTGACTCCAAATCCCTCAGCACGATTTCTCCCTCTCTACTGATGGATGACACCACAGCAGAGTCTTGTGTGAAAGTGGTGGAGCCCTAGTGTGCAGGGAGCCTGGCCCCAGGGACTCACTCACTCCATGGCCACGTGGGCCAGCTTAAAAAGCCTGTGCTGCTCACAGCCATTAAAATCTTGAGATCTCTAGAGGAGTTCATCACAGCGCCCCAGCAAATACCATTTTTTAAGGTCGGGGAGTCCAACTCTCCTATTTGAGGATGCAGGGGTACCTTGGTCTGTTTGTGTTGCTATGGCAAAATACCACAGGCTGGGCCATTTGTAAACAATAGGAAAGTTATTTCTAGAGGCTGGGAAGGCCAAGATCAGGAGCCTTGAATGCTGAACTTCACCAGGGGAAGGTGAAGAGCAAGCTGGGTGAGCTCTCTCTGCCAGGCCCTTTTACAGAGACACCTGATCCTGTTCATAAGAGCTCCACTCTGTCAGTCACCTCCTGAAGGACTTACCTCTTAGCACTCTTACATTGGCTGTTGAGTTTCAACACTTGAGTTTGGAGGAGCTGCACTGAAGCCCTAGCAGGTGAGACCTGCTGACAGACAGCCCTCCTGTGAAGGAGTGGGTTCAGAGTAGTAGAACAAATAAAGTTGGTCTCATTCATAAATGGACAGTGGACACATATAGACTGCCAAGGGGCTCCCCAGGAGGCAGGTACACACTTTAAAGCACTTTAAAGTTGGAACCACAGCTCTGTAGGGTTCAAGTCCTGTCATAGGAGAAACATGCGTTCCTAACACGAAGTTAGATAGTGATGGCACAAGAGGACCCAAGTCCCCCTATAGAAGGATGTGCTTGCTCTTGGATAATTTGAGGTAATACCTGATGCAGCTCTTAAAGTGGGGGGACAGAGTCCGAGGCCAGAACCTCACCACGTCGCTCCAATTTGTAAGACCAGAATCTATTTCTCTACTTATTGGAGCCAGTAGTAAATATCAGACTCTCTCTTTGACCTAAGGCTATGAGGCTTTTCCCTCCTCCTCCTCCTTCTCCTCCTCCTCCTCCTTCTTCTTCTGATTGAACCCAGGATGCTTAGCCTCTGAGCCACATCCCTAGCACTTTTAAAAAATATTTATTTAGAGATAGGGTCTCACTGAGTTGCTTAGGGCCTTGCTAAATTGCTGAGGCTGGCTTTGATCTCGAGATCCTCCTACCTCAGCCTCTGGAGCCACTGGGATTACGGGCATGTGCCACCGAATCTGGCAGCTTTTCCTTCTCAATTGAAGGGAACATGGATGAAGGGGGAAACCTGGTGCTCCTCTGCTGTGGGGTTTAGGAAGCTCATCGCCTTGATCCTTCCAAACACCCACTTACCCTCAGTTTCCAGCAGCTGGGGTCTGGCTGAAGATTTCCCCAGTGGATTGACATCCCCATCCTCTTAGTGAAGAAATCTCCTGCAGAACAAAGTGGGCAGCTGCTCAGGCTGATGCCCATCAGGATCCCTCCTGCAGGGGAAGGTGGCCTGGTGTCAAGTCAAACACAGAAAAGTTAAGGAAGACGAGTGCTACAAGGCCCCTGGTGACCCGTGAGTAATCAAGAGCTTGCTAGGGCAGATTAACCCAGAGAGGGACGTTCACGCTTGACTATGGACAGAGGGAAGGGGGCAGAGAAGCAGGGAAGGCTGGAGAGGTGGGTGTGGGCATCCGGAGGTGGGGGGCCTGACAGCGGAAAAGGAGGCCTGCAGGGAGCAGGGGCCGGCTGTCTCCCTGCATGAGGTGGAGATTATTTTTACCCTCAGTTTTCAGATGAAGAAACGGAGGCTCTCGTCAATTGGGACAATTTGGTTGATGACTATAATAATATAACACCTGGTGCAAGGACTCCTGAACCCTTTAACCAATCTGGTTTGCTTTCTTCCTAATGGATCATCGGTTACCCTCAGGTGTTATCCTCCCATCACGTGGATATGGGAACTGAGGCTCAAAGAAGTGAAGGGAGAGTACAAATATGTGCCTGATGTTTTACCCTTGGTTATGGGGAGACAAGGTGTTGAAGGAAAAGGCTTTGGGGATGGTTTATAGCTGAGAGCCACAGCCAAGTCGTAATGGCCCCTGGCATTTTGCCAATAGTATTGGTTGAGAGGCAAGCCATTAAGATGATGCTGGATTGATTCGGTTGTATATTAGACCTTTACTGTCTGCCTCGGTCTGCTACTTTGGAGTTCTCGCGGGGATTCCCGGAGAGTTCCCATTGGTTGGGGAAGTGCAGGAGGAGGGATCTCCGGAAGAGGGATTTCCGGTTGTTGGTTCCTGGAGGAGCCGCGTGGTATTCGGGAGAGTTCCTGGGGGGAGTGTGTGTGGAGTGTGCTGGTGGAGTTCAGAAATAAAGTTTGTTCCTGCTTCAGTGGCTCATGATCTGTGCCCAGCCAGACTGCGGCAGTTTAAAAATCTGCTCTTGGGCATTTTGTTGTCTACATGTGTTGACCTTTTTAGATGCAAAATCTTGCTTTTCTTCTTCCATGGTGAATCCCCTTGGGAAGCTCCTAGACTTGGAGCTAAATGGATGGTGTCCTTCATGCTGGCATGGCAGTATCTCTAGGACCTGTTGCCAGGAATCCTCTTCCTCTAGCTCAGCCATTTCTCTGGGGGGGTCTAGACTCTGTTCTTGGGCAATAGGGAAACTCTCCTTGGGAGGCATGAACAATGGCCCCGTCTTAAACCCCAGAACCTGCGAATAAGTGAGGTCACTGGCAAAGTGAAATTAAGGTCAAAGCTGGAAACAGGTTGGGCAATCAGCTGACCTTAAAACAGAAATATTTTTTTTGGATCATCTGGGTGGGCCCAATGGGGGGTCCTTAAAGTGGAAGAGTGAAGGGAGCACCAGAGACAGGCCATCATGGGAAGGACTTGGCTTTGAAGATGGAGAATGCGCCACAAGCCAAGGAATGCGGATGGTCTCTAGAAGCTGGAAAAGTCAAGGAAATGGGCTCATTCCTGGAGCTTCAAAAAGGAACCCGCTTCTGCTCATGTCTTGATTTTAGCCCAGTGAACCCCATTTGGAACTTTTGAGAGGCAGAACTGTAAGATAATAAATGTGTGTTGTTTTAAGCCACTGTTTATGGCTGTTGGTAATAGCAGACATAGAAAACAAATATAGAACAGTAATATTCATGAATGTTATGGCCTTAGGGGAAAAGATTCCAGGGACACAAGAACAGGGCTCAGATGCAGAGGACCATCACTGACCTCAAGACAGACTGGTTCACAGTTCACCTCTGATGTTTAGAAGTCAGCAACACCCAAAACAAATCAAGGCAGGTTTTGTCTGAGTTTCATCTCCTGGGGAATTTCTCATCTGGCTCTACTTCTTCATGGCCCACATAAATAGGACCAAGTGGATTTTCAACAGAGGAGCCTCTTCTTCCAGGATGAGGATGCACAGGCACTATGTTGATTGGTGAGTTTATGGGCAGTTAGCAAAAAGCACTGCCTTCTGATCCCCATTTCAGGTACCCTCAATATTGTGAAAAAGGAATTCCCAGTTTTATTTATTTTGCACCGGGGATTGAACTCAGGAGCACTCGACCACTGAGCCACATCCCCAGCCCTATTTTGTATTTATTTAGAGACAGGGTCTCATTGAGTTGCTTAGGGCCTCGCTGCTGCTGAGGTTGGCTTTGAACTTGTGATCCTCCTGTCTTGGCTCTGGAGCTTCTGGGAATACAGGGATGTACCACCGCACCTGGCCCCAGTTATCTTTGGACCACCCTGGAAATTTGAAATGAAGAAACAGAAGACAGTTTAGTAAACCCCACTACATTCTGGGCATGAGCTCCAATTGGTAGTAAGGTATAGTGACCCTATGCTTGCATCTCAAATGTCACGTTTTTGGGAGACTTGCTCTTGCAGTTCACCACGAAACAAAGTAAAATTCCACAGTAGTAGTCAAATTCCTCAATAAGAATTTCTTCCCATTAAAACCAAGATTGTTCTGTAAGTAAATCTCAAACAAGGGAATGCATCTAATTAAAATTATAATAATACCCCCCAACTCGCTTTCCTTCTTTGCACCGTATTATTCTGACCGATTTTATTCTTCTTCAAATTGCCAATTTAAAAATACATCCATTCGAAAGGTACACAAAGATTGCTCTCAATTTTCAATTTCGGCTTCAATCTTACTTTAATGGTTTGATCCTTCACTGGTGGGTTTTTCCTGCAGCCTGAGGCAGCTGTGTTAAAATCCACTTGGGGAAGAAACATTCATCCTGGTTTTGAGTACAGAAAAAAGTAAAATTGCTAAATAAACCACAAACTATTTAAAGAGATACGTGGAGCTGGAAAACAGTGGAAAGAATCCAGTTAGCTCAGTGGGTCAAAGGTCTGTGTCTCAGATTAAAAAGAACCCACCCCAAAAAGATTTATGATGCATAAAACTGGATGCCATACATCATCCCCTCCTCTTAATGGGGGTCCAATTCAAAAGAGCACTTGGTATCGAAAGTTATTGGGAAGTTTGTTTTTCTCTTGTAGAATTGTTTATAGCCTCAAGGAATCATACAATTACAGGGAAAAAATTTTGTATTTCTTTTGGGAACAACCTACCTGGCAATCAACATGTAATAGAAGAAACTGTATGTTTTAAATGAAGGTATGCCTTTAAACAGATATTCAAGCATTAATTCTGATTTAATTATTTAACTACGGTCCAGTAATGATTTCAGGCCATTGAACAAACATACCCTGTCTATGTGCATTTACCTAAAGAGCAAGGCTAAAGGTTCTGTTGGTTACGTGATTACCACATGCAAAGGTATGTTTCCAAAAATGTGCCATTTGCCAAGTTAAAACCTCCTGCCCTTCCTTCTGGGGTATGGACAATCAACTCTCTGAGTAGGGGACCATGGCCACCGAGCACATGAATAAGGGGATTCCTAGGGCATCATTTAAGGCAATTTTCAGTCTGCTCCCAACCAGGAGTAACTTAACTACTGAGTCTCAAATTCGAGATTTCAAACATCATCTGTTTCTTTCCTATTATGAAGATCAGGCTTCAGCACTCTTAAACCCTACCTGTGAGCTCTGTCTTCACTGTCCCACGTTCTCATCATAGTTAAATCACAATTTCAGTTATTATTATTATTATTATTATTATTATATTGGGGATTAAACCTAAGGGAATTTTACCACTGAGCTACATCCCCACTCTTTTTAAATTTTTTTTTTAATTTCAAGACAGGTTCTTGCTAAATTGCTGAGGCTGGACTTGAACTCATGATCCTCCTGCCTCAGCCTCCTGAGTCTCTGGGATTACAAGAAAGCACCACTGTGCCCATCCCCACTGTGGTTAAATCAATGCTTTGTGTTCCTGTCATTACAACTTGACAAGTGTTGTTCTTTGCCAAGCCAGAGACGTAGTTCCATGATGCCTCTCTGCATGTCCTTGTTTAGGTTTTGCTTTCCTTACGACTTGTTGCTTCTCGTCCTGTCTCCGTGGCTTTGAATGACCTGGGTTATGATGACTATCACTCCCACCTGCAGCTCAGATCTTGAACTCCAGAACTTCATATCCATTCTCTTCCTCAGCAGCCCCACCTGGCGGTCGGATACTCTCCCAGCCTCGGTTTAACGAGAACCTGGCTCCTTCTCCCCTCCACTCCCTTCAGGTTCTCATACATTCTTCCTCCCAGTTTCCAGCACCTCCACCTTCCAGCAGCTCTATTCCAGAGCTTGGGGTTTCCTCTTCACAGAACTTTTGCATGTACTTTGCCTCTGCTGCCCCAGATACCCACCTGATTTCTTGGCTCCCCCTTTCAGGTTGTTTTCCCGTGGTGCCTCCCTGCAGAACCTCCATCCCCATCCTGATATTCCCATTCGCATGCTATTTTCTCCATAGAACCCTCACCATCTAACCCTCTGTAGATTTCACTGGTTTCCTTTATTTTCCGATTTCCTCTACCAGAGTGTTCACTTTGTGAGTAGAGGGATTTTTTTTTTTTTTTTTTGCTTTATTCACTGCTACATTTATAGTACTTAGAATGGTGTCTGGCTCATAGAAGGCATTCAATAAATGATCTCCAAGAATGGACTTGTTGAGCTTTCTAGGTTTACATCAGTAATGCTCTTCAAGTACTCTTTTTTAAAAATTTAAAATTTTTAAAAAATTCTAATTGGTTCTATATGACAGCAGAATCCATTAGAATTCATATTACACATATAGAGCACAATTTTTCATATCTCTGGTTGTACACAAAGTATATTCACACCATTCGTGTCTTCATACATGTACTGAGGGTAAAGATGTCCAACTCATTCCACCATCTTTTTTACACCCTTGCCCCCTCCCCTCCCCTTTGCTCTATCTAGAGTTCATCTAATATTCCCATGCTCCTCCTCCTAACCCCACTATGAATCAGCCTCCTTATATTAGAGAAAACATTCTGCATTTGGGTTTTTGAAATTGGCTAACTTAGCATTATATTCTCCAACTCCATCCATTTACCTGCAAATGCCATGATTTTATTCTCTTTTATTGCTGAGTGATATAACATTGTGTATATATGCCACATTTTCTTTATCAATTCATCTACTGAAGGGCATCTAGGTTGGTTCCACAGCTTAACTGTTGTGAATTGGGCTGCAATAACATTGATGTGGCTGTGTCCCTGTAGTATGCTGTTTTAAAGTCCTTTGGGTATAGACTGAGGAGTGGGATAGCTGGGTCAAAAGGTGGTTCCATTCCCAGTTTTCCAAGGAATCTCCATACTGTTTTCCATATTGGCTGCACCAATTTGCAATCCCACCAGCAATGTATGAGTGTGTCTTTCCCCCCACATCCTCGCCAACACTTATTGTTGTTTGCATTCTTAATAGCTGCCATTCTGACTGGAGTGAGACGAAATCTTAGAGTAGTTTTGATTTGCATTTCCCTAATTGCTAGAGATGTTGAACATTTTTTTTCCTGTATTTGTTGATTGGTTGTATGTCACCTTCTGAGAAGTGTCTGTTTAGTTCCTTGACCCATTTTTTTTTCCCAAATACTCTTTTGATACTGAAAAATCCCTCTCAGTACTCTTTCTTGTAAGGTCAATGATTAGATAATCTGTCTAGTTTTAATTTTTTCCTTCTCTTGACATTACTTCTACATCTATTGTTTCAGCCTTGACTAGTAGCCCTCTGGGCTAGCCAATTGCATGTTTGCCATTCTGGGACTTTCCTACACCTCTTATGTGTTATCTCCTTTGTCTCCTGGAACCAATGTCTTCTTTCTTGATTCACTCCTTTGTTTTGCTGTAGCACATCCTACAGCAGCTTTCTGAGAATAGTTGCATGGGAGTTATTTTTTGAGGTCATGCATGGCTGAAAATGTCTGTACTTTGCCTTCAGGCCTGACTGATATTTTGGCTTGTTTTAGAATTCTAGGATAAAAAAAAAAAATCAATTTCAGAGTTTTGAACTCACCCTCTCATCAACCTCTGGCTTCTTTTGTCCACATAGTATGTTAGTTTCCCGGGGCTATTGTCATGAAGTACCCCACACGGGTTAGTTTTAACAAGAGCAATTTAGTGCTTCACAGTTCTGAAAGCTAAAAGTTCAAGTTCAAGGTGTTGGCAGGGTTGATTCCTTCTGCAGGTGTGAGGGAGATATCTGATCCAGGGCTTTCTCCCAGCTTCTGGTGGCTTGTTAGCTTCTTTGGTGAATTCCTTGGCTTCTCCTGCATTATCTTGATTTCCTGCCTTCGTCTTCACATGGTATTCTCCTTGTATGTGCATCTGTGTCCAAATTTCTCTTTTTTATCAGGACACTAGTCGTATTGGATTAGGGACTCACCTTGTTCCAGTATGACCTCATCTTAACTAGTTTCCTTTCCTTCCCTTCTTTCTATCCCTCCTTCCCTTCTTTCTTGTTTTCTCCTTTCCTTTTTCATTGGAGCCTTTTATCTCTGTGAAATTCATTAAATAATCACATGAACCAATGCATATCTAAGGGCACACTAATGGGGAAGCCTGCTCCAGGTAGTTTGACTTCCTTCTTGAGGAAGTAACACTTGGGTTGACATCTGAAGGGGGGAAAAGAAAAAGAATTCATTAGGTGAGGAAAGGAGACTATTCTAACAAATGGAGTGTGCTCTTGTTGTTGAAGGAAGCTTGACAAAGAACTCATAGACAGATGGAGGGAGTGTGCCGCAGGGCCAAGACCCTATTTCTCAGTAAGGTCACATAATGTGGTGCTAGGGTTAGAACTTCAACAGATGAATGGGGGCGTGGGTTGCAAAATTTAATCTATAACCTATAGAGAAGTTATTTTTATTCTTGATATTTTGTATGTGATTTTTTTTGGTCTTTTCTTAGAAGCATTTAGGATTTTTTTTTTCTATTTTTGATATTCAGAAATTCCACAGTAATATGTCCGGGTGGGTCTCTTAGTTTATGTGAGACCTCCGTAAGCTCATCTGACCTGGAAAAAAAAACTTGTCATGTGGTTTGGATAAAATGTCTTCTATAATTTCTTTTATTTTTCTTCCCCACTAATTATTTGATGTTCTCTCTGGAACTGCTATTCGTTTAATATGGGATCTCATGGATAGATATTCTACATTTTTATGCTCCACTTGTTATCAACCTTTTTTTTCCCCTTTATGTCCTAGTTTTTATTGAGGGGGGATATTTATGCAACTTTACTTTCAAAATTTCTACTGAATCTTTTTAAGAAGAAATCTTTTTTTTTCCCCCAGCATAATAATTGAAACATAAGCACAGGACATATATACATTGTGTAGATTCTCTTGACATTGTTGTAGCTTTCTTTTCAGCATTTATATAATCCTATTTTTGTGGATGTTCCATATGTTTTTGAAAACGTTTTTATTAGGGCATTATAGTTATATATAAGTGGGGTTCGTTTTGACATAATCATACATGCATGGAATACAATTTGCTCCAGGACTACCTCCCCTCCTCCTCCCACCCCCTTTCTCTACTCAACTGGCCTTCCTTCTATTTATTTATTGAATTTTAAATTGGTGCTTTATAGATACACATAAAGGTGGAATTCACTGTACATATATGTACATAGCATAATTAGGTCAATTTCATTCCCAGTTCCTCCCTTTTCCCGCCACCCCCCTTCCTCTACTGCGCTGGTCTGTCTTCCATTTTCATTGCTATCATATTTTTAACCTCTAGGAGCTCTTATTTTTGGGTTGTTTCCATTTTATGAGAGTCTGTTCTTGTTTCACAGGAACAATATCCTCTTTTTATTTCCCCGAGGCTATTAATTATAAGGTCTTTGAAGTTTTCCTCTTGCTCCCTGTATTGGCTCTATTTCCTGAGAGTTCCTTTTTCTTTCTCTCTCGTTGGGTTTCTCGTGTTTGGGGGATCTTCCTCAGATGTCTAGAGATCTCTACTTGCCCACGCGTATTTGAGAGGGAGACACTGAAACGCTGACTGGGATCTCTGCAGATATTCTGGGCTCACTGCCTAGCGATGCGTTTTAGGATAGAGAATAGAGGCCTCGCTGCTACTCAGGGGGCCTCCCGATTTCAGCATTCGTCTAGGGTTTCCCTCTTGGGATTTTTCAGTTTTTGTAGAGAAGAATGTTCTAGAATCCTGTTTGGAGTTAGGCATTTGGCCGGAAGACCAGCAGGGGAAGGGGTCTGCAGGCTTTTCTGAGCAGTTAGGATGGGGACTTCCACACACTGACCTGCTGCTGGGCCTGGTACCCCAAGTCAAAAGCCCCACCCCCACCCCCACCCCTGTCCATTTCTCTAACAAATCGCCCCTAGCCTGGAGGGTGGGGAAGTGAGGCCCCCGCTGATGGGGATGGAGGAGGAGAGATGGCAGGGCTGCCCTCTTTACAAGGGTCTGTCACCCACACCTCTTCCTTGGCTGGAAACCCTGCCCCCCCCAAGTCCCCTAGTGTTTCTCATTTCAGGAACTTATTGGGGAACTAGACCAACTTGTTCCCTTGTCATGGCTGATCCCCCTGAGGCTTCATCCTTATCACACTTCCTGGGCCACTTAGAACTGCGGCACCTGTTTCAAACTTGCTGTCTCTCAGTGGCTTTTCTCCCCCTCTTCACTGTCGGGTTATGTTTGTGGGGTTTTGGGGAACAGCAGGGCCGGCGTCCCTGGGTTAGGCCTCTCCCTTCTGAGCCGGATGCTTCTTCCTCTTGCCCCTCCAACCTGCCCACTCTCCCTTCCTGTCTGAGTCTCCTTGTGCTGAGGGGGTGCTTGTGTGCGTCTGATCAGAGGATCCCATGCTTTCTGGCTTCTGGCTGGCTTTGGCAGGAGATGGGATGATGGGAAAAGAGTGACATCAGGGCTTTTAAGCCTTCGGTCTCCTCTCTGCCGCTTGCTTTGGGCTGGTTGTGCCTTTTGGCTTCAGCCAGGGCCCCTCTCTCTAAGCAGTTCCTCTGTCTGGTGCTCTTTCCTCTTCCAGTAGAGGGAGAGTAAGGGCCCCTGTTGTTCCTAGCCCCAAGGATCTGCCCTAGCTTGGATGGCTCTGGAACCCTTCCCACATCTTTGTAATGGTGCCTTCATCAAAGGCTGCCCTCTCCTCTCACTGGTTTGGGTCATCTGTTTCCAGGGGAGGACTCCCCATCCCTCTCTACCTCCCCTCTCGACCCCTCTCTAGCACATTCTCCTCATTTCCCTCTCAGCCCCAATGTTACTCCTTTTTAGTAGGTGCCCCTTATCACAGGGCTTTTTGTAAAAAAAAAAATGCTCAGTTTTTCCCTCTTTTCTCCACCAGACAAGTTCCAGATTGCAGGCACTCATCTTTTGCTCATCCTCCTATCACCAAGCCCTTTGAAAAGTGTCTCCGGGGACTTAGTAAATATTGCTGCAGTGAATGAGCAAGTGACCGGAAAGGGCCTCTCCCCTCAGAAGCCCTCCAGCATTTCTAAGAAGAGAGCAGCTGCCCATATCTTAGCAGCCACGGTGGCGGCCACTCCAGGCGACGCCTGTACCATCTGCCACTTTGTACCTTGCTCTGTGGTTGCTGGTGACCAGGCCTGCAGCCTCTTTCCATATGCCAGTCAGCTCCCAGATGATCGTGATCTCATTTCATTTTTAAATCTCCTGCCCTCACCCAGTGTCCTGCACCTAGTAGGTGCACCGTAAGTAGTTGAGAGGTCATTAATGACCCACTGGATGAGCTTGGGAAATTTGTTGACCCTATGGCTTAAGACCAGATGCCCTGGGTAGATTCTTTAATGGTCATTTTCCTTGTGATTCATTATTGTTTTATTTTGATGTTGGTTTTCCAAAGGTCTGCTTCTCCCTGGGCTTGCAGGGAGAACCAGGCTGATCAAATGCTGGGCAGCTGTGTGAGAAGAAAACTCACAACTCAGGGGAGAAAGAAGCCGGAGCCAGGCAAAGCTGGAGCCCTGGAAACCAGAAAAAAAAAAAAAACCCCTCAAGAATGCAACAGTAACAATGCCATCCTGCTAACAGACAGGCAGAGAGACAGGCTGAGCCCGCAGCCCAGGGCCAGGTGTTCTGCAGCCCTGCTGTCCTAAGACCTCCCTTTCTTTCCATGCCACCGTCTGTGTCCTGCCAATTCCTTCCTCCAGTGGCAGCCTGAAGGCAGAGGCCTGGGCTTTGAGGTCAGACAGGTCTGAGTTTTGCTACTGCTTAGTCTTAATCTCTTAGTTGCAGACCTTTCGCCACCAAAACAGGAATAAGAATGCTTGACCCAGGAGGCTGCTTGGGTTAGGTGAGGTCATCCATAAAGAGTGATTATGTGACATGGGTATTCTTTGCTGAAGGTAATGAGCTCCCCATCTCTGGAGGTACTCAAGGAGTGACCTCCATGACCTCTTACTGTACTTTTTATCCTGGATGGGGGGGAGTGCGGGACAGCATAGTCAGCCTGGATGGGACCCAGTCTGTAACCACGGAGAGGAGGAGATGGTTTGATTTTGTCAAACATCGAACCGGGGACTCCATGTGTCAGTGTGCTGCCTGGCAATTAAAATCGGGAGAGTTTAATCTGAAGAGAGTTCCAGCTCTGTTGTTTGCCCTTTTAATCTTGTCTGTTGCCATGGGAACGGCAAGTGATTGCAATCACCACTGTTTGTATTGTGAGCTTGCTCCCATCAATGAGGCTTTTGAAAAATAAGAAATAAAAATCTTGACTTCGTTACTATTCAGAGTAAGCCCCAGAGAGGTTCCGTCCAATGCTTCCTTCCCAGGGCGCTCACGGGCTCCTGTTTGGAAATTCCCACCAGCCCAGCTTTCAGCCCATTTTCTTTCCAGCCAGGCGGCTCCGTGCGGCACCCGGAGCATCCCTGTCCAGGGTGAATGCTGGGTGGGCTGGGGTCTAGGGCTCTGGCCCGGTGGGGAACTGGCCACCTTGTGTCCCTCACTACATGAAGGTGCTGTTTGAGCTCCTGCATGTCACACAAGTTATTATGTTAGTGACTCATCATCACGGCAGGGATCACATCACAGAGAGATGCTGTCCAGGGTCACCGTCCTTGCAAAGTGTTGGGGTGGGATAGCAGCGGGTTCACGGGCAGGTCTGAGGAGTGTATGGGATATGCAGCTCAGGAGGGCCTGTGGGCACTCAGGAGCCGCCCGCACGCCTCTGGCCCTCTCTGGAAGGGCACTCAGGTCCAGAGGCGGCACAGCCTGGAGAGACATCACCCCAGCCTCCTTGGAGTGAACCCCAAATGCCTTGGCCTGCCTTTTCAGCCTACAGAATGGTTTATTGAGAGACTGTGAAAATACTGGCCTGATGCCCAGAGATAATTGATTATAGCATTCCCCCCCCCTCCCCTGGGCTTGAGAAAGACTCCAGAGAGGATTTGATCCCAACCCTGTGTGTAACAGCTGAGAATAAACTTCTGAGTGAGGAAGAGACTTGCCAGAGGTCACAGAATAAGAGAGTGTGCTTTTGTGTAAATCCCGTCTCATTTGTGGGAGTGGCTCAGGGTGCTTCATTTCATAAACTTTACAGAATTGAAGCTACTTTTCATTCCAAGTACATACATGCCTCAGACCACTTCTCATTGAGAAGCTACAGGTTGGCATAAAAATCTAAATTATGATTTTAAATTTTAGAAATCTGTACGGAGTGACTGGATAGTCTCAAACTAGAGCCACAGGTGAGGAGAAGAGATGGGACCTCATTGACTTCAAAATCGGCCTTGACCTCTAGGTCTGGTTCTAGCACCTTCTAGTCATGTGACTTGGAGGGGTCACTTTATCTCCCGGGCCCTCAGTATTCTCTTCTGTAAATGGGGAGGACGGAATGTGCTGTTTCATGCTTACCTCACATCATGCTGAATGTTACAGGCACTCAGGGACACAGGTACACTTGGAAACAGTGAAGAATCATGTGCTATGGCTATTATTAGAGTTAAGTCTTCTGACTCCAGACAGGCCTGGAATTCCTCTTGTAACTAACTATCCACCTGATGAATCTAAGTTTCGACTTTTTTGTTTGGATAAAAATAATCCTCTTTTGATATTTTGACATTGCATGATCTAAGATAGATTCCAGTCTCCTTCACATCCTTTTAAAAAAAACCAGAACGGTGTCTTTTCTAGATGCAAATCTGCCCACATCATCTCTGTCTAAAATCCCTTCTGGACAGAGATAAAACTTCTTTCCAAGGCTCATGAGCTCTGCATTCTTCCCTGGCCTCATTTTGCATGTTCCTCTTTCAGAACGGCCTGACTTTGTGTGTGTGTGTGTGTGTGTGTGTGTGTGTGTGTGTGTGTGTTTTGAGATGGTCTTGCTATAGGCTCAGGTGATCCTCCTGCCTCTGTTCCCACGTTCTGGGTCTACAGATGTGCCACCATGCCTGGCTCAAAGGAGCCTGTTCTTACAGATAAAGTTTTGTTGAACATGGCCACACCCATCATCCACTTGGGGTCTATGACTGAGTTTGTATCACAGCGGCAGAGCTCGGTCACTGCAACAGAAAGCACACGTTCCATGGAGTGTAACATGGATGCAGTCTGGTCCTTTATAGAAAAGAGTTTGCCCCAGAGAATTGTCCTTTGCCAAACAGCAGCCACCTCACCTTAAAAGTTATGCTGCTCACAGTTGATGCCTGACTGAGGCAGGGATCTGGAGATCCACCTTCTTGACTTGTCTCATGGTGGAGGTGACTCAGTGGGACAGTTCATATTCCAGAGCTCCCCATGGGACCAAGCTGAAGCCAGAACCAACTGACATCTCTGTCTGCCTAGTTCCTTCCCTCTCCTCTTTGGCTTCCCTTGCTCCCCTCCTCTGAGCCCTCCCATGATAGATCACATGCAGCAGAACCCACGACTCGGGCTGTTTCTAAGTATCCTGACATTTTTTTTATGTGGTGCTGGATCCCAGGTCCTCCAGCATGCAAGACAAGCTCTGCCACTAAGCCTCTGGCTTTTTCAAAGTCACTACAATTTCCCCCAACCCCCAATAATCTGGAAAACTGGTTGGAGCCCGGTGGTAATGGAGTTGGGTTTATTCAGCGTCCTCTTCCTCTTGGGCAGCTCCTGAAGCACCTCCTCAGTATTCCAAAATCTCCCAAGCACCACGGGTAAATCAGTGCCTGGGTGGGTGCTCTGGAGAACCGGATTCTAGGGACCATTAAATGCCCCAGTGCTGGTTTTAAAGAGGACCTGGGGGACTGCAAACAGCATGCATGTCTTCAGCAACAAAATATGAGAACTTCCTATAACTTTGCAGTTTCTGCAAAGTTTGAGGTTTTGACCTGGTCTTGCCAACTGGGTGGGTCCCTCTGCTCTGCATGTTCATGGTGGGCTGTGTGTGTCTCATGTCTCCCTCCAGGTGGCAGGTGTGCAGTATGGGTGAAGTGGGCAGAGATAGATGTAGGAGATGCTTCAGCATCCTCAACTGGAAAACGAGAGGCCAGACTATAATTTGATGGCCCCCCAGCACTGAAAGTTGCAGGTGCCCTTGGGTGGAACAGGAAAGGGGCTGAAGGTGCTCTGAGAGCCATGGGAAGTAGCCTCAAAGGTTGGAAGTGGGGGGGACAGAGATGGCTGGCTTCAGCCATCTCCTTCCAGTGTAGCTTGGTACTCTCCTCTCTGCTCTCCTCAGAATTAAATGCACTTGGAGAAGGCCGGGGAGGCAGTCTGTTGTCAAAATGACCAAGTTCGCTTTGGGCATATTGAAGGAAAAAAAAAAAAGCTATTTCCTAGTGTCTAAATCTCATTAAAAAAGCAATTCTGCAATCAATTACAATGCAATTTAGCCACTAACTGTTTAATTATATATTAAAAAAAGGAGAAACCGAAGAAGCAGCTGAAGTGAGTTTATTCTTCCTGTCCTCATATTTACGAGCCAGGCTGAGAGAGGCTGTCTTTGGATGAACTCTTTGGAGCAGGATGAGCGGCCAGCTTGGCCCAATTACAGAACAAGTTCAACTTTCCAAGTCAATATATTACGTGAGCCTGAGGAGGTAGCCGACTCGGAGTGGGCTGGAGTGGAAGAGATTCATTTTTCTACCAGAGCTCGGACTTTTCTTCTTCTGTCATGCACTATAAAAATTTTATAATTCTATGTGGCTTTTATTAAAGGAACATTATTTCTATAAATTATTTTTTAATGCCGTGGAAGAATTTGCCTTCTGGAACCATCTCTGTAAAAGAATTGGGGGATGAAATAGAGATTTGAGCCTATAGAGAGAGCTGGAGAGATCAAGGCTTAGGAGAGAGGAAGGAGAAGCAGGTCGGCCACGGGCAAGTTGGCCTGCCTTCCTAAATGAGATGCGCAGGGAGGAGGGGGTGTCTGGAGTGACCTGGTGGGGAGAGCTAATAGCAAAGGTGCCCTCCTGCCCTGTGCAACAGGGGGATTCTGTCTGTGGTCCTGTCCTGGTTTCTGTCCCTGGAGAAGAACATGACACACTGGTCCTACTCCTGGGTCCCTTAGGCTCCTTCCTTTTCAGGCTCATTCTGACCCATAGCTAGCCAGGCTCCTTGTCCCTACTCTCTGACCATGTCACTCCCAATATCGGTCCCAGCGGTCTCTGCTTCTTGTCGGGGTATCAGACACAGAGAGCCCAAACACCTGGATCTTTGGAAATATACTTCGAGGGAAGTAGATTTCTCTTAGCCCATTTGGAGTCAAGAGGGACAGAGATATGACTGTTGAGGGTGTCTTTTTTGGCATTATGTGGCAGAAGGTCCTTGGCAGACACAGGGTTTGCAGAGGATAAATGACTGGCATCAGTCCTCCTGTTTTTAAAATGGCCTGGCTTCATGTTGCACAGAGGCTGGGAGTTGCATTAAATCCATGCAGGGAAAGGATGCATTTCAGCCATGGCATGGCCGCAGTCAGGTGCCCAGGAAGCTCTGGCTATGGGTTATGTTCATAGAACTCTGCAAACATGAGAAACACAGAGTTTTACATCGAGAAACTCTGCTCCTCGTCCTCAGGCTGAGTTTCCACCGTGGCCTTGGTGTGAGCGCTGATTCTGGCTACAGGCTGAGGACTTCCAGCTGGAGACTGAGTTCTGACCCCTTTTCTAGACTGAGCGTTGGCCTTGGCCCAAGACTGAGTCCCAAGTGCTAGTCCCAGACTGAGCTCAGATCTTTGTATGGTCGGTGCCATGATCTAGCCGCAGCCGAGCTCAGCCACTTCATCTCAGAAGCACAAGCCATGTCAGAGGGAAGGCCCCAAAGAACATGTCCCAGAGCCCAAAGTCTCTGCAGGGGGAGAATAGATGGAGGATGCTCCCAAGATCATAAGTGAAGCTCCTGAAAATGTATGAAGGAAGCCCAGGAGAGGATGAGATGCTATCTTTAGGAAGGAAGCCAATAATAATAATAATAATAATAATAATAATAATAAATGATGAGGTGGCTGGTACACATATGGTGAGTGTGGAAGGCACTTATCTCACAGAACTCTCACAGACAACACTGTCAAGATCACATTTTATTTTCTTCATTTTTACAGAAGGGTCCAGTGACTCAATCAATCCCTTCCACAGTGGCCCAGTCAAGACTCAAACCTTTGTGACTTCCTATAAAACACCTTTAACCTTGTCCTACATGCCAAGAATGAGATGGTATATATGCACAGGAGAAGATGATTTGGATTGCTGGTGCCCACGTGGGGTAGGTTACAGAGGAAGAGGCTGGAGGCAAGGAGGCCAGTGAGGCTGCTGCTTCAGGGTTCAGTCCCTGGAGACACAGGAGTGTCTCCTCGACAAGAGGGCAAGCAGCCAGCATCCCTGACTCTCCCTGTGGGAACTTGTCCCAGGATATGGATGTGTCAAGTGGAAAAGGGTAGGAGACCCCAGAGGGAGGCAGATCCTCAGCCCCTGCCCAGCCCCGGTGCATCTTCTGGGCCAGGCTTGATCACTTAGCTTGCTCTCTCTCTAATTCCCAGTCAGCCTGGCTCTGGGCCACACGGCACAGACAGAACACATAATTATGTATTGATTTCCTTCCAAAGATGCATGGCCTTGAGTGAACTCGACACTTTTGTGGCCCTGCATAAACACAATCAGGAATAAGAGGGTTCGATTGGGGGGTGGGGGAGTCAGAGGAGCCTGACTTTTGGGTGAGGAGGGGAGGACCTGTCACAGTACAGCAGTGAGCACTGCCATGGTTGGGGTATTGTGGCTGGAGGGGACAGGGCACGATGGCCTTTTGGGGATGCAGGTGCATCTGGAGGCCGGGGGGTGCTGGGCTGGCCATGTGGACGGGTCACAATTACCCACTCTTGGTGTTATTCAGTGGTCAAGCCAGTGGAGATTCTGCTTTTCCGCCTGTCCCCCTATCCATCCCTCCTCCACCGGGCCATCTTCTATGAATTCCCCCAGGTGATTAAGTTTCATGGTGCTTTGCCAGATGGCATATTCTCCCACTTCTCCAGTCCTCCAGGGACTGTCTGAAATACAGGCCAAGCACTCTTACCTCAAAATTATATTAAGGAGTTTAATTAACAGAAATGACTCCACAACCCATAGATCACATTCTCAGAGCATGTGCCACAGGCAGACACAGGCAGGGCCTCTGCCGGCTCTCTTTTGCCTCTGGGGACCCAATCACGTCATCCCTCGTCCATCAGATCAAGCTGCGACCTTCTCTCATTCCTCAAGTAAAATTTGGGGGGGGGAGTCACAGCTCCCCAAAACTAAATCTTGAGTTATTTCCCTGCATAGGATCATCAGTGCACGAAGGCACTAAATTTGTTTCTTTTTAAATCCCCCAAGAAGCTAGTTCCCCAGGGTTAGCTCTAAAACGTGGTGTAGGATGGACAAATTCCAGCCTGGCCATCTGCATGCCCTCAAGATGGGGTCTGCCAGCCTCCTGGGGGAGTGTGGGCTGCCTGGCTTGCTTTCTCCTGAAGGGGTCATATCACCGAATCCTTCCTGATTCGGATGTGGGTGGAAAAGAGAGTCTTCACTTCACGGAGCTGCTGGGATCCGATCTGCTTCTTTTATTGGCCCCTCCTGAGCATTTCCTCCACACTCTTCTGTCTTCTCCCCAGAACATCACTGTGGTTCTCATGAGTGGGGCTTGGTCTCTGATCATGCATTGGAGGCTTTTCCACAGTGTGCATTTCTGGTTCATGGTTCTGTTATAATAATTCCCAGGCTGATCATTCTCGACTGTCACCCGCTAGGAACCACCTTCAACTTTAGAGTGCACTTTTGGTTGGACCAGAGATGGGAGTACCTAGTTATCCTGCAATGTTTTCAACAAATTATCCCTTATCCTGCTGGACTGCAAATGTCCAGCCAGACATTATCTATCTATCTATCTATCTATCTATCTATCTATCTATCTATCTATCATCTATTTTATTGATTTAAAAAAATGACAGTGGAATGCATTACAATACTTATTACACATATACAGCACAATTTTTCATATCTCTGGTTGTATATAAAGTATGTTGACAACAATTTGTCTTCATACATGTACTTTGGATAATGATGTCCGTCACATTCCACCATCCTTGCTAATCCCCTGCCCCCTCCCTTTCCCTCCCACCTCTCTGCCCTATCTAGAGTTCATCTATTCCTCTCATGCTCCCCCTCCCTACCCCACTATGAGTCAGCCTCCTTATATCAGAGAAAACAT
The DNA here is from genome assembly GCF_964194105.1 of Spermophilus citellus. NCBI lineage: Eukaryota > Metazoa > Chordata > Mammalia > Rodentia > Sciuridae > Spermophilus > Spermophilus citellus. The sequence goes on along the minus strand of NC_138199.1, from coordinate 24,657,301 downwards.
TCGGCACTTGTTTTTTGGGGATTGGCTAACTTCACTTAGCATTATCTTCTCCAACGCCATCCATTTACCCGCAAATGCCATGATTTTATTGCTCTTTTATTGCTGAGTAAAATTCCATTGTGTATATATATGCCACATTTTAAAAATTCATTCATCCACTGAAGGGCATCTAGGATGGCTCCACAGTTTAGCTATTGTGAATTGTCCAGCCAGACATTTTTATAGCTACAGAACTTGTTCACATTTATCTGAATCCAGAACATAAGAACTTTGGGGCTAAGTCTTAGTCTACAAAAAGTAGACTTAGGGATACAACTATGGTATAAATCAAGGGAGCTTTATATTTTGTTTTGTCCTAAACATTACTAAAAGTTGCTCACCATTTTGGAAATTATTACTGACGACAATGATGTTCATAATATCTGAGTCACCAGAATAACCCTTCTGTGTCACTCTGCATGTGTTGCCCTTCATATCAATACAAAGGGCTATCTCATGACATCTTCTAGTGCAATTATGCCCATGCATTTACATATTGGAATGCAAATTATTTTATTATAAAATGTTTCTCTTTTATATTTCCTTTATGTTTAGTGAGTTATTTTGAGTTTTTAAACTTTTGAATGTAGGTTGGATCTATTTTCTACACTTTCATTTAAGGATTTTCAAGGGCACTGTGGTAGATTTGTAAATGGACACAAAATCCTGCCCTCTCAGTACAAACATCTGTTTGCAATATTACCACAATATGACACACGTACGGCTTTCAAGACCTTAAAGCCCCTGGTTTCACCCTCTCGGACTAACATCTTTTTAATTCATTCTTTTAGTTATATGTGACAGTAGAATGTATTTTGACATATTGTACATACATGGAGTATAACTTCCCATTCTTGTGGTTGTACATGATGTGGAGTTTCACTGGTTGTGCATTCATATATGAACATAGGAAGTTATGTCGGATTCATTCCATTGTCTCTCCTATTCCCATCTCCCCTCCCTTCCCTTTATTCTCCTTTGTCTAATCCAATGAACTTCTATCCCTTACTTATTTTGTGTTAGCATCTGCATATCAGAGAGAACATTTGGTCTTCATTTTTTTTGAGGGGGGGGTTGGCTTATTTCACTAAGCATGATAGTCTCCAGTTCCATCCATTTACTGGCAAATGCCATAATTTCATTTTTCTGGTTCCATAGCTTAGCTATTATGAATTGAGCTGCTATAAACATTGATGTGGTTGTGTCTCTATAGTATGCTGATTTTACGTCCTTTGGGTATATATTGAGGTGTGGGGTAACTAGGTCAAATGGTGGTTCCATCCCAAGTTTTCTGAGGAATATCCATACTGCTTTCCAGAGTGGTTGTACCAGTTTGCAGTTCCACCAGCAAGGTATGAGTGTACCTTTTTCTCCACATCCTCGCCAACATTTATTGTCACTTGTATTCTTGATAATTGTCATTCTTACTGGAATGAGATGAAATATCAGTGTAGTTTTTTTTTTGGGGGGGTACTTGGGATTGAACTCAGGGGCACTTGACCACTGAGCCACAGCCCAGCCAAGCTTTTAGGTTACACAGGTACACAAGGGAACCCAGCAGAGCAACTTCCAGCCAACCCAGAGAAACTGGAAAATGATAAATTGTTGTTCTTTAAGCTACTAAGTTTTTGAGTGGTTTGTTATAGAATAATTAATGGATGTGGGAACTTTGCAAAAGTGTTTAGTTAAAAAAGAAGCGGGGGTATGCTGGGGTTGTGGCTTGGTGGTAGAGCACCTGCTTCCCACATGGGAGGCCCTGGGTTCGATCCTCAGCACCACATAAAAATAAATAAATAAAGATATTGTGTCCAACTACAAAAAAAAAAATTTAAAAAAGGTTGATAATCTCTGGCCAAATCCAATCCCTATGTATTGGGCACCTCCTATATGCTGGCTGGGTATCATGATTCACATGGCAGATACTGGCAGACCTGGTTTATAAAGCTAGAGTTTGGGCCCAAGGCAGGATGATGAAACCCAGTTGTCAGAAATGACAGACATGGAAGGGGCTGGGCTTTGTCATTGTAAGTGAGACACGAGGTCAAAGTTTTGTCATCAGCAGGGGGACCTCAGGGCTGAGGGTTGGGGTGAGACTGGATTGCATTTAATCAGACCAAACGGATCTGAGTCTGGAGGCCTTGAGCTGATGAGCTAGGGGTGGAGTAAAACTTTATTTGCTTTATTACCAAAGCCTCCTGACAATACAGTTACTTTGTTATGAAATTTATAATAAAGCAACACTAAACCCTAACTGAGGGTAAATAAGTTCAGTAAAGTCCTGGTTTTCTCCATGATAACTACTTTTATTGTTTTGAAAGAATATAAGAATGTAATTTATAAAATAAAAAAACACCTTAGACTCATTTCCAGCTCTGATCACGAGAGGATGGTTTGTATCAGTATATTTCTCCTACACAGAATAATTTCGAATCTTGGACAAAATGTAGAAAACAATTATTTGAAGATCCTGCAGAGTGTCCTAAAGTGGACAGACACAGTGGAAGGGGCCCCACTGCTGAGAGACAGGACCCGCGCTGGGTGACAGGTACATGGGTTTGGCTTTGCCCTGCGGTGTGGTGTGGGCTGACTGGGCCTTGGGGGAGGGCCTCAGCCTCCTTAGCTTAGAGTTCAAGGCTTCCGGAGTAGACAGAGGTGGGAGGTGTGAAGGTTAAGAGCTGGAGGTGTCATGGAGGGGCCACCAAATCAGCATATAACCCCCCCTCAAATCCTTGGTTGTGCCCTGAAACACACAGGTGCAGGGGAGAGACCAGGGGTCCTGGGTGGAGAGAAGTCAATAGAAACAGACTTCAGACGACCTAGGTACTGGCATAAGCTGACAAAGTCTTTAAAAAAGAAGATATTAAGACTCACATGGAGTTGATCACAATGATAAGCAGATGGGAAGATGATTAAAATTAAGAACCACATGGAAATTCTAGAATCGAGAAGTAAAATATAAGAAATGAAAAATTTACTAATGGGCTGCAGAGCAAATTGGAGACTGCCAAAGAGGTGAGTGAGATTGAAGATGGATCAGAAGAAAAATTCTGCCATTTGTAGAGGAAAAAAGGTTAATCAAAATACAATTGAACATGATCTTAGTGACTGTGAGTCAGGAAGTCTGTCGGAGGTGTGATTCGAGTGAGCACCAGAGAGAAGACAGGAAGAGAACTGGGCAGAGAAAACAGAAAAAAAGACATCCTAGATTTCTCTCAGTTTTGCAAAAAAAGATGAAATAAATAAATAAATAAAATAAAAATAAACTTACAGATGCAAGAAGTTCAGCTCCAATCCCCTGGCTAAGTAAATACAAAGCAAGCCGTACCTCGGCATGCCATGATCAAACTACCAGAAAACAAAGCAAAGGGAAATTGAGGGCAGAGATAATGCAGGGGAGCAAGGATATAAATAACTTCTCATTAAAAACCACGGGAATCAGGCGACAACGGAATGACATCTTTAAGGCACTGGAAGGGAAGAGAGAAACTTGACCAGCCGATTCAAAACTCCGTATCCAGTGAAAAAAATATCCTCTTCCTATCCAAATGAAGGCACTATCAAGACATTTTTGGATACAGAAAAGCTGAGCAGCCATGCACTGCACTAAGGAAGGCTTGAAGGGGAAGGGAAACACACACTGGGATAGGAAAGAAGAAAGGAAAAGCACTGACTCTCATCTGGTGAAATAAGTATAAAAGAAAAAAACAATTGATGGTTCTTTTCTTTTCCTTGAAAGACAAATGACTGCTTCTGAGAAGGAGGATCGTATTGTACTCTAGCATTGAGTTTAGCAGAAGGTACAGCATGGAGGTTTATAATGTTTGAAAAATAAATGACCACAACTGCACAGAGGACAGTGTGGGTCAGTGGAGTCACATGGTTGCAGGTTCTTAACTGAAACATCACCACGCTGGGACCCCAGGCTCCGTGATGTCCAGGTACTCATGTCATAGGAATGATGGGGGCTGGCACAGAGCAAGGAGCCCCCGCATTCAGGGCAGAGGAAGGAGACACAGGGAACAAGGGAGCCCTTGTAGCAGGGCCTCAGGTTGGGATCAAGGTGGTCCTTGGGCATTGCTAGACTTTTGGGGTCACTAAGATTAATAAGGCATCAGCGCAGGAATCATATGACCCTGGAGAGAAGGTGCAGCTCCTGACCTTTTGAGGGAAGCTTTGAAATGATAATCATCTTCTCCCCTCCTTACATCTTTTACAGATAAAGAAACTGAAGTTCAGAGTGGTGAATTATTTTTCTTGTGAAAGGTCATCTTTGAGCCTGGGTCTTCGGGGGTCCTGAACCCATGCTCTCTTCCCCATACCTGCTCACCTAAACTCTACCCCAGGGTCTTTGGGGGATGGAGTCGGTTCCCTAGGCACTTTGAGATATTCCATGGAGCTTCAAAAGTGAGATTGCAAGACTGTTCATCTCTTATTGCTTCAGGCAGCAAAGAAAGACTGCGTTACCTTCCACTGAAGACTGACTTCTGATAGAGCAAAGTACCCAGGATGATGCTTTTATCTTGTTTCTATCAGCATAACTGCTTGGAACATGAATCCAGCTTCTCCCTGGCACCTTATCACTAATGGGATCGGTCCTTTTAGCAGGGTGTGGGAAACTGCCTTGTGCACGCTGAGCAGGGATGGTAAGTGGCTGCAGCTGGGTTCAGCTCAGCCAGCTGCCCCGCCTGTCTGCACTCAGGAGGGAGAATCCTGCATGGCCTCTTCATTCTGAGACAGGCATTTCCCCAGCCTGTTCCACTGCCCAGGGGTGAAGAGAGGGCAGCAGCTCACAAGCTGGACCCTCTCTGTGCCCTCTGCAGCCCTTGGTGGGGGCTGTGGCTCCCGCCTGGAAACCCTGACTAGGGAAGGGGGTTCTAATTTAAAGGCTCCACTGGGTTGTTACTTCCTTTCTTCTGGAAGCTTCTCTACCCTATATATCTCATGTGAAATATGGATATTTTTTCCTGTTATAAATAAATCAGAAGCATCTTTATAATTTTGCTTCTGAAATCATTTGTTCACAAGGAATTAATTGAATTTATCATTGGTCAGCATGTTTTAGACATCCTTAAGAATACTCAGGAATTCCTTCAAGGGGACATAAGCTAGTCTAGACGCTATCTTCAAAAGGAAGGATGTTTTACACATTCTAGATTTCTCCATTCGGGAAGCAAATGCATTGTCCTATTTTGGAAAATTGAAACATTTTATCAAGTTCTATGTTGAAGTTTTCTTTTCGTATATTGGAACTAATCCTTTTCTTCAGGCCTGAAGTATTTCATGGGGCCTAGGCATCCTATCACATCATGGATAAACATGATCTTGAATGCAAATGATGGAAATTGATCTCAATTCTTCCACTTGTTACCTGGGGCTGGGCCCTGGCCCTTTCTGAGCCTTGGTTTCCCTCTGTGGGTCAATAAGTAGTAGAATGCTGCAGACTCTGCATCCTGCATTCAGAGATGTCCCTTTCTGGAACAGACTAAGTGGCAGGTATGGCCAAATGCAGGCGATCATAGACCTTTGATATATGGCAGCTGGTGGTGGAATCCTAGGCAGGCACCGGGGCCTCACTGCTGAGCAACAGGTGCTTTCGTGGTTCAATGACTCAGGCAGAAGTGGCATTTGTGAGTGGGCTCTGGCCACAGGTACGACTTCCTGCCTGTGACGTTGGCTCCTCCTTCTGCCTGCCTCTTGGAGTGCAGCCTGAGTCACCGCTTCTGCCAGCTCCGCCTGGTGAAGAGGCTGTTCCAGGGGCCGGGCTTTGGCTGCTTCCTAGGTCCTGACCCACCCCAAGCCCAGGCGTGTGGGAAGGAGCTGGATAGGTGGCCAAGTACTGGGAGTATCCCAGCTCTAGGGCGTCAGAGCCGGAGCTTCCTTCAACTCCTCCCAGGGTCTGTGGGGTTTACAGAGTACAGGCCCACTCCTTAGCCCCTCGCTGTGGACTCTCCATCTCATCTCTACCCGTCTTCTCCAGCCATGCCTAACTTCTCACCAGTTCTCTCGACATTTGCTTTCCTGTTCCCATAATTTCCTTGATACCGTTTCTTCTTGCTTCATTTTTTGGGGTATGGGGCTTTGAGAATGCCTCCTCTTCTGGGAAGACTTTCCCTCTCTCTGCCCACATAGTATCTTGCTCAGTCCTCTGTCCCTACCTTATGTCCTGTCTTGTTGTAAACCTTGAAGCAACCCTTTCTGCCATGTTGTGACACAGCCAAGGGAACCCTCACCAGAAGCCAAACAGATGGGGCCACTTGACTTAGGATTTTCAATCTCCAAAAATGTGAGTCAAATAAACCCTTTTTTTCTTTATAAAGTATCTAGAATCAGGTATTCTGTTGTAGCAACACAAGATTGACTAATACACCTGCTTTTTCTGCCTTAGAAGCGGTCTCTAGTATCCTTTTGGGTAGCAGATAATTGAATACAGCTGAAACAGCTGCTGCTGTTTAAAAGTTTTTCCTCTTTTTTTTTTCAGGCCATGCAGCTGAACTATACTTCCCAGCCTCCCTTCAAGTTGGATTGACTTTATGATGGATTGTTTTAACCACTGAAAAATGTGTGCAGAAGTTTTGTGTACACTTTGTGAGTTAAGACTCCTACCCTTTAAAAAACACCTAGAGTATTGAGGTATGATTTACACACAATGAAATATACCCTTTTGAAGTGCACAGGTTGATATATAACACCACTACCACAAGCAAAGTATAGCACATTTCTACCACCCTAAAGGGTTTTCTCACCCTCCCACCCCCAGTGGTTGCCTAGGTGTGGGAGGAAATCCTGTGAATTCTAGGATTTCAGATGCTTGGAATCAAACAGTACAAAGTTGTCTGGGCTGGCTACTTTTGCTTTACATAATGTTTTGGAATTCATCTCTGTTCTGTGTACCCATAGTTTATTTCTTTTTTTAGGCTGAGTAGTCTTTGGCTGTATGAATGTGCCACGATTTGTTTATCCATTCACTGGTGGTAGACGTTTGGTTTGTAGTTCTTCTCTATTATGGATAAGGCTACGCACGTTTGTACCCAGTTTCAATGTTGAACCTATATTTTTAATTCTCTAGGTTACATAGCTAGTAGTAGAACTACAGGGTTATTTAAGTGCATGTTTAACTATAAGAAAGTGTGGAACTATTTTCCATAGTGGTTGTACCAGTCTATAACCAGCATATAGGAGTTACCCAAACTCCACACCCTCAACGACACTTCATAAGTCTTTGCCTGTTAAGTCAGTCTATTAAATTCTAGCCCTACTCTGTGTGTGTGTGTGTCATGGTATCTCTTTGTGGTTTATTTTGCATATTTATTTGATGAAATCCTTTGATGTATTTATTGGCCATTTGTATATTCTCTTTTGTCAATGTCTTAAAAATTTTTTCTCCATTATAATTTTTTTTGGTCTTTTTTACTCAGAGTTTTATGATTTCTTTGTGTACCCTGGATGCAAGTGTTTTTTTCAGATATATAATTAACAGGCCCATCTAATTTTTTTTTGTGTACCCTGGATGCAAGTGTTTTTTTCAGATATATAATTAACAGGCCCACCTAATTTTTTTTTTTTTTTGGAGATTTTGCTCCAAGGTCATGGGGCCAAAACTTTAAAAAAAAGAATAGATATATCCTTTACACCTCCCTTTTCCTCTTCCTTGATTGCAAGCAGATGACAAGAAAGCCCTAGGGCATAGAAAAACCATAAGATGAAAGAAGTCTCAGACCTAAATGACTACATGAAGGAGAGTCACTGAGTAGGACTTGGATTGAGACCATGAAGCAGAAATGAATACTTATTATGTTGGAACCATTCACATTTTGTGGGTCTATTTGTTATGGCAGCTTAGCCTGCCCTAAAACTTACTAATTATCCAGGTGTACAAATATTATGTTTTGCCTAGTAATCTCCAATGAGGTTCTGACACTGATTGAAGGAATGTCACCATTCAACACTCTTCCTGAGTCCCTAAGATTCCTCATTTACCTTTTCTGATAAGGCCAGACAGGGAACTCTAAGGGAGGTTTGTGCACATCTTTATAGAACTGTTACGGTGTCATATATAAGTAGCACCAGGCTGGGCTAGGAGGAATCAGCCCTGTGATTCACTTGTCTACCCAAAGTGGAGAGGCCTTCAGCCAACCTGTTATTCTTACCTTTGTCCATTCCTGCATTTTTATAAATTTTGCCTGTAGCCTATGAGGTCCCCACTGGTTTTTATCTCTGGGGACTGTCTTCTCACTCACTCTTCAGTGTTATTGTGTTTCTGAGATTCTGGGATTGATTCTTACTTCATCAATTTGTTACTCTAATGGGCATCATCATTATGTATAATGATGTGCATCTCTATAATCTTTTATAACTTATTTTATTTTAGTTTGTTTTTATTAACTTTAAATTGTTTTAGTTATTTGTTGAATAGAAACAAAATAATATTTATAAACTATGTAAAGCATAAAATACTGATTAATTTTATTTGCTAATTTTTTCTTTTATGATTACTGCCTTCTCTGCTCTAAGAAATATTCGTCCATGCCAAATTACAGAGAGGTTATATTATGGCTTTTTTTTCCTGGAAGCTTTTTGGTTCTAGCACTATGTTTAGATTTGTGACTTATCTTTCATTTTTGTATATAGATGGAAGTGGGAATTGAGATTCCCCCCCCCATATGAATATCCAGTTGTTAACACCATTTGCAAAAATATTTTTTTCCTCTGTTGAATTGGCTTGATTAAAAATTAATTGACCTTACACATGGGTCTAGTTTTTGGACTACATAATCTTCTCTATTCACCTGTTTGCCTATTCTTATATCAAAACTAAAGAGACTTGATTACTGTTGAGTTATGGAGAGACTTGGCATTAGTAGTTTCCATTCTCCAACTTTGTTCTTCTTTTTCAATACTGTTTTGGTTAATCTGGCTGACTTGCATTTCCACATATATTTCAGAATTGATTTTTCATTTTCTTCAAAAACATCCCTTGGGATTTGGGATTGTAATTCATGGATCAATTTAAGAAAAACTGACACCTTAACAATATCAAGTTGCTTAATCCATGAATATGATCTATCTTTCTATTTATTTAGGCCTTTAGATTTCTTTCAGCAGTGTTTTGTAGTTTCTAGTTTAGTGGTTTTGCCTCTTGTTAATTAGATCAATTTTTAGATGATTATTTTTATTAATTCCAGTGCAAATGGTAATTTAAAAAGCTTTCATTTTCTAACACTTTTGCTAATATGTAGAACAAGAAGAGATTTTTTTGTATAATGACATTGTATCCTGCAATATTGTTAAATTCAATTCTTCCAGTAATTTTTAGATATTTTATGGAGTACAATGTGTTGTATACACATTGTTTGTGAATAACGACAGCTTTACTTCATGACTTCCAATATTTATGAGTTTTCTCTTTGTTTTCCTGTTACATTGTCTAACGCTTCTAATACAATGTTCAAGTTAACTATCAATTAAAGTTGTTATTAATTTTATAAGAAAAGCATTGAATGTTTCTTTATTAGAATGTTGTCTGCTGTAGGTATTTAATAGTTTTTTTCCCAGAATAAAGACATTCTATTCATAGCGTTTTCCTTTTTTACTATAATGTTGAATTTTGTCCAATGCCTTATCTCAATCATATGATTTTCTTCTTTGGTCAATACTCTGAATGACACCGATTTTTCTTCTTTAGTCCATTAGTTTTGTGAATTTCATAGATTTAAAAAAAATTTTAACTTGATTTTTTTTCCAAACATTTCCCAAATGTTGTAAGAACCTTGCATTCCTGTGATAAACACCAGTTGGTTATGAAATATTGTGCTTTTGTATACCACCATATTGAACTTGTTACTATTTTGATAAGGGCTTTTTTTTAAAAAACCACTTAGATCATGAGTATTATTCATAACGATCTCTTTATACGACATCTTTGTCAATTTGGGGTGTCAGAGTTATTCTGTCTTCATTGAAAATGAGTTGGGAAATATTCCACTCTCCTTGATTTCTGAAAGAGTTTAAGGTTGGTATTCTTTCTTCCTCCAAAGTTTTACAAAAATTCATTCATAAAGCTTCCTGGATTTCTAGTTTTCTTTGTGGGAAAGTTTTGGATTATGAATGAAATGTTATTTAATAGATATTTAATCTAAAACCTATATCTATTATATAACCCCTATTAAATAACATTTAATAAATAATATTTATTAAATAGCATTATTAAATAACATTTAATAAATATAGGGTTACAGAATGTCCTTATTCTGAAAAAAAACCTATTAAATACCTATAGGAGACAACATCCTAATAAGGAAACATTCAATGCTTTATTTATAAAATTAATAACAACTTTAATTGATAGTTACCTTGAACAGTGTATTAGAGGCTTTAGACAGACTTCTGATCTCACATTGTTAGTTTGGGTGAATTACCTTTTCCAAGGGTATTTCATCTAACTTGTTGACTTCTTGAGCCCCAGTTGTTCCTGACATTTCCTATTGCTTTTCAATAGCTACAGAATCTGGAGTGATAGCCTCTCATAAATTTCTGATATTGGTCCTATGTGTTTTCCACTCTTTTTGGCTTATAAACAGATTAGAGTTCTTGAGGGAGACTATCAATTTTATTAATCTTTTCAAAGAAGCTGCTTTGACTGCCGATTTCCACTCTTGTTGCTCCAATTTTTATATATCACACTTTCCCTCTCTTATTGTTTCCCATCTCCTGCTTACACTGAGATTTATTTGCTCTTCTTTATTGCATCTGTAGGTGGACACCTCGATAATTGATTTTGTGCCTTTTTTCTTTATTAATCTAGGCATTTAAAGCTCTCACTTCCCTTCTAACTTCAGCTTTAGCTGTATTCTACAAATTTTAATATGTGTTGCTTTCAGTATTATTCAGTTTGAAATATTTTCCAATTTCCCTTGTGATTTCTTCATTGATCTATAGGTTATTTAAAAGTGTTTGTTTAATTTCCTGGTATTTGGTGGTTTTTCTAGATGCCTTACTGTTATTACTTTTTAATTTAATTCCATGTGATCGGAGAATATAACTTGGATGATTTCAATCTTTAAAAATGTTTTGAGACATGCTTTATGGTCAAATGAATATTCCTTGTGTACCTGAAAAGAATGTGAATTCTGCCGTTAGATGGAATGATCTGTAAATGTAGATTGAGTCAATGTGGTGGATAGCATTGTTCAAATCTCTGTCTCCTTACAGGTATGATGAGTTTGTGGACATATCAGAAGCACTTGCTCGGTTATGAAGGCATTGACAGGTGAAGATTTATTTGCAGGGAACTAAGTTTTAGAACAATGTCCAGTCAAGGCCCATGTTAAGTCATAATCATACCTACCTAAAGCAGCAGATGCACACAGAATGGCAAGCCTAATATTTCTTGACTTATTTAACTCAACTAATCCTTATAGGTCTGCTGTTGTCTATCCTATTCCTGAGAAGCTCAAGGAGAGACAGTGTGCCTAGCCCAGCACCATGGGAAAGCAGAAGAGGAGGAGGGGCTTTCTGTTCTTGGATAATGTTCTATGCACTAGGTGGGTGGGAGGAGGGAGCTGAGGACAATTCATGGAGAAGAATCTGTGCCCAATGTGAGAGAGTGAGGAGTCAGGTGTCAGGCTGATGGGGCAGACTGCAAGCACTGTTACAATCAAGTGAGGGAAAGATGTTGGTTGGGTGGTCCGGGAATGCTTCCTGGAGGAGGTGGGCAGTAGCTGAGCCTTGGGAAATGAGGAATCTACAGATGGATCTAAGCATTGATACTTGATTCTAGGAACTTTTTGCATATTATTGCTATTTTGTCTCACAGTCCCTGCAAAGCAGGTATTATTATCTTTTTTAAGTGAGAAAAATGAGGCTCAGAGGGATGAAGACACCTACCTGTTGTGATTAAGCATGCCTAATATTATCTCCCTTTAGAACTGAGTAAGTTAAATGGGACAGGACCTACTCTGGTGCCTTAGATGAGGGACTTGACTTGGTATTGAGCATGCTCTGTGGGTAGAGGGCCTGGGGGTTGAGTATGTTCAGAGTTGAGCTCACCTGGGAATTGGGCATGCTCAGTGTGTAGCTTACCTGGGGACTGGGCATGCTCAGTGTGTAGCACATCTGGGGGTTGGGCATGCTCACTGGGCACTGAACATACTAGGTGTGTCCCTCACCCAGGGATTGAACATGTTTATGGGTTATCTCACTTGGGAGTTGATATTTCTTAGTGAGCAGCTCTTCTGGGTGTTCAGCATGCTTAATGTGTACCTCACCAGGGATTTAGCAAACAATTTGTAACTCACCTAGGGATTAAGAGTGCTCAATGTGCCCCTAGAGATTGAGCATGGTCAGTGGGTAGCTCACCTGAGAATTGAACAGACTCAATTTGCAGCTCACCCGGGGATTGAGCAGCAGCTGCAGAGTGTGCTCAGTGGGTAGCTCAGCTGAGAACGGAGCATGTGTACTCTTTGTAATTGTTCAGCTCCATTTCTTGATGCTCCTGCTCTGTGGTGCTGAGGAGTTGTTAACTGCAAAACAGCAGAGTGCAGAGTTACCCAAACTAAGTTCTTCATTGCACAGCTGGGGAACCTAAAACCCAGAGGAAGTTAAGGAATCCTTTAAGGTCACACCATAAGTCAGTGTCAGTGCAGGAATGAGTCATTCTGTTTCTTCTCCATGGCTTAGCCTATTGCAATATTTTATTCACTGGCCTGGAACCTCAGATAATCCACTATGGCTGATTTTGCACGGGTGATCAAATAAAGAGGATGAAGATGAAAAGATTTTCCTCTGACTTCTTCTTTCAGAAAACTTCTCTTTTCCGCATCCCTGTTAGGAGAGCAGGTGACTGTTGATGGCCCGTCTTGCTGTTTTTCGGCCGCTGCCGCTGTGGATCCTTGATGAATTGTTTTATTTGAGGACTGATTTATTTGGGACTGAGATCAGAGCTTTTGAATGGGAAACACAGAGAACGAAGCTCAGGGATTTGCAGTTTAATTGCCCTGGGCAGTTGGGAAGGCAAGGGGCAGAGGAGAACTCTTCAGAGGGGAATGGGTAATTATTTGTGTACAGAAATCATATTGCACTCGCTGCAAAATGTTTGCAAACTGTCGTGTATGGACGGATGAGCGTGCAAACGTACGCGCGTGTTTTAGTTACAGCAATTTATTCAGCCTATCTCTCAATCTGTCAGAAAGTGCTGTTGCCACGAGGGCCTGCCGGTTTATTTTTTCTGCTTAAGCAAAACGTAAATTATCTGGCTCATTAATATCTGGGTGCTCTAATCCATTATTAGGGGAGAAAAGTAAAAATCCTGCACCAAGATGAATGTTTGCTTTTAAGGTGATTAATAATGTGCAGCCCCGGGCCCATTCATCACTCTGCTACTGGTGGAGGGGGAAGAAGGAAGGAAACAGCCTGGGAATGTTGTGGACTTTGGCTCAGCATTCACCCAAGTGACCCCTCAGTCATTTCTCTTCCAGAGCCTTTTCTAGCTCCCTATTGCCTTTTTCCTAATGGACAAAATTCCAGCTCTCAGTGAACTGGCCATATGCTGCCTGCTCACCAGAGCATTTACTCTGTGCCTAGCTGAGAACAGTTCATGGAGAAGAATCTGTGCCCAATGTGACAGAGTGAGGGAGTCAGGTGTCAGGCTGATGGGGCAGACTGCAAGCACTGATACAATCAAGTGAGGGAATGATGTTGGTTGGGTGGTCAGGGAATGCTTCCTGGAGGAGGTGGGTAGTGGCTGAGCCTTGGGAAATGAGGAATCTACAGATGGGTCTAATCATTGATACTTGATTCTAGGAACTTTTTGCACATGATTACTATTTCATCTCACAGTCCCTGCAAGGCAGGTATTATTATCCTTTTTAAGTGAGAAAAATGAAGCTCAGAGAGGTAAAGAACTCCTACCTGTTGTCACTCAGTGAATGAGGGGGCAGACCCAGGATGGACATTCAATACTAGGAAGCTCTAAAGGACAGAAGTCTGAATACAGTGCTTTGTCCATTCTAAGCAGGAGGAAGAATCCCTAAGGGGCAGAGAACCTGAGAGAACTTGGGCAGAGTATGGAATGCACGTGTGTGTGTGTGTGTGTGTGTGTGTGTGTGTGTGTGTAGGGTATCACACGGGCAGAGGCTGGCCTGTGTAAATAAAGATGTGGGGCTCAAAGAGCTCTGGGGTCACATCTGGGGACAGCCTCCATGCCAGGCAGAGAGGACACTACTGGGAGCCATGAAACACAAGCTGGTCTCCCACCATGGACCTTGTATTGGCGGGCAGCATCGTGTCTCCTGGGAGTTAGAGCTTTCTCTTTCCATGTTGGGGAAGAAGTGTGACCTGGCTTCTTCTGTCCAGCACTCCTCCTTGGCTCAGGCCACATCGTCTCACAGTTGGACACTGCATCAGCCGCTGGGCTCATTTCTTCCAGTGACATCTGTCCCCAGTGGCCACCATGGTGATCTTCTTCATAAGGCACAGATCTTGCCAGGGCATCCCTGTTCCTGATGTGCCGACACCTCCCCTTTCCACAGGAGGAGGTCCAGGATCCTCAGCTGGGGTGCACTGGCCCCACCCACTGCTCATGCCTCTCCCTCCCCATCTCTGATCTGAGAACCCTTCTATTCATGAGAGGGAATCATTCTCTGCATTTCTCCAAGGGCCTCTATTCTTTCCAGCTGCCTGTGACCCTCACCCATTCCTCCATGCCCGGGCTGGTCACCACCTCTCCCAGTCTCAGAGGATGGACTGAAGCGGGAAGAGGTTGGTTTCAGGTGGATGGTAGAGGGGCACAGTGTTGAAGGTAGACAGGGAGGCTGTGGCCAGTTCTGCTCGCAGCCTCTTAGCCAACACCCAACCAGTGTTCACTGAGCGTCCATTTGGTGTCAGCCTGGAGGCTGGGCATTCAGGACCCTGAGATGAGTGAGGCAGGCACTAGCTTGCCTTCCTGGAGCTCAGAGGCCAGCAGAGGGACAGACCTTCAGCAATCACAGCTGCCCTGCTGGGGAAGTCCTATGAACTGAGCAGGAAGACTGTTGGGAACAGGTGTGGGCCAGTCCAGCGTCTGCCTCTGAGGCCACGTGAGGTCTAAAGTGAGATGAGCTCCTACAGGGCAGGGTCCAGGTGCCAAGTAGCCAGCAGCCTCCCTCTACCACACTAGGTTCCTGACACTTGCCTGATGGCTACTCTGGAAAGTTGCAGCCTATCCGGTCTCAGCCTGGATCTGAAGCTTCCATAGTTTGTCTTGCCTGTTTTAATTAAGTTGTATTGTTTCTGGGGGGTTGGAGCCTGCTGTGCCCCTTTTTTGGAGAGATGCTGCTTTTGCTAGTCTTATAGCCAGCCCTGGTTGTGAGTTGCTCCAGGGAGCCTTCTGCTAACCACGGGAAGAGGGCCAGGGCTACTGCCTACACTCAACATGGTACTAAGGGGCTGTGCCTTCAGGGGAAGGCATTGTTCACTATGGATAGACCTGCAGATTGCATGTTTTTATAATTTCCCAGAGAGTTCATTTTACGCTCTGCTAAGATCTAAATGAACTGGTGCAAATGCTTGGACTTCCCTCTGCCTCTGGCAGGGTAGAGGAACAGGCGCGTGGTCAACAAAGTACTGCTCTCTGGAAGGGACATCGAGGGCAGAGCTACACACAGGGATGGAAATCAGCTTCCTTTCACGCGTGGCCCCTGACCCGACCCTTGCTCTAAGGATGAAGGGGGATCACTGCTCTGTGGGGATCATCCTGGGGGAATCTGACTAGTAGACTAATGAGAGGACTTACCTGGGCTCATAGGGAGGAGACATGACCAGTTTGGAAGGTCAGAAAATCATTTTTTTCATTGGAGGGAGGTTCCATCTGGAGTAACTGGGATGAACACATAGGTTTGGAAATGTCTCAGGGTGCAATAAATGGGCATGGGGGTAAAAGGGAATATGGAAGATGTGGCTGGAGGCTTCGGTAGGTGCCCCATTATTGATGTCTTTGAATGTAGTCTAAGGAATGGGTCATATTTTTCCAGTTTCTTATTGTCATTTTTTGAATCACAAAATCAATATGTGTATTCTATAAACTTTTGAAGTTTCAAACATATAACCAAATAAGAAGTTAGTAACTCATTATGCTACCATTCAGAATCACCTTTGTGAACGTTTTGACGGTCCCCCCTTTCCCTGTAAATTGCTTACATTCTTAAGTTCCCATTACGTCTACAATTCTACACGCCTTTTTTTATGCATGTCTAAATGTTCTATGACTTTCTCCATATTATTGATAATTTACTTTCTAACTATGTGCCCTCAGGAGATGGTCTCCATGCCTGATATTCCTTCTTTATGGCTTTATTTTCTCAGGGCTCTCATCCTCAGTGGTGTAGTAGAAACTTCTTGGAGGTTTAAAAATTCCTAGTGCCCAGGATGTACCCAGACCAATGAAATCAGAAACTCTTAGGGTGGGAACCTGGTATCAATTTTTTTTTAAAAAAAGATTCCCCATAAGTTTCTAATATGCAACTGGAGCTGAGAACCATTAATCTGGGCAGAAACCCTTCTTTCCATTGAAGTTCCTTGCCTGCTGTGTGGTTGAAGTTGTTGGGCTCATCATGACCATGCACTATCAGGAACATTAGGTGTCTTGGAGATCTAGTGGTAGAAAAAGAGGAGCGAGATAAAATTATGATAAATAAACAATACCACCACTGCCACCATCCCTTAATAAACCCAGGTTGGTGGACTGACTTTTGTTTTTATCAGCCTAAGACTTTTATCTTCACCAGGGAGCTCCTCTCCTGTGACCCCATACAGTTCTGAGGGGATCATCAATCTCAGTACTTTCTATACAACTTGGTCAGAGAATCATCTTGACTCTGCCATGGATTATTTCAAAGGATGAACATATGACTGAAGCAGGACCAACCCCAACCAGATTTCTCTCATCTGGGGTTGCTAGGTAAAATATAGGCTTTCCAATTAATTTTCAATATCAGATAAATGTGGCGAGCCGCTTCTGCGGATTGTGGTCGCCATTACAAGATGGCGCTGGCCTTGTGGTGGTCTGTGATAAACAACTCCTTCTTTGGGAGAGTTGGCACATGGTTCTTTGACACCCTACGAGAAAGCTCCACGTGGCAGCTTCGCATTGGGTGTTTGGATACTTTATTAAGGCTGGGAGGGGCTTCTGGAAGATTAGAAGAACTCTCGAGAGCTTGAATAAACAGCTGTAAGAAGATTCCCGGTGTTGCGTCTTCCTTGCGGGCAAGGGGGTCGCGACAGATAAAGCAAAGCATGCATTAGGTGAGTCTGCCTGCGATCACCTTTGCTGGAGAGAAAGAGGGTGATCCACAAAAGATGAGTTGTGACCAGGGTGAACAGGGGGACAGGTCCTAAGAATATTTTTTGAGACTCTGATCTGGTCAAATCTTAGGGCAACTCTTGGTCTGGGCATCCCAGTGCTGGGAGCCAATAAATTTCCTTTCTAAGTTATTCAGAGCTATGTTTCTGTTCCTTGCAAATAAGAGTTCAAAAGTAGCAGAAACTGGAAGGCTGATGATAATTGTATTAGACCATCTCAATATATTTTCTTTGCCTAACCTCTCTCTCATATTCTGTCTTTCTTGCCTGGGCCTTGCTTTATCTAGATAATTTCTTGGTATCTTAGTTGGAATTGGGGTATTATAAGCAGTAGGCTTTGCTGACCTAAGGACTAATGGGGCCCAGGGGAATCTCCCCACTGCCACTGGGCAGCTGATGACCCTTCCAATGCAGTTGCAAAACAGCTGGTTAAGTTTTTACCATGTGCTTACTGAGGATGACACTTCAGGGGATTGCTGAATAATTTGGGGGGATATTAGAGAATGTTGGCTGCTTTTTGTGGCCTCCTGGGAGGCTGTAAATGTAGTCTACAATAAATGAGGCCCAAGTAGCCCAGTTGTAAAGCAGAAAGAGAGAAGCAGGCAGCCTTGATGGTAGATAACCTGCCTGCCCACTCTCTTCAGCTGAGCTTTGATGGAATAAGCCCTGTGCCTTGAAAAAATAGAATTTCCTACCTCTAGCTAAGATAGGAAGGCAGGAAAAAACACGGCAGAGAAATAAGATTGGATTGGGAAGAAACCAAGTAATAAGGTAAGTGGATCCCCTAGCCTCCTCCTAAGTGACTTTCCAAGTGCCCCCTGTCTTTTGAAAGAAATGATACCTGCCTTAGTTTGTTTCCTGCTGCTATAACCAAATGCCTGAGATTTGGAACTTTATAAAGAAGAGAGATTTATTTAATTCATAGTTCTGAGATTCAAGAACATGGTGCCAGCATCTGGTTGGCTTTAGTGAGGGCCTTGTGGCTACATCATCAGTGCCAGATGGCATCATATGTGTGTAAGACAGAGGGAGCAGGGGAGAGAGAGAGAGAGAGAGAGAGAGAGAGAGAGAGAGAGAGAGAGAGAGAGAGAGATTTTTCAAGCAATCAGATTTTATTTATGTAGTTAGTGTGATACCAGATATCAAACCCAGGGTCTCGCTTATATTAGACAGATGCTTTACCACTAAACCACACCTCCAGCCCCAGAGTTTTATATAATTCATTCTCTGCAGAATTCACCACTCTGTAAAATCAACATTAATCTCTTTCTTTTTTTTTTAAACAAAATTCACATTTTATTTAGATTGAAATAAACTATACAAAATTGATTTTCTTCACCAAAAATAACAGCAATATTTTCTGTATTATTTCTAGATAAACCGCGAAACATTTATTTTGTAGGTTTTCCAGGTTTTGCTTATAAATCAAGACGAGGCAGTAGATATAGTCATGGAAAAAGAAAACAGACAAGTTGCCCATATCCACAGCCTCTGATTCTGTCTTGACCGTGAAGCAAAAGTGTTCACTATTTACCTGCTAAAATGAAGGTGTAGGCTTATGAAGACGTAGGCTCAACAAAGGAATGTAAACAGCAACAACCAGATGTGGAACAACTACAGCAAGCTCTTCCACTCAAATTTTAACTGTAACTTGTTCTTTAAGTTCTTTTGATAAAGACAAAATCTATACTGAAATCTGTTTGGCGAGCTCACAAATCTGGTTAATTCCCTTAATTGTCCATTACAGATTTTAACACACTTAAAACTCCTAATAGTCAAAGGTCAACAGTAGGCTTCATTGTAACATTTCATAAGATGCATTCTTTTCTTATACCTCCTCAAAATTTATTTCTTCAAAATTGATAATAATACCTGACAACTGGATCCATGGTAATAATACATTTTATAACCTAAAAGACTTAACTAAAACAATTTCAGAGTGCTACTAGCAGAGGTCACGCAGAGGTGAAATGTGGTACTTCCAATGCAGTCTTCTGGAAGAACAGACAATTTTTCAAAGCATGAGAGCTCAAACAGGTGCCATGTACATAGGCAGATTACCAATGGCTAATGTATTCATGAGGCCTGTAGGCAAAGATATTCAGTGATAAGTGACCTACATATACCTTACGGCTTTTCTTCCAAATATCAAATATAAGAGAAAGCCCATTTAAAAAGTCTTTTAGGTATTTTCAACAGTTTCTGAATTATCTGTAGGAAGCTCTGACTTAGTTGTATATAGTTTGATATATGTGTCTACCATTAAATCCAGATCATGTTTTATATCAAAATTTATGTTAAGCAAAGCCAAGTTACTTGACCTTTGGTCTGTCAAAGTGTTCCTCAAGTATGCTTTAAGACGCTTTCGTCCATTTTCATAGCGTTCATTCTCAACCTTCATTACAGGAAGAATATACAGGACCTTCAGCAAAGCATATACATTAGGAAAAAACTTGATATCAGGCAAATGAAGGGCTTCATAAATGGTGGATGGAAGCTCTATATCTTTCCCTCGATGTTTCCATTTGATTCTCCAACAGTGTAGCTCAGCTGAAAGCGTGTCGGGATTAGGCAAGTCACTTCTGTACATGTCAGCATGGTGCTCCTCTGATGTATTAAATTTGAGCTGTCCCATGACTGACGGTACAAGAGATAAGCATTTAAGAGCTTTGAGGTGCTGTTCTGAAAATATATCTTTAAGTTCCTGAATGATGTGTTCCACTGTTGGAACACTTAGGGTTTCTTTATAGTAACTTTCAGAGGTTAGCTGAGATTCCAGGTTACCCTGCTGAGCCCTATGAAATTTCCCAGGAAGTTTCATCTGAATATCAAGCTTGGTTGCCAAATTTGTTGCTTCCTCAAACCAAAACTCATGATAAACTTCAATATTTTCCATTACTTCATTGAGTGAATGTAGTACTGCAGTTAAGCTACTGGCAGCAAAGAAGACATCAGAAGTTTGTCCCTGGAGATTTTTCCCAAAGGCTCTTGTAAAAGATAAGACATTTTTAAGAACAACAGTGGTAACAATGAAATCAAAATCTGTTGCTGCACTACAGAGTACAAATGCTCGACCAGTTATACAATTATTCCATCTAATATTTGTGTCACTATTTATACCATCTAAACATAAAACAAGTGCTTGCAGGAGATCCACCAAAATTTCAAAAGCATCATGCCTGCCTGTCCACTGAGAATGGCAAATTTCCTTCAGTTCTTTACCCCTTTCTTCACTGTTCTGAAAAAGAAAAGAAATTACATTGTCAAGTTCTAATAGCAGTTGTGGTGATCGATGGAAAAAAGAACAAACTTCTTCGATTGTTCCTAATGCAACAGACACCCCCATCACAGGCACTGATTTTGCCAACCACATGTTTAAGGCACAGGAAGAGCAGAGTGTGTAGAT
This sequence comes from Spermophilus citellus, assembly GCF_964194105.1. Lineage (NCBI taxonomy): Eukaryota > Metazoa > Chordata > Mammalia > Rodentia > Sciuridae > Spermophilus > Spermophilus citellus. Next base: position 24,636,525 of record NC_138199.1, on the reverse strand, counting down.
AGCTTGAGGGTATTTCTCTAAAAGTCTAGAAGCAACAACTTTCATTTTGGAAGAGAATCCGCTAGACACAATGTAAGCCTGGCCACGACAATACTCCATATTTAGTCCCCACTTCTCAGTTATGGTAGTGTGAAATTTCACAGCCAAAATTTCTGCATCAGCTTCATAAGGCAGGAAGCCCACAAATTCCTCTCTCAAGTTATGAGACTCATCTACAAACCTCACCAACACGGGAAGGTGCTCTTCCCCTGCTATGTCCACCACATCATCAGTGATAATGGAAAAGAAGTGCGAGTCTCTCACTTCCCTGAGGGTTTCTTCCCGGATGCAACTCTCACAGATCTCCAGCATCTGTTTCTGTTGTGTTTTTGAACAAAACAATGTGTTAACTGCTGTGGTCTCAAAGCGTTTTCTCAGGACCTCTTCACCAGAATTTATCCGGCATTCCAACAGGGCCTGAAAGTTATCAGGAGTGAAGAGACCTTCTGGGATTTCATCAACCTCATGCCCGTCCAGAGGTATATTTTGTTTTCCCATAAGAATCAAAATTTCAAATAGAGATTTTAAGTACTCTTTGTTTTCCTTCTCTTCAAGGGTTAAAGGCAAAATATCTTCATCCTGTTCATCACCCCCTTCTTCTGCACTGGGGTTCTGAGCATTGCTATTGTTTGTTTCTTTATGTTTTTGTTCCTGTTCAGAAGTTTCATCAATTTTTTTTTTCTGTTTCAGTGTCCTGATTTCCTCTTCACTCAATTCTTTTATTCGTTTTCTGTGTCTACTATGTGGATTGTTCAAATGACTGGTAAGATCAAATATTGTTGGTATTGCATTATCTCGAAGTACTGTCCTATAAGGACTAGTTCTACAGATCATAGAGGTCTCGAAGTGTTTGGCACATAATCGATAATGTTTATTTAGTTGATCAGGTGTTTTATCTTCCAAGTCAGCTCTCCTACAATTCTCCACCCACTTCTGGCATCTGGCCGGATCCCGCGGGAACCTGAAGAAGGCCGGGTCGGACTGCGTGCTCTTCCGCGTGCAGTTGGGGGCAGCGCAGAAGTTCGGCATCGTCGACCGCCTGCCGGCCGGCCCGGCCCAGCCCTCCCCTCCCCGGCTCCTCAGGGCAGCCACCCGCCCGTCGGGGCCGGGGAGGAGAGCCGGCCGGCGCGTGGGGAGGGGCGGGCGCGCGAGCTCAACATTAATCTCTTTCAAGGGTGGTGCATCCACAACCTAACCCCCTCCACTAGGCCCTACCTCCTCAGGCTCCCACCACCTCAACCCTGCTGCACCGAGGACTAAACATTTAGCACACACTCAAATCATGCCCGAACTATAGAAATACTAGCATGATCAAGCACATTTCTGGGATGCAGCCTGAGGATGGGGCCAGATCGACTTTCCTTAGAATGATTTTTTTTTTCGGATTTCTCTCCTCCAAGCTTATAATTGCACAGCATTATTATTGTTTTATAGTTATGGCTTAGATTTTGCTATTTTATAATACCATTCCTTATCATTTTATCTTGAATTTTAGATCTTTAATTTGGGACCATTTTTCTTCTGCACGAAGCATAAGGTTTAGAATTTCCTCTAGTGGGGTTCTTACAGTTGTCAATTTGCTATTTTTGTTGTCTTAAAATGACTCCCCCCCCCCATCCTCGTCATTTGAGAGAGAAGTTTTTGAATGTGGAATTTTAGAGTGACCCCAGTACTGTCTTTCAACATGATCTTCCAGAATTTTCTATCTTCCCTGTTGTGTTTGAGAAATTGGTAGTTATTTTGATTGTGTTCTTTTTCTTTGATACTCTTTAATTTCATTGTAATATGCCTAGGAAAGGGATTCTTTTTAATTTACTCTACCAGAAATTTATGAGTTTCCCATAACGGAGAACTGGTATCCTTCAGTAGTTTTAGAAATTCTCAGCTATTTTCTCTTTCCATTTGTTTTTCTCATTCTCTTCTTTGGGAATGCTGAGGATAATTATATTATACCATCACAATATGTTTTCTTTGCCTAACCTCTCTCTCATATTCTGTCTTCTTGCCTGGGCCTTGCTTTATCTAGATAATTTCTTGGTATCTCTTAGTTGACCACTTCTCTTTTCATAGGTGTTTAATCTGCTCGTTAATTCACTGAATTTTTTATTTCAATTATTTTGGTTTTATGAGTTTTATTAAGTTCATTTTCAAGTTTATGTTTTTCCCCCCTGTGAGTATTTATGTGTAGATTAGCTTCTATATCTGAAAATTCCAATATATGAAGTTTTTGTGAATCTTGTTTTTTTTCCCTATAGATTCTAGTTCATGATACTTTTCTTTGTGTGTATGATTGTAAGTTTGGGTGGTGAGCTGCTTATTATCCTTAGGAATTTATTTGTGAGAATTCTTAGGTCCTTGTTTGGGGTTGAATTTCTCCAGAGAGAGTTTATATTTCCTTTCTGCGGTGACTGAGGATACCTAAGGTTTTCCTGGACGTCACAATTAGCGTGATTTTGGATCTCAAAGTTGTGTATGAGGTGGTCTGTGTTTACAGGAAGTCTTAATGCCAGGGTCAAGACAGATACATTTCCTTGCTGTGTGTTTGTGGGGATCCTGGTTTATTTTGCATTCCCTTTTACCATGTGTGGCTCCCTTGAACCCCGGCTTTATGTGAGGATTGCACACTAGGTCTCTGGCCTGGGGTGATGGGACTGTGACTGAATTTGAGCTCCATACCTCAGATAAGAACCTCGAAATCTCTAGGGGTTGGTGGGACCCCCCCTCAGCTCCAGGAGAAAGCAAATATTGACACTCACCTTCTGCTAGAATTTTCATTCTCCTTTGTTTTAGGGCTTTGCAGATATCTTAATTTTGTGCCAGCTTAGGATGCTCTTAAATAGATTAAAAAAATATTTTATCCAACTGTTTAGTAGTTTCACTTGGGAGGGTTCTTCAGGGGAATCAAATCTACCCTGCTGTTGGAATTAAGCCATTATATTATTTTTCTTGACTCAAGTTAATTGCTTACTAAAGTCACCATTGACTTTATCTGTGTCCATTCAGGGTTCTTCTTTTCTTTCCCTCCTTGGGTGGGTGAGGACTTTTTGCAGTGCCAAGGCATGGGTGTGGGAGCAGGATGGACTGAGCCCCATATTATTTCCCCCATGTGGTCCTAGGTGAGGAGGATCCATTGGAATGACCACTGAGCCGTCCATTCCTAAGCCGCAAGGCATTTCTGGGTCTGGGGTTCTTCTCAGTAGTTTCATGCTACTCTTGGGGACTGCCTCACCACCCACTATGGGATCAGCGGTACCTACTCTGAATTACAGAGAGGTGCCAGGAGGCAGCAGAAATGGAATCTTCCAGCCGCTCTGATATAGGGCCTGACCCTGTTCACCTGGATTCTAGCGGGTAGGTTGGATGGGGAAAATATTAGCTCTTGGGTGGCAGCTAAGCTGAGAGAGGTTTGAAGGGCTTGATCCAAGGGTGCAGGAACCTGGTGAGTGAGCAGATCCAGGAGAGCAGAGAGCCCAAGCTGTGGCCTGGGGCAAGAGGGAGAAGGGCCATGCAGGAGAATCAGGAGGACTTGCTGGCTCAGAGAAACAAGCACAGAGTTTATAGTGATGAGATCTCACAGCTGAGAGGTGTTCCTTCCACCAGCCCCTGGTAGAGATGGACCCTCTTAGGAGATGGACCCAGGATTCAAACTTAGGGTGACCTAATTCCCCCACCATCTTTTTTCTTAAAGCACCCATTAATTAAAAAAAAATAAGATTCATTTATTTAAAAAAAATAACATTCATTTTTCTTTTGTTTATAAAAGAAATATAGATTCATGATAAAAGACATCGAAAATGTAGGAAACTGCGAGGAGGTAATTAATGTTTACCCACAATCCTATCTACTGTTATTTATAACAATTATTTATATTCTACTGTATATTACTGTGCATTTGCCATATGTAAAACAGGAGATGCATAATTCAATAATTTGTATTGTAAAATTTGGATGATATTCTGTGGCCTTGCTTTTTTAGACGTTTTTTTTCTACTTAATGATCTATTATGAAAAATTTATTGCTCTAAGTGGTCTTTGAAAAGATTATTTTTTTAATGGCTCACAGATTCCATTGTATTCATGGCATATTAGGTATTCAATTGTATTACGCATTTGGATGTTTTCCAATTTTTCAGTTTTGTAAATAACTTGTGATAAATACATTTGTGTATAAATTTTTGGGTCTACCTCTGTTTTTTTCCTATGTATATATTGCTGTAAATGGAATTTATGGTTTATTTTTTTAGGTTTTTGTTAATTATATAAAGGTAGTCTACAGTAATTGGAAATATACGTCATATAAATCGCTAAAAGCACTGTGTTCTACAAAATCGTGCAGTACAGCTAACACATGGCTTAAGGGGAAAATATGTTTGAAGCAATCACTCAAATTTTCTGTTATGTCAAATACTGCTGGGAAAACTGAATGTCCATATACAGAAGAATAAAACTAGAGTCTTATCTCTCACCCGGCACAAAACTCAACTGTAAGTGGATCAAAGACCTAGTAATTAAACTAGAAACTTTGCAACTGTTAGAAGAAAACGGAATCAACACTCATATATAGTTGCAAGCACCGACTTCCTAAATAGGACTTTCAACTCTCAGGAAGTAATATCAAGAATTAATAAATGGAACGGCATCAAATTGCAAAGCTTCTACACAGCAAAGGACCAAGAGTATGAAGAAAGAGCCTACAAAATGGGGGGAATCTTTGCCAACTCTTCTTCCAATGGAAGATTAATATCCAAAATATACAAAGAACTAAAAAAACCTTTACAAACCCCTAAACCAAAACCAAAACCCAAACAACCCAATCATTAAATGGGCAATTGAACTATATAGAAATTTCTCAAAAGAGGAAATACAAATGGCTAACAAATATTTGAAAACAAATGTGTTCAACATTTTTAGCATCAGGAAATGCAAATTCAACTTTTAAAAATTCAATTTTTAAAAAATATTTTTTAGTTGTTGATGGACCTTCATTATTTATTTATCTATATGTGGTGCCAAGGATCAAATGCAGTGCTTCACACATGCTAGGCAAGTGCTCTACTACTGAGCCACAAACCCAGTCCCTGCACTGAGATTTTAACTCACTCCAGTTACAATGGCCGTCATCAAGAATACAAATAATGATAAAGGCTGGTGAGGATGTGGGGAAAAAGAACTTATATACACTGTTGGTGGGTTTGTAGATTAGTACAACCTCTGTGGAAATCAGTGTGGAGATTCGTCAAAAGGCAAGGAATGGAACCATCTTGTGACCCAGCTATACCACTCCTTGGTATTTATCCAAAAGAACTAAAGTCTTACATGCATACCAAATATTTCTAGCAGCACATTTGCAATAGCCAAGTTATGGAACCAGCCAATGTGCCTGTCAACAGAGGAATGAATAAACAAAATGTGGTATGTGTATATACAGTGGAATTTTACACAGCTATAAGGAGGGACCAAATTATATCATTTGCAGGAAAATGGATGGAAATGGAGAACATTGTGTTGAGTTAAATAAGCCACACTCATAACATCAAGGGCTGAGTGTTTTCACTCATATGTGGAAACTAGAGGGAAAATTTTAAAAAGACTAATAGAGTAGAGGAGTAAAGAATGAGGATCAGAGGGAGGGAGGAGAGGAGAGAAAGGGGAGGTACTGGGGAATGAAATATACCAAATTATGTTATATGCATGTATTATATAAAGTCCATGCACCAATAAAAATTAATAAAAAATTTTAAAAATTATGTTGTGACCACAACACATATAGAAAATAACAATCCTAATAAAATTCTATTTAAAAATTAATTATATTTCCAAGAAACAGAGTAACTACACCATTAAATATTGGACTTCTGAAAACTGCTTGCTGGCAAAGTTGTAAGGAAGGTCGTAAGGTGATGAGATGCTGGGTTATGGATGATGATGCATGAAGACATGGACAAAATGCATACAAATGGTGTACAATAAATGCTTGCAAGGCACTTGTAAATAATAAGCACTTTCAAGGTAGAACCAGTGGCCAGACCTCACCAAGAGGAGGAACATGGTAACTAAGCTTTCTGTGCTCTGTTGTGGGCATGGATTTTGAGTTCAGCTGCTGGTACTTGGTAGCTTTCAAACACAACTTTCAGAGAAGCATTGTATGTGAGCTAATGGACCTCTGGGCTCTATTAATATCCTCCCCTTTCTTGCCAATCATATATGACTTCATCCTTATTATGGAAGCATATGCTGTAGCAAAATACAGCATTGCAAACCTGAGACTCAGTTCCATAGACTTCCACTGTTAGTGTATAAAAATCTTTAACTGGACTCTACCCAATATGGAATTTTTAAAGCCCTTTCAAATGTTGTCAATTTGATAGATTCATCGTGTGTTGAATATTTCAAAAGAGCTAGAAGAGAGGATTTTGAACTTCTCACCACAAAGAAATGATACATGAATGAGGGGATGGATATAGTAAACTCGATTATTATGCAATGTAATGCATGCATGGAAATATCACACTGTACCCCATAAATGTGTACAGCTATTAGGTTTCAATTAGAAGCCAAATAAAAATAAAAAACAAAAAAGAACCACCCCAAAGTATGGTTTCTCTTTTAAAATGTGCATATTTTTGTTATCAGAGAAGTTGACTCTTTATATATTCTTTTGCCAATTATATATCCTTTTGTGGATTGTTGGGGCCTGTCTGTGTTAGTATTTTTCTTATTGATTTTTTGTTATATATGAAGGTTATTAATCCTTTCTCTTTCATTATATTGTCAGATATTTTTCTTAGCTTGTCTTTTGCCCTTCAGTTTTGTTTATGATTCTTTGGAGGTATTTAAAAATGTTGTCATCAAATCTATAGCCCTTTTTCTTTACTATTTCATCTATTCGCTTCGTGCTTGGAAAATTCTCCCGTATTCAACCATCAGTTAAATATTTACACACGTTTTCTTCCAGATTTTTAAAGGCTTCTTTACATGTACTTTTCTAAATTAGGCTGAAATTTATTTTGATGTATGTTGCAATGTAATGATTTAGTAGTTTATTTTGCCCCATATTCCCATTTCCCTCAATATTTTTAAAATTGTATCTATTCCTATAGGCTTCTAGTACTTCTGATAGCATATATTAATTCCCTATTACTATAAACTAGGCCATTCAAGAGTAATGAATCTTTTCATCGATCTGTATACCCATATTTTCCCTTGTGCTGTACTACTTTAATTATGTTTGATTTATGCTTAAATATCTCAGAGTGCAATCTCATCTCGCTATTTCTTACCGAAAGTTTCTTAGCTAAAAATTCTATTTATTCTTTCAGATCAGTTTAAGTTCATCTATAGACATTTTTAGAAATCAGAGTTATATTAAACAAGAAATTGACAAACTTCCCCCCCACCATCAGCCAGATAATGAATGCTTTAGGCTCTGTGGACCACATAATCTCTGTCTCTCTCTCTTTCTTCTCTTCTTCCTTTTCCTCCTTACTGCATGGCTTACACATGTCAAATATAAAAACCATCCTTAGTTCATAGGCTGCAGAAAAACAGGCTTCAGTCTGGATTTTGGTCTGCAAGTTGTATGTCAAGCCAATTGTATTAGTTTCCTAAGGTAGCTGCAACAAAGTGCCATATGGGCTAGGTTAAACCAACAGAAATTCACTGTCTCCCAGTTCTGGAGATGAGAAGCATGAATTCAAGGTGTGGACAGGGCCATGATCCCTCTGAAAACTGCAGGGAAACCTTTTCTTTCCTCTTCCAACTTCTGATGGTTCCTTGACAATTTGTGGTGTTCCTTGTCTCACAGCTACCTCCCCCCCCCAGCCCCCTGACCTCCCTGCGTGCCTGTCTTCACACACCTGTCTTCTCATAAGGACACCAGCAGTACTGGATAGGGGCCCGCTTTCCTGTTATAACCCATCATATCTGCAACTTTCCTATTTCCAAATAAGGTCACATTTTGAGGTACTGGGGGTTTAAAACTTTACTGAATGTTTTTGGCAGGTCATAGTTCAATCTGAAACACCAACACATTCATTTGAGAACAAGAGAGAGGAAATCTTCTAAATATTTCCCTCTAATGATACTATATGTGTTCTAAACTAATTCTTAAAAATTTATTTATTTTTATTATAATTTGTTATATATGACAGCAAAATTCATATTCCACATTTAGAACCCAATTTTTCATATCTCTGGTTATACACAAAGTATAGTCACACCATTTGTGTCTTCATACATGTACTTAGGGTAATGATGTCTATCTCATCCTACCATCTTTTCTATCCCCCTTGCCCCTCTCTTCCCCTCCCACCCCTTTGCCCTATCTAGTCCTCCCTTGCTTCACCCCTGCAACCCCATTATGAATGAGCATCCTTATATCAGAGAAAACATTCGGCATTTGTTGTTTTGGGATTGGCTTACTTCACTTAGCATTATATTCTCTAACTCCATCCATTTACCTGCAAATGCCATGATTTTATTCTTTTTTAATGCTGAGTAATATTTTATTGTGTGAATATACCACAGTTTCTTTATCCATTCATTTACTGAAGGGCATCTAGGTTGGTTCCACAATTTAGCTATTGTGAATTGTGTTGCTATAAAATTGATGTGGCTGTGTCCCTGTAGTATGCTGTTTTTAAGTCCTTTGGGTATAAACCAAAGAGTGGGATAGCTGGGTCAAAAGGTGTTTCCATTACCAGATTTCCAAGGAATCTCCATACTGCTTTCCAGATTGGCTGCACCAATTTGCAGTCCCACCAGCAACGTATAAGTATACCTTTTTCCCCTACACCCTCGTCAACACTTATTGTTGTTTGTCTTCATAATAGCTGCCATTCTGACTGGAGTGAGATGACATCTTAGAGTAGTTTTGATTTGCATTTCTCTAATTGCTAGAGATGATGAGCATTTTTTTTCACATATTTGTTGATTGATTGTATATTATCTTCTGAGAAGTAGTCTGTCCAGTTCCTTGGCCCATTTATTGATTGGGTTTTTTTTATATTTAGACTTTTGAGTTCTTTATATACCCTAGAGATTAGTGCTCTATCTGATGTGTGTGTGGTAAAATTTTTTTTCCCCAAATGTAGGCTTTCTATTCACTGATTGTTTCTTTTGCTGAGAAGAAGCTTTTTAGTTTGAATCCATCCCATTATTGATTCTTGATTTTAATTCTTGCACTATAAGAGTCTTTCTTATTAAGAAAGTCGAGGCGTAATCTGACGTAATGGAGATTGGGGCCTACTTTTTCCTTCTATTTGATGCAGAGTTTCTGGTTTAATTCCTCAGTCCTTGATCCACTTTGAGTTGAGTGATAGGGGTGAGAGATAGGGGTTTAATTTCATTTTGTTGCATATGGATTTCCAGTTTTCCTAGCACCATTTGTTGAAGAGGCTATCTTTTCTCCAATGTATGTTTTGGCACCTTTGTCTAATATAAGATAACTGTAGTTATGTGGGTTAGTCTCTATGTCCTTTATTCTGTATCATTGATCTACGGGTCTATTTTGGTGCCAATACTATGCTGTTTTGTTAGTATTGTTCTGTAGTATAGTTTAAGGTCTGGTATAGTGATAACACCTTCTTTACTGTTCTTGCTAAGGATTGCTTTAGAGATATTCTGGATCTCTTATTTTTCCAGATGAATTTCATGATTGCTTTTTCTATTTCTATGAGGAATGTCATTGGGATTTTGATCTGAATTGCATTAAATCTGTATGGTGCTTTTGGTGGTATGGTCATTTTGATAATATTAATTCTGCCTATCCAAAAACAAGGTAGATATTTCCATCTTCTAAGGACTTCTTTAATTTCTTTCTTTAGTGTTCTGTAGTTTTCATTGTAGAGATCTTTTACCTCTTTTGTTAAGTTGATTCCCAAGTATTTTATTTTTTTAAGGCTATTGTAAATGGGGTAGTTTTCCTCATTTCCCTTTCAGAAGATTTGTCACTGATATCAGAATTGCCTTTGATTTATGGGTGTTGATTTTATATCCTGCCACTTTACTGAATTCATTTACTAGTTCTAGAAGTTTTCTGGTGGATTTTTTTGGGTCTTCTAGGCATAGAATCATATCATTGGCAAATAGTGCTAACTTGAGTTCTTCTTTTGCTATCTTTATCCCTTTAATTTCTTTCATCTGTTTAATTGCTCTGACCAGTGTTTCAAGAACTATGTTGAATAGAAGTGAAAGAGGGCATCCTTGTCTTGTTCCAGTTTTTAGAGGGAATGCTTTCAATTTTTCTCCATTTAGAATAATGTTGGCCTGGGGCTTAGAATAGGTAGCTTTTATGAAGTTGAGATATGTCCCTGTTATCCCTAGTTTTTCTAGTGTTTTGAATATGAAGGGGAGCTGTATTTTGTCAAATGCCTTTCAGCATCTATCGAAATGATCATATGATTCTTATCTTTAAGTCTATTGATGTGATGAATTATATTTATTGATTTCTGTATGTTGAACCATCCTTTCTTCCCTAGGATGAACCCCCACTTGATCGTGGTGCACAATCTTTTTGATATGTTTTTTTATTCGATTTTCCAGAATTTTATTGAAAAGTTTTGCATCTATGTTCATTAGAAATATTGGTCTGAAGTTTTCTTTCTTTGATGTGTTTTTGCCTTGTTTTGGAATCAGGGTGATTTTGACCTTGTAGAATGAATTTGGAAGTGCTCCCTCTTTTTCTATTTCACAAAATAATTTGAAGAGTATTGGTATTAGTTCTTCTTCAAAGGTCTTGTAGAACTCAGATGTGGATCTATCCTGTCCTGGGCTTTTCTTGGTTGGTAGGCTTCTGATGGCATCTTCTATTTTATTGCTTGAAATTGATCTGTTTAAGTTGTGTGTATCATCCTGATTCAATTTGGGCAAATCCTATGACTCTAGAAATTTGTCAATGCCTTCAATATTTTCTATTTTATTGGAGTACAAGTTTTCAAAATAATTTCTAATTATCTTCTGTATTTCTGTAGTGTCTACTGTGATATTTCCTTTTTTATCACATATATTAGTAATTTGAGTTTTCTCTATCCTTCTCTTTGTTAGCATGTCTAAGGGTTTGTCACCTTTATTTATTTTTTTTCAAAGAACCAACTTATTGTTTTGTCAATTTTTTTCAATTGTTCGTTTTGTTTTAATTTCATTGATTTCACCTCTGATTTCAATTATTTCTTGCCTTCTACTTCTTTTTTTAGGGCTTTGAGATGTAATGTTAGGTCATTTATTTGTTGGCTTTTTCTTCTTTGAAGGAATGAACTCCATGCAATGAACTTTCCTCTTAGTACTGCTTTCATAGTGTCCCAGAGATTTCAGTATAGTGTATCAGTGTTCTCATTTACCTTTAAGAATTTTTAAATCTCATCCTTGGTGCTGTTCATTCAGCATCATATGATTTAGCCTCCAGGTGTTGAGTAGCTTTTATTTTTTATTTGATCATTGATTTCTAATTTTATTCCATTATGATCTGATAGAATGCAGGGCAGTATCTCTACTGTTTTGTATTTGCTAAGAATTTCTTTATGTAATAATATACCATCTATTTTAGAGAATGATTCATGTTCTGCTGAAAAGAAAGTGTATTCACTCGTTGAAGGATGAAGTATTCTATATATGTCAGTTAAGTCTAAGTTATTGATTGTATTATTGAATTCTATAGTTTCTTTGTTCAGCTTTTGTTTGGAAGATCTATCCAGTGGTGAAAGAGGTATGTTAAAGTCACCCAGAATTATTGTGTTGTGGTCTATTTAACTCTTGAACCTGTGAAGAGTTTGTTTGATGAACATAGAGGCTCCATTGTTTGGGGCATACATATTTATAGTTATTATGTCTTGTTGGTGTATTGTTTCCTTGAACAGTATGAAATGTTCTTCTTTATCCCTTTTGATTAACTATGGCTTGAAGTCTACTTTATTTGATATGAGGATGGAAACCCCTGCTTGCTTCCACAATCCATCTTTTTTTTAATTATTATTATTTTTTATTTTTTTGAGAGAATTTTTAATATTTATTTTTTAGTTCTCGGCGGACACAACATCTTTGTTGGTATGTGGTGCTGAGGATCGAACCCGGGCCGCACGCATGCCAGGCGAGCGCGCTACCGCTTGAGCCACATCCCCAGCCCCACAATCCATCTTAATGGTATGATTTTTCTCAACCTTTCACCTTCAGTCTGTGGATGTCTTTTCCTATGAGATGAGTCTCTTGGAGGCAGCATATTGTTTTTTTAAATCCAATCTGCTAGCCTATGTCTTTTGATTGGTGAGTTTAGGCCATTAACATCAGGGTTATTATTGAGACATGATTTGTATTCCCAGCCATTTTTGTTATTTAACTTGACTTGGTTTCTCCTGTGATTAGTTTTTCCTTTAGTATAATACCTCCTTCTGTTGATTTTCCTTGTTGTTTTTCATTTCCTCTACATGGAATATTTTGCCAAGGATGCAGGTTTTCTGTAATGCAGGTTTTCTAGTTGTAAATTCTTTTAACTTTTGTTTATCATGGAAGGTTTTTATTTCATCATCAAATCTCAAGCTTAATTTTGCTGGATATAAGATTCTTGGTTCCGCATCCATTTTCTCTCAGTGTTTGATATATGTGGTTCCAGGATCTTCTAGCTTTCAGGGTCTGGGTTGAAAAATCTGCACATAATCTAATTGGTTTCCCCCTACATGTAATATGATTCCTTTCTCTCATGGCTTTTAAAATTTCTCTCCTTAATCTGTATTCTAAACATTTTCCTTATAGTGTGTCTTGGTGTAGATCTGTTATGATTTGATACATTTGACATCCTGTAAGACTCTTGTATTTGGTTTTCCAATTCATTCTTCATGTTTGGAAATTTTTCTGATATTATTTCATTGAATAGATTGTTCATTCCTTTGGTTTGGAACTCTATGCCTTCTTCTATCCCAATAACTCTTAAATATGGTCTTTTTGTGTTATACCATATTTCTTGAATGTTCTGCTCATGGTTTCTTACCTTCTTCACTGTGTGGTCTACATTCTTTTCAATATTATATATTTTGTCTTTATTGTCTGAGATCTTGTCTTCCAAGTGATCTACTCTGTTGGTGATACTTTCAATTGAACTTTTAATTTGGTTCATTATTTCTTTAATTTCAAGGATTTCTGTTTGATTTTTTAGAACCTCTATCTCCCTATTGAAATAATCTTTTGCTTTCTGTATTTGCTCATGTAGCTATTTATTGAAATGATCTTTTGCTGCCTGTATTTTCTCTCTTATATCATTCTTTAGTTCACAGAACATTTTAATTATGAACATCTTGAACTCCCTCTCTGTCATTTCTTCTGTGGTGTTCGCCATGGATTCTAATAATGTGTTATTTTGATTTGTTTGGGGCACTTTCTTCCCTTGATTTTCATGTTGATCCTGTGTCTTCTCTTCTAGCACTGGGGATCCAAGGCATTACCGTTTTTATCCTATAGGCTTGTAGTGTGCCCCTGTAGAGTTCCAATACCTCTCCTTTGAGGAGAAGAACAATGATAACAGATCCCAGTATTAACAATAAACAACCTTAAATCAAATAGTTGCTTTAAGATATTTACAGCTAGGTTACAATGCACAGAAATGGTGAGTTCAATTATTATCTACAACATAATCAGCAGGTTTGCAAAAGGGTTTATAGTTTGTGATGATGGACAAAGAACCAGAGGTATAGGATGATATGCTGAGGAGGTAGAATGTGAGGATATACAGTCATTATATCTTAGGAGGTGTGAAAGAAGAATCTAAAGAAGAAGGTTAGTAGCAGAAGATAGAGGAAGTAATTTGGAGTAGACAAGTAAGTGGGAAGACAGTAGAATACATAAAACAAACAAATATATATATATATATATATATATATATATATACACACACACACATATATTTTAACATTTTATATATAAAATGTTAAAATAGTAAAAGTGGGAGGAAAAGAATATACAACACAACTGTAATATACTATTCAGACATCCCAGTCCTCAGTATATTAATTCATGCAAAGAACTTGGTTTCACATATATTGGGGATGTGAGGGTGGGAGAATAGAGAGAATAAGGAAAAAGAAAGAAAAACTAAAAGGAAGACAGAAGGGTTGTTTTGGTTGGAGATCAGTCTCTTTCCTGCTTCCCTTCTCATCCAATAGGTGTGACTGTCTCTTGTTAGCTGGTATCTCTGCCCTTAGGATGATGAATGTTACCAGGGTGAGAGGATTGGTCTTGGGTGCAGGGCACTTGGAGGTGGGGTATGGTACCGGCTGATCACCAAAGGGAGACTGCACCTCAAGGATATCCTCTGGGGCCTGATGGTGTGATGTGGGCACCTGGTCTTATCTCCTTATCTCACCTGTAGACCTCCCACTTCTTGGTCTCTGTGATAATCTCTAAAGTGTATCTCACTCACCTTCTCCCTTGCTACTTCCTAATAAGGGACCTTTCTCTCCAGAGGTCTTGGGTGTTGCCCTTTGGTGGTTGAGCACCTGTCATGGAGGGAGTTAGAAATTATGGGTACCCGATCAGCTGGAGTTCCATAGTGGGATTTGCCCTCACTAAAGATGGTGATGAAGGTGACCCAAGATGGAGGCAGCTGCTTTCAGCGATGGGGTGTGGGGTCGGGTCAGGTGAGGGGAGCTGGATGATAGCATTTGTCGGTGTGTTCAGAGATGAACTCTGTTGCTGGTAGCAGGCCTTCCCTGGCCCCCGGGGCCCAGCCCCCGATTCCTTGTTCTGCATGTCAATGTGGCCAGCTCACAAGGCCGTGACGCAGGTGGCCAGCTCACAAGGCCATGATACAGGCTTGTGGTTTCCAGTTTATCTGCCTCGAGCATATGTGTCTCACGGAACAGCTTGACCTGTTCGAGCCTCCTGATAGGGGACGATGACGGTAACCCAAGGACGCAGTTATTACTCTTCCCTCCTCGCTTTTGAGTCATTTCCCCAGCTGTTACAAAAGATATTTAAGGAGAACAAATTTGGCAATAAAGTGCACACATGTCTCCTCCTGGATGAAGAAACTTGGTGTCCTGTGATTTTTTTTAATTTTTTAACCTCGACGTCCCTCGCCGGACTCGGTTCCTGAGGCCGGACGTGGCACTCTGTGGCATGCAGTGTGTGGCTGTCGGCTGACTTCAGAACCAGTGTGATGTCACCTGGTGCAGGAAGGCTACTGTGCACAGGGGACTATCTCTGTTGCTGCCGAGTCCCAAGATGGTGGTGACTAGGGGAGCCCCACATTGGTAGATGGGAGTCCACACGGGAGTGGCGATCAGAGTTCCTGGGTGTGGGTAGCAGCACCGTGTCCTGTGTGGGAGCGGAGTCCAGGATTTTGACCTGGGTGGGTGGCCGAAAGTTCTGTGCAGGTGCTGATGCTGGTGGTCCTGCATGGGCACCCAGTAGTCCTGCATGGGCACCCAGTAGTCCTGCATGGGCGAGTAGTTGGGAGTCCTACTCTGCACAGGCACCAGGCCATGCTTCCTGTGCAGGGGCAGCTGTGGGGGTGTCCTCTATTGCTGCAGAGGAGCCAGTGTTCTCACTACTTGAGTCCTAGGTCACGGAGCGACACAGGATGCTGCCTTCCTATGGCCTGCCATCTTGGATCTCTCTAAACTAATTTTGTAATACCCAACCATGATTACAAATCTAGGATAATCCCTATTTAATCCTTCTAAATTTGTCTTGCTGCTATTTAGGTCTGTCTACACTCCTAAATGAATTGGTCTCTAGTTTTTCTTCCTTCCTTCTTTCCTTCTCACATGTGCTGGGCAAGTGCTCTACCCCTGAGTTACGTTCCCAGCCCTAGTTTCGTCTTCTCTTTATGCTATATTAAGCGTTACTGAGACCAAGTCTCCTCTATAGAATAAATAGCTTAGTTTTGTGTATTTGTCTACACATAGGAGCAGTTCATATAGCATGAGAATGCTTCTTAGAAAGGGTAAAAGAAGAATTCACCAGTAAAACTCCCAGACCCTTTACTGGTGAATTCTTATTTTTTTTTAAATTTTGAGATAATTTTTTTTTGCTAACTGCATTTCCTCCTTGGTTACTGCTCCCTTTTTCTCTGTGAACAGTCAGATCCAAATCACCAGAACACCTCACCCAGAGCTCTTGAAATGCCCTCTTGTAACTGAATGCAGGAAAAGGTGGACAGCTGCCTCTGACTTTGAACTCAAGATCAGGGATAGGCTCTGACGATGGGCAGCTCCTTCAGCAGAATAAGTTTGATGATAACAGGCCCCAGGAGTTCCCTGGCAGGGGCATTGAGCTGGCCAAAATTTCTAACCCAGGTACGTGTAAGCATGTAGTGATCAAAGACAGTATGCAGGGGAAAATAAATGTGTTGTTTATTCTGCCAATTTATGGTGCCACCAGCAATCACCGAGGCAGCAAATTGGAGCTAAAGGCAGCCGACACCAGCCATCCTCTTAGGTTTCATGAGAATCCGCCACTCAGGCAGCCATCTTTCCATCCTAGCACATTAAGGGCTCCTCTGTCTCGACACTGCCCCTCACCGGGTTTCCATGTGCCCCACAAGGCAAGGAGCACACCTACTCCCTGTGGTGCCCACAGGCGATGCCTTGTGGAACAGCCCATTTGAGTATCAGATTTCTGTCTATTCTTTGGAGCTGCTGGATCCAATATGTTTCCCCATATGCTTGAACCTTTTTGCAATTCTTCCATCTGTTTCTGGGAAATGTGAAGGAATTTAATGATCTTTTCTGGGGTTATTAAACCGACAGCTGTTGTCATTAATAGAGGACATTCTTTACTGTGGTGAATGAACGCTAGTCATAACTCCAGCCTGTCGCGTACACCCTCGTTAATGACTGGAGTGTTTGTCTCAAGACTCGGGTTGTGAACTCGGGGGCTCTGAGGCCAGCTCTGAAGATGATTCATCTTCAAAGTGTGGTTGCCCTCCCTACTTTTTAGTACTTTGGGCAGCTTTCGAGGCAAAATGTGTAATTCGCACAAAAACAAAATCCAATCCACCAGCCCAATGGCTGGCTTTGAAAATGAAGGCTCTTGAGTGCTAAAAAGGAAAGATTACTTTTTTTACTGTGTGTTTCAAATTATGGCTCATTTTCTGGTAAAATGTTAGAGGCACAGAGAAATCAACTTTTATCATTTGAATGGAAGGTTTTCTACACTGTTGTAGTTTGGAAACTGGGAGGCAGAACTGAGCTCATGCAGAACAACAGAGAGGAGAGGGCAGGAGAGACCCTGACCTGGCCTCCAGCCACCCCATGAGCCGAGTGGGTCTTGCTGACTGGTAGCCTTAAGAATCGATCTTTGGGGTTCAGATAGTCTGGCTAAGCCCTATGGCAGAAGAGGGGGAGGAATTTATTTTCTTAGCAGGGAGTGATTCCAAGATGCATGCAGTGGAGAAGGTGACGAGGGGTCTGGAGACAGCTGAGCTCCACAGTCCTGGGAGCCCCTGACAAATCTTCCCTGGGCAGCAGGTTCTGCCGGCTGGATTCTGGCAGAGCCCAGGTGGGCAGAACCATGCACAAACCCCATTCCTATGAGAAGCTGGGGTGTGAATGGCAAATGATCGGAGAAGGATCAAGAAGGCCACCTTTACAAACTCAATGACATTTGGCATTCGACTTGGGTTCTTGGTGCTCTTTTCACATCAGCATCTGTCCAAACCCTTTGAGAACCCCATGTGGTGGAGATGGGGGCTTAACGGTTTGCTCTGGGTCCTGGATAAAGCCTGTGGGGGGGATATGGGGCTTGTCACGAACCCTGAAACCTGGGAATCTAGGACTTCTGGTGTCTCTTGCAGGAAGTCTTCTCGTTCAGGACAGGAAGAGTCAAAACCACAGATAGAGAAAACTAAGGGTGAGTAGCAGTTGCCGAGCAGAGCAGAAGAATCAAGGGAGGGAATGGGCAGCTGATACCAAAGGGTCACTGCTGGTCCATTTGTATAGTGAGGCTGTGATTCCTCTGAGGCTTCGTCCATCCACTCATTCCAAAGCACTTAATTTGTGCCCTAGGATGCATCGCACGTTATTCTAAGCCTATGATTACAAAGGGGCTGCAGTTTCTGCCCCCTTTTATAGTCTAGTAGGGAGATAGATGTTCAAATTACATGTCACCATTCCCAAGTAAGGGGTGCATGCTATAGCGGCCCAGAGGAGCAGCACTTATTCCAGGCTTGGATGGGTCAGGGAAGGCTTCCCACAGGAGATGATATCTCAGTTCAGTGCTAAAGGACAAGCAGAGTTTGGCCAATCTGCATAGGGGGAAAGAAAGTTCAAGCAGAAAGGGCAGCGGTGCATGGACCCTACAGTGAGCAGGTGCCCGGTGCTGTGGCATGGGAGCTGGGAGAAGCCCGAGATGCGGCTGCAGAGGGAGGTTCTGGGAGTAAATTCTCGGGGTATGTTTTATGGCTAATTAAACATTCCCCAACTTCCCCAGAGCTCGTGGGTTACAGTTGTGTTTACAATTGCCTCACGGATGTATTTGCTGTGATTTTCCTATTGGCTTTACACTCTGTCCTACACGCCAATTAGAATATAAAATCTAGTGGAGTGAAAAATAAATGGGTTGTGTGGTGCTTGCTTATGAACTGGCTGCTCCGCTAACAGCTTTAATAACTTCACAAGGTTTCTTTATGTCTTTTTGTTGTGAGGGAGAAAGAAAGAAAGAAAAGAAAGGAAGAAAGGAAAAAAAGAAGGAACCCCAATCTCCTTGTCGTGGTTACAGTTGTTATCACAAGCACAGAGAGAAAAGGGAGTCTTCCCTGGGATCTATAATTTAGGGCAGAGTCTCCGAAGAACAGTCTGTCCTGTGGTATTTCCCTCCTTATGTATTCGAAGAATAATGGGCTCATTATGGCCTCAGATGGTTTCTTTCTCTCAAGTTTTCAGCTAATGTAGTTTTGTCCCATTCATTTACAACTGGATGGAAACTGGGTCCCAGATTTTTCTGGTGGGGAGATTGGAATTCAGAGAGCAGCCCCTGTTCCTGCAATGCACAGTATGCCACTGAATTATGCAGAGGGTCAGGCTCCTGGGAAAAAACACTGGCAGATTTCTCATGGAGAAATGAGTGGGGGATTGGTGAGCTGAGAGATCCTGATCCTACCCTGGGAAATCTCCCATCAAACCAGACATTTCTCCAACCTGAGCTGTGTATGCATCCGCTTTCAAAATAAAAATGTTTTCAAAGCACTTCCCCCACACTCTGTTGACTCAAGTAATTTCTATTATAATGCTATTTAAACATGTATCCGCATGAAAGCTGGAATAATATCCTTCTGCTGATGGCTCTCATATGACTATAAAAGCAAAACAAATGGGCGAGTTATAGGATGGCAAACTACGAAATCAATAAAATTAAAATTAACAACATTAATTTAATGGGCTGTCGTTTCACCAAAAACGAAATCGTGGTTCTCCCCTTGGGCACAGGGCTGACCATGGAGTGTGGGCTCTTGTGAGTCTGGTGGGCCATTTGGGGAATGGTTCCCACTCTCATCTGCTACAAATGTTGTGGAAAGGATGTCCATGGAGACAGCACGTGCATCTCTGTTCTTTTCTCCTAAGCTTGCCATAATTAAAAAACAAAACAAAACAAAACAACCTGCCAGGCATGGTGGTGCCCGCCTGTAATCCCAGTGACTCAGGAGGCTGAGGCAGGAGGATCACAAGTTCTAAACCAGCCTCAGTGACTTCGCAAGGCTCTAAACAACTTAGCAAGACCCTGAGTCAAAATAAAAAATAAAAAGGACTGGGGATGTGGCTCAGTGGTTAAGGACCCCTGGCTTCAGTACTCAGTACCAAAAAAAAAAAAAAAAAAAAAAATTCTTGCTTCCAAACAACCAAGAAAATAGCTGAACTAAACTGAATGTGGGCCCTGAATCCTGGAGCAGCATGTTTTGAGCCCTGCCCCTGACATACACGTACACTTCAGGGATCAGGACAGCATAAAGGTCTCTCTGAAAGAGGCGGATCGTGTCTAATGAGAAAACTGGACTCACACATGAAATGATCCTGCCAACAGAACCAAAAGACCACAGATTCTGCAATCCTGGCTGTGTTTTTGGGAGCCGCTCAGAAACAACTCTAAGTCTGAATTTAAACAAAAGAGAGCTTTATTTACCTGGCCAGGAACTGTCATCCCTAGAGACTGACACTCTGTGGGAGAACAGCAATTTCCTGGCCTGTGTCTTGGGAATTTAAGGATGAAAACCACAGCTCAGGGACTTGGTGTCATGCAAGCAAGACAATCACAGAAGCTCAAATAGCAACTCAAGACAACCGCATCTTGGGTTTAAGCAGGTGTTAGATGACCATCGAGCAGATGGTCAACAGGGGCAAGAATCTACTTCAAAGTCATATAGGTCACCCAGACCTGGGTTGAGTACATTTTGTGGTGTACAAAGTACAGATGACAATATTTTTTTTGAATTTAGCAGAAAACAGTTTTCATAGAAATGGATCCTGCAGCCATCTCTCTACGGGAGCAGTAACAAAAAACTAAGGTGCAATCTAGGCCAGCTGAGATGGAGTTCCTACGGCCACACCTGTTTGCTTGTATAGTCATAGTGACTCCATTTTTGCTGCTACAGCAAGGAGGGGACCGTTACAAGTGATCAGGTAGTTTTACCACAGCAATTGCTTTACATAACCAGTATTAGTAACTTATTTAATGCTTACTTTAGACAATAGTTAACTTATGGCCTACACACACATATTTACCTATCATTTTATTTCTGTTATTTTTCTTATCAAAATCCTATTCCTAGAGTCTATAACCTATACCTATAGCTTATTGATTGTATTGATCAGTTCACACCACAACAGATGCTCATGCACCCATGCTCTGAGAATGGAGATGTCAGAGAGACCTGGGCAGCCAAGGAACTGATGGGAGGAGCTGGCTCTAAAGACACGTAGAAGTGCAGAAGTGCTGGGAGGGCAGGTCACTAGGGACAATATTGGTGAAGACCAGCCTCCAGTGGGCCTACAGTGCTAACAGGATGGTGCATCTCCTGCCCGGGACTCATGCTCTGACCCTTGAGGAGAGCTGAGAGGAGCACACTGCTAGGAGAGGTGGCTGCCTTGCCCGACTCCTGCTCTGATGTTCTTCCTCACCTCCATGTTCCTCCCCCATTGTGCAGTGGGATGGTTTGAGGCCGATTCTCAAGGAAGGTAAATCCCAAGACACTTTAGCAGCCCCAGGAGCATCCCAGCCAAAAAAGAAAGAAAAGGTTTATTTAATCAACAAACACTGAGATCCTCCAAGAGGTGGTGAGTGGTAAATAATATCAAGGAATCCAAGAGGGAAGGTAAATCCTGGGTGTGGGTCACTGTGGGACAAGACAAAAGCCTTAGGCATGGAAGAGGGAAGAGATTGCAGCCAGCTGGGGGAGGGGTAGAATCTCAGAGGGCTCTCAAGAGGTGAGGCTGGTCCAGGAGATAGAGTCCAGGGTGTGGGTAGCACAGAGGGAGTTGAAGGTGGGTGGAAGCCGTGGAGATCCAGGTAGAGTAGCTGGGGATGTCCCCAGTAGTAGGAGGCAGAGACCCCATGGTTTTCCAAAGGGAGGGTCCTGACCCCATCGAATTTGCACATTGATTCCATCCCTTTGGAGGGAGTGAGGTGGAGGACTGGAGAATCAGAGGTTGGAGATGATGATAATCGTCTGAGGGAGAGCAGACAGAGTCCTGGACCAAGTCGAGTGTGTGGATGGATGGAAGGGCACAAGATCACTGCACCCTAGTGTCCAGCTTTCCCTAGCCCCACTCTTTCTGGCCCACGTGAGAATGCATGCAGAAGAAACTCGTACTGGAGAAGCTCACCCCCACAGAAGTAGGATCTTCAAAGAAAAGGGTCTTAGAGGACGCCCATGACAATCACCATTTGTACCTCCAGCCCCATCCTCTCCCTCCACTAGACATATTTTTTAACTTATTTATTTATTCTAATTTGTTATATATGACAGCAGAATGCATTTCAATTCCTAGTACACATATACAGCACAATTTTTCATGTCTCTGGTTGTTCACAAAGTAGAGTCACACCATTCGTGTCTTCATACATGTACTGGGGGTAATGATGTCCATCTCATTCCACTGTCTATCCTACCCACCCCTGTCTCTTCCCTTCTCCTCCCTCCCTGTTCCCTATCTAAAATTTCTCCATTACCCTCTCCCCTTGCCCCCCATTATGGACCAGCATCCTCATATCAGAGAAAACATTCAGTCTGGTTTTGGGGATTGGCTTACTTCAATTAGCATAATATTCTCCAACTCCATCCTTTTACCTGCAAATGCCATGATTTTATTCTCTTTTAATGCTGAATAATATTCCATTGTGTGTATATACCACAGTTTCTTTATCTGTTCATCTACTGAAGGGCATCTAGGTTGGTTCCACAATTTAGCTATTTAATTGTGCTGTCATAAACATTGATGTGGCTGAGTTACTATAGTATGCCATTTTTAAGTCCTTTGGGTATAGACCAAAGAGTGGGATAACTTGGTCAAATGGTGGTTCCATTTTGGAATGGGGTAACGATGTCCAAGGACTCTCCATACTGCTTTCTATATTGGTTGTACCAATTTGCAGTCTCACCAGCAGTGTATGAGTGTACCTTTCTCCCCACATCCTTGCCCACACTTATTGTTTGTATTCTTAATAGCTGCCATTCTGATTGGAGTGAGATAAAATCTTAAGAGTCGTTTTGATTTGCATTTCTCTAATTGCTAGAGATGATGAACATTTTTTCCTATATTTGTTGATTGATTGTATATCCTCTTCTGAGAAGTGTCTGTTCAGTTCCTTGGCCCATTTATTGATTGGGTTATTTATTTTTTTGATGTTAAGATTTTTGAGTCCTTCATATATCCTAGAGGTTAGTGCTCTGTCTGATGTGTGGGTTGATACATTCTTCTTATCTCTAGTCCCTGCACTGGATGGCTGCTGTCTACTGCGCCCACTTTGTCTGATACTGACTGAGGCTGACTTACAGCTGGGTCCACACCATGAAGGGGTTTACTATACAGTTAGCATACTTATCTGCATATTCAACTACAAGGGATCTGCCATAAGGCCTGCTGTTCACTACCGATTCATCCTTTATAAGGAATTAGGAGACCCACTTCCTGAGAAAGGGGGTTCTTTGTGTGTATCTCAGATGTCTCTGGGCCGCCATGTTTGCTAATTTTTTTTCCATTGTCCCATTCCGGTCTGCACTGGGAAGACCAGTTTCTAATGCTGGTGATAAATACCACGGTATCTTGTGCACTGTGGCCTTATGTTTTCTGTCTTCCCACACTCCCCAGGCTGGAAGTAGGCACACGGAGCTTGGTGAGCTGCTGTCAGCATTTGGCCCAGAGTAATTGCCTAGTGAATGTTCACTGCATTGAACTGAACTGAGATTCTTAGCCTGTTGGTGATGTTGCAAGTTCAAGCTCCAAGCAGAGAACCTGCATCAGCTACTAGCTCAGCCTCTCTGTTCTGAACGAGGCAGCTGCTAGGTGCTTCCCCCAGTTGCAGAAAGGTGCTACCTGAAATTTTACCCCAGAATAACCTCTTTTTTCTTTCCTGGTATAATGGCTACATCTATTGTTTTGGCCTAAGTGTTTCTCTTCTACATCTACATTTCTCTGACCTGGATTTAATTGGTGATTGAAGGGACTTTTTCCTGCTACAACTTTCTGATTGAATCCACAGCAGTGTGGTGGATGCTGCCTCTTTCAATTTATCAGAGAAAACATCCTCTTCTAGTAAGCCAAGGTATGTGTGCGTGCGTGTGTGCGTGCGTGTGTGTGTGTGTGTGTGTGTGTGTAGGGCAATGTCTGCTATGTAGCTGTGTTCCACCCAATGTTTCCTGGGCTGCTTCCTGACTTTCCTATATAAGAAGGATTTAGACATGGCATTCTGGTAGGAAGTAGTACCGAGACTTGTCTTAAAGCTTTCTTTGTAGAGCAAGCACATTCTTTTAAAACTATTACTTAGCATATAATTGAGATAAATAATGACATTTTTCCAAATATGACTTATTAACACTGCATATGATTTATATTTTTTCCATTGATATTTGATAATTGATATTTTATCAAGCATATGCAGTGTGAATATCAGTAAATAATCATCCCTAAAAATATGGATACGGGTATTGTTCATGTTTGTGGTGGTTGGAAGGGCTGATGTTCATTATGTGGGGTGGTTGAGCCTCCTCCAAAGACACTTTTTTTGACTCTGCCACTGTCTGTTGAGCTGAGCACTTTCACAGTAGGCTCAGGGAAATGGACCTGGCCTTAGGAAGATGAACTGTGGCTGGGCAGGTAGTTGAAGGTGTAGTTGGAATTCAGCAATCGCATATCTGTGTAGTCCGGAGACACAGTCTCACATGGTTTGTGACTCAGCACATATTAGGATCTTGGAAATTCTTAAGTGCACATGGAAACAACTTTTAACCTTATGTCTGATCTTAACCATACAAAAGCTCTATGCCTGTGAATCTCACCTTTATGTAAGATCACTCACTTATTCATCCCATAAATATACATTGAGTGTGTATTATGTGCCAGATGCCCTTCTGAGCACTAAGGGGACACAACAGTGACAAAGTAGACAAAAGCCCCTGATCACTGATTAACAAAGAAGGACCATGAAGACACCTTCTGTGTGAACATAGTTTTCTGTATCCTGGTGAACGTTTCCATCACACAGGTATTTGTATTTTTCAGACTTGTTTAAATGGTGTGTTAGATTTCCATTACTGTGACAAAATAACAAAATCAACCTAAAGGAGGAAAGATTTATTTACTTATTTATTTATAATTTTTTTTATTTGCTCTTTTGAGTTATACATGACAATAGAGTGTATTTTGGCATATCATACATACACGGAGTATAATTTCCCATTCTTGTGGTTGCACATGATGTGGAGTTACAATGGCTGTGTAATTCATATATGAACATAGGAAAGTTATGTCCAGTTCATTCTACTGTCTTTCCTATTTCCACCCTCCCCCCACTTCTCTTCATTCCCTTTGGTCTAATCCATTGAGCTGGAAAGATGTATTTTGGTTCACAGTTTCAGAGGTTTCAGTCCATGATCACTTGGCTCTATTTTTTTCTGGGCCTGTGGTGAGGCAGAATATCATGGTAGAGAATGAAGAACATATGGCAGACCTGAGCTACTCACCTCATGACATCCAGAAAGGAGAGAGAGAGAGGTGGTGGGGAGGGAAGGAGTGGAGTCAAGATATATCCTTCAAGGGCATGCTTTCCATGGCCCACCTCCTCTAACTAGGCCCCCATCTCCCAAAGTTTCTACCACCTGCCAATATCCCTTTAAGTTATGAACCCTTAACGGACTAATTCATGGATGAGGTCAGAGTCCTCATGATCCAATCACCTCTTAAAGCCTCCATCTATGAACCCTGTTGCATTGAGGACAAAACCTTCAATACATGAGCTTCTGGGGGACATTTCACATCTAACCTGTAACAAATGGTACACTTAAGACATGTGTATTTCACTTGACATGAATCTTTCTTCCAAAAACAAAAAGGAAATTGTGTGTAAATACTGAAGCATGCTGAAGCATCCAGGGGTGAATGGGATTAATGTCTACAACTTACTTTGAACGCACCCAAAAAGAATATGGCTTGATGGGTGGATACACGTTTAAATATGGGATTAAAGCTGATGTTAAAAAATGTTAAGAATTGTGGTATCTCACTGGTGGGTAAGTAAGTATTCAATGTTCAATTCTTTCAACTTTCCTTACTGCCACAGTCTGGCTGGGCACAATTCAGGAGCCACTTGTCAAAAGAAACTAACTTTATTTTTAGAACTACAAATGCCAAACAAAACAGCTCCTCAGGAAAAAACCCTCAGAGCCCAACTGCCACCACCGGCTTCCCACAAGCCTCTCACCCCCACACAACCCTCACCACCTCCCACAATCCTCCTGTTCTTGAGGCTGATTGGCTGGGTCGCGTGGGCGGAGCCAAAGAAGTCCCCCAATGAACATCACCACGGAGGAGCCAATCAGCTAGATGTTGCTGGGGCTGCTGTGAGCCAATCATCAGCCGGCAGCTGGAAGTTTGCTGGCAGCTGGAAGTTTGCTGGGGCCCCTTTGGCTGTGGCTCTCAACATCTCCCCCTCTCTGTTTAAACAACAAGCATGTGGCTTGGGGACCATGCCTGCCTTAGGTTGTCGAATACTACATAGGTCCTTACCCGTCTTCGGATGAGCTGACCTCAGGGCATCAGCCTCCTGTCTTAGGTTGGTACCATTGTAATTGGATCTTACCCGTCATTGACTACCGGTCCAGTATACAGCCACACCTGTGGAGAGGTCTTTGTAATGACAAGCAGAAGGGAGGAAGATACACCAAGCCAACTGATGGCTCTTGTTGGAAAAATTGTACCACCAATGACATCATCAGCAAGAATACCCCAACACTACCACAAGTCGCTGCACCAACAGATAGTTCACAATGCATACAAGTGAGTTCACAATGCATACAAGTGACACATAGTTTAGGCAAGTTCTGCAAGCAGTTCAGTGATGGCTATTGCAGAAGCTGTAGATTAGTTTTATCTTTGACTTCACCGGCACTGGGATGAAGATAGGAATTCTGGCAATAATGGCTAAAGAAAAAATTATGTAACATTCCAGAAGGCACTAAAAGAAAACAATTTTCTTAACAATTTACATTATCTTGAAGAGAATTATTAAATATAATGAAAAGGAAAGGTGAAAGTAAACAAACAGATCTGTCAACCTTCTTTTTTGTTTACATATTAAAACAATTCTTAATAGTTATTTACCCAATTTAAATTAAACCATTTAAATCACGTGAATAAAAAAATTATTTGGATCCATTTTTTCATGAGTGCTCATCATATATGATATATGGACATATGTACATTCAAACATATAACACAAAACACAAGTGTGCACACATAATATAATACATACAACACATAACATAATAGTAAAGGCCTCATAACTTTTTACAGGTGAAATCTCCATTGCAATGTTTAAAACTCTATAGTCAAAAAAAAAAATAGAACTGATCAGCAAAACATTAACCTAGGTCTGTATGAGCTCAAAAAACAAAATAGAACTTCATGATATGGGAAAGGGCAATAATAAAATAGATATTGAAAAAAGCATCCTGGTTCTGTCGCAGATGTAAGGATAGCCAAATTGGAGTTTTGGATATCAGCTGTTATGGATTTGAGCCAAATCATCTTCTTTTTGGTCTGTAGAAATCGCTTTAGTTAATCTCTCTGGAAACCAAATCGGCTGCTGTTCTCCGTGTGGAAATACACAAACAGACCCCCGACTCCAGACAATCACTGGGTCAGGATTTTAGTTAATCTTTCCGGAATCCAAATCGGCTGCTGTTCTTCCTGTGGAAACACACAAACAGACCCCCGACTCCAGACAATTACTGGGTCAGGACCTTTCCATTGTCCTGTTAGAATATCTTTCCAAAGTACCTTGGGCTTATGTACATTTTTTGGACACATATGCCTTTCTGCAGCACTAAGTCCTGATGAATCCAAATTTAAAAAGTTTAGAGTAAAAAGGGTTATTTTAAGTTTATCTTTGGGGAATATATACCCCTTCCCAATTCCATCTTTTTGCTTTAATAAGTACATTTTAATAGTTTGATGAGCTCTTTCAACTATGCCTTGTCCTTGTGGATTGTATGGGATTCCTGTTATATGAGTAATACCAAATGATGAGCAAAATTGTTTAAAAGAGGTAGAAGTATAACCAGGACCATTATCTGTTTTTAACTGTTTTGGAATGCCCACAGTGGCAAAATTTTGTAAGCAATGAGCTATAACATCTTTAGTTTTTTCTCCGGCATGAAGGGAGCCCATCAAAAATCCAGAAGAAGTATCAACTGTAACATGCAAATATTTTAATTTTCCAAATTCTGGCAAGTGTGTGACGTCCATCTGCCAAATATGGTTAGGTATCAATCCTCTAGGATTGACTCCAAGATTAACTTGTGGTAAAAAGGTCACACAATTTTGACATTGTTTTATTATTTGTCTAGCTTGTTCCTTAGTTATTTTAAAACGCTTTTGTAAAGTATTAGCATTGACATGGAACCTTTTATGAAAATTTATAGCTTCTTCTAGTGTAGAGAAAATATGTATGTCATGTGTAGTTTTATCTGCTAAATCATTGCCCAAACTAAGGACTCCAGGCAATCCTGTATGTGCCCTGATATGTCCTATAAGGAATGGATCTTTTCTGTCCCAGATTAAACTTTGTATAGTGGAAAACAAAGAGAAAACAGTAGAAGAAGTGGAAATCCTACCAGCATCTTCAAGGGATACTATAGCATTAACTATATACTGACTATCAGAAAATAAATTAAATACAGAATCTTTAAACATCTCAAAAGCTTATAATACTGCATTAAGCTCTACCTTTTGAGCTGATTGTTTGGGTACTAAAAATGTAAAAGTTTGATCAGGTGTAACTATTGCTGCTGTACCATTATTTGACCCATCAGTGAATATATTTGGAGCATTCATGATAGGTGTTTTTCTTGTCATTTTTGGAAAAATTACAGGATGCAATGATCAAAAAGACAATAAAGGATTAGATGGTAAGTGGTTATCAAATGAAACATTAGATTTGCACATGATTATTGCCCAAGTATTTAACTCATTAGCTAATTCATCAATTTGATTCATAGTATATGGAGTAATAATTTTATTGGGAGAAATTCCAAATACTCCCTTTGCTGTTTTTATTCCTTTGAGTATTAATTGTCCTACAGCCTCAGGATACCTAGTAAGAATAGTGTTAGGAGAATAAGATAAATGTATCCATAATAATGGACCTTCTTGCCAAAATACTCCTGTAGGAATATTTTTTGTTGGTAGTACAATAAATAATAAAGGCAAACTTATATCAATTCTATCCAAATGCATATTTTCCATATATGTTTCAATGATTTTTAATGCCTTTCTTGCTTCAGGCGTTAACATTCGGGGTGGATTTGGATCTGATGGACCTTTTAGGATATCAAATAAAGGTCCCAATTCTCCTGTTGGAATACCTAGATAAGGCCGTATCCAGTTTATGTCTCCTAATAACTTTTTTTTCTTTTTTTAATTGATTATTTAAAGCATTGCATAGCTCATGATATATCATCTTTCATACATTTGACTCAAATTGTGTTTTGAACTCCCATTTTCACCCCAAATACAGATTGCAGAATCACATCTGTTACATATTCACATTTTTACATAATGCCATATTAGTGACTGTTGTATTCTGCTACCTTTCCTATCCCCTACTATCCCCCCTCCCCTCCCCTCCCCTCCCATCTTCCCTCTCTACCTCCCCTGCTGTTGTTCAATTCTCTCCCTTTTTTTCCCTCCCCCTTGCCCCTCATAACCTCTTATAATTCTATGTATCATTGAAGGTCTCCTACTATTTCCATGTGCTTTCCCTTCTCTCTCTCTGTTTTCTCCTAATAACTTTTGAAAGTCATTAAGTGATTTGAGTTGATCTACTCGTATTTGAATTTTTGGTGGACGGACCATGGTTGAGGATAATAGAACTCCTAGATAATTAATTGGAAAATTTAATTGTACTTTATCTATTGCTATCTCTAGATTATAATTTTTTAATAAATTTGTAAGTGTGGCATAACATTCTAGCAATGTGTTTTTAGCTTTGTGTGCTAATAATACATCATCCATATAGTGAAATATTTGTAGTTCAGGATTTTGATTTCTAAGTGGCTGGATTACTTTGTTAACATAAATTTGACACATAGTTGGGCTGTTAGCCATCCCTTGAGGGAGTACTTTCCATTCATATCTCTGATCAGGACCTTCATGATTTAGTGCAGGGATAGTAAATGCAAAACGTGGACTATCCTCAGGATGAATTGGAATTGAAAAAAAAACAATCTTTAATATCTATAACTAAAACATACCAAGTTTTTGGCAAAGCAGACAATTGAGGAATCCCCGATTGAGCAGGTCCCATAATGACCATTTCATTATTAATGGCTCTTAAGTCTTGCAATAATCTCCATTTACCAGATTTCTTTTTGATGACAAAAACGGGAGTATTATGGGGAGATACAGAAGGTTGTATATGTCCTTCCGCTAATTGTTGTTTGACCAGATCATGGGCTACTTGTATCTTTTCTTTAGTCAAGGGCCACTGAGGAACCCATACTGGTCTTTCTGATTTCCATGTAATTTTTATTGTCTCAGTGGCCCTTTGTGAAAATCCAACCCATGTCTCTCTGTTCCTTGATCTATTTGTATTGGTGCTGCTATACCTTGTTCTTGTTTTTCTAATCTTTTTCCTTTCCTAAAACCTTGTCTAGCCATAATAGTGGGTGCATTTTGATTGATGTTATTTGTTAATGTCAAACCTAATTGATCTAAGACATCTCGTCCCCATAAATTTACGGGAAGATGATCCAATACATATGGCTGTATAGTTCCTTCACATCCTTCAGGATCCTTCCAATCTAATACCATTGCGCTTCTATCGGGATTAGTTGCCACTCCTAGGCCTCGAAGCGTTTGAGTGGCTTGTTGTAATGGCCAATGTTTTGGCCATTCTTGACGAGAGATGATGCTAAGGTCTGCACCTGTATCCAGTAGCCCATTAAATTCATGTCCTTGAATATTTAGTTTTAGCATGGGTCGAGAATCTAAATTTAAAGAAAGCATAGCCCAATCTACACCTGTGGAGCCTAATCCCTTGGAACCTCTTTCTACAGCATGACTGGAAAATTTATCATGTAGGCTTGGTATTATTAGTAACTGTGCTATTCTATGTCCTGGTGAAATTATTGATATACCCTTTGGAGAACTGGCTATAATTTTTATTTCACCTTCATAATCGGGATCAATTACCCCCGGACTTATCAAAAGTCCTTTTAGAGTAGAAGAGCTGCGTCCCAATAATAAGCCTACTGTTCCTTTGGGAAGAGGTCCTTTTACCCCTGTGGAAATGATTTGAACTCCCATCTCTGGAGTTAGTACTGATCTGGCAGAGGCGCAGATGTCCAACCCTGTGCTCCCTCTGGTTTGTCTGATGAGGGATCTGATGGACAATGTGTCCTGGTCACTACCCTGATGGGGTTGCTGGGTTCCTCCAGTGCTCCGTATATTTGTGGTTTGGGGCCCCGGAGCATTGGGGCACCCTGTCCATTTTTTGGCAACGGAGCCTGATGCCTTTGTCCACGATATTGTGGATAAACACCTTGTCCTTGTTCATTTTTTGATAATGGAGTACCCTCTATGGTGGTTTGAGAACGGCATTCATTAGCCCAATGTAATGGAGTACCCTCTATGGTGGTTTGAGAACGGCATTCATTAGCCCAATGTCTCCCTCTACGGCATCGTGGGCAAATACCCGGTATTCTACTCCTTTGATACCTAGTTTTGTTAAACCCTCCTCCTATGGGGCAATTCCTTTTAAAATGTCCTGTTTGTTGACAATTGTAGCATGTTCTTGGCCTGGTATATAAAGCCTGTTTTACTGCAGCTGCCACAATTTGCCCTTGTTCATTAATGTCTCTGGCATCTAAAGCCTGTTTTACTGCAGCTGCCATGACTTGCTCTTGTTCATTAATGTCTCTACATAATTTAATATATGTGTTTAAATCTTCCTGTTTCCATGGTCTAATGATATCTCTGCACCAACGATTCGCTTGGTCATAAGCCAGTTGTTTTATTAATGGCATTGCTTGTTCTGTATTCCCAAAAACTCTGGTAGCTGTTTGAATAAGCCTATCTACAAATTCAGCGTAAGGTTCATTAGCTCCTTGTATTATCTTAGATAATTGACCTTGTAAACCTCCATGTCCTTGTAAAGTCTTCCATGCCTTAACTGCATCTACAGCAATTTGTAAATATACACCAGGATCATATGCAATTTGTTGCTGCCGATCCTCATAAGGTCCCTTTCCTAACAACATATCTAGATTTCTCTGAGAATAACCAGCTGCTGCATTTCGCCTAGCTGTCTCCTTGCAAAATTCCTCATTGGCAACCTTCCATAACAGGTATTGTCCTCCATTTAGCACAGCTTTACAAATATTAACCCAATCTGCTGGCGTCATGTTTAAGTTGGTAATGGATTCAACCAAGCTTACAGTGAAGGGTGCTTGGGGACCATAGGTTGTTACAGCCTCTTTTAGCTCCTTCACTGTTTTGAAATTTAAACCCTGGTAAATTCGCTGCCCTCCTACCTCAAATACAGGGCATACTTGAGATCCTGTCTCAGGATCCCAACTATCAACTGCGGGGGTTGGGAGTCTCCTAGCATATGGAGGTGGTGCTGTTGATTGGACACTTATGCCCTCTGGTGATAGAATGCTGTTAGTAGCAGTCTCCTGTAGAGGTGGTGCTGTTGGTTGGACACTTACCCTCTGATGGAAAGGTGTTATTAGCAGTCTCCTGTTGTAACTTTTCCCCTGATGGCTTTTTCTGCTCTAAACTTCCTTCCTCTGTCTCACTAGCTTGAACGACCTTCTCTTTTACTTGAATCTTTTCCTCTTTCTGACTAACTTGAGAGACCTTCTCTTTTACTTGAATCAATATGTCTTCTCCTTCCTCTACCTTTGTCTGAACTGAAGGCTTTGGACTAAGCAAACCAGATACGAACGTCCACAATGGCAATGTGCCAACTGGCAGAGTCCCTGGGTTGTTCTTTTCTATTCTTTTTAAATCTTCACCATGATGGTTCCATTGTGATATATCTAACAACTCTTCCTTAAAAAGCCATGGGCTACATTGTTGTATTGTATCAATGTATGCCCTGACTGCTCTTGATTTTACTGCGATGCCTCCTTCCTCTAACAATTTACTTAACAGTCTTTCGGTTTGTTTTTTACTAATTTCTGTTCCCGTATTTCTACTATAATACAACCCAACAAGATAACACCAAACAAAACCGAGACAGAATGAAATAAAAAGGGAACAATAAAAATTCATTATAGCCTTTCTATCCTCCTGACATGTGCATCCGTCCTTTCTCCCTATCTGTTCCTCAGACGCAAATAGTTTTTCCTCAGATGTGAGCGGTTTTTCTTCCGTCTCACTCATCTCCAGGGACAGGCAAGTTAAAACAAAAATGAAGCAAAACAAAAGAGGAAACTTAGAATGGCTACCCATCCTCTCACCCTGCCCTCAGGGGCGAGCAGTTTACTTACCCTCAGTCGCTCCCCATGTGGGCCACCAAATGCCGCAGTCTGGCTGGGCACAATTCAGGAGCCACTTGTCAAAAGAAACTAACTTTATTTTTAGAACTACAAATGCCAAACAAAACAGCTCCTCAGGAAAAAACCCTCAGAACCCAACTGCCACCACCGGCTTCCCACAAGCCTCTCACCCCCACACAAACCTCACCACCTCCCACAATCCTCCTGTTCTTGAGGCTGATTGGCTGGGTCACATGGGTGGAGCCAAAGAAGTCCCCTAATGAGCAGCTCCTGGAGGAGCCAATCAGCTAGATGTTGCTGGGGCCACTGTGAGCCAATCATCAGCTGGCAGTCTGAAGGGCGGGGAAACAGCCCAATGAACATCACCGCAGAGGAGCCAATCAGCTAGATGTTGCTGGGGCTGCTGTGAGCCAATCATCAGCCGGCAGCTGGAAGTTTGCTGGCAGCTGGAAGTTTGCTGGGGCCCCTTTGGCTGTAAACAAAGAAGGACCGTAAAGACACCTTCTATGTGAACATAATTTCCTGTATTCTGGTAAACATTTCCATCCCACAGGTATTTGTATTTTTCAGGCTTTTTTAAATGGTGTGTGAGATTATCATATAGTATAAACGTCAACCACCAGTTGCGAGAAGCCAGGGTCAGGCTGCCCACTGGCTCTGACCACCCTGATGACCACCGGCTTCTGGCACCATTGCCTCTGGAAGTAGAAAGAATGTACTTGGCTGCAGAGGATGGCCACAGTGAAGCAAAGCTCCCTGGTGAGGTGCATTGAATTTATAACACTCCTTTTTGTGATGGGGCCATATTTCCCAGCTCGAATCAGACCCAGAATGTTCTGTGAAAAAGAGGAACAGAGAATTATATCGATCGCCCATGTTTTGTAATAACTAAAATCCAATAACACACCTTGATAATTAAGTGCAGAAGGGGGAGAAGAAAAAAAAACTCCCCACTGTAAATACAGGTGTTGGAAGGCAGATGAAGAAATTACATTGTAAAACATGAAGAGGCTAATTCGATATGCATGTGTTATAAATACCAGGGCATCAGTCTGGAATATTGAATGGCTTTCCCCCACTGATTGGACTCAACCTTCTTTGCCTTCTGGTTGAATGGAGATATTTCAAAGGAAGAATACCAATGTGACCTGAAGGAAAGATTTTTCTTCTCTGATTTAAAACTGGACAATAAAAACATGATTTTTATAAAGGGAAAAGCAATTTGCAATTATGTGTATTTAATAGATAGACAGTGGAGGCATCTTTGTCCCGTGGGGCTTCTGGAAATAGCGACTGAAGAACAATTAGACTGCAGTTTGCTGGACCAGGAGGAGATCAGATGGGTAGTCCCGATCAATCCCCCAATCATCCTTTAAGTTGCTGATGTTCCAGGTCATTGCACATGGCGTGGAACCACAGCCCTGTGCTCCTCTCTCAAGGAGACTGAGTGTTGAAATATATCTGTGATTGAAAATACTTAAGTGCAAGGCCTCCAGCGCTCTCCCCTTTCAAGGTGACAGTAATTGAAGGATGGAGCCATGCAATTCTGACATTTATAATCCGGCTGTGGAAAAGGTCAGCTTCTTTTTGGATCTACACTGGAGCCGGTGGGAAAAGAGTGCCAAGATGTCACATTATGTTTCTGATATTTTCAGAGATGCTTTGATTAATAACTGCTTCAATTTGCAACATATAATTTTATAACCCCCGCCCTCAGCTGTACTCCTCAGGGGTACAAAATGACAGGGCTGTGAAGAAATAAAGCCATTATCATCTCTTCTTCAGAAGGATTGAAATGGTGGGACACCAGGACTTGTGGGGAAATGGTCTGCCTGAAAAATCAACTGTCATTTACCTTGTGTGAATGCTGGTGCTTTGGGGATGCTTCAGGTCAGGCCACCGAGGCCCTGGAACGCTGTGCTCAGGAGGTTGGGCTTTATCTGCAACAGGAAGCCACGGATGAGTGGGAGGGAATGGGCTTGTATTTGATCTCTTGGAAGTTTACTCTATAATGGGTTGGGGTGAGGGCCAGGGAGGAGGTGACAGACTGGAGGTGGGACTCCCTGTTGGAAAGAAGGCTTGGGTGCATTCTTCCTTGTTGCAAGGAAAGATGGGGGAGGATAAGGATAAGGAGATGCTAGGAGAAGCAATGGGGAGGCAGGGTTGACAGATCTTGAAAAGCAAGTGCCTCTTGGTGGGCTGAATGGGGAGTGAGCGGAGATGACCCTGAGGGGTTTTCAGTGACTGCATAACCATTCAGAAGACTGGATTTTTCCAAGATTTCAACCAGTGGTGTCTGCTTAGCTTTTCTTGCAGACAGGCTGTGTGAATCCGAGCTATGCCTGCTCATGCCAGATTCCTTCAGGTCAAGAACAGATTGTGGCAGTCATTCTGGGGACCGGGTTCCACAGCTGAGAGCATGCTCTGGATACAATTTCGGTGGTATGTCTGGGCCTGGTGTGAAAGGGACAGTTCATTAGCCATCTTTGGTGCATGGGGAGGAGGATCTGAGTTGGCTGATGTTATGAGAAACAAGGTCTATAATTTCAGGTGGAGGGAAACCTCTTGCTTTCATACCAGGGCTGCTTGAGATAATAACATATGCTCTCGAGTTGTGCAGAGAGGGTCCTGGCTTGGTATGCTGCTGGGATCAGTTCAGTTTTTGATCAGGGCATAAAACAATCTAGGACCAGGCCAAAGCTGGGTTCTCTGGCCAAAGCTGGGTTCTCTGGCCTGGTGAGGAATGGAATCAAGGTCAGTGTGTGGCCAGGGTCATGGTTTACCTAGTGAGTGGTGGGAATGCAGACCACAGAGGTTGATTGCCTCAGAAATCAAGTGGGTGAGGAGACTTCTTCACAGGTTGTTACACTAGGCTGAGCATGTGGCTTCTCTCATGGGGTGGCGTCTAGATTAGCTAAGGATACTCTTTTAAGTTTCAAAATCCCAAGAGGGGAAATAGTTTGATTAGCCCAGCTTGAGTCAGATGCATACCCCTGCATCATCAATCATCTGTGGCCAAGTCAAGAGTGGAAGGGGGGTCTTAAGGTCAAGGGGACCCTTCTGTCATCTATGGGGTTGCAGTTCCTAGAGAAGGGGTACCATTATGAACTGGGGAGCCACCCCAGTTGCTTTTCAGATGCATTATGGAGGGGTGCCTGAGGACATTGAGATTGGCTTCCATTTCCCAACGTTTGATAAACAGGAATTGGCAGAGAGAAGGAAATGGAAGAAATTCTAAAAGAAGTAATAGTAAAGTAATTTCCAATCTGAAGAAAGATGTGTGTGTGTGTGTGTGTGTGTGTGTGTGTGTGTGTGTGTGGTTCAGTGCCCTCTTCTGTAAAAAGGGAAGAATGGTGGTTATGGCTGTAGAAAGTCTTACTTGAGTAAAGGACTCTGAAAGTTTGGCCATGTGATAAACCCGGATGCCTCAATATTATTATAATTGTTATTGAAAGGTACCAAAGGGCCAAAGCACATTGAATTAAAAAAAAAACCTCAGCAAAACCCAGACAGATCATAGAAAAATTTCAGAACACCAGAGATAAAAAGAAAGATTATAAAACCTTTCAGAAGGAGCAAAAGAGAAAATGAGTAGCAGAGAAACCGATTCTCCATAAAATAATAAGTACGGGCAACCCTGGATACAGGAATACAAGGAGCCATATATTCCAAGCTCTAGAGGAAAATAATTTAAAGCTAGAATTACATATCTCACCTAAAATGCCCTGGAGGATAAGGTAAAGATATTTTCAGACTAGCAAGGACCTAGAAAGATTAGGTCTCTCTGATCATCTATCTGAAAAATTACTAGAGACTTGGAAAAAGACGTTGGGATACATAATGCAATGGTAGGCAAGAAAGGAAGGGGAAAAAACACCCCTGGTGACATTTAGAGATAAAGATCACTAGTATTTTATTGATAAAAGTAATAACAATCTGGAATTAAAATTCCAGAGGATATAACTTCAAAGGATGTGGGAGAAGAAGCAAGGAAGATGGAGAAGAGATGGGGAAATTAGGGGGTCAGGGGTGGGGGAAACAGAGGATCCCTAGTTCTGTTCAGGGATAAGATCTAGGAGCTGACTGTTCTAGACACTGCTGGATCAGGTAAGTTTAAATGCGGATATGGAAGATTTAAGGAATAGAAAACATATTAGAAGGGAAAGTATTAAATGTTAGAGAGGGAAAATATGATGAAGATTCTTGGTTTGTTCAATAAAAGTGTGGATGAGGATGGAGAGAGAGAGAGAGAGAGAGAGGAGAGAGAGGGAGAGAGAGGAGAGAGAGAGAATACATAACAACAATACACAAAACATCAGGAAGCCACCCAATGTAATTGTAAGTGACTTCAATACATGAGAGAGCTCAGATTAGACTTAAAAATTCAGCTCTCTGCTATTTCCAAGAAGTACATCCTGAACAAAAAAGGACAAGAATGTATAAAACAAAGAGATGTTGAGGGTTAGGCTGGGCCAAAACTAATAACAGCAAAAAGCAGGTGTTTTTATATCAGCATTAGATAATTCAAGATAAAAAGTGTTAGAGATAAGAGGATGGTTTATATTGGTGGAAAAATACATTTGACTGGATAAGATACAGCAATCATGAACCTCTGGTGACCTAATACTCGGACTTTAAAACAGAGGATGCAGACACTGACAGCTGGAAAGTCAAGTACAAATTGAAACATCTGTATTCAACTTGAAGCTCTTTATTTTTGAAATCAACAGGTCCAGGAGATTTTTTAAAAAAGGGTCTATAAGATTTTAATGATAATTATTAGAATTGCTCATATATTTGCATATACATATACATGCATATACATGGAGAAAGAGTTTTAGTCAACAGATAATATGCCTTATTTTCAAGCACACAAAACAAATATCCACAAAAATTGACATGTATTAGGCTACAGTGGAAATCTCAACAAATTCCAATAGGGAGAAATTATAGTCCAGACTTGGGTTTATCCAGTGCAGCCCACTAAGTTCCATGAGCACCCCTCCGTCAGAAAACAATGCTAGATAAAGTATACATTGTTTTCCTTAAATGCACTAATAATCTGAGAAGAAAGGATCAATGAAGTAAAAAACTTGGTGAAGCTGGGAACACTGACTAGCATTTGCATTTTCGTCTTGAGGACATTTGCTGAACTTGAACTTGAATTTGGACTAGCAGGGAAAGGGGGGTGGAGTGTCTACTAGGAAACCCTGCTGTATAAAATTGGGGCCCCAGAGATACACATTCTCATCTAAAGGAACTAAAAATAACCCTCTATCCTCCTTGTAAGTAAAATTGCCTCTCTTTTAATGTGCTACTAAGTGGAGGAGGAAAGAGAAGGTCCCCCTGGGCATTAGTCAGCTGTGTTGCTGTTTGTCTTTCTTGGGTTTAAAGCCTGAATTGGCACTGCCTAGGTAGTCAGAAAAATGCAGATAAGGAGATGAGGTAACTGAGTGATGTTTTACCCTTTTCCCATCCCTGAAAGGCAGACAGGCCAGGTAACTTCTCGACTTCAGAGCTTTTTGTAGAACGGAAGACAAGCTTCCTGAACAACAGCTCTCTCTTTGCCTTCTGTGCAGACAGGGTGGTTGGTGTTCTTGAGGGAAGAGGTGGGCAGAAGCACCCCAGCCTGGAGGGGACAGATTGGTCATCCCGCAGCAACAGGGACCTTGAGACACTGAGAGGGTGGTCCCAGCTATAGTCATCAGGTGCACTCATAGAGTGAGGTTTAATTAGATTTAAAGAAAATAAAGGAATGTACTTCTTGGTTCTTGAGTTACAAATAAAGGCTCAGATTGATTCTCTCCCTGTCAGAATTAACCTCTCCCATGTGTTTTTATAGATTAGAGCCCTTCTAACTTGTACCATGCATCAGAATCATTGGAAGTGTTTACTGTTTTCTTACTTCTGATCTTACATTTCTTAACTAAGATTTTTATTTCTAATTTAAATACATAATATCTGGATATATTTATAGGGCACAGTATGATAATTTGATACTTGTGTAGAGTGTGCAATAATCTAATCAGGGTAACAAGCATTTCCATCTCCTCAGACATTTGTCATTTTTATGTATTGGGAACCTTTGAACTTTCCCAGTTATTTTGAAATATGTAATACATTGTTGCAGATGATAGTTAGCCTACTGTGTTATAGAGCAACAGAATGAATTCCTCCTAACTGTATTTTGGTACCCTTATGTCATCTCCCTCTATCCCCTCCCTGAGACCCTTTCCTATCATTAGTGACAACTCTACTCTCGACTCCTATGAAATCAACTTTTTTAACTTCCAAAAATGTGTGGGCACCTGGAGTATTTGTTTTCTGTGCTGGCTTATTTCATTTAACACAACACCCTCTAATTTCATCCATGTTGCCGAAATGACAGGATTTCATTTTTTTTTTTTTTTTCATGGCTGAGGGAGTGTTTCTTAAAAGAAAAATTTCTGTTAGGTATGGTGGTAATTCCTGAGGCAGGAGGACTAAGAGTTCAAAGCCAACCTCAGCAATTTAGCGAGGCGCTAAGAAACTCAGTGAGACCCTTTCTCTAAGTAAAATATAAAAAATACTTAAAATATAAAATATGAAAAATATTTAAAATATAAAATAGGGCTGGGAATGTGACTCATTGGTTAAGTGTCCCTGGATTCAATCCTCAGTACAAAACAAACAAAGAGAACAAAACAAAACCAAAAAACCCCAAACAGTTTTCTAAGTCCCAGAAATTCAGATGATACAGATTTGGAGAGCAGGATAGTTGGCATTTTTAATAACTGCCCTCTGTGTGTCTGATGATTCTGCACACTGTATTCAATAGGGAGAAATTTTAAATATTTCAAGGCACAGACCACACTCAGGCCTATTAAATCTGCATATTTGCAGATGGGATTCCCTCCCCACCAGAAGTTTTAAAAGGTCTCAGGAGATTCTAATATTCAGCTAAATTGTAAACCACTGTCCTAAATGGTGTGGTCCTTGGGAGCAAGAGCTAGAGACGCCTGGGTGTCTGTGCTAGAGAATCACCTCCACCATTGCCCCCACAGCCGTCTTTCCACTTCACCCATCTTTCCACCCTTCCTTATTTACTAAATCTACTTTATGTCACTTTGTGTTCTAGGCACGACAGGTACACAAGTAAACAAAATGGGCATAATTCCCTGACTCTAAGCATCCTTTATATTTGAACAGGGTAAGACAAATATGAGAGCAGAGTCCCGTACAGAGATGTCCACTACAGCATCATTTGTGAGATTGAAGAAGAAATTGGAGAGTTCAAATGCCCAGTAGAGGTGGTTAAACCGTAGAATACGATATAGCATCCAGGCACTTATGGATGTAAATAGGAGGGATCTGGGTTGAATCCAAGACCATCGTTTCCAGATTGTATGACCTGAGACAAGTTAGTTAATGACTCTAAGCCCCACTTTTCTCATCTACAAAATGGAGAATAACAATACTACCTTCTTTACATATTATGTTATTTAAACCATTGATTTATAGAATTAAATGAGATAATGCATTAAAAAGCTTAGCAGAGTTACGAAGAGAGGACATCCTCAATAAATGTTAGTTGCTATGGCTTTTGTCATTGTTACTGTTATGAGTGTTGGTACAATGGCCACACATCATAGGTGCGGGAGGTATGGGTATCTGCATGGATAGTCGAAAAAGTACCAGGTGTAGAAGCAGAAGCAGAAAACCTGAGTTCTACTCCTAATTACACCACGTATTCCACATGTAATCTGGGGTGAGGGATGATTAGGAAACATATCAATTAGAATCTCATTACATTTCAGCAGTCACTGCTAATAATTTGTTTTCCTTCAGTTAAGATGGTATACTTGGAATACTTATATTCCTCAGTGGTCTTAAAATAATGAAGGTGTTTGGATCTGGATACACTTGCCTTTTATCTTATTGCCAGTAACAATAAATAGAGATCTAATCTTCCCCAAGAATGGCCTGGTCATTTAGCCCAGAGGGGTCTCCCTGGTAGGAGAGCAAGAGAAGTGCCAGTTTGTGCATTTGCCACGATTGGTCCTGGCTGTGGAATTTAATAACCTAATGAAACTGATTTTAGATAGGTTTGGTAAAAATCCAAACCAATGAAAACATATACAAAAAAGAATAGAGACAGCCATGTAGTTACTACCCAGTTTCAACATTTATTAACTCACGACTGGTATTTCCTAAGTCGGATCTTTGCCTCACCTGCATGGGATGAGTGTGGTGTCTCCAGAGGCATGATGATTCTTGCAGTCCAGCCCTCCTGACCCCAGCTTGGATGCTGATGTACATGAGGAGCTCACTTCTCTGCAGAACTGCTGGCTCCCCATAAGAGGTGCGCCTCTCAGGACCAGGGTCCAGCCGTGGACGAAATAAATGGATGACATTAGGTATCA
Source organism: Spermophilus citellus (assembly GCF_964194105.1). Lineage (NCBI taxonomy): Eukaryota > Metazoa > Chordata > Mammalia > Rodentia > Sciuridae > Spermophilus > Spermophilus citellus. Next base: position 24,594,888 of record NC_138199.1, on the reverse strand, counting down.
TTTGGTGAGCTGTAGCTCTTATTCTGAATTATGCCCATGGCTGAGTCCTTAACCCATACTACAGTGTCCAGTCTGTACTAAGTCCCTAAAAGGTTAATACTTGTATTATTTACCGACTGAGAAAGGGACCTCTATTAACTGAGATACAAAGAGCTGGTAAACAGCTGAGTTGAGATTTGAACCTTAGTCTGATACCAAAGCCTGATGCTTTCGTCTCTCTCCTCTACCATCTAGAGCTGGTCCCAGGCAGGCAGGAAAGAAAAGATAGGGTGGCTCTTGGAAGCACATGTTGCATTGCTACCATTCATCCACAGATGGGTTTGGAAAGGTCAATAATTAGCAATGATTAAAGACCTCTAAGGAGAGTTGGTTAGAAACTTGGCGCAACCTTGACCTGAGCATCTGAGCTGATGTTTGGTATCCAATACCAGGGCTCTTGTGATGTTGGGAGCCCTGGTGATAAGGGTGCCTTCTCCAGGCCCACAAGGCAAGGTCTCTCCTCTGTGGTTTGTCACTCACCTGGCTCTATGCCATTGTCAATGTTCCCCCACTTGCTTTCGACTTACTTCTAAATCTGAAACTGGACCCAATATTTCAATAAAAACCTCATTTAAGTTACAAACTGTGGGAGGATTAATACCATGTTTATCGACCAAATTAATTATGGAGTGAGTTCCAGGGTCCATACCTAACGATTTCAACACTGTCCTTCTTAATGGGTTTCCTCCCCAGGAATTGCAACTGCTATTCAAATTGGCTACCCTCTAGCAGCAACTGGTTTTGCAGGGAAGGGCTCATTATTTTTGCATATTTCATGGTTCATTTTCTGCAGAAAATGATCCACATTAACTAATTGTGGATGTGTTGTTCAGGGTCACGGCTGTGTGGTGTGAACTCTGTGCAGGAGTGATGATCTCGCCTCCTCTGGGTTGCGAGAAGGTGGCCCTGGGCTGTGGGGTGGAGGTGATGGGAGGGAGGCAGCATCCAAACCCCAAGTTAGTGGGAAGCAAAGTTGATTTTTTAATTTGAGTGATACCAGCATCAATTCTGCTGGAGCCTGAAGATTGGAAAAGAAAGAATGCCTGCTCCCTCCTGCTCCTGGGGATGGACTCCTTGTCCCTCTCTCATGGAGAACAGTTCATCTCTCATCTCATTTTATGCTTGTAATACTCTCAAGGGCCTGAAGGGGCAGAGTGCTTTAGCCTCTGGTCACATTTGAGAAAGCTAAGGAAGGAAAATATCTCATCCCAAGTTGAGGAGAGAGGACAGCAAACTCAAGTCTTAGCTACCTGTTCAGAGCTCCACACAGCTTATGTTTCCTTAGCACAGCACAGAACCCTTTTATTGGGTCAGTGCCCTGGAAACACCTAAGTTTTTGGCTGCTCAGAACGTATTAGCATATAGTTAAAAAAAACTTACAGCTGTGGATAACTATATACTCTACGCAGATCCCACCACCTGAGCTCCAGGGCTGAGCATATGATTCAGGTTGGCCAATCAAGGTATCCCATGAGGGGATAGTTGCATTTTATACCTATCTCTGTCGTAACTGTGTCACTCTCAAGAGTACCCTTGTTAGGATAATAGAGTAAATGGTGGCTTTACTCTTAGACCATGGTAAGACTTTGTTTTTGCTCTGGGTAAAATAGGGCTCACATTGAAGAATGTGTAGGAAAAGGAAGAGAGGTAGAAAGAAAATTCCAGACAGAAGAAAAGAGCTTGTGCAAATGTCCTGTGTTAGGAAAGGACAACGTCAGAACTGGGTTTTGAAGGATCAGTCTAGGTGTACCGTGGGTAGATGTGGGAGAGCAGTTAGGAAAAAATGGCCACACTCCAGGGAGAGAATGATGCTTGCAAGTAAGCTGCAGATCACAGCATCTGTCACTAGAGTTGAGAGTGCCTGACATGTATTATCATTCTTCATCAAGAGCCCAAGTGCCCCAGGAAACAGAAGTGTGGATCCCATTCTCTGGTTCTGGCCACAATCAGTTAGTGTGACACCTTCTTGGTAAATACATTTTAACAAATGACTAAAGCTGTCGGTACCATGTCCCCTATAGTAAGACAGCCGACAAAGTCACTCCAATATGGCACATCACAGGCCCAGTGTCTTTATGTAATTTTTTAAAAAAATTAATCTAGCAAATTGCTTTCTCCTTAAGAGTTGAATTAAACATTTCCTAATAAGTAGGGAGTTAATTTTTCTCTATTTATGATGCTGTTGGATTCTGTGACAGCTACAACATAAATTTGTACAAGCTCACACTCTCAGCGGGAAATAATGAGGGAAAAAGTAATTTTGACAAATAATTATGAGTGAGGCGATGTGAATACACTAAAGCAGTCACCAAATGTGGAGATGTATATGAATAGTGACTGGTGAGTTCCGGAGGACCTCCTGGTGGTCTTCTGTCTATGAAACACCCAGCCTGTTGGAAGGGACTGTCCATCTGCTAGTGTGACACCCTCATGAACTCTCCCATTTGATCATCTCAGACTTGAAATCTCTTGCTATACCAGTGTGTTAGTCAGTTCTCCATCACTGTGACAAAACACCCAAGAAAAACAACTTTAGAGGAGAAAAGACATATTTGGGCTCATGGTTTCAGAGGTTTCAGTTCATTGTCATTTGGTCTCATTGTTCTGGGCCTTTTGTGAGACAGAACATCATGGTGGGGATGGTGTGGTGGCTGGTGGCTGAGCAAAGCTGCTCACTTCATGATGGTCAGGAAGTGGGGGAGGGGGGAGAGGGAGAGGGAGAGGAGAGGGAGAGAGGGAGGGAGGGAGGGAGAGGGAGAGGGAGAGGGAGAGGGAGAGAGAGAAACGGAAAGGAAGGAGCTGGGAACAAGATATACCCAGCAAAGGCTGCCCCCAAGACCTACTACCTTCAACTGGGACCTACCTCCTAATAGTCCACTGAGCCATGATCTTGTCAATGGATCAATCCATGAATGAGGTTGGTGCCCTCATGATCCAATCACTTCCCAAAAGCCCCACCTCTGGACATAAATTCATTGGGGACCAAGTTTTCAACTCATGAGGCTTTGGAGGAATTTCAGAACCAAACCAAAACACCTGGGAAAAAATTTCTTACTTCTGACCCTTGTCATGGGCTGGGGGACAGGTGCTGTATTTCAGGGTTTTGATGCTGCTGCATAAACCAGCCACATCCTCTCCCAGAGAGGACTATTTCCAGAGCCCTGAGAGGGTTCAGGCTTGGGGTTTAGTCTGAAGCAAGAGTCAGCTTGTTTGGGCATGTTATGGTTTGGATATAAGGTGTCCCCACACCAATCTCCTGTGTTATTGCTGCAATATCTTGAGGTGCAATGGTTAGATTATGACCTAACCCGTCCATCCTAGTTTGGGTTAACTGGGTGGTAGCTGTAGGCAGGTGGGTCATGGCTAGAGGAGGTGGATGCCTGGAGGTGTACCCCAGGAGCTTCATCTTCCCTGTCCCCACTCCACTTCCTGGATGCCATGAAGACAGCAGTGCTCCTCGGCCACATCCTTCTGACATGATGTTCCACCTGGCCTTAGGCCCAGAGCAATGGCGACAACCGATCGTGGCCTGATCCCCTGAAATCATGAGACAAAAGTGAACTTTTCCTCTCTCTAAGTTGTTCTTGGTCACGGTGGAAAAAAAACTAACAAAGACAAGACATTAGTTCAGACAGAATGCATGTGGCGGAGGGTGTAGGCTTCAGACAAAACCTGAGTTAGTATACAGTAGTCCTCCTTAGCCATTGGTATGCATTCTGAGGTCTCAGTCATGTGGTCAACTCTGATGAGAAAATAAAAAACAGAACAAGATGCAAGTGAGCACTTCATAAATCTTAAATTGTGTGCCCTTCTGAGTGCCATTATGAAATTTCATGCCTTCCTGCTTGGTCCCATCTGGGATATGTACCATTCATCCAGTGTACCCATGCTATCTCCCCTCCCTCTTTAGTCACTTGGTAGCTGGCTGAATTATCACAACACTGGTCACAGTATCACAGTACTTGTATTCAAGGAACCCTAATTTTACTTAATAATGTCCCCAAAGCATAAGAGTAGTAATGCTGGCAATCCAGATAGGACAAAGAGAAGCCATAAAGTGCTTCAGGACTTCCAAGTGAAATGGTGAAAGTTTGAGGCTTAATAAGGAAAAAAAAAAAGGTGTGCTGAGGTTGCTAAAATCTATGGTAAGAACAAATCTTCAATCTGTGAAATTGTGAAGAAAGAAGAAGAAATTTATGCTAGTTCTACCATCACACCTCACACTGTAAAAGTTATGGCTGCGGCGGGTGATAAGTGCTTAGTTAAGATGAGAAAGGCGCAAAGTTACTAAGTTTTAGGCACCCACTGGGGGGTTTGGGGGGGTTCCTTTCTGATGAAGAGGGACTACTTTACTTTTGTGGGGGATGAAGGAGGTGAAGGCAACCTGTTTGGAGAAGGAACAGTGAATGCTACAAAGCCTGCAACCCTCCCAGGTCCGGCCTGTAAGGCTGCTCTCTCTGGGCTTCTAATTGGCTTCACCATGGCCCTCTATGGTTGAAAGGCAAAATAGATGTTGAATCTGCCTGGTTCTCTCCAACCTGACTGGCTGCTCCATCTTAGGGCACACCACAGTTGCCTCCTCTTGCATCAGTGCCTATCAGGAAAGCCAGGCAGAATGCTGAGTTTCAGTCTCACCCTCTTACTTAGCTGGACCGCTCTGCATGTGTGCACATATGCATACATGAAGAATACAGGTATACATATAAGGGACAGTTACATGGTACAGGTCTGCTGGGTACCTAACTGGTTCTTTACTTTTCCTTTAGATCTTGTGGACCTATGGTCATTATGCCAAGTGGTCTTTCCCTCACCAACTGCCATGTGTCCCTTAGTATCCATTCTTATTCTAAGAATTAATTGGGCACATGGGTGCCAAGCTAGAAACTACATTTCCCAGACTTCCTTGTGGCTAGAAAAAGCCAAGTGATCATGTGACTAAATTTGAGCCAATGGGATATGAGTGGAAAGGCCACGTGCAACTTCTAGGCCATCGCCTTAAAGACAAAGACACATGACCTTCTCCCACCTTTTTGATGGTTGGGGAATAGCAATGATGGCAGCAGATTCTTTGGGGACAGTGATAAAGGTCCCAAGTTGAGGATGTTAGTGCTGACTGGTTGGCCTTGGTCCCTGAATGACCATGTGGAGCAGGACCATTTACTCTTTCTAGGATCCTATCTGCATTTGTGAAATAAACTGTGTCACGCAAGATGCTGCATTTTTGAGTCTGTTAGAGCAGTAAGAATTTGCTATCATCTAGCTAATACCTCATGCTGTTCCTGCCCCAAATCCTACAGCTTCTCTCAAGGAACCTTGGGAACTGTCATTTTGTCTGATATTAGCAGTGGCCCTGTGAGTCAGAGAAGGCACATGGCAGTCACCACCTTTTACAGATAGGGGAACTGAGGCTCAGAGAGGGCAGGGTTTTGTCCAAGGTCAGATGCCCAGCGGGGACAAGAACCCCCAGGTCCCCTGCCTCCCAGGCAGCTCTTGTTCACGGTGCCAGACGATTGCCTGTAACACTCTGAATCAAGACCATAATGTTGTTATTAAAATATTTACTTGCATGAAAAATTTCTATTACCTGAAACTCATGTATTATAGATGGAATCAGTAGCTTAGAAGCAAATAAACAAGAAGAATCACTTTAATAACAAAAGCTATGCAGATAAATTCCTCATTTCAGCAAGCTCTTGGCGGTCCCAAATAAATATATCATTTTTATCAGGCAAGTGCTCTAGAAACAGCGTCTTTGGGAAATATGTCAAAATAATCTCTCTGGCTGTGCTCCTTTCTGGAGGAAAGAAATATGGTGGTGGCAGCAAAAAGAACGATTAAAAGGAGTTTCCTTGATGCAAGGCGGGACTGTCATAAAGAAAGGGTAATGAGAGGGCCAGGCGAGCTCATCTGTGGTTTCCTTCTGGCCTTGGTGGTGCAGGGCAGAAGGAGCGCTGACTGGGTCAGAGGTCAAGGTCCACCTTCTCACCTTGTGGCTGTGTTGCTCAAGGCGAATGGCTCACCTTCTCTGAGCCCCTGTTGGCCAGCTTCATAGAGCTATTTAGGTGTGACAGATTCTTATAGAATGTAAATTGCTGCACACAAATAATGTGTGGAACCATCCAACACTGTCTCTAGTGTTATTGTTTAAGTTATAGATGGGAGGGGAAGAGAACTCTGGAGAATAGGGATCTGATCACACCACTGGCTGAAGAGTGAACTGCGCATGCGTGTGCGTGCGTGCGTGCGTGTGCACGTGCACGCTCCCGTGTTCTGTGAATTCACCATCATCCACCCAGGCCTCATGATCAAATGCCAGAGCCGTCTCCACTTGTGACTCTCCCTCCCTGGCTATACACAGGTGGCCACTGAGCCCCAGAGCACCCACCCCCCAACTACGTGGCTTTGGTGGTCGCCTCTCCATGTGGGACTCCCTGTCTCAGTTGTTCCCTCTTCCCACCTTTTCCCCACACTTGCTGCCTGTCGGAGTTTCCCTGTCTGAGTTTCTTGTCACCTCCTGTCTCAAAGCCTCCCTGTGCCCTGGGATGAAGTCCACATTCCTCTGTCTGGAGTCCTTTGCACCTCTCCAGTCCCACCTGCTTAGTGCTGGCAAACGTCTCAGCAGTCCCCAGAAGGCAGGCCCTGCCTCTAATGCCCCCAGATCGGCTTCACTATGTGATCTGTCGGTCACAGTCTTTTCCTTTTGGGGACAGTAGCTTGTCCTCTGAGATCCAGCTCAAAAGTGTCATGCACCTGTGCCTTCTGGACTGTCACCAGCAAAGTCTTTCTCTTCTGTGCTCCTCTGGGACTCCTGTCCTTGCCTCCTGCCCATGCCCTCTGATCTGTGGCCCTTCACCCGCTGGTCCCATTCTAAAGCAGGAAGAAAACAGGAAGCTCAGAGCCGAGGTCCTACCTTGGCCAGAGCAGGGACCCTGACTCACCAGACCAGCCCGGCCATGCCTGGGAATGCTGAGGGCCAGGCACTCAGGGCTTAGGGGAGGGGGTGTGTGGGTGAAAAATGACCCTCCCCCTTAGCGCTGGTGTCATATTTCAAGTCCAAGCCAAGAAGCCAACTTTCCCCCCCTTCCCCACCTTGCAATGCCACTTCCATACCCACCAGATTTGGTAATGGCTCATCCGCATAGCAAGCCACATTCCTCACCAAGCCGCAAGGGTCTCTCCCTGGGAAGCAAGAAAATAAAAGATTGTGCTGCCTTTTCTTTTGGAATCCTGTCTGGTGCCCTTCTGTAGGCTCCTGGCATTTTTCAGACAAACAACATGGGATTATTAGTTGCAAAGCAATCCTTACGTTTCCCACATGACACGACACTCAGGCACGAGCACAAGACAGTCTCTAAATATATACATGTATCTTGGCCACAGAGGAGAATGTGGAAGGATCTCATGTTCATGTTCCTGATCCCCAAAAGGGGCTATAACTGCTTGAGATTCAGAATGTCCTCAGGAGGTTTGATTCTCAACTAAGAAAATGCCCAACTCGTGAGGCCTGTGTTCAAAACCAGTTCTCTGGACTATGATACTTACATCTTCTGCTTTCCACTAGCTTTTGTTTATGCGTGTGCTTGTGTGTGTGTGTGTGATGCATATGCACGTGTATATGTATTTGCACACTTGTGAGTGTGCAGATATGGAAGAGCAATTGTATCATTGTGCACTGTCTGTGGACTTCGTCATGTTAAGCCAAGAGCTCACACACTCACAGACTTTGCTGACTTCCCTTAATAATGCAGGTATACCTTGACAACTAGCCTGCCAAAGGTAAAAGTAACATTATGGTCTTTTCTCTCAACTTGTGCACTTGACAGAGAGGAGCGTCTTGGAAAAGTCAATCATCAGTTCCTCCATCCGGTGTGCCCAAGAAAACTGTCCTACCCACACGGTGACCAGGCTACATCTAATACACCAGTAATTAACCTTATAAACTTACTTTTCAAACAGCTCTCATCTACATTCTGCAATTAATTAGGGAATCCACAAGGGATCGACTCTGGAGAAGATAATTGCACTCTTCCCGGGGTTCAAGGGAGTTTTGCTAGTCAAAGAGCATCTTATTTTCCCTGGGAAATTAAACCAGTGTTCCATTCTCGGATTGTTTCTAAATGAGCAAAGGACTGGATTTTGACATCACAATCTCATTTTGGCAAGAAAGAGACAAACTGACAAGCTGTTTTGTCACACGCTTGTTTGAGCAGAACATTTTGAGAAATGTCTCTGGGTCCGTTTGGGAAGGGTTGCTGCTGGTAGGAAAAAAAATGTCCAAGATGACCAAATGCGACGGGGCTATTTGCCAAGTCATCACCACATTCCCAAGCCCAGGAAAAGAGGAAAGGCATTTCCATTTTCTGCTCTTGGGCTGGAGGGGATTTGTTCAGGGTGGGGAACCAGAGTACATCAGGTGAAATATGATGACTATTCTATATAGCGCTAGATGTTAGTGTAAACAGCCATATGAAACAAACCAATTCTGCCTAATAGCACGGTATTCATCAGCAGCAGGCTGCTCGTGGGATGACTGGTCGGCTCACACGTCTTCTGTCTTCCCTAGTAATGGCCCTCATGTCTCAGAGTGGTTTCCTAGCAGCCTTGGCTCTTAGCTGATTGGTCCAAGATGGGGACAACTGACCTAAGCTGGGCCAATCAGAGTCTCTCTACCAAAAACTGGGAGTCATGAACCAAGACATGTAGAACCTGGGAGGGCTTAACCTTGAATAGCATTTGGTAAGGACAGTTCCAGGAATGGGTCCCTACTCCTGGGAAAGAAAGGAGAAGTGAAATGTTGAAGCCCGGCATTGGAGATAGGCATTTCCTGGATTTGAGTTCTGACTTGATTCCTGGCTCCCATACCAACCCTGTGATCTTGAACAAGTGATTTAACCTCTCTGACTTTAGTTTCCTCACCTAGAAAATGGAAATTAATAAGAAAAATAATTGATGATTTAAAGAAATAACGATCCTAAGATTACTCTCAACTGCTTGTGAAAGTTTTTGATAGATAGACGTCAGCTAAAAATATCCATCAACTCTTTGGTTTTGAAAAGATTGGGGTGAGGATATGACTGACAATTCAGAGACCAAAAGAAAGGGAATTACTTTGTCCTGTATAATGAGGTAAGAATTGTAGAGTTGCTAGAAGGAGTGGACTTAGGGGAGGAGGAGGCTGATGGTGGGAGTGAAGGATGAGGAGACCCAGAAGATGGGGGAATCTGGGATGGGACTTCTGGAGAATAGTTCACTTTCCTTCTCCAGGATCCAGGATCCAGGATCCAGATTTGAGAAAGATTTGGAGAGCAGCTCTCATGGGATTCACAGGTCCTTTTTTCAAAAGACCTTAGGCAAGGGCACTCTGGCTTGGGGTTTTGCTGGGAAAGCAGTAGCCTTCATCCTGAGCTTTATTATCCTTGGTGTGTTGGTTAACTCTGCATTACTGTGACAACATACCTGAGACAATCAATTGAAAGGAAGAAACGATTTATTTAGGCTCACTGTTTCAGAGTCCATAGTAACTTGGCTCTGTTGCTTTGTGCCTGTGGTAGCATAATACACCATGGTGGGAGTTGGTGGAGGAGGCCTGTTCATCTCATGGTGGCTGAGAAGCAAAGAAGAAGACTGGAAGGAGCTGGTTTCCAATATCCCCCACAAGGGCACATTCCCAGAAGGCCTAACTTCCTCCTGTTAGGCCTCACCTCTCAAAAGAGCCACCAATTGCCAATAGTATCACAGGCTGGGAAGCAAGCATTTTGCCTTTGGGGACATTTCAGATCTCATCTATAGCACTTGGCAAGCTTGGAGTCCTGGATAGGCCAAGTTGAGCCTCTTTAGTAAAACAAAAGGGGCTTTAGCTAGCAGGTGTGACACCTTGGTGATTGGATCACCAAACATTCCTCATAGAAGAACATTCCAGACTCCATCAGGCATCCTTCCTTCTGCAAAGTGGACCTAGTCTTCGGGCCATAGCTCGGAGAGTCTCTGTCCCCAGGGCAGGAAAGAAAAAACAAAAACAAAAACAAAAAGGTCTAGGCCCCTTAAGATCCATTAGTTCCACAGATAGCAGTTCCTTTGCCTTCCACCCCATCCTATCACCTCCTTATTTTTTCCCCCAAATTCTGAAATTTAGAATTAAATCCTTCAATTACTTCTTCTTCCCCATATTTCCATCTTCCTGGTCCAGTCCTGCTGAATGCTTTCTAGGCGTATCAAACAGCTGCCATTCGGGGACCTCAGTTAGTTAATCCTGAATCCTGGATGACTTCCTGCTTCTTGATTACCCTTCAGCGCCTCAATGGTATTTTCCCTTTGCCTTTTGGCATTCAGAGATGCTGATGAAGTTTCTGATACCAGGATGATTTTGTTCTTTTAAGGGTAAATTGTATCCCTTTCTTTTTCTGGAAGCTTTCTCATCAATACAGAAGTCAGTATTTCATTTTTTTCCCCCCATGGTAAGGGGCCAGATAATAAATAGTTTAACTTTGTGCACCTGTATCTGTTGCAACTGCTCACCTCTGTAAAGACAATCCAAAAGGAACAGGGCTACATTCCAATAAAACTTTATTTAGAAAAACAAATGGTTGCCAGACCTGGTGGTGCACACCTGTAATTACAGAGGCTCGGAAAGCTGAGGCAGGAGGACCTCAAGTTCAAGGCCAGCTTCAGCAACTTGGTGAGACCCTAAGCAACTTAGTGAGACCCTGTGTCAAAATGAAAAAATACAAAGGGCTGGGGGTTTAACTCAGTGGTAGACCGCCCTGGGGTTCCATCTCCAGTACCCCAAACTAAAACAAAAGAAAAAACAAAAAATGGCTGGCCAGATTTGGTACATGAACTGTAATTTGCCAACCTCTGCTTTAAAAGGTCTTTTGGTGAGCAAATCTGGGGAGGAAGGTAGAGAGGGAAAAGAAAGAAACCTGGGAATGAGAATGATCAAAATATACGTGCAGGTGTAAATATAACAGAATGAATCCCACTGTTGTGTATAAGTACAATGTACCAATAAAAAAGGAACACATATAACAAATTTTTAAAAAGAGACTCCCCAAATAAAAAAGATCCTTTTATTCTTGATATATACCAATTTCCCTGTAAGCTGTGTATAGATTATTCTTTTTTCATTGATTATGCTTCAACACCTGGCAAGACTTCAAATCTTGATAATCATGTCCTTAAGCTTTGATAAATTTCATGGTTTTCTTTAAAAAATATATTTTTCTCCCTCCATTTTCTGGGAGTCCTATTAAGTATTTAATATCTGTTGACTCTCCCTGAGTTTTTTTTTTGTATTACTCTGACTTTTTCCTCTTTTCTTTCTTGTTTGTTTTTGTTATATTTTCTCAGTTATTGGCTCTAACTTTAAAAAAATTCATTTTATGTATTTTAAAATAGTTTTGTCCATTTAAAAATTATAAGAGTTCCTGTTTTGGTCTTTGGTTATTCCTCTTTTATAGAATCATTTTATTTTAAAATGGATGAAATATTATCTGGGTTCTCCTTAAAGACATGAAATGTTTTTAGTTTTTATAATGATCTTCTATGGTGGCTGGGGTTGTGGCTCAGTGGTAGAGTGCTCACCTAGTACATGTGAGGCCCTGGATTTGATCCTTGGCACGGCATAAAAATAAATAAAATAATGGTATTGTGTCTACCTACAACTAAAAACCTATTTTAAAAAATTATCTTCTACATCTTCTATTTCTTGAATTATCTCTTATCCTTCAGGGTCATCTTTTTTCTTTATTATTTTTGAATCCTCTTTTTTGGGGGTGGGTACTGGGGATTGAACTCAGGGGCTCTCAACCTCTGAGCCCCATCCCCAGCCCTATTTTGTATTTTATTTAGAGGCAGGGTCTCACTGAGTTGCTTAGTGCCTGGCTTTTGCTGAGGCTGGCTTTGAACTCGTGAACCTCCTGCCTCAGCCTCCCAAGCTGCTGGGATGACAGGTGTGTGCCACTGTGCCTGGCTGAGTCCTCTTCTTTTTTTTTTATCACACCATTTCTTCCTCTTAAATACCTAGTGTTTTGGTTGACAATTTTGATTTGGAATAAGGTTTATACACTTACTAGGGTAGTCTATGAATATGAGGAGGGCTTTAAATGGTGGGATATTTGCTTTAAAAAGGTCTATCGCAAAGCTAGATTTAGAGTTGGAAGACTCCTAAATGCTAGAATGTGGAAATCTATTTTTTCTGGGGTGTAGTGGTTTTAGAAACACTTACACAACCTTTTACACATGCTGTCCTTTGGAAAGTGGAGCTTAGTTCTGCTCTGAGTCAGGTTTGGGCTTAGTGACTTGATTCTAAGGAATAGAATATGGCAAAAGTAACCATGTGTGACTTCCAGGATTCAGTCATAAAACACAGTTCAGTTTATTCTCTGCCCTCTTCTTAGGGGAAGCCAGTTGCCATGCCAGGACACTCGGACACCCTGCAGAGAGGTGTGTGTGCTGATGACTGAATACCCTTGGGAGTGCACCATCCTGGAAGCAGATCTTCCAGCCCCAGGATAACATTTTGCCTCAAGCTTTATGAGTGATATTGAGCCAGAACCACCCAGATAAACTACTTTCAAATTCCTAACCCACACAAGCTGTAAGATAATAAATGTTGGTTGCTCTAAGTGGCTACGTTTAGGGGTAATTTGTTATGCAGCAATAGATAACTGATACATGGGCTACCAATTTTTCTTAAGGTGTTTTATCCCCACGTAGGTATAGACTACCCTAGTAAGTGTATAAACCTTATTCTAAATAAAAATTGTCAACCAAAACACTAGGTATTTATGAGGAAGAAAAGGTGTGATGGAAAAGAAGAGGACTCAGCCAGGCGCAGTGGCACACACCTGTCATCCCAGCAGCTTGGGAGGCTGAGGCAGGAGGTTCACGAGTTCAAAGCCAGCCTCAGCAAAAGCCAGGCACTAAGCAACTCAGTGAGACCCTGTCTCTAAATAAAATACAAAATAGGGCTGGGGCTGGGGCTCAGTGGTCAAGTACCCCTGAGTTCAAGTACCCCTGAGTTTGGCCCAAGAGTAGTTCCAGGTTTTCTATATATACAAAGTCAACTCAACCACCCTATTTGTAGCCCCATTTATGATTTCCATTTAGATCTGAAATTTCTGAGTCCCGACTGTAGGTTCTGCAGAGCAGAGAGCTAACTATGGCAGTCTCCATGTCCATGTCCGTTCTTAGGTGTAGCTTCCTATATGTTGTTCACATATCACGTCCACCCACTTCCCAGTTTCCATAAATTTATTTAGATCTTATCTGCTGATGGCTCTCCTGATGTTTTTTAAATCAATGTAGACACCTAACTTTTAAGACTCTTTGCTTTCATTTTAATAGGATTTCAGGTAAGAAAGCAAAGGAAAAAACTGTGATTCATCTCTAATTTTCTATTCTCCCTTCCTCTACTCTCCAAAGGTCTATAACTGGAAACATTTCAAGAAGATATATGCAAAAGACAAGATGATAAAGCTGCTGGCTAATGTGCGCATCCCAAACAGCTCATCAGCCGACTAGGAATGATCTGTGTTTTCATTTCTACCCTGAAAGTTTGGAGGCCTCCACGAGGCTGATCTCAGTTATCTCAGAAACTGAGGTGGTTCATAATCAGGGAGCATATTTTGCTAGTGTGGAGCCTTTCATTTTGTACCCACAAGTCAAGCTTACCAGCTCTTTCTGTGTGACAAAGCCTCTGATGAAGGCCGGGAGCCTTAATGAATAAATAATTAGTTTTAAGAACATAAGTCGACACAAAAGCACAACTAATGCCTTTATAATTGCTTTTGCTCTCACATCTTTAGCAAACACATCCACTCGTGGATTCATGGATTCACAGTTAGCTGCAGCTACAATGCTGGCACTCCGGGGAGCCAGAGAACCTCATCCTAGACAGAGATGCACAGACCCTGGGGCTTGGATTGGTCCATTTGCTGACCCTCAGACCACCCTGAGAATTCCAGGGATAGAGTGGCTAATGCATGGGCTTTTGAGATAGTTATAAAAATGGGGTTCTTTGGACCAGAGCTCCAAAAAAAATCAAGGACACAAAAGATCCTGAGCCCTTTAAGGGGCAAGCTCGGGGGAGCAGAGGAGGATGGGATGGACATGCTGGAGGGAAACTAAAAGAGACATCTTTGGTCCCCCTTTAGTTGGAAGAAAACTCTGCATCTCAGTCTCCACAGTTAACCATTGTGGTGTATGAAGTGAAGCACGTTTTCTTTGTTCTTAAGTTCATGTGTGAAGGTTGTAATTCTCTGGGGTGATACAGACAAGGGACATATGGTTGGAAAAATAAAATTATTTTAAAGTTTAATGTGCATATGAAGAGAATGGACAGGTGCTGTGACAGGGACTAATAAGGGAGAGTCTCAAAGGTCAGTGAAAGGCTCCACAAGTGCCTGACAAAGAGTCAGACTCAATACATACTTTTTTGTGGGGGAAGCATGGTTAGGCATATGAAATTTGGACATCAAGGGGTTAAGAATTCCTTCTAAAGGATGGATAGGGGGAGTGGATTGCACTCTGTACTTCTAAATTGTTTTAGTTTTTTAAATACTAATTTAATTAAAACTACACAGAAGAAATGTTCCAAAGTCTGCTATTTTTTTTAATGCCTCCCTGTGTCTTTTGCTCATTTATTTGGTCACAAACATTTCTAATGCACCAGCTTTGGGTGTTTGCTCCTGGCCTGGACCTCCCAATAAAGAGACAGAAAGAACCAGTCCTTTAAGGGCTCAAGAGTCTCAAAGGTTAGTGAAAGCCTCCACAAGTGCCTGACAGAATCAGACTCAATAAATAAATACTACTTGAGTGACTACATGAACCATATTATGCATATAGAGCAAGTATGAAGGCAGCCTTTCCTGCATCTTATGGTATTGAAGTCATCTCCCCAGAGGGCAAAGCAACTTGAAGACAGGGACCATCATGTGTCTTAACCACCTCTACGTTGTCAGCATCTAGAATCGTGTCTGGCACATAGTAGGTGCTTATGCTTGTTGCAAAAATGAATGATTTTAAACACCTCGATAGTAGATCGTTGTACGGTTACACTCTGTAACCAAAGCACAAGCTTGTCATGCTGTCCTGCTATGACTTGGTCATGTCAAACTCCCCGAGTCTTAATTTCCTCCGCTCTGAGATGGAGATAACAGCGTGCAGCCCACAGAGTTGACATGAGGATTAACTCCAATGAAGCCTTTAAGCGCTCTGTGTGTGTCTGCCACCCAGGGAGCAGTAGGTAAATGATCGTGATGGACATCTAGGTTGTCTTTAGCAGTTCGTAAATATACGTGTGCTCTTCTCCCGGGATTTCTTTTAATCTGTTCCTAGGTGGGGGAACTGCTGACTCACTGAGCAAAAGCATTTCAGCAACAGGCCACTCATTGATTGGAGAGCTGCTGCGATTAATAATTGCACCAACGCTGGTGTTACTTACCATCTTTTCCAATCTGGTGGGTTTCAAGGGCTTTGCAATGATGTATTATGCCAGTCTTTTGCTCTCAAAGCAGGTTAAGCAACCCATCACCCGTGTGACCTGTGTGAAAGCCAGGCTCCCCACAGCCCAGTGTGGAGCGTCTTAATCACAGACAAGGAGCCCGGAGTAATTAAAAAGGAATCAGACTTTCCTTGTGTCTCTCAAAGAACCTTGCAGGGGCTCTAACTCATAACTTTGAGGACTCTTCTCAAAAGCTGTTTCTTTTCCTCCCCAGTTCTCCTATCCTGGATAATGGAAGTTTGGCTCCAGAGAGTTGGGGGTGGGGGCAATGTTCATTTGTAAATTAATAAAACCAGGTCTTTGTCACACAGATTTTGTTTTTTTCTCTATGTGTGAATGGCCTTTGGCCTTTTTCTATTGTATCATAAATACTTTTATTTTTATTTTTACAAAGCTTTTTATGCATCAGGTGGGGACAGATCTTGAAGTAGTGGTCTTTCTTATAGCCAATGGGGACAAAGCCCCATGTCTTTATAGTGGGGTACCAGGGGCTCTTGGAGCTTTAGAGAGTGCCTGAAATCTATAGGTTTCCCTGAATCTGATGCTTCTCTGCCTCTGTCCCCTCTTCCAGCCTCAGATCTTAGGGGTATCTGTGTATGGATAGTGATGGAGTTACCATGGAAACCTAGGCTATATTAAATCCTGGTAGTGGGCTGTGGCTAGCATTTATTTATATATATATTTTTAATGAAACCGACTAGGCCAGAATAGAAAATATTAGAATGCATCACAACTAGTAAGAGTAAAAATATATTTTTTAATGAAATATATATATATGTATATGTGTACACACACACACACACACACACACACACACACACACACACACATGCTGGGACATGCTATAAATGTATTTCTTTCTCTAGGCTCAATAGAAGAAAATGAAATTCAGTCAATCAGGGCTCCTGGTCCTGGCCAAGGGTTTGGTGCTTTGACTTTTTAAATCCTGACCTTTGAGGTAAGCTTCTCGTCTTGTTGCTCACATCAGTGGCCTGTTTCTGCTTACCCAGTCGGGACTCCACCGGGGGATCCACCCCTTTGCTGTGCGTGCAACCTGGGCACACACTTCCCCTACTGTCAGCTGGTGGGCCCCCCCCTGCTTCACCCCATTCCCTTGCTCCTGGTCTCGGTTGCCTTGGGTTTAGAGATCTCCCTGGGCTCTGTTGGGAAACCTTCCCACCCACTTCTCAGATGGCCCATCTTTCCCGGAGTGGATCAGAAGCCATTTTTTTTTCTTACTGAGCACCTTCCCCCCATCCATTCCTGCAGGAGGCTTCTCACCTCTCAGGTGTTCCCCTGCCTTTCTTCCTCCTGTTTGGGTTATTTATTATTTGTTTCAGGGCTCTTATTTTTCTATTTTCTTGGTCATTTCAAAGGAGATTTTGGAAGATGATGGTAAATCCTTGGGTTTCAAGTTGACAGCTGTGAAATGGAAACTAGGTATTTTTAAATTGAAGTAAAATTCTCATAACCTAAAATTAACCGTTGCGTGCGAACAACTTAGCGGTGTTTAGTGTGTTCACAATGTCGTACAACCAACACTTTCGTCTGGTTTCAAAAACTTTTCGTCACCTCAGAAGGAAATCCTGGACCCATTAAACAGTTGCTGCTCACTCCTCTTCCCACCAACCCCTGCCAATCACTAATCTGCGTTTAGTCTCTATGGATTGTCTATAACAAATATTTCATATAATTGGAGTCATACACTATGCATCTTTTGGCATCTGTTTTCCTATACTTAGCATAATGATTTTGAAGTTCATCCACATTGTAACATTCATTTCTTGCTTATGGCTTAATATTCCATCATATTGACAAACCACAATATATTTCTCCATTTGTTCACCGATGGACATTAGATTGTTTCCACATTTGGGATAGTGTGAATATTGGTGCTATGAACCTGTGTCTTCATGTATTTGTTTTAGTACCAACTTTCAATTCTTTCATATATATATATATATATATATATATATATATATATATATATCTACAAGTATTTTCCACAGTGGCTGGAATATTTTATATTTCCACCAGAAATATATGATAGCTCCAACTTATACACATTATCTATCTATTGATTGATCCATCTATTTATCATTCAACCTATCAATCATCGACCTACCTATCATAGCAATCCTACTTGGTGCAGAATGTATTTTTCACTGTGGTTTGATTTGCATTTCCCTAATGATTAGTGATGTTGAGCATCTTTCTGTGTGCTTAGGCCATTTGTATAATATTTTCTTTGGAGATATGTCTATTTCAGTCTTTTGCCCATTTTATTTTATTTTATTTATTTTTTTTAACGAGAGAGAGAGAGAGAGAGAGAGAATTTTACTATTTATTTTTTTTAGTTCTCGGCAGACACAATATCTTTGTTTGTATGTGGTGCTGAGGATCGAACCTGGGCCGCACGCATGCCAGGCGAGCACGCTACCGCTTGAGCCACATCCTCAGCCCCTCTTTTGCCCATTTTAAAAGTGGATTCACTTTTTGTTGTTGACTTGTAAGAGTTCTTTATATATTTTGGATACTAGACTTGGCTTTGACTCTTCTTCTATGTCCTGTCTGTTTAGACACGTGAGCTTCTTCTGGGCTGATTTGGACTTGCATGGTCAAGACTGACCTGGAGTTGATCCAGGCAAAGGTATACAGAGTGTCCTCCAGCTCTCTGTCTTTGGTTATTTGGCATTTTTTTTTTTTAAAAAACAAGGACTTAATTGCAATCACAAATCAAATTTGGATAATGCTAAATTTCTTCTTATTGTCTGGCGATATTGATGGGTGCCCTGAAGACATTTTTGAAGAGGATTGGTTCCATGCTCGGCAGGGACTTAATGACTTAAAGTTCTTGTAATCTGGGGGCCTCAAATGTAGACTTCCCACCAGAGGCAGAGAGGCCCCTGAAGTTCTGCAGGATGGTACCTTCAACTAGGGAAGGAGCATTCATCCTTACAGGTAGGAAGATAAGAGGTGGAGGAGAGCTCAAATCTAATGACTTAAGGATTAAAGCCAAGAGGATGTTTTAGTGGTTGTTCCAGGGAGGAATTCAACTAGGACAATGGCCCACACCCTCTGCACCTTGTAGGATGCTGAGACCACTGTAATTTCCCTGTATTCATTGCTCTGTTACCCACCCTCCATTTTTTTTCCTCTGTGATCATTAGCAAGACCCTTAAAATTCTGGAGCTTGTTTAGAGGGTATCAATGAAAGGGATGGCTGCAGAGGCCAGGTCTCCAGATACAACAGGTTGAGAGAGAACCTAATAGGACACAGATGATACAGGAGAATATATTTTGGCTCCTTAGTACTAGTTGGTCAAAATTAGTGAGAGGAACAGCCAACCCTTAGGTATTTGGGCCAGATTCCAAGATGGTTTAGGTGGGTGGGAAAAATGGATTGAAATTAAGAAAAAATTATTAAAAGAAGTTCAAAGGGTGAATAGAAGAGTCCTTGAAACTGAGTCCTTGAAACCCAGTTACATGCATCTAGAATGAGGAGGACAGGTTTGAAGCATTTCACATGAAGAGGACTCAGGGTTTGGGTTGTCAGCATGGTAAGGGTGTAAAAATCTGAACACAGTGGAGAGGCACATTGTTCAGGTGAAGGGGGGTCATGATCTGAGTCCTTCCTGGGTTTGAGGGCTTTTCTTACATGGGGGTCTCACATATCCACTGTTTGGAGCCATCATGTGAGGTGGCCTATGAGACATGGGGCACTAGAGAGTTTTCAGATTAGGGTGACAACCAAAGGAAGAGCTAGGATCCATGTCACATGAGAAGTGGTTGAAAAATCACATTTTTTTTTTTGAAAAAGGGAAGCCACAGTCAATTGGCTTCATCTACTTCAAGAATTGACACAATAGTGTATTAATTTCCTGCTGCTGCTATAACAAATGGCCAGAAACAGCACAACCTTACATTACAGGTTGAGCTCAGGGGAGAGTCTGTTACTCATCATTTCCAGATTCTGAGGCCTTTCTCGGGACGCATCCCTCTGCAAAGCAGCCATCAGACCTCTGACCTGTGCTTTCAGTATCATACCTTCCTTAGTACCCTGCCTCCCTCTCTCCCTTTTAAGGAGTCTTGTGATTGGATTGGGCATCCTGGAAAATCCTGGATAATCTCCCCATCTCCAGATCCTTAATCAGAGTTGCAAATCCCCTTTCTCCCCATAAGGTTACCTATTTGCTGGTTTTAGGGATTAGGCTGTGGGCATCTCTCTCTCTCTCTCTCTCTCTCTCTCTCTCTCTCTCTCTCTCTCTGGTATTATATTCTGTTTATCATAAATGGAAAAAAGTTGGGGGTTTTGTTCCTCTGCAGGGCACCGGAAGGCAGAACCTGGATAACAGGTGTAAGTGACAGGGCAGGCACTTGGAACTAAGGTAAGGCAACTCTGCTCATGGACTGGACTTTCTACAACAGACATGGGATTAGAAGGGAGGGGGTCCTGCTCTCTTGGGATCTTTCAGTAGCGGGTGACTTTTGCTTGGAATGATGGTTCAGCAGGATTGAGTGGAATGTTAAGCCAACTGGCATTGGTAGTCTCTCCAAATTTCAAGACAATTACTTTTACCGAGCCCTTCTAGGTGTGCTGTTCTAGTTATTTGGTTCATGATTAAGGAGCCCAGAGAAGGCTTGCCATATGTGGTGTGGCAAGGCACAGGCAGGGTCAGTGTGGTAGACCCTGGACATGCCCTGCTGTGTCCCTCAGTGTCCACTATTGCAAGCTTGTGCCAGCATTCTGCCCAGGGCACCTGTGATACCGTGTTGAGGGCTCCTTCAGCCCAGGTGCAGATCAGGCTACAGTGCCCAGAAGTTAATGCTACCAGGAGCAGTCCTCAGTCAATGACAAAAGGAAATAGGTGGATAAAAAGCCAGTTTCCTGGTTCTGGTGATGGTGGGGGTGGGGGTGATGCTCCACACTACTGTCTAGAGGGTCAACCTGCTCATTAAAACACTTGCCTGGGGAAGGGTGCTGGGGTTGTGGCTCAGTGGTAGAGCACTCACCTAGCACCTGTGAGGCGCTGGGTTTGATCCTCAGCACCACATAAAAATAAATAAATAAAATAAAGGTATTGTGTCCAACTTCAACTAAAAAAATTATGTCAAAACTAAACAAAACACTTGCCTGGGATTCTTCCCCCTCCCTAACACACATTCCCATTCCCTACAGTATTTCCTAAGATCATTTTCCAAAGAGACCACCTTTGCTCAAACCATTAGCTATGAATCTGTCTTTTGAGGGACCCAGAGAGCAGAAGGTTTGGGGGAAATCAAACCTTCCATGACCAGATATCATGGGAGCAGAGTTTCCCATAGATGAGTAGCCACCTTCCAGCACAGAGAATCTTGACACAGTAGTCCCACCTTCATCCTAAGAATTCTAAATTAGGTGTCTGTCTTCCCTAGCCATCTGTGGGGTGTTGCTCCCAATGCTTCATCGGGCAATACCTCTTAAACAGGGAGTCACATCTTCTTATTGGCATTTGTCTATGTCATGGGTATGGGAATTTAATGGTCACGGTTGGTTGTGGGAAAAGTATGATGTCCTAGAATTGAATTTATTTTCTGACTCCAAGCCCCTAGCTGATGAAGGTACCAGCCACATCATTTCTTCCAGTCCAGGTTTTCCTGGCCTGTCATTTGCTCGGTGCTGGTGACAGTATACCTGGGATCCACAGCTCAGTCACAGCCCATGGAAGCCTTTCTTTCTTTACTTCTGACTCCGAGGAGAGGCGAGTGAAGGTTGCTTATGTGATTGGCAGTACAGCGGAGGCTGGTGGGAGGTAGCCTCCTTTGTCATGTTGACTTCATGGGCTGGCCATAGCTGTGGGTGCCAGGCCAGTCCTGGGCTCTTGCTCAGTGACCCAGTATTATGATACCCTGGACAGTTGGCTGCCTCCTTTCATTTTGGGCACTTGGGCTTTCTCCAATTTATTTTATTCCAATTGATTCCCCACCCCCAACCCCCCTCAGCTGCCCACTGAGTCTCTGACTTGGGGATCCTGACTCGTTTGGGCACATCCCCATCTTCCCTGAGAATCTGGCTCCCTGTCAGGTCTAGATGTATCCCACCAACTCATCTCTGCCCCTCACCTCCCTGGATGGGCAAAAACTTGTGTGGTTTTCCACCTCCAAAACTTTAGCCAGCAGATTTGAAGTCTACTTTTCTCAGATTCCTCCCCACACCCCTCATTTCAGAGGAAACTCATTTATTTCTCTTCATTCTCTCTTCCTGTCCTGGAGGTGGGGACAGTAGGTGACTTAGCTACACTTCAAATTCACATTTTTTTCCCTCCAAAATAACCTCTTTTTTCTTCCATTAGTGTGGAACTTTTTTTTTTCCTTTTTTTACATAGCAATGGTTGTGGGTGGGGCAAACAATTTCTGCCTGAATCTATCAACCTTTAAATCTCACCTTCTTTTTCCTCTAGCTCAGAAGCCAGGAAACGGATGCCTTTACGGCTTGTCCCAGCAATTCACAGTCAAGAGCAAACAGTGACCTTGGTTCTCAAGTCTAAGTGGAGGTCTATGTGGGGGCCAGGGAAGTGAACAGAGCCACCTGACTTGTTTGGGGTTCCAGGTTTTTCCTCCACACAATCAACCTCCAGCCCTAGATGGCTTGAAACAGCAGGTATGAACAGATGGTAATGGCTTCTCCGCATCCTGCATTCCTGGGGCAGGTCCAGCCACAGAGAGGGAGAGAGAGAGTGGGGTCAGAGTGGCTACCAGATGAACATAGCCATGAAAAGTCTATACTGTTTTTCAGAAATGGCCTGGGGACCCGACAGAGGGGAGGTGTTCCTTGGGAGCTCTCCCAGCACAGAGCTCAGCAGCCTCTGCCTTGGTGATCCAAAGCCCGTTCTAAACACATTTCTCAATGACTCCTGCCTGTGGCTGTTTGGTGCATGCCAAGTGGGTGCCCCAAACAGATGGAGAGGTGGACTCTCCAGTGGGTCTGGAGCATGGGTTTCAGAGAGTGCTAATGCTCCTCAGATCTCCTTTGCAAAGCGCCAACTGTGACAATACTGTAGCTCAGGCCAGGAAATGGAAGCAGGCTTTCCAGGTGGTGGGAGGGGCTGCTTCTTAAATAGGGAGCCTCCCCAGCTTGCACGGGACGGGTGTGGTCTGTAAATAGTTTATGCACCTGTTAGACCCATCCGTTGTGGGAATGCTCCTGGATTTTTTTCCAAGTGGGGTCCAGGCCTTCTTTCCCAGAATAACAGTAGAAATTGTGTCTGATTTTAAGCGAACATTTATAATCTGCCAAGCACTGTGCACCAGCAGGCATTTCACCGGCCTGATCTCACTGAATCCTCATGACAACACTAGATAGCAGACACAGTTGTGGAACCCATTTTATAGATGGAGACGCCAAGGGCAAGAGGTTAAGTCAATAGTTCAAGCCTAAACAGCTGGGCTTATAACTAGACACACCTGGATTCAGAGCCTGTTCATCATGGGCCCAACAAGGCAACTCAATGTACCTCCGGATTGTTGTGAAGATGAAATCATGTGGACAGAAATATACCAGCCTGGATTTTTTTTTTCTTTAGTTTTGGACAGGAAATGTTCAAATGCTGGTTGTGATGGTTAGTTTTATGTGTCAACTTGGCTAGAATTCAACACCCAGATCTTTGGTAAAACAGTGCTGGAGATGTTGAAGTGAAGGCATTTTTAAATACGATTGTCAGTTACATAAATAGACTTTGAGTAAAACCAGTTGGTTACCTGTTGTAATGTGGGTGAGCCTCATGCAGTCGGCAGATGGCTTTAATATTAAGGCTGCCCTCCTTGAAAAAGAAGAGACTCTGCCAACAGGCCATTCTTTGGATTCCAGCTGCAACTCTGGCCTGGGTCTCTGGCTTGCCTGCTTACCCTGCAGATTTTGGACTTGCAAACCTCCACAATTATGTGAGCCAATTCCTTAACATAATCTGTGAGAGTGTGTGTGTGTGTGTGTGTATGTGTGTGTTGGATGATCTATCAATCTTTGTCTCTCTATTTCTTGGTTCTGTGTCGGAGAATGTTTTAATGAAATGTGGCTTATCCATGCGGAATAATATGCAACAGTTAAAAAAGGACAACTTGGATCTATGAAGTCGAATCTATGTAATTTTTAGAGGAAAAGAAAACCAAAATACACATGCGCGTCTATGTTTGTGCATGCCTCCATTTCTGTATGACTCTAGAGAAAGAGTGGAAGGAAACATACGTGAGGAACAGGAGTAGTGGTCATGGAAGTGTCCTTATGGTAGGGAGGGATATTTGTCTTTCTCTATTTCTTCACACTTTGATTTTAGCAAACATTACTTTTGCCATTAAAAAGATAATAGACACATAGAACATGAAAAGTTTGTTGATTTTGAATCTTGCTTCCCACCTGTGTCTGGAGGCAGCCTGGACAGCCTAGTGGAAGTTTGCCTGTGTCTGTTTGATTTATGCTGGTCTCTACTGAGGGGCCACCCAACCTGGAAGGAATTGACTGATGGTGCCCTTAGCCTGCTGATTCCCGTGGCCTTGCTTACACAGGCCTTGCTTAAATGAGTGTCCAAGGCCAAAAGTGGTTTTCAAAGAGTCTCCTACAACTCCTGGATGTGGAGTCTGTGTGAGTTTAGCATTTCACTGTGTGTAGCTAGGAAGCCATAAGTTAAGCTCCCATTGCTGGAGGGTACTAAAGCTTAAGCCCTGGTCCCAAAGCACTGGGATAGGTCCACAAACAACACTGAGCCAGAGGCTGGATGCCAGGTGCTGTCCTGGGTGCTGAAAAGTCAAATATGGGCCAAGTTTCCATTCACCGTGAACTTTGACTAAAGGTTTACTAAGCAGGAGACCTTCTGGAAGCTTAGAAAGATATCTAATCAGTTGGCCTGGCCTTTGGAATGTGGCCAGTTTGGCATCAGGGAAATGTCAAGTACCTTGAACCTCCTGACTTTGATCCTTTTGCAAAGTCGGCTGCTTGCAATTGGAATCGACTGTTGGTTTGAGTGACTTCATTGAATCAATGCATTGTTTGATCCTCCTGCCAAAGACCAATTTCCCACCTCCACATCGTAGACACACAGGAGATGTCCACCTGAGACTATGGAGGATGCCAAAAGGAAATGAGACATCCCAACCTCTCCCCAAGAGAGTTACCTTGGAACCCTTGGGTTCAACAAATATTCACCTAAAAATCAATTTCCTGTTGCCAATTGCAGGTGATGCCGTGCTTGGTGACTAAAATTTGATGACAGAGATTTCAGGCATACAGAGTATCTTTATACCCACATCGAGGAAGAAGGGGTGTTCCATAGAGTGCACATTAGGACGACCTGAGGTTTGCAGAAAGGAAGGTACCTGAACTCATATACCTGTATTCTCAGATACCCAATTGAAAGCACTATGGTATACTTGATCTATTAGTTATTCCCTAGGGCTTAAACATTGGGTGCAAAAGAAGGAGAGATGAGAGACGAGACTGAACTCAATGGTTCCCAAGTGGTAGGTCTTCTTTCATGGTCTACACTTTGTCTGTATCTCTGGGAAGAGCTGATAAAAGAGTCACAATAACAAGCTTACTGTAACAATTACCCCCATCTGGGGAAGATTGGATGTGTCTTGCTGGATAATAGGAGAGTTGGGTGGTGGCTGGAAGCCACCAATGGCTGAGATACAGATCAAATTCTGAACCATCCCTGACCTTCGGGATGATGCATCCTGGGATTGATTCTTCCCTGTTCCCCTAGTATGGAGAGGGGGCTGCTGGTCAGATCCACAGCTGGGGTTTGCAGCTCATGTAGGGAAAGAGAAATGCCTGGGCCTTAGGAGACCAGAGCATTTAGTCCTGGCTTGGATGGGGCTTTAGTCCATTTTTGTGCTGCTGTAATAGAATACTACAGATGGGGTAATTTATAAAGAATAAATATATATAGGAATGTCTATAAAACTAGGCATTTCTGGAGGTCAAAAATCCAAGATGGAGGAGCCAGCGGGTCGGGTCTGGTGTCTGGTAAAGCTCATTCTTCACTCCCGAGACGGTGCCTTGGACATTGAGCCCTCCAGAAAGGGGGAATGCTGTCCCTCACACGGCAGAAAACTAGGAGAGCGTGAGTCCCTGCTGCAAGCCCTTTTTGTAGTGACACTCATGGGGGGCAGAGACCTCATGACTCATATACCTCCTGGACCCCACTTCCCCATACTGCACTGGCAGGATTAAGGCTCAGCATGCACTTTTGAAGGGACACTAATATTCAAACCATGCATGGCAGACCAGTACTGCTGTTAGGTAGGAGTTCAGGGATGGCAAGATGGTAGAGTCAGGGCACATGAAAAATTTGCTGAAGGACAAGACAGGGAGAGAGTCATCAGGACCCTGTTTATTGTAAGTCTCATTACCAGGACAACTGAGGACTTATGCCCATGGTAACTCCCACCACAGGACTGGAATTCTAAAGTAACCAAATGGGGGTAAAGTGGACAGTATTCTAATCAGGTATCATGAGGTGACCGATGGGAGCAAATGGGGTAAGGTCTGTCATCAGGTCCATATAGAAAGAGAATGCCTCTCAGCTCAGCATAGAAAACACAAGTTTCCAGACCTTGAGCCTCTCCTCTCTCTCTCTGCCACCATACATTACAGAGTGCTACTTTCACCTTCAACTTCAATAAATCTGCTACTTCTGTGCATCTTGCTCAGTTCATTGTTCAGGACGGCAAGGAGCTGGACCCCAACTGAACACCCCAACAATAATGCTACTTGGTTGAATGCCGACTTCCCACTCCCCCATCTCTGGGCTCATCTTGAACCATGAGGGGATGAATCCACACAACTTTCATGTTCTCCCTCCTGTTTTGACTGTTTGCCATCATCCAACCTCAGACATTAAAGTCCAATAAAACAAAAACAAAGCAGATCCTTATGTCCAGAGGACATTAGTATTTCTAAAACTTTTTAAATTACGAAAGTAATGCCTGCTCAGGATACCTATTCAACCGACACAGAAACATACAGAATAAAAAGGAAAGTCCCTTATCCTGCAATCCCATTTCCCAGAGTAGACAACTGTGACAGTGTGGAGGTCTGTCCTCAGCTTTGCCTGTAATATCTCTGTTTTTAAAGTTGTGAGCTTTACCAGTGAATTTCAAAATTCAAATACCAGAAGATTAGATTGACTCTGAATTGGACTTAGAAGCCACTGACTGGTATCTCCAGTTGTCTGCAGATGCAGCTAATTGAGGCAGAACCCAGAGCCTGGGGGCATTGTTGGGAGTAAGACTAATGGTAGGAAATCTTTACCTCCACTTGTGACAAAGCTCCAAGCCAGTCTGGAGGATCAGGAAGAGCCCACCACATTTCCTTTCACAAAGGCATTGATTGTTATACTCCATTAGGTTGGAAATTGCATTTACATCTTAATTCCTTAAGCTTCAAATCTTTTTATTCTGCCCTCAGGCTCTCTGCACAGTTTGCTAAAGAAGTGCTCTCAATTCACTTCATTTTATCTACTGATGACTGGTTCACTTAGTTTTTTCCAGTTGGAGGTGGTGTGTGTGTAATTGACTGAGGTAGGCTGGTGTGAAAGGCCAGCTACTACAGTAGGCTTGCATCCAAGATGGCACCCATGGGCTACACCCGTGGAATCTAAGTGGCTTTCATGCTAGGTGGACCCTTTAGTCTGGATAACAAGAACAAAGCCTATTCTTCAAAGAGACCTCTGTGCCTGTTTGGAAGATGCTTTTGTGAGGAGGGGAGTTTTAAAACTCCAGTTGTCTGGGATTAGTTCTTCTCCAGATCCCTCTTGGGATCTCCTGACGGGAGACTGGGAGGGGCAAGGATGCTTTGGGCAGGTCAGGGCTGAGCCCATGGTGGGGCCTGTCCACAGCCAGCAGCCAGTGGCTAGATGGCTAACTTGCAACTGGCTCAGTGGATTCTTGTGCTTTCTAGTTGTTTTGACAAAGTGTCAAGCCAGCTCTTAGGACAAGGGGAGGGAGTGAGTTTTACATTTGTGAAAGGGCTATTTGCAAGTGGGGGTGGGGCTAAGGTTTAGGAATATGAATTGACTTTGGGATCATTTCAGAGGTGCTTTACTTTTCCTGTGGGGACACTTTTAACTCTGAGAGAGGCACATCCTGGAGCCAAATGTCAGTTTCTCGTATCCATGACACATCCTGTATAAGCATCTCTGCCTTGGGATAAGGATGAGTTCCTGTTCCTGTTAGAGAACATGTAGTTGGGGAGCAGAAGAAAAACACAGATCATGTGAGTCACACGTTAAGAGTCCTGGGGATTTGCTGTTTTGGGAACTCCTCCAGTTTTATCTTTTATGTTGTTTGTCCTTGGAGAGCCAGAGTGACCTCCTGGCCTAGTGAAGCACCTGGTTTTGAAACTGGTAAGATGATTTGAGTGGAACAGACAAAGCATGTTAGCAAGCTTTTAACAGCTATCAAGCTGTGAGTGAAGTGTCCTTTTCAGAGGTCACTGACTGCCTCAGTCTGTGCACCCCAAAGCCAACCGTGCTGGCTTGCCGAGGCCTCAGCTCCACGTGAGTCATAGCTCCAGGTCTGGCCGGACCCACGCATCTCTATGTGTCATTACTTTTTACAAAACACATAGAAACATACTATACATATTATTCTCTGTGTCTTGCTTCCCCCACAACTCGATATTTTGAACAGGCCTTTGCAGGTCATTACATACACATCTACTTCTTTCTTTGTAATAGCAGTGTAGTATTCCACAGAATATGTGGTTTCAGGTTTGTTTTTCTGTTATATACAATAGTATGATAAATGTCCTTCCTCATACATATTTTTTAAAATATCTAAATTTTTTTAGATAAATATGACAGTAGAGTATATATTGACATACTAACATGGAGTTATCTTATTCTAATTAGGACTGCATTCTTATGGTTGTACATGACGTGGAGATTCACTGTGCTGTATTCATATACGTACATAGGAAAGTCATGTCATCATACATCTTTTGGCTGGTCCTTTTTTTTCCCCCAGTTGGATAGATTCCCAGAAGCAGCATTGCACTTGGGTCAAAGGAACCCCACAACTTTAACTTTAATAAATCCTGCTAGCTTACTTTCTAAAATGGTTGAAATGATCCTTAGTTCCACCAGCAGGGGCTGTGAGTGCCCCCTTCTGCATACCCTTGCCAGCTCTAGATGTCACATCAATCATTTTCAGTTTCAAGTGTCACAGTTTTGTTTTTATTTGCATTTTTCTGAAAGCTCATGAGGTCTTGCCTTCGTGCTAAGCTGTACTCATCTTTGTGGATGAATTGAGTTGGATTGCATGTGAAAATAGAAGAAGTTATTGATTCTCCAGAAGGTAAGGAAGCTTGGAGAAGATGGTGTGTGTCTTCTAGATCATTTTCCAGGCCACATGGGGCTGCTGAGAGTATCTGGTGCTTCCTCTTGTTCACAGATGAAAGCATGGGATTATGGTATCCATGGAGGCAGCTTAGCAAAATGGAACTGGGGCTGTCTTCCTCACGGTCAGAGTTGAGCATAAATGGATGAGCTTTTCCAGAAAGTAGTGAGTTCTTCATTCCTGGAAGGAATTAAGCAGATATCAAAAGGCCATCTTCTATTTATTCATTGAGAAGACAAAATGCTAAGAGGGCGTGAGAGCCAATTGGGGGTAAAGAGAGGAGGTCCCAGGAGATGGTCTTGGAAAGCATGTTTTCTTCACAGTTTTGGGGGTTTGCCAAGGCTGGTGTCCAGTAAACTATCCCTGCTGAGAGGCCAATAGTGGAGCAGAACCTCATGATTGAGGATGCTTTGAAAATCTATCTTGTTGAATTATGAAGTTGGCTTAGTGTCTGAGCTTACCCAGGGGGAGAACAATCAGTTGTCCATTTGTCCAGAACTGAGGGGTATCCTGGGAGAGGGGCTTTCAGTGCTAACACCAGCAAGGCCTCGGGATAATAGGTATGAGTAGATCACCCTACTTGAGTCTGACCCTAAAGGGGGGAGCTTCTTTGAAGCAATGTAAAATCCCAGGCATGGTTCCCAGGCTAGCCCACACAAAGGGAAAGACGTAGGCTGCACTTTACTCAAACCATGATGTTGATGGCTCCAGCAGGCACTAAGATGTGTGGCAGTGACTTCTGTGTGGCCCAAACCTTTTACAAATTTCATAACAGAGGCCATGAGGGTTTTCTCATATAGAAGATTTGTGGCATGAATTTTCCTCTAGAATCAGTGTTGGGCTGAATGGTACCTCCTCCAAAGAAATGTCCTTGTCCTTATCCTTATTCTCTGAACCTGTAAATATTACCATATAGGGCAAAAGATGTGATAACTTGTTAAGAATCTTTGAAGGAGGCATTTATACTAGCCTATCCAGAGGACTGTAAATGTAACACACAGAAGGGACACAGAGGGAGGCTTTATACAGACACAACGAGATGATGTGGAGATAGAGACAGAGATGGAAGTGATGTGGCCACACTCCCAGGAATGCTGTGGCAACCACCAGAGGCTAGAAGTATCAAGGAATGGATTGTCCTCCAGAGGTCCCCGAGGGAGTGTGACCCTGCTGACACCTTGATTTCACTTTTCTGGCCTCCAGACCTGTAAAGAATGCATTTCTCTTGTACGAAGCCACCAAGCCTTTCGTAACTTGTTACAGCAACCACAGGACACTAATGTAGCACTTCAAATTGAGCTTTCCAGGCACTGGACAAGCAAACCCAAGCCTGGGGCCCCATCTGGTCAGCCATGTCCCCATCTGGGACAAGCTGCCACCTGGATGGAGTCTCTCAGGACTGTTGGAAAGTTGGCTTGGGGGGTCCTCTGTCCTGGACAAGGTTCTGTGGGGAGTTCCCCTCCCTCCCAGTGGAGCCCAGGATCCACTCACAGGTGCCTTCTTGCACGTGGGAATAATGGCTGTGTCTCTCCCCCAGGTTAAGTATTGGGCATCTCCAGGCAACTGGTGCGTGGGGGCGAGGGGAAAACACGCAGAGCTCGGGCAATGTGGTGGACACAGAAACTGAGAGCAGAGGAGGGTGACAGGAATGGGTTGGTGACAGAATTGGTGTTAATTCATTCAAACATCTTCTCACATTGGCTGGGCCTCTCCCAGCTCTCGAGGTGTTTTCGCATCCCATTCCTGCCTGGTCCTGGCAAGAGCTCTGGGAGGCAGACAGGGTGGGGCGGGGTGTGTTGGAACACAGGCTTCAAGGACAGAGAGTGCTGGGGTGTCTGGACCCCTCAGCTGCTGTGTGGAGATGGTGGGGCCTGCTGCTTCCTGTCCACTGCTTGTTCCTCAGCTTTGAGGGGGCTGAGAGGGTCCAGGCAGGTCCCATAGGTGGCTCACCTGTTGGGTTCCCAGGGGCAGCTCCTGCCGTACCCCCTGCTTTTCTGAAGGTTTGCCTCTAACTAGAGAGACACATGCTCAGTGTATCTCTAGTTGGGCAGAGACACTGAGCATGCGATTTTATTTTTTATTTTATTTTTTTTATTGATTATTTAAAGCATTACATAGCTCATGATATATCATCTTTCATACATTTGACTCAAATTGTGTTTTGATCTCCCATTTTCACCCCAAATACAGATTGCAGAATCACATCTGTTACATATTCACATTTTTACATAATGCCATATTAGTGACTGTTGTATTCTGCTACCTTTCTTATCCCCTACTATCCCCCCTCCCCTCCCCTCCCATCTTCCCTCTCTACCTCCCCTGCTGTTGTTCAATTCTCTCCCTTTTTTCCCCTCCCCCTTGCCCCTCATAACCTCTTATAATTTTATGTATCATTGAAGGTCTCCTACCATTTCCATATGCTTTCCCTTCTCTCTCCGTTTCTCTCCCCCCATTCGTCTTTGTTTACTGTAGTCTTTTCCTCATGCTCTTCCTTCCTGTTCTGTTCTTAGTTGCTCTCTTTATATCAAAGCAGACATTTGGCATTTGTTTTTTAGGGCTTGGCTAGCTTCGCTTAGCATAATCTGCTCTAATGCCATCCATTTCCCTGCAAATTCTATGATTTTGTCATTTCTTAGTGCTGCATAATACTCCATTGTGTATAGATGCCACATTTTTTTTATCCATTCATCTATTGAAGGGCATCTAGGTTGGTTCCACAGTCTAGCTATTGTGAATTGTGCCGCTATAATCATTGATGCAGCCGTATCCCTATAGTGCGCTCTTTTAAGGTCCTCAGGGAATAGTCCGAGAAGTGCGATAGCTGGGTCAAATGGTGGATCCATTCCCAGCTTTCCCAGGAATCTCCATACTGCTTTCCAAATTGGCCTCACCATTTTGCAGCCCCACCAGCAGTGTACAAGTGTACCCTTTTCCCCACCTCCCCGCCAACACTTATTGTTGTTTGACTTCATAATGGCTGCCAATCTTACTGGAGTGAGATAGTATCTTAGGGTGGTTTTGATTTGCATTTCTCTGATTGCTAGAGATGGTGAGCATTTTTTCATGTACTTGTTGATTGATTGTATGTCCTCCTCTGAGAAGTGTCTGTTCAGGTCCTTGGCCCATTTGTTGATTGGGTTATTTGTTAACTTATTGTTTAATTTTTTAAGTTCTTTGTACATTCTGGATATTAGGGCTCTATCTGAGGTGTGGGGGGTAAAAATTTGTTCCCAGGATGTAGGCTCTCTATTTACCTCTTTTATTGTTTCTCTTGCTGAGAAAAAACTTTTTAGTTTAAGTAAGTCCCATTTGTTTATTCTTGTTATTAACTCTTGGGCTATGGGTGTCCTATTAAGGAATTTGGAGCCCGACCCCACAATATGTAGATCGTAGCCAACTTTTTCTTCTATCAGACGCAGTGTCTCTGATTTGATATCTAGCTCCCTGATCCATTTTGAGTTAATTTTTGTGGATGGCGAGAGAAAGGGATTCAATTTCATTTTATTGCATATGGATTTCCAATTTTCCCAGCACCATTTGTTGAAGATGCTATCCTTCCTCCATTGAATGCTTTTAGCCCCTTTATCAAATATAAGATAGTTGTAACTTTGTGGATTAGTCTCTGTGTCCTCTATTCTGTACCATTGGTCCACCTGCCTGTTTTGGTACCAGTACCATGCTGTTTTTGTTACTATTGCTTTGTAGTACAGTTTGACCTCTGGTATCGCTATACCTCCAGATTCACACTTCCTGCTTAGAATTGCTTTTGCTATTCTGGGTCTTTTGTTTTTCCATATGAATTTCATGATTGCTTTATCTATTTCTACAAGAAATGCCGTTGGGATTTTGATTGGCATCACATTAAACCTATAGAGAACTTTGGGTAATATCGCCATTTTGATGATGTTAGTTCTGCCTATCCATGAACAGGGTACATTTTTCCATCTTCTGAGATCTTCTTCTATGTCTCTCTTTAGGGTTCTGTAGTTTTCATTGTATAAATCTTTCACCTCTTTTGTTAGGTTGATTCCCAAGTATCTTATTTTCTTTGAGGATATTATGAATGGAGTGGTTTTCCTTATTTCCATTTCAGAGGTTTTGTTGCTGATATACAGGAATGCCTTTGATTTATGCGTGTTGATTTTATAACCTGCCACTTTGCTGAATTCATTTATTAACTCTAGCAGCTTCTTTGTAGACTCTTTTTGGTCTGTTAAGTATATTATCATGTCATCCGCAAATAGCGATAATTTAATTTCTTCTTTTCCTATTTTTATGCCTTTAATTTCTTTTGTCTGTCTAATTGCTCTGGCTAGTACTTCGAGAACTAAATTGAATAGAAGTGGTGATAGAGGGCATCCCTGTCTTGTTCCAGATTTTAGAGGGAATGCCTTCAGTTTTTCTCCATTTAGGATGATGCTAGCCTGAGGTTTAGCATAGATAGCTTTTACAATGTTGAGGTAAGTTCCTGTTATCCCTAGTTTTTCTAGTGTTTTGAACATAAAGGGATGCTGTACTTTGTCAAATGCTTTTTCTGCATCCATCGAGATGATCATATGGTTCTTGTCTTTAAGTCTGTTGATGTGGTGAATAGCATTTATTGATTTCTGTATATTGAACCAGCCTTGCATCCCAGGGATGAATCCTACTTGATCATGGTGCACAAATTTTATATGTTTTTGTATTCGATTCGCCAGAATTTTATTGAGAATTTTTGCATCCAAGTTCATTAGAGATATTGGTCTGTAGTTTTCTTTCTTTGACGTGTCTTTGTCTGGTTTCGGGATCAGGGTGATGTTGGCCTCATAGAATGCATTTGGAAGAGCTCCTTCTTTTTCTATTTCTTGAAATAGCTTGAAAAGTATTGGTATTAATTCTTCTTTGAAGGTTTTGTAGAACTCTACTCTATACCCATCCGGTCCAGGGCTTTTCTTGGTTGGTAGTCTTTTGATGGCTTCTTCTATTTCTCCCTTTGTTATTGGTCTGTTTAAATTGTGTGTGTCTTCCTGTCTCAATCTCGGCAAATCATATGCCTTCAGAAATTTATCGATATCTTCACTATCTTCTATTTAATTGGAATATAGGGTTTCAAAATACTTTCTAATTATCTTATGTATTTCTGTAGTGTCTGTTGTGATATTGCCTTTTTCATCCCGTATGTTAGTAATTTGAGTTCTCTCTCTTCTTCTTTTCGTTAGCATGGCTAAGGGCTTGTCTATCTTATTTATTTTTTCAAAGAACCAACTTTTAGTTTTATCAATTTTTTCAGTGGTTTCTTTTGTTTCAATTTCGTTGATTTCTGCTCTAATTTTAATTATTTCTTGTCTTCTACTACATTTGCTGTTGTTTTGCTCTTCCTTTTCTAGGTTTTTGAGGTGTTGTGTGAGTTCATTTATTTGTTGGTTTTTTCTATTTTGAGGTAAGAACTCCAAGAAATGAATTTCCCTCTTAAAACTGCTTTCATTGTGTCCCATAGATTCCAGTATGTTGTGTCTGTATTATCATTTGACTCTAAGAATTTTTTCATCTCCTCCTTTATGTCTTCTATAACCCATTTATCATTCAATAACATATTGTTCATTTTCCATGTGATGTAGGATTTTTCCTTCCTTCTTTTATCATTGATTTCCAATTTCATTCCATTATGAGCAGATATGGTGCATGGTATTATCTCCACGCCTTTATATTTACTAAGAGTTGCCTTATGGCATAATATATGGTCTATCTTTGAGTAGGATCCATGTGCTGCTGAGAAGAACTTGTATCCACTTGATGATGGTTGATATATTCTATATATGTCGGTTAAGTCTAGGTTATTGATTGTGCTGTTGAGTTCTATGGTTTCTTTATTCAGTTTTTGTCTAGAGGATCTGTCTAATGGCGAGAGCGGTGTGTTGAAGTCACCCATAATTATTGTGTTGTGGTCTATTTGACTCTTGAACTCGAGGAGAGTTTGTTTTATGAACGTTGCAGCTCCATTGTTTGGTGCATACAAATTGATGATTGTTATGTCTTGTTGGTGGATGGTTCCTTTTAACAGTATGTAGTGTCCTTCTTTATCCTTCTTGATTAACTTAGGTTTGAAGTTGATTTTATTCAATATGAGTATGGCCACTCCTGCTTGCTTCCGAGGGCCATGTGAGTGGTATGATTTTTCCCAAGCTTTTACCTTCAGCCTGTGTATGTCTTTTCCTATCATATGAGTCTCCTGAAGGCAGCATATTGTTGGATTTGTTTTTTTGATCCAGGTTACTAGCCTATGTCTCTTGATTGGTGAGTTTAGGCCATTAACATTTAAGGTTACAATTGAGATATTATTTGTACTTCCAGTCATGCTTCTTTATTTATTTATTTTAGTTTGGCTAGTTTTACTTTTTGTTTACTTTCCTCCCCCTTTACTGAGATACTTCCTGCTGTTAGTGTTGGGCACTATTTTTCAATTCTTCTTCTTGTAGTGTTTTGCTCAAAATGCTTTGCAGAGCTGGTTTTCTTGCTGCGAATTCTTTTAGCTTTTGTTTATCGTGAAAGATTTTAATTTCATTGTCAAATTTGAAGCTCAATTTTGCTGGATACAGTATTCTTGGTTGGAATCCATTATTTTTCAGCATTTGAAATACATTGTTCCAGGATCTTCTCGCTTTCAAAGTCTGTGATGAGAAATCGGTCGTTAACCTAATTGGTTTACCCCTGAATGTAATCTGCCTCTTTTCTCTCGTAGCTTTTAATATTCTCTCCTTGTTCTGTACTTGGCTATCTTCATAATTATATGTCTTGGAGTTGGTCTATAATGGTTTTGAATGTTTGGGGTCCTGTAGGCTTCCAGGATTTGGCAATCCATTCCATCTTTCATCTCTGGGAAGTTTTCTAGAATTATTTCATTTAATATGCTGTCCATTCC
Source organism: Spermophilus citellus (assembly GCF_964194105.1). Classification (NCBI taxonomy): domain Eukaryota; kingdom Metazoa; phylum Chordata; class Mammalia; order Rodentia; family Sciuridae; genus Spermophilus; species Spermophilus citellus. Next base: position 24,559,075 of record NC_138199.1, on the reverse strand, counting down.
TTTGGTTTGAATCTCTGTGCCTTGTTCTATCCCTATGACTCTCAAATTTGGTTTTTTTAATGACATCCCATATCTCTTGAATAGATTGCTCGTGGGATTTAAGCATCTTTTCTGTGTTGACTATATTCTTTTCAAGTTGATAAACCTTGTCTTCATTATCTGATGTTCTGACTTCTACTTGATCAAGTCTATTTGTAATATTCTCGTTTGAGTTTTTAATTTGGTTTATAGTTTCCTGCAATTCTAGGATTATTGTTTGATTTTTTTTAAGATCTCTATCTCCTGGTAGAGCTCGTTCTTTGCCATTTGAATTTGTTTGTTTAATTCATTTTCAAAATATACTTTTATTTCTTGGACTTGCTGTCTCATGTCTTCTCTAATATTCCTTTCCATTCGAGTTAGGTATGCCTTGATTTCTTTCCATATCCCTGTTTCTGATGTTTCTATGTCCTCCTGTAGAATTGAGTTGTCTTGCATTGTTTGTAATCCTTTTTTCCCTTGTTTTCTCATGTTGTCCACGTTACTTTCCAGCTCTATTTGATTGTCGTGTTTCTGCTCTCTTCTATAGATTTGTTTTGTTTCTGTATTACTCTGATGTCTCTCCTTTGTGTTGTTAAACTATGCCTGCTAATGTGGATTCTGCTGGGAAGGAATTCCGACGTCCGAGCTCCAGTGACGACACTACTCTGCTATGACGGGCCCCAGTCTCCTTGCCGGGGTGTCCTAATGGGGGGGTGTGACTGGACTGTCTCTGTTTGGTTTCAGCTCCCGGTCGCGGCAGGCGGGCGGTCTCCAGCCGCCCAGTATCACAGGCCACGGGCAGGTGATCAGTTGCCAGCGGGCGGGCGTTCTCCTACCACCCAGTTACACGGGCAGTGGGTGAACTGTCGCCGGCGGGCCTGCAGTTTCCAGCCGCCCAGTCACGAGGGCCTTGCCTCTAGTCCCCTGGTTTCTCCTGCTAGTCTTGGTTTCTCCTGCTAGACCAGATTTCCCCTGAGTGATGGTTCTCGGCAGTTCAAACTGTACTCTGGGCCTGCCGTTTGTTGGGTGTGGAGGGTGGCTATTGGGAACCCCGGCACTCTATTGTTTTGTTTCCCTTGTGGGGGATAGAACTGTATCGCTTCCTTCCCCGTCTGAAATCCCATACTCAGCCCGGGGGTCAGTGCGGGCTTGGCTGGTGGGATTCCACTGTGTTGCAGCCACTTATCTCCCTGCTTGCTAGTTAATCCCTTCTCTGCAGCACCATGCCTTCTGTAGCCGCGGGGCAGGCCACGCGAATCAGACAGCCTGGATCTCCTGTGTCACACAGTTGGCTTTTGGGATCCCCGGCACTCTATGGTTTTGATTTTTTTCTGCTTGCCCCTCCCCCAGCGCTGGCTAGACAGGTTTTGTTTTGGCTGCTGATGGGAGGGGGGGTTGAAGGTCAGGTGCCTCTAGTTTTCCCTTAGTCTTTATGCAGGCTCACTCTGGTACTCCCTCCCCCGGAAAGCCTAGGAGAGATTTTATGTGAAATCCCCCTATGTATGGGGGCTGAGCTGAGTGACACACACCTGTTTTGTTGTTGCAATCTGTCGGAGAGTGGCGGTGGATACTTCAGCTCTCCAAGATGGTGGCCGCTGATTCCATGCAGATTTTATTAGGAAGTGTTTTGGGGACCAATGGCTGTGGAAGGGAAGGGAGGGAAGTGGGAGTGGGCAGAGGGAGAAGTCGAGTTCCAGTGCCATCTTCAAGGATGGCTCAGGCAACCCCACAGGAGGGCTCAGAGCCAGGCTGGCCCCTGATGGATGTCTCAAGTTGGAGCAAGAAGGCTGGGTCTTTTTATCTCTATGGCAGTGATCTTTAGATATGGGTTGCCCCAGAAAAGAGTCATGATCTTGGGCGAGGGACCCTCTTTACCTAAGTACTCTTGGAAGAGGGATGGACAGGCAAGGGTCTTCGACCTGCAACACTTCTGGTAGCTGGGGAGGTAGCCCTCATTTCTAATGGGCCCTAGTGATGTAGTGCAGCATCCTGCACAGGGTAAGTGAGAAGGTTGGTGTGGGGAGTGGGAGTGAGGATCTTCTTGAGGCTGTTCTTGGAGTATTGAGGGGTCTAGAGGGGCTCAGAGAGTGATCTTTCCCAGTACCCTATTGTGAAGAAGGTAATTTAGATTGTAAGGAAACTACAGGTAACCACATGGAAAGATGGTGAGTATTCCAACAGCATGGCCATTTCAAATAGGTAAGACTTGTTGGTGACATTTCTAGGAAGAAACCATCTGCATTCGTCAGCGTTTCATTGCTATGATCAAAATATCTGACATAAACAACTCAAAAGAGGAAGGCTGCATTCAGGCTCACAGTTTTAGAGGGTTCAGCTCATGGTCTGCTGGCTCTAAGGCAGAAACATGGTACTGGAAGGGTATAGCAGAGGAAAGCTATTCAGCTCATGGCAGCCTTAAAGGAGAGGAGGGGGGAAGAGTGAGGGGCAAGAAAGACCCCTGCACAGCATACCCCAGTGATCCCAGTGACTTCCTCCAACCAAGCCCCATGATGTACAGTTTTCATCACTTCCCAGCAGGTCATTCAATTACCAGTGGATTAATCTGCTGATGAGTTCAGAGTCATCATGATCCAATCCCTTTCCACCTCTGAACATGGTTGCACCTATAAGCCTTCAACACACAAACATTGGGGCAATATTCTAGGTCCAAACCATAACACCGTCTTAGAGTTGTCCGTTTCTTGTCCAAATCACAAACTATTCCTAGGTTTGGGGCAATGTCCGCAGACCTGATCAGTCATCTGCCCATAGTTTAGAACTCAGCAGCTTCAGGAAACAGGACTTGGAGAGACTTTGGCAAAGTGGCTCATGCATCTCTCTTGCCACATGGATGGTTCATGGGCTTTGAGGCCATAGGCCCAATTTCAAGTCCTTGATCTGCCCCTTGCTACTTGTTACTTGATCTCTCTGAACCTCAGTTTGCTCCCCTATGAAATGGGGAAAACAATACTTACTTATGAGGCTTTTGGGAGACTTCAGTCAGATGATGTACATAATGTACCTGCCCTGGGATTGGGGCTTAGGGCATGTCAGTTTTCTTTCTGATATTGTATCCCAAAACAACTGTAGTTAATTGGAAGAAATATATATGTGTGTGGACGGACACACAGGCGCGCATGCGCGCGCACACACACACACACACACACACACACACACACACACAGTTACTGTCTGCTGGCAGTCACTGTATTCCCTGCCCTACACTAAGAACCCCTGGAGAGTAGAGACAAAAGAAAATACTGGGTTTGTCCTCAAAGAGTTTTTAGTCCAGTGAAAGTAAAAAAATGCCCTTGTGAAGTCATGACAGTAATAATGTCACACTTAGGGTTTAATTTAATCTTAAAAACAGAAAGCATTTTCAAGCTCCTTTACAGAAAGGAAAATTGAAACTCAAGAGAAAGAAAAGAACATGCCTGAGGTCACAGGGTAGATGCGTTGGTGTTGGGACAGGAACTGGGTGTGAGTTAGGTCTCTGTGGCTCCAACCCCAGGAACTTCTCAGAGGCACCCGGATGCTGAGGCTCTGGGCTTGTCCGTTCCACCCAGTTTTCCTGAAGAACACAGCTGTCACTGCTGAGCAAGGGTCTAGATTGCAGTGGAGCTGGGTGGAATGATGAGGGGCAGCTGGCTGGAGGAGGAGCGATCTGGGCTGGAGCTAAGCACTCTTGGAAGAGGGATGGAATGACCTATAGGAGGCTGCAGGGACCCCAGATCCACAGGAGCTGGGCATTGCCAAACTGCTTCCTGTCAGACTGCATGTCCTTGTCTGCCTCTGAGCCTGGTTCTTTTCATTCTATGAAAAGATAGGATTGGGCAATGTCTGAGGGTCCTTCCAGCTTCACTCTATTGGGGTTCTGGGATTCAGCAGCAACATTGATCTAAACGGAGGGGCTAAATCACGGCATGCAGCAAATTTGGCTAATTCTTCTCTGCCAGTGTGTTGGGGCTCAGGTTTGGAGGAGGGCAGTGTGAGAAATTTTAAGTTCCCTCTTATAAGTGTACAATTCAACGACACAAATTACCCTGACAAAGTTATGCAACCACCACCACCACTATTTCCAAAATTTTATTATGCCAGACAGATTCTGTACTTATTAAACAGTAACTCCCAATTCCCTCCCCTCCCCAACACCTGGCAACCGCTAATCTATCTGCTGTTTCTGTGAACTTGTGTGTTTTAGATAATTTGTACAAGCAGAATCATACAATATTTTTCCTTTTCTCTCTGGCATATTTAATATAGCATCATGTTTTTGAGCTTTGTCCACGTTGTGGCTCACATCAGAACTTTTAAATAAGGTGAATGATATTCCTCTGTGTGTGAACACCACATTTTGTTTATGCATTCATTTGTTGACGAGCAAATTGGTCATTTCTACCTTTGGGTTTGGTGAATAGTGCTGCTATGAACATCAATGTACAAGTGTGAATTTAAGTCCCTGTTTTCAATTTTTTTTTTGGAGTATGTGCTTAGGAGTGGAGTTGATAGTTCTTGTGATAATACTGTTCAGCTTTATGAGAATAGCCAAATTGTTTTCCATAGCAATAGAGTCATTCATTTTATATTCCCACCGCACACCGGCCATGTATGAAAGTTCCAATTTTTCCACATATTGTTGACATCTAGTATTCTCTCCTTTCTCTTAAAAATCACTAAACCACAGACATCCTACTAGTTGTGAAGTGGCTCCTCATTGTGGTCTGGATTTGAGATCTCCTTATAATGAACGATGATGAACACCTTTTCATGTGCTCCTTGGTCATTTGTACATTTTTCTTTGGAGAAATGTCTGTTTAAGTCACTTGACCATTTTTAAATTGGATCCTTTGTTTCATCGTTGTTGTTGAGATATAGATATCCTTTGTTATATACAAGTTTTAAAAATAACCATACAGTCTTATCAGATATAGGATTAGCAAAGATTTTCTCCAATTCAATTGGTTGTCTTTCTGCCTTCTTGATGGACTTTCGATGCACAAAATTTAAATTCTGAAGAAGTCCAACCTGCCCATTTTATTTTTTTTCTTATTCAGGCTTTGGTATCATATCTAAAAATCATTCTGCCAAATCCCAGGTCATGGAGATTTTACTTCTATGTTTTCTCCTAAGTTTTAGCTCTTAAGCTGACATCTTTGATACTTTTTCAGGTAATTTTTGTATATGCTGTGAGGCAGGGTAAATTACTTTTAAAAACATTTTTAATGCCATACTATTTTTTCAATAAAAAGAAAACTCAGTATTTGAAATTTAAAAAACAAACAAGCAGAGGTTGCTAAGATGAAGCAGATAGATAGAACCAGTGCTTAGACAGTCAGAATGCAGAATTAGGTTTTCAGTGCCTGGAATAAGAGATTTTAAAAGTGTGTGTGTGTGTTTTCCCATACTGACCAGGATGTAGGGTGGGATGCTTGAACTCTGGAGACTCTTTAAATCAGTACTTTCCAAATTTTGACATGCAAAGGAATTCTCTGGGGGAATCTTGTTAATCTGATTGGTAGGTTTGGGGAAGGGTCTCTGAGATTCAGGTTTAATCTTTTTTAAAAAAATTTATTTTATTTTGGCAAGAACACTTAGCATGAAATTTACCCTGTTAATGAAAGTTTTTACATGTATAACATGGTCTTGTTGACTACGGGTACAATGTTGTACAGCAGATCTCTAGAATTGACTCATTGTGCTTAACCAAAACGTTATGCTCTTTGATTAACTCATTTGTCCCTCCTCCTAGGCTCTGGCAACCACCGTTCCACTCTTATTCTATGAACCTGACTATTTGAGATACCCCGAATCATGCAGTAATTGTTTTTATGTGACTGGCTTATTTCCCTTAGCACAGTGATCTCCAGGTTGGTCCATGGTATCACCTCACACCTGTCAGGATGGCTGAAAAAAACAAGAGACAAATGTTGGTGAAAATGTGGAGAAATTAGAGCCTTTGCACCTTCTTGGTGGAAATGCGAAATGGTCCAGCTGCTGAGGAAACCAGTATGGAGATTCCTTGAACATTAAAGATAGGACTACCATGTGATCCAACAGCCCTACTACTGGGTCTTTACCAAAAAAGTTGAAATTGGGGTCTCAAAAACCTATTAGCATTCCCAGCTCACTGCAGCACCGCTCACACTACCAACGTGTGGATAGAGTAGGATGAATGCTGTCTTCTCTGTCAAAGTTAAGCCTGGAGTCTGAGTTTCCTAATATGTAACAAAAATGTGTTTGCTGACATCTAAACCATGTGGTTGAAATGCAGCCATTTTGAGCCCCCAATCTATCTTCCTTTGTCCTCAGTCTTCCAATCATAGTTCCTATAGTGTAGTAGGTGATCCGATCATAACTATAGGCCTTCCCTTTGCCTGCCCCAGTTTTAAATTAGTCAATTGTATAGACTGTAACCCCGAAGTCTCAGAGCAAGGGGCAGTGCTGCCTTAGGGATACAAACCTAAAAGACTTCCTGCCCAGTGTGCTTGCCTGCCAGATTTTTTTGGTAGCACACCCTTCTGTAGAAGTAAAATTTGCCTTCTGAAACTGTGGAATATATACACAATGGAATATTACTCAGCCTTAAAGAAGAATGAAATTATGGCATTTGCTGGTAAAAGGATGGATCTGCAGAATATTATGCTAAGTGACATAAGCCAATCCCAAAGAACCCAAGGCTGAATGTTTTCTCTGATCTGTGGATGCTAATTCACAAAAGAGGTGGGGAGAATAGTGATATTTTGGACCAAACAGAGGAAAATGAAGGTCAAGGAGGAGTCATGGGGGTAGGAATGATAGTAGAATGAATTGGACATTATTACTCTCTGTGTATATATTACAGGACCTATGTATCTCTACATCATGTACAACCAGAAGAATGAGAAGTTATACTCCATTTAAGTATGATGTGTCAGAATGCATTCTACGGTCATGTGTAACTAATTAGAACAAATAAAAAAATGTGCCTTCGTAGTAACTTTTGAGTATGTGTCTGATTTCTTGCAGCACCTCAATATTTCCAACAATAGTTTAACGAAATGTGGCATATAAATACAATAGTATATTATTCAACCTTGCAAAGGAGACATCATCTGCAATATGCAAAATTCTGCATTTCTAACATGCTCTCCGTAGATGCAGTGGGTCCAAGGCAGTCCCAAGCGTGGCAGGGTTGGCTGTGATCTCCCTGGCCTGGCTTGTGGGCCCCACATTCTGCTTCCCTTCTGCCCTTTTTGCCCTAGGGGATTAAGGGTCAGGACTGGGCCCATTTGTGAAGGAAGCAGAGAGGGATCTGCTCTAGCCAGAGGTTGTGATTAAAGTCCCCCTTTCTTAGAGCCTAGGGCATTGGCTCAGTAGAACTGTGACCAGGTGACAGAGACACCCAGGGTACAGCACATGTGTGGCTGAGACTGTGAGATGCTCCTGCATCTCACACCAATCCTAGGCTCAGAGTCCATCTGACACACAGTCCTGGCCCCCCAGGGATAGAAGGAGCAGATCTAGTCTGAGATTTGATGGGAATAAATTGTGAAAGTTCACAGAGGGCCCCCCAATGGTCAAACCTACACCTGGCTACCTAATTCATTGGACTGAGTGCAAACTGAAAACTCGAAATAGAGCTAAGAATTTCAAACTGGAAACAGCAGAGTTTCAACTGCATGCAGGCCCTTCTAGCTGCAGGGTCCTTGGGCAGCTGCACAGGCCCCAGGCCCATGAAGCCCATCCTTTCAGACCTATAATGAGAGAATGGATGGTTTTGTGAGGCAGGGACCTCCTGGGCTGCGGAGTGACAAGGAAGGCCTCCATCATCAGAGGAGAATGCACTCAAGTTCATAGGCCTCAGGCCTTGGGCGAGGACTGCTTCTCTGACCTACAGCCTCAGGCTGACAGGGCCAGCCCTGGGAGGAGCCTGCAATCTGTCTCAGTCCTTCAAAGCTACAGCAGGAAGCCGGAGAAAGCTTCATCTTTCCCCCTCACAGGAGGAGCAGAGCAATGCCTGCGAGCCAGGGGAATCTTCATTCAGTCTCAGCCATGTTCAAAGCATTTTCAGGCTGGAAGAAGGGCTTGCAAAACCCTCCCTGCAGAGAGAAGCAGAAAAGGTTTTCCTGAGAAGCCTGAGCAGATTTCCAATGGCATAGAATCTTGCAAAACTGAACTGCTTGCAGGAGGACAGGGCTTTAGAGAAAAGGGAGGAGGCATAGCTTCAGGTGGGTGGACAGCTCTGGCTGACAGGCGGGAGGTCCCTAGCCTGATTCAGGCCACCTGGGCTAAACTCCTGCTTCATTCCCACATCCCCACCCCAGGTGTCCAGAAGGGACTCCATACTTGGGATTCAGGAAGGGCAGAGGTCAGTAGAATTAGACACAGGCCAGGACCAGCCAGGACTGAAGGTGGCTGCTGAGTCTGAACAAGGGTGGGAGTCAGGGTTGTGGGGCTTTGCCTTGGATTCCCCCAGGCTCCCCAAGCCACGAGCCTCAGCCCCAGAACCATGTGGGTTCTCCTGCCTGGCCCTGACATGTGAACTCTCACAAATACTCAGGACCTGGCCTGGTCTGGGGCTGGGTGGGGGCAGAGCATGCATGTGTGGACCTGCTACTTTTCCCCCTCATATCACCCCAAATGTTTGGGCATTTATAGTATAGGGGTGTCCCAGGGAGGTGGGCTCTGCAGATAACGCAGAATGAGGGCTGTGGCCCCTGGTGACCTTGGGAGCACATTAGAATTGAAAAGCATTTTCAACTACATTAGGCATTTCCAAGGTACTGTACCATTTGGCTCCCACCAGTAAGAGGATGATCAGAGGCCACCCAAGTCAACGTAGAAAAGAACCTGGCCAAGATTTGAACTGGGATCAACCCCAAGTTCATCCTATTGCCTAGACCAGGTGTTCTCAAACTGCAAGATGCATCCTGAAGGGCTTCAGATCACAGGAACGGCAGCAAAGGAGGATCCCAACAAGCCAACTTTTCCTTGGTGAGATTCTAAAAGCTGCCAGTGGGGTCCCAAGAGCCTGGGGTGGGTAGGGAGAGGCCTGCCCCTAGACCCATACCAAGGAGCCAACCATGGAGCCCCGAGGCAAGGGTGCAGCCCTGCTCTTGCAGTCTGGGGTGAAAGAAGCTGGCCCCAAATCCCTTAATGATAGGTATGAAACCTACACTTTACCATGTGTCTCTGGTGTGAGGGCCCCATGGGACCTGTCTTGGTCAGGGTTACATGACTGACAATTTTATGCCTTGGCCTACAAGAGAAAGCAGGTAACCTCTGGGATTTGACAGATCAGGTGTTGACCTTAAAATCAGGCACGTCTAAGTTTTTTTTTTTTTAACTACCATTGGCCAGGAATCAGTTTCTGTTCTTTATATAAATTACATATTTAATGTTCATGTCATCCATATAAGGTAGGCTCTATTGTTATTCCTGTTTTAGAAATAAAGAACTGAAGCTCAGGGAGGTTAAATAACTTGTTCTAGGCCACACAGGTAGCAGGTAGAGTGGAATTTGAAACTTGAGCTAGAGATGCTACCGTTTGAAGTGCTTTTGGTGTATGAACTTATTTACTCTCACATTTACTCTCACTCTTACTTACCCCATGAAGTAGGACTTATTCTTATCCCCACTTTACAGATGGAGAATACTGAGTATTATGGTTTCCATATGAGGTAGCCCCCGAAAGCTCATATGTGAGACAATGCAAGAAGGTCTAGAAGTGAAATGATTGGGTTATGAGAGTTTTAACCTAATCAATGCACTAATCCTCTGATCGGGATTAACTGGGTGATCACGGTAGGCAGGTAGGGTGTGGCTGGAGGAGGTAGGTCACTGGGGGTGTGCCTTTGGGGTACATATTTTGTCCTTGTTGCTTCCTAGTGCAATGTCCTGAGCCTCTTTCCTCCACTACACTGTCCTGCCTCACCTCGGGCCCCAAAGAATGGAGTCGGCTGTTTAGGGACAGAGACCTCTGAAACCATAGGCCTCAAATAAACTTTTCCTCCTCTAATTTGCTCTTGTCATGTCTTTTGGTTCCAGCAGCAAAATAGTTGACGGAAACACTGAGTCTCAAAAAGACTGGATCTTTCCCAAGACCATAAAGGGAGCAGCACTGCCGGATTGTTAAGAACAGGGGGATCTGCACCTGGATGTGACTAGGGTCAAATTCCACTGTCACCATTTACCAGTTGTTGGATGCAGAGCAAGCAACTTCGTCAACCTCTCTGATCCTCCAGGTGAGGATAGTCATATCTCACAGGATAATAGGGGATAAACTATAAAAGTATCCCGTACTTATCATGAGCCACACTCTGCCATAAAAGAATTTATAAAAGAATTTCCCTACAGTCTTAACCTGTTACAATAGCACCATGATTCTATCACTAGAGTTCTTGTGTGCATGAAGCCCAGAGACATTATATAACTTTTTGCCTAAATTCACACAGCCAGAAAGAAGCAGAGCTGGGATTCGATCCTAGATATTTTGGGCAGTTTGACTCCAGGACGTACACTCTTAACTGTTGCACTTCACTGATGGCCTCTGTAACCAGTTTCCAGAGTGAACCGGAGTTGTTCAGTGGCAAACAGAAAGTAATTTAATGTTTAACTCTGCTCCATTCATTCATTCCCCGGAATATTTTTTTTTTTCTGTTCCCAGATGAAATCTTCAGCAGATTCTTAGATTTTATGCTCACGCTTAGGGATGAATAAATAAGCTCATTTTTTCTCTAGTCATTAAAAACATTCTATCTTCTGTATCATTAAAGCTTGAACCTCCCTCACATCTGATTCTAAACGGCTTCCTGTTCACACTCACTCCTTAGCTTGAGCTGGCCTCAGGCTGGACACTTGTTTGAGGACAGGCAAGAGGTCAAGGCCCAGGGGACCAGTAGAGTTAGTGCTTGGTTTGGTGTCCTCTAAGGGAACACATTTCAAAAGCTGGTCTGTTCTGTCTTGGAGCACTTTGGAAGGTCTCTTGGCACCTCTGATGGCAGTTCCCTGGCATGGGCAGTTCCTACTCAGGAGGTCCCCTCAGCCCCTGGATTTCTATTTGTTCTCTGATGGACCTACGTGGGTCTCTGGGTGGAGGGACCCTTTCAGGATTGCTTATTCCTGGAGCCCAAGTGAGGCTCCCATGGTGGCTTCTCCTTACTTCATCATCACTACTACGGTCATTGCTTGAACCTGTTTTTATCAGCAAGGTACCAGTCCCCTCGCCACTCTGATCCAGGAGGCTCAATCCAAGATTATCTTATGTCCTCAAGACCTTCTTTTGGCTGCAAGGGGAGATGGGAAGTGCCTGGTCCATAAGAGCAGAGAGATGGCTCTGAATTAGAACCTGAGGGTGACGTGGCCCCTGAACTCTCAGTCTTTGTCTCTGTTCCACATTCCAAGCTGAACTTGTGTCATGGTTTGGATGTGAGGTGTCTCCCAAAAGCTCACATGTGAGATAGTGCAATGAGGTTCAGAGGAGAAATGATGGGGCTGTGAAAGTCTGAACCCAATTGGTGAACTAATCACCTGATAGGAATTAAATGAATGGTAACTGAAGTGGTAGGATGTGGCTGGAGGAGGCGGGGAATTGGGGTGTGGCTTTGGGTGTGTGTTTGTGGACTCTCCCTCTGCTGTCTGATCACCATGGGTGCTGCTTCCCTCCGCCATACTCTTCCACCATGATGTCCTGCCTCGCCCGGAGCCATGAGGTATGGAGCCAGCCTTCTGTGGACTAAGAACCCTGAAACTTTGAGCCCTCAAACTTTTCTTCCTTTTGTTCCTCATAGGTATTATTAATTCCCCTTAGAGATTAGATCTTTGGTCTTTCCCAATGTCAACCATTATAAGATAAGGCCAGGACTTCAGCACAGACCTCCTGATTCCCAGACCAGTGTTTAGAGGCAGAATTTCCTGATCTGGTCAGAGAGACAGAAGCCTCATATATGCAGTAACTAGAGAACTCCACACCACCACAAAACTTCTGCTCATCTCCCTTCCCCTCTTCTTACTCTTCCACTCCTCTGTCCCTTATTCGTTCATCCTTCTATTCATCTATCCATCACAAAATTATAACATCTGACACTGTTGAGAGAGAGAGAGAGAGAGAGAGAGAGAGAGAGAGAGAGAGAGAGAGAGAGAATATAGAGAGGAATCAGAAGACATGGACCCTGCATCCTAGGAGACACACATATATGAACAGACAAATCAGAATATGAGATAGAGGCATGTGTAGACGGAAGGGTGGTACCAAGGTTGAGAGCAGAACATGGGGACAGAAGGACTGAAGGAAGAGGTGGCACTTTGTGCTAAATGCGTCAGAGAGCAACTGAAAGGCTTTAGGCAGAAGAGTTGGTACGGCCAGCTTTGCATTTTTGGGTGATCTCTTTGGGGGCCAAAGAGCAGTATAGGTTTGGGGTAGAGGAGGTGGATTGTATTATTGTGTTCAATTCTTTACTCCCTTTTCCAGAAAGAGGACTGTATATTATCAGCCACTCCCTAGGACTTGCAATGTTTCCAGAGGGAATTTAATGCCAAGGCTGATCTTGGAATCTCTTTTGGCCAATTTAATGAGATGTAGAAGTGACATATGCCAATTCTGAGAAGAGGCTTTAGAAAGCTGTATTAGTTATTTATTGCTGTAGCAAATCCTCTAAAACTTAAGGGCTTAAAAACAGTGAATATTTATTATCTTACACAGTTTCTGCATGAAAGGAGCTTTGGAGGAGCTTAGCTGGGTGGGTTCTGTCTCAGTCTTGCTTGAAGTTCCCACCAAGGAACTGGGATATTAGCTGGGACTGAATCATCTGAAGACTTGACTGGGGTTGGCGGATCTGCTTCTGAGGTGGCTCACTCACATATGTCAAGGTAAGTACCTACTGCAGGCTGTTAACAGGAGACCTCAGTTCCTTACCAGAGATGCTGGAGTGTCCTTGTGACATGGCAGCTGCCATGCCTACCCAGAGGAGTGATCCAAGAAATAGAGATAGAACCATGCATGATGCTTTCTGTAACCCAGACTCAGAAATCACAAAATTGCACTTCTTCCATAGCCTAGTAGTTAGAAGTCAGTTGCTAAATCCAACTTATCCCAGTTCCTTGGTAGGAACTGGTGGGAGGGGACCTGGAAGGCTGGGCTGGGTTGGGTGATCTATTACCAGACTGTCTACTCCACACCAATGGACTTAGCTCTGGTGTGGCTCAGGATGATATGCCTAATATTGATTATCTGCTATGTAAAGCACTTCTCTAAGCATTGGTAACATTAGATAAACCAAATTAAGTTGTGGCCCTCAAGTAGTTTCAAGTATAGAAAATGGAGATAGGCAATGAGCAAGCCAGAGAGGTTGGGATCTCCTCTTGTCTCCTGCCCACCCTCTGTCCCACCAGATGAGTGTCTTTCTCTACCTGGTTCTGGTAGGACATGTGCTGGAACCTTCCTGGAACATTCTTGGCTCACTCAGTGGCTATGTTCTGAGTTTGGCTGCTGGGTTGGAGCTCCCTCCCGTGCCCTGGTGGCCCATCTCTGTGCATCCGCCATGCCAGTCCCATCCTGCATTGCTGCACTAGCCCAGGCCTGTGCATGGACACAGGGGTAATTGGGTAAAGGCAACCTTGGAGTGGCCCAGGGAGCACCAGGCCTCTGCAAGCTCAATTTTCCAGCACAAGAGTCTAGTGTGTTTTCAATGTCTGAACGTGTGACCTTCACACTCCCAGTGATGAGGCAGTTGCCACAAAATCCAATTTCAAATAATAACATTTATTTGACGATCACTGTCTCCATCTCTGCCTAATTTTGATCCTTTTAGTTTCTTCATGCTTCTGTTGACAATGTCTCAGTTCTCCAGGATGGCCATAAAATAGAGTCAAGGTACATCAGATTTCCTTCCCAGGGGTGATAAGTGCAGTAGAACAGAAATGCCCTTAGTAAAGAAAAACTTGTTTTCATTTATAATGTTGGAAAATGTATGCAAAATTTCCATGATACAAGATACTGGTTATTAGCCAGTAACTTTTATTATGAGAGGCTTTTTTTTTTTTTTCTGGCTAGGTAGAAACCACTAAGAGGTACTTTCCAAAGTTGAACAAAGGCTGGTTAGACAGAGGTCAAGGGGAGATTGGCCACTAGAGTTTGCCCTTGGCTGAGTGAAGGGAGAGGACTCCTGGGAGTTTAGTTCTCAGTGTGGTGGCCGGAAACCTGAGATGTGTGTCCAGAGTCCCAGTCCTAAGCTGTGCTCCTCTGTCCACTGGCTGCAGTGCCTTGGCCAATTCTGTTTCCTGGTTTGGGCCTCAATTTCCCCACCTGTAGAATGAGGGTCTCCTGGACATGGGCATTCTCAGACATTGTGGTCTGCAGAACAAGATGGCAATATCCAGCAGCTTTGAAAATGAATCTGCCAGAACTACATGCAAGGATGTGGTACTATCCCAGCATCAGGCGTATCCACAGGACACTAAGTCTTTTTTTTTTTTTTAATGTAAACTGTAAATGGATTGAAGAGGGAGGGGAGGCGGGGTGGAAAGGGCTGGGAACTAAATCAGAGAAGGTCGTGTTCCACGCTTTTGTGATAACGTCAGGGTGTGTCCTGTGTTGTATATAACTAAAAAGAAGAAATAGAAAATGCAACCCAACCCAAGACCCAGCAACTCCAGGCCTAGGTTCCAGCCTTAGAGAAATCGCCCATATGTGTGTGGACGGATATTTGCCACAACAGTTAATCGTAATGACAAACAATAGGAAAACAAATCTCAGGCTATGAGAGGGGCGAGTATGTCAAATGTAGCCTGGTCATATAATGAGATTAAAAGCAATTAAGAGGAATGTGCTAGGTTTATGGCACAATATGGATAAATCTCAAGACCATCATGTTGAATGAGAGAAGTGAGTTGCAGAAAACAAGGAAGGATATTATGGGAAGTATTCTACCCCTTTGGCTAAACCAACACACACGTGCGCAAGCGCGAGCACGCACACAAACACACACACATATACACACATACACACACACACACAGCAAAATTACTTATTGTCCCAGGGTTCCTGTGTTGATACAAAAGTATAATAGTGAACGGGAAAGGTTCACATCTGATTCATGATAGCAATTTCCTTAGCAGAAGGAAAGGAGATAGAAGTGGGGAGGAAGAAGGGGCGGACTTTGAATCTGGCTCTAATGTTGTGGGTATATGACATTTTATGTGTTTTATAAATATATAAATTCTATATGCATATAAAATATTTTAATAGAAACATATTTTAATATCTTTTGTAAATATATAGAAAAAACACATAGATGACCTTACAGGTAGGCTCCAATTTTACAAATAATATTTTAAGAAAAGATGACAAAGCAAATAATATTAATTGCTCATTCTAGGTGGTGGACACAGAGGTGCATGTGTGCTGGTTGTATGTTTTTCTTGTATCTTTAAAATTTCTCAACAAACTTAAAAATGGACATGTTCACATCAAAGGAGAAGACTCTCAGGATAAAGAGGGGAATTCAGCCTTTTGGTCCCACCTGGCTGGGCCTCTAGGGCTGAAGGGTGGTGACGAGGGCTCCATGTGTCTTGGGTTCCCTCTCTGGGAAGCTATGCTCATAGCCTCTTGCTCATCTTTCCTAACCATGGAATCCTGTGAGCATTGGAAGTGGCTGGAATTTGGTGTATGGACAGGACAGGGCAGGAACAGAACAGCAAAATGATGCTGGGACTCACTCAGGGTGAGATCAAGGCAACACATGGAGGAATCGAGTTTGAAGGCTCCATTGGAGTTTTTCAGGCTGAGTGAGGGGAGGGGGAGATATCTAAGCCATGGTCATGGGGCAGGTGAAGACACAGGGTACAATGAGGAGAGAGAAGCTGGCTGGGAGCAGCTGGAGAGTGAAGTGGGTAGGGAAGGAGATGGAATTAGAGATACATATTTGGGCCAGATTATGTACAGACTGTGAGTGTGTGGACTCAGGACCAGGGGCCAGGAAAGTGACCTCAGGCCTCAGGAGCCTCCCGTGGCAGCTGGTATGGGGGATGAATTGGCTGGTAGGTCCTGGAGGCAGGGGAATAGGAAAGTCACATTTGTCCAAACAAGTGTCAGTGGGCAAGTCCAGCCAGAATGGGGTCAGTGTCATCAAGGAGGAGCATGGACCTGGCAGACAGGCTTGGTGACAATACTAGCAAAGACTTGTATATATTGTGCAAAATCCTCCAACAGCCCTAGGAGGTCAGTACCACCTCTATCATCTCCGTTTGACCGATGAGGAAACTGAGGCAAAGGGAAGTTAAGTCACTTGTGCAGATGCCTTCCCCTGGGAAGTGGCAGAGCCAGGCTTCAACCTGGCCATTCTCAACCTGAAGCCACCCGTGAACCACTGTTTCATGATACTTTGGGAGTGAATGCTCAGCGGGAACCACGAAGACCCCTTCGAACAAAACCCACAGAGCTGATAGGGAGCTGACGCCATCTAGCCTTTGAAGGAGATTTACTGTTTCCAAGGGCTTTCACCCAGCGTTGTCTCTAAAACTACTCTGAGGTCCATGAGGCAGACACCAGAATTCCCATTTTAGAGACAAGAAAACTGAGGCTCGGGTAAATGAAAAGACTCGGAGTCCCCATTTAACGTGACCAAGTTCCATTGATCTCAGACTCAGGGCTCCAGCTCCTTCAACCATGCCAAGGAGCCTGCTGATCTTCTGGTCTCCTTGAGTTATCTTTGTCCACGGCAGGCTGACCTCACACTTGTTGTCTCTTTACTTCATTTGCTTAAAGCACCAAGGAGGGAAGCCTGATGTTTTCCTGGCTTCCCCTTGCCCTGCTGACCTCCCACATCTGCAGTTTCACAGGAAGGTCTTCCCCAGCCCACACAGATCCCTGAGCCCCTCCGACCCCTGGAAGGAAAATGCCTATTGATCAATGCAAAAAGCAGAACTTTTGTCAGCCTCTTTCCTCCAGGAGGCCCGATAGAGCCGTACTTGTAGATATTTTTATGGGTCATGTTTAAAAAATTACATCCAAATTAAATTTGTGCTGATTTAATTAGAATACGTAAGCCGAGGGATTTCTTTATTGCTCTTGCTGCTGGGTCCTGGGCGAATGATTCTCTCTGGAAACTGCTGCTCTCACCAGGAACAGAAGAGGGGCAGGCCGGGCAGTTCTCGTTTGCCTGTAAGTTATCTTAGGAAGTAGGAGGGCTGAACTAGAAGTGTCCTTGAGACGGTCCAAGTCCTCATCCTTCCTTGCACAGAAGACAGACCGAGGCCCAGACAGGGGTACCAGAGGGTGAGTGACCTTCATGATTATGGCATTGCCTAGGAGCCCCTGTCCAGAGAAGGGTATGGTCCACCCAGCAAAACCCTGCTTTTGGCTCCTGTGAGTAACAACAGAGTTGGAGTCAAAACCCAAGGACCGGCTCTGGGCCTGAGGGACCCCAGCAGTAGCACCCCAGCAAGTTGCTGGATTGGGACATGTGGAAGGAAGAATAATGCCCCTCCCCCCCCAAAGAAGATCATATTCTAATGCTCCAAACCTGAAAATATCTTACATGGCAAAAGGAACTTTCAAGATGTGACTATTTTAAGGATGTTAATAGGGGGAGATTTCTCTCCCTCCAGATCAGTGCAACATAATCACAAGGGTCCTTATAAGAGGGAGGCAGGAGGGTCTAGGTGAGAAATGTGATAGTGGAAACAGAGCAGGTAGGGAAGGAGAGAAGGAAGGGGGGAGAAGGAACAGGAGGAAGAAAAGAGTAGGAGAGGAGTAGGAGATGGGATTTCTGGCTCTGAAATTAAAGGTGGGTGCTGAGAGCCATAGCCGAGTCCGAATGACACATGGCATTTTTGCCAGAACAGAGTGGTTGAGAGGTGATGCCAGCAAGCCATTGAGATGATAATGGTTATGTTAAGCTGTGTATATTAGACCCCTGCTGTCTGCCTCAGCCTGCTACTTTGGAGTTCTCCTGGGGATTCCCGGAGAGTTCGCCTTGGTTGGGGAAGTGCCGGAGGAGGGATTTCCGGTTGGTGGTTCCTGGAGGAGCCGCGTGGTGTTCGGGAGAGTTCCCCGGGGAGCGTGTGTGGAGTGTGCTGGTGGAGTTCAGAAATAAAGTTTGTTCCTGCTTCAGTGGCTCGTGATTTGTGCCCAGCCAGACTGTGGCAGGTGGGGGCCAGGAAGCAAGAAATTCAGGAAGCCTCTAGAAGTTGGAAAAACAAAACAAAACAAACAATAACAAACAAACAAGAAAACCGATTCTCTTCTAGAGCCCCCAGAAAGAACACAGCCCTGCTGACACCTTGATTTTAGGATCATGTTGTTTTGAGCCATGAAGTGCGTGGTAGTTTGTCGCAGCCTCCTTGGGAAATTAATACAGGCCATGACAGCTGATATGTCGGTTCCAGAGTGGGGCTGGGTCAGCAGCACATTTTTTCGTTGTTGTTGCATGTGGCAAAACAGCTAATCCAAACTGTTTTATGCACAAAGAAAAGCAGGGCAGGGAGGGATCCATTGCCTCGTCCGGCTACACAGCCCAACGCATCCCTATGCCTTTGGGTGCAACTTCATTCAGGGCTCAGTTCCTGTCCAACTCTCAGCTCTGCCTTCTCCTGGGCGGTTTTCAGCATTAGGCTTTCTTGGCAGCAGCAAACTTCATTTCCTCTCATCTTGAAACTGTGGGACGAGGACACTTTTTTTCCCTTCCCGGATCTTCAGCAAACGTCTCATTAAATCGTATGAACTCCAATAGGGCCATAACCCAATTTTGCATCCCTGTAAGAGCTAAGGAAACCAAAGAAGCTGAGACCAAGAGAATTGTGGGTGCCTGGATGCAAAGGGAAGACCGTGATCAGAAGTATCAGGAGTGGTGATAGTTCTTCCCAAACAAGCACGGTCACCATGAAGCAGTCTAGCATGGCCCTCCATGCACCTCACAAGGAAAGGCAGGGCTTCAGATCCAACCATTACCACTGACAAGCTGTGCAGCCCTGAGCAAGTCATGGAATATCCCAAACAAATGAATGCCAATCTGCAAATCCTTGTAGGGAGGTTGTAGGGATTAGAGGTTATTATGTACATCAAATACCTGACACTCCATGTCTAGCTGAAGGAAGGCCTTAGTCCTTAGTGGCTCCTGCTGGTGATGACCACAGGATGATGGCAATGATGATGATAATCATGATGGCCTTGGGCCTGGATATGGACATAGAGCTTTCTTGATGTCCAAAGGACTGGCACACATTCTTTTTCGGGTACCCAAACCAATTGGGAAATTAAAAAATAAAAATAGCCGAGGGAAAAAAAAAACCCTCAAGCCTATCTTTTGGCACAAAAGGGAATAATATAGATTCCAAGAGAAGGTTTTCATTCAAATGCTCCTGTTCAATCTGAATATTTAAAAATATCTTCCTACTGAGTATAGCCAGTTTCTGTTTCTTGGAATGAAAAGTAGATGACAAAATTCAACAAACAACTGTCTTCCTTGGCGTTGAACAACTACCACTGACTCAGAGTCCTGGGAAGTCGGCCATACTCCTTTTCCCTTTAGAAGACTTCTCGTGTTCATTGGAGGAAATGCCCCTGAGGTCCAGTCAACCCCACTTGGTGCTTCCTCTCCGAGAACCCACGATGCTGTTTCTCTGGCTCAGGCTCCTGGTGTCAGTCTTGTGCTGTGGGGCCCAGGGTGGAAAGAACTTCCCATTGAGCCTGACCCTGGCCTTCTGCAGTCAGTGGTGCAGGCAGGAGAGTCTGCCTGCCAGAATTTGTGGTTTTCAGAGTGCTCTTCCCTCTATCATCCAGCTTGATTTTCATGACATCTCCATGACTTAGGTGTTTTACAGTGACAAACGAATAGTGCATGTCACGTGCTATTCCACGGTCTCAACGTACATGATTAAGCACCAACTGTGTCAGGCATGGGGCTCCACACAGTAAATAAGGAGTTGACTTTTCCTTCAGGAAACTCTCTGTTGAATCAAAGAGGCTGACTTCTTTAGGAACAGGTTCAAAACAGACAAAGTTGAGGAAATCTGAGCTGTTTAAGGTTCCATTGCAAGTAAATGTCTTGTTTCCTGCCTTTCCAATGCTGTTGGTGTACATAAATCAACATTTGGAAAGTCAACCGACTAAGAATCCACGTCTCACATGTACATGGGCCAAACAGTGTGCCAGGTACTCCCGGAAATACAGACTCAGGGCACTCTTGTGGAGTCGATGCTGTTTCCCATCTCCTTCTTTCAGCAAAATCCAAACATCCAGGATGAGAGGTCCTGTTATTATTATTTTCTTTGGGGGGGGAGTAGGGGGATACCAGGGATTGAACTCAGGGGCACTTGACCACTGAGCCACATCCTCAGCCCTATTTTGTATTTTATTTAGAGACAGGGTCTCACCGAGTTGCTGAGTGCCTCACTTTTGCTGAGGCTGGCTTTGAACTCACGGTCCTCCTGCCTCAGCCTCCCGGGCCGCTGGGATTATAGGTGGGTGCCATCACCAGGTGAAAGGCCCCATTCTTAAGTAAAGCCCTCTGTGCTAGTACACCCTTCACTACAATTCCCAGGTGCTTTTCATAAGCCTCTCTGGGTCTCTACCACCCTTTTCTTGTATCCTGATGTTCATGGACAAGTCTTCTCTCCAGCACTTGAACGTGAGCCCTGTGAGAACAGGTGCAAAATTATCAAATGGAAAAATTCTAGAAATAACTAGAAAAATGGAAATAAGTTTTATTATAGTCGATTGTTATAACTGGTCTATGTTGATCTTACTTATTGTTGCTCTCTTACTGTATTTATTTTCAGGTAACTGAAAAGGGAAACCATGGATAAGCAGGACTACTGTAATACAGAAGGTGATCTTGGGCTTCAGGATCAGGCTTTCCCTCATCCCCCATAGCACCTAGCAGAGCTCAGTGAGTGTAACAAGTGCGCAGAGGAAAGGGTATCCAGATGGTGATGACTTCCCCTCACATGGGTTCAACGGAGAAGGATTGTACTGATAGCAGAGGACTCACATCATCTGAGAAGAAATGTCCTCCCCACAAGGAAATGGGCTTTGTTGAGTCATGGATAATATCACCAATATTCTAATGCCATCCATTTCCCTCCAAATTCTATAATTTTGTCATTTTTTATTTATTTTTATTTTTTTATTGGTTGTTCACAACATTACAAAGCTCTTGACATATCATATTTCATACATTAGATTGAAGTGGGTTATGAACCCCCAATTTTACCCCAAATGCAGATTGCAGAATCACGTCGGTTACACATCCACAATTTTACATAATGCCCTATTAGTAATTGTTGTATTCTGCTACCTTTCCTATCCCCTACTATCCCCCCTCCCCTCCCCTCCCATCTTCTCTCTCTAGCCCATTTACTGTAATTCATTTCTCTCCTTGTTTATTTTCCCATTCCCCTCACAACCTCTTTTATGTAATTTTGTATAGCAATGAGGGTCTCCCTTCATTTCCATGCAATTTCCCTTTTCTCTCCCTTTCCCTCCCATCTCATGTCTTGGTTTAAAGTTAATCTTTTCTTCCTGCTCTTCCTCCCTACTCTGTTCATAGTTGCTCTCATTATATCAAAGAAGACATTTGGTATTTGTTTTTTAGGGATTGGCTAGCTTCACTAAGCATAATCTGCTCTAGTGCCATCCATTTCCCTGCAAATTCCATGATTTTGTCATTTTTTAGTGCTGCGTAATATTCCATGGTGTATAAATGCCACATTTTTTTTATCCATTCATCTATTGAAGGGCATCTGGGTTGGTTCCACAGTCTAGCTATTGTGAATTGTGCTGCTATGAACATCGATGTGGCAGTATCCCTGTAGCATGCTCTTTTAAGGTCTTCAGGGAATAGTCCGAGAAGGGCAATAGCAGGGTCAAATGGTGGTTCCATTCCCAGCTTTCCCAGGAATCTCCAAACTGCTTTCCAAATTGGCCGCACCAATTTGCATCCCACCAGCAATGCACAAGTGTACCCTTTTCTCCACATCCTCGCTAGCACTTGTTGTTGTTTGACTTCATAGTGGCTGCCAATCTTACTGGAGTGAGATGGTATCTTAGGGTGGTTTTGATTTGCATTTCTCTGACTGCTAGAGATGGTGAGCATTTTTTCATGTACTTGTTGATTGATTGTATGTCCTCCTCTGAGAAGTGTCTGTTCAGGTCCTTGGCCCATTTGTTGATTGGGTTATTTGTTATCTTATTGTCTAATTTTTTGAGTTCTTTGTATACTCTGGATATTAGGGCTCTATCTGAAGTGTGAGGAGTAAAAATTTGTTCCCAGGATGTAGGCTCCCTATTTACCTCTCTTATTGTTTCTCTTGCTGAGAAAAAACTTTTAAGTTTAATTAAGTCCCATTTGTTGATTCTTGTTATTAACTCTTGGGCTATGGGTGTCCTATTAAGGAATTTGGAGCCCGACCCCACAATATGTAGATTGGAGCCAACTTTTTCTTCTATCAGAAGCAGAGTCTCTGATTTGATATCAAGCTCCTTGATCCATTTTGAGTTAACTTTTGTGCATGGCGAGAGAAAGGGATTCAGTTTCATTTTGTTGCATATGGATTTCCAGTTTTCCCAACACCATTTGTTGAAGATGCTATCCTTTCTCCATTGCATGCTTTTAGCCCCTTTATCAAATATAAGATAGTTGTAACTTTGTGGATTAGTCTCTGTGTCCTCTATTCTATACCATTGGTCCACCTGCCTGTTTTGGTACCAGTACCATGCTGTTTTTGTCACTATTGCTCTGTAATATAGTTTGAAATCTGTTATCGCTATACCGCCTGATTCACACTTCCTGCTTAGAATTGCTTTTGCTATTCTGGGTCTTTTATTTTTCCATATGAATTTCATGATTGCTTTATCTATTTCTACAAGAAATGCCGTTGGGATTTTGATTGGCATTGCATTAAACCTATAGAGAACTTTTGGTAATATCGCCATTTTGATGATGTTAGTTCTGCCTATCCATGAACATGGTATATTTTTCCATCTTCTAAGATCTTCTTCTACTTCTCTCTTTAGGGTTCTGTAGTTTTCATTGTATAAATCTTTCACCTCTTTTGTTAGGTTGATTCCCAATTATTTAATTTTTTTTGAGGATATTGTGAATGGAGTGTTTTTCCTCATTTCCGTTTCAGAAATTTTGTCGCTGATATACAGAAATGCCTTTGATTTATGCGTGTTGATTTTATATCCTGCCACTTTGCTGAATTCATTTATTAGTTCTAGTAGTTTCTTTGTAGACCCTTTTGGGTCTTCTAGGTATAGAATCATGTCATCTGCAAATAGTGATAATTTCAGTTCTTCTTTTCCTATTTTTATGCCTTTAATTTCTTTCGTCTGTCTAATTGCTCTGGCCAGTGTTTCGAGAACTATATTAAATAGAAGTGGTGATAGAGGGCATCCCTGTCTTGTTCCGGATTTTAGAGGGAATGCCTTCAACTTTTCTCCATTCAGAATGATGCTAGCCTGAGGCTTAGTATAGATATCTTTTACAATGTCAAGGTAAGTTCCTGTTATCCCTAGTTTTTCTAATGTTTTGAACATAAAGGAATGCTGTACTTTGTCGAATGCTTTCTCTGCATCTATCGAGATGATCATATGGTTCTTATCTTTAAGTCTATTGATGTGGTGAATAACATTTATTGATTTCCGTATGTTGAACCATCCTTGCATCCCAGGGATGAATCCTACTTGATCATGGTGCACAATTTTTTTGATGTGTTTTTGTATTCGATTCACCAGAATTTTATTGAAGATTTTTTGCATCTAGGTTCATTAGAGATATTGGTCTGTTTTCTTTCTTTGAGGTGTCTTTGTCTGGTTTCGGAATCAGGGTGATGTTGGCCTCATAGAATGAATTTGGAAGAGCTCCCTCTTTTTCTATTTCCTGAAATAACTTGAAAAGTATTGGTATTAATTCTTCTTTAAAGGTTTTGTAAAACTCCGCTGTATACCCATCCGGTCCTGGGCTTTTCTTGGTTGGTAGTCTTTTGATGGCTTCTTCAATTTCATCCATTGATATTGGTCTGTTCAAATTGTGTGTATCCTCCTGACTCAGTCTGGGCAAATCATATGACTTAAGAAATTTATCGATGTCTTCACTATCTTCTATTTTATTGGAATATAGGTTTTCAAAATAATTTCTAATTGTCTTCTGTATTTCTGTAGCATTTGTTGTGATATTGCCTTTTTCATCCCGTATGTTAGTAATTTGAGTTCTCTCTCTTCTTCTCTTCGTTAGCATGGCTAAAGGTCTGTCGATCTTATTTATTTTTTCGAAGAACCAACTTTTAGTTTTGTTAATTTTTTCAATAGTTTCTTTTGTTTCAATTTCATTGATTTCTGCTTTGATTTTAATTATTTCTTGCCTTCTGCTACATTTGCTGTTGTTTTGCTCTTCCTTTTCTAGGGCTTTGAGATGAAGTGTGAGTTCATTTATTTGTTGGTTTTTTCTTTTTTTGAGGAATGACCACCAGGCGATGAATTTCCCTCTTAAAACTGCTTTCATTGTGTCCCATAGATTCCGATATGTTGTGTCTGTATTTTCATTTATCTCTAAGAATTTTTTGATTTCCTCCTTTATGTCTTCTGTAACCTATTGATCATTCAGTAACATATTGTTCATTTTCCATGTGATGTAGGATTTTCCTTCCTTCTTTTATCATTGACTTCCAGTTTCATTCCATTATGATCAGATAAAATGCATGGTATTATCTCCACCCCTTTATATTTACTGAGGGTTGCCCTATGGCATAATATATGGTCTATTTTTGAGAAGGATCCATGTGCTGCTGAGAAAAAAGTATATCCATTTGATGATGGTTGATATATTCTATATATGTCAGTTAAGTCTAGGTTATTGATTGTGATATTGAGTTCTATAGTTTCTTTATTCAACTTTTGTTTGGAGGATCTGTCCAATGGTGAGAGAGGTGTGTTGAAGTCACCCATAATTATTGTGTTGTGGTCTATTTGATTCTTGAACTTGAGGAGAATTTGTTTTATGAATGTCGCAGCACCATTATTTGGTGCATAAATATTGATAATTGTTATGTCTTGTTGGTCAATGGTTCCTTTTAACAGTATATAATGACCTTCTTTATCCCTTTTGATTAACTTAGTCTTGAAGTCGATTTTGTTCAATATGAGGATGGCCACCCCTGCTTGCTTACGAGGACCGTGTGCGTGGTATATTTTTTCCCATCCTTTCACCTTCAGCCTGTGTATGTCTTTTCCAATCAGATGTGTCTCCTGGAGGCAGCATATTGTTGGATTTGTTTTTTTAATCAATGATACCAGCCTATGTCGCTTTATTGGAGAGTTTAAGCCATTAACATTCAGAGTTACTATTGATATATGGTTTGTACTTCCATCCATGTTTGATTGTTTATCCTTTTTTAAAAAAATTTAGTTTGTTTCTCCATGATTATCTTTCCCCTCGCCCTCTGTCTTTACTGAGGCACACCCCACTGATGGTTTTGGTTATTGTTTTTCATTTCTTCCTCGTGTAGTGTTTTGCTCAAAATGCTTTGCAATGCTGGTTTTCTGGCTGCAAATTCTTTTAACTTTTGTTTATCATGAAAGATTTTTATTGCATTGTCATACCTGAAGCTTAATTTTGCTGGATACAGAATTCTTGGTTGGCATCCATTGTTTTTCAGTGTTTGAAATACATTGTTCCATGACCTTCTTGCTTTCAGTGTCTGTGATGAAAAATCCATTGTTAACCTTATTGGTTTACCCCTGAATGTAATCTGTCTCCTTTCTCTTGTAGCTTTTAATATTTTCTCTTTGTTCTGTATATTGGATATCTTCATAACAATGTGTCTTGGCGTTGGTCTACTGTGATTTTGTGTGCTCGGTGTCCTGTATGTATCTTCAATTTGTATATCTGTTTCCTTTTTTATTTCTGGAAAGTTTTCTGTAATTATTTCATTCAGCAGGTTACTCATTCCCTTGGTTTGAATCTCTGTACCTTCTTCTATCCCGATGACTCGTAAGTTTGGTTTTTTTATGTTATCCCATAACTCTTGGATGTTTTTCTCATGATTTTTTACCAGCCTTTCTGAGTTGGCTAGAGTCTTTTCAAGATGATATATTTTGTCTTCATTATCTGACGTTCTGGCTTCTACTTGCTCCACTCTGTTAGTGATACTCTCAATTGAGTTTTTAATTTGGTTTATCGTTTCCTTCATTTCTAGAATTATTGTTTGATTAATTTTTATAATCTCTATCTCCTGATAAAGATGCTTAACTTCTTCTTTTATCTGTTTATGTAATTCATTCTCAATGTGTTCTTTCGCTGCTTGAATTTGCTGTCTTGTATCCTCTTTAAGGTTCCATTCAATCTGTCTAAGGTGTTCCTTGATTTCTTTATATGACCATTTTTCTGATGACTCTAGGTCCTCCTGAATATTTAGGCTGTCCTGCATTGTTTGTACTCCTTTTCTTCCTTGCTTTTTGAAGCTGCTCATGTTACTTCTTGTTCTGTTTGACTGCTGAGTTACTGTTTACTCCTATAAATTTATTTGATGCTTGGGAGGAAAGGTATTAGAAGGGAAGGGAAGAAGTCACTAAAGAGAATGAGAGTAAGCAGGTAGAATTCAAGGAAGGGGGATAAGAAAAATGAAAAGACAAAAGAAGAAAAAAATAGGAAATAAAAAAAGAAAAAAAATTAAAAAAATAATAATAAAAAAAATTAAAATTAAAATTAGAAGAAAAAAAAATTTTAAAAAAATTGTAAAAAAATTAGAAAAACAACAAGAAAGAAAAATGAAAATGAAAGAAAAACCCAAATCAAAAAAAAAGAGGAAAGAAAAAAAAAACCTAATAAATGCAGTCTTAGAGTTTGATTAACTTCTCTTCCAGTAGGTGGCGCTGTGCCCACCAGGCCAAGCTTCTCCTGTCAATACGCGGGAACCAATCACTGTGCAGCAGCTCCTCCCAGACTGGGCGAGTCTCCAATCCTGAGTGTCTAGGGCCTCCTATTGTGTCTAGTCACTTCCCACTTTTCCTCTAGCCAGGCCCCTCTCAGGGTGCCGCTCATCACAATATTGGCTACACGCCAGGTCTGCTGCTCCCGGGAGCCCTGTTTTCATGAACGACTGGGCACACTCTTCCAGTTTGCCATTCCCTCAGACCCTATGTTTGAAGAGCTTGGGGCTGAGAATCCTCAGCGAATTTTACTTGCCCTCCCGTAGCCACTCCCCCGGTAGCTGTTGCAAGAGACCTCAGCAGTCAGCCCTGGTGGGAGCGGTAGTTCCGCGCCGCGGGTCCCTCGCCACCTCTGATTCCCTCGGGGTGGCTGTCGCACTCACGGGAAAGCTGGGAGGGGCCCTTAAGGTTTCCCCGATGTGTGGAGAGGGAAGGCTAGGGGATTACACACCTGTAGCCGCAGGTTTCAATGAAGTTATCTCCTCCGCCGCAGTCTGATGACGTCAGTTCTCTGCCATGGTGGTGTCTCTTGCAAATGGCGACAGTTCGTTTCCCTTTGCCGGGCGACCAATGCAACGGGTGGGACCTTACTGTCTCTCCCAAGCCCCGTTTCAAACCTGTGGCCACTACTTATGAAGGCTCGGTAGGCATTTACCTCCGTAGGATGAGAAGGGCTGACCAGTTGTTTCAGCCGGATGGATTGATGCTGAGTCACAGCTGTTTGTCTGCGGGAAGCAGGCGAACGGGAGCTTGAATTCATCCGATCCGGGCTCAGTGTGTGTTCTGAGAGGCCCAGACTGTTCGCCCCAGATCCACGTCAGCTCAGCATTGCCTAGTGATCCTGAGCAAACAGATTTAGGTTGTTTACGACTCCCTATGCCCGCACAGCTGAAGAGGTCAGAGACTTAATCTCTCCGCGCCCGCAGCCTTGTTGGAATTCCTAATTTTGTCATTTTTTAATGCAGAGTAATATTATGCTAAGTGAAGCTAGCCAATCCCTAAAAAACAAATGCCAAATGTCTTCTTTGATATAAGGAGAATAACTAAGAACAGAGTAGGGAAGAAGAGCATGAGAAGATGACTAACATTAAACAGGGATGAGAGGTGGGAGGGACAGGGAGAGAGAAGGGAAATTGCTTGGAAATGGAAGGAGACCCTTAGGGTTATACAAAATTACATACAAGAGGAAGTGAGGGGAAAGGGAAAAAGAATACAAGGGGGAGAAATGAATTACAGTAGAGGGGGTAGAGAGAGAAGAGGAGAGGGGAGGGGAGGGGAGGGGAGGGGGGATAGTAGAGGATAGGAAAGGCAGCAGAATACAACAGACATGAGTATGTCAATATGTAAATTAGTGGAAGTGTAACTGATGTGACCCTGCAATCTGTATACGGGGTAAAAATGGGAGTTCATAACCCACTTAAATCAAAGTGTGAAATATGATATGTCAAGAACTATGTAATGTTTTGAACAACCAATAAAAAAATATCACCAATATTGAGGACCTCAGTTCTCTGACTCATCAAGACTGTTGAGAAGGCATCTCCATTAGTACAGTAGTCCTCCCTCCCCTTGGGAAGTCTGTTCTAAGACCCCCAGTGGATGCCTGAAACTAAAGATAGTGCCCAACACATTCATATTCATATTCTCTCTCTCTCTCTCTCTCTCTCTCTCTCTCTCTCTCTCTTTCTTTTATTTTGAAGCACTAGGGGTTGAACCCAGGGCCTCACACATACTAGGCAAGTGCTCTACTAACCCTGATATTACCTAACTACATATGTTTTTCCTATACATACACACCTGTGATAGCATTTAAATTTATAAATTAGATATACAGTGAGAGATTAACAATATCCAACACCAGCACAGAACAAGCATAACATTATTGTGTAATAAAAGTTATTTAAAAATCTCTAGTTGTTTATTTCTAGGATTTTTTCATTTAATATTTTTGAACCCCAGTTGATCATAGGAACTGAAAAGTGAAACCGTGGACAAGGAGGATTCTGTAAGGTGGAGCCAGGGAGAAAGGATTGGAGCACCGGTTGCTTTTGCTATCGAGGGACCTGACCCAAGGCTCAAACAGACCGTGTGCCATTTTACAGTATCAATGTACGTGGTTCAACACCTACCACTGCCAGGCACGGGGCTTAACACAATAGGGAAGGAATTTACCTTTCCTTCAGGAAACCCATTGTTGAATCAAAAAGACTGATCTCTTCGAGAGCAGACTCCAAGCAGGCCTGTCAGAGCACAGAGAAGGGAAAAGTCCTTTCTAATGAAGTGTTTCCCAGGGAGAAGTTGAGCTTTCCTGCCAGTTTTCCTCCCTGAGGGAGGGCACCAGACCCTGGGCATCCAAGCGGCTGTGGTACTATGCTCCTTCCCTGCAGTGGGCTGGCATGGTCCTTCACCATTTCTCCTAGAAACCTTTCTTGCTGCCTAGATTTTGAATTCCCTAAAGGCAAGAACTCTGCCGTCTCCTCCTTTTATTTCCTCTTTGTCCTAGGAAAGGTCTTCTGGATTGATAGCAAAGACTTGGTCTGATCTTAACTCTATGAGCTGGGCCTGGATTTTTATTTTTATTTTATTTTATTTTTTTATTTTTTGGTACCAGAGATTGAACTCAGGGGCACTCAACCACCGAGCCACCTCCCCAGCCCTATTTTGTATTCTATTTAGAGACAGGGTCTCACTGAGTTGCTTAGTGCCTCGCTTTTGCTGAGGCTGGCTTTGAACTCACAATCCTCCTGCCTCAGCCTCCTGAGCCACTGGGATTACAGGCGTGTGTCACCACTCCTGGCTGGGCCTGGGATTTTGTTTCTTTCCCCCCAAAAGCTTGCCCTGACATGGGGGCACACTTGTATGCCTCATCTTCTTGGATGGAAGATATTGGGGTGATGGATGAATGGGGTTGGTCTTAGCCAAGCCCAGGCATCCCTCATCTTCTGAATGAGTCAGTGGGAGGAGGTTGCTTTGGTCTGGAGCTGGTATTTCATATCGGGAACTGGCAGTGAGTCCTAGAGACTGGACATGGGCAAAGTGGTCAGGGCAGATGCATGGGCAGCACTTAACTCAGTCTCCACTTTGAGGCCAGTATCAAAAGCTGTGGCCAGGGTTGGAGGTCCCCACCACATAGACAATACATCTTTTAGGTCATCTGTGGTAGAAACACTTTAATTTTAGTTGCAGGAGTTGATAACCTCTTAAAGACAATATTCTCTAGCCAATGAGGCTCTGTTTTCTCTAATTTCTGAACTGGCATCCTCAAATCTAATAGGAGTGCATTCAGCATCCAGAGCATGTTCTGTGGTCCAGGAAGTATACACAGCCCTCATTACTCCGTCTTCACTTTGATGAAATGCTAGATGATCGTTGTAGAAATATGAATTATGCTGTAGCCAAGAGGAACACTTCTGAGAAAAATCACTGTCAAAAGGATAACTGTACAGTCTCCAGCCTCTTCAGGCCTTTATATATATATATTTTTTTCCAGTTTTTCTTTTTAAATAAGCCACTAGGAGTCCACAGACACTTCTAGCAGTTTGCTGGGGTACAGGGTCAGATGCTGAGAAAGTGACATTTTTGTCAATCACAGAGACTTTCTGGCCCTGGTGCTCTTCCCAGTTTGCATACATGTGCTGAGACAAATTCCAGATCATTTAACCTGGCATTTAGGGCTCCTTATCTGCTACCAACCTTGTTCTCTGCATTTATCTCTACCCATTATTTCCTTTCCCTACATTCTTGGAAGTTGCACAAAAATATTGGTTGTGCCTTCAAGATGCTGTACACTTTTAAATTCTGAACTAATGCACGTTTTGATATCATCTGCAGTCTCTTATTTGATGGAAATATTTGATGGTTCTTCTTCCAGACCTGACACAAATGTCTCCTGATCAGTCAAGTCCTCTCCTGTTTCTCTACGAGAAACTCTTCTTTCCCACAGCAACTTGCTCAGTGCTTTTCAGTCATTTACTTTGCATTATGTCACTTTCACTGGTCTGTGATGTTCCTCAAGGGCAAGAGACACATCACCTCTTATTTTTACATTCTCAGCCCTGGGCTTAACACTGTTCCTTGCACAGAGGTGCTTCGTCAATGTTCATGGAATGAGTAACTGAACTAATTGGCACCTGTTGGGGTTTTGGAGAGGATTTCTGGTAAATAGTACTCTCTCCTTCAGCTGAATTTAGAGCTCAAAGAGAAGTGACATTTTGTACAAAGAGAATCTAAATATTACTTAAAATAGTCAACTTAGAGAATAATATAGCTTACTAGAGTCCAGATGTCTTGCCAATTCCTACCTCCAACCCAGACCCTGGGACTACTCAACAGAGAGAAGAAGGTCCCATCTGCAGACTGAGACACCATCTCCAGCTGGTAGAGGCATGTTTGGGAAAAGAAAATCGAGTCAATTCTCTATACTCTCCACTCTGTGAGTATGGATTTAGGGCTTGTCAAGAATCCAAGTGCATTTAGTGGAAGATCCTTTACCCAGGAATCAGAATACAGGAAAAGGCTTTCCACCCATAACTGTAAGCACCCATCATTTTCTCTCTTTATGTATCTTTTATTTTCTACTTTATCTGGGAACCCATTCCCAATTTCCAGGTCAAACTTTCTGCAAAAAATAAATTTTATCATCTATCTTCTCAGATACTTCATCCTCTTAATACTTTGATGGAGTTTCTTTATTGTTCTTTCCCTCTTTTCTTTCAAATAATATATAACCTTGACAGAAGTGCACCCAGAGGCCCAGTTCCAGTAATCTTAGAGGGAGGTGCAGAGCCATCCCACATATTTCTCAAGTCGTTAAGCACTTGCTATTTGGCACACGCTGCACTCATACTGGAGATGGGGTGCATGCTTTATCAATGGGGTCCATGCTTTCAAGAGAATCAGACTGAGAGAAGGCAAATGTGAAAAAAGAAAATTATGATCAAGAGTGGAACCCAATGAAAAAGGAAAGTGCAAGACTCTGTGGGAATGTAGAGTTGGGGGTAACTCAGGGTCCTTTAGGAAGGCTTCCTAAAGGACGTAAAACATGGGCTGTCTCCTTGAGTTGGTAACTCTAGGAATTATGATAGGGGAAGGAATGGGGATGGTGTGTGTGTATGTGGGGAGGTAAGGTTCCAGGGGTGGAGTCTTGCTTCATGATGTCTTGCAGTCAACAGATTGATTGGCATCATGGCAAGCTACACCCATCACTGAGAAGCTTTGTGGCTACAGTAGGTCACTCACTCTGGTGCTCTGTAGGACCTTTGGCAGAGTTGGGTGGGAGTTCACATGTACTTGGGCCATATTACAGCTGGATTGCCCCTTATAAGTTCCCAGATACCAGACTTTCCCACTCAGTGGGCTTCCATACCGATTTGGTCTACAGACATTTCATGGGTGGCTCTCAATATAGAACTATGGAACAGTTTAATGTGTAGGAGAAACTATAAGTTGTCATGATTGGGGCATGAAGTTCTTGCTGGTGAGTGAGTGGAGAGGGGGTTGAAGAGTAGAAGAATGTGTAAATCAGGAGTTAAATGAAAACTCTGTGCAGCGAATTCTTTCAGGAAATGAGGCATTTGGTGCAACCTGCTGCCTTCCTGTGCCAGAAACAACATTCAGAAAGGAGAGTGCCACAGAGCTGATGTAGAGTCCTGAAGGACAGGTCTTGTTTCAGTACCACGGCCAGCCCCCAGCCTACCTCTGCATCTGTCACGGAGTCTCATTCTGACTTTGATCCTGGCTCAGAGGAGTAGGAAAAGTGGCTGTGGCGTTAATGTCAAGACTCCGGCGATAATGAAAAGTGCATGCATGCTCAATTATTCATAGTTTAGTGCAGAAGGTTGCTCTTAAAGAAATGGATGCTGTGATTCAAAGGTGGGTGGAATTTGTAGGCAATTTTTTTTCCCTGAACATAAAGACATTATTATTTCTGAAGCACAGAAGAACTGAACCCAGAGCCTCTATTATACCAGGATGAAAATGTTCTCCTCCATGGATGTGATGTAATTACCATTTGGGGTACAGGCACCAGCTCAGTGACTAGAGTTCTTGGACGCAGCTTGGAGTTGGGCCTCTCAAAAGAAGGTGATCATTACAGTTTAAAAGTCAGAATGCACAATAGAAAAATCTCAATTCATTGAGATTACAATTCACTTGAACGTTTAAGAATTTTTGATAGGTGGTAGAAATAATAGCTATTTCCAACACCCTTTGCTACACACACCTTCCATCTCTGGCAAGGCTAAGGAGGCATTCCTTCCCTTTTTGTGGCCTGAATTAGCATCTATCATTTTCCTTTTCACCTGTGAGCACCTATAGAGCTGGATGTGAAATTGAACCATTATTCACGAGTCTCTAAGCTTCTGAAGTCATCAAATCTATGGCATCCTGAAAAGTGGGACTAGTTGCAGGGCAGCTGAAAGAAGTGGGTTCTAATCTGAGAGCCACAAGAAGGTTTCATTGGATCCTCGATTCCTAGAGGTTATTTGCCAAATGGAGCACGGTGTGTGTGTGTGTGTGTGTGTGTGTGTGTGTGTGTGTGAGAGAGAGAGAGAGAGAGAGAGAGAGAGAGAGAGAGAGACTAGGGGTGGGTGTGCATTACATATTTCAAGAGAGCAAGCCCACAATGTTCTCCAGATTCTCTCAAAGACCTGTGACTTCCCCCAGAGGAGTTAAGAGCTAAAAGGTAGAGAAAGAATATATTTAGAGAACTTAAGTTCTCTATGGTTAAACTACTTAACCTGCCTCCACCCTACCAAATTCACTGATTTACTTAAAGATACTCCACAAGCTGGGCATAGTTCTAGATTAAGTTCTCTACGGTTAAACTTGCTACCCACATCCCTACCTCACTCCTCTCCCTAAAGCTCATGTAAGCCCTGAGGTGGATCAGACTTGAACCACACGAGGAGAAGGACTGTCCATGTTTCCTGCTGTCAATGTGCCCAAAATCTAGAACTATGCTCAGCTTGTGGAGTATCTTTAAGTAAATCAGTGAATTTGGTAGGGTGGAGACAGGTAAGTAGTTTTCAGAGAGAAGGGAACAAATCCCAGATTCTGAAGGACTGCAGAGGTCAAAATAGTTCCACTCTAGATCCTAGTGACCAGGTGTCCAGCAGCACTGCTCCATAGATCGGTATGAGACCTGAAGGTTAATAATGGGGGTGATAAGAATGACATGTCCCAGGACCCCAACAATATGAGACACTATTACACTGAATACTTTGATTATTCCTCAAATCCTGGAAGATAGGCAAGGCCCCTCTGATAAGATCTGAGAGGGAAAAATGATAGTTATGGATGAGGTAGGGGAGTGTAGATGGAATAATCTATTTAGATAGGTCTTGTCCTCGAATAGGTCCACGGTTCTCTGGAGCTCCAGAAAAAACTTCTTTCATATTCTGCTTTCCTGCTCTTCAAATAATAATTCACATCAGTCAAAGCCAATCACTTAGTAAGATGACCGAGAAGGATCTGAATGTGTGTATCAGGAGGTGGGGTGGACCATTTGGGGTTGAGTGAGAGCTAAATATTGCTACTGACTCTATCATATTCTTTTTAGGTCAAGGTCTCTCAGAAAAGCTGAGTTTAGAACCTCACTATGGTGCAAACCAGAGAAAGAGGGAAAGTAGAGGAGGGGCAACTGGACAGAAGTCTGTAGAAAGGCCGTGCTCAGCCTTGCCTAGGGCCTTAGACTCCTAACAGGGTAAGGAAGAAAGAAGCAAGTGTGAACATGAAATACACTTTCCCTGTGTTCTAATATTTGTGAGAAACACTTTGCACACACTGCTTCATTCATTCATCCTGAAGATGCTGCAGAATAGACATTGTTATGTCCAACAACTGTGGACATAGAGATAAGACAAGAAAACTGTGGCAAAGAGGGTTGAAGAGGTGTGCCCTCCCACAAGAGCTACAAGGTAGAGAAGAATATATTTAGAGAACTTAAGTTCTCTAGCCCATTTAGAAAGTAGAAGAAGGACAGGAGAAAGGGGCAGGGTGGAACCAAATGACTTAAAGGCTTCTTTCTGTCCTGGAGAGCTGGTCCAAGCAAAATGTGGAAATTTGAACAATGGATCCCCAAAGATGTCCATGTCTGAATCCCCAGAACCTATGAATATGTTACATTAAAAGGGATTTTGCACTCTCGAAAAAATAGGGATAACAGGAACATACCTCAACATTGTAAAAGCAATCTACGCGAAAAAAAAAAGATGGCCCCTGCGTAAGGGGGTAGCTGAAGTGCTGAGCCTGGTGCTCAGAACAGCGGCTTTAATAGAGACTTCGCCCAGCTTTTTAGAGCTCCTTTCACCATTAATCTGTAGTGGACCACCCGGCCAAGCAGCAGAAAAAACAAAGAGATTGAAAAAGAGACGCTTGGCTCCCGGACGCTTTCCTGCTCAAAACTGCGGGCGCTTTGCGCCCATCTGCTTCCTCTTTCACTTCGCTCCCGGCAGAGAAGCTGAATGGGCAATCAGCAGTGGATTGTAAGTACCTGAGGCAAAGAAAGCTCAGTACACCCCGCCCTTTTTTTTTTTTTTTTGAATATTGTCTATACAGGGAGAGTTAGTGGATTGGAATTGTTGGCGGGGCTGTAGTTTCGGGGCCGAAAATCCACTCCGCGGGAGCCGCCATTTGCTTTCTGCATGCTGTCTTGATGGCCCTGTCTACACGGTCCAGCTACTGCAGCTAGAGACTGGAACTGGGCTGCGTGCCGAACCCTGTCCTCCGAAGGCAGGTCCACGGCCTCAAGTGCCTCAGTCGCCTGTTCCCTGCTGCACCTTGGGGCATAGCCTGCTCTGGGGTCATTCGGCATCTCTCTGTGAGGGGTCAGGCGCGGCGGCAGCCGCTTGGGCCCTCCGCGGCGGCGCTGCTAAGGTCGCAGACAAGCGCGGCGCCAAAGAGCGCAGACCAGAGGTGGAGGCGAAGGCAGCAGGATTTCAGTTCTAGAAAACTGGACTGGAAACAGTAGCAGCAGTTTGTATAACCCCAAGATCTTGCTTATGCCAGGAAACTGTAAGGGTAACATGAATATCATTGAGGAGGTCTAACATGACGGCAGACGCGGAGGGATCAAGTCTCTGACCTCTTCAACTGCGAGGGCATAGGGAGCTGTAAATTATCTAAAGCCTATTTGCTCAGGATTACTAGGCAATGCTGAGCTGACGTGGAGCTAGGGCGTACACTTTGGGCCCCTCAGAAAACACACACTGAGCACGAATTTGCTGCATTTAAGCCCCGGATCGCCTGCTTCACGTGACTCAGCACTAACGATCCTGCTGAAATAACTAGTCGGCCCACCTGATCTCACAGAGGTAAAAGCCAACTGAGCACCATAGCCAGACCCAGGGAATCAGGAGTGACGTGGGACTAGCGGAGCAGAACCACGGCTATCGCTCCCACCAGGGCTGACAACAGAAGTCCCTTGTACCAGCTACCAGGGGAGTTGCTACCTAAGGGCAAACAAATTTGCTGGGGGTCCTCAGCCCCAAGCCCTACAAACTTAGGGTCCGAGGGAGGCAAACGGAAAGGGTGTACCCAGGCATCCGTGAAAACAGGGCTCCCAGGAGCAGCAGACCCGGCGTGTAGCCAGTAATGTGGTAAGCGTCACAGGTGAGTGGGGCCTGGATTGAGGAACCACAAGAGAAGGACCTAGACACTCAGGACTGGAGACTCGCACAGTCTGGGAAGAAGAGCTGAGGCACAGTGATTGGTTCCCACCTATCATGAGGAGAAGCCTGGCCCAGTGGGCATAGCTCCACCTACTGGAAGAGAAGTTAATCGAGCTCTATGACTGCATTTATTATTATTACTATTTTTTTTAACGATTATTATTAGTATATTTTTTTTTAATTCTCACTTTTTGTAGTTGATGTTGTTGTTGTTCTTTAACTTTCTTATTAATGGTTTCAATTTTTTAAATTCTTTTTATTCTATTATTATTATTTTTTAAACTCCAATTTCCATTTTTCTATTATCATTATAATTTTTTTTGTTTGTTTTAAAATTTTTATTTTTTCGTTTTTTCTTTCTTTCTTTTCACTTTCTTTTCTTTTGTCTTTTCATTTCTTTTCAATTTTCGTATTACCCCTCTCTTGAATTCCACCTGCCTACACTCATTCTATTTAGTCACTTCTTCCCTTCCCTTCTAATACCTCTCCTCCCAAGCATCAAATAAATTTATAAAAGTAAACAGTAACTCAGCAGTCAAACAGAACAAGAAGTATCATGAGCATAAAAAAGCAAGGAAGAAAAGGAGTACAAACAATGAAAGACAGCCTAAATATTCAGGAGGACCTGGAGTCATCAGAAAAATGGCCATATATAGAACTCAAGGAACACCTTAGACAGATGGAAAGGAACCTTAAAGAGCACATTGAAAAGGAATTACATAAACAGATAAAAGAAGAAGTTAAGCATCTTTATCAGGAGATAGAGATTATAAAAAAAAATCAAACAATAATTCTAGAAATGAAGGAAACGATAAACCAAATTAAAAACTCAATCGAGAGTATCACTAACAGAGTGGAGCAAGTAGAAGCCAGAACATCAGATAATGAAGACAAAATATATCATCTTGAAAAGAGTCTAGCCAACTCAGATAGACTGGTAAAAAATCACGAGAAAAACATCCAAGAGATTTTGGATAATTTAAAAAAATCAAACTTACGAGTCATCGGGATAGAGGAAGGCACAGAGATGCATGCCAAGGGAATGAGTAACGTGCTGAAGGAAATAATTACAGAAAAATTCCCAGAAATAAAAAAGGAAACAGATATACAAATTGTAGATGCATACAGGACACCGAGCACACAAAATCACAGTAGACCAACGCCAAGACACATTGTTATGAAGATATCCAATATACAGAACAAAGAGATAATATTAAAAGCTACAAGAGAAAAGAGGCAGATTACATTTAGGGGTAAACCAATAAGGTTGACAACGGATTTTTCATCACAGACGCTGAAAGCAAGAAGATCCTGGAACAACGTATTTCAAACACTGAAAGACAATGGATGCCAACCAAGAATTCTGTATCCAGCAAAATTAAGCTTCAGATACGACAACGAAATAAAAATCTTTCATGACAAACAAAAGCTAAAAGAATTTGTAGCCAGAAAACCAGCATTGCAAGGCGTCTTGAGCAAAACTCTACACGAGGAAGAAATGGAAAACGATAACCAAAACCATCAGCGGGAAGTGCCTTGGTAAAGACAGAGGATGGGGGGAAAGCTAATCATGGAGAAACAATCTAAATTAGGGGAAAAAAAAGAGATAAATAATCAAACATGGCAGGAAGTACAAACCATATATCAATAGTAACTCTAAACGTTAATGGCTTAAACTCTCCAATAAAGCGACATAGGCTGGTAACATGGATTAAAAAAACAAATCCAACAATATGCTGCCTCCAGGAGACACATCTGATTGGAAAAGACATACACAGGCTCAAGGTAAAAGGTTGGGAAAAAATATACCACGCTCATGCTCCTCGTAAGCAAGCAGGGGTGGCCATTCTCATATCGAATAAAATCGACTTCAAGACTAAGTTAATCAAAAGGGATAAGGAAGGACATTATATACTGTTAAAAGGAACCATTGACCAACAAGACATAACAATTATCAATATTTATGCACCAAATAATGGCACTGCGACGTTCATAAAACAAACTCTCCTCAAGTTCAAGAATCAAATAGACCACAACACAATAATCATGGGTGACTTCAACACACCTCTCTCACCATTGGACAGATCCTACAAACAAAAGTTGAATAAAGAAACTATTGACCTCAATATCACAATCAATAACCTAGACTTAACTGACATATATAGAATATATCAACCATCATCAAGTGGATATACTTTTTTCTCAGCAGCTCATGGAACCTTCTCAAAAATAGATCATATATTATGCCATAGGGCAACCCTCAGTAAATATAAAGGGGTTGAGATAATACCATGCACTTTATCAGATCATAATGGAATGAAACTGGAAATCAATGATAAAAGAAGGAAGGAAAAATCCTACATAACATGGACAATGAACAATACGTTACTGAATGATCAATGGGTTACAGAAGACATAAAGGAGGAAATCAAAAAATTCTTAGAGATAAATGAAAATACAGACACAACATATCGGAATCTATGGGACACAATGAAAGCAGTTTTGAGAGGGAAATTCATCGCCTGGAGGTCATTCCTCAAAAAAAGGAAAAACCAACAAATAAATGAGCTCACACTTCATCTCAAAGCCCTAGAAAAGGAAGAGCAAAACAATAGCAAATGTAGCAGAAGGCAAGAATTAATTAAAATCAGAGCAGAAATCAATGAAATTGAAACAAAAGAAACTATTGAAAAAATTAACAAAACAAAAAGTTGGTTCTTTGAAAAAATAAATAAGATCGACAGACCCCTAGCCATACTAATGGAGAGAAGAAGAGAGAGAACTCAAATTACTAACATACGGGATGAAAAAGGCAATATTACAACAGAAGCTTCAGAAATACAGAAAACAATTAGAAATTATTTTGAAAACCTATATTCCAATAAAATAGAAGATAGTGAAGACATCGATAAATTCCTTAAGTCATATGATTTGCCCAGACTGAGTCAGGAGGAAACTCACAACTTAAACAGACCAATATCAATAGATGAAATAGAAGAAGCAATCAAAAGACTTCCAACCAAGAAAAGCCCAGGACCGGATGGGTATACAGCGGAGTTCTACAAAACCTTTAAAGAAGAATTAATACCAATACTTTTCAAGTTATTTCAGGAAATAGAAAAAGAGGGAGCTCTTCCAAATTCATTCTATGAGGCCAACATCACCCTGATTCCGAAACCAGACAAAGACACCTCAAAGAAAGAAAACTACAGACCAATATCTCTAATGAACCTAGATGCAAAAATCCTCAATAAAATTCTGGCGAATCGGATACAAAGGCACATCAAAAAAATTGTGCACCATGATCAAGTAGGATTCATCCCTGGGATGCAAGGATGGTTCAATATACGGAAATCGATAAATGTTATTCACCACATTAATAGACTTAAAGATAAGAACCATATGATCATCTCGATAGATGCAGAAAAAGCATTTGACAAAGTACAGCATCCCTTTATGTTCAAAACATTAGAAAAACTAGGGATAACAGGAACTTACCTCGACATTGTAAAAGCTATCTATGCTAAGCCTCAGGCTAGCATCATTCTGAATGGAGAAAAATTGAAGGCATTCCCTCTAAAATCTGGAACAAGACAGGGATGCCCTCTCTCACCACTTCTATTCAATATAGTTCTCGAAACACTGGCCAGAGCAATTAGACAGACGAAAGAAATTAAAGGCATAAAAATAGGAAAAGAAGAACTTAAATTATCACTATTTGCAGATGACATGATTCTATACCTAGAAGACCCAAAAGGGTCTACAAAAAAACTACTAGAACTAATAAATGAATTCAGCAAAGTGGCAGGATATAAAATCAACACACATAAATCAAAGGCATTTCTGTATATCAGCGACAAAACTTCTGAAATGGAAATGAGGAAAAACACTCCATTCACAATATCCTCAAAAAAAATAAAATACTTGGGAATCAACCTAACAAAAGAGGTGAAAGACCTATACAATGAAAACTACAGAACCCTAAAGAAAGAAATAGAAGAGGATCTTAGAAGATGGAAAAATATACCTTGTTCATGGATAGGCAGAACTAACATCATCAAAATGCCGATATTACCAAAAGTTCTCTATAGGTTCAATGCAATGCCAATCAAAATCCCAATGGCATTTCTTGTAGAAATAGATAAAGCAATCATGAAATTCATATGGAAAAATAAAAGACCCAGAATAGCAAAAACAATGCTAAGCAGGAAGTGTGAATCAGGTGGTATAGCGATACCAGATTTCAAACTATATTAGAGAGCAATAGTAATAAAAACAGCATGGTACTGGTACCAGAACAGGCGGGTGGACCAATGGTACAGAATAGAGGACACAGAGACTAATCCACAAAGCTACAACTATCTTATATTTGATAAAGGAGCTAAAAACATGCAATGGAGAAAGGATAGCATCTTCAACAAATGGTGTTGGGAAAACTGGAAATCCATATGCAACAAAATGAAACTGAATCCCCTACTCTCGCCATGCACAAAAGTCAACTCAAAGTGGATAAAGGAGCTAGATATCAAATCAGAGACTCTCCGTCTGATAGAAGAAAAAGTTGGCTCCGATATACAGATTGTGGGGACGGGCTCAAAATTCCTTAACAGGACACCCATAGCACAAGAGTTAATAACAAGAATCAACAAATGGGACTTTCTTAAACTGAAAAGTTTTT
Organism: Spermophilus citellus; assembly: GCF_964194105.1. Taxonomy (NCBI): domain Eukaryota; kingdom Metazoa; phylum Chordata; class Mammalia; order Rodentia; family Sciuridae; genus Spermophilus; species Spermophilus citellus. The sequence goes on along the minus strand of NC_138199.1, from coordinate 24,517,803 downwards.
TCTCAGCAAGAGAAACAATAAGAGAGGTAAATAGGGAGCCCACATCATGGGAACAAATTTTTACTCCTCACACTTCAGATAGAGCCCTAATATCCAGAGTATACAAAGAACTCAAAAAATTAGACAATAAGATAACAAATAACCCAATCAACAAATGGGCCAAGGACATGAACAAACACTTCACAGAGGAGGACACACAATCAATCAACAAGTACATGAAAAAATGCTCACCATCTCTAGCAGTCAAGGAAATGCAAATCAAAACCACCCTAAGATACCACTTCACCCCAGTAAGATTGGCAGCCATGACGAAGTCAAACAACAACGAGTGCTGGCGAGGATGTGGGGAAAAGGGTACTCTTGTACACTGCTGGTGGGACTGCAAACGGGTGCGGCCAATTTGGAAAGCAGTATGGAGATTCCTGGGAAAGCTGGGAATGGAACCACCATTTGACCCAGCTATTGCCCTTCTCAGACTATTTCCTGAAAAACTTAAAAGAGCACACTACAGGGATACTGCCACATCGATGTTCATAGCAGCACAATTCACAATTGCTAGACTGTGGAATCAACCCAGATGCCCTTCAATAGATGAATGGATAAAAAAAATGTGGCATTTATACACCATGGAGTATTACGCAGCACTAAAAAATGACAAAATCACGGAATTTGCAGGGAAATGGATGGCGCTAGAGCATATTATGCTTAGTGAAGCTAGCCAATCCCTAAAAAACAAATACCAAATGTCTTCTTTGATATAATGAGAGCAACTAAGAACAGAATAGGGAGGAAGAGTAGGAAGAAAAGTTTAACATTAAACAGAGACATGAGGCAGGAGGGAAAGGGAGAAAAAAAAGGAAATCACATGGAAATGGAGGGGACCCTCATTGTTATACAAAATTATATATAAGAGGTTATGAGGGGAATGGGATAACAAACATGGAGGGAAATGAATTACAGTAGATGGGGTAGAGAGAGAAGATGGGAGGGGAGGGGAGGGAGGATAGTAGAGGATAGGAAAGGTAGCAGAATACAACAGTCACTAATATGGCAGTATGTAAAAATGTGATGTGTAACCGATGTGATTCTGCAATCTGTATTTGGGGTAAAAATGGGAGTTCATAACCCACTTGATTCTAACGTATGAAATATGATTTGTCAAGAGCTTTGTAATGTTGTGAACATCCAATAAAAAAAAAAAAAGCAATCTACGCTAAGCCCCAGGCTAGCATCATTCTGAATGGAGAAAAATTGAAGGCATTCCCTCTAAAATCTGGAACAAGACAGGGATGCCCTCTCTCACCACTTCTGTTCAACATAGTTCTCGAAACACTGGCCAGAGCAATTAGACAGACGAAAGAAATTAAAGGCATAAAAATAGGAAAAGAAGAACTTAAATTATCACTATTTGCAGATGACATGATTCTATACCTAGCAGACCCAAAAGGGTCTACAAAGAAACTATTAGAGCTAATAAATGAATTCAGCAAAGTGGCAGGATATAAAATCAACACGCATAAATCAAAGGCATTCCTGTATATCAGCGACAAACCCGCTGAAATGGAAATGAGGACAACCACTCCATTCACAATATCCTCAAAAAAAATAAAATACTTGGGAATCAACCTAACAAAAGAGGTAAAAGACTTATACAATGAAAACCACAGAACCCTAAAGAGAGAAATTGAAGAAGATCTTAGAAGATGGAAAAATATACCCTGTTCATGGATAGGCAGAACTAACATCATCAAAATGCCGATATTACCAAAAGTTCTCTATAGGTTTAATGCAATGCTAATCAAAATCCCAATGGCATTTCTTGTAGAAATAGAGAAAGCAATCATGAAATTCATATGGAAAAATAAAAGACCCAGAATAGCAAAAACAATGCTAAGCAGGAAGTGTGAATCAGGTGGTATAGTGATACCAGACTTCAAACTATACTACAGAGCAATAGTAACAAAAACAGCATGATTGGTACCAAAACAGGCGGGTGGACCAATGGTACAGAATAGAGGACACAGAAACCAACCCACAAAACTACAACTTTCTTATATTTGATAAAGGGGCTAAAAGCATGCAATGGAGGAAGGATAGCATCTTCAACAAATGGTGCTGGGAAAACTGGAAATCCATATGCAACAAAATGAAACTGAATCCCTTTCTCTCGCCATGCACAAAAGTTAACTCAAAATGGATCAAGGAGCTTGATATCAAACCAGAGACAAGGCATCTGATAGAAGAAAAAGTTGGCTACGACCTACATACTGTGGGGTCAGGCTCCAAATTCCTCAATAGGACACCCATAGCACAAGAATTAATATCTAGAATCAACAAATGGGACTTGCTCAAACTAAAAAGTTTTTTCTCAGCAAAAGAAACAATAAGAGAGGTAAATAGGGAGCCTACATCATGGGAACAAATCTTTACTCCTCACACTTCAGATAGAGCCCTAATATCCAGAGTATATAAAGAACTCAAAAAATTAGACAATAAGATAACAAATAACCCAATCAACAAATGGGCCAAGGACCCAAACAGACACTTCTCAGAGGAGGATATACAATCAATCAACAAGTACATGAAAAAATGCTCACCATCGCTAGCAGTCAGAGAAATGCAAACCAAAACCACCCTAAGATACCATCTCACTCCAGTAAGATTGGCAGCCATTATGAAGTCAAACAACAACAAGTGCTGGCGAGGATGTGGGGAAAAGGGTACACTTGTACATTGTTGGTGGGACTGCAAATTGGTGCAACCAATTTGGAAAGCAGTATGGAGATTTCTTGGAAAGCTGGGAATGGAACCACCATTTGATCCAGCTATTCCCCTTCTGGGTCTATTCCCTAAAGACCTAAAAACAGCATGCTACAGGGACACTGCCACATCGATGTTCATAGCAGCACAATTCACAATAGCAAGACTGTGGAAACAACCTAGATGCCCTTCAATAGATGAATGGATAAAAAAATGTGGCATTTATGTACAATGGAGAATTACTCTGCATTAAAAAATGACAAAATTATAGAATTTGGAGGGAAATGGATGGCATTAGAGCAGATTATGCTAAGTGAAGTTAGCCAATCCCTAAAAAACAAATGCCAAATGTCTTCTTTGATATAAGGAGAATAACTAAGAACAGAGTAGGGAAGAAGAGCATGAGAAGATGACTAACATTAAACAGGGATGAGAGGTGGGAGGGACAGGGAGAGAGAAGGGAAATTGCTTGGAAATGGAAGGAGACCCTTAGGGTTATACAAAATTACATACAAGAGGAAGTGAGGGGAAAGGGAAAAAGAATACAAGGGGGAGAAATGAATTACAGTAGAGGGGGTAGAGAGAGAAGAGGAGAGGGGAGGGGAGGGGAGGGGGGATAGTAGAGGATAGGAAAGGCAGCAGAATACAACAGACACTAGTATGTCAATAAGTAAATCAGTGGAAGTGTAACTGATGTGACTCTGCAATCTGTATACGGGGTAAAAATGGGAGTTCATAACCCACTTGAATCAAAGTGTGAAATATGATATATCAAGAACTATGTAATGTTTTGAACAACCAATAAAAAAAAAAGAAAAAAAAAGAAAATAAGTTAATTAATTTAAAAAAATTTAAAAAAAGGTATTTTGCATACATAATTAGGTTAAGGATATTGAGATTAAAAAAATTCTTCTGGAACATACTGGGTGGGCCCAGTATGGTCAAGCAGGGTACTTAAAAGTTGAAGGAAAAGGTGGCAGAGTCTATCAGAGGAGGATAGGACTATAAGTCAAAGGCCCAGAGGGATGTATCAGTGCTGTCTTTGGAGGTGGAGGAAGGGGCCATGAGCCTAGGCATGGGATAGCCTCTCGAATCTGAAAAGGACAAGGAAATGGATTATCTTCCAAAGCCAGTAGAGGGAACACAGCCCTGCCAAGACTTCAATGTTAGCCCAGTGTGTTTTGTGTCAGATTTCTAATGGATCAGTACCATAAGAAAATAAATTTGTGTTGTTTTGAGCACTAGGTTTGTATTAACTTGTTACAAACCATAGATAACTAACACAGGCAGCAAAGAAAATAAAACAGGCAGTTGTGAGAGAGTGTCTGGAGGTAGTTTGGACTGGTCAGGGATGACCTCCAAAAATATGACTCTGGGGTTGAGGCCTTAATGACATCAAAGAGCAAATTGTGAAAGGTCAGAGAGAACAGCTTTCCAGATAGACGGTACAGAGCAAAAGACTTGTGATGGTAATGAATGGGTGACTCGAGATATAGGAATTGAGACTTGCTACTCAAAATGTGGTCCATTGACCAGCAGCATCAGCATCACCTGGATGCTTTGAAGTGCAAATGCTCTCACCCTGTCCTAGACCCATTAAATTAGAATCAGTGGAGACAGAGTCCTGGAATAGGCTTTTTTATTTCTTACATGATGAAATTTATGGAAAAGTTGAAAGTATGGTACCAAAAAAACCTTCTGTTTTCCTGAACCATTTGAGAGTCAAATGCTGACTGGGTGTTTCATCACCCTCTAATACTTGAATAATTGTCCTCGATAAAGGGCATCTACCACATTCTTACAAAACAACCATCTGATTTAGGAGATTGGACAAAGATACATAGATATACCTGATTCTCAGAGCCTATTTGAATTACTCCAGTTGTTCCAACTCCAAAAATGTATTTTATAGCATATATGTGTGTGTGTGTGTATATATGTGTGTGTGTATATATATACATATATATACATATATACATATATATACATATATACATATATATACATATATACATGTATATATATATATATATATATATAGAGAGAGAGAGAGAGAGAGAGAGAGAGAGAGAAAGGTTTCATAATCATATTTTGCATTTAGTCCTCACATCCCTTTAGTCTCCTTTAGTCTGGAAAAATTCCTCAGTTTTTCCTTGACTTTCAGGACTGTGACACTTGTGAAGATTACAGCAGTTATTTTGGGTCTGTCTGATGCTTCCTCATGATTAGATTCCATTTATGCGTCGTTGGCAGGAATAGCGCAGAGGTGACACTGCATTCTTCTCCTTGCATTCTATCCAGTGGCACATGATTTCAATTTGTCCCCTTACTGGAGATGTCTGTTCTCATCACTTAATTAAGATGGTGTCTGGCAGACTTCTTCACTATAAAGTTGCTCTTTCCCTCTTTGTAATTAGTAAGTGTTCTGCAGAGAGGTACTTGGAAATGTCATAATTATCTTACTTCTCTCTGTTTTAATTTATTCATTTGTTTGTATATATCTGCAGAAACGCATGGTTTCCAATCTTCTTTAAGATTCTAATCCACCCCCCCTCATTGTTTAGTTTGGCATTTGAATTATTACATATTTGGCCAAAGGAAGCTCATTTAAACTTTCCCTTTTGGTCACTGTGACATGTTCCCATCATTCTCTGAGTACTTCTTTGCATTCTGGCACAAGATCTTCCAGTTTCATTGTACATCTGTCCCAGGCCTGAAATCAGCCATCCATGGCCCAGGTTCACCCTTACCCCAGGTCTGGACTTCATTAAGGAATATTTTCTTTTTAGTGGAAAATGGTGTGTAGTAGCCAAGAGCTAGGTGTTAGAGGAGCTCATTGCTGTTGGAGTGTCACCACTTTCAGGCTTTCTCAGAGGACAGAGCTAAGGTTTCACATTACATTTCATTACATTTATACTAATTTCTATATCTTTCCCTAACTATTGGAAACCATGAGTTTACCTTGATACATCCAATTCCAATTCAACATCACAAAATTCATTCTAGATTTCTTTTGGTGTTTATAACACTCTTCTCCAATAATGACAATCCTGGTGTTGTAGTTTTCTAGACCTGTCATTTAAAAGTACTACAGACTGGGTGAATTCAACAATGGAAATCTGTTGTCTCACTTTTCAGAGTCAAGATATTCTAGATAGAGCTGTTGGCATGAGAGTGAATCTGTTCTGTACCCCTGCCCCTGCTTCTGGTGGTTGCTGGCAATCATTGGCATCTCTTGTCTGTGTCCACATCACTGAAGTATACAACCCTATAAAGAGGTTACTTGTACAGGGTGTCAGCCCCACATGGGCAAGAAGAGCATCTGTGTAGGTGTAGATATGTTCATCTTTGCACGGACCCTTTGCTAAGTGTGTATGTCTCTGTGTCCTCCTTTTTCTTTTTAACAAGGGCTTTATTCATATTGGTTTAGAGGCTCTGCCCACTCCTGTATGACCTCATCTTAACTAATAACATTTGCAATGACTTCATTTTCTAGTAAGGCCACATTCGGAGGTACTTGTGGTTAAGACTTCACCATATGAATTTGCAGGGGCACAATTTAGTTCACAACACCTGGCTTCTATTATCCTTAACGATTGCTTGCTCAGTGTGACCAATCTTCCATCTCAACTTCCCCCTTCTCCCCCCATGGGACCTTCTTACCTGGTTGAGTTCTAAATTCTCTTAACAGGTTATGGAACTTGCATAGATGCCATCTTGTGTAGATGCCATTCTTGCCCCACTTGGGCTCTGACACCTCAAGCCAGTCATCCTTTATAAGGAGGTCTTCCTTAACTCCCTTGGGCTCAGAGTCTCCATACCAGGCTTCCCCTGTCACCTGACCTAGGATCAGGTGCTTACCAGGCCACCCCACCACATGAATTTGTCTTTCTCAGCAAGTCTGGTGCTCCCATCCCATTCCAGAATGCCTCTTAGGTGTGGCACTCAGATACTGACATTTTCTGTATCCTCCCAACACCCTCTGGGTGACCTCCTTACCCTGAGAAGGCTCTCACACCTGTGCAGAAAGAACATCCCTGTTAGTAAATTTTGCATCACTGTAACAAATGTCTGCGATAATCAACGTACAAAAACAAAAAGCTTATTACACCAATTTGGAGGTTTCAGTCTCTGACCCTTTTGCTGTCAGGCCTGGTGACACAGCACATGATGGTTGCAGTGTGTGCTGCAGCAAAACTGCTCACCTCAAGACTGGGAAGTGAAGAAAGAGAGGAGGAGGCAGGGACCAAATTTCCACCATACCCTTTGGAGGACAGTGACCCAGTGACCCAAGGACCTACCACCCCCATGTTTTAATGAGTCCAGCACCTTCCAGGAGCACCAAGCCTTAATACATGGGTCTTTGGGGGGATAATTCCAGATCCAAACATAGCAAGTCCCCACGTGTCCCCACTCTGCTGACTCCCTTTGTCGAAGATGCCCACCTTATGGGGCTCACCGGACGGCTGTAGGACTTCCTGTTCAGGAAGGAAGGGCATTGGAGAAGGCAGAAGAGGAGGAAGAATAGGAACCTGTGTTTCAACAAGCTCTCTCTCCAGATGATTCCTACTGTGTACTGAAGTATTCAACCCTGGCCTCGTGTTTGTGATCACAGAGCAGGAGGAGGCAGCCTGGGATGTTGGAGAGGTGGGCAGGGGCCAGATCCTGGAGGGCCTTATAGGCTTTAGTAAGGAGCTCCTCTTTTAAAAAAGACTTGACAAAAATAAGCTTATCCAAGGGCAGAAATTCCACTGTGAACAGATACAAATTAGCTCCAAGTCTCTTCTCCGGAGACAAACAAGAGTCATCCCTTATCCAAATAAACTCCCCGGCCCCTTTTCCAGTCTTTAGCTTTTAGCATGCCTAAGTCTCTCCTTTTGAAGGTGACAAAACACTTTCCTGTCAGTCTGCTTATTTGTAGCTCTGCCTCTCACTCTCCTTTCCCAGCCATGGAAGCATAGCTATCCTCTTCATCTTCATGTCCTAAAATCCTATTTATGCCTTGACCTGGCTCATCCAGCTTCTGCTCAGTTCTGTTTTTATTTTACATGCCCTGAGAAAAGGGGTTTTTAAGAAGATGAACAAAACTTGATTTATGCTTTGGATGGATCACTCCGGATACTTTGGAGGGAATGGGTCTGAAAAAACTGAGAGAACCAGCAGGATGGTCAGAAGAGGCTGCCGACTGAGAGGTGGTTGGCATGGGCAGAGTGGCGATAGGGAACTTGGAGAAAAGGAGAGAGACGGGTCATATTTGGTGTGTGTGTGGTGGGGAGGTTAGGACATTTGGATGTATGGAATGTAGGGATGAGGGAAGGAGAGCAGTCACAAATGGTATCCAGGTCTTGACCCAAGCATCAGCATGGATGGCAGCTGCATGGATGGGGGAGGAACAGGTTCAGGGAAGGGGTTTATCTGAGGATTCCATTTGAGTCATATTTTGTTTGAGACCCTTTTCACGTTGAAATTGAGCAGAGTTAAATATATCCATTTAGAATTAGGGAAGGGGCCAGGGCAGAAGAACCAAATTCAGTCATTGACTAATTTGTGGCTGCCTCTGGAGGAGTCCCTGCAATAGTGTCAGCTTTGCAGTGTGACTTCACTGTGATATGCTAAGGTAGGCTGGGAATAAGGTCCCCAAGAGACCTGGAAGCCTTGGTCCAGTGGTAGCCATTAAGGGAGGGGTTATCTGCATGCCATGGCCAGGCTTGGGGTCACTTCTTGTCAACACTGACCTGATACTGATCTGCAGAATTGAAGGAAAGCTGACATCCTAGTGTGGATCTGTCCCCAGGACAGTCACTCATTCATATGGGACCACTGCCAAGCCCATCAGACCCTCCCTTAGACTGAGAAGCAAAGTTTGCCTCAGCTTAATGGTAAGTTCAAGGCCCTGACTTGAAGTCCCAGGTCTCAGAAGGCAGTTCCTGTCATTGTCCAATTCAGAGACTCGTGATTCTATTCCACTTAGCAACTGCCCCCATAAATGCAGGGCATTTCAGAGTTTACAAATCATGCTGACATCATGACCCCATCTAATCTTCACATCAGCTCTCAGAGGGTTGGAGAGACTTTTTAAATTTTTTTGATAGATAAGGAAACTAAGGTTCAGAGCTTAAGCTGCTTTTCCAAGGCTCATCCAGGAAGGTCATTGTTGAGTCAGGACTTCAAGCCAGAACTGTCTGCTTCTAGAGCCTCGATCCCATCCTTTACCTCCATCAGAATGCGTAGATGCCTGAATCAATGCTAAAATGAGAGAACTCTTGCTGACGGTTCTTCCTTAAGAACAGGTGCTACTGGATGCTGGGACTGACACCATGTTCTCTTGCTCAGCCTCAGTCCTTCCCTTTGCATAGACTCTGCACTCTTTCTTCACTGCCTGGCTCAATTCACAGCTGACCTGCCAGTCCACATCTTTACCTCTGTTACTCACAGTTCCCCAGGGCCTCCTGGGTGCTTCATCATCTCAATCATCTCTTCCAACGAGGTCTCCCTGATTTCTCTGGCCTCCTTGCATTTCTTCAGGGCTCTCCACACTGCAGTAGGTCTGACCTCTCCCCCAGCACTCTAAATAACTATGACACATATTACTCTACCAAGCAATGTGGCACATTATATTCACATGTGGTTCAAATGAACTCTTCTGATTATAGTTCCCTCTATCTCAGGGTTTTCAAGGTCATATTCAACATCTTTCCTTAACCCAGGGAACCTGGCTCAGCTCTCTCTGAACTAAATTGATCAAGCATGCACTATGAGTCATAGACTCTTATGGGACCTTGAAGGTACTCTACTTGAATCATCTGCCGGATATTATACTTTCTTCTCTTAGAATTCTCCACAAGGTCAAGACACCACTCTTAGGAGACTCATTCCTCCCTTGGATAATACCCTGGATTTTTTTTCCTCTTTCTCCCCTAAAATGTAAATAGCAGGAACAACCTCTCCTCTCTGCAAGCTACCCAGGAAGGACCAATCCTGCCTCTGGATGGTCATTCAGAGGTTCAAGGCCCTGACTTTGATTTTGAACCTTTTCTTCTTCAGACAAAACAACTTTTCCAACCCAGGCATCATCTCAGGTCTCCTCTCTGTCCTGGTCTCCTCTCCAAGACATGTTCTAGTCTTTTTGTCATGGAGACTCTTCTTTATGCAAATTCAGATAAAACCAGTAAGTGCTTAATCAGGGCTATCTCTGTGCCAGGGATTGCTCCAGGATACCAGAGTAGACAAAGCAGACAAAGGTCCAGATGGATCCTACATCCTGATGGCCAACTGGTTCTACACTGTAAGAGTCTGTTAGGGTTTGTGACAATCCATCTCAAAGCTCTGGTTGTACAGGAACACTAGGCACCAGAGATGCAGAGGTTAGTTCCTTACCCCCAAAGCTCGACTTAAACAATCTGGTTAACAAGTCTAGATTGAATCTTTTAATCTGTCAGTCTGTCTCTTTCTCTTATGTGTGTGTGTGTGTGCACAGGCACACGTACACACAGTTATCAATTTCAGGAAATCCATCAATATCTGGTTCTCCTAGGCACATCTCTGCAGATTCTAGGCACCAGCACTGGCTTAAGCAACTCGATTTCATCTCCTGTCACTCCCCACCTGCCCTGCCCCAGTGGATTCTGGGAGCTGAGTTCCTGGGAGAAGCTGCTAAGGGGATCCCTGGAACAGAAGGATGGATTTATTGAACTGCATTGCTCTGGGCTAGATAAATAGTTATCACCAGCTAACATGGTTAAATAATCATCAAACCACATAATTCAGAAATCATGCTCCTTAAGAGCTCCCCATTTCATACCCAACAGAAAAATGCTAATCCGCGCGCAAGATTGTGTTTTATTTTTCTAGACAGGAAGCATTTTCTTCAGTCACATAATGACTTTCCTTGACATAATAATGAAGGAATGTGAATTTAAAACAGCTTGGGATGCTGGAACGTTCTTTGTAATCTGGGGGACTGGCCTCACGGAAATAGCTTGAGTAACTGCTGAATTGCTGGGCCACGTCTTCATTGAATTAAATGCTTACCAAGACTGAAATTTACCAAATTAAATTTTAGTGAGTAATTTCTGTTCCCATAAACAGCAGAAATGAAACCATTGTGGATGTGGTAGATAGGCCGTCACATGGGCCGACAGTGCACTAGGAGAGTGCTGTGGATTCAGGTAGAGCCACAAAGAGACCTGGTCATGGTCAGCGGGAGACCTGTCCATAGGGTGAACAAGGGGAAAGCCTGAGTTCCAAGACCAGTAGGTCAAGGTTCAAATTTCAGATTTCCCATTCCCTACTGCTGTGATCCAAGGCATGTCATTTTAAGTTCTCTGAGCCTCAATTTCCTTATCTATAAAATATGCACGATTAGGACTTATGTAATGCAAAATGTACTATCTCTATGAAGACACTTGGCTGACAATAAAAGTGTATGCAGATATTGGTGGTTGTTATGTAGCATCCAGGCTGAGGAAGTTGAGCAGTAACAAATGATTCCTCTGGCATCCTACCTTTTGCTGGGTGAATTTGGCTTCTTCCTAACCCATCAATGGCACAGGCAGGAATCCGAGGACACTTCTAGAATCAATCAATGCACCTCTGGTACATTGGTTACAATAGATAGAACCAAACACTCAATAATCTAGCAGGGTAATAGTCATTTGGGATGTTAAACCACAGACAACTCAGTTGCTATAAAGTCAAAATAATAGATGGAAGGTAGATTATTTTACTTTTCTGTCCTTAGCGAGGTTGAAGAAATAAAGATAACATATAGTCTTTCTTACATTTGTACAGACCATGTGTAAAAATTATTGTTATTGTTAAAAATCATATTGTTAAAAAACATTCACACTCTTTTCTTTACATCTATGAAAGTGTCTTTGTTTAATCAAAGTTTAAACCAAACTGAGGAAGATTAACAGGTACAATGCAATTAGAGATTTGAAAGGTGTTTGTACAGCTGAGCTGGCACTTACACCCTGGTCATGACCTTGAGAAGAAATTCTCCCAGAAGATGCTTCCATTCTGGGTTCAAGGACATGCATACCAAGTTCAGACCAGAGCCCAGCTTACAGCAAGAGGACATGCATACCAAGTTCAGACCAGAGCCCAACTTACAGCAAGAAACCCATTCTAGCCAAACCCATTGCCCAAAGCACAACTCCTCAGCGGGCCTAGTCTAGCTCAGACAACCATTAACTGACTTACAGATATGTGAAGGAAAGAAATACGTATTTTTTTGTGACCCTAAAATTTGTTGTGGATGCTCCTCTGCAGTAAGAGTTGGCTGACACCAGGTGTGTTCATGTCTGTTGGTTCATGCAATCTATAGAAAACTACCATGGTACAGGGAAGTCAAGAATTTTTGTTCTTTTTTTATCTGAGGAAACTGAGGCTCAGAGAGAAGAACTGACTTATTAAGTGCATGAAGCCATGCAGATAGAACCTAGGCTTTCAGTGCTAACAGAGAGTCCTTCTGGCTCCCCCCATGTACTAGGATGGCTTCTCTGCAAGGGAGCTCGGAGCTGAGGGAGATCCCCAGTTTCCCAACGGTAGAAAGAGAGACTTCTCCCACTTTAATAGTTTCACCAAAGGCCAATCTGTCAGCAGGGCTGGAAGGGCTGAGTGACCTCCCAGGGACAGTTAATGATTGGCCTATGGTTCACACCATGGTATTTCCCATGATTTGGGCTGGTGCCCAAGTATCACTGGGCAGAGATAGAAGGCAGTTTGTCATATATAAATTTAACAGGCGATAATGCCAGCTACTAAATTGTATATCATTCCTAATGATGTTGTCAGCCCCTAATCAGTCTAATTTATATTGTCAACATGATGTAATGATCCCACCAGGCATGGGCCTTCAGAAACACACGATCCAATCATGTAAGAGACCGTAGTGAATTTCCACACATTCTGATTCTGAAAATCAAGTTAGGATTGCTGATACCCATTTCAGAGAATCAGAGATAACATATGTAAAATACCCAGTATGGGGCCTGATACACAGTAGGCATGCAGCTGGTTTGGTTTCATTCAGCGGATCTAGATAGTGCTGGGAATCCTGCCCTTGGAGCCACAGAGAGGTGCCATAGGCCCTGGCAATGTGCTTGATATCATTTCCAGATGCCTGTTGTTGACCTTGTTTCTTCTAAGGAAATTGCAGTTAGGTTTACTGAGGTGCCTTCACGTTCAGTATCTATGCCTCCCTACAGTCCCAGGAGCTGCAGGAGATGAGACAGGAGACACTTGGCACAGAGAAGGCATCTGGTAAAGAAATCTGCCGTGTTCTCAGCACTCCATGGGGAAGGAAAACCCTACCTTCCCCACCTCAGTAAATAACACTAACCAAACCAGAAATCCAGAAATCTGAGCTTCATCCTGAAATCCTTTCATGCTCTCATCTTCACAGCTACCGTTATAACAATTGCAAAACCCTCCATTTCCCTCTACCCTCTGTTATCACGCTTGCTTATGCAGGCCACTACCCCATCAGCCTGCTCACAGAGCTGCTTGTTTCTGTTCCTGCCCTCCTTCAGTTTATAAACTCTCACAGGGACCAACTTAATGGGTTTAGGTCAGAAACTAAATCACGACACTGCTCTCCATAAAATTCTTGACACTTAGATGAAATCCAAACCCTTGACCATGGCCTATGTATAAGAGTTAGGAAAACAAAGATTTGTGCCAGTTGGATATTAATTGGGGGACTTGAATACATGCAATAAGCTATAAAGGGGTACAGATAACTGATAAAGCAACAGAGAGAGGTGAGGTAGCCCAGAGATGAGTAACCGCATGGAGTCACAGTCCCTAGGGCTGCGGGGACAAAGAAAGAAAGTGGTGAGACTGGATCCAGAATCTAAAACCACCTGGTGAGAGCAAAGCTGTTGGACTGGGCCATCTGGTAGAAGCTGGAGACACAAAGTAGCCATTTCTGGAGATTTTACCCAAAGCAGTGAATATGAGGGAGAATCATCATAGCTTTTAAAAAATTCTCACCTTCCAATCTTCTCAACCCACCCATCCCACCTCTAGGCATCCATTCTAGAGAGAAGTGTATTTGTGTACACAGAGAGTTGGACACAGCATGTTTTTTTTTACAACACGGAGACAGTAGAAAGCTAGAAACAGATCTAAATGTTCATTTTCAGTATAATGGGGATGTGCACTGGTTCATTCACCCATTAGACTACTTCTCAAAGCTAACATAAACAGTGTGTGAGGACACAAAAGACAAGTGAAAACTTCTGAGCGGGTCATTTGGATTTGCTGGTCATTCCCCATCCTTGCCCTGCTCTGCCAGGCAGAAAGGCTGGTCCTGCCAACAGGGCTTCCCAGACTTCCTTGCAACTGGAGTCCAGTTAAGTGGGCCACTGGCAGGAGATTGGAATGTCAGAGGAAGACGGAGCCAAGTCATTTATTCAAAATTTCATTAGATATTGACAGATTAGCCTTCAGAACGCCTGCACCCACTTATACTTCTACCACAAGTGCCGAGAGGATTGCTCATTTCTCTACGCCCCATCAGCACTTTATGTGACAACATTTAAAAACGAATAGGTGAGTAATGAAACTGTATCATTGCTTTAAGATGAACCCTTATTTTTTTATTACTAATGAGATGGAGCAATTTGTCCTGTGCCATTGATCACTGATAGTTACCAATATGTGTGCAGATTGCCTTTTCATGACCTCTGCCTAGTTATCTGTTCCTTATTGATTTATAGCATTCTTTATTTAATATAGATTTTCAATTTTTTTCTTCTGCATGTATTACTGACATTTCTTAGAATGCCTCCCCCGCCTTCTATCTCTCTCTCTTTGATGTATTTTTTGCTTGAAACGCTTAGTTCCTATTCTATATTAAACTGACCATGGTCTGGACAAGTTACATAAGTCTTAATTTTTTTTTCTCATTTGATCCCTGGATTTGTTGTACCAGTTCTTTTACTCCTTATTTTGCTCTTTCTCTCTTTGTTAAAAAAATTCCTTCCTTGTTTTACTGACATACATCCTGAAGACACTTTTCCAGAGAGGGTGCCTGGGAGCCGAATTCTCCAAAGCCTCCCATATCCATATTGGTTTCATTTTCTTTCAGGCTTTGTAATGTTTTTTCTGCCATGTAAATGAGGAATTTTGGCTTTTGTACCTGCCTTCCCATCCGACTTTGAGACTTTGTCTAACTCTCCTCTAAATCTTTAGCGTGCAGAACACAAGTATGGGTGGAAAGTTCTTGCTCCAAGACCCCACAGTCTCCTACTACTTCTGAGAACTTGCACACCACTGTCATGCTCCACCCCCCGTGGAAGCTACAGGCAGAGAGAGTGGCCTCATCCCCAGGGATAACTGGGTGACTAGGCATCCCTAGCCTCCACATATGAGCACTGTCCACAGCACCCAAGTGATCTTGGTTCTTTGCCTCCTGTTCCCCTTTCCCCCAAATTATCTGCTCTTGGCCAGTCTAGAGGGAGCACAGGAGAGCTCATAGGGTTGGACAGCAGGGATAGAAATGGAGATGAGGAAGTCTGAGAGGGTTAGGAGGGAGGAGGTTGCTTCTACTGGGTTCTCTACCTTCAGTTCTATGTTTGTCACCTGCATGCATGGGATGGGGCAGATTCTCAGGAACATAATCCTTGTGACTCCCTTCCCCTCCCATCCCAGTTCAGAAAAATACCCACTCCTCCACTCCTGCCAAGGAACTCTAGAGGGATCCCCAAGGTACGTGAGGAGGGAGCTCAGGAGGACAGAGGGCCTGAGAGATGGCTCTGGAGAGGTGGGCAGGCAGAGGGTGACCTCTTGCCAGAGAGAAACCTATAGCTCATTTCCCCATCTGCATGCATTTAATAAGCACCAGCTGTAACCAGTCACTGAGGGACAATTGGGACATATAAACAAAATTAACAGATGCTGGAGAGAAAAGAGCTTGCAAAGTGAGATCAGAAGCTTTGGATTTGAGTTCCCATCAGCCCCATTGTCTATACGTCCTGGAGTTGGTCACTGAACTTCTCTGGGCAGTCTTTGTAAAAGTGGTATCAATGATACATTTTTCTAAGCAATCATGAAGACAAGGCAATATTTTGGAGAATGTTTTATGTGTCGTACACTATGATATATTTTTCACCCATCATTTTATTTGGTCTTTCCAGTGTCATTACTCTCCCTTTTGGGGCATGTCACAGGGTCCCGAGTCATGGTCCTGTACTCCCTCCTTAAGAGTGGCTATGGGCATCTGGTTATTTGGAAACTCCTGGGTTTTTGGCCTCGGGAAAGTGCCGCTGCTTTCCATGTCTCCCCCAGCTGTTTTGTTGCTGGATACACAAGGTCTTTCACTCTGTGCCAACGGGCACCATCGTGAGAAATAATCTAGTCTGCCAGAGCCTCGGTTGTCCTAATCATTCATGGCTTTCTTTCTCTGAGCTCACTAGGGAAATTACAAGGCCACTTTGAGACTCCAGCACTTGTTTCCTCTTTCAGACAGGGAAAATGAGGCTCAGAGAGGGGAAGTGACTTACCTAAAGTCACCAGCGAGAGCAGCCAGACAAAAGCCCAATCAGAATGCATCTCCCACTTTCCCATCCATGGTCCTCCGCACATCCTTGGTCCAGTTCATGGCATGAAATGCTTTGGTGGTGATTTCAACTTTGCACTTCAAGTCTTTTCCTTAAGGGGCCAGTTAATGAATGATTGAGGTTTGCAGGCTATGAAATCTCTGTCACGCTGCTCATCTCTGCCCTTGTAGCACAAAAGGAGCCATAGCCAAATGCCAAGGAGAGGGTGTGACTCTGTTTTAATAAAACTTTATTTACAAAGGCAGGCTATAGGTGCAACTTAGCCAACAGACCAGTTTACCTTTTTCTACTTCAAAGATTATAAGTTTTTCAGATTGTGGTCTTAGCCCGTGTACCGTCGGAAACATCAATCTTTTGCTCAAGATGTAGATCATGATTGGGAGATCAGGAGTGGCAGAACTTTTGCTGCAAGAGTCAGAATTGATTTACACAGCAAGCACCTGCTGGGGCTGCCTTTGGATACCTTTGAGATTTCTCCTTATTGAGAGAAGCCTTCTTAGCATTAATTAAACAATGCTTAGAAAGGAATTGACGGTGTGGACAAGAGCAGGTGACACTGCTTTGCTTGCCCACCCTGGCCAGGAGTTCCCTCTATGTTTCCAAGGCCCTTGGATTTCTACTTCTTAGACCTTATGACACCACTTCAGAATTGTCCATTCTCCTGTTTGTCTCCTTGGTGGGGCTGGGCGGCCCTTGAAGGCAGTCTCCCTGCCTTTCTCATAGCTGGGTCCCTGGAGCCCCATACTGGGCCTGCTATACAGTACATGATCAATAAAGGGTTGTCCAAATAAATCAACGACTAAGTGAATAAATAAGTGGATTAATTCTAGTGGGAGAAAAGAGAAGCCTGGAGGAGCCATGTTCCAAAATTTTGGGTGGAAGAGGAGGAGGCTGGCGCAGAGGTGACATTGGGGTTGAGAAACAGCAGGTGTTTTTACTAAAAGTTTTATATGTATATATTTCCTATATGTAATATCTCCAAATAATCAGCATCTGTGAATGAGAACTTAGTTGGACATAAAGTCTTTACCAATGCAATCAAGTTAAAATGAGTTTATTAAGGTGGGCCCAATCTCGTCTGACCAATGTCCTTATTAAAAAGGGGAAATTTGGGCACACCGATGTGTATATGGAGTAAAGATAATATGGAAATACAAAAAGATGGGTCATCTACAAGCAAAGGAGAGGGGCCTGGGCTGCATCCTTCTCTCACAGCCCTGAGAAGGAACAAATCCTGCTGACACCTTGATTTCAGACTTCCAGCCTCCGGAATTTTAGGACAACATATGTCTGCTGTTTAAACCACCTAGTTTGTGGTAGCTTGCTTGATATGGAAGCCTAGGAAGCCAATACAAAGCCCTTACTTTCAAAGTAGCAGCAAAAACAGCTTGGATCCCAATTCTGATGAAGGGCCCTGGCAAAGTTAGAGCACACTGCTGGATGCGGTGGCACACGCCTGTCATCCCACCAGCTTGGGAGGCTGAGGCAGGAGGATCATGACTTCAAAGCCAGCCTCAGCAAAAGTGAGGTGCTTAGCAATTCAGTGAGATCCTGTCTCTAACTAAAATACAAAATAGGGCTGGGGATGTGGCTCAGTGGGTGAGTGCCCCTTGAGTTCAATCCCTGGTACCAAAAATAAAAAAAAAAAGTTGAAGCACACCATCAGTCTCGGGTACTCTACTCTTAGAGGTATTTATTAGACACGAGTTTTCAAAGTGTTGCCTACATGTGGAAGTGAGGTTCCCTTTATCTTTTATTGACCTCAAAGAGCCTTTGTTGAGTTTGGTGCTGTCCAGGGTCCTGAAACTTCACGAACAATGACCAGTTGAAGTGCACCCAGAGACCAGAAACCAGGGCCAGCACTTGGAGATGACAAGAATGAGACCATGAAGTGGGCTGTGCGCACGTAGAAGGCAGAGATGCAGGACACGTGGGAGAGGAGAAGCCCCTCCCCCCAACCAGAAGCCTGGAACTCCTCTTCATTCCTAATTAAGTGGAGGCCGTGGAGGCTTCATGTGTATTTCAGTCACAGTTATATTAATTTCTCTGAGTTCTTAGGCCATGATGGCTCTATGAATCCTGCCTTTCTTCAGCTAATGGGGTGGCATAAATAACTCTGGGGAAGCAGGCAGCCTGGCAGCTCCTATGTCAGGCTGGAGTTAATCAATTCTCTGCTCAATGTGTAGCTGAAGGCTCAGATGTTAGGTCAGAGGTTGTGGCTGTCTGGGGCTAATTTCCTTTCAACAGATGCCATTCCAGAGTGTCCGAGTGCTCTCGGTTCCGAGGAAGGCTGTATTGGGAAGTTAGGAATCTGGCCTTGGATGCTGTCTTTGGCCCAGAGACTCAGCCAGCTCACAGAATGAATTAGGGAAATTCTTGACTCTACACTTGGTGGTCTCACAGCCTCCTAGGAGAGGCTGGGTCAATGTGCCTTTGCAGGGTCAAAGACTGCCTGACTATCTGCTTTCTGCAAGCATCCTGCAGCCAATGGCTTGCCTCATCTAGCACCATCAGTGCCTTTATTTCTCCCAGGAGACATGATGCACCAGGTTTAGAACATGCCCCTGCAACCAGACTGATTTAGTTCAGACCCTGGCTCCATGTCTTATTTGTTTCAAGACTTTGAGCAAGTTAGCACACCCTGTGGGTTCTCTATTTTCTCATTTATATAATAGGTGGGGAATGACTAGGGCAATGATCCAGCCTAATGTTACCCAACCACAGAGCTTACTGTAAGGACTTAATGGATGACCACTTGTCAAGTCTGGGGCCAGGGCCTGGCACATCAGCAACACTCACTAAGTGTTAGCTATTATTAGATCTCTCTCCTCGGGGACCTCATCTGCCCTGATTTCTGGAGAGGCATTCATGGCAGCTCATGAATGCCCTGACCTTCCCCACAGCCTCCTAGAGGAAATGCAAGGCTGAGAAATAGATTCACAGGGCTCTCACTGCTGGGGAGCTGAGGCTCCTGCCAGACTGACTGGAAATTTTTTAGGTTCCAGGACAGGGAGAGGTATCAACCTTCTGCTTTTCAGATGCTCTGCTGACAGGGCAGAGCATAGCTATCCTACCACCTACCCTTGTGGCAGGCAATGGACCAAGCTTTCTGAGCTGGGTCACCTCTCAAACTGCCTGCTGAGCTCCATGCTCACAGCCCTCTGAGGATAGCAGAGAGAGGTTCAAACACCTCCTCATTGGAGCACAGCACTTGTTAAAGTATAAAGCCTTGTTACCCCTTTTTGAGGTCTCTTTGGAACCTCTCTAGAGCCCAGGGAGACTGACATTTTACAGATGAACATGCTGAGATTGCAGAAGGAATGTGGCCTGCATAAGGGACACCGCTAGGGCAGTGGAACCATCTTGTAGCTGCCAAGCTTGTTCAGATGTCCTTCTTCTAGAGACTTGATCCAGGGTGCTACCTCTTAACCCATCAGCTCCTTCTGTTACGTCCCCAGAGAGCTGATCTTAGATTGCATGCAGGGAACAGAGAGAAGGAGACCACCTACAGTCTATGAGGGATTGTCCCTGCCCTAGAAGCCCCAAATGGGGGCTGAAAGTATAATTACAAAAGGCCCCCTCCCATACTTATTTTCAGAAGTCATTGGGATAAATGTAACTCCCAGAGATGGAGGCTCAATTCATTAAGCTTAGATGATTAATTACAGGGCAATTAAACATTTGATTAAATTAATCCTAAGGTGTTTAAACATTGTTTTTCAAAGAATGTTTGCTCATTAATTATCAGGGGAAATGCATGAATGAAGCAGGGGGTTGGGGACACAGGAGGGACAAGGAAACCTGGAGCTCACCCCGTTTGAGGCTCTTCCTTGAAGAGGCAAGAGTCACCTCTGCCTGGCAGTCTTCTCCACCTGCCCTTGGTACTTCTGTGCTGTCCTTTGCAAATGTGTCCAAGCAGGGTAAAGTCTTGGAAGGAGGCCTGACAGTATTAGGGTCAGGAAACAGGCCTGACTCTATCTGTGACACCTCAAGTGCCTCAGGGTTCCATCAGCATAAGTGGGGAGACCACTGACTCCACAGTTTCTCCTGGGTTGGACACCTGAGGGGTTTCCCCACACTTCCATTGCTAACCAAGGCAGTGACAATAGGACAGGGTGATGTCTACTCTCCTGCCAGCCCTCATCTCCTCAGTTCCCATGACATCTTCCACAAGGACATCCGTTTCTAATGGGGCATCATGTAGCCTTCAAGCCAAGTTTGAGGCATCCCTCCTCTAAGCAGCCCTCCATGTATCAGTTAGCACCTTAGGGAATCCCTCCATGTGCTACCCTATTGCAGTGACACCGGGTGAAGAGCATCGACCATGCCTGCCCTTGTGAGGTCTATTGGGGGAACTAACTGTGAAAAGATAATCACCCAAGCTCTGGCGTGGGCATTACTTGTACAGTGTTGAGAGACACAGCCAAAGGGGCCCCAGCAAACTTCCAGCTGCCAGCTGATGATTGGCTCACAGCGGCCCCAGCAAACTTCTAGCTGCCAGCTGATTGGCTCCTCTGCGGTGATGCTCATTGGGCTGTTTCCCCGCCCTTTCAGACTGCGGATCTGCTCATTGGGGGACTTTTTTTGGCTCCACCCATTCGACCCAGCCAATCAGCCTCAAGAGCAGGAGGGGTGGGGGAGGTGGGGAGGCTTGTGGGAAGCCTGTGGTGGCAGTTGGGCTCTGAGGGAATTCCTGAAGAGCTGTGTGGTGCGGTGTGTGTTCTAAAAATAAAGTTTGTTTCTTTTGACAAGTGGCTCCTGAATTGTGCCCAGCCAGACTACGGCAGTACAGTCACCCACTTGGATGTACAAACAAAGGAATATCCTCAATTCTAGAAATAATTGTAATCTCTGACTGAATAGTCTGCCTGCTGTAGATGATATATTCTAGTTGATTGTTGAGGGGCTTCTTTGAGAGAACCGTACCCCCAGAGATGCCCTTTACTCAAAGGGCACTGAGAGGCAGCAGGGCTGGTTTATGTATGGCAGCACAAATGCCCACTGACCCACCCCGTGCTTGATTGGCATCATAAAGGATTTATTCCTTCCTGTCATTCCTGCAGCCCTTGAGTTAGGGCTCTGAGTTTGGGGAGCTGGGTATATAAAAGTGAGCATGCGTACATCAGGCAGCAATGCTTTCACCTGGGGCAAAGAGATGCTGCACCAGAGAGATGTAGCATAATGTTACCTAACCAAAGGACAGGTGTTTTGTTTTGTTTTGGGTATTGGGGATTGAACCCAGGGGCACCTAACCACTGAGTCATATCCCCAACCCTTTTATTTATTTATTTTTTATTTTGAGATAGGGTCTTACTAAGTTGCTTAAGGCTTCACTAAGTTGCCGAGGCTGACTTTGGACTTGCAATACTCTTGCCTCAGTCTCCCAAATGGCGGATTATAGGCGTGAACCACCATGTCTGGTCAAAGGACAGTTTTGAGGCTTAGCTACCATACGGGGGCCAGCTGTGGCAGTAAGAGCTGAAATAGGGTCTGAATCAATAGGGGGAAATTATAAATTATAGACCTTCCTCCTTAGGGCAGTCCCAAGCTCTGCCTGTGCTACAGCACCAGGTGATAAGTGACAACAGCCACTGTCTATCAGCAGTGTCTACTAGCAGAGAAGGGCCAACAGGTGAGAAATCTCCCCCACTAACATGCTCAGGCATAGAAGAAAGTCTTCTCCTCCTTTTTGGGGTGAGCCAGTAGAAGTTTAGGGCTGTTGGGAAGGAGAGGGGGAAGACACTCAAGAAGTCAGAGTTGTGAGTCTTAAATTAAATTGTGAAATCATTGCATGGGGCAAGAAGGAAACCCAGTATAGTCAGCCCTCCTTATCTGCAGCCTCCATAAGGACAAATTAAACATATACAGCCTTCAAACCCGTCATTATTCTCTAAAAACAATACAGTATAACAATCCTTTAAACAGCACACAAATTTTACTAGTTAATACAAATAATCTGAAGATGATTTAAACTATACAGGGGGCTATGTGTAGGTTATATGCAAATACAGCACCATTTGATAAAAGGGAACTTGAGCATCTGTGGATTCTGGTGTCCTCGGGAGTCCTGAAACCAATTCCCCTAGGATATTGAGGGACCAGGGAACCTGGTATGGATTAAACTGGGTGTGGGCGAGTCAGGAAGCCAGGCAAGAGTCCTTCTGGTTTTAAGTGGAGGAGATCTGGAGCATAATGACACTCTGACTGTGCCCTAGCTGCAGAGCTGGACTTCCTGACTCCTGCACCGGTTGTTGGCTACGTGCTTGTCTGGAGGGCCAGGAACTCCTATGCCCCTGTGGCTCTCTTCCTGTCTGAGGGCAGGTCTTAGGACAGCCACAGGTGCAGGGAATTGGAGAAAAACAGCACAGACACAGGAACTAGGGGGACTCCTGCACAGTGTGGCAAAGAGCCCCTCGGAGCTGGGCAGAGATTTTGACAGTGACCAGAGTCCACTCCAGTTCAACTTCCTGCAAACCCTGCTTTCACTCTCCCTTTTATCCAGGCTCATTTTCTCTTCTTGGTGTGAAGGGGAAGCTGTGCATCTTAGAGTCTGCCGCTCGGACCTCAGAGGTAGCATTTCTTTCCACATTCTCCCTCACTTTCTGTCTGGCTGTGAGGGTTCCGGGTGGGAACCAGCAGCAGGCCCAGGACATCCTCCATGGATGTCTCACACAGCACCCAGGTAGATGTGGCTGGTTAGAACTGGGGGAGCTGCTCTGAGGAGCTGGCCAGGATCAGGAGCCAATGAGTAAGAAGGACAATTGGGAAGGTCAGGAAGGCTGTCTATAAAAAGTGATCATTGAAATGAAGCAGGGGGGTTGGGTTGCAAGCAAAGAGGTCTTACAATGGGTGGGAGACCCGAGCCTCCCAGACACACTAAACTGTTGGTTGCAAGTTTGTGATGGGCAGAGAGGCTGAAGGTGTTTGATGATCTGAGAATAAGAATGTTAGGGAAAGAGGGAGGGTGGGGTGTAAGATGACTTTCGTGGAGTGGGTGAGGCTGGGCCACACAGGGCCTTGTGGGATACATTAGGGATTTTCATCCTTTTGCTGAGAGCAAGGGGCATCAATGGGGACTTTGAACAGAGGAGAAATATGCTGGGAGCTCACCATGTCTCGCAGGATTGCCCTGATGGGGAGCAAGTGCGTCCTCATTCAAAAAATCTGCCTTCAGTGTCATCCATCTGCTGCGCTGGACCTTGTTCTGCCCTCTAGACTGCAAGGGACACAGCTGGCTCCTGGTTTCCAAGAGCAATGGTGGATCTGTCCTGCCAACACTTAGCTCCTTAAGGGCAGTTGGTGTGGAGGGTTAGTCAGATTTTCATTGCTGTGGCAAAATACCTGAGAAAAACTACTTAAAGGAGGAAAGATCTATTTGGGGCTCAAGGTTTCAGAAGTTTGAATCCATGGTCACTCAGTTCTGTGTTTCTGGCTCTAGGATAAGGAAGAGCATCATGGTGGAGAGGGTATGGTGGAGTAGAACAGCTCACCTCATGGCAGCCAGGAAGCAGAGATCTAGGAGTGAAGGGGGTCAGGGGATAGGATATACCCTCCAAGGATACACCCCAGTGGCCTTCCTTCAATTAAGCCCCACCTCTTAAAGCTCCCACTATCTCCCTATAATGCTGTCAAATTATGAATCCATCAGTGGATTAATCCACTGATGAGGTTCGGGCTCTCATGATCCAATCATCTCCCCCAAACCCCACCTCTGCATTGTATCCAAACCTTTGACATATTAGCCTTTGAGGAGCATTCCAGATTAAAATCATAATAGAAGGCAATTGTTTTCCTCAGGATTTTCGTACCCTCAGCCCAGAGTCAGGCCCTGGATATAGCTTACATTCAGTGTCCACACTAATCTGTTAAACTGCACAGCTTGGAAGACTCTGGGGCCTTGGCTGATGCAATGAGGGCTGGGCTTTTGCATTTTGCTCCCATTGCAGTCTAAGGGAGGTATTTTCTAACGGGCCGTCACCAGGATACCATTCTACAAAAGATGACTGTGGAGATTTGTCTCCTGAAACACCAGAAGGATTCTAATCCCAGGGGTCTGTCTCCAATTTTATAAAAGGCTACCCCTGTGACTCTGAGCCAGCTTGTGCCATCAGGGCCAGGAAGTGAAAGCCCATTGTCCTGCGTCTAGCCTCCGCATCCCGTTGGAGAGTGCCCAGGTGCAAGGATCAGGGGCTTCTCCAGGCAGGGCAGCGCCACCCCTTCTGCTAAGCTATGTGCTACAGTTTCTAAGAGGATTTAGACATAGAGTTGGCTGAGAGAGAGAGAGAGAGAGGTCTGGGCATGGTCAGAAAGCTGTAGATGTGGATGGTGACATCTCTTCTGTGCCCTGTGAAGAACAAGACCCAGGCTCTGTGTTCTTAGGGCCACTGAGAATAGAGGTAACTGGAGGTGGTCCTTGCCTTAAGGGGTTCCACCAACCTGGGCAGAAGCAGGCATGTAAGCCCTACCTTGTTGAAGTCCCTTTGTTTATGTATTGAATATTAGCAAGGTGCTAGGAAAACATGGTCCTCACCTTCCTGGACTTTCTAGTGGGGGAGACAGAGTAAACAAGCAAACAACCACTAGTGAAAATAAAATTCCCATCAAGAAGGCACAGACAGGGTGTTGGGCCAGAGCATCATGGGAGTCACAGTTCACAGATTTTGCACAATTGCGGGAAGAGAAGAACCAAGTGAAGGGGCAGCAACAGCCAGTTCAGGGGCCCTGGGAAGATCCCAGTGTGACCCAGGATGGGACAGCCAGCCATGGTGGCTGGGCAGAGGGAGCAGGAGGAAGATGGCACCCCGGGATGTGGGAGGGGTTTCTGGGACCAGACTGCAGAGGGCTCTGGGTTTGAACCTAGGCACTGTGGGAAGATGTTAAAGCATTCAAAGCAGAGTTCAGTTTATAATTATAAAATTTTCTTTCTGGAAGACATGCAGACAAGAGTCTGATGAGGATACAGCTGTACGTAGGAAGACCACTCAGGAGGCACCTGAACTAGTCCAGGTGAAAGATTCTGGTGGATAGCAGCAGGGATAGAAAGAGAGGTGTATAGGTAAGGTTTTGTTTTGGAATTGCTAGTGGGAGAGAAAAATCGGGGTGAAAGGATTCTGGGTTTACTGGTTTTGTGATCCGATACATGGTGGAGCTATTTCTGGGTGCATCATATGGAGAGAAGGACTGGATCAGGGGTTCCACCAGGGGGGTTAAGAGCTGGACATGGCAGATTTGGTAGGTCCATTAGGTAGACAAGCAGAAAAGTCAGGCCAGATACAGGAAAAGTCAGCTATGGGATCTGAATTGGGAGCTCAGAGAGCAATAGAGTCATTGGAGGGTTATCAAGGGAGATGTATATAAAGCCACAGAGAAGGGTGGGACCACCTGGGGAGGAAAAACAGATGACTAAAGCGCCCAGAGCAAGGTGTGCATCATCTCAGACTCTGGGAGGAGTGTGGAGGAGGTAAAACCGGCATAGAGGATAAAATAGTGGGAGAAAGGCCAGAGGAGGAGTCCAAGGGAGGTGTTTCAAGCAAGAGGGGAGGTAATGTGCTAATTACTGTTGGCAGGTGGAGTAGGGTGTGGACCACAGTGGCCATTGAATTGAACACTGGGGGGTTTGAGGATGACCATCATGTCAAATGAAAGCAGATCCAGACTTAGATAGGGAGAGAAATTTAATTAGAAAAGAGACTACCACTATAGGGAGAACACTGTGGTCTCAGAAGTCTGCAAGCATCGAAAACTCAAACAGAAGGGTTTTCCAAACATAAGCAGAGTTTTTGGAGGGAAACCCAGACAAACAAGGAGAAATGACCAGGTGGTCTGGAAAATGTCCTATAGTAGTCAATGATTCCCAGGAAAGGATGTTAAGGGTCTTGGGGATAGCGGTTCCTGTCCTGTGTGCTGACTTGGGCTTGGGGGTAAGTGGAATTCAGGCCTGTGGGAAAGAGAAGGCTGAGCAGAGTTTGGTCAAGCAAAACAGAGGGCAAAGCTGTGGGTAACGGTGGATTCTGGGTCAAGAACAAACATGGACATCAGACCAGAGTGGCCTAAAGAGTGAGTAGATAGTGAGGTAGTGAAGATGCCCAACGTAGACAGCTCTATTAAGTTTTGTTGTGGGGAGGGGGAGTGGGGAGATGGGGTGGTGGCTAGAGAAAGAGACTTTAAGCAGAGAATGATTTTAATATAAGGTGAGAAATCCTGGAGCATATTTTATGTCGTTGGTAATGATCTAGCCTGGGACTGTCCATCTGCATGTGCTGCTCACAGTCTCTGCTTCTTTCCATCTATCACAACCTCCTCTGGGTATATTATTTCCTCTCTTGGAGTCCCTGGACAACACCCACCCCAGAGTGATGGATGGTCTGTGGGAGTCCCTGGGGTGGGAAGCTCAGATCCCTGGGCCTCCTGATCCTGCTCAGGAGCTGCAGGACACAGCTCTTTCAGCCTGGGTGGGGGGACAGCAAGAACCCTGAGCTACCAGACTAGAGCACTGGGTTTTCTCCCAGTTCTGCCACTCACCAGCTGGGTGATGTTGGGCTGGTTATTTGCCCATTCTGGACATCAGCTTCCCCTCAGGGAAGTGAGGATTTGGGGAACTATCCCCCTTCAGGGTCCAACTCTTCCTGCTGTGATCCCCACACTGTGGTCCCCCACCTCATATCCACAGCCTTCCACCTTCTGCTGAGCCTCACTTCAGGTTCTCAACTTTCCTACTCAAATCCTGCCCTTCCCTCCTTGACCAACTTAGATCTGCTTCTTCCAAAACTGCTCTCCACGAGCTTCCAGGATGGACTGAAAAGCTGGGCTCTCTCCCTCTCCAGTTCCTTCTCCCCTGGCGAGACAGAAGAGCCCCACTTTCCCTGGGAGCAGAGTTTGGACTTGGTTGCCAGGAGCAAGGGACCCAGGACATTTTTCTTCTGACGCACAGGCATCGATGGGAGCCTGCAATCAAATTCCTGGCTTCCTTTGCATATCCCAGGAACAGAGCAAACAAATTTCAAAACCCCATAGCTTCCACCTGTAGAGCCAAAGGCCTCCACAAAGGCAAGATCAGATGGCCACCTCCCCTCTCCAATTATGCCCGAACACACACAGCCACCAAGAGCATCAGAATGTTCAACTGGTTTGGTGAGGATTAAAACAAGCCAGCTGTGGGCAGCGAGGGATTTCCTTGTCCCCTCTCCAGCAAAATTCCATATTCCTGGAAGCTTTGAGTTATTTGAAACAAATGCACACTGAAGTCCTGACATTGTCAATGTTTGAATTCTCTATTTCAAGCTTGAAAGGAGAGATCATCTAGCAGGTAGATTGTGCAGCGTGGTAGAAAGAACTTGGAGGTTTGGCATGGTGTTGGAGTTCACTCTGGCATATTAGCCCTGTCATTTCCTAGTGGAGTGAGTTTCAGTATTCACTCATCTTCCCCGGACTTCAATTTCCATCTGTAAAGAGGGGATGTTGAGAACTCTTACCTACCCATCGCATAGGTTTGACAGTAAAAAATCAAGTTCAGGGTTTGTGGGACTGTTTGGGGGAAGTTGTGGCCCATGGGATGAGGGAGTGGGAAGGAGACCTGGCTCGCTGAGGCCCTGCTCACAGGGGGCTGAACGGCAATTGCGCAGGAGGTGGCGCCATGCTGCTCAGCGTGGGCGCTGCGCTTAGGCTGGATCCCTGGGAGGCAGCAACTGTTCTGGCTAATTGGAGCAGAATAAAAATCTCCCCCAGTGCAGCAGATAGAAAGCAGCCAGGAGAGAAAGCGCCTGCGGGGCAGAGTGCTGTGGGTTGACGCCCAGAGGAGGATGGTGGAGGCTGCGGGAAGGGGAGGCAGGAATGCCCGGAGGAAGGAGCCAGCTCTGCGCACCTGGCCAGGCTGGCCTCCGGGAGAGAGAACCGGAAATGGGACAACTGAATCGGGCGTTTAGCATGTGTTCTTAGGTCAAAAGTTTCTAGTTCTTTTAAAGGATCTTTCACTCACTTTCAGTTATTCTTTGGATCATTATAAGATTTTAACATTTCAGAGAACCTCCCCTAGATGTTTAGATAACTGCCTATTTGGCTACTGCTCCGGGAACCCAGGCACCCTGCAAAGGATTAAAGACAGAAAGAATTCTATCTCAAAACACTTTTCATCTGCCTGTGTTTGCTGATTATTACACAATGAGAAGCAATGCTGAAGCCCTAGGAAACGAAAACATACCTTCCAAAATGACAATTTCATTCATCAAGTGACAGGGGAATTGGAAGACCTGGTTTGCAATTCCAGTTCCATCCCTGGGAGAAAATGTCACTATTCATTCAACATTCATTCCACAAAGGATTGCTCCTGAAAATGAAAGTCATTAAAAATCATCTTAATAATCAGCCCCAAATAGTTTGATACAATTTAACATAGTTTTTTGAGGTGCTGGGAATCAAATCCAAGGTTCGAGCATGCTAGGCAAGCTCTCTATCACTGAGCCACATCCCCAGTCCCTGAGTCATTTTCAAAATGACTTGTGAATTAAAGGATTCCTCAGTAAGATAAAGCATACCTACTTTAGAGCAAAACTCCATACCTATAAAACACAAGCATTGTTAAAATTGGAATTAAAAAAAGAAAGCATGTTGTTATCATGCTGATAATTAGATGCTTAGGTTAATTTATACTCTACCCAATATCCTAAAAAAGATTTAAGGTGTGCAACGTGACCTTGTTTGGACATCCCAGTCAATTCAGTAAGGCAAGATGAAATAAATTTGAAAACAGAGGACAAGAAAACATTGGTATGGGTGATGAACACATAGGATCAGTAAAAATTCATGAATTAAAGAGTTTAAGGGAGAAGATGGGTGCAGACTGAATGCATAAGAATCAATGTTTTCTAGCAACGGCTAGAAAACAGAAGGAAAAATCTTTACTTAAGAGAGAAATAAATGATCTAACATGCTTAGGAAGAAATATAATGTATGCCTGACCTTTTAAAAGAAAATTGCAAACCCTAATGAGGTAGGGGCAGAGAGAGAGACCTAACATAACCCAAGTTGAACACACTTGATATTATGAAAATGTCTCCCCGCCATAGGTTAATTTACAAACATGGCCTATCTCAAATCAATCTCAGCAGTACTTTCCTGAAGATGATAGATTCTGGAAAAGCAAACAGAGGAGGATTTCAAAGGACAGGCTAAAAAAAAAAAAGAGTAAGTGACAAGGCCTCACCCATAAGACATTGGACCGTTTCTATAAAATAATAATTTAAAAAATAATTAAAAATGAATGATGCTGAGGAACTCAATAGCATTGAAGAATTTTAATTCAGAGCTCCCCTTTAATAGACTACAGATGGATTCCAGAGCTGAATACATTTTTAAAAATAGAAAAGTTAGCAGAAGATGAAATATGTATTACCTTTACAAAGAAAGACCACTCGGCTTTGAAGCAATAGAAGAAACTGCAAAGATAAGATTGGCAGATGACACAAGAACAAAACGAAAACTCCCATATGTCAGGGGAAAAAAATAGTAAAATAAGGAGATGCTAGATGGAAAAAAAAATGTAGTTGCCCCAACTCCAGTACACAAAGAATTGATAGCTATGCCACATAAAAAGTTTATAAGAGAAAAAATATTGTGACTTGATAGACAGTAAGCAACACATTTAGGCAGGCTTATCACGGCGGGGGTGGGGGTGACACCCAGTAGGTTAGCAAACACCTGGGAAGATGTTTAGCCTTGTTAGTAATTAAAGCAATTAAAATTAAGCAGTCTTGAGCTATTTGATACTTATTAAATTATCAAAAACATTTCCCCACAAAACATACTCATAACCACTATGCCAAGGTTGGAGGGTGGGCTGGGAGATCCAAGTGGAGAGACAAACTTTCAGAGGTAATGTAAGTAGCACCACTCTCTAAGTGACCAGTGTGTGTGAAGAGTCTAAATATATTTACATTCTTTGGCACTATTAGTTTATCTCTGGAAAGCAAAATGCATCCCTTTGATGATGTTCCATGCAGAATTGTTCAATAACAAAAATTAGGAAGTAACCTGTGTAGCTCTTTAGTAGGGGAATTGGTTAGTAAATTATAGGGCATCTAAATTATTTTGTGCAGCTATTAAGTTTGATTATAAAAGCTGCATGGAAACATGAAAATGTTCATTATGTATTGTTAAGGGGACAAAAATTTCCATTTGTATTCAAAATTACACACATGTAATAAATAAAATGAAGGGAAAATGTATGCCTCTGTGGACAAGGGCAGGAAGGAGATACATAAAAGTGAAAATTGTTTTGTTAGGGTTGGGATTTTCAGGTACCTTTGTCGTTGCCGTTGTGTAAATTTTAAGAGTTTGCAAGAAATTCTCCAAGGCTCGTGGGATCCAGCCAAGAGCCCCATTCCCTGGCTGGAATCTGCGTCCCAGAAACACCAGAGGCCAGCAAAAGCCTCTGCCTCAGCACTGGCAGCAGCTCTGAGGCCTTCCAGCCAGCTACCTCTGCAGCACCAGTCCCCAGGTGGCACGGATTGACTGTCCTCCCAGATGAATTATTACTGCAGTACCACACGGGCCAGCTTCAGTCTGATTCCCGGGGGCTGCCAGGACATCACAGCCATGGGGCCTGAGCCTCCAACCTGACAGCCAGCAGAGGAGCTTCCAGTGCCAATTGAAAACTTCTCCCTTAGACTCAGCTCCCTCCAAGTCCTGGGCAGGGGACAAGTACCGGGAGCCATGCAGGAGCCCAGAGGAGGCTGTCTGCAGTGACCTTGCAGAGTCAGGACAGCCCTGGGGAAAAGCTACCTATATCCTGGAGAGAAATCCATCCCCCTCACCCTATGCTTGCAGACCTTGGGAGCTCCAGGTCGGACTCTGTGGCCTCTCCACATGCCTCCCCATCCATCCCAAGAGTGGTTTAAGAGTGTATGTGTATGTGTGTGTGTGCATGAGTGTGTGTGTGTGTGTGTGTGTATACTCCTCTCATTCCTTCTCTCCTCCCTGCATTTAGCAATTGGCTCCTTGGTCTTGGTTCCTGTGGGTTCTGCTCCTTTTATTCCATCTCCAAGCCTGTCTTTGGACCAGAGTGTTCATTTTTATGAACAATAACTACAAGGATGAAGAAAAGACCACCAGCAGGTGCACAGCTCTTGACAGTTTGCAAAACGCATCCACACACACTTGTTCTCTGTGTCCTTCCTTCCCTCAGAAGGACAGCTGCAGCTGTGATCCCACCTTAATGCTCAAATTGGCTTCATTCTTTTTTTAAACACACACACACACACACACACACACACACACACACACACATCGCCCCATCAATTGTCATAGTTTTTGTAAGGTTCCTGAACATAGGTTCCTGGGATGGGCATGGCATTCTTCTGGAAATATCTGGTAGGTGTGCTTCTTTGGGTTATAGCTCATCTCTCTCCAATCCCAAAAGGCCAACTTCCATCCTGGGTGCATGAGTTCCAGGTATTTACCTGACCCAAGAGGGTCCCTTCTGGGCGGGGACTTTTGTGTGCCAGCTTTGAAGGTAATATAGTTTGTTATCCCAGAAGGCAAGGAGCCATCATTTCATTTATACTGTAATAAAACTCTTATTGATTTTAATAAAATTGAAAAATCTCTTTGTGAATGAAAACCCTGGGGCCCCACCCCGTAACTGCTGACTTGCTGCGTTTTCTCCACACCGTGGACATTATGATTCATGTCTGGGCACCATTGCGGTCGAGGGCTGATTTCCCCGGCAGAATAGATGTGAACTATAAAAAGTTGCACATTTGAGTACCTCCCGAGGGCTTTCAGTGGGTCCAGGCTAGGAGGGAGGGGGATTTTCCAGTGGGGGTGGTCGGAGCTGCCAGGACTGTGAGGACACAGCTTGGAGAGGAGCAGAGAGAGAGCCTCTGTTACTCTGCCCACGCTGCCTCGGTCCTTGCCACTTGTTCTAATCAAACTCCATGCAGCTCCTTCCTTGTGATCAGTGCCTTGTCCAGGATCACAGTCTGCACATTTCCAACAGAATTTCTGGTCCCCAGAAAGCAGAAGAGCACCCATCTTGGTGCACAAGGCAGAAACCACATGCCATCTCTGATCCACCCTACTTGTTCTTTGAAGGGTCCCTTGTGCTCTGATTACCTTCCCTGGTATCATCGCAGGGACCGTGGCCTTTGTCTAGAACTGGGCACCCCGTCCACTGTTCCTGTCACTATTCATCTTTTATCTCTACGTGTTCACCTGCACACACAAACCTCACCTCCAACATTTGCTGCTCCTGCTCTATGCTCTCAGGGATGCTGTATATACCTCTCTTTCTAGTTTTTCAAGTGTCACGTACATTACATTTGAGTGTATGTCTGTTACACTTTTAAGCACTTACTCGTTCTAACAATCTGTTGAGGTAGATAATGTTATTGTGCCCCCTTTTCCAGATGAGGAAGAGAGGTTAAGGAATGTGCCCAAAGTCACAGAGTACAGAAGCAGCAGAGCTAGCCTTTGAACACAAGCTGCCTGACTTTGGAGTCTGGGCTGGTGACAACTCTGTCTCCATTATAACATTTATTCTCTTTATTTCCCTTGGATCTCACATCCTTCACCCTCACATCTAACCAGTGCCTACCATAGGGCTGGGACCCTGTAAGCTGTCAACAACGTGGGTGGGATTCATGCCTTGCTTGGTACCATCCCCTGTGCAGGGAGATAATTTACAATGTCTACAAAGTTTTTTCACCCCTGCCAAAATATGGAGGGTCTGAAGGGCTTGGGAGTAGGCAGGCACTGTTCTAGGTCCACATTATTGACTTTATCTCATGACATAGGTTGGATTTGCCAGGCTGGGCCCAGTCAATATTAGGTGAACTGTGAAGCGCCTGGCAGTCCCACCCTAAATAGCCTGCCTCCAAAGCCCGGCTCTTCTCCCTGGTCCCTCAACCCCTCAAACTCAAATCTTTCTCTTCTACTCCTTGACTCATGGCTGTTTCTAATTCACAGTCCACCAGCAAAGGCTTTGGCTGAAATAGGACCCAGCTCTGGGTCTTATCGAAGGACCTTCTAAGGGAAATACAAAAGTTGTTTCATTTCCCACTCACTCAGCAAGACATAATACATAGGCTGAATATAGAACAGGGGACCAGGATGCAGTGTTCCTGTCACAAGGCAAGAGGCTAGGATGGAGCTTCCCTGCTCTGAGTCAGGATGTGGGTGAGCTATCTCCAGACAAGGCATCTGCGTGGTCGTGACAGCTCTTGGTGTGGATGCTTAGCCCATTCCCCTTCCTGGGGCTCCACCTACCATACCCATAGGTACAGCCCCAGGCAGTCCTGTCCCCAGCGGCTCCTTGCCACCAGTCATAGTTGAGTGGATAGGAGTAGACACCTGACCTGGGCTGGCCCAGTAGACTGTCTCCCAGGGATCAGAAAGACACAGAAACCATGATCAGCTTTAGCTAGTTCCTTGAGTGGCAAGTAATAAAACCAGGACTTGGGGGTCCCTAGAGGTGGGGGGAGAGAGAGAGAGAGAGAGAGAGAGAGAGAGAGAGAGAGAGAGAGAGAGAGAGAGAACAGAGTAAGAAAGAAAGAAGGAGAGCAGGAAAAGAGAAAGGAGAGGACAGAGAGAAACATCAGATGTTTAGAAAGAAACAGAGAGAAAACCTGGAGAAATGGGGTCAGAGTGACCTCCATTCCCAGTGGCCATGTGCTTCTTGGTGGCAGCTCTGTGGCCTCTATGTTCCTCCTCACCTTGTATTCCAGGAGACCGCCAATTTTCTCTATCGCCTCCCCACTTTTTTTATTTGTGTAACTAATTAGCAAATTAATTAGTTGTCTGCAACCAGAGTAACCTTGACTAAGACTTTCACTGACCAAATTGTCTTCCCTCTGAATTTAGCCCTTGGGTCAACAGACTGCAAGGGAGACTGGAGACACGGAGAAGAATGGCCACACTCCTCCACCCCTGGCAGGAGGTAGAGAAGGCACTGGGGGCTGGGGGCACTGGCTGGTTTGAAGAAGAGGTGAGCCAGGCTGTAGGCACATGGGTACGTGGTCAGTGTCCCTGTGTGTCTAAAGGGCTTTGTGGGAGGGCTCAGGCCAGGGGAGGGTCAGAGAGAGGCTTCGGCACAGTGGAAGGCAGGCTGTCCCAGGTTTGTCCTGGGAAGGGAGGGGCTGCTTGGAAGGTCAGTTCTCCTGGCATCTGGCATGGCAGCATAGGTGCCACAGACACAGGGCTGGGCAGTGTTTAAGTGTCTCCGCTTGAGGGTCCTGGAATGCATAAAAATTGGTGATCCTTGCTCCCATGGGAGACAGATGGGTTCTTGATACTGTAGCTCTGGGGTGTGGAGGAAACAGATAATCTAGGAGAGGCTGACCATTTTTTTTTTTCCAGAAATTGGAATGGTGCAGAGCCAATGATCAGTCTCAGTTGTCTTGGAATGAGAAGTCCCTTGTGCCCACCCACAGGAACACGCAGAGGCCCTCCCAAAACCCTTGATCCCCTACCCTGGAGCCCAGCATTCCTGATCCACCCACTGTACTAGTTGACCCAGGAGACCTAGCTGTTGGGTTGCAGAACCCTGCGGGGAGTCCTCTGCTTCTGGCCCATGTCCTTGGCCATCTCCTAAAGACCCGCCAGGGTAAACCAGGTTGGTGGAGACACAAGCTTCTTGGAATGCTCGAATGAGCTATGAGTTCTGGATGAAGCCATCTTGGGTTTGGTCAGCTCCTGGGGAATCCTCTTCCTGGCCTGTTCCCCAGTAGAAAGCCTGGTGTCCAGTGAGCCCTGGGTTCCAGTCCCAGGCGAGATTGCTCTGTCCCTTCTGGATCCCTCCAAACCTTGAACACAGGTGGATCAGGAAGGTGAAGGCCCATGCCTACTTCTAGGTCACACTGGGAATTTGTCCTTTATATTGGTTTTGGACCCCCCCCCCCCCCCCCGCCACACACACACACCTTCATCCACCCTGCTTACTGTTTCTCTCTCTTGTTTTATGTTGTCTGTGTCCTATCTCCTCCCACCCTCACGACCTGCACTTTTGGCTCAGGACAACACTGGACTGGGGGTGGGGGATTTGGGGGATCTTTCTGGGGGTGTTCACAGCCATGTTCCCTGAAAGCCATCCCCCAGAGACTCTGGGAGAGATGGGGTAATTTTGCTTCCTTCCCAGCTGTGATTTATAGGCTGCCGTGTCTTTCATAGTTGAGAACATTTTAGAGTGTTCCTGGAAACGTGTCTCAGGAAGTGCCAATTAACCCAGGAACCTGTGGAGGGGGAGTTGAAGGTCCTGGGCTTCTGACCAGATTTGGTCTCACATTTAGGAACCGTGTGTACCCAGGGCTGTGGCTGAGTCTGAGTTTAGGACGCAGACCAAGTGTGGACCTGTGAGTCCGCCTCTGCTGGGTGCTCATGATCTCTTCATTACTCACCCAACCACTCATTCATTTGTTTATCATGACCCTCTAATTTATTCCTAGTCACTCATTTATTCCCATTGGTCAGTTTTTAAATTTATGCATTCCTTCTTGACTTGTTTACTCATTCATATACTCATCCATTGATTCTTTTTATGTCCAGCTTTATTGAGGCACAATACACAGGACACATTTAATGAGCATAATTTCCCTTGAAATTATGAATGGATAAAGGAAGTGTGAAATACCTACACATCGGGGTGCCCTCCCATCATGAAGAATGGGATCCTGTTGTTTGTGGCATGGAACTGGAGAAGCTTATGTGAAGCCAGGCATGGAAAGACAAATACTGAGCCTTTTCTTAGTTCTATGTGGAAGTTAAAACAGTTGGTCTTAGAGAAGTAGGGAGTATCATAGTGGTTACCAGAAGCTGGGAAGGTTGAGGAGAGTGAGAGAGGTTGATTAATGGGTACAAAATACAGTTAGACGGGAAGAGCAAGTTTCTGTATTTTATAACACAATAGGGTGACTACAGTTATCAGTGGTGTTTTAGTCAGCTTTTTTTTTTTTTTTGCTGTGATTAAAATACCTGACCAAAACAATTGTAGAAGAAGAAAAGTTTATTAAGGGGCTCATGGTTTCAACGTTTTCAGTCCATACACAGCCAGCTCCATTCCTTGGGGCTCGAGGTGAGGTTGAACATCACGGTGGAAGAATATGGCAGGAGGAAGTGGTTCACGTGGTGATCAGAAAGCAGAGAGAGTCTCTAATTGCCAGATACAAAATATAGACCCTAAAGGCACACCCCCAATGCCCACCCCCTCTAGCCATACCCAACCTGCCTTCAGTTACCACTCAGTTAATCCCATCAGGGAATTAATTCACCAATTGGGTTAAGGCTCTTATAACCCAATCATTTCTTTTTTAAATCTTCTTGCATTGTCTCACACATGAGCTTTTTGGGGGACACCTCACATCCAAAGCATAACAAGTAGGTTATTACATATTTCAAAATATCTAGAGAAAAAGATTTTGGATGTTCCAAAATATCATACCAGTACAAAGGTATGATAAATGTTTGAGATAATGAATATGCTAGTTACCCTGATTTAATCATTTCACATTGTCCATATGTGTCCAAGTAGTCCACTGTACCCCATAAATATGCGTAGGTATTATGTAACAATTAAAAATAAAAAAGCACAACCTGATAAGTTTTGAGATCTATCTATACATGTGTCTATGTCTAGATCTGTCTCTACCCTGATATTTATATATCTCCTTGAAATCATCACCAAAATGAAGATCATGAATACACTCATCACCCCAGAAAATTCCTCCTCCCTCCTGATATGCTTTCCATCCCCAGGCAACCACTGATCTGCTTTCTTTCTCAATAGATTAGTTAGCACTTCCTAGAGTTTTATATACATGGAATCTACAATATGCAGTCTTTCCCCTTCCAGTTTCTATTATTTAGCATTCAAAACTCTCCTTTCTGCCGCATGAGTCAGAACTTTTATGGTTTATTACTTTTTAGGGTTGGTTGACAGTCCAAGGTATGGCTAGACCACAATTTGTTTATCCATTCATCTGTTGATGGACATTTGGGTGGTTTCCAGCTTGCGGCTATTACAAATAAATCTGCTGTGAACATTGATGCATAAACCATTGCAAGGATATAAGCTTTCATTTCTGTTAGGTAAATACATAGGAGTGGAATAGGCTGATTTTATAATAGGGAGATAGATAGATAGATAGATAGATAGATAGATAGATAGATAGATAGTATATTGAACATTTTATTCAGATAATTGTAGATTCACATGCCATTTTAAGAAATAATACAGAGAGCTCTGGTGTCCTTTTCTCATATACCCAATTTCCCCAATAGTAACGTTGTCCTTTATATAAAACAACTGATAGACCTCTCTCTTGTTACTCCCTTTCCTAACCCCAGAAGATCACTGTTTTTTTTTCTCTATTTCTAAAACTCTCTGCATTATTTGCCTTTTTCTTCACTGTGACCAAAAGACCTGACAAGAACAACATAGAGGACAAAAAATTTATTGGGGCTCCCGGTTTCAGAGAACCAGTCCATGGTTGGCCAACTCCACAGCTCTGGGCATGAGGGAGGCAGAGCATCATGGTGGAAGGGCGTGGCAGAGGAATGCAGCTCGGGACATGATGGTCAGGAAGGAGAGAGAGAGAGAGAGAGAGAGAGAGAGAGAGAGAGAGAGAGAGAGAGAGAGACCTACTTACCAGGGACAAAATATAAACCCCAGAGGCACACCCGCAGATATGTACTTTCTCCAACCACGCCCTATGTGCCTACAGTTACTGCCCAGATAATCCACATCAGTGGATTAATCCATGGATTATGTTACACCTCTCATAATCTAATCATTCCACCTCTGAAAATTCTTGCATTGTCTCACACATGAGCTTTGGGGGGACACCACATATCTTTTTTTTTTTTTAAAGAGAGAGTGAGAGAGGAGAGAGAGAGAGAGAGAGAGAGAGAGAGAGAGAGAGAGAGAGAGAATTTTTTTTAATATTTATTTTTTAGTTCTCGGCGGACACAACATCTTTGTTGGTATGTGGTGCTGAGGATCGAACCTGGGCCGCACGCATGCCAGGCGAGCGCGCTAGCTACTGCTTGAGCCACATCCCCAGCCCAGACACCACATATCTAAACCATAACACTTATTTCAAAAATGTCATATCAATGGAACCATTTTGGTGTGTAGCCTCTTGTGGCATTAGTTTTTTTAAATTCCACATAGTTTCCTACAGATTCTTCAGAGACGTTATATATATCAGTCACTCACTCTTCTTTGTGGAAGATTGATATTCCAAGTTATGAACGTCTCAATTTGTTCAACCATCATTCCTCGGCTGACGGACACATGGGTTGATTCCAGTCTTGGGCTATTATGAACCAAACTGTGATGAACATGTGTGAGCAGGTTTTTGTGCAAATACAAGTCTTTGGTTCTCTAGGATACACATTTAAGAATGCAACTGCTAGGCTGTGGGGTAATTGCAGGTTTAGTTTTATAGGAAACAGCTGAATTGTGTCTGTCCACAGAAGAAACTCAACAAATGTTCGGCAAACACTAAGTGAAAACGAATGCTGACATGCATTCCCTCCTTATCCATACTCTCCTTTTCTTCCCTTCACAGATTAATTAATTCCTTCTACTCATTAAACTCGAAAGCCCTGTGCATTTCAGCTGTTCCTTTAGCCATCTCACTAAAATGGAATAAGCATACAATTTAGCTCAGTCCCGTTGAACTGTGCCACCAGGGCTCTGCCAGCTGTTTAGGGGCACACTGCCAGGGCTCCTCGTGGGTCCTTCCTTCCTTCCCTATCCACCCGGATAGCTACGCCCTAGCAGTTTCCTCTGCAGATTTTGTTGCAGGGTAGGAGACCAGCTGCATCCAAGTGCTTCATGGCTGCTGTCCCTCTCCCTGAAGAAACACTCATCTCGTCTCCTCTGTCACCTTCTCCCTTTCCTTTCTGTCTCCACAGGGTCCCCAAACATGGATCAGAGCTTTGCTGGATCCCTGGCAGACAGAAATGAGTCCACTTCTTTTTGTTGCAATTCCAAGAGGGAGTGTTCCTGGCCCGACCTTGATGTCAGTGCCCCCCCCCCCCGCCCCCAGGGAGCAGGCAGTGATGGGGAGGCCAGGAGGGACTTGACTTCTCCACAAAGGCTCCGGGAGCTCACACCTGATGCCACACTTTGGGCTGAACCAAACAGACCCACTTCCTGCTCTCAGAAAGCTCTTTGTCTTGTGGGGAGACAGACAGACTTGCATGGTACACCTAAATACATAAACAGAAGCGACATAGACTGGGATAAGGATTATGAAGCAAAAGTTCATGATGCTACAAGAACATGTAACATGAGGGATGGTCTAATTTATGGAGTCATAGAAGTGACATTTGAGCTGAGAAAGCAAGGAGCAACAAGATTTGATTGAAAACAGAGGTGTACAAGGGGGGAAAATACAACAATTAAGCCATAATAGCATGTGTAAAGGACATGTGGTCAGAAGAATAGAATGGGACAGTCGCTGGAACAGAGTGAGATTGAGAGGCGCAGGCACCCAAGTCTTATTGGCTATAAGCAGGATTTTGTTCTTCATCTTAATGATTTTGATACAATCACACTATTTTTTTTTTAATCACAATGAACCTTCAAGAGCTCAGCGTGACTGCTCAGTGGGGAAAACTTAGAGTAGATAAGAGTGGAGCAGGTAAGGGTGACTTTGAAGGCCAATAGCAAGAGATGGAGGCAGCTGAGGTCAGGGCAGAAGGGATGGAGAAGGGAACAGAGAGCAGCATGTTCAGGAGGTATAGCTGCCGAGATCCCAGCCTCACTCTTGGCAGTACGTGGCAGGAACAGGGCAATCCTGAAAGTGAAACCCGAGTTTCTGGGTCATTCCCTAAGAATAGGAAGAAAGTCAAAGTCTGGAGCGAAAGATCAAGAGTTTAGTTCTGGATTTGCTGTGTGTGGGGCCCTTTGGTGATGTTGCCTAGACAGGTTTTGGATATGCAAGTGAGAAACACACAGGAAAGCCAGACGGGAGATGCACACGAGGGAATCAGGAGCCTGGAGGTGCTGATTGAAGTCTTGACATGATTATGATCATTTGGGGAGAGAGCTGGTTCAGAAAGTGACAGAGACGGCAAAGGTGCTGCAGGCTGAGTGAATGCAGATCGAGAAACACGGAAACCTTGCAAGAAAACACAGGAAGAAATTGGAAATATGATGCTGGGGAAGGAAAGCCTTCCCACGCAGGTTGCAAAACGCAGAAGCTGTAAATGGAAAGGCGGTTGGAGAGGAATTCATAAAAAATTTAAAGTCTCTGAACAAGGAAGCACAAGGAACAAAGTAAGATGAAAGATTTGCAAGATATTCACAAGACAGAGACTAAACTCTCTCAATTCCATAGGAAAAATGACAAATAACTTAATAGAAACTAGACAAGAGAATGACCAGACAATACACAGATGACAATATGCTTACGACCCCTAAACACAGGAAAACGCGCTCCGTGTTCCCAGGGGCTTGCTCTCATCTGTTTAGCAAACATTGAATGAAAATAGCACTAGCAGTGTGGGGAAACAGACACTCAGAGCCCAGTGGCAAATTGTGTTTGGAGGATAATTTGGTAGGATCTGTCAAAACTCTAACCAGCAGTGTCTCATTGGGAATCTAAGAAAACTCATAAATATGTGCAGAGACGCATTTAGTTATGAAGAAATGCACTGTGATGTTATTTACAAAGGTTAAAAAAGACCTGGAAGCAATATAAACCTATAAACACTATACAGATGCTCCTCAATTTACGCTGGGATTATGTTCTGATAAACTCAACTAAATTGAAAATATTAAGTCAGAAATGCATTTAAAGGACGGGAGGTAAAGGAGACCCAAATGGAGCAAACTATGTATATACGTTTATGAGCATATCAAAATGTACCTCTTATGTACGATCCATAAAGCACCAATAAAAACATTTTAAAAAAATATATTCAAGGCAGGTGTGGTGACATACACCTGTAATCCCAGCTGCCTGGGAGGCTGTGGCAGGAGGATCAGAAGTTTGAGGCCAACCTCAGAAACTTAGTGAGACCCTGTTTCAAGAAAAGGGGGTGGGTGGGGATGTGGCTCAGAGGTAAAGCACCCCTGGGTTCAATTGTCAGTACCAAAGAACAAACAAACAAAATGCATTTAGTGCACTCGACCAATGGAGCATTACAGCCCAGTAGCACTATACAGTGTATAGCATCCCTTGTTTTCCCTCATGGTCACATGATTGGCAGGAGCAGCAGGGTACTGCCCCTGCCCAGCATTGAGCATGGCAAGACACTGTTGTAGGGCCTTTCACGGGCGTGCAAAAAAGATCAAAATTCAAAGTGCAGTTTCAAGTAAATGCATATCACTTTCACACCTTTGGAAAGTAAAAAAAAACACAAATTCTAAGTTGAACCATTGTAAGCTGGGGACCAACTGTAAGTGTGTGTGTGTGTGTGTGTGTGTGTGTGTGTGTGTGTGCATGCGCATGCGCACCCATGTGTGCTTGTATGTACTACTGCAGATATACATACTGCATAAAAAATACTATATATAAACTGTATGTATACTATGTGTATATACTATATATACATACTATATGTGTATAAATAAACCTATGTTGTAAAAATGTGTGTTTACTAAATAGAGCATGGTGGTCCCTTGTGTTTGATGGGTTTCCCTGGAGGAAAAAGGGGTTGGGGGGTTAAGGCTGTGGGGAGGGTGTTGAAGGGGAATTCTCAGTCTGCTCTGGAAACTTCTTCATTATTTGAATCAAGCATAACATGAATGCATTCTAGCATTAGCTGAGTAATAAAAAAATTATGAAGTGATATAAAAAAGAAATTCAGTGATAGCTTCCATAGAAAGAAGGATGGGGGGACTTGCCACCTGTCAGCTGGATCACCACCTGTGTTGTATCCATGACTCACTAGACAAGGGCTGTTCTGGTGCGCAGGCTGCTAGCCTTCGGTCCCCATGTCCCCTTGTTCTTTTGACCACCGGATGCTCCCACATGGGGTAGGGGGAAGCCGGCTGGCTATTGGAGGGACCACCACAGGAAGGAGGCACCAGCCCCCTGTTCAGAGTCTGACCTCCTACTTCAGCACACGGACTCCTCCATTCACATAACCTGGCAGAATATTTTCGAATAAATCATGAGCATGGCAGTTACATTCTCTAAACCACACTGGAAAAAAGATTATGGTATTTACAGTGGGGACAGCAAGATTGATTTTTGCCCAGAAAAATCTGCCAAGTTCTTGATTTAGGGAGCCGATGATCAGTACAGGTTAGCTCTGATTTATATCAGCTTGCCTCTCCCATGGGTTCCGCTCCTATTCTGGGGGGACTTTTTTGGGGTGGGAGGGTCTGGAGCAACTGCTGTCCTGCTGGTTCCTTCCAAGATAGTCCACTGAGGCTGTGGACACAGCTGATGGTGGCCCCACGGCTGCCTCCTGCCACACCCTGTCACCTGCTAGT
Organism: Spermophilus citellus; assembly: GCF_964194105.1. Classification (NCBI taxonomy): domain Eukaryota; kingdom Metazoa; phylum Chordata; class Mammalia; order Rodentia; family Sciuridae; genus Spermophilus; species Spermophilus citellus. The sequence continues at coordinate 24,475,035 of NC_138199.1, read as the reverse complement.
CCAATTCCTCAGCCTAAAATTCCAGGACCTCCTTGATAGAGCTTCTGAAACTTCCCGATCCTCTCCAACACTCCTCTGTGGGCCAACAATGTTCCTGGGTTGCCTTTGTCAAAACCCCTATGTCATCTTCTTGTCCTTGCCACCTTCTTTAATACTCAGGCCATTTCTGTTTCCTCCATGCCTGGTACGAAGGCTGGATCACTCATGGACTCAATCCACATGAACCCCATTACTAAGTACTCTTGTCCCAGACTTGCCCACTCTTAGGAATAAGTCCTTAGCTAACTAGATGTCATCAGATAATTCTTGTAGGGATCACTGTTGTACAAGTTGGTGGGATTGGGATGAGTCATGAGCTCAGCTACTCCAGGGGATGCTCAGATACCAGCCTTCCATCTCCCCAGAGTACCTCTGACATGAACCTCAATCTTCCCCATTTTCCCTTAGAACCTGCACTCCCAAAGCCTTCTCTCATCCTTCTTTCCCTGGAAAGATGATGTATGGTTTGAATTTGGTTTCTGGCTCTTACCCATCCCCCCACCCTCATCTCCCTGTTGCATTTCTTCCAACCCTCTTCAGACAGCCATCTCTCTTCTGTGGTAGACGTTGCCTGGATCCACCAAAACTCCAGCTGGTAGGAAAGCACCGTGGTATGGTACAAAGAGCATGGGGCGTAAGCCTTGCAATGCAGACTCCCGTCCTAACTCTACCACTTTGGGCTGGGTGAGCTTAGCCAAGCCAATTGATGCTTGTGAGTCTCCGTTTTAGATAATAGTAGCTAATTCCGGGTGGTTGCAAAATCGCCAGTGTCAAGTTACTTCATGTGCTCTTAATATGACACAAAGTCACAACTTGGTTACCCAGTTACTGTGGACCCCAAACCCTTACCTGCTGAGTCTGGGAGACCCAGCAATGCTGGTTCAGGTATCTTCAGAAACAGGTTCCTCAGGCTCTGCTCCAATTTCTTGCCTAGCTGTCCCTTCACAGTCTCGGCTCATGGGATAGTTTGGTGTCATTGGGCACTGCCATTTTCCACCAGGGACCCCCTCAACTATTTCCTGTGGTCTATTCCATTGTCACCCCAAACCTAAGCACAGGTCTGGTCTTTCTTTTAATTCTCTCCAACTGAGCCTGGAAGAACCTTTGAATTCTGGTAACACTTTCCTAACGGTTTTGGCTTTAAAAGGAAACAAAACAAAACAAAAAAACTGCAGAAGATTTGGCTTCACCCAGATAGCAAGGGCTCAGACCCCTCCCTGGGGATCCTGAAGAGCACCACTGTGACATTTCCATTTGCCTCCACGTGGCAAAGACCAGCTAAGCTCAGAGAAAGGCTAGTGTCCCTCTCACTAAAGTCCAATTTCCCACTGTCCACCTTTTACCTAAGACTAGCCATCTCCCAGTGTGATTGACTTGGGAATATCTATTCCCCTCAAAGAAAACTCCACTCCAAGGTGTGTGACAGTAGTAGTGGATTCAGGCTTCTCCCCTGTAATCCACGTCATCCTAAGGATATTGGCTGTTCCATCCAGTTCCCCATCCCAGCAAGACATGAAGCAGCTAACCTCAGCCGGCTCTTTGAGGTCATTTCTCCTTCTTCCATGAAGAACTGTCCAGAAAGAACTCTGTCTCCCTCCAGGACTATAACCGTTGGCAGCACAGTTCATGCAGAAGCAAGAAGTATTTCTCTACAATTTTCATCCTATTCCTCCTGTGACGCCTCCCCCCAAATGGGCAAGGAGGACAAGAAAATCTCAGGGCCACATGACTGCGTGCAGCCATCCTTGAACTTGAGCTGCCAAACAGAACCTTTAAATTCTGAATTTCAAAGATTTGTATTCAGGTTAATGGTGATTTCATGGTTTTCTCCAAGAACAAACCGGTAGGTATTTGTGTTACTAAAAAGCACATCATGGTGGTTTTCCTAAAATGAGTGTACTCCCTAAAGATGAGTGTGAGATTCTCGGGAGGAAATACAAAGCTGTTGTAACTCTTTTGGTAAGAGGATGTCCCTTCCCCAGCCCAGTGCACTGAATGTTTGTGAATCTGAGCAGGGTTCTTCTTTCCATCTCAGCCACTTTAAGAAGTACAGAATCCCAGGTAGGAAGGAAGGAACGTGGGAATTACCCAGTTACCTCTAGGAACCATTGACCTGTCCATCAAATGACCCTCCTGTCTGCCTCGCCTGCCTTCCTCTTGAATATTTTTAAACAATTTTTAAAATGCACCAAATTTGTTTGTTTTCAGCAGAATGCTTCCACCTCATGAATCAAGGCCACGCTCCCGCCTGCTTCTTTTATTCCTGTGAAAAAGTCTCTTCAAAGCCTGCCCAGGCCCTGCCTCGTCTGCCTTCACAAAGTCACATTAAAATGATCCAGACTCACGTCCATCAAACCTGAATGGCCAGAATCCATAATTCTTTCCTCCATGTGGGATTTACCGGGCGCTTCTTGCTCCATTATTTCCACACATCAAAAAACATCTACAAGGGAGTTCAGATTGGATGTGACTCAAATAATCTAGTTCATAAGAGTTGGCATGGAGCTAATTATATAGTAATTCAATTAATTAAAAGTAAAATACAATTAAAGTCAAAGGGATTTTTGTAGCAGTTGGTCAATAGCTTGGCTTAGCTGAGATAATATAGTGGACGAGACTTCTGCTTCCAGTACCAGCGTGTGGAGTTGAAATAAACTCAATGTTCTACACTTGCCATGGCGGTTCACACTTCTAATGTCACTAATAATTGTCAATGCATTATATGTATTGTTCCAAATAAGCAACAGCCATTACTACTAAAAGGGGCAGTATGGGGACTCTAATGCAGAATCTTGGTGCAGATTCAAAAAACAACAACCAGTATAAGTAATATTTAATGTATGCAATTAATTTGATATTGAATTACTAGTAAAGCCTAAAAGCCTTCAAATGTCTCATATCATCCCTCGGCATTTACCTACTACTTGCACCAATTTCAGTTAATTACATTGACAATGTAATTTACTGCTTATGAAATTCTCAGTCTTTTTCTACCAATGAATTGACATCTAACCAAAATAGATCATTTTGTTAAATTCCTTTTAGGGTATTTGCTGGAAAATAGGATTGGAGGGTCCTCTACTTGACTGCATTTCAAGGGGTCCCTGGGGCTTTCCTTATCCTGGGTGCTCTAATTTGGATCTGGTGCCTCCACAAAGGTGCATGTGTTAAAGGCTTGGTCACCAACCTGTAGCACTATTGGGAAGTGGAAGAACCTTCAGGCAGGACCTAGTGGGAGGAAGTTAGGTTATTGGGGGTGTACCCTTGAAGAGAGTATTGGGACCCCAGATACTTCTCTCTATTATACTTCCTAGTCACCATAAAGTGAACAGCTTTGTTTCACCACACTCCCCGCCATGATGTTCTGCCTCTTTGCAGATCCCTTAAAAAGGAGCCACCCAATCTTAGACTGAAACTGAGCCAAAATAAACCTTTCCTCCTTTCACATTGGTTTTCTCGGGTATTTTTGTCACAGCAATGGAAAGCTGGCTACCACGCTAGGGTACTTTGGTGGTAACTATGTTAAGACTGGAAGTAAATAAGAAATTATAATGGTTCTCAAATGAGCTGCATATTAGATAACCATCCATAGAGTTTTTAAAAATTCATAAGCCCACGCACGTCACATCCCCAGATCCCACAAATAATTATATCAGATTCTCTGGGAGTGGAAACCAAGCCTTGGTGTTGTTTTAATTCTCAGAGTGTTTCCAGTGGGCATCAGTTTGACAGATGGGGGTCCCTTAAACTTGAGGTACAGGCTGAATATCTCTGCCTCTACAGAAATGGGACTGTGGCCATAGATGGTACAAGTGTCCTATCCATTGAGGATGATGGTCAGTGACAAGCCCTGGATCAGCCCAACCCTGAGCACTTGAACCATGCTCCTAACAACAGAGTTATGCTCAGTCCTTCCCCACCCCAGCATCTCACTCAGCATCTTGGAACTATCTTCCAAAGTCTACCCTTGAAGGAAGACTCTCTTTTCTCCCAGCCAGCCAAGCCTCTTTTTTCTCCCACTCTACTTCTCCTTTCCATGTTTTCTTCCTTCTTCTACTTGCCCCACTTTGAGTGTGCACCTCAGTTCTTCACCCAGCCTGGTGGAGCCTGAGGGTTTCCTCTTCTGATCACACCCATGCCACAGGGCTGGCCATGCTGGCTTTGGAGGGAATTCAGTCTCACAGGAGCAGGGACTGTGACTGCCTGATCATTGCTGAATATGCAATGCCCAGGAAAGTGGGGCTGCCATTCAAATTGATTGAAGAAGCAAAGCAAAGAGAATTGAACCAGGGTCTGTATGCTAAGGACCATGGATACACACTCACCAGCCACACGGACATTGAAGGGAGAAAGGAGCTGTATTTTTTTTCGGCAGGAAAATTGCTGGGAGTCCATTTTACTGTTGGATGAGGCAAAATTATCCCAGAAGATCAGCATGAATTGAGAGATTCAGCGAGGGGTGGGGAGTACATGGGTGTCTTTGCACATGTGGAGGGGTGTAGAAGTGGGTGTGAAGATGCATGCAGGGGCATGTGGCATGGGGGATCGCATGCATGAGGACTTGTGGACCTCACACATGCAAGTGTGATTACTTCCACGTGTGCATGTCCGCCTTGCCTTTGTGGGAAGTCCTGGTGAACATTGCTGCTGTGGACACGACAGAATACACTGTCTGACCCACTTAAAACAAATTCTCGACAATGCAAACCAATCAACAGTGACAGAAAGCAGGAGAGTAGATACTTGAGGGTAGGGACAGAAGGGAGAGATGACCACATCATCTAAGGAAACTTTTGGGAATGATGAATGTGTTCATGATCTTGATCGTGGTAACGATTGTATGGGCATATACAATACCAAAGCTCATCAAACTGTCCACCTTAAATGTGTGAAGTTTAGTATATGAGGATTGTGTATCAATTAAACTGTAAAAAAAACCATTAATGAAACAAGGTCAAAAAATATTTTTAAGCTGGGCGCAGTGGTGTACACCTGTAATCCCAGCAGCTCAGAAGACTGAGGCAGAAGGATCACAAGTTCAAAGTCAGCCTCAGTACTTTAGTGAGGTCCTGAACTGAGCAAGACCCTGTCTCAAAAAAAAAAAAACAATAAAATAAAAAGGGTTGGGGATTAAGTGCCCCTGAGTTCATTTCCTAATACAAAAATCTTTTTTTCTTTAAGTCAACAAGGCTTCTAAAATCTATCTGGCTTCTGACCCCCTGGACCTCCTATTTCCTGGCTAGGATGATCTTGGGCAAGTTACTTAAGATCTCTGCCTCAGTTTCTTTATCTGTAAAATGTGAATAATAATCTGCTTATTGCATACAGTTTCTGTGCAAATAAATAAGACAGTAAGACAGAGACAAATCTGCAAAGCCCTTCAAACTGTGCCTGGTACATTTTGACTTCTCAGTGAATGGCACTTGATATTATTGTGGTTAGTGGACAGGTCAGGCTGTGCACATGTCTGCGTGGGTATGTGTGTTCACATTTATGTGATGGTCTTGGCGCCTGTCAATGCACACAGCAGTGTGGGGTGTGAATCCTCTGTCTGTCTGTGTCAGTGAGGGAGTGAGGGGGCTGAGGATTCTGCCGGGTGTGCACGCTGTGAGTTCATCTGTGAACCCTGCCTCCTCCTGCCCCGCCCCTCTAGATCGCATGGCTATTGATTTTTTGTAACAGTTACTAAACTGCTACATTTACTGACTCATTCTGCCTTTTATCATATCCAATAACACAGTGCATTTTGGAAATCACATCGCCTCAGTTCCTTCATGGCTTCTGCAAATCAAATTTATTTTACCATTGAAAACGTCAAAAGGATTCAACCACAGGAAACCTAGAGCTTTCTGGGATGGTAGGACCCCGAAGCTGGTTCTCAGGTGGCAGTGAAGGAGGTCAAAGCTCTCCCTTTCTAATTGGATATAATTTGTATGAATTCCCTAAAGCTGGGAGGGAGTCAGAGCATCATCTGGAAGGACAGAGCTTTCAGGCCACGCTGGGGAAGGCTCACAAAGGAAATCACAGGAGGCCTTTGGAGACAAATGTGAAATCACCAGATTGCAATCACCCTGTGCTGGGGGACTGGGTAAAGGGAGCTGTGGAGTCTTGGTCCTTGGGGAGGTCAGAGATGAGAGAGGCATAGACCCTGGCCTGCCCCTGGGTTCACAGCAGGGCTCTCCAGGTCAAGTCTGCAAACATGAGAACAGTGTTCTGGGGTGCACTTTGGGGCCCCACTGTTCTGGAAGTTGAGTTTCAGCTTCATTCTTCCCCAGCTATTGCAACCTTAGTTAAGTGCCTTCACTTAACTTCTCTGAGAATCTTGTGGTGATCCAGGCACCTCACACATGGGCCCCCACTTCCAGTTCTTCATACTATATATTGAGCCTGAAATTGGGTCTAGACCTAGTCAGGGGACTTGGCATCTTGATAAAATACTTATAGGTGAACATGTCTCAGGATGGGGCAGGAAGGTTGATGTTCCAGGTTTCCAGAGAAGAAAGGCATCTAGAATGGAAGGATAAAGCTTAACCTACATTTATGGAGCACGTACTGTGTGTCAGGGACTGTTCTGGTCCCTGGTGATGCAAACATGAATGGGTCAAGTCCTGAACGCCCAAAACTTAGCACTTATTGGGACAAGGGCTTGGTAGGAACTGCTAAGCTGCAGGTCTGTGTTAGAGGACAAGCCACATACTACAGAGCAGGACGTGGAAGCCTCTGGGTCCTGGTAGAAGGGACCCTCCAGGAGGACTCTTTGAGATCAGACCTGGAGGGTGATTGGCAGCTGCATTCAGTGCTTAGCAACAGAGGCAGGAGTGTAGCGGGACACATGGCGGAGAACATGGACATGACAGGGAGAGAACAGTCATTACCAACAGAGAGTGTCCTGATGTCAGACAGAGACACAGGCTCTCCCCTGGAAAAAGACCTGTAAGTATTTTAAGCAGGGTATCTGGGGTTCCAGAGATGACCCACATGTGTGACAACTCGTTAGGAGAATGGGAGGATCTCAGCATATGCTCACATTCACAGCTAAGATTGATCCTAGTGAAAAAATACAGAGGAAAAGCAGCAGAGAGAAAAGTCACACAGGTAAAGTCTGGAGAAGACCAGGTGCCAGCAAGAAGTCACAACTACACATGTGCAATGTCACCTATCAGAGAGGCTCACTGGGGTCTCAGTGGCCAAGGGTTTTTTCAGGGGGGCTGGTCACGTAGATCCCCTTGGCCTAACACTTAACTAAACTCCAGATTTCCAGAAGGAAGGCAGGTGTTTAGCACCAACCATGTAGATGACACCACAATATAGGCAGAGTGAGCCACTGTTCTCAGTCAAGGTGGGGAACTTTCTGTCATCTAAGTTCCCAGTCACCAGCCAAGGGTTCACTTGCTAGCAACCTCCTTAAGGATAGCAGTCCCAGGCCTGCCGTGTCACCTCTTTTCTGCACACTGGGGGTACTGACACAGTGAGGTTTGCCTAGAAGCCTAGGTGATGGATGGATGGGAATGGAGCCATGACAGACTGGAGGCAGGGAGGCCCCGTCCCCTAGAAAGAGGACGAAGCCTGACCTAGGGCAGGTGTCTTTATTAGACTTTTGGTTGTAAGTACCCAGTCAGAGTGACTCAAGAAAATAAACTCTATTCAGTACCTAATTTCACAGGTGTCTTGCAGAACTGTCTCAAGGGCCAAGAATCCCATTGAACCACTCAGGAGACCAGAATTGGTACATGCAAATCTACCAGAAGAAGAACAGGCTTCTCTTGGTTTTTTTCTATCTGGAACTTTGGGGTTTCTCTTTCTGTTTTTCTCTGTGAATGCTCTTCTTTCCCCTTTCTCTACAGATTGGCTTTCTTCTTGTCTTTGTGTAGTGTTCATCAGGAAGAATGGCCTCATCTCTCACACAGTATTGACCTATCCTCTATCCCCAGGATTCTGACACCAGCATTTCTCAATTGCAATTACAGTTTGCTGGGAGAGAGAATCTGAATGTTGTACTGTAGCTCAGATGTCCCTGTCCTAAACTATGACAGGGAGTGAGAATAGGGTAATATTCACGTGGTTTCCCCATGAGCAGGTACAGTTGTTGAGAAAGGGAATGGTCTAGTGGCTCCTGGATCTCAGTTAATGATTAACAATTTGTGATAAATCTGATGAACTTACGTCTAGGTAGAGAGGTAAATAAAGTAACTGGGAAATCAGAACAGATGAGTTTAACATCCTATTAGGACATACAATTTAAAAAAAATCTTTCTTCTGCAGCGATCATACAATGGTACTTCTAACTTTGATCGTAGGTTCTGCTGTTCGGGGAAACTGCTGCAGCTCCATCTATTCTGAGAGGGAGGAAGGAGGTCAAGGTGACATAGACCATTTTCTTCATCATCACTACATGATACTAATGGAGAGTTCCACTGGCGATAATAAGGCAAGAAGTTGGGTGGCTTTCTCAAGTTCATATAATATGTCCACAGAACCACCTCTCATTCGTCTGTTCAGCAACCATTGACCAAATTGACAGTGTTGATGTTTGGGGCACATGTGCTGAAATAAATGAATGTGCTCTCTGCTTTGAAAAATTGATCTCATTCAAAACGCTAACAGATGTATGAATTGAATGACAAATGATGTAACCAAGAAATATCCAATAGCATGTTCCATTTGCAAGCAATGGAAATAAACTTTGGGTATATTTTAAGCAAGGAAAAAAAAAGGAATTAACTGCAAGGGTATGGAGCATTAAAGGACAAACAGCAGCACAGGTTTTGGGCAGCTCAGAAAAGTGAGTAGCTTTGAGGATCCAGTGTGCAGGAGGCAATGGACAGTTTCTTCAGAGCCCTGGTGCCAGGAACAAAGTCATTCTCCATCTCTGCTCACTTGCTGATAATCTAAGGCCCTGCAGGGGATTCGGACTGACATAACTAGAGTTCTCCTTTTGTCAGGTTTCCTTGGCTAATGGCACCACCAAAGCTATACCCATAGGACAATAGGTAGCTCCCTGCAAAATCTGCATATTTTAACCCTAAACCGGGACTGGAGAGAGAGTGTTGGACAGGATTGCTTCAGGACCCATGCTTCTCTTCTTTTGTATCCATGAAATTTTTAGGTGGGCATATGGCCACCTAGAGAAAAAAAAAGACTAATTTTTCTGCTGTTTCTGCCTATGTAACTAAGTTCTAGCCACATTAATTGAAATGAGTGTCATGTTGCAGTTCCCAGAAATGTTTTAAAAAGTAACATTCTTGCTGGGCGTGGTGGCACACACGCCTGTAATCCCAGTGGCTTGGGAGGCTAAGGCAGGAGGATCATGAGTTCAAAGCCAGTCTCAGCAATGGCAAGGCACTAAGCAACTCAGTGAGATTCTGTCTCTAAATAAAATACAAAATAGGGCTGGGGATGTGGCTCAGTGGTCAAGTGCCCCTGAGTTCAATCCTGGGTACAAAAAAAAAAAAAAAAAAAGTAACATTCTTTGCCTCCTTCTCTCCCTCCCTGAGCATTCCATTCTTCAGCCCTGGATGTGATAGAATGACTGCAATTCTGGCCACCATCTTGAACCAAAAGCATGAGAACTACACTCGAGGGATAATTGGAAAGAAAGGGGAAGTAGTGGATTACAGGAGATAAATAAATGCAGGAAATACATAAATTTTAAGTTATTTAAGCCATAATTATTTGGGAAACCTTGCTACTTGCAGCAGAACCAAATCCTAAGTCAAACAACAGGGGAAGATAACAAATGCTTATAAAAGGTTGCTACAATTTGCTGTTCAAAAGAAGAGGATGTAACATAATCTACCTGGGACAAACTAGGAAGGCCTCATAGAGCAAGGTCTATGGAAGGAACTGGATGTTCCAGGCTGAGAGGACAGGATGGCAGGCTCTACTCATCTTCCTGCCTCCTTCACACTCTGGAGCAGGGGCCTTGGAATCACTTGCTTCCGGCTGTGTGTTGTATCCACTGGGTCTCCACGACTAAACACCACATTAAGTATCCTGGAGAAATCAGGCAATGTGCTGAAAGTGGAGGGCAGTTGTGGCTTGGTACCTTTTCAGTTCTTCTCAGAAGGTGGCAATTTCTGGTTGCATGCCCACAATTCTGAGAGAGAGGATACCCTAATGGGACTGAGTGTGTCTATGTGTTTGAGCACGGATCCCTGTGTGTGTCATGTATGTGTGATCAGAGAGCACTCTGGAAGCGTACCTTCAGCCTGATTTGTGTTTTTCCAAAAGTCAGATCAACATTTGTGTTGTCAGTTCATTTCTTCTAGGTGAGGAGACATTATTTCTACTTAATACCTCTTTGGCAGTTTCTGACAACGGGTGGACTGTATCAGGGTTAGTCCCTGTGGCTAGTTCTCATGACCTCAGGACCCATGGAGCTGCTCATAGGAGAGTCACAATGTGGTTGAAGAAGTTGCATGAGGCAGCAGGTGCCAGGCTGGTTAGAGACCAGTCCATCTGCCTGGGGTGGGCCCGTGGTCATCTGCTCACAAATCAGTTTTGGGCTTGGCCGCTGCTCTTGTACTTTTGCCTTGGTCTCCATCAGCCTCCTCCAGTGCTGTGAAGAGGCGGGACCAAGTCTGAGAATCTTACAGTAACCGTTCTCCATAACCTAGGTGTACAAGCCACACCTCAGGCAGATTCCTCTGCATATAGGTCTAGCTCTAGGTTCAGCTATTTCTCTCCTTAGAGAAAAGGAATGGCAGAGACTAGGTCTTTATGAGTGAGGTCTCCTCCTGTTGACTGAAAGGCAAAAAGCTTAAGGTTTCCTTGCCATTAAAGGAGCCCTTCCAATAGCTACTTGGAGTATATGACAGGCAGGCCCAGCCGGATCTGGGCTGGGGGAGGAGTCAGTGGGGAACGAAGCCCCCCGTCCCTCCCTGTCATTGCCAAGCACTCCAAAGACTCCCTGTGTGGATTCAACTTAATTCAACCAACATTTTGACAACTTTGGTTCTAGGACTGGGGTCATGTCACTTTCCCCATGTCCAGGCCTATCAGTCAGAGACCACCAGAAATACACATGTAGTTTAACAGTAGGGTTTAGTTCACTTGTCAAGCAAAGGAGAATACCCCACTGCGAGAAACCAGGAGGCATCCTCTTGAGAAGACTTCAGGGAGGACTTAAAGGATTTGTGGAATTTGAGGCTGGGTTCTGATTGGATGCTTCCCGGAAGAAAAGATGATTAATTATGTTGTTTGGTATCTTAATAATTCTTTTCTGTGTGTCTGTAGGTCCTTCTCTGGGAACGAAGGCTGGAATAGACTAGGGAGCAGCAGTCACTCCCATCAGCCAGGATCGGGAGCTTTTCTGGTGATTTCCATGGTTTGGACAGGGTTCCTGTTGGGTCTGTGATCAGACATGACTATGAAGGACCTGGTTTGGGTCCGGAGGCATCACGGTCACAGTGTATCTTTGTCCAATGTTGATGTCCTGTGAAATTGCTCACGCTCAGTAGGACGGCCCCAAGGCCTTGCTGAGAATGCCAGGCCATCTCTCAGCTGTCGGGATTGTTTTTCTCTTTCTCACCCAGAAAGCCTTCCCTGACATTTCATTCTGTCCTCCTCACGCCTGGTCTTATGCATCGGGAGACCAGAGAGGAAACAAGCTAGTCACCTTCCCAGGGGAGCTGTCATGCTTAGAACAGGGACAAGCTTATCAATAGCAGAGGGACTATTTTCAGTTCAGAAACTCCGACTTGCAAAAAAATTAAAACTCAGTATTTAAGTCATTCAACCTAATTTCTGTTTCAAGCTCCCCATTCAGCTGATCGTGGGAACTCATGATCAGTTGCTGTGATCTGTGTCCATGCCAAGTTGATACACTGAAATCTTGACCACCCTGGTGGTGGCATAGGAGGTGGAGCCTTGGAAAGGAGTTAGGTCATGGGATGAGGCCCTCATAAATGGAGGCCCTAATAAAAAGGCCCCAGAGAGTTGCCCTGCTCCTTTTACCATATAAACATGGTAAGAAGGCACCATCTAGCAAACAGGAAGAAGGCTCTCACCAGACACTGAATCTGCCTGCACCTTGATGTTGGGCTTCCCGTCCTCTAGAACTGTGAGCTATAAGTTTCTGCTACTTGTGAGACAATAAGTCTGTCTGTCTTATTATAGCAACCCAGTGAGAGACTAAAAAAATCAGTCACCCTCATCCAGACTCTCTTCATGGTTAAATCTCTGTGTTCAGAAGGCTAATATAGTGGTGTGGGGCAAGATAAAAAGTCTGAAATAAATATTCTAGGTGATCTCATCCACAGCGGGTGGGGAAGAAAGATGGCGGACAATTAGAGGAAGTCAAGTATGTCAGGGCCTGTCTCAGTCAAGCAGAGGGTTGTATTTATGGAGGTATACTGGGAGATGCTAAAAAACAAGGGCATTTGCAAGTAATTTAAAGATATAAAAGGAAAAAAAATAGAAACTTCAATTTCTAATCTAGTAAAGGAAATAATCATATCCATAACAATAACAAAAACTTTGACTCAATAGAAAATAAGGAAAGGGACCTTTCAAAAAATGAAAAAAAAAGACAAAGAAAGTTGGGAAAACCAAATAAAACAGCAGAAATAGATGTAAATGTATCATCAATGACAATAAATGTCAACATATTAGACATACCAATCAAACAGATTCTTAAATTTGATTTTTAAAGGACCCAGTCATATACTATTGAAGAAGAAAACAACTAAAACTAAATGTCAACCAAATATTTAAAGTAAAAAAAAATGGAAAACAATAATAGGCCTACAAAACAAATATTTATATCAGACAAATTGAATTTATGGTGAAAGGTACTAAAAGTATTACTGACAGACATTGCATTGTACGAATCCCAACAACTGAAATAGTTATGGGGAAAAGTTGATGAATCAACAAAGATAGTGGGTAGTTGAAACACATATTTCTCAGAAGCCAACAGATTAAAGATAATGTTTGACTCTGCAGGCATACAGATGTGCATCTGAGCCTGACAACTAGAGAATGTGTGCGGAATATAAATATTTTTTTTATTGGTTGTTCAAAACATTACAAAGCTCATGACATATCATCTTCCATACATTTGATTCAAGTGGGTTATGAACTCCCCTTTTTTACCCCAAATACAAGTTGCAGAATCACATCGGTTACACATCCACATTTTTACATAATACCATATTAGTGACTGTTGTATTCTGCTACCTTTCCTATCCCCTACTATCCCCCCTCCCCTTCCCTCTCATTTTCCCTCTCTATCCCATCTGCTGTTGTTTAATTCTCTCCCTTGTTTTTTTCCCCTTTCCCCTCACAAACTCTTATAAGTAATTTTGTGTAACAATGAGGGTCTCCTTCTATTTCCATACAGTTTCCCTTCTCTCTCCCTTTCTCCCACCCCACTCGTCTCTGTTTCATGTTAATCTTTTCCTCATGCTCTTCTTCCCTGTTCTGTTCTTAGTTGCTCTCTTTATATCAAAGAAGACATTTGGCATTTATTTTTTAAGGATTGGCTAGCTTCACTTAGCATTATCTGCTCTAATGCCATCCATTTCCCTGCAAAATCCATGATTTTGTCATTTTTTAGTGCTGCGTAATATATATGAAGAGAGATCACAAAAGAAGTCTCAATAAATCCCAAAGAATCTTCATTACCAACAGGTTTTCTATCTGGCATGCAATAAAATTAGTAATCAACCACAAAGAGATGGTTTGAGTGGATGTTTGGAAACTTAAAAGCATACTTCTAAATTATCCATGGCTTTAAAAAAAAGAAAATCATAACAGAAATTAAAAAGTATTTTGAATTGAAAATAGTGAAAGCACGACACATCCAAGTTTGCCCGATATAGCTTCCCTGGTTCTTCAAGGGGTAATTTATAGTCTTGAATACATTATTATTAGGAAATTAGAACAGCTGCATGGAACCCACAGCCCCAGCAATCAACTTGAGAATCTAAGAAAAGAATCTGAGAAACTAGAATGAAAGAAATAATATAGGTAATGATAGAAATGAATACACAATAAAACAAATAATAGAACATCTCCATAAAATAAAGACATCAACAGAACTAAGACAAAACCAAGAGTGAGTGGCTCAGGAAAGCGAATGTTTTAACCAATTTCAGTAAAACTGATCCAGAAAAAGAGAGATTAAGACATAAGTGAACAATATAATGAAAGAATATAAAACAATAACGTCCCATGGATAGGCTGGAGATGGCTTACAAGTCGTGGACACCATGAACAGCCATGGTCCAGCTGGGCTGAAAGTCTGGAGAGTGCTTCTTGGGTTCTACTTAGACTCCTGCTCTCAGTTCAGGGTTTGGGACAATGCAAGCTCTCAGCAGAGGTCTGGTGACTTGCAGAGCTGAGCCAGAGCTCTAGACAAGAGCAATTTGCATTCAGACTCCTGTTACACAATTTTGAGAAACAGAATCCAACCAAGTGGTATTTGTTCCATGTGACCCTCAAAGCCCAGGGAATTTGATCAGAGAAGACTAGGTCAGGAATCAGCAGGAGAGGAAGGGAATTCATGGCTGGAGAACAGCATTTGCCAAGGCTGACAGGTCACCATGAGGACTACCGGCCGCTTCAATGACTGTGTAACTTTAAACAAGTTCCGTAACTCACTCCCCTGAGTCCAAACAGCCTCATCCTCAGGTGGAGGATAATCCTAGTATCTACCTCATGGAATTACGAAGAGGGAAAACGATAATGAAGGTCAGTCCAGGCTCTTGGCTCAGAGCCTGCCAAGAGAGTCAGTGGTCTACAAAGGCACGTGGCAGTGGTGACGAGGATGACAATGATTAGTTGTAGCAGTGGGGATGGGAAAAGCACCTGAGAAGACGTGAAGGAGAGTCAGGTTTGGGTCAGATGGTGATGAATCATGAACATTACCCCAAAGCACTGACTTCATTCCAGATAAGCCAAGGAGCCTCTAAGGTTTGAGTTGGGTCATGCTGTATAAAATAAGACCCAGGGAATCTTATTTTAGTGAAAGGGAGGTGCGTGAGAATCAGCCAGGGAGGAGGAAGGATCTCCACTGAAGAAACCCTTTGGGGGATCCCAGTTTTCCAATATGCCATGGTTCTTAGTGCCACCAAATCTCCACATGTTTTCATCCCTTTTCAATTTTCTCTGCTGTATAGCATCAGAGTTGTGTGTGTGTGTGTGTGTGTTTAAATATTAGAAGCCACTATAAACAGAACAATAGCTCAGTAGCTCTATACCAGTTCACCCCAGAGCCATGTTTATTAGCCTCCACCTCCCCTCTAAACAAGAGTAGAGCGGAAGAATATTCCTCTAACTTGGCTCATTAGGAAAGCTCTTTCTCTGTTTGGATAGAAGGCCAGAGTGAAGCATAGCTGGTATTCTCCAGCCACCTACACCCCAGAGTCAGCTGGCCGTGGCTGCTTTAAAAAGCTTCAAAGATGCAGCTGCCGTGTGTAATTTCCCTATCACTCTGCCTCCTGCACACACGGCCCCGTCGGAGGACGCAGAGACCTCCAGCCCCGATGAGTCTTAATAAAAATGTGCTGCAGAAAGTCAATACCCTGGTGAGTGAGGTCTGCCTGCTTCCTTCTGTTAAAATAACTATTTTAAAAAGAAAGAAAAACTAATTTGTAGAAAAATTGAGTGCCTGCTGGATGAGCCAGCGTTGCTGGATCGGCTGGCCTGTGCTGTTCGCCCATATCCCAGCTCCTGCTGGCCTCCGTGCACCTGCAGACTCTCTTTTGCATATAACCCCATCCTTTACCCAGGCCTCGTTTCCTGCCTGGTAACACCAGGGTTGAATTAATGGACTTTTCAAACATTTCCGGAGCATGTGCTGTGGTCTGAGTCCAATGGTGGGCATGAATAATCCATTGATGGATGAGATGCATTCCTAATCCTCAAGGGTCTGGTGGGGGAGGTAGATAAGGCAGTGTACCCTGAGGGGGGTGTGGGGGGGGATCTAGGAAGACAGCAAGAGCACTGCAAGGGGAGGACCTACATCCATCGAGTAGAATCATCAAAGATGCTACTGGCCATATTCTTCCGCTCTACTCTTGTCTAGAGGGGAGATGGATACTAATAAACATGGCGGTGGGGTGAACTGGTATAGAGCTATTGAGCTATTGCTCTGTTTATAGTGGCTTCTAATATTTAAACACACACACACACACACACACACACACACACACACACACCCCTCTGGACCACCAGCAGGGAGGATTTCTTGGCAGAACACGCTGACGCAAAGTATGATTGCTACCACTGCCATCAACGTCCTTGTCACCACCAGCCTCATCACCATCACTACCATTTCCACCAGGATTACTCAAGGAAGAGCCATTTATCCCCTTTCCCTGTGTTTCTGCCAAGGCCCATAAAAACACAAGAACAGGGAACTTCAGTCCTCCTGCAGGCATTGATTTTTGCTCTCGTCCCCACCCCTCGCTCCCTCTTCCTAAAGAGACAAGCCCCCTCCTGGTGTAGGGTGAGGTTAAAGGACTGAGCCTGAGTAGCTTAGTCTCTCTGGCTTGTGCTCTTTTTCCTGACCAGCCCAACTGTGGCTGCAGGCTCTTTTCTATGTCCTCTCTAGGCGATCATCTCACCTGGACACTCACAGGTGGGTAACATGCCATTTTATTCACAAGTTCCAAGGAGCATCTTCCAACCAAGTCTTACCAGGGGAGAAGAAAGCTATTTTGTTCCCTCCCTGTTTCCTGTCTGTATTTCTCAATTGCTTTGGAACCTGGAGGAGTACATCCATTATTTATTGTGATAAAATGCTGCATAAAATTACGGCAGATCCTCAGGGGCTCACACCCATTGTGTTTATTGCTCACGCGTCACCTGTCATTATCCGGGTGGCTCTGCCAATCTTGGCTGGGCTTGCTCATGGGTCTGGAAGCTGGTGGAGTGTTGACCCATTTAGAATGACCTTGGCTTTCTTTGTGTGAATTCATCCTCTAGAGACAAGCTCAGGCAGGTTCTCAGGGTCCTGGAGAAGGAGAGAGAGAGACAGCGAGCGAGCGCTGGAACAAGCAGGGCTGCAAAAATCTCGATCTGGACATCACATGCCCCCTGCATTTTCTTGGACACAATGAGCAGCAAGGACCCTTCTGTATTCAGTGGGGGAGACAGACACACCCTCTTGAGGCAGAGGAATTTCCAAGGCTTGGATCCAGGAAGAGAAACGCGCTAGGAGAACGGTCCTGACTCTATGTCAGGATCCCAATCACTTTCAGAACCACAGTGAACTTGGCATTGTCGTTACCACAGACAGCACCCTCACCTCCCACCTCCGCTGTAGACCTTCTGTTTTTACGAGCTGTTCATGTCACAATATGCTTGCTTCCTCCCCTCTGATGGATGTGAACGTGTCTCCGGCTCTAAATCCAGAATCTAATATCAAGGATGAATCACATCCTTGTGAGGAAGGCACAGTACCAGGAGGACTCTAAAACCCAGAGAGGCCAGCTGATCAGGCTAAGCTCCCACCGCTGGGCTGCAGGGAGGCCTGACTCCTCCCTCTACCCCAGTGACAGACTTTCACCTCCACCACCATCCTCGGATGGTGGCTTTGTCTTTTTGGTCCTCCCTAGCCACAGAACCAAAGCCTCCCTCGCCCAGAGCCTCTTGCAGGATCGGGCTGCTCAGCTCCTCCGGAGCAGGAGGCTGCCTGGCTCACCCCTGAAGCTTAATTAAAATGAAGATGAAGTGCTCTCCATGACGGGTCACGCTTAGTGGCAGTCACAGTGCCAAGGACCCCGCGGGCCCTCTGATGTTGAAGATTCTTCTCCAGCAGTAGTTTCCTCCGGGAGCCTCATTAGAATTCCTTTGGTAATTAAAACAACAGATGTTATAATTAAAAGGCTCCTCATTAAATCACAAATAACTGAAGCTTGAGGTGGGGCCTCACTGAACAGTGTCATCAAGTCACCTTTAGAGGGAATAAAAAGCAGGTGAAAGGGGAGGTCTCAGCCCAACTTGGTGCACTGCTGCAGCAGGCGGCCAGGCTGGGAGCGGCTGGGAGTTGCTGATAGAGGCATGGGGACAACCCCGTGAGGGGCCGCGGGTCCCAGTTAAGGAATGTGTGGAGAGAGCAGAGCGACCCCAGGTTGGAGGAAACAGCCCAGGGGAGGAGCCCTGGGGGGGCTCCTTCTCTTGTATTCTGGGGGACCAGGTCCATAGGCAGCTCCCAAGGCAACTGAGGCCCTGCGAACTTGGCACAAGGAAAGGGCAAAGCACAGAAGGGGCCCAGATACGTGCTGCTCATTCCAGCGGGCAGCTCACTCCTTTGCTGTCCCTGAGTTAAGCCTGGCCTCTGGGCCACCGTACCTTCATCTGGGAAATGGATGAAATAACACCTGAGCCTGAGCCGCTGTAGCAGGTGGGGTTTGTAAACCCTCTAGCTCACGCCTGCAGTGCAGTCCTGGGAGTGTGGACTGCCTAGGCTGCTTAGGTGCTTCTAGAAGGTGCCTGAGCCCAGGCCCCGCCTGAGCACAGCTGTGACTGAGGGGTGACTTGGACTCCTGTTCACACAGGGTCTGCAAGGAAGTAGTCTGGGAAGGACGTCTCAGGGCTATGTGTGTATGTGTTTGTGTGTGTGTGCACGCACGTGTGAATGTGGCGTGTGTGTACGTGGGGAGTGCTATAGCTGGAATCAAAGCCCCTCAGCCCCCACCTACCTCTCCACCCTGGCTGTGCTGCTGAATTGGAGGGAGCCTTAAACAGTAATAACACTCCTTTATTGAAAGAGCCTGACCTCAGCCCTCTACTGCGGTAGAGGACAGGGTGCAGCTGTGCCAGAGAGTGTGACTTGGCCTCCAGTTCCCTCTGCCTCTTCCTAGGCTTGTCCTTAGGTGACACACTTTCTCTCTCTCAGGCTGTTTCCTTCACTGCAGGCTGAGGGCAGTGAGGCCCCTGAACAAGTTGCCTTGAGCTTTAAATGACAAATAGTGAAAATAAATGCTCCTGTTGTGCCTACTCCATGCCAGGAACATTCTAGAAACCTGTCTACGTCTGTTCATTTAATCCTCACAACGGCTCTACGGGAGGGTAAGTGGAAGAGTGAGCAGGATAGCCAGGTGGCTGCCGGGAGGGAGTTGGGGTGGGGTGTGGAATAGGGTCAGGGACGCGGGGCCAAGACAGTGGCAGGCCACAGCAAGGTGCTGCCTGCAGGAGAGCGTTCGTGCACACAGGCCCTGCCCTGCTCCACCTGGGGCCTTCTTTGCCATCTCGGAGGCTCAGACTCACATGCTTCAGGTGAGCCAGTGCAGAAGGAACCAGTGCTCCTCCTACAGGTTCCCTGGGCCGATTTAGAGAGGACATCCCAAGATTTCAGAGCAGCACCAGTGTTGAGAGCCACAGCCGAAGGGGCCCCAGCAAACTTCCAGCTGCCAGCTGATTGGCTCCTCTATGGTGATGCTCATTGGGCTGTTTCCCCCACCCTTTCAGACCACGGAGCTGCTCATTGGGGGACTCTTTTGGCTCCGCCCATGAGACCCAGCCAATCAGCCTCAAGAGCGGGAGGAGTGGAGGCTTGAGAGGCTGGCTGGAAGCCGGTGGTGGCAGTTGGGCTCTGAGGGAATACCTGAAGAGCTCCTGTGGTGAGGCCTGTGTGTTCTAAAAATAAAGTTCATTTGTGCTTGACAAGTGGCTCGTGAATTGTGCCCAGCCAGACTGCAGCACACCAGGCCAGGAGGCAGAATGGAAGCTGAGCAGGTAAACCAAGGCTAGGACTTCAAACATCAGGATGAGAGAGCCAGAGAATGTCTCAGAGCCATCTTGTCCCCAGTACTCGCTACAGTCTAGTTCTACGCCAGCATAAAACACTTTGTGGAGTGGATGGATGGATGGGTGGTTGGGTAGATAGATGGATAGAAAGATGGACGGATGGATGGATGGTTGGATGATGATTCAGGGAAGGATGAAATAGATGGAAGGAAGGACAGATGGGTCCTACAGCTACCATTTATTGAGTACCTACTGTGTGCTGGACACTGCGTATCTCTCCTGTTTCTCACAACAGCCTTCAAGGTCAGCTTCTTTATTTCCATTTTCTAGTCAGTCCAATGCCTCGCCTCAATGCACACACTGAGAGCATTCGAACCCCCATACGAGCATCTCCAAAGTTGTGTTCTTCCTCCTCCGCCGCTGAGCTCTGCAAGACCACAGTTAAGTTCAGGGACTGTTTAGATAAATCCTGGCCCCACCCATGTGTCCCCACCAGACAGACAACTGGTACCCATATGCCTGCCATGCCAGTCCTGTGCTGAACACCAGGAACACAGAGCTATGACCCCAGTCTTTGTCTTGGAAGAGTCTGGAGTCCAGGGCTACTGACCATGCAGTGGGGAGTGCTGGACTTAGGGGGTGTGCTCAGGCCATGGACCCCAATTCAGAGGCAGGGATTTTGCTTGAACTTTCCCAAAACTTTGGTATTTGAACTAGGGTTTGAAGGCAAAGTAGGAGTCAGAAGAAAGAAGGCAAAAGCATGAAGAAAATTTAAAATGCGGGCTTCTTGCTGGTGGCAATGATAGGGTGGATGGAAGGGATAGGAGATGGAGCAGAAAGGAGAAGTTGAGGCCAAGCAAGGGATGAAGGGCTTTGAATGTCAGGCCAGGAAGTCAAAAGCCATGTGAGATTCGAAGTGGAGGAATGCGGTGCTCAGACAGGCAGAAAGAAAGCTCAAATGGCATTAGGGCTGAGGATGGTCAGAGGCTGGAAGATCTGAGGCATGTATCTGGATGATTCTAGTTTTTCTTACAAATCACAAAATTACAGTGGGTTGGGATAAAAATGACCCCCCTCTGGAGATCTAGTTGCAGAGATGGTGAACCTGAGGCCCAGAGAGGCTAGCAACTAGCTCAAGGTCACCCAGCCAGTCAGTAGCTGACCATGACTATAAGCAGTGGCTCCTAGAGAGGTGGGTATGCTTTCTCTTTCTCTTTTATGACTTTTGGGTGTAAAGCAGAAATCAAGTTGGTGTCTTTGCAAATTGTAAATCCAAGCACATCTGGGAGGTTCATGTAAAATGATGCTCATAATAAATTTTTCCCCCTTGAGGACAATGAAGTACAACAGGAGGGGGCGAGTGCTTGACAGGATCTCTGATTAAAGCCAGATACAGATGTTTTCAACTGTAAAGGCTGCTGGCACCTCTGAGAAATGAATGACACAGAATGCAACAGTCCGGGGCCTTCAGAAGGAGTAATCCTGCCCATAGCACCCCATGCCTACACCCTGCCCTCCCTTTGTTAGGAAGTACCGAGGCCTCCTGAATATAGGGGGGCAGGGGGCCTGTGTCCTATTGACTCTGATTAAGGCTTGTTTTGCTGCATGAATTTGTAAGGAAAAAAGGTAACTCGTTGCATTACCTTGCTAAGGTGTGTTTTCTATGTTTTTTAGACCCTTCGAAAATCCATCAGCTAAGTAGCTTAAGCTTATACAAGCCTGGAATTTTATAAAAAGCTTTATAGCCTGAATCCCAAACACCTTCCTTCATAAACCTACCTCCATTCTCCACCTACTAAAACCCCTGGCCCGTGTGTCACCTCCTTCCGGAAGCCTTCTTGGATTCTGCCATTCTGCACAGATATGCCTTCTCGGGCTCTCCCAAAGGATGGATTCTGAGTCTCTTCCATAGTTGGCTATCTCTCCTGGACAGATAGCTTCCCACCACCCCTCAGAGACCAGAGTTGAGTCCAGCCTCCCCCAGATCAGACCTCCCCTGAAATGCAGCTTGGGGGCTGGGTAAACCAAGGCTGAGGCTTGGGCTGACCCCTTGCAGAGGGGAGGGAGGTGGCATACCTGGATTCTTGTTTCTGTGTGTTGTCACTGTAACATTTAAACATAACCATAATGTTCTACCTCCTCCTCCCTACCCCAGACCCTTGCCCTTCCTCAGGTAAAACCAGTATTATCATTTAGTGTCCATTCACCCATGCTTTTTTATTTATAATCATATACTTAGGCACTTAGAGCAATAAAGAGAGTTATTTGGCTTTTGTTTGCATAAGGAACCTGTTGTACCCTCTGGGTTCTCTACTCAGAGCCCACAAATTCGCCATCTGTCTGTCCACCAGGCTTGTGCTCTCATCTGAAGGCTCGAACGGGGAAAGCACCTGTGCTCATTTCAAGTTCACTCCGACCACGAACAGAATACATGTCCTTGTAGCTGCAAGTCAGGTGGCCCTTACTGGCTACTGACTGAAGAATGCTGTCAGGACTCTGCCTCACCCTCTCCCTCTCCCTTTCCCCAGGCAGTTGGCTTGTTCAATGTCAATCTCTCTCTCTTTCTTTTCCCAATAAAGAGTCTTCTGTAAGGTAGGATGGTCGTGGAAGTGACATACTTTATTTTTGCAATATTCTATTGGTTAGAAACAAGCCATAGGCTCCACCCACACTCAAGGGGAGGGGATTACAGATGGTGGACTCCAAGGAGGTCACCTTAGGGTGTGTAGACTGCAGTGTGACAATAAAATCCCTCTTCTTAGCCCTCATATTGGCTCCTAAGCCCCCTTCCTACCCCTGTGACTTCCCTCTACTTTGCCCAGATATTTGTAAATAATCTCTGTATTGAACTATCTTCAAACTACCTTCTTCTCAACCAGCCCATACATGGGAGAAACTCCAAGCTCACTAGTATGTAATGAGGATAAACACATCTTCCTCTTTCCTCTGGCTTCTTGCAGAAAGATTGCCCTTAATATCCCTGACCTCTTCCCATCTCACTGCTCCAGAGGACCTGACCCCTAACTTTGTTCCTCCCTCTCTTTCATCTTGTAGCTCCACATTGGAGCCTGTGTTCTGGGCTGCTGCTTCATGCTGGACGTTTTCATAGGGAGGTTCCATGCCAGGATGCCTGGCATAGTCCAGCCCTGCCTCCGACTATTTCTGATTCTCAGGTTCAGAATATGGGAAGCCTGTGACTGCGGCATATCTAACCTCTAAACTAGGTTTCAAAAGTCCTTCTGCTGGTGGTTGGATCTTCTTCTGCAGGACTTCTCTGTGCCATTCTATCTGCTCACCACCCACCAATAATAATCACAGACATTCAAATTAACTATGAGCCGTCATTTTGCTTATCAAAGTGGTAAAAATTTTGAAGTGAAAATGCTCAGTGCTGGTGATATTGTAATGAGATGGGCACATTGATTTCTTGTTTTTAGGGGCATAAGCAGTCACAGACATTTTGGAATACAAATGGGAAATATGAGTCAGAAGCCTTAAAATATTCATCCTTGGTAATTTCACTTCATGATTTGGAAAGGAAAGTTAACCCAGTTGTAAAGAAAAACTTATACACAGAGATTGACTCTAGTATTATGCATAGGATAAAATATTAAGGAGAGAACCCTAAATCCTTATCAATAGGAAAAAGGCAAAGTCAATCACAGCATGGTACAGCCAGCTCATGAAATATGACATAACTGCTAAAAACTTTTTCAGTGGACGCTTAACAATGGCAGAAAATGATTATAACGTGATTGAAATAAAAAAAATAGGAAGAGGAAATTCTTGAACACATGATGCCAATTATGAAAATGTGGAAGAAAAATGACGAGGTTGTTTGTATCATGGTTATAAGCTGTGTTCTCTCTCTCTTTCCTCCCTCCCTCTCTCTCTTTCTCTCTCAGCTGTTTTCCATTGTAAATAGGCATGTTCTCTGTGCCCACTTACACCCACAGTTACACAGGGAAAAAGAGACCCATATGCCTTCCTCTTTCTGGGGACCTTTGATGATGTCACCAGAGGGTCTTCAACTCCCAGCACACTGTGAGTTGCAAGATGCTTCATGGAGAATCACCATTCCTGGGTCCTTCACGACAGGATCCTGGCTCCCTGGTGCTCCTGGTGGCTGTGTGAAAGGTCACATCCTGAGTCTCCTTTTTCTGACTTCTCATTCTGTGTCTTAAGAACTCTCTCCAGGTCTTCCTTAAGCAGCATATTTCTGTTCCCAGAGAGTTCTCAGAGTTGTCCTTTTTCCTTCGTCACATGCTCAGCGGTGACGGCAGGACACAGCTGGCTGCAGTTCAACAGTCAACCCTTAGGCCTTAAGTCAGCCCTTATGCCAACCCTATCTGAAGGGCATCGTCCCCTTGCATGGACATGACGCTCCTAACATGCATTGTCACGGCACAGGACACATTCTTTAAATGCTGAACCAGGATGTGTGCCCATGGACGTGCACACCTTGGCCTTGCCCCTTTTTGGATGGGCTGAGTCATGTGGTCATCCTTTCTATGGTCTGGTGTGAATCCTTGTCGCTGGGGAAATGACACTGGTTTTTTGCTCTGGGTGCAGGAGGTCTTGGCAGCCATGGTGGAGGGAAGAAGAGTGGTTGGAGGTGGGGGGGGGTCCAGGGACTGTGGCCAGAACCAGGTCTTACTAAGGTGTGGAGCTATGTGCCTGTTACCGTGCACCTTTGTGAGGAGAAGGAACAGGCTCCTCTAGTCTGAGATGGTGACTTTCTCCTGCCACACAGCCCTAAAGGAGAAGAGCTAACTCAACCAGTCTGCAAGGGCAGGAGGTTAGCCAGGCACTAGGCAGAATCCTCATTTATTAGCAGCTGGGTAAATGGAAATGAGGGTCCAGGGAGAGGGCATGGACCCTGGTTGCATCAGCACTGGGAAGGGCTGTCCATCACCAGGGACGAGCGCAGGTGGGAGCTGGGTTGGGAGTTCACTTAGGGCCAGGATTAGCTTTGGGAGCTGACCGTGCCAGGCAGGCTGTGCAGTGGATGGGATGGTGGCTCATTTCAGGCCATGATCAGGGGCTAGTCTGACCAGGATCCAGGCTCAGTCTGCAGCCAATGTCAGGGCCTCCTGTGGAGGGGTCGACATATCTTCTCCTTTTCTTTAGGAGATTCAGTGGCCCCATAGGCAAGGCGTAAAGGTTGACTGTTGAACTGCAGCCAGCTCTGCCTTGGTGTCACCGCTGAGCATGTGACTAAGGAAAAAGGACAACTCTGAGAAGCTGAGAACTCAGATATAAAACCTCCCGCAGGCCAGGGCCCTGGTTGCTGATGTCCTTCTTGCCTCCTCACCTCCCAATTGAGCCTCCCCTGCATGGGCTTGCCTCCTAATGCATACCTCGTTGAGCCCAGGGGTGGTACATCATGGTAGAATTCACAAGGAGTGCATTTGGCCTCCACCCTGGGACAGCTCACCATCCTGTTGGGTAAGATTGTGTCTCATGGGAAGAAGAGCAGTTCTGGAGGCTGTGGGATCCTGACTTGGAGGCCTCTTTGCTCTGAGCTTTGTAGCTGGGGCATCTAGGGGAGGCTTCCTGGAGGAGGAGATGTTTGCATCAAGTGGTAAGACTCCAAAAGACATTGGGGACAGAATCAAATCCCATTAAAAGGCGCACAAAAAACCTGGCAAAACTACCAAAAGACTTTTCTAGACATGACTTTACTTCAGACACAATATTTTGATAGTTTCCACATAAGATGAATCAGAAACATATGCATGAATTTCCCCTTAAAAATATACGCTTGTTTTACTTGGCAAAATGCAGCATGAGATTTGATAAATTTGAGGCAACTAAAAAATTGTATAGAATCCAAGACGGGGAGGTCTCAGAAGCTGGGGCATCTTGCAGCCTGAACCTGGATGCACTTCTCCAACCCACATGAGGCAGGGACCTGAGACAGAGTCACCTGTTCCAGATGCTTTTGCTGAGGACATCCCAGCACACAAAAGCTCAAGTCTCCAGTCAGGTCAGATCCCCATGAACTCCTTTTATGGAGTATCCAAACATAAGCTGGGCCCATCCTGACTAAGAAGCTTGTGTCTTGGAAAAGGCAGTGGAGATCAGCTCCTCTGGATTTGCTTGATAATGTCTATTCTAATCAAACCCCTTCTCCCAGCAAGTGTTTCTGACCCAGGTGCTCCTCAAATGCACCCAGAGAAATGCTTACATTATTATCAATCTCCATACAAGGAGAGGTTTATCACAGATACCGTTTGGCATTTCTTAATCCCAGACCTGAAGTGAATTCCCAAATTCTCTCTCTCTTTCTTTCTTTCTAGTATTGGAGATTGAACCTAGGGGCCCTTTACAACTGAGCTACATCCCAGTCCTATTTATTTATTTATTTTTTTGTTTTGAGACAAATTCTCCCTAAGTCGCCCAGACTGGCCTCAAACTTGTGAATGTCCGACTCAAGTTCACATGCTGAATCCTCACTCCCAGGGTGATGATGGTATTAGGAGGTAGGGACCTGGATTGGCTTTGTGATTAGAATCAATGGAAAGAAAGAAAGAAAGAAAGAAAGAAAGAAAGAAAGAAAGAAAGAAAGAAAGAAAGAAAGGAAGGAAGGAAGGAAGGAAGGAAGGAAGGAAGGAAGGAAGGAAGGAGAGAGGGAGGGAGGGAGGGAGGGAAAGAAAGAAAGAAGGAAAGAAAGAAAGAAAGAAAGAAAGAAAGAAAGAAAGAAAGAAAGAAAGAAAGAAAGAAAGAAAGAAAAAAGAAAGAAAGAAAGAAAGAAGGCCAGCCAGAGAGAAAACCCTTGTCTCTTCTGCCATATGAGGTTACAATGAAAAGATGGCCGTCTGTGATCCAGGAAGAAGGCTTTCACCAGATACTGCATCTGTTGGTACCTTGATCCTTCACATCAGAGAAACAAAGTTCAGTAGTTTTCAAGCCGCCCAGTATCTTGTGACAGCAGCCAGAATGGACTAAGTCAACGCCGGATGTCCCAGAGTCCTCTGCTGCTCTCTCCCAAGGGCTGCTTGATGTCCTCCCCACATCAGAGCAACTCGAGAGAGGGAGGGAGGTGAGAGCAATTCCCTGATGACCTAGGCTTGGAAGTCATATACCACTGCTTCTGCAAGACTCTGTTGGTCATACAGGTTGGTCCTAATGCCATGTGAGGGGGGACGATGTGGGGCCTCAGAAACAGACAGCAAGGATCCTCGGAAGTCAAATCGCATACCTCAAATAGGCTGTCTGTCCCACGGAGACAGCAAATGGCCCAGATGCCTTCAGTTACCTTATTCACCAGCAGTGACTCCTCTGCACAAGGCTCATGCACCGGGATTGCTCTTCCTCTTGCTCTGACTGGAAACATGTCATGTTACAAGCATGAGTCTGAGCCTCGGTCACTAGGGGAAGGCCCAAACACTTGGTGTCAGAGTAAACAATCCTTGAATTCTGAGGAGGAAAAGGCCCAGAGGGTAGTGGGATGATAGGAGGGAGAGATGGGTTAGGAGCCAGGAGACCCGGGTTCTTGTCCATAAGCTGGTAGGTGGTGCTCGTGGGTAGAGGGAAGGGTACTCTTCGTTATCAAGGATCCAGGGGCCCATGTGAGCAGGTCACTGGTCACTTCCATCCCTGAGCTCTGACTGCTCATATGTCAAGGTTGCCTGGCACAGTGCGAGTGATCAATGAGTACAGCTAATATTATTAGAGAGTCATTATGACTCTACTAACCCACCTCCCAGGTCGGGCCCTGTGCCATGTACATTTCAGAAATTACCTTGCTAACTCTCCCAAGCACCCCTCGGGGTCTAATTTCCATTCCTATCATCCTCCTCTTCCACAGCCACAGCCACAGGAACGTGACCAATCTGCACCTTTCAGAGTGTGGCTCTAAATGCAAGGGGCTGAGAGAGCTGGTGAGGGGTAGGGGATGGGGGGTGACGCCATTTTGCCTGACTGCTTCTATTTAATTGGTGGGTTAGTAAGCAAGTTTCTCAGGCAAGAGGGGGTTGCCTTCTGGGTCTGGCTTTGTGTCCCAGGTCAAGATCGGGGATAGAGGTGGGGAGTTGGTCCCTTGATCTGGGGTGTTCTCTCTGAAACAGCCTGTAGGACAAGACCCAGGCTGTTCTTCATTGAAACCACTGTGGAGAAGTCCTCCTGGGTACACCACTTGTTAGATCTGTCTGTGGGGTACTCAGAATCTTGCCAGGTGCATGGTAAGGGCCACCTACAGATCTGCAGAGGCCACTGGTGCTATTGCTGCTGCTGCTGCTACTGTGGTTTCCACTACTACTCTGGGCATCCTTCAGCAGAAGATGGGGACCCGTGGGGTGCAGGTGGCAGGCAGTGCCAAGTAGGTCTGGAGCAACAGCAGTGTGGAGGAGCTGGGGACTCCCTGATCAGACAACCCCGGCAAGAGCTTGGAAGTCCTAGTTAGAGTCTTACTCTCAGCTTGATAGTGCTGGAAATATTCCAAAACCATCCATCCAACTCAAGGTCTAAGATGGAGACCTGAGACCCAGCAAGAAGAAGGGACTTATCCCATAGCACAGAGTCTGGCAAAACAAACTGGAACCCAGGGCTCCTGGCTCCCTGACCAGGAAACTTTCTACACCTTTGTATTGCTTTTTTTTTTCTCATCTATATTTAGATTTTCTTTGCAGTATACCCCCAAACATTAACTTCTCCTTTGATTGATGTCTTTGCTTTGGGCATTCCATTCTGGGCCACAGCAGTTCTCTAGAAGTATAGGTCCTGTTATTCCTTGATGGTGCAATATAGTCTAATAAGAGCTGGATGTTTTGGAGTATTCCAGAATAAATGAGGTATGAATGAATGAATGAATGAGTCAGCCCCTAACTTAGAGAAGCTCAAAAGGCTGATTTATAAAAAAGTAACACCAAGTAAATTGCAATACCCAGGATCATGGGCAGCAATGGACATGTGTTTGAGGTGTCCAGGGCAAGGATGAGCACGCTGTCCAGGACAGTCGGTGAAGGGATCCACAGCACCACAGTTTCCCTGGCTCTAAAACTAGCAATGACAGCATCTTTCTCCTCAGGGTGCTATGATAAGGACCACAAAACAAACATGTAAAATACTAAGCATGGGGCTGACCCACAGGAAAAACTCAGCCAATTATGATTGTTGGTGTTGCCGCTATCACTATGGAGTCACTTAAATGTCAACTACGGTGGCATTTTTTTCTCATAGATCAAAAGGGCAGTTAGAATGCTGGCACTGGGGCCAGGCACGGTGGTCATTCCTGTAGTCCCAGTGGCTCTGGAGGCTGAAGCAGGAGGATCACAGGTTCAAAGCCAGCCTCAGCAACTTACCGAGGCCCTAAGCAACTTAGCGAGAACCTGTCTTAAAATATATATATTTTTATATATATATAAAATTTTGAGACAGGTTAAAATTAAAAGGGCTGGGGATGTGGCTTAGTGGTGAAGCACCCTGAGTTCAATCCCTCAGTACCAAAAAGAAAAAAAAAATGCTAGCCCCAGGAGTGGCAGGCATATTTGAAGGTAGAATGAGCCCAACTGGCTCAAAGTACAGAACAGGGATCAGTGGAAGCAGAATCCAAGTCAGGAGGAGACTACTCATAATAAAGGCCAGAGAGAAAACAGAGTGCCTTACAAGGGGTGAGTTCCCCATCCTTGAAGGTGTGCAAATAGAGGATGAGCAGTCTGGGTAGGGATGCAGAAAGCGAATGTGAATGTGTAAATGTGTGTGTGTGCAGGGGGGCGATTAGGAGAGTTTTCTTCCTTGAACTCAGGGATGCTTAGGGGAGGGGGGGCCTCTGGTCCTGAGAATCTATTGTTCTATTATTAAGCCCCTGGGGTCCGACATCAGGGCTGGGTTAAGCTGGGCTTCCAATTCTCCTCAGACTCCCACAACAGCTCCATTTCTTCCAGCTTCACTGGGGAGTGGGGCTGAAAACCTTTTGGGGGTAATCTGCAGCTCTAGCCAGCGGAGGGGGCGGGTATTAAAGTACAGATTAACTGTCAGTCATGAGTAACAACACCAGGGCCTAGAATTGCTTAATAAGAGGGTTTGTTACACTATTTGGCCTTGAGAAGGCAATATTGATCAGGAATCCCTGGCCTGGAACTAATTGAATATTCACCCCCCCCCCCAAATTGCAGAGTCTGATTACTTTTAAGGTCATCTCTCCATTGTTACTTGGGAAACTGTGGGTGGAGTTGGGGCTCAGTTGAAAGAGAGAGGGAGGAAACAGGAGGAGAGGGGGAGAGAGAAAAAGAAAATGAGAACGAGCAGCAAATGAAATGGAGTCCTTTTTTTTTTTTCTTCTTTGCCTGAAAAATCAGATATGACAAATTGGATAACACCTTCATCTTGAAGCAACTTCTTATCCCTTGGAGAGAAGCTTCCTTGCTGTCCAAGTTTACCAGGAAGTGTGTGCAGTGCTGCAATTTTGATGAAGGAAGCTTTCAGTATGTTAATCTGGGGAATAGACAAATATGAATTCACTCCTCTCTGAGCCGCCTCCCTCCCTCCCGTTGCTGAGGTGAGGTACTAGGATAATGTGCCTTTAATGGTGTTTGGGGAATCCTGCAGCTTCCCAGCCAAAGAGGAAGACCCTGGGAATGTGTGCTGGGAGCAAGACAGGAGGAAATAGGGGCTGGGGAAGGTTTCAGAGCTCTGCATCTTTTACAAGGTGGTCACATGGCAGGATTCTGAGTGTAGAGAAGATCGACATTCTCCTCCTGTGGCTTGTGCATGTTTCTGACCTCCATCTGACGATCTGCCCCTCTTCACACCTCCAAGGCAGCTCAGCTGGCCACAGGCTGGATGCACACGTGCACACACTTCTTAGGCGCAGACTCCCTGATGAGGAGGGCGCTGGGTCTGGTGAGAGATTAGGAAAGTGACGGAGAACATACAGACTGGTTCTGCACACTCGAAGAACCCTACCAGGTGCTCTGGGTTGTGAGCTCCAAGGATAAGCATGAGGTCAACTGGCAAAGAAGGGTGGAGGTGCAATGTCAAGGGCACGAGAAGCACTGTGGTGTGTTCCAGAGAGAGCAGGGATTGGATGAGGTGCAGGTGGATGCGGCTTAACCTGGGGCAGGAAAAGAGCCCCAAAGTCGAGTGCCCTGAGCATCACGGGGAATGCCATGAGGAATCAGGGGAGGGATGGGGACAGGTGGATGCTGCAAGAAGAACAGGGGCTTGGAAGTGAGGGAGGTGCTGGAAGGAAACTGGGGCCACTGAAGAGGCAGGGACAACAACACAGGGTGGCAGTGGATGACGATCAGAACCTGGAAAGTGACTTGGGGTGGAGAGAAGAGACCTGATGATAGAGGATCAAGTGGCTGTGATTGGGTTGGGGATAAGAGGGAGGGATGGGGTCCTTGACACTGGTAACAGAGTAGATGGAGTGGCTGAGATGGGAACACAAGATTGGCAGAGAGTCTCAGGGGGAGATGGCACACTGAGTCTTGGCAGTGCGTCTGGGATTTTGGGAGATGCCTGACCAAGGAGGCTGGATTCACAAGCCTGGTATCCAGGAGACAGCCCTGGGAGGCTCTTGAGATGGATTTAGCCCCTGAGGCCATGTGAGAGGAAGCCACCGTAGAACCCAGAGAGCAGGAAGGGTGCAGAAGATCCAAGCCGTAGGAGCAGCAGCACTTACGGCTCAGAAACATCCTCCAGTGACCGAGAAACCACCATCCAAAGCTTAGGAGTTTGTCTAATGAAAGGCAACCCACTATTTTAACAAATTCTTGGTTCTACACACTTCACAGGAGCGGGGAGGCCTGGGTTTTAATAGTAATTTATCTCAATGTAGGCTTTTAAACCTCAATTTATCATTGTCGCCGACAACACTTGGATTAATCTGTTGCTCGGTGTCTTTCTTGCTGCTGCGAATCCCAGAAGGATCAAAGGGAATTGATATACATAAAGAACTGAATTTCAATTAATGCAAGCCTGTGCTAATTTTCCAACACATAACCCAGAAACATTCTCATTCATTGCAATTTTGTCGCTGCCGATCCTCCAGGGGAAACACGCCCTTAGATTTATTTATTTTTTCTGGCGTGGAATTCATCACAGAGGGCATTACAGAGGGGAGGGAGCTGGCTGCACTCCCCGCCCCTCCCCAGCTGTCCATGTTTTGCTGGGGTATGGAAAAGAACTCCAGAATTTACCTGGAGTTGTTCGCTTTCAATAATTCTTCCTCCGATGGAGGCTCGGCCTTGTGCGGTTGCAGAGCAAAGGGAGCCAGAGGCTAGAGAGGAAAGCAGATTCTGCTACCAAGGAACAGATGTAGGTCTGCCTGTGCCTCAGGTTGTGGCTATCTCTTGGTGGATCTCCAAGTGGAGACCTTGGTGGATGGGCAGGATAATGGCTTCTCCTGGAGGCAGAGTCCAGACCTCCACTCCCTGAAGCTTTAATTTTGAAGGGGAACATGTCTCACCAGGACACAGAGGGAGAGAGTAGTGGGTTGAAGGGGATGAGAAGGGCTTCCTCCCCAGGCCACTCGTAGCTCCTCCGCAGGTGCCAACATGCCCCACATTTGCGTTGACCTGTCAAACTCCCCTACATTTGCCAAGATCTCCCCAAGTTGTTTATCTGAAGTGCTCCAATGCATTCTCGCTTTTGGTCCTTGGAGATCGATTTTGATTTACCCGAGTCTGGGGCAAAGCAAGGATGCCAGGTCTAACTGCAAAGTCCTACACAAAGATGCCCTGGATGGGCCTGAGCAAGCCAGGCTCTAGCACTGCTCTTTCCTCTGAAGCAAATACCACACTCAAGAGGCTGCACCTGCCTAGAGGGGCAGATCTTCTAACCTGTTCCCAACCAGAGAGACTCCTTGTGCCAGTTGGCAAAAGGTACCCTGTGCTTGCCTTCCGTAGGCGGCCCCCACCAAGCCCACATCCTCACCATGATCCTGGGGGTATTGCTGGGTGAGAGAGCCAGGCTTCCCTGCCAAGCCCGGATGCAGAGTCTACCAAACAAGCTCATTAGAATTCCCTGGTCTAACTGGGCCTCCCCGGCTCTGTGTGACTGGCAGGAGCAAAGCCTTGTTTAAAATGCCTTGGCCCAAACATGGGAAAAAATCAGAAGCTAACCCCCTATAGCCCTCACTTTGGCCTGTCTCTCTCCATATGCATATGTCTCCCTCCCTTCTTCGCTCAGTCTGGGCTCTGGATTGAGCTCCGGGATGCCAGCCCAGGCACTGAAGCACCCCTGCCTGTGAATCATGGCTCATGTCCATCCAGCTTTTCTTCCGAAGTCTCCCTATTCCCAACCAGGAGGCTACTGCTTGTCCCTTTTCCTCTTGGGACTATTAACCCTTTTGCAGAGGAGTGATCACTGACATTTTCCTTCGCCCAAATTAAAAGGGCTATGTTCTGTGCCTGGGTGTTAATGTATAAAGGTGACCGAGCAACAATACAAAGAGGTCAGTTCCATTGGAGGAAAATGTTAATGTTGTTGGTGGTTCCCCCAGAAATAAGAGGGTATCAAGGCGAGCAGGGCTGCATGAGCACTGGTCAGGAGGCAGAGAGAGCAAGTCAAAAGCACAGGCTACAGAATTACTGGGGTTTCTATGTGGAAATACAAGTCAGGACAAGGAAACAGCTTAGTTGGATAGTTTGAACAATTCCAGTGGGCTCTGGGCTATGAGAGGCATCTCCAGTTGCCTGGTCCATGGTCCTGGGATGATCAAAGGCAAGCCAAGAAATATTGGCTTGGGGTGCGAGAGTTAGATAAGATCATGGTTGAAGGCTTATGGACTCTGGATTTGTTGGCTGGTGTACGAAAGACTTTTCTATCCCTAAGAATTGGCTGGCCCTGGAAGGGCAGTCTCTTCCCAGGTCCTTAAGAGCTTCAAGTGCCAGAGCATTGGGTGTTCAGAGAAGAAAAAAAATGTATTTACTAGGATGGACCCTGTGACGGACAGATTCATATAGACAAATACACACTATGAGGACAGACAGAACAGGCTGTTTGGGTTCTCTGTGGCTCTGCCACAATCAACCCCAGAATTCAGTAGCTTGACATGGCAACCATTTTATCTGTGATTTGGGCAGAGCTCGGTGGGAACAGCTTGTATCTCTGTTTGCTGCACACGGCGCTGTCTGGCCTTGACACAACTGGTCCTTCAAGTTCCAACGTGGCTTCCCACTTGCGCATCTGACACCTCAGCCAGCCTGGCAGAGCCCTCCCCAAGTGATCCCCCAGAAATGAAGCTGGACTCCTTTCCACGGAGGTTTGGGGTTCCACAAGGACAAAGGTGGAGGCTTCCAGGATGCTAGAGGCCTTGGCTTGCCACTGGCACAGGGTCACTTCTACTTGGTTGGACAAAGCAAAAGCCCAAGCCCTCCTGGGAGGAAACTGGCTCTATCTATTGATAGAAGAAGTAGCATGCTGTAGTGGGGATGGGGAAGAAGTGCTAGTGGCCACCTTTGCAAGCCGTGTTCTAGGAATGTGGGTCATGGTAGAGGGAGGTGGAAGAGGCACTAGAGGAGGAATTTTTCCCATCTTAATAGGGAGGAGCACAGGTCCCACAGAGCATGAACTACAAAGCAGGAAATAATTTCCAAATCTCTATAGCCATTGCCACGAGAACAGATTGGCAAGGCCACCTGGGAACACAGCCTTGGATACGTGCAGCCTTGGGCTCAAGTTTATCCCAGCCTTTTACGGCTGCGTAACCTTGGGGCAGGGTCCTCCAATGACTTTTCACCACATTTAGAATAAACTCCAAACTCCTGGGTTGTACTCCTCTCTGTCCTCCAACTCCCCTAGCTCTCCCTGCTCCCGTCACAGTGGCCTCGCTTTGTGCTGCCAACCCAACTAGCAGCCACCTCCTGCCGGATTCTAATACTCACTGCAGCTTCTTCCTGGTACCTGTTTTCACCCAACAGCACCCCCATCTTCCCACCACTTCCTGGTCCCCTTGCTCCATTCATTCAGGCCTCTGCAGGACTTCCCCAGCCAAAACCTTACATGAAGCACACCCCAGGCCTTGCTTTCCTGTCCCCCTCCACCTTTTCTTCATTGCTTTTATTAATTCCTGACCTTACCTATCAATTATCTGTCTCCACTAGAAGAGAGGGAGGAGAGGGGCTGGGCTTCATTTTGCTTACTGCTCTGCTCCCAGAGCTTCCAAGTGACTGGCACAGAGTAGGTGCTCAGCATGTGCTATGGTTTGAGTGCCTCCTCTAAAACACTTGCTGAGATTTAGCCGCCACCGTGAGGGTGTTGGAAAGGGGGACCTTCAAGAGATGATTAGTTCATGAGGGCTCACCCTCATGACAGATTCAGTTGTTACCTGGGAGTGGGTTAGTTATTAGAACAGTGGATTGTTATAAAAGGGAGTTTGGCATTCTAGGCACTCTCTGGCCATGTGACACTTTTGTCATGATCAGATGTACCAGAAGCAGCCCTTGGACCTTGGATTTCCCAACCTCTTAAACCAGGAGAAATAAATTACTTTTCTTTATAAATTGCCTTGTCTGTGATGCTCTGTCATAGCAACACAGAATGAATGGATTAAGACAATATATATGCATTGAATGAATAAAGGAGTTGAGCCTTAGATTTCCTGCCTGTAAATTGAAGATAATAAACCTCAAGAGAGGATTAGATGCCATGCTAAGTGGGAAGGCAGCAGATGTAGCCCCTGTCTGCTGTGGGTCCTGGGAGTATGGCAGTCTCCACTCCTTCTCTGGCCCCTTTCAGAAATAAAACCAAAGCTTTGGTGCCTGGGTTCGGTGGAGTGTGGCCTGCAGCTGTGAGCTGTGAGCGCCTGCTGCTCAGGCTGTCCCACCCCCTAGCCATGACATTCCACAGGTGCTGCCTCTGTTTGCCTAAAACATTTCAGGGTGTAACAGCAACACTCTGCAAGGCAGGGACACATTGTCTGCCATCTGAAGTCGAGCTGGGCTTCCAAACACATCCTTATGCAGAGAGCGTGCAGTAATTAGAATAATTATTAGGGGGGTTAATGAAGCTGGGAACAGCGCTCCAAGTGTACATTTAAACAAAACCTTTTTTTAAAAAAGTGGGTGGAAAAGTGCCTGCTCGACTTTCTCCTTCCTTTTTATAACTGAGATTTCAGGGTTTGAACTCAGTATGTGGGAACACAAATTCCCCATCATCCCCCCTACCCAACCCCGACTTCCTCTCGGGATGGTTGTTGGTGGCATTCCTCTCCCGGGGAGAAACTCAGATCGTCTGAGATCCTCTCAACTTTCCCATCTCACAGGTGGCTTGTGAAGGAGGTTTATCAGAAAGTGTTCCCAAGAAAAACTAAGAGGTGAATGGAGAAGTGAGATTAGGATAGAAAGAGAAAATAAAGGAAGGTGACCAAGTAGTAGTACCACCCTGAGTCAAGATCCCACAGGGTGTCACTGTGGTTCAGTCCACCAATAGACAGTATAGGTTGTGCTCACAGTTGTCCTGTTAGGGGGCAGCCATGTTCCCAAACTGTTTGCCAAGGTACCCCAGCTGTCGTGGGATATCTTCACTTTTTGAAGAAAACACAGCAACAGCTTCCAGACCCTACCCTCCGGCTAGTTCCCCGTCTCGACATCAGATTGTCCTACATTCCTTTGAATAATGTCAAATCTTTGTGAGGCTGGGTGTTAAGCAGCAGCTAGGATCAAAATCAAGAAATGAGGGGGACCAGGAAATGAGGGTGGTGGTGTCCAATCTGATTCCCACAATTGAAGAGTTGTACAAATGCCCAATAGGCACAAGCACCCATCAATAAGTAATTGTGGTTATTTGCAAGTGAAATCAACATGTTATTTTCTGCTTTAGGTCTTAGGCATCATATTCACAAACAGTGGCTAAGTTGTTAGGGTATAAATACTAGTTAGCTCTTTGGACCATACTACTTAATAAAAGGAACTCACAGTTTTGATTTTTGTTTTGGCCTAGGATTGAAAAAAAAAATTACTGAGATGCAGCAAGGGCTTCAATGAACTGCAAGTTTTGGTACCTCTGGGTGAAGGGCTTGCCCCTGAGTGGATATAAGTTTCTAGCCCCTCTGCCTCTCTATGCTACAGGCAGAGGGGCTTCTCCAACTGTACAGTGCACAAATCACCTGGGGATCTCGTTCAATGCTGATTCTGACTCGGGGCTCTGGGGAGGCCCTGAGAATATGCTTTCTTTCTTTCTTTTTTTTTTTTTTTAAAGAGAGAGTGAGAGAAGAGAGAGAGAGAGAGAGAGAGAGAGAGAGAGAGAGAGAGAGAGAGAGAGAGAGAATTTTTTTTTAATATTTATTTTTTTAGTTCTCGGCGGACACAACATCTTTGTTGGTATGTGGTGCTGAGGATCGAACCCGGGCCGCACGCATGCCAGGCGAGCGCGCTACCGCTTGAGCCACATCCCCAGCCCCTGAGAATATGCTTTCTTAGCATGTTTTTGGTGTTGCTATTGCTGCTGGTCTTGGCTCCTGCTCGAAGTAGCAAGAGCTACACATGTTCCTTCTCTGCCACGGCTTGCTTCACCTTCCAGACCCACACATCTAGGGGTTTCCCTCAAGAATTCTCCAATTCAAGACAGATGTAGGGTTCTTAGGGAAGCCCCTAAGAACAGATTGGCAAGGCCACCTGGGAACACAGGACTTGGATACGTGCAGCCCCATTCAGCCAGAGCCATCCAGACTCAGCCCTGCTTCCAGCCTGAACGACAGGAAATAATGATGAGGCCCCCTTCCCACAGACACTGTCCCTCCTAATTGCTCTTTTTCTTCCTAGAATAGAAGACTGAGGGCTCTGGCCATTGATGGGGACAGATGAAGTTGGAGAATGACATAAGGCAGCACAGAGCCAACATACTGAGTCTAGAATATTCCCACAGTGTGCTGGCCTCTTGGGACTGGGAACTGCCCAGCAGGGAAGGCGCTTGGACAAACACAGTGGCCTAAGTCCATCTTACTGATAGGAAATTTGAGACCCAGAGATGAGCTTCAGTGCTGAGACCAGAACTCAGAACATCACATTCTTCCTTCATCCAGGATGCTGGCTTATTCTCTGTGGTTGGGTCATGTTCAGTTTAGGATACGTTGAGCCCTAGGCATTGAAGGTAAATACATGTTGGCGGTAGTGTCCCCCAGTAGAGTTCCAGGTATTGGAGTTCACTGATCAGAGGTTGGTGGTGCACTTCATAAAATAATGTGAGGATCACTGACCTCATCTGTAGAAGGTATTCTGTCCCAGGTGTTGGGCCATGATCATTCCAGAAACTGGAGACAAGTGAAGAGTTTGCATGACCCTGGTGGCCAAGGAGCAAGTGTTGTTGCTGAATCTGACCCTGATGAAGTGGGGTGGTCTTCCCATCCCTGGCTCCTCATCCAATCTTCAGAGGTCTACAGTGGTCTTTTTCCCAGAGCAACTAAGGGCACCCTGAGAAAGACCAAGCATCCAAGTCTGCTAACTCTTTCAGGTTTCTCCATCCATACCATCAACAGTCTGAGCCTTGAGCTTGGTTTGTACACCCACAGAGGAGACAGAGGGAGGGAAGTGAGGTCACAGTGGGTTTTAGCATCAGAAGAATCATGTTTGATCCTGGTTTTCTCCTCTCCTCTAGCGATGTATGTACATTGTATTCTCATTCCCATTTCTTTGCCCCTGGTATTAAAATGATGCATCTGTGCCCTTTTGCATTGTTACCTTATAAGTCCTCTCAATAGAAGAGGTGAAATTTATTTCCCTTCCCCATTCATGTGGGTCCTGACCAACAGACGATTATGGATTTGCATGTCTTGGTTTGGAATCTTGCTCTCTGCCACCTGCCTTCAGAGGAATGAATTGGGTAACCATTGTCCCAGGAGAATGAAGAGAGTCTTTGCAATGAACCAACTCATAGCCTGGCACCAAGCCCATAGGAGCCATTGCTGTCAGTGAGAAGTAAATGCTTGTTGTCATCTCCTGAACTGGTGGATTATTTGTTACACAGCATTATTGCCACAATAGCTGACTAATGGACTGTGGGACCTTTGGCTAGTTACTTACGTTAATCTCTGTGGGATGCAGTTTCCTCATCTATAAAAAATGGGCAATAACACTTACCTTGCAGCCCTCGTGGGATGGTTTAATGGGCTGTGACATAAGTAAGGCACATGGCACGGTGCCTGCTCCATAGAGGGCTCAATGAATGGTGATTCTAAAAAGAGGGAAGTCACTCTAGAAGAGCTGCATTTGACAAAATGGTAGTAAGTGCCCATGACAGATGGCTCAGGGCCAAGCATCACAGGCGATGGACTTAAAATCCCATGCTCATTATGTGATTTATTTTGGCCTCAAACAGTCCACTGGGCAAAAATCCAGGCCAGATTGGGGACAGTGCAGCCCGGGAATCTGAAGCTTGCTGCCCTGAATTTCAAGTCTCACTACTGATCTTTGGTCCTGCATCCCCTCTTCTAGACCATGGGTGGACTTTTTCTTTGATGAGTTTCTGGGCAACAGAAGCAACTTTATCAATCTCTGGTCACTTCAACAACAGTGATGACGTGTTATCCAAGGGATGCTACTACTGCTGCAGTAGCAATACCATACACGTGCACAAGGGTTAGGATTTGGAATTGAGAGTGCTCCCTGAGCCTTCTGGTGCTCCTCCTCCTTTCCTGTGGGGGTGAACTTCCTCTCCAGGGACCCGGGCTCTGTTCCCAACATGACATATGATATGGAGTCCTGCTCAATAGTCATGCTACGTGTAGCTCGGTTCAATCATTTCTGCCAAAATAGATAGGGAAAGGGGCTCTTAAAAGGCCCCAGGACTCCATGGCTCTCTGGTCCCTTGCTAAGGTCCTATGAGCAGAGGGGCTGGGAAGTCAGTTTGGGTGGAACCCTTGCTGGGCTTGGGTGGCAGGAGGTGCTGAGATGAGTCAAATCGGGAGTGGGGACTGAGGTCTGGTGATGCTGTGGGGCAAGCGGGTGCTTGGTAAGTGTGCACAGGGACTGGGAGGGAGGGGCCATGGTGGTGCGCCCTTGACCCGAGAGTCTGCATCTCAGAGGACATTGTCTTCCCCAAATGAAAATCGCTCGCTCCCGCTTCTCGCTGCTCAGACTGGGAAGCTAACGCATGCCCGTTTTAGAAAATTCAAGTACTACAAAAATATATAAAGAAGAAAACAAAAATAACCCAAATTATCTTTACTCAGAAATAACCACTGCTAACATTTTGATGAACATAATTCCAGACTGATTATTCTTGGTGTGTGTATGTGTGTGTGTGTGTGTGTGTGTGTGTGTGTGTGTGTGTGTGAGAGAGAGAGAGAGAGAGAGAGAGAGAGAGAGAGAGAGAGAGATTGCTGTTTGCTCTCCCAGCTGCTCTCTAAGGAAGTTTTGTTTAGTCAGTGGCCCGTTGGGAACTGACCCTGAGCCCTTGGATGGGTTTGAACACATGCAAGGGTGGCCTAGATAGGAATCTGGGGGTGGGGCAGAAGCAGGGCTGAATTGCTCTGCTTTATAAAGTGAGAAGAGCATGGAGCTCCCAGGGCCAATCAAGAGCTAGAGGGAGAGCAATAGAGCTGAAAATAGAAAGAAAAATAAAAGACCAAAACTCAGGTAGGTCAGCAGGAGGCCAAGCCAGGGCAGGGGAGTGGCCAAGGTACTTCAGAGAAACACGGGCACCTAATTATTGGAGTTTCAAGTTCCTTGCTGTGTTGCCATGAAAAGGCTTCAACAGGCATCCAGAAGCCTTTGGCAATGTTCATGGCATGCACAGACCTCTTATGAGTAATCTGGGGCAGGGGGACGTTAAGGAGAGGGTCGACTCTCTATCTGGGTTGTCAGGGTGTGGAACTGACATAGCTACCTACATGGGACAGTAAAACAATCTTGACCTTGAGCTCACTCAGTGGAAGAAAGGGGCGAGAGGAAGGCAGAGGGTGATCGAGAATCTCCTTGTGGACACATCAACCAAAATCCTTTAGAAATTCATGGAGGGTGGGGGAGGGGTTCAAAGCAACCATTTCTTTATCTGAAGCTATAGTCTGTCCTTAGACCTCTGAGATATATGTTTATATTTATAGGTTCTATTTAAATGAAATTCCACAGCACTGGGTATTTTGAATCTCTTTTTACTTCATCCTGTGTCTTGTGCATCTCAGCCTGTAACCAAGTTTATATCTAACTCTCTCTTCTTTGGGTCTACATGGTAAATTATTGGGAAGGAGCTAGCTGTGTGCATGGCCACTCCCTATAATTGGCATTTAAGTGATGTCTGACACGTCTGTGATAACATGCCTCTCTATATATCTTTACACATTTGTTGACTTTGTCACTTAACAAATTGGTTTCAGGTTGGAATACTTTTAGTATTTTGGAATATACCAAAAATATTTCAATAACAAAAACATCACATTGTTAATGATTTTTTTCTCTCTCTATTGAGAATCTGTCAAAGGGCATGCCAGCACATCACCATGATCCCTGCAGGCTACAGAGAGGGATGGTATTGATTTTAGGAACAATGACCTGACCCTCAGGCTGTTGGTGGTGCTGCAGCGATATCCCCCTTAGCCAGGAGGGTCAATCCTTCACCTGACTTTGAATTTGAAACTGGGTGTCTTCAGGTTTTCAACACATACTGACTTTACTACCACGACCTGTGACAGCTGCTGGGAAGAGGGTGAGGACTCCCGAAGGACATGGATTCTGTGTCCCTGAGAAGATGACAAACTCAGGCAGGAAGATGCCATTTGGCTCCACTGTCAACAGCAGGGACTATCAGAGCTTGAAGCTTCCCTGGAGAGTGTTTGGTCTTGAGGCTTCATTTGATATACAGGGGAAACAGAGACCCATCATTTTAATATAGTAAGAGCCCTCTCTCAAAAGGGCCTAAGTTATTATTAGCATTTTATTTATTTATTTATTTATTTATTTATTTATTTATACTGGGGATTGAACTCAGGGACACTCGACCACTGAGCCACACCCCCAGCCGTAGAATAAAATATGAAATACTCAGGGTCTCACTGAGTTGTTTAGTGCCTCACTGTTGCTGAGGCTGGCTTTGAACTCGCGATCCTTCTGCCTCAGCCTTCTAAGCTGCTGGGATTACAGACATGCGCCACCGCGCCTGGCTCATTTTATGTATTTTTAAGTCTGAAATGCAAGAACAATTCTGTCAAGTAGACACCTTTCTACTCCCACTTTACAGAGGAGAAAATGGGGGAGAAGGAGACACAAACCCTGGCAGTCTGACGCCAGGGTCTGTACACTATCCGTGGAGAACCGCTGTGCTCTGTAACTGAGGCAGGAGGCAAACCAGTATCTCTGCCCAGGGTTCTCTGCTTTGTCTCTGTCACCGGCCAGCTCTCAGGCAGAGCTGCTAATGTGTGGAGGACCGTCAGCCCCACGCCTCTCTGTCCAAGTGTCTGTCTGCAACAGCTGTGAGCCTGGTGGTGGGAGGGGGGGGGGCATTCTAGGTGGACGATGCAAATGAATAATTCAATAAAAGTGAATAATTTCCATAGCAACCTTGCCAGCACGTGACCTGCTCTGCTGCCTCCAAGGGCTGGGTTCACCCTAATAAAGAAACACATTTGTCAGACTCCACAGAGTGAACTGGGATAAGGTTTTCTTTTAAGAGAACTGAAATGAAACTAGGTCGGCTACTGGGAGCAGGGCCCGGGCTTGTAAGAACCTTGTTCAAACATACACCACCTGCAGCTGGGTGGTCTGTGGAAGGCCTAGCACCCTTGTAGCACTGAGGAAAGGACAGTCCTTTCGGGCAGGGATAGGGGGACATGGAGATCATTCCCCAAGCACCCCCAGATGTGAAACCCGCATTTTCCCACACTGTATGGTGGACTCCCAGGTGTAGGTTGCAGAAGAGTTATAACATAACTGATCCCGGGAAAAGTGCCTCTTACAGCAGTCTAAGATGCCTTAGCTGGTGAGTAACCAATTGCCCTTAGGCCCAGTGGGGTGGCCTTTCTATGGCCTCCCTGGTGCTTTTGATAAGCTGGCTCACTCAGGCATGTGATAGGAAAGCCCAACTCCTGAGGTGCACTGAGTTAGACCAATCACTTTCTTGGTCAGTTTTCTCATTAAAACTAAAAATTTGCACTTATGGGCTGGCTTAGGTTGGGGACAATCTGGGATTGTGTTTGGGGCTCAGGATGGAAGAGGGGTTGGAACTCCGCCTGGGGCAAAGCTACATTTGGGGGTAGAATTAAGAATTAGCCTGGGATGAGTGTTGGACTAAATCTGGGACAGGCCTAAAACTCAAAGATCAAGGTCGAGGTCAGGGTCAGAGTTGGACCTGGGTCTGGTGGGAATTAGTATGGGTCTGTCCTGAAGGAATGAGAGCCTTCCTTATGTAGGAATTGCTGCAAGTTCCTGAATCTCTTGGCTGTGCAGGAGTGAGGGCCCCAGGGTCTGGCCAGGGTGGACAGGCTACCAGGAGGGAATGGGTGAAATCCTCCAGAGGCCTCTGAGAGGCAAGGGAGAGCAGATCCAGTCCATGCCCAGAAGTGAAAGAGGCAGGTGATCATCAGGTAACATGAAGCCAGGAGCAAGAAGGCATAGAGGGATGATAACGAAGGTGGGAACTCTATTGAGTGTGTTCAGATAGTTTTAAGAGATGGTTGAGGGGGCAGGCAAGGGGCACCAGAAATACTGGTCTAGAGACCTCTTTAGGACTGAGTTTGCCTGGGTCCCACAGGATCAGAGGAGAAGAACTTCAGTGCTTTCCTGCCTCTCCCTAAAATGCACTCCTGGGGATACACTCCTTCCAAGAACTCTGCATACCTTCCTGGCCAAACTACACAAGCCCCCCCACCCCCACCCCACAAGTCCCCCCACCCCACAAGTCCCCCCCACAAGCCCTGCCCAGCCCACAAGCCCCGCCCAGCCCAGCTCCCTGCTGCTGTCTACAACCCTAGTACTGTGTTCTTTCCTCTCCACCGTCTGCACCTTGTTCCTGGGGGTTCCCTCTTCCCAGACCTGTTGATGTTTGTATGCCTGGGTCCCTGAAAAATAGGATCAGGAGCCTGTGTGCCTGTTACCCTCACCTCTATGAATGGTTAAGGGGGCAGATGAATTCAAGGTTTGCCTTGGGGTTTGCAATGAACAGATCTGAGTTTTAGGATTTGGTTCTTCCTCCCAATGGCTATGGGGCTGTTATCTGCTCATAGGTAACATTTATACAAAATAAAAACAAAAATGACCTCACTTCTGCACCTCCAAGATTACAGCCCTCAACAAAATGCTTGCACGTCAGCCTCTTCTTTGGCTGTGAATTTTGGAGAACCCAAGGTAAGACATCATCAGATTAAGAGTCAAGATTTAACTTCCAGTACACAGACAGCCCTCAGGCTCCCTATCCAGGGGACACCAGTGTGGACTTGACCTAGTTCCAGCCTCCCATTCCATTAAAGCAATAAGAGTAGATTCAAAGTCGGTGTTTGCATTGAACTGAGCCACCAAAGCCAAGACAATGAGAAGAGCAACCTCCAGGAATGTCTGGGTTGCAGACAGAACCTGGTGCAGCCACACTCCTGAGTACACCAGGGAGTGTGTGTATTCATTCCTTAGAGAAGCAGAGACCTGTGTTTGAGAGTCTACATGGGTTTATGAAGGACTGGTTACTCTAGAACTTGCCCAGGGCCTGGAAACCTTGCACCTACTGCTCGTTG
Source organism: Spermophilus citellus (assembly GCF_964194105.1). Classification (NCBI taxonomy): domain Eukaryota; kingdom Metazoa; phylum Chordata; class Mammalia; order Rodentia; family Sciuridae; genus Spermophilus; species Spermophilus citellus. The sequence goes on along the minus strand of NC_138199.1, from coordinate 24,430,697 downwards.
TCATAAAAGTTGGTCTATAATGTAAATGTCATCCTTTAAGGTGGCTCTGATGAGCTGCTTGGCTTTAGGCAAATTATCTTACCTGCCTAAGCTTCTGTCTCTTTTGTAAATAGAAATAATCAGAGCACCTCCCTCAGAGTGCAATCCTGAAGATTTGACAAGATAATTCCTGTGGCTGTGGAATAAATACGTAGCAAATGATGTCTCATGTTGCAGAACCAGGGTGCAAACAGAGGCTTCCTGACTCCAAGGCCTTTACTCCCCCCCCCCCACCTTCTTTAGGCCTCTGACAGCTGAGGGAATAAAAGCCTGAGAGGAGGGAGTGGAGGAGGGGATGATCCTGGAAGCCACCTCCACCCGGGGTTCTCACTTGAGCCCTTTGGATGGCAGCCACAAAAGAATAAAATGAAGTGACAGTCCGCAAGTGCGGTCTCTCTTTATCCAATTCAGCTACGTCTGCCAACAGCAAATATCATCATTTCAGGCTGTGGGAGAACTGCAGCTTTCGGGAACCTTTGTCACATCAACGTAAATCTCTCACCATTTCCTTCTGCCTTGGCAAAGACGGTCCTTTAAATTACACTACACAAGACGGTCCTTTAAATTACACTACTCACACTGGGCTCCCACCCTTTCCTGGTCACATATGTTGTCTTTGATGGCGGCCATCAAACAAGTCCTCATTTAATTTGGGGCCTTTGCAGTCATCAGGATTAGATGCTTCCCTTTTGTGCCCCTTTACGGGTGAGCTCACCAGACAGGGGTAATAATAAGAGTGAAAATAATACGATCGTGCCTGGCACTCTACTAATCTCTGCTAATAGAGCCAGGACTCCAAAATAAATGTCTTGGGCCGGGGTTGTGGCTCAGCCGTAGAGCGCTCACCTAGCACCTGTGATGCACTGGGTTCGATCCTCAGCACCATATAAAAACAAATAAATAAACTAGAAGTATTTTGTCCATCTGAAGCCAGAATTAGACAGGCAGTCAGTATAGATAGGTAAATCGAGTCAGGTTGGATCAAGGAGGCTAATTTTGAGTGAGTCTGGGAAGTTGGAGACTGTCCCCTGAGGGATTGAAATGTTAATTCCTTCAGAGTCCTTCCTCCACCCTTATCAAGAACCTGCCCCTGCTCCAACCTGTGGCTAAGGTAACCTGTCCCAGGAATTGCCTCTCCCTACAGGGAACTATAAGATTGTTAATTGATGTGTGCTGGGCTACTCCATCCTGCCCTTCCCCCTTCAGCCCACCTGTTCCCCACCTTTTGGCCATCCCACCAGCATTTCCTAGGCCTAGTCACATACACAGGAAGGAGAAAGAGGAATGGACTGGGTCTCTAAGCCCTTTGCCAAGGGACATTTGCTGACAGCTTCAGAACCAACTTCAGGTGTGAAAACTGAACTTTCACCCAAACCCAGATGGAAGACACAATGCTCAGTAAAGAGTCCCTAGGGCCTGGCACTCTCTAAGTGTCCTCAACCAAGGGTCATTTTATCCCCCAAGGGACATTTGACAACATCTGGAGATTTTGATTGTTGCTTTTGATTGTCATGACTGGGAGGGAGAGTCACTACCAACATCTAATGAGAAGAGAACAGAGATGCCAAAATCCTGCAGAGCAGGGGACAGCCCCCCAAGCCTAGAACTCTCCATTCCAAAAAGTCAAGGGTGTTGAATTGGAAAGGGACAGGGTGGAGCGTGTGATAAGGAGGAGCCCAGGGAACAATTGCTTTGCGGCTGTTCTGCGGCTTGTGCTGTTTGGCTCTGTTTGGAGTTGTCTTCCTTGCTTAGCTCCTCCCTGCCTTCAACTCAGAGCAACTCTGGTGGAAAGTGCTATCTTTAACAGAAATCTGCCCTGAGTCACACAGCTCCTGAGCGGCAGAGCTGGGATTAAAACCCAGAAAGTCTGGTTCCAGACACTGAGTAGTTCTAGTAGGTCTAGGTACTTCCCCACACTGCCTCAGAGAGCCCAGACTTTGGAGCCACCTAGACCAAGTTCCAAGTCCAGGCCCCAATAGTTCTTGTCTACATGACTTTGACAAGATACTCAAAGATGCCGGTGACTCAGTTTTCTCAACTGCTTGTCAGGGGTTCTGTATTTGTTTCGGGGGAGGGGGAGCTGCTGCCATACCAATTACCACAAACCCCGACGCTTAAAACAACATGCATTTATGCTCTTGCAGTTCTGAAGGCAGAACTCTAATATCCAGGGGCCTGCAGGGCTGCACCCCACCCCCTCCAGACTCCGGAGAAGAGTTTGTTCCTTACCCCCTCCCGTTCCTGGTTTTCCTGGCATTCCTAGACTGGTGGCTATAGAGCTTCAGTCTCTTCCTTGTCTTCCTACAGACTTCTCTGGGTGTATGGATCGGCTCTTCTGTTTCCTGGACCCTTGTCGTGGATTTAGGGATAATCCAGGATAATCTCATGTTGAGATTCTTAATTTAATTGCATCTGCCAAGATATATTTTTAATTAATTAATTATTTTTTTGGGTCTAAACAAGGTCACTTTCACAGCCTATGGGGGGTTGGGCTGTGTACATACCTTCCTGGGGGGTCACCGTTTGACTCACTACAGGCACCAATGCCTACATCATTAAACGGGATTTTAAATGTAAAAGCATCAAGCAGGAGGATCCTCAATCTTAAGTGACCCTAGGAGCACACGTGATAGGGACTTGGATAATTGTAGAAGAAATTGCATCAATGGTGTAGCTATCCTCTCTCCTAGCAGAATGACAGAATGGATTGTATCAGTGCTTTGGGTCCTGATTATTTGGTTCTGTTTCTCTGCACTTGCTTCAGGCAGAGCATCTGAGGGAAGGGGCTAATGTGGGTTTTTTTTTGTTTTGGTTTTGTTTTTGGTTTCTATCTCTGCCTTGCCTCCTCCTGTCTGCCCTAGCCCAGTGTCCCACCAACCTTGTGAGCATCTCTGGAACCCCAAGTGGCATATAAACTCTTCAGAGCCCAAAGTCACCCAGCCCGCATTTGGGGAAACAGGTTTGCAGGTCTGCCTTTCCATATGATCCTTGAGAAAGGTTGTTATCATTGCTGTTTGCCCAACAATTCAATTCTCTGTGCTTTTGGTTTCATGGGAGGATTGCACTTCCTGGTTCCTTTTAGTTAGGCGCAGCTCTGAGATTCATTTCAGTCAAGGAGTTTGAACCGGTGTAATGTGCTTTAGTTTGGGGCTGGAGCATTTAACTGCTGGTACAAGCCCCTCAAGAGCTGTCTTTCATGCATATAATACTCCAAAAAGTGACTGTCCCATGAACTTGAGTCTCAGGGGAGGAGGGTATGGAGCAAGGTGGTAGATGAGCCTCCTTGGCCATCATGCATGAGGGAGATACATCCTTCAGTGCCCCTAAGGCACTGAGATTGCCAGGTTGCAGGATCTGACCTTTCCGGACTGAGACTCAGAGGAAAGGAGAGAGGTGGAGTCTGCAAGGTACCTGGGAGTCAGTTTAGGGAAACACCATCCACTCTGAGGACCCTGAGGGAGATAAGTTTCTTAGAGAACACACTGTGCTCTTCTCCCCTTCAGAGCCTTGGCAATGCCCATAGGCTTCACAACTCAGGGACCCAATGGAAAACTTTCCTATGGAACAGGATTAGCCACAGGGGACCTCAGGGAGGAAATAATGCAAAACCCATACTAAAAATCAATTGCAAACCCAAGGTGTTCTGGATTTGATTTTGACTGTCCAGGTTTCAAAAATAATCTCTCCAAACACAACAGTGGTTTCCTGAATTTGGCCACGGAACAGAAAAGAACATGAGAGATATAAATAAAATTCTCTAGTTTAGTTAATAGTATGGCACCAATATTAATGTCTCTGTTTTGGCAAGATTATGCAAGATGTTATAATATCAGGGAAATGGGTGGAAGGGAACTCTCTCACTTTTGCTGTTTTGCCTCTACCTCCCAAAGTCCAATCGTCTTGAGGGGAACTGAGACAGTTTGGTCCTTGAATCACATTGCAAACTTTCTTAAAACATGCTCTATCTGGCCACAGCGGGCCAGATAGTCTCCAACTCCCCTTGCCCGAGTACCTGATGAACCCAGGAAGAAGAGGGCGAAACCCGACTTTAAGGCAAGTCAGCAAAGAGGAATCAGTCCCCTTCCAATGGATGGCATTAAACAATGAGAGCTTCATCTTCTAATCACATTACCTCACCCCAGGGGGTGTTTCCTGGCCCATTATCACATGGCGTGGTTGGCTGGATCTCCATTTGTCACAGCAAACATCAGGCATATGGTAATGGTCCCGTAAAACATGCCCTGTTGGGTCTTAATGTCTATTTAATGACACCTGCTATGAAGGCTCCCATAACTGAACTCGTAATGGGAGATGAGGGGATATTAGATTTTGGAGAAGGAGAGTTCTCTGAATGACAGGCTGCCTCTCCCCGGGAGGCCAACGCTGTGCTAGGTTGGGTGGGGGTGGCTCTGTAGGAAATCATAGAGTTTAACTGCAGCAGAGGCTTAAAGAGATGAGCTGTCCAAAAAGCCCTCTTTGCCCTAATGGGGAGGTGGAAGATGGAGGCTCTGAGTGAGGGGGACAGAGATGGTTCCAGTGGGGGAACCCAGCTTGATTTGCATTTTTTAATTTGACCATTAATTCATGTTCCAAATGAATTCCAACCATTCCATTTCCTTTTGGGAGTGGGGAAGAAAAACTGAAGCTTGGTGGCAGTAAAAGAAACCAAGGAGATATTTTATTTTTCGTCTTCCCAAGAATTAGAAATCTTCCAGCTCCCTTCCCTCACCCCTGTCTCTCCCTCCCTCTTGCTCTTTTGATCTCTTGGCTTCAACTGTCATCTTCAGGTAGAAAGAGACAGAATGAGTGCTGGAAAGGGTTTTAGAAAGGAGAATGTGATTTCACTCCCCTTCCACGTGAAAAATCTTATCCTGGGAACGGTGGCAGTTCGGAGGACTCGTGGATCCCATTCATTCACCATGCACTGGGATAAATGCTGCGATGCTCACGAGGCTAGGCAGTGTTTTCCAGAGAGTGTCAATAATTGCTTCCACCCCACATGCCCTTCTATAATGTGAGCAGCAAGAAATGGAGTCTAACTCCCCACTCCTTGAATCTATGTGGACTCCCTTGCAACCAACAAGATGAGATTGGATATGAGACCATATGACTTCTCAGGCTGGGTCAGAAAAGGCCACAGAGCTTCCTCCTGGTTCTCTTGGGACACTTGTTCTGAGGGAACAACCCGAGGAAGCCTGATAAGACAGGATGCACATAGATGTTCCAGTTGACAGCCAGCATTCCCTGCCAGCCAGGTGAGGGAGCCACCTTGCACTTCCTAGACTATAGCCCTAGCTGATATGTGACTGCAAACTGCAGGTGAGACTGCTGAGTGGATCTCTTCCTGAATTCTTCACGAACAAAATAGAAAGACAACTTTTAAAGCTTTTAGGTTTGGGGGTAATTTGTTACATAATAATAAATGGAAAACTGAATCAAATTCAACCCCGGCCCTTGAAAGATTCACAATTTAATCAGAGACTGGAGACTGTATGGCTCCAACTGTGCCATGGTAGGCGCCATAACACAGGTACAAGCAGAGAATTGGGACAGATGGCCAGGAATAAAAGATGTTAAGTGAAGAGGGATTGGGCTGGAGAAAGCAAGGAGGTGTCCCAGGCCAAATAGGTGCCATCTCCATGTAGGAACAGGGAACTCTGGCACTCGCTCTGGATGGAGAGGGGACTCAGAACTGCTGACTAAAGATAGCAAATCTTCCTAGATGCGAATTAAATCCATTAGGAAGTAAGTGAAACATTTTCACATTAAAACCAATTAAGAATATGTCATAAAATAAAAACACACAAAAAATGCTATGATACTTTTTAGCCTAAAAGATCAAATGTATCTTTTAGCTTTTCAGGTCTTGCGACAGCCTCCTTGGAGACACAGGTTTGTTCTTACAGGATCTTTGATGGACACTTTCAGAGGCCCTGTGTAAGAGAGGGGTCACTCTTAGGACGTTTTCATTCACAGGTGAGACGTGTCCTGCTTTGTTGAGAAAACTTTCTCTGGAAACAAGAATGAAAGAAGGCTTGGGCAAGACTAAAGGTTGGAACATTCTAGGTTGAGGGTCTGTGGAATGGGAAGACAGGTCAGACAAAAAAAAAAAAAAGAAATTATTTTAAAAGACTTCAACATTAGAATTAACAGCACCCCTGCCTGACCTTCCATATTTCTGCCTCAGTGCTCTCCTTCTCCAAGAGGTTTCCACATGTAGTAAGGCTTAGACACCCTCCTCAGGGGTCTGATGGTCCCCTGTGTTTCTCTCATCATGCCACTTTAGTCACAGCATCAATGTTGTGACTAAATGTTGTGACATCAATGGCATTTATTAAATTCCTCCTCTACTCCAGCCACTTTGCTTGTTTTGGGTTATGCACGTATTTTCCTGTATAGTACAGAAACACAAAGAGTAGTTTAAGGAGGAATGTGGCTTATGGAAGAGCTATTCCTCCCAAGACAAAGAGTTGGGATTAAATGAAGTTTATGCAGGTGCCCAAGGATGTCATTTGAAAATCAAGTTCCTTCCAGTTACCTGCTTCATTGTCCCAAGCTTCACCCTCACAGTCTCAAGTTGGCTGGCTCTTCCATGTAAGTGTTTCTGGAGAGATGATAAAAGAGGTGCCTTTCGTAAAACTATGTCCTTTTATTCAGGAAATGATGAGCTCACCAAGAGTTCCATCTACTTTTCATTGGCTAGATCTGAGACATGTGACCAGCTCTCGCAGCAAGGGAGTCTGGGAAAGTGAGTACTTTGTCAGGGTGCATTGCACTCTAATGGAATATGTGGATATTGAGCGGACAACCAGTGAGGTCTGCCATATCATGTATTAATTTATCTAGCTCTCTCAGCAGTCATTTGTTATAGTTATTATTAATGGAATACGGATGGGATACATGAGAGACCGATACGTTAAGTACTTGCACATAAAGTATACATCCTTAGTAGGTAGAGGAGCTAGGAATGGCATGTTTATCTGTATTTCCTATGAGACCTGAGGGCAGGACCATTTATTTATTGTTTTACTTACATCCCTATGTCTCTATCACCTGGGATAATATGGTCAATTGGTTTGATGATTGATTTGAATACTTTATAAACATTTTAATAAAAAGCTATACTTCCTGGTCCTTTGTCTCATGACAATGGAAAGAGAGATCAGAAGGAATCTGCCCAGCATGCCATTCCTCTTGGTGTTAAGTCAGCTTGGACTAAGTTCTGCCGATTGCTAGCCTAGCCATGCTCGGCTGAGCACACCAGGATTTAACAAGGTCTGAATTGTTTCAAGGAGTGTTTTTAGCAAGTTGTAAATGTATTTCACCAAGTCCCATTGCTGTATATAATTGATGCAGCTGATGAAAAGCAATCACGATCCTGTGAATCATTTCTGCCTGTTTACAAGTGCATTTCGTTCCCCATCTTCCAGAAGGATGCACAAAGCACACTTTAAAGGAAAATGTATTTGATATTGACATATGGTAAGACTGTCTTGCACTGCACTTCTTCACTGGCTGATGTGATCTGTGCAAAAGAAAAAGACAAGCTCATAATTACTATAGATTTTTTTTAACATACTCACAGATAATTGCTTTTAAGTATAAACAAGGGCTTTTGCAAGAATGATCATTTTATCTCCACTTGGCTTGCTTTAGGGTAAGAAATATGGCAGGTATCTTGGGGTGTAAATATTTGTGTATATGGCTTTCACTGTCATGGAAAGGGGTGAAATGTATCTCTTTCAAAAGTATAACTACCCCTTACCTGGCCCCAGTGCCTTTGCTAAGATTTAACACAAGTAGTCATTTGTTGAATGTATGAACAAATGAGTGGAAGAAGAAATAAACCTTCTGGAATAAATATTTTAAAACCTTGAAGGGAAGGTTTTCCTTGTGTGTAATGATGGTTGAAGTTCTCTAACTCTCTGTATTAATAGTTGGTCTTGCTAGGGTTCAAGTACTTGAAGAAGCAAGATGGATTAGTTAGCTGATTCTGCTGATTCTGCAGAAATGCTACCCAAAAAACCAACCCCAAACTCAGTGGCTTAAAATAAGTATGCCTTTTTTTTTTTTTAATGGTTTACAGTATAGCTGATCTAGCTGGGCTCGGCTTTTTTAGTGTTTACAGTATGGCTGATCTAGCTGGGCTCAGCTGGGTGGATTTGCTTCATACTACAGGTTGGCTGACAGGGCTCCAGGCTATAGGACAGACTTGGGTCTATTCACATGTTTCTTCTGGGACCCAGACTGAAGAAGCAGCATCTCCCTGGCACATAATCTTATGGTGGATTACCAGAGTATAGAAAGAGAAAATTCAATTACACAAGAACCTTTGAAATCTCTGATTGCATCGATTCACTAACATCTCATTAACTCAAACAAGTCCTACAGTCAACCCAAAAGTCAAGGAGGAGGAAAGGATCCTCTTTAGACCACTGGACCATGGAAAGGGCATGCAAGTAAAATCCTATTAAAAGCAGTGAAGAGCTTTGAGAGGTAGCACATGCCTGTAATCCTAGTGGCTCCAGAGGCTGAGACAGGAGGATCGTGAGTTCAAAGCTAGACTCAGCAAAAGCAAAAGAAAAGCTGCTAAGCAGTCAGTGAGACCCTGTCTATAAATAAAATACAAAAGTAGAGCTGGGGATGTGATTCAGGGGTTGAATGTCTCTGAGTTCAATCCCCAGTACCAAAAAAAAAAAAGCAGTTAAGAATTGGAAACAAAATTTAAGTCAACCACAAAGAAAGCCATAGAGATAAAAAGGCGGGGACAGAAAAGTGAGATAAGCAGAGAGAATAAGCAGACATTGCAGGGTAAAGAGAGAAGGAAAGTACACTGCATCTAGGTGACTGAGTTGGACTTTGTGTCCCATGAAAGGTTGGGAAACACCATGGTAGACTTAGTCCAAGCCATCACAAAACTTGTCCAATGTAAAAAGCTGATATAATTTCCTAAGAGTTATTAGGTCTGTTAATGAGAATAAAGACCAAAAACATTAAGCAGAGGTGTGGACAGCAGGCATTGACTAGATCCATGCACCCGCTATGTGGCTCAGCCTGTCTAGCCCCACTCACTCCTCATGCTGCTGCCCCTGACCTCTGCCCTCTGGCTCTCATCCAGCCAGTAATGGTTTTCTCCATGCCAAATCCAATGGACACTTCCCAAACCTTCTCTTATTTTAATTGTCTATAGCTTGTGACACTGTCACCTACTTTCTTCCTGAATTTTCCCGTTCTCTTGAATTCTGCTTTGTGATCCTCATTTGCATTCCCCTCCTGCCTCCCTGAGCAGTTCTTCTCAGCATCTTTTCTAGGCTCATTCAGATTTTCAAGAAGGAAAATGCTGGTGACTGAGTTAGAGAAAAAAAAGAAGTATTTGGCAGTAAATGGTCCAAAAGTCTTTGCCTTGGAAGCAACTAGAGCCTCCTGCGAATGATGCCTGCTGCAATAGAGACTAGGGATGGTGAGCTCATCTGGGACGGACAGCCACATTTAAACAGTGACCTTCTCCATCCCCTGATAATAAGTACAGAGATAAGTTCAAGCCAGTGTTGGCCACATCATCATTTCTTCCCTTCCCTTCTGGGTAGCTGGGGGGTAGGCTGGAAGCCTAAATCACCTGGATCTCTACATAGCCCCAGCACAGGGTCTGGCAAGGGGGCGTGCCACACTGATTGTGTCCATTTATCTTTATTGTATAGGTAGAAGGGAAGGCATGCTCAGCCTTAAGCTAAAAAATTTTTTTAAATGTTTCTCCCACTTCAACTTTTATCCACTCCATCTTTCCCTTGTCCGCACCATGCCAAAATTATTGCCATGTCAGTCTGAGTGAGCCCACTTCTGCTTCAGCTCCTCAAAGTGACCATTTACCTTCCTACACACCACCCATCCCTTCATACTTCACAGTTAAGCTCAGATTCCACTTCTCCCATCATGCCTTCCCAGATTCCCCAGCAGGAAGCAACCACATCACCTCTGAACTCTCTTAGCCCTGCTCTGCATCTCTCACTGTTAACCCTGTATCACCCCCCATTCCCATTTCTGCCTACTGCTTATAGACCTACTTCCTTAATTGATTGCCATTTCCATGCAGTGGGGAGTTTGTTTCAAGTTTTGATTTACTCCAGTGTTTTGCCAATGGGTTTGAATAGAGCAAGGTCTCAATAAATCGTGGAGCAATGAATTGGGGTAGGGATGGTAATCTGCAGGGGGGGGGGGGATCTGATATGTTCTTAAAAAGTTCTATCCCAAACTATAGTTTCAGAAAAGAGAAGAGTAAAAACCTTTTTTTTTTTTTTAATTGAATCCATCTCTTCTTTACAGAATTATTTTGTGGTCCCTTTCATTGGGCCAATTACATTTATGAAGATGAATTATGACAGGCGAGAACCACTTGCATGTATTACTGTGTGCTAACTATGTAATTAGGGCCTGCGTCTAGGAAAGGAGTTTGTTAGATATTTCTATAAGGAAAAAAAACCCACATTATGATCCATAAAAAACAATGAGCAATGATAATTTCATTTTTATTGGTCATTTAAAAGCATTCGCTGATAATTCTCCCCATGCTTAATAGGCATATGTTTGCTTCTTTCAGAGTACACCCATAAACTTGTCGCAAAAAGCACTCTTACATAATCGTTCAGTCTGGCTTCCATCATGAAAGACTTTCAAAGACAGAAAGTGTGGAGTTTTGTTGAGGGCATTTAAACATGGGACACCAGTAAATCCTGAATCAGCAGGTCTTTCCAGACAGTCTGGCTGGGCCAGGCCCAGTGCTAACTGCTGCATTATTCTCAAGCTCAGGGAGTTTCACACCTGGGAGGTTTTATCCTCTGGTTTGCATTTGAATTAGGAAAGGATGAGCCAGTAGCCTTCCCTTTTCATGGATAATCCAGAGGATGCTGGAAGTCCTTTCAGGGGACCTGGACCCCAAGGCTAGGCCAAAGGATAATAAATGGTAACTACATGAATGAATGAACAGAGGCTGTATGTGTGAATGAATGGTTAGATGGATAATGGATAAACGGATGGGTGGATGGATGGATGGATGGACAGATGACCAGATGGGTGAATTCAGTTGAATTGGATGAAACTTCTCCATCCTATGCTTTGAGATTTTGGCAGACACTTCAGACCCCACTGCCACTGGTTCTCAGCTTTTTTGGAGAGAGGACCAGATTCTTGAACACCCCATGAGATAGTTAACAGCCTCCAGAGCTGTCTCTTGAGTTCAAAAAGAAAAATACTTTCATGTATTTCCAAAAACACTTTAGGAAATTATTTCAATTTTCCTAACTGAAAATCAAATCCTCCGCATGAAATGCATTTTCTTTTCCTTCATGCCCCTTTTGGCCATGTAACTCTTTTCTCTGGCCCCTCATTGACCGCTGGCCTCAAGGTCAACTTTCCTATCATGTGCAAGGCCAGCAAGCCATCAAGAATGAAAATTAGGATTAAGGAGCTAATTAGCAGCCCCTCAGAGGGAAGAACCTAGTTCAGTGACCTTCAGAACATGCTGGTTTCTCTCCAGAAATGAAATCCATCCATTTACTTGTGCTTTGGAAGCCTGACAAACTGTCAAGAATGTGGAGTGTGTAAGTATGTGTGCATACATGTATGATTATGTATGTGTCCATGCGGCCTGTGTGCGTGTTCATGTGTCCGTATGTGTATGTGTAAGGTAGAAATTGTGTCTCCTTTTCCATATGTGCATACACATTTACACACTTGTGTATATTCATGTATAGTAAATATATATATATGTGTGTGTGTGTGTGTGTGTGTACAGGTTTGTGTGTTTGGGAAATGTGGGAACAAATGTGTTTATGTCTTTAGGTGTGAGATAAAAGTATGTGTATGTAAGTGTGAGTGTGCATGTGAAGTTTTGTACATGTATGAATGTTTGTGTGTGTCTAAGAAAGTGTGTTTATGTGTGTGGTGCCCCTGAGTGTCCCTGTTTTCCTATGTCCCTAAATCTTCTCTAGGAGGGGCAAGAGGGAAGAAGGGATCTTGGGGATGCTGCAGGGCTCTCTCCCTCTTCAGAATACTGGGAAGGCTGGGTGACCACCAGCAGGTGGGTGGGCAGCACCCTGTCTGTTTGTCTCTGGCTGAGGCCCAGGTGATGTGTCCTTCCCCTGAATTAGCACAGCTGCTCTCCCAGCACCACAGCTTCTGTGGGACAGACACTTGGTTAGGGCTGAATCTCTTCCATTTTCTCTTCCATGCCCTCAGTTCTGTCTGTACCTGTGACTCCTGCAGCCTGATATCCTCCTACCGTGGCCTGCTCACTCTCCACCCTTTCTCTTGTTTCCTGTATCCACTTGGCTTTCTCCTGCCTGTTCTGCTCTCTAGCACTAAGTGGCAGCCTTGGGATTAGTGTTTTCCCCAGAGAACTACGTGAGGAGGTATAAATGAGCCTGGGCACCCACCTACACTGGTCTGGGTGCAGTTCTAAGGCCCTGTCCTCCTGAAGGTAGTCAGAGTTTGTCCTGGACCCTGAATGGTGTCCTGTGTCTCTTGGAAATGTGTCCGGAAGGACACCCATTGGTGTGGCTTCTATCATAAGTATGCCATGCGGGTTTTCCCGAGAGGGAGGAAGGCAACCACTGAGTGGTGGAAGAGAAGGCTATCATTGCTTGGATTCTAGGGAATGCTTTATTTGAGTCATTGGACTAATTTTAGTCAATGGACTGGATGATTTTTCTGGAACCATATGACTTCCCCCTCCTTACTACTCATTTAATTATTAATGTGTTTACTCTTTCATTCAATAGACATTTAATGGGCACCATATAAAGCCAGTGGGTCAGTGTGGTGAGGTTGGGAATTGCCATTTCTCCATGTTTCTCAGAAAACCCATTTCCTTATCTGTTAATCTGCCTCATGAGATTCTTCTGGGGATTGAGTAAAATCGCTTTTTAAGTCCTCCATAAATGTTCACTATTATTACTGAGGTTGATGTCCCTGTTGCTACTACTTGGAGACAATTGACAAGTGGGATGCTGTAGAAAAAGGAGCATGACACAGCCCCCTGCTATAAGAAGCTCACATCACAGTCCAGTCACAAAGGCAGATAGGAAGAATCACCAAAGATGGCTCCCAGCAGAAGGATGAGGAGATGGAACTGTGGGGATTTAAGAGGAGAAGCCCATCAATTCTGCCTGGGAGAATAGCAAAGACTCTCTAGAGGCCGTAGGCCCATTCAAATTGGCCTTGAAGGCTATTTAAGACTCGAATAGTCAGAGAGGGAAAAAGACATTCCAAGCAGATGAAAGAGCTATCATATACAGTGACTGAAGCATAAATGGAGGATTACAGCCATGGAAAAGAGGGTGGTATGGGCAGGATGCAGAGGGTCCTGAAAGCCAAGCCAAACCCTTTGGGTTTTATTCTTCTGTCCCTGGAAGTGATTTCAGCATCTTAAGCAAGGAAACAATTGGATCTGACCATGGCCAAGGGTAAAAACTTGCCATTCTAAAAATAAATACGTTTACTCAAGACTCAGAAATATTGGCAGGAATAAGTGGCCAGATCTCCAATTCTTTTGCCTGTGTGGATTTGTTTCCTGCCACAGGCAAAAGGGCCAAGAAGAATGATGTCACAGGGACTGTGGGATGCTTCATGACCAGAGTAGGCACGAAGCAGGGGAGACAAAGGAGAAAGCATTCAGCACCACACCAAGATTTCTCCAAACTCTGCAGTGAGTACCTAGAGACCTGGGGAATTGTAGATTGGTGCATAGGGACTAATAATGGAGTGAACTGGAGCTAGATGGGCTTGGTTTTCAATCTGTCTCTCTCTGAACTATACCTGTGTGATCTTGGGGGAAAACAGCATTTACCTTTTTGGAAGCCTGGTTTTCTTATCTGCAAAATAGAAATAATAATGGCGCCTATATCACATGGCTCTAGGGAGAGAGTACATAGAAGGATCATCAGGCAGGAAGTGCTTGTTAAATGGTAACTGTTGGGAACAGCTCTGGAGACTTTGAAAAGGCTCAGGACATAAACCTTCCTAACCTCACATCTCCCCTTCCCCCCTCAGTGCTTATTGCCAAAATTGTGTCCTGACCAGGCTGTGATTTGTCCAGGATGAGCTAGAAGAGAGTGGGAATGAAAAAAAAAACACGCAGATCCCTTCCTGGGAGGATTTATAGTGATAAAACCCAAGCAGATCATGTTTTTACCACTTCTCCTAAGAGGGTAAGAAATGTATCATGCATCTTTTTTTTTTTCCAGGACCTTTGAAATTTTAGCTCTAAGTGTAAAACACATCAATGAATTTCCCCATGAATATTTATTGAACTAGCACTTTTAATACAAAGCTCTTTGAAAAGTGAACCTCTAAGGAAAATGCATCTCATGCAGCCATTGATCTTAAAATATTTACTATGAATATGCTCATCCTAGAAATTTTACATACTATTTTTTATTATTTGTTCTGGATGAAATCACAGGGATTTGGCCTCAATGTTTCTTACAAGCTGAGCAGTATTGGCAAGATGATCTTCTGGACCACATTCAACTTTCTTTCTAGCCCTGGATTTGTTAAGTTTCTAGCAAATTTTCCCAAGATGTCTCTGAGATTCACAAACACGTGGTGAAGGGGGACTAACTCACACCTTCTAACAGGTGAGCTCAGAAACAGGCAATTAGAGAATCATGAATACTTTAGCTAGAAGGGAGGTCACTTTGTCCAATGCCCCTTCTCATAGATGAAGATACTCTTAAAGATGCTTTCAAATTGCATGCCATTTTTCAACCCTTCTGTTGGATTGGAAAAAATTGAAAAGAGTAATAACTCCTGAAGTCTGTGAAGATGCAGAAGAATAAGCATTCATATTTCATGGAAATATGAATTTCAATGAGACTCATATTTTCTTTGCTGGTGGAAATGTGAATTGCTACAGATGCTTTGGAGAGCAGATCAGAAATATTGATTAACATCAAAACTATGCACACCCTTTGAATAAGAAATTGTACTTCTGGAAATCTATCCTATAGAATTCAAAACGTGAAATATTATAAATGTCCATGTAGAGTGATGCTTGTTGTGTCATAGTTTGTAGGGATGCTTGCTTTAGCATCTTGAAATATCCTGGATCTTCATTAAAAGGAAAATGTATGAATAAATTGTTTCCTGAGTTTGTGGACTAGTCATCTCTAAGGCACTTTTGATTGCTCACTTAATAATAGCATCTCCCTCCTAAATACAGATATTTATTTGCATGTATTAATATCTTAAGCATAAGATAAATAAATAATAGAAATTTTTAAAAGATGAGATAAACAGAGATAGACATTTAAATATATTTTTCCTTGTGCAGTGGGGTATATTTTCCCATTTTAGAGATCCCTACTGGATAATATTATGTTGCCTTCTAAAGAGATGAATACAGTGCATCATTTACCATAAAGACATTTAAAAACAAACAACTACAAAGAAAAAAATCTGCATTGTATGATCACTTTTTTTTTTTACAAAAAAAAAGAAAAAAATGATGGTACTCTACATTTTATATCCATACAATATCAGGGGCCTGGAAAGGAAAGTAGAAAAAGGAAAGAAATTGAGGGAAAATATGTAAAAAAGACTAGAAAAATGGGAAAACAATCATGATGTATCATATCAAAAAAGAGTGAAAGTCGTTTATTCACTTATGTAGGTTAAAAAGTAAATGAGCCTGAAAAGGGGCCAGAAGATAGCATAGACAACTGAGGGAACTGATCTGATCAGGTACAGAACTTTCCTCTTAGATTGTGGTTGTCCTTATAACATTCATATTGACAAACACTGTCTCGTTCTCTCTGGATTATTTACCGCTTGGTCCTCCTTTTCTCAGCACAGTGAGGCCATCTGTTGCTCTCTGCAGAGACCTCAGCATGTCCATGTGCCTGCTCCATGGGCCCCTCATTCACATGTCTTCATTCCACACACCTGGCAGACAGGTCAGGAGCTCTCAGGCTCAAATCCCAGTGACCAAAAGAGAGATTCAGATTCGTACTGCCTCGGCTTAGGTCATGGGACTCCAATGGTCCATTGATCTCTAGCCAGCGAGAAAAAGTCATGAGGTCATATTCAGGTGTCAGTTCCACTACCATGTTTGAGTGACAGTTCTCAGGGAGGAGATGGTGTCTTCCAAAGATGCACAGCCTGTTGGTGGTTGTGGACCCCGAGTCTCCCTGATCCCAGGTTGGATGTTCTTTCCATTCCTTGGAGTTGCATTATTCTCTACACCTAAGGACTGGTCTTGTTGAGTGACTTATGGGATTAGAACGAGCTAGAGATATCAAAATAGGGCATCTCTGGGAAAATGGGAGAGTAAATTACATTCTGGGAAAGCAGAATATAACTATAGATGAGGAGATCTCTGGTTTATTTCCATCTGTTGTTGTTTTTTTTTTTTTTGCAACTGAAAATCTGCATAAAACATTTTGCATATGGCGTCTACAGGTCAGTCAGACCTGAGAGTTTTCAGGCTGGCATCCAGTGCATAGAAGATTCTCTTTGTAGCCCCAAGCCTTAGATTGACCTTGAGCAGCAAAGCAAAACTCAGACCTCCAGGGGTCAAGGACAGAGAGTCGGTGGGAGAACAGGTCTTGGCAGAGGACCTGGCTGTTCCCTGTGGAGCAAAAGTTGGAATGATCCCTGCTCAGTGCTCCAAGGGGCAGGAAGCAGCACCAGGTCCGGGTGACTTCCCAACAGTGCCAGAGATGGCCTCACTGCCCTTGGCTACTGGCCGTTTGAGGGGAAAATTGAATTATAATCCTAACATCCTTTGTACATCTGGAAATTTGTCATATTAATTAAATGCTAACAAGGCGAGTGAGATTAAATGGATAGTTTCCTTAAAGATTACACTTCACCACCCAAGGTCAGGTAGAAATTGTAAGTAATGTAGTGGTGTAGACAGTTCACTCCAGCTGAATAAATGTCACAGTGAAAGCAAGGAGTCGTTCAGTTTTCTATATTTGAACATCTCATTAGAGTCTATGTCATTTGAAGACATATTGGGTGGCAGAAAGGTGACATTTAAGGTCTCTCATGGTAAGCCAAGCCCTTAATTATCTGATGGAGGTTAATGTGGCCATGGAACAGGGAAAGCCTGGGCATAGGAGGGAATAAAGGATTCTGTGAAGAACAGGTTTCTTGGGTGAGTCATGGAGTGAGCCGTTCCATTAGGATATCTGGCCAGAGTTTTCCTACCTTGCTGGTTGTTCAACAGGCTGCATGAAGAACTGAGGGCCACAATTGTCAGAAAGGAGACTGGCAATGATGCAGGCGGAAGTCCAGTGCACTACAGGTCTGGAGAAGCTTTGCTGGGGACGAGGAAGGCTGTGATGTGGCTGTGTGCAGGCTGGGGGAGTGTAGCCGCTAGCTGCAGGGTAGATGGCAACTCTAGCAGAAGAGACCCTCAATGGGCATATGGAAGGCAGCTAGGAAAATTCCTGATGCCCCCTGCCTTTGAAGATTCATCTTGATTCACGCCCTCCTCTGGATGTGGGCTGGACTGAGTGACTTGCTACCAACAAACACAACAGTGACATCACTTCCAAGATTAGGTTACAAAAGCCTGTGACTTCTATCTCGCTGACACTCTCTCTAGCTCTTGGCATTTGCTCAGTTCGATGAGGCAAGCTGCCATGTTGGGAGATGCCCTGTGGAGAGACCCAGATGGCAAGGCACTGAGGGTGGCTTCTGATCAACAGCCAGCAAGAGATAAGGACCTCAGTCCAATAGCCCACCAGGAATAGGATCCTGCAGCTCTGTTACATGAACTTGGGAGTCAGTGTCCCCAAGTCAAGCTTTCCAATGAGACTGCAGCAGCCCAGCCCAACTCCTTGACCGCAGCCTGAGAAGAGTCCCTGAGCTGGTGGACCCTGTTCCTGGACTCTACCTACAGAAACTCTCAGTTAATAAATGTTTCTTTTAATTGTAGGATAACTTGTTACAAATAAGTGGTTTGAGAATTTTGGATGCTCCTCGGGTGGGAGGCCCCAGGCTGACCAGTAGGTAGGTTTCTTGCAGTGTCTCTGTGTTCTCACCCTTGCTCCATCCCATAGAAAGCAAGGCTCTTTCTGCACCAAACCTGGGAGTGGGGTCTGTGTTTCACTTTTGAGCCTAATACAGAAGGATGGTTTATGCTAAAACAAACAAACAAACAACAAATTTCACTATAGACTTAATAATTAGCTTTAGGTAAGGAGCTACAGAGCGAGGGGAGGTAGAGAATCTGTTTTTCCCATCCTTAACCCAGGGCAGTAGAGACTCTGATATAAGCCAAGGTTTGGATTGCAACACTAAACTATTGTTCTGAACATCACAAACAGGGATTTTGACAGATATCCTGCCAATTTGTATCCTGTTCTTCTCCAAGAGTTGGGAGCAGATGGTTGACTAAGAACTGGAGTGGTGGCTCAGAACAATTCTCCAGGAGAATTTGGTGGCTGCCATATTTCTTCACCTTCTGTACCTGCAGCACCAAACAGTTATAGCTGAACTCAGTCCCTGAGCTAGTCGATAAACAGCTGATGGAAAAACACAACCAAGTGTCTTCAGCCACATTTCCTAAATAGAAAAAGCATGGTATTTATGTCCCAGGATAATATTATTTTCTTGGAAAACTTTAAAAGCCAGGTGATCTGGAATTCTCCAACTCTCCTATTTTGCTGACCTTTCTTATGCCTCCAGTACACCAGCCCCAACCTTAGTAACTATTTACCCAGATAAACAACACCTTACTATCTCTGCCTCCACTGATTTAAAATTCTAATGAAGGAAATGTATAAATATAGTTTTTCAAGCAGATAAAAATATTGGGAAATTGTTCATTAATTTTTTTTTAAATGACCAAGGATGAAAGGAACAACAAAAATATTTTCAGGGCTTTTTTCTTTTTCTCAGGACACTATTCATTCAGGAGATGGGAAAACATAGTCAATACTGGGAAACCAATCTTTGTGACATGAAATTCTGTCTGCTCTGATATCATTGTTGAGGGCCTATTTGGAGAAGGTACAATAATCATTCCTTTTCATGGGATTATGTGGATGAGATCAGTGATATTTTAGAATGACCAAGCCAGATGAGGATTCGGACAATTCTTATTTTAATTTTTTTTTCTTTTCTTTTTTTTTTTTTTTTAGTGAAGAAATTGAGATCAGGGAGGGACACTTGCCTAAGGTCACCTAGTAAGTTACACTTCCAGAAGAGAATCCAGTTCTTCTTGCTCTAATCCAGCATTGAGAGCATTGAAGATCTGATTTTTATGCACAAAGACCTTGTGATAGGTTAATCACCAAGGATGTGTTTTTCATGATGGTAGGTAAAGCAAGTACTCCCTTTGTACCCTGAATCAAATCTATACAATGACATAATCATGCTTGGAAACGAGGGGGTAGGGGGCACTAGAGTGAACCCCAAACTGAGCAAAATTAGGAGAATGCCAGTACTAAGGACACAGGTGGGAATTCTGCCTCAGAAATATCGCTGCCTTCTGCAGAGAGTTGACAGAATTTGGGAGCATGGAGTGGCCCAGGATAATTAACTTGGTTATTAATTAAGGCACCCTACTTAAGACAGCTGGGATGATTGACACCTGTATAATTTTCCTCACCTTTCATCAATATACAGTCATATATATATATATATATTTTTAATTTAAAGCATTCAAAACATAGAAGCGACGGCAGAATCAACAAAGGGAAAAATTTACACTCAAGGAAACTGAGTTAACAGAGCAAGCAGCACAGAACATTAACAGAAGAATATTCAGGAACCTCGGAGAGATAAGGAAGGGTATTTACTTATGAAACAAGTTCTGATTGTTACAAAAAAATCTACTAGCAGTCTCAGGAATAAAAAAATATATATCATTATAGAAATCAAAATATGGGTTGGAGACTGGAATGTACACAGCAAAGAGCAAATTATGATACTTGACTATCAAAGTGAAGAATTCTCTAAGAACCCAGAACAATGGGATTGAGAGATGGAAAGTCTGAGAAAAGAGCCACTATGTGGAAACTGGAGGTTGTTTTAAGTTGTTCAATATGTGCTTATTTGTTATGCAGCAAGAGAAAACGAGTGCAGGTGATTCGGGTGAGGTACCATTCCAACCTTTAGCAATGCCACGGCACAATTGGATGGCTGAACGCTGGAGAAGTATCTGCACTTTGTTCTACTTCTCTGCTCTCCTTGATCTCCTCCAACACACTAAATATGTGCTCTGCCTTCCAAGAGTGGGAGTGGATTACTATGCCATATTCCACAGTTGACTGTGGGAAGGTTAGATATCCAAGTGACTTAATTCCAAAGGCCAGGTGACTGGGCTCTGGTCCCTTGTAATGCTTTGGCTGGCTGGCATCTGATTCAAAGGGCATTTGTCTGCTGGCAACTGGAGCTCACACCAGACTGCCAGTGCACCTGTAAATATACACATGCTCTTGGACTCAGCTCCATCAGAGATGTTTGCCTCCTAATATCTTGGAATGATAGGACTTTAGGCCACCTGTGATGTTTGTGACTCAGGATGAAAACTCTGGAAAAGTACAATTATTTGGATAAGTTTGCCCTCAAGTCCAGCCCATAGCACTGTTGGGAGGTGGTGGAAACTATAAGAAGTGGGGTCTTCTGGTCATTGTGGGCCTGACTTCAGAGGGGGCTATTAGCACCCGAGTCCTTCTCCTTCTCTTTCATTCCTGGCTATGAGATGAAAGGGCTTGTTCTGCCACATACCTCTGCCATGGTGTGCCACCTCATCATAGTCCCCGGAGCAACAGGTCCAACCTACCATAGATTGAAACTTCCAAAACCATTAGTCAAAATAAACCTTTCCTTTTTAAAGGTCATCTCATGTGTTTTGTCTCAGTAACAGAAAGAGGACTAACTGCAAGCTATGGTCTGTCTCTTTGACTTCACTTCTGATCAGGATTCCAAGTACTGAGGATGCTTGATAAATGACCTTTAAAAGTGAACTCGGGGGCTGAGGATGTGGCTCAAGCGGTAGTGCGCTCGCCTGGCATGCGCGGGGCACTGGGTTCAGTCCTCAGCACCACATAAAAATAAAATAAAGATGTTGTGTCCACCAAAAACTAAAAAATAAATATTAAAAAATTCTCTCTCTCTCTTTCTCTCTTAAAAAAAAAGTGAATTCAAGGGCCCACCAAAAAGTATTTAGGCAAAGAATTAGCAGTAAAATTAATGGGGTCATTTCCAAATGAGCTGAACATTCACATTTGTCTCATTTCCAGCAACTTTGTGAAGAGTTACAGGGATGCATAGTGACAGGGACAATCAGGTGGTCTAATAGAGCCAATATTCCAGTCCTAGCTCCATCACTCATTCTTATAGCATCACCTTGTACAAGACCCTCTCCATGCTGAGTCTCGTTTTTATAATCTGTAAAATAAAGTGCTAAACTTTGGCCAACTCAATCTCAAAAACTAAATTTTCTCTTCTCTCCCAGTGGAAATAATAATGTCTACCTCACAGAGACACGTGTGGAATGATCATACCATGGAACTCTGTGACCCACAGGGACACTATTGACTGTTCACTGATCATCAGGGGCCACACCTTTAAGGTATGGATTTGTCACCATGATACCTGAATATGGGGGGAAAATGTCTCAGATACTGAAGATACCCTGGAAAGTTAATTCATTCAGTTTGTGGTTTTGCTGAAATTCTTTTCACTTTTGATTAATATCAAGTTTCTTCATACTAGAGAAGCAATCTTGTTTACAATTTAAGGTGGATCTGCTCATATTTCCCATGGCAGAGGCCTGAGTTTCTACAATGTTCCTGAACACTTGAAGTTCTCTAGAGGAGCCACGGTTGGCTATCTTCAGCCACAATTGCTGTAACTGGCAAATACACTTACTTGGATGTCCTGGGATACTCATCGATCTCTCTATATTGTACAGACCTCCACCTGGCATATAACATGACAGTCAATCCAATGAGACCTTGAAGATAGGGACCCCACATCACTAACTCTCTTTGTTCCTCCAATTTCTGGCACCCAGTGGGGTTAGAGAGGGAAAGACAGGACGGGACTCCTTGGTGGCACCACATCAGCTCTCCTCAGGTGACAATTCTACTCTGCCCCAAGCTTGCATGTTCCATTCAAAACAAAAATCAAAGTTGTGTGGTTCACTATAACTGCCCTCCTCAGAAGGTAGTTTGTTGCTGATCTGCTGCCATCAGTATCTGCTATCCCCTACAACTCTTCACCCCCAATCCAAGAAGAATATCAAACTCCTTCCAACACCACCATGTATCCTCCATGAAAGGGCCATACTGGAATAACCATTAAAGCTTGGCATCCCAGTCCTCTCCTCTGTCAAGCAAAGATAATGATCAAATAATAACCTCACCCATGGGTGGATAAAGATCGAATGAGACAAGTGATGATCGGGCTGAGCACCCAGAGGAATTATTTCCTGAGGGTATCTGGGGTGACATCCACATACTGACTTAAAAGTCTTACACGTCTGGGCTGACTAAGCACGGCTTTTTATTGAGCATTTCACACCCAGCTCCATTCCTGTGAAAGTAACCTCCCAGTCCTACCGGCTCACGGCAGTCTGAGTTTCAGGTGTTACCTACATTAGCTACAGAGACAGAAAGTCAGTGCCTCAGGGCTTTTCAATCCAAGCTCTTTGTACATTGCTCTGGGTTGTGAACAACAGAAGCCCAACTCAACCCCACTCAAACAATAAAGAGACTTTATTGGATCATGTATCAAAAAAGTCCAGAGGTAGGGCCACTCTCAGGCAAGGTTTGACCCTGGACGTGAACAGGGTCACCAAGGACTGGTTTATTTCCGCTTCTTGGACTCTCCCTCCTGTACTGCCAGCTTCAGGCTGAGAGTGATTCCTCACGATGGCACCATTTCAACCCATGCTTCCTTCTTCCCATCCAGTAGGTTGCTACCCAACATTCCCAGAAACATCTTAGAATTCCCTCTGGTGGCACAGACTTAGCTCACCTGGTCACATCTGGACCTGTTCCTCAGCCCGGGAAAAGGAATGTGCTGTCGGCTTATCCTAAGTCAAGTGTTCCTCCCCCAAAGAGACAGCTCTACCAGATCACATGGGGCCTCAGCATAAACGAGGAAATGGGGAATGGATACTGGGGATGCAACCAATATCTATCATATCCCTTGGTTTGTGGGTGAGAGACTGAAATGGAACAGAGATGGCCTTGTTCAAGATGGCAGCAGAGCTGAGAACCACAACCCAGTCTGGCCATCACAGACTCTCTGCTATTCCCATCCCACTTTTCTCTTGTTCAGGCCAAGGCACCCACGATTGAGGACCAGTGTGAGGTCAGACCAACTGATTTCTCCCTAACCCTCATGAACGTCTTTGGAATCACTGACTTTCAAACGCCTTCACTAAGTTTCCAGGTCAGAAGAAAACAAACCTGGGCCCCCAAGGATTCTTGCCATCATAAGGGTCATCTTCAACACTTCCTTCTCCCCCTGTGAGGCCTCCTCAGAACCAAGTAGCTCTTGCTACTTTTAAGAGGAAAAACTGCATTCTGATGTGCAAACATTATTGCATATTCATGCACTCAGAATCTAATTTTAGCTGCAAGAAGCTTCATTATAAGATGCTCACATAATTAAGCAGCTTTCTTCCCAGGATTTGGGAGTCTGTCTATTCTTCTCCCTCATTTACACATCACTGGGATTATCAGAATGTGTTTTAGTTTTTTAAAATTATATATTTTGGTTTTTCCAAATTGATCCACAACAGGAGATAAAATCCATGAAAATTACATGTTTTAACACAGGTTTGTGTCACTCCATAGCTTTGCTGTTGAAGATAGAATCTGAAGACAGTGTTTTTCTCTTCTGTTCTAATTGGATCCTGATGCATTTGCCACACTTCTGCCCAATAAACAGGTCAGCTTTTACCCTTGGCTGGTTGGGACAGTGTCTTCTTTATTGAGCTGTAGATCAGACTTAACTTGGAGTCAAATGAACTTTCCCAAAAGGATGAGCAAATCCCCCATCCTGTTAATGAGTTATACTTAGGATGAAGGCTACTGAGGACCAGCAGCTGCCACAGGGTCTTTGTGCTTCCTTGTTCATCCAACATCCAGAAGCATCATCTATCAAGTGTCAGGTGCTTTGCTATTTGGAGTGATTCAGTGTGAACTGGATGGACCCAGACATCATTGCTCTACTCACCTGTACTACTAGCTATGTGCACCATATACCACAGGCCATGCGAGCTGGTGGCATGCCACCTGAAAGCAGATGATGCTTTGGGGCATATGGCAACAGTGAATGTACTAACTCAGGAGAAACCTCTGGGGCCTTTGCTCGTCCCGGACTCCTGTGATGGTAGGAGAAACACAGAGGGTCATGCCCTGGCTACAGGCCCAGTCAAGTATTCTCACTCCATCTTTGCCCTTCCCAGCCTCCATGGATTCAGTCTTCTGGATGACTTGGGAGATGAAGGCCTGAGTCAGGGAGCCCACCTTGGGAGGAGGCCAGCATTCCTATTCCTCAGAGTCTGATGCTATGCCTATTCCTTTCTGTGAGACTCCAGGTTTGCTCTGGGATGCACACGGGCCCAGGCAGCACGGAAAGTCCCGTGGGCCTCAACTCCTCCTGCAACCCAAGGGGAACAACCTCAGGAGGAACCCTCACAGAACCGATGGGCAGAGCCATCCTGAGCCAATGACGAATGACCTGGCTGTTCCAAATATTCAGATAAACTGAGTGATGCTGAGAGAGGACCAAGAACAGCCTGGCATCAGGAAAGACCTGGAGACTACCAGGATGCCTCAAGCCCCCCTGATGGCCGGAAGGGCAGCTCCCC
The DNA here is from genome assembly GCF_964194105.1 of Spermophilus citellus. Classification (NCBI taxonomy): domain Eukaryota; kingdom Metazoa; phylum Chordata; class Mammalia; order Rodentia; family Sciuridae; genus Spermophilus; species Spermophilus citellus. The sequence continues at coordinate 24,405,820 of NC_138199.1, read as the reverse complement.
TGGGTCCTGTAACCTGGCTTGTTCTTACTTGGAGACAGCGGGGCCAGGGAACAAAGACTTGGAGTGCTCCAGTGCCCAGCGCTCCCAAACTCCTCATCCTGAACCTCCTCCTGATGCAGCTTGGCTCTGGCTAAGGGAGGTCTCCCCGATGGCTTTCCCAGGATAGGCCCACCCAGGCTCCTCTCCCTGCCAAGGCCAGAGTGCAATCCCATCTCCACACTCCTGCGGGCACATGGACCACCCAGTGTCTTGCACCCAGTCACCAACCTCTCCTAAGCCCAAGACATGTGGCAGAGGGTGAGCCATGCAGGTCATTATCATCAGCAGCACTCTGGTCTCAGGCTGGCACTGAGTGGCTGTGAGGACCTCTCCTCCCCACTGCAGATGTGGAGAGACACTCCCACCCCACGCTCAACCCTCTGCCTATTTTGCCTGCAGGCCAGGGCCGCACAGCCCCTGAGCCTTTGTAGCTGCTGCTCTCTGCCTAGTGGGCCCTTCCCCTGTCCTTTGTTGGGATAATTCCTACAGATTCCTCAAGACACTTCAAAGCAGCTATGAGGCACTCCCCAAAGACCCTGGGCACAAGGGCTGAGTCCTCTCTGAGTCACACAGAACATGTGCTCCTCTGTGACAGTGCTCTGTTCTCTTGTGGCAGGGCCTCCTCTGCCCCATTAGATAGTGAGATGGGCGGTAGGAGGCAAGAGGGGCCTTTGGCCTCCACCTTCCCAGGTGGACAGCATCCAGCAGGCGTCAGTGTGTCTGACTTCCTTTCCCTTTGGAGGAAACGATGAACAAGTGGGAATAAGGTCAGCCTCACAGAAACAGACAGAGGGTGTGCTGAAGATGCTGTCACAATGCAACAGTGACAGGAAGTGTCGGGGGGAATGAGTGACAGGGAGGGCTCTGCCACCAGGGCTCAGGCAGAAGTTGTGCCACAGCCTCTCCTGCAAAAGTCACATAGCACACCATCCTTATGATCCCCAGAGAGAGCAGGAGTTTGTCAATACAGGTGGGTAATCAGTTCCAGGGGTCCCCAAGATATACCCCTGAAGTCCCCATGCCTGCCCCCAGCCCCCTCTTGTTGGCACATGAACCCCCTGATCTCAGGCTCCCTTAGAGGCCCATCCCTGCCCTGCCCTGCCCCCTGGCACTCACAACCTGCTTCCTGGGGCAGGATGAATTCTCAGCTTCCCCAGAGGCTGTGGAAGACGGGAAAGAGGGCCCCACTCCAAGACTCCAAGGCGCACTGATTTGGGTGAACTGGAAGCGGGTGGCAGCTCAGGAGCTGTTGCAGCTGCCTGAGGTCAGTGTGTGCCCTGGCCGGGGAAGGGGTGGGATCTACCCTACTCACAGTGCCGCCAGCCCACCCACAAAGCAGAGAGAGGCAGGGCTACAGTTGGCGGTGCCTGGTAGTCACAGCACATTTATGAGATGTCAGACATGTGGTCAGGTCTACACGGCCCAACAGCAACGATCTGTAGGTCCACCTTCATCCCCATGGTCCCTGCTGCTCAGAGCACTAATACCTGGCCCTCCTGGCGTTCCACAGTCCAGGGCCTGGCAGGCAAGTCAGTGCTGGGGCTGCACACAGGAAGCCTAGGCTTCTTAGAGGCCAGGATGCATGTATGTGCCCAAGGGTGTGTGAGACAGACAAACAGACGACCTCTGGTGGCACACACCCTGGCACATCACATCTGTGTACACATCTCTGGCTGCGTTTGCAAGGCTGGGGGTATCTGGCGCACCCTGCACAGGTGGTTCAGTCACATCAAAACAGGCACTGTGAGCGTAATGTCCGTGTGTGTCTGAGAACAAAAGTGTCTGGCTTGCAGTGGGTCCGTTTTTTGTCTGTCTTGTGAGGTGTGTCTGGACAGATGCTGTGTCCAGGTCTCCTTGCATGGAGGACAGCACCCAAGTGGGCCTCCCTGCTGGCTGCACAAGCAGCCATGTGTCCCAGGGGTCCTCCAGCCTGGGCCTCAGAGCAGTGGTGAGCCCCGAGGTGTGACAGTCTATTCTCAGCAGCAGGCAGCTGGGGCTGAGGCCTATCATCTGGGCACGTACTCCCTGGGCAGCCCCGCCCAGTTGTGATCACGCAGGGCCTGGTCTACTGTCCGGATGTAGCCATTGATCAAGTCCTTCATCTCGGGGGTGAAGGGCTCTGGGTCCTGAGGGCGTCGGCCACGCCTCCGGAAGCTGCCCTCTTTGTTGTTCTCCACGCAGAGCAGCCGCTCCTCACTGACGGACACGTTGAGGAAGGCCACCATCTCCCGCAGCGTGGGCACCAGGCTGCGCCGTAGCTCCTCATAATGCACCACCAGCAGCCGCTTCCCATACTTGAGCCAGTCCAGGACGTGTGAGGACCACCACGAAGCGTAGCTGTTCACAAAGTCTGGCCACTCTAGGATGGGCACAGAAGGGACACAGTCAGGAGCTGCCCTGCCAGGGGTCGCTGACCCCACTCAAGAGAGAGAAGTGGCCAGGATTTTCCACTGCCCACTGCCCAGGGCCCACCTTCCTGGGTCCCTGTGGGAGCAAGATCCTTCGGTGATCTTGCATGAATAAAGGGTTAATATCAAGCTGGGCTCTGAGGGAGGAGTCCCAGGTCTGCCTGAGGGATAGTGACCTTGAGTCTGCCTTCACCCAGCAGCGTTTCCTTGGAAACATACCAAGTGAAGACAAATGTGGCCTGCTGTGTGCCAAGAACTGGTTATCTCTTCTATTGTACTATGAGCTCTTTGACTTCAGGGACTGTATCTGGACAGGGAGGGATGTGGGTGGACCCTCAGGTCTCAGGTCATCATGACACAGCAACATTCCTTTTATGTATACATCAAAATACCTTCTACTGTCGTGTATAACTTAAAAAAAAAAAAAAGACTGATGGGGAACCCAAGCAGGGCATCTCTGTTCAGATGAACCACAAACACCTTGGCCTGTCTTTGGCTGTTCTGCACATCCAACCTCAAGGAGAAAGAAGTAGCCAGGTTTTTTCCTACTGCCCACTACCTAGGGCCAACTTGCCAGGATCCCCCATGAAGAAAGACTGGGGGGCTGGGGTTGCGGCTCAGCGATAGAGCACTTGCCTAGCAAGTTTGAGGCACTAGGTTCGATCCTCAGCACCACATAAAAATAAATACATAAAATAAAGGTATTGTGTTCATCTACAACTAAAAAAAAAATTTAAAAAAAAAAAAAAAAGAAAGACCCTTTTTTGTGACTGAGCAGCATTGGGAAGCTGCTGGGCCTCCGGGTGAGATGCAGCTCTGTGTCCTGTGTGGGGTCCTCCTGTGAAACTAGGTTAATGTGGTACTTGATGGATGTGTATGGTGTCTTGTGAATTTGTTTGCCAAAATTTGAACCCGTGACCCTGTTGGGAAAGTATCATATACTGTAAAGGTAAAATTTCTAAGCTGCAAAATCCTGAGTTAAAGTGTAAAAGACTAGGGCATTGTAAAGCTTCTAGATTACAAGGCCTGGGCTAAAAGGTAAAAGCCTATTGTTACAATTCCCCTGCTATCCCCGGAACCTGTTATCTCTGTAAAGTTGTTAGGACAATGCGGGAGCTGCTCAGTAAATATCTCTATTGATTCCCTGGTTGTTTAATAGCTAAGGGCTCCAGGTAGCATGGCACGTAGGCATCCAGGCCCCAGAACCAATCAGTTTGAATGTGTACCCCACTTAGAAGTGACCAATCACCCCTGCCCAAACTGTTCCCGCCAATGAATGGACTAATCATGTATCAGAATTGTTGTTCAATTTCCCGGCGCCTCATGATGATTCGTTCTGATGTATGCAAAGCCCCCCACCCTCTCCAAAAAGTGTACTTAAGCTCTGCTTGACCTCTGCTCTGGACTCTGGGCTGCACTCCCTTTTTGAGTGAGCACAGAGTCCCAGCGCCCTGGAACGGATCCCTCTAATAAAAATCCCCCTTGCCATTGCATGAAGTTAGTCTCGTGTGGTCTCTCCTTCTCCGACGCTTCGCCGGACCCTTACAATACAATGACACCACAGAAGGAAGTGGCCTCAAACTTCTTCAGATGATTTATTCTATGAGATGCCCTTTTCCAGAAAATTAAGAAATTAATTTTTTTGGGGGGGGGGCAAGGATACAAATTTCATCACCACAAAAATAATTTCCATAATTGGGTTACTGATACACCTCGAATTCTGGAGCTTGCTTTCTCTCATTTTTCCCTATGACCCTATGATATAGGGTCTAACCTAGTTTCTAAAATGGGAAAACAGTTCTGAAGAGAAGGTATGTCGCTTGCCTAGGGTCAAACAGTTTGCAAGAGGCAGAGGAGGGATCCAGGCTCAGCCTGTAGGATCGACAGTTTCATTTCTGACTACATTTGCATCATTTTACCATCAGACCAGCATCTCTACTATTCAATGTCAAAGGCTGGACATTTTCAGGGCTCATCTGGAAAGTCCCTCAAGGCAGGGAAGAGATCCTAATCCCTTCAGCCTGGGCCCCAGGGCCTGGAATAGTACAATTTCAGTAACTCTGAGTTGGTAGACTGACTCCATGAAAAACAAGTCATTTTGAATCTGGGTGCCAGGGACAGAAAGTTTGTAGTTTCCCCAAAATCATATGTTGATGCCTTCATCCCTCATATGATGGTATTTGAAGATGGGCTTTGGGAGGTGATTTGGGTTAGATGAGGTCATGAGGATGGAGTCCCCGCAATGAGCCTCCAGAGAGCTTTCCTCTCTGCACTGTGAGGACACAGGGAGGCGGTGGCCCTCCACAAGCCAGGAAGAGTGGCCTCACCAGGCACTGAATGGGCAGGCACTCTGACTTTGGACTTCCGGTCTCCAGAACTGTTGTTTCGGCTATCCAGCCTGTGGTACCGTCGTGGCAGCCCCAGCTGACGAAGATTCAGGGCTTGTGACCCGTCTCTGCCACCCACCACCCAGGTCCACTGGTCAAGTCCCTTAACCACATTTTCAGGGCTCATCTGGAAAGTCAGATGGGTGGCTATTCCCCTCTAGGACACTGTGAAGAGTCATGGGGGACAGTATAGGAGGCGACTGGCATGCTGAGCACTGACCACAGAACGGGCATGCACTTTATCTCACTGATCACCGAATCCCCATGAGCTGCGGGTCTTGGCCTCATTTTATAATGGAGGACCCTGGTCCTGAATGCAGAGGAGGGCACAGATGGATCCAAAGCCAATGTTCTTCTTCCAGCTCTGTATGAGTCTTCAGAATATGAGTAGGGATAGAAAAGGGGTGCAGATAACCCCACTACCCGCTCAGAGTGGGTAGAGATTCTTGGATGTCCAGTTGGCATCCATATAAAAACACTGGGATGTATGAACTGAGCAGGCTCAGAGGGGACAGAGAGGTGGCCAGCTCAAGCTAGGCACAGCAGCAACAAGCCCTCAGGACTGTATGTACTGATCCTGAATCCCTATGGGCATCCTGTCCATACCTTTGAGACCCCCACCTGAGCAACCACTTACCTTTGCTCTTCCAGTTGCGGTCAGGTGCATAGCCCAGGTGCCCGGCACATTTCCTGTTGAATTCGGCCACCAGGGACCTGTAGGGATTTCGGATGAGGAGGATGGCTGAGTCGAACATCTCAATCTCCCTCTTTCCACTCTCGTGGGTCTTCACGCAGATGGTGCGCCGGCTCCGCCAGTGGTCCTTCTCACCCTTGAACCCTGCCCAGGAGAAGCGTGAGAGCACAGGTAGAGAGAGGCACCTCTGCTCACCCAGGGGGCGCCATACGTACATGGCGGCAAAGGTCTGATGCAGGGAAAGGTCTTTCTGAGGGAAAGTCAGCATCAGGGGCAAGAGAGGACCATGGGTGGCACCGCAGTGGACCCGGAAAGGACCTATGGATGGGAATAGGAAAGGAATCTACAGGAGTAGCCCTATCCCAGGGAAGGAGGGAGCAGGAGGTGTTTAAGAGTCGAGAATGATGATATCTGCTTAAGAAATAAAGCAAGTCACCTCCTGTAGCCCCCAGGGGTCAGGAGGCAGAAGGCCTAACCACGTACCCTTATGGACTCTCAGATGCACACATACATATGGGGCTTTTCCTGGAGAAAACTTCACATGAGCATTGTAAATAGCCTTTTGAGTTAATCATAGCTGCTGGCAGAGCTGGATGAAGAGATTAAGGCTCAGAGTGGGTATATGATGAACCCAAGATCACACAGCACATGAAACCAGTGCCATGGTTCTCACCACGTGCCTTTGTATATCTCTGTGAGGCCCTCAGCTTCCATCCACCTCCCCAGAGTCGGGGCAGGAATGCCATCAGGCTTAACTGCTTTGAGCAACTGTCGTCCCACCCTCTGACATTATGCCAGAGCCTGTAACAAGGTCCAGCCTTAGATGTAAGGAGATTCTTCAGCTTAGGACTCAAAGCAGGTCTGATCAAGGTCTCGTCCATAGTGTTTGAGCCTGGCCCAGAAGAACCCAAGGCTCAATTTCTAGAAATGGAGACTTACTCCCATTGACCAACCTCTCTGGGGCCACTTGGGTGCTCAGAGACTGAATGAAAACTGGCTGAGAAAACAAGACTCTACCTGTCCACCCACAGAGGGTCACATGATTCCCTGAGGGCTGTGGTATGCCCACTGGGTTGGCCTTTTCCTCTATGATATAGGGATAGGACAGCCCCTGTCTTTTAGCTTACACTTTAGTAGGTGAAATGGCCCAAGCACAGAGCATAAGGACTTATGGGGATAATAAAGAGTAGGGGAGAAGGGGAGATCAAAGAGCAGGATGTCATAGAAGGATTCCTAGAAAGATCTCACCTGATCTTGGGCTCTTAGAAACTAAATGAGTCCTTCCATCTGCACCTTCTTCATAAATGGCTGGGAAGCCCTTAAGTCTATAGTAAGCAGCAGAGGTTTCTCTGATGTTGGGGAAATGTAAATCTCCTGAATATGGAAGTCTGGGTTTATCCATGAAACCCAACGCATGTTTCAAACTCTGCCGCGACACTCGACTGAATCAGTCAGGGTCACTCCAGGGGAATTGGGCTGGCTACTAACTAACCACACAGAGACAGAAAATACCTTTTGGGGGGTTCAGTGATGGTTCCTCAACCTCAGCTTCCATAAAGGAGGCAAGAGAGGCAGGCAAAGAGAGAGTACATGCCTGAAACCCTCTTTATTGGGGGAAAGACTCTCGAGAAAGTTCCACCCAAATAAGGCAAGGAATTGGGTTTCAGGGGGTTGCTTGATGATGTCTTGCAGTCATCAGATTGACTGACATCTTGGAAAGCCACACCCATCTCAGCTGCTGTGTGGGACCATAGGTAGAGAGAGCGAAAAGGACACACATGTCGCACAGCCCAGTCAGAGCAGCAATATCAGTCCAGTCCCCTCAAATGCACATAGATCACATACACGGCCCATGTGGCTCGCAACAAAACTCATCACTGCCTTGGGTCAAACAGCAAGAGCCTTTGCTTTGATTTGTTTTCTCAAAGTAGCTGGGAAATGCCACAAAAGGAAGAATCAAAACACCAGCTAAATTATAAGCTTGAGTTTTTGACAATCCTGAGACCTTGGGTTCCTTCCTTGGTGCTTTAGCCCATTCCATCAGCAGCTATTCTGCCTTATAGCTCAGACCACATTCACTTGCCACAACAGGTGGGCATTCAGGCATTTGGTGCTGTCTTGTGAATTTTGAATGTGTGCGTGTCATCACTCAGTGCTCTGAGGTCAGCGGCCACATCCAGTCCTAAAAGGCTCAAAAATCCACTAGGTATCTCTAAAGTATGTTCGACTCAATATTACACCAACCTTTGTAGCTCGCTATTCCAGTCTTTGGGTCAGACAGTCATAGGGAGACCAAAACATACGGTGCTTCCGTAAAGGGAGGCCTTCTAGAGGAACACTCAGATAACAGCAGCCTGAGCACAGGTGACAGGCCAGAGTGGGAAGGACCACAAACTTATCTGACCACTTCCTCCCCCATCTGCAGGTGGTCCTAGCACTCCTGGGGCTGGATTCAGGGGCAATTGTGGCTTTTCCCCAACCAGAGAGATTGTTATGATTCCAGAACCTTCTGCTAAGCTCAGGATGTTTCTGTTTCTCTAGGAGGTTACTGACAGTAATCATCTTTTCCTAAACCAAATTCTGGTTAAGAAACCCAGCAAAAATGCCATAACACTTGACAACAGATAAATACATTTTGCCAAATTTAGATGCTACTTGACTTGTCTGAGGCTCTTCATTCTTAAACAGCACACAGTCTTGAACCATTTAAGTTAATTTTCTTGGCATAATGAGGCCTCTTATTTCTACGAGGAAAAGATTAGAAATCATAAAACTCTTCGAGATTTTTGGACCTATTTAAAGAAAATTGCATTTTGATGAGCTACCCCTTGCCTAAAAAAAAAAAAAAAAGGGAAATTCAAAAAATGTTTATAGAGAGGGAATCCAAACTGTGAGTCTGACCCTTTGAATCTGTCTCATGAAGTTCCACCCTAAGTGGTCCCACGACTGGCGGCATGAGCCTCCCCTGGAAGCTGGTTTAGAAATGCACATTCCCAGGCCGCAACCCAGACAAACTGAATCAAACTCTGGGGTGTGGCCCAGGAATCTGTATTCTAGAAAGGCAGTCAGGCGATTCTCATGCATGCTCAAGGTTGACAGGCACCGCTCTCATGCCCCAGGAGGGGACAGTCTAACCTCTGGGAGCTCCTTTGTCCCTCCCTGCAGCTTTGACTTGCCTTTGTTGTAGAGGGTCCCGTCAAAGTAGTAGCTCCCTGTATAGAAGCCGGTGGCGTGCTCGATCAGGTGCCTGGCCCACGTGTTCCCGGCTCCCGGGAAGCTTGACAAAGCCACAAACACCTTGGATTTGTTTGGCAGGAACCTCCTGTCCGTGCACCGAGTATCTGAAAGTCCAGAAGTCATCACAGGGTTACTCCCCTCCATTCCAGATTCCCCAGGATGAGAACTGATGATCCAAGATTTCCATTTAACAGATGGGAAAACCAGGACCCAGTGAGGTGAAGGCATTTGCCACCTGAACCTTGGGTGCACAGGTCTGTAGCTGGCCAAAGAAAGCCCCATGACAAGGCTGCTCTGTAGACTTTCGCCCCACTTCATGTCTATGGCCACAGACAAACTCTGGCTTGTAGCATTGCCCAGATGACTCCAGATTCTAATAGCAGAGGTGGACAGGAGGTCTAGCCGGGCTGAGCCATGTCACATACCACAGGGAACCAGGGCTGGCCTCATTTAAGTCGAGCAATTCTTTGGAGCTCATCTTCCTTTTCTAGCACGTGACATGGCCAGGAGAAAGTCCCCAGACCCTCAGGCCCTCAGGGCTGTGCTAGTCTGAGCTGATGCTCCAGAAGTTGGGAATCTTCCTCTCCACCTGCTTGTCCCCTCTCAGTTCTTAAAGTCAGCTAGGGCAGATGTGTTGCTCACACCAAGGATGATACCAGGATCTAGAGGCCCTAGAGATGGAGGTCTCTTCTCCCCAAGCCCCCTAACTCCACCACCTGCCATTGATGTCCCTCTGGGCCTGCCCTTCTTCCCCATTCTTCTCATCCTCCTGTTACCCCATCATCCCCAGAGAGACTCAGATAAAGGACCAGGGGTTCCTGAAACTGAGCCCTGGCGTCCATCTCTTACTGGCTCAGATGCTGGAGACTCAACACACACACCTTCCCCACCCAGTTCCGCGGGGATCATCGGCATCTCCAATCCTGGGAACTCTCCCCATCCCAGACCCAAAGCCACCACACCCAGTGATGGCTGCAGATCTCACCTTGCACGGGCGTCTGGTAGACCTCGCAGTAACCGGCCAGCCTCTGCGCCTCGGGGACCTGGCCACACAGCGAGCTGTCCACAGCATCCCGCAGATTGAACTGTGGGGTGGGGTAAGCACAGTAGCATTCCCAGCCCCGGAGGACAGCCAAGGGGAACTCCTGCCGGGGAAGGAGAAGAGGAGGAACTGGGGTGAACATGAGGGCCCCGCCTTCCCACAGCTCAGGCTCCAGGGGGGACAGATGTGGGGACCGCCTGATGCCTTGGTCAACAGGGGTGACTGTCCTCCTTCCATGAGCAGGTTCTGTGCTCAAATCCAGGGAGACAAACTCAACAAGACGTGACTTCTGCCCTCTAGGAGCTCTGAGTGGGTGACAGACAACGGTGCACAGTGTAAGTGGCACTCAGGCAGAGGGGTGGGTGAAGGGCAGGAAGCAGGAAGCAGGGCCCGGAAGTGAGCTTTGAGAGGTCCAGGTGTTGGCCAGGGGTGTGGACAGGGGAAGGGCAATGCAGAGAGGGGGCTTCACATGAGCTCAGGGGTCACAGTCACACCTTGGCCCATCATTTCCCGGAAAGAGACTGAAGCCAACCCTTGGGCTTGATGTCCCACTGCAGAGTGGGGACATATTTCCACAAAGTCATTGTTTTCAAAGATGGAACAGGTGGGGAAACACAGTCCTTGTTCCTTGTCCAAGGTGGCCCATGTGACGGGGGTTTCCTGAAAAAGGAGGGACCCTTCTGGGTTAGGAGAGAAGATATGCCTCCCTGTGGAGACCCAGTCAGCTCCTGGCAGTCTCTCAGGGGGTTCTGGTTCCAATTTGGTGTGGCTGCACCATCCAGTGGAGTGGGCTGGTTCCTGAAGACTGGAAAGCTACTTACACACTTGCTGGGTAACTTGGGTAAGAAACTTAATCTCTCTGAATCTCACCATTGAGAAAAGGTAATAAAATCCATCTTGTAGGTATATGGTGATGGCTAGATGAGACAGGTACAAACTGCCCAGCACTGGGCCTGGTCCACAGGAGCTGCTTCACCGAGGAATGAACCATCCTCAGCCTCACCCCTTTGGGCACCTGCCACAGCTCACTCAAAAATGCATCTACCCACCTTTTCCACCTATTTTTCTTTTTGAGCACCTACTATGCACCAGGCTCTGGGTAGGGACATTTAACCCCGTTTCATCTCCACTCCTTCCTGTGTCTTTCCACCAGAGATGCTGGGTCCCCTGGAGCGTGGAGGGATGAGGGAGCCGTCCATGAGCGTGTGCAAGGGAGGAAGGCAGTGGGTGGAGGGAACTGCTCACCGCCGAGGGAATCGCTGCACAAACCTTTTTATTTATTTTTTTGCCCACAGCGAGAAATCTCATAAATAAATAAATAAAAGAAAATCGATAGCATTTACTATGCACGGCTTGGTAAAGCTGAGGATCTCAGCACTCCCGTAAGACAATAGAGAAGATGCAGACAGGGAGGGCCAGGCAGAGCCCCCGGGCAGTGGGAGGAAATGCTGCCGAGTGCTTCTTGAACCCCAGGTTGAATCCTCTCCCAGGCCCGGCAGCCCCTGGGAAAGGTCCCCCACGTCCCTCACCCTTCCTTAAACCCAGGAGGCCTCTGCGCTCGCGGGGAGAATACAAGAGGCCATGGAGCCCCACGTCTCTGCAGCTAGACTCCACGGCTACTTCCTTCCCAACAGAAAGCGCCATCTGGGACCTGACCCTCAACCAGAACCCCGCTGGCTTTGCTGGAAGCAAGTATCCACTGTGATGTGAATTCATGAAAAGAGATCTCAAGAAGTGTGACCTCTGACCCCTCTCACAGAGACCTCGTTGAGAGCTGGGAATGGAGCTCAGTGGTGGAGGCCTGCCTGGCATGCACGGGCCCTGGGGTTCATTGCTAGTACCCCAAACAAAAAACCAGTCAAAAAAACCCCAAAACAACAACAACAACAACAAGCCCTTGTCCCACCTATCCCATCTCGACACCTCCTCCCCAGGGAGCTGCAGAACCCGGCAGCCTAGATCCCAGGGTGCAACTTGAGAGCTCACACAGGGGCCTGGCTGTGCCCCACCCTCCACTTCCATGCATATTAACTATAATGAGTGGAACTGTGTCTCCCAAATTCAAGCCCTGAAGCTCTAACCCCAGTACCTCAAAATATGACCTTATTGAAAAGATGAGCTTAATGGAGATAATTAAGATGAAGCCATTAGGAGGGGCCCTAATGCAATATGACTGGTGTCCCTGTGCAGAGAGGAGGTTAAGACAGACAACTCACAGACCTAGGGACAACTATCTGAGGACCCAGTGAGAATCAACCACCTACAGGCCAAGGAGAGAGGTCTCAGGAGAAACCTTCTGACACCTCCATCTTGGAGTCTCAGCCTCCAGATCTCTGAAGGTAAATGTGTGTCATTTAAGCCACCCAACCTGTGTCAGAGCAGCCTGTGCACACTCAGACAATGGCCTTCTTGCTGTTCCTGATCACTCTGTTCCGGCTCCTACCTCAGGACATTTGCATTTGCTGGTCTATCCTCTTGGAATGTTCTCCAGATACCCTTGTGGCTCTCTCCCCCTCACCATCTTCAAGTCACTGTCTCAGCGCCACCCCTTTACAAGTTGCAGTGCCCCTCCCATCTTCCTCAACACACCCTGCTCCCGTGCTCTGCTTTCTAATTTTGTTAAATAACCCCCCTGGTGTAGCACTTAATCAGTTTTGGTGAATACACACCAAGACCGGCAGCATGTCCATCACACCAGAGGGTCCTCTGCCCCTTTGCCCTCATCCCTCTCTCATCCAAAGCAACCACTCCTCTGATTTCTATCACCACTGACCTGTTCCAAAATATCTTACAAACAGAATCACCCAGTACCTATTTTTGTGTGTTTGGCTTCTTTCATTCGGAAAAATATTTGTCAAATTCATCCCTGTTTTTTTTTTATGTGTCTATAGGTGGGTCCTTTTCATTGGCACATAGTATTCTATGTGTAGACAGGACAGTGTGTTGATTCATCCACTTGTTGATGGACATCTGGGCTGTTTCCAGCTTCTAGCTATTGTGAATAAAGCTGCATTAAATATCCTCGTTCAAGGCTTTTAGTGGATAGATGTTTTCATTTCTCATGGGTAAACACCTACGAAGCTTGCCTCATTTTTCTTTCCTGAGCTTATCAACACAACATACTATGTACTTTACATATTTATTTGGTTGACTGCCTGCCTCTACCCAGGAGGATGCAAGCAGGGAAGGGTTTCTTGTGAGCTTTGTATGCTTTGCTATATCTTCAGCACCTAAAGTAGTGTCTCTCCTGTGGCAGATACTCAATAAATGTTTGATGTATGAATGCATGAATGAATGAACGGATGGATAGATGGATGTATGGATAGATAGATAGATGGATGGATAGATGAATGGATGGATGGATGGATAGATGGATGGATGAATGGATAGATGAATAAATTTTTTATTGAATAGATGAATAGATTGATAGATGAATAGATGGATGGATTGATGAATAGATGGATGGATGGATAGATGGAGGATAGACGGATGTATGGATGGATAGATAGATGGATGGATGGATGGATGGATAGATGGATGGATGGATGGATGGATGAATGGATGGCTGGATGAATGAATGGATGAATGAATGGATGGATGAATGAGTGGATGGATGAATAGATGAATGGATGGATAGATGGATGGATGGATGGATGGATGAATGGATAGATGAATAAATTTTTTATTGAATAGATGAATAGATTGATAGATGAATAGATGGATGGATGGATAGATAGAGGATAGATGGATAGATGGATGGATAGATAGATGGATGAATGGACAGATGAATGGACAGATGGATGGATGGATGGATGGATGAATGGATGGATGGATGAATGGATGGATAGATGAATGGATGGATGGATGGATGGATGGATGACCAAACTCCTTTCCAGATCCCAAGCCCCTCAAATGCCATTCCAACCACCTCGAACACTATCTTTCTGCTGGTTGTTGGGCCAATAGCCTCACTGGGTGTGAAGGAGGAGACAAAAATCCTGTTACTGCTAAGCAAAGCCTCCCCAAGCTCAGGAACCTTGGGGTTGGGGGCTGTGCTGTCTTGGGATTCCCGTTCAGAGGCAGGCATGGGAAATCCGCTGTGCGCACATGGGCTCCGTCTCCCTCCCCAGCAGCACCAGCACTGCCAACGCTGATGCCTCACAATCTTATATCCCAGGGCTGCAGAATGAGCTGCCCCCACCAGTGACCCGAACCTTTTTTTTTGCTTCCCTGAGTGGATTAAACTGTCAAGTTTCCGGGTGTTTGCAGAGCGGCGGGAGAACTGCAGACAGTAATGTGGTTTTATTTACAACATAACCGCTTCAGCAACATCACTGGATTCTGAAAACACAGAACAATTTTCAGCCCCTTGGGGATTTCTAGGACATGATTTCCATAAAAATTAAATATTGATGAATCTTATCTCTCTGCCAACTTACATTCCCCCCCTACCCCAACACCATTCCAAGCTTCAGTGAGGAGAGAAAGGGCAGAGAGGAGAAGAGGATTCGGAGAAAGGAAGGCAGATAAAGAAAGCAGGCGTGGGGTGGTTTCAAACAAACCCAAGAGGGGGCTTGAATGGAAGCACCTCGCCCATCCTGGGCAGGGCAGAGACACACCTTGATACTGCACCTGCAGCTGGAGGCAGGGCAGGGGGCAGGATAGGAACTTATCTGGAGGTTTGGGGGATCTGCATCTGAGCCTGACAGGAGGGTGGGCTTTCGGCTTGGAGCCAGGTCATGAAACCATAAGGGCTGGGCTTTGTAGGTCGTGAGGATCCACATGCAAAAGCTTGGCCCATGGCCAAGGGATCGAGGAATGGATATTCCATCACATGTGGAGCCAGGGTCCCAGCAGGCATGTCCAGGCCTTGCCTCCTCCAAATCCATCCTTCTCTGAGAAACATTCTCAGGATCTCCCAAACTGTGCAGAATTATAGAGATTTGAGAGAGCACAGAGGGGAAATGGAGGCAAAAAAGGCAGGTGACCCATAGCCCAAGATCTCCAGTCTGTCAGGTGAGTGGGCACAGAATCAGCCTCCTGGATTCCAAGACCCGTGCTTTGCCCACTCACTGTGACTTGACTCCTTGGGGGCAAACCAAGGAGAGCAGGGTGGAGGATTCCCAGAGAAATCTGTGAGCCCATCTCTCATCTCTGGGGCCTTCGCTTCATTCCAGAGGCAGCTCTGAACATTTAAGATGTGGGAGGGAAAGAAGATGTCTGCAAGGGTAGCTGCAGGGATGAGGGATGACGAGCGGACTTCTGCTGTCAGGAAAATGACAGGTTGAAGGAAGATGCATCCAGTGATGTTGTGACTGACATCAGGGCTGTGGGGCTCTGAGAGGCGGCTCTGGGAGGAGGAGACAGCCCAAGGCTTGCCATCAAGAACCTCAGGTCTGAATCCCGTATGTGGTCTCCAAAAAAGGCCACTGGGTATCTCTGAGCCTTGGTTTTATCATCTATAAAAGGGGCAGGGTTTAGCGATGAGGGCTCTGGGGAATGCAGGCGTGCGTTTAAATTTAGGTGGGTTGAGTTGATATCTCCATTCCGAAGAGGGATTTGAGCATTGAAATGCTCTCGGGTACTTTTCATACAGTAGATACTGAGCAACTTGGATGGTCTGAGTCTGGGGGAGATTAAATGCATGGAGCCAGAAGCTTCGCCCTCACAACCCCAGTGTCTTCTCTTCTCCATATCAAGAGCTGACTCCCCTTCCATGTGTCCAGCCTCACTCTAAACAGATACTGAGCCATCTGTCCTTTGGATATGGAGAAAAGGTTAAGTATGACGGTTTGGGGCAAAGGTTAGAGAGTCTCCAGGTACCATATGGGATTGTCCCATTGGGTGGGTAGCTTTATGAAAACCTGAACCCCCCCCACCCCCCCGGCAGCTGACCTGCCAATCCCACTTCCAGGGAACACCTTCCCATCAAAGCCACCCATCCATCAGACAAAAGTCCGCAAAACACTCTGTGATGGACCCATCCCACCATCGAGATCCCAGGGCACCTGGGTTTCCACCGACCTGGGAAAGGACCAGCTCTGCATCTTAGGCAGTTTCTCAAACATCCCCCCATAGAGCAAAAGAACCAGGGGAAGTTGAATGATAGCAATCATCATGATCCACATCTGGAACACTTGTTACTCAAGAGACACTCAAGAACATAAATTACAGAGTCCTTATCCTAATCTGGTGAGGCAGTTTCACCTCTGACAGTCCCACCTAGCAGATGAGAAAAACCAAGGTTCAGGGCAGGGATATGAACCCAGAATACTACAAGTCCAAATCCTCCTTTCTATCAACTTAAGGGTGAAGCTAAGAGACGTACTCCAAAAAATGTATCAGAAGTCTGAGAAGCACACACCTAAAACGTACATATCCTGAGTCCCAACGATTCCATATCTGCTAGCACAGTCCAAGGAAATAAAAAATAATGAGCATTTTAAAAAGGAAAGGAAAAGGAAAAAAGGAAGTGAACTCAATGTCCACCAGGAGAGAGTGGAATGCATGCAGTCATGGGAGGCAAAGCATGAAAACATAAAAAATGTCCAGGACATAAAACACAAAGAAAAGGGAACAGATGTAAGGAGGGAAGAGTCAATGTCCATAACACAAATTCCCTATACTATACCTACAATAAAAGACCCAAAGGCTGTAAAATGTTAGCTGTTTTCTCTGAGGTGGTAAAGTTACGGATGAATTTTATTTTTATTTTTATGCTTCCAAATTTTCTAAAATAGATATTGCAAACCACAAACCAGTGTTCTTAAAAGCACACACAAGGTTCAATATTGACAGCTTCTCTATGGACTCTTCCAAAGTATTACTTCAGCCACCTATTGGCGAGACAGTATTTGGACAAGGGAAGATTCTTCATATCAAGGTACCAGTTCTGAAAACCCCACCCTGGGCAAAGATGTGAGATAGGGTGCCCACCCCCAGAGACCAAGCATCTATCCAGGATGGACTGCATCTGCCCAGATCTATGTGGACTTAGTGAGAGCAGCTACCTAGCAGAGAACAAGCAGGCTCCACATGAGTGCGTGCCTTTCCAGTTCACAGGTGGCCCTGTTAGCACCACTATTAAATGGCCAAAGAAAAAGCCCTTAAGAAATGTCAATGGGAAACCATCCAGGTGATTAATATTCTGCAAGCAAACCTAGACATCAAAAGAGGCTAAAAGAAGGTAAAAGAAAAATGTGATTCCCCTTTCTACCCACCCTCCTTCCTTTATCAACACAGCCACTAAGAACAAAGCTCAGGTCCCAAGGTATACTAGCTGGTGAAGCCTCCCTCCTTGGTGATCTGTCTGCAAAGGGTGTGAGATTTCACCTATCAGCCCCATTTTGGAACGCTCACTCCCACAAATGGTCTATGCATTTGCTTGTGGACAAATATAAGGCTTCAAAATCAATGACCCTGGATCTGAACTGGTAGCAATGCAAATATCTACCTGCCCCTCTGCTCATTCGAACTTTGCATACCAACGAAGGAGCTGATAGGATCTTGAAGGCGAAAGAGGGTGAGCAGGTCTCCTCCCACCTCAATATGATCACCACCGGAAATTAGGCAGGATCATTTCAGGAGGCTTTAAAAACACGTTACACGGGTCCAGTCCCTCTCGCTGGCAGAGAATCAGATCATGAAGATGCTAATATTGCCCCAAATGTTCTTTTTTTTTTTGTTCAACTGCACTCCTGGAGCTCCCCAAATCCATTTTCACCCACAAGCAAAAAACAGAGTAGAGATTTTTATCGAGGGGGCCACAAAGAAGCCTCAGAGGGCAGCTCTAAAGTGGGGGTGCTGCAAGGAGGGCTCCCCCTCTTTTCCTGCTGCCAAGCCCCACCTCTACATCTGTCACTCCCAGCAGCCCTTCTACCCAGCTGGCCCCAATTAAGCCTCTGGTCCCCTCCCCTACCCCCACCGAACATTCTGCTGCGAACATTTTCCCTCACTCGAGTCTTTGGAAAACATTTCAGTGGCTCTATTATAGACCACGGCATGACCCTGGCATAATTTAGCCATTCCCACCTCACAGGGTATCGGAGCCTGCTTTTTTGGCCAAATGAGCATGAGATAAAGCTTCCACGGGGACTGCCCTGCAGCCTCCGTACCCCCGGCCTTCCTGGAGAAGAGGGCTTGGCCTTCAGAACAGGAAAGCACCCCAGACATCCCAAAATGCACCGCTTTCACCACCCTCGATGTTCAGGAGACCAAGGTCAGATGAATTTCCAACTGCTTTCACATCCCCAGACCTCAAGGCTAGAGGTAGAATTCAGACCTGGGGGAAAGTGGGCCAGGCCTGGGCATTGCTAACCAACACCTTCAAGCAAGCCATGGGTCTCCACCAGGGGCGATTTCCCCACCCCAGGGCCCTTAGCCAATGTCTGGAGTCTAAAATTGTCACAAGTGAGAGGAGAGTTGCGGTTAGTATCAGGTGGGCAGGGGCTAGGGAGACTGTTTAAGTATCCTCTAATGCACAGGCAGATCCTGAAACAAAGAATTCTCCAAGCTGAAATGTCAGTCTTTCCCCCACCCTGCCTAGGGTGAAGCAAAGCCCCCACCAGGAATCTGCAGAGCTCAGGAGCTGCCAGCCCAGAAGGCTTGAGTCTAAGTTATAGCAACATCCAAAGGCTAGACAAGGGAGCAGGGATAGCTGGTCCGGGAACCAAAGGCTGATGCTGCTGGGTCAGCGGTCATTGTAGTGGGATGCACGATATCTGGGTACTATTCATGCCCTTCCTGGAATCCCTCACTTTATAGCCAGGTCATCGGTTGACTTCTGTGGCCACTTTGTCAAGGGCTCTCTAAGGAATGCTGCCTTCCAAAGGGATCCACGGGAAACTCCCCTTCTCCTCTGGCCAGATGTTTCCCCCCACCCCCCACATGCCTCCTCATCCCCCCAGCTGATGTCCACGTCTCAGGTGGATTCTGCTCCTGGAGCATCTCTCCGATCGACCTCCTCCTTCATCAGCTCTACCCCTCTCCGTGTTCCAGAATAACCTTCCGGAACAGCTCTGCAGTGTCATGGGGGTCTTATGACTCCTTCCCTGCCACACCCTCAGGAATCCCCCCTCATTTCCCCCCCTGAAAAAAAGTCTGAACTTTAAAGCAGACATCTCAAGTCCTCTGCAACTTGTCCCCACCCTACGTTTCACGCCACCCCCAGCTAGCCCTCCACTCTGGCAGGACTGGGCAGCTTCCCTACCACCTTGATCCTGCTCCACAGGTGCCACCTCTCACAAGGCACTCCCTGCTCCACTCACCCAACCTGCTGACCTTGCCCAACTGCTCCAGCTCCAACCTCCCTAAAAAGGGCCATCCTCCTCCCTTCTAAGCCTCCCTCTCAGCTTCCTTCACCTGCTTCAAGCACTGGCCTTACTCTGCCAGGAGTGAGTCCCCCGAGTTCCCATCCCAGCCCCTCCTCAGACATGAGCCGGGTGTGATGAGTGGGGCCAGTGATCACTGATCACTAGACTCTGCAGGCACCCAGCATCTGGCTTCGCCCACTATAAATATCAGCGTATGTGTTTTGCCAAATTTCACTCCACGTGCGTTTACTAAGACGGGCTTTCAACTTTCAAACTGGAAATAGTGACTCTTCCTACAGCTGCAAAATCCTGCAGCTCTAAACAATGGGACCCGAGGAAACACCCACCCTCCCATCCGACAATACAGATGGGCCGGATGAGGGAGACGCTGTCACATGGAATCCAATGCTGCAGGCATGGAGGGCACAGGCCTCTTGGGAGATGCCTTTCCCTATGGTCTAACCAGAATGATTCCCAGCCACATGTGCCAGAGCTGAGCAGGTAACTCATTCTTGAAATGTATCACGAAAGGGAACTGGACAAGGTGCTAAGGTCTCAAATGGCTTAAGATCCCCAAGAGCCTGCGGGTATCTTTTGGCACAGGCTCCGCTGTGAAATTGTAGCAACCTGGATTTGTGCCAGTAAATAGGAAGGAAGGCTGAAAATAGAAGTTGAAGAGTTCTAGATCTTGAAATTCTTGCCTGTGACCACAAGGCAGGACCTTCTTGGTTCTAAAGGGCTGGCCAATCAGTGGTGCACCTGGGGCATCTGCCTAGGATTGGAATCCACCCTTCCCATAGATGAGGGTTACCAGGGTGGCACGGTTCTCCTCGCTCATCACTAGAAGGGAGATACAATTAGTATAACCTTTGCTAAGGGCAACCTGGCAACTCTGACTACAATGAAAGACACATTCTTGAACTCTCCTAGGGTTGTTTTTTTTCCTTACAGATTCACTCAGACAAAATGACCCCAGGATAGCCAATGCTGTGTTGTTTGTAAGAGCAAAAGACTAGAAATAACCTAAATGTTTAACAGGCAGGGATGGGTTAAATAAATTATAGGCCATCTGTGTAATGAGGAAAAAAGAAGATTGAGAAATCACTTTCTCTGCTGATATGGAACCATCCTGAAGATGGATAGTCCACTGGAACGGGTTTGGTGCAGAATCGTGTGCGGGGCTCTATACCATCCGGGGGGTTCGTAATGACATTGAAGAGGATGCAATTGCTTGAATATTCTGTCTCGGAAAGCAGACAGCTGTGGGCTGCCTGGGAGGATGGACGTGAGCGGAAGGACTCAGGAGTAAGGAGCTTCCCGCCAGGCCCTCTGGTATCTTTTCATTGTGTTACATGTGAACAGATTATCCACTCAAAGCCATCTGAAGTGCTCAGGGCACACAGCCATGGTGACAGCCCATTCCCTCTCCTGTTTCTTCTCATATTTTCTGCCCCTTATTCAGAGTGGCAGTGAGGCCCTGGTGTCAGGAGACAGGGCTGTGAAGCTAGTTGCTCGGTGCCTGGGTGTGGACACTCCCACCTTGCAAGCCTGCACTGCCTCTGGCAGCAAACAGAAAGGAGGATGTCTCCCTGGCAGAGCCCCTGGGAGGACTGAGGCAGATGACTCATGCCCAGCACCCAGCCCTCAGCAGGAGCCCTGCAGGGCTGCTGATGGAGGGAGCCAGCCTCAGCCTGTGTGACCAGCTCCTTGATCCCAGTGGAGGATTCTCTCTGGGGAACTACTCAGAACTGCAGATGTGAGGTTCACCTTGAGGGGGTGGTTTGTTCCCCTGAGGGTACAGACAGGAGCTGACAGCTGAGCATGCATCCCGATTGCCTCCCCCAGAGGTCTGCCTCCCACAGGTCTGCAGGCCAGATGTCTGCAAATCAATAAACTGCCCCCGGTGCAGGGCTGGGTGCATCGTGACCTTCGGACTCTGATCCCCAAGGCATCCTCCGCAGTGGCTTTGGAAATGCTAGTGACTCAGTAGAGCTGCTTCAAAGAGCCCCAGTGGAAGCTTTGTTCTCCACGCAGCCTCAGAGGAAAGCTCTCCAGGCAACTGAGGAACACAGGAAGCAGGAAGAAGGCAGCTCCCAGGGCATGTGGGGTGGGGTGCAGCAGAGGACATCTGCTTCACTGAAGCCCCTCCCCCGTACCCACTGAACCAACAGCTGACTGCGGAGCTGGCTGACGTGAAGCCCGGGCTCCACCACTTACTGGCTGGGTGACCTTGAGCAGACTACTCGGGCTCTCTGCCTCAGTTTCCTCACCTGCAAAATGGAGCTGACCTCAGTCCTCACCCTATAGGATTCTTAGAAGGAGTAAAGGAGTTAGCCACATAAAGTGCTTGGGATAAAGTACCTGGCATGAAATACGTGATCAGTAAATGTCACCTTCTCTTGATCCTCACTGTCACCATCATCATCATAGTGAAGGCCCTTGTGAGGTTTGGATATGAGGTGTCCCCCAAAGCTCATGTGCAAGAATGTTCAGAGGTGAAATGATTGTATGAGAGTTGTAACCGAATCAGGGGATCGATACATCGATATGGGTTAACCCAGGGCAGCTGTAGGCAGGTCAGGTGGAGCTGGAAAAGGTAGGTCACTGGGCTGTGCCCTTGGGGCTTATATTTTGTCCCTGGTAAGCAAAGCCCTCTCTCTGCCTCCTTGAGCCCCCTTCCTCCACCACGCCCCTGCTCCATGCTGTGCTGTCTCACTTTGGGCCCCGAGCTATGGAGTTGGCCATCTAGGGACTGAGACCTCTGAAATCAGGAGCCCCAAATAGACTTTCCCTCCTCTACGTTGTTCTCATCAGGTCTTTTGGTGGCAGCAATGAGAAAGTCGCCCAACACAGCCTTCTTCTCTCCTTAGTCCTGTTCTATTATGTAGTTAAGTACCACAGTCCTGTCAAGACTACTGAAACCCAGCACACCCAGGTAGCCCCGGACCCCAGCCCAAGACCTCATTGTTCTCTGGACACTATCTGCTGGGTCTCCCAGCCTTTTGTCACACACTTTTGGCCCTGCCTTTTGCAAGCCCCCTGTGCCCTTGTTCAACTCCTTCTACTCCTGAGCTAGCATGCAATGTGGGGACAGTGGCCTTGGGTGCTTGGCCCAGTGCTAGCAGAATCACCCTCCATTCCACAGTCTGGATCCACCCAAAGGAGCAGGTGTGGCCATGACCCCTGCAGTCAGATTTGCAGCCCAACATCATCAGTGCAAACAACAGAAAATCCATCAGCTATCCCCAAGTCCCAAGCCAGCATCTTCACGCATCCAAACCAAGTCAATTTAACATCTGACACTTGTGCAGAGCTCGCATCCAGAAAGGCACATTCGTTCCAGCTTTATAGCCTTCACCGACAATTCCCTACCTGGCCTCAAACAACTGGCGTCCTCTGTGCATCAGGTGGCTGGTCTGCCTCCCTCCTGTACCCTCCCACCTGGGCCAGCGCACACAAGGGCAGCTCAGCACGGGCACCTGCCCTTTCTCCGCAGACCACCACACATGCTGAATCCTTAAAGGGCTAAGAAATTATCACGGATCTTACTTTCTGGGAACAAAATCCTGAGCACATCTCCACGGTCACATTGGCCTCCACCAGGGAGGTGGGGAAGGTTTGCGTGACGTTCTCTGGCAGTCGGAAGCACCCTCGGTAGGTAGCAGTCCGCCCTGGGAGGAAGGAAATGGGTTTGTGGTAAGAAATGGTGTCCACGGGTGCTGGTGCCTGTTACAAGGGCAAATGTTGACTTTGGATCTTGAGAAAGGTATAGACATGCTCAGGAGGGGCAGAACTCAAGTCAGGCAGAGAGACAGTCCTGGAGAGGGTGCAGTCAAGATCCTGAAGGAAACCAGGCATAGGACCTTGGTTGTCCAGGGTCACTGACAAGGGACCATTTGACTGAAATTGCTAAGCTCAGGGTTTGCTTCTACCAGATCTCTGCAGATGGTGTCCATCTGTCTTTCCTTTCTTCTCTCCTTTCTTTCCTGGGTTGGGCAATTACTATGTGTCGGAGTCCATGACAGGTGACCTGAGAAGCTGATATTCTGGAAAACTCTATGCCCTCTGAATATAGGCATTAAAAGAAAAGCAGACTTGGAAGTTCGCAATCTGCTGTGCCACTGGGACCACAAGGCTGCTCTGCTTCTGAGCAAGTTTTGCTTGATCTTGAACTCCCACCCGAATTCTAGGAATACTCCTGACACCTGTGTCACCAAGGAAGCTTCCTGCCAAGTTGTTCTCTAGACCTTCTGGTGGAAAAGCCCAGCTCCCTCGTTGGCTCCCTTGGTGCTGAACAAACCTTCTGGAATGTTCCGGCACCAACTGTTCTTATTTCTTCCAAACTCATCAGAGTTTCTCTAGGAAACATCCTGTTTCTCATCCCACACTCCCTTGAACAAAAGGTCTCCCAGGGCTCAGTCTCTCTACCAGGCGGCTCTGCCCGTCACACCTCCTGACCAGCAGCAGCATCCCTTTCGCCGGCATTGACCATGGCAGAGAGCACTTTCCATGCAAAACTGCCGAAGCAGGATCAAACCCTGGATCTGGAAGCCCATCCTGGCTGACCATAGCACCCGAGGTTGGAAAGTCAGGACTTAGACCTAGTAAGGCACAAATGCAGGAAAGCAGCCTGTTGCAGAGAAAACAGAGGGACTCAGAGTCCCCAAGGCCTGGGTTCATGGGCAGTCACTGCTCCTGACTAGCTCTGCAACCCTCCTGTGTCACCGGCTCAGAGACTCTGTTTTCTCCTACATGCCACCAAGCTGGGGCTGGCTATGAGAAGCACAGTGCACCACATGGCTGAGTTGGGTCTTCCCACACCCACGCGCCTGCCCTGGGTGTGTCCAAGCAGAGGGTGAGGACATACACGGGACCCACAAGACTGTCCTGTGGCATGGCTGGTCCCCAAGGAACCAACCTGTAGATGCACAGGGTGCTGGGATGAGACAGGCACAGGGACAAGGCAAGGGGAATGTCAGTAGGACAGGAAAACACAGAGAGGATAGAGTGACTAGCATCCTAGTGAGTCCCCAGGTCACAGAGAGGGAAGCAAAGGGCATCTGCATCTGGCACCCTGAGTGGCCTTCAGCCAGCTGACCCTGACAGAGCAGGCTCCCAGGAAGAGCTGAGTAAACGAAGGAGCTGAGCAGACAAGGTACATGAGGGGACGGCATCGACCGTGACAGGAGAGCAACACACGGGCTGCTGGACGGGGTCAGACCAGCTGTCCCCAGGTACCCCAGATGCGACTGTGAGCAGTCAGGTTGTTGCCTAGAGCTGCCTGTTCCACAGCCTCTCCCATTGCTCTCCAGGTGAGACCCCAAGGGCCATCAAGGGGAAGACATTAATGAGCTCTCAGGACTGAACCCTGAGTCTGACCTGGAAGCTGGTCCATGAGTCTTGTTAGCCAGAAACCGCTGCAAGTTACAATAGGGGGGGGTCACCTGGTCACCTATGAGAGAGATCCTGTCAGCCTGTCCTCTCGAGAAGGGAGCGGAAAGGCAAGGGTCAACCGCACAGGGCTTCACAGCCTGCCCACATGAACCATGACAGCAGGTCTGGCAGACTTGAGGTCTGGGGCTGGCCCAAATGACTGGGCCATCTGCCCCTTAGCCAGTGGACAAGAGAAGTACAACACCTGTCTCTGAGAGTCAGTGACAGCAGAGAGGAGAGTGGGTGGCACATCCTAGAGAACTTTCAGATTCTCTGTTCTTCCTATTGCTAGAAATCTAGGTCTCCTCAGTGGCAGTTTACAAAATAGATAGAACCAAGTGACCCCCTGGTCCTGCTGGGGGTCAGAGGTGAAGGGTAAGGGGTCAGGCTAATGTTTGAATCCAAAGAAATGAAAGATCCAAGAAACCAGCCTCGGGCAGCCTAGTCTTCAGGGAGCCCATATGGCTGTCCAGGTGACGGCAAACCTCTGTGCCAGGTCAAGGCCTGGAGCAGGGTAGGTGGCAGTAAGCACCTGTGGAGGTAATGGCCTCTTTGCTGGACCCTTAAGCTGAAGAGCATGTTGTCAGTTTCCCCATCCTGTGCCCATTGCTCTGTCTGGCCCTCCTGGCTTCCAGACATGTCCTGTCTGAATGCAAGGAGCACCTGAGTATCCCCAGCTGTCAGGGACAAACACTGGGCTGCTGTCCCTACACTCTGATCCATACAAGGTGGCCAGGGCTGACCTTTAGGTGCACTGTGGTTCTCAGTGATGGGCATCTGAACTGCTTGGAAAACTCAACTGTTGCTACAGAATCCTCCCAGTAACCCCTCCACAGACTTAGAGTTTGACTTGACACCTCATTTCCTGAGTTCCGTCCATTCCTGGACTGATCCATCGACCTCATGGAACCATGGACAGAGGCAAGACCATGGACAAAAGCAGACCATGTCTGGATGCTGGGTTGTGCCACCATGATCTGTAGTTCCACCCTGGCCAGTGGTAACGTAAGTCTCCATCCATGCTGTGGGAGAAGGCTCACTTCTTCCCGGCCTGGCCCTTCCAGTCACAGGAAGAATGACTCCCAGAGCCAGGTCTGGTGGAACACGCCTGTAATCCCAGCGGCTCAGGAGGCTGAGGCAGGAAGATCGAAAGTTCAAAGCCAGCCTCAGCAACTTAGTGAGGCCCTAAGTAACTCAGTGAGACCCCATCTCTAACTAAAATACCAAATAGGGCTGGGGATGTGTGTGGCTCAGTGGTTGAGTGCTCCTGAGTTCAATCCCTGGTACCAAAAAAAAAAAAAAAAAAAAAAAGAATCACCCCAGCACATGTGAATGTGCACAACCCTGTTATATTTTATAGAGGAACCTTTTGTAATCTGGTTAAGTAAATCTGAGGCCCATCATCTTGTAATAAGGACAACCTTGAGTTTCAAATTTATCTAATTGGGGCCCCTCAGGTGTCATCTCTAATTGACAGCACTCTCCTTGAAATTCTTGTTTGGAGTTATCAGCTTATTCTACCTTATGGTTGATTATTTTCTCTTTGAGTTCTGTAATTTTGAATTGTAAATTCATCTTCAGTGAGAATTTACCTGTGGGAACTCTGAGTGATGGTCCAGCTCTCTTTCTCTCTCTCTCTCTCTCTCTCTCTCTCGATTTTGCATTTGTCTCTGCCAGATACTCCACGCATCCCAGAACCAACTTTTAGAATTTTTAGGAACACACAGTATAAATTTGAATCCCAGAACTTGTAAAAATGTATAAGGACTAATTTGTAGAAAAAGTTGAATTTCAACTGAAGTTCAAGTTAAAATAGAGAAGCTTCCTTTCTATCTCCCTGAACTGGTGGGTGACTTATTATTAATTATTTTTTCATCGAAATTTCCACTGGTTTATACTTCAGTGAAATTGAGTTCCACTTGATGCAGAGGTTTTAATCCACTTCCCTGTTGAATGACAGGCCCAAGGCCTCATTTCCTGCTCTGCTTAAACAGGAAAAACCTAGACCTTAGGTTTACCAAGACTGATGACCCAGGGCCCTGAGACCCAGGGCTGCACAACATCATCCCCTCCTCCGACCACCGTGGTTCTTCATTTCCTCTTCTTTGTGGACCCATGGATCGCCTTACTTTCCTGCTAGTGAAGCTGTCTATTTAAAATGATATTGGCTAACCTTACCCAACATTTCCAGATGTTTTCTAGCTAGGGAACTTTCAGATTCTCTGTGCTTCCTATTGCTAGAAATCTAGGTCTCCTCAGTGGCAGTTTACAAAATAGATAGAACCAAGTGAGGGTAAGGGGGCTGTCTGAGGTCACACAGCATGTATGAGGCATATCTAGGCCTCCTAATCCTTCCCTCCTGCAAGGCATGTCTCAGTCATGAACTCAAGCAGTTGAGACTTCAATGGGCCCTGACACCTACCATGACATAGCACCATATAATGAAGATAAGAGAGAAGGGAGGACACAGGATCTGTCCCACATAGTGAGGTTGAGAGGCTACAGGTAGGGGACAGCTGGAGCACGTGGGACATGCACAGTTCAGGGAGAGGCGGGCACACTCACGCTTCCTGGAGCTGGACAGCAATGCGTCCACACCATACACGGAGAGCCGGTCCACAGCCCCGCACACGGTGCCCTTCTCCCCCTTGCACTCCTGGTTGCACTCCTTTAGCCCGACGCGCAGGGCTGGCAGCCGGTTCCCGCAGTAGCAGTCCGCACCGGCCTCCAAGCCTGCGTAGACGTAGGACCTGCAGGGAGACGGAGACTGGGTGAGTCCAGACCTTGGCTCACAGCCCTAACTGCAGAAAGGTCCGGGTCAGGCATCCACAGCTGGGCCTTGAGCCAGGATAAGCCAAGGTTAGGTCTGGGTGAGGAGGCAGGGGGGATGGCCCACAGCCTGTGGCTGGCCTTAGGAGTCAGTCTTCATCCAGAATTAAAAGTCATCGAGGTAAGTCTAGGGGACCATTTTCCCTTTGTAATAAGTGATTAGCCCCATTGTTCTGACCTCAGCCCTGAGCTTTAGTGACCTCATGTTATAAGATATATGGGGCTGGATCAGCCATGGGCTGGGAACCCAGTTCTCAGCAGGGAACAGAGAGAGCCCTGATATGGAGTGCTTGCCCATTTCTGTGGTGTAAATACTCTCACTGCAGACAGTGTCAAGCTAGCAATGTTACAGTTGCACAACTCAAAAACTTTAAGTATGTCCCAGGCCCAAAGCACCTGCCGCTTGTCATATTATAAAGGGGCCGTCTGCCCAGCCCTGGGCTCCGGTCATTTCTCTACCTACTTTCCCCCCCATTGTAATTGCAGCTGTAAACAAAAAGAGATGGGAAATGGAATGTATTAAAAGTTTCACATGGGATTGCAACTACAGAAAGTGGTCAGCGTTTTCAAACTCCCCTCTCAGTGGATCCTGGTATAAAAAAAGCCCCAGACTAAAAATCCAGACAGAAGCATCTAGTCCTTGTTTGGCCACTTAGTAGCTCTGAGATGCTGAACATCACTTCCTACCTCCAAGTCTCAGTTTCTTTCATTGTTAAGAAACTAAAATGAGATGCTGCCATCTTCAGTTTCAGCTTTATCTAAGCTGCAAAGTGCATGCAATGCAGGAGGGTCTTGTCCTGCCTTTCCTCAGCCTCAGTTTCTCCATGTGAAAAAGGGGACAAATTAATTTGCTACCTGATAGGGCATTGTGGGGCTCTAGGTGACATCAAAATTGTAAGAGGATCTAAGGCCATAGAAATAGATGACAGTGTCCTCTCATGCTGCCTTGCCTGTCCTCTACACGTGCACATGCACACATGCACAGTGGACCCTTGCTTGGCACATGACAAATGTCTGCTAACTATTAAGAGAGCTGGCAGTATCCAAAAAAGCAAAACTTGTTATAAACGCAAAATAGAAACACTTTTGCTAATGGAGCTGAAAAGGTCCTTGGAGAAATCTAGATTAAAACGTCTCATTTTATTTTTAAAAGGTGGGTAAATGGAGGCTCATGGAAGGAAAAAAAATCTCACCAAAGTCACACAGCAAGTCCCTGGCACAATTGGATTAGAAACCAGATCTCTGGACACTGGCCCGGCACCTTTCTTCTGGATGATGGGGATCTGATCTCATCAATTGAGGCCTAAATATATCGGTAGCCACGGCATCACTCTTCTGGGACTCTTTTCTGACCTTATCTCCAGGGGAGTCACAGCACAGGGTCCCAGCACTTACCGCTCAGCGCATGCGTCCTGGCAGTGGGTGACGGTCATCTTCCTCAAGTCATAAAACACTACCCCCTTCAGAGTTCTCTCCTGGCCTTCGTCACGGAAGCAGCCAAGGTAGGTTCCTGTGGGAGGGAGGATAAGATCAGGGAGGGAGGGATCCAAACAGTGGGGCTCAGGCTTAGGAAAAGCCAAGGAGTCTCTAGCCCTGCCTGGCTCAGTCACCTCTCCAAGGAAGAGCAGAGGATGAGGGCTGCAGCCCAATGCCCGCTCAGTGCAGGAGCCAAGTGGGCATCTGGACAGCTCCATCTTGTTCACTGCCTGCCCCTCTTTGGTAAACAGCCCACTGTCCACCAGTGCAGCCCTGTGAGGAGCTTGGCTCATGCTGACTACTGCTTTCTCCACTA
The DNA here is from genome assembly GCF_964194105.1 of Spermophilus citellus. Classification (NCBI taxonomy): domain Eukaryota; kingdom Metazoa; phylum Chordata; class Mammalia; order Rodentia; family Sciuridae; genus Spermophilus; species Spermophilus citellus. The sequence continues at coordinate 24,376,648 of NC_138199.1, read as the reverse complement.
CCCACATGTGGATTTGTTTTTATTCATTATTATGATTTTAATTATACATTATAACATGATAATTCAATAGACATATAGGACATATCGTATAAATCAGGGTAGTGAGCATTTCCATCTCATTAAACTTTTAAAAAATTATTGACTTGCAATGTAACTGGATAGTTTAATGACCTTCCATGGCCACTACCCCCTCCTCCTCATCCTTAATCTCTCTAGGCTCAGAGAGGCCCCTCTGCCTCCACAAGGTCTCAAGAGAAAGTTTTGCTGCTTCCATGTGAGCCAGAGAGAAGACAGGACTCCAGGAAAATCTGATGTCAGGTTACATAAGGAAGAGCTTTCCAACAGGCCAAGAAATTAAAAAAAAAAAAATCCACTGTCCTCTGCTGATGCAAGCAGAGTCTGTTAAGGGTGTAATAAGATAGGTGTCCTGTGTGGCAATCAATGGGACCAACTGACCACGGAGCCTTCTCTGGTCACTCCGGCACATCCCTGGATGGGGACACTGGGGGACAGCTCCATGAGGGGACACTAGGGGACAGCTCCATGAGGGGACACTGGGGGACAGCTCCACCAGTGGGTGGGAGTCTGTGACAGCCTATTCTGTTCCCCTAAGGGAAGGAGAAGATCCCAGAGACGCACAGAGCAACACAGTGATCATAAACACCATGCAAACGTGGCACTGGGCAGGTAAATGTCACGCACACCACCGTGTTTTGAAGAAACAGAATGCTGGGAGTTTGCAAACACGCCATCGCACGGTCCCCAAGCTGTGAATGCACACCCACAATAGCTGTGCTGAGATCTGGATGGGGCACCTGTGATAAAGAAGCTGCACCTCTCCCTGCATCCTGCTCCTCTCCCGTGCCACTGGCAGCGGGCACCACCACCTCCAGGTGAATGAGGCTCTCCGGAAGCTGCACATCCAAGGTCTCTCAGCAGCCTGCTGGCTTCCCGATGGAAAGTCCTGATGGTCTACTGGTTCACGGGCTCCCCGAGAGCAGGAGAGACTCATTTTTATTCTTGGCCAAGGAGCTAGTCCAAAGCAGGGACTCAGGAGCCCTGTGCTAAGTGATCTGGAGAAATGGGTCCACCAACCTCATGCTTGAGGCCTGAAGCCCAAAGTGGCTTTTCTGTCCATCTCTGATCTGGCTGAATCACTTCAACTGGGCCTCAGTTTCCCCAACTGTCAAATGGATAGACACCCACCCTCGCCGCCTCCCCTTGTTCAAGCTCATTTCTCCTGCCCCACTCCATCGCTGCTCCCCTGACACATCCACCCTGTTCTCCCTGCCTGTCCTGAAGACCAAGGTCACATACCTGTCCACTCCAGCCTACTGCAACATGTCTCTTCTTAGGATTCTTACAAGTTATACCTGGAAAACTCATCGGTTAGCCAAGTTCTTGTCATTAACTGTTGCCCTTCACCATCTTGCAAGTCTGTGGGTCTTGTCTCTACTGAGACAGCCCTCCTGGAGGGCTGGGGCCAGACCTTTACCCCCGCTGGTGACCCACCATGACTCATCAGGGTTAGGCCCAGTGTCAACGCCAACATCCAACTCTGAACAGTGGGTTACAGCTCCTAAAAACCCATGATGTTCCCTATGGGTGCAAGAACAGGAGCTGACAGCTCAGATCCATGGAGGGATGGTCCTGCTGACGGCACCAAGGTGCAACTCTTGAGGCTCTAGTTTAAGAGAGAGGAAGCAGAGAATGACCAAAGCGAGAGTAGACTGCACTCCTCACCATGCCAGGACCAAAGAGCCTTAGGGTCAGAGGACACAGGGCTGAGGAAGAAGCTGACAGCCATCTTCAATGTCTGCCAAAGTGTCTGGCCATCTTCCAAGCCAGGAGCCTCCCACAGTCACTCCCAGCAGGCCATCCCCTGGCACCGGGCACTGCCTGCTTCCCTGAGACCCAGGCCCCACAAGCTTCTCTGTCCTATCAGCCTCAAGACGACTGCAACCATCATGCTTCACTGCAGAGGATTTTCTCCCAGGACAGTGCGCATGAACTTCCCTCCTCTGCCCACCCACTTAGCAAAAGAAAGCTCGTATCTGAGAAATTTTTGATGTGTTGCCCAGCAAAGAAAAACGTCCATTAAAGCTTTCAATTAAAAATCCAAAACATGAGCTCAGGGAATGTTAAACATTTATCACTGTAGCTGGGACATTAGCCACAAGGTTTTAAAAGTGGCCCGTCTCAAGACTTTCCAAGGCTGAGGTTCCAAGGTTTCTGGGCAACCGGATGGAAACAGCCTTGGGCAACGGGTTGACTTAGGTTCAAATCCCTGCTCCACCACTACCTGGCTGTGTGACCTGGGATGTGCAGCTTCCCCTCTCTGAATCTCAGCTTTCCCATCTGTAAAATAGGCATGGGGTGCCAATTCCACAGGCTGGTTTTGAAGACTGCAGAAGATAACACATATGAATGGTCAAATGTAAGGCCTGAACTACCCAGGTTTCTAGATCATTATTAATAATGAAAATTTCTCAATGACTTTACTTTCCTGAAACTCATATTCTTTGCCATGAAACCTGTGAGGGCACCATCAGAAGGCTATGATTAAATTAAATGAGAAAACAGATGTATGCCTGTATAGAGCTGTGCCTGGTACTTGACAGATGTTCAAGTAAGCAACAGCTATTATCATTCTGATCCTCCCCTCTAACCTGGGACCTAGCGTGACAATGGATCCATAAATATTAGCCAAATAATGAGCACGCCATTAAAAGAGGAGGGGGAAAAACTGGTTCCCAGCAGTCAGACTCCAGTTCTTCTTCAAACAAGGAGTGGCTAGCAGTTACCAGCTGGCCGGTTATGGACCTGATCAACGTGGAAAGGAAGCCCCGGCCTCAGATGCAGATGGCCACTCTGGTTTGTGAAGAGCAGGTGAGCTCTTTCATCCCCGAAACACCAGAAATGTTTTCTCTAACTCGCCGACAGAGGCGAGAATGTGCAGGAAAGAAGAGAACTTTCGAGGGATGCGCTGGGACACATCCTGCCGCGGATTTATTACTTTCGGCTGAAATGGAGGCGATGCATTATTGTCTGTGACTCTGCATCTGTTCATTTGCACATCAAAATGGACAAGCCGTGAGGCTATTAACGATGGCTTTGGAGATATTGGAATGTCTTTGGAAATTACTATCAATAAAAAACAAACTGGCTATGCAGAAGTTACTATTTTTTCCCCCAGTAAACTTACTGACATTTTATTCCATTATGGATGTTGTCCAAGGTATAATGAAATGCTCAGTGATTGATGGAGCCTCCTGCAGCTTCCGTGCCTTGCAGGATCCCCTTTCAAGAGGATGGCGGGATGCCCAGGCCGCAAAGAGATGCTTGCTTTGTCTGTGGCCCCAGCAGCTGTCCAGAGGGCTGCACTGTGGCCACTCTCCATCAGTGAGGCCCGCCTGGCTCTGCAGGCCCTCCCGTGCCCTACAACGGGAAGGGAGCAGGAGGGGCTCCCAGAGAGCCTTCGGGCCAGTGCCCTGGCTTCCCTGCTTTCACTGAAGACCTCCCACCAAGGGACAACAGAGACGATTTTGTTATTCTGCAGTCAGAGCAAATTCCTCCTGAAACTGTGGGGCATATTCAAAATATTTAACAACCCATGGTGCGGGACAGACCATTCAAAATTGTCACCATCCTGCTGGAACTGGATTCCGAATACCCCCTGTTGTCCCAGGAATTAATCCTTTCTTTGCTGAATAATGAGGAGGTTTGATGGTCACTGGGGAGGCAGCCAGAGTACAGAGGGCACCCCAGAGGCTCTGGGCAGTAACTATCAATAGGTATGGAAGTATTTCAGTTTTTTTTAGCTCTCAATAAGACCATGCTGTTAGATAACAGTTGAATATCAGTCCTGCTTATATCTAGCCACAATTTCTTCAGCTTTTATTACTAGAAGTAAGTTAAAGGATGCTTATTGGTTCTCTTGGATATACATATTCTATACTCAGGGTCACAGTTGGTCACCCTGAGCCCTCTTTTCTGATGGTCAATATGCACCAGGAATTAAACCCAGGGGCATTTAACCACTGAGCCACATTCTCAGACCTTTTTTTTTTTTTTTTTTTTTTTTGAGACAGGCTCTGGTTAAGTTGCTGAGGCTGGCTTTGAACTTGTGATCCTCCTGCCTCAGCCTCCCTTAGTTACTAGGATTCCAGTTGTATGCCACCACACCAGGCTAGAGGTCACTTTTGTCTAATGAGTCTGCAAGCCCTTTGCCATGCCTCTATCATACCTGGGTCATGCTGTGCAGTAATCACTTGGGCACAAGTCTGATTCCACCACCAGACTGGCCTCTCAAGGGCACAGTGAAAAACACATGTGTAGGGCTTGGGATGTGGCTCAAGCGGTAACAAGCTCGCCTGGCATGCACGGGGCACTGGGTTCGATCCTCAGCACCACATAAAATAAAAAAGATGTTGTGACCACTGAAAACTGAAAAACAAATATCAAAAAATTCTCTCTCTCTCTTTAAAAAAAAACAAACAAACACATGTGTAGATCCATATAGCAGATCCTCAGTGAGAACAGTGAGAAATGAAAAGAGGAATTAAGGCCAATTTGCAGAGTCAATAGATGGCAATACCAAGAAAGGAACCCAGGTCTATTTTCATATAACTTGTGCTCTTGGGGCTGGGGATGTGGCTCAAGCAGTAACGTGCTCGCCTGGCATGCGTGAGGCCCGGGTTCGATCCTCAGCACCACATACAAAGATGTTGTGTCTGCCGAAAACTAAAAAATAAATATTTTTTTTTAAAAAAATTCTCTCTTTCTCTCTCTCTCTCTTAAAAAAAAAAAAACAAAAAACTTGTGCTTTTATCATGACTTCCTCTCAAGAAGTCTATGTTGCCTTCTGTGGGTCATTTACACCTTAGTCTAAACAATTTGCATCAGTGAAAACTGCATAGAGACAGTTTCTTGGAGTGTTTGGGTGAGTTTACAGAAAGCACACCTGTGTAAAATAAGCTAATGAGAAACCATCAGCTATTTCTTTCTTCTAATGTGAAGAAATCCTATAGCAAGGACTAGGAACTAGATGATTTCTGAGAAAACTTCTTTCCTCTAGTTTTCATTCTTTGGCGCTACCAGAATCATCTTCCTAAGGCAAGAGAAGCTTGGACCCCTTTCTCTTCCTTGGACTCTTCTCACCATCCTCAGATCCCAGCACCACCCCCCCCGCCCCCACAAGAATACAGCTTAACTCCAAGGCCTGGCACTCATAGCTCTCCTAACTCAGATTTGGTGCCCACCCTGACCTATCTCCTTCTACACGCTTCCATATAGGACCCAATGTTCCAACTACACCTTTTACAGTCAAGAAAGCAGTTCTTCTTGTGACTTAGGGCACAGGACCAAATGAGGAGGTGACAGGAATGCTGAGGAACTGACTGAGCCCAGTCACCATTCAAGAGCAACTTCGGCACTTACTGGGTACTCACCAAGCACCCAACAATTGACTGAGCCCTGCACAGACAATCTGCATAACTCAGTGTCTCCAGGTGGGAAACCCAGCCTTGTAACCACGGCCAATCCTGCTGTGCCTCCCCTGTCTCTCAGGCCTGCTGCTTCCAGGTCACCATGAGCTGTGTGATCTATTCTGACTCCAGACCCTTCCGAGCTGGTCAAGCTCTGGTTGCCCAGTAGTAACCTGCTCAGTAATGCACCTTTATGGCTGCTTCTCTTCTTGGTCTCTTTCCCACTCTCCCACTAGTGTTTGCTGGGATCACACCCCAAATCTACTGTGTGCATCTGAATCCTGGTCTCAGGGTTTGCTTCCAGGGAACCCAAGCAAAGAGAATGACCTTGGTAGACTTAATGAACTTCCCTGTGCCTCAATTTCTTCATCAGAACATTTGGAGATAATTCTAGTATCTATACATAGTAGATATACAGATGCACAGGAAACACTATATAAATTAGTTTTACTAAATAGCAAAAGCTGCGAGTGAGAGGGCCAAAGGATATACTGGGCCCCCTCTCTTAGTGGCTCTTGGCTGAAGCATGCATCAAAATGACCCCAGAGAGAGAGTGCTGATACATGGATGGCCGGCCTCACTGAGTGTGGGAATACTTGAGCATCTGCACTGGGAACGGATTTCCAGGTGCCTGGTGCTGCAGGCGTGGGACCTGCTGCTCTATACTAACACGGGCAATCCTCACAATAAACCTGGGGTGGGTGTCTATCTCCATTTCAAGGGGGATCCAGAGAAGTTAAGTTGATCTGCCCAAGGTCACCCAGCAAGGTACAACTGAGCCAATAGAGAAAGTTATTCTGAACCGAGAGTTGGAGCTTTGGGTTCACACATCTCGACCTTGAGCCCTATGAAATCCCTGCTGGTGAGTGAGCTAAATGCTAAAGGACTTCACATCACAGCTCCTCTCTGTCTCGGGCTCTGCAGGAGTAAAGGAGGGATCGGGGAAGCCCATAAGCCAGAAGGACCTATTTCTCCAGCTGCCTTAGCGACAGAGAAAGGGAACATCAAACCTGGGAGCCTGAGCAGGGCTCCTGGGAAAGGCCCCCCAAGATTCTCTGCTGAGCACCTACCTCTGCTGAGCGCGGCCGGCCTGGGGGCCTCGGGGCCTAGGGTGGGCGACCCCTGGTGGTGAAACCAGCGGCGCCGCAGCTGGCGCAGCTCGGTGTTGCGGTTCCTCCGGGGCCAGCGCAGGGGGACCGGCGGCGACCGAGCCAGGGGACTCCGCAGCGCGTCCTCGTGGAGCAGCGGATCCGGGCTGACACGGGGATCGCGCAGGGCTCTGCCGTCGGGCAAGCCCACGCCCAGCGCCACGGTGGCCACCGGCAGGGCCTGCAGTGTGCCTGGCGCCCGGGGGCCCGGTGGGAGGGCCACTCGGGCCCGCTGCAGGAGCAGCAGGCTGCCGGTCATCAAGTAGGCGGCCGTGAGGAAGAAGAGCAGGAACTGCGTTCTGCGGAGAAACTTCTGGAGTCGGAAGAAAGGTTTGGCCATGCCCCTGGGCAGCTGGGCTCCCGGTTGGGGCCTGGGGACGGCTCCTAGCGCGCGGGCAGGAGGGAGGCTGGAGCCTCCGGAGGCGTCATCCTCGCATCCTGGCTCCCAGCACCTGCCCGTGCTCTCCTGGGGCTACGGTTTCTGCACCATTTCCAGCAGGTGTTCAAATGGCGCCATCACTTATCTCCAGCAGCCACAGGGCCCCGAGGCTGCAGCTTCTGTGCGGATGGCACCATCTTCCCCATCCCTGAGCGCTACCAACCCTCCTCTCCTGGCTTGGAAACCTGGAAAAATGGAGAAAGGGCACTCAGATACAATAGGAGGATCTGCCACCACCTTCCCTGGGGTCCAGGATACCCCCAACCCTGGGATTGACTTATCAAAAGGGCTGTGGGTATGGCAGAAACCCTGGACAGAGGGGTTCAGACCTCAGCTCTGCCACTGGCCAGCTGTGTGATTGCTTAACCTCTCTGGGTCTCAGCTTCCTCCTCTGTGAAATGGGGATACACTCTGCTCTTGAGGAGCAGCGAAGATCCAGAGATAATAGCAGTAGCAATAAACAGCAGGAGGAAACAGAACAGCGGCTTTTTACTGAGTCCTTGCGTGCCAAGCACTCGGCAAAATTCATTGTGCATTATCTCATTTAACCTTGCATCCATCCAATAGAGGGGATATTGTAACATCCTCACTTTACAGGTGAGGAAATGGGCAAATAGAGCAGAGCAATTTTCCTAAAGTCACACAGTCGGCAAACACAAGCGCCAAGCCTTTGATCAGTCTCTATTCAGATCCTATCCCCTCAACTACTACACTGTCCAACCTGTGATGAGACACCGTCATATAAAGTGCACCTAGCCTGGGTAGGTGCATACAGCAGGTACTCAATACATGCATGCATTCAGCTGACTTCCAGGGGTGCGATGGGACTGTGAACTATGTTCTGGAAGAGCTCCTGCAGAGCTGGTCACTGCCTTTCACAAAGAAGGGGCCCCAGGGGAGGGAGTGTGTTTCAGTTGGCTTCCTTCCAGGGCCAAAGGGCGGGGACAGCACCAGAGGCCAGGGCACGGGGTGTGGAGAAGGTGGAAGGGCCTTTGAGCAGCCCTCCATGGTGCCTTCCACTCCCAGGGACAAGGGCCCTCCCGAAGGGCTTTGATTCCCTTGGCGGTGCCTCTGAAGTGCTCTGTTAGGGTTGGCCGAGGGCTCTGCAGCTGCCCAGCCAGGCTGGGCTGCGTGTGAGGAAGGCCCTTAGCACAAGGACAGGCTTGTCCCAGAAGAAAGGCCCCCAGAAGCCTGACTAAGCCACTGCCCATAACTAACATGGCCTGGGACTCCTGCCAGGTCCGCCAGGGCCCCTCAATGGCCTATCTGTGTGCCTGGGACAGTCAGCCGGTGTGAGCAGAGAGACATTGTCTGGGCTCCAAGGCCTGCATTCCAGGCCCCAGGAGGCTGGGGGCTCAGGGAAACTTCAAAGGGGCCCAGACCAGCCTGGCCCTTCCTGATGGAGTGGTGAGGGCTGCCAGATTGGGGTAATCAGCAAATGGAGGTGGGATCAGCCCTGAGTCAGGAAGCCATTCCCATGGCCCCAGAGCCTTTCCTTTCTCTGTAAGCTGGTGCGTCTGCCAGGCCCACCCCACCCAGTCTCTCTCGTCAGATTTGTAAAACCAGAGAGAAAATCCCCCCAAATCCTGACTGATCTCTCTGCCTCCAGCTTTGGCCCCTCCAATCCATCTTCCACAAGGCCGCCAGGGTGATCCTCCTAACTCGCAAATCTCATCATGGCACTCCCCTGCTTAAAACCCCTTTCAATAGCTCCCGAGGCTTTGGGGATAAACTCCAAGCTCCTTAGCATGACACACAAGGCCCCCTTCGTGATCCAGCCTGTCCAGCCTCATCTTCTGCCAAGCCTTTTTCTTCCACTTCTGCTTCCCCATCTCACACACACACACACACACACACACACACACACACAATCACCTTCAAGCAGAGCCTCAGTAGCCACAGCACACCGAGCCCCAGTGCCTTTGCACATGCCGCCTGTTTTCTCTTCCCTCTATGTCTGGAGAATCCCTGCATTTTCCCAGGGATCAGCCCAGATGTCACCTCCTCCAAGCAGCTTTCCCTGCGCATCACCCACCTACCGGTAGAGTTTCTTTGGTCTTCTCACAGCCTGTGCTGACCCCTATCCCAGTACTCACCATCCTGTGACAATTAGCATTGTTCCTGTCCTATTTATTTTTGTAACTCTGGTCCCCAGCCAGAAGCCTGGCACAGTGTAACTGCTCAGTGATCCTGTTTATGAATACAATTTTTATACTAAGCAAGAAGCCAGATGAATGGATAGACTACCAGAAACCTGTTCCTGTAGGATCCTGGAGCAGTCTAAGCTCACATTCCACCTACCCAGAGCCAGAGATGAAGGCTGAAAGGTGGGAGAGACGGAATGTTGCGTGGGTCATCAAAGGACGCAACTTTGCAGAGTTGAGGTCACATGCATATGAACTAGAGTACCTGAGCCTTTTATCTGATATAATGCCACAGACAGGGCTTTCCAGATGTGTTTGCAAAAGGTTCTGGTGAAAGGAGGTTGGGATCACTGAAAAATCCCACACAACTAAAATAAAAGGCGAGAGGTGGTACCTTGGCCGTGGAGAGGAAGTTCCTGGGGCGATGGAGCAGAAAAGTGGCAATGGCTCTACGATTCAAATTCTGAAGGCCAGGTACGGCATGAACTGCACGTGCATTTTAGAGGTAGGATTTGGATACAGGGCACTAAGTAGGACTGGGGTGCTGTGGGGCCCCAGAACTAATCAGGATTCACTCTCACTCAGTTCCCCAAGACCCTACAACGCCTTCCCTGGCACACCCCCACCCCACAGGGTCTCCCCCTGGCCTGGGGAAGAGGCTTCTGGGCACTATGAGGTGGACAGGGTGCTTGCTAAAGGTGGGCTGTGAAGATGTTCTGCCCAAAGCATCAGAAACTTGTTCCCTTATCCCTGACTTCAGCCATCCTTGACCAACAATATTTGCCAATGGTCCCTCACTCTGCCACGCTCACCTCTCCACAGGGATACAGCCCCTTCAGACACGGATCATGCCTAATAGACCTCCACACCCCCAAACCCCAACTCACAGCTAGCAGGGCAGTGATGGTAAATGTTTGTTGAGTGACTTACTTCCAAAGAGGGGGGCTCACAGGTGAGCCACAGTGAAACCAGCAGATACCTGGGCAAGTGTCTGGCCACTGCCTGTCTGCATCAGGCCCGGGAGGCTATAGGCGGTGCCCAGTGCATCCCAGAGCCATCGGGCCCTCCGGGGGAGCACACCTACCATGGGCAAATCATTGCCCAGGACAGGGCCTCAGGCTTCTCATTTGTTCAACGGGGTATTGCTATGGGACTGAAGGAGGGGAGTGGATGTGACACTTCTGTTACCTACGGACTATGTAATGCTCTGGTTATGAATGCAAAAGAGGTGAACAAGGCCAGGCTTGGTGGCACATGCCTGCAATCTCAGTGGCTCAGGAGGCTGAGACAGGAGGATCACGAGTTCAAAGCCAGCCCCAGCAATGGTGAGATGCTAAGCAACTCAGTGAGACCCTGTCTCTAAATAAAATACAAAATAGGGCTGGGGATGTGGCTCAGTGGTCGAGTGCCCCTGAGTTCAGTCCCCAGTACCAAAAAAAAAAAAAAAAAAAAAGGCAAACAAGGAGCATTGGAGGACAGGCCTATAGCAGCTCTGTCACCGGCAGAATCAGTCTCAAGTAGCAGGCAATCTCCTTGTTAGCCCCCTGCTCCCTGAGATGGGCCCGATATCCCACTCTAGCTTGAAGCTGATCTCAGCTAAGACTGCCGTTAGCAACCGCTTTATTTCTCAATGCCATCACTTATGAAGCCCTTGCAGCATTAATAAATAGGCTACATGGGTTGTGTACTTCACCGGCACCATCTCGTTTCCTCCCTGCCGCTTGCCAAGACAGAGGCTCTGCTTCCCCACATTTGAGAGCTCAGATCTGTCCCTGAATGTCAACCAGGTGAAGCTCAGTGCCTAAGGGCAGTCATTCAGGGCCAGCCTACAGGCCCAGCCCACCCACTCCCAGAACCTACCTGGCTACCACTGAGCTCCCTGCCTGTTTTCTCCCCCTCGGTCCTGGCTTTGCCCAGGCAAGATTTATTCTTGAAAGGAGTTTAGTGTGCCTCCGTCAGCACCTTTTTGAAATCATGCCAGGCCAAAGCTCCTGGAGATGATGCGACACATGGCATCTCCTGAGCCAAACCTTCCAGACACAGCCATGTGGGTAAGTGTTCCAGCCTTCTGGGACTGGCTGAGAGACAGCCTCAGAGTCTCTCCCCTCTTCTGGAAGTCTCCATCCTTCTTCCCCAAGGCCCGCCTTCCAGGTGCACTCCCGTTTGTAACCATGCAAAGTGCTTCAGTAGGAGGTTGGTGGGTTCTCTCCAACTCCCCCCCACTGCTCAGCCCCGCTGGGAAGGGACATCCAGAATGGACGAAAATGCACACTTGCCATCCCATTAGTGTCTTCTAGAGGTCTCAGGTTACTCAAGCATGGCCTAAGGAGGGACACCCTGAGCAAGTGGGTCTCCTTCCTGAGCCCCAAGAAGGAGGAGGTGAGGGACAGGTGTTGGGGATACCTACCTCCCAGTTAAGCTGGGAGTTAGAGACTGAGGGGTGGCAGCAGGAAGAGAAGACAGCACAAGAGTCAGTCTCTGCAGCTGGCTGACCAGTGGCCACTGGAGTTCAGGCATGTGACCACCTCTCCTTTCAACTGTCTGCCCAGAGATGACACTCCTGACACTCCCGCTCCCCCTGAGGGATCTCAGCCATGGTGGCCACTGCAGCAATGCTCAGAGCTCTTAAGACTCAGAGCTCTGAGCAGGACAGGGACACTGAAGACAAAGAACATGGCCCAGCCTGTTGTTCTTCACACAAGAAAATGGGCACCCATGTCCCAACAGCTCAGAGTCCCCAGCCTCAGTGACCAGCAGCCAGGGAGTCTTCAGCCTTGGGACCTCAGTAAAGCCATGTATGGGAGCCTCCAGCTGGGTTCAGGGGCCCTTGGTTACTTTCCCCTCTCCATCCCCTGCCTCAGCACCTGCTCAAGCTCACTGCCTGTCATCAGACCTCATCTCCTCTCTAAGAGACTGTCCCCTTCCAGCAGCCTAAGAAAATGATCTTTCTGATACAAAGATCATACTGCTACTGCCTATAGTGGGTGCCCCGGGCTTGAATGAACAAATCTAAGCTCCTTAGCCCAGTATTCAGTGGCCTTCCCTGACTATTCCTTCTAGAACCCTGTGTCCCAACCAGTGTTGTGTCCCTGGCCAGGTACCACCTGCCTCCCCCCAACCTCCTCCTCCCTGGGACCCAGATTTTCTGAGTCCCACCTGCTCTAGGCTCCTGCTTCCTGCCTAAGAAGCTTCAAGCCCTTTTAAGCATGCTCTCCCCATAGCCACCTCTGACTGTGCCTCATCTCAGAGCTCTGAAATACTTTCTAGCCACCAAGGCTCAGCCCCCATGCCACCTCTTCCATGAGGCTCCCCTGGTCCCCAGAGCAAAGCCATTCCCCAGTGCTGATGGTGAGCTGGATACTGCCCTGTGCCTGGGTTTTTGTGTTCTCCCTTGAGTTAGGCTTCCTGCTGTCATCCCAACTTCCTCCCCATCCTGCCAGACCCTTGCAGGCACAGAGGTGCCTCTGTCCTCTGTGTATGAAGCCCTCACTCCAGGGTCCACACCCCTGGGTCTTAAAGGCTGAGAAAAGGAACAAGGAACCTATTAAATATAAACCTGCTGGACCCTGGAAAGGAACAAGTTCTGGGAAACGGAAATGGCGTGGGGTCCCTGTCTTTGAAGAGGCAAATCTTTGATCTTCTGAACTTTAAAACTTAAAAAGAAAGGGTTCAAAATTTTTTAAAATGTTGCTTTAAAAAGATGCAAAACATAGTAGTCAATAAGTGTAACCACTCCTCATGTTGTATAGATATCAAACATCAAGTTGCACCCCCCTTAGTGTATACAGTTATGCTTTGTCAATCACAAATAATAAAAACATAAAAATAAATTATAGTAAGGCCCAAACGTTTAATGCCAACTTGGAAAACCCCTCCAGTAAACCTACTGCTGAAGTTCATATAAATAATAAATATTTTATACCACACTAAAGAGCGCAAGGTACTTTCATGTACTATCAAGTGCGTTGAATGAATGAGCAGAACAGTAAATGAGTAATCCTCCTATAAACTTACAAAGTTATTATATTATGAATTAGGATCCCCTTTATATAGATGCAGAATCTGAGACAGAAAGCAAACCAATTAATTGAAACAAAGAAACAGCTTTTGCTAGACTGAACTCAAGTTTTCCGGTTCCAAGTGTGTGGTATGATCTGCTGGATCATAGGGCCTTCATTTGCTCAATACCAGATGGGGAGACTTCCAAGCACCGTGGTAGTGGCTGACAATGGTTATGGGGGCTGGGGACTGGCATTTGTTTCCCTGTTTGGGTTGATCGATTTGGAGTTCAGTCCACTCTTCAAACCAGCAATCATAATCTCTTCTGAACTATTGCTGAACTATTCCTTTAATAGTATCTTAATTTATTCATTTGTGTTTATTCATTTCTTCCACCTGGTGGTGAGTCCTTAAAGACTGTCTATCTCGGAGGGTAGCAGGTAAACAGGTGTTTGAGTGACTTGGATCAATATGGACCAGGGAATGGAACACTGAGTCAAAGTCAGGCTTGCCCTTCTCTGGCTCCATTCTCACCCCTGGGATAGGGGCTTGTGCTGTTGAATGGGGGCCAAGAAACCCTGGGCATTCCTGTCCTCAGAAGCCCCCTATCCTCTCATGCCAAGGGGGTTCACATCCCCAGGACTTTCTAAGGAAAGGGAAGCCAAATGGAGGGAAGGAGGTCTCAACACCCACCAAGAGGTGCACCGTATTGTATGGCTTACAAAATAAATCCAGCTCATTCCTTCACACACTTCTCACAGTCATGCAAGGAGACGGTGTGCACAAGTAGAGCTCCTCCCTGACCACATTCCCCTCAAAGTGGCACACCTGTGATAATTTTGTAGGCCATAAATCAACATGGTGATTATAAAAGCCGAGAGGAGGAAGGATTAGGGGAAGCAATGAGAAGGTGAAACTATGAGGCCCAGGGAGAAGATAGTGGAAGGCCATGCTCACCCACTCCTTCCCCAAATGAGCAGCGACAGCCTCTAGCCCAGCCTGGCCCCAGATATTAGGACCCAGCTCTGGCCCTGCTGTTTCTCAGGATTACCACTCACATTTTATGGATAAAGCCCTAAAGGCATAAACTCGGAGCTGCCCCAAAGTCCTTGGACTTGAACTCTTTGAAGCTCCAGGGGGAGGATCTGATCTCAACAAGACTGACCAGGGTCGAAGCCAGATGAGAATGTCCACAAAGAGAAATACACCTTCTTGAGAGGCTAGACTCTGTCTGGGCCTGGAGGCTCTGAATTTGGAGGCTCTCAGTCACATTTTTAAGCTGACTCTACAAGGAACCCAGCTCTGCGAATCACTGACTTGCTCTGCAGTGCTTGGGCTGAACCAGCTGGGCTGGAGACTCAGGCTTAACAGGAGGCCAACTGGTGACCCATAACATCCCCTCTGCCTGGTGAGATCAGCCTTCTGCTCAATCTAGGCTTTTCTTCACTTCTGATCAGATGGGCAGCAGGCCACAAGATAGCACCATTGAGAGCTCCATCACCCACTGAAAAGAAGGACCCCCTCACCCCCAAAATAAGGTCTTCCAGAGGAGCTGTGGGAACCATCCTGTTGAGATCTGAAGGGTGCAGCTGCAGATGAGGGCCAAGAGGCTTCTGGTGGGGAAGATGAGGCAGTCAGGCTCAGCCCACCAGCCTGGTGGCCTGCCAAGTTAGCTTCAGCCACTGCACTCTGGAAAGGTCCTGCTCTTCTTTACAGAAACCCTGAGTTCCTGCAGCCCTCAAAGCACCTTCTCCACACAACTGTCACAGGCCATGCTGACTGTGTGTGGTGGTGGTGGTGGGGAGCATGCTTAGGAGAAATAAATGTCTTCCTACCCCAAAGAAACCGTCCCTCTGCCCTCCTCTAGCACTTGCAGCCAAGTAGTGGGAGGCTGCAGTCAGAGTAGGGCCAGCCAGCTTGAGGCCTCCTCTAATTCTTTAACTACCCACTAGCCCTCACTTCCTGTGTCGGATAACCCAGTAATTCTCTGGAGAAAATGCCCCTACTCCTGATCCCAACCATGGGTCCCAACATGGGTTGGCCCAAATGCCTCCCTCTTCCAGCAACAGGAGGATTGCTAGCATCTAGGGTCACAGAAGTACAGTGGAGTCCTGAGTCTGTCCATTTGGGAGCATCTGGGACCCCAAGAATGATCAGAGACTGGATCACAGGGCAGGGCTGTGGGGCCAAAACCCCTACATCAGCCCTCCTAGGAGTCAGAAGAAGGGCCAGAGGTCCCAGTCCCTGCCCCCACCTCCCCACCAGTGAGCCAGCCACGACCAGGTATCTTCTGTGGGGCTCATATGCTCAAGTAAAGCAGTCATGGGGGTTATCCTGAGACAGGTGATCCAAACCAGGGATGCTTCTGAGTATCAAAGAAAAACGGAATAAACAGCGTCCAGTCGTGAGTCTCCGTCCACACCTAGGAAGATGCAAAGCTCTCTGCTGGGTAATTTTCCGGACAAAATACATACGTTTCGATTGATTTTTGCCTTTGCTTGGGTCTCTGTTCAAGTTCACCAAGAAACGGGGCTGGGGGCGGGGGGGGGGGGGGAGAGACCTCCGCTGACCGGAAGCCTGGCTTGGTAGCGGAATGAGAGGGAGCTGCTTCTGCTGAACGTCCACGACTAGGAGGGAGACAGTGCGCACCCCAAATCTTGCCCTTGCCCCCTCCCTGGGCCCGAACCCCGGAGCCCTCCTGGGAAACGGACGGTCTCTTCGGACCCTGGCGGGGGACCCGGCTTGTGCAACTGGCTAAAGCACCACGGGCTCAGCCCGATTGTTTCCCAGCGCTCCCCACACACGCACACGCTCCCGCTCCCCAGCCCCCTGGAAAGGCACCCTGCGAAAACCCGCCCCGAAGCCCGAGCAGGTGCAGCCCCGGCGCGCTCCCAGCCCGGGCTACAAAAACTTGTTTGCCCACGGCTGGGGGAAATCCGACTTGCAGCCCGCGCGGGGGTCCCGGCTGAGGCACCCGGGAGATAGGACTCACCCCGCGATCGCCGCCGGCTGGGGCGTCCGCACCGCCGGCCACGCGCCCGCCTCCCGGGGCGCAGAGTCCGCAGCCCCGCAGTGCCCGGAGCAGAGGCGCCCCTGGCGCCCGCACGCCCCCGGCGCCCGCTGCAAGCTGACCGACTTCTCCCGGCACGGCACGGCCCCGCCGCTCAGCAATCCGGAGCTGCGGCTGTCCCGGCTAAGCCGCCGCGGAGCGGGCGACGGAGCGGGCGTGCGGGCGCGGAGCTCGTTGCGGGCGCGGAGCGGGCGGCAGGCGGCGAGCGGGCGAGCGGGCGCCCGGCTCTGCACATGCTCACTCGCGCGGCCCGGGGACAGCGGCCGGCCGCCGCCGGGTCCTAGAGGCGCCGGCGCTTGTGCCTGCCGCTCAGCTCGCAGGAGGGGTCTTGGTTTCGCGGGCTGGGGTCCACACCTGCCCTGGCCCGCGAGATAAGCACACGCTGCGAGCCACACACGCCACTGCCAAGCAAAGACCCTGACACTCACTGATACATACACACTCAGCCACAGCCTTGCGTTGGAGCCTCTGTTGGCTCTAATACACACATCACGGTGCTCACACCACACACACACACACACACACACACACACACACACAAACACACTGTGCACCGTCACCCAGAGGAGAACGCCCCCACAACTCACTCAGATGCAGACACGGTGACAGACACACACCATCGGATACAAATACACACTGAATCACGGCTTCACAGATAGATACACTGACACCCACACTCACACATACGCACACACTCTGGGCTCTGCTCCACTCACACAGAAACAAGCTAGGACACTGTAACAGGCGTGCACACACACATAGAATCGCGCAGTTTGTAGTGCTCTCTTACAAATACACAGAGTCAGGCACAAGCTGGATCACTATCCCATGCAGAGCTGGACACTGATCACCACATCTACAGGCATAGACACGGGCACAGACCCACACAAACACTCAGAAACAAGCACATGCTACAACACACCCTCCCACAGAATCTGAAAAAGTCCCACACAGAATGATAGCCCCACAGACAAATCACTGACACCATCTGCCTATGCGTTCAGGGCTCTGCCATTAGCTTATTATTACACTGCCCCACACTGACACACAGTGACAGACCCACTCACTCCTTGATATAGTTACCCACAGAAGCAATGCCACACACTGAATGGAGTCCATTAGGAGACGCACTTGTATAGAGGGACATACTGGGCACTGCCTCACAGACACACAGATACGGACAGATGTGGAACACTCCCATAGTTCTTTAGACAACCTTCTCTTCAGATAAAGGCTGGATCCACTCTTAAGGAATTACCCCCATTAAGGAGTCCCCCACGGCTCCCCAGAACCCTCAAGTCACAGCACCAGCTATACCAGTGGGCCCAGATCTCACCCAGGGCGGGCTGTTTAGAGGCTCGCAGAGTCTGAGGACAGTAGAGGTAGAGAAGCAGGTGGCGGGGCTCTAACTCCGCGCTTCCTGAAAGGGAGTTTCATGCCTCCAACTCCCACTAGGGGCAGAGCTGCTCAGCCAGGCTTAGAGCAGGCTTTCAACAGGTGCAGGGCAGCAGGAGAGGATTAGATGGGACTAGTGGGAGCTGGCTTGGTGCAGATCAGTGACATCCAGAGAAGGAAGAGACTGCTGAAGTTTGCACAGCTAATCAAGCCAAATCCAGAATTAGAACAGTGTCCATGGCCTGGGAATGAAGGTTTTCTGGAGTCTTTGGAGGACCTGGGTGAGGACACAGTGACAAATTCTATGCTATCCCAACATTCCAGGCTTGCAGAAATGTACACACCCCTCCCCGCCATAAGTATCCATATCCTTTACAGACAAATTTGTATCACTGTAATCAATAACACTAACTGCTTTATAACACTTTTTGGGTTTTCAAAGCCCTCTCTATGACCAGCTACATAATTTGCAGGGCCCAGTGCAAAATAAAAATGTGGGCTCCATGTTCAAAAATTATCATGAATTTCAAGAGATGAAACTGCAGTCTCCTGTGCCTTGCAAAGTCTCATGCCTATGAAGCCAGCCCTGGCCATTTTATTCCCATTGTTCCACTTAAAACTCCCAATAAACTGTCTTGGTGTATCCACTTAACAGATGAAACTCTTGACACCCAAAGTTAGATGATGGCCCGAGGCTTGCATCAAAGACAGCCCAGGGGAACTGAAGCCCAGTTTCTCTGGGAGGTCAGATGCAGCCCCACAGCTGCTACTTGGGCGAGGAGACCACCTTGGACAGCTACCTGGGCCATAGGACTCAAGCTGAGGAGTTCATGGGTTTGCCACCAGGGAAAGAGAGAAGTCTCAAGGGCAGAACCTGATGTCCCACTGCACCTGCATTGCAAAGTCCTCCAGTGAAGCACCTGCACAGACCTCTGTGTGGAAGACAGGTAGGTGTACCTGCTGACTGTAAGGAGGGATGTTGAGAGAGGAGACACATGAAGGGACCCATGGGGTATTGAGAAAGGAAAGGCAGCTTAGGTGTCAAAATGGTAAGGAGCATTTCAGCATTGGGATGAATCCCTCTTCCCTAGCAATGGTGACAGGTAAGAGGGTGTGAGGGTGTCAGGGCCAGGCCTGATAACAGAGTTGCTCCCAAGCCACACCAACTCCCTGACCCCATCTCTTCTCCACATAGCCAGGACTATTGGTAATCATTTGCATATTACCCCTGTCCATATCCCAAAAGCACTTATGGGAAGAGATTCTAATGTCACCAGGGCTTCTACAGTGGTCCCACCATGGTGCTGATGTATGTCCAGTTACAAATGGGTAATGTACCCCTCACTGCCTTCCCGGCAAGTCTGGGTCTAAGAATCAGATGGGTATGATCTTACCTCGCGTCCATCTCTCTGTTTGGCTCTTGACTTCATCATCTCATCTCTTCGTGGACCTTGATCATTGGATCTCAAGAATTTACACTACCTCCTAACTTTAGGTCATCTGCTGGCTGGCCTGCCCATCTTCCTTCCTTCCTTCCTTCCTTCCTTCCTTCCTTCCTTCCTTCCTTCCTTCCTTCCATCCTTCCTTCCCTCCTTCCTTTCTTCCGGCCATCCTTCCATCTATTCACTGAGCAAGCACCCACTGTGTGTCATATTTTGCCACAAACATAGGAGACTCTTGATGGGAAGAACCAGAACCCTTAAGGAGTTCCCAGGGTAGAGAACTGGTCATAAAACAGATCCAAAGTCTGAGCTGATGAGTGCATAAATAAAACAGCATCTGCCACAGAGCAAGCACATATTTTAGTAAATATTACATGGAGGGGTTCTTCCAAAGGCTTTGATGAAATCCAGATGTCTCATACATTGCAAAGTCCTCTTACCTGTCACCATTGCTAGGGAAGAGGGATTCATCCCAATGCTGATCCACCAGGCTCAGGGTACCTTCTCTTTCTCTAAATGCCACCTCCCCAAGGGGCCTTCCCTGACATTCCAGCTACAGCACCCACCCTGCTGTCCAGTTCTCAGTCCTCATGACACTTGTCCCCCCACCAGCACCTTGTGCATATACTTGTTTATTGTCTGTCTTCTCCTCCTCAGTCCTCTGAGCCCCCACATAGCCAGGGAACTTTCCTTCTCATTTAGAGCTATATCCTTAGTGCTAAGCTTATTCTTGGCACATAGGCATGCTCACTAAACATTTATTAAATAAATAATTGATTTTTAAGATGCAGTGTGTCTAGCATGAAATATTTTTAATGAACCCAGGCAGGTTCCCAATGGATCCCATGTTTCTTTTCAAGAACTCCAAAGTCTGCTTGCTCTTGCTCTGGTCACAAAATAGATCCCTGTTGTATGGAGCCCTCATCTTATTGTCCATAGGATTCTATCAGCCACCGGGTGACCCTGAAGGAGAGTGTGGGTTCACTGCACAGCATCGCCCTATCCCCCCTGCCAGGGACTTGTGGTGGGGTGAAGAAGCACGTGGCCCATCAGCATGTGGAGTGGGGCTGCATGTGAGCACCTCCATCTTTACCCACACAGCTCTTGTCCTGCAGGGTAACACAGACTTGACCATCCTAGAATATTCTGGGAGGTTACTTTTCACTCTGTGTGTCATCTGAGCATCCATCATTCAGAGACCAAGAGAACCTTTGGCAGCGTCTCAGAAGGGGAGCAACTCTTTGATGTCTGCTCCATGCAGTCAGACCTGAGGCTGGGTTCAGCGCTTTGCTGGGCTGTGTATTTACTTGCTCTCTCCTGTGAGTGCTGCAGCGACTTAAATATGCCTCTGTAAAGATGCCAGTGACACAGATGGTAATTGCAACCCCCTACTGAGCTGGGCCTGCAGACACCAAGGTGATGATGATGGGGGGTGTGAAGCAGAGCAGAGAATCTGTACCTACCTGGGATAGCAGAAACTCCCTGAGCACTGGACTGATCTGGGAGCGGCTGGACTCCAGAAGCATGGGCCAGAGGCACTCAGAAAGTATTAGGAATTTAGAGGCAGAGGCATAAGGTGGGGGGGCAGGGGGGAAGCAGTGAAGAAATCTGAGTTTCTTTTTTAACCAAACCTGGCTAGGCTGTGTGGCCTCATGCAAAATTTACTTACCATAATCCTGGGTTGCCTCTCTGTCAAATGGTCAGTTTGATCACTCTGGAAGAGCTTCTTTAAGGGAGGCAGGAGAATAAGAGGAAAGTGCTTTGGGGGTCCAGTCTGTTTCTCTGGTTGGGCAAATTATGCCATTTCTCCCAGGGGCAGTTTTGTTTTTGTTTGTTTGGGTTTGGGGAGTTTTTGGTCTTGTTTTGCTTTTCCTGCCTGCTAATACAAGGTCCATTCTGCAGTCCATGAATCAAGGTTCAACTTTCAAGTCTGATTATTTAACAAACACTTTTTTTGTAAGACTATAGCCACCATAGATAGTGATTCCTCTGATGGATCTGGGCAAAGTGAATTGAAAACCTTCTGGAATAGATTTGTTATTCTAGATATCACAAAGAACATTTGTGATTCAGGGGGAAAGGTCAAAATATTAACACTAACAAGAGTTTGGAAGAAGTTGAATCCAACCCTCATGGGTGATTTTGAGAGGGGTTCAAGACTTCATGGAAGAAGTAACTGCAGATTTGGTGGAAATAGCAAGAATTAGAAGGTGTGACTGAATTGCCACAATCTCATGATAAAACTTGAACAGATGAGGAGCCGCTTCTTGGGGATGAACAAAGATAATGGTTTCTTGAGACAGAACCTACCGTGGTGAAGATGCTGTGAATGTTATTGAAATGACAACGAAGGATTTAGAATGTTACATAAGCTCAGCCGATAAAGCAGGGTTTGAGAGGATGGAGTCCCGTTTTGGAAGAAGTTCTACTGTGGATAAAATGCTTGCAATCTGTACCCAGTGGAAAAATGAGAATTCATACCCCATTTGAATCAAATGTATGATATGTCAAGATTATTGTATTGTCTTGAGCAACTAATAAAAAAATGCTAAGATGTCATTTCTAACATCCTTGCAAAATAGGGAAAGTGTTTCATTTCCAGGGCTGTTTTTAGCACAGAGATTGTAATAAACAATGACCATGATCTAGCCCTGGCATAGGGTCTGACATGGCAGGTGGCTAGAATAAGGGTTGTTGTACTGGGAATTGTAACTGCCCGATCCCCCACCACTGCCATTGGCACCAACTTGGCAATTGGCTGGGACTGAGGAACAGAAAGCTTTGAAGAACGGCCAAGTGTGCAGAACTGTGTTGGGGTAGATGTGAAGCCCGTGGAGTCAGCCATCGGCGGGAAGGGGTGAGGGGGGGCAAGTAAGCCATGGTGCAGAGGGACGGCAGAAGAGGCCCCTGCTATGTTCCCTCTGCCAACCTGTGTGCACCAGCTGGCAGACACAGATGAGGGCAAAGCACCTCATCTTTGCCCCATTTTTATGAATTTCTCTGTTCGTCACTCATCCAAGACCTTGAACTTGAAAGTCATCTAAATCGAGCTACGGGAGAACCTCAAGTGTATACATAGCATTTATACAAGCATGGGTTCACTTAAATAAACTTTTCACGTTGGAATAAACTTAAATTTGCAGACAAGTTGCAAAGAGAACAGCATTCTCATTAGTTTTCCCCATGGGTAACATCTTATGGTACTTTTGTCAAAACCAAGACATTGGCTGACATTGGTACACTGCCGTTAATTACACTCTAGACAGAAGGTGTGTCTCTTCTGGTCTGTGGAGGTTTCTTATTTCTTCCCTTGCTTTTCATGACTTTGACAGTCTCAAGAAGCACTGGCCAGATAGAATGTCCAGTAGGCTCAAACTAGAGGACTTTTTGAAACTGGTAGCATCACGCGACTACAGATGCTGTCTCTCAGGGAGTGAGACCCATTGGCTGACCTCCAGGGAGGGAGAGCTGGTTGATATCCCAAGGAAAGGCAGAGGGTGGGGGAGAAGCTGCCGTGGTAGAAATTCCAACAGAATGGGGGCTGGCCGATGGCTAGTGGTTGAAAGAAAATTCTGGAAAAAATTCAGTGGCAAGTTTAAATGTGCTTCTGAAAGATTACCGGAGGCGCACCTGGTACACAAGGGCCGCTCATTTTTACCTGGGCTGTTCCTCATCCTAGGGGTCTTGAGGGCACAGGAAGGGTTACTTTGAGAGATGGTTGGCTTTTCCTCAGCCTCCACCTGCCCCTTCACCCTAGATGGAAAGGTTCATCCATTTAAAAGCCACTCCCCCCTCCCTTACGTCAAAAACAGCACATTGGTGTCAGTGTGCACAATAAATGTGCCATAAATGTTCTTTTCAAGGCAAATTGATCCTTTGTTTAGAAATGCTTTTAAGTAAGAAAAACAGTTTTAGTCCGATCTAATTCCTTTCCTTACTCTTTCTTTCTGAAGATCTCGATCAGGGCACCTAAATTCAGCTGTCTTATTCTTTATGTCACTTTGGGATTATAAGGTGACAAGCTAACCCTCAAGGGGCAGAGCACAAAGCACAAGGAAGCCTGAGTCCTCCATGGCAGCCCTGAGCTGCTGTCCCAATGGAAGTACAGCGTTTTCTGAACACTTATCAGAAAATAAGGCGTTTTTGTATAGGGGAAAAAATCCTACTCACCTGGGTGCCTCCATGTGATTTTTTTTTTCCGCTACAAATTTCCCTCCAATATTCAGCATAGGACCCGTAGATTCCTGACAAATGTCTGCTGACCAAGTGCATGGAACCCTTCAGAAGTCATACTTCCATATGGGGGTATTCTGCCTTCTGGAAGGATCAGTGTGCAAGCAAATGGATGATAAGAGGTAGATGAAAGGACCAGGTTTTGTGCAGATGGGCAGAAGGGGTGATGAGTACCCAGAGGCTGGATGGGCAAGAGCAGGTGTGAATATATAGACCGTGTGCCGAGAGAACAAAGAGCTTGTTGGTCTTCACAATTGCTGATACCCATCACCTAAAAGAGAGTCTGCAGCCAGCAGATCCTCAATAACTATTGACTGATTGAATTAATGACTGGATTCATAGCAAAGAAGCAAGTGTGGGTGGATGAATGAGGAGATAAAGGAGAAAATGGGTGACACGTGGATGGGTAGACTTCTGGGTGAATGGATAGGTGAATACTGGGGTATCATATTCATTTCCTGTTACTGCATAAGAAATTACCACAATCTTAGTGGCTTAAAATGACTCACATTTATTATCTGAGTCCCTGTACACCAGAATTCTGTGCATAGCTTAACTGGGTCTTCTGCTCAGGGACTCATCCGGCTGCAGGTGAAGATCAGCAGAGCTGCTTTCTCATGTGGAGTCTCCACTGGGAAGAATCAGTTTGGATTTTTTGCAGAACTCATTTCTTTCTTTTTTTTAAGGTTATGTTTATTTTATTTTATTTTATTTATTGGTTGTTCACAACATTACAAAGCTCTTGACATATCATATTTCATACATTAGATTGAAGTGGGTTATGAACTCCAAAATTTTACCCCAAATGCAGATTGCAGAATCACGTGGGTTACACATCCACAATTTTACATAATGCCCTATTAGTAACTGTTGTATTCTGCTACCTTTCCTATCCCCTACTATCCCCCCTCCCCTTCCCTCCCATCTTCTCTCTCTACCCCATCTACTGTAATTCATTTCTCTCCTTGTTTATTTTCCCATTCCCCTCACAACCTCTTGTATGTAATTTTGTATAGCAATGAGGGTCTCCCTTCATTTCCATGCAATTTCCCTTTTCTCTCCCTTTCCCTCCCATCTCATGTCTCGGTTTAAAGTTAATCTTTTCTTCCTGCTCTTCCTCCCTACTCTGTTCATAGTTGCTCTCATTATATCAAAGAAGACATTTGGTATTTGTTTTTTAGGGATTGGCTGGCTTCACTAAGCATAATCTGCTCTAGTGCCATCCATTTCCCTGCAAATTCCATGATTTTGTCATTTTTTAGTGCTGCGTAATATTCCATGGTGTATAAATGCCACATTTTTTTTATCCATTCATCTATTGAAGGGCATCTGGGTTGGTTCCACAGTCTAGCTATTGTGAATTGTGCTGCTATGAACATCAATGTGGCAGTATCCCTGTAGCATGCTCTTTTAAGGTCTTCAGGGAATAGTCCGAGAAGGGCAATAGCAGGGTCAAATGGTGGTTCCATTCCCAGCTTTCCCAGGAATCTCCAAACTGCTTTCCAAATTGGCCGCACCAATTTGCATCCCACCAGCAATGTACAAGTGTACCCTTTTCTCCACATCCTCGCCAGCACTTGTTGTTGTTTGACTTCATAGTGGCTGCCAATCTTACTGGAGTGAGATGGTATCTTAGGGTGGTTTTGATTTGCATTTCTCTGACTTGCAGAACTCATTTCCATTCAGCTGGATGACTGACACCCTGGTTCCTTACTAATTAGTGACTGGGAGGCCACCTTCAGTTCCTAGAAGTCATCCACAGTTCCCTGCAACAGGGCTACATTCACAGGAATGGCATCTTATCACATTTGCCTATTTTCCTGGTAAGAAGCAAGCCACAGGTTCCCCTGCCTGCATTCAAGGGGAACACTGATTTCTTAATGGTGGGCTGATTGGGGACACCCAGAGGGGTGTTCCACACAGAATTTAAAGATCCTCTTTTGACACTGCCAACTTCTTTAAGGCCCCTATCTCACCTGCTCTTCCACAGCCCACCCAAGAGAGCAACGTTCCTCTTGTGTACCCTGAGCACCCACCTCACAGCTTTTGGCAGAAAATGCCGGGATATCAAAAGGAGTGGCAGGAGCATGGCCCTGTCCTTCAGCATGCCTTGTCTCTGAGCTTCAAATAGCACCTAGATTTCCCAGAATGTCCCTGGCTCCTCAGTTGGGTATTTGGAGTCTGCCCTGAGCAGAGAGCCTTCCAGATGCCCACCATCTTCATCCAACCTCATAGGCCTAGTTCTATTTTGAGTTCTGCACACAGTGTGTCCACACATCAGTGCAGCTGCAGGCCAAGCACCTCCTACCTCTCTCTCCAATGATCCTCTTCCCTGTGCCTCCTAACCCCCACCTCTAGAGAATTGCTCTTCCAAGTCTCCAATTTCACTGATGAGGCTGACGCGTTCATAACCCTCCTCACCCCTCACCTTAGGTCTGTCTGTGTCTTTAGACTTCCTGTGTCCCTCTCCCCCTCCAAAAAGAATCTTTCCCAGACATTCCAGACCCTGCTTCTTCCCTCCTTCCTCTGTCCAGCCATTTGTGTCACAATCTGTCCCTCCTTTCCCCTGACCCCTGCTCTTCCTTGCATCTCCACATTATGGAGGCCTTCCACCAGTACACCTGTCCCTGTGACCACCCACTCCTCTTCCTCCTCATCTGCAACATCTAGTCATGCTCTGGCCGCCTTCATTCCTTCCACTACCTCCAAGTCTGCCCCTCACCTGCACCACTTGCTTGAAAGAGCTCCTCCCAATGTCAGCGACGCGACGACGTTCTGACTGCCAATTTCAGAGGCCACCTCTCCGTCCCTATCTGACCCACCTCTGTGGTCCATTCCTCACTCTACAGCCCCAGAAGCCTCCAATCTCCTTGCCTTCCCTCCTCCTCTCAGCTCACTATCTCACTCACAGCCTCCTCCTTTTCCTGTCCCACACCTTAAACCAGATGTTCCTGGAAGTTCTGTCCCCAGACCTCATTTATTCTTGTTCTCCTTCTCTAGATCCTGCCTCTTCTCTGTTTGACCTCTGACTTTAGCCCCAGATGTCTTTTCAATAGCTCCCCATGGATGGCTTCTGAGCATTTGTCAGTCACCTGATAACATATCTCCCTTTCCCATCCCTGAGCATCTTCTGCCCCAAATCCTACCTCCCTTGGTTCTCCCATCCATCAAGGACCTGAGCTAGACATGTGGGTGTTGTTGGTCTTTGGATTTCCCTCTCTCTTACCTCAGCTCACCTCATTGCAAACCCTCAACCACTCCACACCCCTAAATTCTGTTCAGATGGCTCTCTTCTCTTCCATCCTGACCACCTCTCAACTGGTCCAGATTGTCCCCCACAGCCCTGCTCTTCCAGCCCAGCCCTAGCCTGTCTGACATTCATGGATGTGGTCTTAAACAGCTCTCCTTATGTCCCTTCATGATGTTCTCACTGCCTGCAACTTAGCTGCTTTCCAAGGGCATGGCTCAGGAAACATGTGGCCCATGGTTCAGGGTCCCTTCTCTCTTTATTCATCTGCTCTGTCCCTATCTGGGATTATGTGTGGAAGGGGACATATTCCCTGCACCTGGGAGACACAGCATTTGAGTGCCTGCCAGAATGGAGAATTGTGGGGGAGGTTAGTGGGTGAGGACTGTGGTGGAGGGCAGGCAGGAAACCCCGGGGGCACAGAAATTGTCCCTACCTTCAGAAGGGCCCTGAATACCACGCTTTCCTCAGGGCAGGCAGCTCAGAAGAGCCCATAATGTGATTTAGAGGACCAGGAGTAGAGTTTAAGAACACTTTGAAGTAGAATCCAGGAGTGGATGGAGAAGACCGCTCTGGGGTGAGGAAGGTCTGGGATGTTTCAGCCAAGTCTAGAGAGAAATCACACTTGGAATGCTTAGGTGACACAGGAGTGGGACTGGAGGCATGTTAGGAAACCCTAAGGGCCACTGAAAGTCTTTCACCAATGGACAGGAGCTGAGAGCTGGACAAGGGAGGGTGGTGGATCCTGACCATCACTCAGGGGCTTGCCTGCCTGTTGCCATAGCAACCAGGGCTGGGGAGCGTGGAGAAGCATATTTTAACTTCTCTCTCGGAGTTTGATCCTCAGAATCTCAGGCTGAGTTTGGAACAAATAGCTGGGGTTACTTATTTCCCCCTTTAGGTCCCCTGGTGAGGAAGCAGTATCAGCACCTGCCTATCCTCCTGTCCCCCCTCCTAGCTAACAAAAGCCTGGATTGTGGGGCCTTGCACCCCTCTTGGTTCCTCACACCTGAGGGATGACAGGGCTCAGGTGTGCATCAGGCTCTCTGACCAACCTCCATCC
Source organism: Spermophilus citellus (assembly GCF_964194105.1). Classification (NCBI taxonomy): domain Eukaryota; kingdom Metazoa; phylum Chordata; class Mammalia; order Rodentia; family Sciuridae; genus Spermophilus; species Spermophilus citellus. The sequence goes on along the minus strand of NC_138199.1, from coordinate 24,348,982 downwards.
AGTTCCAACCAAGCTGTGAGGAGCAGAAAAATGGGAAGTGACAGCAAGTGCCAGGAGTCACTAAGTCTCTGTCACCTCGATTTCCAGGCAGACAGAACTGGCTCCAAGTGAATACGGCATTCAGCGACACCCTTGTCTCTGTGGGATCCACCTGAGACAAGTGAGGCTTTGCCCTCGAGTCTCCTCTCTGCCTCTGTGAGCCCTGTGATACTCCTACCCCCACTTATCCCTATCGTCCTTCCCCACGCCTACAGGTTCAGCTGACTCCTGGGTCCTGAACCCCAGGCCCCTGGGTCCAGTCACAGCTCCCCATTACCCAGGCCCATCTTCCACATCTCATCAGAACCATTATTTCTCTTCCATAAAGACAGAGCTGGTTCCTCTGCAGGCAAACCACAAGCACCTCTTTACCCACCTTGAGGAATGTCTCCTCGGAATAAACAACTCTGTTCGTTGCTTTTTTAAAGATAACCTTTAAAAGGTTTGCTTACAATAACATCTGACGATTATGGGGTCAGACTCCCAGGAATAATGAATTACTCCATCTGTGTTCAATTTCTTGGTATCCTTTTATTTTCACCAACAGATTGAGGGGGTTTCAGGCTACTGCACCACTTTTTGAAATCATCTGCCCATTGGCCTGCTTGTTACATGACAGACTTGGGAAGGAATCGTTCCAGAGGGGAAAAAATTTGAGAAAAATCCTTTCATCTTGTATGTAGGCACTTAAGGCATCTCCCCGAGTCACCCCATTCCTTTGGATTCTTCAAGACCCCACAAGATTAGGTACAAACTCCCTCCCCAGGCCCTGCCACATCCAATCAAATTCACCATCTATATTTTGTCCGCTTTGCTGAAAACATTACCCTCAGTCCCTGGATTACATTCTCTGACTCCCCCAGACTGAGTTAGATGGTTCCCAATCCAATCACAGACACATATAAGCACACACATATTCACATACTAGCACACACACAGGCACACATACCTACACGAGGTCACGTGCACATGTATGCACCCACAGGCACATGAACACACATAAATGCACACATACACGCTGAGGCTGTTCAGTGGTTTGAACATCCACCGACACACATGCACACACACACGCACACACACACAGGTGCATCCATGTGCACATGTAGAGTGTGCACGCGCGTACACACAGATACCCGCATGCATTTTGGTTTAGGTGTTTGTTTTCATCATGATCCTGAGGGACATGACCTGGTACTTACAAAAGTGTCTTTGGATCCTCTGAAACTGGCCTTTCCCTCCTCAGCTCAACTCCTGGCCCAACGAGAGATTAGTAGTACGGTCAGTAGTCAAGAAGAGTGGCCCTCGTGCTGACTTGGCCTCGGCTCCAGTGCAGGACAGCGGCCAGGTCCTTGCCCCTCTCTGAGGTTGAGGGTCTCCCATAGATCAGGGATGTGGACCATCTAGGACCCCCCACGGCCATCTCCCAATCCACGCAGCCCAGGAGGCAGCAGGCTCTCTGTGTCTGGCGGGGGGCAGCTGGGCGACCACTCTATAGCTCCCGGCTGCCGTCGGCATAGTCTCTCAGCCCAGCTTATTTACGATGCTTTTAGCTCCAAGCGGACCTATTTCCGAACTCCTCTCCCAGACATAAATTACCCTAAAGGGCTGATTTGTATCACTGTGGTTGGACAATGCCTAACCAGAAAGCACTGCTGCCGCTCAACAGTTTCAATCTAGGGAGGGCAAGGTTTTTTTTCCTCCCCCCCCCATCCTAATTGAGCACTTCAGAAAGGGGGGAGCTGAAAGTCTTCAATAGGTTTCATTTTTAGGGAAAGCAATTTTGACTTATTAGGCACTGTTGGCTTCAAATATATGCTCGCTAATGACTTCTATTTAAATATTTTCCTCCAGCTGAGATATTTAAAAAAAAAATACTGTGTTAATGGCTTCAACATCCCCTCAGTGAGGATTTTCCCATTGTAGCCTCTGAACATCCTTGGCCAGATCCTCTCTAAGTCAAGAGGTCCCAAGCACGCTGTGTTAAACCCCTGTTGGAATTCCCTAGGGGAATAATGACGGCCACCCATCTCCTGTGGGTGCTTATAATCATCTTTTATGTGCAAACACAATCCTAAGTTAGATCTAGGTTTCTTAAAATCTTTCAATGGCTACCCAACCCCTATAAGATTAAATTCAAACTTTAAGCTTTGCAAAAAAAGGCATGTGTGTCCATGATACCCACCACGCTCCCTCTTGAACCCCAGGCAGGAAACCATGGTGATGGTGGCCCAAACTTCTGGCTGTCTTCATGGAGATGGGACATTTGCAGGCTTACATGTCCTGGTATCCAGAGAGATCCACACCTGGTTTAGTGTCCTACTATTATCATTGCAAAATTCTTAATAATTAACGAATAAGAGACCCCACATTCTCATTTTATGCTGGGTCATGGATCACATAGCTGATCATACCCAGATACTCGCATTCTCCTCCTCTTTACCTTTTTTTGGCATATGCTGTTTATTTTATATGAAATAGCAGCCCCAGCCCAGCCCTGCTGTCCCTTATCCATTTGGTAGACCTTGGTGAGGGGCACAGTGGGCAAGGGAGGAGGACTTGAAAAATGCCGGAGTCCAGAGTTCCAATTTCAAACTCTATCATTTCTGACGCTGGACAATCAAGTGTTGGTTTTCCCATATGAAAAATGGGATCATCCCTGTCTGTATTGTTAGGTTGCTACAAAAACTAAATGAGAGATAAGCACACAGCAAGTATGAGAATGCCCAGCATAGGGAGAAGACGATGATGTAGGTCACTGCTGTTAGTCCTGCTTTGCTGTGATCTCATGTTGGCCCCTTGTGAAGCCTTTCCTAGGTGGCATGAACCCTTCACCTGAAGTCGCACCCCCCTAGTCTCTACCCCACAGCATCCTCTCCTGTCAGAATTACAATTACACCAGTATGTCACAACTGTCTGTCATAATAGTTTAAAATCACTTTTGTATGCAAGTGTTAGGAGCTCACTCAAGCTAGCTTAGGCAGGAAAAGAGGGCCTGGCTATGGAAGGGGTGTCTCACAGAACCCCAGGGACAAAAAATGCACCGGGCCTCTAAAAAGCCTGCAAGATAAACTTGGAAAAGCTCTGGAAATGCAGGCCATGCCAACTTCTCCCATTCCCTTTTGCTTTTATTTAGGCATTGGCATTTATCTCCCCCCCCCCCATTTTTCAGATGGGAGAACTAAATCACAAGGTGAGCTCACCCCACAGCCTTCTAACTTTACCTTTATGGTTTCACATGCTGGGAAGTCAAGCATTTCTTGATTCGGTTCCAAAGTTCTGCAGTCAGTGGCCTAATCAATCTCTCCAGGTTCAGGTACCCTGGGGTGTAGTGGCACCCGAGCTACGGGATAACCTGACACTCTAGCTTGGCTCAATTTCTCTGTACCTGCTTACCGCACATGTCTCTCTTCCCCTAAAGAACCACACAGTTCTCATCTTGGCTTCCTTCAGTACTCGATCCAGTGACCAGAATATAAATCGTTATTGAATAAAGGAAGGAATGAACAATAGAAGAGGGGCTTGCATTTCCAAGTTTGAGCCCTATGTGGTCTCCCAGCTAGTCTCTTCCCTTCAATAATCCACTGGAGGAGGCTGGGCACAGCTGCACGCCACGAATCCCAGCAGTTCTGGAGGCAATGGAGGGAGGATGGCGAGTTCAAGGCTAGACTCAGGAACTTAGCAAGGCCCTAAGCCATTCGGTGAGACCCTGTCTCTAAACAAAATATAAAAAAGGGCTGGGGATGTGGCTCAGTGGTTAAGCACCCCTACATGTAATCCCTGGTACACACACACACACACACACACACACACACACACACACACATCCATCGAAGGAAACCTTAGTACCAAAAGCCTAGAGGTAGCAATTCATCTTAAGGGTGCTGGAGAGCCCACAAGCCCACACACTGAGGAGGCACAGTTTTTCCTGGGTTTCTCAACTTGCATCCAAAGCAACTCCTGCTTGTCCCCAAAACAAATCAGGACTTGGTCTTCCTGAATAGGCAGCGCGTTGCTTCAGGATTTAAGTTGATTTCTGCAGGAGGCAACCTGCTCACTCGACAGAATTCACACTCTCAGAAATTATTAAAGGAGCAGAATTAAATCCACTGGCGTCAGAGGTCAAGGGGTAACTGGAAACAAGGTGATCCCAGCAGAACCTCAGCTAATTGCTGCTGCCGGACGTGCTGGAGGAGCAGAAACGCTGCTGAATTATTTACTTGGGCCTTAATACCAAAGAAAATAACAGAAGCTGCTCCTGAACTGGTGACCCCATGAGCTCAGGACATGTGGTGGTCAAGGGGTCTCAGTACCTAAGGGATTCTCAGAGCAATGGGCACCTACTGAACTGTGCGGACTCCTTCCTCGCTCCTTTGCCGAGCAGAATAGGGCTGGGAGAGAATGCAAAAGAGAGGAAAAGGTGAGTCTGGTCAGGTCTCCTCAGACTAAGTAACCCAATCAACTATTGAATTTAGAGCTGTCACAAAGTGCTCTGTGGATTGTTCGGCTTCTATAACACAGCTTAATGTTTCTCTTTCCAAGTCCCCATCTCGAAGAATGGTGCTAGAAGGGAATGCATTCTCCCCTTTCCTGGTTTCTAAGCAGAAGGCTTTTCCAAAGCTCCCTCTGGTCTCTCTGTCCCTCCATCCTCTCCAGAGTGAGCTGGCTATAGGGAATGGGCCTTATGCTGCTGCATCCCTACAGGGGGGTGGCCTGCTGGGGTCCAGCTAGCAGACCGCACGCAGGTCCTTCAGCCTGGCTTGAGGCAGTGGGTGCAAGATTTCTGCACCTTGATCTTTATTTTTTTGTTCATTGCAAAGCTCAGGTTGCAAATAGGGGGTGCTATTTATTGGAAAGGGGGCTTATCAGAGACCCTGATTTTTTGCTGGAGGTTTTAAAAGTTCCAGGCACCCATCCAGGTCAACATACCACTCAGACTAGGGTGCAATCTTCCTGTCCCTACCAGAACTGCTGGAAGACAATCATACCACAATGAAAAACCCAGTAGGCCTGAGCTGAGTCAAAATGTCCCACCCAGGTTTGAATAAGTGTCCCCCAACAGGGGCCCAGGTGTTGAAGGCCTGCTCCCCAGCCTATGGTGCTGTTGCAAGGTGGTAGAACTGTTAGGAGGTGGGGCCCTGGCTGGAAGTCTTCCTGCCCTATGGGATCATGTCCTTGAGGGAAGTATTGGGACCCCAGTGACTCCTCTTTCTTTCTTCACCTCCCAGCCACCATAAGGTGAACTGCTTTGGTCCCCAAACAATAAGGCTAACTGATGATGGACTGATGCTTCTGAAACCATGAGCCCAAATGAACCTTTTCTCCTTTCATTTGATTATCTCAGGTATTTTGTTACAGAAATGGAAAACTAAGATACCAGGGTCACAGGCAGAGACTCTAGCCACCCCAAAATGATTGCATGGGCAGATTTGACTTCCTGATTTCTAATTTTTTTTTTATTCCTTAATACATCAAATTTTGAGGAATTATAAGGAGATCCTTAGTAAATGGTACCCCAGTCTTCCTCCCAGGTTTTGAACAAATTGTGATAAAAGAAAAGAAAAAAGGTAAAAATAGAGGCCGAAATATCAGGTTTATGTCAGCTGGACACCAGGTGGAAGATGTGACGTTAGGCCTGAAAGACAAGTGGCTTACTGGCGCTGAACCCCAAACCTGGCCAGTGTATTGCAGGCAGTGCCAGACTGCAACAGGCCTCCCCTGTGGAGGGCCTGCCCCAGGGACGCAGCTTGGAGGAGCAGAGAACGTTCGCCCTTGGAAGTTAGACTTGACCCCAAGGTGAAGGACAAAGCCCAGCAGAGAACACACAATTATTCTTCTTAAGTGTGTGAAAAGATGGACAAAGGCCACGTGTGCCCAGAGAGACCCCTCCTCCTGGGAACCAGGAGTTGGAAACTCTGTTGGCCCAGCTGCTCCAACCACAAACTGGGGCATCATTGTCTCCCCTGTTTGTCCCTCTCACACATGGAAACACCCGCCAAGTCCTTTGATTCCAATTTACTGCTAAATAAACTTCAGATCCATTCACTTCTCTTCATCACCACTCTGGACATCCTGATCCAAGCCAGCTCTCTCTCCTGGACCCAAGCAATAGCTTCCTCACCTGTCTCCTTGTCTCTGTTCTGCTCCCTTTCCTAGTTTGTTCTTCTGCATATCAGGGAAGTACTTCTAGAATGAAAGGTTGGTTATATTGATTTCTTTCTTAGAATCCTTGTTTTCCCTACAGCCCTGGCTTCATCTCCAATCCCATCTCTCACTTGTCCCTTAGCCTGTGCTCCAAATATAGACTAACCATCCCTTGGGGCCTCCAATGTATCCTGTCTTTCCTGCCCTAGGACCTTTACATATGCAGATTGCTCTACTGGTTCATTCTCTTGTTTCCCCTTTATTTTTTCACCTGACGCATTATAATAATCTTGTAAGTAAAAAAAAAGGTTTAGAAACATATAATATTGATGGAGAGTAAGCCTGAATGTCATAATATTTAGCCAGCTGCCTCTTTTTGTCTGACTTCTTAGCTGACTTAGATGCTCAATAAATAAATAAATAAATACTGGTTGAATGAATGAGAAACATCCGGCCTTATTTTCTGCTGCATCTACAACCCGTATCAGAGGGCTTGACACAATGAAATATTTGTTCAATCAATGAATTAAGAGAACCATTTGTGAATGAATCAGTGAGGGACAAGTGTCATGTTGGGTTCTTCATTGTCTTCTCTGTTCCAAGCAAAAGGGCCTGATACCCAATAGAGACTCAGAGAAATATTGAAGTGAATTGAGTGTGTGAATAAATGAGTAAATGAATGAATACCCGCCTTGAGGTTCAGGATGAGGAAGATGACAGTCCTGACTGGTTGTGGTCAGGGAGAATTGAAGAGTTGGGCCCACATGTTAAGAGCAAGTATAGAGGAGGAGAGCATTAGGTAAAAGATTGCTGTCCGTGTTGAAAGAAGTGGAAGAGATGTGACACTCTGTCTTCAAATGTGTCTTTAAACAATCTGTCAGGTTGTCATGGGGAGGAAGAAGCAGACATATTCTGGAATTCCCAAGGAACTTACGGTGGAAGATTTGGTAAGGCAAAATTTTGGCACAGTTTAAAAATGAAAACCCAGATGCTTTGTGCACCAACCACATCTGGGGCATGCTGTTGAACATGGAGCAAGTTGTTCAACATGTACTCAGTTACATTTATGCTTGCCTGAAGCAGGCACCATTCCCACGCTTGACGAATGAGGGATGGTATGGTTTGCTCAAAGTCACAGTTATAACAGTCCAAGCCAGATTGCCATCTCAGGACCTGCTGATTCCATAACCTACACTATTGAGGGCTCTTCAAAAAAAGGTATGATCCACCTGATAAGGTAATGAGCTCCCCATTATTGGAGCTGATCAAGGAGAGGCTTAATCAATCACTAAGGCTTAATCAATCACTAAGATAAGAGATAACTCTAGGATACAGCCAAAAGGACACACTGGACTGGAGTCTCTCTGGTTCCTGGACTGTGGATTCACCCCACTCTTCCATTGGGTCCACCCTAACATCATAAAAGTTTTTGAGACAATGGCTTTGGACCCGTGTGCTTACTTTAAACAAGATTGACCTGTCCTATGAGCCATACTTACAAGGCCTGCAGATCACACCCGACTTTTAGTGCAAGAGTGGCATATCAATTCACTTTATGTTTCAATTTGATTCAGTCCACAGTGGCTGCCTTGAGACCTGCTCTAAAAATCATCCTAAAGCTTTGTTTAGACTCCACAGGAAACAGTGCTGTGATTGATTACTGATGTCTGTCAGGGTGTGGGCTAGTCGCTGGCAGACATCTGCCCCACATTGACCATCCTGGCTTGTTCCAGGACACGCACTTTCACTCTGAAGAGCCTGATTGGATAACAGTGGTAAAGCCACATGCATCTAATAGAATACCCAAGAATGCATCATCTTTAAACCAGAAAAGGGATTAATTTTCAATATGGAGATTTGCAGCATCCAGATTCTAATTCGATAACATTTTTCAACTTTGCTTCTTTGTGGGCCCGTCCTTTAATTAGGAGGCTCTGCAAACACTTCAAAGATAAGCCGTTCCCCAGGCACCCCAGCCCAGTACCTATGCCTGCCAGCTCCCAAGTCTCCACCCCCACACACACAGGCCCCCAGAGCTCCAGACTAGGTTTTGATCAAGCAAATCAGAATGTATGTTTCCCACTGTGAAGTAAATAGCCATCCCCCAACCACATCTTTCTCCCTGAAGTCAATTAGAGGCACAGCTGGCTTCCCAAGCAGAACTGGGAGGGAGAAGCTCTGTTTCATCCCTTCTTCGGGGTTTGCAGGATGCTGGGATTCCACATCCTAACCTCTCTAGGTCTCCAGAAAATGTAGGAGACCTCCTTGGACAAGTGACCTCAGGAGATTTTCCTGCCAATCCTGCCTGACCAATGGGACCACACCTTTCCACAGGTGTTAAGAGTAGGATTTAGAACCTGATAGATTTGAGTTCAGATCTTAATTCTATCATGTACTTGCTGTGTTACTTTGGGTTAGTGGCTTAACCTCTCCGCATTAGTCAAGGTTCTCTAGAGGAAATGAACCAATGGAAGGTATGGGGATTTATTAGATTGGTTTACACAACCAAAAGCTGGATAGTCCACAATGGCCACCTGCAGGGTGACCATTGCTGTGCATTCAGTAGCTGTGCATTCCGGGATGCCCAAGCCTCAGAACAAGGGGAATCAACAATGCAATTCCAGTCCAAGACTGAAGGCTTCTGGAACCTCCCTGGAGAATCTCTGGCAGAGTCCGCTTTGGAAGAGTGAAGGAGAGAGAGTCTGATATCCTTGGGCAATCCCAGCAGCAATCAAGAACCCCTTCAAAAAGAATTGAGCTTGCAACTGCTGCTGCTTCCTTTTTCTTCCAATTTTTTTAAATTTATTTTTTTTAGGTGTAGATGGACACAACACAATGTCTTTATTTTTATGTGGTTCTGAGGATCCAACCCAGGTCCCCACAGTGCTAAGCAAGTGCTCTACCACTGAGTCACAATCCCAGCTCTCTTCCAATTTTTATTCCATCCAAGCCTCCAGCCTATTGGACAGTGCTGCCCCACACTTTGGGGAGGGTCTTTACTTCAGTTGGCTATCCCACACGCCAATCATTCCTAGACACACCCTCATTGGCCCACCCCAATCCTCCTAATCATCTGCATCTCTTAATTCAATCAAGTTGACAATTCAAATTAACCATTGTACTCTCTGAGCTTCACTTTCTTCGCTTCTAAAATAGGAATAATATTTGAAACCTTACCATACCTTTGTCAGAAAGGTTTGTCCTCCATAATTCCACTCTTATTTATGAAAACCCGTGATGTGTATCTGTTTCATGCTAAGGCCATGGTTGACGTACAGACCTTATCAGGACTTCTCTAAGGTTTGTGTCTGGTTACACAGGACTTAATTTCTTGGGTTTTTGTTGGTTTGCTTCTTTTAAGCCAGAGGAGCTGTTGTTTGGATTTGTCAACAGCTTCTCTGCCTGTAGGAGGACATCAAGTCATCTTTGAGCAGATTTTCTCCTTCTTGGAAAGAGTTACTGAAAGGAACCCCCAGAGCAATAGAATTAGGGACAACACAGAGCTCACTGTTCTAAAAAGAAGGAACAGAGGGACTTTTCTGAGATTTGACCATGGCTGTGCCTCCCAATATTCCAGAGCTGGTGCCTGAGAGGAAAGTAGGCAAGTTGGGGGCCTCTTGGGGAAAAGAATGTTTCAAGATCCCAATCCTTGCATCTGGGGTTCAGTGACACAGTTTGAGATGGTCCTGGCTCTGGTCCCAGGAGACCCCTCCTCTAGGGAAGGTAGTGAGCTGGGCTCAAGCTCCAAGCCTGGGTTATGCGTTTGTCTGGCTGGAGGTGGCTGTAGCCAGAATCCCCTCTTCCTGAGCCCTTCTTCCCAGAGAATGTGCCCTGGAGGAAATACTGGAGCTGGAGCCAGTAAATGAAGGAGATTATCCTGAGGAACAATCTCTGCGGCCTGCGGAGAATAGAGATGTGCTCTGCTGGACACAGCAGCCATTAGCCAACCACACAGGGCTATTTAAGATTAAAATTAAATTAATTAGAGTGAAATAAACTTGAAACTTTAGTTCCTCAGTCACAACTGGCCACATTTCAAGGGCTCCATGGCGACGTGTGGTTGGTGGTGTCAGTGGACAGCGTGAAACGGTGCAGCATTTCCAACACAGTAAAAGTGCTACGGCACCGTGCTGACCTGAAAGATGGCCCCTCAGCGTGGCCATTCCTGACACTTGGGGTCCCATAACCGTGTGTAGTGGAGAATGCTCCTGTGCATTGTGGGTGATAAGCAGCATCCTGACATTCACCCACCACATGCCAGCAGTATCCTGCCCCTAGTTGTGACCACCAAATGTCTTCAGATATTTAAATGTTTCCTTTTTTCCCCCCTAGGTACCAGGGATTGAACCCAGGAGCACCTAACCACCAAGCCACATCCCCAGCCCTTTTTTTTATATTTTATTAGAGACTGGGTCGCATTGAGCTGCTTAGGGTCTCGTGAAATTTCTGAGGCTGGGTTTGAACTTGAGATCCTCCTGCCTCAGCCTCCCAAGCTGCTGGAATTTCAGGCATGCACCACTGCACCCAGCTAAATATCTCTTTAACATGGCAAAACCACCCCCATTGGATACTACCAGGCTAGACCACACAGACCACTGTGGGCATTGCTCAGGGGTGGACACAAATACAACTGGGCTAGACCAGTAGTCTTTGGTGCCTGGGGATGGGAACAAGAAAATGCACAGTTGTCCCCATCAGAATGAACTGAGCAAGTCCCTTAGAGTTAAAGGTCAGCTGGAAGTGGAGAAAGGCAGGGAGCAGGAAGATCAGGAAGCTGCCGGGAACAGCCAGCTCACACAGGTGACCTCTGCAGTAGCACCTTCTCCATGGTTTCCCTGCCCGAAGGGTAATCTTTGGAACAGAAACATCCTTGACTGCTTTCAAACTATACTCAGCACCTCCTGTTGCTCTTAAGATAAAATCCATACCCGTTGTCTAGCACTCGGACCCTTTTCCTCCTCTGAACTTTTTCAAGTTCATCAACATATAGATGTCCTTGTAGCTATAGTGTATCTGTGGAGGAAGGGGGACCCTGGAGAAATCCAGGCTCAGGCTTCCTATGCTCTCTCTCCCATGGCACACAGAGGGAGGGGCATGCTGAACACCCCTCCTTTCTCTAAGAGTGAATATATAGCTCTAGGTGGGCTGTGTTTCTGCCCAGAGAAGCCTGCTTCAAACTAGAATTTTAGGGGTTTTATTGGGGGCTGATCATTCATATTTTCTTTGCCTAGAAACTACCGTAATTTCGGGCTCCCTGAAGGAAAACGTGCGCTCCATATAAGACACATTGTGAAAAACAGTCCAGGCAAAATGAGTTGGGGAATATTTCAAAAGCCAAGTTCTAGCCAAGGGCCAACCTCACAAGCAAGTGCTTCTAAAGGCAGAAGCTTTGAGTTTGCTTTGCCATGTTATCCCTGCACCATCCCCTCCCCTCACTCAAAGGTCACACGCTCTCTTACCTCCCAGGTAAAATTAGTTCATGGATTCTGAGTCCCCAAGACTTCTTGTGACTCACTGTATCACAGAGTAAATCTATGAGGGCCTTGTAATGCTCTTCCTCCAGACTGTGGGAAACTTGAAGACAGGGATGTTCCTTTGTCTTGGTGTTCCCAGGGCTGACATAGGGCCTGACCCTCATAGGGCCTGGACACAGGTATGCTGCCTGGATGGATGATGATTGGAAAGTATTTATGTACAAAGGGCCCAGGACATGGAAGACACAGGCTGGAAAGGATCTGATCCCCTGCTCTCAATGGAATGTGTGGAAAGGGCTCAGGCCCAGTGGGATGGAGAGGGTGGGCATAACAAGAAAAATCCCCACCTGTCCTGTCTTGCCCACCACCCCAGGGGAACACCTGATGGTCTATCAGACAGGAGAGCCAACAGCTGCCTGAACTCACATCCCCTTCTACTGCTGATTGAAGAGATCACACTTTTTCCAGGAAACTCACTGGGTGGAAACATCAGGCATGGAGCAGGGGACATTTGGTAGCTCATCTTGAGGTGCTTATGAAGGCCAGGTAAGGGAGAGAGGTGTCACCGGTTGGATAATAATGCTCAGCATCACCTTAAGAGAAGGAAACGCAATAGGATGCTACTAGGGTGAGGCGAGGCAGAGGAAGTGTTACCCGCAATGTTCCTATTCCCTTTGGTTGAAAAATGAGGTCCACGCCCCATCCCCTGGACTTTGGAGTCCTGATGATTTGGGCTGGAATTCCAGCTCCACCACTTTCTGTGAGATTTAACTAGTATCTTAACTTCCCTGCCTCAATTGCCTCATCTGGAACATAAGAATGGTACCTCCTTCAGCAGGGAATAGTGGTGCACGCCTAAAATCTCAGATACTTAGGATGCTGAGGCAGGAGGATCACAAGTTCAAGGCCAGCTGGTGCAATTTAGCAAGACCCTCTCTCAAGAAAAAAAAAGGGGGAGACTGGGGATGTATGGGTATGTAGCTCAGTGATAAAACACCCCAGGATTCAATCCTCAGTACCTCTCCCCTCAAGAGAATGGTACCTTCTTCAAAAAGTTGTTGTTAGGGTCAAAGGGAATAAGGCATGTGAAGCATGTGTCTGTCAGTGTCTGCTCAGCACTGGGTAAGCAGAGCTACCAAAGGACTGCAGGCATGTGAGCTCAATTTGCCCCAATCCCTCAAGAGATGAATGGAGAAAACCCTCCCCAGAGTATCAGGCCCTCCATGGGGTGACCTGTTCTTTCTTGAGCTGCCAAGGGAGTATTGGATCTGGGCCCCAGGATTTACCACCCCCTGCAGGCCATCTTGGCCCATTAGGTTCACCCTGGAAAACATCTACCATCTCTTGCCAAATGAAAAAACGGCCCCAGAGACTTTGGGGGTAACCATGGCAACTGTCTTCCAAGCAGGATTATTGTTACTTTATCAGAAAGTTCTCTTTTCTTTCATGTTTGGATGGTCCAAAGTTCGCTGAATTTTGAAGCGTGCGGTTTTATTATATCTTGGAGCTAAATCTTTTTGCAACAGAAACCTTTCCTCAAATCAGGAATAAAAGCCAACAGGAAGGTCTGAAATCTGCTCCAAGGGGAACCTTTTCCCTCCAGTTTATAACCTTGAGCCCACATCCCCTCTACTGCCTACGTGTCAGATCATTCTTTCTCCAGGTGGCTCATTGGCTGGAAGCATCAGGTATGGAGCCCAGAGATCCCTGTAGTGTATCTAATCAGGGAATGTAATTGGGGCAACAAATATAACCAGGGCAGTCACAGTCCTCTTCTTATGGATGGCCAGTTTTGTCCCGTGAATCTCCTCCAAACTGATTCAGCTCCCTAGTCCAGGAGCATTAGGAGACTGTGAGTTCCTTGCGGGCAGCACCAGCTAGATTCAGCTCTGCAGCTGAGCCCTGGGGCACTGAGCAGAGATGAATGAGTTCACATCCCGAGTACACATGACTTTCCAGCCATGAGGTTAGAGGTGAGACCTTTTCCTCTTTGGGCCCCCAATTTTCTGACTAAAAGGGGGCTAATGATACTAAGCTAACCTCCAAGTACCTGTCTTGCTTCTAATAAGGATTCTATAACGGAATGAATGCATGGATTAACTAATTAATTCCTTGCTGTGTCTCTTGCAAATATCAAATGAAGGAATGATTATGGAAGTTCATTATAAGCCACCAAGTGCTCATAAGTGGATGGGCGTGTTGTTAGGGTCGTGCTAGTTAATAATGAAAAGGCCGGCTGGCAGCAAGCAGCTCTCCTGGATGGCCAGCAGAATTACCTCCTGCCAACAAGTGCCCCCCTGTCATCATTTCATCCTCTGGCCTGTCAGAGTTCAGACTCAAAGGCAGAGGAGGGCAAAGGAGGGGAAGTAAATGCCAAAGCCAAGATGTTGGAACTGGGGTCTATCAGGCTTCATCTTGTCCAGGGAGAAATGAAGCCTTAAGAGTCCCTCCATGAATTAACCTGTCCCCCTCCCCGCCAAAAATGGCCAGGTTGACCCTTTATCCTACTAAGTTTAGAATCTGCATGGAGGACATTTGTGTCTCGACTGTTTTAAGGTGAATGAGTCCTTGGACGATCGAGGAGAGGAAAGAAGGTGTCCAAGCTCAGACAAAGGCTCAAGCGTGTTCTAGGGACAGAAATGGGGAGGGCAGTCCCGGGGGAGCCATGTCATGCAGCTCTGCAGGACGCTCATGGCTTCCAACACACTGAGGAGACAGAAGTGTCCAATCTGTCAGTGCCTTGGCTGGGTAAAGTGCTCAAGAAGGAGAGGCAGCTCCTGCCCCTCCCACCAGCAGTTCCCACATTCGTCCCACCTTGGCTTTGTCCAGTGACAACAAGGTGCCATCCAGGGGCACTGCCATCCCACCCCTGGCTCTTCCTTTCTTGCTCTGGATAGCCCCACCAAGCTTTGAGCCCAGTCTCAGAAAAACTTTGGAGAAAGGGCTGCTGAGACCAAGGTTGGAGCACCCTGGGCGACAGGGTGTGCTGACAGGGTCTGCGGAGGGAAGGAGAGTAGGTGAGGTCACTTGGAAAGTCAATATGCAGTCAGAAGAAGGTCTAGACCAGAAACCTGAGGGTTACTGCCCCTTAAAGTGCATTTCCCCCTGCCGTGCAGTTAAGGAGAGGCTATTTGTCCACACACCATCGGTGCCTCCTCAGGTCCAAAGTTGGCACCCACTGAGCTGCTTCATCCAGGAGTAACGTTCTCTTGGGGAGCAACTTGCTGAACCAGACCTGCCGTGGTGGCCTTTTGCCCTGTCATCCTGCTGCTGTGAGGGTCTAACTTGGCTGGTCGATGCTGTCAATACTGCCAAAAGGTCAAGCCTCCTGGGGCTTTGCAGCATGGGAATCTCAGCCTGCAGTGACTTTGGCCAAGGGAGAAAGTGTGGCTGCTTAGAATCTTAGAACTGGCACCATGGGAAGCACTCATATAGAGCTAGGTCGTTTAGGATTCCTGTCTTTCTTGACCTCTTATGATCAGTGTCACCAAGTTCTCTTATGCTACTCCAAGAACAGCCACTCCTGCCATCTGCCCTCCCCCTGCTCAGTTCTGGCTTCACCCATTTCACCTGGATAATGACTTATCTCTTCTCTCACTGGACTCCCTGGCCTCCAACCAACCCTCCAAACTGGCCCCTCGAGAATCTGCCTAAAGAACACTCATTATTAAGTTATGTTAGCATTGACAGACGTATTAATATATGTCAAGCCCAGCACTGAGCACTTTATGTGTATTAATTCACTTATTCCTCCAGACAACCTAGGACAAAGCTATTATTGTGATCTGAATGTTCCTCCTCAAGTTCATGTGCTGGGAAAAGAATTCTCAATGAAACTATTTTACTTAGCTTTCTATCGCTGTGACAAAATACCTGAGACTGTCAACTTAGATGAAGGAAAGGTTTGTTTTGCCTCGTGGTTTCAGAGGTTTTAGTCTCCAGCTGGTTGGCTCTGTTATCTGGGGGACTGAAGCAAGAGAGAACATCATGGCGAGGAGCACAAGATAGAGTAAAGCTAATCATCTCTTGGCAGCTGGTAAGTCAAAAGGGAGAGGAAGAAGCCAGGGTCCCAATATCCCCTTGAAGAGCATGCCCCCAGTCAACTGGCTTCCTTCCACTAGGACTCACCTATAAAAGGTTCCACCACCTCCAAATAGCAGCATGGCTGGTGACCAAACCTTTAACACATGGGCCTTTGGAGGACATTCTAGATGCATATCAGCAGCACAAGTGTTGGGAGGTAGGGCATTTAAGAAGTGTTCAAGTCATGAGACTCTGTCCTCATGAATAGATTAACGTCCCTATACAAAGGGCTTGTGGTGGTGGATTTGCTCTCTCCGGCCCTTCCACCTTCCGCCATGTGAGTACGCAGTCAGAAGGTCCACACCAGTTGCCAGAGACCAGATCTTAGATTTCTCATTTCCAGAACTGTGAGACAATAAAAATTTATTCTTTATACATCACCCAGTCACAGGTATTCTGTCATAGCCACATGAAACAGATGAAGACAATCCCTGTTTTATAGATGAGGAAACTGAGTCTCATTGTGGTTGAGAAAATTGCCTCCAATGATCACAGCCACGAAGAATCAAATCTCAGGTTCCAATACAAGTTCATTTGACTCTGTAGCCCTTATTCTTGACCTTTACACCATACTAAGCACCCCTCCACCGCCGCCAAAGACAGATTAGGCATGCCTCCTTGAAGAGCTCCGTGTCTTGAGAGACAAATAGGTACAGAGAGAACTTATAAATCAATGAGACAGGGGATGTTAAGAATGAATAAAGAGCTTTCAAAGATAACCCACTTACCTGGCTTGGGGTACTTGGGGGAGGATCCACTGCCTCAGCAAGGACTGGGCAGGCTACTAGAGGAGGAAAGGGCTGGGAAGAGAATTGCATGCAGAGGGAATAGCATGTGGGGCATTTTGGTAGACTGTGCAAGCAGAAGAAGTAAGAGAGAGAGTCCAGGAGCATCACATCTGACCAATCAACATCTTCCGCCATCTATGTGTTCAGTAGGCTCCGCCTCCAGGCCAGCTCCTGCTGCAGCCACTCTGGTCTCCCTTAATGACAACCCCATGTCCCATGTGCTCCAACCAAATATCTCGGTGCCATCCTTGACTCCTCCCTTCCTCTTACCTCTCACATCCAAGCTATCAGTCAGTGCATTCAACTCTATTCTCAAAGTAGGTCTGGGATCCTACACTTCTCACCACCCTCTCTGCCTCCACACCTGGTCCAAACTAAGCCACCCAAACCTCACCCTGGATTACTGCAAGAGCCACTGAACTGGTTCTCGCCTGCAAGCTACTTTCCATGGTGACCAGAGTGATTCTTTTTAAACGTTCTTCTGCTCAAATCCCTCCAATGAGTCCCATCAAAGTAAGTCAGAGTAGAAGACAAGCCTTACAGGGACTTATGGGATTGGTAATCCTGGTCCGCCTTGGGCCTCTGACCTCACCTTCCCAATCCTCCGCTCTCTCCCTCTGTCACCCTGGCCCTCAGCTCTTCCTGGAAACTCTAGCATGTACCCCCTTGAATTCCTGCATTCACTGCTCCCCCTGGTGTCCCCGTGACTCAGCTCCTTTCATTCAGTGTCTGCTCAAGTCTCCCTCTCTCCTCCCTAAAATTGCAGCCCTCCCCCTTCATGACATTTCTTGTCCCCCTTCCCTGACATTTTCTTTTTGGCACTATGAAGTACCTCTAATGAACATTCTAGATATTTGATGTTGCGCATTGCCTGTTTTTAACACTAAAAGGCATGAAAGGGGAATATATTCTTTTCTTTCATTTGTCACTCGGGGCAAATAGGGAGGAAGAGGGAGGGTTTGGTGCAAAGGTGAGAGAAACAGATTTGTGCTCTGGAGTTTTAAGGCCCTGATGTCTGACATTTCCAAAGGAGAGCTACTCTAGGGCCTGACAGGGTAGGGAGGTAAGGAGAGCTGGGGCGGATCAGGGAATCCAGCTGCCACTGTTAGCCACTCCATCCCACCCTGTCAGCCATGGAAGTCACTTAGGATGCTGGAAGAAGTTAAGGAGATACGGAGCAATGGGAGGGACTCAGGGACACCTGGGAAAGTGGTGGAGAGGTAGAAGAGAGACAGCCGGTGCTCTGATAACCACGTGTCCTCAGAGCAGACCTGTGGTCTACACGCCACATTGTGGTCAGATCAGCTCCAACTGTGATTTATGCCTTTCACGAGCCCAAAGATGCTCGGTCACTCCAGGATAAAACCTTAGCCCTCCGGTAGCCTCAGCAGTCCCTCATCATTTGGCCTTGACCATCTCCCAGCCTCAGCCCTCCTAATGCAGAATTTTAAAGGGAGTACAGACCTTGGAGCCAGATGGCCTGAGTTAGTGCCCTGGTTCTGCTACCAATGCACCTGTCGGAGCCTCAGTTCCCTCATCACAAAATACGGATAAAAATGCTCAATCCATAAGCTTCCTGTAGGAATCAAATTACATGAGACGCCACACACAAAGTGCTCAGCAGAATGTACCATGTACTCAGTGCTCCACAAAGGGCAGCTTGCTCTTTTCACCACTCGCTTCTCTAAGCCTCAGTTGCTGCCTCCATAAAGTGGGTCTGGTGATATCAACATACAGACCTGTCATGAGGATTAAATGGGCACAGCTGAAGGAAATTTTTGCATACAAACCTTGGACAAGGTGAGGGACACTGTGCAACACCAATCTACCCGTGCTTTTTCCTTCACACTCCCGGGCCTTTGATCAAGCTGTTCTCTCTGCCTGGAAGCTTTTCTTCCCAGATCACTCCACCCAGACCTGGCCTTCCCTCAAGGCCCAGCCCTTTTACAGTCTCCAAAAGCCATCGCTTCCAGAGCTGTCCCTCCAAGTCTCTGGTGCTCTGTTCAGCCTCCCCAGGACCCAAGTCATGCATTCGCTTATTCATTCACTCCTGCCTTCCTACTAGATGGTGAGCTCCTGCAGGGCACAGAGGGGTTTCCCACACTGGGGAGTCTGCAGCTCTCTGCCCCACATCATGCTCATGATGGGCACTTGATGGATGTTGGTTTAATTGGATTATAGTGAAGACTCAAGGGGAGCAGCCGTCTCTCCCTCAACTGCTCTTCCAATCAGATGTCTAACTGCTTCTCCCGGTTAGGAATTAACTGAATCAAGGGCCATTTTCCAAGAGAAAAGAAGCCAATTTAGCATTTTAAAAATAATTGCAGTTCGGTGTTATGTCCCATTTCGGGGAGGAGAGGGGATTCAGACAAACAAACTCTCAGCCAGCAGACAGAGGCGTCACCGTCCCTCTTAATAAGGGATGCACTTAGTCGCTTAAGATCACTTACAAAGTGCCCTCCCACCAGCTAAGAGTCCTCCAAATGCCTGAACACCCCACCTGCCCACACTGGGGATTCACAGGGGGGGCCACAGGCCTCCTGGCTCTGCATCAATTTCGGGCAGCCCATGCAATCTTCAGGTTGGCATCTGCCCAGGCTTTGCCAAGCTCCGGGAATCCCACAGGCCCTGGGCTGGTATCCACGGCCTCCTTCTGTCGGACCTCAGGGCATCTCCAACCTGGACCCTCACATCAGCTACCTTGTCATCTCCCTCCCTGCTCATGTTCCTGCTGCCAGTCCATCCTTCATGCCAACTGCCATCGGGGATCTTCCTGGATTCCTTTGTCATTTGGAGAACTCCTACTCTTCCTTCCCAACCCAACTTCAATGTTAACTTGATCCGTAGAGCCTATCTCTGACTTCCTGAAGTTAAGGAGACTCCCTGAACCCCAGCATTCTCTTTTAACACTTACAGACTTGCTTTGACCTAACTTCCCTGCCATGAGTGTATAAGGACAATGTCTTTAAGGACAATATCTGAAGAATTCTCTCTGTTTCTGGTACCGGCAAATGGGGGATGACAGATGGAAGAAGGGGAGCCTGTCTCTTCTGCATCTTGTTCCTGGCCAAAGCCCCTCATGAAGGCTTGTCTGCCACTCACCAGGTCCTCTTCAGTTCCCCCACCTGGAGGCCAATGGTGCTAAGAAGGTCTGGCCAGTGAACAGAGTTCAGAGCAAGAGCCTGTCCCAGAGAAGGGCCTGGAGATTAAATCAGGAAACCCGATGCACATGGTGAGACCTGGGAGGAGGCAGTGGCTGCTTGGGTAGGTGTTTGCTGGGGTTCACCTGCAAGAGAGGATAGGATGCCCTGGCTCTGCAGAAGCTACTGGTGGAGGTGGAGGTGGAGTCTGGTGAGGTGAGGGCTCCTAGTCCACCAGGCTGTGGGCAACCTGAGGGCAGGAGCATCAGGTTCCTCTGTGTCTCCAGGACAGCACCTCCTGGCATGAAGCCTCGCTTGACGACTATGTGCTGTATGGAACTGTGGGGATGCTGACTCGCTAGCTAGGGTGGCACAGACAACAGAGGGCAGTGAGTCTGTGAGTTGGAGGTGTCCCCACCGGGAGCCACAGAGCTGGAGAAGGCAGAGGCTAATGTACACACACTCTGTGAATCCAGGTTTTTCCATCCCACCCCCAACTCTCCAACCATTTACCATCCTTGAACTCTGCTCTAGTTATTTTGGGCTGCCTCTGTCAGAGCCCTGATGCTCATCCACCTTATCACAGTGATTTAGAGCCCCTATTGGAGCAGGTGCTTTGGCAGCCTTTATGCACACGGAAGCACAGAAGAGTGACTCTGCGAGTCCCCTCTGGGGCCTGACTTGCCCCCCGTCCAGTTGGAGGTTCAGCAGTGGATTTGCAGAGCATGTCATTGAGAAATAGCCACATCCAACCTGAATGGTGATTACCTCTTGCTTTTACATGTTTTGTATTTTTTCTCACTGCTTTGTGGTAGGCACTCAGTACAATTTTTCTGAGTAGGTCTGAGCTCAAAATATAAACGTAGTCAGTGTGATTCCAAGACCAGTGATGTAACCCACGAACCATATTTCCCCCATTTCAGGTAGAAATCAAAAAGTCCACCCAAGAATGTGCTGCCTTCCAGGAGAGTATCTGAACATTCAAACATGGCCTCTAGAGTCCGATTTCAGGACTCCTGTCAAGATTGAAACCCACCTAGGAGCCATCTCCCTGCTCCCATATGGCCAAGTCTACTCCCATCCTACCCAGGGTTCAGCTCTGTTCTAATCCAAGGATGCATCCTGAGTCAGGAGTTCAGGACATGTTGGTCTTGCTCTGACCTAAATCCCTAGAACTGATTCTGGTGTCTCTTGAGAGTCAGGACCATCTTACCCCACAGTTCAGTGACTACCTTGTCCCCTCTGCCTACAAGCTGCTTGAAGAATCCATGCAGGGATTCAGGTCTTGGCTCTGTCTTCTGCTTCCCCTGGGGACTGGAGTCTATGACTAGACTTCTGTTCTCATAACCCTTCCAACATGATGGCTACTACCTGAGCACTCTGAAGACAGTCGAGAATACCTTGACATCTTTTGATAACCAGAGGGATCACCATCTTCTTCAGAGTCACATTAAGCTGTCCAGACTTGAAATCTCCCTTCACTTACAAGTTGGGCTTTACCTAGCCCTCACTCTAGTCCTCAAACTCTGCCTAGCTTAAGTTGAAATCTTGTTCCCCTTTTCTAACCATCTTCAATCCATTGATGCAATTAATATTTCCATGCCCAGCAGATCACAAGTTATTCCCAGTAGCTTACTCGAGGATGCATATGCAGATCTCTTCTATCAGGCTGTACAAATCCATTGGATTGTATATTGGAATGGTGTCCACTGGAGCCGTGCATAAGGCATCCCTGCATATTAGCCTTCTGGACAGGATCCTTCTATGAATAAAGACTATGTTAACATGAGAATAGAAGACCTCCTTTTGATACCAGGTAATGGGGTGGCAGCCAATGTCTCATTGGGGGGGGGCTCTTCTTCCTGCCGAGGAGGGTGTAAGCCACCTGAAAACTTAAAGTCTAAAATAATTAATGAAGAACAAAGCATAAATTGTCAGAAATATATTTACAAAAGCGGAGCCCCTGATATATCCAGTCCATGTAAGAGCTGGAAGCAGTGGGCTGGGGTTGTGGCTCAGTGGTAGAGCGCTTGCCTAGCATGTGTAAGGCACTGGGTTCAATCCTCAACACTGCATATAAATAAATAAAATAAAGGTCTGCTAACAACTAAAAAAAAATTTTAAAAAAAGAGCTGGAAGTAGACAAAGGGTAAATGGTTCTAGTGGTTTACTTAAGAGGGTACATTAAAGGCAGGGATATGGTTTCAAGGGATAAGGAGTCTTGCTTCATGATATTTTGTAGTTGGCAGGCTGATTGGCATCTTGGTAGGTCACACCCATCTCAGGTGTTGTGTGGGATCTTTGGCAGAGCTTGAGGGGGAAGTTCACCTGCATCAGGTGGTCTATCCCCGTGGAGCTAACCACAGGAAGTTCCCAATGCCAAACTCATCCCCTCACTAGGCTACGATGCATAACACAGTCCACACACAGCCCACGGACAACTCTCAACAACCAGGGGGGCTCATTGAGTCAACCCTGTACTCTCAAGGATTCTAATGGAAGGTCATTTTGATAAAATACCAGCTGCAGCGACTTCACTTCACCTTCATCAATCACCAAGAGTCAGATTCTCATCATTTACTGAAGCCACAGTCCAGATGCAGGTGACCTCTCTTGAGTCTGGGAAGGGCATGAGAAAGGAGGAGGCATCATCCGGGAAGCTGATGAGGAGCTGATTGCTGCTAACCACACTGGAGTTTCCTTTTAAATTATTCATAGAAAACAAGCATCAGTGTTTATGTCCAGGTAGCCGTCGAGAAACTAAATAAGCTGATGAAGTTAGGGGAAATGACACACTGTTAGAGACACAAAACCAAATTTGACAGCTGGATTTTATTCTAAATTTATTCTGTTTTTAGTTATTTCAATTAGACTTTCATGAGTTCACAATGGAAAGAAGGAGGGGCATTCTAGTGTTGTTTAATCTTGTGCTGTGTTGACTCAAGATGTTGCTCTGCTTGTCCCTAGGACTGAGTCTCATCCCCTAGTATCTCCCTAAGGCCTGAAGTCTTGCCCTTTCGCCATGGGTATGGGGTTCTCTGGAGTTCTTTTGATGGAATGTGCTGGAATCTTACCTAGGATCCATTAAGAGTACTTACATAAATATTGGTGAGAGAAAATTGGGACTTTCAAGAGTTATAATAGGAGTCAGCAAATCCCATATTTGGGAGTTTATCCTCAAGAGACAAATCACATGTGCAAAACAACAAAGGCAAAAGAAAACTCATCAAAGCATTGTCTAAAATAGCCAATGTTTGGTTAAGAACTTTCAGTGGTTTCATGCAAAGAAGTGGAGCCTCAGAAGTCTCACAAACTTACATATGGGGACTCCAAAGGACCCCACTGAAGGAGCAATGACTTCTCAGAAATAAACCAGGCTTTAAATGCTTGAAATCCAGGTTCACATTGCCCCATTAAAAGAACATAGAAGAAAAGTTAGATAATTATCTCAATAAATGCAAAAATGCATATGATAAAATTCAACATCCATTTATGATTAAAAACCTATAGAAAATTTAACATTGAAAAAAACTTGCTTAATCTGATAAGCAAATATTATACTTAATTATAAAAAGGTTAGTTTTCCCAAGAGTTTATAGATAGTTTGCTATGATCAATTCTATTCTGCATTGTATTAGAGGTCCTAGCCAATGCAATAAGGAAAGAATTTTTTTGAATGTTAAGGTTAGAAAGAAAAATACTAAATTATTCTTTTCTTTTATTGGTAGCAGGGAATAAAAACCCAGGGGTGCTTAACCACTAAGCCACATCCCCAGTTATTTTTAATTTTTTTATCTTGAGGCATGTTCTCACTAAGTTGCTTAGGGCCTAGCTAAGTTGCTGAGGCTGGCTTTGAACTTGCAATCCTCCTGCCTCAGCCTCCTGAGTTGCTGGAATTACAGGTGTGCACCACCACAGCTGGTCCCAATTGTTGTTTTTCACCAATAATATGAGTGCATACATAGAAATTCTAAAAGAAACACATATAAATTAATGGAGTAAATGTGTGAATTTAGCCAGATCAATATGTAAAAATTAATTATGCTTTTATATGACAACAATAAACAGGGAAAATGTAAATATACCATTTACAATAGCATAAAAAATCAAATACTTAGAAATAAATCTAAGAGAAGATGTGCAAGATCTCTACTTGAAAAACTGTAAAACACTACAGAGGTCAATTAGAGAAGACCTAAGTAGATGTGGGGGCATACTTATGAACTAGAAGATACAATATTATAAAGATGTCAATTCTCCCCACAGTGATCTATAAATTGAATGTAATACCAACAAAAATCCCAAAAGGTACTGTGAGTATGTACATATTGATAACTCTAAAATTTATGTAGAATAAAAAGGACTGAGAGCACCCAAGACAATCCCTACAGATTCCAAGATTATTGATATATGAACATTTTATAAAGCTATAATAATTAATACAGTATAGTATTAGTACAAGAATAAGAAACAGAAAATCCATAAAATTACCCACATATACATGTGCACATGTGTATGTCTGTGTGTGCATGTGTTCACAAACAAGTGATTTGTATCAATGACAGCAATGTTCAGTAGTGGGATAAGGACAATCTTCTTATTAACCAGTAACAGGTCAATGATGGATATCCATGTGGGGAAAATGAATGCTGATCCTTGCCTTATCCCACACCACACACCAAAATCAATTCTACCTGGCTTATATATTTAAATATGAGCGGGCAACAATAAAGCACTTGGGAAATAATAATGGAAACTATCTTTATGACCTTAGGATATAAAACAGTCCACAAAAGCGGTAAACATAAAAGAAAATGATCAATTGTACTGCATTAAGATTAATGAAATTAATAATAATGGTGTTTATCAACTGACACCATTAAAAGAATAAAAGATAATGGCATGATAAGGTAGGAAAAGATATTCTCAACACAGGTTAGTGACAAAAGACTAATAGAATATACTTAGAACACCTGCAAATTAATATGATCACAGAAAACTAGGTGAAATATTTGAACAGCACTTTACATAAAAGGATGTTTAAATGGCCAATAAACTATGACAACATGTTCAAAATCATTGGTAATCAGGGAAACACACATTAAAACCACAATGAGATCCTCATGACAGCCTAAAATACAGAATGCTTCTGGGGGCTGACAAAAAATGTAGAAATTGGAGCTCTCTTACTGGGTTGTAGGAATGTAAATTCATACAACAACTCTGGAAAAGAATTTCTTTATTTTTATCTTTTTTTCAAATTTGTTGGTTCTTTTTAGTTATACATGATAGCAGAATCCATTTTGATATAATTATACAAGCATGAACTGTATCTATTTCTAGTTCGGACTCCATTCTTACCAATGTACATGGGGGTGGGATTCACTGTGTTATTTTCATGTATGAAAATGGAAGGAAAAATCATGTCAGATTCATTCCATGTCTTTCCTGGGAAAAAAGAGTTTCTATCTAAAGTTGACACGCTTCACACACTACACCCAGCAATTCTAGTCTTGGACACAGAATTAACAGAAAAGCCCACCTATGGCCATAAAAGACACGCTCAAGAATGTCCTTAGCACTATTACTTGTGATAAGACAAAAGCAGAGAAAAACACTCTCAGATGTTCTTTCAAATAAGATGGATAAACAAGGAGGAGTCCCAAGATGGCTGCAAATAGAGTGCATCACACCCCGTGTACCACGCCACTGTGCGGGTGAATAACGAGTTAGAATGACAAAAAACTATCTTGTTAGGAACTTACAGCAAAATGGGGGTGCACCAAAACCTAGAGGAAGGATTTCCAGCACCGAGGTCCGGTAATTGAGTCTCATACACGAGCCAACTGTGCGACCGGAGATCCGGGCTGACTGATCCACGCGGCCTGCCCCTCGGCTACAGATGGCGGGGAGCCGCCAAGAAGCAACCAGCAAGCAGGGAGATTGCTGCAGATTCTGTGGAATCCTGCTGCCTGAGCACTCACAGAGCCCCGGGGTGAGTTCGGGATTTCAGACGGGGAAGGAAGCGGTACAGTTCTATCCCCCACAACGGAAACTCCACCAAGGAAACCAGCGGCCACCATCTTGGAGAGCTGAAGTAACCACCGCCACTCTCCGACAGATTGCAACAATAAAACAAGTGCGTGTTACTCAGCTCATCTCCCATACAGCGGGGAATTCGCATAAAATCTCTCCTAGGCTCTCCGGGGGAGGAATTATCAGAGCAAGCCTGCATAAAGACTCGGGGAAAACTAGAGACACCCGACCTTCAACTCCCCCTCCCATCAGCGGGGAAAACGAAACCTGTATTGCCAGGGCGGGGGGGGGGGAGGGGCAAGCGGAAAAAATCAAAACAATAGAGTGCCGGGGGTTCTCAATGGCCACCCTCCACGCCCAACAAACGGCAGGCCCAGAGTACAGTTTGAACTGCCGAGAGGCATCACTCAGGGGAAATCTGGTCTAGCAGGAGAAACCAGGACTAGCAGGAGAAACCAGGGGACTAGAGGCCAGGCCCTCACGACTGGGCAGCCGGAGAATGCACGCCTGCCGGCGAAACTCCACCCTCGGCACGCGCGACTGGGCAGCTGGAGTCCGCCCCCCGCCGGCGACCGACCGCGCGACTGGGCAGCTAGAGATTGCCGCCCACCAGCAACAGCCAGCCCATTGCCCCTGCGACTGGGTGGCTGGAGACCACATGCCCGCCTGCAACAGCCGGCCCATTGCCCCTGCGACTGAGCGGCTGGAGA
This sequence comes from Spermophilus citellus, assembly GCF_964194105.1. NCBI lineage: Eukaryota > Metazoa > Chordata > Mammalia > Rodentia > Sciuridae > Spermophilus > Spermophilus citellus. The sequence continues at coordinate 24,322,571 of NC_138199.1, read as the reverse complement.
CCGCATGCCCACGGGCGACAGCCAGCCCGCTGCCTGTGCGACTAGGCGGCTGAAGACCGCACGCCCACCGGCGACCGATCATCCGCCCGCTGCCTGCGCGACTGGGTGGCTGGAAACCGCCCACCCGCTGGCGACCAACCCCGCAACTGGGCGGCTAGAGATCACCCGCCCACCAGCGACAGCCCACCCGCTGTCCACACGACTGGGTGGCTGGAGACCGCCTGCCAGCCGGCGACCAGGAGCTGAAACCAACCAGAGACAGTCCAGTCCCACCCCTCCATTCGGACACCTCAGTAAGGAGCCTGGGGCCCGCCATAGCAGAGAGGTGACGTCACTGGAGCTCGGCCATCGGAATTCCTTCCCAGTGGAATCCACTTTAGCAAGCATAGTCTACCAACACAAAGGAGAGACAACAGAGATATAAAAAACCAAAACAAATTTATAGAAGAGAGCAGAAACACAGCAATAAAATAGAGTTGGAAAGTAGCGTGAACATCATGAAAAAACAAGGGAAAAAAGGAGTACAAACAATGCAGGACAACTTAAATCTACAGGAGGACCTAGAAGCATCAGAAACAGGGATAGGGAAAGAACTCAAGGCATACCGAACTCAGATGGAAAGGAATATTAGAGAAGACATGAGACAGCAAGTCCAAGCAATAAAAGTATCTTTTGAAAATGAATTAAACAAACAAATTCAAATGGCAAAGAACGAGCTTTACCAGGAGATAGAGATCTTAAAAAAAAATCAAACAGTAATCCTAGAAATGCAGGAAACTATAAACCAAATTAAGAACTCAAACGAGAATATTACAAATAGACTAGATCAAGCAGAAGTCATAACATCAGATAATGAAGACAAAGTTTATCAACTTGAAAAGAATATAGTCAACACAGAAAAGATGCTTAAATCCCATGAGCAATCTATTCAAGAGATATGGGATGTCATAAAAAACCAAATTTGAGAGTCATTGGGATAGAAGAAGGCATAGAGAATCAAACCAAAGGAATGGACAACCTATTAAATGAAACAATTCTAGAAAACTTCCCAGAGATGAAAGATGGAATTGATTGCCAAATCCTGGAAGCCTACAGGACCCCAAACATTCAAAACCGTAATAGACCAACTCCAAGACATATAATTATGAAGATAGCCAACATACAGAAAAAGGAGAGAATATTAAAAGCTACGAGAGAAAGGAGGCAGATTACATTCAGGGGTAAAACAATTAGGTCAACAACTGATTTTTCATCACAGACTTTGAAAGCGAGAAGATCCTGGAACAATGTATTTCAAACACTGAAAAATAATGTATTCCAACCAAGAATACTGTATCCAGCAAAATTAAGCTTCAGATTTGACAATGAAATTAAAATATTTCACAATAAACAAAAGCTAAAAGAATTCGCAGCCAGAAAACCAGCACTGCAAAGCATTTTGAGCAAAATACTACAAGAAGAGGAATTGAAAAATAGTGCCCAAAACTAATGGTGGGAGGTATCTCAGTAAAGGGGGAGGAAAATAACCAAAAAGTAAAACCAAGCCAAACTAAAATAAGTAAATAAATAAACATGACTGGAAGTACAAATTGTAACCTTAAATGTTAATAGCCTAAACTCACCAATCAAGAGACATAGGCTAGTAACCTGGATCAAAAAAAAAATCCAACAATATGCTGCCTTCAGGAGACTCATATGATAGGAAAAGACATACACAGGCTGAAGGTAAAAGGTTGGGAAAAATCATACCACTCACATGGTCCTCGGAAGCAAGCAGGAGTGGCCATACTCATATCGAATAAAATCAACTTCAAACCTAAGTTAATCAAAAGGGATGAAGAAGGACACTATATACTGTTAAAAGGAACCATCCACCAACAAGACATAATAATCATCAATTTGTATGCACCAAACAATGGAGGTGCAACGTTCATAAAACAAACTCTCCTCAAGTTCAAGAGTCAAATAGACTACAACACAATAATTATGGGTGACTTCAACACACCTCTCTCACCATTGGACAGATCCTCCAAACAAAAGTTGAATAAAGAAACTATAGAACTCAATACCACAATCAATAACCTAGACTTAACTGACATATATAGAATATATCAACCATCATCAAATGGATATACATTTTTCTCAGCAGCACATGGATCCTTCTCAAAAACAGACCATATATTATGCCATAGGGCAACCCTCAGTAAATATAAAGGGGTGGAGATAATACCATGCATTTTATCTGATCATAATAGAATGAAACTGGAAATCAATGATAAAAGAAGGAAGGAAAAATCCTACATCACATGGAAAATGAACAATATGTTACTGAATGATCAATGGGTTACAGAAGACATAAAGGAGGAGATAAAAAAATTCATAGAGACAAATGACAATACAGACACAACATACCGGAATCTATGGGACACAATGAAAGCAGTTTTAAGAAGGAAATTCATTTCTTGGAGTTCTTTCCTCAAAAAAAGAAAAAAAAAACAACAAATAAATGAACTCACACTACACCTCAAAAACCTAGAAAAGGAAGAGCAAAACAACAGCAAATGTAGTAGAAGACAAGAAATAATTAAAATTAGAGCAGAAATCAACGAAATTGAAACAAAAAAAACCATTGAAAAAATTGAAAAAACTAAAAGTTGGTTCTTTGAAAAAATAAATAAGATCGACAGGCCCTTAGCCATGCTAACGAAAAGAAGAAGAGAGAGAACTCAAATTACTAACATACGGGATGAAAAAGGCAATATCACAACAGACACTACAGAAATACAGAAGATAATTAGAAAGTATTTTGAAACCCTATATTCCAATAAAATAGAAGATAGTGAAGATATCGATAAATTTCTTAAGTTATACGATCTGCCCAGATTGAGTCAGGAAGACACACACAATTTAAACAGACCAATAACAAAGGAAGAAATTGAAGAAGCCATCAAAAGACTACCAACCAAGAAAAGCCCTGGACCGGATGGGTATACAGCGGAGTTTTACAAAACCTTCAAAGAAGAATTAATACCAATACTTTTCAAGCTATTTCAAGAAATAGAATAAGAAGGAGCTCTTCCAAATTCATTCTATGAGGCCAACATCACCCTGATCCCGAAACCAGACAAAGACACTTCAAAGAAAGAAAACTACAGACCAATATCTCTAATGAACTTGGATGCAAAAATTCTCAATAAAATCCTGTCGAATCGAATACAAAAGCATATCAAAAAAATTGTGCACCATGATCAAGTAGGATTCATCCCTGGGATGCAAGGATGGTTCAATATACGGAAATCAATAAATACTATTCACCACATCAATAGACTTAAAGACAAGAACCATATGATCATCTCAATAGATGCAGAAAAAGCATTTGACAAAATACAGCATCCCTTTATGTTCAAAACACTAGAAAAACTAGGGATAACAGAAACTTACCTCAACATTGTAAAAGCTATATATGCTAAACCTCAGGCTAGCATCATCCTAAATGGAGAAAAACTGAAGGCATTCCCTCTAAAATCTGGATCAAGATAGGGATGCCCTCTATCACCACTTCTATTCAATTTAGTTCTTGAAATACTAGCCAGAGCAATTAGACAGACAAAAGAAATTAAAGGCACAAAAATAGGAAAAGAAGAACTTAAATTATCGCTATTTGCATATGACATGATAATATATTTAACAGACCCAAAAGGGTCTACAAAGAAACTGCTAGAGTTAATAAATGAATTTAGCAAAGTGGCAGGATATAAAATCAACACACATAAATCAAAGGCATTCCTCTATATCAGCAACAAAACTTCTGAAATGGAAATGAGGAAAACCACTACATTTACAATATCCTCAAAGAAAATAAAATACTTGGGAATCAACCTAACAAAAGAGGTGAAAGATTTATACAATGAAAACTACAGAACCCTAAAGAGAGAGATAGAAGACGATCTTAGAAGATTGAAAAATGTACCCTGTTCATGGATAGGCCGAACTAACATCATCAAAATGGCGATACTACCCAAAGTTCTCTACAGGTTTAATGCGATGCCAATTAAAATCCCAACGGCATTTCTTGTAGAAATAGATAAAGCAATCATGAAATTCATATGGAAAAACAAAAGACCCAGAATAGCAAAAGCAATCCTAAGCAGGAAGTGTGAATCTAGAGGTATAGCAATACCAGAGTTTAAACTGTACTACAGAGCAATAGTAACAAAAACAGCATGGTACTGGTACCAAAACAGGCAGGTGGACCAATGGTACAGAATAGAGGACACAGAAACCAATCCACAAAATTACAACTTTCTTATATTTGATAAAGGGGCTAAAAGCATGCAATGGAGGAAGGATAGCATATTCAACAAATAGTGCTGGGAAAATTGGAAATCCATATGAAACAAAATGAAACTGAATCCCTTTCTCTCGCCATGCACAAAAGTTAACTCAAAATGGATTCAGGAGCTAGATATCAAATCAGAGACACTGCGTCTGATAGAAGAAAAAGTTGGCTACGATCTACATACTGTGGGGTCGGGCTCCAAATTCCTTAATAGGATGCCCATAGCACAAGAGTTAATAACAAGAATAAATAAATGGGACTTATTTAAACTAAAAAGTTTTTTCTCAGCAAGAGAAACAATAAAAGAGGTAAATAGAGAGCCTACATCCTGGGAACAAATTTTTACCCCTCACACTTCAGATAGAGCCCTAATATCCAGAATATACAAAGAACTCAAAAAATTAAACAATAAGATAACAAATAACCCAATCAACAAATGGGCCAAGGACCTGAACAGACACTTCTCAGAGGAGGATATACAATCAGTCAACAAGTACATGAAAAAATGCTCACCATCTCTAGCAGTCAGAGAAATGCAAATCAAAACCACCCTAAGATACCATCTCACTCCAGTAAGATTGGCAGCCATTATGAAGTCAAACAACAATAAGTGTTGGCGAGGATGTGGGGAAAAGGGTACACTTGTACATTGCTGGTGGGACTGCAAATTGGTAAGGCCAATTTGGAAAGCAGTATGGAGATACCTGGGAAAGCTGGGAATGGATCCACCATTTGACCCAGCTATCGCCCTCCTCGGAATATTCCCTGAGGATCTTAAAGGAGCGTACTATAGGGATACTGCCACATCAATGATCATAGCAGCACAATTCACAATAGCTAGACTGTGGAACCAACCTAGATGCCCTTCAATAGATGAATGGATTAAAAAATGTGGCATCTATACACAATGGAGTACTACACAGCACTAAAAAATGACAAAATCATAGAATTTGCAGGGAAATGGATGGCATTAGAGCAGATTATGCTAAGCAAAGCTAGCCAATCCTTAAAAAACAAATGCCAAATGTCTTCTTTGATATAAAGAGAGCAACTAAGAACAGAACAGGGAGGAAGAGCATGAGGAAAAGATTAACATTAAACAAAGACGAGTGGGGGGAGAGAAAGGGAGAGAGAAGGGAAAGCATATGGAAATGGTAGGAGACTCTCAATGTTACACAAAATTACATAGAAGAGGATGTGAGGGGAAACGGGGGGGGGGGAACAAGGGAGAGAATTGAACAACAGCAGATGAGGTAGAGAGGGAAGATGGGAGGGGAGGGGAGGGGGGATAGTAGGGGACAGGAAAGGTAGCAGAATACAACAGTCACTAATATGCCATTATGTAAAAATGTGAGTGTGTAACCGACGTGATTCTGCAATCTGTATTTGGGGTAAAAATGGGAGTTCATAACCCAATTGAGTCTAATGTATGAAAGATGATATATCATGAGCTGTGTAATGTTTTGAACAACCAATAAAAAATTTAAAAAAAGATGGATAAACAAATGGTAGCCAATTGGTAGCGTGAAATATTAAACAACTATGAAAATAAACAAGTAACAGGAAACTCACAAATGACCCTCACGAACAGCGACATGGAACAAAAAGCCCAGACACACAAAAACACATATTTCATGTGCTACATAAAAACTGAAATTTAGACAAAACTAACCGATGGTGTTGGGAGTCAGGATAATAATTGCCAGTAGGAGAGACTGACAGGGAGAGGAGATAAGTGGGTGTCCCAGGGGCTGACAGTGTTCTACTTCCTGATTCCACTAGAGCTTATATGGATAAAGTCATTGTGAGAAACCTTAGCAGACCATCAACCTGTAATTGGTATATTTTTCTGAATATATGTTGTACTTCAATAAAATAATCTTTAAAAACAGAGAATATTCTTCTTATTATTATTTTTTAATCCGGAGGCATGATCAACAAGAAAAGAGTAGAAAAAGGAAGGTCTCCATGCATTGTGAAGTTGGTACAAAACACCCATCAGGTGGAGGTTACTTAGGGGTGGGCTGGAAAGGGAGAGATGGGGAAGGGGGTGTAGTTTTTCTATCTTTTCCACTAAATTCTAGGAGATGAAATTGTCAGCCAGACTATTAGCTGGCTGATACCCACAGCAAATCCTTAATGACTTGTTCTTTGGCGAGGAAAAAAAAAAAACCAAACCCATATTCATCCCGGTGAATTGATGATGATTTTATTGCCTTGGGAGATGAGGGTGTTGTTTCTTGTTTTCTGCTTCCTTAGTTAAATGTTTCCCCACACTGTAGTCAAAACACAGCGGCTGCTGAAGAGGAGAAAAAAAAATCAATAGAGGACTGGAGTTTATTGGGTCTGATCTGATGACTTTCTATCATGAAGTAATGTCTAGAATTGGAATCCAGAAAAGTGAAACCAACTGGGAAGCGCATACAGATTTTGTGATATCTTTGCTTCACCCATTGACCCACTCTCCCCGTGAGTCTCAGTGCTGGATATTTCTCAACATTATGCCAAAACACGCATGCACCATGCTTGTATTCTCTCTCTGTCTCTCTGTCAAAGGCTTCCTGATTCAGTCCACGAGTCTCCCTGTTATTTCCTACTTCTTCTTCGAGCATTACTTTTCTGAATGAAAAACTCGTGTCAGGTTCTTGGCCTCAGTTTCCCCACCGGCACCAAGAAGGGGATAGATATGATTTATTTTTCTGACTCCATCTTTTTCAGACCCCAACCATGGATCTTAGATTCTTCCTGTTTCTTTAGGAAGCAAAAACACAGGCAAAGAACAAAAACAGGCAAATTGAAAGCCTTGGGTCTAGAAGAACCAGTCTGGGCCCCAATGGACAGGCCTCTGGATCACATGCCCCTCCTCACCTCCACTACTGCTTCTTTGGCTCCCAAACAGTTCCCAGGGCAGCGATCTTGCTGTCTATACAATGTCTACTTATGCACTCATTTATTTATTATTATTTTTCATAGAGTCCACATTACACATTCAAACCCTAGAGCTGAAAATTTTCCCCAACATCCCCCACCTTAGCATACAGAGGTCTAACTGTGGACCATGGGCATTTGTAATCTCTTTGGCAATGTCACTGGCCAAGGGACCACACAGTCTACCTGAAGAGCAGCCCCAATTCTGAGTGCCCTTTGGATCATCAGGGCATGCCCAACCCCTGGGGTCATTGAAGTGTCCAGCCCTCCTGGTCATTTTGTTCAAGCAGCTACCTTTGCTGCTGTGGGTGGCTCCTTAAAACTCCCCATTCCAGGAGCCAGAGAAGGCCGAGTGTGAAAAGCACACCTTTTGGGAGCCAGTCCCTGGACTAACGTGGAACACCCTTTGCACAGCCCCAGGGGTTGGTCTCGGTGACAGCTGGCTGCGTTCATATGACTTTCATGACCAGCTGCATTAATGCCACTTTCTTGGCCTCAGTTCATCACATTACCTGGCTTCCTTGGCTTCCTTTCAGCACAGAAGCTGCTCAGTGAAGGTTGTAATTTCCTGACTCTAATGCATGACAAGGTTTCACTCAAAGGATAAAATAAAATTACCTTGGGAGGCAGACACTGGGAAGTCATAGATACGACTTGGTCCACGGGGATACTCAGAGCCGGGCAGGTTGCAAAGAGCTCGTAAGAGTCTCCATTTGATATCAACCAGGTTCCCTTTGACTTTCATTCCTAGTTCTGTAGTCAGGATCAAGGCTCAGAAGGGCCAGAGTCAGGGCTCTGTCGGCTTGGAGTTAGGACTCTGTGGCCACAGAGTTGACTGACCTAAACCTAATTGGCTCTTTTCTGACTGAAATCCATGACCTTGGGTACATTCACTGTGCGAACTCATAATTGACCCCTCAGGGCTCTTTTCTCTCCAACAAAGATTCCTCCCAAAGGTGAGACGCCTCACCAATCATGCATGTGGCCTAACTGAAGTCTTGCCACAATCCACTGAGTTATACAGAACCAGGTGGAGCTGGGGCCGTGAGGGGCTGGGGCTTGCCCACGGTTATCAGGTCAATCCCTGACCTTGAACAGATTTCATGAATTAATAGACAAGGACCTGACACCAATAACAAAGAAAGGATCCCAGCTGACACCTTCCTGAGTGTAGAGAAAGAGAAAGGACAAGAATGAAAGTGGGGGATGAAACCCCGGAGGGGGACTCCATCAGCACTCCAGGGAAGCATGATCCCAGGGAAGAACATTCTCTGTCTGGACATGCACATCTTTGATAGAACTTCCCTCCAGGAAGTCACAGAGGCATCTTGACCTTCCCCTCTCCTGCCCTTCCTTGTCAAGTGGCTGAAGAAAAGCTCATACCTGGATAACTGAGAACGTGCCAACAGGAGGTGGATATTCTTCAGTTTAAGACTCAGGAGCCACTTAGCAGACCCTGCCTCAGCCACCTCCACACAGAACTATTCTATAGAGGACGAATGAGCTCAATCTCCTGCTTCGTCATTCTGGACCAGGCTTAGAGCTGGCTCTCGAAGAGTCCATCTGTGCTCAGGGTCATAGCCAAAAGGCTTTTGTTATTTCCAGAAGGACACAGAGAGACTAGGTCTTAGGTGCCAGAACTTGCCTCTTGGGGCTTAGGGGAATCTAGATTTCTAGAACATCCTCCAGGCTGGGAGTAAGGAGATTCTAGGTGATATCAGAGTTGTTTCTCACTGAGGGACCACAGCCAAAGGAGACATGGATTACCGGAGACCTACATTTAGCACTGTCTCCCACTGGAGTTTCCTGAAGGACCTTTTTACTGTGTTGCCATTGCAAAGAAACTCCCTCAACCACTTGGTCTTGCTCTTAGGTAAGGACAGAAGCACTGATGTTCAAGGGATAATTAGGGGCAGGATCTGGGCTTCAGGTCTAGCAGTTACCAAACCCTGAGAAGTCAGGGTCCACATGAACACAACAACCTGAGAGAGATGGGTTGGAGCAGCAAAGAGCTCAGAACTCCCTGGGCAACCAGGAACAGAGCCACTTCTCTCTCCAGACTTCCACTTACAAATCCCTATTTACAAAATGGAGATGGCAGCTAAGGAGACTGGATAAGAACCCAATAAACATGATATATCAAAACAGGTGTGCAGAAAACTCAGACTAGCAAGAGAGGCTTTCTCTCTCCCTCCCTCTCTCTCCCCTCACTGTTCCCTTCACCAGAGCTTCAGAGTCCAGGCTTTAGCTGAAAGGATCAGCTCAGAACTAACTGGCTGAACTTGAACTTGAATGTGGTTCTACATGATGGGTCTCTGGAGGGACTGGAGCTTGAGTCAAGGCAATCTTCAAGGGTGCAACACCAATTCCTTTTCATATTCATGGAGTTAAGTTTCCTCGAGGAAGGGGAGGTTTGGTGCTAAGCATAACAGCTGGATGTGCAGGTTGCAAAGAGACCTAATTTTAGATTTGTTTTGACATTTTCCAGGGTTTAGTCACCGGTGCCTGGGATCAAGGGAGCCGTTATGTAGAGAATGCTGCATTCTAAAATGTGTGTCTGTCCAGTTATTTCTGAAGCACAGAGAAAGTCCTGTCTACAAAGGGCAAGGAGCTGCAGTGGGAAACTGACACTTTCTTTTAATAGTTCAATGTACATCGACCTGTCCCATGGACCTGTGTCACTAGTAGGCGTTTATATGAGAGAAATAAAAACATAGGTCACACAAAGCCTCATACAAGATTATTCATGAGTCTTTTCATAATAGTCAAAACCCCTTAATAAATTCACTAAAGATGAAGGAGGAAATGGAGAAGAGTAGGTGTCAGGGATGGTGCCCCAGTTTCTTGTTTGGTCACAAGGTGTATGGGAACATCGCTCTTTTTGAAAAAATATACAGTCGAGAGAAGTAGGTTTGGTGAGAAGGTCGTGGGCTGAGCTTTGGCCACACAGTCTCAAGAAGCTGCCAAGCATCCAGGGTGGATCTGTCCAGGGGGCTCAACATATGTCTGAGGAATACAGAAATGAGTGGAACACAATTCCTTTGGTGTGTGTGTGTGAGTGTGGTTCTGAGGATGGAACCCAGAACCCTTAGCATGCTAGGCAAGCGCTCTGCCACTGAGCTACATTCCCAGCCCCAAGTCTTTTTGTATCTGTTATCTGCTGCACTGCATTATACTCTGGATTCTTTCATTTTTCATCCATGTAGGATGCAAGCCACACTGATCTTTGCAGTAGCATCCTCTGGGCCCCCAGAGAGGGCTGGGCTGCCAACTTCTCATGGAGTAATTAAATGACAAATTACCTGCAGGCTCTCAGCTGGAAAACCTGTAGGAGCGTAGCCTTTCCATATTCATAGGATTTAATCAAATCTGAAAGCTTGAAGGACCTTCATCAGCCTTTGTTCTAAAGACCTTTACAGTTGGAGAAACTGAGGCTCAAAGCCTCAGGACCGTGACTCATTCAAGAATACCCAGGGATTTTGTAAGGTGGGAGGCTTATTGCTCTTTCCTCCTGTTTCCCCAGAAAGAAGGAGTTTTCTATTCCATTCCCAGGATGAGACAGTATCAGAAGAACATTTCCCATCCTTCTTTCCAATCCCTTCCCCTGAGAGGAGGAAAATCTTATCTGATTGGAGAGATGAGTATACAGAAAAACTACTGTGCAAGCAATTGCCCAGCTTTTCAAACAGACCACAGCCTCCCATGCAGTCGGCTCAGAGGTGGGGATTTCTACACCCACCAACAGACACATGCCTGGGGGGGTCCAGATGATCCAGATACTCCATCCATCACTGGGTGGGCAAATACAATGCAGGAGAAGAGAACTTGAATGCTATATTTGGGGTTAATTTCAAGGTGAGTTCATCAATGTACCTGGGTTGGTAACAAAGTGAATAGTGTATCTTGATCTTTACAGGGTTTCTTTTATATATATATATATATATATATATATATATATATATATATATATATATATATATATTCTCAGAGTTGTGATTAATTATCACCATCCCCTTCAACATGGGGAAAAGTATCAGTGCAGTGGGTAGAGGGTAACCAGGCCCTACCCAGGCAAATTCCCTAAAAATGAAGGAGGAAATGGGGGAAAGTAGGTATCAGGGATGGTGCCCCAGTTTCTTATTTGGGTTGTCAGGTAGATCAGGAGTTCTTTTTGGGAAAGAAAAAAAAATTTTAAAAAGGAGAGAGAAGAAATAGGTTTAGAGAGAAGGCAGTGATTCAGCTTTGGCCAGGCAGACATCCAGGGTGGAGGTGTCCAAGGAGCAGGTGGAGATATGACCACCTGGAGCTCCTGGGAGAGACCTGGGCTAGAGATTTGGGAGCCATCAGGGGTGTGGGTATATTCCTGGGGAGATGAGAACCACGGATGGAGACCTCAGGGGCTCCAAATTTGAGTGATGGACAGAGAATGAGAAAATCAGCAAGATGAAGGGGAAAGAGAGTGAGGGGAGCTGAGTTGGATAGAGGAGTATGTGCCATTTTGAGAACAAAGGGCAGAAAGACTTTCAAGGACTGAGCACTTAGAAAGACTCAGGTGCATGTTTTGTAGTTTTCAGGGCTGAGCAGAGGTTTTCAAAGTGTGGTCCACAAGCCAACTGCATCAGGATCACCTGACAATTTGTTAGATGTGAGATTTCTCTGGCCTTACACCAAACCCACTGAATCAGAAACTCTGGGCTTGAGGCCTAGCAATCTGTGTTTTAATAAACTCTCCAGGTAATTCATACATATTCAAGTTTTAAAAAATCTCTGATGTTAAGGGGGTAAGTGCTGAAGAGTAATATTGGTCAAATTATATTGTTATACTGTGTGCACATATGAATATGTAAAAACCAATCCCATCAAGATGTACAACTATAATGCACCAATAAAAATGCAGAAAGAAGTTGAGAGAGAGAGAGAGAGAGAGAGAGAGAGAGAGAGAGAATCTCTAATGTTAGACATTGCTGTCTTACACATCTTTTATTTATTTGGAAAAGAGCCTATGGCACTCTAACACAGAGCTATGCACCCCCAACCCTTTTATTTTTTATTTTAAAACAAGAATGACTAAACAATTGTGATTCTACTGACTCAGCCTCCTTAGTAGACAGGATCACAGACAGGTGGTACCGTGCCTGCCCATCTTACACATCTTTAATTAGAATTTATTTCTGGCTATTTTTGAGACATTTTGTGAGTTATTGATTAATGTTATTTTAAAACTTATTTTCATAGTTGTTTATTGCTAGCATATTGAAATACAATTGCTTTCTATTGATCGTCAATACACTTCCTTGCAAAATGCCCTCATGGACTCTAACAACTATTTTATAGACTTATTCCTTTGGGTTTCCTATGTGACTGTTGAATGACCTGGGAGGATGACAGAGAAGAGCCATTAGGTTTGGAGAAATCAGTAGATTACCTGTGAACTTAATAAGAGCGCTTTCACAGGAAAAAAATAAAAATAAAACAACAAAAACAGGAGTCCCAGGTTAGAGTGTAAGGCATTTTGCTAAAGGTTCTGTGCTTTCTGAGAACCTTCCATATATCATTCGTGTGAAGTGTGGACTGGATTGCATACTCGCGATCTTTTGACCCACTGAGACATACTTCCCTGTGGGACCAAAATTGGAAGTTGGCCCTGATTGACCAAATATAATAGCTCCAGTATCCAACCATCCTGGGTGGCTTTGGGACTAAGGGATTTCCCAAGAGTCAAAACTTTCAGTTCTTGGTCCCAGGACCAACCAAGATGGCCAATCGCTCTAACCTCGAACTTTGCCTCATGAAGCTGAACAGCCTGGTAATTCAAAAACTCCAGAGACCATCATGAGAGTCATGCCTGACCCCAGATGCTTGTGAAGATTGATTGTGAAGGCTGTGAACATGGCACAGCTTTTTTCATTCGGGCCACAGTCTTTCAATTTTTCAGACCTCCAAGCCTGCAGCTCATCCATCAAAGTGCCCTCCTGCTGCCTTAGCTGTCTCCTCTGTGTACTTGAGGGTCTTCCTTACCAGCATTCTCCCAGAATCTTTTAGCAGTTAATACCCTGGAGGTTTCTGAACACTGATCATCAGCATCCAGAGGGGAGAAAAATATAACATATCCAGGTGCTATCCACTGAGATGGCAGTTCCTAGCCATCTTCCCCCATGAAACTCAAGACACAAGTTCTCAGGTGCAATTTCCGTCACACAGCCCAAACTTCACCACTTTCCACCTAAGAAAGCACGCCTTTCTTGAAAGCAAATGAAACTATTCTAGGGATAACCTTGAATCCTGTCTAATTTTTTTCTTTTTCTTTTTTTTTAACAGATGCAATCACTTGCAAATACCAGTGATTTATTGTTAGTCACAAACTACTCGTAGCATGGCACATATGCGCACCAATGTATTGAGATCCTTCCTTGAAGGATGTCTAGGTGCAAAACAAGTCCCTTGGGGGAAAGAGGACACCTGTGTTGTGGGAAGGTAATGGCTGAGATATTCAAAGTGATCAAAGGTACTAGCTATGATGACAAATTCTGATTTACCAACCCAGATGGAGATTCAGAGACCAAGGTCTCCAGACTCCTGGTGATTGTACCCATGGCCAACAGCTATGTGTGTCATGGATGTCACTCATCGGCCCTACATCCTCACTCATCCTTCCTTCCCTCACTGTCTCTTTGTAGGAGCCTGAGTCCCTGAGGAGGTTTAGATCTTTGTAGCCCTCTCCTAGACAATCAGGATGCTGAGGATTTAAGTGTCCTGGCATCTGACCATGCAGGGATCCTGCCCTGCCCCCTGGTTCACAGGTGAATGACTTGAGGAGCAGAATTATTTGGAACAGGGAGAAATGGAAACAGTATGGACCCTGAGTCAGAAGACTGCAAGCATGGATCTCACTCAGCCTCATTGAACCTTAGCCTCCTCATCTCAGATCTCTTAAAATCTGATGCCAAAATCACCATTTTGCAGCCAACAATATAATCATAGGTTGAAAAATAATACAAGAGTTATTGATGGGTGGTAAAACCATTTGGATGTTGGAGAATAGGATATTCACACCTATTATCCCATAATTACCTATAATTACCAAATCCCTGCTCTCTTAAAGTCTTGGACCAGGAAGAGGACATGGCTTTCTAATTCTGGAAAGGTAAAGACTGGCAGAAATGCCCCACCCTCTGTAATGGCCACAGAGAATAAAGGGGTCCCTTCCTGAGTAAGTCTGTGTTTTGTCTACCAAAGGCACACAACCCTGGAGACATTCTTGGAGTTATCCTCTTTACCAACAGACTTTCCAGCAAAATGTAGGAAAACATTAAAGGATGCCATTAAAGGAGGAGATTAAGAGGATTTGGATCTTGGGTCCCTTGGGCTGGAAAAAGAGTGGCACTCACTACTCCTTGTGGAAAAGCAGCAGGTGCTGGAATGTGGGCATGACTTCATCCCCTGGGGTAGGGAAAGCATGGAATGATGGCCCAGTATCATCTTAGTCTTCCTATTTCCATTTTCCTCTTTTCCAATTCCCAGGCTCTACGTGAAATATCAAAGGCATAGAAAAGCCACCTAGAGTCACACAAAAGCTTGTAAGCCCCAGCCATGCAGAATTATAAGGTGATCAGTTTAAGAGGAAGGGGGAGACATTTTTAAAATTTAGGTCACAGCTTAGGGTCACAGGTGCAGAATCTGTGGCTTGGAAAGAGAGGGGAAATCCTGGGTTTGGGAGACAGCTAACTGGACAGATTCTCAGCTGTATCATTCACTAGGAAGAACCTGGGCAAAGTGATTCCTCTTCCTGACCTTAATGTCTTAACTGATGAAATAGAAATAATAGTACCTCTAGATCAGAAAACTTTTGTAAAGACCCAGGAGATACTTTCAGCTCTGGAAGATGATGGACCAAAGTGATGCAGAATCCTTCCATCTACAAATACTTAGACGAATATAATATAATTTTTTTAAATACAGAATTCACAAGAAGGAAAATCCTCAGAAACAAAAGGTGGTCACATATATTCACCCCAAATATACAAGAATGTTCATAGCTGTACTTTCCTTAAAAGCCCCCCAATTGGAAACAGCCCAAATGTCCACCTGAAGTACAATGAATAAATAGGGATATATTCAAATAATGGGCTATTGTAGACAATTATAAGAAAAAAACTATAATTTCACAACACAGATTGGATGAAGTTTGCAAGCAATGTTAAAGGAAAAAAGATATGAAGGGCATAAGCAATCTGAGTCTCCTTATATAAGTTCAAAAATGGGTAAAAACAACTTCTATCTGAAACTGGGTGATGGATACATAACTGTATTTATGTATTAACATTTATCAAAACCCATAGGACTTTATATCATACAAAATGAACTTTAATCTCGAACAAATGAATCTGGGTTATTAACTGTTGATTAACTTATTTGTTCAATCCTAGGTGCATGTAACATAGACTCAGCATTGTTAACTCTTGTCCCTGTGAGAAACAAATTTATCAACTGTAATGCAATCCTAAGGGCCTCTTCTTTTTGTTTTTAGCCTTACAGCTTTCAATGAAAACAATTTTCTGACATTTCTTAAGTCATCTCACACCACTCAAACCCTTTGGTTTGCTAATGCCCTACATTTGTAACCCAGATTCAGACCACACTTTATTCTGGGATCCCCTGGCACCCTGGTGAAAAATTTCAAAAACTTTTGTGTACATTAAAGTTCATTTTGTATGATATAAAGTCCTATGGGTTTTGATAAATGCACAGTTATATATCCATCACCCAGTTTCAGACAGAAGTTGTTTTTACCCAATTTTGAACTTATGTAAGGAGACTCAGATTGCTTATGATCCTTCATATCTTGTTTCCTTTAACATTGCTTGCAAACTTCATCCAATCAACAGCAAGATCATGGAGGCAAGGTTTCTCCTGGTCAGAGAAAGTTACAAATAAGCAAGGCAGTGAGGGTAGATATTGGATTAGAATCAGACAGTACAAAACTTGTTCATTTAATATATGAACATGGATGCAGAAACGATTATGAATATGTATGTGTATATGGGTTAGTATATATTCCTATACTTAGTTAGCTCTTTCCACTGAGAGGTGGATGATTTTGCTCAATTGTGAGCTAAAGGGAGTATTCTGAGCACATTTGAGCTGGGTCAGAATAAAATGTGATGGTTGGGTTTATTAAATGCATTTTCAATTTTCAATAGTTTCCATTTATAATGTGTTTATTTTAATCCCATCATGAGTAGAGAAGCATCTGTACATGGCATTCCCAGAAAGGCAAAACTAGAGACAGTAAATCAAGATCGATGGTCACCAGGAAGTTGGGGAAGAGTGAAGGAGAATCGAATAGGGAAAACACAAGAGAATTTTTAGAGGCAGTGAATAATTCTATATAATACTCTAATGATGAACACACAAAACTCTGCACAAATTAAAACTATTAATGTATACAAAGGAAAGGAAAAAGAGAGCAAGCAAGACAGACAGAGAGACTTAAGGAGTTTAAAGATCTCAGATAGAATGCAAGAGGTGACAGAAGAATTGAATTACAGTACAAATGTGTACAACAACCCCACTGAAGGAGATGTGGGGAGAGGTGCTGACCTAAGTAACCTTCAGAATGAGTCTGTAAGAGGGGAGAAAAAAGAAACTTTAAACAGTACTCCATTGAGTAAAGTCATTTCCCATCGGGTGTCAATTCCGAAACTCTATGCATATTTATTGAAATCAAGCAATCAAGTTAGTGGATGACAGAAGCCAGGTCTTTCACTGTGAGAGTGGGAGATTACAGAAGCAAGAGGAGGAAGTCAGAACAACCCTTGTGGTGATGGATGAGCATTGTAGACATCAGTGTGGATTCACGCTTAGCATAATAGAGATACAAAGGTCGACACACAAATATTGATAGGTGGCTTAGTATACACAAAGAACTTTTATTGTTCTCTTAGCTGAGAGGGCCAGAAGCAACCACATTAGTGTCCCTTATCCTGGGGAATATGTTCCAAGAACCTCAATGGGTTTCTGGAACTGCAAATATCTATGCATATGTATATGTGTGTGTGTGTGTGTGTATATATATACATATATATATATATATATAATTATATTACATATAATTATATATATATATCTTAATTTATAAATTAGGCAATACATACTGTATATAATTATATATAATTTAATTTATAAATTAGGCATAATAATAGATTAACAACAATAGTGATAAAAACAGAATAATCATAATATACTATAATTTATGTGAACATGCACTCTCTCACACAGTATTATGTATGCCCATATGTGTGTTTATGGATACACTAGATGACTCACATCCCAGGCAGGATGGCATGGGATCATCCTACTCAGAACAGTGCACAATTTAAAACTTCAGACTTTTTTATTTCTGGATTTTTCCATGTACTATTTTTAGATCTGGTAAATGAGACCATAAAAAGCAAGACCTTGGATAAGGTGGGGACCACTATATATCCTACTAACAATTAACACAACCAGTATCCAGGTCTTGGTTTGTACTAGTATTCTCAAATGATAGAAAAAGGACTTTTTAGAGAAGTGGTTGATTATAGACTTAGAATAAGAAATATATGAGCCTGGAGCATCTTGTGGTGTCAAAGTGAGGAGATGTTCAAATCACACACACAAAGAGGGGGACATTACGGGGGGGATAGAGGAGCAACCTGAGAGAAAGTGGAGAAATTCTTAGCCACACAATAAAATAGTACTGGATTAAAACTCAAAGCATGAAGCAAATTTCCATGAGTCCATACTGATAGGAACAAATGATCGGATACTCTTTCACCAAATCAATGGTAAAAAGGCAAATCTCTCAGGCAGAAAAATTCCAGATAATTTATGTCGATACCCTGCCCTCAAGAAAGTGGATCACAGCTCCTCATCCTTAAGTCTAAATAACAAATATATAGGCTTCATTCCAAGGAGTACTGTCATGGTTTGAATGTGAAGTGTCCCCTCCCCAAAGTTCATGTGAGACATTGCAAGAACATTCAGAGGTAAAATAATTCAATTATGATAGTTATAACCTAATAGGTTGATGAATCCATGGATATGGAATCACTGGGTGGTAACTCTAGGCAGGTAGGGTGTAGCTGGAGGAGGCGGGTCATGGGGGCGTGCCTTTAGGGTTTACCCTGATAAGTAGGGTTCTCTCTTCATTTCCTGATGGCTGCTTTCCTCCTCCACATACTTCATCATGGTGTTCTGTCTCACCTTGGGCCCAGAGCAATAGAGTCCATCAATGGCCTGAGACCTCTTAAACTGTGAGCCCCAAATAAACTTTTTATTCTCTAGGTTGTTCTTGTCAGGTTTTTTTTTTTTTTTTTTTTTTTTTTTTGATCACAGTGATGAAAAACCTGACTAAAACAAGAACGATACTAACATAGGGCAGTTAAAAAAAAATAATTCACGGCACAGAAACCCGACACATACCACCTGAAGCCAGGTGATTGAGGTTAATATGTTTGATGTGTCAGGTCGATAACATGCAGCTGTGATATTGAGACAGGAATTTGGGGAGACAGGAAAGGAAAGATAGACTGAGTCTCAAAAGAGAAGCACCCATGAGCCATTGGAGTGTGGGAAATGTCCAAGAACCTTTGAAATGCAAAACAAGTGTCCCTGAGCCACCCAGCCCCTGTCCTTAGCCTGCACCCTTGGTCTACACCTTTGACCCATGTCTGTCTGCAAAATGTGATAGAAGGGCAATGGGAAAGTGCTGGAAAAACTGAGGCCAAATTGTGTGATTCTGCTTTGGCTCCACCTCTAGCCCATCCCCCAGCAACTGTTCCCCTATAAGTATTAACACCCCACATCAAACACATGCTGTCTTTCTCTGGAGATGGCTTACATTCTCGCTTGAATGTACAGCCCTTGCTTTATCCCAATCTCATTCTCAAGGTGGCCAGCAGTCTCCTTTGAATGTGTATCTGTTTTCCTAAACAAATTTGTCTTGTGTCACTAACTGGCTCATGCTGAAATTATTTTCTGTCATGTATTCCAAGGATCACACTTGTCCTCGGTTGAGGCCCCCCATCTCTGGGAACTCCCTGGACTTCTGGTGACAAGATGATTTTGAGGAGAATGGTTTTATCATTTTAGACTTCCTCCCCCAAGCACATAATTATAGTCTAATTCTGAGAAAAACATCAGACAAATTCAAATTGAAGGAGGTTCTACAAAATATCTGATCAGAATTCTTCAAGACTGTCAAGGTCACCAGAAACAAGGAAAATCTATGAAACTGTCATAGAGGGACCCAAGGAAACAAAACCAAGTGGAAGGTGGTATTCTGGATAGGATCCTAGAACATAAAAAGAACATTTGGGACGAACTAATAAAATCTAAATGAAATATGGAATTTGGTGAATAAGAGTATATCAATATTGATTTATGCATTGTAACAAATGTACCGTAATAATGCAAGATGTCAGTAACAGCAGAATCAGAGTGTGGGATATTCAGGAACACTCTGTGCTGTCTTTGCAATTGTTCTGTAAATCCAAAGCAATTTTATAATAAAAAGCTTACTTTAAAAAGCTGAATGGCCCCCAGAAAAATAATTACCATACTAATATTGTGGGAAAAAAATGTTTGCAAGGAAAATAAAAGATACAAATGCTCCTGGGTTAATTGATTTTAAAGAATGACAGATTGTTGAATAAAAGATTGTTTGGGGGAAACAAAAATAAAGACCCACATGAAAAATAGATAAAATTAAATCTCAGCATTTGGCAATGCATTTTTTTAATGTTAAAACCATAAGAAAAATCTAAGAAGTGTTTACCATAAAAGTCAAATGGTAATTAATTTTGGTGGGAGGACACTTGAGAACAGTTTCTGGAGGTGTTGCTGGCCATGTCCTATTTCTGGGTGGTGATTACATGGTGATAAACTTGTGATGGTTTGTGATAAATTATGAGGCTCTACTTTTTTGTTTTGTAAACTTTTCTATATGCGTGATGTAGTTCACAACAAAGGTTAGGCAGTAAACCTTGCACACAGCAGCATGTGGAAGAATGTTCTATAACTGATGAAAGACATGAATCCTCAGATTGAAAGGTCCAGAGATTGATAGAAGTTCTTTTTAAAAAGTGAATTACACCTAGATACATGATGTCAAAGATAAGGAAAAAGCAAATACAGGTGGATCATCCCTAATCCAAAGGTTTAAAATCTAACATGCTCCGAAATCTGAGATTTTTTTTTTCAGCATCAATGCATTTAGGATTTCAAATTTTCAGAGTAGGGATGCCCAACAGTAGTCTCTGCAAATGTTTCAAAATCTGAAAAAGTTCAAAATCAGAAATGGGTCCTATGTGTTTTGAATAAAGGATTATTGTTGGAGTCTTAGGCCAGATGCTTGACTCTGGGGGTATCAGGTCTGACTACCACTCACCTCTTGAATCCAATTAGCGAAGAGAGAAGAGATGGTGAAGCAGGAAAAAAAGTTTGTTTTTTGGTTTAGTCAAATTAGCAAGCCAGCTGTTCTAGAAAGTTGTCTTCCCCCATACTGACAACAGCTCCAGGATTATACAGGGAAAGAAACAAGGCAGAAAATCAAGAAATACGCATATGCATAGCAATTTTAGTTGCTTGTAGGTCTGGTTCTATAGGAGTCCTGCAGGTATCCTCTTGGTGCTAGGGATTCGGGGGATAATTTCCTTTCAGTTTTCCTTCCATTTTAGCTAGCTTTACATCACTGTGACCAAAAGACCCACCAAGACAACCTAGAGGAGGAAAAGTTTATTTTGGCTCAGGGTGTCATGGGTTTAGTTCATAGTTGGCAAGCTCCATAGCTCTGGACCTGAGATGAGGCAGAACATCTGTTGGAGGGGCATGGTAGAGGATAGCAGCCCAAGACATGACAACCAGGAAACAGAGAGATCTCTTCTTATCAGGTACAAAATATAAACCCCAAGGAAGGCCTCCTCCTGCCACAATCTACCTGCCTGCAGTTACTACCCAGTTAATCCATATGCGTGGATTAACTACTATTAGGTTACAGCTATCATAATTGAATAATTTCACCTTTACTCAGCAATAAAAGAGAATAAAATCATGGCATTTTCAGGTAAATGGATGGCCTTGGAGAATATAATGCTAAGTGAAGTTAGCCAATCCCCCCCCCCCAAAAAAAACAAATGCCAAATGTTTTCTCTGATATAAGGAGGCTGATTCATAGTGAGGTTGGGACAGGGGGCATGGGAGGATTGGACAAACTCTCAATAAGGCAAAAGGGGAAGGGAGGGGACATGGAGGTAGAAAACATGGTGGAAGGAGATGGACATCATTACCCGAAGTACATGTATGAAGATACGAATGGTGTGAATATACTTTGCATACAACTAGAGATATGAAAAATTGTATATGTGTAATATGAATTGTAATGCATTCTGCTATCCTATGTAACAAATTAGAATAAAAAATAAATTAAAAAAAGAAGAGGTGGTAGAGCCAAGTAAAAGTTGATACAAGGGCACCTTCTAGGGCAGGAGATTTTCATATCTTCATCTGGTTAGGGGTTGCATAAGTGAACATGAAATGATCCGGCTGTACATTGAAGATAAATGTATCTTATGTGCTTTAATGTATGTGTCTTAAAAACTGATTTTAAAAAGTTTTTAAAAGCTTAATAGCAAATACCCAGCATGTGTTGATATTTGTGTGGTGTATCCATACTCTGGCCCTGCAGGAGTTTTATAGGATTTTTCCCTTGATGGAAATCAAGGCCCACTTGTGCTTGAGTCAAAAGAGAGTCCATAAAAGGACACAGGGATAATCAGAGAACTGTGGCATGGCATGAGGGCCTCAGGGCCCCCAGAGAGTTGGGGGGGGGGAAAGGACACTGCTTGCCAGACTCTTCCACCATCTCTCCTTTGTGCTTCATTCCATTCATACTCCTTTTTTTCTGTCCCAAAACCACAAGACAGAACATAAGTGTCTATAACTTCTGGGTTAAATTCAGCTCTAGGGGTGACCAAAAACCAGGATGGGATGTTGTCCCAATTCCTAGAAAAGGGACCTCACTTCAGTGGCCAACCCTGGGTTAACTGTGCTAACCTGGGGAGTGAACACTATAGAAAGGATTGTAGCTGGTACAGGTTGAATCAGGGCCAGGTCAACTGTAGCCAAGGTGGCAATGTGGGTTTATACAAAATGGTGGCCATAAGCAAGGGGAATTATGGGAAAGGGTGTAGCCAACAATTTCACTGGTGCCCTTTACAAGGCAATGGCCTACATGTGTTCTGCCTTACCAGGTAGTTCCATATTCGTGATTACACATTAGCTTTTTTATGTTCTTGAGATTTTGATCTTAAGTCAAATTTATAGGTGAGAAGATAGATTCCTAGAAGTCAAATGACCTACTGAGGATCATACAGTGAGGCGATATCTAAGCCAAAGCTTGGCTCCACGTGTGCATTTTGATATGGGCCCAGGGCCTAGGCATCCCAGACTACCCCTCCCTCCAGATGGAGCTGGAGCTGGCCTATGGTGGAGCCAGACACTGTGGATATTCACAGACAGCTCCCATGTTCCTGTGGTCAGAACTTAAACTCTACAGGTCCCCTTGCCCATTAAAACAGTGTCCATTGCAACAATGGTCACTGCAGGTTCACAGATACCTCCCGACTTCATCTACCCTGCAACTCTTTGAGCATGGAGCCTGGATGATCAGCCCCATGATCATGGAAATCGCCAGTGTCTGTATAATGACTGGAAGATCAGGCAGACAGAGCCAGATTCTGCTAGCACCAGTCTCTTTGTTATTGCCTGCCCCTTTCCACCCTAAGGAAGGTCCCACCCTGGTGCCTGGCTATTAACACCATGGATCCTTATACCCACTCTGGGAAGGCTAGGATGAGATGAGGAACCTGGAGCTCCTCAGAGTGGCCCAGATGGGATTCTAACCCAGGTCCCTACCCTCTGCCCTACATTCTGCCCACTGCCCTGTCTTGTTCCTTGCATACAAGGGACAGTCAGAGAAGAAAGGAGAAAAAAAAACAAAAACTATGTACAATGTGAGTGATCGATCTTCCAAGAGCCATAAGAGGATTAAAGGACTGCCTTCTAGTTCTATAGAAAAAACTGAGCCCTTTTAGGAAATCAAATCCCACTCACAAACATCCCCACTCGCTGGCCAGTTTCTCCACTGTACCTCAACCCCAAAAGTGGGGCTACACACTCTTTTCTGCTCTCAAAGCTCACAGCAAAAAATGTAAGAGACGTGGAGTCTAGCACTTTAGGGCTGGAAGTTATAAACTTTTTATTAAGGCCGATTCTGCTTTTATCATTAGTATATAATGAATTATTCTCAGCTTTGAATGCCTTGGTAATTGTCTCTCCTAAGAATCTCATTAAACATTGCTGGATACTTTTGATCATTTTTAATAAAAGTGATAACTTGGGATACTCTCACATTTCTCAGTTGAAGGTGCAAACCTGAAGCATTAAGAGAGATAATTAATGACAGGTAGAAATTTCTAGAGAAAACCCACCTCAGGTGTGTGATCGTCTTTTCTTTTCAGCAGGCCCTCTCCAGGTTAGGGGAAAGGTTTGCCTACTAAGTCAGAGGTCTTCTGTGACCAGGGGCTTTAATTCCTGCTCACCTCTTCCTGGGCTGCGAGCCTATGGGCAGATTTCTTAACTTCCTTGAATATCTGTGTCTTTCACCTGAATTGCTATAACTGTTAATGAGAGGATGAACTTCAAGGCTGAAATATAGAAGATGCTCACAAAATGCCAAGTTCAATGCCAATTTAATACTAGCTAAGAAATATGTATTCCTGTATTTTTATTCAAAACTCAAAGGTGTTGAAACTTTATTGGAAAGTTCCTATGTTGGCCAGTACTTATATATCACAGCCTCTTTTAATCAAGATTCAATCTCTGTTATTATACACTAGTGTATACAAATAACATACATTAAGCTCTGACTGTATGCCAGGCACTGTGCTAACACTTTTATCACGACTTGTCTCATTTGATGCTTATAAAAGTCCTAAGAAGTAGGAGCTATTATCCTCACTTTAAATATGGAGACAACAAGGTCAGAGAGGTTATTTAATGTCTCCAAAAAAAGATAAGAAGCTGTGGGGGTGGGATTCAAACCCATGCAAAATACCTCTGGTACCAGTATGCTTCACCACCTTTTCACATCAACCTTTTGGGGTTCAAGATCACCTTCATGAAAGCAGAAAACCGATAGCTTTGAAACCTGATTGAAAACTGATAGCATTTCATCCCCACATTTCTCTCATATGAACCAAAGATGATCCCAAGTTTTCCTAATAGATGATCTAGACAGCAGACCATTTCTAAATCCTGGTTGTGGGGCAGATTATATTTCCCATAAGTGGCCCATCAATAACTCCAATCCCACACATTCTTCTTGTATTCATTTTTGACACTCTTCTCAATCAGAGATGGGATCTATGTCTGCCCCATATATCAAGGAGGGTTTATTGCTATGTGAATTCCCAGGGCAAGCCCTATACGACAATACAATTCGCACATAATTCTTTTGGGATACTTACACCTGGAATTTACCAACATGCTACAAAGGGATGCACACATTCTTAAAAGAGACCCATGAGGAGAGGCTCACGTGGACAGGATCGGAGACCCCTCTGCTCCATTCTCAGGCCTAGCGGAGATCCCAGCTTGCAGCCAGGGCCAACTTGCCAGCTCAGAGAGTGAATGAGCCATCCTGGAAATCCATCTCGGCCAACCTAGCTGACGCTACAGGGAACATAGACAAGTCTTTCTCACCAAACTCTGTCTAAACTGCAGATTCATGAGCAAAATAAACGTTGCTTGAGGCTACAATATTTTGGGGTAGTTTGTTATGCAACAATAGACAAACTGGAACAAGTTCCTCTTTTTTGCTTTCCAAACTCATATATTCAACTGTCTCCCGCACATGTTCACTTGAATGTCCCCAAATCACTTCAGACTTAATGCGTACAGGGAGTTCCATTTCCATTTTGGGTACAGAAATGCCATTGCTATCTTAACTATGAGAAAGAAAAAAAAAAGCCAGATAATCTACAAAAATCACAACTTTGTCTGAGCCCATCAGGAAGCTCATCGGTAAGCTAGGTTTGCAAGGCAGTCGAGTGAACTGAATCTTGAAGTGTGACAAACCTCTTTGGGGAGCAAGGGGGTCACAGGAAATGCTTCACTTTTGGCAAAGCCATAGGAAAAGCTATGATCACCATAAAAGTAGGTAAGAAGAAATTAGCTAAATTGTAATGAATCCCTAAAGACCGACTGTAGGCTAGCATGACAGTATAGAAAATGGGGGGCTCCAGATACAAAGAAAGTTTTCACTTTTTTGCAAGATCTTTTCCAAGATCTTAGCTGTGTGCTTATGAGACAGACTAGAAGCAGTGCAAAAAACTAGAGGATAAAATCAGTAGACAGGCAAGCATACTCAGTTGGAGGTGGGTTGCTGTGTTAGCATTTTATCACTGTGATGAAATTCCTGAGATAATCAACTTACAGAGTGAAAAGTTTATTTTACCTCCTGGTTTCAGTCCATGGTTTGTTGGTCCCATTGTCTCGAGGCCCGTGGTAACGCAGAACATCGTGGTGGGGAACACATGGAGCAAAACTGCTCAGCTCACAGCAGATGTGGAAGGAAGAGGAAAGGTTGGGGTTCAAGGGCATGCCCTCAACAATCAAAACCTTCCACTCAGTCTAAAAGGTTCTACCAATTCCCAATAATGTTACAGACTGGGGACAAAGTCTTCAACATATAGGCCTCTGGGGACATTCAAGACCCAAACTACCATAGTTTTCGACCCCAAAATGCTTGTATTTCCTCAAACTTTTCTCCACCAAGGCAAAAACCTTAAGACGCTGGGAGGAGGAATAGAAAAGACTCCCCTTTCTGGGGTTTGAAGCAAGGACACTCTGGGGAGAGAAGTGGGAGCCAGAGGGACAGGCAGCAGCAAAACTTTTCTGCCCTTGGGAAAGGGGTTTCCTAATGCTTTTAGTCCCAGGATCTTGCACTATAAGCAATTGCTGGAAGAAGAAAGGGGCTCACTCTCAAAGAGTGTTTAGCTGTCACAGAGGAGGGGACAAGGTTGTTGCCCATGTGCATAAGGTCCACCTAAGTCTAACGGTGGACAAGGAGCAGTGAGAAAAGTCCCCATACCATCATGAGATATGAGCACTGCAGCAGTGAAGGGCTGCTGGAACAGGTGTAGGATCATCCTCTTCTTGGGGACAGGTGTGTAGGATCTGCTGGAAGCTGAGAGTGAAGCAGGAAGACCAAGAAATCCCAAGCATCAGATAACACTAGACCACCTCTGGGGAGATGTAGAGCTTGCAATGCTCTGAAAGGAAGATTATCAACAAAAATCCTCAATCCAGATCAATCTCTCCTTAGATTAACTCAGCCCCAACCCTGAGACTCTGGTGGAAGAAGAATTGCGCTCAGTTCGCAGGAGTAAAATTCATTGACCTCAGTCAATTCTTCGGCACACAATGTCTGACCTTCAATAAAAGTTGTGACATATAAAGAAAGAAGAAAAAAACCCATTTATGGTCCAAAGAAAGAGAAAGCAACAGCAGACTCAGAAATGATATTGATGTTGGAAATATCAGACTGGGACTCCCAGGGACTCAGATGATATAGCATTTAATAGGTAAAGGTGGAAAAGATACAGAAACTGACAGAGAATTTCAGCAGAGAAATGGAACCTATTTAAAAAATGGAAAAATTAAAATGCTACAAACACAACAATAAAATGTCAGAGGTGAAGAATCCCTTCAGTGAGTGTATTAGTTAGTAGAGTGGATACAGACGAGGGAGAATTGGTGAATTTGAACACATCTATAGAAAGTATCCAAACTGAAACTCACAGTGAAAAATGAAAGAGATCTTTCAAGATCTGTGAGATGATTTAAAATAGTTTAGTATATATGTGGTTGAAGTCCAAGAAGAAGAAGAAGAAGAAAAAAGAAAATGGGAAAGAACTACTAGAGGGATAATGGCTAAAATTTTTTCCAAAAATTAATGAAATACAGCAAACCATATGTTATGGTCTGGATTTGAGGTGTCCCCCAAAAGCTCACAGGTGAGACAATGCAAGAAGGTTCAGAGGAGAAATGATTGGGTTGTGATAGCCTTAACTCAAACAGTGACTTAATCCCGAGATAGGGATTAACTGAGGGGTTAACTGAAGGTGGGTAGGGTGTGGCTGGAGGAGATGGGCATTGGGGGTGTGGCTTTGGGGGATGTATTTTGTATCTGACAGGTGGAGTCTCTCTCTGCTTCCTGATCACCACTTGAGCTGCTTCCCTCCGACACACTCTTCTGCCATCATGTCCTGCCTCACCATGAGCCCCAAGGAATGGAGTGTTCTGTCTATGGACTGAGATCTCTGAAACTGTGAGCGCCCAAATAATCTTTCCCTCCTGTACAATTGTTCTTGTTGGATTTTTTTTTTTTAGTCACAGCAGTGAAAAAGCTGACTAAAACATTATAGATCTAAGAAGTTCAAAGAATCTCATGCAGAATAAATTACAACACATACGCAGACATACACCCCTAGATGTGTCATAGTTAAATTGCTGAAAATCTAAAAATCAAAGGCAAAAATAAAATCCTGAAGGTACTTAGAGGCAAAAAAAAGGAGAAACATTACATACAGAAAAAAAATGCCTAAGAATTCAGCAGATTTTCTTGGAAAAAAATGATATAAGCCAGAAGAAAATGGAGTGACATTTAAAAAGTATTGAAAGAAAAAAAAATACTGTCAATCTAGAACTCTACACCAAGCAAAAATATATTTTGGAAATCAAGGTTAAAATAGAGATTTTTTTTCAGACAAACAAAAGCTGAAAGAGTGCATTACTTGTGGGTATGCTCTGCAAGAAATGTTAACAGGAACTCTTGAGAAATGTAATACCAGATGGAAATTTGGGTCTATACAAAGAAATGAAGAACATTAAAAAGTGTAAAGTATAAGTAAGTGTAAAAGATATTTTAAAAATGATTTTTAGCTGGGCAGAGTGGCACATACCTTTAATCTCAGAGGCTTAGGAGGCTGAGGCAGGAGGATCACAAGTTCAAAGCCAGGCTCAGCAAAAGCAAGGTGCTAAGCAACTCAGTGTCTCTAAATAAAATACAAAATAGAGCTGGGAATATGGCTCAGTGGTTGAGTACCCCTGGGTTCAATCCCTGGTACCTCTACCACCAAAAAAAAAAAAAAAAAAGATTTTTAAATGGCTTTAAAATATAATGGAATCCATGAAGAAAAAAACCACTAAAATATTTGGTGTTTAGAGGATATGTAGAAACAAAATATGTAAGATATGGGACCAATAGAGAAGCAAGAAAATGGAAGTATGCTGAGTTCTAAGATTCTTACCCTACATAGGAAGTATTATAATATTATGTGAAGGAAGAATGTGGTACGTTAAAGGTATGTGTTACCAACCCTGAGACAATTATTTTAAAAAAAGATGTTACAGATAAAGCAACAGGGGGGATAAAAATGAATTATGAAAAAATGTCCAAGAGCACTTGTTTCTTCCACTCCCCCTGAGCCTCGAGCAGTATTTCAGAGGGAATGCAGCATGCCTACTGAGCCCCAGACACCCTTATTGGCACCCAGCATTCTGGGCACTGTTTCTAAAGTGTCAATATCATTGGTGGGGAAATGGATTTTCCTCCATCAATAGTTATCTCCCAGCCACAGCAGGTTTCAAGTTCTAAGGAATCTTTACAAAAGGTTATTGATTGTATCAAAGCAGGATCCAAGTCAAGCCTGCTATCTGAAGATAGAGCTGCTTAGCAGGTGAAACATCACCTTGGGCTCAAATGCCATCCTGTCCCCTTTTTTATATCAGGCATCCCATATCCCCCATGCGCTAGTTTTCAGGCTGAAATGAAATCTGAAGTGTAAGATATTTTTTTAGGATAAACTCAGGTGTTTTTTTTTTTAAAAAAGAAAAGCAATAAATGGGTCTATTAAATCAAATGAGATTAATAATAGTTGAATTAAATATAAATGTCCTAAGCCACCAATTCAAAACAGAAAATTTATCTATGACAATCAAAAGGCAAGAACCAACTCTATGCTATCTACAGAAACACATTATATAAGAAGTAATAAATTTTAAAAAAAGAATGAGAAAAGATATCTCACATGAAAATGAATAAAAAGAAAACTGAAGTGATTGTTTCAACATCAAACCAAGTAGACCTCAGAACAAGAATAACAAAGATGAAGAGAAATACAATAAAAAAATAGCAACTCTTAAGGTGTATGCACTTAACAACAGATCTTTAAAATAAATAAAGCAAAAACTGATCAAATGACAAGGAGATAGAGACAAATCCACGGTTACAACTGGAACTGGACCACTTATTTAGTGATCAGTAGAACATGTAGACAGATCATCAGTAAAGACATACATAACCTGAATAATAGAATCAGAGAACACAAATGTATATTCTCTCTTTTTTCTCACCAGAAAATAGAAAAAAAAAACTTTCTAAGTCAGTTTACAAGGCCAGCATTACCCTAATACTTAAACCAGGCAAAGAAATTATGAGAAAACTATAGAGCAATGTCCTTTGTGTACATAGATGCAAAAATCTTTAATAAAATATTAGCAAATAAAATCAAAAGCACATTAAAGGATAATGTGGCACAATCAGGTGGGGATTATCCCAGGAATTCAAGATTGCGTCAAGACTCAACCAGCTGTAAAATATAACAGCAAACTGAAAAAGAAAATGGAATACGATCATCTCAGTAGGAATAGAAAATCCACAGAGAGAGACAAGATCCACTGATTTCCAATGAAGCTACCAAGGAAATGCAGAGGAGAGAGAATATTCTTTCCAACAAACAATGTTAGAAATATTGAACTTCTGCATGCAAAATAATGAACTCCAATTCCTAATATGCCATAAACAAATATGAGCTTGACATGGATTATAGATCTAAAGTTGAAAGCTAACACTTTAAAACTCCTGGAAGAAAACATAGGAAAAATCCTTTGGGACTTTGTGTTAAGAAAAGATTTGTTAGACTACAAAAAGCACAAACCATAAAAGAAAAATATTGATAAGTAGAATTTCATAAAAATTTTTAAAAACTCCTGGACTTTGAAATACATTGCTAAGAAATTTTAAAGACAAGTCTTATTCTGGTAAGGATGTTTGTATGACGTCTATCTAATAAAGGATTTGCATCCAGAATGCATAAAGAACTGTAGCAACTCAAAAGGATGAAAACAAGCAATACAATATGAGCAACAGATTCATACTTTTACCAAAGAAGATATATAGATGAAGAGTTGCTGAACATCATTAATTATGCAGAAATGCAAGTTCAAACAGTTTTAAAAACACAATAGCAAGAGCTAGTAAGGATTCAGAGCAACTGGAATGCTCACCTATTGCAGGTGGCGGTGCAAAATGGTACAGTCACTTTTGGATGGCAATTTTTTGGTGGTTTCTTAGGATGTTAAACATACCTTTACCATTTGACCTAGTGATACCACTTCTATGCACTTAACCCAAGGAAATGGAAATCCATTCACACAAAGATGTACATATGAGTATTCACAGCAGCTTTGTTTATGACAGCTAAAACCCAGAAGCAATAAAGATATCATTCAGTAGTTAACTAGATAAATAAATTGTAGTACATCCATATAGTGAAATATTACCCAACAAATGAAAGGAACAAAATCAGATACATGAAGCCACATGAAGAATGTTGAAATGTTATTCCATGGAAATAAGCAACTCACAACAGGCTACATACTGCATTACTAATTTTTTTACAATCTGGGAAAGTGCAAACTCTAGAGACAGAAAATCACATCAATGGTCACCAGGGCTATAAATGGCATGGGACATTGACTATGAAGGGGTGGAAGAGAGCTTTAGGGGGTAATGAAAGCATGCTATATCTTGATGACAGCAGTGGTTACATAACTGTATACATTTGTCAAAGATCAGCAAAAAATATGAATTTTACTGCATGTAATTTTACTTTCAATAAATCTGAGTTTAAAAGTACACTTTATAGGGGCTGGGGAAATAGCTCAGTTGGTAGAGTGCTTGCCTTCTCTGCATAAAGGCCCTGGGTTCAATCCCCAGCACCACTAAATAAATAAATAAATAAATAAATAAATAAATAAATAAATAAATAAATAAATAAATAAATAAATAAATTTAAAAAAAATAAATTTTATAGACAGACCTGGTATTAGGTTCCTGTAGTCCCATTTAATGGGGAAGCTGAGGTAGGGGGTCACTTGAGCCCATGAGTTTGAGACTAGCCAGGGCAACATATAAGATGGTGATTTGCAGGTAGGTAATTTGAAAACAGTACTATCTGCCTGTCCTTTCCTTCTTCCCTGAGTGAAACCTCATCTCAAAAATAATTAATAAAATAAAAATTTCATATGTCCTTGCCAAACATCCTGTTGCGCCTCCATAAACCCCTTCCCCACAAATGACACCTAGTGTCAACCAAACCTGAGGGTCACCTACAAGTCCCCTTTACCTCCCCACTTTCCATTTCCAGCCTTTCACTGATTCAATTACCTAAGTGTTTTTCTTTCTCTTCTGTTATTCTCGTTCCTCATTTCTACTCTTTCATCATATTTCACTGGTCTGTCTACCCTCTCTCCACCTGCATGTGGTGCCCAAAGTGGATTTCTCCTTGACCATGTCACTGACCAACTGTAAACACTTCCCCCAGTGCACATTTCAAGCCCTTTAGCAAAGAACAAAGTCCTTTGGCATGGGAGAGCTTTTTCTTATGCCACTTTCTCTACATACCCTATATCCCAGGCATGGTGACCAGCCACCCTCCATGACACTCCCTTCCTTTGCAAATGCTGTTCCCTTTGCCTGAAATGCCCCACTACTTGTTTCTGTAGATTCTGGGCGAAGGAGAGGAAGGACAACCTACTGTTAAGAGATCACACTCTGCAGCCAGACTGCCTGGGTTTGAATCCAGACTCCTCCAGCACCCATGCACCATTTAATTTGGGGGATGTTTACATGACCTTTCTGGGCTTTAGAATCATTCTAGAACAGGAGCATTAAACTGCCTCTATAATTATGGAGAAGCAACTATACATGCTGGCTTAACTATTGTCCTTGCTCCCTTTTTGCTGTTCATATGGCTCAAATGGGTGGGGAGAACAGGTGCCCTATCTCCTTCTCAGGATTCCTCTTCTCCAACTATGATAATATTATTTCATCATTTTACTCAATGTAACCTCTCAATGCCTTATGCATGAAGTCCAAACTCTTCATATTTGTCAGTCTCAAAGTTGACTGTACATCAGGATCACCCGGAGACTTTGTCAATACGTAAATCACTGGGATCCACCTCAGAGTTTCTGAATTTCTGATTCAATAGGTCTGTTAGTCAGCTTTCCATGACTGTGACAAAATACTTGAGAAAAATCAATTTAAAAGGGGGAAAGATTTATTTTGGCTCATGGTTTCAAAGGTTTCATCCCATGATCACTTGGCTGCATTGTTTCCAGGCTTGTGGTCGGACAGAACATCATGGTGGAAGGGTATAGTGGAGTAAAACTACTCACCTGATGGTGGCCAAAGGTGGGAGGAGACAAGACACACCCTTTAAGAGAATGCTCTAATGAACTATCTACTCCAACTAGGCCTAACAGCCTAAGTTTCTACTGCCCACTAATAACCCATTAAATTATGAATCCATCAATGGATTAGTACTTTGATGAAGTTAAAGTCCTCATTATCCAATCACCTTCCAAAGGCCCCACCTCTCAACACTGCTGCCCTGGGAGACATTATAGATCCAAACTGTAACAGTAGGTCTGTGGTAGCCTCCAAGAATTTTCACTTCTAACAAATCCCAACTGACTGATGCTGTTAGTAGAGAAACCATACTTTGAGGACCATCATCTTAGGCTAAACTCAGTCCTTTAGATCTTCCCTACCCTCCAAGCCTTTATTTTAGATTGAACACGCACCAAGCAATTATTCTTTACCCATACCTTGTTGTCTTTCAAGATTTAACTCTAGCTTCCCCAGGATGCTTGACCCATCAGTCCTTGCTGACAGTTCCCTTTATCGAAGTTGGGTTGCAATAGAAGTATCCAGACTTTGGCTGACTTGCTGTTTGGACAGATGTTTTATCATTTCAAACACAATTACAGTTGTGAACACAGTAGATTCTCTAGGACCCTCCTATATGTTCCAGGTCGAAGAATGACAGTAAATTTAAGATAAGAAAAAGGCAAACTGTAAACCACTATTTACCTTATAGACCTCTTAGTGAGGTCAATATGAATCATATGTATGATTTAAATGCATTCATCACCATACGTATGTAGATGGAAAAGAGAATATTTTAATGATATCTAAAGATAATCAGGGGCATTCTTCTTTGATGTTATCATCCTTCTTAAAGGCAGACACAACATAGATCTGAAAGTGTATCAATGAACATTTTTGTATTCTGTTGCATTAAAATAATTGGCCTCTCTTGAACTTTGGATGTATCTTTTCATGCATCATTTGAAACCACAGGCAGTGGGAAAATATTGGTCCACTGAGCTCTGCTGATCTTTCCAATGTTGACACATTCCGTTATACAGTATCAAAAATTTACATTTGTTAATATCACCACAGATTTCATCAAATAAGTCTTTAAATAGTGAGAATTATTTGGCTCATTATGGCAGTTATAAGATCAACACATTCCTAATTTTCATTTAAAAACTTGATTTTTATCATTAACAACAAATACTGTCAGTTGTTTCTCTTGAAATTAGCAAATCTCAATAAGCAAATGAAACATACTCCATTGTGTATAAATGCCACAGTTTTTAATCCATTCATCTATTGAAGGGCATCTAGGTTGATTCCAAAGTCTATCTATTGTGAATTGTGCTGCTATGATCATTGATGTGGCAGTATCCCTATAGTATGCTCTTTTAAGGTCCTCAGGGAATAGACCGAGAAGGGGAATAGCTGGGTCAAATGGTGGTTCCATTCCCAGCTTTCCTAGGAATCTCCATACTGCTTTCCATATTGGCCGCACCAATTTGCAGTCCCGCCAGCAATGTGCAAGAGTACCTTTTTCCCCACATCCTCACCAGCACTTATTGTTACTTGACTTCATAATGGCTGCCAATCTTACTGGAGTGAGATGGTATCTTAGTGTGGTTTTGATTTGCATTTCTCTCACTGCTAGAGATGGTGAGCATTTTTTCATATACTTATTGATTGATTGTATGTCCTCCTCTGAGAAGTGTCTGTTCAGGTCCTTGGCCCATTTGTTGATAGGGTTGTTTGTTATCTTATTGTTTAATTTTTTGAGTTCTTTGTATATTCTGGATATTAGGGCTCTATCTGAAGTGTGAGGAGTAAAAATTTGTTCCCAGGATGTAGGTTCCCTGTTTACCTCTCTTATTGTTTCTCTTGCTGAGAAAAAACTTTTTAGTTTAAGTAAGTCCCATTTGTTTATTCTTGTATATAACTCTTAATAGATAAATGGATTAAAAAACTGTGGCATTTATACACAATGGAGTATTATGCAGCACTAAAAAATGACAAAATCATGGATTTTGTAGGGAAATGGATGGCATTAGAGCAGATAATGCTAAGTGAAGCTAGCCAATCCTTAAAAAACAAATGCCAAATGTCTTCTTTGATATAAAGAGAGCAACTAAGAACAGAACACGGAAGAAGAGCATGAGGAAAAGACTAACATTAAACAGAGATGAGTGGGGTGGGAGAAAGGGAGAGAGAAGGGAAACTGTATGTAAATGGAAGGAGACCCTCATTGTTACACAAAATTACATATAAGAGTTTGTGAGGGGAAAGGGGAAAAAAAACAAGGGAGAGAATTAAATAACAGCAGATGGGGTAGTGAGGGAAAATGAGAGGGAAGGGGAGGGGGGATAGTAGGGGATAGGAAAGGTAGCAAAATACAACAGTCATTAATATGGCATTATGTAAAAATGTGGATGTGTAACCGATGTGATTCTGCAACTTGTATTTGGGGTAAAAAATGGGAGTTCATAACCCACTTGAATCAAATGTATGGAAGATGATATGTCATGAGCTTTGTAATGTTTTGAACAACCAATAAAAAAAAAAAGAAACATACTCAAGTTTGACTGATCAGAGTTTGACTATCAGTCATTGTCTCAAGTAAAAATGTCCTTCCATGGAAAAGGGGCTTCAAACAATCACACAAGGCTTTTCCTTGGGAAAACTATTGTACTTTGGTAAGCAGTAGAAGAGCTTTAGATATACCTCTCATTTCATCCCACAGAATATTAAGAGATGCGTTTTTTAAGATTCAAGAGCTAACGAGATTCACAACGCTTCCTGCTGAATTTAAAACATCCATACGTGTCATTGATGCTTTTCCCTGACTGTGTTTGGAAGTGACAAATACAATGAGGACTGTACAGTTTGTTGCCTCTGCCTTGATTCATACGAAGCAATCTCACCCCCCCCCCTTTGCTATAGCAACAGCACTACCAATATCTCACCGTGGAAAAGGCAAATGACATATCACTATTGTTAGGGAAATCATTTTGACTTCATGGGTCCCCTTGCCTTTCAAGACTCCCAGAAGCTCTAGACCACATTCTGAAACTTGCTCTTCTGAATCCTGAAATCGGAAAGTTGGCCCATTTCATGAGTTATTCTGTCTGCCCCAAACGCCCCTCCCTCTGCCTCTACTTTTGAAAATTCAATCCTTCTTTCAGACTCCATTGGAGGAACACCTCACCTGTTGTCCACATTTACTGCCTCCCTTCTGAGCCATGGCCTTCAAGAAGCCATCCAGGACCTGTGTGCCATGAGAAGATCGGTGAGGAAAATCCAAGGGCCTCAGAGAGGCTCGTGCAGGTGCCCAGGAACATGCTTCAGGGGTCCGAACCTGAAAGCAGAAAACACAGATTTGGGAAACAGAAAGCTCAAGGGAGACAGAAACAGGAGTGCAAACAATAAAACATCCATAGTCAGGGCAAAATAGTAGGGACCTAGTGGGAAGAACTGGCCAGAGGGGGAAGTTGCTAGAAACACTCAGCAGAAATGTAGTATGTAACATCTGTGAATTCTTGAGAACATGGACATCTCTCTAAGACTTTTTGGAAGAATGTAAAACCAGGGAGTAGAAATTACAGAATATCTGAGTTCTTTTGATTAAAAGCACAAGATGAGCCAAGAGCCCACTCTTTAACCAAGTCCAGTTAAAACTGTATAAAGAGCTATATACTATTTCTCCACCACTGCCTGATCATCTTGTCAACAAGGTCTCTCTCCAGAGTCATAACATTATCATGAGGGAGAAACACACATACAATTGTTCCTCCATATGAGTGAGTCCCAGGACTCCTTGCAGATGCCAAATTCAGCCAGTGCTTAAGTAAGTCCCTTATATAAAATGGAATAGCATCTACATCTAATCTATGCACATCCTCCTGGTACGTTAGATCATCTCTGGAGTACTTAGAACACCCAACCTAATGAAAATGCTGTGTAAATGGTTGTTATAATGTATTGTTTATGGAATAATGACAACACACACACACAAAATATCTATACATGTTCAGTACAGGCATGATTATTTCTTCAAGTGTTTTCAATCAAAACACTGATTGAATCCATGGACACAGGACCCACAAATTAGGAAAGCCCTCTGTATATGGAGGTAACAGTAAATACTGTCTAGTTGGCTCCATCTTGGGGGAAGATGCAGAAAATAATTGCAGCAGAGAGAATTGAGCCATGCAGTAAATAAATAATGAGGTAATGAAGGAAATGAACACAAATTACATACATAGGTGAATTGAGCCTGAGTAATTAAGAGGGGGTGTGGGGGGATGTTTCTGGGTTTACCTGTTGTGCCTACCCATGCAGTTTGCTGAAGTCTCTGTGGGTGGGATAGCTAGTGATCACAGAGCTGTACTGATGCACCAGATAAAACCTTGAAGAGAGGCATGCAGAAGCTAACTTCCATAGGGTTCAGCGGAAGCTGGCCCCGCATTTAACCCTGAAAGCTGCTACGTTGTGCTTTTTGTACTTCCTATGACCCAGCAGGGGTAGCTACTGTGGACCAACAATTGAGAGAGTGAAGGCTTGAGGGTTTTAGATGGTTGCTTTGAATACTAGTTAGCAGACAAAAATCTGTGTACAGAGGCAATGGGGGGAAACCCTGGTCTACACAGTAATAGAAATCTGGGGATTTACCTCCTAAACATGTCAGTTTCAGGCAGGGGTGAACTATGGGGATTCAGCCCCTAAAACTAGAAAAACTCTGAGCTTGGGCTGGTAATTGAAAATCAGTCAGGGAGAGGAGGAGCCAGTAGAAGGCAGCGGAAAGGAATTCAAACATGGCGGAACATGGTGACCCAAGAACATGGGTGATAGCAATCAGAAGCTTATCGGCAGCTGTAGTGAGTGAGTGTATTGGCCCTGTGTTCATTTCCTTAGGGGCTTGAAACCGCAGAGATTTATTCCATTGCAGTTCTGAATGTTAAATGTCCAGAGCAAGGTGTCAGTACGCCTTTCTCGTACTTTCCAGGGCTGTCCCCAGTCCTTAGCATATGCCTTGATTTGTAGAGACCTCACTCCAGTCTCTACCTCAGTCAATACTGGTGGACTCCCAGTGTGTGTCTCTCTGTCTTTTCTTCTTACAAGGGCACCAGTCATGTTGGATAAGGGATAATTCTAACGATCCTCCCTCTTTGATGACATCTGCAAAGATCCTATTTCCAAATAAGATCACATTCGCATGTAGAGCTCACTAAGGCTTTTTCACATGTTTGGGTGAGGGATGGGGGACACAGTTCAACTCATAACAAGCATGTGGAGTGTATCCATGAAGCAGATGAACAGAACTTAATACACCAGAGTATGCGGTAGATCATCAAGGTCTGACACTTGGGAACAAGGTAGCGGGTCTGGATGGGACCAGCAGCAGGGTCGTTTCTCAGCTGAGTCTCTTCCTCGGGACTATTGAAACTCTCCTGCCATGGGTTTAAGTTTGCAGGTGCCCTGTTATAATGAGAAAAGAGATGGGAGGTGAGGGAAAGAGAGGGCAAATATCCAGGTAAGGCTGACAGTGACTGCCAGGTGATAAACTCTAGAGGAAGAAACCATCTGCTTCCTAGTGTACCCTCCTGAGCCTGAGTTTGGCCTGTAAAGATGGAATAACCTTCCATCCAAACTGGATGGCCCGCCCTTTACCGTCTGGGTTTCCCTCTGTGATGACTCACCGGTCTGAGCACGTTCTTCCCCACATCAGGGATGAGAAGCACGGAGAAGACTGTGGTCCAGCGCCCTCTAAAGTCATTGGCAACCGAGAAGGAAGTAGTCGGGGGTCGACAGTAAAGTTAGGGGCTAAAATTATTCAAGCTCTTAAAATGGGATAATAAGGTAACTTTCTTCCTCCTGGTATGAGCTCATTTAATTGTAAAGATCTTAATAAATTCAGCCTGATTAACTCCAACCTTGTGGGGGAAGGTTATTCAGTGTTGTGGAATTAATTTTAAACAGAAGCCAAAAAAAAAAAAAAAAATAGAAGGAAGAAAATCTTTGGTGCAGAATAAAGAGGAGGAGGTGTGGTGTGTGTGTGTGCAGGAAATCAGAGCCAGGAAATGGCCACTGGTGGGTGGGTCAGACTTGCTTGGTGGATCCCCAGGCAACTCCCCCAAGCATTCAGCCTGGGACCTGTTGACCCATACACACCCCAGTGCTGAAGGTAAAGTGTCCACGGGCTTGTCTTGGACCACTGTCTTGCCTAGGCCCCCCTCTGTCCTTCCTGAGGACCTGTTGCTAACTCACCCCTGAATGTCTTCTGGGTCCCTGCTACTACCACTGAACTCAGGAGCCAGGCAGGCATGGTTTTGCACCCCAGCTTCTCTACTTAACCATTGCCTGAGCTGGACAGTTCGTCTTCTTTGGACTTGAGTTTGTTAATGAGGGCAGTCATCCTTATGGGGAGGATAAGACACATGCGGAATGCTTAGCACACACTGGGGGGAGCATTAGCTCTTTTTGCCATTATTGTCTGTGGTTTGGGTTTTGATGTCTGCTTTCTGGGGCTCTCTATTCCTGTGGCCCCAATAGGCTCTGAGTGACAGGCACCCTTTGGCTATTTTCATGCCAGACCTCTCTGGTGACCTGCCTGAGTCCCTAACCCTGACCCACAGACTGCCTTGCTCTTCTTCTCTCAGAAGAGAAGTCCATTCGTCAAAATAGTGTCCAGGTGGGCCAGGCAGTGTGGCTCTGCAAATAACATGCATTATATTGAAAGCTCGGGCAGCCTTTGAGCCCTTACTTTTAAAAATAGGGATGGAGGGGGTGGGAATAGAGACGCATTTACTGGATGATATTTGAGGACTAATTACCTACACCTACACCCAGACGCCCTGTGATTTCTAGCCAATTTGAGAAATCAAAATAAGCACCATTAAAGCAGCCTCTTCTCTATTATCCAAAATTCAGGGATTGCTTGTAAAGCCGAATTGGAGAGCAATGGTTCTGACCAGAGGCAGAAAAAAAAAAAAGGACTTTCTGTTCCTTCACACTGAATTTGGTTGACCCTAATCCAGACAGAGCTGCTAAACAGCGACAGGCCTCCCAGTTGGGGTGAAAAAGGAGTTAAGAAGATCTTGACTTCCACCCCATGAGTTCACCACTTGAGAGAAAAAGGAGGGGTGCAGGATGTGTGGGACTTGGGGGTTCAGCCAGAGGGGGAAGGCACAGAGCTGGAGCCTCTCAGGTTTATTACATGTGGCCCCACCTTTATGGAGAACAAGTATGAGACAAAAGTGTTATTCTGTGGGTCCAGCTGAGCGGACTTAACTCCGCCCACCCACCCACTCCCCTGCCCCCCACCGCCCTCTGAGCAGCACAGCCCCTAACTTGCTGGTCACTTTCCGCATCTGAAAGTCTGTCAGGTTTAAGACTTATATTTCAAATCTGATTCAAAGCTCTGCCCTCCTTCCCTGGTCAGGCTTTGTGCTCTGGGAAGTGGGGAGGGGGCTTGGCATGTTCCTTTAGATTCTTCCCCTAAGAGCTCTTCTATCAGCTTTGATGTAGATTCCAGACTGATATCCTGAAGCCCCGCCCCCATGGCCAGTTCATGACAGCACAACCCTGGACAAGGAAAGAGGGTGAGGATTGACCAGAATCCCAGAGTCTTGTGACTCAAAAGAAACCCTCAAGGCCATCCAACCCCACCTCCAGATCACAAATATTTCTCGACTATCCCATTTGGTCTTTTGCAGCATCAGGATCTCCTTTCTAAACCTCTGATATTGCCTCTGAGGTTGTAGGGCAGCCATCCATGGTCATTTGGGCTATGCCTTGTTCAAGGACACTAGGTCAGAGGGTAGTGGGGGTTGAAATCCAGCCTGGTGTCAGCTAAGGAAGGACCCTGTACTCCTCTGTCTCCCCTCAGGGGTGGTAAGTTTTCAATTCACATCACAGGTGTTCTTGGTGGCCAGCCAACTGGTCTCCCTGCATCCAGCCTTGCATCTCTTCCTCCCCGCACCCTGTCTGTCTGCTGCCCCCCAGATCCATTCTTCACACATCAAAGTGATCTTTCAGAAAATGTTCACCTCGGTCACTCCTCTGCATAAATCCTTTAAGAACATCTCATTGAAATGTGGTGTGTATACAGAACGGAGTTTCCTTCTGCAATAAAGAACACAATGATGTCATTTGTAGGAAAATGGGTGGAACTGGAGACCATAATTTTGAGCAGACTGAGTTAGACTTGGGAAATTATCCTATGTTTTTTTTTTTTTTTTTCTCATATGTGGAAGCTGGAGGGGAAAATGGGAACAGCACGAAAGTAGAAGGTGACCGTTAGGGTAGAAGGTGGAGTTGGGGAGGAAGGAGGGCAGGGTGGGGGCCCTGGAGAGAAATTGATCAAGTTGTATTTTTATGTAAGTGCAAATAAAGTCACCACGAAGCTCACCATTCTGCATAATTGAAATGCACCCTAAGAAAGGGGCCTCTTGGGCTGAGGATGTAGCTCAGTTGGTAGAGCTCTTGCCTTGCATGCACAAGGCCCTGGGTTCAATCCCCAGCACCACACACACACACACACACACACACACACACACACACACACACACAGAAAGAAGAAAGAAAAGAAAAAAAGAAAGAAAGGGGCCTCTTGCTTCCCTCTGCACAGAATCTGAATTCTTGAAGTGTCTTATAAGTCCCCATGACTGCCCCACAGCTCGACTCACAGCCGGTCCCTCATCACTCTCTTCCCCCAACATCTTGCTCTAACTGAGCTGAACTTCCAGCTTCTCCAATGTGCCAGATGTCACTCTCTCTCCTTCTCCCCTCCTGGCATTTGCAGATGTGATTTTCTCTGTCAGAAATGCTTTTCCTCCACACCCCTGTTTGGTTAATGATTATCCATCCCGAGAGTCTCTGCATGGATGCTCCCTTCTCCAGAGTTCTTGCTCCAAGAAGGCTAATGTGAAGTTCTAAAAATCACTATGAGCTGGGTGTGGTGGTGCAAACTTGGAATTCTAGCAACTCCTGCTGAGACACGAGGAGCCCAAGTTTGAGGTCAGCCTGGGCAGCTTAGTGAGACCTTGTCTCAAAATAAAATATAGAAAGGTCTGGGGATGTAACTCAGTAGTAGAATGGCCCCCTGGGTTGTACTCAGCAACCCAATGTAAGAAATAAATAAATAAATATATTTTTTTTAAAAAAATATGAAAATCAATAGAATAAAATGGAATAGAAAACATCAGAATGAGTTTCACTCAGCAAAATTTAACATTGGTGCCAGGCACAGGGGCACATGCCTGTAATCCCAGCGGCTCAGGAGGCTGAGACAGGAGGATGGCGAGTTCAAAGCTAGCCTCAACAAAAACAAGGCATTAAGCAACTCAATGAAACCCTGTCTCTAAATAAAATCCAAAATAGGGGTGCAGATGAGGCTCTGTGGCTGAGTGCTCCTGAGTTCAATCCCCAGTACCAATAAAAAAAATTAAACATTGGTGAAGCTGTTGAAATGGGGCAGTGTGTGCACGCAAGTGCATGTGCACCTGGATTGTGATATAAAATGTGCTCCCTCCTGTAAATGATGGCCCAAAAGTTTGAAAACCACAGCTACAAGAGTTCCTGCTGCCCAGCCAGGCTAGGAACCATTGCTTTAGATTTTCTGGGCTTTTCTATGTGGAGTTGTTGACTCAAGTCAATGTTCAGAGGACAGGAAGGCAGGCTGTGGCTAGCATTCTTTCAGGGTACTCATAGAAGTTGTCACTGGTGAATCCTGGCTTTGCCCACATTGTGTTTCTGAGAATTTTTCCTCACTAGATAGCCACCCTCCCCATATGCTCAGCTTATAGGAAATGTCTAGTGGATATTAGTGACCCAGATGTGTGCCTGTTGGCTGGGTGTCCTGCAAGAACATCACAGGGCAACCGCCTTCAAAACCAGGCCGACTCTCAGATGGTGGCGACAGAAGCTGCTGTCAGCTGCCAAATCTCATTGTACCCCAACCGTGAAACTCTTGTGGGATCTACTCTTGGCAGGAGGCACACAACTTGGCTTTCGTGTCCCCATCGTAGCCTGTGGCTGAGAGGAAGTGTTGGGGAGCCAACCTGATGTATACCTTGCTTCGGATCCAGGTCCACTGGCTCCCTGAGAACAGCACTTAGCCGACTTCCATAAACAAGGACATTCATCTTTGTCAGCCCTAATGAACCGCATTTGTCAGACAGGAACCAGGGAGCAGCTGTGTTGGAGGGAGACAAATCACTTAATCCAAGGCTCCTGATGTGGCAGCCCCTGGCAGTGGAGATCATGGCATTTAACTATGCAGGAGCTGGGAGAATCCACGTGGCGGGGGAGAGTTGGCTGCCCTCAACTGCTCCCGTCAGGAGGGCGTATGCAAGCTGGCAAATCCAGGGTGTGCATTGGCTCCTGCTTCTCTCCCTGAGGCTGCACCTGGTTCTGGGGCTGTGCATCCTGCAGATGCCTGGGCAGGAAGAAAAAGATGGCGGGGGAGAGGGGGGGGTGGCAGCTTCTGTTCCCAGCATGACGAAGGCCCAGGAAAAATGGCAGTGTTCAGAATCATCCCTTCCAATCCCACCAACTTGCTTCCTTTTAAGAGTGTTTGGGGAAAGACTTAGGAATGCAAGGGGACAGAAGCTCATCTCAAATAAGCTTAAGCAAAAGGGGAAGTATGAGCTCGTGGACTGGAAGATTGAACAGCTGCGCTTTGAGCAAAGTAAGGATGCAGCCGCGCTTCCTGAACAAGTGCCTCCGAGAACTCCAAACAACGTGGGCGCCCGCTGCTTTCCCTTCACGCTTCTCTTTGCACACTGGATTTGTTCTTTCCTCCCTGAAGATCGGCTTCCTCCATCTGGAGACATTTTGACACAGTAACTCTCAAGTTTCACCTCTTAGGGTTTCTATCACTGGGAAGGGTTGATAGAAGCTTGCTCTACCCACCTCCCAAAAACAACAGCAACCCAAAACAACGTCTCAGGAAAGAGCTCTTATTGGCCATTTCAGATCAATTGTCAAAATAGTCACATATGATAGAAGGGGTGGTCACCTCCAGTAGCTCCCATGAGAATCACATGGCTGGCATCAGAAGGGTGCCATTCTGGGGTGGGGGGGGGAAGGTGGGAGTCCTTAGCAGATAGATTAGCACAAACCTACTTTGATGGTTTTTTGTCCTTACATCTCCCCCAATCCATCCCCAGCTCAGCTCCTCCTCCTCTGTACCTACATTAAGATCCAGGGAGAGAAATCCAGTCGTTTTTCTGAAGATACTCAGGGAATAAGATCTGGGAGGCTGGTGGGATTTTATGAGGATGCTTTGCATCCCTATGATTTTCAGGACTGTGTAGATCATTCAAAAGTGACACCAGGGCAAAATGCTGAGCTTTCCAGGGAGTTTAACTTTGTTGCTTTTGACAGTCAAATATCCCCAAGGCCAAGATCCTGGTGGGATTTGCATATTTACTAAACTGTTTCTCTGTGCCCGCCCTGGGCACAGAAACTGTTTCTCAGACCCTTCTCAACATCACAAGAATCATCCTTCGGAACGACAGGGCACTGACAGAGTTGGCAAAAGCATTTCACCTTCGTTCTCTCGGTAACTTTCAAAATCTTTTGATCATCAACCTCAGTAAAAAGAAAAAATACATCTTACAAACAAAACATTTCATATCATGACCCAGTACACAAAGATATTTATAAAACTAAAATAAGTTTAAAAAAAAACTATACCTAGCTTTAATTATACACCCTGATGTCTTTTTTTGTTTTTAAATGTTTCTTCCCTTTCCATTCTCTTTTTATACTGTCTCTGGAACGTTTTCATGGCTCACAGATGAGACTGAGCCTACCTTTTAATAAATACACACAGACTCATTTGTTCGGCCCACATTATCATTCTCTCCGTACAGTCATCAAGAACTCCAGGGAGAGTGTCCTTTCTGGATGTCAGACTCCAGTCTGGGCTTTTTATATATGATCTTACTTTCTCTTCTATTGTTTCTGTTGTGTGCAGAGGGAAACTGGGGATCCGTGGCAGAGATGAGTTATTAACTGAACTCGAGTGAAATGGCGATATTGCAACCCAGGCCATGAGAC
This sequence comes from Spermophilus citellus, assembly GCF_964194105.1. Taxonomy (NCBI): domain Eukaryota; kingdom Metazoa; phylum Chordata; class Mammalia; order Rodentia; family Sciuridae; genus Spermophilus; species Spermophilus citellus. The sequence goes on along the minus strand of NC_138199.1, from coordinate 24,277,635 downwards.
TGGGAAATCCTTTCTCTCACCACCTCGCTGCCTCCACAAGACCTGGTGAGTCCCTGAGCAGAAGTGTGAAGATTACAAATGAGAACAGGACGTTTGTTCCTCTCCCCATGAAAGGTGGAGACAAATCTCCCTCCTCTTAAATCTGGGCTGGTGTCAGTGATTTGTTTTGACCAACAAAATGAGGTGGAAGAGACATTCTAGAGCTGCGGAGGTTAGGTGAGGTGAAGCCTGGCATCTTCTATCTGGGTCTCTAGGGAACCTGGGCCACCAGGAAAGAGGTCCAACGACTCTAAGACACCATTATGAAGAGCCATGTGCAGGTCGTCCAGCCAACAGTCCCATGTAAGTCCATCCTTCCAACCACTCCCAGCAAGGAGCCAGCCTTGGATGCACCAGACTTAGGTGAAGCAGAAGAATCACGCCCCTGTGCTGAGCCCAACCCTAATTTCCCAGCCACACAATTGTGAGATTACAATGAAATAGTTACTTACCTCAAGCCATTCGATTCTGCATATTTTGCCACATAGCTAGATTGCCAGAGGATGAGCTTCCAGGGCTCCAAACCAGCACCACCTTCCAGCAGAAAGGCTCTTAGGAGTCTTGCTTTTCCCAACTGCCACTCAAGATGAGTTGGATGAGGTTTTAGCTCCAGTACTGTTGGGTATGGTGAGTGTGTCCCTCAAAGGTTCATGTGCTGGGAACTTGATCCCCAGTATATTAGTGTGGAGGTGGTGAAACCTTTAAGAGATAGGAAATAGTGAAAGAAAATTTGGACACTGGGGGCTCTGCCTTTAGACAGCATTAATGCAGTTCTCCAAGAACCTGGTTGGTTCCCATGAGAGTGAATTATTACCAAAAGAGTGAGCCTGGTCCTGGAATCTCCCTCACTTCCCGTCTTGCCATGTGTTCTCTTCCATACATGCTCCCACTACTGGGGGTGCCATTACCATGAAGCCCCACCAAAGCTGAGTAGATGTTGACACCATGCTCTTGCATCTCCAGAAATGTCAGCTAATGGAACCTCTTTCTCTTTATAAAAAGTTCCCAGCCTCAGGCATTTAATTCTAGCAACACAAAAATGAACTAATAAAAGCTGGGTGTGGTGCCCATCTGCAGCCCCAGCTACTCAGGAAGCTGAGGCTGGAGGATCACTTGAGCTCACAAGTTCAAGACTGACCTGGGCCACATAGCTGAGACCCCCTTTTCACAAACAGACAAAAACACACACCAGACTCATACACCCACGGTATGGATTCTCCCCCCTCCCCACTCCCCTGCCCATCTTCCCTCCCCTGCTCCACTGTCCAGTCTCTGTAACTTTCAGAACCTCTCTTCTGGGTATCAGGAAGAAGCACTCAGTGGGGCCTCTTTCTCACGCTGGCCACTGGCTACTTTCACTGAGGACAAATCAGAGAGAGGGAGGCTACCCATGGAGAGAGCAATGTGCCAGGCATGGAAATGGGCATCAATAATAGAAAAGCATTTCCCTGCATTTCTACCTGAGTCTCAGGGTGCCCCGAGTGACAGCAGAGAGAGAGAGAGAGAGAGAGGAAAACAGGTCTGAAATCAAAAGAGCTTTTCTTCTTGAAAGGAAGCTTTGTAGCGCTCAGGCTCAACACCACACCATGACGGAAACTGGAAGCCCCCATATGCCTCCCCTCCCCAGGAGAATGGGCCAGAGGGGCAGGCGGGGGAGGGCGGGGGAGGGCGCGGGAAGCTGGGGAGGAGGTGTCAGAGCTGTTTGTTAATATTTACCCCAATTAATAAGATGTTGAGCAACAGGCTCCGTGTAAAAGCCACAGTTAAAATTAGTAAGTAGTTCATCCTGCTCTAACAATATGGAATCATTAATTTCTACACTTGGGGTTTTTTTTTTTTCCTATAAACAGTAATTAAAGAGAAATATTATATAGCTGCACCTGTTTTTCACTTTCAGCTTTCCACAGTGAGTAAACCCAATCTTTTATGGATGAGAAGAGATGCGCGCGCCGGAAACCTGTAGGAAGAACAGCAAAACCCCCCTCCAGCCTTCCCTTGAGACGTGTAAGAAATCTCAAATGATTAAACCATATGGAAGCTGTGCCGCTCCCACGGTGGGGACAAGGCCTGTTTTCCCTCTGACTTTCAGCTCCTCTGAAGGCTTCAGGATTTGGTGGGGAAGTGAGGCTTTCCTGCCAGTAGTAAGGAGACCCCTATAAAAGGGGCTACCCTGAGGACAAGGACAGATTGATTTCTACACCCTGTTCCTGATCCTCTGACTGAGCCTGAGTCTCTGTCCCCAAATAAAGGTGCCAGAGGGAAGATAGGGGGAGTTCAAGTTCAGAGGCTCCTGGGACCCCTGTGGTGAACACCAGCCATCTCCAGCCATGGAAGGCTTCACCCACACCATCAAGGGGAGCTCGGGGCCCAAAGAGGAGGGAGAGCTAATATTTGTGCAGCACTTTACAGTTTACTCTCCTTACAGCCCTCACGATCATTATGCAAAATTATTCTGCTCTCCAACTAAATCCCAGCAGGGATCCTGCCACAGCTGCTGCTGCGAAATTCTGATTTCTGCCTTTGGTCTCTGATGCCTCCCCACCACCGCCCGCCCAGGCACCTTGAACAAACAGACGCCTTGGCAAGGGGTACCCTGCCCCACAGCCATGGAGCCAGTGCTTTCTGTTTCTGATTTCACCTCTTTGTTTACAAAAAAAAAAAAAAAAAAAAAAAAAAAAAACCATGCCTGTTGGCCGGATCAGTCCTTGAACTCCAGTGAGTTTTATTTCTGGAAAAGGGGCCATGCACTAAAATGATGTGGGCGACCTCGATCCTCACTCAAGCAGGAACAAAGCCATAATTGGAGGCAGCAGGCCCTGATTAAGGACTTGGAGTACAACATTTCATATAGATACGAGCCTCGTTTTTTTTTTTACAGCGCCAGATGATACAACTTGGGCTTTGGAGTAAGTACACATTCTACAGGTCCCATAGCAGTTGGTTATACAGCACCTGTCACAACCCAAGGCCAGGAGAACTTTTCAATCACTGTCAAATGCCTTGTAGTAGGGCACAGAAGAGACACCCTGTAATGATGTGGTAAATTAACAACTGGGGATTTGAGCAATTCCTAAGGAGAGAAGTCAATAGTGGACAAGAGCTGGAATGTTGCTAGATCCTTTGTGACTTCTACCATTGCCCACTTTCTACTCCTGCCTAAGCCTCCTGGGTGATTTCAGGGAGGGGAGAGAAAGCAAATCAGGGGTGCTTGGCATTCCTACTCAGCTCACCAGAAGCATCTTTCCTACTTCTGATGTACCCCTCACTCCCTCTTTATGGTGCCTGATTCCTGGGATTTCCTTTCAAACAGTAACATCAAGATTGATTACAGAAGAGACAAGGTGGGAACAAGCCCCTGCATGGTTTATTACTCACACGGCTTGACCAGGGTTGGAGTTAGGAGCCCCACATCCTGAGAACCCTGGAGGTACCCACTGACATCACCCTGTTTACATGCACTCTTCTTCCTGACGATATCACTCTTTGTGGCATTCTTCCTCCCAGGCTCCATAAAGTCTCCCTGTCTTGACTCAAATATGGCAGGCATTGGGTTAGATGGACTCTGGGCCACAGCTGGAGGGGCTACACAGGCATCTTAGGTAACCAGAGCTGGCAAAGCCATGAGCAAGGTCCCAGAGATTATTGGGGGCAACAACCATAAAGTCAAGTGCTGTCGGCAAATTCAAGGGACTTAGGAGACTTAAGAAAGGACCAAGAACAAAATAAAAGAGTCCTAGAGGACGATTGTGAAGAAGCTTGGAGAGTCTGGGCCATGGTTAGCCTTTGCTCTGGGAGCAAGTCCCTCTGCACTGTGTACATCCTGCCTGTGGCCTGATTATTCCATCCCACCTAGCGAGACAGTCCAGTTACACACCATAGAACCTGCACAGAATTGAGCAATGGACCTGCTCAGCCAATAACTAAAGTCTTGACTCTAATTGATTTTTACTGTTTCGTCCATCCTAACCACAGAACTGAAATATTTTAAATTTTTTTTTATCATTATAAATACATATTCATAGCTACTGGGAACATTTTGGTAAAATGTAATAACCTCCAAAACATTCCAATCTTTTGATCCAGTAATTGTCTTTCCGGGAATCTCACCTAAGGGTATCATCAGAGATGCAGAGACTTTGCACAAATGTGTTCAGCATAACTTCATTTAGAGTAAAAAAAAAAAAACAATAACATGAGCCCAGTTTTCAGTCTGCTATTTATGGACATTAGAAGTTATCACTCTGCCCAAACAACAAGTAAAAGTCTGAACAAACTGAAAAAACTAAAAAAGAAAAGACCTCTTCTTACATCTGTAAAAGCAGCTATGTCAGGGGAGATCCAAGATGGGGGAAGAGAGGAGGTCGCCTTCCTGGTTGCTCTGAGGTATGAAACCAAGAGGCAGGCAGCTTCTCTGCAAGGTGGGTAAACACAAAAAAGGTGGGGGGACTTTACTGGGACCTATCACAGGACATTTAAATCAGACTGGGGACACAGGAGGTTGGATATAATAAAATAAGGAAAAAATCCCCAGCAGCACAGCCACTGTTAGAAGCTCCAGACAGAGAGGCCCCTCTATGGTGGAAGGATAAGGGAACTAAAGGAACCTGCATTTTTGGGAGGTCAGAGGCGTGTCTGCAAAGGGAGGGTTTAGAGACCAAGGACATGGCCCAACAAACCTGAAGGACATGCTGCATGATATCTGTGTCTGGGGAAAGAAACCGCCATCTCTACAGGTGGTGTGCAGAGGACAAAGGAAGGAACAATTTTGCAACTGTGGCACGGGGTGGGGGGGGTGTCCAGCAATAGAGGGAGCCAATTCCCGGCAAACCCGAGTTTGGCCTGAAATACAGGCCCAGTAAACATGTGCTGCATGACATAAAGTATGTTTAAGTGACCACAAGAAAATCAAATGTGGAGAGAGTTTTACTGGGAAAGACAAATCTGACCAGGAACTCAGAAGCCCAGGGGTAGGAGAAACTGGAGACTGAACCCTAGACCAGGACCCATGGGGTCTACAGTGATGAGGGGACTAAGAATTGGCTTTCCCACCACATGAGTGGAACCCAGGGGAGATTCCTGGGGTAAAGTCTTCCAGTGTGGACCAGCAAGTACTGGGTCCTGGAAGTGCACTAAAATCTCCAGACCAGTTGGCCCTCAGCGAAGAGCCTGGAGCCCACCTCAGCCTGAACCCTGCCTCTAGGAACTCCACCTACATAATTACCTCTCTCACCCCAGCAATCCAGAGAGTGGAGTATTACACTCCAGAAGACTCCACCTAATACTGCTGAAAAGTGAAACAGAATATTTGAACTCCAATGGAAAGAATTCTTCAGCTTTTCATCAAGATCTTTTTTTTCTTTTCTTTTTTCCTTTTTTTTTAAAAAAATCTTTTTCACTGTTTAATAGTGACCTTAATGGTACATGAAGATTTACAGTTTTCTATTTTGTTTTTCTTCTCATCTTTAGTATTTTTGAAGCCGTTTATTTTACATGGATTACTTTTTGTTAACTAGGATGTTGGATTAGTATATTTTAGCTTAGTTTTGTATTATTTTATTTTTAATTTTCAAAACAATTTTTTTTGCTTTATATATTATTTCTCCTTCCTACCTGTTTTCCTTGATTCTCTCTTTTCTTCTGCTAACAGTCAATCTCTATTGTTCTCTCTTTCACACTTCCTTTAATCTTTTATGTCTGTCTTCTCTCCTGATCCCTCATAATCATCACATCCTGTAACACTTCTGTTCTCTCCCTATTCACCATTGGAAAATGTAAACCATTTGCAAGCTTGTTGTTTTTATTGTAGGCAATAACTGATCATATCTTTTCTGTTTATTGTGATAATTAACATTGTAGTCACCATAGTAGGAACTATTGGGTTTAATGATGTAAATCGTTTGCATTGATTGTTGTCATTATTTACCTCTCCCTAAACAGTGAGAAACTGGAAACCTTCAGGGACACTATAAGTCCACAGGTAGAAACTCTACTGCCTCAGATCCATACTGTTTGATGGGTAGACATGAAAACAACATGAAAAAGCAAGGGAAAAATGGCCCCAAGCAAACCAATACTCCAATAACAGAATCCATTGACACAACAGTAGAAGAAAAGTCAGAGGAGTTTAGAATGTTCAAAGATAAACTGATCTACAAAGTAAAGTATGATGTAAGAAAGCAAATACAGTTAGCAAAAGATCACTAAAGCAAAAGAGCAATAGAGATTCTGGGGAAAAAAAACATGGAAATCCATGAAACAAAGGAAACAATAAACCAAATTAAAAATTCAATAGAAAGAAAGTATCACCAACAGACTAGACCACTTGGAAGACATAACTTCAGGCATTGAAGACAAAATATATAATCCTGAAAATAGAGTTGACTATGGAGAGAAGATGTTAAGAAACCATGAACAGAACTTCCAAGAATTTTTTGATAACATGAAAAGACCAAATTTAAAATTTATCAGGATAGATGAAGGCAAAGAGATACAAACCAAAGGAATGCACAGTTTTTCAAAGAAAACCAAAACAAGAGGCTTACAGGATTTCAAATGTACAAAATTACAACAGACTCCCATCAAGGCACATTATAATGAAAATGCCTAACATACAGACTAAGGATAGGATTTTAAAGGCTGTGAGAGAAACATATAAGATTATATGTAGGGGGAAAACAATCCAGATCTCAGGTGATTTCTCAATCCAGACCCTCAAATCTAGGAGCTTTTTAAATAATATATACAAAGCTCTGAAAGAAAATGGTTGTCAACCAAAAATCCTACATCCAGCAAAATTAAGCTTCAGATTTGAAGATGAAATAAAAACCTTCCATGATTAAAAAAATTAAAAGAATCCACAACCAGAAAGCCTGCACTTCAGAATATTCTCAATTAAATATTCAATGAAGATGAAATTTTTTTAAAAAAGTGAAAACCAGTTAAGGAAGAAACTATAATAAAGGAATAGTCAATCAAAGGAGAAACTAACTCAAATTAAAAACTAGAAATGAACCAAAAGGACTGAGAACACAAATGATATCTCAATAATAACCTCGAACATTAGTGGCCTAATCTCATCAATCAAAAGATATAGGTTGGCAGATTATATTAAAAAATAAAACCAAACAATATGCTCTCTCCAAGAGACTCACTTCATAGGCAAAGACATCAACACAATAAAGGTGAAAAGATGAGAAAAAAACATATTACATGGATTCATGTAAACAAGCAGGGGTTTCTATCCTCATATCAGATAAAGTAAACTTCAAGCAAAGTTAATCAAAAGAGACAAAGAAGGACATTTCATAGTGCATAAGGAAATATACATCAATGAGACACAACAATCATAAATATTTATGCCCCAAACAATGGATCATCTATGTACATCAAACAAACCCTTTTCAACTTCAAGAATCAAGTAGACCACAATACAATAACACTGGGTGACTTTAGCACAACTTTCTCATTACTGGGTAGATCTTCCAAACAAAAACCTACCCAAAGTGAATCAGGAGAACATACACAGTTTAAACAGATTAATTTCAAGCAATGAAATAGAAGACACCATCAAAAGCCTGCCAACCAAGTAAAGTCCAGGACCAGATGGATTCTCAGGCAAGTTCTAAAAGACCTTCAAAGAAGGTCTAAAAACTGGAACAAGACAAAGATGCCCTCTTTCACCACTTCTATTCATCATGGTCCTTGAAATTCTAGCCAGAGCAATTAGACAGAAAAAATAAATTAAAGGGGTATGAATAGGAAAAAAAAATCTATCACTATTTGCTGATTACATGATTCTATATTTAGAATATCCAAAAAATTCCACCAGAAATATTCTAGAACTAATAAATGCATTCATCAAAGTATCAGGATACAAAATTGACACCCATGAATCAAATTCATTCCTATACATTAATGATAAATCTACTGCAAGAGAAATTAGGAAAACTACCCCATTCACAATAACCTAAAAAAAAAAAAAACACTTGAGAATCAATCTATGAAAAGAGGTGAAATCCTCTACAGTGAAAACTACAGAACACTATAGAAAGAAAATGAAGAAGACCTTAGAAGATGGAAAGACCTCTCATGCTCCTGGATAGGCAGAATTAATATTGTCAGAATGGCTATACAATCAAAGTGTCATACAGATTTAATGCGATTCCTATTAAAATCCCAAGATATTCTTCATAGAACTACAAAAAGCAATCAGGAAATTTATTTGGAAAAATAAGAGACTTAGAATAGCCAAAGCAATCCTTAGCAAGAAAAATGAAGCCAGAGGCATCACAATATCAGTCCTTAAATAATACTGCAGAGCCATAATAACAAAAAATGGCATGGTATTGGTGCAAAAACAGATACGTAGACCAATGGTATGGAATAGAAGACACAGAGCATTCATCTCCAGGATATATACAGAATTCAAAAAAAATTATGAAAAAACAAATAACCCAATCAATAAATGGGCTAAGGAACTGAGCAGACACTTCTCAGAAGAAGAAATGCAATCAATATATGAAAAACATGTTCAACATCTCTAGCGATAAGAGAAATGCAAATCAAAACTACACAAAAATACTGTCTCACTCCAATTAGAATGGCAATCATCAAGAATACAAGCAATAATACATGTTGGTGAGGATGTGGGGAAATAAGTACATTCATACATTGCAACCTTAATGGAAAGTGGTATAGAGATTCCTCAGAAAACATGGAAAGGAAACACCATTTGACCCAGCTATCCCACTCCTTGGTTTATACCCAAAGGACTTAAAATCAACATATTACAATGATGCAGCCACACCAATTGCAGTTCAACTCACAAGAGTTGAGAATATGAAAAGGAAAAGAAAGATAAAATGGGACATTAGAAATATTTGAAATAATAAAGACTGAGAATTCTCCCCAGTGATTACAGTGATTGTCAGACACCAGACTGCAGATTCAGGAAGCTCAGAGAATGCTGTGCAAGATAAGTTCAAACAAACAAACAAACAAACAAACCCCACACCCTGGCATATCATTTTCAAGCTAAATAAAATCAAAGATAAGAAAAAAACCCTGAAAGAATCAGAAGAAAAAAAAAAAAGACCTCACCAAAGTTAAAAATGTTTACCTGGTTTCTCCTTAGAAACCAGGAAAATGTATAGAACTAGAGACCATCATGTTAACTGATGAATGGATAAAGCAAATGTGGTCTGTACACACAATGGAGTTTTATTAAGCCATAGAGAAAAATGAAATTATGTCATTTGCAGGAAAATGCAAGGAACTTGAGACTATCATGATAAGCAAAAAAGTCAAACTCAAAAGGTCAAGGGTCGTATGTTTCTCTCTCATATGTAGAAGCTAGAGAAGAAAAAGGAAAAGAAAGGTGGGGGTAGATCTCCTAAAAATCAAAGGGAGATCAGTAAAAAAAAAAAAAAATGTAGGGAGGAAGAGGGGAAGTGATGGGGAGTGATATTGGCCAAATTACATTGTCATATTGTGTGCATGTATGAATATGAAACAACAAATCCCATCAACATGTACAACCATCATATACCAATAAAAAATGAGAAAATTAAAAAACAAAAGAAACCATTCAGCCAAGAAGAGAATCGGATGAAATATTAAAATATTAAAAGAAAAAAAAATCAACCTGGAATTCAGTCTTAAGAGATTATCCTTTAAAAGTGAGGAAGAAATAAAGGTTTTCTCAGACAAACAAAAATTGAGGCATTTTGTTGTCAGTAGACCTCACATTTAAGAAGTGAGTTTTTTGGGAACTATTTGGTGAAAAGAAAAATGATAGATGTCAACAACTTAGACCTACATAAAGAAAGGAAGCACATTGGAAAAGGAATAAGTGAAAGTAAAATAAATGCTCTTTTCTTAATTACCTAACAGCAAGAATGAACACATGCATGCTTATATAGAAGCAAAACATAAATGGCAGCAATGATACAAAGGATAAAAAGGAGGAACTAGAATTACTTTATTATTATAAGGTCCAGGCACTGCCCAAAGAGTGGTATAGTGTTATTTGAAAATGGACTTGTATTTGTTGTAAGTGTATGTTAAACTCTAGGGCAACTACAACAATAGGGTTGAAAAAAGCGAAATATAAGTGGTGTGCTAGGAGAGAAAAGTAGGGTTATATAAAGTGCTCAGGTAAAATCATAAAAGGCAGAAAAAGGGTGGAAGATGAAAATAGGAACCAAAACCAAGGGTAACAAATTTAAAAAAAAACAGAAACAAATAAGGCAGATATTAATCATCACTTTGAATGCCAATGGCCTTAATGGACAAATTAAAAGACAAGGAATATCAGAGTGGATTAAAAAAAAGACATAAATATATATAGTCTATACAAATCCACTTTGAACTCCAGCTCCACATGGCCCAGCTCTCTAGACAGAGGCTCACCCCAACACCGCACCCACACAGAGAGGCACCCTGCACCTGACCCCACACTAAGCTTCCTTATTCACCAAAGCGTGGTTCTACAGCCCAACATCAAAGTACATATAGACTGAGGCTGCCATGGTCAAGAAACTGGGATATCACTGCTTCTATCAAGGGACAACAATAAGGACCTGGTGAGATGTCACCAAGGTCCCTGTGGGCCTGGCTGCACCAGAGGTTTCTCTACTAGGGGTGCTAACAGTTATCCTGTTGCTGAGGTAACAGGGAGTCTCGCATGGGGTTGCCTCTCTTGTTTCTCCTACTAACACCGACTTCTTATGATGACCCTCTCACTAGTCATATAATCTAATACCTCTATATTCTCATATCCTACCTCATAGACATCTCAGCCAACCCCCAGACCCCTCTCTACCATTAGAAACTGTAAACAATTACTCAAACCTATTGACTATAAGGTAGAAGATAACAGAACTCATCATTTCTGATTATAGCAACAAAACTGTAAATGTAAAAATAGAAGCTATCTGATCTATGGCTGCACGTTGGGTACACTGAGTGCTGTAATATTGATCTCCCCCTTAAAGGTGAGGTCTTGGTAACCTGCAGGGACACTATAAGATAATAGGGCAGAAGCTGTAATACCTTGGATCTACACTGCAAGAGAGGAAGACAGTCAAACATCACGAAAAAATAAGGGAGGAAAGTTCCCCAAACAAACCAAGATACTACAACAATAGAATCCATAAATAGTGCAGTAGGTGAAATGTCAGAGAAGGAGCTCAGAATATACATAACTAAAATGATCTGGGAATTAAAGAATGACCTAAGTGAGCAGATACAAGCAAAAATTGATCACTACAACAAAGAGATAAAAGAACAAATACAGGTAGCAAGAGATTACTTCAAGAAAGAAAGATTCTGAAAAAAACAAACCAGAAATCCTTTAAAAGAAAGAAACAATAAGCCAATTTAAAAACTCAATGGAAAGTCTCACCAACAGACTAGATCACTTGGAAGACAGCACCTAAGACAATATACAATCTTGAATATAAAGTTGATCTCACAGTGAAGATGGTAAGAAACCATGAACGAACATCCAAGAATTATTGGATACAATCAAAAGACCAAATTTAAGATTTATTGGGATAGAGGAAGGTTCAGAGATTCAAAAGGAATGCACAATCTCTTCAATGAAATAATATCAGAAAATTTCCCAAGCATGAAGAATGAATTGGAAAATCAAATACAAGAGGCCTATAGGATACCAAATGCACAAAATTACAACAGATCTACACCAAGACACATTATAATGAAAATGCCCAACATACAGAATAAGGATAGAATTTTAAAGGCTGCAAGTGAGAAAACTCAGATTATATACAAGGGAAGACCGATTTGGATCCCAGCAGATTTTTCAACCCAGTCCCTCAAAGCCAGGAGATCCTGGAACAACATATACCAAGCTCTGAAAGATGATAAATGCCAACCAAGAATCTTATATCCAGCAAAATTAAGCTTCAGATTTGAAGATGAAATAAAAATTTTCCACGATAAACAAAAGCTAAAAGAATTTACATCAAGAAAGCCTGCACTACAGTATATTCTTGGCAAAATATTCCACGAGGAGGAAATGAAACACAACAATAAAAATCTGCCTGAGCAATGTAGTGAGATCCTGTCTCAAAATAAAATTTTAAAAAACACTGGACACATACCTCAGTGGAGTAGAGTGTTTCTGAGTTCCATCCCCTGTACTATAAAATAGAATTAAGTAAAATTAAATTCAAGTTCAATATAAAGACATGTGCAGTAAAAGTAAATGGGTGGATAAGGATACACTACTTCAAAACTAATCAAAAAGAAGCAAGAGTCACTATACCAATTTCCAACAGAGATGATTTTAGAACAAGAACATTTATCAGGGGAAAAGAGGGGCTTTGATATAGTAATAAGGAAATCAATTCTCCAAAAAGACATAACAATCCTTAATGTATATCAACAGAGCATCTAAAAACAGATATATAGACACATACATGTGTCTATATATATGTATACAAACATACAGATGAAGTAAAAACTGATAGAATTGCAAGTAGGAATAGACAAATCCACTATTGGAGTTGGAGACCTCCACGGCCTCTATCAGAAACGACACATCTAGCAGGCAGAAAATCAGTAAAAACCTAGTTGAACTCACCAATATCATCAATCTGCTGGATATAAGAGACAGCTATAGATTTGTTCATCTCGCAGAAGTAGAAAACACATTTTTGACAAGATAACATGGAATATTCTTCAAGGTAGACCACATTTGGTCACTACAACTTACCAAATTCTGAAAAACAGAGATCATACAATGTCTGTTCTAGCATCACAATGAAAATTAAACTAGAAATCAATCACATAATGAATGATAGCTGGAAAATCCCCCCAAATTTGAAGATTAAACCAGGCACTTCAAGAGAAATTTTTAAATGTTTTGAATTAAATGAAAATGAAAGCACAGTTTATCAAAATTTGGGATGCAGCAAAACCAGTGCTCAGAGGGAAATATGTATACTTGAAATAAGTATACATATGAGATAAGAATATAGATCTAAAATCAATTATCTAAGTTTTCACCTTAGGAAATTAGAAAGTAAATAACAAATCCTGTCCAAAGTAAGAAAAAGAAAAGAAATAATGAAGTTAGAGCAGAAGTTAATGAAACTGAAAGCAGGAAATCAATAGAGAAAATCAATGAAACCAAAAGCTTGTTCTTTAAGATCAATAAAATCAGTAAGCCTCTATCCAGGTTAAGGAAAAAAGAGAGAGTACACAGTAACGAATATCATAAGTAAAAGAAGGGAAATACTATATATCCATGCATACCAAAAAGATATTAAAGGGATAGTAGGAGTAGCTCTAGCTCTACAAATTTGACATCCTATTGAAATGGAACAATTCCTTCAAAAACATTATGTGCCAAAACTCACACAAAAAGAAACAGGTAATCTGAATAGGCCCGTATCTATTACAGAAGTTGAATTAATCATTAATATTTTCCAAAACAGAAAGCACTGGATCCAGACGGGTTCACTGATGAACTCTACCAAACATTTAAGGGGGAAATGATACCAATTCTCTTTAAACCTCTTTCAGAAAATAGGAGGAAAGCAACTACATTCTAATTTATTCTAATTCATTAAGCTAGCATTATCAAAGCTGGATGAAGACATTATAAGGAAAGAAAGTGCAGATCAATCTCTTATGAACACAGATGCAAAAATCCTCAACAAAATATTAGCAAGTGAAACACAAAAATATATAAAAATAATTATACACAACCAATTAGAACTTATCCTGGGTACTCAAGGCTGTTTCAATATTCAGAAGTCAACTGATGCAATTCATCACATCAACAACCTAAAAAAGAAGTCACGTGATCATTATCAATAGATGCATAAAAAGCATTTGAGAAAACCCACACCTATTCACGATTAAAATCCCCAGTAAACTAGGAACAGAGGGGAAATTACCTTAACTTCATAAAGAATACCTATAAAAATCCTACAGGTAACATCCTACTGTACTCTGAGAAACTCAAATCTTTCCACTAAGACCAGGAATAAGCCAAGTTTGCCCCTTCCATGATACTTTACAACATTACATTAGAAATCCTAACACACACAACAAGAAAAGGAACTAAAAGCTATACTGATTGTTAATGAAGACATAAAACTGCCTTTGCAGATGATTTGATTGTCTATATAGAAAATCCAAAAGAATGGACAAAAACCTCCTGGGATTTATAACAAGGTGGCAAGTTAAAAGGTTAACATACAAAAGTTAACCGTTTCCCTATAAACCAACAATGAGCAAGTAGAATTTAAAATGAAAAAGAAAACCTCCAAAAAAAAAACCACACACACACACACCAGTATTTTACATTAGCACACTCAAAAATAAAATAGGTATAATAGAAAAAAATAGATTTAAGATCTATATAAGGAAAATATAAAACCCTGACGAAGAGATATTCCAGGTTCATGAACAGAAAGACTCCATGTCGTCAAGATGTCAGTTCTTCCCAACATGACCTATAGACTCAATTCAATCCCAAACAGAATCTCAGTAAGTTATTTTGTGGATATCAACAAATTAATTATAAAGAAGATACAAAAAGATCCAGAATAACCAAGATGATAATAAATAAAAAGTGAAACTAACACAAGTGACTTTGAGATAATATAAAGCTACAGTAACCAAAACAATATGGTATTTTTGAAAGAATAGAAAAAATAGATCAGTGAAAAAGAGTGGAGAACCTGGAAATAGACTCATAGTAAATATAGTAAAATAATCTTTGACAAAGGATTTATAACAAGGTAGCAAGATAAAAGAAAAATACAATGTAGAACATACTCTTTCCAAGAAATAGCGCTGAGAAAATTTTACATCCAATGCAAAAATTAAGGAAAAATTAATCTAGACATAGACCTTACACTTTGTAAGAAAAAATTTTCAAAAATGGATCAAAGACCTAAATATAAAACACAAAACTAAAAAAATCCTTAGAAAATAACATAGAAAAAAATCTAGATGTTTTGGAGTATGGTGATGACTTTTTTGTAGACACAACAAAAGTCTAGAAGAAAATAACAATAAGTTAGAGTCCCCTAAAATTTAAAATTTCTGCTGTGTGAAAGTTACTTTAAGAGAATGAGAGAGAAATCCACTAACTGAGAGAATCTATTTGCAAAAGACACATCAGACAAAGGACATTTTCAGAAATATACAAAAATTCTTAAAACTCAACTATAAGAAAACAAGCAATCCAATTTAAAAATAGGTCAAAGACCTTAACAGATACCTCACCAAAGAAGGTATACAGATGGCAAAGAAGCTTATAAAAAGATGCTCCAAATCATGTCATCAGGGAAATGCAAACTAAAACAACTGAGATACCACTACCTACCTGTTGGAATGGCCGGAATTCAGAATACTGACAATACCAAATGACGTCAAGGATGTGGAGCTGCAGGAACTCTGGTTCACTGCTGGTGGGAGCCCAAAATCGGTGTGGCTACTTTAGAAGAAAGCTTGGATATTTCTTTAAAAACTGAACATTCTCTTCCCATATGATCTAGCGATCACACTCCTTGGTATTTATTTGAAGGAGTTGAAACTAAGATCTACATAAAAACTTGGGCATGAATGTCTTTATCAGCTTTACTCATAATTGCCAAGACTTGGAAATGACCCGGATGTCCTTCAGTATGTGTGTGGATAAGTAAATTGTGGCCCATCCAAACCATGAAATATTATTATTCAGTGATGAAAAGAAATGAGCTATCAAGCCATAAAAAGAAATGCAGGAGATTTTATATATACATTAATCAATGAAATAAGCCAGTTGGAAAAAGGATATGTACAGTATCATCTCAATTGTATGACATTTTTGGAAAAAGTAAAACCATGAAGATGATAAAAAGATTAACAGTTTCCAGGGGCAAGGGTGAAGGGAGGGATAAATAGGAGAACCTAGAGAATTTTTTGGACAACAGAACTACTCCGTTTGATACCATAATGGTGGGCACATGGCATTAAAAATTTATCAAACTCAGAATGTACAATGCCAAGTATGAACCCTAATGATGTGATCACACAGATCCATTAATTGTTAGCAAATAGACCACTGTGGTGAGGGTGTTGATTCAGAGTGGAGGAAAGACTACATGTGTAGGGACAGGGGGGAACATATGGAAAATCTCTGCACCTTCTTCTCAATTTTGCTGTGAACCTAAAACTGCTGTAAAAAAAAATTCTTTTTTTTTTTAAAGAAAAATAGCTCATGAATTCCTTGAATGTTCAACAAAAGAAAAGTGGTTATGTATTGAAAATCCCTATGGCAAAATATTATGCAGCCACTGAACATGATTACAAACACATTATTTTAGGGGAAAAATGGCTTTGACATAAAATTATATATCCAGAATGATTGAACATATGTGGGTTTAAAACATAAAAGAATACCTGAGTTGAGGAATTCGGATATTTGCTACATTTTTGTTATACTTTTTTACATTGTCTAAACTCTCCATAATGCTTACATGCTTCTTTTAGAATCAGAAGGAAAATAATTTCTGCCTTCTTCAAGATTCTTCTTGAAGAATCTGTGTCCCTCATTAACCTGGTCGTGGTTAATGGTGCCGGCTCCAATACACTCCCCATCAGCTCTTCCCTGGCACAACCCAGCAGGGAAGTTGTCTGTTTGGCTGTGATTCTGAATTCCAATAAAAAACACTACAGCTGCTGCTGGTTGGAGCTTTTCTTCTGAATTCTCAACACAGCAGACGCACCACCTTCCCCATGCCTTTGACTCTTCCGCCTTGCCAATCTCTCTTTTTATGCAAATACTAAATATATTTAATGGATCCAGATTGTTACTGATATAATGAATCCAAACTTGGAATTCCTCCAGGCAACCATCAACTGAGTTCCCAAACTTTGAGTTCAGGTCCTCCCAAATCTTCATCAAAGGACGAACATACACCCTGGTCTGACTTGAGAAAGATCTGGTTCAGAATGGAAATCCAATTCAACTTTGCTTTGACAATAAAGGAAATTTACTATCTCACCACAGTGAAAATCCCAGAGGTAGGCAGGTTCCAGACACCACTAGATCCAAACACTCATGGTGGGTTGAGGCTCTGGAGCTGATTTCTCTTCCATATTCTTGACTCCATTTTTATTTTAAGCTCACTTCCCTCCAAGCTGCAGCAATCAGATAGGTTGTCCCCTCATCCCCAAATTGTCCTATTCGGAAGAAGAAGACAGAATGCCATTGTCCAAACATCCCCAGCAAAAATACCATTTGCTCCAATGAGGTCACCTCTGGTCAGGCACTCAACCTTGAACTATGACCAGAGGAATGGGACACATCCATGGATCTAGATTGGTCTAGTTCCCCAGCATACCTGGTAGTGAAATTAGCTTCCCCAGATGGAAATCATAGCCACTGGAAAGAAGAAACTGGATGCTGGAGAGGTTATCACAGACGTCCACCGTGGGAATGCTATGTGTTGACATTCCATGTGGGGAGCATACGTAAATCGTTGGTTTTTTTGCAAGTATTCATGTCAGGAACATTCATGGATGTTTAACTCCAGGGCTTTGTTCAGAAAATGCTTACTGTTGATTTAAAAATCCATTTAAATAAAATATTTCAACATTTTAATAATTATAATCAAATATTTTAGTAAAAGTTTTAATTTATTGTTTCTGACATTTCAAGTAAGTTAATGTCTAAAGAATACTGAGTCAAATGATCTCAATGGCACAAGGAAACAAAGATTATAGAGCTAATTATAGCTTTTCTTTTTGGAAAGAAGAGTCTAATAAACAGGCCAATGAAAATCGATATTTGAGGATAGACTCCCTCCTCTGCCTCTTGTCGACCTTTTCTAAAGATCTCCTATATGCCCCGGATGCCTTCTCTGCTAAAAACCCCTTCTCATGTGTCTGCAGCCCTCTCCCATCCTCTCTTCTGGGAAGGCATTCAAACCCTGTCTCTATTTAAAACTGGTGATCCTCTTCTGCTGGCTCCAGAGGCCCGAGTCCTCCCCTATAGGACACTCACCCTGGCACTCAATTATGGGTCACCATGTCCCTCTTGCATCATAATTTCAGGGCAGAGGGGTCTGCACAAGGAAGGATGGTGTGGAAATATTGATAATCAGGGGGAAATTCTGGTGGCTAGGATGGCCAAGGATTTTTAAGAACCATTTTCAACAAACCCTACCATGTTAGACTCTGATAAACAGTAATGTGGGAAGAGAAGCTGCGATCCAATTGGGAATTGATCACATGGCATAGAAGGAAGACAAACAAGAGAGATAAGACTGAATATAGAACACCATCGAGTAGGAGACACCAAATCCCTCCAAGGACCCCTGGGGATTTGGAGGTGGGCCCCCGGGTTCCCCTCATATGATAAGAGAGTCCTGGCCAGTTGGTCCCTCACCTCTAAAATGATCATGCAATGGGATGGGCAACTGGTGAGGATTTAGATACTTGAAAACTGGGTGACTTTTGGTAAAAAGAAAGAAAGGGAGGAAGGAGAGAAGGAAGAGAGAGAGAGAGAAGAGAAGAGAAGAGAAGAAAAGAGAGAGACAGAGAGAATATGAAGAGAAAGAAATAAAATGAAAGAAATTGTGGGATCTCTTAAAAATCCTATCTGGAGATTTTCTACCACTCAGAGGACATCACCAAATGTTTTTCAAGCAAAATCCTCTGTGTCATTTCAAAAACAGCCTCTACCCACCTGTTGTGGTTTAGATGTGGTGTTCCCTAAAAGCTCACCTGTGAGACTGTGCAAGAAGGTTTGGAGGAGAAATAATCGGGTTATAGCTTTAGCCTAATCAGCTTGATCGCTGATGGGATTAACTGAAGTAGTAGGGTGCAGCTGGAGGAGGTAGGGATTAGGGTGTGGCTTTGGTGTATATATTTGTATCTGGCCAGGGGAGTTTCTCTCTGCTTTCTGACCACTATGATGTGAGCTGCTTCCCTCTGCCACACATTCTGCCATGATGTTCAGCCTCCCTGAGAAATGGAACTGGCCTTCTATAAACTAAGACCTCTGCAACTTTGAGTCCTCAAATAAACTCTTCCTTCCCTACAGTTGTGCTGATCAGGTCATTTTATTCACAGCAGCACAAAAGCTGACTAAAACACCACCCCCTTCTCAAAATAGATACCTACACCTAAAGTAGGTAAAGCCTTCCCTCTCTTGCACCCTGAGCCTCCCTCCTGCCTCAGCCCTGTGAAAGCTATTCTGATGATCACCTGTGTTCACCTCCCAGCCCAAGGCACCAGTATTCTCTTTGCCTTTTAGATCAGAGGTCAGCAAACCACCACCTATGGTTCAAATCCAGCCTACCACCTTCTTTGGAATGAGCAGCAAAGAAAGTCTACATTTTTAAGTGGCTGGAGGGAACCAGGCATGGTGGCACACACTCGTAATCCAGAAATTCTGGAGGCTGAGGCAGGAGGATTGCAAGTTCAAAGCCAGCCTCAGAAATTTAGCAAGACCCTATCTCAAAAAAAAAAAAAAATAGAAGGGGCTAGAGATGAGGCTCAGTGGTAAAATGCACCTGCGTTCAATCCCCAGTACAACATGCATACAATAAAAAATAAATGGCTGGGGGGTAATCAAAAGATGAATGATACTTTGTGACAGGTGCAAATCACATGAAAAACTTTCTTTAAATAAGAAAAAAAGAGAAAATCATATGAAATTCAAATTTCAGTATGCGTAAAGTGTCCAATAAAAATGTATTGTGACCCAGCTACACTCACTCATTCACATGTCATCTGCAGTTGCTTTCAGGCATGGCAACAGAGGGGTGCATTAGCAACAGATGTGTTCTGACCCACAAAAGCCAAACATATTTACTCTCCCACTCATTACAGAAAGTTTGCTAACCCCTGCTTTAGATCTTTAAACTGGGCTCTCTAGAAAAAATAAAATAAGCCTTCACAAATAGGTACCAAAATAAAATAAAAGAAACTGGGCTCTGTTCTATGAAAGCTGACCAGATCAGTGACCTTTCTCTCTGTCCCTTCCTTCTCTTTCTCTCTCCCTTTGACCTCACCAAGGAAAACTTTACTGTGACAGAATAAACAAAAAGACCTGCTTTCTAAAGCTGATATTCAGCTACCCAGATTCACCTTTGATGTGGTGTTTCTGCCAGTCTAGCCCCAGGTTAAGAGGCTCTCACCTTGATATGACTCTCATCCACGAAGAGCAGAAGGTTTGGTACAGACACCCAAAGCACCCGTCCATCCTGGTCCAAAGCTGCCCACCAGTTTCTCCTCTCAGGAAGCAGAAAACTGTCCTCCCCTCTCTGTGTCCCCTATTAGCCAATATGACCCAATGCTCAAAGCTCATAGACCCTCACCAATCTCTGACCACCAAAGGAAGCCACCAGCTTTAGAAAACTCATTTGAAACAGAACAATACCAAGGATAGACTGAATGCATCCCTTTCTTACAGAATAAGGCAGAAAGTTGAAGTTGCTATTCAAACCAGAAAGTTCCTTTTTGTAGTTAAAATAAGGAGAAGAAATGCCATCAAGTGTGTTCCTGAAAGCTAAGCAAAACGTTTTGCTTAGCCCTGTCTTTGGGACCCACAGAAAAAAGGCACTAGTTTGAAAAGACGTCCTGGAGCGTAGGTGGCTCTGCAGTGGCTTTGAAGCAGTTTTTCAAAGCTGGTGGAGGCCTGGCAGGGCCTTGTGAGGTGTCCTCAAACGGTGCTGCCTCTGGGTAGTCCTGGGATCACTTCTGAGGGGATCCTGGCTGTGGCCCCTCCTGGGAGACAGACCAGGCTATGACCCCCTTACTTTCAGCCATGCAAACCTGGAAAAAGACCTCTTCTCCTTGGGCAGATCTTCTTCTAGATAAATTATGCATTTATGAGCACACTGATCTACATATTGTACAAATGGCCCCTGACTTACTTATGACTGCTCAACTTAGAATGATTTTTTTTTCTTTCGTGGTATTACAGATAAAACTCGGCTTTGCACATGTTAGGCAAGTGCTCTACCACCGAGCTACATCCTCAGCCCTTGATAATGATTTTTTTTTTTACTTTGCAAATGTGCAAAAGCAATATGCATTCTGTAGAAACTGTACTTTTAATTTTAAATTTGGATCTTTTCCCGGGCTAGTGATATGCAGTCGCATCCTCTCCAGAGAGGTTGGACAGCGGCAGCAAGACACAGCTCCAGGGCAGCCACATGATAACAAAGGGAAACAACAAACACTCATGCACTCTTGCTAAGCCAGGATGTGTGGTAGGTGGAGTATATGAAGTGCATTTCCAACTTAGGGTGATATTTTTTCAATTTATAATGGTTTATGAGGAGGTTATCCCATTGTAAGTTGAGTAGCATCTGTAAATGCCTAACTAATATTAAAACAACAGTGGAAAAAGCTGCTTGGGAACTTGAGCCCTCTGGAAACAGAAAATCAAACTCCATGCCTTCTTAGCACCTATGCTTAAAATTCATGAAGACCATTGAAGACCATCTGCTATGCTTCCTCCAACAATCACACACCCCAACACACTAACAGCTCCAGCAAAAATACAAAACTGTAATGTGTATGCAGAATTTACCAGGTGCCAGGGCAAATGCTTTGCATATGAATTAATTTAATTCTCATAATAACTCTGTAAGGGAGGTATGAATACTGTATTCTCTAACTTCACAGATGAGGATCCAAGGAATAGACAGGTAAAAACTAGCTCATAAGTGAAGAAGGCAGGATCAGAATCCTAACAAAAACAATGCAGAGTCTATAACCTAAATCATGAGGCTATACTGTCCACAAAAGACAGATAAAAAAATAAATGGGTAAATGATGTATGGAATGCAAAGCAAATGAATAAATGCATTTATTAATGCCTTACATCCAGTTTGCCCAGGCTGAAGGGATATGTAGAAGTTTAGGGAGGAGACCTACTAAGGGCTGGTTTGCAGTCACTGGGAATGAGGTAACTGGCACAGGAAGGAGGTTGTTTCAGTCAGCTTTTTTGCTGCTGTGTCTAAAGGGTCTGACCAGCACAACAGTCAGGGAGGAGGGCTCACGATTTCAGAGGTCTTTGTCCAGAGAAGGCCAGCTCCATTCCTCAAAGCTTGAAAGTGAGGCAGAACATCCTGGCAGAAGAGTGGGCCTAGGGAGCAGTTCACATCACAGTGATCATGAAGCAGAGACAAGACTCCAGCTCCAGATACAAAATATAGAGCCCATAGCCACGCCCCCAATCAACCACTTCCTCCAGCCACACTGCACCTGCCTCTAGTTACCACTTAGTAAATCCCATCAGGGATCAATTCACTGATTGGGTTAAGATACTCACTATCCAATCATTTCTCCTCTGAACCTTTCTGCATTGTCTCACATATGAGCTTTTAGGGGACACCTCATATCCTAGCCATACCAGAGGTGTATGTTTCCCGTATCTGTCCAATGCATTTACTTTTCACGCTGTCCTAGACAAGACTCTGAAAGCAAAAGTCAAGGCACGAGAGCTAGGTCCAGAGGGTGAGAGCTCAGAACAGGGATGCTCTCTGAACAGCCCTAGTAGGTCATCCCCTCCCTTGAGCTTCAGTTCATCCCCCATCCCTGTCAGGTCTCTTCTGCTGAAGTTAAATGTCATCCTAAAGCAGTGCATCCTATAGGAAAAGGGTAAAAAACAATGTTTGAGATTCCCACGTATGCTAAAGAGCAGTTAAGCCTCTTAGGGAACCTTCACTGCCCAAGTGCACCAGCAGCACAGGGACTTCAGCTTTCCTCCAATGGCTAATGTGAATGCTGCCTGGATGTCCCTTCAGAAGTCAGGGCTTCCTTCCTGAATCTCAAGGGCAGCCAGAGACCAAGTACATATTTGCAAATGCTTTCCCAGTTCAATAATGTTGGGATAAAGAAGCAGCACTCTTTGACTTGGGCTTATCTGCTCTCCACACCTGCGAAGAGGTAGCTTCACTTACAATTAGGTAGGTTTTGTAAGAGAAAGCTTCTCTCCTGGGATGTGTTCACCCCTGGCTGTGCTGACCAGGCCACAGAAGCCCTTGAGGAGAAAGGGGAGAGGGAAGGAAATATTTCATTGATTGTTTGCTATGTACCAGGCTCTAAGCTGAGCCTTTTATAATGAGCATCATGGTGATAGCACAGACTATCTGGGGACTGAAGGACATTGCTCCGAGTCCCACCTCTGGGAATTATGTTTTATGATGATGGTCAAGTTCCTTAACCTATTTGTATCAGTTTACCTATTTCTGGTTCTTAAAACTCCAAAATTTAAAGTCCTAAATCAATATGTTACTCAGCTTTATTTTGCTATAGCAAATACCTGAGACACACATGTGCAGGTGTGCACAAAGAAACCCGTCGAGATGTACCAATAATAATAAAATGGAAACAGAAAAATACCCGATAAACCAATTTAATAAGAGAAATATTAAATGTTACTTTGGTGTACAATTTTGGAAGATCAAGTCCATGATTGAGCAGAAGCAAGCTCTGGTGTCTGTAGAGAGCCAGCACATCATGGTGGGGAGCACACGGTGGAGGAAAGTCACTCACCTCATGACCAGGAAGTGAAAGGCAGAGACAAGAACAGGAAGGGGCTGGGCCCCACAATCCCCCTGGAAGGGAAGCTCCCAATGAGCAGAAGACTTCCCACTAGGTTCCACCATTTAAAGTTTCACCACCTCTCATTAGCACAGAACCAGGGACCACGCCTTGAGCACATGGGCCTTTGGGAGGCATTCCAGATCTGAACTGTAGCAATCGGTAACAGTTTAACTCATGAATTTTCCCTTAGGGCAGGGCTCAATGGGACTGACTTGTCTCCCTTTCCTTCGAGGATGAGGAATGGAGAATCTACATTCAAAATGACACACTCACTTTGCTACGCATGGATTTCCAGTGGGACTGCATCCAGGTTGCCCAAGCTGAAGGGATATGCAGAAGTTTAGGGAGGAGACCTACTAAGGGCTGGTTTGCAACCACTTTGGAAAGCAGTGTGGAGATTCCTCAGAAAACTTGGACTGGAACGACAATTTGACCCAGCTATCCCACTCATTATACTATAGTGACATAGCCACACCAATGTTTATGTCAGCTGAATTCACAATAACTAAATTGTGGAACCAACCCAGTTGCCCATCAATAGATGAATGGATAAAGAAACTGTGGTATATATACACAATGGAATATTACTCAACAATAAAAGAGAATAAAATTATGGCATTTGCAGGTAAATGAATGGAGTTGGAGAATATTATGCTAAGCAAAGTAAGCCAATCCCACATAACTAAAGACCAAATGTTTTCTCTGATTAGTGGATCCTGATCTATGATGGGAGGGGGCATGGGAAGAAATGACGAACTTTGGATTGGGCAAAGGGGAGGGTGGGATGGAGTTGTGGGGGTAGGAAAGATGGTGGAATGAGATGGACATCATTAACCCAGGTACATGTATGATTGTACGAACGGCATGTCTCTACACCGTGTAGAATTGGCGTCTCTACACCGTGTAGCTAGAGAAATGAAATGTTGCTCACCATTTGTGTATGATGAATTGAAATGAATTTTGCTGTCATGTTCAAGTAGAATAAATAAAAATTGAAAAAAAAACATTAAGCCAATATTCAAGAATACTCTAGCAAATTTTTAAGAAAAATAAAAAACTGCATTGTATTAAAAAAGAAAAAGATGCACTCATACAGCTGGTAAATGGCTTCTGGGAATTCAGTTGCTCTTCCTGTGCACCTTCACATGAATTGCCCGGGTTTCCTTACGATGTTGTAGGAAAGTTACAGGGTGACGTTCCTAAGAGAACAAGGAGGGAGTGCATGCATTTTTGTGTCCTAACACTTAAAATCATATAGTATTTTTTCTGCCCCCCACCAGGTTGAGGTGGTTACAAAGGGCCACCCAGTTGAAGATGATGAGACATAAACCCCACCTCTTGGCTGGCAGAGTGGTAAGGGCTAGAGAAACTTATGAAATGGGGGACATTTTATGGCCATATGTAGAAAATACAATCTGCTATCTAACCTGACCCTCGATATCCTCAGATTTGTGTTAATCATTAAGTTTGCCAGGAGGAGAAATTAGTTTTATAAATAGGGTATTATAATGAACACCTAAGCCAAATTCAGCCATGTCTAATTTCTGAAAGGTGGCAGCATAACAGAGATCTATGCTGTTCCCTTCCATTAAGGTCCTTGTGGTGGTAGAGATGCTAACGAGCCTTAGATGACAAAGGGACGCAGAGTGAAAGGCAGAGTTAGATTTGGTGCATGATAAAATGAGGTGAATTGGGTTTACAGAGGGGGTAGTCCCTGGGCAATGGGGACTTGAAAAATGGAGATGTTGGAATAGTCCTGGAGCCACCCAACACAGGGCTACAAGCTTCCTCTGCCTTCCCAACACTCTCATTAAATATGTTACATCGCCAATACCTGTGTGAGTGGGTGCCAGTTGAGGGCTGGGGAAATTCTGGAAAGGGCTCTGGATTTCACGTTTGTATCAGTGATAAGCAGAAAGAGGCTGGAGATGGGAGGGGAAGAGACTGGGCTTGCAGTTGAGCAGGAGTTTGGACACCAAAGCCATCATGAGAATGTAAGACAGTCCACCTCCCTCATGCACAGGGATTCACAAAACAACAGAATAAGGCCCGTGCCTTCCACAGTCCCCCAACCCAGAGAACAGGGAGCCTTCAGGTAAGATATGGGTCTCACCACTTTTCCTTAAGGGAAAGCAGTCCCCGAGGCACCTGATCTCAGTTGCCCCAAGTTTGGGATTAATGGCTGATACCCTTATAATGTGAGCTCAGCCCACTTCAAACCTCCCCAAAGAGAGAGGATCAGATTGAGTCTGCTAGTTATCACTCAGTATAAAGCAAGACTGATGGCGTTGCACCCCAAGGAGGCCTCCACCCTTTCTGTCCCAAGCCCATACGGTTGCTCTGACTTAGGCATCTATTCTGATACAAGAACAGTATACTGGGGAGGTCTGGCTTGCTCTCATGGATTGGCATATTTTTGAGCCTGGGAAACTAGAAGGAGCTTGTGGAGAGAGACATGGTTGGGGGTTCTCTCCTCAAAGGGCAGCTATAAGACTTTCTGCACAATCCCAATAGGTTGAAGTACAACCATAAATTGTGGAAAGAACTTTAGCAGGCAGACTTGGCGAGGTGCAAAGGGCATTGTGTAAAGCAGGAACACAGCACCTGGAATGTAAATTAGATCATGTCATTTCTCTGCTTCAGACCCTCTAATAGCATCTTGGTACAATTAAAAGAAAATCCAAGCTGGGCACAGAGGTGCACACCTGTAATCCCAGCAGCTCAGGAGGCTGAGACAGGAGAATCATGAGTTCAAAGCCAGCTTCAGCAAAAGTGAGATGCCAAGCAACTCAGTGAGACCCTGTCTCTAAATAAAATACAAAATAGGGCTGGGGATGTGGCCCAGTGGTCAAGTGTCCCTGAGTTCAATCCTTCAATTTTCTATACACCCTTAGACAATGGACAATTCAGTGGTCATTTTCAAGCATTAAAACACAATTTGATTCAATTATATGAATGCACCTAGCCCCAAATAACATGTGCTACAATCTCTACTCAAAAACTTCCCCCTTCCCTTTCCAACTAGACTTGAGCCTGGAGTCCCTAACTTTGAGGAAGAAACATGGTCAGCACCTCCTCTCTCTCTGATTTGCTCCTCCCTTTAGAGGATGTTTATCACAGTCAGAAATAAAGATGTCAGATCCATTAATTTTGAATTAATCAAAAGGGATATTATCAAAATGGACCCAACCTAATCATGTGAGCATTTTATAAGAGGGTCCTTCTTCTGATGGCTTTGAATACCTGAGCCCCTATGGGGCCCATCAATATAGGGAAATAAATTCTGCCCAAAACTACATGAACTTGGAAGAAGTCCTTGGCTTCAGATGAGACTCCAGCCCCAGCTGACACCTTGGTCAAAGCTTTGTAAGATCCTGAGCTGAGGACCCTGTTAAGTCATGCCCAGTTCCTATCCATGCAAACTGTTAGATAATGAATATATGTTCTTTGATGCTACTAAATTTCTGATTTATTACATAGTAATAGGAGATCAATACACATCAAAGTCCTATGCCACTCTGCTCTTGATCTTCTTGAATTTATTGTCAGCTCCCAAGTGATTCAGATTCAGCAATCCTCCCGGCAAACTTTGCTACAAAAAATCTTCCCACCCTAGCCTTGTCCTGGTCCCTATAACGCTCTATCCCATCGCTATCTTTTTTTTTTTTTGGTACTATCTTAAGTAATCCCTGCTCAGAAATATGGTCAAAGAGCCAAGCCAATCATAGGCAAGCAACAGCCCTGGAAGAACATGGGGGTCTTTCCCCTTCCTCCTGGCAGCCCTTCTGCAAGCTCCTAGTTTCTGACAACCCACCTCCTCCCATCTGTTCCTCCAGCCCTGCGGGAGGTGGCTGCTCCCTGAGGCTCCTGATCTCTGGTCTTTCTTAGTATCATTCTTGAGTTCTTCCCATATGCACATTACCAATTTCCTACATTAAATCCCCTGTGTTTGAAATGCCTATTATAGCTTCTGTTTTCCTGCCTGGCTCACTCCTCTTCCTGAGTCAGTCTGCGTCTTTGACGTGACAGAGGTTTTGTGATTGACTGCTGATAGCAATAGGTTGCAGTCAAGAGTGGAATCCAGGTCAGCTCTCCCCACTGTAGCATCCTGGGATCATACAGACAAATATAAAAAGTCTCGTGGAATAGGTGAGTGGACATGATAACAGACCACAGGCACTGTGTGGGGACTCTACCTTAAGCCTACAATGGATTAACTCTTTCCTGCCTAAAGGACTTCAAATTACCTAGCCTTCAGCAAAACACCCACAGATTAGGCTCTTGTCCAAACTCCTCTCACATCCCAGGCTGCAATTTCCTCTGAACAAAGTGATTGCACTCCCACTTTCACAGGGGAAATTAGTCTTCTCAGTCAGGTGACAGGGGCCAAATGGGAGGTGAAGCGTTCTGCCTGCTCTCCACCATCTGTTAACATAACCCCAAGTCACCCTCGGGTTGGTGGTGTCCCTGCTTGGCTGGCTATGAACAGGGCTGCCGATGCCTTGATTGCTTTTCTTGCATCGTGTGGGTGCACCCCATATTCCCACTTACTTCTCCTCCTCCTTAGGGGAAGCGTCCAATGTGTTGTGCATCTGCTTGGTTAAGCACTGGTCCTGAAAGGGCTATGGCAATGACAGGCGACAGAAAACAGCATCAGGCACAGTATTTGCACCTTCAGAATTCTTTGTCTCTGATTACCTTGTGGTTTTCTGGCCATATGTTACTGTCAGGCTGCAATTTCATGAATAAAGGACAATTGGGGTTCAGATGAATTCAATGAAATCATCCTTTATTGTTGCTAAAATACGACCTGAAAAAATTCAACCGAGTGCTCTTTGGAAACTCAGGAGGGATCTAAATCTAGCCACAGAAGGACGGGAGGTGTCCCATATTCAAACCAAGTGCTTCCCTTGGCATCTACTTAGGAGAAAGGAAAAGGGGTGACCCATCCCTGTTCATGACCCCTGCAGTATTTCATTTATTTATTTCCTGACAAAGGTGGCAAATGGACATCACCGTCTAGGGCAATTGCTTCTTTTCCAATCATTTTATACCACGAACATGACAAGAGCCAAGGGAGTCAGGAAATTCAATCCTTTCCAATGTCTGCACAGAAGATTAACCACCTCCAAGAAATTAGGAAAGTGTCTTCATATCAGTGACTTAAAGACATTGCTATGCGGTATGTTAATGAAAAATCCATTGATGTTTGGCATTTATCAAGTGTCAAAAATTAGATTTAGCTGTCCTGTGATTTTAATTAGTGTTAACCCAGTTAAGCCAGCAGGTAGCTGCAGGATGCAAGCAGACACCTTCATCTACATATCTTCTACTGACTGATGTGCCCAGGAAGGAGGGGGAGGTACAAGGAGCTTCAGGAGGAGATGGTGACTGAACTGGACTTTGAAGAAGTTTGACAACTGTTTAAAGGGGAGGAGCTCATTCCAGGGAGAATGAACAACTCATGTGAAGGGGTGGAGGCTTCAAAGAACAAGACCCTTGTCCAGAATAGCATATAGTCGGTTTTACCTGGAGAGTGGTGAGTGGGTGACAGGGAGAAGCTGGCAGGGGCCTGGTGGTGAAGGGTCTCAAAGCCAGAGCCAAAATCATCCTGTAGACATGGGGAGTTATTAGGGCTGGGGTTGTGGCTCAGTGGTAGAGTACTCGCCTAGCACGTGTGAGGCCCTGGGTTCAATCCTCAGCACAGCATAAATAAAATAAAGATATTGTGTCTGACTACAACCAAAAAATAAATATTTAAAAATAAATAAATGGGGAGTTATTGAAAGCTTGGGGGTAAAAATATGACTTGATTATATCTGGGATTTAGAGAGAGACGTCTGGGAGCTGTAGGTGGATCAGAAGGTGAATGGCTGAGTGGAAGGATTCAGGAAAGATTTCAGGGGCTTCTTGAAGGTTCTACACTTTTGTTCAAAACATCATGAGGTTGGAGAGCTCAGAGGCTATCTCCGTCATAGATGTATAAAGTTCAATCAGGTCACTAGATCAATGTTACAAATAAAGGTGACGGTTTTATAAGAGTTTGGCAATATGTACAGAAGGAGGTGCGCAGCATCAGAACCCAGAGAAGCAAAGGGTGATGTCAAAGGGAATAAGGTGACAACAGCAAACACCCCCGTCTTCCTGGAGCCTCACCACCATCAAGAGGAAACAGGACTACCTGGAGTAGAGGGAGGGGTCAGGGCGGGAGGTGTGTGGGGAAAGGTAGTGAACAGGTCGCATGGTCACCTGTGAGCCGCAGCCTAGCATCTTTGAAAAATAATAGAAGCTATAAGGTCCATCTGTGTCGTGGTTTACAAACATGTCCATAAATTCCTCAATCCTTCTGTCTTCAAGATTGTGGTCTAAATCCCTTCCCCTTGAATGTGGGCTGAATGTGATGACTTACCTCTAATAAATAGAATATGGTGTAACTAATGGTGTGTCGCCTTCAAAACTAGGTCATAAGGGACATCATAACCTCCTCCTTGTTCTCTCTCAGATCACTCAACCTAGGGAAACCAGCTTCCAGTTCTAAGGACACTCGAGCAACTCTACGGTGAGTAACTGAGGCCTCCGGTCAAAAGCCACATGAATGCATTACCTCGAAAACAGCTCCTCCAGCCCTAGTCAAGCCTTCCGATGACAATAGCCTGGTCCAACATTTTCACTGTAACTTTATGAAACACTGTGCCACAACCTTGCTAAGCCACGCTTGGGAATTCCTGTACCATTAAAATTGCAAGATAACACATTGGTTCTTTAAAGCTGCCTAGTTTGGAGCAATCTTGGTTTCAAATCCAGGCTCAGTCATTTACAGATTAAATTATTTTGAGCCTCCAGTTTTCTTTTTTTTAATTTTTTATTGATTTTTTAAAAAATGACAATGGAATGCATTACGATTCTTATTTTGCGTATACAGCACAATTTTCATATCTCTGGTTGTATATAAAGTATGTTGACAGCAATTTGTGCCTTCAAACATTTACTTTGGACAGTGATGTCTATCATATTCCACCATCCTTGCTAAACCCCTGCTCCCTCCTTTTCCCTCCAACCCCTTGGCCCTATCTAGAGTTCGTCTATTCCTCCCATGCTTCCCCTCCCTACCCCACTATGAGTCAGCCTCCTTATATCACAGAAAACATTCAGCATTTGGTTTTTTGGGGATTGGCTAACTTCACTTAGCATTATCTTCTCCAACTCCATCCATTTACCTGCAAATGTCATGATTTTATTCTCTTTTATTACTGAGTAAAAGTCCATTGTGTATATATGCCACATTTTCTTTATTCATTCATCTACTGAAGGGCATCTAGGTTGGCTCCACAGCTTAGCTATTGTGAATTGTGCTGCTATAAACATTGATGTGGCTGTGTCCCTGTAGTATGCTGTTTTTAAGTCCTTTGGGTATAGACCAAGGAGAGGGAGCCTCCAGTTTTCTAAATAGTAAAATATGGGTAATGGAACACACATCCCAGGAAGGATGTGAGAATTATATATGATGAAATAATTATAAAGTATCCCTCTGACCTTCCAGTTATTGCTGAGGATCAAAAAAATCTGTCCAGTTAGGAACACAGTAAATTTATCAAGTTAAGCCAACCATTGCCATCTCTTTGACCCGAAAAGCCTGGGCGCAGCTTTGGAAGTACAGACTAGATGTTAAAAGTGGTGTAGTTACCCTGTCTCCAGCTGGCACCCAGGCTGACCGTGGTTTCCTGAATTCCTGGGAAAATAATAGTGAAAACAGAGATCTAAGGCACTCTGTTGACTTCAGAGTGGCCACCACCATGATGGACAGAAGCACTATGACATATGGAGACCAGCATTCAAAAGGAGTCACCTCTGACAGTTTTGCAGACCAATCCTGTCCCAGTTTCCATTTCATTTGATCTCTTTGCCATCGCCATAACAACCTATGTCCCACAGGTAGATGGCAGGAGCATCTATTTGGGATTTTATCTACTGTTTTTTTTTCTTTTTCTTGTGGCATTGGGGGCACATCTACCTCTGAGCACTGAGACTAACATGTGGGCACATCCAATATCTTGACTCCAACCCTCCCAGATGACCAAGAAGCACCAACATTACTTAAATTCCAAGTCTACAAACCAATTTGCAGAAGAGGAAGCATGATGATCACCAGGTGGTAGACTAATCACCACCAAGGTTCAGTTCAATGATGCCCGAGCTCTCAACTCTGTGAACTCTTCTCCCAAAGTAGGAACACAGTAAGAGCCATCCCAATTTCCTTTGAATATCCTCCTTTATAGACATACCCCCCAGTGCAAATTCCCGATGCAACGCCAGTCAAGAATTTTATCCAAATAATAAGTTCATCCAAATAATATGAGGGTAAACTGAGGCAGGAAGGTCCCGGCCCCACAGAAATGTGTGGTTCTGGGGAAACTCTGGGCTGTTCAAAATGAGCAGCAAGGCCAGACTCCAGAAGTCTCTCACTAACTTTATTGTGAATGTAATATTAGATATCATCCTTTGCTAAGTGGGTTTCTTCAATCAATTCTATCAACAGGAACCCAGCACCTCTTTGGTGTATTCTGCTGCTACTAAAGTGAGAGGCCACAGATACCAGATGTTCCTCATTTCTGACTCTATCTAAAGTCCAAAGTGTACCAGATATTCTTGCTTCCTCTTTGTTTGCAGACCATGAAGGAATTCCTGTGGTTAACACCCTGAACAAGTTGGGAGTGAGATAGGGCTAGGGCAAAACAACTGTTTTCTGTGATGGCACCATTTTTCCAAGAATTACAAACTGAGACTTTTAAAACAGCACATAAACAACTTTCCAGGCATATGCTGGGGCGAGATTTGCATCTATGCACAAAGAAGCATGTATAAGGAGATTTGTGTGTGTGTGTGTGTTATCATTTGTAAAAGCAAAACATAGAAACTACTCAAATGTCCATCAGTAAGGAAATAAACCATCAGATGTTGATACTAGGGGATACCATGGGGCATTTTTTAAAATAGGTGGATATACATTAACTGATATATTCCCGGGTTAAAAAAAAAATCAAGTTACACAAGTATCATTATAGTATGATTCTGTTAATGAGAAAAATCAAAGGCTATAGATTATGTTTCCAAAATATATATTAATATAAGTAAATACATAGAAAATGGCTTATTCCAAATAGACTTTGGTATCTACTACTAGAAAGGAAAGGAGCTAAGAGGAACTTAACTACATTGTTAAATTTTTTTTACCACGAGAATCAACAGGTGTATTGTTTGTACAATTGAAATAAATTTCAAATAAATTAATATAATTTCAAACAAATAAGGATCAAATTTAGCCATTTCTGCTCAAATGTGCTAAGAAAATGCAGTGGATTTCTTTCTCCTCTGCTCTCCTAATCTCCCTAGCCATCCGGCATCCCTCTGAGACTAGCCAAAAATCAGAGAAGGAGACAGTGGATCAACAGTCAACTTTTCAATCAACAGTAATTGGTCGCCTACAGTTTTATGGTCTCCTCTAAATATCTCAGTCCCTTTCTGGTTTTTGTCTCTCTGATTTCTTCCCTCTGCCTCTGCTCCCCTCTGAGATGGTATCTGAGTGCCTAGGGGTTTCCATTCCCTCCCAGCTGAAAACAGAAGGGAGTGTCTGTTCTTGTGTCACCAAGGGCCAGCTGCACTCTCTCCTCTGTGAGCCAGTCATATGGACACCTCCTTAGAGTCCATTCACACACACACTCTTGGCTTCTACCTCATTGTGTGCCTTGGCATACCCTCTGTGGCTCAGAACTTCTGCTCCCTGCAGCACACACAGGCACGGGGCTCCTCTTCAGCCAAAGTCATACCCTTCCTCCTTGTCCATGGGGGACCCTCCAGAATAGGGCTGCTCATGGATGTGCTAGGGGAGTGGTCTACACCCCTCATCTTTTCAAGCTCCCAGATATCTCTATGGACCTTCCTTCAGCCTTCTCAGGTTAGGTGCATGGGACAAAGAAGGAGTGTCACAAGAACCCTGGCATTTGAGCCTCTGGCTCCTCCTCTGAAGTAGGACAGAAGAAGCTGGACACTTGGAAATTTTTCGGGAATCAGGTTTATTGACTGCAGGGTTCAGAGGTGGCTCTCATCCAAGAATTCTTCCTCTGATCCATGGGTATAGAAATTATTTGAACTTTATGTGCAGTGGGGGTGAGGGGTTAGGAAGTTCATATAACAAGTGCAATTCGTTCTATCCTATGGACAGACGGGGTCACAAATTTTTTCTGCAAAACTAGCATTTATAAACAAAGAAGAAGCTACAAACCACAATGCCTTCTGCATATTTTTGCTGATAGCGATGTCCTGTGTAAGAGAGCTCTCTGATAAGAAGAGGAACTTATATGCCACAAATATGGTGGGGGGGTTTCTGTTTAATTACAGTAAGGGTCTTCTAGGTGGGGGTCTCTGATCTACTTTACTTCCGTCCATCTCCTCTCTGGCCCATTCCATGGGAAGAATGATGTTCAGCTCTTTTCCTCTGCCATATTCCCTTCCTTCCTAGTGTACTCAACTTGAATGCAAAAGGGGACCCCTCCACCTGCCCAAGAAACTCTATGAGCTGAACTTGTGGCCCCCGTTGGGAAAAGTGCTCCAAGTACACAAATTTTAGAATGAATCATCCATTTGGAAGACGAAGATCTGAATGTTCCCCCACCTGCTGAGACCTGGTTGAGATGTAGGAATATGGACCCATTGTGACCCACAACCATCTAAATAGCAGCGAGCGGCAAGCATTTAGATGGTCAGTACATCATTCCCATATGCCTTAGTGACTATCTTTACCTTTGTTTTTAACAACCCCCAAATAAGGATGTGAACCCACATAGTCTGATAAGAAAGGCAAGGTTTTGAATAGTGATTTCCCACCCAGAGGAGCAGCAGCCCCCAGAACCTTACCTTGGTGCACTGGGTGCCAGGAGCATCCCGCCCACTCCCACCTGCTAGCACACTCACCTGCCTGAGCCTGCTGAATGGCCAGCAGAGCTCACCCACCCATCCCTGTGGCTGAGTCAGGAGGTTGCTGCAAAGAGATTGTTCCCCCATCAGCTATCCTTGGCTGATTTTTATTATCTCAACTCCTAATTATGCCCTCATTTCCATCATTTCCAATCAGAATACAATGTTGGCAACAATCAGTCCCAACCTTTTCTTGTCTACTTGAAGACCAGCAAGTAGCTGGAGAATAGCCCCCTTCTATGCTTTGGAAGGGTAATGGGATCCCTTGTTTGGACTAAATGGTGGCTGATAGCAAGGGATGGTTCTGAACGTCAGTCTCTCGAATTCAGAAACTATCAAATGAAGTCACAAAGAAACCAGGTTGAGATCAACCTCAAGGACCAAGGCCATCAGCCTCCGAGTCTCAGGCCTCACACCAGGGGTATCCAGCACACCCCAAAACAAAGAGAACTTTGTTTTTTCAGGGTGTGATGAAAGGGTGACCTGGGCTCCTGCCTATGACTTCTGTGATTTTCCTGTTATAGCAGAGGTTCTTTTAGTCCCAAGTAATTCATCTCCAAGTGACAGGTGGTTGGAACAGCTTCTTTTCCTTTCAGCAAACCCACACGAGGTACAAGAATCTTTGTGCACAGAAGGAATTCATCCAATGCAACAGTTGGGACCTAATTCCTTAGCAGTGAAATGGGAACGAGGCAAAGAGACTCAGAGGCTTTTGAAGAATCTCTTTTTTGGCTTCCAGGAAATGTATCTCAAAACTAGTCTATTGCTTTCAATTGCAAATGACAGAAAGCCCAGGATAAACTCATTAACAAAAAATAATTCATTTCCATATAGCTGAAGAATTTGAATTAGCATCAGGCATAGGCTGATCCAGGGTTCATATTATATCACTACCCACCTCTCACCCATTCCGTGTGTCTGTCTATCCATCTGTGTTTATTTGTTTGTTTGTTTTGTTCCTCCTGGGTTAACCCCTTTCTCACTTGAGTTCTTCCCTCATTTCTAAAATTGACCCTCAGAAGATCCTGGGGCCATAAACTTCTAGGTCAAATCCACTGGGGAGGGAGAGGTGGAAGATATCCTTGTCCTGACATTCCCAGAAAAATCATGACATTCTCTCTGATTGGAGGAGCTTTGATCAGGAGACAGCCATGAACCAATCATCAAGATCCAAAGGATGCAGCATACTAACTGGCGTTAGCCTGGGTTGTATGCCCCATCCTGGTACGTGACTGAGACTGAGAGGAACAATCCATAAAGAAAATTGGAACTGTTGCCAGGAAACCAGGGGGCAGGGTGTGTGGGTGCTGGAGAGAAAATAACCATTGTCCTCTAAATTACTAATATGTATGAGCTCCAGCTGTGTGCAGAAGGTTTTTCACACCCTATTTCATTTATTCTCTTAAACACTAGCCCTATTTTATAGATAAACACAACTGAGGGTCAAAGAAACTGGAGGACTTGCCCCAAGTTATCCAGCTCGTGAATGTCAAAGGCAGGATTTAAAAGTGGCTCCATCAGCCCTGCTCCTAACAGTTACAGCCTCCGTGCAGACTCCTTAAGCTCCCCAGTGGAGACTGACTGAGACGCCCCAGAGTCAGGACCCCTCTGCACGATCAAGGCAAGCTGATGCTTACTCTGGATGCTGCAGTTACACGATAATAAATTTTTGTTTGTATGTTTAATTAGTTTGGTCTGGATTTCCTGTCACTCCAAAATGGAAAGAACCCAAATGGATACAGCAATCATTTTTAGTACGGTCTGTTTTTGGAAAGTGAACTTGTTGTACTGCCTCCCTGAGAACCGAGCTTATGCAAAGAGCCAACAGTCCATCTATTCCTGGTATCTCAACAACACCAGTCACAGACACATCAGCAAGTTCAAATTCATCTTCAGCAGTAATCATCTCTTTTCCAAGTGAATTACTTCCCTCCCCCCATCCCCAGCGCCTTCCCACTGATGACAGCTCCAACCTGCTGATGCTTTCTTTCCTGCTCCTGTGCTGAGTTAGGAAGCTTCTTATCTTATCAGAACCAGATACAGCCTCTTTGGGGAGTCATCAGGCATCACAAGGCACAATATCTTCTGCCATGAACACCCAAATTCAGATGCCGCCAAGGCATCCATCTTCATGATGAGCTGAACAGAGGTCACCTCCGGGGGCCTGGGGACTTCAATACAGGAGCAAAGATAAGCTTCCAGGTGAGCGGTGGAAAAGAGTGACAGCTCTCATGCATGGCTGTTTCTAATGTCCAAAAGGCAGAGTGCCAAAGCCAAGTCAAGACATGCAAGCCCTGAATCCAGCAGTTCCACCTGCAGCTGTCCTGAGGCTGCACCTGGCTGCCCAACCCAGGCCCCTGGGAGGTCCAAACTCCCTGGATCCCACCTCCCTGCTCAGCACCCAGCACAGCTGCCATTTGCAGACACAGAGAGAACAATGCTTTCTACTTATTTGCACTGGGATGGAAGACATTCCCTCCTTTGACTCATTATCTGCTCCCACCACCTTCCCCTACTTCCCACCTCCCATAGTCTCTTCTTTTGGTGAATTGCTCTGTCTAAAGAAATCAATCAACATTTTGGTTTCTCCCCGTCTGATCTGCTCATTCTCTAAACCAATGGTTCTCAGCCTGAGCTGCACATTAGATTCACCAGTGAGTTGTTTTGTTTGTTTGTTGGTTTGTTTGTTTTAATAAGATGTCTCCCCACCCCCACCCTCATCTCAAGCAGGACAGTATAAACTTTTCCACTGTGACCCATTAATAGTGTTAGAGTAAATTCAAATGGTGACCAGACCCCAAGAATCCCTGAACAGACAAGACCAGTTCGGCCTCATAAATGACCTCCACCTTGTTTGATTTAAAAACATGAACAAAATTCGGGTCTTTTCTGGTAAATGCTTATGTTTGACAGAAAAGAAACTTAACTTTAGCTCATCAGAAGCAGCCAACTCACTTACAAATATGTGACTAGAGACCTTCCAACAAGGTAAACTAAAAAAAGATAATTTTGCAACTGTAACCAAATGATTTGTTTCCAAGTTTTCATCATGAATATTTATCTCTGATACTTTATCAATGAAACTCCAAACCTCTGTCACCCTGGAATTCCCAATGCGTGAACTGGTTCCTACTCAAATAAACTCTTCAAATTTTTATTGAGCCTCAGTTTACCTTTTTGTCTGGTAAGGCGTGAACTGCATCAGACTTCAATTTTAAATAAAACTAAGAAATGTGACCTTTCTTTTACTCCTGAACTTGTGAAGTGAGGTTCATATGCATTTTACCCATTTCTTCTACTTTTCCCTATGCCACCTCCTCTCTCCTCTGCTCTTGTTCACTATAGTCTAGAGTCTTTGCTTGCCCCATTTTTCAGACAGAAAGACAAGGCCAGAGTGGACAAAGGAGTTGGTGTGGTCACTCATTGAGCTCAGACCTAGCATCCACAATGGTCTACTGTGGATGGTGGGGGGGAGGGAAGTGGTCTACACTGGAGGTGAGAACCCTTGAAAAGGAGGGGAACAAAATATTGCTGCTCAGAGTGCCTTCCTGGGCACTTCCAATAATGTCCAGGTGCACACAACCAGGTCAAGGAGGAAGGGGCCTGAAGTCCACCCTCCTTATGCACTAGAAGGCAGAGGAGCTGGGAACTACCCCACTAGGTAGAATGGTGCTGTCCACTCCTCAAAGGCCGCCCCTCAAGCAGAAGGAAGATCCAAGAATCCCAGCATCCCTGTGGGCAGATCCAGTGCTCTGTGTGTCTGTGAGACAGGAACAGAGCATAATGGGGCCCAGTGTTGTCTACAAAGATCAGCCTCCCTGAGCAGGATCAGCACTAAAACCCCATTCTGAGATTTAATAAGGTGTTTAAAAACCAACTGGGCATCATCAATTTAAGAACTTGGGCCAATCACAGGTACAGAAAATCTGTTTCTCAGTATAGTTCTTTCTACCCTTTAAAAACTTCTTATCCATAATAATGAAGACCTTCAAAAACTATAAAGCTGAATCTCTTTCATTCTTTCAATTGCTTGTAGTGAAATATGCATAACATAAAACTGGCCACCTTAACCATTTCTAAGTCTACACTCCTGTGGCATTGAGTATGTTCGTCACTACTATCCATCTCCAGAACTTCTCATCTTGCAGAACTGAAACCCTGTTCCTGTTACATCCAACTCCCACCTCCCACTCCCCTCAACCCCCAGCAGCCACTGTTCTGCTATCTGCCTGTATGGATTTGACTACTTTGATGAATCCCATATAAGTGGAGTCCTACCATATTTATGTCTGGCTTATTTCTTCTTTGTTGTTTGGTTAATTGGATGTTGACTGGTTTTTGTTGTTGTTGTTGTTGTTTTGCTTTGGTTTTTGTTGACCTTTATTGGATGGTTGGTTCGTTTGTTTGTTTGGTAGAGGTGTCAGGGAATAAATCTGAGGCTGGTTGATTTCACTTAATGCAGTATCTTCAAGGTCCATCCATGTTGTCGAATGTATCAGAATTTCCTTCCTTTTACGGCTGAGTTAATCGTCCAGTGTATATGCATATCATATTTTGTTTAGTCAAGTCAATGGACACTCGGGTTGTTCCTACCTTTGGGCTATTGTGAAGAATGCTGCTATGAACATGAGTGTGCAAATATCTCTTCAAGACTCTACTATCAATTCTTCTGGGGTATATACCCAGAAGTGGAATTGTTGAATCATATGGTAATTCTATTTTTAACTTTTTGAAGAACTACCATACCGTTTTCCATAGTGGTTATTTTTTGAGGAATTTTCCAATATTTAAAATGATCAGGAAATAAAGCTGACTTTACTGTTATGCTAATTCAGAAAGGGTTTGTTGTCTTAATTTTTGGAAGGTGACCAGAAACTGCATAAAACATTAATGCAGAATGTTTCATGCAACTAAATCACACATAGTCCAAGTGGGCTGCTTCCAACTGGTTCCATGGCCTTGGGAGTGGGACTTTCTTTCCACATTAGTAGATGCCTGTCCTCTGAGCCAGAGTCATTCCACACATGCACATTTACTACAATTCTAACTAATGTAGAGTCTTAGAGGAGTTTTATATGGAAAACCACTTCATAGGTGACCAAAATCACAATGCCTCCCTCCTTCCTTCTCCAAATGGTGATAACCCAAGGCCATATCTAGATTTCAAGTATAGGATCTTTGGAAAATAATCTTTGCTTTCACAGGTTTGGTCATAATCCTCCTGTTTTGACACTTTGCTACCTGTGAACCCAACAGTAAGTTTAACTACTGCTCACACACCTTACAGATAATAACGCAAAGAGACACTTAAAAAAAAAAGTACTCAGTAGAAAACAAAGAGATACATTTCTGCCTGTAATCACACAGTATGACCCAAATTTACAACATTCTCACCTACACTAACCCTTCCCAGTTCCTCTGCGTGGTCCCTTAGTTGACCAGGGTTTCTTACCTGGTAAATAAATTCAAATATTGCACCCTTGGGTGTCCCCTCTTGCTGATCTGCCTGCATTGCCTGTCATCAGCTCTTATCCCTGGGCATGGTAGCAGAAGGAGACCTTGCATTCCAGCTCTCTTTGTGGAACACAATCCCTACTTCCCTAACTCCCCCAGAGCAGTCAACTCAGGAGACACCCGCTCTTCCTCTAATGACTCAAGAAACAAAAACTAACCAGGAGATGATCTTGGGCTCCAATGTGATGGAATTTGTTGTGATTCTTGGTGGAAACAGTTCTCCCTCGGTTACTAAGGCCTAGAAGCAGGTATGTGGGGAAATCAAGGGCATGTTATGGAAGAGGACCCATGAGGGGGCACTCCTCCACTCTCCACTGGACATTGGTTCAGAACATCTTCCCCACCCAGCAGGACCGTGTTCTAGGGTTACAGGTTGTTGTCTCCCGCTGAGACTGTTGGTCTAACTTATTTTTCAATAGAGCATTCAAATGTTTTTAAAGGCAGCTTTTGTTGAAAATAGGATACACTTCAAAATCAGTAAGGCTCGTGGGCATCAGTCCATTGCCCTGATTCTTTGGCTGTAATATGGTTTTTAAAACAGGACAGAGAAGCTGTATGCTACCAAAGCGATTAGTAAGTCCATGAGTGGTGGGGATGGCCAAGGCATGGCCGGTGGGGAAGAACAATCCCAAACTGCAAATAGGTGTATATTCTGAGAGGTCACACTGCAGTCCCTTCCCCAGTGGAAACAGCCCAATAGGTAAGCAGGATGGCTGACATTAAAGAGCATAAAGCCTAGACTTCAGTGTTCCCAGACCTGCCACTTGTGGGTTCACTTCTCTATGCCTTCAAATGCTTCATCTGTTAAGTGGGATAGAATCTACTAAGGAT
This sequence comes from Spermophilus citellus, assembly GCF_964194105.1. Lineage (NCBI taxonomy): Eukaryota > Metazoa > Chordata > Mammalia > Rodentia > Sciuridae > Spermophilus > Spermophilus citellus. The sequence goes on along the minus strand of NC_138199.1, from coordinate 24,236,688 downwards.
TAAACAAACCAGTGCATGCAAAGTACTAAGAACAGTGCCTTGCCCTAGTGTATTTGAAGACATTATATACTGCTATTATTATTATTATTATTATTATTATTATTATTATTACTACTACTACTACTACTACCATAACCGAGCTGGGAGAAAGTTTTCTATGGGTCTCTCACATTACTGCAGATCTTCTGAACTGAGATATTGACAGTCTATTTTTTAACCAGTTTCTCTTTTCAAGGATGTTTGTAGAGCAAACAACCTTAGAAGATATAGTATCTCCCTCTAGGGAAGAGGGCACACTTGACTGCTATCCAGGATCATAAAGAAAATGTTTCCATTTGGGGCAAAGGTGGAAGCAGGTGTGCTTACAGTATATTAGGAAACACTGGAGTCCCCTAAGCTTGAGTTCTTCAGCTGGGACACAAACCTAAGGCATGTGCAGCATCCACCAGAGTCCTTCTGAACCACCCCATGGAACTTGGGTTAAGGGAGCCTCTGCCAACATGAAGCTCAAGATTCCTGCTGTGCTTGCTATCTTTTGTCTCTGATCCAGGAATATCATGTCTTCTGTTATCATCCATGAAACTGTTACAAAGTATAATAAGCTTGCAAACAAAGTCATATCTCAGACTTCTCAGAGTCCTTAACAACCAGAAGTATAAAGCTAGTTGCTAATGCTGGAAAATTAGATTCAATGGTGGGGATTTCTAGAATAACCTTGACTCATATTGTTGAACCTATTCATAACTTCTATCCAGGCCTTTGTGGATACCGTATCCAAGACCTATTTGAGCAATTCTTTCCTATATATATTTCACTTCCCTTTGATGGAATATTGTGGGAAAACCTAACGTCATGGCTAAATGAACTGATAATCCCTAGGCAGCGCAGGTTGCATGGTTACCTAGGTTCTCCATTAGTATCCAACAGCAAGCCAGTGTCTATTTCTCAAAGAAATTTTATTTCCTAATGCTCTAACATTTAAAGGGCTCCACTGTAATTTTTTCCAGGTAGGGTTTCTACTATGTGATAGAGTATCCCAATTTGCCATGACATTTTAAGGATCACGGATTTTATTTTTCTCAAAAGGCCAAGTGACAAAGTGACTTGAGCTGCAGCATCAACTAGCTGCAGGACTGTGATAGGGAGATGATGCCCATATTTCCACTCACCTGAGAGGTCTACCTTCTAGTCCTTAAAACCTCTAACTATGTTAGTCACCTAGCAAAAGGTGAATTAAGGATGCAGATGGAATTAAGGTTGCTAAGCAGATGATGACTGTAAATGGGAAGACTATCCAAGTGGGCCCAATACAGTCACACAGGTCCTTAAATGTGGAAGAGGTAGGCAGAAAAGAAGAGACAGAGAGATGCGTTATGAGAACCACTCAACTGATCATTGCTAGTTTTGAGTCTGGAAGGGACCAACGAGCAAGGAATGTGGGGATTTTATAGAAGCTGGGAAAAGGTAAGAAAATCGATCTTCCCCTAGAGGTTTCAGAAGGTGCTAACACCTTCATTTTAGCCCAGTGAGATCCATGTAAGATTTTTGACCTAAACAGTTGTAAGGTAATAAGCATGTGTTTTAAGCCATGAAGTTTGTGATAATTTGACATTGCAGCCCTGGGAAACTAACACAAGACCTTTCCCATGCTCTGAAGAAGCTGGCCATAAATACCAATAAACAGATCAAGAGAGGGCAACCAACATAGGTCTGATGCCTTCAGAATTCCTCTGGTTTTGCTCTTCCTCTCAGCAGATCCCATCCAGTGTCCTTCCCCTCATGTGAAGTCTGGTGAGACACAAGAGCTCACTGACAGCAAATATGCAGCTCTGAGTTTAGCTTTGACAACCTAAGCCCAAGGGTTCCACGTAGGAAGGATATAGTCATATTATCTCCCATTCCTGTCTGTTGGTTAACACGAGCAGAGTGTGCATGTGTGTGTGTGTGTTAAGCCATGGAAGCTCTCCCGACTTAGGCCTCAAAGGAATCCACTGGGCAGGTGCTCAGGGGCTGACGGACAAATGCAGATTGAACCACAAAGCCTCCAGGGGCTGTGGAAGCTACTTGTGCTCCCTTGAGCAATAAATCTCTTCACTTTTCTGATGCTTTCTGCCCAACTCCTCTCACAGGGGTATTTGGGAGATCACAGAGGAGCCTGGAGTACACACGAAATGGTGAGCCCTGCGCACATGTGTTCTTGGTGCCTCCTTCATTCAGAACTTTCACTGTGAGCTGACACGGGGTGGGGGGCAGCCTGGGGGATAGGCCTTGGGGATTCAGGCCGAGGCTCAGAGCTCACCTCATCCAAGAAGTCCCACCAGACTCAGATGGCTCCGCCCTCTGCGAGCACCCTCCCTACTCCCTACCCCCTACTTTTTCCAGAGTCACACAGCAGGTCTCCCTAATGAGACCAAAGTACAGAAACTGGGGTGAGCTCAGGTCCCAGGACAAGACTCACCACCAGCATGGCCATCAGTAAATCCAAAAGAGGTCACCAAGGGAAACTGAGGCAGGAGTGGACATGCCCTCAGGAGCACCAGATTCACTGCTTCATTACAACTTTCTCGGGCACACTGATCAACCCTTTGTGGCTGAGCTCTGTGCGGATTATCTCATTGAAAGCTACCACAACTCTTGAGGTATGAAGGCCATTTCAGAAATGAGACCCCGTTTTAGGGAAAATACAGCTAGCCGATGTCAAAACACTACTATGCTAGTCCTGGTGGTGCAGGGCACTATTTCTTTGCATGGCTTTTAAACCCAGGCTGACGCTTTCTCAAATATTCCCTTCTCTCCTGGGCAGGGGAGCTCCAAGTCAGGTTATTCCCGCATAGAGCATTTGCAGACTATTGTTAATTAGCAGGTACTTAACATCTAGGAGTTACTAATGTACCTGAAGTGGTTTTAGCAAATCAAGTACTAACCCCCTGGCAGGGCCAGTCTCCCTGTGAGGCTGCAGCCTCCTCATTGGACTTCCGCTTTCTTCTCCTTGCCCCCTTCTATCCACTGAGACATGCAGAAGAAACATCATGTCCCCTCTGTCCTCCGGTTTTTCATCTTCTTTGCCTGAGGCCATTCTGCACTGTCCAGGGCTAAGTCCACAGGTGATAAAGCCTTCCTTGTAAATCTCTGCCCCAGCTTTAGGCTAAGCCATGACCTTGACCCAGTGAAACAACACTGCCTGCCCAGTACGTGGGTGGGTCCCAGGGAGATGGTGTCTTTCCCACAGTTTTCACTACTTCTCCTGCCCTTTGGATGGTAGAAGGAGAGGTTCAGAGGTCCAAGATGAGCCTCCAAGATCTCAGAGCTCTCTCACCTGCAGCAGGTTAAGCTCATCCTGAGAGAACCTTGCCCTCTCTCCTGATCCCTCTAATTCTCACACTCTCTCCTCTGAATGTCCAGGCCCTGTGCTCCATGAAGGAGCACCAGATAGCACCTGGTCCCCTCAAGGCCCTGGGGTCAGTAACATGAAAATCTTCCTGAGGATTCCCGGAAAATCTAAGGGAATTTCTCTGAAGTTTCTGACATCCCTGGGCACATCTGGAGGTTCCGCATCACAATGGAAATATAGCATAAGGGGATGCCTGTGCTTTTTCTTTCTGTGAAATTTGTAGAACATAAAAGCCACCATTTTAAAGCATGTGATTCAGTGGTATTTAATAGAGTTACAACGTCGTGCAACTATCACCTCTAATTCCAAAACATTTCTATCACCCTCAAAGGAAACGCCGTGCCCTTTAAGGAGGGATAAGTCGTTCTTCCCTCCTTCAGCCCCTGGTGTCATGAATCTACTTTCTGTCTCTGTGGATTTGCCAGGGCTGGGTATTTAGTATGTATTTGGGGAAAGTCAATTTTTGCAAATGCATACAGTGGGCACCATCCGCATCCCTGTTCTCAGGTAACCTCTGAGGAACCTGGATATGTGTTAACATACAAAAGCTGCGCCGCTATGTGACCTTTATTGTCTGGCTGCCTCCACTCAGCATAAGGCTTTCAAAGTCTACCCACCTTGAGGCATCAAACAAACCCGGTACAGGAATGATCCCCAGCAGCACTATGCCCCACAGCCAAAAGAGGGGAACCCCCCAAATGTTTATCCATGCATGGATAAAAATACAAAATGTGGGAAATTGGTTGCTTTCTTTTTTATTTTTTTTAACAGCGTGTTTTATTAATGGAATATTATGCAGCCATAAAAAGAAATGAAGTTCCATAGAAACACAAGAAGAAGAATGGGAGTTACCAGAGGAAAGAAGAAGGGGAGGGAATGGAGAGTTGTGTTTGATGGGTACAGAGCCTCAGTTTGGGAAGATGAAGAGGTTCTGGAGATGGAAGATGGTGATGGTTGCATAACAATGTGAATGTACTGTCACTGAGCTCTTCATGACAAATGGCTAAATAGGTCAATTTTCTTATGTGTACTTTGCCACGATAAAATAATAACAAATTAATGAGTACTTACAGACGCTACATCACGGGTTGCAAAACGCTGTATGTTCAAAGCATGCATTGTACAATGTGATAGTAAGTAAAAAATAAAATGCACGACTTTGAAGACATTATATGTTTTCATCCCATGTTTTGTTATATGGAATAACCTCTTAAAACATCTTCTCTCAAAAGAACCTCAGGGAAAACCTGTAGGAGGATGTTACGTATGTACTTAATAAGCTGCGTCTAGCACCAACATTCATGTTGCCCTATTCATTCTCACAAATATACAAAGCAGGCATCATCATCATCATCATCATCATCATCATCATCATCATTTTTCTCATTTAACATTCAAGAAGATTGAATAAGAAAAATCTGTAGAGTTTAAGTTTTGCAAGATGAAAAGACTCAAGGAGATGGATGGTGGTGGTGGTAGTGGTGGTGGTTACCCCCCAAAAAATGAATGAACTTAACACAACTGAAGTGGACATTTAAAATGATTAAGATGATAGATTTTGCCTATTATATATCTTATTACAACTAAAAAATAAAAAGGAGAGGATCGATGAGTAAATTTCATAAGGTATCACAGTTTTGAGTGCCAGGGATAAACATTGAAACACTGAAGGTGGGAAACAGTCTTCACATGAGATCACCAGAGTAATTATCAGTTTTCGGTTACTATGGCAAAATACCTGAGATAATACAGTTAAAAAGAGGAAAGGTTTATTTTAGCCCATAGCTTTGGAGATTTTAGCCCATGATAAATTGGCCTCACCACACTGGACCTGTACAGAGGTGGTACATCATGGCAGGAATACTGTGGAGGAAACTGCTCACCTCATAGCAGAAAGAGAGGACAAAGAAGTTAAAATCCAAGTATCCCCTTCAGAGATATGCCCCCAGTGACCTAACTCCTCATAGCACCATGGGCTGGTGGCAAAACCTTTAACACATGACACCCATCTAAACCACAGCAGCCAGAGTTTGTCCAGAACAATGGCAGAGCTCTAGATTGTGAGTCCCCATACTGAGCTGTGGTGTCAATTCTGCATGATCCTGGGCAAGTCTTTTTCATTCACCATTTCCTTCAAGACTCTAAGATCAACCAAACAAAACCCTTCAGATTCTCTGACTCTTAGGTGTGGCCACAGAACACCATTAAAGATGCCCAAAGCAGTCTCATATACACGAGAAGAGCAAACTCCCTCCCTCCTGGCCTGGGATCAGACAGACAGATGAGTTCCTAATTGAGGCGGAGACACCAAGAGGTACCCAGGTACTCCCCCACCTGCAGAGACGATAATAGTTTGTAACTCTGAACTCACCAGAAGGTTGGCTGGGTCCAAGCAACAACCTGACTGTTCCGCTTAGATCTCTGTCCAAGATCCCTTCAACTTGCTGCTGGAAGATAATGAGTTCTGAGCCACACCAGAGTCGGGTGCTCAGTGAGTTTGACACAAGCCACTCTTTGATGAGAAATCTATGCATATTAATCACTGAAAGGGGAAAAAGAACAGGAAAAAAATCACCATTGTCCACTCAATAAATACTTACTGAGGATCACTATGCTCTGGACCCTTCTGGACACTGGAGATACGTTACAGCTAAAGGAAGAGACCAGCCCCCTGTCCAGTAGTGGTGGATCCCACTAATGAACTGATCCTCCAGGGTCCCTTTCAGCCATGTAGGGGTCATGCCTTCTACTGGCCTATAGGACCATTCTTGAGCTGGGTGAGAGACCCTGTGGGCAGAGATTGGAGACCAGAGCCTCAGTGAGGATGTCTTCCCAATGAGCTGGGGCTTGTGCCTTACTTTGGTTTTACCCCACACCCTTCCCCTGGACCCCTGCTGGATAGGGATTTAGGAAATGACCTGTCTTCACCTCCCGAGACTGTCTTTGCTGTCTCCAGCCCAGGTGGCCTGATTCCTTCAGGACACCAAGCTCCTTCTGACCACAGGGCCTCTGAGCAAACTGCCCCTCTGCCTGAAACCTTCTTTCTCCTTCTCCCCTCACACAGCTGGGTCCCTCTTGTCATTTGTACCCCCAGCTCAAAGGCTTCCTGTTGAGAAAAACCTCCCTGAGCCCCCAGTCGGTCGGCCCCACTGCACCCTGAATGTCACTCTCTCGATGCCATGCCCTCCTCTGCTTTCTTCAAAGCACTCCTGTCTGTTATGTTCTGTGTCCTCAGGGAACTGTGGGCTCCGCTGAAGTAGAGGCCTGGCCTGGGATATCACTTTTGTGAGGAATGGGCAGACACTAGAACCCAGCCGGCCACATTGCTGAGCCCAGGAGAATCTTGATCAGGAAGGTTAAGATTGGGCGTGGAGAAGAAAAGAGGAAGGGAGAGAGAGAAAGGGAGTTAGCCCCTGTCCTTAGGAGCTCACAGACTGCGGCAGGGACAGAGGTACAAACAAATAACACATTGGGGTACAATAGGCACTAAGGTACTAATGGCAGAGACAGGTGAATAGTTATGTCTGAAGTAAGTCAGGGAGCACTTCAGAGAGGGGGTCACAAAATCTGGTTTTAAAGGATGAATAGGAGTTCTCCGTGGGGGGGGGTGTCACCTCTGGGGAGTGGCAAGTCCATTTGAAAAAAAGCACACAGGGGTGAAACAGCATGGGGTTGCCAGGCAAGATCATCTGGTGCATTATTGGCTTAGAACGGGGTATTGGGGAGGATCTTAAAGGCCTTGAATGCTGGACCCCAGGGCTGGTACCTGAGACTGTAGGTGACCAACGGAGAGTTTTATGCAGGCAAGAGACAGGGGGCCCAATGTGAGTGGGAAGGGTCACTCTAGCTGCAGAGCAAAGAGCTGTCTGGTAGAGGGACCCTGGCCTAATAGGGAGCTCTTCCACAAATGTTCAGAGCAAGAAATTATGTCTTTGCTAGTGTTGGTAGACAGGAAGGTGGAAGGATTCCAGAGATATTGTGGGAAAAGGGACAGAGGTGAGTGATCAAGTCTGGGAGGTAAGGAAGAAGGGAGATGTAGGAAGAGTCTGTGATTCTGGCTTGGAGGCCAGTGGGGTACCTCTGAGCTGGGAGCCAGAGCAGGAGGGGGCTTGGGTGAGCCAATGGGTACATTATGATCAGTATGTGGCATGGGCTGAGGAGGGCCCTATAGGGAAGGAGTGGGTCTTCAGGGGCAGAGATGGAAAGTGCTCCAATCTGCTGCTCAAGCTCCTGAACAGGAAGATCTGAACTAACAGGTTTGGCCCAAAACGACATGTTGAGAAGACAAGGACCCTGCCAGCTCCAGCCCTAGCAGGAGGGCCACATGGGCTTCACTTCCTGCTCCCCTCCCTTGCAGTTAGAATATTCCACAGCCCTTTATATGCGGGGACTTAGAGAGGGTCAGTCCTGGTCTCTGCCTCCATCTAGAAAGACTGCCATGTAGGACCCCAGCCCACCCTCTGTGGGCTTAGACATCCTGCATGACACAGTGCTCAGGGCTCCTAGAGACAGTGCTGGAGGAGGGGGAAAGGGCCCTCCTCTTCCCCAACCTGAATTCTCTTCTTCCCTCTATCAGATAGGAGAGGCCCAGGGGCTGATGAGGCTCAGGACACCTCATGGTCCAGGCTGGCCAGGGTCAGCCAATGTATTCCAGTTCCTCCCTGTCTTCAAATCCTGTGTCCCAGGCATGTGCTGAGTTTCTGAGTAGCCCAGTCCAAGGTCTAAGTTCCATGAGAAATAAGAGTCTCCAGAACATCAGCTTTCCTTTCCTCTCTTACTCCCCAGCCAGGGCAGGGCACAAAGTAAACTTTTTTTTCTTTTCTTTTCTTTTTTTTTTTTTATTTTTGGTGGTGCTGGAACCCAGGGCTTCATGCACACCGGACCAACACGCATCACTGAGCTACACCTCCAGCCCAGAGCAACCTTTAATAAAGAGCCAATGGCTGACCCACCAAACCTGGGAGATGGGATGTGCTTGTGAGATGTACTTGTGAGACCTGCCAGCTCTGTCGTATATTTAATAGGTCTTATAAATCACATAGAATTTTATAAATCATATCAATTATGCTTTTAGGAAGCATGCAAATCACCTGTAAGACACCACCTGTGGATGTAGGCAACCCCCAGAGAGACCTCAGGTATTATAAAATAGGTTGCATTCACCACTTTCTGGACTTGGTGCCTTTCATCTCACCCAGGTACCAGTGCACGGCTTTCCAGATGGAGAGAAAGAAGCATCTACCTGGTTGGGCTTGGGGTGGAACATCATGGGTTAAAATTTCAGATCTGCTCTCAACTGGCTGGGACTTGGAGCAAGAAGAAACTTCAACTCTCTGACCTTCAATTTTAGTTTCTGCAAAACAGAGTGATTCACAAGTCTGCTGTAAAAATTGAAAGAAAGAGCCACATACATTATATTATCATTATTTCATTGATTACCAAGTCCCTCTAGGGACTTGATTTTGGGAATTTGGGTGTGTGTTCCTGCAGAGTTCATAAATCACGGTATAACTCTGTGCAGGTCTCCATGGAGAGCTACAGAATGGTGGAAGAGAAAATCTGGAGCAGGCCATGTCCAGGCTGGGTAGCCCTGGACAGCTTCCTGATCTTTCTAAGACTCTATGTTATTTACTACAAAATGACAACAGGCAGTGGTTGCTGAAAGGGTTCAAATAAGATAGAGCGGTGTAAGAGTGTTCCCAGCATGTTGTTGACCTACAAAAGAATTCCAGACACGATTAGTTCTCGTTTTGGTCCAATTATAGGCTTCTTTTTCTAACAGTAAACTAAAAAGATTGAACAAGCTAGATGGGGGCTCTCTCCAGGATATGAATTCAACTGAGGTGACAGACACGGGAGTGACTTCGAGATGGGAGTGACTTTGAGATGGGAGTGCTGTGTGTGCCTACAAGGATTGTTCCGATCATTCTGATCAACTGCCTTGATTGTGTCAGCGGCTGAACAGGGGATGACATATAAAGAGAAGAAGAGGTGAGCAGAGGAGCCCGGCAGACACCTCCTGAACCAGCTTCATGTGCCTCTTGAGAAGATGCGCTGGGGAGGACTGAGCATCACTTCTGCAGATTCTAGCCAAAAAGGCAATCCTCAGTCTAACTGTGAGGACACATCAAACCCATGTGGGGAGACCATCTTCAAAACCAGCCATCACGGTTCTTCAAAAGTGCCCATGCCACGGAAGACAGACTGAGAACTATCCCAGATCAGAGGAGAAAAAAAAAATGTGGATCCTTAATAGACAACTTAAGGTTTGCTAGAAGGATCATATCAATGCTGATTTCCTGATTTGGACTATAATACTAACTGTAAGGAGATGTTAACATTTAGGAAAGCTGGGGTGAAGGTACAAGGAACGTGGCACTGTTTTGTTTTTTTTTTTGCAACATATTTGTAAATCTAAAGATTTTTCAAATATAAAAATGTTCTGCACTGGGGATGTAGCTCATCAGTAGAGTGCTTGCCACACATGCATGAGGCCCTGAGTTCAATTCCAGCAACTGCAAAACTGCTATATATATATATATATATATATATATATATATATATATATATATAGTATTTTTTAAAAGCAAGGTGATTCGAGCAGATAGGAGCCACTTAGACCTTCCCCTATCAGTGGTTGACATACCCAGGGCTCCCCCTCCTCTCCCTCCATAGCTCTGTGAGGCTCTGGGCTATGGGCTAAGCAGCAAGAGAAGGTTCCTACTTTCTTCCCAAAACAGAGGCTAAACCAGCCCCCAGAATCCTTTACTGCTAGTTAAATCTCCCCAGGACATGCTGGTGGAGGCAGAATATAGAAAATTGGGCCTGATATGACTACCTTCAACCCTTACCACCCACATATGTGGGACTCCAGACTAGAGAAAGGCCAAGGACAGGGGACAGCCCCTCTCCCAGGGCCCAATCCTAGCCTCTCCCCACATGGGTGAATGGTATACATCTTCCCTGTGGGACCCTCCTCCTCTCTCTCTACCCCAGCCTCCATGAACCCTGGGGTTCTATACATTCAGGCCAGCATCTTCAATATTTTTGCCACAAGGATCTTCTTGTACCAACAACAACAAAAAAACATTCTCTTAGACTCTCACAAAATTGTGGTCAACGGTTCAGTATCATTCCTCTGAGAAAATACACACTTGTAAAAATAAAAGAAAATGTATTGATCTTTTTAAAAGTAGATCTATACCTTACCCATCACAACAAAATGTGTACTTCGTGGGAAACAGCACATGAAGATAAAACAGTGTTTACATCTACAAAGAAGCTTGGGCCCCGAAGGAGTCACAAAGGATTGCTTGGAGGAAAATATCACCACTCAACAAGAGGCTCTCAGATGGGCTCTTCACCACCTCCAGACCCTCAGAGCCCGAGGACCTCAGCAACCCCTAGACCCTCAGGACTTCAAGATCCTCAGGAACGTAGGATCCTCAAGACTTCCAGGCCCAGTGCAGATTGAGCTGCACCAGAGTTCGGGGCAAAAGAAAAATGTATACCCCTATGTACACTTATCAAAGTCTCATCCGATCTTTCAAACCAAGTGCATAAAGTTACTAATAGCTCTACAATCAAATAGCATAACAATATATAAAACTCCATGTTGCTGAATTTATTTTTCTGCCATCACTAACCCTTATAAATCCACTAGAGAGGGCGGCCACTGCTGGGCAGGCTGATCAGATTCAACTCTCTGGTCATATAACAAACAGAAGGCTGGCTTTTTAAAATTGTGACTTTTTATTTGCCATGGGTGTTGGAGTAATTTAGGTTTTTTTTTTTTCCTTTTTTCCTCATTTTTTTATCAGTGCATTATAGTTGTAGATATTGATGGGATTTGTTATTACATGTTCATGCATGCGCACCATATAATATGGCCAATATCACTCCTCAGCATTTCCCCTCCCTCTCTCTTCCCTCCCCTTGGTCCCCTTTCTCTACTGATTTCCCTTTGATTTTTAGGAGATATGCCCCCACCTTTGGTTTTTTTTTTCCTCTGTAGCTTCTGCATATGAGAGAAAACATACTGCCTCTGACCTTCTGAGTTTCTTATCTTGCTTAACACGATGGTCTCTAGTTCCATCCATTTTCCTACAAATGCCATAATTTCACTTTTCCTATGGCCAAATAAAACTCCATTGTGTATCTACACCACAATTGCTTTCTCCATTCATCTGTTGATGGACACCTAGGCTGATGTCTTAGTTTGGCCACTGTGGCTTGTGCTGCTATAAACACAGGTGTGCATGTATCACTGTAGTGATATGCCTTTAATTCTGTAGGATAACTACAGAGCAGTGGTTTCGCTGGGTCATCTGGTGGTGTGGCAATAATCTTTATTTCTAAGATGTCGTTTATCTTAATGATTGGGTTTTGGGGTGGTTGTCCCTTAAATTTTGGACTGTGAGTGCCTCACCCGGGTCCCACCCCTGTCCGGTTCCCCACACCCATCCCTATGCTTTCAGTCTCTTGGCAGGAGACTGCAGAATTTCTTCCTCCTCAGACTTTACACAGGGCCCTTCCAAGGAGCTAACAGGCCTCTCAGTTCCTCACCAAGGTCCTAGGAGAACAGAGAGCCCGCGATCACCTTCCTCCACTATGGGTAACAATCATCTGGGGTCTCAAATGAAGGGCCACATTTCACCCTCCTGCAGAGTGCTGGAGTTCTGCTTTTTTAGGTGAAAGTGCCCGCAAACCTGCCCATTCATTCCAACCACACCGTCATGCAAAGGAGGAAACTGAGGTCCCGAGAGGAGCAAGAGCTCATTCAAAGTCAAAGAGAGATCAGAAGCAAAGCCAGAGCCCAGAGAGCCCTGTACACCAGGGTCCACCCTTGGCTGAGTACAGGCCCAAAGCATTATTAGCGCTATCCAAGGGCGGATTAAGCTTCATCCTGCCACCCTTGTCCTGAAACTGGCTTCACTTTTTCCTTGAGACAGCTCTCACAGAGCTGAAACCCTGAGCACCATCTCACACAGACCTCCATTTGAATCCTGACCGCCTTACTTAATAGTGTGCAGCTTTCAGCCAGTAGATGAACCTCCGGGTTTACTGCCTCTGTAAAGTAGCCGCAGTGTTCTGAAGGCAGCCAGGCAGAGCAGTGAAGTCCAAAGGCCCAGATGTGAGTCCGCGTTGGCCCACTAGGCTGTGTGCATTAGCAAGTCACCTGACCTCTCTCACTCCATTTTCCCTCACATAGATTTTTTTTTCCCACAACTTCCATGGGTACTGAACCCATGGGCACTCTACCACTGAGCCACAGAGCTACAGCCCCAGACCTACCTACCTTTCTTTCTTTCTTTCTTTCTTTCTTTCTTTCTTTCTTTCTTTCTTTCTTTCTTTTTTTGAGACAGGGTCTCATCAAGTTGCCCAGACCGGCCTTGAACTTGTGACCCTCCTACCTCAGCCTTCTGAGTCGATGGAATTACAGGCATGCACCATCATGCCCAGCTACTTAGATCCTTTTTATAAGAAAAAGGATACCATTGTATCTTAAACATATTTGCATATGAATCGTTTTAATGGCCATAGAGCCTTCTATTCAGAGGGTGAGTATGGAATAGCTAAGGATATATATACATTATAGTTAAATATCTAAAAATATATAATGATTAGATATATTAAGGTGCATGTTATTTAACCATCACTGTCACACATGGCATAAGATGTCTTGCTCACCAATGGACCTCTAAAAGGATGGTGGTCCCGTGAAATTGTAATGGAGTTGACAAACTCCTATTGCCCAGTGACCTTGTAGTTGTCCTAGCACCAAAGTGCTTTGCCCACATGTTTGTGGAGATGCTGGGGGAAACAACCCCACTGCACTGCCAACCACATGAAAGTATAGCACATACAATTCTGCACAGTGTCCAGTACTTGATGATGTTAATAAATGACTGTGCCACTGGTTCGTGTCCTCACGATATGATCCTCCCATCATTATTTTGGAGTGCATGCTATAAAACAGTATTGCGTGCTAGGCTGGCAGCAGCCTCATATGTTTCGTGTTTGCTTGCACCACCGAGAGGCCATGTGGAGTGACTGACCTATGCCACCTAGGTTTGTGTAAGGCCACCCTGATGTTTGCACAATGATGGAATCGACACTTATCAGAATGTATCCTGTCATGAAGCAACCCGTGACTGCATTTATTTATTTATTTATTTTTATTTCACAGTATTTGCCCTACTGTGTAAGCATTCTACTAGGAATGGGGGATTCAGTGTGACCAACACGTGCAAGGTCCCTGCCATCAGAAGACGTCCCTTCCGTGTTTGCTGTTCCCAATTCTGTCAGTCAGTCCTTGTCTCTGGAGCTGGGCTTCCCAGCCATCCCAGAGTTGGATGTATCTGAGCACGTCTCACAATTTTTTGGTTCTGAAATTAGGGCCTTGTGATCATAAATAACACCTCCAGTGATAGTCAGCAAATGTCCTTTTTTTCCTTCTGGTAATTTCCTTTGGATAAATTCCCAGGAGTAGGATGACCGTACCAAAGGCTGTGAGCCTGTTAATGACTCTCGATACATATTATCAAATTGCTTTCCAAAAGGGCTGCACCCAATTTACACACTGCCATTGGCCACGTGTGGGTGCCGTGGTTAGACTGTGACTGTGTCAGCCCTGGGAGTGATAATTATATTTCTTAATTTGGGCTAATTTAATCGGTGTAAAATTGCATCTCGTTTTAATTTGCATTTCTTTGATAGTTATGAAGGTTGAGCAATTTCTTTAATAAAAAGGAAAAAAAACACCATTTGGATCGCTTCATTCATTTAAAGAATTACACACTAACCCTGTCTATATACCACATATTGCAAAGTACCAAAGAGTCAGAAAAACATAGAACACAGTCCCTACTGTCAGGGATCTTTACCCAGTGACAAAAATGAACAGGTGAATGACAGTCTCAAGGTAGTAGATGGTGTGTTACAGATAGACCCAGAGGGCTTGTGAGGAGGAGGAAAGATAGAGGGAGGTGACTCAGAGGAGGGTACCTAACTCAGACTGAGGTATTGAAAAGCAAACCGCAGCTGCTCTGGATTAGCCTGGGACAGCCAGTGGACAGACTGGCGAGGACTGTATCTGCTCATGTCTGTCCATCTGTTTCTTGTGCTGCAGAACTTTTTGGCATGTGCACCTTTGTGTGCGCACACACCTGTGTGTCTGTGGTTCATTTGTGGCTTGATGGATGTGCCAGCAAAACACATGCTGTGAATACCGGGTGTCTTTGTGCTTTAGTTTTAAAAGGCACATGTCTATGTTGGTTCCGTGTGCTGTGGACTGGGACATTGAGCTGTGGGTTCTATGCAGAGTGGCCACCAAGACCCTCTCTGCCCCTGGCCCTCCTGAGCACCAGAGCCAGTAGAAGTAGGGTCAGTTCCTGCTTGCATGTGGACTGCCAGCTTGGGCCTCATATTGCCTGTGAAGGAAAGCCATTAACCTCCAAAGGTGGAGAAGGTATGGAATTGATGTCACATTTTGACAAAGGGCTGTATGTCCAGTGCTTACCTGCTTCTGTGGAATGCCTATTAAGTTATCATGTTTTGCCACCTGAAATAAATCACCAGGATACCATGGGTGCTTCGCTGCTTCTTCCTAAAATAGCACTCTCCCCAGAAGTGAAACACTGTTTGCAATTTTTTAAGTGGCAGTTTATCAAGATAAAATTCACATGCCGTACAATGCACCCATTTAAAGTGCACACGGTTCAGTGGGCTTTAGTATATTCATGGAGCTGTATGATCGTCAGTACAATCTAATTTTAGAATATTTTCATCACCCCAGAAATAAATCCTAAGACCCTCAGCATCAGTCTCTATACTACCCACTCCTCCAACCCTACCCCTAAGCAACCTCATCTATTTCTGTCTCTATAGATTTGCTAAGCCTACACATTTCATAAAAACTTAATTATATAATATGCAGTCCTTGATGACTGGCTTCTTCGAGCATAATGTTTTCAAAGTTCATCCAAGTTATGGCATTTATCAGTACTTCATTCTTTTTTATTGCCAAATAATATTCCTCTGTATAGGGATATACCCCATTTTATTTATAGATTCATCAATTGAACAATATTTGGGTTGTTTCCACATTCTGGCTATTATTGATAATGCTATTATGAATATTCACATATAGGCTTTTAAATATTAATATATTACATTTTTATTTTGCTTAAGTACATACGTAGGAGTGAAATTTCTGGGTCATATGGTAATGTAATTCTTTGTTTAATTTTTTCTTTCTTTCTTTTTTTTTTTCCTTTTGTACCAGTGATCACACCCAGGGGCTCTCTCTACCACTGAGTTATGTCCCCAGCCCCCCCTTTTTTTTTTTATTTTGAGACAGTGTTTCACTAAACCATCAGACTGGCCTCTAGCCTGCAATCCTCCTGCATCAGCCTACCAAGTTGCTTGGATTACAGGTAGTGCCTCTGTGCCTGGCTTCTGTTAAATGTTTGAGGAATTGTTTCCAAAGTGACTGCACCATTTTGCATTCCCGTCAACAATGAATGAGAGTTCTGATTTCTCCACATCCTCCACAACACTTGTTATTCTCCCTTTTTAATGGGATAGTCATCCCAATGTGTGTCAAGTGGCATCTTTGAAGTTTCCTAACAAATAATTGTTAGCATTGTGTATGTGTGCTTTTCTACATAAATGTTTTCGTAGCTTTAAAAGATATTTTCTATCTTTAAATCATATGCATGCATAAGTATGAAACTTTGTTGGGTTTTGAAATATGCAAATATACAAATTCATTTCTAATTTATTATCTGCAACTTAACTTTTCCCTTAATATGTCTTGGAAATTGCTATGGTTTGAATGTGTCCTCCAACAGTTCATGTGTTGAAAACGTAATCCCCAAATTCCTATGTTAATGTTCTTGAAGGTGTAACAAGAGGTAATTAGGATTAAATGAGGTCATGAGGGTAGGGTTCCCAAGATGGCTTTAGTGGCTTTATAAGTAAAGAACAAAGACCTGATAGAGCACTCTTACACTGTCCTACCATATGATGCTGTTCACTGTATTGTGATGCAGCAAGAGGGTCTTCACCAGATGCCCAGCAGATGTGGCATTGTGCTCCTGGACTTCCCAGCCTCCAGAACCATGAACTAAATAAAATTTCTTTCATAATAAATTACCCTATCTCAGGTATTTTGTTATAGCCACAGAAAACAAACAAAGACAAAAATCTTTCCACATTCGTACAGGCATATATATTATTTCCCAACATAGATCTGTCATAGTTTTGCTCTCAATCCTCTACAGATAGACATTGGACTTGTTTCAAATTTTCACTAGCACAAATAAATGCTTCAATGTAAACATTCTAGTACATATGTCTTTGTATGAGAATATGAGAGATACAGATTTCCCAGAAGTGGAATTACTGATTCAAAGGTATAGAAGGTTTTAAAATTGTGATAATACTCTCCAAAATGATATTCAATAAAGTAGTGACAATTCACACCACCATTAATAGCATTTGAGATCTACATAAAGTTGGAATAAGCTTTCCTCAGAGGTAGTGCATCCCCTGTCATAGGAAGTGTTTAAGCAGAGAATGGACTTTGTGGGAGACACTCTAGAAAATCAAGTTCAAATGGAGAAAAGGAGGAGTTGACCTAGACCATGTCTAAGATACCCATTTTTAAGATCTTTTCCCACTCTGAGAGCTCATAAGTCTCTGAACTGCTTGCACCAGATGCCAAAGAGTTTCCAGCTCCCAGTGGCTGTCAATTCCATATAACCTTGGCTTAACAATGTATTCCAAATATAACTGGAGTCCCAAATGGCTCAGTCTCTGTGCAGGATCAATTCAAGGGATCTGTAGTCTGACAGAAGAATGTAACTAAAAGCAATTGCAACTTATGCCTCCCCTCTTGGGAAACCTCTAAAGGAAAAGTGTGTGTGTGTGTGTGTGTGTGTGTGTGTGTGTGTGTGTAGAAAGGGCACATTCTCTGTGCATGGCAAAATGCCTTACAGATGCCTTCCCCTGCACCTGCCAGCCTCAATAACCACATACCTGGTGGCCGTTCCCCAAATATCTTTCTCTTCCCCCTACTTTCAATTCTAATGCAAAATTCCCATTACTTTATCTTCTCTTCTCTTTCCCTCCTCCTTCTCCTCCTCCTTCTTTCTCCCTCCCCCTTTTTCTTCTTTTATCCTTGGAGTAATTCTCTTCTTTCCAATGCAAACATCCAACCTTCCCTTCTTCCATCCCCAGCCTTCCCACACTGTCCAATTCTGCATTATAAAAGCAGAGGAGAGACTGAGCTGGCACTTGGTGCTCCACTTGGAAGGCAGGGGAAGGGTTGCTGGAGGACAATTTGACAAAAACAGAATCTGCTTAGTTGTAGGGGTGGGGAAAGGGTGATGATAATGGGAATGCTAACACATCTGTAACCTGTGTTCTGTGTCAGAGTAGACCCAGTTCTAAGGACCCAAACCTGTTGGGGAGGAGGAAATGATCCTGGTTAAATTCAATCAAGTAACACGTAGTTTGGAAACAACCCGTCACCATGGGTCGTTATGGCTGTGATGACTAACAGTAGCCCAATTATTCCTTAGGTGGCCTTGGGTGAATGTGTGTGCAGACCCAGAGAGTACTGCAAAGGTCTTGGGGCTGATAGGTTTAATTCTTGAAAAATAAATTATAAGAAGAAGAGAAGAAAATGTGATCCAGACCCAAAGAGAGATTTTTGTCCAAAGTCGCACTGTAAGTCAGTTGTCCACTCAGGGATGGGTCTGAGATAGGAATTTGGAGATACAGAAAAAAAGAAAGATTTACTTAGTCTCAAAAGAGAAGGGTCCATGAACACCTGAAATGCAGGAAATGCCCATGAGCTTTCAAAATGCAAAACTCAGCCCATGTCCTTGGCCTTGGCCCTTGGCCTTACTTAGTCCTTGGTCAGAGTCTTTGCATGCAAAAAGTGATATATGAAGGCAACATGTAACTCAAATATGGGAAAAACTAGCAGGAAATCATGTAACCCCCGCCCTGACTCAGCTTTCATCCTGCACCTCGCTATTATCCATCTATAAATATTAACATCCCACACAGAGGGGTTGCTGTCTCTACCTCTAAAATGGCCCACCTTCTCCCTCGAGTATGTATTTCTTGCTTTACCCCAAAAGATGTTTCTCTCTTGAGATGGCCCACATTCTCCCTTGAATGTGTTTCTTTTTTTTTTTTTTTAAGAGAGAGTGATAGAGGAGAGAGAGAGAGAGAGAGAGAGAGAGAGAGAGAGAGAGAGAGAGAGAGAGAGAATTTTTAATATTTATTTTTTAGTTCTCAGCGGACACAACATCTTTGTTGGTATGTGGTGCTGAGGATCGAACCCGGGCCGCACGCATGCCAGGCGAGCGCGCTACCGCTTGAGCCACATCCCCAGCCCTTGAATGTGTTTCTGATTTCTTAAATAAGTCTGTTGGTGTCTCCGACTGTCATGTTCTAAAATTCATTTCCAAAATTGTTTTCCATTATGTATGCCAAATATCCCACTTATTCTGAGTCAAGGTCCCCCTCTCAGGGTGACAGGTATAGAACCCAGGTCCCTTGTCCAGAACCTATTTTAAATAATTTGTGGGGCCATGTGCAGAACTAAAATGTCAGGCTAGCTCCTTGTTCAAATGTAATTCAGAATTTCAAGACAGCCACAGCAGAGCATTTAACCAATACTGACCCCTCCAAGTGTGCAGTCCTGGGTGACTGCCCAGGTTGTACATCTGTGAAAGCAGCCCCAAACCTAAACCTCAGCCTTAGAGCTCTCTCCTCCCACCTACATCACTTACCTTTGGTAAAAAACTAGGAGAGAAGGAAGGATGACCGGTGAGTGTCGCTTGCCCCAACAGGCTCATGATTTAAATCCATAGTTCTCAAACTTTTCTGCACAACAGATCACCTGGAGGCTTGTAAAAGTCCTCATGTCAAAGTGACTCCCAGGCAATTAAGTCAGAATCTCTGGTGGGTGAGATGCAGGCATCAATTTAAAAAAAAAAAATAACTTCCTGGGTTATTCTCATATGCAGCCAAACTTGGAACCAGAGATTCCCAGAGGCACAAACTTAAAAGATAAGTGCCAGAGTGTGGGCCACAGAGAAGTTCTGGCAGCCAGTCCTTAATTCCATCCCTGGAGCAGGGGATCAGTCCAAGTGCAATCTAATTACTGTCTTTTCTTGTTAACACGGGCATAACCCACACCCTAGAGATGACTGAATGCATAAATAAACAGATCTAAGCCCTTCTTAACTTATTGATATTTCCCTGATAAATATGTATTTGGGGAGATTTATAAGAAACATAATGTTAAGTCTCTTCAGGATTGTTCAGGTCTATTTGGAAAATAAATATTGAAGAATTTTATCAAGACAGGTTCTACTGGTTTGGCAATCAAGATAGCTTCCCACTAGCCCTTCCTGTGGCCTCTCACCAACATGGACCAAAAGGACAGAGTCTATATCACCTCCCTTCCCAAAACATATGACTTCAAGTGGCAGGAGAGACATATTCCTGCCCACTTCCTGCAGTCAGCAATTGTACTAGTTAGAGGGGAGGCCTTTAGGAAGAGATGCAAATTAAAGTCATTAGGAAGCCCAATGACATTCCTCATAGAACTAGAAAAAGCAATCATGCAACTCATTTGGAAAAATAAAATACCCAGAATAGCCAAAGCAATCCTTAGCAAGAAGAATGAAGCAGGAGGTATCACAACACCAGACCTTGAACTATACTATAGAGCCATTGTTGGGAGTCGCCCCAGCTCCAAAGACTAACTTCCCTATCCTCCAAGAAGAGCCGTCCAATGGTGAGCCCTGCTGGCTCACATGATCCTTACCCACCAATCAGACCAGCCCTGCTGGCTTACCTGATCCTTACCCACCAATCAAAGAGCACCCCATGCCAACTGTCAAACCACCCCCCCAGCTCTATAAATATGCAGAGCTGTTCCTCAATAAATGGGCATTTTCTCTGACAGCAAGCCTTGGTCGTTCTTTCAGCCATAGTAACAAAAATGACATAGTATTGGCACCTAAACAGACACATAGACCAATGGTACAGCATTGAAGACACAGAGACAAACCCACATAAATACAGTTATCGAATACTAGACAAAGGCACCAAAAACATTCTCTGGAGAAAAAAATGGCATATTCAACAAATGGACCTGGGAAAAAAACTGGAAAGTCACAAGAAACAAAATGAAATTAAATCCCTGTCTCTCACCCTGAACAAAACTCAAATCAAAATGAATCACAGATTTAGGCACGAGAACAGAGACCCTGCACCTAATAGAAGAAAAAGTAAGCCCAAATCTCTACCATGTTGGCCTTGGATCTGACCTTCTTAACCAGACTCCTCAAGTGCAAGAAGTAAAATCAAGAATCAATAAAGGTGATGGAGATTCAAACTAAAAAGCTTCTTCTCAGCAAAGGAAACAATCAATAACATGAAGAGAGATCACACAGAATGGGAAATAAATCTTTATCATACATACCTCAGATAGAGCTTTAATCTCCAGGATACATAAAGAACTCAAAGAACTTAACACCAAAAAACAAATATCCCAATCAATAAATGGTCTAAGGGGACTGGGGTTGTGGCTCAGCAGTAGAGCGCTCACCTAGCATGTGCAAGGCCCTGGGTTTGATCCTCAGCATCACATAAAAATAAATGTATTGTGTACAAATAAAACATAAATATTTTTAAAAAATAAATCAATGGGCTAAGGAACTGAACAGACACTTCACAGAAGAAGAAATAAGATTAATCAACAAATATATGAAAAAATGTTCAACATCACTAGCAATTAGAGAAATGCAAATGAAAACTAATATTTCATCTCACCCCAGTAAGAATGGCAATTATCAAGAATACAACAACAATAAATGTTGGTGAGGATGTGAGAGAAAAGGCACACTCATAAATGGCTGGTGGGATTGCAAATTGGTGCAACCATTATGGAAAGCAGTGTGGAGATTTCTCAGAAAACTTAGAATGGAACCACCATTTGATCCAGCAACTATCCCACTCCTTGGTTTATATCCAAAGGACTTAAAATCAGCATACTACAGTGATACAGACGCATCAGTGTTTATACCAACTCAACTCACAATAACTAAACTATGGAATCAACCTAGGTGTCTTTCAACAGATGAATGGATAAAGAAAATGTCACACACACACACACACACACACACACACACACACACACACACTGGAATATTGCTCAGCCTTAAAGAAGAATGAAATTATGGCATTTGGTGGTAAATGGATGGAGCTGGAGAATATCATGCTAAGTGAAATAAGCCAATCTCACAATAACAAAGGCTGAATGTTTTCTCTGATAAGCAGCTGCCAATTCACAATAAGGAAGGGGTGCCTAGGGAAGAATGGAGTTACTTTAGATTAGGTAGAGGGGAGTGAAGGGAAGGGAGGGAGTATGGGAGTAGAAAGGACAGTAGAATGAATTGAACATTATTACCCTATGTACATATGTAACTGAACGATCTGTGTGATTCTGCATCATGTACAACCAAAAGAATGAGAAATCATACTCCATCTATGCAGGATGTATAAAAGTGCATTCTACTATCATGTATAACTAATTAGAACAACTACAAAAAGTCATTAAGGTGAAGCCCCCATGACTGGATCCTGGTGGCTTTATTAGATGAGAGAGCAAAACCAGACAGACATTAGGCAATTCTTGTTCCTTGCTATATGACAGTCTGTATTATCTCAGGACTCAGTCAGCAAGAAGGTCAATGAGGTTCTTAGATCTTACACCACCAGAACTATGAGCCAAAATAAACCTGTTTTCTTTATAATGTAGCCTGCCTTGGTTGGGCAGAGGAGTGTGAGGGGAGGAGAGGGGGTCTGAGGGTGGGAAAATTTTTTTAATTAAAAAAAAAAGTAGCCCACCTCATGTATTTTGTAATAGTAATGGAAAGAATGGACTCTTATGGAGCTCACCATCCTTCTCTGGTTTGAGCCCTGATGCCCTCAATCATCCCTCATAGGAGATGGTTTTACCTTTTCTCCCACCCCCAGCTGCCTCTGAAGTTAACATGGTATAATCTCTGAAAGCATCTTCTATCAACGATAAAGGAAAAGTTTAAAAGACCATATTGAGCTAGAAAATTTGATCCGCAGACTCTTTCGATCATGATTATACAAACATAATTTGCATAAATATCACAATTTTATTTTTGCCAATGGCATAATAAAATAAGGAGATGGCTGTTAAGTGATCCAGGGAGAAATGCTTTAAACATCACTGCCTGTTCCCATCACCCTTTAGATGAATCATTTGTTGCCAAAACCTAATGAGGAACAAGGACGCAGAGGAAGAAGGGTCGGTTTTGTGCAGTTTTGTGGTTCGGAGGAAGAAGAGTCGGTTTTGTGCAGTTTTGTGGTTCGACACACCCAATTAGCCAACGCCCCAGAGACAGCCCGGTTCCAGGTGTCACATGGAACAGCAAGTTGACTTTAGCCCAGCCTGGAAGAGAATTCCTAGTGGATCAGCCAGAAAGACTGGCACAAGATATTCTGCTGTTGGTGAGTCTGTCAGTGTGAGAAGCTGCTGTACGCTGACACTCAGCCTAGACAAGGGCCCTTTTTAGCAATGAGAGGTCACTGCCTCATCCAGAGTCCTTTAGCCTGTGAAACTAGAAGAGATGGAATCGTTGCTTTTAAAATCCCTTCACTTTATAGATGGAGAAACTGAGGTCCATGAAGAACGGTGCTGTGCCTGGGATCATGCAGGAGTCAGTACTGAAAACTTGATTTAAACTGAGACTCACTGTCTACTGCTGGGCCTTCATTTTGTTCCAGGAGTGGGCAGGACGTACTTGCTTGGGGTCCTAGTGTCAGTCATCTATTGCTGCACACAAACCATCTCCACACTCAGGATTGCAAGTAATGATACACTATTATGTCACCCAGTTCTGATGCAGGTGGGCTCAGCTGAACCAGTCTGCCCCACATGGTTCTGTGGGGGCTACGCATGTGGGTACTTTCAGGGAACTCAGGTGGGGCTGGGGTGTTCCTTCAATAGTCTAACTCAACTTCTATACGTGGAAGCTGGCTTTAAGGAGGGAGATAGGAGAAGCTGCTGGACTTCATGAAGGCAAGCCTTGAACTAGCCAAGCATCGCCTCCAACACAATCTATTGGTGGAAGCAAGTCACATGGTCAAACCCATACCCAGTGTGGGCAGGGACTACACCAAGGTGTGAATATCAGGAGATAGAATGCACTGGGGGCTGCCAATGCCCCACTCTGAGCCCAGCTGCAGCCAGAACACTCCTGTGACCATTCACTGACCACTAGCCAGAAACTAAGCCTCTGTCCTGGCCCCTGAGTGTGCCAGGTGCATGGGCTGCCATGGAGATCTATTTCACCCAGCCTCCTAGGAGTAGAAGGAGGGGGAACACTTGAAATCTATGAGAAGGTGGATGGAAATTCAATAGGATAAAGAAACTTTCTGTCAGAGGTGGCCAGAGAGGAAGCGGGCTAGCTCAAGAAGGGGTGCTGTCCCTGTCACGGAACGTACATAATGAGAGTAGAACAGAATGTCCCCTTAGCAGAGTTCTGTGAGTTTGGTGAGGATTTGGGGAGGTATAGATCCCTGTGCAGATTATCACAGGACAAAGGGATCCAAAGCTCTCAAATCTGCCATTATCAAGCCACAGACCAGAAAATGACCCAGAGGCCAGGGCTCCAGGCAGCCAGAACCAGGAAAGAACACTGGCCGGATGCTCATCCAGACTGTCCATGAATCGGTCTGACTCATCGGTCTTTTCCACAGTCAGTTCCCCAAAGAGCAATAATCGATTAACTAGAATCTATTCTCCGTGCCAGAGTAATAAATTTAAAACAGATTGTTTGCTCAAAACTCTTCAATGGCTCCCCATCTTCCTCAGAGCAAATCCCAAACCTCCACTGTTCCCAGACTGATGTGGCCTTGGCCCTTACTGCCTTCCCTGATACTGTCCCTCATTCCCTGGGCTCCACCTACAAGAATCAGAATTATCATTTCCCATATCTCACACCTCCCCTGTGCTACAAGCATCTCCACATTGCAAATACCCTACCCTACCCTACGCAGGGTAGACTCTAAATCAAGCTTCAGGGACCACGGGGGATGGACAGCAGGATGTAGAACCCATAAGGATCAAATTCCCCGGGAGTTTAGGAAAGCAGCACAGGGTAGAAAATAATTACAGTAAATCCTCACTTTGACCAGTGCTTTACTCCATACAGACATCATTCTAAGAATTTACATGCAATAATTCATGCAATCCACATAATAACCCATGAGATGGGAACTATTTTTAATCCCCATTTTATAGTTAGAGAAAGTGAGACTCAGAGGCATGAAATAACTTGCAGCACTCCAACACAGAGTATGCACATGTCCCGTGCCTTTTACTTTTCTGTCTTCTTCACTCAGAGAATCTGCATATCTAGGACGAGACTACTCTATATCTTCTCTATCTACACACCGACTATACCCCTTCCCTTAACTGAGCATAATTTTTCCCTCTCTACTGAGACAATAATCATTGTTTTCTCATTCATTTAAAATGTTTATGGAATGTTACATTTTTCTGTGTTTAGGATCCTTCCTGTCTCATCTCTGATGTGTAGCAACAAGTACAGAAATAGTACAAAGCAAGGGTTTGTTGGAAGTTCTTGGATGAATGGGTAGAGGGGTGAATAGGTGGATGGATGTATGTATGGATGGATGGATGGGTTGATGGATGGATAGATGGATGAATGAATGGATGGGTGGATGAGTGGGTAGATGGGTGGATAGACGGGTGTGTGGGTAGACGGATGAATGATGGATAGATGATAAACAGACAAATAGAGGATGATGGGTGGATGGATAGAGAGTGAATAAATGATGAAAGAACAGATGATGGATGGATGAATGGAGGATGATGGATGAGTAGAATGGATAGATGGATGAGTGACAGATAGTTTGGTTGCACTGATTGGAAAACCAGGCTGTAATGCCCAGGAACCCCCCAACTGAGCCCAGCCCAAACTTGAGCAGCTTTTTCCTGTGTTTCAAACATAGATGGGATTTTCCCTGCCCATCGCCAAGTTCCCACAGTGGCCATTTGTTTTAAGTGTCCAGGGCAGCTCTGTGGTGGTACAATTAGTTCTCGTTAGCAGCCACTGTAACCGGACTGTAATTTCCAGGCTGTTGGACGGTAATTGCACATGAACAGCTCGGCGAGGCTCTGCACCTGTAATGACAAGCAGAGCCTCTTCTCGTCTCCATGCCGCTCTGAATGCCAACAAGCAGGTGAGCTTCTGATGCCATATTAGCACGCAGTGATTTTCATTACTAAATGACTCCGGGGCTGTCCAAATGAGGAGAGCAATTAGGCCGATCAGGGGAAGACAAAGCATCTCTTGATGAGCATAATGATGACACAGGCGGAATCGCTCTGGCCTGGGGCAGAGTGTGAAATCAGAGCCCAGAGCTCTACTGTGGTGGGAATCAGCCGTGCTCAGCTCCTGGGCCCCTCTGCCCACCACCTGGGTATCCATCACTGCCCCCAAGGCCTTGGCGCCCACAGAGAAGAAACGACCAGTATTTTTCATGTAATTAGAAGAAATTGTATATCCAATACCCCTTACTGAGATTAGCAGTTATGGGGTGGACTTTTTCCAAAAGAAATGTTAGTCATTGAAAAGGAGTTAAATAACTGAGAATTACTTGCTTAAAAGTCTGTGCTCCTTAGCACAGCAATTAAGCACCTCCTTGATCTCATTTCTGCCTCATGCTCCAGCCATTAAATCCCACCTCTTTTGCCAAAACACCACGCACTATCCTGCCTCTAGGCATTTCTCATGCTATTTTATCTGCCTGGAGTGTCCTTTCCCTCGTCTGCCAAAAGTCTTCTCAGTGTCACCCACTGACACTCCGACTGAGAGTCCCCTGGGTCCCTTTCTGTGTTACCGTTGCATGGTTTACTCCTTTAAGCCACTTCCACTATTCACACAACACTTGTCATTTTTTGATCTACACAGATGCCTTCTCTACTAGATTGTAGCTTCTATCTGTGTCTCTAGCTTCCAGAAATCTGAGATTATCCAGGGAAAAAGCTACGACTATGATCCACAAGCAAAATCCAGCCTATCCTTTATGTCTGTAAAGAAAGTTTTATTGCGACAGTCACACTCATTTCTCTACCTCTTATCTGTAGCTGCTTTCAGAGCAGAGTCGAATAATGCAACAGAGCCTGCAATGTGCAGAGGATTTCCTGTCTGTCCCATTACAGAACAAGTTTGCCAAGCTCTGGTCCAGCATGAGAGATGCCGGTACCCACCTCACTGCGTACATAGGTCAGACATCATCTTGGGCAGGGCTGACCAATGACTTTCCCAAGTCACACAGCTGCACTGAGGCAGAGCTGGGACTAGATCCCAGGTTTTTCCATCTCTTGTTGATGTACTACCCTCTCAGGGATTGGGGTAGAGCAGTAATACTACCCCCAACCCAGTGCCATGATTCAAATGTCTTTTGTCCCCACAGAAACTCATGTTGAAATTCAATTGTCAATATGATGGCCTTGAGAGTACATGGGACCTCCTAGAGGTGGTTAGGTAATGAGAAATGGACCATCAGAAATGGACCAATGGGCTGGGTCAGGTTTTGTGGGACCAAATTAGGTCTCTCGGGCCTGGATTAGTTCCTGTAAGAGCTGGTATGCAGTTATAAAGCGGGTCAGCCACCTTGTCCAGTCTCTCTCATACATGTGCTCTGCTGTGTGGGCCCATTTCCCCTCTGCATCTCTGCCATGTTGTGATTTTGAGGCCCCATCTCATGCCAAAATGCTGCTACCATGCTGTTTGACCTCCAGAACCATGTACCCTGCCTACGGTATTTTGTTATAGCAAGAGAAAATGGACTGAGACACCTTGGACTGAGAATTTTAGGAAATCCAGAGGCCAGCACAGAGGAACCCCCATGGAAATACGTTAAGGCATGTTACAAGTTGGCTCAGGGAAGCCCACAAACAAAGCCATCTTGCTGTGGGCCGCAGGGGGAAGATTCACAGGATGGAGCCCTGAGAATCTGGACTCTGGTTTACTAAGGACAAGTGAACTTAACTTCCCTAAGCCTCAGTTTCCTCTCCTATACAACAGGGGTGAAAGCAGCTACCTTCCAGGGGAAGTGTGCAGAATGGAAGAGAAGAAAATTAGTGAGGTATATTAAAAACACAGCAAAGGTGGATTCTCAGGGGTGATTCTTCTATAGTGTCAGATTGAAGGGGTTTGGCCGTAACCCATCATGCTCTCAGTTCTGTACAGTGTAACCTTCTAATTGTTCTGAGTCCTCAACCATGTAATAGCATTGCCCCACATAGATCTGTCTGTCTGCCCAGCTCAAAGCCACCACATTACTTGGTCTCTGGGCCTCACTGCTCCCCCACTTACCCCAGTTTGGGGCAATCTCTGTATGCAGATGCCCCTGATG
The DNA here is from genome assembly GCF_964194105.1 of Spermophilus citellus. NCBI lineage: Eukaryota > Metazoa > Chordata > Mammalia > Rodentia > Sciuridae > Spermophilus > Spermophilus citellus. The sequence goes on along the minus strand of NC_138199.1, from coordinate 24,208,778 downwards.
CCAGGGTTGGGTAGGTAGCATCCACTTGGATTTGCTTTTCAAAGTCCTTCCCCCAACAGATCTCCAGCCATTCCCACTTAGAATGGCCTTTGTTCTACTTAGAGTCTTACATATCCCTGAGTTCAAATCCTTAGCCCTCATCAAGCAGGTAAATTTGTGTGAGTTATTTAACCCGTCTGAGCCCCCAGGGTGCTCATCTACAGACTGGGTGAAATGCACTCAGTCATAGGGTTGTTCTGAGGATTAAGTGAGCTCAGGGATGAGAGCCACCGGCTCAGCGCTCAGCGCAGCCTCTCGCTGAATGGCCTTATTATTGTTAGTGCAGCTCTGTGCTTTGCCCACAGGCAAACAGCTGGGAGGGACACCTGCGTCCCCCTTCTCCTCCTCCCCATTCTTATCCCTTTTCTCCCAGCCCTGTTAAGAAATGCGTTTTTCTTCCTGCTGCCCTGATTTGGTTCCTCTCCTTCCTGCCCAGCCGCTGAGCTGCATGTTAATGGGCCCAAGCTCAGTCTCGGTTCTGGAGCCCTTTCAGGGAATGAGTGGTTGGACCCCGAAGTGTGCTCTTTTAGGAGGGGGACAGGAGGGTAGTGCTGCAGAAGGAGTCTGTCTGGATCCAGCCTTGACATCAAGACCTCCAGATGGCCTTCCTCTAAGATCCTCTTAGGTGGACGGAGCAGCCCTGACCAAGGAAACTGTCTCATCCCGATTTCGAGTCTCCTCTTCTGTTGAGTGTCTGAATTGAACTTTCTGGTTCTAAGATGCTGCTCATCTCAGCCCACCATGCACTGACCACGGATTCCACATATAAGACAGGTGTGTTCTTATATGTACTCGCAGATCCTTTCTGTCCGATTAGATTAACATTGATTTGGAGGTCATTTTTACTTTAAAAGTAAATTGATGAAGGAAGGTGTCCCTCAACCAATCTGCACCCAGGAGATCTACCCACTGTTAAATTTTCACGTAGATCCTGGAAGTGAGATTTTTAACCTTGTGGCTGTCAGTGAGGTCCAGTCCCTGGCTACCCAGCTCCAGGCTCCAACTGTCTTTGACCCACCCCCATTTTCTAGAATGGTGGGTTGTGGCTCCATGAGTAGAAGTGCACAGAAGTCTTCTGTGTTTCCCTGGGACCCACAGACAAGTCCTGCCCACACCAGGAATCCTTTAGATTTTACTTTCTCGGCATGGGCACTGTCTGCTGTTGGCTTTACCAGCTCTGCCAGCTCCTGACCCCTCTGCCTCGGGTGCCAGCAGCCTTCCCTGCATCCCCTCTCTCGGGGAACTCTTGCCCTGCCCACCCTGAGCAGTATAGATTCTCTCCTCTTCTGCTTTGGGATCGCTGCTTCTTCCCTGGATAAAACCTCTTTGTGCACCACTTTATATTTGAGTGTATGCTGCTCTCTCGGCACATCTCTGTGTGTTTATGGGAGTGTGACAACTGAGCCACACCCTTATGCATCTGTGTGCTCACAGAATGTGGGCTCTGGGAGAGCGCGGGCCTATGTATATGTATGTCCATAAGAACACGTGTGTGTGCATGCACCTTGGCTGGGTGTGCGTACATTTATATGTGTGGGAGTCCGTGAAGCCACATGGGCAAGTTGTAGATAACACTTTTCTGGGTGTTTGCATGGATGAATGTAAGTGTGACTGCAATGCCCATATGTTTCGTGTCTGTGTCTGTATGCATAGTGAGTGTGTCTTTTAAACTATCAGGTCATTGCGTAGGAAACTCAGATCAGGTGTCTTTATTGTAACCACCATCTCTAATCTCTAAGGAGTCAAACATGACATCAATATGCCTTCTATCCCCAGAACCCCTGACACATTCTAGAATCCCTTTAGATAGTTAATTTCACTCAGGCAATAACAATGTTATCTGCATTTTTATAGTATATTAAGATATCTGGAGAACAAAGTGTGGAAGGGCTTCCCCAGGGTCACACAAAAAGTCCATAGCTGAGCCAGAAATGAAAGTTTGGGCTCCTAATCCCCAGTCCAGTGCCCTCTTATATACCTACTGTTTTGTTGTTGTTGTTGTTGTTGTTGTTGTTGTTGTTGTTGTTTTTTGCTTTCCTGGAACATGATTAGAAGATTAAGACTAGTTTGGACATGGCTTTATTAAAATCATTCACCCATTTTTAAAATTTGTATTGTTTGTCATATTGATATTGAGTTGTAAGTTTTCTTTATACGTTATGGATACAAACCCTTTTTCATATTTATTAATGACACACTTAGAAGAACAGAGCCCTTTACTTTATACAAAGTCCAGTGTATTGATTTTTTTCCCTCAGGTGATTCACCATTTTCACGTCTTTCTAAGAAATGTAACATCATGAAGATGTCCTTTTGTGTTTTCTCGTAAAAGTTTGGTAGTAAATTTTATTTTCAGGATTATAATCAATTTTGGGGTCAATTTTTGTGTATGATATGAAGCACTGGGTTAAATTTCTATACAAATATCTAGTTGTTGCAGAAGCACTCATTGAAAAAGGTTTTTCTTCCCCCACTGAATTATCTAGGCGCCCTTGTTGAAAATCAATTAGCCATACATGTAAACTGAATTCCTGTTCTATTCCATTGATCTTTTGCTTCATGTCTGTCTTTACACCAATACTGCACTGCCTTGATGATTGCAGAAGTCAGAGACCGTGAGCTCTTCAACCTTGTATATCTTTTTTTAAAATTGATTTAGCTAGTCTAGATCTTTTGCATTTCACATAGATTTTAAAATCAACTTTTCAATTTCTAGCTCCCTATCAAGATAAAGGTCTACTGAAATGATGCTTAAGATTGCATTGAACCTGCAGATAAAATTTAAGAGATTGAATACTTCAATAAAATTAAGCTTTTCTCTTCGTTTGTTGAGATTATCTTTAAACTCAGAATCATATAGATCTTGTATATTTTTTATTGAATTTATTCCCGTGTATTTTATCTTTGTTGATTCCACTGCAATGGTATTTTTAAATTTTTATTTCCCAATTGTTTGTGCCAACATAAAAAAAATACCAATGGGTATCTAAATGTGTATTTTATGTCCCAAAACCTTGCCCCAAACCTATGTCCCTAAGTGGATTAATCCACTTACATTTAATGTAATTATTGATTACAGTTGGATTTAAATCTACCTTTGTTTCCCATTTGCCTCTTGAGTCTTTTGTTCATCAATTGCTCCTTCACTGTCTTTAGGTAAGTCAAATACCTCATAAAATTTTGTTTTATTTTCTCTATTGTCTTTTTAGCTATATCACTTTTTATTATTTACTTAACGTACTTGAGGGCTAATAATAGGCATCGTTAGCCAATTTTGTATGATTTTCCACTTCCCACATGATCCTTCACACTTCCCCACTTTACAAATTTCCACTATTTCTCACTTTACAAATATAATAACCTCACAACAGTATAATTATACTACTATATTAACACCTTCCACTCCTTCTACTAGTGTTGACACTATCTACTGCTTTTTGCATATGTTTTAAACAATAGATTATTGTTTTTGTCTTAAACACTCCATTGTCTTTCTCAAAGATCATAAAAGAAAACGTAGTCTTTCCTTCTTGGTGATTCGAGTTTCTGTCGGGTATCATTTCTTCTCAACCTGGAGAACGCCCTTTGGCAGTTCTTGCTGTGCAGATCTGCTAGGAGAACATTCTCTCAGCTTTTAAATTTCTGAAAATAACTTTGTTTCCCCTATTTTTTTTTCCTTTTCAAACTTTTTATTTTCAGTGGACAAATAATAATAGCATCTACTTATGGAGTACTACATGAATTCCTACATGAATGTGATGTTTTAATATATGCTTACATTGTGGAATTATTGAATCAGACTAATGAATCTACTGCCTTCCATGCTTACCATTTGTGTGTGTGTGTGTGTGTGTGTGTGTGTGTGTGTGTGAGTGTGCTGCTGGGGATTGAACCCAGGACCTTGTGCATGCAAGGCAAGCACTCTACTAACTGAACTATATACCCCAACCCTCTTTCAGCAATTTTGAAATACACAATACATTATAACTTACAGTTAACATCTCTGCAATAGACCACTAAAGTTGATCCCTCTTCTTTAACTAAAACTTTACATCCTTTGATCAATATCTCACCTTTCCTCACCCACGACCCCCCGTCTTTAGTGACCTTCATTTTATTCTTTCTCTGAGTTACACTTTTTTAGTTCTACATATAAGTAAAAGCATGTGCCTGGTTTATTTCACTCTCATTTTTTGAGGCATGTTTTTTACTGAATTTAGACAGAAAAATTGTCTGATTTAGCAGTTACTTTTCTCATTTGTTCTTGTATTTCTCTTTAATCATGTTAAAAATCATGTTAAAGATGTTACTCCTTTGTTTGTCATTGCTATTGGTTTTGAGATTTTTGTTGTTGTTTGTTTTTTGGTTTTTGGTTTTTTTTTTTGTGGGGTTGGGGGGGTTGCTTTGTTTTGGTTTTTGTTCTCCACCTACTGTTTCTGAGAAGTCACTGATAATTTTTATCATTGTCACCTCGTATATAATGTGTCTTTTTTTCCTGTGTCTCCTTTCGATATTTTCTCTTGACTTTGTTTTTAGCAGTTTGACTAAGTATGTGTGAATATATCTTTCTTGAGAGTCTCTGAACATTTTAGAATTGTAAGCCTGTATTTATTTCATCAAATTTTTGGAATTTTTAACTATTGTTCTTCATTCAAATGTTCATTCATTATTGTGGCCTATATTATGCATACTTGTGTGTATATATGTAGTTCTGATCAAATTCATTATTGACCTATATAAATTCATTTCTGACCTATATTCTCTTTTCTGGAATTTCTATTACACGTTATGTGACATTGTCCCCATGAATTTCCATGGCCACATTCATTTTTCTCCAATCTTTTTCCTGTCTACTTTCCTAAGATTGGATCATTTATAGTGATCTGTCTTCAAATTCACTTATTCATCCCCTATCATCTCTAATCTGCTATTAAGCTCAGCCAGTACATTTTTTTTATTTCAATTACTATAAATTTAAGTTCCAAAATTTCCCTTGGGTTCTTTTTAGTTCCCATTTTTCTGTTGAGATCCCCTATCTGTACATTCATTAAGATTGTATTTTCCTTTAGGTTTTGAATTCTGTTTATGCTTTAAAATCTCTGCCTGCTAAGTGTAAGATCTGAGCCATCTCAGGGTGAGTTTCTATTAACTGGGGTTTTGCCTTTGCTGGAAGTCAGTCACATGTTCCTGTTTCTTTGTGAATAAATCCTTGCCTCACCAGTCCCTGCCAGTTCCTATATACTGAGGGTCTCATGCTTTCAGCCCCTGTACTCTGAAGGTCTCATACTTTCAGTCCCTGCATACCTATAACTCCACTTCATTTATAGTCTACACAAGGTATTACTTTGTTTTTAAATATGACTGCTCCTATGAAAAATGAGACAATATTATATTTGTACATGCAGGGTGTCTACATCTATATATATTATTTGCATGTGATTGAAGCACAGCAGAGAGATTTCAGTGTGTGCTCATTCCAATGCCAAGTGAGATCGGAAGTCAGGAGCATTTTTTTTTTTAATATTTAGAGCTATTAAGAGAAAATGGCACAGGCTTTTAGAGTGTGAGTATTTCTCACTGCAAGAAAGCCTCTAGCTCCATACAGTGGGATGTTGTAGAGGGAATTCCTACATGATGAGGTCGCTAGAGCAGATGAACCCTCAGAATTTGTCCAAACACATAACCCATCAAATTTGAAAGTGCCCAGCACAGACCGGCACCTAAGAGAGGTTGGCAAAGTGCAAATCCTGGTTACGATTGCCGAGCGCTGGGCTCATCACAGCCCAGGCTGTTGTGGCCTCTCCTCTGGGTGACATTTACCTTTAAGCAGCAAAGAGCTCCAGTCCCAGTGCCCAGGATTGAAAATTGCTCCCACCATTTCAGAATAGAAAAGAAAATGTTTCTCAGCTGAAAACCATATTTGCTGGTTATGAAAATAATTCAGAGCGTTTTTTTCACATTCCTGTATTGATTCCCAGCCTTCCTGTTTTATTGTACAATAACAGGCCCCGGGACGCAGAATATATTACTGCACGAACGTAGAAGAATCTCTTCCCGGGGAATTGTCTGCATACCAAGAGCTGTGGCTTCCTCGGAGTTTAAAACAAAGGCAGCAGGTGGCCAAGAGAGCATCCGGGTTCTCTTTCTCTGTGGCTGGTGCCCTGGGCCTCAGAAAGCCCAAATGGACCATATGCCAGGATGGGTTTCCTGTCTAAGCACAGCACAATAGGGCTGGCTGCAAGTGGTATTGGCCCTGCGGAGGAACAGGTGAGCCTCCAATGCGATTGGAGCCAGTGGCTTGTCATCATCGTCACCCCCTAATGGGACTCATCTGTCCAGCCCACCACCCCAGCCACAGGCAGCTGCTAGGGAGAGGTCCTAATTGTCTTCCTGGTGAAACCTCACACTTCCCCTCCCAGCACAACTAAATGACTGAGTAATGGCTCCATAAACGGCCATCTGATTAGCCTGATCCCGAGGGGAGGACTACATGGACCGGCAGAGTATGCAGAGCCGTGCACCGGGATCCCCATCCATCTCTGTCACCCGAGGTGCCCATATTCATTTCTCAGCCCCTGACAGGAGCTGGGTAAAGAGAGGAACAATGGGCTCTTTGTTCCGTACCCACACAGGACCTGCTCCCCTCCCTTCTCCTTCCCACAAGGGAGGTGGGCTCTGCAGAGCAAGGTGGGGGGGAGGTCTTTCAGGTATGGAGAAGGCCTGGGTTCAGACAGGAGAGGGGCCCAGAAACTTGGGAGACAGAAGAAAGCGATGTCTAAGGAGAATACAGCCAGGAGAATCCCCTGAGAGCAAGGCCTTCTGTGTTGACTTGGGCTGTAAAAGCATATAATTGCCTTCTCTCATCCACACCTGGGTCATGGAGCAAGCAGACAGGGACCCCTTCCCTAGCTACCAGGTAAGGTAATGCTGGGAGGGAAAGGGCCAACACATGGGCCCTCCCTTGTTCATTCCTCAGAGATTCTCACACTGGGCCCAGGACATGCATCCTAACCATCTTCTACCACCCCTCCAACGTTCCCAAGAGCCCCCTGCTGTAACCAGTCACGTGGTGATGAGAAAAAGACTTTGAGAAAAAGACTTTAAGGCTAGACCAGGCTGAGAAGAGATCAGGTCAGGTCTGGTGACCCTTGCCTCTGAGCACTCAGGTTAAAAGAACTGTCTTCGTGACCAAGCACATTTTCTACTCTGTCCTAAGAAAATCCTGATGGGATTGGGATGATCCAGAAGCAAAAGGGACTTAAAAAATGAGTCCCAAACCAAAAGGAATACACAAGCACCTGAATGCAAAAATGAACTGAGTCTGTTTTCCTTGCTCATAAAATGGAGATGTTAATCCACACCCAGGGAACAGTCTTCAAAACCTTTAAAAGTGCCCAGCACCGTGCTGGCCATAAGGAAGGCAAGAGGTACCATGCTGGACTGGAAAGGAACGCAGAGGCAGAGTAAGTTCAGGACAGGGACCAGCCTTGCTCCAGGAAGCTGAAGCCTTAGGGCAGGAGAGGAGCTGTTTGTTGAGAGCTGATTGGGAAACCAACAGCTGAATCAAGGAGCAGGCCTCTTAGCTACACACAGGACCACCATGTCCCTGGAAGTAGCCTCGTCCTCATCCTGACCCTGATGGAGCCTCGGTCTGGTCATGGGCCAAGACACAACCTTGGCCCCTCGTCAACCGAGCTAGGACCCTGTCACCAGTCTTGACACTTTGATTGCCCTCTGACTTTAAGCATGATTGAGCCCCAATCCTAACTGTGGACCGAATACTGTGCCTGCCCATCTGCCTCCCAGAATCTGCTTCTGGCCCCAAGGTCTGGAAGACCCTGGAAGACGCCCATATCTTGCAGTGGAGGAGACAGGTATGAACGCTTTAAATCCCAGAAGTCCTTGTCCCTCATCTCACCTGGCAGAAGCCAGGAGCGTTAGTGATGACCCCTCTCTCCCCTCATTCCCTTCTGACCCCTTCACAGAAAAGCAACTTTTATAGTCATGTGTTTATATGCCTAATTAGAGGAAGAAAAAGAGCCCAAAGGAAGGAGCCCAGCAGGCCCTGGGTGCAACCATTAGGTCAGAATCCACAGGCTGGGTGCACAGTTCCATTCCACCCCTCTAGAGGAATAACTCCTGATGTCCTCAGAGATCCCCTGGCCACAGAGGACCCCCGTAGCCACCACTCTCCATTTTGGATGTCTTTCCTCTGAACTTGGTTACCATTTTTAATCCCCACTCCAGCCTCCACCCCATCTGAACCCCCAGGCATTCTGAACACCACTGTAACTCCATGCCTTTCCCTCTGCCAGGAGCTGTCAGATATCAGACCTCTCTCTGTCCTCTCTCAAGGCCCACCAGCCATGTTCAGGCCACAGCTTCAGGCTGCCCCAGCATCCCTGGGGGGCACCTGAATTTGCTGCTCCTACAGATAAAACCTGAATCCAAATAAGACTTCACACCAGCCAGGCATCCGGGCACATGCCTATGATTCCTTGGTTAGGTGGAGGCAGAAGATTGCAAGCTCATGGACAGCCTAGGCAACTTAGCGAGACCCTGTCGAAATAAAAAAATAAAAAAGGCTGGGAATGCAGCTCAGAGGTAGAGTGCCCCTGGGTTCAATCCCCAGTACTGAAAAGGAAAAAAAAAGACTTTATGCCAGACTTCTCTAAATCCCAGATTCACATTTGCAACTGTCTGTTTACCATCTCCACTCAGAGGCCTGAGGACCATCTCACATCCAGCATGTCCATCTCCCAGACCCTCTCCTTCCATTCTCTCTCCCGCCACTCTTCTCCGCTGTCCACGTCAATCACTGGAGTCCCAGGCACCATCACTTCCTGCCTGCTCACTGGTCTTCCTGCTTCTACCTCTGCTGCCCTACAACCTAGTCTTGACAGAGCATTCAAAACACTTCAGCCCCAACCCTCCTGGGACCTCCCCCTCACTTCCCTTGGAGAGAAACCAATGTCTAGACAATCATCTGTGAGCTCCATGGGACCTGACCCTGGGTACCATTCTGACTCCTCATTTGTACTGGGCCAATCACACTGGCCCTCCTTGCTGCTCTGCAAACATCCAGGCCTAACCTAGGCAGGGCTTATAAATGGGGTTTTCTTTGGACTGGCTAACTCCTTCACCTTCCTCAAGACTTTGCACAAAGGTCACCTTCTAAGGAAGTCTCCCCTAACTATCTCACTTGCAAAATCAAACCTCCCCCAGCCCCCAACCTCTGGGCATTCCTGATATCCCCTGACCTTGCTCAGGACAGGAGGGGAGCTGGACCTGTCAATCTAACACATTGCCTTATTGATTGATTGATTGATTGATTTTACTTATCCTTAGTTGTCCATCTCCTCCAATAGAATGGAAGTTTATGAGAACAGGAAGATTTTTTTTTTTTCACTGATGGATCCAAATGCCTGGTGCATGATAGAAACTTAACAAATATTTACTGAACGAGTGGAACCAGCATGGGTTCTGGAGTCAAAGACAGGTTCAAACCTTGTCTCTCATTTGTGACTCTGTGACTTTGGTTGATTCGCTTCTCACCTCTCAGCTTCAGTTTGGCTTCCACACCTGTAGAACAGGGATTGGGTTATTCCACTCCCACCAGACCGTTGGGAGGACCCAGTGAGACAAGGCACTTAATAAACGGCAGCTGTTTTGAGGGCGACTGTGCATTGGTACGGCAGGTACCAATGAAGCATTCAGAGCCCTGGCAGGGGCATCCGTGGAGTCTATAAATGCTGCCAAGAAGGAAGAGGAATGTTTAGACACCGCAGGCTGCAATTCAGCGCACGAGGCTGGCTTCTAAGGCTGGCGTTCAGAAGCACAGTCTCCCCATGAATGGGCTCTCAGCAGAGAGGAAATGATTTTGATCAGCGGACGGGAACACGAAGGCCATCCATCTTCTATTGTTTAAAGGAAGAATTCATCTCCGAAGTGGGGCAGTGAAGGTGATGAAGACAGGGAAGCTGGGGCAGATTTCAATGATAAAGAGAGAATTCTCCATAAAGCAACGGAACCAGAGGGCCAGCGGGGCCCAATGGTAATATTCTGTGTGTGTGCCCTTTCTGGTAGGTGGAACATGGGGTAAAAATTATAACAACCTCTGTTATGTTAAAAATCATACCAACAACCTTTACAGATTAGAAAACACTTCCATATTCATTGCCTCATATAATTTTCATAAAATCCATTTGAGGTTGACATGACTCACTTGTTGTACACAGATGGGAAGAAGAGGAGTCACAGACGCCCTGCTGAAAGGGCCTTCAACCTGCCACCGGATCTTTCATTAGCTTGTTCACGATGAGCGTTCTGTTGCTGTGTTTCTTTTCAACCTTTTTATTGATGCATAGCCTACCTACAGCACAGCATCCAAAAATGCAATGCACTTGCACTAAGGGGACCCGGAATGTTGCCAGCAACCCAGCAGCCCTCCCCAACCTCAGACTTCTTCCCACTCACGCCCTCATTTTCCCCAGAGTAATCTGACGTCTATCATCGTGCATTAGTTCTGTCTCTGCTTTAGCGTTCTGTACATTCAGTCATTTGGAATGTTGGTTTTTTTTTCCTCATGATTATGCTTGTCGCATGTAGTTAGAGCTCATTCATTTCCATTGATGTTTATCTCATTGTCCGAATATAACAAAATCAATTAATCCTTCCCATGGTTGACAAGACATTTGAGTCACGCTGGCAATCCATCTAGGAGTGGAATTTCTCTGTCATCCTGTGGACAGTATGCTTAAATTTCACGTTCCAAATAATTAGGCACATAGCCTTCTAGAGTAAGTAGAACTTGTGTTCTACCAATTTACCTTCCCCGTGGAGTACAAGAGTTTCAGCTGCTGCGTATCTATGTCAACACTTTATATTATCGGCTTCTTGAGTTTTAGCCCTTCTGGTGGGTGTGCAATAGGATTGTATTGCGGTTTTAATTTGCATTAATAAGCTGCAGTTCCAATTCAAGTGTTTAATTGGCTCTTTGAATATCCTCTTTTGTGAAGCAGTTGACCAAGTGAAGGATTCATTTTTTTATTTTCTTTTTTCTTGATTAGTATGTGTTATTTATATATTCTGAAAATGAATCCTTTATCAGAAATATAAATTACAGACATGGGGGCAGAGATTTTATTTTTTTTCAGATTAGAGAATTGTCCCACCAAATTCTACCTTTCCTGTAAGAGAGTTCTCCCGTGTACTAGGGTCTATTTCTAGATTTTCTTTATTGTTTTCATCCACTTGCCTACTTCTTCACCAGTATCAAACTGCTTTAATTTCTGAGTTTCAGATGTTGTAGTATCTAATCAGGCTGGCCCCACTTCTGTAAATTTTTCTTTTCTTTTTTTTCTGAATTTTCTGTTATTTTTGCAGATTTTTTTTTCTGGATAAACTGTGGCTTTTATTTCATCTGATTAAAAAAAAATCTTGTGAAATTTTAATTGGAATTTCACTTGCATTTATCATTTTGAGACCAAGCTCATCTCTATGGTGTTTGATACTACCATCCAATAGCAAGATCTGGCTTCTCATTTGAAGCATGCTTCAATATGTCTTTTAAATTAGAATTCTTCTTCTTAGGGAGATTTTGACCAGCTCTGGCTAAAATTATATCCAAATGTTTTTCAATTTTTCAATAGTTTCTATATCTTGCGACTGACTATTTTTAGCAAAGAGCAGAACTGCTGGTCTTGAAAATTAATTAATGTTGAACTTCACCACTCTACTGAATTCTCCTATTATTTCTAGCAGTTCTTCAGTTGGCTGACTTGGAATCAGCGAGCATATAGTCACTTTTTGCAAATAATGACACTGGGCTCCCTCCTTTTTCGGTATTTTTGTGTCGTCTCGTGGCACTGACTTGTACTTGGAGAACAATGCTAAATATTCAGTGAGGTTACACAAGAGAGCACAGCAGGAATTGTGCACACAAACCAGTGAACCTGAGAGCATGAACAAGGGTTTCTCTTCCTCAGCACTCCTGACATCTTGGGCTGGAGAAGTCCTTGTTGAAAGGGGCATCCTGCACATTGTAGGATGCTCAGGTGCAACCTCGAACTCTACTCACTAGATGCTGACAACTCCACCCCTCCAGTTATGACAATCGTGTCTCCAGACCTTGCCAAATGTCCCAAGCTGAGATTTTGAGCAAATCACCACAGGGCATCTTCTTCTCTGATCTATTCATTTTAGATTCCCCAGGGCTGTTAGACCCTTTCAACCTCTTCTTTATTCCATCCCTCTTTGACCTCCAACTCCATAAATCTAGGATTTTTCCCTGGCCGTCTTTTGTGGGTATTGTTCTCATCTTGTACGCCCTGGATTGAATGAGAACATCTCTAGTATTTCACCACTATTTCAAGGAAAGCTAAGCTTTCAAATTTTTACGATGAAGATATCAGTCTCAGCCAGTCACAGTGTTTTGGGGTGCAAATAATAGAAAGCCAATTCAAATTGGCTTGCACATAAAAAGAATCCATAATCATATTTTTTGCATAAAAATAGCTCAAAGATATATAAGTTTCAGGTGAAGCTTGGTCAGAGCTCCAGTTATTTCATTTCTCTGTGACTCTCTGAGCTCTACCCTCTTCAGGCCAACTCTGTTGTCTGCTTGGTTTTCCTCTTGGGGAAAAACTTGCCTGCTCTGTTTCAGACCTATATATCCAGGTTATATGCCATATATATAAAATCCAGAAATAAAAGATTTTTTTCCCAGGCCATGGGTACTTTTGTGGAGATGATTGATAGATAGATAGATAGATAGATAGATAGATAGATAGATAGATCTCCCCAGGAGAAGGAAAAGATTCTTTTACTTTGGGGGGAAAAATCTTACTCTTTACTCTGATTAGAACATCCTAGGTCTCTTTTTTCAAATCTTAACTAATCACTTTGGTCAATTAAGTGATAGATCTGAACTAATCACTGTAGTGAGCTATTGTCCACCCTTAACTGTTCCCTGTGGTGATGGAATTATACTAACCAATCTGGGGCTATCGGTAGCCTTTCTTAGGACAGGGGTGAGCATCATCAGTTCAACCCAAACCCTTGACTACCCGCCCTGGAGGAAGGATGGACAGTGGACAAAGCACGACCTATCCCTATTTTGTAAGGCTAGTTAGAGCTAAGTTATTAGTGAATATTGAATTCTGTTAAAATTTATTTTTGCCCCCTATTGAGTTGACCCTTAGGTGGTTTTCCCCTTTGAGATGTTAATATAATTTCATAATTTTGAAAGGCCTGTAAATGAGGGTGGGGGTTCCCTAATTGAATGTAATGTTTTATTCTTTAAATATGTTGGGGGAATTTCTGCCATTACTTCATTTAAATTCCTTTTCAGAGTGGTCATAGTAAGACTGGCTTAACGTTTTCTATTTTTGTGCAAACGTTGTCAATTTGGTATCTCTGCTACACTGGTTTTGAAAAAAAAAACTAATTTGGAATCCATCCTTACTTCTCTAGGCTCTGGTAGAGTTTAAATAGTACCAGGATCATCTGTTCCTTGAACATTTGAAAGAACTTACCTTTGAGACCATCTGGCTCTTGTACTTTTGTGGAGAATTTGCTTTTTTATAAAATTCCTAAATTTCTTCCATTGTTTTTAGTCTATTTAGGTTTTTTCATCTCTCACGGAGTCATTTTGATCATTTATGAGTTCTACCCTCTTCCTAGAAAATATCGATTTTACTCATCTTTTTAAATTTACTTTGACTAAATTTTTCACTAAATTTTTCTGTTTTAAAATGTTCCTTCAGATCCCTCGCACTTTCTCTTACTTATTTCTCAGGAGGTGCATTTGTGCTTATTTTCTAATGATTTGTCAGTTTTATTGTGCTTCCTTCCACATAAACTACTTCTCATATTTATCACTTGTACCGTTTTTGTTTTCTAAATTATCCATGTTTTTTTCTAATTTCCTTGAATTTATTAGGTTGGTCTTTCCTAAATCTTTGAAGTAGTTGTCGCATCTCTTGACTAAACCAGTCAGGGTCACTCCGCATGAATTTGAGGAATAAATAAAGACACAGAAAGTACCTTTTCTCTGGGTTCAGTGATCGTTCCTCAGCTGCAGTTCCCACAGCAAGAGAAGCACATGCTGAACCCTTTTATTGGGGAGAAGCCATTCAAATGAGGCCAGGGGTAGGATTACAAGGGAATAGGTAAGTGTAGCTCAACCCCCGCAGGTGATGCTTACACCTGGAGCCGGGCCTTGCCATCCAAGCTGGGGTAACACCCAAGTTAACACAACCTGGCACTATCATGCCAGACTGAAGGCAATAATTGGTCAGTGTCCCGGGGCATCAGGACTTGAAGGTGTCTGCATCCATGGCAGCTCCTGACAGTAGATGGTTAGTTCTCTTATTTTAGTTCTTTCTTGTGTGTCAGACAAGAAACTGTAGGCTCCTAAATTGCTGGGTTTGACTGAATAAACAAGATATCCTAATTATCAGATGCCAAAGTGAGATGAGAAATGGAGTACTATGCAGAACATCTAAAAGAGGTGATCAGGAACTAATTAGGTGAATGACCACTGTCAGGAAATAATGGGGTTGAGTGATGAGTCTCAGTAAAGATTTTGGAAGAGCATGTATTTGCAGAGCTCTGCTTTAAGTCAGATCTCACTCCAAGGAGTGGCATGGTCGGTGTAATCTCCTGAACCCAAGCTAGTGGGAAGGTGAGAGGAGAGCTTGTGCTAGAGGCTCAGAGAACTGGTACCTGACCCACCCTTGAGAAAGTGGTATGGTTTGGATATGAAGTGTCCTTCGTAAGCTCAGGTGTAAGACAATGCAAGAAAATTCAGAGGTGAGATGATTCGATTATGAGAGTTGTAACAGGATCAGTGGGTTAAATCACTGACATGCATTAGCTGGGTTATATCTGTAGGCAGGTAGATTGTTACTGGAGAAGATAGATCACTTGGGGGGGGTGCCTTTGGGGTTTATATTTTCCCTGGTGAGCAGAGCTCTCTCTGCTTCCTGGTGCTATGACCTGAGCTGCTTTCCTGTCTCATACCCTTCTGCCATGATGTTCTGCCTCACCTTGGGCCCAGAGCTGCAGAGCTGGCCAACCATGGACTGAACCTTGAAACTCTGAGCCCCGAATAAACTTTTTCTCCTCTAACCATTCATGTCAAGTCTTTTTGTCACAGTGACAAAAAGGCTCACTAAAACATACAGCATTTCCATCAATGGGAGATGAAACTGAAAGCCAAAGAAAAAGCTGTGCCAGAGAGCAAGACTTTCAGATGAAGGATCCAGTGAGGAACCTCTTCAGAAATCAGGAAAGTATGCCTAAGAAAGAGTTAAATTTGCTGAGAGCCATGGTGTGTTTAAGGTACTGGGAGTACGGGGGGCGGGGACAGGAGGACTGCAAGTTCAAGTTCAGCTTCAGCAACTTAGCAAGACCTGGTCTCAAAATTTTGACCAAAGGATGGGTAGGTGGTGATGTAGTTCCGTGGTGGAGTACTCACCTAGAATGTGTGAGACCCTAGGATCAAACGCCAGCATAGAACAGAAAAGAAAAGGTAAATTTAAACCACATGAACCATACTCCAAACGCTCAGCACATGAGGCCACCTTAGGATAGTTCTGGTTAAGAACGAGTTTTCTGGACCCCATTTCTTTTCCTCCTTTCCATCAGCTTCAAAACAAAGTGGGTTGTGGGTGAAAGTGGGAAGGGAAGTATCAGAAATAATCTTCATTACTTAAAACTATTGTTATAGCCTAGGTCTATTTGATAAAAGGTTGGTCCCAGCTTAGTATGTGGGGAGGTGAAGAAAACATTAAGAGGTGGGGCCCAGTTTGAGGTCTTTGGGTTATTGGGGTCATGCCCTTGGAAGGGGATTCATTCCTCTTGTTCACTTCCCAGCCTTGAGACGACCAATTTTGCTTCTCCACGTGCTCCCCGACAAGAGGTGCTGCCTTTCCATAGCCTGCAAGCAACAAGGCCAACAAATCATGGACTTAAATGTTCAAAACTGCGAACCAAAATAAACCTTTTTTCTTTATAAGCTGATTGTCTCGGGTATGTGTTATCATGATGGAAGGCTAACTGACACAACTATATTTGGTTTCTGAAGTGATTATGTAAAAAAGAAAATTTAACCACCTGAGAGTTACAAGAAAAGTAATGAGTACACATGTACTCATTGGGCATTGGGGGCAGAGGAGACTAAATGGGACAATAACAATAAAGACGTTTCTAATTAAATGAGTCCTACTTGTTCAACTACCAGTTATACTTATTTGGTTGTATATATGTTTTTTTGTTTTGTTTTGTTTTTTTAGAGACAGAGAGAGACAGAGAGAGAGAGAAAGAGAGAGAGAGAGAGAGAGAACTTTTTAATATTTACTTTTTAGTCATCGGCGGACACAACATCTTTGTTTGTATGTGGTGCTGAGGATCAAACCCGGGCCGTACGCATGCCAGGCAAGTGCGCTACGGCTTGAGCCACATCCCCAGCCCTGTATATATGTTTTAAGAGTAAAATTTTTCTTCAAGCTGCATCTCTAAGCATCAACATTTAGTATTTTTGTCCTCTATATTCTTAACTCAAGATCTTTTTTTTTTTCAGTTTCAGGTTTAATTGTCTTTGATGCAGGACTTATTTGCAAAAGAGTTTTTTTCTTTTTAGTTTCTAAGTGGTTGATTTGTGTGGGGAGAGTATTATCTTTATTTTACTTTTAAATTTTACCATATCAAAGTCTGATAACAAGAATAAGACCATGGAATCTTAACTTACACAGGGGTTAGGTTTTTTATTTTGTTTTGTTTTATATTTACAATGCTAGAGACTAAATCCAGGGGTGTTCTACCACTGAGCTACAGCCTCAACCCTTTTTATCTTTTTTTTTTTTTTTTTAATCTTCAGACAGGGTGTCACTAAATTGCCCAGGCTGGACTTGAACTTGTGGCCTTCCTGCCTCAGCCTCCTGAGTAGCTGGAATTATAGGCGTGTGCCATCCCCTGGCACAAAAATTTTTGTTCTAAGAAGAAAATGTTATGTGAGTTTCACCCTAATTTAAAAAAACGATTTTTAAAAAAAAAAAAAAGAAGTGAAGGAGAAAAAAGAAGAAATCAGCAATCATACTTTGATTTCCAATATTTCTTTCTGGTTCTCTTAATTTTATTTTCCATGGCATCCATTTTATTGTTTGTTTAAATGAAAGTCATGTCCTCTCAAGTACCTCTGAGGACACCCACTAAACTTTTTATTTTCTTTTGTTGCCTATGTGACTTCCATTGACTCTAAAATTATCTTGTAGGTATTTATTTTTATATTTTCTTTTTTGTTTTAGAGGTTGTGATAGTTTTAAAAGATGCTCACAAATTCTTTGCTCCTCCTCCCTTCCAGAGGTAAAACCTAATTTCCCTTCCCCAGAGTGGACTTAGTATCTTGTTTCTAATAAATGGAAGAAAATAAAAATGATGGAGTATAATATCTAACCCTGGGTTACATGAAGCTTCCTCCTGGCATTCTCCCAGAGAAGAAATCCAGGAGACATACCATGAGGACCATCAAGCAACTCCATGGAGAGAGGTCCACACGGTGAGCAGCCGAGGCCTCCCACCAACAGCCAACCAGGACCCGAGGCCTCTGAATACATGGACAGGACTTATCACTTCAGCATGATTGAGTAAGGAGAGGACCATAACACTGGAGACCTCCTAAAAATTTTAGGAAGAGGTCTCTCAATAGGTTCAAAAAAAAAAAAAAAAACTCTGATGGGGGCTGGAGATAAAGAACTTGCCTAACACATGCAAGGCCCTGGATTCAATCCCCAGTACCACAAAAAAAAAAAAAAAAAAAAAAAAAAAAAGAACTCTGATGGCTGCCAGACTGTATTCGGCAGCTTTTTGCTTCTGTGACAAAATACCTGAGAAAATCAACTTAAAAGGAGGAAAGGTTTATTTTGGCTCATGGTTTCAGAGGTTTCAGTCCATAACTATTGAGCTGCTTCACTCGGGGCCTGTGGCAAGGCAATACATCATGGTAGAAGCGCGTAGCAAGCAGAGGAAACTTTTTCAACTCATGGTGGCTAAGAAGCAAAAGAGACAGGAAGGCACTGGAGGAGCCCCAGAGTCCCCTCCAGGGCATCGCCTCAGGGGCCTGACTTCCTCCTCCTGGGCTGGGCCTTACCTCCTAGAGGTTCCGTCACTTCCCAACAGCACCACAGGCTTGCAACCCAGCCTTCAGCACATGGCCTCCGGGGTACATTTAAGATTCAAACTACAATGGATTTTTCTGTGGAAGGAAAAGGGAAAGAGGCACTGAGTGGGAAGATGCGGAATCAATCCCAATTCTCAGCCCCCACTCAGTTGACTAGGGCTTTAGGACCCCACACCTCTCTGGGTCCCAGCAGGCAAAGGGGTACCTTCTCATCTGTGTCCCCCTCCACCGGACTCTGCACTGCAGCTTTCTTTACCCCTCCTTATCCATCAACACCCTTCTATCTTTTTTTTGGGGGGGGGGCGCAGCAAGAGGTACCAAGGATTGAACTTGGGGCACTCCACCACAGAGCCTCGTCCCCAGCCCTATTTTGTATTTTTATTTAGAGACAGAGTCTCACTGAGTTGCTGAGTGCCTCACTTTTGTTGAGGCTGGCTTTAAACTTGGGATCCTCCTGTCTCAGCCTCCCAAAGCTGATTACAGCTGGGATTACAGGTGTGCACCACTGTGCCTGGCACCACCCCTCTGATTCAAAGGAAACTGTCAGTCTCCTCTCTCTAGCTGGTTTTCACCCGCTCTCTTTGACTTTGGCAATCGCAATGGTTGTTTCTTTGGCTATTACTTTCGTAGGTCCCTGGAGGAAAAGACGAGGTCTAGTCATTTAACCACGACTGTCTTCACTCTTCATCCTTGCATCGCTTTCTTTATAGTTCAGTTTGTTTCTTAACCAAATAAGAATCTGTATTGTAATAACCAAATTTGTCTTATTTGTTTTCTCTAAACCATAGCCATATTTAATATTGTCTCTTAATTTGTGTTGTCTTAAATGCTTCTGGGTGCTCATCATTTCCTACGTGGATTTTTCTCATTTGTTTTATTTGGAAAGTACACAAAATTCATTCCAGGCTTCTAAGAGTTGTCTTTCTAATTTATGAAGGATATTTAATCCATGCATTTTAGATGTCTTAATGCCTTGCTCTTGCCACAGTCTGGCTGGGCACAAATCACGAGCCACTCAAGAGGAACAAACTTTATTTCTGAACTCCACCAGCACACTCCACACACGCTCCCCAGGAACTCTCCTGAATGCCACGCGGCTCCTCCAGGAAACATCAACCGGAAATCCCTCCTCCGGCCCTTCCCCAACCAATGCAAACTCTTCAGGAATCCCTGCAAGAGCTCAACCGGAACTCAACGGGAACTCCGCGAGAACTCAAAAGTCATCATCTTCATGGCTCGCTGGCGTCACCTCTCAACCACTACTTCTGGCAAAAATGCCAGGTGTCATCCCGACTCGGCTGTGGCCCTCAACATGCTCTAAAAGAGGGCCATCATAGTTTGGATGTTGAATGTCCCTCAAAGGCCCACACATAACAGCTTGTCTCCAGGGTTGTGCTATTGGAAGGAGGTGGAAGCCTTAGGAAGTGGGGCCTAATGAAAGATCTTTAGGTTACTGGTGTCATGACTTTGAAGGAGATTGTTGGACCCCAGCCCTTTCCTCTTCCTCCTTTGCTTTCCCGCCATAAGGTGAGCAGTTTTCTCTGCCATGTGCTCTGGCCATTACCATCCAACACCCCAATCAGAGGCCTAAAAGTAATGGGTTTGCCAAATCATGGGCTGAAAAACCTCTAAAACCATGAGATGACATAACCTTTTTCTCTTTATAGTTTAATTACCTCTGGTATTTTGTTGTAACAACAGAAAGCTGACTGAGAAGGACTCAAATGACCCTTGGTTGTGTTGATATTGTACAATGCTATACAAGACTCTGCCATTGGGGAAGGAGTCGTGAAGGGGACGGGCCACCTACCTGTGTAATCCTTTGTAACTTCCTGTGAATCTGTAATCGTTTCAAAGCAAAAAGTGTTTTTAAAATACAAGGAATTGAAATAACAAAGCGAACATCATTGTAACAAGACCCACCTTGAACAAAGGTGGGGATTATGCAATGGTTGTACAAAAATAAACACCTCAGCAGGGCCCAGGCTGATAAACCATCATAGTTTTCTACTAGCGAAAACAAGCAATTTATCACAAGACCTTCAGCATCTCAGTGGGACCCAAATTGTTTAAAAATTTAAAAGGACTGAAAACGTAGCTCAGTGGCAAAGCACTCCCAGAACAGAACACCCCTAGTACAGAAAGAGAGAGAATATAAAGAATAGGAAGACGCATGAAAAATAATTCTGACGTGACCATAAGTGAAGAAAATGGTCAAAAATCCAAATTTACAGTTAAACGCTATAAACAACATAGAAAGAAAAAGAACAGAAAAGAATATACCAAAATATGAACAGGAATTTATTTAAAAATTGAAATTCTGATGGCTTTTTCACTTGATAACTAAATCTTCTCTAATTATATATAAATTTTCTATAGTCGTATTATGGTGTCTTTATGATCAATTTCTCTATATACATGAGAAGGGACATTTTTAACTAGTTAACTTATTTATAAGAACTAAATCAGAAAGATAAAGACTCTCGGGACTCCATCTCATAAATGATTCGGGATCCAGCCGAACTGTCTGGGGAGGGCCGGATTAAGACAAAGTGGTCTTGCTTATCATCCTTCAGTACTTGAACCCTGTCATTAATGAGAAAAATTAGTCTCGTTCCTCAGGATTCTGGAGAACAGAATGGAGACTTGCAGGGAAATGTCCCTTTGCTCATCCTAAGAAGAGATTCTCCAACTGCAAAACTTCCCAGCAAGAACCTGGGCTGCCTGTTCGTGGAGAGCGTCCTACCACTGGAGGTATTCAAGCCAAGGTCATCGCTGTGGGTCTCTGACATATCCAGAAGGTGTTAAAAGAGGTGGAAGAACTGGGCATGGTGGTGGGTGCATCTGTAGTCCCAGCTACTTGGGAATCCGAGGTGGGAGGATAACTTGAGCCCACACTTTCAAGTCAAGACCTATCTGGGCAACATTGAGACCCCATATCAAAAAAAGGGGTAGGGAAGCAAAAATAGAATTAAATGAGTGGGGCCAGTAGCCTCTATGAACTTGAGTCTCTCTTGCAGGTTACTATACCAGGAGGTTCATTCCCAGGGGGTTCATCAAAGGAATCAGAGTATGAGCGAAATCCCACAACATAATAATTGTGATAGAACACAGGAGCCAGAGGACTCTAGAGGCCAATTAGGGTAGTGTCCCCCATTGCCTATGAAGCAGCAAGAGAATCAGAGAGGGCCATCATGTGCTTAGGGCACACAGCTAGTGTGTTCAGAGATGTTCAAGTATGCAGTCCAGGTGGCTGACTCCCAGGCCACCCACCCATTGCTACAGTGCCTCCAGGGTGACAGACTCCCACTCTAGCCCTGTGCCACTGGGCATTTCTGCCCTCCAGAAATAAGGACAAAAATCAGCAAGGACTGGGTCCTTCCACTTGGAAAATGAGAACAGAAACATCCAGAGTCAGAATAAAAAGATGATGGCTATGCCACTCTGACTCTCTCACTTTGCTCTTTGTCACACACACACACACACACACACACACACACACACACAATCAACTGGTTTCTCAGGAAAAAAAAATTAATGACCCCTAGGCTACTTGTTGTTCTTTCATTCTAGTGACAAAAAAGCACTCGAGATCATCCCAGTTTCCTATGCAGTCAATATTAGAATGAAGGTGATATTTGTTTGGAAAGAATAACATGTCTGAGCCCCAGTGCCCCGAGGTGAGGATGGAATGCACCCCACTTCATAGTTCATTCTAAAGAAATGCCCTTCTGTAAAAAAAAAAAAAAAAAAAAAAAAAAAAAAAAATTAATCATGTCCGTGTCACTGGGTTGAGGCGAAGAAGCCACAGCATTTCTTAAGGAAACACAAGAAGAACCGATCAATAAAAACCATCAAGGACCCCGCATTCCTGAAGCACTTTGTGTAATCATTTATCCTGGACTTGGGAGTGATTGTATTGGGATCTTTTTTTCACAAGGAATCTGAGAAAATAAACAATTTGGCAGCCGAATTCTCCTTCCTGAAAGGCTTTGGTTTCTTCAAATGTGCGCTTGTGGTTGATTCGAGCCTCCCAGGCAGCCTCAGGGTCATTTGTGATGACTTTATCATTGGCAACAGGTGTCTTAGGGCTGCGGAGGCTCCTCATTGGTTGGCTCTCTCCAGCTTCTGCCTGCAGGAAGCATGAGGAAAATTATTTGGTCCTTTTGAGAGCCTTGACCAAGAGTTGATCTGTCATCTCAGAGTCCTCAATGTTGAAGCTGATGAGCCATCCCTGGCCCACCACAGGGTGAGCAAGGCCTTGCGGCTTCTCCCACTCTTGAAAACAGAAGTTTGAGATGATTGTAGGTTTGCATGCAGCTGTAAGAAATAATACAGGGTGATCCATGTACCCCCATCCCAGCTTCCCCCAAAGATAACATTTCACAAAATTATAATATGAAATCATCATTAGGATATTGGCACTGATTAATCCACCAACCTGTTCAGAGTCCCCTCGTTTTCCTGGACCTCATTTGTGTGTGAGCAGAAGCGTTAAGTCCTGCACAATTTTATCTCCTGTGTAGATCCCAAATGGTGTCTTCCTTCTACCTACCTACCTACCTATCTACCATCATCCCCACCATCCATAGACCCTGATAACCACTAGTCTGTTTGAATAGCTCAAATTCATCAAAAACTATCCATTTTATTCAAAATGTTATATAGGTGGATTATTCATATAGTACACAACTTTGGGCGATTTTTTTTCATGCCACATAATTCTCTGGAGGTCCATCCAGGTGGTTGTGTGGAGCAATGGTCTCCTCTTTTTTAGTGCTGAGTGTTACGCCACGGTATGAGTATACCCATTGGTCTAACCATTCACTGTGGAAGATCTGCTTCCAGGCTTCAGCCATTACAATAAAACTGCCCTAAAATTCATGCATAGGTTTTAACATGAACCTGAGTTTTCATTTCTCTGGGATAAAAACCCAGAAGTGCAATTGTATGGTGGTTGCATGTTTAGTTGGTTTTTTTTAATATTTATTTTTTAGTTTTAGGTGGACACGATATCTTCATTTTATTTTTATGTGGTGCTGAGGAGTGAACCCAGTGCCTCATGCATGCCAGGCGAGCGCTCTACCACTGAGCCACAACCCCCGCATGTTTAGTTTTTGAAGAAACCGACTAAATGTTTTTCACAGGGTCTGCGCCATTACACATTCCACCAGCAAGAGATGAGCGATCCGGTCCCTCCACGTCCTCACCACCATGTGACCTTGTCACTATTGTTTTTAACTTTATCCACGGATGCTGATATCTTGTAGGTTTAATCTGCATTTCCCTAATGGCTAGTGATGTTGAGCAGCTTTTCATGTATTTATTGCTCATCTGGCAAAATGTCTGTTCATTGAGCCTACTTCCTAATGGGGATGTTTGGGGGCCTTATTGTTGTTCTCTGCTTTTGACAGTCTTGACCGTACAAGGCAAATTTCCACAGCAAGCACAAACCACCCCGCTGGCCTTGCCTCACAGGCAACCCCCAGCCCACCACAGAGGAAAAGGTCACTTCGTCCCCTCCTTCCTTACCTCTTAGCTGGACAATGTCATGAAGAAAGGGCTTTGCAACCAGACTCAGGAGAATGAATTTGAATCCCAGCTCTGCCACGAACCTGTTATGCAGTCGGGGTGTGGGGGGATCCCATTCTGTCTTCTTCTGACCTTTATTTTCAACTCTATAAAATGACGACGTTGGACTTAATGATCTCTGGAATCCTAGAACTTGGTTTCTTTCTTGTCCCTGTCTCTGGGTTGGGCACACCACCACAGAAGCCAACATTTTTTTTAATATTTTTTTTAAAATTTGTTCTTGTTAGTTATACATGACAGTAGAATGTATTTTAACATATCATACATACATGGAGTATATATAATATTTTTGTAGTACATGATGTGGAGTTACACTGGTCGTGTATTCATATATGAACATGGGAAAGTTATGTCCCATTCATTCTACTGTCTTTCCTATTCCCACCCCCCTCCACTTCCCCCATGCCTCCCTGTCCAATCCGGTGAAACTCCACTACCCCTCCTCACCACCACCCCCACCCTGCCTATTGTGAATCAGCATCCACATATCAGAGAGAGATTTGGCATTCGGTTTTTAGGGACTGGCTTATTTCACTTAGCAGGATAGAGAGACCAATATTTTTGCAAAGAGAGAGGTAGCTGATTGCACTCTGGCTCTTTGGCTCTGCCCAGCAACAAGCTCCCTTCACTTGGTTAGCAGCACTGAACATCCAGGCGGCAGATATCAACTCTCCTCATCCATCCTGGTCCTTCAGAGAAAGCTGAACCCATCTACCAGCTCCTGATACCTCCCCCATGAAGGCCACATGACTAATCCTAAAGCAATCAGGTGTCTCCATCCCCTTGGAGACCTGTCACTTAGGCAGAGCCAACCCAGGAATGTCATTTACTTGTTAGGGGCAAAAATATCATCTTCCCTGGAATATGAACTGGGGAACACATAATCTCCGAAAATTAGCAGACTTCTTAGGACCCCAGGGGGAGATTCCTACTCAGAAAAGAATTAATATGAAGGAAAAGGAGATGAGAAATCAAGAACTTGAGTCCTGGTCACATCATCGGAGGTCCTAGGATAAACACAGGCTCTGAACCAAGATAATTAACTTTAGCCAGTGGGACTTCTGTTAATTGCATCCCAAAAAGAGGCCCAGGGTGTATAGATGCCCTCCAGAAATCCTGACCACTTGGAGTAACTCGGGGACACCTCCCAGTTTCCTGGCACAGGGCATCTGCCTTTGGAAATGCTGTCACATGTACTATGTGTGAGCCCTGCAGTCCTTTCTCTCTCATGTCTTTAAAAATGGCCTGTCTTTATCTTGCTTGCAACTCTGCAAATGCAGAGCCCTGACCTCAATATCCTGCCTGCCCCTCGGCCTAACATCTTCCCTGGTGTGCAGAACAAGGAGACGGCACCTCTGCTCCTCACAGCAAGGAGCCCACCTTGAGAGGGACTTAGGAGGGTGACGTAGGCCAGTGCCTGGTGCAGTCACAGTTGCACATGCTCAGGCTTCCTCCATGGCGTATTCACTGCCTGCAGTGACCCCTCCTTTCCATCCAGGCTCACAACCACCTCTCGCCTGCCTGCAGCTGTGCATGGTCAATGAGGCCCCTGTCCTTCGAGGGGGTCTCTTGAGAGGTCATCCATTCCATGGCTACGACCACCACTTATTTCCCTGTCCTACTCTCCAACCCAGCATGGATCCCTGGCAACCAAAACCACTCTACCTGCCAGTGGCTTATATCACAGTCTGAAGCATAACAAGGACCCAACAGCTGCTTACCAAGTTCATAACCTCAGTGTACCAATCTGTGCAGTGGGCACATTCCTTCTCTCCACCAAAGCCCTCATCCGGGTTCTAGTACCAGCTCAGTAACATGGGGGAAAATCAGAACCCGTCTGTGGTATCTGGTCTTGCCCTCT
The DNA here is from genome assembly GCF_964194105.1 of Spermophilus citellus. Lineage (NCBI taxonomy): Eukaryota > Metazoa > Chordata > Mammalia > Rodentia > Sciuridae > Spermophilus > Spermophilus citellus. The sequence goes on along the minus strand of NC_138199.1, from coordinate 24,183,105 downwards.
GCTCACCTGGGAGGAACCAGGATCTGGGTCTTTGAGCATTCGGGCTGTGTCAGCCTAGGGCCTCGGCCAGGATCAGTCTGGAAGAATGCTGTTTTGTTTTGCTGACAATCCCGTCTTTTGGTTCTGCCCTCATTAACACCACATTCCAACCTCTGAACTGATAGTTCCCTTCCAAGGTCACCTCAGTGCATTCCAATTCTCCCAATTATAATTCCAAAGAGAGGATTTCTTTTAAACACTAGCCCAGCACTTCCTGAGACTGGTGCTAAAGAGGATTCATCTCTGGGGACTCATCCCTTTGTCCCCTGCCCCCTGCCCCAAGGAAAACACATGAGTGAGCAGGTAGCATTTTTTCAATCCAATGAAATGAGGTCTTGCTCCACATCCAAGCCAGGTGTTTTTGCGGTCAAACACAATGAAGAGAGCTGTCATTTCGTTCCTTCCATCTCCATGTTTGTGAATGGTGGGATTCCACAGTCAAGGACACAGCCCTCGAGTCCCTACTATGTGCTAGGTAGGCACTGGGCAAAAGACAGGGGACTTCACTATAAAGGATACCAGCATAGCTCTTGCTCTCATGATGCAAGTTTGGAGGGAAGAAGGATAAGAATCGGAGCAAGGAGACCACTTGAGAGCCCAGGCTGCTGTAGAGTCCAAAGGAAAAGCCCCAGCTCAATCTTAGAAGATCCTGGAAGGCTTTCTACAGGAAGTGCCATCTAAGATGAGACCCCAAAGGATGAGTGGGATTAGGCAGGTGATGAGGGAGAAGAGGGAAAGAAGCATTCCATCTGAGGGCCCAGAGACAACAGCCAGCTGATGCAGACAGGGAACTTGGAGTATTTGGGGTGTCTGGCTGTCCTGGGCAGAGGGTGGCAAAGAAGGAGAGGCACAAGATTCAATCTAAGGGGCAAGCAGGACCACAGCATGGAGAGGCCTTTGGATGTCATCAAAAGGACAAGGGAAGCCATGGCTACCTTTGTTTCAGGCATGAACAGATTCCATTTTACAATACTCTCTCTGGCTTCAGGGAGGAAAATGGACTAGAAGCTGAGGCCAGGTTGACAGGGTAGTGATTTGGAGAAATGCAGACACGCAGATTAGAAAGAAAGCTCCTCTGGAGTTCAAGGAAGGAAATGAAAGACGTGTGGCCCTAGAGCTCTCGGTCACTGGGCACAGCTGCCTGACACTGACCTAGGTGGGCGGTAGCAAGAATCCAGGGATAAACAGCTGTGGGTATGCGGGGGGCTTCAGCCTGGCCTCCCATTCAGGCAACAATGGCTGTTTCCCCAAAGGGGACTGGAGGCAGCAAAGAATTCCCAAGACCCAAAAAGCCCTGGGTCCCTATCATGGGTCCACCTTGTCATGCTCACAAGGATGTGGCCTCACAGGGAGCCATAGGAAGGCAGGGCTGCTAGAACCCAGAACACTGTCTACACAGAGCATCCTCAGCATGGAGGGAAGGGGCTTCAGGACACAGAGCCACAGTCTGTAATATTTAGATAGTAGTGCTATTTGGGGACAGTTGCTGGGAAGACTGAGCAGGACACAAAAAGCCAAAGGAAATAGCTACTCACAGAAGTTCAAGTGCATACTCTCTCAGCAACAGTCCCTCAATATTCCTGCCTTTGGCTGAGGTTCCCTCAGGCGACCCTCCCTTGATTCGTTAGTGCTCGTTAAAAAGGGTGGGGAAACACAGAGAAGGGGGAGGAAATGGTCTGTCCCCTCCAGGAGCATTCAGTCTCATTGGGGAGAATCTGGGTTAAGTGCAGAAAATGGCAGCGCGCTATTTGGATATGTCTAAATACCCGGATGCTTACCATTACATAGAGTTGACAACACTTTCTCGTTGCCTGCTGGATTATTGGTCATGGTAAGCGTAACTCGAAACCTGAGACATCTCACTGGAAGGAGAAGGATGACTTTAAGATCCAGAATAGCAGAATGGTCAAACATTCCCGAAACCATCAAAATTGGATTTCATCTTGGCCACTGTAATATAAGCTGTGTGATCTCAGGTGCGTTAGTTGATATCTCTGAGCTTCAGGGTTTCCAGATGAAATGAGGACATCATTGCTATTTAAAGTTTGATATGATGAGTCCCTCAATAAATCACAAATAAAATGATGTCCAAAAAGTGCATAGGGTGGCGTGGCGCGGTGGCCCACACCTGTAATCCTAGTGGCTCGAGAGGCTGAGGCAGGAGGATTGTGAGTTCAAAGCCAGCCTCAGTAAAAGTGAGACCCTAAGCAACTCAGTGAGACCCTGTCTCTAAGTAAAATACAAAAAAAAAAAAAAATAGGGCTGGGGATGTAGTTCAGGGGTCAAGTGCCCCTGAGTTTAATCCCCAGTATCCAAAAAGTGCATAGAACAGAGTAAATGTAGCAGCTGTAAATATTTAGATAGTAGTGCTATTTGGGGACAATTGTGAGTTTCCATTCTGTGTTAAAGCCTGCATGTGGCCTTTAGATGCTGAGGAAGGTTAGACATTTTGCAATTGCAAAGTGAGATCAGCCTTCCCAAAAGGGGGCTGCCCATTGTCTTGGCTTGCTCAGGCTGCCCTAACAAAATAGCACAAACTGAGTGGCTTTAACAACACACATTTATTTTCTCATAATTCTGAAAGCAGAAAGTCTGACATCAGGGTGCCGGCATGGTTGATCTTCTCATGAGGCCTCTCCTTCTGGCTTGTAGACAGCTGTCAACTCACCATGTGCCCACATGGCTTCTTTTTTGTGCATGAGGAGAAAAGAGCACTCTCTAGTGTCTCTTCTCATAAAGGCACTGATGCTTGGGATCGGGCCCCACCCTTCAGGCCTCATTTAACCTTAATTACTTCTTTAGGAGCCCCATTTCCACACACAGCTACCCTAGGGCTTCCCTATACAAATTTGAGAAGGGAAAGAAAATGTGCAGTCCATGACACGGAGTTTGGGTGAGATGGTGGGATTAGCCAAGCCTGAAGGTTGCCCGCCCAACCCCTCTCATTGTCCCATGATCATTCTGGAAAACAAGACCCGTCTCCCTGCTGCAGAGAGACACACGATATTGAAATTGCCCCCCCTAATCTTTATGCGATTGCCTTCTCCCTGATAGAAATATTGCCTCTTGCTGAGTATTTATTGTCTCCTTCTCTCCAAAGTATTGACTTTATGTAACAGTTTGATATACATCAAATCCTTTACGGATTTAATAAACTCCTCTGGTCAGCCTTCTGTTGTGAACACAATGAGATTTATGGTCGTCTTGGTGTAAAACCCTTTTTCCTTGAAATTTTCTACTTCCAGATATCAAAAGATAAGAAGGGAAGCATTTATCATCTTGGAAATCGTACCCCATGTCTGCCTGCTGGGTATTAGTCAGAAATGACTAGTGGTTAAAGGACTAAAATATGACAAATGTTTGACTGCCAAACAGCTGAGGCTGGGAGAAAAGTAGGATCCTTTTTAAAAAAAAAAATTCTCTTCTTCTCTTCAGAGAGGATTTTTCTTTGCAATTAATCATGAGAGCATGTGGGACAGAGAACAGCCTAATTTGACTTGGATACATAACCTTGGGAAAACTGGACTAAAAGTTTAGCAAGTTGACTCAATTTGGAACCCATTTAGCAAATGCTCATTTCATACCAGGTGAGTGCTAAGCACCTGCAGATAGAGGGCATGGTAGAGAATGGAGAGGGCTCAGGGAAGTAGGAGGTCAACCTGTGGACAAACTAATTTTTCCACCAGGAGCATCTAATTCCCCTATTTTACCCCGGATGCACACAGTAGACCCACTTTTTCTGAAGTTTTGCTTCTACAGTTTCAGTTACCTGTGGTCCACCACGGTCTGGAAATATTAAATGGAAAGTTCTAGAGATAAACAATTCATAAAGTTGTGTGCCATTCTGAGCAGCATAATGGAATATCACACTGTCCTGCTCTGTCTCTCCAGGGACAGAGATGTGAACCACCCCTTGTGTAGAGTATCTACACTGTATATGCTACCCACCTATTAGTCACCTAGTAGCCATGTTGGCAATCAGATTGACTCTCATGGTATCACAGGGATTGTGTTCATGTAACCCTTATGCACTAGCCTAAGGCTACATCGTTTACCTCACTTCATCTCATCCCACAAACACTGTATCATCTCACATAATCCCAAGGTGGAAAGGGATAGGTACAGAACAATTAGATATTTTGAAAGAGAGACCACATTCAACTTTTATTACAATATATAATATATTGTTATATTTCATGATTGGTTGTTAATCTCTAACTTCATCTTATTTATAAATTTTAAACTTCCTCGTAGGTATGTATACACAGGAAAAGCACAAGTATCTATAAAGTTCAGTAGGAGCCACAATTTCAGACATCAGCTGGGGGGTCTTGGAACAGATCCCCTGCCGGTAAGGAGGGACTACTGTGTTCACCTGCTTGTGTCTCTTTTAGGCTGAACTTTATAAGAGCAAAATCTCTTTAGTGCCTAGAAGAAGAAGAGATGGCCAGAGTATTCACTAAATGAATGAACAAGAAATAGTACAGAAATCTGGCCAGGGGTAGACAAGAACAGGAAGATCATCTAGGAAAGTGACTGAAATATATTGGTGTCTGTAATTCTCCTTGAGATCAAAAGCAACTTCCTGTAAGGAAACAAAAGCCGAACAAGTAGGTAGAGAGGGAGGCAGGGAGAAGCCTCTTAAATGTTCTAGGTGCTTCTCTGAAGAAATTATGGGAAAGTGGAAAAGAAATAGGAAAGAGATTTATGGAGTCTCAAAGCCTCCTGTTAAAATTAAATGTGGTGAGGAAAGTGGGTTTCCACATTTAATTGTCTTTCTCCCAGTAACTGTGTGTCAGTCTTGCCTAAGAGCCTATTAATTCTGTAATTTAGTGTGGCGAGAGCAAGAGAGATCGACAGAGCCAGCGTGGGGTTTTTTTCTCTCCTCATTGACTAGCTGTCATCTGGCATGAATGTTAGGGTGGCTTTCTCCTTGAACACTCTAAATACCCTCAAATTTAAAAGTTTTTACAGTCTTTTTAATAATAAAAAACCTGCTTGCACATCAGTTAGCAAAAATGGGGTCCATGACACTGTATGTTATGATTTTAATTACAGCTAAAAATAACCAGGCTCGTTGGAAGGGCGCCGTGGAAGCCAAGTCCTGGAGAGAGAGAGATGACTCAAGGCGCTCTACAGGGGTGGTGGGAGCGGCATTCAAATAAAACAGTGATTTATTAGTGTGGCCCCCAAACCCGATGAGCAGTGCAAGCATGGACATTTGATAAATAGCTGGCTTTGCCCTGTGCCAGCTATCTCCCCTACTGAAGGTATCCTTGAGGACACTGTCTTGTCCTGTGTTTAATTAGGACCTCCGGCAGGACAGACTTCTTTAAAGAAAGGGTGCTCTGCAGCCCATGGGGTACTGGCCACTGGCAGCCTGGGCTGTATACAAGAAGGATCCAGGGGCAGGTGAGACTCTGTGAACTTATACAGCTGTGTTTCCATTTGCAAAGGTCTGCCTGTACTTTTACCACATTCTCGCCATAGTCCACCTGTAATACCACCGATCTTACATGAAAGAAATAGCACACATTTGCAGAGAAACACATCCAGCCCCACCTATCTCACTTTCTGGCTGCACATTAAGGATTTGTTTTAATGTAAGGTGTGAGATAAGGATCCAGAATTTATTATGCTGCAAATAGATAATGAATTGCTTAATAATGTTGTTTGATTGCCCTTTGATTTAAAATCCTTCCTTTATCATAGAGAAAATGTCCTTACAAACTTAAGCCTGCTCCTAAATTCTCTATTCTATTCCATTGATTTGTTGGTCCATTTCTGTGCTAATGGGATTTAATTATTTTTACAGCTTCTTATTTATTTTTGTAAATTCATACCACCATTGTAAAGAACCAATAGCCTATTATAATGGGGTGGAGGAGAAAGAGAAAGATAAACAGAAAGTACCCAAGAACAGTTACCTGGAGGTAAAGGGAGGCGAAGAAGTGGGATCTGGGAAGAACACACAGTGGTTTCCACAGAACTGGTTTTTCCCCCAGTACTTAGGTGGGAGGCTAGTTCATGGGCATATGCATTATTATCATGTATTGTTACGCTTTGTGACCAAGAGTACATATATTCTTCTGTATATGCAGTAGCTCCTCATATCTGCAGTATTGCTTTCTGTAGTTTCAGTCATTTGTAGTCGAACCACAGTCTGAAAATATTAAATAGAAAATTCCAGAATTCAACAATACATAAGCTTTAAATCGCATGCCATTCCGAGTAGCATTGTGAAATCTCACACCATCCATTTCCATGCCCCGAGGGATATGTATCATTGCTTTCTCCAGTGTGTCCCTCCTATATATATTGGCTCCGTTATCAGATTGACTACCTTGGTATCACCGCCCTTTTATATAGGGCTTACTATCATCCTTGGTTTTAGGCATCCTCTGGGGGTCTGGAATGTGTCCCCCACGAATGAGGGATGACTACTGTACGTACTTCATTTTTAAAGAAATAATATTGAGAGAGGGTTTCTGATTCAACCTGGTAGACGAAGATGATTAATCCCTTACTTTCTTCCCCAAGCCTTTCTAGCAGTGACAGAGAGAGAGAGAAAAATATCCATATTCAAAAACAAGGAATGGAAATCTCTAAAGATTTTAAAGTAAGGCTCCTAAAAGAAATAGAAACAGGGCTGGGGTTGTGGCTCAGCGGTAGAGCACTCGCCTCACACGTGCGAGACCCTGGGTTCGATCCTCAGCACCACATAAAAATAAATAAGTGAAATAAAGGTGCTGTGTCCAACTACAAATAAAAAATAAAAATATTTTTAAAAAAGGAAAAAAAAGAAATAGAAACACAGGGGCCATGTAACAGTAGTAAGTAGAGGCTGAAACCACACAGACCTCCCCAGACTGCAGACCAGAGGCTTGCCAGAAGCCAAGGATCACTTCCTGTTCACCCAAGGTAGTGCCAAGACTTTCTGGACCCAAGTGTCAAGGGGGATTTGAGGAAACACAAAACAGCTGAGGATAGCAGTCATCGTGAAGGGCTAACAGCAAACTCCACAAAAAAAAAAAAAAAAAAAGAAAAAGAAAAAAAATGTGGTTACAATTGAAGGAAGAGGGATCAAATAGAATGTTCCAGGCTGGACCTCAGAATAAACATTGTGATGGATTTACAGAGGTCAAGACAGAAATCACAGGCAGGACACAAGAAATAAGATGATGGTGTAAAGAGGAAGAGGGTATGAGAAGGAACCAATTAGAAATGAGAGAGAAAGGAAATGAAATGTTACAACTCAGTAGAAAACCCGACCAGAACACTGGATATGGCCAAAGAACAAAATGGAGAATGCAAAGATCAAACAGAGCAGAGTAAAAAGGAGAGAAGGAATTTAAGACTATGAAAAATAAAGCTGAGAGACATGAAGAGTTCTAGAAGCTCCAACAGAGGGCCAACCCGAGCTCCAGGATAAATGCAGATAACCGAGAGTCTGCGCTTGAAGAGGTACTAGCCACGAATTTCACAGAGCTTAAGTGAAAGCTGAGTTTATGGATCTAAAAATCCTATCAAGCATAAATTTGAAAAAAAATATTTAGATCCATGATGATAAAACTCCAGAACATAAAAGATCAAGAGGAAATCCTAAAACGAACTTCGGATAGAGATTGCTAGATGGGAAGGAGAACACATAGCCCGATATCTGAATGAGTGAGTACCACAGCCCAATCCCAGTCCTGATTCCATCTCTTCTATCTTTGTGACCTTGAGCAGGTCATATGGCTTCAGTTTCCTCCTCTGTAAAAGAAAGGTGCTTCTAGTACCACCCCCATAGGTCTACTGTAAGAATCAAGGTGAAGACCTTGGAACAATCCCTGCCACGGATTAAAAGATTGAAAAACATCCGTTTTATTAGATGCATCTATTTCTGTCACTATTGTCAAATTTCTTCTAAGCAACACTAGAAAGCTGGAGAACAGTGGAACTTAGTGCAACCCATGTCTGTTGATGGGGGTGGTCGTTTTAATCATCTGACAGGAGGAAAAAACAAGATCTGTACTTAACAGCTCACCCACCATGTATTGGGACTTTCACACAAAGTCTCATTTAATCTTTGCAGCATTTTGAGATGACTCACGGTATTGACTCATCAGTATTGCTGAGAAGCTAAAGGACTTGTCCTAAGTTCCTCAGCCAGGAAATAGTGGAATCAGTGGGCCCAGGGGTCTCTGACCCCCCAAAACGCATACTCTTGATCACCTGGTGGGAAGACAGGGGCTGGGATGCAGGATCCTGGACTTGAGTCTGGTTTCAGAGTTTCTGTCTTTAGAATTACCTCCTCTGGCCTCAGAAAATGCAGTGCTACCTTAGAGCAGGAAGGAAATAAACCATCCTGATTTCTTACAACAGCTTCAATAACCAACATGACATTGTGAAGGACGTGCCAATATTTGTAATCTCCCCTGACAAGTTGTTAAGTATTTATAGAAACATTTTCTCCTGGCCCTGCTTAAGGAAAAAACTGTATCTAATTTCCTCTGGAGACATGTGCTGGGGAAAATCAGAAAGATAATCTGTCATCATAAATAGCAATAAATAGTCACCCTGAAAGAGTTGCTTGTTTAGCAAGGTTGCTTGAATATTAACAGATTTTCCTTTAATCTAGCCTTTGTGAGGGCAAGTTCATGACTTGGGAAAGTGCCGAATCCAAGGGGTGGGGTTGGAGGGGAGCTCAAGGCCAGGGGTGGTGGCTCCTAAGCTCAGGGCTCAGTCACAGGATCAACCTGGGGAAAGCACAGATAATGAGAAGAAGATGTGTCTCCAAATTTCAGGGGGCAAATCTCTCTGGACCCACGGGAACCCATGAAACTCAGGAGTCTTCAGTGTCTCTCTTTCAGATGAAATATGATTTCACCAAACTTGAGAACCAAAAGATCTAGGATCCAGTTTTTCCCTCCCACTGGGAGACATTCAGTTCCACTGGGAGACATTCAGTTCCTCTTCTCGGAGACTCCTTCTTCCCCATCTGTAAAATGGAATAAGAGGCTAAAGCAGATTATCTATGAAGACATTTTTTTGCCCTGAGATTTTATAAGAAAGGCTTGGAAAGGTCTGATACCAAATGGGGTTTGCATTCTGGCCCCAAGATTCAGAGCCAGGCAGAGCATTCCTGATGGTTATTTGATCTGAGTACACCAACATGGAACCCAAGTGGTCCAAACACACCTTCTCCCTCCTTGGAAAATACCTGAAATGATCTTTCTACAGGTGTTACAAAATCTGGCAGAAGCTTGGAACTGCTTATTTTGTGTGGGTCAGGTGACATCTGAAGAAGAGAGTTCTACATCTCCCTCCAAGATGAGGAAGAAACTGGAAGCCATGTGCTTAGCAGAACAGGTACTTGGCCCTGATGCTATTGAGCCTTGAAAGAAGATTATCTAGTGAATGAGCTCAGTTTACAAATCTCTACAAGACTGAACTGGTGAACCACGATGCATCTTCAGGTGGGCAGGCTCTAACGGGGACCCATCTCGGCTCTGTAGATGGCAAATGGATACCACTGGAGATGCCCCCAAATTGTGCAGTTTTGGGGGGAGATAATGAATTTCCTATCACTCGGGCTGCACACGCTAAGTTCATTAAATATCTCTTGGGGATGATGAGGAAGGAATCCCTAGCCTGGATGGGAGCATTGAACTAATTTACTCTTAGGACCTTCCTAATTATCTGATTTTATTTCCAGGTCTTCCAGTAGTTTCTGCACCATTCTAGTTACCTTAGGACATGTAAAAATATCGTTGGTCCTCTGAGATCCTGACAAGTAGGGGGTGGCCCTTCCCACCACAATGGCCAGCAGCAGCATTAAGGGGCCTTTTTTTCTCTGAACCACCTTCTCTTTAGCCTCCTATGTTGCAACTTCTATGTTTATCAACATCAGACGAGTCAAATATCAAAGCAGGAAACCAAAATGAACAAACGATGTCCGGGGATTAGTGCCTCCTTAATGATTTGAACAGTGCATTAGTCATATTTCTACCGGTATGACAAAATACCTGAGAACCATCAGCTTATAAGGAGGAAAGGTTTATTTTGGCTAGCAGTTTTGGAGGTTTCAGTCCATGGTTGCTTGGCTCCGTAGTTTTTGAGTCTGTGGTAAGGCAGTCCTTGTTCCTGATGCCAATTCAATAAGGAGGACATGGTTTTGGAAAAAAAAAAAAAAAAAAAAAAAAGCTGGGGGCGGGGGGAAGGAAAGCTTATTGCTTTGCCAGCAAAGAGACCTGAAGCGATCAAGCTTCTCAGACACCCCAAGGAGATGGTACATAAGCACTCCTAAAATTGCAGAAGATATTGCCCAGCCCAGGAGGTAAGGTCAGGCACCAGTGATCAAAAGGAGGCAGATAAAAGCTGCTGAACAAGGCTTTATTGAGATTCGCTCCCAGGCAAAGACCCTCCAGTCCAATAGAGTACATCCGGGAATCCTGTCCAGGCTCAACTGGATTGGAATTTTATTGGGCTTAGGGCAGGGAGGGAGGGCTTGGGACAGGAAAGGGAGGTTTTTAGAGTCCCTTATCCTCCTGCGGTGGGTTGGGGATCTTGCTGAGATCCATGTGCTTCCAGGATTAGGCAGGACACCCCGCTGATTGACAGGTGGTTAGGAGGCACCATAATTGCTTGTCTGTTGGCGCCTGATTGGTTTTTCTTTTGCACTCGGGCTGCCTGGTACCTTGTTCCCATAGCCACCTGAAATCAACCTAACAGAGGTTGAAAGGACACTGAAGGAATTCTAAATTTCTCAAGCTGTTGTGTTACTCAAGCTCAGTCCTTGTTCCTGAAGCCAATCCAATAAAGAGGACATGGTTTTGAAAAAAAAAAGGGGGGGGGAGGAAAGCTTATTGCTTTGCTAGCAAAGAAGAAACAAGGGGACTTCTGTCCTAGAGGCTGTGATTCTGCCCATCAACAGGAACAGGGGACTTTTAAAGAGGCGATTCAACTGAATCAAGAAGAGAAGCAATGTGGTATAACAGCAGGGTGCTGTAGGTAGGAGGAAGGATATGGCATAAGGAAAAATTATAAAGAGTAAGCTCTTTAGGGTTGTAATTTATGTATATGTTTACATATAGAGAGTTGTATTTTTTTAAGTAAAATATCAGGTAGCATGGACTAGTTGGGAGAACTGTGTGAATCAAAATTTCCTATTAAAAACTTTCTTGTACAAAAAAATTTAAAAAGAGGTGATTCAAAGGCTACATTCCGTGTGTTCTCTGTTGGAGTTGTAATTCGCTTGTTAATTTGGGAGATAGTCATTTCTGAAATCTTCTGGTACCATTCCCCAAATCTGGATTTACTTCGTTCCTATAGTGGGTATGTACTCAGGACAGATAACTCTGTCTAGGATGGGGAAGAAAGGTAATCCTGTTTCCCCTGTTATTAGGGATGGGGAGAGATTAGGGAGGAGCAGGAAGAGAGGAAGAGAAAGAAGCATGTCCATTTAAAAAACAAGTCGCAGTGGCAGAGCAGCAAGGCCTATATCCAAAGCACAAAGTGGACCACGGTTACAGTTGTTTTAAGGAACCTGACGAACATGTGGTTACAGGGAAAGAATTCTGCTTCCTAGCGGCAACATCCACCATCATTGAAAGATTTCTATTTTTCTGGCAGAAGCAGTAACTTCCAGAAAGCAATGCTGGGTATTTCACACATCTCAATCTTTCAACATAAAAGAATGCCAACTTAAAAGAATGTCTTTGGGACCTGGGGTTTATAACAAAGGCCATCTCTTGACCAAATCTATTTGGCATTGATAATAACTTGCCTGTGACCTGACTTTAGCATCTTCTTGGTGAAACGTCATCCTAGGTATAACCTGCAGGCAGAGGGCTCTGACCTAGAGAAGTCATGAGAAGTCACACTGCCGACAGGTACCTGTTTTAAAATTTTCTGTTGCTTTAACTAAATGCCACAGACCCAGTAAATTATAGAGGTTCATTCAGCTCAGGGTTCTAGAAGCTGGAAAGTCTAAGATTATGGTACCGGCATCTGATGAGGGCCTTCTTACTGCATATTCACATGGCAAGAAAGCAAGCTTGGTAGCTAGGGTCTCTCCCCCTCATCTTATAAAGCCACTATGCCACAGTTGAGACCCCACCCTCAAGGCCTCATCTCATTACCTCCCAAAGGCCCCCACCTCCAAATGCATTAACATATGAATTTGGGGGGCGGGTGGGGACACATCAAACCATTCCAGACAAGCCAACCCTTCTCAGACTGCAGAAGGTGGCCTCTGTCTGCCTGCAGATGCCGGGGCACAAGGTGCCATTCTAACATGGGGGAAAATCTCTTTGAAGGGATGCACTGTCCAGAATCCACTTGAAAGAAGATGTCCAGGAAATATAGGAGCAGTCTGCATTCCCTGACACCTGGTGGCCAATGATCTGCAGGTGGCCTGGGTGGAGCCAATCCACAGTCTTCTCCTAGGAGTTTTAAATTAGCACACACACATACTGTAATCAGTCTCCGAAGGATTATGAATCGGGAGGCCATGGGGAACCAAGACCAGGGTAACGGCACCTGAGCCATGCTTTAGATAAAATAGAAATGATCACGCTGAACATAGAGGAATGAATAGATGCTCAAAAGGAAATAGAAATCAGAGACCACCTGGCAATGAGGGCAAGAGGCCACCTGTGTCCTGAGGGTTTTCCTGCTGGGGACCAGGTCTAATGAGGCAATGCCCTTCAGCCCTGGGGTTCTGAGACATACAGTATTTTAGTCAGCTTTGTGTGGCTGTGACCAAAAGATCTGATAAGAACAACTTAGAAAAGAAAGAGTTTATTTTAGATCATGGGTTTCGTTGATTCAGTCTGCGGTCAGCCAACTCCATAGATCTGGCCCAAGGTGACAGAACATCATGACAGACGGGTGGGTGGAGGAATGCAACTCAGGACATGGCAACCAGGAAGTAAGAGAGAGTTCTGCTCCCCAGGGACAAAATATAAACCCCAAAGGCACTCCCCAAGTGACTTACATCCTCCAGCCACACCTACCTACCTACCTATAGTTACTACCCAGTTAACCCATATCAGTGGATTAATCCATTAACTAGGTTACAGCTCTCATAATCTAGCCATTTTCCTCTGAACCTTCTTGCATTGTCTCACACATCAGCTATCGGAGGGGACAGAGCCAATCAGTCCCTGCCCTGTGCTTATGCTACTCTAAGAAGCCTCTTGCTATTCTTTGCAACTTAATAAATACACTCTTTTCCAAAGTTATGCAGTCATTACAATGTTGGATTTCTATCATGGGCTCCTTCTCCCTCTGGCAGACAAGCCTTTCAGGAAGGAATGAGTTCTCAACACAGGAAAAGGGTTGAACAGATTCCTCAAGACTTCATGGATTTCTTGATAGAATAGAAAAGAAAATCCAAAGGGATAAGGGTTTGGCTGCCCAGAATATGGGGCCCAAGAGAAAAGGTCATGCAAAAACCTAGCGCTTTGACACTGAGTTGGGGTCAGCAAAAAGATAGGCCAACTTCTAAATTGTAGGTTAGGGTTATTATTTTGTAGTGGGGAGGTGAGGACACGCACCTACTGACCCATTTAGATACCAGGTCAGGACTCCACCTGCTCACTTTTATTTTGTTCCAAAATTTTAGGCTGCATCTGACACCCAAGATTTTCTCAAACTGAAAATTCGTTAAATATACCCTAGAGCTGTCATTTTCCATGGCCACTAATAGGGTCCAAAAGGGCTGAAACAAACAGAAATTAAGCAAAATGTGTAAGTGAAACCTATCACACACAAAAACCAGAGGTAGTGTCCTCTGAAGGGAATGTCTGCCTTTTTAACTTAGGGTCCACATGCCCTGCAAGTGACCCTGTGAAAGATGGGCCAGGACTGTTCCCACCAGCTGTATCAGGACACAGAACACAACTGCACTATGTGGGTTTGAATGGGGCTTGAGTTGTTCCCCCAAAGTTCATGTGTTGGAAGTCTTGTTCCCAGTGTGGTGGTGTTAGAGATTGTGGCACCTTTACCAGAAGGGACCTAGGGGGAATAACTTGGTCATCTAGGTGCTGCCTCTGAAGGAATTGAAGTTGTTCTTGCAGAACCCTGGTTAATTCTCCTGAAGGGATTGTTATGCAAGAAAGCCTACCCCCCCCACACACACACACCCCTTTCTGGCTTCCTCTGTCACCATGTCATCTCTCCTTCTCACACAATACCCTCTACCACAAAGTCCTCATCACAGCACCATGCTAAATGGACTTTTATCCTCCAAAACTATGTGCTCCATAAACCTCTTTTCTTTATAAAGGACCCCGCTTCAAGTATTTCATTATAGTAATGGAAAACGGATTAATATACGCATGCTGGGAATGAAATCTACCAGCCTGTCCCCATAAAGGATATTATAGGCTGCAGAGGCCCTGAAAGAACCAAGGATCACAAAAGAGCTTCCCACACACACACTCGATATCAATCAACGTGAAATTATCAGGAAAGCAAGGAAACACAGCCTTGAGTGCTGTAAGCACTGCTTTGTTTCCTTCCTGCCAAGTGTATTAGGGAGATCCAGCCCAAGCCCCACAGCTTCCTCTTCTTTCAAGTTTCCTAGACCTGACTCCTCAGCCTTTCCTCCTCTTCTTGGGTCACAGCTTGGCCCCTTTTCCTTGACTCATGTGTTTCGTTGCCCCAGTATCTCCAACAGAAAAAAATGCTTTCCAGGCTTCAATAGCAGCACTGAAAGCTCCCAGCCAGTCTGGCCTTCTCTCTACCTCAGGGATTCTCCATCTCCCTCCAAATTCTCCTTTCCTTAGTAAGGGATCTAGGATCCATGGAAACTTAGAGAGGGTGGTTCTTTGCTGGTCATGGGACAAGACTCCAAGTCACTGTCCAGGAGGAGGTCAGACCCTCAGCCCCAGGTCAGCACCACTGTCTGCTCTAACGATGGTGTTGGAGACAAAGACAGAGGAGCTCTCCCTGGCCCTAGGTTTTTCTCAATGACCCTGTGCATATGCCTTCTATACCTTTAGTATTTCCACCAACACCCTTAGTATATGAAAAATCAACCAAAAAATATCAGGGGAAAAATCTTTCCCAAACATCGAAATAAAACCAAATGAAACATGAAAAAGTGTCAGGGGATAAGCCTGCCACTCCAGGCAGATGAATCTCACCCACACAGTTCAAGCTGGGCGATTTCCATAAGCCCATTCGTCCTTCCTAGCAATGCTTGGTTCTGAACCTCAGATAGTAAACATCAAGACAAGCCTCCCCTGAAAATCCCACCCTCTCTAGCCCTGCCAAAGAAATAATTCTCCAGTTCATTGAGAGCCCTGTGGCTGGACAGCTGTGTTGGCTACAGCATGTAGCTACAGCAAAGCGCTGGGCTTGGTGAGGTCTGAGGTCTTCGCATCCTTAGCATTTAGCAGAGTGCCTGGCATGCAGTGGATGCTCAATAAGTGTTTGTCAAAGTACCTTCTGGAAATCTCATATGCTACTAAATGGAATTCCAAGCCACCCTAGGCAAAACTCCAGCCCCTTTTCTGAAAGAAATGGAAAGGATATTTACAGAACAGTGAGCCATCAGCCCACCTTGGGAAGACCCCCATCATGATCCAAGTTGAAACTTCTAAGTCAATTTTTTCTGTAAAGGACTGAATATTACACTTTTAGGCTTTGCAGGTCATATGGTCCGTGTGTGTTCAGCTTCATGTTGTAGCTCAAGCTTAGGTACAGACAATAGGTGGGTCAAAGGATGTGGCCATGTTCCAGTAAAATTTTATTTACAAAAAATAAGCTAAAGGCTGGTTTAACCCATAAACCATAGATTGCTGATTCCCTACTATAAATTGTTAACAAACATTCAATTCTTCAGTAGTTTCTCATCCAAAAGTAGAAGTTCTAATACTTAGATTATCCTACAATAATGTCTACATACACCCAAATTCAAATCACCAAATTAATCAATTTTCAATGTGAGAAATATATCCAGTAATAATTACCATCTGAGTAGCCAGGCCTGGTAGCATATGCTTATAATCACAGCTATTCAGGTGGCTGAGGCAGGAGGATCTCAAGTTCAAGGCCAGCCTCAACAATAGACCTTATCTCAAAAATTTAAAAACTGGGAGGGCAGAGATGGGGGGGGCATATAGCTCAATTAAGAGTACTTGCCCAGCATGTGCAAGGCCCTGGACTTGATCCCCGTTATTATAAAAAAAAATTGCCAAGTGAGTCCAGCTAGAATTACCGTATGTTATTATTAGAAGAAATATAGCCTCATTTCATTTTATAAATGCTCTAATTTAATGTCCATCCAAAAGGTACATAAGGCAGTCTTCAATTTCCTCTTCCTATGAACCTGAAGTCAACTAATCTCCCTCTATTCATCTATCATTCAGCAAAAAATATATTGAATTCTTGCTATAAATCAGACTTTTTGTGCTGTGGGTCCATAGAAGCAATGGTGTGTAGGATCCGTGAGTCCTAGAGAAGGAGCTGGGCACATAACTACACATCACATGCCCAGGGTCATGGGATGACAGAGGCACTAAGGAAGGTGTGATCACCTGGACTAGGATGGATCTGGAAAAACTTCAGAGAAGAAGAGAGCTCAGAGGAAGGAAGAGCGTGGAGGTGCTCAGGGAGCAGGAGAGAAGGGAAGAGTGTTCCAGGACAAGAAGGAGGCCATGCAGATGATGTGTGTCTGGAAACTCCAAATAGCCTAGCAAGGCTGAAGGAAGAGGGAGGGAAAGGAAAGGAGAAAGAAAGCTGTAGGTCCTGAGTCAGGAAAAGTCCTGCAGGGAACTTGTTGAGGGCATAAAGGAGCTCAGTGGGTATCTAGGTAGATCTAGGTCTCTGGGGACCTAAGGAGGGTCACAGAGCAAGAACGCCCAAAGGGAGGATATTGCAATAGCCAAAGAGAACTCTGAGACCTGAAGAAGGGCCAAAGCAAAGGTGATGGAAGGCAGGAGGTCATATGTACGGTGACAGCAACAGGACTTTGTGACCATGGGCAAAGGCACTATTGGTCCCTGTTCTCCACCCCTCCACACCCTTTTCCGTTTGACTTTGCAGCTCCTCCCACATGAATGAGCTCAGCTGGGGAACGTGCTTCACTGGGCTGTTCCAAGCCATGGTCTTGAGAGATTTCTTGTGTCTAATCCTCAGGAAGGAGGAGGAGAGAGATGCAGAATAGAGCCACCATAGCCAAGCCCAGCATAGCTCATTCAACACCCAGAAACCACAAGGATGGTTGGTTTAAGCCACTGACTTTGGGGTGTTTTGTTACCCAGCCAGAGTCAACTGCTACGGTGATGGGACTATAAGGATTGGGAAAGAGGAAGGAATTGCAGTCACCTCCAGGTAGTTTTATTGATGGGATGCGTGGAGATGACATTAACCAGAATGTGAAATATAAAGACAAGGAACAGGTCTAGGAGAAAGTGACGAGTTCAGTCTTGATGTAGGCTGAATGTGCTACAGCTGGGGGTGGGGTGGACCGTAAGGGGAAGACAGAGGATATGTGGGGGTTCGGCTTAGGAAAAGGATTTCAGCTGGGGAGATATAGTTTTGAGAAGCATCAGTTTATACAAGGGAATAGAAGACATGGAAGATGTGAGACGGGATGGAACATTGGCCAAGAATGAGTCTTGAGGGAACCCCTATATTTATGTGTCAGGTTAAAGTATATGACTATCTGATAAATGTACCCTCCCTCCTTTATGGATAGTGTCTAATACATAATGGGCACTCAAGAAGTATTTTGTGAAAGAATTGATCATTCAATGGGTTGGTCAAATTATGGCCAATAAATAAGAATTCTCGAACATCAATTTTCTAAGAAAGTCAGAGCAGCCCTATAGGCCCCTGGCTTGTCAGTAAGAAAAAGAAGCAGAAAAAAAAAAAACAGATTTCATCAGTAACATCTCATATGTTCCATCACTTCTATTCAAAAGCAAAAGTTAGGTATTAGGCAGGAAAGAGTTAACATGGTAGGGCTGAGACTGCTCTCCTAAGGTCTGCTAGTAAAGGTGACACCCGGATAGCATCTGGGAACTTGAATGGGAAATGATCCCTTACACTGATGTAAAACTATGTGTAAATGATAAGAGTGACTCTCTGTGCCTAAACCTCATTTGTATAAACGATGTGGTGTATGCTGAATATCTGCTTTCCTTCCAGAAGGCTAGAGCTTTGGTACATGCTGCAGAGGGTATCTAGTGGCTAGCTTCCTGGGCACTGAGTCTCCCCTGAGCTTCGCTAGCAGACCACATTTCACACATGCTGTCACCATTCACGGCTGGAGGAATTAACTGCACCTTGTGACCCCACTGGATGCCACTTTTGGATGCCTGCACCTGGTTTCTTCCAGACCTCACCCCAAGTGCCAAAACCTTTGACAGTTCTTTGTATCCTTTGCAATAAGGGACCTCAGCCATGAGAACGGCTCTATGCTGCTTCCCGTGAGTTCTAGCAAATCCAACAAGGGAATGATCTTGGGAACTTCTGACAGAGGTATCATCTTTAATATTCATTAGTCACACAGGCGTCAAACCACCAGACCCAAGTTCAGCAACCATATTTTCTTTCTCATCCTAATCAATATACATCATCATTTTCGCCACCCCCTGAACAGAAATTTATATAATCCCCTGTTCATATTTTAAAAATTAAATTTTGAAGGGATAAATCTCAGAAGAGAAAATTACAGTAAGAAATACATTTACTTCCTATTTACTGACCTTAGTATCTCAATCTCTGACCACGCTATTTGTCCTGGGTGTGGAGTTCATTATTCTCACCCCGTGACCCACAGGCCACTGTAAAGTCTTGAAATGCCCAGGGGAACGAAATGATCATTTTATAGGGCAAAATGCTTATATTATTTATATAAGCTATGTTTCTTGTAAATCTTATTTCTTCTATAGAGATACAACTACTTTCAAATGTATAAGGGTTACACGGAGGTTAATAACACATGGATTTATTTAACAGTGCAATTGCATTTGTAGAGTGGGGATGGCTATATATCATTCTATGCAATGAAATAAAATGACTTTCAAAATCTATAACAGCCCAGGAAAACAATAAAAAGCGATGCTGGCAGTTCGGCAATGGTGAGGACATTTTGAAGAATGGAACTAGGTCTTAATCCGAAAGGCAAAGAAATCCGAGGAAAACTGCTGAAGGAAGACGTGGTTCCAGGGGACTCCAAACTGAAAAGCATTCCATAGAAGAGGAGGGATTATTCCCTGGTCATTCAGAAAAAAGGTGAACTGGGAGAAGCCATCACAGACGAGCCGGGTCCTCCCCTCTGCCTCCAGACAGAGCAAAGCTGTGCCCAGTGTGTCCATCAAGGGCCCTGGGCCATACAGACCACGTGGAAGGATGGATCCATGCACCCAGAAAGATGAGCTCCTGGCAAACACCCTGATCAGTACCTCCCACCCTGCCTCCTTCACAATCACTCCAGGCAAGCCGTGGGAAACACGAGGGTCTGGTACTCCACCAAAACAACACGGAGACACAGAGAAACCAGACTTGGCAATCTGATAGCTAAGAGTTAAGAGGCACTCAGAACAGACTTCCAGGGAGGAATAGTGTGTCTTCTTAAAAGATTAAAATTCAGACCATAAGCCAGGTGTGGTGACGCACATCTGTAATCCCAGTGGCTCGGGAGGCTGAGGCAGGAGGATTACAAGTTCAAATCCAGCCTCAGCAACTCAGTGAGGCCCCAAGCAAGATAGCAAGACCTCACCTCTAAATAAAATATATAAAGGAGGCTGGGGTTGTGGCTTTAAGTGGTAGTACGCTCGCCTAGCATGCATGAGGCACTGGGTTCGATCCTCAGCACCACATAAAAATAAAATAAAGATATTGGATCCACCTAAAAAAACTAAAATAAATAAATAAATATTTTTAAAAACATTTATATATATATATATATATGAAGGACTGGGGATGTGACTCAGTGGTCAAGTTCCCCTGGTAACCCCCCAAAACTAGACCATTAAAAAAAAACTCAAAAAATATATATTAAAATATTTTCTGTCTCAACATAAGGAATAGGAATATAATATATAAAAGCAAGATCAAGATCGAAAAGCATAGACTTGATCAGTAAAATTAAAACTGTCCTTTGAAAAATTATCAATAAAATGTGCAAATCTCCTATAACTGCAACGAAGAAATATCAGAAAGGGGCAAAATAAATAACATTCAAAATGAGAAAGTATACCTAATTACAGTTATGGAAAACACTATTAAAAGCATAATATGACAGTAGAGTGTATTTATGTGTAAGATTTTAAAATCTAGATAAAATAAAACATTTCTTTGGAAAATTACCTAAGTGTACTCAAGCAGAAATTCGGAATGGACTAATTGTAGAAGAAATTGAAATAATAGTCAACAATTATACCCAAAATAGACATCACCCCACAAATATTTGTGAGCTATTTATAACAAATCTTGAATACTTAATGATTCAAACTATCCCAGAATATATAGAAAACATCCCATTCATTCAATAAGGTATCCTGATCATAATAGCAAAACTGAATAACACCAAAAAAAAAACCCACATGCCAATTTCATTTAAGTTCTTTAATGTGAAAATTTAATGGTGATGCACACCTGTAATCCCAGTGGCTCAGGAGGCTGAGGCAGAAGGATCACATAAAAGTATACATTAATATTACAACTGCATCAATGTGTTAAAATATCAATACATTATTATCAAGAATTTTCCAGAAATATAAAAATGATTCAATATTAGGAAATTAGTAGTTATAAAACATCTGATTAATAAAGCAAATGGACAAAACCATAAGATTATTTCAATTGATGGTAGAAAAGTAGTTGACCAAATTCAACATTCTTAAATCCCATGGCCCACTAGGAATAGGAGAATATTTTCTAAATCTTACAAATTTCATCTATCAGTAGCCCAACAAAGATCAGGCTGAATGGTGAAAACACCTGAAATATTTCCAATAATATAACTATTATTTCCCCAAATTAATCCATAAATACAAAATAATCCTATTAAAAAATAAATTGGTATGTATATATATATACATACACACACACACAATAGAAATTACTCAGCCATGTGAGGGGCAAGGGGGAGGGAAAAAATAAGGGGAGAGAATCGAACAACAGCAGAGGAGGTAGAGAGGGAAGATGGGAGGGGAGGGGAGGAGAGGGGGGATAGTAGGGGATAGGAAAGGTAGCAGAATACAACAGTCACTAATACGCCATTATGTAAAAATGTGAGTGTGTAACCGATGTGATTCTGCAATTTGTATTTGGGGTAAAAATGGGAGTTCAAAACCCAATTGAGTCAAATGTATGAAAGATGATATATCATGAGCTCTGTAATGTTTTGAACAATCAATAAAAAAAATAAAAAATAAAAAAAATAAAAGCTAAAAAAAAATTACTCAGCCATAAAGAAGAATGAAATTATTGCATTTGCCAGTAAATGAATGGAACCGTAGGCTATCTTGCTAAGTGAAATAAGCCAGTACCCCCAAACCAAATGCCAAATGTTCTCTCTGATATGTGGTTACCAACACACTATAAGAGGGGCAGGGGGCAGTAGAAGTTTATTGGATTGAATAAGGGGAATTAAGGGAAAGGAGGGGGGATAGAATCAGGAAAGACAGTAGAAGAAATCAGACATAACTGTCCCATTTTATATATGAATATACTACCAGTGAAACTTCACATCATGAACAACCACGAGTGGGATCTTAATTAGAATAAGATATACTCTCCATGTATACGTAATATGTCAAAGTACATTCGCCTGTCATGTGTATCTAAGAAGAACAAATTTTTAAAAAATAGGAAGATGATTGCTAACATGCAATTATACAACATGGCATTGGAGGTTTAGTCAAGGCCATATAGCTAGAAAATTTAAACTCTAATTGGTTGTTATACTGTTTCATTTGATTCTTCTGAATTATCCAGAGAAGGGAGTAGATGGTATGAAAATGCTTTCGTCTCTTCCTCTCCCTTCCTGAGAATTACGCATCCTGCTGAATTTCCTTGCCTTATGGCCTGACCATACAGCCTGCAAAGCCAAAATATTTACTATCTAGTCCCTCACAGGCAAAGATTGCCAACCTAAGGAATAGAACATTTCATTCTCATCAGCAATGAAATCCAAAAAATATTTACAAATAAATTTATAAATTAGTGCGTAACTTACCCAACAATAAAAGTACAGAACTCAGTAAACGAAGGCCTAAGAGAAAATTTAAATAAGTAGGAATATATCTATATCTAGATAGAGACATAGACATTGTGTGTGTGTGTGTGTGTGTGTGTGTGTGTGTGTGGTGTATTGTTCTAGAACAGAAAAACTCAATATTGTAAATAGGTCTATTCTTTGCCGAGTGAATCCATAAATACAAAGGAATTCTGTTCAAAATTTCAACAAAAATTTGTTAAACTGGACCCTGCACCTCCAAAATATAAATGAAATAGAAAATGAAGGGTTTTCACTTTCAATAATGGCAAAACCATTTCACTTCAAACCAACTTCTCCTCACATACCTTAAAGACAAACCAGGTAGACCATAGATAACATTTAAAACCAAACTTTCTAAATATATAGAAAGTGTTACAAGACAGTGACAAATTATCCTATCAAGATCTGAAAAAAAAAAAAGACACATCCAAAAAGATGGAGCTGGCATTGAAAGACATCTTTGCTCAGCAAGCAATTACAAAAATCCAAAGAGGTGATTTATAAGCTAAGAAACACTTTTGAAATCTTTACAAGACAAAAGGACAAAAGCTGGAGTCCAGGAAATGGACCCTAATTAACCACCCACACCCAGGGTTGAGATGCCAAAAGAGCTAGGGAATGAACCAGAATAGACCAACCCTCACAAAGACTGCCTGTCAGTTTCGAGTCTTGAGAATATTTCCAACCTCAAAGCTCAGAATGGATTAAGGTGACCGAGATTGCTCACCCCTGACAGAATCAAATGAAAAGGAACAGGCAATATACAACCCTTCAAAGCAGATTTGAAAAAGAACCATACACAGAAAATTCTAGGCTGAAAAATACAATGGTTGAAATTAAGAGCTCAAGGCATAGCTGAAAAGAGAATTGATGAACTTAATAGTCCAAAGGAAAGTACTTACAATGAAGCACAGAAAGACAAAAAGATGAAAATTACAGACAATACAGGGAGAAAAGTTAACAGGTGTTTAGTTGAAGTCCCAAAAGGAGAGGAGAGACAAAAATAGGTCACAATGAACACTCTCGAAAACGAAATGGCTTTGAAGACCTCCATAACGCATGAGAGAAATTAACCCGTGGATCCAAGAGCCAACAAATCCTCAGCAAAGTAAATAAAAAACAAATACACACCCAGACACAGCCTGATAGTGAAACTGCAAAAAAAAAAAAAAAAAAAAAAAAAGAGAAAATCCTAAACACAATTAAGGCTGAGGTTTGCAATAAATTACACTGGTGGCTCGACAACAGCAAGAACGGAAGACAGAAGACAGAGGAACGGCATTCTCCTTGCTCAAAGAAAACAGTGAACAAGCTAGAATTCTATAGTCAGTGAGAAGACTCTTCAAGAACAAAGCAGAAATAAAGAGATTTTTAGAAGAGTAAAAACCAAGGGATTTTACCACTAACCACCTTTTTTTTATTGGTCATGTAAATATTATATTTTTCTTTGTTGACAAGATTCTGCCTAATGGCTTACTGTCATATGTCAACCAAGGTAGTTAGTGTCTTAGAGAACTTTCCCCTAAAGACAAATTCAGGCTAAAGCCAGGACATAACCTTTCATAAAATCATTAAAGTAAAATTTTACAATCTGTCTTTTAAAAAGAAAACAACAAAAAACAGAAGCTATCAGGCCAGGCACAGTGGCAAATGCCTGCAATCCCAGCTACCTGGAAGGCAAGTCCAAGGTCAGCCTGTGCAACCCAGTGACACCGTGCCTCAAAATAAGAAACTAAAAATGTGTACTAATGAAAATACTAAAGGAAAATGATCTCAGATGCAATGCTGAAAATAAAGAACAAAAAATAAAATATAGATAAACCAAAATGAATACTGACTATGTGAAAATAGAAAAAAAAACCTTGGGCTAGGGATGTAGCTCAGTGGTGGGGTGCTTGCCTGGCATGCATGAAGCCCTGGATTCAATATCCAGCACTGCAAGAATAAAAAATTAATACTATATGTATCTAAACCCTCACAGGGCAATATTATTAAGGGTTTGTTTGTTTGTGGTCCTGGAGATTGAACCCAGGACCTCACACATGCTAGGCAAGAGCTCTACTACTGAGCTGCATCCCAAGCCTAAAAAAGGGAGAGAATTGAACAACAGCAGGGGAGGTAGAGAGGGAAGATGGGAGGGGAGGGGAGGGGAGGGGGGATAGTAGGGGATAGGAAAGGTAGCAGAATACAACAGTCACTAATATGGCATTATGTAAAAATGCGAATATGTAACAGATGTGATTCTGCAATCTGTATTTGGGGTGAAAATGGGAGTTCAAAGCACAATTTGAGTCTAATGTATGAAAGATGATATATCATGAACTATGTAATGCGATAAATAATCAATAAAAAAAAAAAGAAAAAAAAATACACAACAACAGCCCATGAAGCACTTGAATAAAGACAGCAATAAATAGAATAAAAGCGTTCTGAGGCCCTTAGATTTTATAGGAGGAAAAGGAAAGTGCTGGTTAAAGTTAAATTTTGATAAGTCAACAAAGCATGATGTAATCTAGAGAGATCACCTTAGTGGGAGATCACTAAAGTACAGAAGAGCATATTCTAAATATTTTCAGAATAGGTATGGATGAATATACCCAAGAAAATTTTGATAAATAACTGAAGATGAGAAGATTTGTCCAAACAAAAGTTAGAACAAATTTTAAGCCTATATTTACTTAAGTGGTGTGTTATACAAATAGAAATAATAATGCAGTGTACTAAATGTTAAGCTCCATCCCTTCCCGCACCAAAAAAAAAAAATTTCACATGTTGAATCCAATTCCCAATGTGACAGTATCTGGAGATGGGATTCTAGGAGGAGGCATTTGGGTCAGGAAGGGTAGATCCCTCCTGGGGGATTAGTGCCCTTTCAAGAAGAGACAGGAAAGAGCCTGCTTCTTCTCGCTGTTCTGTGCCATGTGAAGATACAGCACAAAGACAGCCATCTGGGAACCAAGAGAATACTTTCTCAACAAAATCCTACTGTGCTGGCTCCCTAATCTCAGATTGCACAGTCTTGGGAACTGTGGGAAACAAGTTTCTGTTACTTAAGCCTCCCAGTCTATGGTATCTGTTATAACCACTCAAACTGACAGAGACATACAGATGCTTAGATCACAAGAATGGAACAGGATCTACAAACGATTTTATGAATATGGCAATTTCATCTAAAGTGACAATAATAATAATATTATTTAAAAAGTCAGAACTGTTTTAAGTGTTCTACTTTAAATAATTTAATATACACATTCATAATAAAATATCATCTACTATAAAGATAACATTTCCAATTCCTTGGAAAGAAAGGGCAAATCAATAAACAGCTTAAGGAAAACTACAAATCCATTTGAAAAAAATTAACTTACTTATATAACTTTGTCGCGACCCCCTTGCCCGCGAGGAAGACGCAACACCGGGAATCTTCTTACAGCTGTTTATTCAAGCTCTCGAGAGTTCTTCTAATCTCCGAGTTCTTCTAATCTCCCAGAAGTCCCTCCCAGCCTTAATAAAGTATCCAAACACCCAATGCGAAGCTGCCACGTGGAGCTTTCTCGTAGGGTGTCAAAGAACCATGTGCCAACTCTCCCAAAGAAGGAGTTGTTTATCACAGACCACCACAAGGCCAGCGCCATCTTGTAATGGCGGCTCGCCACAGTTCCCCCCTTCGTTTACTAAAAACAAAACAGGCAAGAGTAGAGGTGAATCGCCATTACTCATACAAAGCCTTCAACCAGGAACCTCATCAGACCCAAGCAGGTCAGGACGTTCCCACATGACCGTTATTGGCTGAATATGAAAACAGACACCACAAAGCTGTTAAGGCCCTGTGAGCTGGCCTCCTTGACGTGCATACAAATCAGGGCTGGATCCAAGCCCTGGGGGCCGGGGGGAATCCACTGCCAGCAGTTTTTTCCTTCTGTTTATAGCACGTCAAAGGGAATCAAGTAGCCCCTGTCTTAGGTCGTTCACTGCCCTTACATTGCTTACCCGTCTTTGGGGAGGCCCCATTCCCCTGTCTTAGGTTGCAGTGCAAGCGTGAAAGTTGCCCGTCTCTGGGTACTACAAGATCAGCTCGTTGTTGCCAGGGCGTTTAATGGTATCTACTCAGCCAGTCATGATTAGGTCTCTGAGGCTGAACTGTGGCTGTATAGAAATACAACGACAAACAAGTTGGCAACACCCTAAAAGAAAGGCACGGGTCATAGAGCGATAGAAAAGTACTAGCGTGGAAACCCATCTGTGTGCAATGGCAGTAAAGCCGGCAGAGTGCAAGGGCTTTCCAACACTAGGAGAATAACAAGGAAGGACATGTCGTTCCCAGTGCAATGTCCGTAAAACTTGGGGTGCAACGACCATGTCAAAGGTTTACTGTTTAATTTGTGCAAGCCAAACTTGAGGTGAGTTGCCAGTTTCCAAAGCTGCAAGTGCTTGTATAATCATAGCTTTATCGCGAGCATTGCGGGCCTTAAGGCGGCAGAGAAACCACAAGCAGAGAACCATACCGAAGCAACACATTGCGCCAAAAATGCCTACCCCCACCCACTCTTTAAAAAAGGAAAAGGCAGAAGATATCCAATCAGTGAATTGACCCAACGTTATGGGATCAACGTGGGTACTATTCAAGACAGCTATCTGGGTTAGTTGAGACTGGATCATGTCTTCCGCTGCCATGGACCAATTTCCGGCCAAGTATTCTCCGATGATACGGGAGGCATTCCTGGAATCATTAAATCTGACAGAGGTTATGCATAAATGTGCACGTTGATCAACACAGCCCAAAAGCACCAAATCAGCCAATTCTTCTACCTGAGCTTGGAGTAAATCTATTCTTTGGTTGGCAGCTAAGATCCCTGACAAAATATGTTGATTAATTGCATTTTGGGACTCAAGTATCATAGAAGTTTGTTGAACAACTTGATTAACGGAGGCAGCAGTCTGCACTTGATTGGCCATGGCCACTCCGGCCGCGACCGCTGCAGCAGCAGATACCGCCACGGCTGTCACTATAGCAGCTGTGATTCCAAAATCCCTGCGGACTCTAAGTAGCTCAACAATGGGGAATTTATCAGGGTCCGCAATAACTGGGATTGGAACAAAGGTTGGAATTTTCATAACCACTGCTACAGCCGAAGAACCATCCCAACATTCAGATAAGAAACAATTAACATTAAAACAATCCAGCATTTCTGACGAGGTGTCATTAGCCAAAAGGAGTAAGAACGGAGATTGAACACAAACCGCTGCAGGGGGCAATGTGGCATTATCCAACAGAGAGTTGAACGAAACAGATGTGAGTCTACTACCTCGCTCACTCTCGTAAACAGTGCCAAAAACATTAGCCAACCAACTTTTGGCTCCCAGCAATTGAGCCAGTGCAGAAATATCAGCTGAAGCCCCCTTTGTGTTGGAAATCAGCCATTGAAACCAGGACCAACCCACTCCTGTAGAGGAGTTGGCACTGTTGCTAAAGTCATAAACATACCTTTTAAGAGAGGGGGAAAGGGAGAAACCTTTAGCAACTTGACGTTTCTCCCAAGAATAATCCTGACAAGGCGTGAATGTTGGGGGGAAACCAAGATTAGGGGTACAGTAAGGAGAAGCCTTAAAATGAGTGGCATAAGGAAGTCCACTAGAATATGGGGGCATTGGAATTAGTACCTCGGAGATACTAGCCAAGGTAGTTATGGTTAAAGCAGAGCTATTTACGGAGGTTCCTGAGCCTGATTGTTCCCCTGAGACTACTTGGCCCAATACAGTACTGAGAATGCTCCCTGAGACTTGACTGGACTGCAATGGATTGTCCCAGTTAGTCAAATTCTTGGTCTTAAGACGGATACAATGAGCGTTCCCAAGGCTAAAACAAAACACTCCTGTGAGATTAACTTGAGATTGATTGTAAATGCGTTCCACGTCCCCTCTAGGAGAGGCACAGGGCGCAGACATCTCACACGAGGTAGAGAAAAGAGTGGGAAGGACACTGGAATTACCGTGAACCGGCATCGGCATTGGCCAAGCCCGTGCCACCGCCCACCATTGCATTGGTGTCGTCTGTGTCATCGGCATCAGCACCAGAGCCAGAGCACTCAGCAGAATGAAGATCCTCATCACGGGATTGCTGTGGTAATTCTTGTTGCTGAGTAGCTGGCGTCAGGACTCTTCTTGTCAGGCGTTCAGGGACCCACAATGGTTCCGTGCGATCCTGGGGAAAAACACATACGGATCCTCGTGCCCATGTCAGCACGGGGTCGGGGCCGTTCCATTGGCCCGTAAGAACATCTTTCCACTTAACATAGCCAATCACAGAGGGCTGAGGGAACACATGTCTATCGGCCGCAGAGCGACCATGAATATCCAAATTCAAAAAATTAATAGTAAAGAGAGCTAAGGACAAGCATTCTTTAGGAGTATGTCCAGCTCCTATTCCCCCTTTGTGTTTTTGTAAAGTTTCCTTTAAGGTGCGATGAGCACGCTCAACAATGCCTTGTCCTTGAGGATTGTAAGGCAGACCATGAGTAAGTTGCACTCCCATAGTAGAACAAAAGGACGTGAATTGTCTGCCAGTATAAGCAGGTCCATTGTCAGTCTTAAGGGACGTGGGCGCACCCCACGCCGCCCAGGCTTCCAGGCAATGAGTGATGACATTACGTGCCTTTTCTCCTGATAACGCAGAAGCATGAATAACTCCAGAGTACGTATCTACAGAAACATGGACATACTTGAGGTTACCAAAGTCAGGTATATGTGTCACATCCATTTGCCAGACAACCAGTGGCTTCAACCCCCGTGGGTTCACTCCATAAGTAGGGGGATGAAGAAATGTGACACAATGGGGACAGTGCAATACTATCTGCCGAGCATCTGCTCTAGAAATGGAAAAACGCCTGCGCAGTGTTAAAGCATTAACATGGAAATTTTGGTGAAACAATTTAGCCTCTTCTAAGGAGGAAGCCAAACAGATCAATTGACCTCGAGTGGCTGAGTCCGCACAGGCATTACCCTGTGATAATGGACCAGGGAGAGAGGTGTGAGCCCGGATGTGCATTGGATAAAAGGGAGCAGTGCGGCTACAGATAAGCTGTCGAAGCTGATTAAAGTAAGCAGATACATTACGGGCATCACTAATAGCTCCCACAGCCTCTAGGATTTTTAGCGCTTGCACCACATAGATGGAGTCCGAAATGAGATTAAAAGGAAAAGAACACTGTTTAAACACCTCAATAACAATTTGCAGTTCTACCCATTGTGGATTTCCAGGAGCAAATTGATGCTGGACAGGGGGAGAATCATTAATGACATAAGCTCCCATTCCAGACTTGGAACCATCAGTAAAAATATTAACAGCCCCCGGAATTGGACTGGATGAAGTTACTTTAGGGAAAATAATAGGATGTTCCTTAACAAAATGGAGTAACGGATGAGAAGGGTAATGATTATCAATATCCCCTTGAAACGAACAACATAGAATAGCCCAGTTATCTAGAGTAGCACACAAAACATTAAGTTGAGCTTTAGTATAGGGTATAATAAGAGAAGAAGGTGATTGTCCGAAAAATTGAATGCTTTGTTGAATCCCTTTAAGTGTTAATGTTGCAACAGCATCAGGATAATATTCTAAGGATTTTCCTGGGGATACATGTGGGTGTATCCATAGCAAAGGTCCATCTTGCCATAGTACTCCAGTAGGCTGCCGCATAGTGGCAAGCACACATAATTGAAAAGGTTTATCACTCTGGAGCCTGCATAAAGTGGCATGTTGTATAGCTTCTTCTACTGTCATAAGGGCCGCTCTAGCCTCTTTGGTGAGGCTACGAGGGGAAGTAAGATCTGGATCACCTTTAAGAGTAGCATACAAAGGCTGTAGTACAACATTAGAAATATGTAAATATCCTCGTATCCAATTAATATCTCCCAGCAGTTTTTGAAAATCATTTAGAGTTTGAAGATCCTGAGTTCGTATGGTGATTTTTTGTGGTTGTAATTTGTCATACCCAATTGTTGCTCCCAAATACTTAATAGAATCTCCTGTTTGAACCTTTTCAGGTGCTATATGCAGCCCACATTGTGCTAACAACTTCACGAGGTCGTCATAGGCCTCATGAACTGTTTGTTC
The DNA here is from genome assembly GCF_964194105.1 of Spermophilus citellus. Classification (NCBI taxonomy): domain Eukaryota; kingdom Metazoa; phylum Chordata; class Mammalia; order Rodentia; family Sciuridae; genus Spermophilus; species Spermophilus citellus. The sequence goes on along the minus strand of NC_138199.1, from coordinate 24,152,725 downwards.
TGATTTAGCAGCCAATAATACATCATCCATATAATGAATGATCTTGATGGAGGAGTACTTTTGTCTGAGGGGCACAAGTGTCTTCCCTACATACATCTGACACATTGTGGGACTATTAGCCATTCCCTGCGGCAACACTATCCACTCAAACCTTTGATCTGGTTCCTCGTGGTTACACGAGGGAAGGGTAAAGGCAAAACGCTGCGAGTCTTTAGGATGTAAAGGAATAGAAAAGAAACAGTCTTTAATGTCAATAACAATAATGTGCCAGCCTTGAGGAACAGAAGAGAGCAGAGGCAGCCCTCTCTGAATGGGCCCCATAGGTTGCATTTGAGCATTAACCGCTCGTAGATCATGCAGTAGGCGCCACTTCCCTGATTTTTTCCTAATGACAAATATGGGAGTATTCCATGGAGAAGTAGAGGGTTGGATGTGACCCAAGTCAAGTTGTTCTTTAACTAGAGCATGGGCTGCTGCCAGTTTAACCGAGGGAAGAGGCCACTGAGGCACCCAAACAGGCTCCTCGGTGAGCCATGTTATGGGTATTTGAGCCTCAGCGGCCCCTAGGAAAAACCCAGACCAAATCTGTCAAGCTTTTGATGACCTTGTACAGGATGCTTACGTCCCTGTAAATGTTTTCCTAGTCCTAAACCTGGCCTATACCCCATATTGTGCATAATTTGTTGGGACACTGGGGAATAGTCATTACTAAGAGTGAACCCCATGTCTTTCATCAGGTCACGGCCCCATAAAGAGATAGGTAAATTAAGTACATAAGGCTGAAAAGTACCATGATGTCCTTCCGGGTCCTTCCAGGAAAGATGTCTACAGCTAACCTGAGGAGCCTGGGCATATCCAAGTCCTCTCAGAGATTGATCAGAAGTCTGCACTGGCCATCCCTTAGACCAGTCCTTAAGTGCAATGATGCTACGATCTGCACCTGTATCAAGTAAGCCCACAATTGATTTACCTTCTATGCTTAATTCCAAAGTAGGGCGATTACTCATATCTAGTGACAAATAAGCACAATTCCCTCCGGTGGTACCAACCTCATTCCCTGTCCGTGACTTTGAGTCTGCAGGGAAATGATCATGTAAACTAGGCAAAACCAGTAATTGAGCAATCCGATCTCCTGGGGAGATGGACACAATGCCTTTTGGAGCTTCCACCATAACCTTTACTATCCCTACAGTATCAGGACTTATGACTCCAGGGAAAACATGAAGACCTTGCAAAATGGAAGATGCACGTCCAATTAGCAAACCTACAGTGCCAGGTGGTAGAGGCCCTTTGAACTCAGTTTCCACCAATTGGACTCCCATCTTAGGTGTTAACACGAGTCTGGAGGTGGAACAGAGGTCCAATCCCGCGGCACCTGTAGTGGCTCTCCGCGTTTCATGGGATGGCGTAGAGATGGCCATGTCTCGGGTTCGGGTGTGACATTCTCCACTGCCCCATATATTTGCGGGCCCTGGGGTCGGGGGCCCCGTCGGCCGTTTTTTGGCCCAGCTGAAATAAGCTGTCCATGGATGTCCCTCACTGATGTACACTCTTTTGCCCAATGCTTCCCCCTTTTGCACCTTGGACACAATCCCGGTGATCGAAGGCCAGTGGAAGGGCCACCGTGAGGAGGTCCAGTAAAATTGACATTTTTGGGACACTCACGTCTGATATGACCGGGCTGACCACAATGGAAGCATGTTCTGGCGGCAGGATTGCCCCCTTTTGCAATCCGAAGGACAGCAGCTGCAAGACCTGCATTAGTTAAAGGCCCTCCAATCTCTCTACACACTTTCATCCATACTTCTATGCCTTTGTTCTTATAAGGAGCGATTGCTGCTTTACATTCCTTGGTGCATTGCTCAAAGACCAATTGCTTAACAAGGGGCATGGCTCTATCAGGATCCCCAAAAATCTTTCCAGCAGCATCCACCATCCTTGCTACGAAATCTGAAAAGGGTTCTGTAGGGCCTTGTAAAATCTTGGTCAAATTACCAGACACTTCTCCTCTATTTGGAAGTGACTTCCATGCCCGAATGCAAATGTTATTAATTTGATCATATACCTCAGGAGGGAATCCTGTCTGTTGATTAGCAAATCTACCTTGCCCCAAAAGCATGTCCTTATCCCAATGAGGATGTCCTGCTGCATGGTTTTGGGCGGCCTGCTCTATTGCGCCCTCTAGCATAAATGCTCTCCAGTCCAAATACTTGCCCGGAGAAACACAAGCCCGAACAAGGCTAGCCCAATCAGAGGGAGTCATACAGAATCTAGACAGACTCTCCACCTGAGTTAATGTGAAGGCGGCATCCACCCCATAAGTGCGTACAGACTCTGCCAGGGTCTTCACAATTTTGAAATCTAAAGGCTCCGAAAATCTTCCCCTATTCTCATCCTGAAAAACTGGATAAGCAAGACCCATCTCAGCGTTAACAGCCTTCCATGTTTGAGCATGGAAAGCCCTCCCCGAAACACCCCCACCATACGGCGGTGGGTCCGGAGGATCACATTTCTTGAGCCCCGGTCTATCTTCGTTCCCTTCTCCAGCAGCTAAACTCCCTAGCTGGCGAGACAGCCTCCCAAGCTCCTCCTCCTCATCCTCCTCTTCTTCTGACCCGCTTCCACATGGGGGTGTGCGCAGCGCACTGAGATCTGGATACAAGCGTTTCCTCCCCTGCTTCTCGCTCCGCACGCTCCCATCCTCCCGAGATACCTCACCTTTTGTCAGAGATAATCGTCTCCTCCCCTGTTTCACGCTCCGCACACTCCCATCCTCCTGAGATATCGCACTGCCTGCTGTCTCCGATTTCTCCTCATGTAACTTTTCTAAAACCTCCTGTCCTTCAGCAAGTGCGTCATGACATCTGCCATCTGTGAGGCAACTACGGACTATCTTCCAAAGGGGAATCACCCCACCCTCCAATATGCCCTGCTCACAAGCAAAGTCAAGATCCTTGCCCAATTTATCCCAACAAGGCATAGTAAGGCTGCCCGAATATGCAAACCACGGTGCAGCAACATCTACTTTCTGCAAAAATCTCTGTAAGATACTATGTTTCACTTTCAGGCCTTTGGAACGTAACAGGCCGTCTAGTGCCAGAAGAAGCGGGCTTGAAGATGTGACACCCATGACACAGCAACAGAACAGATACAGAGGACAAAACGAAAGTACACAGAAACAAAAGAAAAGTACACAGTGCAGCTGCAATAAAATATGAGGCTCTCTCTGTCTTTGTAGAGGAGCTGATTCCGCTTTGGTCGCGGGTCCCACTAACCGGGACTATCAGGTCCCGCCCACCGGGACTGTCGTGTCCCACCCACGGGGACTGTCGGGTCCCACCCACGGGGACTGTGGGGTCCCACTTACCAGGACTGTTCAGTGCACCACCTCTGACGACTTGCAAGTTTTGATTTTCCCGGGTCTCGGCACCACTTGTCGCGACCCCCTTGCCCGCGAGGAAGACGCAACACCGGGAATCTTCTTACAGCTGTTTATTCAAGCTCTCGAGAGTTCTTCTAATCTCCGAGTTCTTCTAATCTCCCAGAAGTCCCTCCCAGCCTTAATAAAGTATCCAAACACCCAATGCGAAGCTGCCACGTGGAGCTTTCTCGTAGGGTGTCAAAGAACCATGTGCCAACTCTCCCAAAGAAGGAGTTGTTTATCACAGACCACCACAAGGCCAGCGCCATCTTGTAATGGCGGCTCGCCACATAACTTGTATGATACAAGAAAATAAATCCCTGTTGCATTAAAATGGTAACTAAAAAAAAAGGTACAATAAAAGAGCTGGAATAAAACTATAAAATAATTCTTATAATCGTGGTATTGGACAGAGTTTCCTAAATAAGATGTATAACTCAGAAGGCACATCAGAGAGGATTAGCATTTTTAATCTCATAAAATTTTAAAATACTTTTGTTGAAAATGACACCTTAAATACAAAGTTAAAATACAAGCGGCAATTAGGAGACATTATATAAAACATAGTTAACATGTACAGAATTTAGAGCCAGAGTATATCAAGACCTTATAGAAATCAATAAGGAAAGATACCACAATAAAGAAGACAAATTATATGAGTAGGAAATTCACAAAAGAAAAATACAAATGCCAATAACCATATGAGAAAGTGCACAACTTATACTAATTGGGGGAACAGAAATAAAAACAATAAAGAGATGTGATTTTTGCACTCCTTATATTGCCAAAACTTAAAACGATTGATATTAACAAATATTAACAAGGATATGGGGAAACAGACTCTTTGGGATATTTGCTGAATGTGGTGTGAAATTGTGGGGTCATTTGGAACCCTTTAGGCATCATCAGCCGGTGTTTAAATGTGCCCCCCCTGAGCCCTGGCAATTTCACTACTGGAAACCCAGCCTAAAACACTAGAGGCACATGCACACCAACATATGCATACACTGATGGTTGTTGTAGCCTAATTTGTGTGAGCAAAACTTTGGAGGCCTGGGGATTTATAAACAGCATCAACAGGAGAGTGTCTTAAACTATGAAACCATGAGATTCTCTACGGACATTAAAATAATGCAGTAGACATCCACGTACTGAAACAGGAAGACATCAGACACATACCACCAAGTAAAGTTAAATTAAAAAACATAGTACAGCATCATTTGCTTTTATCTATATCTTGTACATACACACTTGCACACATACTTGCGCACACATGCGGACACGCAAGTACATTGGCAGAATGAACACTAAGATTTTGACATCGGCTCCCTATAGGGAAGGGACAATCAATAATGAGCCAAGAAATGACGACATTTGTGTCTGAAAGAAAATATGTTTTGTCCAAATCTCAGACTGAAGCAAACTGTGTGTTCAGCATCTATAAAGACATGCGGGGGACATTTTCTGAGAGGTTTAAGGGAAGTCTGGGCCCTGGGCCTCTGAAAGCTGATACCTCATGGTGAATGGGCTCCTTGTCAAGGATGTAACCCTGTTGCTTGGTACATCCAATTAATAGCCCCTGATCGATCTGTTATCCTTTCCTTCTCAGATATATAACTTGGTGTTCTTGATTAATGAGTCATGTCTGATGGTGGTTCCAAATTATCCATGCCACAAATGTAACCCTACTACTGAGAGAAATATGATTTCTTTATGACCATATAAAGTCAGGCAGAGAGCGATGTCCAGCCGGTCAACAATGGGACAAGAAACAGAGGGCCACATCCAGCTAAGAGAGGTAAATCTCTCCCCCAAGACATTTGAATCCTTTGCTCCCTTTGCTGCTTGAGCTAAACCTTCATTAATAAACAGTAAACCCTGACTCGTGTCTGGAAATTTTAATTGACCATCCGTTGCTCTGTACTATTTAAATCTTATAAAATTCTACCAATAGACTGATGTAACACCTGTAAAAAGTAGAGTCATATATAAATGTCCCCAAACTGTAGCTTTTTATTGGACATTCTCTTAATCAATGGGCATTGAATGACTCATCTGTAAATTTAGAAAACAATTTAATGTTAAAAATAGTTTTTTTTTTCAATACTCTAAAAACTTATTCTGCACTACGTTGGGTATTTTTCTCCGTAACTGCAATGGATGAAAAGGTATGAGCTGAAGACAGAATGACACAGAAATAGATGAATTTTTCATTTTAGAGAACAAACCTCCAAAGAAAAGGACCATCACCAAAGCCAAATTCAGAATGAATCCCATGTCCCTCAAATGGCCTGAGCGCACGCACACAGCCTACCATCTGGACGTCACGGGCCAGTGAACCTGCCCCCGAGAAGTTTCCCAGCACCCCTCCCTCTGTCTATTGGCTACATCCTCCCGGAAAGACCCCAGCCTGGTCCAACATGATCATCTCACGTCTGCACACCTGCACTAGAGCAGGTAAGAGCAGGTAAGAAGATCACTTTAAATGAACGGAATAGGTACCCTTGAACACCATGACCACAATCTTCAAACAAGGACACACTCCTCAATGCTGCCCTCCGTGGTTTTCCCTTGGGTTCTCTTTGCTGCTGATCATGGTCGGAACGTGTCCCCCAGAAGTTCATGTGTTGATCTTTACTTAACCAGTGCAGCAGAGTTGGAAGTGGGCCCTAAGGGAAGGTGTTGAGGACATAAAGGTTCCACCCTCATGAATAAATTAATGCCACTCTTGCCCACGTGAGATAGCTCTTGTGGGAACTGGTTATCATGAAGATGAGTTCTGCTCCCTGCATTCTCCCTGCCTTCTGCCATGTTAAGAAGCAACAAGAAAGCTGTTTGGGTTTGGATCTGAAATGTTCTCCAAACAACACCCATAGGTTAAAAGCTTGGTTCCCAGTGCCGCAGAGGTGGGGCTTTGGGGAAGTGATTGGATCGTGGGGGCTATGACAGCATCAGTGGATTAATCCATTGATGAATTAATAATCTGAATGAACTTCTGGAAAGTGGTGAAAACTGTAGGTCACTGGGGTCTGCTCTCGAAGAGCATTTCTTGTCCACAATCCCCCACCCTCTCTCTCTCTCTTTCTTCCCACCCCTTCTGGCTTCAATGAAGTGAGTAGGTTTCCTCTACCACTTCCTTCTGCCTTGCTCTTCTGCTACAGTGTTCTGCCTCATCTTGGGCCCAAAGCAATGGAGCTGGCCAACCCATGGCCTGAAACTGTGAGCCAAAATAAATCTTTCCTCCCATAAGTTGTCTTTCTCAGGTATTTGTCACAGGAATAAAAATCTGATTAACACAAACACATTCACCAGTAGCCAGCATCATGCTGCTTATGGAATTCAAGGCCTCCAAAAATATAAGCCAGAAATAAACTTCTTTTCTTGATCAATTATCCAGTCTGTGGTATTTTGTTACAGCAACAGAAAATGAATTAAGACAGTCACTTTTTCAGAAAATGGTTATGTAATTTCTCACTCCTGTGTTAACCTCTTCCTACTCCCACTGGGGCCAATGAAGACACCTCACTCTTCATGGCAGAAAAAAAAAAAAACAATCAACAATGGAAACTTTCTCCTCTTCCCAGCACCCAACCAGCCAATGAGCCCAAAGTTGGACTGTCTCTGTCATGTCAGCTGAAAGTGCATCCCTGCTCTTCTCAGAGGCTTGTGTGCCCTGGAGCCCAAACATCCTCCCTTCCTCAAGACTTTATGCCTCTCCTGCATTTTAAATATTAAACTTAGGTCTTTTCCTCTGCTCAAAACTTTCCATGTCTCCAGGTACAATGGGCACATGCCTGCAATCCCAGTGACTCAAGAGGCTGAGGCAGGGGGATCAAGTTCAAGGTCAGCCTGGGCAACTCAGCAAGACCCAGTCCCAAAATAAAAACAAATAAATAAATAGAAAGTGCTGGAGGGTGGGTTTCAAGATGGCAGAATAGAAAAGGTGGCTTTCCTGGCTGCTTTGTGGCATGAAACCAAGAAAACAGACAGGCAGCTCCTCACCAAAGTGGGTAAAACAACAACAAAAAAACGGAGCATTTAAAGCATATCAGGGACTCAGGAGGGTGGATATAATAACACAAGGAAGAAATACCCAGCACCACAGCCACCGTCATGGCCAGAGGCACTAGCCAGAGTGGTCCCTCCATGAACAAAGTGGAAGGACAAAGGAATTAGAGGAAACTGCATATTGAGGAGTTGAGGCATGGCTGGGAAGGGAGAGTTTAGAGATCAGAGACACTAAACTGAAAAGCACGCGGCACAATATCCTGGTGTGGGAAAGAAGCTGAATCTCTCCTGGCTGTGAGCAGGAACAGAGGAAGGAAACATTTTGTAGTGGTGGTGCGGGGGCAAAGCAGCTGGGAGAAGTGATGCCTCACAAATTCCAGTTGGACAAAAAAAAAAAAAAAAAACAGGCCTGGAAAACCCACACTGCACAACACAGAGTGTGCCTAAGTGAGAAGGAGAAAATCAAACATGGAGGCAGATTTACAGAGGGCAATATTGGTCGTGGAAACCCACGCAGCTCTCTCCATCCACCTCCAATCCAGCTGCTTACAGGATTCTGTATTTCTTAATAAAATACAGGAGTTTGAAAAGGCATTGATGAGACAGATTGAGTTTGGAAACTGAACCTGAGACCAGGAAACGTGGGGTCTGCAGGAAACATAGTGTACCTGGGATGCAGTTTCCAATGTGGACCAGCAACTGCTGGGCCCTGGAGGTGTGCTGATTTAAAATCTCCCAACCAACTGGCATTCAGTGACCTACCCCAACCGGAGCCTACCTAAGCCTAAACACCACCTCCAGGAATTCTGTCTATGGAATTAACTCTCTCACCCCAGCAACCCCACCTAACACTGCTGAGAAGAGAAGCTGAGAATCTTTTGAACTTCAGTGGAAACTACTCTAAAACCTAGAGACTAAATAATATGCTATTGAATGACCAATGGATAGCAGAAGAAATCAGAGATGAAATTTAAAAAAATACTTTGAGATAAATAAGAATAGGAATACAACATATCCAAATCTCTGGGACACTACGAAGGCAATGCTAAGAGGAAAGTTCATTGCATTGAAATCATTCATTAAAAGAACAGAAGTCAACAGATAAATGACCTAACATTACATCTAAAAATCCTAGAAAAAGAAGAAATCAACAACAAAAGCAGCAGCAGAGAGGAAATAATTAAAATCAAAACTGAAATCAATGAAATGGAAACAAAAGAAACAATCGAAGAAATTGACAAAATAAGAAGTTAGTTCTTTGAAAAAAATAAATACAATTGATAAACCCTTAGCCAAGCTAATTAGAGAGAGAAAACTCAAATTACTAAATTTATAATGCAAAAGAAAATATCCCAACAGACACTACTGAAATACAAACAGTAATCAGAACTATTTTGAAAATTTATACTCTAATAAAATAGAAAATCTTGAAGACATCAACAGATTTCTAGAGATGTATTACCTACCCAAATTTGATTCAGAAGGATGCAGAAAATTTAAGCAGATCAATTTCAAGCAATGAAATTGAAGACACCATCAAAAGCCTACCAAAAAAGAAAAGCCCAGAACCAGATGGTTCTCAGCCAAGTTCTGTCAGCCCTTCAAAGAAGAACTAACACCAACCCTCCTCAAATTATTCCATGAAATAGAAAAGGAGGGAACCCCTCTAAACTAATTCTATGAGGCTAGTATCATCTTGATTCCAAAACCAGACAAAGACCCATAGGGGGGTAGAGGGGATTCAGACCAACATCTATGATGAACATGGACTCAAAAATTCTTAATAAAATACTGGCAAACCACATACAAAAACATGTTTTAAAAAATAGTGCACCATGAAAAAATGGGGTTCATCCCAAGGATGCAAATTTAGTTTGACATACAGAAACCAATAAATGTAATTCATCACATCAATAGACTTAAAGACAAGAATCACACGATTATCTCAATAGACACTGAAAAACATTTGACAAAATACAACAACCATTCATGGTCAAAATACTAGAAAACCTAGGGATAGTAGAAACATACCTCAACATTATAAAAGCTTTCTATGCTAAACCCAAGGCCAACATGGTTCTAAATGGAAAAAAAATTTGAAAGCATTCCCTCTAAAAACTGTTGAACAAGACAGGGATACCCTCTTTCACTGCTTATATTCAACATAGTCCTGGAAATTCTAGCCAGAACAATTAGAAGAAAGAAATTGAAGGGATACCAAAAAGAAATAAAGAACTTTAACTTCCCTATTTGCCAACATGATTCTCTATTTAGAAGACAAAAAAAAAAAAAATCCACCAGAAAACTTCTAGAATGCATAAATAAATCCAGAAAAGTAGCAAGATATAAAATTAACACCCGTAAATCAATTTCATTCCTAAACATCGGTGATAGATCAATTGAAACTAGGAAACTAGGAAAACTATCCCATTGACAATAGCCTAAAAAAAAATAAAACACTTGGAAATTGATCTAACAAAAGAGGTGAAAGACCTCTACCATGAAAGCTACAGAACACTAAAGAAAGAAATTGAAGACCACCTTAGAAGATGGAAAGATCTCCCATATTCTTGGATAGACAGAATTGATATTGTCAAAATGGTCATACTACCAAAAGTGCTATACATATTTAATGCCACTCCAATTAAAGTTATGATGACATTCTTTATAGAAATAGAAAAGGCAGTCATGAAATTCATTCGTAAAAACAGGAGGCCCAGAATAGCCAAAGCAATCCCCAGCAAGAAAAGTGAAGCAGGAGGTATCACAATACCAGACCTTAAATAATACCACAGAGCTGTTGTAACAAAAATGGCATGGTATTGGCACCAAAATAGGCATGAAGACCAATGGGACAGAATTGAAGACACGGAGACAAACCCACATACATACAGTTATCTCATACTAGACAATAGCGCCATAAACATATCCTGGAAAAAAGATAGCTTCTTCAACAAATGATGCTGGGAAAACTGGATATCCATATGTAACAAAATGAAATTAGACCTCATCTCTCATCCTGCGTAAAACTAAACTCAAAGTGAATCAAGGACCTGGGTATTAGACCAAAAACTGTGTACCTACTAGAAGAAAAAGTAGGCCCAAATTTCCATCATGTTGCTTGGGAACTGAATTTCTCAACAAGATTCCTAAAGTACAAATCAAGAATCAATAAATAGGATGGTATCAAACCATAAAGCTTCTTCACAGCAAAGGAGACAATCAAGAATGTGAAGAGAGAGCCTACAGAATGGGAAAAAAAATCTTTGCCACTTGCACCTCAGATAGAGCATTAATCTATAGAATATATGAAAAGCTCAAAAAACTTAACACCAAAAAAACAAATAACCCAATCAATAAATAGGCAAAGGAATTGAACAGACACTATACTGAAGAAGAAATAAGACTGGTCAAAAAATATATGAAAAAAATGTTCAACATCCCACTAGTAATTAGAGAAATGCAAATTAAAACTACTCTGAGATTTCATCTCACCCCAGTCAGAATGGCAATTACCAACAATACAAGCAACAGTAAATGTTGACAAGGATATAGAGAAAAAGATACACTTATATATTGCTGGTGGGACTGAAAATTGGTGCAACCACTCTGGAAAGTTGTATGGAAATTCATCCGAATATTTGGAATAGAACCACCATTTGACCCAGATATCCCACTCCTTAGTTTATACCCAAAGGACTTAAAATCAGCATATTACAGTGACACCTACAATAAATGTTTACAGAAGCTCAATTCGCAATAACTAAGCTATGGAACCAACCTACATGCCCTTCAACAGATGCATGGATAAAGAAAATGTGGTATATATACACAATGGAATATTTCTCAGCCTGAAAGAGGAATTAAATTATGGCATTTGCTGGTAAATGAATGGAATTGGAGTCTGTCATACTAAAATGAAATAAGCCAATCCCAAAGAAACCCAAAGGCTGAATGTTCTCTCTTATAAGCTGATGCTGACCCACAATAAGTTATGGATAAAGGAAGAGGGATGAATAGAGAGAGAGAGAGGTTTACCAGATTGAGCAGGGGGAAGTGGGGAGTGGGAAAGGGAGTGGGAATGGGAAAGACAGTAGAATGAATGGGACATAACTGTCCTATGTCCATATATGAATACAAAACCAGTGTAATTCCACATCATGTACAACCACAAGAATGGGAAGTTATACTCCATGTACGTATGACATGTCAAAATACATTCTACTGTTATATATAATTAAAAATAACAATAATTTTTTTTTTTAATTTAAAAAAGGGCCGGAGATGGGGACTGTGACTCAATGGTAGGGCATCACTGGGTTCAATCTCCAATACCAAAAACACAAAACAAAAAAAACTTCGTGACACTCACTGTGCTTAATAGGAAATCCTTAGTTCTTAGCCGTGGCCTCGGAGCAGTGGGCCTGGTCTCTGTTCCACTCCCCAAAGTGCTCCATGCTGTCATGACTACAGCTGCCTTCAGATTAAAAGTCATAAAAAATGGGAGACTTGCTTCATGCCAGTTCCTTCTTCAAAGTTTCAAATACCCTACAAAATCTACCTGCTTCTATTTTCTCCACAGAGTCTTTAGGATTTTTATATTTTGTCTAGAGTTTATAGTTAGTACCTAAAGGAGGGTGTGTCTGTGAGGAGATTACCCCCATGCTGGAAGAGGAACTAAAATATAATCAACACCATGGCTTTGGAAGCATGCTCGGTGTCATCAGTTTGATTATACCCATACTTTAATGCCAGTGCAAAGTCAAATATCATGAGAATGAGGATTTTCAGATTTCATTAGTTAATTTTTACTGGTTGGAAACCAAGAAACAGCAGCAGATGTATAGAGAACAGTTACGATAAAACCTTTCAATGGAGGAAAGCAATTAAGAAGAAACTCTGGAATTTTCTTGCAGCCAAGAAAAAAAGGAAAGTTACATGGATTGCCTATGATTTAGGGTCGAGTAATAGGAAACCTAACAGTTCATGGAGGAATTCACTCTTGTGGTCCTGAACTCAATGATGTGATGTGGCCTCTCCTGTTGGTAATAATACTCACATATACCAAGTTTTTTCTTTTCTTTTCTTTTTTAACACTGGGACTTAAAGGTTAAATGGAATGATTCAGGTAAAGAATTCCCCACAGTGCCCAGTGCCCGTGAAAAGCAATGATCATGATAACGAGGTAGGGAGGGTCAGCCGATAACGGTGGCAGTGGTGGTATGTTTGAAAAGAGGACCGCTTTCACTTACTGACAGATTTTAACCCACTGTGTCAATGACTCCTAAGTCAGAATGTCACTCCCTTGACTTGGCTCTGGTATGAAACTGTCTCCAAAAAAAAAAAAAATAGCAAAACCATCATCCTGGAGGCTGAACACCATCTGCTACCTGGGTAGACTCTGGGCACCAGCCTCCCGGCCCCTCAGAGGCTGAGACAGAGTAAGCACGCAGCAGAGGCCTGGGAGCCAGCACTGGGGACTGCCTGTGGGGTCTTCCATTCAATCTCCACATAAGTACCCGGAGCTTTGTTCTGAGGAATTAATCAGAGAAGCAATGATCTGGAGAAGGTGCTTGGGGAATGGGGGAAAGCATGATGCGCATTAATCAGTCTTTCGTGGGAAGCCAGGGCAGCCTTTCTTATGTAGTATCGATGTTCCCAAGGCCTCCCCAGCCCCCAGCCAGAGGCCACCAAGGGAACGTGGGCTTTCAATTGTGTCTCCCAGTCATGAAGGAGGGGGGTACCCTGCAGAGAGTATCCAGATCCCCTCCCTCATCTCTCTGTGCATGAAGGGGCCGGTGGAGTACAAGCTTGCAAAGGGGTCAAAGGCCAGGGTTAGTTTGCATTTAAAATCAGGGCTTAATCTGTGACTGCAGTCAATATTTAAGCTATGGTCACGGGCAGAGGTCAGTATGTGGCAAGAATTAGAGAAAAATATATTTCTCCCTTGATAGCCTCAGGGGATTGGTTCCAGGAGACACACACACACACTCATACACTCTCAAGTACCCAAATCCATAGATGCCCCTGTCCCTTATATAAAATGCCATAGTGTTTGCATACATCCTATGCAAATTACATCAAATCTAAATTACTTACAATATCTAAGACAATGCAAATGCTATCTAAATAGTTCTTATATTGTGTTTTCAGGGAATAAAGACAAAGAAATAAGTCAGTTTGTGGTCAATGCAGATGCAGTTTTTAAAAAAATATTTTTGATCTTCTATTGGTTGAATTCATGAATGCAGAAAGCCACGTATATACTGTGTACGGCCAGGATCAGAGTTCTATCTGTGGATCCGAGTTCTATTAGGACTGTCCTTATCTCATTCAGTGACCAACATACTCAGCTTATGTTCATAGTCAGGGCTTAGCCGATATCCATTAGGACCCCAGAGACACTGATTAAAACTCAGATGCCTCTGAGGTCAAGGAGGGTACCGGCAGGTGTGAGGGAGCTCAGATGCACACCTGTCAGAAGCTGCATGAGCCATATATCCCAGTTGACTGGAATCTAACAGAAACTACATCAAAGCCCTATTTGGGGATGCTTCTTTAAAATGCAGATGTTGCAGCCTCCCCAGTTAATCCATGAATCTAGGAGGTTGCATTTCCAAGATACCTCCCAGGTGACCTGATACACATTAAACTTTGAAAATCTGCTTGAAATCTCCCCCAAGGCTTCTGGGAACCACCAAAGCCACACTCCTCACCAGTCCCAGGACATCTACATGCAGTTCCCACCCCTCTCCCCATTTTGGGACTCGGGGCTGTCGCAGATGCAACAATTCACTCCCTGTCTCCTGCCAGCACTTAGCCTTGGAACTTTAGATGCCTCAGAAATCACCTATTCCCTCCTTTAGACAATAGGGAATGAAAGTGCCTTACGATCTCACTGTGTACACCCCTGGCTGGTTTTCCCCAGTCATAGACAGCAGATCCTAAACGACAGTAGCAGAGATAATAAATAGTAGCAGCTCACATTTAGGGAACACTTACAGTTTAGCAGGCACATAGTAATGCATGAGCTACTTGAATCCCCATAACATTTAAGGTAGGCCATTCTCATTCAGAGATGAAAAGACTTGCCGTAGTCTTGGCTGGGCACAGAATCACGAGCCACCACAAAGCTTTGTAGATTCAAACAGCAATTCTTTATTCCCGAACTCACACCGGCCTCCACACACGTTCTGGGGCAATCCCAGTTCTGCTGCCACCCAATTCACCTACTCCACGAGGCTCCCTTTCCCAAAATCCTCTCTGAATCTCACGAGAGCTCAATGGGAGCTCAGGCAGCAGGAACGCCCTAATTCCAGCAGCAATAATCCTCAACATCGAACTTCCCTAAAATCCAAGGTCTTAAACTGGGAACACCCTTAACCCAAGGAGCAGGATACTTCCTCAAACTGCAGGACACACCCTAATCCTGGATCCACCCTGGTCGTTGAGCAGGGTCACCTTTCTCAAACACACATGCAAGGTCAACAGCGAAATTAACATGGGGTACGCTGGCAAGGAAATTTCGATGCGTCATTTCTACTTGGTAATGGCCCTCAGCAAAGACTAAGGCCCAGAGAGGTTCAGAAGTTCCCAGGTTCAGAAGATCGGGGCCACATAACTAAAGAGAAGCAGAGCCAGGATGGATACCGAGCGTGCTCCCCTGAACCTCCCCCTAAGTCACAGCAATCCATGATGTCATTCCCCGAAAATGTGAGTGCTTGCTAAAATGGACACTGTAACAAGAAGCATCGCCCTCAACAACTCCAGCTATTTTCCTTCATTGCTTGATCAGATGCTGAGCTGATCTTAACTTTGCAAAATGGAACTTGTGCCTTTTTCTTATTTGAATTCCTTAAAGGTTTGAGAAAACTCTGGGCCTTGCCCCCAATTTCTAGTTGTGGAAAGAGATGTTGCTCTCTTCTCTGCCTCTTCCCACACATCTGCAAAGACTGTTACCCTTGCAGAATTCTGCTGTCTCCAAGCCCCAGGGCCCCAGTCACCCTCAGTCTCCCCTACCACAGGCAAGAACAGGGCTCCTTTTCTGACCTGGCATTTTCCACCCATCACAGTCATCTCCCAGAAGCAGCTTCCTAAAGAAATATTGCTCTTTTTTTTCCCCTCTGAATCACTGAAGGCATTTGGACATAATTGGGATATATAGTGGTTTCTCTCCAAATCTAGGCCACCAAGTGGGTTGCCGAGATTTGCCCTTACGAGGTTCATGCTTAGCTGATTGGAATATGGCATTTTCCCCTCTAGTAGGTGATTTCAGTGGGAGAGGAAAGAAAATGTCATTTGTTTCATTTGTTAAATGTGCATTTTACAGTCAAAGTAGTGTATACACGTACTCTAAAAACTCAAGCCCTTCAGAAGGGCTTATGAGACGCAGCCCAGCTCCTCCCCATCCCCAGGTAGCTCTTTACAAGGACTCAGGAAATATTTGTTAATGAATAATTTCACATTTCTATTTATCTTTCTCAAAATCCAGCAGCGCAAAAATGAAAGCCTTTTTTCCTCATTTATTTTATTCAACATCTACTGGTGAAGTGGTGGTCATTGCCAAGTTGGGCACAGGACAGAGACTATCAATACATATGATCTCCCACCTTGAAATAGTCTCTAAGGCCAAGGGACTGAGCATTAAAAAAGATATTTATAATGCCAGAAAGAAGGAAATAAGCAGCGTAAAAGTCCAGGTGAACATTTTTGGAGCCTGGGGGAAGATACAGTCAGGGGCTTGAGTGAGAGTTGAGAGGGGGGAGTTGAGAGGGGAGAGTACTAGGCATCAGCCCTTCAGTCAAGACTTGAATGATAATAGGAAAGTAATGAGCAACTTCCTGCAAGTGGGAAAATTTACTGGATGTTATGGAGGAGTATAGTAGATTCCAGATCAGAAAGAGTCAGACACTCTCTGGCTTTCATGCTACAGGGCCTGAGGAGCAATATTTCAAGGGACCTTGATTTCTTCATCTGTAAGGTGGAGAAAGTATTACTGATCAGAATTGCATGAGGTGATACACATGGAGCATTGGCACAGTGTCTGGGAAAAGTAAATTCAATAGATCTTAGCTAATAACATCCCATCCTCCTACCTGCCCCTCTACTCCAGCTGCCCAAGACATCACTTCCCCTCCAAGTTTAAGACATGGGAGTCTCTCACCAAGATCCTCGACTGAATCAAGCGAGAGGCAGGGTCCAGGAGACTCTGGCAGGGACCTGGGTTGCAGGAGGGATGTTCTGAGGAGAGCCTAGTGCACACCTGCTCAGGACCAGTCAGTCTGGGGCTTCTGGAAGCAGACTGCACAGGTGTCCACCGGTCCTGTTAGAATCCCCGGTGCATCTGCATACACGAATGTCAGGCAATAGAAGCTGGTTGGGAAGGTGATTTGTGCAGGGGTCTTGGCTCTGTGGGGCCTGCTGCCTTTCATCTGCATCTTCTCATCATAAGGGCAAGTTCAGCCTCAAACCAAAGCCCCAGGTCTGTTGTGTCTCTGGCATCTAAAAGAGCAATTGCCACAGCAAGAGTTTGGTGAGTAATGGCTAGCTAAGCAAGGGTGGACTTCCCTCCTTTCCTGGCAGTCCCTGGCATGGGGAGCCAATGGCAGTGCCAAGGTGTACCTTCTAGCTGGTGGCCATTGCTAGAATATTCTGTCCCTAGCTCCTCCCTGCTGAGTCAGACTGAGGCTATCTTGCTCTTCCCTGGCATGGTGTGGGGAGAGAGACCAGGAATTCCAGGGCCAGCAAATCCCTAAGATGACCCTGTCTGATCATTGATGCATCTACTGACTGACAGCTTTCACCTCCCTCCTGGGAGCTCATCTAGCCTTTGCTCACATAATGTTAGCTGCCTCCAGTGATGGGGTTCTCACCACCACGTAGTTCCTCCACTGAATTAGAGCAGATTGAAGAAAAAAAAAATGTTGGTGAGCTGAAATCTATCCATCTTGGGAAGGGTTAATAAGACAATTCCTAGACCCTTCTTGTCAGAGCCTCCCCATCTCTCACTGAGCCTAAAAGCATTAATTCCATTATCAAATGGTCAGCCCTGGGGAATGAACTTTTAAAGGCTTAAAGCAAGGTAGGTTAATTAAAATCTTTGATCAAAGCCTCATAAACAGCATAAAACTTCCTTCTCTTAATTATCCTGGATGGTCTCACATGCATTAAAGCCAAAGAGAAGAAGATGAAGAGGCAGGGAGGTGGGGGTAGCAGTGAGGAGCTAAGGAGAGAATATTCTGGCAATGGCCACCAGCTAGAAGGTACACGTGGGCACTGCCATTGGCTCCCCATGCCAGGGACTGTCAGGGAAGGAGAGAAGCCCACCCTTGCTTAGCTAGCCATTACTCACCAAACTCTTGCTGTGGCAATTGCTCTGTTAGATGCCAAAGCATAAGAAGAAGGACCCAGATGCTTCCACTGAGGTAGCCCCATGGGGAGACCAAGAATGGATACTGGTAACAGGGTGTAAGAGGTCCCCACACAAAGCAGACAAGAAGGGGCTGCAGAATCCAGAGTGGGAGCTCCTAGCCCAGCATAATAAGGTTGAGAAACACTTCCTGAAGAGTAACCTTGAGCTTCGATGGGGCAGATGTCTTGGAGTTAGTGAAGTCCCGGTTATGAACAAGTACCGGACAGAGTGGAAAGGTCTGGAGGCATGGAGGGGTCAGCAGGAGTGGGAGGTGCAGTCCAGGAGGGCAGAGATGAGAGATGAGACCAGAACAGAGCGGATCACAAAACAAGTTGTGCTAAGGACAGTTTCCAGGGGAAATCCCTTAGAGATCTCGGTAGTTTAGAAGCGTCAGTCTTGCTATTGTGTGGGGAGGATGGAGAGAGGGGTCAGCACCAGGAGACCGGAAGCCCAGGTTGCACATGTTCACTGTCCAGGTCAGAGAAGGTGCTGCCCAGTCTCGGGTAACTCCAGGAGAAGGGGTGATGGAGAGAAGCAAATGGATCCGAGAGATAGATGTCTGGAACAAGAGAGAAGAGGCCAGGTGATGGCCAGTCTTCCTGATTAGGTGTCCGAGTGGGTGGTGATGACACTGAGTTGGTGACATCAGAGGGAGAGCAGGTAGAGGGATGGTGGAGAGCATGAGTTTAGATTTGGGCGTTTGGATGTGATGGGCTGGTGATCAAATCAAAACCTCACTTCTAGGCTGGAGTTGTGGCTCAGCGGTAGAGCGCTCACCTAGCAGGTGTGAGGCCCTGGGTTGGATCCTCAGCACCACATACAAATAAATTAATAAATAAAGGTATTGTGTCCAACTACAACTAAAAAATAAACATATATATATATATATATATATATATATTTTTTTTTTTTTTTTTTTTTTTTAAACACCTCACTTCATTCACCCACTTACCCTCAAGGACAACCCTCAGTGACTTTCCACATCTCTTAAATGGGATCCAAAATGCTCAGAGGGCCTCTAGGCCCTGCCCAGGGCTCTTGCTGCAGCCTCATATTTTCCACACCAACCACTCTCCAGCCACCAGAACTTCTGTCCAATCCACAAGCATCTCAGGCTCCTTCCTACCTCGGGGCCCTTCCACACTCTGTTCTCTATGAAATACCCTTTCTCTTGCCATCTCCTCTCATCCACTCTTTCTGCCTCACTTCCATCATTTCATTCACAGGGAAGGATTCTCTTACTCCAATCCACCAAAGACTGGAGGACTGGGTTAAGGTGCAGACTCTCTGGCCCTACTCCTCTGCAGGCCCAGATTCTGATTCAGCAGCTCCAGGAGAGGGCCCAAGAATCCTCATTTCAGCAAGCCTCCCACATGGTTCCAGGCATGTAGTCCACGGACCAAGATCTGAGAAGACTGCACTGCGATACCCTGTCTCACCTGGCAGTAAATCTCTACCATTAAGTAATGTGAGATGGCACCAGAGAGAGGTTGAGGAGACCTTTGCTGCCTTCCACTCCACATCTTCTGCTCCACGATGGACATGCATATAAATTAATAGCATAATATTATGTCCATTACAACCATAACTTTTGATGTGGAAAATTCATGCTGTTGCAATCTTAAGTAAAATTTAAGTGAGAGCAACCTAAGAAAACTCCTGCTTTTACCAATTTCTATTCATATGCAACCCAAATAAACACAATATGCTTTCTATGCAATTGCACTTTCCAGGGAATATTCTGGTCCTCCTCTCCTCCAGCCAGGTTGTTCCTCTTAAGATTGCATGTAGAAATTCTGGCATGGAGATGTTGAAATTTCCCTAAGTCCCATGTTCCAGGAAAATCTCCCCACCCTTTTTCTGTGTTTAGGTAAACATTGAACCTCCAAGCACCATGCTTCCCCATAATCCTTAGATAAGACTTAAAGATAAGACCCCTTTGTTTACCAGGATAAGACCAGACACCGTCTCTCCAATTCCCACTCCTTGTCTCATAAATGACTAGCTGAATTGTTGGTCTTCCTGAAACTAGCTGGACACAGAGATAAACATTTCCTGTTTGGCAAACTTATGGAGACCTCCCCGGATTACAAAAACAATCCCAACTACAAAATCACCTCACCTATTTATAACTTGGCTACTTCTCCCCAGAAAAATCCAAGACACCCTACGGAGACACTGATCTCTGGATCTGGGTGCTCTCCCTATTGCATAAATAAAATCCGTTGCTTTGTGTATTTGGTTTTATCTTCAACAGGCATCACTACAGCCAATATCTACCCGTTGGGAAGATGATTGACCACCAAGGTCAGAACAAAGGACTGGGGCAAGGCCATATTATAGCTTCCAATAAGACCACCAGTCATTGCCCAGAGAAGGTGGGCAAGGGGTGGGGGATTCTGTGTACAAGAACCAGGGGCTGTGTGAGAGGGTGGAGCACAGCAGGGAATTATGGGAGGAAAGGGGTTACCAGGCCCAGAAAGGCAGGAGCAAAGGTCCAGAGTCTCTCCAGAGAGGTCCATTCCTAAGCACTGTGCAGCTCGGGCAGGAGCTGTGTGGCCGGTCCCTCTGTGGTCACAGATTAAGGGGAAATGAAAGCTTTCCTGAATTGCTGTCATCCTGTCTGGAATCTTTTACGCATCTGAATCCCGGAGACCACAGCCACCAAGTTGAGGTTTCCAGTGAGTGGTCCTCTTCCTCCCCACCTCAAATAGGCTTGCCCCCTTCTCGGCAGGTCCTGTTCACTCTTCAAGGGCTGATTTCAAATGCCCCCCATTCCAGGAAGGCCTCCTGGTAGTTTCTGTATTTTCTGTATCCTAGGGAAGGATGTGTTCCTTCCCTTGTACTCAGCTCGACAGCTGTGCCGCAACCTTGGCTTTGCCAACATGAATTGAGCCCCGTGAAGCAGCACTTCACAGTGGGAAACAACCAGGTCTTGGAACCAGGATGTGCGTTTAAATTTTCCATTTAACTTCTCGCATCCCGTGGCCTTGACTAAGCTGCCCCCTTCCCACTGGGCCTGTTTCCTTGTCTGTAGAATGGGAAGAATAGTCTGTTCAGGAACCACCTGGGGGGATCTTGTTAGGCTGCAGATTCGATTCAGTGGTCTGTCTTTCCAACAAGATCTCAGGCGATGTCATTGGTCCTGGTACTGAACCACACACTTCCATAGCCAGACATCATACACTCCGTTCCTATGAGGGATGCAGAGAGTGTTCTAAAGGGCCAAGCTTATACGAGAAGCTAAATAAATGAGAGCTGTTATTAATCCTATTAGTATCTCTATCACCAGTGCCTTGGCAGCTAGTGACCTCCTCTTCTTCCTGGGGAGTGTCCTGAGAACAGGATGTGTGCCTGAAATGCTTTGCACATAGAAAGTTCAACTATGCAGCTTAAAGGAAGCTCTGAGGAGTACTCCTTCTCTCCTGGGTTTCTGAGCATATATGCAGAAAATTATGGCCAAGGAGGGACCCTGACCAATGCCAGTGCCGCCCTGTCCTCTCCTCCTGGAGAAGGAGTCTGGGCTTCCCCCAGAGGTCTCCATCCTCAAGAGCCAATTTCAGATGGAAATGAACTCCCTGCCTCAGCGCATATGTACAATGACGGAAACAGTTGGCTTAGTAACCTTGGGGGGATAAAAAAGAGAAATAAAGGAATCTCGGGAGATTCATCAGAGACCTCAGGAAGCCGTAAAGCATATGTTGCAACATATTGATCCTCGACAAACTCCACCAGCAGAGGAAACCCTTTCCCTTCCACCCTGGCTAATGAGGACCGGAGGGCAGTGTCTTCCCCACTGCCCACCCTAGCAGGGTTCCATCTGCAAAGTCTCCATCTCAAGCCTGTCCAACCAGGCGAAGAATAATCCACATCCATCTGAGAACTCTTTCTGCCTCCAATGCCCCCAAGATACAAGTGTGCAGCCCAGGTGCTGGCAACCCTACTCAGGGGTACAGCCCAGGTGCCCAGAGCCCTTCAATCTTCAAGTGCCATGAGATCAAGTTGACCTCTCCAGGCATGAGGAGGGCCGTCACAGTCTGGAACAATACTTTTCTTAAAGAGAGAGAGAGAGAGAGAGAATTTTTTTAATATTTATTTTTTAGTTTTCGGCAGACACAACATCTCTGTTTGTATGTGGTGCTGAGGATCGAACCCAGGCCGCACGCATGCCAGGCGAGCGTGCTACCGCTTGAGCCACATCCCCAGCCCTGGAACAATACTTTTCTACCCTGGTTACTTATTAGAACCAACTGGGGACCTTTAACAATTCACAAATGTCTAGGACCCACCCTCAGGAATTCTGAACTCTGGGGTGCTGCCTAGGTTTTTAAAGCTTCCTACATAATTCTAACCAGCATCCTAGGATGAGAACCACTTGGCCTCAGTGGTTAAAAAAGTTATTACTCAGATTTAACTTTCAAAACTGAGCTTTGAAAAGATCTCCATATACAATAAAGTATTTTTCATTTGCAAGAATTTTTTTTTTAATGCCACTTGAAAAGATCAAATCCTGGAGGGCCAAGATCACAGAGTTGGAAGACGCTGAACACAGGGGGAGAGCAGTTTTTCCACTCAAAAGGAAATTAAATTCTCTTAGAAGAGAGCCAGTAGAAAGGACATCAAGCAATGGAGGATATCTCCTGCCCCCAGAGAAGGCTGAGAAGGGTCTTGTGTTTCCACACTAGAGCTCTGGCAGCCATCTGGAAGACTAAAGGGATGACATAAATAGAAGAGAAGTGATGGCAGAGAGGTCAACATAAAAAGAGGGGTCTGAAGAAACCTCCTGTGTGGTTCCGAGACCTGACCCTGGTCTGGAATCTGGAGGTGATTATCACAGAATCAGCCCCAGCCATGGCGCGGTCTGAACAGCAGGGGGCGCCAGCATCCGCCCATGCCCCTGGTACAGAGGTGCCCCCCAAAGACCAAGGCACAGAAGATCAGCAAATAGGCCAAAGGAATGAGAGCCAGGGTGGGAGGCAAGGCCAGTGTTCACCAGGAAGTGACTAAGCCCGAAGTTACATGGAATCAAAAGTGGGTTTGTTTCTGCTGAGTTGGAAATGGGGGGAAATTCAGGAGTGAGTTAACCTTAGTTATAAAAAATGAAGACAGGTACATTTCTGCACATCGGAATGCAACTATAAATCTCACACCCACTGTGAGGTCTGTTCAGAAAAGAAGAAATATACATGGCCAAGGAATAGGAAGAGATGCTCACCCTCAGCAGTAATCTGGGAATCACAAATCAAAACCCTAGCAATACACTGTTTGGGCCTCTCGGATGGGAGGCATTTTAAAATCTAATACCCATCTCAGCAAAGTTAAAGAAGCCAGTCTCTGATATATTGGTGGTGAAGTGCATGTAATTTTTTGAGGGGCCACTGGGTAATGAGAATTAAAAGAATTACAATAAGCACACTTTTGTTACAGCGGTTTTAGGAATTTATTTTAAGAAAATAATAAAGGATTAGAAAAAGCTTTAAGAATAGGGTTGTTCATCAGAGCCTTATTACAATCCTGAAAAACTGGTGGACAAAACCCCAAATAGCCAACAAAGTAAAGCTGGACAAAAAGTACTACATTACTAAATACATCGTGAAATAATATGAACCTTTAAAATAATTTTTCAGCTAGGGATATAGCTCAGTTGGTAGGGTGCTTACCTCACATGCACAAGGCCCTGGGTTCAAACCCTAGCACCACAAAAAAATAATAATAATAGTAATAATAATAATAATTTTTTAAGAGAGAGAGAGAGAATTTTTTAATATTTTTTAGTTTTTGGTGGACACAACATCTTTATTTTATTTTTATGTGGTGCTGAGGATTGAACCCAGCGCCCCGCGCATGCCAGGTGAGCACGCTACTGCTTGAGCCATATCCCCAGTCCAATAATTTTTATATTAATATAAATAGAAATAGTTTTAGAAATAGGCATGATATAGCTAAGTGAGAAAACAGATTAAAAATAATGTTTATTGGCTGGGTGTGGTGGTACATGCCTATAATCCCAGAGGCTGGGAAGGTTGAGGCAGGAGGTCAAAGCTAACCTCATCAGCAACTTAGTGAGGCCCTAAGCAACTCAGTGAGATCCTGTCTCAAAATAAAATACAAAAAAGGGGCTGGGGATGTGGCTCAGTGGGTTAGTGCCCCTGAATTCAATCCCCAATACCAAAATAATAATAATAATAATAATAATAATAATAATAACAACAACAACAACAACAACAAAACAACAACAATAATAATGTTTATTGGTTCCCATATATATTTAAATATATATGTGATGTTAACAATCGTTTTCTCAAGGTAACAGCTTTATACTCTTTATCTTCTTTCTTTTTGACTATATTTTCTAATCTTTCTATGGAAAACATTATTTATGATTTTTAAAAAGTTAAAGATGGCATATTAACACATGCATTTAGTTCTGTTCTTTCTCCTACCCAACTAAAACAACAATAAAATTGTTTCTCTTAAGGGATAAACCCATAGATTTTTTAAAAAATAAGTGAAAAACACAACTAACAAAATTTTGGAATCTGGAAAGCAGTTGGAAGTGTTGTGACTAAGAAATCAATTCTCAGTCAAAAGTAAGGAAAGCCAAGAATGAACCTGGCTTACTTCTCAGACCACCCACTACCTCCTCCTTCGTCCATTGGAAATGGAGATTAAAATGCAAGGAAAATAAAGCCATGGTTGAGAGACTATTTAAGATCTCGAGACCCCAGAATTGTCCCCGGAATGCCAAGCAGGACATGGGAAGATCTTCTGTACATCTGACAATCCCACAAGGAAAAACCTGAAGATCCCAACATCAGGGTCTCCCAAAGACCACCTACAGTGGTCAACAAGTTCCACCAAAAAGCACAGCTCCCATTCAGTCTTTATGCAGGAGCCACAACCATGCCCCACCCCAGACATTTGAGAGGAAAATATGGATGTGAAAGACAGGAACAGAAACCCACAGGAGCAGAAGAGCAACCTGGAGGAAGCAGAACCCATGCAGAGAACAGAGAGTGGTATTAATCACCATATGGAAAAGAAGATTGCTGTCCAAAAAGAAAAGACTGGAACAACAAAAACACCCGACAGCTCTCGAAATTATTCAGAAAAGAAAAATCCAATAGAAAACTGGAAGATAGAAATCTTCTAGAAAATAGAACAGAGAACAAAAAGATGAAGGAAAATAGGAGAAGAAGATCTAAGATATTAGACCGAGCAGAAGGTCTAACATGCAAATAATTGAAGTTTCAGAAAGACAGGACCAAGAGATAAAGGGGAGAACATCATGAACAGAAAAATTGAATATGAATGGCTGAAACTGGAGGATCCATGTTGAAAAAAGGATGATTTCCAACCAGTATGTCTTCACCCAGCCAAGCTGTCAACTATGTGCAGAGGTCAAATAAAGATCTTTTCAGATGTGAAAGATATATTAAAAAAAAAAAAAACTACCAACTGGACACCATTGTGTGTGTGTGTGTGTGTGTGTGTGTGTGTGTGTGTAAACATTGGAGATAAGTGGCATCTAACCAAGGGTCAACAGAGAAAGAGAAACCTAGGATAGAAGACACAGGCAATTCAATCCAGAAAAGAGGAAAAGGGAGTCTCAATGGTGAGGAGACAGAAGTCCCAGATAACAACCAAGCAGCAAGCTAAAGAAAAGCAACTGAGATAGGATGATCAGAGACTTCTTCAGGAAAATGAAAAAAAAACAGAATACCTGATACCTCTGGACACCGGCGACATTTTTAGACAACTGGTGGAGAGTTTGCCATCTGGTTGATGATGAGTCCATAGGAAAACAATGAAATGAAAATCCCAAGACAATTATTGACTACATGGAAGACAAAAGGTTGAGCGATTGTAGCATATAGGAAAAGTAACCACGGGATGCATCATGGTCCTGCTATGAAGGGACTGACAGAGAGATCATAATGCAAACATTGCAGAGTGGGTTAGCTTTCCATGACGACAACATTTCTGAGATAATCAAATTGTAAAGAATAAAAGGTTTGTTTTGACTCACGGTTTTGGAGGTTTAAGTCCATGAATGGTTGGATTTGTTGCTTGGGGCAGGACAGTACATCATGGCAAGAACACAGGCGGAGTTCCTGTGACAGAGGAGTGACACTAGCCTCAAGAATAGAAAGCAACTGGGGTGCCACAGTCCCCTTTGAGGGCACACCTTCAGTGACCTGAGTAACTCTGACTAGGCCCCAGCACTCAAGGGTTCCATCACCTCCCAGTAGCACCAAGCTGGGTTCCAAGCCTTGAACACATGAACCTTTGGGGACCTTCCAGATCTAAACGATAGCACCGAGGGATCTCACCAAAATCATTACTTACTGTTGGTAGGAGAAGGGGAGTGCTCGGCACAGGAGATGAAAGAGCTAAATCTGTCTCATCACAGTTGGAAATCAGTATCTGTTGCTCAGAACAGAAAAATAAGAAGTAGCTACACACTCATTATTTAATATAAGAGATTAAGACAAGAACAGGCAAAGAGTTGAAAGTTGTTGCCTCTGGGAATAGGAAAAAAAAAGAAGAATTATTTCTCCTAACAAGTCTCATAGACTTATTGGGCTTTTTGAATGATATATGTATGTGTAACTTGGATAAAATAAAAATAAATGAGACCTTTTGGAACTTGGGCAGTCGAACTAAAGGATTTCTGAAGTCACTTTCGGCTGTGACAGTGTGTGACTCCGAATGAGTTTTCTCGAACTCCGAGATAGATCTTCCAACCTCACTTGGTGATTGCAGAATGAGCCCCTTAAGTCAGCAAATAAATCGGATTCTCATTTCCTCCGTGTATTTAGTTTGGGTACATTTTGGCACAATAGTGACCCTGAGCCCTGTGATTCAACTGTAAAGCACAGAACTAATGAGATGTGGGTGCAGATCGGCTCCCCCACTGAACCCCCAACTCATATCCCAGACAGACCTCTCACTGGCCAGTCAAGGGCAGCTTGGGTCCCCTGCGGGGTACTCTCCTCCTCTCCTCTCTACCCCTTCATGGGGCTGCCGCACATGTTCCCTGAGATGGTGCCACTCTCCCTCAATTAAACGCCAGTCTATGCTCCGCCACCTGTTCACCACCAAGATCACATTTGTTCCCACTTCACATCCACACTGAGTGCTGGAGGCCATGGCCCGCGGCTGAGTCACTGCCCGGAAAATGCTCAGCAGCTTCCAACCAGAGAGCAGGTGGCACCAGCAGCCACCCAGCCTGGTCACCCCACAAACACAGCAGCAGGGGGTTTTCTTTACTGTGAAGCTAGCATTTATTATTCTTAAAATAAAGTGGTGCCATGAGGCATTAATTCAGGAGGAGAAGCTGCAAATTCTGGGCCCTTTTGAAGGCTTGTTTTCACAATGAATTAATGGGCCTTAATTTAACAGTGCATCAACAAACCCCAGCTGCTGAAAGAATTCCAAGTAGCTGCTTTCTGCACTGGTTCTGGCCCTCAGCAGCCACCACAGTAACCTCACTCATCATTGTGTAGGATGGTCACAGCCAGAACTGATGTTTACTGAGCGCTTACTATGTGTCAAGCACCGTGCCAAATGCTTTATGGGCATTATTTCACTCCATCTTCACAAAAAAGCCTTTGAGGGAGACACCACTGCAAACTATTTTACAGAAGAGAAAAGCTTACAAAAGTGAAGTGGCTTAAGATCACATGGGTAGGGAGGGGTAGAACCCAAATATGCACCCGTGCATTGGTCAAAGTCCTCAGAAAAATCCTGTTTGGGGATCCAGGTGCCCTAAATTTACCATTTGGTGACCAAGTACTTTCCTTTTGCTCATCAGATCATTTAAAGTCAATGACAGTGAGCTGGGGATGTGGCTCAGTGGTTGAGTGCTTGCTTTGATGCCTGAGGCCCTGGGTTCAACCCCCAGCACTGCAAAAATAAATAAATAGGTGAAAAACTTATCAGCTTTAAGTACAAACAGGCTGGTGGAAACTGATTAAAATTTAGCTGTTCATCTCATTGTCCCACTTATGGGATATCTAAAAATCTTTTTTTTTTTTTTAGAGAGACAGAGAGAGAGAGAGAGAGAAGAATTTTTAATATTTATTTTTTAGTTTTCGGTGGACACAACATCTTTATTTTATTTGTATGTGGTGCTGAGGATCGAACCCAGCGCCCTGCACATGCCAGGCGAGCGCGCTACCGCTTGAGCCACATCCCCAGCCCATTAATAATCATAAATTCTAGGTGATGATTTCCAACCTGTTTTTAATGCATCTGTGTCAAGTTCATTGGACTATTCGCAGAATTAAAAACTTGGGACTTAATGGGTTAGTTAGGAGGAAACGCTTTGTTTGAAATATAAAGAAATATAATTCCCAAGGCTTGCTGGGCTAGTTATACCTGAATGGCCCTGCCAGTTGGATCCTGGCTATTCTCATGAAGAGTTCAAATTGGGCCCAAGACCAGCTTTCTGGGACAGCTGTGGCTCTGACTTTACCAAGGATCTCCAGCTGGGCTGCTGTGCCACCTGACTGGGAAGGTAACCCCACTCACTCAGCAGCCTGCAGGCTGCCAGTGCCCCGCTCCCCTCCTC
Organism: Spermophilus citellus; assembly: GCF_964194105.1. Classification (NCBI taxonomy): domain Eukaryota; kingdom Metazoa; phylum Chordata; class Mammalia; order Rodentia; family Sciuridae; genus Spermophilus; species Spermophilus citellus. Next base: position 24,124,309 of record NC_138199.1, on the reverse strand, counting down.
CTTCCAAGTATTGGTGGGTCTTCCAGGGAGGGTGAGAGGCTGGGACCCTTTACTCCCCAGGGGGAAGGGACTCCTTGCCTTCCTTCACACTAGACTTGGGCAGGTTGGAGGAAAAACTTGTCCAGACTGTTTTCCATGTCAGGACTCATTTATTTAAAGCAAAAAGAAGCTGCTTTCATTCCAGCTCACAACTAGAATTTTGGGGGTTTTGAATAGGAGAAAACTCCCAGAACCTGTGTTCTTGGACCCTGCTCACTGCTGCCTCTCTTTTCTGATCAAGAACCTGATTTCATTTGGCCACATATTTTCCATGTGGTGGCCTCTTTTTTGAGGCCCCTGGATCATAGAGATGAATCAGGCACAGTCCTGCCCTTCACAGAAGTTTCCAGACCAGTGGGAGAGCCAGACACACACTCCACTCCCTCTCCAGGAGAAGCTGGATGGTGATCAATGTCCCAGAGGTAACAACAAAGGGCATTGGAGAAAAGGACAACTGGTCCCCCTTTGGGTTAGTCCTGGTGTCAGAGAAAATTTGATGTGTGAAAGATGAGTAGGATATCGACCAGGCAGGGATGAGGGGAGAGGGCAGGCACAGGGGAAAAGGAACAACAGGAGGTGAGGCAGGGAATCGTGAATGTGCACCAGTTCCTACAGAGAAAAGAGAACGGTGTGTGGAGGGGGAATAAAAAGTTCAAAAGGGCAGAGAAGAGGAATAATGAGAGATGAAATTCTAAGGAGGCTCAGGAAGGCAAAAGCTCTGAATGCTCTGCAGAGAACTTGGGACATTGTGCTCCAGGTATGAGGGAGCCATGCATGCTGCCAAGCAGGATGACAACATGGTCTAATTTTTGCAAAGAACCCACTGTGTCGATGTGGAGGACAGAATATAGGGAAAGAGATGGGATGTGGATAAAAGCATCTGGAAATCTGCAAATAACTTCAGGCAACATCTTCTTAGTCTTTGATGGGAATGACATGTGTATAGGTTTTCTATTCCCCTCACCCCCAAAGGGCACCTGAAAGTTCTATGTGATAGTAGAGAATGCTCTAAGCCTTTTTTGAAAAAATCACTGTGACATTCAGGCTTCTTGTGAAGAAACCTGAATGATAACATTGTGATTTATATGCATGGTGTTTTTTTTTAAACAAAGAGATTCAGGTTCAAGATGGTGGGTTGAATATTCATACATATCTCCCCTTCTGGCCAGATCACATTAAAATGACAGAAGAAAAATAAATATGAGAAGAAGCCCATAGCTGCATTGGAAAAACAAGGAAAAATACTATTGTTAAAAGTTAACAATCATCAACAAACAGCAAAGAAGTAAAATATAGATTGAAAAATTTTTCAGAAGAATGAGGAGATAATAGCACAGTGGAATACATTAATACAAACACCTCTCTTACAAATTATCTCATCAAGCATACCCTCAAAAGAAAAAGATCTCAATTATAAAATCAACAAATATGATCTGATAGTTACAGCTAGAAGAACTTCATAACCTACAAGCCAAGCATTGTGCATTTACAAAGATTGGCCAGGATGAGGTCATAAAGAAAACTTCAACTGGTGGCACTTGCTTATAATCCCAGTGACTCAGCAGGCTAATGCAAGAGGATCACAAGTTCAAGTTCAGCCTCAGCAACTGTGGGGGACTCTTGTCTCAAAACAAAAAATAAAAAGTATTGGGGATGTAGCTCAGTGGTAGAGCACCCCCATGTTCAATCTCCAGTACAAAGAAAGGGGGCAGAGAGAAAGATTCATTAAATCCCCAAAGATAGGATGTTTATAACGTCTATTTTCTGGCCACAATATGATAAAACTAGAACTATTTAACAAAGGAATGATATTGAAAAACTAATCATTGAAAACACTGTCCAGAAATAACTAAAAATCAAAATGACAGATCATTTAAAAGTCAAACATACAAAGATCACTATGTTTAAAGTCCCACAGGGTAAATACCAAAGCCCAAACCAAAGAAAACTTGATCACCCAAAAGACTGTTAGCATTTTTCAAAAAAATGAAAATTAATCAACCAAGATTCCAAATCAAAAAGTTAGATAATAAACCATGAAACTTTTAAAAGGTAGGATAAAAGACTAAATGGTTTGAACAACTAATAATAATAAAAAAATAATAAAGTTAAAAAAAATAATAAATGTGGTATAATTCTTAAGATTTCACTGATTTTGAGCTTCCAATGAATGAGAAAAAAAGTTACAATACATTAAAAATGTTTTAATTCTATAAAACTAAACAAACTAAAAACTGGCTTTTTAAAAATTTTAATAAAATGTATAAATTTCTGGCCTGCCTGCAAAGTATAAAAGAAAGAAAAAACAAATACTCAATCTTTTAAAGAAGTGATTAGAGCTATAAAGATTTAAGGTCACAAGAGAATACTAGCTACAAGGCTGCCAATAAATTTGAAATAATGATTTTCCTGGAAAAAATCAATATTTCAAACTTGATTGAGGGTGGAGCAAGAATCTGAGACCCTCAGAGAAGCATAGAAGCTGATTAGATTGTCCAATAAGCACCCCAAAAAATGGCACCAAAGTTGAAGGCTTTCCAGGGAATGCCTATTGAACATTCAAGGAATGAATGCAGTTCATGTCATTTAAATTGTTACACAGCATAGGAAAAATATGGAAAGCCTCTCAAATCACTCAAAGAGGTAAGCAAAATCTTGAAAACCACAGCATGCAACACACCGTGCATGCCTGCGCACACATACACCAATAATCTATCAACCAGGTCACTTATGAATACTGATGCAGCAATTCCAAATAAAATATTAGCAAATTAAATTTAGCTGTGCATTAAAAAGAAGACTTCAGCGTGTACAACTAGGATTTATTCGATCAATACAAGAATTGTTCAACACCAGCCAAAATATTAACATAATTTACTATAACAATGGGTTACAAAAACATCCTTTGTGGAACTTGGGTTTCCAAGAAGATGGAAGAGACGTATTTGTGTCTATTCCTTCTATCAAACATAACTAAAGTTCCTGTGTGAGTGTGTGTGTGTATTCATAACAAGATTTGGAAATATGAAGAGAGTAAGGCAAACTTGGAACTTCAAGACCCAGGGAACAGCATAGTGGCGAATTTCCTGGGTTATCTTTTGGCCTCATTTTGAGCTGAAGAAGCCAGCCACCCCAATTCTAGTAGTGCAAACCAAAAGACCCCAACAAAGCCTGCTCTCTCAAGCCAAAAGGCCAGGGGAGAGGTATCCTGGTGAGACAGAAAACTTATAGCTAATAACTACTCCAACAAATCACCACATTGAAATACTGTGGCCTCTACTTCCATACACTTCAGCAAAGGCTAAATGAAGAACCTACACTTCCACCCCACCAGATAGTAATAAAGTCCCTCTCCCCAGTGGGTTGGTACCAGAAGAAACCTATTAGAGTCATAACTTCTACTATCACCAGAAGTTATAAGGGCCCACACCGCAGTGATGTTACCAGAAGTTACATGGGGTTCACCAATGAGGCATTCCTATTCTCTCACACAGGGAAATACCAGTGGAAGCTGAGTGAGAAATGAAAAATCACACCAGTAACAGAGAGCTCCACCAATCCTGGCATCAGGAAAACCAAGGAATTCTACCCACACATAGAAATAACAAGGAAGGGTCCCCTCCCCTGATGGAGTGGTATCAGAAGAATCCAGATAAAACTGAAGGTTTGAGTAAGATCCAGAGTCTCGCCTATGGTTTGAGTATCCTCCGAAACAGAATGTGTTAGAAATACAATACAATAGCATTGGGAGGTGGGGCCTATTGACAGGTGATTAGGTCAGGAGAACATGGAATGATGCTATTATCACAGGAATGAGTTGTTAGAAAAGGGGGAGTTTGGCCCTCTTTTTCTCCATTTCTCTCTTCACTCCCAATCCTAGGCCTTCTGCCTTCTGCCATGGGATGATGCAATGAGAAAGAAAGCTCTCACCAGATGCTGGCTTTCATCTTGAGCTTTCCAGCCTCCAGAAATATGAGAACATAAATATCTGTCCATTATGATTTATCCATTTTGTGGTATTCTGTTATAGAAATACAAGATGGTCTAAGACAGTCTCATAATATAATGTCCAAATAGTCCAGGAACCAACCAAAAATTCTGATTAGCTAAGAAGTAGAAAAGATCTAAAAGTGAATTTTTAAAAAGGCACTCAAAATATACTCTTAGGGGTTGAACTGTGTTCATCTAAAAGATATGCTGAAAGTCTAACCCCTAATTCCATAGAATGGGACCTTATTTGGAAGTCGGATCTTTTCAGACGAGGTCATACAGAAATTATCCAATGTGACTGGTTTCCTGATTGATTGATTGATTGATTGTTTCTTTATTTTAAAAAAAAGGAATAGATTCAAGACGGCAGGTTAGGGGAGGGCTGCATTCGTAGTTGCTCCATAGCTTATGATTCAAGTGGTGGGAGTACTGCTTCTCAAAGAGATAAGTGAAAGAGGGATTTCACTACAATTCAATACTGGGTAGTCAGAGTGTCTTAGAGACTCAGAAATTCTGATTCATTGAGAAAAGAAGAAGGAGGACACTGGAGCCAAGTCAAGTGTGACAGCAGTTGCAACAGCAGCACTGCTCCACCTCAGAGGGGCAGGATTACAGAGGGAAAAAAAACACAATTTGGTATAGAAATTTGGTATAGAAAAACTGTAGATCAGAAAATCAGCCTGAAGTTAGCTGATCCAGAGGCTACGCTGCAAACTAGTGTTTGAAAAATGCTCCATATTTCTCAAGTGGCAAGCAGAGTAGAGGGTGAACTCACCTTGAAAAGGTCACGTGGAGCTTGCTGCTGCAGGAGGCTGGGAAGTCATAGCTAATGTTGCTATACTGTCCCAGCAGGGTCTACCATGTGACTCAGGGTGTACCTAGAAGACTGTGAGTGAAACAGGCACAGAGAAGATTGATTGAAGGGGAGCCCAGTTTGCTTTTCCTCTGAGTCTGGAGCTCACATGACCAGCTGAAGAAGGTCAGGAATCTGAACAGGTGGGTGTGAATACACTCAGGGACTGACTGGGAGGGCTGTGTTAGTGGGTTGAAGAGTGGATGGACAATGGGCTCCCCTGCCCCATGAGTAGAATTCTTGGGAGGCTCTTGAGATCCAGATTCCTGACAGAGATCAGCAACTGCCTGGCCCTAGGGATGTGTTGATCTAATCTTTCCAGAGCAGATTCCACCAATAAAACCCCCAAGACCTGATCAGACCAAAGCCTCAGCCACAGGAACTCCCCTCACAGAACATCGCAGCAGCCAGACCCTGGGAGCACATTGTCCTGGTCTGTGCAGAAAAACTCCACTTCCCATTCCATCCTACCTTCTAAGTAAGAGGGGAAGCTGAGAGCTATTTGAACCAGCTTCAGTCTTACACCACTCCACTGGCAGCTCAGTGAGCAATAAAAAAGAGCCAGGGGTTAATAACCCCCAACCTCATTCTCTCTCTCTCTCTCTCTCTCTCTCTCTCTCTCTCTCTCTCTCTCTCTCTTTCTCCCTCTCTCTCTCTCTCCCTTTTTCTCCCTCCCTCCCTCTCCCCCCATAACCCAAGAAGAAATGGAAAGAAGGACAATTCAACATATGCACACATGTACATATACTTGTACATATGGATTTGTTTCCTTTTTTCTCATTTTTAGCATTTTTAAATATAGTTATTTTTTTTCTTGTCTTGTCTTTTGAGGATTAGGGTTTTTGACTTGTTCATTTGAGTTTGGGTTTTGTTTGATTGTCTTGTTTCTCTTCCCCTCCTTTATTCATCCACTAATAACCAAATTATTTTCTTTTTCTCTCCCTTTACATTGCTTTTCCTATATCTTCCCCTTCCTTATAACCATCATTTGTTATATCTTGTCCACATTCTGTTTACATTGTAAACATTAAAAACTCTCTTCTACCTTCCTATCACATTTCTTTTTCTCTAAATGAACTATATTTTTGACTATCTCTTAGAATTGATCCGTTTTTATAACCCCTGCCCCACCATTCATGTTGTTGGAATTATTACTGCTAAAATGACAGATCCCTGCTGTTTCTTTGATGCCAGATATAGTTCATGGTTATTTGTTTTTGCTGTTATCAATTGCTGACCACATAACTCCTCTTTTGTGGTTATTGGTGTTGTAGATATCAGAGTAGAAACCAGGTATTTAGTTTAATGCTGCATATTATTTGCATCCGTTGTTGCTATTATTTTTCCCCTTTCTGTGAAGTGCTACAGGGACACTACAAGGTCACATGGTAGAGACTCTACTGCTTAACTCAGTCAAAAGATAGCACACCTTGCTTCACACACAAAATAACAACACTGAAATTTCAACTGCACTTTAATATACAAAGAATAGAAAAGACACAAACCCAAACTAACAACCAGGTCCCAAGTAGGAATAGATAGGGGTGGACACTCAGATTCCTCTCACAGATAGCATCTGCTACAGCAAAATCAGAGAGAATTAAAACAAAGGCTGAGGATACTACACCTATGAGGGAATCTCAATCTAGGTCAATCAAGATCACTTTCACAAGGGAAGACTGTGTCCTACAAAAGCCCACATAAAAGATTGTAAGAGAAATTCATTCCAACTTGCATAAAGCCCAACACAGGAATACAAGAAATATTTTTGAAAGGTATCATGACACTGCCTAAAGTTCATAATTGAGCAGCAACTAACCTCAAAGAAATTGAAATAGATGAAATATTAGATAAAGAATTCAAATGAATGATTCTCAAAATGATCAATGAATTCCAAAAGAACACAGAAGAATAACCAAATGAACTGAGGAAGTCAGTACAGGATATGAATTAGAAATTCAGTGAGATAGAGAAATTAAAAAAAAAAAAAACTAAACACATCTTGGAAATGAAAGACACAGTAAATCAAATAAAATGTTTAGTTGAAAGTCTAATGGAGTAGACTGTACTGAAGACACCATCTCAGAGCTGGAAGACAAAGTGGCCAGCCTTGAATATTCATATAGAATTAAAGAAAATAAAATAAGCAGCAATGATCAGAGCATACAAAAACTCTGGGACAATATTAAAAGATCAAATTTAAGAATCATTGGAATTGAGGAAGGCTGTGAGATGCAGGCAAATGGAGTGGCTAACCTCTTCAGGGAAATAATAACAAAAAATATTTTCGAACCTTCAGAATGAGATGGACATCCAGATACAGGAGGCATTCAGAACCCCAAATAGACAAGATCAAAAAAAGAACTTCTCTAAGACATATTATAATTAAAATGATAACATACAGAGCAAGAATAAATTCTTAAAATCCTCAAGAGAAAAATGTCAGGTCACATTTAGAGGCAAGTCAATCAGAATTACTGTCAATTTCTCAGCACAAACTCTAAAAGCCAAGATGGCTTGGAATGATCAATTCCAAGTGCTGAAAGAAAATAAATGTCAGCCAAGATTGCTATATCTAGCAAAGATATACTTCAAAATAAAAGAAGAAATAAAAACCTTCCAAGAGAAGCAGAAAGTAAAAGGATTCATGACTACTACTTCAGCACTATGGAACTTACTTAAAGAAATACTCGACATAGGAAAAAAATCAAAACCAAACCCCAAAGTTCACAAATGAATAAATCTTATTTGAAGAGTAGTTAAGAAAATGAATTTGAAGAGTAGTTAAGAGAAATAGTAGCAAGTAAAACATTAGAAGTAAATCAAAATGGCAGTAATTAATAAAGATTTTTTAATAATAACATTGAATATAAATGGTATCAACTCTCCAGTTAAAAGACATAGGCTTGTAAAATGGATTTAATCATAAGACCCGGCTTTTAGTTGTTTGCAAGAGACTCACCTTAGAGGAAAAGACATCCACAGGCTCAAAGTGAAAAGATGGAACTTGATATATCATGCTAACGGCACCTGAAAATAAGCAGAAGCAGCTACTCTCATATCTGACAAAGCAACCATCAAACTAAAATTAATCAAAAATGACAAATAAGATCACTTTGTATTGGCAAAGGGGACAATACAACAAGAAGATATAGTGATAGTAAATATTTATGCTCCAAACATGGTGCAGCTAATTACATAAAAGGGACACTACTCAAATTAAAGCCTTGGATAGACCCCAGTATGATAATACTGGGTGATTTCAACACACCACTCTCACCAATACATAGGGCATTTAGACAAACACAGTAAAGACTCTGGACCTGAAAAAATTTATAAATCAAATGGACTTAAAAGACATCTATCGAATATTTTTTCAAACAACAGCTGAATACACTTTCCTCTCAATGATTTATGGAACTTCCTTCAAAATAGACTATATTTTGGGCCACATGGTAACTCCTGGAAAATACCAAAAAAAGGTATAATTTCTTGCATCTTATCAAATCATAATGGAATGAAATTATAAATTAACACAAAAAGTCATACAGAAAATATAAAAACACAAACAATGCACTTTTGAGTGATGGATTGGTGATTGAAGAAATCAGGGTAGAAATTTTAAAATTCTTAGACTCAAATAAGAGTAGTGATACAACATATCAGAACTTCTGGGACACTATGAAGGCATTTCTAAGAGGAAAGTTTATAGCTATGAGTGCCAACATAAGAAAAACAGGAAGATCTCAAAGAAACAGCCTAATGATGCATCTTAAGACCCTTGATAAACAAAAACAAACCAATTCAAAAGCTAGTAGAAGGAAGGAAATAATTAATGTCCTAGCCAAAATCAATGAAATTGAGAATTAAAAAAACAATGCAAAAGACAAATGAAGTGAAGAGTTTGTTCTTTGAAAAGATAAACAAGATTGATAAGTCCTTGACTAAAATAACCAAAAGAAAAAGAGAGAAGATCCAAATTAATAAAATCAGATCAAAAAGGAGAAATCACCACAGTCATCACAGAAATCCAAAGGATCATTAAAGACTATTTTGAAAATTTACACTCCAAAAAAGTGGAAAACTTAGTCAAAATGGATACATTTCTAGATACATACAACCTGCCAAAATTGAATGAAGAGGACATAGAAAACCTACACAGACCAGTAACTAGCAATGAGTTGGAAGCAGTAATAAAAAGCCTTCCAGAAAAGAAAAGCCCAGGACCAGATGAATTCTCAGCTGAATTCTACCAGATTTTTTTTTAAATTTGTTATAATTAGATACACATGACAGTATAATGATCTTGACATATCATACATTTGAATCAGATGGAGTATAATTAGAACAGATTATGCTAAGTGAAGTTAGCCAATCCCCAAAAAACAAATGCCGAATGTCTTCTCTGATATAAGGGGGGTGACCCAAAATAGGGAGGAAGAGCATGAGAAGAAGATTATCACTAAATAAGGAAGAGAGGTAGGAGGGAAAGGGAGGGAGAAGGAGAATTGCACGGAAGATGAATTTTACCAGATCTTTAAAGAAGAACTAGCCAATCCCAATGCTCCTCATATTATTCCAAAAAATAGAAAGGAAGGCAACATTTCCAACACCTTCATTCTGTGAAACCAGAATCACACTTATCCCCCAAACCAGACAAGGACACATCAAGGAAAAAAACTACAGACCAATATCCCTGATGAAACTAGATGCAAAAATCCTTCACAAAATATTAGCAAGTTATGTTCAACAACATATTAAGAAGATTGTATTTTATGAACAATTTGGTTTTATTCCAAAGATGTAAAGATGGTTTAACATATGCAAATCAGTAAATGTAACTCATAACATGAATAGAATGAAGGACAAAAATCATTTCATCATCTCAATGGATGCAGAGAAAGTCTTTGACGAAATTCAGTATTCATTCATGATAAAAGGCTGTGACTACAAGATCTGAGCAGAACAACTTTAGGGGAGGAAAAGTTCATTTAGGGGCTCACAATTTCAGAGGTTTCAATCTGTAGACAGAAGGCTCCATTCTTCAGGGCTCTAGATGAAGCAGGATATCATGGTGGAAGAGTGGTCAGAGATAACCAGCTCACATGATCATTAGGAAACAGAGAGTGGTCTCCACTCACCAGATACAAATATATGCCTCCAAAGTTACACCCCCAATTCCCCTCTCTTCCAACCATACATTACCACTTGAATTACTGCTCAGTTCATCCTTATCAGAGTATTAATTCACTCATTGGCTTAAGACTCTCACAACCCAATCATTTCTCCTCTGAACCTTCTTGCATTTCTCACACATGAGCTTTGAGGGGACACCTCACATCCAAACCATAACAGTATTTCATTTAAAATTTATAACAAGACAAGGATGTCTGCTTTCACTACTCCTCTTTAATATAGTACTAGAAAATCTAATCAGAACAATTAGGCAAGAAAAGAAAAAAGATAAAAATGGAAAAAGAAGAAGTCAAACTATCACTGTTTTCAGCATGGTATGATCCTTTATACTTAGAAGATCCAAAAAGTATCATCAAAGACTGCTAGAGGTATAAACAAATTCAGCAATGTAGCAGGTTACAAATCTAACCAAAAAGGTGAAAGACCTTTACAATGAAAACTATAGAACACTGAAGAAAGAAATGAAGAAGTCCCTCAAAAGATGGAAAGACCTCCCCCATGTTCATTTATAGGCAGAATCAATATTGTTAAAATGTCCATATTACCAAAAGCAATATACAGATTCAATGCAATACCCAACAAAATACCAATGACATTCTTCATAGAACTAGACAAAAAAGGCTTAAAATTCATTTGGGAGAATTAAAATATCCAGAACAGCCAAAGCAATTCTAAGCCCAAAAAAGCAATGCTGGAGGCATAACAATACATGATTTCAAATTATACTATAGCTAGAGCTATAGTAATAAAAACTGTGGGTTACTGGCATAAAAAGAGACATACCAATGGTACAAAATAGAACCCACAGAGACAAACCCACACAGATACCTTGACAAAGTTGCCAAAAACATACATTAGAGAAAAGACTACCATTTTGACAAATTATTCTGAGAAAACTGGTTATCCATATGTAGAAAATGAAACTAGACCTTTTCCTCTAACCCTGCACACACACAAAAAAATCAACTCAAAATGGATCAAAGACCTAGGAAATAGACCAGAACTATGCAACTTTAGAAGAAAACAGGGTAAAAACTCCAGCTCATAGGTGCAGGCAATACTTTCTCAATAGTACCCCTAAAGTTTAGGAAATAATACCAAGAGTTAATAAATGGGATGTCATCCAATTTAAAACTTCTTCACAGCAAAGGAAATTGTTAAGAATGTGTGGATAGCACCTACAGATTTGGAGAAAATCTTTGCTAGCTACTCTTCTGAAAAAGGATCGATATCTAGAATACATAAAGACCTCAAAAATTTAACACCAAAACCCCTAAATAACCCAATTAATAAATGGGAAAATAAATTAAATGGACATTTCTCAAAAGAAGAAATTCAAATAGCCAACAAATATATGAAAAAAAAAATGTTCAACATCACTAGCAATTAGAGAAATGCAAATTAAAGCCACACTGAGATTTCATGTCACATTAGTCAGAAGGGCAGTCATCAAGAATACAAGCAATACATGTTGGAGAGAATACAAATATATGCCTCTGCTAAGAGCCACAGCCAAGTAATATGATGCATGGCATTTTTGGTTGAAAGGTGATGCCAGCAAGCCATTGAGATGATATGATTATGTTAAGATCTGCATTCATATGGATATTGGACTCCTGCTGTCCACCTCGGCCTGCTTAGGGACTCCTGGAGAGTTCCCATTGGTTGAGGAAGTGTGGTAGGAGGGAATTCCAGAGGAGGGACTTCCTGTTGGGGGCCGGGAGAACGCCGTGTGGGTTGATCAGCAATCTGCCCGGGAGCGTACTGGGCATTGGCGGCAGTTTCAAAAATAAAGTTTATTTCTGCTTGAGTGGCTCGTGATTTTGTGCCCAGCCAGACTGCAGCATTTGGTGGCCCATGTGGGGGTCGCCTGAAGCTTGGAGGTGAGTAAAATTGCTCGCCCTTGAGGGAAGGCGAGAGAATGGGTGACCATTTCAAAAATCAATGTGTTCTTGTTTTGATTTATTTTGTTTTTGTTTCAAGCTGTCTATCCCTAGAACTTTCTCAGGAAAACTGGGGAAAATGGTTGGCTCAAGGTTTGAAGTTGTTCGGCCCTGAGAAAGAGAAAATTGATACAACGATTTTTTGTTCTGTTTTTGTTTCATTCTGTTTTGGTTTTGTTTTATGTTATCTTATTGGGTTGCATTACCTTTATAGTAGATTAGAAATTAGTAAAAAAAAAAAAAACTGAAAGACTGTTAAGTAAGTTGTTAGAGGTCCAGACTATGGTAGAAAACATGTTAGGTCAAGCAAAAGAGAAGGTCTCTCGAGCTAGTTGGACAGAGGAAAATTTAAAGGAAGAAAGCTTAAAAGACAAACAACCATCGGGGCGGAGCTACAACAGGAGGCTGCTACTAACTCTGTTCTATCACCAGAGGGCGTAATTCAACCAACAGCTCCATCTACAGCTGAGTAGCCCTCAACTCCCGTAGTTGATGGACGGAATCCTGAGGCAGGACCCCAAAGATTAGCATGCCCTGTACTTGAGCAGGCAGGAGGGCAACAAATTCACTGTGCTTTAGATTTCAAAACAGTGAAGCAATTAAAGGAGGCTGTAACAACCTATGGCCCGCAAGCACCCTTCACTGTGAGCATGGTCGAATCCATTACCAACTTGGACATGACTCCAGCAGATTGGGCTAACATGTGTCGATCTGTGCTAAATGGAGGACAATATTTGTTATGGAAGGTTGCCAATGAGGAATTTTGCATGGAGACAGCTAGGCGAAATGCAGCAGCCGGTTACCCTCAAAGAAATCTAGATATGTTGTTAGGAAAAGGACCTTATGAGGGTCAACGACAACAAATTGAATATGATCCTGGTGTATATGCACAAATTGCTATAGATGCTGTTAGGGCATGGAAAACTTTACAGGAACATGGAGATTTACAAGGACAATTATCTAAGGTAATAAAAGGAACTAATGAACCTTACGCTGAATTTGTAGACAGGCTTATTCAAACGGCTTCCAGAATTTTGGGGGATACAGAAAAAGCAATGCCATTTATAAAACAACTGGCTTATGACCAAACAAATCATTGCTGCAGAGAGGTCATTAGACCATGGAGACATGAAGATTTAAACACATATATTAAATTATGTAGAGACATTAATGAACAAGGGCAAGTTTTGGCAGCAGTACAACAGGCTTTAGATGCCAGGCCAAAAACATGCTACAATTGTGAACAAACAGGACATTTTAAAAGGAGTTGCCCCATAGGAGGAGGGTTTAACAAAGCTAGGTATCAAAGGAATAGAATACCGGGTATTTGCCCATGATGTCATAGAGGGAGACATTGGGCTAATAAATGCCGTTCTCAAACCACCATAGAGGGTACTCTGTTATCAAAAAATGGACAAGGACCAAGTGTTTACCCACGATATCATGGAGAAGGGCATCAGGCTCCATTGCCAAAAAACGGACTGGGGGGCCCAATGCTCCGGGGCCCACAACCACAAATATACGGGGCAATGGAGGAACCCAGCAACACCATCAGGGTAGTGCCCAGGACACATTATCCATTAAATCCCTCATCCGACAAACTAGAGGGAGCACAGGGTTGGACATCTGTGCCTCCGCCAGAGCAGTACTAACTCTAGAGATGGGAGTTCAAATCATTCCCACAGGAGTAAAAGGACCTCTTCCCCAAGGAACAGTAGGCTTATTATTGGGACGCAGTTCTTCTACACTAAAAGGACTTATGATAAGTTCTGGGGTAATTGATCCCGATTATGAAGGTGAACTAAAAATTATAGCTGGTTCTCCAAGAGGTATATCAGTAATTTCACCAGGAGATAGAATAGCACAGTTATTAATAATACCCAGCCTGCATGATAAATTTTCCAGTCGTTCTGTAGAAAGAGGTTCCAGGGGATTAGGCTCCACAGGTGTGGATTGGGCTATGCTGTCTTTAAATTTAGATTCTCGCCCAATGCTAAAACTAAATATTCGAGAACATGAATTTAATGGGCTACTGGACACAGGTGCTGACCTTAGCATCATATCTCATCAAGAATGGCCAAAACATTGGCCATTACAACAAGCCACTCAAATGCTTCGAGGCCTAGGAGTGGCAACTAATCCCCATAGAAGTGCAATGGGATTAGATTGGAAGGATCCTAAAGGATGTGAAGGAACTATACAGCCCTATGTATTGGATCATCTTCCTATAAATTTTTTTTCCAATTTATGTTTTTATTCTCCACGATTTCTTTTTTTTTTTTTCTCTTCCTATAAATTTATGGGGACGAGATGTCCTAGATCAATTAGGTTTGACATTAACAAATAACATCAATCCTGACACACCCACTACTAGGGCTAGACAAGGCTTTAGGAAAGAAAAAAGATTAAGAGAACAAGAACAAGGTATGACAGCACCAATTCAAATAGATCAAGGAATTAATAGACATGGATTGGGTTTTCAGAAAGGGCCACTGAGACAATCAAAATTACTTGGAAATCAGAAAGACCAGTGTGGGTTCCTCAGTGGCCCCTGACTAAAGAAAAGATACAAGTAGCCCATGACCTGGTCAAACAACAATTAGAGGAGGGACATATACAACCTTCGGTATCTCCCCATAATACTCCCATTTTTGTCATTAAAAAGAAATCTGGTAAATGGAGATTATTGCAAGATTTAAGAGCCATTAATAATGAGATGATTATTATGGGACCTGCTCAATCAGGGATTCCCCAATTGTCTGCTTTACCAAAAACCTGGTATGTTTTAGCTATAGATATTAAAGATTGTTTTTTTTTTTTTCAATTCCAGTTCATCCTGAGGATAGTCCACATTCTGCATTTACTATCCCTGCACTAAATCATGAAGGTCCTGATCAGAGATATGAATGGAAAGTACTCCCTCAAGGGATGGCTAATAGTCCAACTATGTGTCAAATTTATGTTAACAAAGCAATCCAGCCACTTAGAAATCAAAATCCTGAACTACAAATATTTCACTATATGAATGATGTGTTATTGGCACATAAAGATAAAAACACATTGCTAGAATGTTATGCCACACTTATAAATTTATTAAAAAATTATAATCTAGAGATAGCAATAGATAAAGTATAATTAAATCTTCCAATTAATCATTTAGGAGTTCTATTATCCTCAACCATGGTCCGTCCACCAAAAATTCACATACGAGTAGATCAACTCAAATCACTTAACGACTTTCAAAGGTTTTGGGAGACATAAATTGGATAAGGCCTTATTTAAGCATACCAACAGGAGAGCTAGGACCTTTATTTGATATCCTAAAAGGTCCATCAGATCCAAATTCACCCCGCATGTTAACGCCTGAAGCAAGAAAGGCATTAAAAATCATTGAAACATATATGGAAAATATGCATTTGGATAGAATTGATATAAGTTTGCCTTTATTATTTATTGTATTACCAACAAAAAATATTCCTACAGGAGTATTTTGGTAAGAAGGTCCATTATTGTGGATACATTTATCTTATTCTCCTAACACTATTCTTACTAGGTATCCTAGGCTGTAGGACAATTAATACTCAAAGGAATAAGAGCAGCAAAGGGAGTATTTGGGATTTCTCCCAATAAAATTATTACTCCATATACTATGGATCAAATTGATGAGTTAGCTAATGAGTTAAATACTTGGGCAATAATCATGTGTAAATCTAATGTTTCATTTGATAATCACTTACCATCTAATCCTTTGTTGTCTTTTTGGTCCAAGAATCCTGTAGTTTTTCCAAAAATGACAAGAAAAACCCCTATCATGAATGCTCCAAATATATTCACTGATGGGTCAAATAATGGTACAGCAGCAGTAGTTACCCCTGATCAAACTCTTACATTTTTAGTACCCAAACAATCAGCTCAAAAGGTAGAGCTTAATGCAGTATTACAAGCTTTTGTGATGTTTAAAGATTCTGTATTTAATTTATTTTCTGATAGTCAGTATGTAGTTAATGCTATAGTATCCCTTGAAGATGCTGGTAGGATTTCCCCTTCTTCTACTGTTTTCTCTTTGTTTTCCACTATACAAAGTCTAATCTGGGACAGAAAAGATCCATTCTTTATAGGACATATCAGGGCACATACAGGATTGCCTGGAGCCCTTAGTTTGGGCAATGAATTAGCAGATAAATCTACACATGACATACATATTTTCTCCACAATAGAAGAAGCTATAAATTTTTATAAAAGGTTCCATGTCAATGCTAATACTTTACAAAAGCATTTTAAAATAACTAAAGAACAAGCCAGACATATAATAAAACAATGTCAAAATTGTGTGACCTTTTTACCACAAGTTAATCTTGGAGTCAATCCTAGAGGACTGATACCTAACCATATTTGGCAGATGGACGTCACACACTTGCCAGAAATTGGAAAATTAAAATATTTGCATGTTACAGTTGATACTTCTTCCAGATTTTTGATGGGCTCCCTTCATGCCGGAGAAAAAACTCGGCCTGCTACAGGACTCCTGGAGAGTTCCCATTGGTTGGGAAAGTGTGGTAGGAGGGAATTCCAGAGGAGGGACTTCCTGTTGGGGGCCGGGAGAACGCCGTGTGGGTTGGTAGGCAATCTTCCCGGGAGCGTACCGGGCATTGGCGGCAGTTTCAAAAATAAAGTTTGTTCCTGCTTGAGTGGCTCCTGATTTTGTGCCCAGCCAGAATGCGGCATGCCTCCAAAGCCACACCCCCAATTCCCACCTCTTTCTTTATCCATTTATCCATTGATGAACCAGCCAAGGTGTTCATCAATGGATGAATGGATAAAGAAAATGTGGTATATCCACACAATGGAGTTTTATTCAGGAAAGGAAAACTTTGACACTCTTTTTGGGATTGTAAATTAGTACCATCACTATGAAAATCTGTATGGAGATTCCTTAAAAGATTAAGCATGGAAACACAATATGACCCAGTCATACCAATCCTCAGTATTTAGCCTAAAGAATTAAAGTCATCATACTATATACGTGTGTGTGTTTGTGTGTGTGTGTGTGTGTGTTTATAGTATCACAATTCATAATAGACAAACTATGAAACCAGCCAAGGTGTCCATCAATGGATGAATGGATAAAGAAAATGTGGTATATCCACATTATGGAGTTTTATTCAGCTATAAAGAAGGATGATCTTATGTCATTTGCAAAGAAATGGTTGGAACTTGAGAACATTATACTAAGCAAAATAAGCCAAACTCAGAAGGTCAAGAGTCATATGTTTTCTGTCATATATGGAAGCTAGAGAGGAAAAAGGGAAAGAAATATGAGGGTGGGGAATCTCATGAAAATTGAAGAAAAAATAGTACAAAAGAAGAAAATGACCGGGAGAGGTAGGAGAATGAGAGAAAGAGTAAATAGGGAGAATTATTTTGGTCAAATTATATTGTTATAGTGTGTGCATATACTAATATGTAACAACCAATCACACCAACTACAATGCACCAATAAAAATGTGGGGGAAGAAAATAAAGAGGGAATTTGCTTAAGAAAAAAGTCACAGAGAATAACAAATATACAGAGAATATCATGTGAAGACAGAGACAGAGGTTTGAGTGATGCATCTACAAACCAAGAAATGCCAAGAACCAGAAGTTAGATGAGAAGCATGGTTTGGATTCTCCAACAGAGCCGTCTGAAGGCACCAACACTAACAACACCTTGATTTCAGACATCTGGTCTCCAGAACTGTGAGAAAATACATTTTTTGTTTTGGTTTGGTTTTAGCTACCAAGTTTTTGGAAGCTTTTTTACAGCAGTGCTAGGAAACTAATACATAGGGCAAAATTGATATAAAAGATATACTGGAATTATCTGATAATGATTGTAATTCAAATATCATAAAATACTCAGCCCAAAAGAAAAATGAAATTATGGCATTCACTGGAAAACAAATAGAACTGGGAAAATATCATGCCGGAGGCCAGCCCCGGCGGGGTCCAGGGAGTCCCGAAGGAGGAGTGGCGTCGGCGAAATGATGAGACAGGAGTCGTTCCCTTTGAGCAATCTTCAGAGAGAGAGCTAAAGCAGCTTTTCTCTGGGTCCCCTTTTTATTACAATTTTTCTCATCATTATAGATTCACAATACGTCATTGATTATATAACTTAAAACTTTGCCAAGACATGACATTTCCTTAACCATGATTGAGAGCACACCGATCTACATTCTTCCAGGATATGACCCCCAGCCATACAATCATCAAAGTACAGATTCATCAATAAAACATGTCACCAATTTACATCCTTCAGATTTTCCCAAGATTTACTATTTTTCCCAAGATGTTATTTCCTTATTAACTAATGTCAAGCTACGTAACCAGACTCTAAGTCTCCTAATTAATCATTAACCTAAAGTACACCTGCACTTTATTTTTAATCTAAAATTCCCATCTAAAAAAGTCCCTTTAAATCTTATATTTAAAATGTCCTAAAGTTTATGAATCATCCTTAAAGCATATCAGAAACCTATATAACTAAAGACTTAATAATTTCTAAACTTAAGAATCTAAATAATATTTTTAACATTATTCTAAAACTGTGTCTTATAAAGCTATTTTAATTAATTCCTAAATTTATTCTCATAAAACTGGTTGAGCTGCTTTCTCAGAGAGTTTCTTTTGTTTCTCAGTCAAGGTACACTAGTTCTCAAAGAATTTGTTTCTCAGTCAAGGTACGCTAGTTCTCAAAGAGTTTGTTTCTCAGTCAAGGTGTACTAGTTCTCAAAGAGTTTGTTTTTCAGAGAATGATTGTTGTCTGTTATTAGGTTTGTCCACAATGTACTAAGATAGAAGAATAGCCTTTTATTTTGTCCTTGATATGCTGAGGGGTGGGTAGCAGAACAGCTTCCAAGGCATGAACTACCTGTTCTGTTCTAGCCATCTTAAATTTAATTGTTTGGCATTTAACATACTCATGCCTCCTGTGAGAAACATAAGCATGAAAATGCAAAGTCCCAATTACATAAAAAAGGGTCTCATGGTTTCGGCTACCCACCAACCAGTGTGGCTTTGCCAGCATTCATCCTCACTGTGACCCTGTCAAGACAGTGGGAGAGCGGCTTTGCCAACACTTTTTCTCACTGTGACCCTGTCAAGACAGTGAGTGGGGGATCGCCTTCACCAATATCATGCTAAGTGAAATAAACCAGACTCAAAAAAAAATCAACAAATATTTTCCCCCATATGCAGAAGCTTGAGCAAAATGAGCAAGGAAAATAGAGGGATATCAGTGGAGCAAAGGAAGGGGATGGGTGGGGAGGAGGGAGGAAAGAAAAGAACTACAGAATGAAATTGACACAAATTATCCTATGTTCATATATGGATATACTACAGCGAATTTCACTTTCATGTATATCTTTAAAGTACCAATTGAAGACACAATAAATTAATAGAAGGAAGACCAATAAGATAGGGGGAGGGAAAGGGAGAAGGAAAGTAAAGAAGAAGTAGTAGGGACTGAAATGGAGCAAATTATATTCCATGCATGGATAATTAGATAAAAATTAACTCCACTATTATGTATAGCTATAATGCACTAATAAAAACATTTTAAAATATTTCACTGGGAAATTGCAAGCACACTGTATGAAAAAAAATACTCCAACCAAGAAATAGGAAATTCAAAAAAATAGAAAATGCAAGTAAGAACCAAATAGAAATTTCAGAATTGAAAATACAGTAACAGGGCTGGGGATGTGGCTCAAGCGGTAGCGCGCTCGCCTGGCATGCGTGTGGCCCGGGTTCGATCCTCAGCACCACATACCAACAAAGATGTTGTGTCCGCCGAGAACTAAAAAATAAATATTAAAAAAAAATTCTCTCTCTCTCTCTCTCTCTCTCTCTCTCTCTCTCTCTCTCTCTCTCTCCCCTCTCTCACTCTCTCTTTAAAAAAAAAGAAAAGAAAAAAAAAAGAAAATACAGTAACCAAAATTAAAGATTCAATGGATGAGCTCAACAGAAGAATGGAGGAAAAGAAGGAATCAGTGGGTTATAATATAGAACAATATAAATTAACCAACTAAACAACAGAGTTTTTAAAGAGTCTAACATTCATATTATCTCAGTCCCAAAAGAATATGAAAAAGAGGATAGAGCTAGAAAATTACTCCAAAAAAATGGTTAAAAACTCCCCAAATTTGGCAAAATACATAAACCTATGAATTCAAGAAGCTGAATTAATTAATCCAAATAAATCTATACGAAGACCCTCGAAAGTCAAACACTAAAAGTTAAAGACAAATTTTTAGGAAATTGAAAAAAGTCACATCTTACCTATAGGAGAAAAAGCAATTTGAATGACAACAGAAATCATGGACACCAGAGAAAAAAGTTCCAATGTATTTCAAGCACTCAAAGAGAAGAACTGTCAATCCATAATGCTATGCCCAGTGAAAATGTCCTTCAGGAATCCAAAAGGATTTGAGCAATCCTCATCTGAAGGAAAATTAATTTATTCCCAAAAAAAACTACCCTGAAAGAAGTTTTTTCAACATAGAAGAAATGATAAAAGAAATATTCCAGGAATATCAAGAAGAAATCAAATATATGGTTAGATACAACAGATTTTCCTTCTTGAGTTTTATAAATTGTTTTTAACAGTTGAAGCAAAAGTTATAATACTTTCTCATGTGGTTCTAAATGTATGTAGAGGAAATGGTTAAGACAATGATATTAGATACGCAAGAGAAAAAAAGATTGTAAAGAGAAAGGAGGTTTCTACATGCCAGTTGATCTAATCAAATAACAACATCAGTAGCCTGCCATAAATGATGTATGTATAGTATAATACTTAAGAGAACATTTTTTAACAATGCGAAGACATACACTCAAACATAATAAAAGTTGAAGTGGGAAGGCTGAAAAAATAAAACAGAAATGAAAAACAGAGTGAGCAATGAAAAGATAAAATGAAATTTAAGCCCTAGCATACCAATAGTTATATTAAATGTACTTAATATAAATATACCGATTAGAAGAGAGAGATTGGCAAAGTAGATTTTAAAACATGACTCAACTATATGCCATCTATAATAAATGCACTTCAACAATAATGTCATAAGTTGAAAATAAGAAGATGAAAACATATATATCATTCAAATATTAAACAGTAGGAAACTAGAAGTGTTTATGTCGATAGAAAAGAGCTAGACTTCAAGCCCAGCACAGTGGTGCATGCCCGTAATCCAAGGGGCTCGGGAGGAAAAGACAGGAGGATTTCAAGTTCAAAGCTAGTCTCAACAACTTAGTAAGGCCCTAAACAACTTAAAGAGATCTTTAAAAAATTAAAAGGGCTGGAAATATGTCTCAGTGGTTAAGTGCCCCTGGTACCAAAAAAAGATCTGGACTTCAAAGCAAAGAAAATTGTTGAAGACAGAAAGATACTATTATATAAGTAATGATAATAGAGTCAATTCTAAATATATAAGTACCAAAATATCACACACACACACACACACACACACACACACACACACACACACGGGTACATATTGAACTAAATGAAGACAAAAGTACAACATACCAAATCTTGTGGACACAGCTAAAGAAATACTGACAAGGAAACTTATGGGACTAAATACATTAGAAAACAGGAAAAATCAAAATATCAGAGTTTTAAAATATGTGAAACAAGAATCAGAGAAATAAAGGAAAATATGAAAAGTATGGTTATAATTGAAAAGTTTTACATTCCACTCTCTACAATTGATAGAACAACTTAGAAAATCAGCAACAACATAGAGTAACTCAACACCGTCAACCAAAATGAATTAATGAACATTAACAGGACATTCCACCCCAAAACAGAAAAATGTACAATCCTTTCAAGTACCCACAGAGCATATGCCAAGATAGACAATACCCTGGGTCATAAAACCAATCTCAGTGAATTTAAAGAATTGAAATCACAGAGTATGTTCTCTGACTACAACTGAATCAAACTAGAAATAAATAAAATAAACATAATAGGAAAATCTTTAAATACTAGGAAGCTAAACAACACACTTCTAAATAACCCACAGTTAAAGAAGAAATCTCAAGGTAAATAAAACACACACACACACACACACACACACACACGTACATATTGAACTAAATGAAGACAAAAATACATTTAGTTCCAAAAATGTACTTAGTTCCATAAGTTTCCTTGTGGACACAGCTAAAGAAAGATTGACAAGGGAACTTATGGAACTAAATACATTAGAAAACAAGAAGAGTCTCAGTCATCTAAGCTCTCACCTCAGGCACCAAAAAGCAAAGCAAAACAAAACAATAACAATTGAATAACAAAATAAATCAACCAGAAGGAAGGAAATAATAAACAATAAAAAAAATCAATGCACTGAAAACAGAGAAAAACAATGGAACCAAGATCTGGGTGATCTTGAAAAAAATAAAATTGACAAATCTCTCAAAATGACAAAAACATTTAAAAGATACAAATGAATTCAGACATCAAAAGAATAATAAGAGAGTATTACAAACAACTGGTACACACAACTTTGACAATGTAGATGAAATGAATCAAGCATTTACAAATAAATAAGAGAAAATAGAAAAATAGGCAGAGAACATAACAAAGCAGTCTATAGAGAAAAACAAATGCATATGGCTTATAAATATGCTCAGTGCCACTCATAATTTAAAATTGTAAGCATTTTCAGTCTGATGTGCATTCGGATGTACTTTCTCCTGCTCATGTGCCAACACAAAGATAGATTAAAGTTTTGCTTTATTTTGTTATTTCTTCTGACATATATTTACAACACTCACCTTACTCAGCACATTGTTATACTTCACAATATATCATGGTCCTTATACAAATATCTCTTTCCTTTTAATAGTTGCGTACTGTTCCATAGCATGAATGTGCCATCATTCAGTCAACTGCACACGTGGTTAAAGACATTCCAATACTGAACTCCTCAAATATTGAGACATTCTTGCTCTGCTATCTTTGAGTTCTGGCATTTTCACCAAAAAAAAAAAAAATAGAATGCTGAGTCAAAAGGTATATACTTGCCTGATAACAAGGCAGGGAGAGAGGGTGGGGATCAGTTAATTTAATTTTTTTTCAATGATAAGCATTGAACCCAGGACCCTGCATAAGCTAGATAAGGACTCTACCACCAACCAGGGCAATTTAATTTTTAAAAAGTCTCTATTTTGTAGATGTATTCAGAATTTATAAAATTTATATAGGAGAAAGAGAACTTAAGGCAGCCTGGAGTGTCAAATAAAGTCACAGAGGTGGTGGCATGTCAGCTGAGGCCTGAGAAGGAAACAGATGTTTGCCAGATGACAAACAAATGTGGGAGGCACAAGTCAGAAGGGAGAGAGGACACTGATTCCAGGGAAAGGGAACAGCAGGTGCAAAGCCTGGAAGTTTCCAAGTGAGAGCCTGGAGACCATCACTGCTGACTAGGGAGACAGGGGTTGACCAGATGGACCAGGGGAATGATGCTCCAGGTGGAGGAAGCAGCCTACAGGCCCAGGTAAGGAGAAACGTGTGTGTGTGTGTGTGTGTGTGTGTGTGTGTGTGTGTGTTGAGAGAGAGGACAGGATAGTGGCAAGAAAAAAGATAGAGAATATGATTTACCTTAAATCCAACTGGAGTCCATTGAAGACTTTTAAGCAGGAGAATGACACAGTGAAATCTAATTTTTTTTTTTTATCTCTGTAGGGAGAATATCATCAATGGAAGAAACCTGGGGAATGGAGAGAGTGTGCTCCAAAAGAGGATTATTTACAAAGGCAATATAAACCCTTGAAAACTCACATATAGGGTGAAGGGATCAGTGGCCACTAAAGGATATGAAGCATGTGACTCCGTGAATATGCCCCTGAGGCTTCTACTAGTGAGCTCCAGAGTCCGCAAGCACACGGAGTCTGCCGAAGCTGTGGCCACACAGGGTGGCTGACGTCAGATGTGTTTATCCACTGGAGTGAGCCCAACAGTCACGCCCTGCAGCCGTCCCCGACTGCTCCATCCCAGCATTCTCTCCACCCCCTTGGACACCCAGCTATGATTACACACTTTCTTAAGCATGTCCGTGTTCTGCCTTGCTGTGCCCAACTTCACGGCAAGTCCTCCAGGGCAGAGACTCAACTTGGCCTCCATGTCCACGAAGAGTTGAAAGCAGGGCTCCAGCCCACGGGTGTTAGTAACACATGTGACAAGTGACTGGCCAGCTGCTCTGTGGTCAATTGAGAATCACTCAAGTTGCTCGAGGTTTTAGAGATTTCAAAATAGAAGACAAGAGTTGTTCTTTCCCCTTCATTCATTCTTTTTGCATAAAATATCCTAAAAATAAAATCAAGATGCCCTGTCTGCTCTCCTCCCAATTTGAGAAGAAAAGTCCTTAGTTTCCTTCCAATATATTGTCTTTTGCTTGTAAAGATAATGCTCCTGACCTGTCCCTCCTCTCAAGACAGGAACAGGAACTGGCTCTGCATTCTGTTCAAGGAAGAAGGCATTTACAACACAACACACACTTGTGACCTAGTCTGCAGAGGTCACTGGGGCTTGGAGCTTGTCTTGGGATTCTCTGTTCAGGATCTGAGTTCCTTTAATGGCTGGGGTCAAAGACCGCTGTGGCTTGATGAGCATGCCTCTCAGGTATCTTGTGACAACCATGGCATCCTGGGCTTCTGGATCTCACTGAAGACTTAGGAGGCCCAATGCCTCCAGATCCAAGACTGCAGATATTCCCAGTCGCTCAGTCATTCTGCTTCAGACCAGACCTGCCTGGCACTAGAGCTGCCTCAGCATCCGTGCTACAGAGCAACCTGACAAGCGTCCGCCTCGCAGGTGGATGCTCAGACATGGATTTATTATCCAGCCCTGGCATCTTCTCCCAGGATGTTATCTGAGTGTGTGCTGGGGCCAGCAGCGATCTGTATCAACATCACAATCATGCGGCAGCCCAAACATCTCTTCTCCTTATTGTCTGTCTCTCCATCCAGGCCTGTGGGTTGCCTTTCAAAAATTAAATTAAGAAATAAGAAAAAACGAAAAAGAAAAAAAAAATTACTGTTTCCACAGTGAGGGTCGTGCCCAGGAGTCTATTTATGAAAACCCAGGAATAGCAACTTATCTGGCCACAGCTGAGCCCTATCATGAATTAACAGGAGTCCTGGGTCCTGGAAGATGTCCCTTGAAGGAGAAGGACATGTGGAAGAAGGACACTAAGCTGTTAAGCAGAACTGGGGAGAGACTTTGGTTCCCTGGGGATGAGGGAAAAGTACCCTAGTTTTCACCAAAGATTGTCTATGCTTAAAATCTCATTCTGCAACTAGATGCAAGCTTCCTTATATGGCCTGTGGCCAGAGGAAGACTGTTATCCTCCTGGTATGCTAACACATCTTGTAGTAACTGGATCTGGTTGCAGCACAAGCTCCCTTGGCTTTGTGGAATACAACAGTGTTGCTGAGGGAGAGCGTCATAGAGACAGCAGCTCTGTGGGCCGGGAGCAGCAGAGCAAAGACAAACACTGAGGGGCTTTCTCCAGTCTGCAGATTCACGCAGGGATGACACATATGGCTCTGGGACCAGATCAATGTGCTAAGGATGCCTTTTACATCTTTCAAATGCAAGAAGAGGAGGGGAGGAAAAAGAGAAAGGAGTATAGGGAGGAAAGAAAGATGTGTCACTATATGTAGCCTGAAAAGCCTAGAATATTTACTCTCTGGCCCTTTTCAGAAACACTTAGTACTGAGTCCTAGTCTAAAGCAAAAGTCTAGAATTCCAATCACAGTCCACACATTTAATTGTGAAATACACATACACACATATCACATCACATCACATCACATGCTTTATTTGTAAGTTTATTGTATTTACATCACCTGTTCTTCCAGGGTGGCATAAACCAATCTCAGTCCAGTTGAGAGCCTGCTCCTTTCCCTGGGGTTGTGGTCACATTCCTGCATAGTTTCAAGGTAACAGGATGCTTCAATGTGGTCCATCCACATAAGCATCCCCTGAGATTCCCATCATCCTCTCTGTTCATCCCAGGTCCCTCACTCCCACATCTAGGCCTTTCCAGTTTGGACACTCCCTCCTCTCTCTCTCAGTGCTTGTCTGCAAACTGAAGAATCATCAGCTGAATCTCTACCGTAACAGGGGGCAGGAATTTCAGCGGATAGCCTACGACCCCATCGTATCTATAACTTCTTTCTCTAAGCTTGGCTGTGGGTCCTCCAAGAGAATGTCCTCTCTGCTCTTAGATCCCACAAACCTCCCTTGGGTCATGCTGTCCAGGGGGTAAAGAATAGATTGCTCATCATGGGACCCACAGGCAACTATACACTCAGCCTTTCCTCCACCATTTTGTTTGTTCCCCGTCAGCATTTGAATTTTTTTCCATTCCAGAAACCATATGGTTGTTACTGCTCTCAATCCTCTAGTCTTAAACGGTTGTGTCTAAATGTCCAAAAGAGCTTTCTGTTCTGTCTAATTACATTATTTTAGAACACAGAATTCAGGAGGCAAATTCACAAGTCTTTCCCCACTACCATACCACACTCCTTCTCTGAGGCCATGAACACAGAATGATTAGTCTGCTTGTAACTAGAGGGATGGTTATACTAAAGGAGAAAAAGAAAAGTCTGGAATATTTTGCAACTGTCTTCCTGTCACACTAAATTGTTTGTTTATTTATTTATTTATTTATTTATTTATTTATTTATTTATTTATTTATGTACTAATGCCAGTTGGACTGTTGTTGCCAATTGCTAAAGTTTCAGGACATTTGCGAACTATTGGTGACTTGCAATTGACTGCAATAGGGATATTCACAAAAAAGTGGCAAGCATTGCAAATCAGGGCATTCTCCCCCTGCACCTCCAGAGAGCTGTTTGTTAACATTATTAGCACATCACTGCTGACATAAAGAATTTAAGGTCTGTTTTCCAAAATTTAGTGTGTGAGAGAGGTTAATCAATGCCAATTCCACTTATGCCCTTTTCTAATATAATTTTTTTCTAGTCACAGTTTCTGCTTTAAAAAAAAGTCAGCTATATTTTACACCGCATGGCTTTGTCCCACCCCACCTCATACAGAGTCATAACTAACTGGCTTGCAGTGGGCCCTTGAAAAAAGGCCAAGCGATCCATACACTGGCTAGGAAACCATGTCTTGGAGACCTTGGCTCAAGAAGATGAGCCTGTATAGGATTCAACTTATGTGCCACCCCAGATCTGCAAATTTTATATCTAGCTAGAATGGCCACCACCAGAGCATGTCCCATTCCTGTGGTCTTACGGTCTAGTTGGTATTGCCTCTATCACTGTGGAAGATAAGGGACTTGCTCAGACTCATCCTGGGCACACACAAGTGTCCCCTAACCTCATGCCTATTCCACAAGCCTCTTGCCTCCCACCTCTTGATGTTCTTGTTGTCACTGAGAAAAGAATCACCAAGGGACCCAAGTGGGATTCACATACTGAATTAGTTACTTTTCCATTATTTTATCAAATACCTTATATAATTCACTTATAAAAAGGAAAAAAAAATGTTTTTCTGGCTCACAGTTTTGGAGTTTTTAATCCATGGTCAATTAGCCCCACTGTTTGTAGGCCTGTGGCGAGGGAGGACATCATGGCTGAAGCACATGGTGGAGCAAAGCTGCTCAATTCATGGCCTGGAAGCCCCCAATGACCTACGGCCTCCCACGAGGCCTTACCTCTTGCACACTCCACCACCTCCCAACAGTGCCGATCTGGAGACTAATCCTTTAACAAATGGGCCTTTAGGGGACATTCCAGATTCAAACTACAGCACACAAACAATCTGGAAATGTGAGGAATTGATATCCCATGATGCAAATTCTAGCCAAAGGGATATGGGAGCCAAGAGATAAGTTCTTAATGTTTCTCCCCTTAGAGTTCAGGCTCCATCAGTGTTTCTCAGCCTCAACCCTGTTTACATTAGGGACCGGTCTTTGGGGATGGGGGATGCTGTGCATGGCAGGGTGTTTGGCAGCATCTCCTGCCTCCACCCATTCCATCACTAGACACTAATAGCATTCCCCCTAATTGTGACCATCAAAAAAGTCTCCAGCCAGGCCTAGTGGTTCATGCCTGTAATCCCTGCAACTTGGGACACTGAGAAAGAAGGATTTCAAGTTTTAGGGCAGCTTCAGCAACTCAGCACGACCTTGTCTCAAAAACAAAACAAAAAGGCCTGGAGATATATCTCTGTGGTAAAGCACCTCTGGGTTCAGTCCCCAGTATCCCCCACCAAAAAAAAAAAGTCTCCAGACATTGTCAAATATTCTCTAGAAAGCAAAATCACCCCAGGTAGATCATTTGGAAATACCACAGTTTCATTTGGCGTCTCCAAAGATTTCCTGCAAGATGCAAGACATCAGCTCGTTAGCAGCTGCAGTCACCTCTGCGATATACTCCCTTCCATTTGCTCCCCCCAGTTTCCCACTTCAATTCTTTTCCTTCACTCCTGCCTCCCTGCGTGTGTGCACTTCCCAATAACCCAGAAACTTTTGCCTCAACTTCTATTTTCTACAGAACCTGGGCTAAGGCACTTGCTCATCCGATTCCAGCTCAAGAATATGAACTAGAGAGAAATGTTGCTATTTGGTGATGGAGGCCACTGCTGGAAGTGACTGCAGGGTAGGAAAAAGCCCCTGTGGCTGAGGTTAGGAGCAGGGTGCAAGATCTATGAGTGAGTGCAAAGCAGAATAAGCTGCAAATAAGAGAACAGAAGCACAGAGGAGCCGCCCTCCTAGAGAGGGAGAGCTAGAGTGGGAGAGAACAGGGATCCTCTCCTGTCCTCACTGTAGACTCCTGACTTGAGTTAGTATTAGTGAGTCTCTGCTTTTTACAACAAAAAGCCTCCCACTAAAACATCTGGAAAGACCCTAATTTCTTGCAAATTCATACAAGGCTGATTTCAGTTCAACTAAGAAAGAACATCAGAACCATTAGAGGAGTTCTCTCTTATAGTGGAGAGATGCAAGGCGAAAAACAAGCAGAAGCCCCTCTCCCACTGCAGTCCACCCAAAAGGAGTGAACAGCCAGCCTCTCATCAGAAACAAGGCAGGGGGTCTGCTCCCATACTGGAAAACTGAGGGGAGCCTCCTGGGGACAGTCCTTCCCCACTCCACCTCTCATCCTCTGACTCCAAGCTTCCACAATTCCTGAACTTAGATTAAGAAAAACCGGGTTTTCTACCTTAATCCTCTTGCCAACTTGCTGTGTGCCCCTCAGCAATCTCCTGCCCTTGGTCTAGGTCTTGTTTTTCTCATGTGTGTAGAATAAGGTTTAATACCATACCTGAGAAATAGCTGAAAAACCTACCATTTGCATGATGGATGTCAGAATCAGGAGCCCAAGTAATCCCAGCAGTAGGAGTGGAAGGAGTTCATCAAAGTAAAGACCTACACCTGAGTCCAGAAACGTGTCTGTGTTACACGGCGGCATCAACAGGCCTACAAAATGACTTGGAAGAAGTAGTTATCTGTAATTTCATTAACTAGCAGTGTGATATACTGTCTGGGCCACCTCAGTAGGAGTACAGAGTGCAGAATGTGGGATAATACTCCTCTTTACACGGCTCCAGACACATCTGAGGTAGTGAGCCCTCCGTCTTCTCACAGGGACGTGCGCAAGCTAGACTTGACCAAGTGAGGGTGACCTAACCCTAAATGAAGGACCAGAACCCACTGCATTGGAAGAACATTCAGGGAACCTGGAGAAGAAAAGATAGGTGAGAACAGGAGCACAAATTCAAGGACCCAAGGGATTGTCAGGGGTCAGAGGGAACTGGCTTCAACTGTGTGACCCTATAACCCACACCTAGTTGGAGGTGAATGATTGGAAGCTACTCGACGACTGATCACAGCTAAATGTGAGGCAGGGCTTTCCCATCCTCGTGGATTGGGTTGCCTTAAAAGGAAGGGAGCTGGATGGGGTCTGCAGGGCCTGGAAGAAAGCAATGATCATGGTTGCCGGCACTCCCGCTTGCTGAGTGCATACTCAGTTCATCTCTGTAACGACCCATGATGCAGGGATTACCATCTCTAACTCACAATAAAGGAAACCAAGGTTTGGAGATGGTAAGTGACTGGCTGGTGGAAGATGTGGGAAGCACCCATCTATGACCTGACTGCAAAGCATGTGCTCCGGTGCTATTGAACTTGGCAGAGATACCATGGAAAAAACAAAAGCGTCAGCTGAGAGCAAAATAAAGATAATAGAGGATGCCTGCATGGCACCTAGGGAAGGTAGGCCCCATTTAGAGTGTCAACAACACAATGACAACAGCCCTTTGAGACAGGGACTATTATCATTCACAACTACAACAGGGAAACTGAAGCATGGTAAACTTAACTTGTCCAAGGTTACCAGTTCAGAAAGAGTGGGGTTGGAATGCTCTTAGTTACTACATTACCCTGCCTCCTACCCATATGAGGACTAGAAGGTTTCTCTCTAGTGGCTTCTAGTTTCAGCAGATATTACTACCCACCTAGAAGTCCCAGGAGAAAAATCCTTTTTCCCCAAGGCTTGCCAAAATCATAATTTGGTAGGGGGGTGCCTTTGTCTCCTATAGTAGCTGGGTTTTGTCCTTTGCCAGTTCCAAATCCATCTGAGAGTTACTCCAATTCACAAGGGTGATGGACGATGTCCTTGAATACAGGCACCCGCCTCATCACCAGCCCCTCCCACATCTCCAGGCTCTGAAGCCCAGCTCTGCCTCTGGGCCACTTCACTCTCCCCGACAAGGGCAGCTATTTTGGGTGAGAAATGGGGCAGGCAGAAAAAAATTTCATTCAAGCAATTAAAGAATCACTGCATTTTTCATGATTAACTTCATGTTCGCAGATTGAATGCAAAAAGCTGTTAGCAGAGCATTTCCATTTCTGTACCTGACATGAGCAATGGGAATATTTGTTCTGCCCGGGAGGATTACACCTTCCATTAATCTCCGTTTTATTGAAAGTTTAAATAACAGACAGACACAATGTGATCAATTAGCAGTGTAATTCCAAGGAGATGTCATAGTAAAATTAAATCTCGAGCACATTCGCCGCAAAGATGCCTGCAAGTTCTCTCTCCAGTTTCCCTTCACCATCACAGTGTGTATATTTTAATTGAAAGTTTATTCTGCTATGTGCCTCGTCTACTAAATTTTAATTTAACATTGTAATGAGGAGGGTGTTTCTAAGGAGCTCTTCACAGGCAAGTCAAGGAGGTTTCACAAATTGAGAAAACAAGTGAATTAGCGGTACTTTTCCAGACAGCCATAAGGAGGAAGGAAGACCCCCTCCACCCTATCCCCTCCACAAATCCTTTGGAGAAGATCCCAAGGCCTGGAAAACCAGCCCACAGCATCTGTGGCCATTGAGCCAAAGGGTGAACGCACCATACAAGCCAGCTTCCCAAGAGACTGGGATCTCCAGCCAGGCCACTTGCAAAGAGCAAAAGGTATCTGTCTCCTCTCCCAGCCCCTGGCTTCCAGTAACCCTTCAGCACCCCCCTATTGGCAAAACCCAGTGGGAAACCAGCTGTCAAAATAAAAATGACTTTTGCAGTCTCAGCCCCAGCTTGGCAGAGTATGAAAGGACAGGACTGGGGTGAGAGGCAGTCGCTGAGTAAACAATGAAACAATATTTGGGAATATCACTTTGCCCCTCTGACCTCTAACTTCCTCAACTATAAAATGGGGTTAATAATATCCAATTCTGAGGGTTGTGATAAGAATAGAGCAAGATGGAGACTGGCTGGGGGTTCAGAAAGTACAATGCAGAGGCAGGAAGGACTATTATTTTCTGTTGTTTCTCAGAAAAATCTCAAGACTCCTTCTTTCCAGGTGACCTAAACCAAAAACATTATGGCATAGAGCTGAAGTGTCAGAAAGGCCTTGATTGGATTGGGAAGCTCAAGAGGAGATGGAATGTTAGAGCCCGCAGTGACCCTCAACAACATAACCAAAGCAGAGTGAGCACTGGGCTCTTTTGTTTCATCAGTCATAAATTGGCCATCCCATGGGTCACTTCACCAGCACCTTGAATTTACAGTCCACTAGACTGTGTCTGGCTTACTGCTGAAACCCAGAAGCTAGCCTCCATGGTCCCTGAGCCCTAGGAGGCCCTCAACAAATGTGTGATGGATTTCAAATGGAGGAAATTAGAGAACTGTAGGCATTGAGTGCACTAGCAGCCACTGCTGGTGAAAGGTGTTGTTACAACCCAGCTATAATAGACACTATTTCTGCCCAGAAATGTCTCTGAAAGTTGCCAATGCGGAATCAAGAGATTTCCAGGAAAAAGGGGGAAATACTAATGGTGAATATTTAAAAAGCTAAGTGGCACAAGAGAGGAAATAGTTGTATTCTCTCTGACTTTACTTTTCTCCCACTCTACCCTTTGCTCACTCCACTTTAACCACAATGCCTTCCTACCCTTTCCCAAACATATCAAGTAGGTCCACCTCAGGTTCTCTGTCCTGGCTTCTCCCATTACCCAAAATACTTTTGTATATGAGAGAGCATATACTACTCAAATGTCATCCCCTCAGATGTGACTTCTCTCACCACTGCATTTAAAATAACAAAAATACCTGTACCTCTTGCTTCCCTTTTTTTCATTGAATATTACCTGCCATTATCTTTATATCTATTCAATTTTTCATCAGTGTCTTTCAGAATACAAATTCCCTGTGGATAGATGTCTTTATTGTCTCCTCTATTATAATCCCAGCACCTAATATAAGAGTCACTGAAAAAGCATGTGTCAAATTATTAGAGAAAATCAATGTAATGTGACTTAGTAACCGTGCTTTGAAGGTGATTCCTACCTTCCTAATAAGTTGTGCTGTGAAGACATTTCTCAGCTGATCCTTTGCAATCATCTTCATGAGAAAGGAGCTCCAAATCTAGGATTCAAGGATCTATCAGGGTAATGGGTTCTGCCAACGTCCTTCCCTAAATGTCAATTCTTGTCTTCTTTGGTGAAGTGTGCTCTACAGCTCCGATATGTGCACCTTGTCTGTGTGGAAGTGGTATGTCATGCTCTAATGAAAGGATAAGAGAACAGTAAATAGTTTATAAGGCATTCAAAGACCTTAGACAACAGTGCTCACAGGCCCTGGGCACTCTGGAGTAGTCTATGGAATGTCTGTCAGTGCCCCACATTATATTGTTACCCCCCCTCTTGTATCCATATCTGAGCAATCATTAAA
Source organism: Spermophilus citellus (assembly GCF_964194105.1). NCBI lineage: Eukaryota > Metazoa > Chordata > Mammalia > Rodentia > Sciuridae > Spermophilus > Spermophilus citellus. The sequence goes on along the minus strand of NC_138199.1, from coordinate 24,091,038 downwards.
TCCTCTCTCTGACATCTCTCTCTGACTTAATACTAGACCTTAATGGAGAACTAGGATTCATTTTCAGAGATTTGCTTTTCCATCACATTGGCTGAGATACAACTCATTCTATAAAGCAATAGACTACCCTGATGGTGTCACTGATCCCAACCAGCCTATTCCACCTCATTGCAGACAGCTAACGAGGGAATATTGAGTAACTTAGGGACAGAAAAGGTTTTTTTAACAATAAAAGTTGAAGTACATTAAGGGCCAACAAGGTTTCCTCTTGAATATGGTTGATCTTGTGTCCATGAGAAACAATAAAGGCGCTTAAGGAAATAGCACCTTCTTTTATAAACTTCAATCCAAGGTCCAGATCAAGTTTACCTTATCCATTAGATCATGGTCTGCATCTTCCAATGGACCCTTCAGAGTCACTGTCACTGGATCCTGTGCCCCAGTGTCCAGCCACACAACTTAGAAAGCAGATAGAGAGGAGGTCTCCATCTCTGACCTTCTTTTCCTCTTCCAAGAAGATGCTACCACATCTCACAGATAACGTATCTTCCACCCCTCTGGCCCAAGAACTCTCTGGATCTTTGATTCATCTGACCTCACATGACTCACTTTCCAAAATTTTCATCCAGGGCAGGTGAGGATATTCCCCAGCAACCCTCCCAGCCAAGCCTTCCCATAGCGTCTCACATACCTGCTATTTCTCAACTCCAGCCTTAACTGCTTATATTATACTTCTAGCCTCAGAGGAAATGTTTCCCACATCAAAATTCTTCAGCAAGTCTCTGGTTTTCTTGTTAGAAATGCTTGTAAATATCACCTGTGTCTTTTCAAAAATTATGATCAAGATGGAATGGCCCTGAGAATAGAAAGCTTGTCAGTCAGGTTCCAGCAAGACACAAGATTCAACTGAAGAGATGCAAAGGAAGAGACCCAAATGAAGGGACTTCTCCAAGCACTGTGAGTAGAAATGATGAGGCACCCAATGTCCAGGCACAGTGGGGAGGTGTTACAATGGAGGAAATAAGGTGACTAAGGTGACTAGAGCCCCAGAGTCATTGAAAAGAACCACCAGACAGGACTTGAAAGGATCCAGAAACTTCTAGAATTGTGACCCAAAGCAAAGAAGGTCTGAGATACTGCCCCTTAACACATATCATCCCTCCTCCTTTTTCTCCTCCTCTCCTCTTTTCCAGTCTTCTATCAGTGCCTCAATGGTCAAACCCAACAAAATATGCAATAAGGAACCCCTGGGTGGTGTCCTCCATATGAACCAGCTTACATAGTCACAGAAGAGAAGGTTAAGACATGGATCTACAGAGTGGTGCAAGGTTGCACAGAGAATAGCAAGTATAAGCAAAATTGGGTCATGAATATTTATTCTTCCACCCGCTCCTTCCTCCCCGACACCCGAGTGTCCCCCCTACTCCTCACCACTCTGTCCTGCTTTGCAGTCTCTGACTGTCTATCCTAGCTCTGTCTGCAGAGTCACTGGTGAACCTGAGGAATGTAGAATCTCTCCAACCTCTTTCTCTTCTTGCTATTTCCTCCATTTTCTTGGGGGAAAAAAAATTCTCAAATATGCTTTTTACCTAAGTCCCTGGTCCAAGACAGCTCTGTGGAGCCTAGAGTCACTTCAATGGCCATGCAAGGAAGCAGAAGGGAAAACACATAGGATCCTCTCCTAAAATTCAAGAACTAGGAGCCAGGGTCTCCACAATGTCCTCCTCTGTAAACTGGCCAGGACCGCGGACATGTGGTTTTTCTCCACAGGACAGCAGATAAGCTGCTTTCTAATTCTTGCACCATCGCTGATTTCCTTCCAGTGAAGTTACCCACCTCATACCAACAAACTGCTAAAGAAGCCTTCTTCTTAAAAAAAGAAAAAATTCTATGGGAAGAGTCACAGAACTGGAAGAAGCTATCATTGTTCCTTTGGGGTAACGGGGGATTCGAGGCAAACCCAGCACTACAGACTTAATATATTCTGAACGAGACAGAGATCGGTGGAAACCCCAGGGGCGAGACCTCCATTTTGTCAACTTGCCCCCTTCCCAAGTTGAGCCCTAATCCCTCTCTCCTCCCCCACGCTAAGGCACACTCCCATGTTATTGGTGTCTTTTCCATGGGGTGCTCCCATGGCAGGATTGCCTATTAAAAATGAGCTTCGCTGGCCATTCCACCAATTCACAGCCTTGCCTGACAGCTAACAAGCTCCATGGCCAGGAAGCGCAGCAGAGTGAGGGCCCAATTACAGCCGAGGAGAGCCTCCTACAAAGGCCTTAAATGTGCTAACAAGCCATTGCAGAAGGGCAGGGAGCCCCTAATGGCCCGCCTGCTGTCAGAGAGGCAGCAAAAGGCTGAAAGCAAAACGGGGCCGCTCCACAACTGCAGCATGCGATGCTTGTCACAAATCTCTCTTGTTCAAAATCAGTCCTGTGGGCCAAAATAAGGGGGAAGGCATCTCCAGGCCAGGGGACAAAGCAGAGCCATCAGGTCATTTTTGTAAAGCATGGCTCCACATGACTTCTTATGCCCTCCTCAAATACTTTTTGTGGTTCCCCATTGCCTGCAGAACAAAATACCAACTTTCCCCTCTCCCCATGATCAGAAAAGTCCACTTCCCCACAGCTGGGGGCTCAAAGAGCAATTTGTCACCAGCATTTACCCTCAAGGCAGAGGTGCATACCCCTTCCAAGTTTCTGAACTAGAATCTTGGGGGCAGGGCAGGAACTGGATTCCGGATATTTAACCAGCTTTCCAGAGGGATTCTCAACAAATTCATTCATTCACTCATTCATTCAGTGATAGGTATTCAGTGAGCAGTGTCTCTGGGCTCGGTACCATGCTGGGAGCTGGGTATGCAGCAGATACAGAATCTCTGTTCCCCTGGGGACACAAACCCAACAATCACACGTGGGAATGCATCCCTGATTACCAACTTTGGGTATGGCCAGCTCACACTCAGTGCCCAGGATAGCAGCATGACATGGGAGTTGAAAGCCTGACTTTGGAGTCAAACCCAGGCTTCTCTTGACTCTGCCTCTGGCCATGAGGCCCAGGACAAGTTACCACACTTCTCCAAGTCTCTGTTTCTTCCTCCATAAAATGGAGCTAATCATACATCCCTTGGACAACTGAGAAAGGAGTAAGAGAATCCACGGGAAGACTTTTCAACACGTCTAGTGCTTTGTAAGTGTGTAATAGATTTGGGCCAGGGGTTAGGGAGGTGGTTTTTGGTGGCAAGGACTAGTGTTTGTTGTCATGCATCAGCAGGTGTGCAGTAAAGCTTTAATGGAGTTAGAATTAATCTTTGACAGTTTCTCCTAATCATATATACTGATGTGGGTATCAGAGCTCAGTTGGGTATCCGAGTGCCTTGCTTTCCTATGGAGTCAGCTGCTCTCACCCTGTGCAAGGACCCAGATCTGCCCCCCAGATCCTGGGGGGTTGAGACTGTCTCATGTCCTGGGTCGAATCGCTTGCTCCCCTGAGCAGTGGCTTCCTCACCCAAAGAACAAGGAGAATGGACTGAATGATGGCTAAAAGCCTCCATGCAGGGATCAGTTTCTTTTTCTGAGATAGGACATTTTTTTAATGCAATTATTAGTATTTTATCTGAGAATATTATTTTAGCACTAAAAGAATAAGGAGGACATTGTTTCAGAAAAAAAAGGACAATCATCCCCCCCCCAAAAAAAAAGAAATGTTGACAATATAGCACACATATGGCATTGAAATTGGTTCTCACTTTTGACTGCCTGATGAGAACTTCCCTTCCAGACCAGCCACAGTCTGCAGACCCACATTTGATGATGATGATGGTGGTGGTGGTGGTAGTGGTGACGACAATGAAAGTAATATTTACAGTAAACAACATTGCACTCTGTATAGCCCAGGCACTTTGGATCTATTCACTCAGTGCTCTCTGCAGCTCTATGAATTAGACCTATGGTTGCCCCCCCTTTCACAGGAAAAGTAACATTCCCAAAGTGCCGCTGGTGGAAAGTAACAACAAGTTGGAATGTAAACCCAGCAAATGTGGGTTAAAAGTCCAGTGCTCTTAAGCACACCACTCTACAGATAGACAAACTGAAGTCAAGAAAGAAAAAAATAATAATTGCTCGGGGTCACAAAACTAGTAACACAGCAATGATAGCACAAATACTATCACCTTCTGACTTTTACCCTCACCACACTGGTTGATTGAGTCAGCCTTCCATGAGCCCAAACCCAGCTTCCCTCAAGCAGTCGCATGTACTCCCATTGGCCCCTTGGAAAGAACCATCTGAGGGAGTCCAAACATTTCACATTTTTAAAAAGAGGCATCTCATCATTGGGATGATTTGATAGTTCTTTTCTGCCAGATTTTTGCAGCCAGCAGCCCAGGTTGCCCAATGGAGACAGTCAGCTGCTGGTGGATTCTACTGGACCTTTGCATGGCCACTAGGACTGTGAAACCATGATAAATGGCTTGAGGGTCCAGCACCCCCAGACACAGAAGAACAAGTCCAATTAATCATCTCCAAGCCATTGCCAAAACCCGGAAGGATCCAGAAACTTCTAGATCTTTTCAGCCCTACCCAGAAATCCAGCTGAGGCTGCTCAGATGCTCAGCAGGGAGGAGATGTTTGCCTCTCCTCTCCTCTTATCTCCAGCTCTTCATCTGGCATGGACTGGGCTTCTGCTATATGTCAGGGGACCCAGGGATACATCAGAGTCAGGTCTGGAGTCAGAGCTTGGAAGGAAAAAAATAAACAAACAACTCACCACAACACCATGTGGCAACTGTCACAGCAAACAGGAGAATGAACACTGAGCAAAACCAAGGAAGAAACGTCCGCCTCAGTGTGCAGCCTTCAGTGAGGATGTATTCTCCAAGGTACTTGACGGACAAGGAGGCTGGTTAGGGCAAGGTGAGGCCATTAGCAGAATGGGAGTCCAGCAGTGGCTGCTGAACCCTGGAACGTCCCAACCTCCAAAGCAGGGTGGGAAGCCCCATGAGCCCTCTCCCCTCCTCATGGGGTGACCAGCTTCCCTCCCTTTCATAGAGGAAAGACGTGAGTTCCCCAGCTGGGCCATGCCAAGCCATCACTCAGAGGAGGCTTAATGGTGGGGAACAGTAAAGAGGCACAGATGGCTGCCTGCAGGACCCACTTCCTCAGCTGAGCACTTTCTTGTATTGTACTTAGATTCACAGATGCATAAAACAGGCAATTTGGACTTGACCTCGAGGTTACTTTTCTGTGCTGGGAGGTAGTGATCTGACCCAGTAGAAACAACAATCTTTTAAATTTGCCTAACATTATATAGTCACACCTCATTTCATCTGGCTGGTACCTGCAGATGTAATCAGTGTTCACGTTCACCCTTGTGACTGCCCAAAGTAATCCTCTGTGGAATGTGGTATAAACCATGCATCCAGCCACCAGCCAAGACTGCCCTAATCTTTGTTGCCCATGTACTCAGGTGGATTCAAGGCTTGGGCAAAGCAACCTTCTAGTCCTTCTGCAGGAGAATAAACTGTCCTGAGTAAGTGAAGGGAATCTGAGATAATAGGCAATCTTAATGAGCAGCTCGCACAACACCCCGCTCGGTGGAGCACAACGAAGCTGACAGGAAACATCTCATCTCCAAACACAAACACCATGTCCTGCAAAAAGCAGCCAGCACAGGGATATGCTTGACTGAGAAAGAGAAAAATGACTCTGAGTGGAGGGGGAAAAAATCCCAATTACCCCAAACTTGGAAATTGATTCTCCTTGCAAAAAATGGAAGCCCAGCCATGCGTGGAGACCCAAGGAATCTCCCGGGAGAGCAATGGGAATTGCTAGTGAAAGGTGCTTTGAGACTATTTGCTACACAGCCCCACGGAGCTTGGGGGACACAATGGATTGGCATTGGATCCATGTCTGAGTCGAAAGTGCAAAAGATTGGCTGAAGGGGCCAGTGACAGCATTGTAGAAAGCTGGAATGAGATGATCTTAAAAGAAATTTCTCAAAAAGGGCTACGTGGGGAGGCAACAGGGCCCCCAAGAGATGGTCTGCATAAGGTCTCCACCACCAGGAATGAGAGACAAGGGGAAATGTCATAAACTGTCCATGGAGACTGAGGCTATACATTGACTGATGAGTCATAATCATTCATTCCTTTATAATGACACAGTCATAAGCTGGTTATGGCCTTGTGGTGAGTACAGCTAACTGGCATGACCCTCTACTTTGAGCTGGGCCAAGGACTTGCCATGGCCAAATAGGTCTCACTGGAGCAAGACGGGGCTGAGCAGGGGAGGACTATAATGCCCTAACACAGCAATGAGGCCTGCCCTCTTGATTTCCAGTGATCCACCACGTCTAGGCAACCACTTAGAGGTCCTCAGCCTGGACCACAGACTAAACATGGAGGTGCTATGTACCAAATCCATAACCTGGAGCCATGGCCAGCTGGACCCATGGACCAAAACAGACCCACCAGCCAAGCACAGTCTAGACCAGCCAAGCTAGAGTCAACCTGCAGACCCATGACCATGAGGATTAATGCTGTTTTGTAAGCGAATGAGTCTAACAGCCATTTCTTACGGAGCATTATCCAGCAAAGGTGATTAGTGTCACAGGTCTGAAAAACTCAGAAGCACCTGTGGGTGAAAGGGTCAGCTATAATCAGCAGCGGATGCCAGAGGAAATCATTGCCAGACTCTCCTCACCAAGTCATTAAGACCATTCCCGCTCTCTTTCCTCTCCTCGTGGCCCAGCCCACCGGGGCTATACTCAGATGCCTCATTAGCCAGTGGACTGCGGGTGGGAGAGTGTGATGATCAGTTTTATGTGTCAACATGGCTAGACTACAATACCCAGTTATTTATCCAAACACTAATCAATATATTGCTGTAAGGTGATTTAGAGATGTAAGAAGAATCTTTAATAAGTTCACTTTAAGTAACAGCAATTGTTCTACACAATCTGGGTGGGTCTGATTCAATCTGTTAAAAGTCTTAAAAGCAAGACTGAGATTTCCATTAAAAAAGAAGAAATTCTGCCTACAAAGAGCTGCTTTCAGTTCATGCCTTCAAGTTCCACTTTCCTCTCCTGACAGTCTACTCTACAGATTTCAGACTTGCCTATAATCATGTAAGGCAATTCCATGCAATAAATCTCTTAATGCATATCTCCTATCGGTTTTGTTACTCTGGTTAAATGCTGACTGATACATATTTTTCAATGCCTGGAAATGAAGCAGCCCTGCTGTAAAAAATACCCCAAAATTGGGAAGTGGCTTTGGAACTGGGAAGGGGGCAGAGAATGGAAGAATATTAAGGAGCATGATAGGAAAGGCCAAGATTGTCTTAAACAGACTACTGGTAGAAATATGGATGTTCAAGACCATGCCAGTGAGGGTCCCAAAGGAAGTAAGAAACAGCATATTAAAATCTATATCTGGTCTATACTCAAAGGACTTAAAACAGCATACTACAGGGACACAGCTTCATCAATGTTCATAGCAGCACAATTCACAACAGCCAAACTGTGGAACCAACCTAGATGCCCTTCAATAGATGAATGGATAAAGAAATTGTGGTATATATACACAGTGGAATATTACTCAGCAATAAAAGAGAATAAAATTATGGCATTTGCAGGTAAATGGATGGAGTTAGAAAATATCTAGCTAAACAAAGCAAGCTAATCCCCCCCCAAAAAACAAAGACCAAATGTTTTCTCTGATAAGTGGATGCAAGTCCATAATTGGGGTGAAGAGGATGAGTGGAGGAACTTTGGATGGGGCAAAGGTGATTTCACAAATGTGTGACCCTACTTTGGGTACAGCCAGAAAATTGGTGCTCCACTTGTGTACAATGAATCGAAGAGCATTCTGCTGTCATGGATAACTGATTTAAATAAATAAATAAATAAATAAATAAATAAATAAATAAATAAATAAAATCTACATCATGTATATTTTAAACATCTAAAGCATCATGCACACACTGTTGTCAGAAATATGAATGTTCACGGTATGTCTAGTAAAGAAAGTCTCAGAAGGAAATTAAGAACATTTTGGAAACTCGGGGAAAGGGGATCTCTGACATATGGAGGCAGAAAACTTAGCTTAAATGTGTTCTAAAGTTATAAGTAATGCTTATTAAGCAATAAACATGGATGTTTAGATGAAAAGATTTCCAAGCCAAGTGTGGAAGATACAACCTGGTTTCTTCTCAGTGCTCATAGCAAAATACCAGAGGAATGAGATAAACTGAGGAAATGACTGTTAAGGCTCAGCCTATCCATTTTTGCTAAATATTCTAAAATTTGGGGATTTATTGTCAAGAAAGTATGCACTGAAGAGAAGGGAGTGTAACATCTAATGGTGTGGGTCCACAAGCCATCGAGTGCTGGCAGTCTCTAGAAACTAGAAAAAGCAAGGACACAGAAAAATCCTTAGAAATTTCCACATGGAATGAAGTCCAGGCCACCCATTTTAGACTTCTGAACTGTAAGATAATGGATCCATTAACTGCAGGATAATACATTTTTGTGACTTGATCACTACATTCATGTTAATCTGTTATAGCAGCAATAAGAAACTGATACACGGAGTAAAGAGAGAGAGAGAGAGAGATCTACTCCAGCTTCCTTTTCTCATTGCAAGTTTTAAATAAAGTTTGGGAGCTTGGGTTATTACACCAGTCTGGACATTCTAATTACTGAACTGAGATTTGAGATTGTCTGGAGGCTAAGGTGACCAGAGGACATTTTGTGATCTAAGTGTGAGCAGAGAAGTGTGGGACCTTCTGTAGATAGCAGGAGCAAGGAGAAGCCATCTCTATAGAAGGAGTCTAAAGAGGCAAAAATGAAGTTACTTTATGAAGGTATCCAGAACTCCCTCTCATTCCTGAAAATGGGGCTGCTTGGACATTTCAGTGAAGAGACAGAGATATGGGTTTGACCACAATCCAGGGAGAACATGGAATAGCATTGCTTAGGATGCAGATGGCATTACCATGGCCACAGCAGGATCCCAGCAAAGAGGAAGGTGAAGTCCTATCACATCAGCACCGGTGGACCCCCCTCATTATAGTTTGGCTCTGGAATGTCACCCAAAGATTCATGTGTTGAAGGCTGGGTCCCCAGTGCAGCAATGCCCAGAAGTGACTGAATCACAAGGGCTCTGACCTCCTTGATTAATTAATCCATTCATAGATTTATAATTCAATGACATTATTAGGAGGTAATGGAAACTTCCAGAAGGTGGAGTCTCACGGGAGGAAGTCAGTCACCGGGTATGTCCTTGAAGGATGTATCATGACACCAGCTCCTTTGTCACTCTATCTCTTTACTACTAGGAGGTAAACAGCTTTCCTCCACCATGCTGTTCCTACACGATGTTCTGTACCACCTCAGATCCAAAACCATGGAGCCTGCCAACCATGAACTAAAAACTCTGAAACTGTAAGTCAAATTAAATCTTTAATCATCTAAATTGTCTTTCTCAGGTATTTTGTCATGACAACAGAAAGTTGACTAACCACACTGCTCATGGATCTGGCCATTGGTTTTGTTTTGTTTGTTTTTTGTTTGTTTGTTTTATTCCTCTATCTTCAGCTCAATGACATTTTGAGCCTCTGGATTGTACCATCTCTGAGCCCTCTTAGCTGCACCCCAATGGAGGGTTAAGTCACATAAATTCCTTCAAGCTTGGGAGCATTTAGGAAATAACGGGCCAAAGTCCCATGCACTCGGTCCAATTCTAGAGTCAGAGGTCAATTCGCTGAACATGAAAAAAGAGACATGTTGGAGGCCATAATGAGCAGACCTGGGCACCCAACAGTGAAGCTGAAGCCTGGGTGGTCTTTCTATTTAGACAGGACTGTCTCCCTCTCCAAACTCTGCCACTTCTGAGATGTGTATCTTCAACAAAAAAAAAAAAAAACTGAAGTTCTCTGGACCTTGCTTCCCTTACTGCGAGGATCATGGTGCTCATCTCATTGGGCTCTAGAGAAGGATAAAGGAGACTGGTGCACTGGGTGGTGGATAAATGCTCAACGAACAGTAATTGGCATAACAAGAATTATGAACAGCTGGACATCCCTTCCTGCACCTGCCCCCGAGCCATCCTCCACCTGCACCTCCACCTGCACCTGCGGTGCACTGCCACCTCTACTGCTGTTCCTCATCAGCCCCAGCCCAGCCCCAGCCCAGCCCCTCCACCAGCTAACGCAAGAACCTCTCTCCTGAAAGCCCTGCGGCCATAAACAGTTAATGTGATTATTGCATTTAGCTCACATTTGCAATAGCTTCCTCTCTTTAATCACTTTGAAAGTATTTCAAATTCCTTTCCTACGTGACTGAAATCAAAGTGGCACCTGGGAAGGCAGAAAGCCTGACTGCCAGAGCGAGGTGGAGATGTAAAACAGTCAGGCTTTGATGGGGAGAAATTATGTCTTTCTTAATTCCCTTTACCCTGTAATTACCAGGCGCGACCACGTGGATTCATAGCAAAAAATAACCCGCCACATAAAGGCGTTGTCTCTAGAATCCCTGTTGGAGTCCTCATGGAAGACCCACAAGGGAGGCCCTGATGCAGCCCTGCCCCAGGCATCTGCACAGCGCCACAGCCCACCTGCCTCGCCAGCTTCCCAAGGCCACCACTGACACCCACAACCATCAGTGGTCACAGGTTGCTGCAAGCACCGGAACCCAAGTTCAGGTTCAGGTTCTGGAGATGTCCACTATTCCATGTCTCCTCCCGCCTCTGCAGCATTTGACTAGTAACCACCTCCTCTCACACCCTCCTGGGCTTGACGTCCCCCTATTGCCCTTCTCTCTCCCTGCCTTCACCAACAGTCTCCAGGGGAAAACCTCTCTCTCCTCCTCCTCCCTTTGGCCCCTGCAATGTCCTCCCTGAGGCTTGGTCAGTGGGCATCTCTCTCGGCCTCCTCTCTCCCCTTCCTCATCACTGCACTCGCAGACACCCACCTGTCGCGTCCAGACTCCAGGACAGCAGCAGGTGCCCGTTTAGCATTTTTGATAGGGCTCCCCTCCTGGGTCTACACCCACTCCCTCCTGAGTTCTCTCTCTCCAAGTAAGGATTCCATGCCAAGGCTTAAATCTCAAAAGACTTCTCCACATTGTCTTTCTCCTCACGTCGGGATCCCATCTGAAGCCACCCACACAAGAGCTATCACAGTGTGGCTTAGAGGAAATCACCGGTTGCTCCAAGCACAGGAACCCAAGTTCAGGTTCGGGTGATGTGACTTTGGGCAAGTTATTTCAGCATTCTTATTTGGAAAATGACAAGGAAAATTCTTACCTCCAAGTCCTTCTGTTGTTGTTGTTGTTGTTTTAATTAACCTATTTATTTATTCTAATTAGGTATATGTTTTTTAAGAACTAAATTTCATGGCATATGAATGTAGTGAACATAGTTTCCCGACCTCCCTCCGCCCCACTCTTTTCTGCCCTGCTTCTGGCTTTTTACTGAGTTTATATCAATCATCGTAGACTCTTCCCTTCCCTTCCACCAGTACCCCCACAGCCAGAAAGCTCTTGCCAACACTCAGTTCTGAATCTCTCTCACTCCTACCAAGAACCCTCAGGGGCATCTCACCCCTTGGAGGGTAAAAGTTCAAAGCAGAAGACACATGGGCATGATGGAGGGAGAAGAACCTTGACCGTGGCATTGTCCAGGCTAATTCCAAATCCTCGTTTCTTAATGAATTAACAGTTGGAACTTCGAGTCTTGGTTTCCTCGACAGTTGTATGAGAATGATAATTCCTAATGGAAAAGATTGTGCTGGGAATTAAACAAGCTATGACAAGGGCCAACCTGGGTTTCAGCCCATGAGAGGTGGCTCCCCTGCCCTCCTCAGCCCACACACACCTTCCACCACCACCACCACCACCCCCACCCCGGGAAAGGTGGTCCACACTCTTTCAGGCTTCAGTGTTTCTGCTTCTCCACCCTCCTCGGTTTGCACATCCTCCTCTTACGCTCTTTGAAATGAAGAAGTGACTTCAACTTCCTGCCTCCATGTTGGAGAATCCTCTGGGATGGCCACACACACAGCCCATGAGGCTATTGACGACACAGCTTGAAAAAAAAATGTCTTCACAGCAGTGTCCACCTTGCTGGAAGTTTGGACATTGTGCTGAATAAATTCCTTTACTGCCCAAGATTTTTTTTTTTTTCGATCCTTACGTGAGCTCTCTCAATGAAGAAGTGGCAAAGGTGGCAATGTTATCAGTAGAGGAAACATGTTGATGAAGGAAACAGACCCTGAGTATCCACCTCCTGCCTCCCCAGGGTGGAATCTGAGCAGAACCATGGGAACAAGGTCCCAGATTAAAGAAAGTCTCAGGGCGGAGCCCCGCAGAGGGGGACACACCTCACAAGCAAGAATTCCTACAAGGAGAAAATGATGATAGAAAGGTCAGGACTGATGTGCTCAGTTGGTTTTTTATTGCTTAGTTGTTATGATTTGGAAAGAAGGTGTCCCCCGTGAAGCTCCTGGGTTAATACAGGAATATTTGGAGGTGAAATGATTGGATTGTGAGAGCTGTGACCTACCTACTCAGTTGAATGGACTAACTGGGTGGTGTCCGTAGGCAGGTGGGGCATGGCTGGAGGAGGTGGAGATGTACCCTGGAAGGGTTAATTTTCCCTGGGATCCCTTCCCCTCTCTCTGCTTCCTGGCCAGCCATGAACAGAGCAGCGTTCATCTTCCACATCCTTCCGCCATGAGACTCTGCCTCCCCTCGGGCCCACAGCAACGGATTCACACCCAGGATAGACTAAACCTCTGAAACCATGAGCCAAAATAAACTTTGACTCCTCGAAGTTGGTCTTGTCAGGTATTTTGTTCACAGCACAAAAAGCCGATTGAAACACTTGGTTCACTAATAAACATATGCAAGTGTCTATTTTTCCCTGAAAAGTGTTTATACACTGCTAATAGTTGGATGCTATGTAGCCAAAGGGTGGGAAAAATAATTTATGGCTCTTGCTTTTTCTTTCTTCTGAGAAAAAAAGAAATTATTTTGATTTAAAAATGTTTTAACTTTAAGCGGAGTTCGGTGGCACATGCCTGTAACCCAGCAGCTCGGGAGGCTGAGGCAGGAGGATCGTGAGTTTAAAGCCAGCCTCAGCAAAAGAGAGGCACTAAGCAACTCAGTGAGACCCTGTCCCTACATAAATAAAAAGTAAGGCTGGGGATGTGGCTTAGTGGTCGAGTGCCCCTGAGTTCAATCCCTAGTACCAAAAAAAAAATAGTTTTAACTTCAAAAAAATTATTTAATTGATACATACAATTAATATGTATTTATGGGATACAATATGATCAATCAGTACATGTCTACAGAACATAATGATCAAATCAATGTAATTAATATTTCCATTTTTTCAAACATCTACCATCTCTCTTTGCTACCCATGGATGGCACCTCTGGATTTGCTGTGGAGCAACTGTCCAGAGGATCGTGAACTTGGCTTCAGTCTGCAGTTGCCTTCTCTAAAAGCTATGTGCCTTCTGAGCCCTCCTCTGTCCATAGCCTCCCTCCAGTTGTCCACCAAAACCTTCCCCTTCCTTCCTCTCAGCCCATGGCACCTTACTCAGACCTATATCCAACCACTTCCCCTTGTTTCCCTATTGCATTTATAAAAGCCTTTTGTAAATTGTGTTGAAATATACCACACATAAGGTTTACTATCTTCACGACATTTTTAAGTGTACAGCTCAGTGGCGTTAAGTACATTCACCTGTGCTGCCATTCCCCATCCTTCCCTAGAACTCTCCTCCTCTTGCTAAACTGAAATTTCACACCCATTAAACAACTCCACGTTCCCCCGGCCCCCAGCACCTGGCAACCACCGTTCTACCTTCTGTCTCCATGAATTCCACCACTCTGAGGACAGCATAACAGAGAAATCGTGCAGTATTTGTCTTCTCGTCTGACTTATTTCACTTAGCCCATGTCCTCGAGGTCTGTCTATAGCATGTGCCAGAATTGCCCTGCATAACATTCTGTGATAGGCACCTACCACATTTTGTTTATGCATTCATCAGAAAATAGACACTTGGGGGCTGGGGTTGTGGCTCAGTGGCAGAGCGCTTGCCTAGCATGTGTGAGGCACTGGGTTCGATCCTCAGCACCACATATAAATAAATGAATAAAATAGAGGTCCATCAACATCTAAAAATTATATTTGAAAAAATAGACACTTGGATGCTTCCACCTCCCAACTCTTGTGAATATCGCTTCTGCAGTCATGGGAGTCCAAACCTGTTTGAACCTCTGCCTTTGCCCTTTTGGAGAAGGTACCCAGAACTGCAACTGCTTCTCATGTTCTGTTTGGCACTATGATTACCCCTCACCCCCAAAGCAACAGCCCCACAAAGGGCACAAACCCTTCCTGAAATATGGTCTCTCTCACTTCAGAGTGCACTTTGGCCCCTGTCTATGGGTGACCCAAGGTAAGCACTCAGTAAAGGTTTGAGATGTGAACCGGGTCCAAGGTTCTGCTGCTGGACATTCTCCTGGCCAGAGCCTCCCTTCAGCTTTAAAAACAAAAGAAAGCCAAGAAGTGCCCATTTTTCTTAGATACCAGACACTCAAGCCCCTCCCTCGTGCTTCCTATTCGTTGGGAATGTCCGTCATTTCAGGCCCTTGGGAGTGTGGTAGGAAACCTCACTTGCCAATAAAGCACCCTTTTGGTAGGACAGGGCAGCAAGGGCCAGAAAGTAGATCAGAAGCCCATGAGGTGAAGCTGACTTGACCTAGATGTGGCATTAGAAGGTGCAATGCCTTCCTGGGCCAGGTGTGCAGAGAGCACTGGGGATCCCAACTCTGGATCCCAAATGCCCAGGGGTGCCCAACACCAGGTTTAGCTATCACTAAAGGGACTGGGAAGAGAAGTAAGCTAAGCCATGGGGACCTGAAGTATCCCTGAGCCTCCCCTCACCCCTACCTCTCTCTCTTTTGGTGGGGTACTTGGGGATTGAATCCAGGGGCACTTAACCACTGAGCCACATCCCCAGCCCTTTCCACATTTTACTCAGAGACAGGGTCTCACTGAGTTGTTTAGGCCCTCACTAAGATGCTGAAGCTGGCTTTGAACTCGAGATCCTCCTGCCTCAGCCTCCCAAGCTGCTGGGTTTACAGGGTATGCCCCTGTGCCCGGCCCTGAGCACCTCTCTTGCTGACTTCTTAAGAGAGAAAACAAAGACAAATCTGTGCCACCGTAAACTGGGGTCATGAATCACAATAAAGCAATACCAGACATGGCTGGAGAGGCCTAATAAAGTCCCAACTTCAAGGGAGAGAAAGAGCACCAAAATGAATGAGCGAGCCCAGGGAGAGTGGTCTATGGGACGGCCCCACCATCCCTCTGTGCTCTTCCACAAGGTGATTCTGCAGCCCTCCCCACTCCCACCCCCAACCCCAGACCCTGACTTCAGGTTCCCTTATGACTTGCACTAACCCAGAGACTCCAGTCCAGCGATGCCTGGGCCTTTTGGGACAGAACTTAAGAGACCCTGTGGTTTCTGCTTCTGCCCTCTTTTTTTTTAATTGATTTTATTTTTTAAATACATGACAGCAGAATGCATTACAATTCTTATTACACATATAGAGCACAATTTTTCATATCTCTGTATATAAAGTATGTTCACACCAATTCATGTCTTCATACCAGTACTTTGGATAATGATGTCTATCACATTCCACCATCCTTGCCAATCCCCTGCCCCCTCTCTTCCCCTCCCACCCCTCTGCCTATCTAGAGTTCATCTATTCCTCCCATGCTCCCCCTCCCTACCCCACTATGAGTCAGCCTCCTTATATCAGAGAAAACACTCGGCATTTGTCTTTTGGGGATTGGCTAACTTCACTTTGCATTATCTTCTCCAACTCCATCCATTTACCTGCAAGTGCCGAGATTTTATTCTCTTTTATTGCTGAGTAATATTCCATTTATTATGAAGACAAACAACAATAAGTGTTGGCGAGGATGAGGGGAAAAAGATACACTCATACATTGCTGATGGGTCTGCAAATTGGTGCAGCCAATATGGAAAGCAGTATGGAGATTTATTGGAAAATTGGGAATGGAACCACCATTTGATCCAGCTATCCCTCTCCTCAGTCTATACCCAAAGGACTTAAAAACAGCATACTACAGGGACACAGCCACATCAATGTTTATAACAACACAATTCACAATAGCTAAACTGTGGAACCAACCTAGATGCCCTTCAGTAGAGGAATGGATAAAAAAAAATGTGGCATAAATACACAATGGACTATTATTTGCTTTTGCCCTCTTTCTAGCACGAAATTGCTAATGAAAGAAAAATCCTTCTCAAGCAGCCAGGTGGAGGTAAATTTGGGAACCCAGGCAACAGCCAGAATTAATGACCGGGCTTGCATTGCGAGGCCAGCTTGGACCCTTCCAGCCCCACTGACCTTCCACAGAATCAAGTAAGCCCATCAACACTATGCAACAGCCAGCCAACCCGCCCAAGCATAGCAAAACAAAAAGTCTTGGTGTTGAGTGGCTAAGGTTTGCAGCACATGTGCAGAGAGCAGGGCCTAGGTAGGAGGCTGGTGTGAGCACAGGATTTTTTTCCTGCCACAGCGCAATGCCAAGCCAGCTTCTTCAAGATGGCAATGAAGACCCCAGCCTTGGCCACCCACTACTGTCTCTCTTAGAGGCGCCATCATGCCCTTGAAGGTGCCCTCCCAAGCATTTCCTTGCAGATGGGGAAAAAGGAAGTCAGAGTCTCGAATTGGGTTCTCTTTCCACTCCTGACATTACCCCAGCCCTTTCCACCTCAGACCTTGACATTGATCATACCTTCCTACTTCCAGGTTCCCAGAGCCAACACTTGGGAGCTGAACTAACCCAGTGAGTTGACCATTGAGCCCCCAAATCTCAAAATCTGACAGGGTTTGAAAGATGCAAAAGGGTTGCTGACTCTGGTTTGGCTCCAGGCAGAGGTTGGGAGCAGAAGTGGGTCAATGAGGGGTGTGAATGATCCATGAACCACCCGAGGGCAGCTGACACACAGTGCGTGGCTCTCACCCACACTTTTTTTTTTTTTTTTTTTTTTTGCATTTGGAGCTGGATGGACCAGTAAGCCTCAGGATTGCTGAGTGGACATCTTTCCCTGTTCCATAAAGTCCTTATTGAAGTGCTTCCATTAATCATGCTTCTCGACAAGTAAGCAGCCTGTGGGAAAAATCCATCCTACCTCTTGAATTCTCATTTCTAATGATCCTCAAGAAATTATTGAGAAAATCAAAACACTATGTTTCCAAGTGCTCTTCAATATGCACCACAGTTCAAACGGTTTCCATAAATCCAGAATGCAAAAAGCATTTTTCAAAGGTTTACTGTTCCCCAAATGACAATAAGACTGTATTGACTGACTGCAGGGGAGCCCTGGGAGTTTGGAAAAACCAGTCAAGCAAGCAAGATCTTTAAGTGAACAAAAAAGAAGAAGAAAGTTGGTGAACTTGACAGTTTTGTGAAAGTTTGCAGCATTTTTCTGTTTTGACAGCATTTTTGCAGGTCTCGATGCCTCTGGGTGTCGGATCACACCATCCTCTCTGTCTTACAGCTCTGGCCTCCAGCATTGCCGACACCAGTCTGCCCTCCTTGCAGCCGCCGGAGCCGTCTTTCTAGAACACAAAATCGAACGTCACAGCTCAAAAGCTCGCTGCAGCTCCTGGAGTGTTATTCTTGAAAGACACCGTGACAGTCTTCCAACTTCTCGAGACACCAACTCCCCTCCCCTCAGCCAGAAAAGAAACTTCTGGAAATATTGGCAGTCAAAGACAAATATTTTTTTTAAGTACCCATTGTAGGCCACACCCTGAAGATTCATGATGGAAGGAGGGGGGAAGACCCAAATCTCTGCATTTGTGGGAATTACATTATAGAGAGGAAAAGAGACAATTGAGATAAATAAGGAAGATACACTGTCTGTGAGGGATACATCAAAACATCAATTTGTTGGATGATAAAAGCAACGTCACATGGACCTGGGCCCAAGATACAGGGCAGGAAGCAAGCCACATCCCTCCTTGTTGATATCCACGTGACTCCCACCCAGTTGTAGCCCTCCTGGGAGTAGGTAGGGTGTCCCACCTGGGGTGGGGTTCTAGGATGCCTTGTTCCTGCATCGTAACCCAAGCTGAACTGTCACATCCTCTCTGCCCTCTTCTCCCCAAGGCAAACACATTCCTCCTTCTCAGGTACAAACCTCTCACTTTTTTTTTTTCCTCTATTCAAGGCAAGCAGCCACTTGACTTTAATAATGAAAGTCTTGCAAAGAGGAGGAGGGAGACAGCATCACAGAGTTCCTAATAATCCAGAGGGATTGCCCCATAGAGAAGTAGGAGGTAGGGAAAGTCCCCATAGCAGGCTGGATCTCCAAGAGAGGGCAAATGCATGCTGGTCCCCAGAATCCAGACAGCGGTACTTCAGCCCAAATCAGTTGGCCCAGAAAGGCAAAGGGCTTGCCCGTGTCTGTAGAGCCCACTATGGAAGGAGCAGCAGAACTGATCCCCGGGGGTGGGCAGGTCTTCTAGGCAGTGTTAAAGTCTAAAGGTTCAGAACAAGGGCTTTGAAGGCAGAGAAACCTGGCCTTAAACTTGCCTTTTGCTAGCCATGTGCTACGCATACATCATCTCGTTCTGTGCCTCAGTTTCCTCACCTGGAGAATGGGGAAGGCAACTGTAGCTGTGTCCCAGGCAGGTTGTGAGAGTTGAAGGAAGTGTTGCCCAAATTGCTCCTGTCACTGAAGCATGCGCTTAGTAACGTCAGCTCTTTGTCATTGCTATACTCACCCCAAAATTGTCCTGCTACACCACAGCCCCACAGACTCCTACAAAGGTGCCATTCAGTCATTCACTGTCTCTGTGGTCTCTGTGCACCCCAGTGTATATTCTCTGTCGGTTTGTGTGTTGGGGTACCTATGTGTGCATGTGTGCGCGCGCGCGTGTACATGCATGCGCAATTGAACTCCTCTCTCTGCACTTCTATGTGTGTTCATCTATGACTGTGACTGTCTATTTCCAAATCTTTTCTTTTTCTCTTTGTTTGCTTCTGTCTTTGCACCACTCTCAATATTTCTCTCTCCTTTCCTCCCTCCCTCTGTGTCTCTGTCCCTGGCTCTCCATCTTTCTCTCTCTCTCTCTCCTTCTCTCTATCCCTCAGTCTGCCCATCTGTCTCTGTGTATCTCTGTCCCTGTCTCTCACTTGCTCTTTTCCTCAAAACCAGGAGTGACCCCGCTGACTCTCTCAGTTCATTACCAGGAAAACATGGAACAATCATTCTGTGCTCGTGCAAGGAGCTCGACAGCTGGAGCAAACAATGAGAAATTCAGAATTAATTGGGCCCTGATTATTTGCCAGAGAGAGAAAAAAAAAAAAAGAAGTTGTGAGATATATATGAAACAAAAGACAACCTAGCAACAGTGAATCCCTCGGCACGTAGCAACAAAAGCAATCTTAATGAAGCATGACGGTGCCAGTGTGGAGCTGGCAGCCGGCCACTGCAGCTCAAAGGAAGTAAACAAACGATCATGCCGCCCAGGAGCCAGGCAAGGCCATTCAGGGGCGCTCAGGGCTCTCAACAGCCCAGCCACAGCCTCCTGGCACCTCCGTGATGAGATGTCAACCCCATGGCCCATACATGGACCCAGCCCCCTTCACTCACTCTCCAGGAAAAAAATAACAAAGCACCTGCCTTGGCACTCGAGAGGTGACCATGACCTAGACAAATAATGCCCACCTTGGACTGGAGGGGAGAGCAAACAGACAAACCACTGTGACATGTTACAAGAGCTGTGGTGCCGACCGCCCTGGAGCCCAGAGAGTACCATTTTGGACATAGAGGTTTCAAAGTGGGGTTAACGTGTGGGCAGAGTCTGGAAAGGGGAACGTAAGTTCATTACATGAGGAAAGAAGGACAAGCATAATGTGCTCGAGGAAGAGCATGTGTGAAGATGGCACAGAGGGCCCCAGGATCAAGAAATGAGGCTCAAGGTGGTTCCCAAAAAGGTTACTTATAGACTTACCAGATAACCCCACAATTTTACCCCTTGGTATAGTATTTATATGCCCAGAAGAATTGAAAACAGGCCTTCAAGCAAATCCTTGTGCCTTAATATTCACTACCAGCCTTATTCATCATAGCCAAGATTGAAAACAACCCAAGCATCCATCAGCAGATAGATAAACAAACCCTAGTACATACATACCATGGAATATTATTTAGCCATCAAAAGGAATGGAAGTACTGGTATAGATTACAACCACCATGGATGAACCCCGAAAACACAGTAAGTGAAAGAAACCAAACACAAAAGACTCTATGGTATGTTTCTATTTGTACAAAGTGCCCAGAATCAGCCAATCCATCAATAGATTTGTGGTTACCAGGGGCTGGAGAGAGGGAGGAGTGGGGAGTGGCTGCCAAAGGGTACAGGATTTTCTTTAGGGTTGACGAAAATGTCTTGAAGCTAAACAGGGGCCATGAGCACCCAACACTGTGAAAGTACTGGATGCCACTAAATGGTGCACTTTAAAACAGATCATGGTTAATTTAATGTTCTGCAATTTTTATGTCCGTGAGATAAAATAAAAGTAAAAGTAAAGGAACCAAAGCTGAGGTTTAGCATTGGGGGGGGGGGGGGAGACGGGGCAGGGCCCAGTTGCCAAGAGCCTTTGTCTTATCAGTGACAAGGGGCCCTTGAGGGGTCCTTAGGATATTGGATCTAAGAGGTGGTATCACCTCACATGCATACTTCAGGATTACCTCTGAGGCTTGCAGGGAAGAAGGACTGGAAGGAGTTCATCAGAGACAGCAAGACTCTGCAAGAGACTGATACAGTTGGGAGCATTTTAAGGGAGAGTCAAAAAGGCTGGCAGGTGGCAGGCTCATTTGGAGGATGAGCACCAACAGGTTCATGGGAATATGGGCTTGGACCAGGGAAAAAACCTCAATAGGTCTCTTCTCCGCAGGCTGTTCACTTTAACTCCCCAAAGCCCTGGTACCAGGTTCCTGGGGAGGGACGCTCAGGGACGTGAGCCGGAGCCCTTTGTCCCAGAGCGGGGCAGCTCTGGAAGCACTGGGCGGGGAGCTGCAGCTGGGGCACAGGGTCCCATCATTAGCAACACACTCCAGCAGAACTGTCCGTCTCCGAGATTTCCCTCAGGAGCCAGCTTCCAGGTCTGTGCTTTAAAGATTTGTTTTAATTAGATCCATCTCAGTGAGAGGCATTGAACATTATCTCCATCTCAGCTGGCTCCATTCCTTTGCTTCTTTCCTATTGACTTTCAGAATCACTGCCAACCACATTGGAGCTTTGATTGTTTTATATATATATATATAAAGCAAAGCAAGTTTTCAGAAGCAAAGAGCCTACCCCTCTGGGGGTAGAATGGAAGATGCAAGGTAAGGCCCTGCATCTGGGCCGACTGGCTAGTGGCCATTTTAGGACACGGCTCCCCACCTCCTGCAAACTGACCCTGGTCCATGCATGCCCTCCCCTCCGGCTTTGACCATGAGTGGCTCCACTGGAAGTGCTGGCATAGGGCAGGCGAAATCTGAGGATGGCAGGGACCAGAAACCAGCCAAACATGTCACCACATACCCGTTGAATGGGGCCCCCAGGCAGGTAGCAGGCTGGCTGTGCACCAGAGATAGGAGGGCAAGGCCCTGGAGGGTGACAGAAAGGGGATTCCGGGAGTGCAGGCCAAGCTGATCATGACCGAGCAAACCTCATCTATGCTGCAGTTCAACCATTCTTCCATGTGGTCATTTTCCATCTATTCATCTAATTAGTGTTCACGGAATGCCCTCTCTGTACCAGTAACAGTTCCTTAACTCAACAGAAGATAATGTGGGACGATAAAAACAGAGAAAGACTAGGACCACATGACCAGGCGCTTCCAGCACCCAGAGCAACTAAAATGTGTTCAGAATATGAGATCAGACAAAACATAAGAGGCCAGGAGTCTTAGAGAAAGTAGAGTCAGATTTCAGACTCCTGAGATGAGGCCACCACCACACAACACAGCAGAAGACCCAAACAGGAGCCTCCACACATGGTCACAAATGGACCAGCAAAGAGCTCTCTGAGCCTACATCCCAGAACAGGCTTTGGAAGCTTTCAAATACCTCCTGGATGGACCCAGGGATGGTCCTGAAGCTTTCAGAAGAGTTGAGCCTGCAGGTGGGGTTAGAGTAAGGCCCAGATGAGAGATTATGAGACTTCAGGAAAGAGGTAGGGACTAAGACTCAGGGGTCCAAGCCCCATGGTACCCTTCACCTTAACTATGGGTGGTGCTGCATGTTTATCTTCTATCCACATCTTTGTGCCTGACTGTGCCAGCCAGGAATCAATTCTGGGTTCAGAAGCACTCCTGTGGTTTGCTTGTGAGAGCTGTTCTTACAACACTAGAGGTGGGACCGTGGACTAACTTGCCCAGTTTTGGGGGTCTAGACCTTATCAAGGAGGAGCTGGGCATGATGGCACATACCTCTAATCCCAGAGGTTCAGGAGGCTGAGGCAGGAGAATTGCAAATTCAAAGCCATTCTCAGCAAAAGCAAGGTGCTAAACAACTCAGTGAGATCCTGTCTCTAAATAAAATACAAAATAGGGCTGGGGATGTGGCTCAGTGGTCAAGTGCCCCTGAGTTCAATCCTCGGTACAAAAAAAAAAAAAAAAAAAAAAGAACCCAAGTAGGTCCTTGCTGATGTAAAGCTGTTATCAACCTCAATACCCAAAGGAAAATGTCCTTTTGGGAAGTGATATGGTGCTCAGAAGAGGTGCAATTCCCTGAGTTCCTAATGTACTCCAAGGAAGGTTCAGAGTTCCCACTGAATAAAGCATTTTGGAAGGAGACAGAATAACAAGCATCACAGCCTCCACCTGGCAGGGTATTTGGTGGGCAAGATGTGACCTGAGAAGAAGTGGGCCACCTGGCAGCAAGTTCATTACTACCTTCGTAATTGTCCTCATGGTTCTCAGGGCGATCACAGAAACCCGGGGAGGAAAGCAGAGCTATTACAGGAAACAAATGTTTGTACCTGATGATGTCCCTTGTCCTGGACCATTTAGACAGTTACCCAGCCAGATTGAGACTCCGGTCTCCAAACTCCACCCCCCACTGTGTCGTGCCTCCTCCTCAGGACATCACATGGGATTGGACTGCACAGGGCTCTAGTTACTAGAAGGGTGTGCAAGAGAACAGGGCTGGGATGACATGGGCACCAAGCCCACCGGAGGGGTTGGGGTTGGGAGGCAGGTGGTTTAGGACACTCCCAACCTCAGGCTATTTTAGACAGCAATCTCCATCTGGAAACCTCCCTGGGAGATGAATTCAATATATTAATTTAGAGATCTCTTATAAATTTACCAATATTTCTTCTTCGGCTTCCTGTACAAATTCTCTCTCTCTACCTCCTCCAGAGTATTTGAAGCCCTTTGTCGGTTCCCCAGTTTATCTTGAGCCTAGTTACGTGGTAGACATTTAGCACCCATCTGAAAATGTCACCCACTGCCTGGTCTTTAAATCTAGCCGTCCAACCAAGCACTAGCAGCTGCACATTCATCCTCCCCTAACTTAACAACAGCAACCCTTCCTTTCTGCAATGGTTTCTACAGGACCCCGCCACGATGAACCTACTCAGATCACCTGCCCATTCCTGGACCATTTGTTGTGGCTGCAGAGGTGATATAGACAAGGACAGGCGGGGACTGAGTCCCAAGACCATCCCTGAAACTGGAGTGAAGAGGAGGCTAAGTAAGGTGCTGTGGCCAGAAAATAGGAATGTGGGTGCAGGTACAACTACTAGCTATGCCCCACAAAAGGGCCCAGGCTTTGGACCTGATGGAGCATCAGAAGCCCAGTGGGGCTTAGGCCTCTGCCATTCTGTTGTGGTTTTGATGGAGCCCCATGAGCTAAGCCCTCACTGCATAAAACAGCTCCATCAGTGGAATCAGATGCAGCCCTGAGCTCAAGAGGAAGTGAGTTAGAGAGAAGAGAGCTTCCAGCCCCACACCTCCTCCTTGATCAAACCCAGATATAAGCTAGCAGTTCACTCCCTATCAGTCAGAGGGATGGCCACTGCCCCCCCCCCCCCCCCCGCACACACATTGCTGATGGTCACAGAGCCATGGCCCTTCCCTTGCCAAAGAGAAGGGGATGTTACAGTTCGGGAAGTCTCAGCAAAGCTGTATGAAAAGGTCACAGTGGAATAAATTATGGAGATTAACAGAATGCCCAGATCTTCGGAGGTCCAACCTACACACAGCCTCTCCGCTTTCTCTTTAATCATCAGTCTAATTCTGGGACATAAAATTACAAGCTCATTGATAATGATCAGTGATTTACCGGAGAAAAGCCCAGCCCTAATTAAGAGCGGGAGAAGCTGACGCTGCTTTTCAACTTTGCTACCAAAGTCCAGCAAGGAAATTACCTGGTTCTGCAGAGCAAAATCACACCAGCGGGCACGTGGGGGGCCTGGGTTACTTGATGAACATGTGCTTGGCCGAATTAATATGCAGAGAAGGTTGCTTCAAGTGTTAGCAATTTTCTAGTAATTGGGGCATTGACAGACACCGGGGAAGGAGGCTGAGCTCTCAGGTCCATGAACACAGGGCTACACTATCTGCTCTTACAGGAAGACAGAAGATTTGCGGACAACAGCCATGAACAACTCTCCCAGTAACCGCCTAGGGGTCAGAGGTCCAGGGCCAATGTGTAGCCAGACTCTCAGTCTTTGTAGAGAGTTAGGGATCAGAGCTCAGTGATCAGCTTATGGTCAAAGAGAGGTGAATCTATGAGCTGTTCTGCATCTGGGGTGAGGGGCTCAGGCTCCATTTGAGTCTCCATCCTGTCCCCTGCCCCTCTAGCCTCCCTTCTTATGCCTCGCAGCAGAATTTCTCCTCTGTGTATCTCACCTCTTGTTGCCTCTTCTTTCTTATGACCTCAGCCATAGAAGAGTTAGAGATTGGCCTCCCAGCGTTTGTACAAAGGGACCTCTTCATGCACTTTGAGGTAGAGGCTCTGATTGTTTGAGATCTTTGGCATCCACAGGGCATATTGTGACCACCCCCCGCCCCTTGGAGTCATAGCCAGGGAAGGGCAGGAGGGCAGGTTGTACAACTCCAACTAAGGAACATCCCCACCCCCTGCCCTGTAACCCTGAGCCCAGAATCCCATCGGGGCTCTTGGTTCTCAGTGCCCCTCATCAAGACACTGAGAAGTCTAGCAGGACAACTACTTGATCATGACAATGGTTCTGTCCACTGAATGAGGACTTCTTCCAATGCCAATTAATGGCCATCTTCTCAAGATGGCTCCAGGAAGGAGGGCCTGGCGCTCCAAAGCACACAAGATGCTAGGGAAAGAACTGATGCTTTGGTCCTCACCATCAGTCTAAACCCAAAGGTGTCCAACCTGGAAGAGAGCAAGTACAGCATGCATCTTGTGATCTAGTCTCGAACCATGTGGTTTCCTGGGACACAAGACCTTCTATACCAAAATAGGGAGAGTCCCAGGCCAATTGGGATGGGTGAGCACCCTAGATTCCCAGGAACATTTGTTCATCTTGTCCCTGGGTTCCAGGGCTGTTCTGAGCCTCCAACGTTCAAGCTGCAGACAGGGGGACAAAGAGATTCGTCTTGCAGAATGTTAAACCTTAAGAAGGGGAAAGATAAGAGGAATCAAGAGTCAGAAATGAGATAGTGGATATTTGCAAGTTTTCAGGTAGACTTGGAGGCAGATCTTCTATATGGACCTAAGTAGTATTCCAGATTCATTTTTATTTAGAAATATTATTGATTTTAGTAATATGTGTTCAGCAATAATCCTGATAGCTTAGACCTCTTGTCAGGAAACTGGTATTCTCTCCCTAATAAAAACAGTAAACAATAGCCTGTTATTATTTTAACAGCAGTTAAAATGTATTGAAAGCATATTACCTGCCAGGTATATGGCAAGCACTTTGCCTGTAAAGTTACTTTTAATCCTTGCAACCCAATGAGAAAAGTGCTATCATTATCCCCATTTACAGATGAGAAAATTAAGATTTAGAGAGATTCGGTAATTTGCTGGAGCTGAACAGCAAGGAGGTGTATAAATAACTTGAGGGCTCGTGGGTTTTACAATACGGTGTATACTATGACAATGCATTAGAGAGGAGATGCCCCAGTTTCAGCCTATAATTTAGTCATATCTGGGTCAGTCTGAAGGTCTTGGGCATCCATTTATAATAGGGGATGAAGGAGCTTCCTGCAAAAGAACTCCCTCTAGCAAAAGAGAGTCAGGACCCCATGCTTACTTCAAAGACTGAGAGGCAGGCTTGGGAGAAGCGATTCCGCATTTGGATTGTTACTGAGTGACACTCTCCTCCCAGACCCTTGCAATTGGCCACCTCCTCACTGTGCTCACATGACCTGTGCCAGTGGAGGTGGATTCTGGTGTCTCTTCTTCTTCTTACAAGGGTACATGCCTGTCAAATTATGGTTCCATCTTCATTACCATGTTTGTCCCTCATCACGTCCTCATAGGTTCTGTCTCCAAATACAGTCACATTAGGAGCCTAAACTTCAATGTATAGATGGGGGTGGTGCCTAACACATTGGGGGAACAAACACACACATACACACACTATCCATCAAACCCAGAGAGTGAGGTAAAGTAGGTATTACTGTCCCCATTTTGTGAAGAAACTGAGAGAGGTTAAGTCACTTCCCAATACCATTAATAATTGCATGATAATTTTTCCGACACTTTTCTTCTGATTTCCAAAATGGTTCTGTTGGTAGCAGAGCCTGTCAGCACCCTGCCCCTGTCCTCTCGGCTCCTGCCATTCAAGTATATGAGTGTGTCTACTGCAAGCACCTGGGGCTACCCTCAGCTATGACAGGTGAACCGAAGGATGAGTCCCGCAGCCTCCTCTGATGCACAGGTTTGCACAGAGCCCCAACCGGCCATCGCCCACATGATGGTCCACTCAACAAGGCACCCAGTTTCACTCCTTTCCCTTCCCTGTCTCCTCTCCCCACTCTCCTACCTGGGATCACCTCCACTCAAATCCGGGTCTCAGGGTCTGCTTCTAGGGGTACACAACCTTTTCTAAAATTTATTTATTGTGGCGAGAACATGAGATCTACCCTCTTTTTTAATATTCTTATTTTTATTTATTTATTTTTATGTGTGCTGAGGATCGAACCCAGCGCCTCACACGTGCTAGGCGAGCCCTCTACCATAGGGGTACACAACTTCAGACAATGTTTTTGGACAAAAGTTGGAAATCATTAAAAAAAAAAAATACTCAAATCCACTCATCAAGCTCTTTGAGTACCTGCCACCAACTACATATCAAGTACTGTGCTAGGATTGGAAATATTGAATGACAAGCAACATCATTCCTGATGTCGTAAAGTTTCAAAAAAAGATTTTAGAATCTATATCTTACCCACTAGAAATGACATTTGTTACTTTCCTCCATATATATAATTCCAGCCTTGCAAATATATATATAATTAATAGGTATATTATAAAAATATATATAATTAGTAAGTATATTTTATATATATATATATAATTATATACTTACTAAGCCTGACTCTTGATAGTTTTGAATCCAGTTTTTTTATGATCGTGTTTTATGATCGTTTTCCTGTGTCTCTAATTAGTCTTTAAAAACCCAAGCTTTAATGGCTATGAAATATTTTCTCATATGTACCACTGCTTATTTAGCAATTCCCCTGTTGTTTCCAATGTTCTATGATTACAGATAACACCAGGATAGACCTTAAGCAGATTCCAGGCATGCTGTGATAGAATCATATTAGCATTTGAGAAAAATCACCCCCGTCTCTCTGCAGAGGCAGATTCAAAGAAGATGGAAGCAGGGAGACCAGTTGGAGCCCTTTCCAAGTCAGAGAGGGGTGAAGCCTAAATCAAAGTGCTGACGTGGAGGTGAAGGGTCAGGGAAGAGGAGATGAGAAAGACAGAACTGGGACAAGAGCCACTTCTTCTCCACCTCCACTTACCACCTCTTGTATCTGATTTAGAGCTTACACCTTCTTTAATGGTCTCTGTATTATTCTTGACTTCCCTATTTAATTTTCCCCTTCAAGGGAAAAGCCTGTCTTGTCCTCCAGATTCTTCACAAGACTTAGTATAGATCTAGACACGTTGTTGGGTTGAGATGCCCTCCTTCCTTTAATAGAAGTAATTCGGGGGGGGGGGGCACAATTATGCTTCATAGAGATTACCAACATGGGTACTGTCATAACCAGGAGACATCCAAGGGAACCTCACAGAATGTGCAGAACTGGTCATTTGAGAAGGAAAGGACTTGATCAATTTGAATCCAAGACATCAATTATCTCTCTTCTGTCAATCAATCAGGATCTGAAGGACACCGTTAGAGTCAGCGATGGGAATGAGGAGAGAGGCAGTCCTAGTACAGTCAAACTGACTCCAGGGTAGGAGAAATGGTCAAGAGAAGGCTTCCCAGAACCCTCCTTCAGGGATTCCTGGGGAAGGCACAGAAGGTAACTGTGAGCTTAGGATAAATATATACAATTCAGACTGAAAAGAGATATCCTCTCCTAGAAGCCAAACGTATTTTATCACAAGTGTAAAGTAGAAGTAAAATGAAAGTTCAGTGAGGTCCAGAGTGGCCCAAAAACATTCATTTCCTGACCACTAACTCTGTGCCTGGCCCTGTGCTGGCTTCGGGGGACAAGATGGTGAGCAATACAGGTACGACTCCTGACGTGATGGGGTTTGCAGGCTGACACATGTCAAGAGGACTGGAAGCCAGTAAATGATCTCATCTCACTCTCTCACGACCACCCTGTGAAGTGGGTGGCCTTCCCACTTTACAGCTGTGCCAGCTGAGATTCAGATGTTAAGGTAACCAGTGGAACGTCCCCATTGGTGAGTAATGAAGCCAGAACCCCAACATCACTAACTCCACTTATTCTTATATATCTTCCACTACAACAGTGGTCCCCAGCTAGCAGCCATGTTTTTTCCCAGGGAAGATTTGGCCATTTTGGAAGACATGTTTGGTTTTTGCAACTGGGGATAGGGAGTGCTACTGGTCTCTAGTATGAAAGGCCAAGGATACTGGGCATGGTGGACCACGCCTGTAATCCCAGCTGCTCTGGAGTCTGAGGCAGGAGGATGGCTTGTTCAAAGCCAGACTCAGCAACTTAGTAAGACCCTGTCTCTAAATAAAATATTAAAAGGGGCTGGGGATGTGGCTCAGTAGTTAAGTTTTCCCCGGGTTCAGACCCTAGAATTCCCCCCAAAAAAAATGCCAGGAATGATACCAAACCACCTACAATGTACAGGACAGTCTTTCGCAACAGGATATCATTAGGCCCAAGATGTCAATAGCACCGAGATTGACAAACCCTGGGCTAGCATGTGTTCCATAAACATCTATAAGTGGGGGTTTGATTCCCCTGGACAATTCTCAGGGTTTGCCTGAATGAACAGCCAGTCTGACCAGTGAATCCTGCTCTAAGCCACTGGATAAGGTCAAGGCCAACAGAAGCTCACTCCAGGCTCTAGGTGAGGTCGGCTCTGGCAGATGGAGTATGAGCCATCACAGACACAGACAGATAAGGGCAGAGATGGGACGGATGATGTCCACGGGAGGGACAGGAGAGAAGGTGGGCAGGACAGGTCCCAGGACGACTTTCCCTCCTTCGCCCTCCTCATGCCCTCCCCACAAACTGCTTGTCCTTAGCAGTGTGTTCATCAGCTCCTGGAAGAATGCAAAACACAAACAGTTCTTGGAGCTGCTTGCTTTCCCTGGACAACACTGAACTAATATTTGTTTTAGCAAATGGCTGAGCTGTTCATCTTCTCTGCGATGGGGATTTGTTTTCCTCTCCAGAAATCATTGAGGTTCTAAGTCTGAGGCTGACATCCAGAGGACCAGTCTCCTTTAAGCACAGGAAAGTGCAGTCCATCCATCAGGAGCAGGCAAGAACAGGAGAAGTAGGGGTGAAATTTGCTGCGGTCCTACTGTGTGCTGGGTTTTATATGCATTGCTTCATTCACAAGAGTCCTGAAAGGGAGGGACTGATTCTTTAAGCCCATTTTTCAGAGAAGAAAACTTAAAACCAGAGAGATCAGGTACCTTGTCCAAGGTCACGCAACTCGTGAGGGACACTGAAAGGATTAGAACACTCACATGTGCCTGATTCCAAAGCCTCCCTCCTGTGCAGCAGTAGGGTCTCATCATGGAGGCAGATGTCTGTGCCTCATGCTTCTCTCTGATGGGATAAAGAAGAATCACACAGCCAGGCACAGTGGCATACACCTGTAATACCAGTGACCTGGGAGGCTGAGGCAGGAGGATCACAAGTTCAAGACCAGCCTGGGCAAGTTGGAGAGACCCTGTCTCAGAATAAAATATATTTTAAAAAAGGCTGGAGTGTAGCTCAGTGGTAAAGCAAACTTGGGTTCAATCCTCAGTACAGAAGAAGAAGAAGAAGGAGAGGGAGAAGGAGGAGGAGAGAAAGAGGAAGAAGAGGGGGAAGAGTCACACAAGGAACTGAGAGAGAAAAGTCTGGCCAGCAGAGAACTCTACAGATCTTGATCCTACAAGACTCTCTATGTGGCAAGTCAAGAAACTCAATTCAAACTACTCTTTTTTTTTTTTTTGGTGGGGCAGGGGGTACCAGAGATTGAACTCAGAGGCTCTCAACCACATCCCCAGCCCTACTTTTTATTTTATTTAGAGACAGGGTCTCACTGAGTTGCTTAATGCCTCACTGTTGCTGAGGCTGGCTTTGAACTCACGATCCTCCTGCCTCAGCCTCCTGAGCTGCTAGGATTACAGGTGTGTGCCACTGCACCAGGTTTCAAATTCGTGTTAATAGTACATTGATTTATCCACACATAAACTTGGAAGTTATGGAAGGTCAGCAAGGCTTCAGGGTCAATTGGCTTTAATTGTTCAATATTCTCAAGGACCTAACGCTTTCTGTTTCTCCTGACGTCATTGGTGTCAGGTTACCGCTTAGTGGCAAAAAGGCTGCAGCAATTCATAGTATTGCTTCTATGTCTTCTATATCTTAGTATTGCATCTGGAGAGAGAAAGGCTGGCTTCAGTAACTCTCTCAGGCCAGTGAGGAGCCTTCTTCTCGTAACCTCCTTACATCTCAATAGCCCAATGTGTGTCACACACTCATTCCTAAACCAACCTCACAGGTCAGGGGAAGGCCTTGCAGCAAATGGCTTAACCCTAGGTTAACTAAACAAAACTCTAGAGCAGGGGTGAAGATGAGGAAACTGACTAAGTAAAAAGAAATCAGAATCAACCCTGAGGACCCAGATGGGTGTTGATGCCATTTCACCTGTGGGAGGGGGATGGTGGAGAGGTTGGGAGGAGCCACTGAGTCTACCACAGGCCATAAGCAGACTAGTTACTGTTGGAGTCAGACTGGGGCTTGGGCAGTTATCAAGCACATAATGATTATAATCTGCAGAATAAAATGAGGATCCACAAGACAGCACTGATAGAGGCTGAGCATCCCTAATCGGAAATCCAAAGTGCTCCAAGCTCTCAAACATGCTGGGAGCCAACATGGTGCTACAGAGGAAAATGCCACACTTGACCTTCTGTGACACATCACAGTCAAAACACAGGTGTGCTGAAAATAGTGTGTACAATTACCTTCAGGCTATATGTATAAGGTAAGACTTCTCCTATGTACATGGAACATTATAAAATCAAACATCAACTTCTGGTCCAAGCATTTCACATAAGGGATACTCACCCTGTGTAATAAAAACATGAATAAACAAATAATCAAAAGAGAAAGAAAATTTATTTCATTTAATGGAATTCCAACTAATAAAAATAGAAGGAATGATAGAAATAGAAAATCACAAAAAAAAAAAAAATTTAAAAAAAGAAAATCACTGTTTGTCATATACTATAGTAATAATTGCTTCAGTCAAGAATCATCCATGGATGTGAAATTAGAGGGGGAAAAAATAGAAGAAGCAGGATATTTATATAATCTCAAAGTGTCCTCCCACAGACTCTATATTAAGTGCCAAGGGGAAATTGGTAACTTCACAGAAGAGAAACCTGGTACACACCATCTTAACCAACTGATCAAAGTTAATATAACTGGTAAAGGGACAACTTGATATCATGTTTCTCCTCACAAGAAGTACTGAGAAGAACATAATGTCAATTCTGTGGGATCCATGCCAAAAATAGCATGACCCAAATTAATCATGAGGAAACATTCTATAAACCCAAATCTAAGGACACTCTATGGCCAGTTGCTATGGTTTGGGAAGAATGTCCCACAAAGGGTCACTTGTTGAAGGCTTGGTCCCCAGGGTGGTGCTGTTGGTAAATGGTGGAATTTTGGAGGTGGGACTTGGTGGGAGGTCTTTAGGTCGTGGTGTGCATGCCTTCGTAAGGGATTCTGGGACACCAATCCCTTCCTCTTCCTCTTTTTTCCTGGTTCACGAGGTGAGTCCTTTACTCTGCCGCGTGCTCCAACCATGATTTGCAGGCTCACCCCAGGCCAAAAGGAAAGGGACTGATCAGTCATGGACTGGGACCTCCAAAACTATGAGCCAAAATAAACCTTCCCTCTTTAATTATCTCCAGGCATTTTGTTATAGTGACAGGAAGCTGACTAGCCATCAGTATTCTTCCAAAGTGTCAAGGTCATACAAGACAAAGCAAAATGCACTATAGGAAACTAAAGACACATGACAACTAAATGCAATGTGTAAACTGGATCCTGGACCACACTAAAGACCTTAATGGGGTCCATGGAAAATTGTGAAAAGAACTATGATAGAGACAATAATACTGTATCAATGTTAATCGCCCAATTCTTGTAATTTGTAGTAACATTTGGAAAAGGTGGGAAACATTTGGTAAAGGTGGGTGAAGTGTTGTGGAAATACTGTGTACTGTTTTCGCAGTTTTTCGTAACCATAGAATTATTCCAAAATAAAAAGACTTTAAAAAGAAACATTTTCCCTAAAAGACCAGAAATATCTAATATTTGAATTCAAGCTATTTGCTATGCAATACAACCGCCCGATGCTCCTCCATCACTCCCACATATTTAATGAAATGCTAGGATACCCAATCCTTTGGGATAGTGGCTTTCCAAGGAAACCAAGTTTGGTTTGAACAACAGGCATGAGAGTAAGCTCGAGGGTCAGACCAGGAGAAATGTAAGAGCTCCAAAAAATTCTCTGAGGCCTGAGGGCATGACACCAGATGTGCCACCATTTTTGATGGAGGCTGAGCCCGTTTTTTGACTAGCAGAAGTTTGAGCAGCTCCATGGAAATGCAGACCTCAGGCAGACTCGGAACTACTGGTCAGACTTGGTGAGGGAAACCTGGTGAGGCTGCCCCTGACCCCATGTCTGAGAGAGGCTGATTTAAGAAGAACTGCCCATTTACAGAGAAGAAACTAATTTGGCTATTACTGAACCCCTATTATGAGTCATTCATTCAAAAATAGAGAAGGAGGAAATTATCAGGAAAGGGTGCCATTAAAGAAGAGAGGGAAGCCTTGTGTCCTGGGTTTGTAGAGACTGATATTCGTGCAAGGAGAAGGGAGCAGGAAGGGGAAAGCAATCAGGGAAGGCTGAAAGTAGGAGGCAGCATTTATTCTTGACTTTGAAGACAAAGATTCTGGCAGATGGAAGGAAATAGTGAGGTGGTCACTTGAAGCTCAAGAAAGAAAAAACAGCCAGGTGCAGCAGCACACATTTGTGATCCCAGCAGCTTGGGAGCCTGAGGCAGGAGGATCATGAGTTCAAAGCCAACCTTAGCAACTTAGAGAGGCCCTAAGCAACTTAGCAAGACCTTGTCTCAAAATATAATGTAAAAAGGGCTGGGATGTGGCTGAGTGGTTAAGCGCCCCTGGTTTCAATTCCCAGTACCAAAAAAAAAAAAAAAAAGGAAGAGAAAACATGCTAGGTGCAGTAGCACCCGCCTGTCATCCCAGCAGCTCAGAAGGCTGAAACAGGAGGATCTAAAGTTGGAGGCCAGCCTCAGTAATTTAGCAAGGTCTTAAGCAACTCAGCCAGACCCTGTCTCAAAATAAAAAAGGGCTGGAAATGTAGCTCAATGGTTGAGAGCCCCTGGATTCAGCCCCCAGTATCAATTAACGAGAGAGAGAGAGAGAGAGAGAGAGAGAGAGAGAGAGAGAGAGAGAGAACTTAAAAACAAAATCCCCCTCCCTCTCCCCTACCTCCTTGCACCTCCATCCCTTAGGGCTGTGAGCTGAAACTCCTCCTCAGATCAGATCAGGAACTGCTCATTGCTTCTCTCCAGATAACTCATTTGGAAAGTGCAACCAGGATCCCAATACAACAGTTGTGCAGCTCTGAGCCAGTACTCTCAAGAACAAAGACCACCTGCCCTTTCCAGCCCTCTGTGCAGCTCAGGCTCCTGTCTGTCAAGTGTAAAGTCTCTGGGAGTGCAAAGGCAGGGACATGGAAGTATGTAGAAAAGGAAGCTGGTCCAGCTGGGGGTCCTTGCAGGACAAGCCAAAGTCCTGGACCAAGGGACAGAGGCCCCCAACTCCCCACTCTGGCAGATGTCCCTGAAATCTCCAATCCTCAGCTTCTCCCAGAACCAAGAGCCAAAACCACAGCCTTCCCCTGAGAAAGACCATGAGCAAGAGACAGAGATGGAGCTGGGGGGAGTGGGGGGCCTGAGGAGAATGAAAGAGAAAGAGCACAAGGAGAGCAAAAATGCTCCAATAGAGACAGGAGGTGACAGGAGGCAGGGATGGGCAAAGGGTTAGAAACCCTAACACGTGGGATAAAGAAAGGACCCTGGATAGAGACAGAGACTGAGGAGGAGAGAGGAGAGAAAGGAAGGGAGGGTGGAGAAGTAGGGGAGAGGGGCGCGGTTCAGACAAGACTTCGCAATGGAGGCAGGTCAGAATCAGGCAAAGGCAGGAGTGGAGAAAGAGACCAGAGCCCCAGAATGAAACAAAATGACGGGGAGGGGAGGCAGACTTTTTGAAGGAAGAGTGAGATTGGGCCAGAGGAGCCCTGCGCCCCTGTCAGGCCCTCCAGCCAGTGATTCTGCAACTTAAAAGGACCGGAAAGAATCAAAGACAAGAGAGAGAAACCGATCAAGGGAAAAAAGAAGAAAGAAAGGAAAGCTGAAGAAAATTGAGAAGGCTGGGAGGGAGGAGCTATAAAGAGAAAGAAAGTAGAAAGAGGCCGGTGGGTTAGCTCCGGGGAGGTAGAGAGCCAGAGGGTGCCAGGGAGGGAGGGACCGCAGAGCGCCAAGTAGGTGACTCAGCTCCCTGGGCTGCAGGCGGAACCCAGTCCTGCTCAGCAGCTGCGAGCTCAGGGACTGCCCCCAAGGAGCCCCAGGTGCCCACGTCGCAGGCATGGTCCTGATGGGGCTTGCGGGTTCCCGCAGCTGGGTCCGCGATCCGGCTGTTTTGCAGGGGCGCCCCCGCCTGCTCTTCTAGGGGCAATGGAACGTGGCGGCGTCTTCATTTCCTGACTTCCTTGGGCAACCAACGTTTCCCTACACAGTTCTGTCTAGCACTTATTATTTTTAAATGGAAATGTATCAAAATTAATTTTATTTTGAGAATTATCTGAGAATTTCACAGCCCCTCTCGAGAACATCAGTGGTACCCTAGGGGAGCTGCGAACGGAACTGGGAATCCTTCTGCGGCAGACGTGTGCCATCTGCCAGCTTCGGAGTGGCTGCCTGCCAGCAGTCGATGCTATAGGCCCCCTGGGGGACAGCAGGAGCTCTGAGCGATGACCAGCTTTCCCCCACAGAGGTGAGAGCCAGGATGCAGCTGGCCTGGATCAGCAACCACCAGCCTGTGGCCAGGGACATAGGTCAGGCAGAGTCTACTCTTTGAGGTCAAGATTCCTAGAAAAGCCCAGACTTCATGGCCTCCTCATGGGCTGGTGCCCAAGTTTCCTCCCAGTCCAAGCTCACACCACCTTCCCCTGTGCTGCCCTGGACCTGCCCAGCTCCTTCCTTGGGTCTCTGCCTCCCCCTCTGAGAGAGGATCAACCTCCCAGGAATTTGGTGGTTTTACAAAATCAAATTTGCTCTGGCGGTGGATGAGATGAATACAAGTACTGTTACCCACAGAAATTTAAATAGGACTCTTGCCTCAGGCTGCCCAGCATGCTGTGCCATGGACAATACCTGAAAGCAAACAGGTTTAAGGACAGATCCTCCAGCAGATCTGCTGGAGGCTGACACTAATAGTGAATGCATCAAGTGCACAGCCATTTCATGTGATCCCCGCAACAACCTCAGGAGGTGGATACTGTTATATCCTCTCCCTTCTGCAGAGAAGTGAGCTGAAACACTAAGAGGACAGAAGCATCAACTACCAGACCAAGTGGCAATGTAAACTGGACCACTGCTGACTCTACTGCACTCTTCAGTGACTGTAGAAGGAATTCAGGCATCCAGGAGGGAGTTTAACTAGATAGACTCTAAAGTCCCACTCAGCCCAATCTCCCATGAATAGATGTCCAAAAGTAGCCCAGGCAAAGGGGAAGGGACATGGAGAGCTGACCGTTAGTCCTTCTCCCAGAGGGGAGTGTCTGTCCAGAAAGACACCTTCATATGTATTTGGTTTTGAAAAGAGGTTTGTTGCAACCTTTGTGCTCACCTAGAAGGTCTGTTCTCTGCTCTGTGTGCAATTTACAGGGGAATGGTGTGGGATGGGGGCGGGGCGGTTTGAGCCAAAGAGAAGAATAAAAAATAATGCAGGCTGGAGCCCAAAGAAACGAGAATAACATTGGAAATTATTTATGCCCAGGCCTAGCCAAGGGGTTCTGTGCACATGGATTTCTAACATCCCACACTCTGTTATTGACTATGCTTCTATCGGGAAGAAACTCCCTCCACTGCCCCAAATCTTTATTAAGTTGTGCTTCACACACAACCAACCCGGCCCCCACTGGTGTCTGAGGAGTAAAGAAACTGGGGAAGTGCTCGATGTGGTGACATGATAGCAATGCAAGAAATTCAAGGGAAAAAAAGGGACAAAATGTTCAAGAATGCCGTAGGATGACCCAGATCTTAGAACCTGAACTCAAGAATCCTCAAGGTATGAGGAGACATACTGAGCCTCCCATGACACAGGAGATACATTTCTGGTCAAAAGGTAGGAGAGAGAGAGAAAAAAAAAAAAGACTAGTAGAGTATGCTGCAGACCACTCAGCACCACCCGATTCCTAGAAATTACATAGATGTTACGAATGAACACGCACATACGTGGTCCCACTTGAAAAGCACGGAGGGACTTGTTAGAGATCAGAATAGTGAGAGGACTTTCTGCAAGAATGAAAAAAATACAGTAGATCCCTCATCCCTGGGCTCACTTCCTTGGCTTCAGTTACCTATGGTCATCGGCAATCCAAAAATATTACATGGAAAATTCCAGAAATAAACAATCTGTAAAATTTAAATGACTTTTATTGAAATACATTGATATATTTGGTACCAGGGATTGAACCCTGGGGTGCTCGACTGCTAAGCCACATTCCCAGCCCCTTTTTGTATTTTATTTAGGGGCCTCTTTCAGTTCCTGGGGCTGGCTTTGAACTCTGGTAGTAATACAAGGCTACTTTTTCCTCCTGCCTCAGCCTCCCGAGCCACTGAGATTACAGGCATGGCCACCATATCCAGCTCTATTATTACTTGTTACTGTTCATCTTTTGATTTATTGTGACTAATTTACAAATTAAAGTGTATAATAGGCATATATGTACAGGATTCAGTAGTGTTCATGGTGTTGGGCCTCTGTTGAAGGTCTTGAAATGCATCCCCTGTGGATAAGGAGGGCCACCATAGAAGGAGTCAGCTGAACAGGGAACCATAGGCTGACTATACACAGGGGAGGGGGCAGTGCCCAGAGGAGTAGCTGGTACCATGAAAGAATGGGGAGCACCCACCTCCAGAAGACCAGTCCCTGAGGTACTTGAAAGGTGGCATGGCCCGTTGTTCAGTCATCCTCAGTGTTCACGAAAAAATAATCAGCTATCCACCCAGCACCCAGGTGGGCAACCCAGAAGTCTAAGAGGAAATCTCAATGATAAAAGTGAGTGGACAGTCACTCGGGGTACTCACACGTCAACAAGTGGACATGGGAACGAACTCGGATTAACTTGATTTAAATCTTGAAAGAAAATGTGTCCTTGGGTAGACTGAGGATTTGGAGATTTCTAGGAAGAAGCTATGGCTTCTAGAACCATCTTTCACTGACCTTCACAGAAGCAGATTCTAGGCCGAAAGTCCTTGAGATTAAATAAACAGTTGGTTCGGGGTGATCAAGGGAGGAATGGGAAGGAGAAACAGAAAGGTCCAGGGGTTCAGGATTTACCCTCTGAACACATCATACCCTGATGTTATGGAATCTCTTCCCATCTCTGGTAGAACTCCCTAAATGAGCCCTTTTCATTTTCAGAGAATTCTTGGCATAATGTTAGCATCTTCAGATACCCTCAAATGTGAAATGAAATCCTGGAGGTGAGCAGACCACAGCAGGGGAGATAATGGATCACATTTTCTAGACATCAGTTTCTATTAGTTGCAAGCCGAGGTCTATATTGCAAATGGGGTTTGTCCATGAGGAGAGAACAGGCAATGCAGTTAAATTGAAGTGCGGCTACTCACAGAGGCTTACAGACACACGCAGTTGCTGTCAGAGCAAAACATTAGATTCATTCCGTTCAGTCTGCTTCCCTCTGCCAGCAAGTGAGAGAAGGAAGTGAAAACCTCCCTGGACTTCTCTCCCATTCTCTTTATACTATTCTACCCTCAGTGGCTCCAACTCACAAGCCATGGCATTATTGCAAAGGACCCTGAATCTGTATATGCTCAGAGCATCATCTGCAACCTGAGTAAATTACATGCATACATGCCAAAGAACGGTTATGCTTCTAGTGGGTACAAAAGCTAGGTTAATGAATTTGTGGTTGCTTTTTTTTAACATTAGGTATTTATTTACTCCATCTATAATTAATAAAGATATGGCTGGTAATATGTAGGAATCTCAAACATTTTGTGACATAATCAAGTTTCTCTCTATCCAAAAAGATGATACCCAGTACTCAAAGAGCTTCACCCTTTAGCAAAGATCCATTTGGTTTGGGAGAAGCAAGAGAAAAAGAATCTATGCAATTAGGTATATGATTGAATCTGAATAAACATGATGGGTACTAATGAGTATGGTGGGTGAGGGAGAAAGATGGGACATCAGCTGGATATTACACAGATCAATGCATAAGGTGGTTGAGTCTGGGTGAGCAAGAGAGGTTATAGGCGATATAAATATCTGTGGGTAAGAATGAGTCTTGGTGGGCACGAGTGGGTATCCATAAATGTGAACAGGCGTGGGTGGGTGTATATATAGTCATGTGTCACCTAACGTTGGGGGTATCTTCTGAGAAACACAGGTGATTTCATCACTGGGCAAACATCATGCAGTGTACTTACACAGTACTAACCTAGAGGGTACAGCACACTGAAGCTATATGGTGTGTGTATATTAACAAATATATATATATATATATATATATATACTAAATCAAATACAAGAAAAAAGGATGCGATCAATGTATGAGGCCTCTGCCAGTGTAACTCAGCATACAGTTTTACAGAAAAGGTTTTTTAAGTACAAGAATGCTCTAAAATAACAAGTTATTAATAAATACATATACACGATACATAGTCCTTTATTATCACTATCAAGGATATACTGTATATAATTGTGTATGCTATACTTGTATACAATCAGCAACACAGTGCATTTATTTAC
Source organism: Spermophilus citellus (assembly GCF_964194105.1). Classification (NCBI taxonomy): domain Eukaryota; kingdom Metazoa; phylum Chordata; class Mammalia; order Rodentia; family Sciuridae; genus Spermophilus; species Spermophilus citellus. The sequence goes on along the minus strand of NC_138199.1, from coordinate 24,051,173 downwards.
ATCGGTATCATCACAAACATGTAAGAAATGCTTTGTGCTATGACAGCTGTGTCATTGCTGGGCGATAGGACATTTTCAGTTCCATCAGAATCTTCCGGGACCACAGGCATATATGCCATCCATTGTAGACTGGAATGTGGTTCTACAGCATATGACCCAGAGCTTGAAGGGGCTCCCGAACTTTCAATCTTCTCCCGCACACCTCTCAGCCACTTCTTTCAGGTAGGAAGGACCCCTGTGGCTAGTCAAAAATCTGTGGGCAGACATGACTCATGACCCTTCTGGGCTGAAGTACAGAAGAGCCACTGTGGGATCCCTTAGCTGTCTACCCTAGCGCTGCAGTGACCAGCAACATTTCAGATGAAGACTGCAAAGTTGACCCCCACTGATAACTGATTGTCCACCTAGCATGAATGCAAACAGACTCTACTGGACAGCACTTGGCTTACACTCTGCATGGCTCTGTGCCCTCTCCTGACTCCATGGAACTCATTTGCTCTCAGAGTCTAGAACCACAAACTCAATTGGCCCCTGCAGGTGTCTTCCATCTTCCTCGAAGGGTTTCACATGGGTAAGGAGGTTCTCAGAGAAGCCATGATGTTAGCCCACAATTAGGTATGGGGTTCCTTCTACCCACCTCTGTTATGGCCCAAGGATACGACTATTTTTAGCCAGAGTTACAGGGTTTAAGATACCTTAACTTTTTTTTTTTCAATAGCACTTATCATCTACCAACATACCTATTTATCCAATTAATTTTTTTGTCTGCCTCCCGCCTGCTAGAATGTAAACTCCACAGGGATAGATTTTTGATTTTTATTCACTAATGAATTCCAAGTACCTGCCACATAATGTTGGTTAGACAAACGGGGAATGATGAGTACCTGCCCCTACCCCTTAATCATTGCCCCTTCTCACCTGTCAGTCATTCTCCACCACCACCCTGCATTAGCCAGGGCAGGTTACGTTGTGGGCAGGAAAATTAACTCTGAAACCTCAGGGAGGAACACTTGCTATCCAGTCTGTCTGATGTGGATCTGCCTAGGACCTGGAACAGAGAGGTGAGAAATGAAATTAAAGTGTGCTGACTTTGAACTCTGCCATTTTTCCTCCTTAGTTTCTTCCCATATTTGGATTTGCACCTCAGGGTCTTGGGATTAAAGCTCTGGGGAAGATGGGATCCCATTGCTCCTTTCCTTTCCTACAACTGAAAGCTACAGAGGCTACACATCCCCATTTCCAGACTTCTAGTCCTCCTAGGTAAAGATCTCCCAATTCAGTCATTAGCATTGACATCCCTGCCCTTCTCCCTCTCACCTTTTAGAATCATATGCAGTAAATAAAAGGCGTTACTGAGCCCAGCTTGGTAGAAAAAGAGGAGGCCTTGAGCCCCAGGAAGCTTTGAGGGCGACATTTGAAACCTTGTGGCTCCTGCAGCGCCAGACAGACTGTCTCAGACCCCTGGGAGGAAGATGTAACATAGACAGTCAGTTGACAGTGTAGAAATTAAGTACAGTTCATTAAAACACAATATCTAGGTATAATAATTCTGTAGGAGCCGCTTTGAATAATTGAAGATGCATTTAATCGACTATATTGCTTTGGTATGAATACTAAAAATGAGACAATAGCAATTTTTAAAGTTAAGTAAATATTGGCTAATAAATTTTCAACATGGAAGTTCCTTGGTACCAGGCATCTGTTTAATTCTGGGTACACACCTAAACTCATACAGGCTGACAACTGGTGAAGACGTTCATTTTAAAGTCTGCCAGGGTCCCCATTATCCCTTACTCACCCCACATGCCAGTTTCCACCCACCAACCACGAATCCTGATCGCTAGCTGCCTTTCATGATAGATCCTACAGATGTGCCAAATCCATATTATTTCTAGATTTCTCAAATATCCGTTTCATAGTATACAGCGAATAATTATGTTTCACATGAATATTTATTAAACTTTTTAAAGTAAAAGTTCACATTTTCCCCATACACAATGAAAATGCCATAAAATAACTATTCTACCCTTTTTACTTTGGAGACTTAGGTTGGTCCGAGGTCCAGTTCAGCTAATCAGTAATTTTGTGTCATACTAAATAAAGTTCCAAGTTACTGGCCATCTAAGAAATTCCAGTGTTGAAATATTGGCATCAATGAAGAAGGAAAATAAAAATGAAAAAAGAAAAAGTAAAACAGTCAGTGGATATGTACAATACAATAACGAGAATGCAAAGAGGATGGAGTTATGGAAAAGTTTTAGGCAGTCATATGGGAAGAGTTCAGGGCTTAGAGTTGAGGGGGGCAGCTATGTTAGAAATTCAACTTTATGTGAGCTTTTAAATATCAAGCCCTCTACTTGGCCCTTTCACATGCATTAAATTGGTTAATATGTCCTTATCATCTATATTTAGGATCCCTCTGCTTTCACTCTTACATTTGACACTAAATATTCCCAAATGCTACACATTACCATATAATTATAGGATGCTATATTGTAATACAATTACATGATAAAATAGGCAAAGTAATTGAAAAAGACGTTCATAAATCATGTGTCATAATTTGTAAGCACCCGAAGGATTTACAAAGCATTGGTCCATATATTTTTGTCTTCCATGATCTTCCCAACACTTCTTTGGTGGACATCATCCTTCAACTCTGTTTTGCCCATGTGGGGAGGCTGAGAGGGCCTGAATGGCTGCTCCCTGTGGGCCTGGAAGCCAGGTCTACTGACCCTGGCTCCAGAGGCCAAGCCAGTCCTATTAGCATTCAATGGTCTATTGCCTCAGTGCCAATGAGATCCTGGTGACCTTCTTATGTTCTCTTTATGTCTTCCAAACACAAGCAGATGAACATAATTACCAGTGGACAAATAAAAATCTCAAGCATTACAGACAAAGAAAACTTTGTCTGACCATCATTTTTTATTCCAAGTTCTTTCCTCGAAGGTACTGCTGTTCTTAGATGGGTGCCTACACCTCCAGAACCATACAGAATCTGCAGGGGATCAGTTCCAGGACCCCCCTCAAGATATCAAAATCTGTGGACACTCAAGTCCCTGATATAAAATGCCATAGAATTTGCATAGAACCTATGCGCATCCTCTCATGTGCTATAAATCACTTCTAGATGACTTGTGATACCTAATACAAAGTAAATGCTGTGTAAATCATTGCTAAACTGAATTGTTTAGGGAATAGTGATAAGAAAAGGTCTCTACATGTTTAGAACACTTTTTTTCAAATGTTTTCAACCAGTGGTTCATTCATGATTGCAGAACCTAGAAACACTGTATATACTGTATATATACAATAGAGACAAATAAGGCAAAATATACATATTTAATGTAGACTTTATCAAGCTATTCAGAGCCTCCTTTTGTGTGTGCATGTGTGTGTGTGTGCACTCATGAGCATGAGTGAATCGTTTTCACTTATCACAATTTCTTGGGCCTCTTTTCCACGTGAGAGTGGATAATTGGAAGAAAATAGAAGTTTCTAGTAGGTGCCTTAGGGAAGACTCTTTAAAGAGGACTAACTCAGCTATATGTCTTGTACAGTTTCTTTCCTTTCTCATCCTTCTTTTTCCTGCCTAGAATGCAATCTGATGGCTGGATCTTAAACTCTGAGAAAACCATGAGAAATAAAACCACAGTCTTAGCATAATAAGACAAAAACATAAAATATTGGGTTTTTGATGTTCACAGAACTGTCATATCAGTTGAAAATATCAGATTACCAGAAATAATTAATACTTTATGTGGATTAATCACATATTGGGATTTCAGTATGTACAGCTAGTCCAATCCTGATTTAGATTTTAGTACCAGAAATGAGATGTTCCAATACCTGAACTCAAAATACGGAAATGGCTAAAGGTAGGAGGCAAGGAGGTACCTATTTAGGACCCAGATCCTGCAGGCTAGAAAGCTAGCAACACTTATTATGAGACGGCAAAATATTTGATCAATCTTCTGCCTTGGAAAGCAGACCTCATGCTGTATGAGACTCTAGTATTAAAGGAAATAATAAAGAAGATTCCAGAAAGTTAGAAACAGCTGATGCTTTTCCTTCACTTTTATAAAAGTTGGTAGCAGGCATGCATTCAGTCCACAGGAAGAAATAAAAGTAAATGCCACATTGCTAAGGACAACACTCTGCTTGTGGCCTACAAACTAAGTGGACTGAGAAGCCCATTATTTTGATCCTTGCAAAGTTGAAAAACCCTACTGTTTTTGTGACTCAGACTAAAGCCGTTATGTGCAATTGAGAAATGGCAACCTTTACAAGAGGTAGACTAATGAGTCTCCAACCAAGTCGGTGAGTCTGCCTTCCCACCACCCTTGTCCAGTGTTTTTCATGGCTTTAAGACTTCACCCACTGAGAGGGCTACATCCTAGTAAGTAGGCTTGAAAGTCATGCCTCATCAAGGTCATTAATCAAAGGTACACCCAGATGATCTGTAGGATTCCAACGTTTAGGGGAATTAAATTGTTGCTATGCAGATAGATGACTAGATAGATAGATGATAGATAGATAGAAGAAATAGGAAAGAGAGCTAAGGGGCTGTATATCTAGATGCTTCTTTACTTCATTTTATTTCATAGGGTCCAGCTTAAGAGCTTTGTAAATTACCAATGCCTGAATCAGAGTGGGATGTGGTCCTGACGGATTGGACTGAGGACCAGGAGCTCAAACTCAGCCTGTAAATCTCTTTTATCAAATGAAAGAAGTTTGACACTCTATCTAGTTTAAAGAGACTTTAAATAGGGAATGGAGTTTTATTTGGTACTTTTTCTAGTTTTTTTTTTTTAGCTGAAAGATTAATTTGATTTTAAGCTCTTTTATTCTCATAAAAGCATTTATGGTTACAATGTTTCCTCAGGATATCATTTTTGTCTATAACTCTCAGATTTTGCTCTGTAATATTCTTTTTTTACCAATATATAAAGAGATTTTAATTTCCATTCTGATTTCTTCTTTCACTCAAGGGTAGTTTAATAGGTATTATGTGGTTTTTCCAAAACTTTCAAGTGGATGAGATCCTCCAGTTATCTTTTTGTTTTTAATATCTAATTCTAGTGCATTTCGCATACGAAAATGACCCACTTTTGCCTTTTAGAATTTATCGTGATTTCCTTCGTGGCCCAACTTGAGTTGTTTTTTTAATCTAAAACATAATTACAAGGAATATAATTGAAAACTGTATTTTCTGTTCAGCACAAAAAGTACACAACCCTCCTTCTTTTTCCAAAGATCTATATCCTTAATTATTTCTTAACTCTTTGACATGTCAGTTTATGAGTGAAGTATGAGGCGTTTCGATTTTTCCTTTCATTCCTGTTTCGACGTCACCTGTAACTGTGGCTTTGTGCACTCCTCTTTGTATCTCTCTCTTGTTTTCCTTTATGTTTCAAATGGATGCTGTGGGTACATGATGGTCGTATTAGGCAAGGTTCCCTGGAGACAGAACCAATAGGATGCATACATAGATATGAGAGGGGATTTATTAGGAAAATTGACTGGTGGATTCTAGAGGCTCAGGCATCCATGAAAGGCCACCTGCAAGCTGGAGACCCTACTGTGCTGGCAGCAAGAAGCCTCAAAACCAAAGAAGCAGGCTTGAAAGCCCTGCCCCATCAAGGTCAGTGGAAGGACAAAGGCCTAAGAACTTGGGATCTTCAGGTATAAGTCCTGGGGCATGAAGACCAGAGAGTCTGGAGTTCTGGTGTCCAAAGGCAGAAGGAGAGGGAGGGCGTCCAGCTGCAGGAGACAGATGGACACTTTCACCTTCTATGTTTTTCTTCTCTTCAGACCTTCCGCTGCTAGATGGTGCCCACGGACATTGAAGGTGGGTCTTCCCCATCTAGTCCACTCAGACTTACGTGCCAATCGCCCCCGGAAACACCATCACAGACACACCCAAAATTATGCTTTGCCAGGTCTCTGGGTAACATCATCCAGTCAAGATGACCCTTAAAAGGGTGACCATCCCTTTTATCTGCAAGTAGTGTCCTGACTTCATGCTTCTCACCCATTCCATTCTGCTTGACATGAATATTGACGTTTTAGATTTACTCGTTGATATTTTTTCACTTTATTTTCAACATTCCTTGGTTGTTTTAAAAACTTCTTATACAAACAACATATATCCGGATATTGTTTTTATAATTTTTTTTCCTCAATCCAAGAGTCACTGTCAGTTGATAAGTCAATTGAACCCATTGTTATGGTTTCTTGGACTCAGTCCTGCCCAATGATTTTATGTTTTCTATACTTTCTTGTTGTTCTTATCCCCCCCCTTTCTGATTTTTGTTAAATTGATCTCACTTAGCTTCATTTCATTCTTCTTCTAAGTTTAAAAATTTACAAATTATATGTAGGCTCCCACTGAATCGTCTCAGCTTCTCAAAACATCTACTCAAACATATTTTTCTAGCACTATCCAAAGTACCTAGGCTGTCCAACCCAGACCCTGCACTGCCTCCCTGACCCTAAGAATCATACAGTCCTCCCTGTTGAAAGAAGACTCTGTTGTTCTTTATTATCTGACAAATGTGGCAATCTCCTGTCAAGCACTCTGTCACATGGTTTGGGGCTTTGTCTCATCCTGGTACGTCAGACTCTAGGCTTGCTATACCCTTGAACCCATTCCCGTTTTCTGCAGCTTCTCCTCCTATGTTGACTGTATTGACTGCAGTTTCCTTGCTCCATCTAAGAGACTTCTCAAAATTTCTGACCATCCATAGTGTCTCTTCTTCCTTCTCAGCATGGTGATGGGAGTATCTCACAATAATTATCATCACTTCTCAGAAGTTAGGGCAGGAGGGAGATACTGCCACATATACCTTAACTGCCCTCTTGAACCGGTTATCTAGTTACTTCTAAAAGTTTCTTACTCTCCAACTGGCTGCGCCAACCAACAGAATCTGTTATTTTGGGGAGGATCGTGAAACAGAAAACAGATAGTACTGTGGCTTTCATGCATTTATCTCTTGTTAAGCAAACAGGAATTTCCTGATGGCCAAATATTTTGACAAAAGCTTTGCAATTTCCTTCTTGTACTTTCTCTAAGGAATAGCTTTTTTCTTAAGCCCAGAGAGTCTATGGATTGGCCTAATAATATAAATGCTCCTTTCAGTAATTTAGGTTTGTCCTGACCTATCTCCCACAGCAGGCTGGTTTTTATATACTATGCAGTTAAAAGGAGATCTTTTTTCCTAATATCAGCAACCAGTATAAGAATTCCTGCTAGACCCAGGGAACATAACTTTATAGGGAGAGTTCCTGGAACCCACCCCCAGGATGGAAGCTGAGACTCTGCAGGATTGGAGTTATGTAAGGAAGGGATTTATTGCAGCATATGGGAGGGTTCAGTGGTGAGTAACTCAAAGGAATGGGGGAATTGGGGGTCTGTCCATCTAACTTAGCAAGGGAAAGGAAGTAGGGGAAAAAAAGAACTCCTATAGGAAATATAAATAAATTTTCTTGGGAAAAAATAAATGAATTTTTTAGAAGAATAAATGGAAGATAAGAAAATTTGCAATAGCAATTTTCCATACAGATATGAGTGGCCTTTCCATCTTCTTCAGGACCAGAAAACTCCTGTGGCAGAGCGATTTATGGCAGCCTCGTTTCCCCAAATTTTGCTGCTTTTAGTCACATATGAGAAGATCTGAGAAGGCTTTTATCCAACATCTGTTGAATAGCAAATGTCTTCAACTAGAAATAATCTGTGTACCAACTCTGGGATTCTGAGTGCGTTCCCACAGTCGTAGTGGGTTCCCACAAATCTGAGGTGCTGGGGAGAAGACTGTTGATCCCAAAAGAGAGGAAGAGGAAGGGAGAAAGGAACCATGAAATGGTGGAAGACTCTGGAGAGCCTGAAAAAGACTCCTCATGTCTTCAGTGAGTCCACTACACTCAAGAATCTTCTGTTGGGAGCACCCTTTAGGGAAACCAGTGCAGACGAGGGTTTGCATCCAAGATGGCTGGAGGCTGGCACTCTCTCAGAGATCTGACAGGAAAAGACTGAGGCATGACACCACCAGGAATTCTCCAGGGTCACGGGCAAACCCTGCTCTTTCACCAACTGTGAATCAATCTGGAGGGCTGAACCAAGTTGACCTAATTTTCCAGGAATTAGAAAACCTCAGCTGAAAAAGGCAAATGCCAATCAAGACTTCTCAGAGGCGTGGACTTGGAGCTGAATATTCAAAGAGGGGACTCAGAGCCACTTCCTGTCTGTGTCCCAGTCTTCCCCGAGGACTCATCCCTCCAGGGGCAACATTCCTGATTCCAGAACCTTAAAAATATCCTATAAATGCTGTATTTCAGCATCTAATTCATATGTCCCAATCATTCACTCCTGCTCTTTCTGTTACTACTTAAGATCAAAGTCCTGTGTCAATCAAGTTTCCGTTTGGAGACGAATGGTGACAGTAGTTACACAACAATGTGAATGTACATCATGCCACTGAACATACACTCAAAAATGATCAAAGTGGTAAATTTTATGTTGTATATATTTTACAACAGTCATGCTTTTTCAGAGTTTTCAAAGTTTTTAGAGACATAATTGACAAACAGTAAATGGAAGTGCATGTAATTCTATATGTGTCTGTTGACACTTATGAAACCATCTCCATAATCAAGAGGAGGAACAAATCCTTCACTCCCAAAAGTTTCTTCATGCCTCTTTGTAATCTCTCCTCCCACACAACCACTGATCTGCTTTCTATCATTGTGAACTAGTATGCATCTCATCATTTTTTAATGAATAGACTTATAGAGCATTTGTCCTGTCTTTTTTTGGTCACTTCATACTTAGTTTTTGACTTTTTTAAAATTCTTTTTTTATTTGTTCTAATTAGTTATACATAACAGTAGAATGCATTCTGATACATAATACATAAAGGGAGTATAATTTCTCATTCTTCTGGTTGTACATAACAGAGTTACACAGGTCATGTAATCATATAGGCACATAGGATAATAACGTCCAATTCGATCTACTATCATTTCTACCCCTAAACCCCCTCCCCTCCCTTCACTCTAATACAAAAGTACCACTATTTTTCACCTCCTGCCCTTATTGTGAATTAGCATCAGTATAGAAGATAAAACATTCCGCCTTTGGTTTAGGGGGAATGGGTAATTTTGCTTAGCATGATAGTTTCCAGTTTCATCCATTTACAGTCAAATGTCAAAATTTCATTCTTCTTTAAGGCTGAGTAGTATTTCATTGTGTATACATACTAAAGTTTCTTTATCCATTCCTCTGTTGAAGGGCATCTAGGTTGGTTCCATAATTTAGCTATTGTGAATTGAGCTGCTATAAACATTGATGTGGCTGTGTCACTGTAGTATGGTGATTTTAAGTCCTTTGGATATAAACGGAGGAGTGGGATAGCTGGGTCAAATAGTCGTTCCATTCCCAGTTTTCTGAGGAATCTCCATACTGCTTTTTTTTTACACACATATCCCACCTTTATGCCTAATCTTAGAAAGGTCTAGGAACAACATGAAGTGCACATGTAACAGCCCGTGTTTTCCATAGTGGTTGCACCAATTTGCAGTTTCACCAACATTTGCTCCTTTCTTTTTTTTTTAATTTTTTTTAATTTTTTTATTGATTATTTAAAGCATTACATAGCTCATGATATATCATCTTTCATACATTAGACTCAAATTGTGTTTTGAACTTTTTTTTAATTTTTAATATTTTATTTTTTAGTTCTCGGCGGACACAACATCTTTGTTGGTATGTGGTGCTGAGGATCGAACCCGGGCCACACGCATGCCAGGCGAGCGCGCTACCGCTTGAGCCACATCCCCAGCCCAACATTTGCTCCTTTCTTGCTTGTCTTTTTTCACTTGATATGAATTCATCAATGTCATTGCATGCTATCCATCATGCATTCCTTTTTGTCCATTGAGTAGTGTTCCTTTGCATGGATGCACCGCAGTTTGTTTATCCATTCATAAAAAGTGATGTCATCTACAAATAAGTAGAGTTTTATTTTTTTTTTTTCCTTTATAATCAGAATGCATTTTCTTTTCTTTCCTTGCCTTGTATCTCTGGTACAACACTGAACAGAAGTCATGATAGAGGGTCATATTTCGGGAGGAAGATATTCAGCCTTTCCTAAGTAAGTATGATTTTAGCTGTAGGTTTTCAAAGATGTCTTTTACCACATTGAGTGTGTTTCCTTCTATTCCTAATTTTCCAATAGCTTTTATCAGGTATGCATGTTGGATTTTACCAAATACTTCTTTCTGCATCTGTTAGTAGCATGTAGTTTTTCATTTTTAACTTTGTTAACATGGTGAACTACATTGATTGGTTTTTGAATGTCAAATCAATCTTGCATTCATGGGATGAACTTCACTTGATTGTGATATGTGATTCTTACAATATGTTGTTGGATTCAGTTTGGTAAAAAAAATAATTTTTAAAATATTTTTTGTAGTTGTCGATGGACTTTTTATTTTTATTTTATTTTATTTATTTATATGTGGTGCTGAGAATCAAACCCAGTACCTCACACATGCCAGGCAAGCACTCTTCCACTGAGCCAAAAACCCAACCCCCAGTTTGTTAAAATTTTTGTTTAGAGATTTTTTCATCTATGTTCATAAGGAATGTTGTGCTCTAGCTTTCTTGCAATGTCGCTGCCTGGTTTGCTTTAGTGGTATGCCACAACTGTGTTATCTTGTGTTTTCATCTTCATTCAATTTAAAATACTTTCACATTCCCTTTTGATATCTTCTTGGACCCTTGAGTTGTTTAGAAGTATGATGTTTAGTTTCCAAACATTTGAGGATTTTTTTTGAGCTGCCTTTGCTATTGATTTATAATTTAATTCCACTGAGATCAAAGGGAAACATCTGAAGGAGAGTCAGGATGGTTACCAAATATTTATTTGTAGATGTGAGAGAGAAAGGAACGTACACAGGAAGCCTGCAACTGAAATGGAAAACACGGAAGATAGGCAGGAGAGGGTAGGGTTTCATTTGCACAGGCTGGGTTCACATTCCCATGGTCATCAGGAAAGAGGAGTCCAGAAGATGAATGGTGCCACTCTAGAACTCAGGGGAGCAGCCCAGGTAGGGTTAGGTAATCGCCATGAGGAGGATTAGGCTTCTTAGGAAGAGGTAGACCAGATGATCGACTCTGGCCAAGACCCAGATGAGAGTAGGACTGTGCCTCCAGGGTTAGGTCTTGGGACTCAGGACAAGTCATCCTGCCTTTATGACTAATCTTAGAAAGGCCTAGAAGCAACCTGAAAGTGCACCATGTAACCGGCCATTGAACTCTGAGGCTGGACACACACCACACCACAGAAAAGCCAGGGGGATGAGTCAGACTGTTATGGTTTGGACAAGTGTCCCCCAAAAGCCCACATGCTAAAGCCTTGGTCACCAGCCTGTGGCACTATTGGGAAGTGGTGGAACTTTTAGGAAGTGGGGACTGGTGGACAGAAGTTAATTTACTCGGGTGCCCTTGAGGGGGACATTGGGACCCTCACCTCTTCCTCTCTGTGTCTCTCTTTGCATCCTAGCTGCAAGGGGAACGTCTGCAAGATGAGGTGAGCAGCTTTGCTCTATCACCATGATGTCCTCCCCACCATGATGTCCTGCCTCACCCACCACAGGCCCAAAAAAACAGAGCCAACCAACCATGGATTGAAACCTCTGAAACTATGAGCCAAAATAAACTTTTCCTCCTTTTAAAGTTGATTCTCTCTATTATTTTGTCACAGCAGCAGAAAGCTAACACAGATAGACCTAAGCTCAATTGGTGACTCTTATTAGTTTACTGGTCATGTGACCTTGGATAATTTCTCTTGGCCTCCATATCAAAAAAAATGCAAATAATAGTGCCTGTCTTGTGGAGTATATGTGAGGATTCAATGAGAAAATCTATGGAAAGCATCAAGTAAATACATGGTGGATACTCAAGAAATGATAGCTTTAGTCACTTCTCCAGTCCCAGCCACTTCTTTCTTCAGGGCCCATTTGATGTCACATGTCACATCAGTCTTAGACTAGCTCTCTCTAGACATTCTCTAATTCTGTCACTTGTGCTGATGAGAAAGAGGAAAGCCACCAACCCTATAGCCAAGTCATCCTTAAAGAATTAGCAAGTTTAGGTCTGGGGATGTAGCTCAATGGTGGAGCACTTGCCTACCATCTGCAAGGGCCTGGGTTCAATCCCCAATACCAGAAAGAGGGGAAAAGGCTCATTAATTTGGGAGGATTAGCGTGTTTAATGAGAAATGTATTCATCAGACTGATCCATACAACTGGCTCCAGGATCTCAGACAAGTCACCCAAACTGTCTGAGCCTCAATCTCCTCCTCTGTAAATGGGTAACAACTCTGCCTCCCAGGATTGTTATGAGGATTCAATGAGATCCCAGACACAACCACACCACCAAATCTGGCACACAGCAGGTACTCGGTAAACATTCACTCCTATCACCTTCAGCTTTCTTTCTATTCTTTGGAAGTCCAAAGCACTATCCACCTTCTGCCTCCTGTGACCTTTATTTCTGACAAAATCCTGCCTTTGCTCTAGACAGGGAACTGCCAAGGGTCAGGGACTATGGGTGACCCATCTCTGTCTTCCCCAGACTGTCTGGTTCACATTAGGTACATAGGAAAAAATGCACTGAATAAATGGATGAATGAATGACTAAGTAAATGACATTGCAGTTACAACAGAAGCTGTGAGTGAGAGAAAATTAATTTGCAGATGGAATTATTACATTGTGTACCCAATCTTGCAAAACAATGAGGCACAGCTTGTAGGAGTTTCAAACACTTTTTCAGGAATTTAATTGCCAGTTAATTTCCCTGCAAAACACAATAACCTCTATAAGCTAAAGGAAGTAAGGCACGGTGCTGAAAACCTCATTAGGCTCTACCTGAAACTATGGTGGCTTTTTCTGAGTCTGAAACCTGAGAATGCAAGCTGCTCTAATTGGCATGTCTTTGCTCATGTGCAGAATGCCTTCACTCTGCTTCCTTCCCGTTCCACATCCCGCTGAGAAAACAGGGGTCCCACCTGTGACTGTACAGTGAGGGTAGCCTGAGCTGAGCCATCCACAACATCTCTCACTGTCTTCTGTGACAGTGATCAGGGCTCAGTCTGTGACCAGGATCAGGGCTCAGTCTGAAGCCAGAACCCAGACTCAGCCTCTGTCTGTGATCACACACAAATAGCTGCAACGGAAACAGGACAGATATAATGCACATAACAATAACTATAAATTCAATAAAATTATTGAATTCATAGTTATTGTTATTATTGGATTAAACAAATAAATATTGACTTAAACAAATGTTAGCTGATTCTTCCAAGTTCTAAGATGAGGTGGGTCATGGGTACAAGAGGCGGAACAGGACAAAGGATGTCATCAGACCCTGGTGTGGAAGGACCCAATATTCGGGTGGATCACGTGGGGTTAAATTTTGGCCTTGACCCATTTAAGCAGCTCTTGGCTGGATATGTCACCTTCAGTCACATGGTAACCCACATTGAGACTGCAGAGTTCCAGACAGCCCGCCTGGAGACAGTGTGCCCTCCGGCCAGATTCTGTCAGCTACAGTAGCTGTCACCTGCTTGGGTATCACTGCTAAGTGGGTCAACACTTGCCGGCTACTCTGCTGATTAATAGTGTGTAAAGGCTACCTCGTGGTGACAGAAGCACTGTGTCTCGAGCTTGGGGAATACCACCAGGCCAGCAACCAGCCCACTCCTTGAGCAGCAGTGAGGTTCTGCGAGTGTTAAATCTTAGCTGCCACTTTTTGGGGGACATTCATGAATTTGTCCCTTGCGTGGTCTCCCCTCTCTGTTTCCTCCAGCATCCCATGTGAAGGACACCTTTGAAATGAGGGATGAGATGTAATGAAGCTAGATACAAAATTAATCAAATATGACACAAGAATTGATGTGGAATGCAATCCTGTCGGCATATTATTCACCTCCTTAGAGTAGAGATCTTTGTTTACTGTTTGCAGCATCTGTGAAGGACTTGGCTGAGGAGCAACGTCGGGGATTAGTTCTCACTGTGTCTCACTGGAGACACAGAAACAATCACTAAGGCAGGTGGGTCCAATATTTAAAAGCACTGAGGTTGTTTTTTCTTGTTTGGATCTAGTTATAAGTGTCTTAAGATGGCTTCAGGGAATTTGGATTAGAGAAGAAACCATTCATTGATTGCTGGTTCATTCATTCATTTCACTATATTTGCTGAGCATCTACTCTTGCCTGATCCTGGACTAGACACAGAAACAAATCAGCCAGAATAATAGTAGTTGTTGCAATAACAATAGGATTTACTACTATTACTGTTAGGAAGTTTTTTTCATGACTGTAACAAATATCTGAGAAAAATAGCTTAGAAAAGGAAAGATTTATTTTGGCTCATGGTTCCAAAGGTTTCAGTCCCTGGTCAGCTGAGTCCAAGGCAGAAATATCATGGCAGAAGGGTACAGCAAAGGAAAGCTGCTGATCTCATGGCAGCCATGAAGCAGAGAAGTAGAGTCCAGGGACAAGATATAGAACCAGAGGACACACCCCAAGGATCCATTCCTTCCACTTGGTTCCACCTCCTGCAGTTCAACTGCCCCCCTAATAATCCATTCAGATAATTAAATTCATCGATGGATTAATCCACTAATGATCCAAACATTCCCCAAAAGCCCCACCTCTGAACATTGCTGTATTGAGGACTATATTAGTCAGGGTTCTCTAGAGGAACAGAACCAACAGGAAGTATAATTGTAAAAAGGGAAATTATTAGGTTGGCTTACAAGACCAGAAGCTGGATAGTCCACAATGACCGTCTGCAGCCTGGAGAACTGGAAGAACCAGTAACTGCACAGTCCAAGAGTCTGAAGCCCCAGAACAAGAGGGATCAACAAAGTGCTGCATGCTCTGCCTTGCTCTCTTGGCATCCCTGTTTGGGTACCATATCAAACTAACCTATACAGGACGACCACATGGGGAAGCTAAGTAGAGCTGCCCTCTCCGGTGGCCCAGCTGACAACCAGCATCAATCTTCAGACATGAGCATAAACATCTCCAACCCAAAGCCATCAAGTTACAAACTCCCATCACCATCAGCAGCAGCCTTCAAATCTTCTGCCAAGCTCCCAGACATGGTGAGGCAGAAACACACAATTCCCATTGGGTCTTGTCCAAACGCCTGACCCATGGAATCTGTAAACAATATAAAAATGGTTGTATTACCTCCCTCGATCTTGCAGCAACAGCAACTAAAATGGATGGGTTTTTAGAAGATAAGAACTGTAGGGCCATGTGCAACCTGAAAGCCCTTATCTCAATGACTTCCCACAGGATCTGCTCCCCACACCCACCAATACACCAAGGCAGCGTTCTCACTGCTAATGATATCTCTGGTCTGGGGGCCCCAGTGCTACAGAGGCCAGACTTTTGAATGAGACATGAAGCCCAGAATCTGAAAAACTAAGTCCTTGTGTTCAGCAGACAAACAACCTATTTGCTGGGGAGAAGTTTTCAATGGAGGAAAAGTACCTTCTGAGGAAGAATCCCATTTGGAAACTAGCAGAACAAGAGGAGAATCATAAATTCCTCTGAAGGGTGTATCCCATTTGTTATTCAGGAAAGGATCATTTGTATCTAAGGAACATCAAACAAACCAGCAAAGCCTCCTTTATGGGCCAGAGAGAGAGAGAGAGAGAGGGAGCAGGTGAAATAAACAGAGTATGCAAAAAATGATAGCATCAGGAAGTTATCTAGAGAGAAACAAAATGTCCTGAGCCAGCTGAGAATTTCATTAAGGCAAGACTTTGTTAAAAGTAATTCTCTGTTCTTGTCACCTCTACAATCTGGCCATATCTCTTCTGAAAATGGAATGGTATTCGTGCTGGGGACAAGGACAATCCAGAGTCTAAGGGTGTGTGTGTGTGTGTGTTCTCTATCCCCAGTCTTCTGTCTTGGTGTCTTTGTTTTGTGGCTAAGGGGACAGAATCCTGAGTCATTATGCCTGGGTTCAAACCCTGTATAACCTTGGGAAAATCATTCGTTCTCCCAAGGTCTCAGGTATCTCAACTGAAATAAATAAATATAATAAATATATAATATATATATATATATATATATATATCCTAAATGTATCTATACTGCAGGCCTATTATAGGGTTTAATAAAATATTAGCATAGTCCTTGATACTAAAGGAATTTCAACTTTATTATTATCTTTATCTATCACTGAAAGCCTTTCTGGTTCTGTATAGGTATTCTGATTGATGAGGCCCTACACATCTGTGTGTCTATGCATTTCTGTATCTATACTCCTGTCTTCTTTCACACTTCATGGACATTCAAGAATTCCTTTTCTGCCTATGTCTAAAATGGGCTCCTTCATTCTTCCTTGGACAAAGAGAAAGTTGGAAACCACCGAAATTCCATGAATGAACTAGGAAAAAAATATGAGCCCAACTGGTTTATGGTGGACCTGGTAAGCAAGATCAACTTCTGTAAGCAACAACTTCAACATGTCAGAGGCTTAACAAGATGCAGATTGGTTTCTTGTTCAAGGCTAAGGCCTGAAGCAAGATAGGAAGTTTCCCTCAGGGTCTCTCTTCCAAACAGGGACACTCAGGGATCCAGGTAAAACCACCATCGGGGATACCTGAAGGGTTGTGTGGAATGTCTTAACCCCGTCCTGGAAAACATCTACGTAATTTCTGCCTATTCTCCACTAGTCAGAACTCAGTGTGATCAATAATAGCATTGACTTCACTACAAAGAATGAAATCAGAGAAATGTTACTTTTATCTACAAAAAAAAAAATGTAGAGCCAATTGCAAGTTGTTATTCTTAGAGTTGGGGTGTATTATGATGTAGATATGAGGTGTACACCCAAAGCTCCTTTGTTAATGCAGGAATATTCAGAGGTGAAATGATTAGATTCTTAGAACTGTAACCAAATCCGTTCATCCTAGTTTGAATAGACTGGGTGGTAACTGTAGGCAGGTGAGACAGGAGGTGGGTTTCTGGGGGTGGGCTTTGGAAGGATGCATCTTCCCGGCGGATCCTTTCATCCCCCGCCACCACCTGCTTTCTGCCACCTTGAAGTGAGCAGCTGTCCTTCCACCATGATGTTCTGCCGCACCTTGAGCCCAAAGCAATGGAGGCATGAGCTTAAATTAATTTTTCCTTCTCTAAGTTGTTCTTGTTGGGTATTTTGGTCCCTGTGACAAAAACCTGGCTAACATAGGGTGCTTTTAAAGATCCTTTTCTCGATCCATGTCCTCTTGTCCATCACACCTCCATGTAGGCCACTGGTGACTCTTACCAGAACCGCTACAATATCTGCCTATTGCTACCTCTGCCCCCACTCTAGCCTTCTCTTTTCCATCCTGCACAAGGCAACCAACTTGACTAAAATTAACATCTGAACCCATCTCTTTCATATACAAGAGTTCCCCATTGCTTGTGGAAATGGATTCAAAATCTTTCTGCTTATAAAGCCCTCCCTGCACATTCATTCACCCCCAGTCTCACCTCTCTCCATGCTTTTCTTGAACTCCGGGCTTCAGTTAGACCTTCCAGTGGTTCCTCAATTTTCTTGTGCTAGTCTCATTTCTGAGCCACAAGTGCTATTGCTTCTGCCTAAAATACAGCTGCCCACCCTCCTCCTGCTCTTCCAGCTCTCTGACTCCTACCCATCATTCAACGTGCAATGTCCTCCTCATCCCCAGACTGCATGAAGCGTCCTCCTCTTCC
The DNA here is from genome assembly GCF_964194105.1 of Spermophilus citellus. Lineage (NCBI taxonomy): Eukaryota > Metazoa > Chordata > Mammalia > Rodentia > Sciuridae > Spermophilus > Spermophilus citellus. Next base: position 24,033,389 of record NC_138199.1, on the reverse strand, counting down.
TTCCCATAGCACCTTATCTGAAAGCTCATCTCTCTTCATTAAGTTACCTGGAATCCTGATTCCTCTCCAAGATCCAAGAGAGCAGGGTTAACGTCCATGACCCATTCATTGCTGCCTCACCAGCAACAGCCCTGGTGCCTGGCACACAATAAATACAGTCACCCTCTCTGTCCATGGGTTCTGCACCCACAGATTCAACCAGAAGCAGATTAAAAAATACTCAGGGGGGAAAAATCACCAGCAGATATTTTTTGTGTCATTTTTCTCTAAGGAATATGGTAAAATAACTATTTCCACTTCATCTACATTGTATTGGGTATTATAAGTAATCTAGAGATGATATAAAGCATGTGAGAGGACTGTGTAGGTCATATGCAAATACTATGCCATTTCATTTAAGGGACTTGAGAAATACACAAATTTTGATATCTATAGGGTGGGAGTCCCTGGAACCCAAACACCCTTAAATACGGTGTTCCAACAGTACTCAATCAATATTTGCTGGGTTAATAACTCCCTCTATCAGAGCATTCAGTGATATTCTATCACCTACTTGTTTATTCCCAGAGTCATTTACTTGACAGAAATTTCTCAAGGTCTCCAGTATATTTTTGGTGCCTGAATCAGGACTTTGCACACAATAGAGAAAAATGAGGGATTGACTCATGTTGACAAAAAAAAACTTATTTTTCATCTTCATCTGTCAGCTTTGACAGCGTATGAAACCAGTCATCACGTGAGCCAGAAATTAGGAAGAGGTTGACATCAGAATCTGGATCCAACAATGGTGAGTTGAGTGATGGGATCCATTTCAGGCCTTGAAATTGTCAAACACTTCCCCGCAGAGCCACCTTCTCATTAAACAGACCCTAGGGAGAGTCAGGCATTTGCTTCTGAGACTCTGCCCTCTGTGCTAGTTAATTATCCATAGCGTACAGTAATTGGCTTTTCTCCTCGGGACAATATTATCTGAGAACTAGACCAACAGAGGCTTTCCTAGGATGGGGCAGCAAATCCAAGCCCCTGGTATCTTTCCTGAGCTCCGGGGAGAGTCTAGGTGGGAAAAGGGCCAAAGCATGTATCTCTTCAGATCCCAGAGGGAAAGCAAGGTTGGGATTTCACAGCACATTTTTCCTGAACATGAAGGGAAAGAAAGTCAAACAAAGTGATGGTTCGGCAACAGATGGTGAGCAAGATCAGTTGGGAAAATCTCTTTTGGGGTTCAAAGGAAAAACAGCAGAGATGCCTATATCAAGGGTGACACCGACTCCCACCTACCTGGTATGTCTTTATTTTCTAGCCTAAAAAGCTTCATCCAAGGGAAGATCAAATCCAAAGAGCTGTCTCACACCTTTCATCTGAACCAGCACAGATGCATGTGCCTCAGAAGGCTGGGGAATAAAAGCTAACTGGAGTCTAGCACTGTCAGGATCCAGGACCAACAGCAGGGAGCTGGGTTTTAGGGATGGAGATGCTGATGCTCAGAAAGGCCACTACAGAGCTGGGCCATGAGTTATGACATGGACAGAGGACGGTCAGTCTTCCCCTACGAGTGGACTAGGATAGAGGGACTGTTGTTCTGACGTGATCCACATCACAAAGTCGCCCCTAGCAGGGTGTCTCTGCCTACAGATCACCTGAGACTTATTCACATCATGACCCTTCTCGTAGGATGTGGTAAGAAAGGCCAAGTGTGGCTTCTGTTGTCATATTGAAAAAAAAAAAAATCAGGCAAACCCAAATTAAATGACATTCTATAAAATAACCAGCCTGTACTCTTCAGAGGCATCAAAACCATGAAAGAGGGATAAAGACAGATTTAGGAACTATCACAGATTGAAGATTAAATGGGTATGACTGCTAAAGGCAATGAGGGGATCCTAGATTCAGTTCTGGACCAGAAAAATGACATTAGTAGAAAACTGGCAAAATTCAAATAAGGTCTGTAGATTAATCAATAGTATCAAGTCAATGTCAATGTTCTGGTTTCACTAACTGTACTATGGTGATATAGGATTTTAGCTTTAGTGAACACTGGTTGGAAGGTATACAGAAATGCCTTAGATGGTTTCTGTGACTCTTCCATAAATCTAACATCATTGAATTATTTTTTAAAGACCAATGAATCTGACCACAATTTTTTTCACTGAAATAAATTTATTTGCTATCACTCTCAAAAACCAAGGTTGTTAGCCATAAAGTGAATTGGTAAGAAGAATACAGTGATTACCAGGGGTTACGGAGTAGGGACTGGGGAGATGTTGATCAAAGGGTATAAAATTTCAGTTAGGCTTGGCACCGTGTAACAGCCACTCAGATGGTTGAGGCAGGAGGATCGCAAGTTCAAAGTGAGACTTGGAAACTTAGCGAGACCCTAAGCAACTCAGTGAGACCCTGTCTCAAAATAAAAAATAAAAGGAAGGTCTGGGATGTGGCTGAGTGGTTAAGTGTCTCTGGGTTCAATTCCTGGTACAAAAAAAAATCAGTTAAATAGGAAAACAAAAGTTCAGGAGAACTATTACATGATACAGTGACTATAGTTAATAACCATGTATTATGTTGAATATTGCTAAGAGTAGATTTTAAGTGTTTTCAACATAAAAAAATGGTAAGTATGCAAGCTAACTTTTATGTTAATTTGCTCATTTTAGCCATTCCACAATGCATACATAATCCAAAACCTCATGTTGTACACAATAACTTATATACAATTTCTATTTGTCAATTTAAAAGGAAATTAATTTATTTTAAAATGAATACAGTTAGGCATTGCTGCCCACTGAAGCCTCCTAGCTCAAGACCTCTTTGTTAGAAAAGGAACTTAACTCTTAAAGGAATGTTCAAATACATCAGAGTTCAACAGGGACTTTGTCCCTGGTGGATCAGAGGATCAAAGGGATTGAAAGGTGATTCATTTTCTTACTGTGTGATTCAACATTCGTTAGTATATTGTCTATACACCCTTTTGTACATTTAGTTTTTAATAGTGCTAAGGAAGGATACCAAAAGCATTCTACCTCCAAGCTATACACCCAGCCCTTTTTATTTTGTTTTCAGACCAGGTCTCACTAAATTGCTGAGGCCAGCCTCTAATTTGCAATCCTCCTGCCTCAGTCTCCTGAGTAGGTGGGATTACAGATATGTACCACTATGCCTAGCTCTATGTACTTTTTAAAAATCATCTCTGGTACCACCTAAACTATTTTGAAATCTCAACCTGCGGCGCTGAAGAACAAGAGTAAACAGTTGCCCGTGTATCATTCCTGGTGTGGGGAAGGAACAGTTGTCATATACTGATGATGGAAGTGTAAGTTGGTTCAACTTCTTTGAACTTAAGTTTTGACCTGGCCATTTCTCCTTCTAGGTATTTATCCTACAAATATAATTGTGAGTCATTACAGTATTATTGGTATTATTGGTAAACAGCAAGGTGACTTGCCCAAGGCCAGACAGCCAAATCAAAGCCAAGGCAATGCTAGAACCAGGCTGCCTATGCCTTGGACCAAAAGGCATCTTTCCATACCATGCAGCTTGTAATCCCCCGTCTACCGGCACTGACCAGAGCAGGGTCTCCCCTGTGGATGGGCAGAGGCATAAAACACACACACCACGTGGGAGAACCTGAACGTGGACCACTGCTCACAGGTCATCTTGTCCAATTGGGTTGTTTTACAGATGTACAAAGAGAATCACATCAGGCTCTCCTCTCTCTGAATGTCCATCTCCATGTGTTTCAGATGGGACCTTTGCACCCACCTGAGACCCTCGAATGCAGGATGAAGACCGTGTATATGGAAGTGTTTTGGAGGCAGAATTGCAGGAACTGGCTAGCTCCCCATCCATTCTCCACAGGAGAGCCGGGAAGCTCCATCCTCACCCTTTGTCTTGCCCAGAAATAATACAAACTGACCAAACTAAAGTAGCTGAGTTTTCAGAAAGCAAAAGCCAGTGGTTTCAAGAAAAGCCAAAGGGCTTTGAGCAGGTTGTTCTGCGATAGTGCGCATTGGTTTTGTGTAGCAAATATGTCAGAGAATTGTTCTGCAGCAGATTTCATGCCTGAGCTGGGATTGGGTCTAATGGGAGCTCCTTCTGCAGCTCAGCCCATAAATCGTTCCCTTCCCCAAAGCTCTGTCCCTGCGGGAAGGGCTGAGGTTGCTGCAGCACTTATATCTCCCTGCCCCTACCCCACCCCCCATGGGTTTTCCTGGTGAGTCTCCTTTCCTACCAGTCCCAGTGCCCCAGGAGGAAAGGATGGGAGGAAACAAAGGGAGGTGCCAGATGCCGGGTTGGGAGCAGAAGAGAGGGGGGCACTGAGTCGCACTTAGGCCATTTTCAACTTTGCATCAGATGGAAATGCCTGTGAGTGGTGCCCAAAGCTCCTACAATGACTAATGTCGCCCAGCGAGCTCTAGGAACAAATGGATGCTAATTATTTTGTGCAAGGCGAGACAAGCGGAGAATTTAAACAGGAGGTCTGACTAAGCAGATGGTGGGAAGGAGCCTGAACACCCAGGCAGGCCTGGCTGCCCCTCCCCAGCCCCACCTGCCCTGCTCAGCTCAGAGGAGGATGCCCCAGAGGCCCTGGGTCTGCAGGGACACTGCTCTGCACAGTTCCCCAGATGGCCTCCCCACTCCTGGCTACCACAGGCTTTGCAGCTGGCCAAGTTGGGCTCACTCGCAGCCATGCAGGAAGCTCTGGAATTGACATCACAGGGCTTTAGGGACAAGGGGCTTAATGCTCCTTTTGAGTTCATCCCCAAGAAAAGAGGCACAGAGTGCTGGTGTGTTTTTCCAGGACAGACCGAAAAAGGCTTAAAACTAGGGGAGAAGCAGGCTCGGCTTACTACCTCCCTCACCCCAACCTGACCAGGGTCCTGGCTGGTGCCTAGTGCTGAGTTATCTCCCTCCCCTGGAACCCTCTGCCCAGGCTTGGAGGTGTGGTCTGAGCACCTGCCACACCAGCCCATCCGTCCATGACGGGACATCCAGGGTCACTCCTCTGTGGCCTCAGTTCAGGCCACTATGACTTCCTGGAGTGCTCAGTCTCCACCCACCCCCCCCCCCCCCCGGGACCTCACACTGCACCTTCATGGGCTAATGTCACTTCCCACCAAAGGCCTCCCTGACCACCACCCACCACCACCCCAGCTGGGGTCCCCAGCCCCCTGTGTTGGGCCCACGCTGCTTCCCATCCTCAAATGTGAAATGACTTTGAGTCTCTCCAGGACAGGGGCCTGGCTCAGTTCACCTCTAAGTGCCCCCTAGAGTCTGCACTTGAGCAACTCTTGCCAGCTGGAGTTGAGTTGGCACAGGGAGGACAGGATGGGATCAAGCCTCTCTCCAGATGGGCCCAGCACCACTCCACATTGACAGAGATGGCCGGCAGCTCACCAAGAAGCAGGAGGAGGGCTGGAGATGTGGCTCAAGCGGTAACGCACTCACCTGGCATGTGCGGAGCGCTGGAATCGATCCTCAGCACCACAAAAAATAAAATAAAGATGTTGTGTCCACCGAAAAACTGAAAAATAAATATTAAAAAATTCTCTCTTTATCTCTTCTCTCTTTCTCTCTTTAAAAAATATTAAAAAAAAAAAAAAGAAGCAGGAGGAGGGGGTGACTGTCCATCCTCCCTCATCCTTCCATCCACTCCAGACACTTAGCCCCCAAGCCTCCCAAAGCAACAGAGAAGTGCTCCCCTGGAGGAATCCCCCAAAACACAGATCCTGCGCCACCCATCTCTGGAGGGAAGGAGTCAGGCACAGAGTGAGGAAGGGCAGCCAAGGACAGAATCAAGACTCCTGATTTCTGGTGCTGTATATGCCCACATCCTGTGACAAAAAGTGACAGAAACAGTAGCATGAGCATTTATATCAGGAATAATATTCCAAGTACTTTATTACTAATTAACTGTTTTAATTTTCTTAACAGCCTTATGAGACTAGGAACTATTGCCATGAACATTTTACAAATAAAGAAAGTGAGGCTCAGAATGGTTAAGTAATTTGTCCCAGGTCACACGGCAAGTAAGCAAAAGAACTGGGATTGGAACTGTGGCTTTGGAGTCTGTGGCCACGTGACTAACATGGAATTCCTGCCCCTTCCATCTCCACCCTGACACAAAACAATGTCAGTGTACTCAGGCATTGTCATTACTAGTGGGGTTCCCTACCCAAGAGGGACTTTGTTAATCCCGAAGAGGATACCCAAGGCAAAAAAAAATCATCAACTTTCTTAGGAAAGAATTAACTGAGATCAAATGCATCTTCTGAATCAGGTCAGGGGTGGGGATTAGCCATGTCCATTATTTGCCTTCGTTAATCTATGGCCCCATTCCTTTTCAAAAAAAAAATTAATTTCCTGGATTTTCCCAGTGAGTTATTATAAAACCAGCACAGAGAAAGCCTAGAGGACATTAGGAAAAAGAAGACCTGAGTACTGGTGCCAACTTCTGTTCCCCTTATTAGCTGTGTGACCTTGGATGACATCCTGAACCTCTCTTAGTCTGGGACTGAGTGCTCAGCAATGTAATGAGATATGATGCCTTCACTCCCATGGCACTGTGCTAGGCCCTGGGAACTGAGGGTTGAGCAGCAGGTAAGATGTGCTTTGCTCCCAGTGTGGCAGCAAAGAGCGATGGGGACAAGTTATCGCCACTCCTGGTCAAAGTGGAGACAGAGATAGCATCGGAGGGGAGACATCATGGAGTACCCCAAGTGGAGTCTGGGAGGGCAGCTAGGTGGCAGGCGTGTTTGGAGAAAGGCAAGTTGGTTCTTCAAGGAGTGCCAGGCGTGAGGGGTTGGGACAAGGGTAGCAAGTGAGACAAAGTTTTGTAATATGATGGCTGCAAAGGTCCTTACAGAGCATCCACCCAGGATGGCGCATTCAGATGACTTCAGGACTCTGGCAGATGACATAAATGAGTGAAGTGTGCCTGTTGTGGGAGAGTGGGGAACCTGCCTAAAGGGATCCAATTTTTTATGTCCATGAAACATGTCTCTGAAAGTCGAATGTGAACTCCTGCATTATTCTGATCCGTTCACTATACAGACGGTCACGTTTCAAAGACGGGTTGAGGCCTGCTGGGCCCCCTTATACACACAGGCTGTATTAGTCACCCTCACGTCCTCAGGCTTCCCCTTCCTCTGGACACACATGAGATTATGGCAGCAAGCTCTTCCCTAGTTCCCTTCCTCTGTCTTCTTTAGGTCTGGTCTCCGGCACAATGTCCTGCTCTGCCACCCTCTGCTGGTGCCATAGAGCCAACCCAGCTGCCCAGTCCTCCTCTGCCCCAGTCACAGATCCTCCCCTTTGCTGCCTCCCTGTGTTTCAGAGCCGATAGAGACACGTGTCCTCTTCAGGGAACTTCACACACCAAGATGGCCCCACAGCTGGGTTGCTTGGCCCTTAAGAATTATAGCTCTCTCTGACAATCACGTCTCTTCCCAGAGTGCATACCAGTTGCCATGGTGATTGGGTCAACAGGTGGAGCGGGAGGGTGGATTTTCAAACTGCAGCCATCATACTAGTTCTCCTGGCCCTCCTGCTGAGCACTATGGGCCCTGTCCCACTTCTCCTGGGCCCCTTGCCATGGGGGACAGGAGGAGCTGCAGCCCCAACCCAGGCGCAACAGACACATCCACAGATGCGTGCAAACCAATCAAGCACAGTCTGCAGGCTTCCTGGAGATGATGGAGGTAGTGATGAGAGAGAAGTGCAGAGGAAGAGGGAGAGAGAGAGGAGAGAGATTAAAAAAAAAAAGACTAGAGAGAGAGAGGGAGAGAGAAGTGGGGAAGAAAGGAAGAGAGAGAAGAGAGAGAAAGAGAAAGAGGAGAGAGAAAGAGAGAGGAGAGGAAGAGAGAAAAAGGAAAGAGAAAGAGAGGAGAGAGAAAGGAGAGAGAGAAAGAGATGGAGAGGGAGAGAGGGAGAGGAAGAGAGACAAGGAGAGTGGGAGAGAGAGAGAGAGAGATTGAGATTCTTACCAACCTCCACCTATCAGCAATATCCAAACCTCAGCTCAAGTCTGGCTAAATTCTCTGCTACATGTTTATGATCATAAAAATAACACAAGATCACTATGAAAAATTGGTGAAGGTGTTTACCTCATCTGAAATGGCCTCCTTCTAGAGGAAAAACTGATGTAAACATTTGACTTGGTTCTTTCTTGCCCTTTTTTCCAAGATTATATATGGAGAGATAAAGGGATGGAAAGAGAGATGAAAACAGAGGTTCACTAGTTAAACTCTATGTGCTATATATACGGTTGAAAATCCTCCTTTTTAAAATTAGATATTGCATCTTAAAGGGGCTGGGGATATAGCTCAGTGGCAGAGCACTTGCCTACCATGTATCATTCAATCCCTAGTGAGAGAAAGAGAGAGAGAGAGAGAGAGAGAGAGAGAGAGAGAGAGAGAGAGAGAGAGAGAAAATATTATACCATAGCATTCTCTTATTTCATTAGAATCATTTTTAAATGATTCATAATAATTTATCAAATGGATATGTCATCCTCTACCATTGTATTTTAATGGTAGAATATTAAAACTGGATCTAATATAAGGTTGCAAATGCAAAGATATTTATCTTTGATCATTTTCTTAGATTATAGTTCCTGAGTTGGAATTTCTAAGACAAAGAGTATAAATATTTTAAGGCTTTGACAAATACCAAATGCCCTCTAAAAAGTTATTCTCCTATTGATTGATTGAAAATTCCCATCTTACCACATTCTATATACTATATTTTTAAAACTATATAGATGTATATGTACCTATATATGAAATTGCAAGATTCAAATTTGTGATTAACATAAATTGAGAAGCTCTGATTTTTTAAGTGCAATTTACATTAAAAAGATGTTCTTTGCTTAGCCCTAGCCTTGGGAACAAACAGGCCTCAGGTTGGAAGTGCTGCTAGGCCTGACGGCAGCGCCTGCCAGTAATGAGTTGGAAAACCCGTAGCCTTTATCCACCCCTGCTCCTCCTTACTCTCCCCACTGCTGACTGGGAGGTGGATAAATTGCTCTGTTGGCTAACCTTGTTCCCAGAACCCACTTCCTAGCAATACAAGGGGGCCATTTGTCATTCTGCCACAGAGCTCAGCTCTGCCAGACATCTTATTCCACTTCCCCTGCCAAGGACATGGCTACCAAGGATCAGCTCAAATCCTGGGCTTTATGGAGCAATGGATGGAGAAGCTAACCAAGAACTGGGAAGGCCCAGTGTCTAACTTGCAGTGTGATCTTGGGCCAGCTACTAAGTCCCTCTGAGCCTGAGGGTCTTCCGCTGGACTCCACCCTATCCAAGGACAACCACATTTGGGACTTTCCAGGTCCCAAGTGAGAAAAATGCCACCTTGTTCCTATTGATGGCCAGAGCCTGGCCAGCCAGTTGGAGCCCTAAATAAACAGCTGAAATCATATTCCTGGCCACATAGGTAGACAGTGCTACATGGGGGTTGGAGCGGAGGCTGGAGATGTGGGAATAAAAAAATCAGGGAAGCTCCCTAATGATCCACTGTGTCTTCCCTGGCAAGGTAAAGCCAGATGGGCAGGGATGTGGATGGGGAGGGGGTGTCAACATGTGGAAAACTGGGCAGCAACCAAAGGAAGTTGGTAGCATTGTCTGACCCCTAGGGCTCTGAGCTCCAGCCTGCTGTGACAAACGGTGGCTCCCCGCTGCCATCAGAAAGGCCCCATCTCCCTCCGCTGGAGGTTAGAACAAAGACCGCCCCACACCGTCTTTTCCATGGAAACCTGTGTTTCCAGATGTTTCAGTGCCCGCTGTTTCCTGAGAAAAAGGTTCCGAGGGTGGGGGCGATGGGGCGGTCTGCAGATTTAAGCCATAGGAACCGTTGGTTTCAGAGACTCCCGGAAAGAGAGAGAGCGCTTTTGTTCTCTGTCCTTCCCGGTTTCCGGGGGTTTGAATGGAAGCGGCTGACTGATCAATGGTCTCTGTTGAAAAGGACGACAAACAAGGTGCTTTAGAGCCCCGCGTGGGTGTGTCGCCACCGTCTTTACAGCCCCATGAAAAATACGATTCTATTTCTTTCATGGCTTTTTGAATCGGACGAGGGGGGTTTGATTTTTTGTTCTAGTAAATTGCTGCTTGCAAGAGAGCCCCGGGTGCCAATGCAATTCCTGGAAACGAGGGATAAGGTTGTGGCGCTGAAGACTCGCTCCTCCGAGGGATTTGCGTCTTGGCCAGGAAGAAAAGCACCGGGATCCTGTCTGTGATTCTGCGAGGGAGGGCCCAGGGCCACCGCACTGCAGGAGCCGGGGCGCCAGGAGATTGGGGTTCTAGGGACCACGCTATCCCTGGCAGTCCTGTGGGCTGTTGAAGCCGAGTTAGTACCAAAAAAGGCAGGCGGACGTTAGTGGAATGTTAAAACCTGTGCGCACCACAGTCCGGAGTTGAGCCTTGTGCAGGCTGTGACCCCCCCCCCCAACCCCTGCAGCTCCCCAAACTCCCCTGCTGCCCAAGTAGGGTGTGTCCATGACTGCTCCGCGAGGAAGCCCCATCCCCGCCTCCTCTGACAGGGTCCCAAGTCTCTTTCCCCGCTGGCTCCCTATGAATATTTTTCTGTAAGAGTTGGGAAATTTAGTCTGAGGTTTTACAAGAGCGGGGTGCAGGGACACATGCATGCATCCGGCCGGAGGAGATCCAGAGATCCTGGCAGCAGCTGCCTAGCCTTTCTGGGGTCCCACAGGATCCCTTCTTTCTTCTCTTGAAGCCATCTTCTTTTCTACCTCCCCACTGAGTGTATCCATTCTACCCCCTTTTTCCCAGGAGCTGACATCCCTCTCTGCAGAAAGAATCAAGTATCAGAGGCCATCAGCTTCAGCTGGTGTCTTGCAAATTTTGCAGCCTCAGAACTTGAAAGTTGATGGCAATAAATTATCATTGGAGTAAGCAGGAGCTCCCCAGTTCTCCCAAGTGCCTTTTCAGTCCAGGTGTTATGGGCTTTTCTCCAGTGACACGTCTCATGCCCCCGCAGATAGTCTTGTCCAGCTGAGTATGTGAGAAAACGCACCCATTCAACCCACAAATGTATCCTGAGTGCCTATCATGTGCCAGACACTGAGCTAAAAGTTACGGATACTGCCCTATGTAGGACAAAGATCGTTTCTGCTCTCATTAAAGATAGACATTAAATTAAATAATGATATGAACTGGATACCTTAGTACACCCCTCTAATTCCAGCTCTTTGGGAGGCTGAGGCAGCAGTATTACAAGTTCAAGGCCAGACTGGGAAACTTAGAGTGATCCTGTCTCAAAATAAAATGAAAAGGGCTGGAGATGTAGTGCACAGGTAGAATACTTGCCTAGCATGAGGGAGGCTCTGGGTTCAATTCCAGTACAGTGAGAAAAAAAAGAAGAAGAAGAAAAGCATAAGATTACATAAATAATTAGTGTTGCAGTAACTTTTATAGGGGCTAGAGTATAGCTCAGTGGTAGGATGCATGCACCACAAAAAAAAAAAAAATAGAGTAAATAATATGGAAGACTAAACTCTCTTGGAGGATCTGGAAAGCTTTCCCTAAACAAATATTCCTAAACTGAAAGTGGAAGGACTAGTAGAAGTTGACCAGGAGAAGGAGAGAAGAGTATTCCAAGCAGAAGAAACTGCATGTTCAAAGGCCCTGAGGCTTGAAGCAGCATTCATGGTGCACACAGGAACGTAAAAGATTGGTGCAGATGGAACACAGTGAGCAAGGGATCAAGGGTTGCAAAATGAGTCTGTCACCAGGCAAGGAAGAACTACATTGAGCAGAACTGTGGAGGTCACACTAAGAATTCCTGCTTTTCCTAAAGGCAAAGAAATTGAAAGGTATTCATTAAGAAAGTGATGGACCAGTTCTCACTTAAGCAGAATACAAACCTAACTCCCTCCCTGTTAAGTTACAGACTTGGACTCCATTCCATCTTTTGGGACCTCGAGACAATAGTGAAAAGCACTCATAGCACCTGCCAAGTGCTGGCTTCCATTTTAAGTGTTTTCTTGCAAAACTCCTGGGAGATGAGTGCTGTTTTATCTCTATTTTATGGAAGAGACACAGAGAGCATAATTTGCCCAAGATCTTGCAACTAGTGTGCAACCAAACCGGGAAGTGAACCCAGGCACTCAGCCTCCAGGGGCTGAGCTAGTAGCCGCTAGGTTATTGACCCAGGCAGCACCCTCATTGTTAAGATGGAGCCTTGAACATTTGAAGACAGTCATCCTGTGTCTTTTTAATTTTGCCAGAGGAAAGAAAGGAGAAGGAAGGGAGATTTAATGAGCATCTGCTCTCATTAAGTAATTTGCCCAAGGTTCCGCAGCTGGTCTGACTCCGCAGCCCGTGCCGTCTTGAATACATCAAACATTCTCTATTGATGTTTTCTATTCCTTTCTCCCATCCAGTGTATTAGCTGTCCCTCCCAGCATCATGTCATTAGGAGGTCTGATAGACACCGCTGTGACTCGTGGAAGTAGTCCCTGTACAAAAGGCCTGTGGTGGGCGCACACCAAAGATGTCTGCATTTGGCCACCAAATGCCACAGGCATCAACATTCAATCTAGCACACTTTCCCATCACATTGGGGACACTTCTCTTTCCGGCCCTTAAGGTCACACACAATGTCAAATGTTTTGCTAAAATCAAAATACATCCTGCAGAGTCAAACAAATAGTCCTGAGGTAGAGACAGGTGAGCTGAGTTTGAGTCTACATTGTACGACTTAGCTGCAGGGTCCTGGGTGAATCCCATCTCCTAGCTCTCTCTTCTCATCTGTACAATGGGCATGATGTTATAATTCCCTGCCAATTTCCTAGGACTACCGTGAAAGAGAGGGGAAAATAGATGACCATAAAGGAAAATGTCTTTAAAACTAGGAATTAGTGTCCAGCTGTATGATCATTTTATGGTGTTTTCATGCTGGAATGAGTTAATAATTCTCACAGGGAAGTTCCTGGGCATGATTTGTCTCCAAAGAACCCACATTTGCTCCCTAGCCTCACTATTTTTCCTGTTCCCTATTCCACTGTTTAGCTGGATGTTGTCATTCAATCCCATCAGCCTGCAGTCTTTAATGTACATTTCCCCTTAGAGTTGTGGAATTTCAGGGTGGGAAGAGACCCTACAGGTGAGGTTATCCAGATCTCATGACAGGCTTCTGCAATACACCTCCCTCCCTCAACTGGCCACACATAATGCCTTCTGCTCATTGTGGAAGGTGAAATTGCACTGCTGTCCACGCTCTGGTGAAGTTGTCCTTGGGTCTGCCAGGAACAAACGGCCTCACAGCCACCCCTTAACCTGGGCTAAGCTTAGAGAGGTCAGATGGCTCTACCCAAGGTGCCAGACCAGGACTGCCCTTAGTCCCCTCCAAAGAAGAGAACTCCAGGAGCATTTGGGTCAAGCTGCGATGCAATATCTTAGGAGCCCCGGCAGGTGCATTGGGTGGGTGTGGGCCAGAAGAGAGCCTCAAGGGCCCCACTTGGAGCAATACCAGGACAACATGAGAAACAGTGCTAATCTGCAGGGCAAGTGACCAAATCCGAAGCAGCCTGCATGTCTATGATGACCAGAAACAGATGTTAGCAAGGAGATTCCCATAACATTTGAAGGAAGACTCAAATGCTGAAACTCAGGATGGGATGCTACATTCACCAGCTGGGGGTATCACCAGGTATCCAGCTACAGAAGGACCTGCTTGTCACCCACATTGTGGCACAGGCATCTGTACCTCAGCCCAGTCTCTGTGTTCAGACCCCCTTGCATCCTCTTTTCTGGGGAAAATGTCTCTCCTCTGGAGCTCCAACCCCAGGGCCACCTTCCCTGAGTGATGGGAGCCCTTCCCCCACCCACCCACCCACCGCCCCCCGCCGCAGCTGCTAAGACACGGGAGCATTCCAGCAGAAGCCCCCTGCATGGCCAAAAGTACTCCCAAGGGTGGGTGTGACAGAAACGCCCCACAGCATGCCAGTTCAGCACACAGATGTCCTGGGGACCACCAGCTCTGATCCTCTTATGAAGAGTCAGCACCCTTCATTCCCCCCAGAACCAAGGCAAATGGTGAAATTAGCCTATTTATTGGGACCACATGGGATGGCCCATAGAAGCCCTGATGCTGTTGTATGAAACTGGGGAAGCAAACCTCTCTGTGCCTCTGCCTCCTTAACTGGAGTGAGGGGATCATAACAATGCTGGGTTATTGTGGGGATTAAATTGAGACAATAAATGTAATGTGTCTGGAATAGCACCTGGCCAGTGGAGGGCCCATAGAAGCCCTGGCTAGCCTTATTCTGAAGCACCTCGGGGATGCCTAAGAGTGCAGTCTGGTAGATCCACCTGTTTTTACTGGTCCAGGCTTGACTCCATCTAGACCACGCTTTGCCTGGTATCGCATTCCGAGTGCTCCTGCAACCATGATGGTATGGGGTTCATCCACAAGAAGTATGCTCAGCACAGAAATGGCTCCTGCTCCCGGGAACACCTCATCCCAAAGGGAAGCAAAGCCCCCTCCCCTCATCTTTATCGGGAGACCCAGGGTAAGCATGCATCCTTGTTTGTTTCACAATCAAGTTGAGTCAGGGAAGAGCATGCACATATATTTGCGCTGGAAAGGGAACAGACTTGGTTGAAGAGTCCATCGGAGCCAGTAAAAAAGAGCGATGTGTTAGGTATTTGGAAGAAGAAAAGAAAGGAAGCCGCAGATGAAGTGCAGCAAGAGACGTTTTAATGTTCCCAGTAACTGATTTATAAATTCCGTGGACGGCTCTGCACATTTGATTCTTTGCCGTGAATACGGCATCTGCATTTTTCCATTTTATAGTCTTGGCGGGAAATGGCCTTTTTTCGGAGCCTCCACTTAAAGCACTTAACTGTGCCACAGGGCATCCTGGGATGATGATAAGAGCTGTCTTTGGCCTCTGGGGAAGAGTTATGCCTGTGAGGGCTTAGGCAGGGCACCTGCCCGCCCTCCCTCCCAGCCTCAGCCCCTCCTGCTCCTGCTCCTCTCTCTTTGCTCACACCATCTGCGAGTCAGAAAATTGCTCCTCCAAAACCACAGCCTTGGCTTCTTGGGGAATCTCTGAATAATCATAACACCATTCCTATTTTTTTGGAAATAGCCCTGTAGACTACATCTCAGTTGTTGTTTAAAGTGGGGATAAACGTGAGCCCATGACACATTTTAGAGGTTTTTTTTTTTTAATGACTCTTCCTTTCGGTTGCCCTTTTGGCCTGAGTGATGGCAATGGATGAACAGTTTTTTCCCATGTTCCTTTCCTACAGGAATTACCTCTGAGCATGCTTCTCTGAGTGGAATGGAGAAGTTAAATCTTGCGGTTAGACAGACCTGGCTGGAGCACTTACCAGACGCAGTTTCCTCGTCTGTAAAATGGGAATACCATTGACATCCCCCTCACCAGGCCTCAGGCACACCTGATCCCACCATCATGACTCCTCAGCTGGAGCCCTTGGTGAAGACCAGGCTTTGAAGCCATAGCTCAGCTCAGCGTAACTCAAGGTCGGGCAGCTACAGCCCTGGCTGCACCTGTCTCCTGCTGTAAACTGAGTCAGCGATTGCCCCCCAGCCTGAGCATCGGAGGGTCTGCTTCTTCCACACCTGAGGGTCTGGGGAGAAGGGAACACAGGGATATCAGCGTCAGCAAGTCCATTGACAGACAAATGGATAAAGAAAAATGTGGTATATATACTCACAACGGAGTTCTGTGCATAAAGAAGGAGGTTGTGTCATTTGCTGGTATGTGGAAGGAGCTGGAGAACATCATGCTAAGTGAAATAAGCCCGATTCAGAAAGTCAAGTGTCTCTTATTTATGGAAACTAGAGAGAAAAAAAAGGGTGGGGAGGTTGGGGAGGGGATAAAGTAGAGATATCATGAAAACAGAAGGAACTGAGAGTAGAAGAAGAGATGCAGAGGGAGGAAGGATGGGAAGGCAAGGGGAAGGACTGGGGAACAAAAACCAATAAGTTATGCAATGTCCATGTACCAATGCACTACGATGCACCTGGGTTTATATATAATCGTAATGCACTAATTGAAAATAATGACAATAACAATAGAAGGGAGACAGCTGAGGTCTGGTGCAAGGACATCAGTGGGAGGGAGAGAGGGAAATGGGGGGTAACAGGAAACGGAGCTGATCAAATTATGCTATGTGCATAGTGAATGTGGCATATGGAATCCCGCTATTATATATCATTATAATGTACAGATACAAAATAAAGACCCAGGCTATTGTTAAAAACAAAAACGATAAAGTAAAATCAAGGTAAGAGCCCAAATCAGCATTTCGGCATGACTTATGCTCTCCTCCTCCTGTCCCCATCTTCTTCTTCATTTCCAGTCCATTTCCGGTTCCCCATGTGCTCTGTCCCTCCCCACATCTGCATTTCCCTCCTTTCCCCTTCCCACTGCCTTCTCTTCTCCCTCTCACTACCTCCCCCTCTCCTCCACACCCCCTCCCCATCTCCCTTTCCTTCTCCCTCCTCCCTCCCTCCTCCTTCACTTCCATCCCCCTCATCTTCCCTCCCTTTTCTCTCCCTCTCCCCCTCCCTCTCTGACCATCTCAGTTCTCCAGCAGTAAGAGGATCACAGCGGCTGTTGTGACAATCAAATAAGATAATGGATAGAAAGGGACTTTGTCAACTGTAAAGCACTTTACAAATATTCACTTTTATGGAAGAGTCCTCTAGGGAGTTATCCAAAGAGAGGAAGCCTGGCTCCCTCCCAAGATCGGCAAAACTCTCCCTTCCTGCTCTCCAGATGGCAGTTTGGTACTCCATCACCTTAGAGAAGAACACCCAGGCAGGGAACTAAAACACCAAATCCGGGGCACCACAGTGCTTCAGCTGTTCAGCTGGGGCCGCCCTGTCCCTTCAGATTTGAATGAAATTGATCAAACACTGAATCCCAAGGAGTCTCTCAGTGATCAGGGATTCAAGTTGTTAGGGTCACTGTAGGCTCTGCATTATAGCTTCAGATTTCAGCTGTTAGCCAGGCACAGTGGCACACACCTCGTGACTGAGGCAGAAAGATCATGAGTTCAAAGTCAGCCTCAGCAACTGCAGGGCACTCGGCAACTCAGTGAGACCGTATGTCTAAATAAAATACAAAATAGGGCTGGGAATGGGCTCAGTAGTTGAGTGTGCCCCTGAGTTCAATCCCCAGTTCCAGAAAAAGAAAAGAAATTTCAGCTATTGTTAATCTCAAAAGTAAACAGCCAAGATTATTAAGCTCTTCACAGTGTTTGTGCATATTAGACCATTTACTTCTCATAACCCTTATGAGGTAGAGATTACCATCCCCATTTTTTAGATGATGAAACTGAGGCACAGAGAAATTAAATAACTTGCCCAAGAACACACAGTAAGGATGCACCAGAATCCAGGCTCTTAACTTCTGGTGCTTCTTTGTCTCACATTGGAACTCCCATGCCTGCCCCATCCTTTCCCTTCCTCCCTGACCCCAATGTGGAATTCTGCCCAATGAGACCTGCAAACCATGTCCTCAAAACCAAAGAGCTCAGGAAAGTTTGCTGGTGATCAAGGACTTTCAAACTTTTGAATCCACATCACAGCAATGTGGGACCTCACTATTTCACAAGGCATTGGTATATGTCCTGCAGGAGCGGGTGTAAAGTGAAAAATAGTGTGTTGGTCCCTGAACACAGTGGTGCCATATGAGCAGCAGTTCCATTTCTGGGTTTATAACCAAAACAATTGTAAGAAGCATCTCAAATATATTTGCACAGCCGTGTTCATGGCAGCATTACTCACAATAGCCAAGAACTAGAAGGGACCCAAATGTCAATCAACCAATGATTGGATAAAGAAAATATGGGATAGACATAAAATGGAATCTCATTTAGCCTTAAAAAAAAAAAAAAAAGGAAATTTTGATCCGGGTGCAATGGCGCACATCTGAATTCCCAGTGGCTCAGGAGGCTGGGGCAGGAGGATCACAATTTCATAAGCCAGCCTTAGCAATTTAGCAAGGCCCTAAGCAATTCAGTGAGACCCTGTCTCTAAAGAAACTATTTTTTTAAAAGGCTGGGATGTGGCTCGGTGGGTAAGTGCCCCTGGGTTCAATCTCCAGTAACAAAAAAAAAAAAAGAAGAAGAAGAAGAAGGAAAGAAAGAAAGGAAGGAAGGAAGGAAGGAAGGAAGGAAGGAAGGAAGGAAGGAAGGAAGGAAGGAAGGAAGGAAGGAAGGAAGGAAGGAAATGTTGATGCATGTCACAACCAACATACATAAGCCTTGTGAACACTGTGCTAAGTAAAATAGACCAGTCACAATAGGGCAAATGCTGGCCAGTCACCGTGGCACACTTCTGTAATCCCAGCAATTTAGGAGGCTGAGGCAGGAAGATAGCAAGTTAAAGACCAGCCTCAGGAATTTAATGCGACCCTGTCTCAAATTTAAAAAAAAAAAATTAAAGGGCTAAAAATGTATCTTAGTGTTAAAGCACACTTGGGTTCAATCCCAAGTACAAAAAAAAAAAAAAGATCCCCCTTAGATAAGGCTCCTGGAATAGTCAGATTCATAGCAGAATCTTGAGTGCCAGGGCCCCGGGGGAGGAGAGGGAGCTATTGTTTAATGGGTGCAGAGTTCTATTTGGAAGGATGAGATGTTCTGAAGACAGATAATGGCAATAGTTACACAACATTAGGAATGTCCTTAATGCCACTGAATTGTCCATTTAAAAATAATGAAGATGGTAAGCCTAATGTGTATTTTACAACAATTATAAAAACCACATTATTGGCGACCCTGCCCCTGGGCTCCTCCCTGGCGTCGCACCCCCAGGCTGTGGTCAGCTCCCCACCCCTCAGCTCACCAACTCTCACTTCATTATGCTAACTAAGCAAGTCTTGCACTCTCAGTCCAAATCTCCAGCACAGCTGTGCATGAGCCGCTCAGGTGTCCTCCCTCAACACAGAGCCTGGCCTTGAACTTCCACTCTTCCCATTCTCCCTCCCCTGATCTGTCTCTACCAATGGAAGATCTGGGATTTATTTCCTACTGATATGAACTGTGGATTGGGAGAGGGGTGGTGGAAATGGATTAAATCGGTGGGGGATGAGCATCTCAGAAAATAGGGTGAGAAGAGAATGTTGGAACATCTGCATTTTTATATTAAAACAAGAAATTAAGCTAGGCACAGTGGGGCATGCCTATAATCCAAGCTACTTGGGAGGCTGAGGCGGGAGGATCACAATTTCAAAGCCAGTCTGCGACTTAGTGAGACTTTGTCTGAAAATAAAAAATAAAAATGCTGGGGATATAGCTCAGTGGTAGAGCATCCATTTGTACTGGAGATTGAACCCAGGGATGCTCTACCACTGATATTATACATAATATTAATATTTTAGTAACATTATACTGATATGTAATCTTCAGATGGATGATGGTATGATTTACAAATAAATATGTCTATATGGAGAATGGATGCTTAAAAATTCTTTACTCACAGGAATTCTTTTTTTATTTTATTGGTTGTTCAAAACATTACAAAGCTCTTGATATATCATATTTCATACATTTGATTCAAGTGGGTTATGAACTCCCATTTTTACCCCGTATATAGATTGCAGAATCACATCGGTTACACATCCACGTTTTTACATAGTGCCATACTAGTGTCTGTTGTATTCTGCTGCCTTTCCTATCCTTTACTATCCCCCCTCCCTTTCCCCTCCCTCCCATCTTCTCTCTCCACCCCATCTACTGTAATTCATTTCTCTCCCTTGATTTTTTTTCCCTTTCCCCTCACATCCTCTTATATGTAATTTTGTTTAACAATGAGGTCTCCTTCCATTTCCATGCAATTTCCCTTCTCTCTCCCTTTCCCTCCACCTCTCGTCCCTGTTTAATGTTAATCTTTTTCTCATGCTCTTCCTCCCTGCTCTCACAGGAATTCTTTACTAACCAAAAGGCTTTAAGAACAAGGTGACAATATGGTGAGTTGGCCATCAAGATGGCAAGCAGGTAATCCCACAGAGGACTGGCCAATCTGAAACCCAGTCTCCAGTGATCTGCCACAGGACTCTGTCTGTCCTCCTGTGTGGTTTGGGAAAGCTGATACTCTGGAGAATATGGAAGTAAAATAGGTGTTGTGTCAGCCTATATTTTCCCGTCACATAATGACATTGTGCCATTGACTATGTATTCCAAATCCTCTGAGTTCTTTATTATCTACCTTACCCAACTAAAACACCCACTGCTTTTGAAAAAAAGGAATCAAAGGAAATACTCCCAAATAGAATGGGGCCTGTATTTACATGGTGACTATGCAGGTCATTTCACATCCTTTCTGTGTTCCAACGTGTAGCTCTACGACTTTCACAAAGAGCAAAAGCAGGAGCTCCTTTTCTGCATGAGCATTCCTCCCACCCCTCAGCATACTGCAGTTTCATGTGGCCTGTTGAGAGTCACACAGGAAAAGGCTCTGCAGATGCTCCATTGTTCTTAGGATCAGCAGAAATGGCCACGGGTGCAAAGAGCACTAGCTGAATTTCCTTCACACCCTGAAGAAGATTCTAGTGATGACATTTCACATTTGGCTAGCACTCTGCCATCTGCAAACACCGTTTGCAGACTTAGGAGCTCAGGCACACTCAGAGCTTCCTGTCCTTCCTGCTTGGAGCAAGGAGGGGTGGTTAGGACCTTGGCTTGGGAGCCCACCCTGGGCTCAAGCCCTGGGACTTGATTATGTAGCATGGTGGGGACAGTGGCAGGCTCTCAGGGTGTTATAGGGTTAACTGGGTTGGTCCAGGCAAAGCTTTGAGAGTACTTCCTACACTTAGTACCTTTATGGAGGATTCAGCTGTGATAATTCTTTCCCCCATGTCATTTGCTCAGAGGTCACCGCCTCCAAGAAGCCTTCCCTGACCATCCCATACACCCTCCCACACAGCTGTACTCTGCCACCTGATACCTGGGTGGATTTTTTTTTCTTCATAGCATTTACACCTGTGTGCCCTGCTAAAATGTATGCCCCATGACAGTGGACTTTATCTTCCTATACTCCAGGATAATCCCAAGTGCTTAGAACTCTACCGGGCCCATAGCAGTCACTCAGTAATATTTGTTTAAATGAATGAATACATTCTGTTTCTTTGTCCACCACCCAAAACACTTGAGAAAACGAACTCAGAGTTTAAGCAAGTGTCCAGGCACACAGCCAAAAAGTGATCAAGAGATTCCTGGAGGCTGAGTTGTTCGACTCCTGGAGGACCCCCACCTCTCTCAGTCAACCCCCTCAGAACCACCCAAAGCCACATCTAGTATGTGATGGATTCACTCTTGCCTGGTCTGGACACTCACCTCTGTCCTCCATGATGAATAACCTGCAGTCCCTTCATCCTCCTGAGCTATCCCTCACCTCTAGGACTTCACCCACAAAGCTCTCCTGCCAACTTCAAGCCACCCTGTGAAGCTCTTCATAAAGGCCTCTTCTTCCGGGAAGTCTGCCCTGATTCTCTTGTTCGGTTATGCACCCTTTCTCTGTGTTCCCATAGACTGCAGACCCTCCCTGGCTTCCCCTCACCTCACTGGATTGTCAACACTTATTTAATTCTTTCTCTCCCTGTCCCCCATCCCCATCTTCTAAGCTCCATGAAACAGAAACATATCATTGAGCTCACAAAACTCCTGCTTTTATAGATGCTCAGCTTGCTTGGCTCAGCCTGTGCTTTGGGTCCACACAGACCCCTAATCCACCCCCAGGGGACCTCTCAGCAGAGACAACCACCCACTTCTTGATTCTGCTTTTCACCCTCCTGAAGACATTCAGCAAATGGGCTGCTTGTGAGCTCTTCAGAAACTGTCCGCCCCCTTGCCTGGGGAATCTCTTGCCTGCAGACCCCATGATTGGGCCATACCTCCTCTGCTTGACTTCCTGGGACCTCCCCCTCATCACCTGGGTTTCCACTGGACCACCTGCCCTCAGGTCTCTCTCAGGACCACACAATCAGGCTCCCTTCCCAAGGTCAGACCAGACCTGTGAAATCTGCACCCCTGATTTCTACAAGTAAGGGTACCAGTGTACCAACTCCTCACTCCGACCTTCAGTCCTGCTTACCTCTTCCTGCCTCCTCTTCCATTCTCTCAACCCAATAACAGGTCATGACTATGTGCATTTTCTGCAACGCTGCTCTGGGCTCTTACACATATCAGCACTAACTTTTCATCACAACCCTGTAAGGGGGTCACTGCTTTTCTCCCCATCTCACCTAGTAAGGAGGAGGTAAGGCTGGGATTTGAACCCAGAGCCAGGTACTAATCTCTAGCACTGCCTAATGCTGAAGCCCAGCTACCCTGGAGCCCCGCCAACTCCTCTCTGATGACCCTATTCCTTCTGCGAGGATCTCCCTCCTCCCCTGACTGGGTTCCCCCTCATCCTTCCTCCACCCTCCTCCGTGAAGCTCCTGTCATTTCTGCTGAGCGTCTCACAGTCTCGGGATGAACCTCAGGCTCTGCACTTACCCTGTAGATCACCCCGGTAGACAGGGCAGGGACCGTGCCCTCTGCTATAGTCTCTGCTAGCAGCCTCCGACACCAGGCTTGGCAGGCAGGAGGTGCTCGTTAAATATTTAACAAATGAGCCCCCGAGGGATGGAGCCAAGGGGCCCCGACTCGCTCCTCTCCAATTTGGAACGCTCTCTCCTCTCCAAGACAAAGGCTTCGCATTACTCACGGATATAAATCGACAGCTTCAAAGGCTTAATCCTTCCACACTTACTGCAAACCCATACCCACAAGGAAATAAATAAGTTTCTTTTTTTTTTTTTTAGGAGGAAAAAGGAGGCTTTTCATGGCGTCATAAACACAACGCTTTATTTGTCATCTCGCAGAGCCTGTCTGGGCTTGGTTCTGCTCGGGAGCAGTTGAAAAATCACCATCGCCTCCTCTGCAGAGCCCATGGAAGGAGCAGACGTCTCTCCGGCTGTCCATCTGTGTGTGTCCAGCAGTCATCGATCACTCCCGGAACGGGGCCGGTGTGGGTGGGGCGGCTCCGTGGTCCATGGTAAACGGCAAAGAGATTTGGTGGAAGAGAGATCGTGTGGGCCTAGGGGGGCTGTAAAGGACGGAGAGAAGAAAGAATACTAGTTCAAGAGTTTTTAAAACCCGAGAGTGCAGGTGCCTTTATGCTGGGTTAGTTCCAAGTCGACCTTGTCGTTTTCTGTACCCATCGACAGACAGTTGCTGAGCCCAGATAGGGTTCTAACTGCACCACTCATTCATTCATTCATTCGTTTCATCATGAGATCAGGCTCCACACCCAGCCCCTGGCTGCTTGAATAAGCGGCTGTTTGGGGCTTTGGTTTGGTGTAAAGGGGGAAGAAGGCACGTGGGAGGAAGAAGGAGTGGGTGGAACCCCAGGCTCATGGCCTCCCCCCAGGTACATGTGAGCCAGGCCCTCAGATTCCACGTGCCTCCGTCTCTTCATTTCACAATCTGAATGTATAACTCCAATACAGTGTTGTATAGGGATGTGCCTTGTAAACTGTAAAGTGCTTGATAAATGGTAACTGTTTCGGAGATTTTGTGAGTCAAGCTATGCCTTCTCAAGAAGCCCAATTGCAACCCCACTCCATTCCTATGTTGAGCCCTGATGTCCACTGGGGTGTATTTGGAGCTGGGTCTCCTTGGGGAGATAATTAAAGTTAGATGAGGTCATGAGGGTGGGGACCTAGTCTGGTAGGATTAATGTCCTTATAAGAAGAGTCACCAGAGAGCTCTCTTGCCCTATGTAAGGACACAGCAATAAGATGGATGTCCACAGCCAGGAAGACAGCCCTCACCAGGAACCAAATTGAATGGTACCTTGATCTTGGACTTCCAGCCGCCTCCAGAATTGGGAGACAGAAATGTCTGTGTATTAAGCCGCCCAGTCTTTTGCTCTGGTATTTTGTTATGGTAGCTTAAGCACACTAAGACAGCATGCTGTCCCCTCCTGATTGCAGAGCTTCATAGACATGGCACATACCCAAAGGAAACGAAGATTCCTAAGGATTCTTACTACGTGCATGTGTCCTCACCTGGGCTTGCCCAGTGTGGGCTCTCTCTAAGGCACCTCCATGATTGTTCATCTTCTCTTTCTATAAGGACACTAGTCAGGCTCTGCAAGGGCCTCATTTTGACTTAATTACCTCTTATAAGGCCCTACCTCCAAACACAGTCACATTCTTAAGTACTGGCAGTTGGGCTTCAGCCTATGAACATTATAGGAGGCATGATGTATCCCATAGCTGGACTCCATACATGTTATTTCTTACAGGAGGTTAAGATAGGAACACATTCTCCCCTAAATACTGACAGTGGAGGTGCAAATTTGCCCAATCATTTTGGGGTGCAATTGGGCATCATCTATTCAAGCTGAATGGATACATACCTTACTTGTAACCCAGTAGTTACACCCCCACCAGAAATGCATCCTGTGTTCACCCAAAGCCAGATACCAGAATATGCATAGCAGTGTTGCCTTGTCCCCAATGGCAATCCAATAACAAGGACACGATTTTGAAAAAAAGGAAAAAGAAGTTTTATTGCTTTGCTAGCAAAGAAGAAACACAGCAGATTCCTGTCCCAAAGTCTGTGATTCTGCCCATCAGCAGGAACAGGGGGGCTTTTAAAGGGAGGATTCAAAAGCTACATTCTACGGGTTCTCTGTTGGAGCTGTACTTCAATTGTTAATTTGGGAGACAGTCATTTCTGAGATCTTCTGGTACCGTCCCCAAATTCTAGATAACTTCATTTCTATGGTGGATGTGTACTCAATCTGCCTAAAACGGGAAAGAAATGTAACCCTGTTTTCCCGGAAATTAGAGGAGGGAAGAGATTAGGGAGGAGCAGAGAGAGAGGAAGAGAAAAAAACATGTCCATTTTAAAAATCAGTTGCAGTGGCAGAGCAGCAAGGGCTGCATTCAAAGAATAAAGTGGACCACAGTTACAGCGGCACTATTCATAATAGCCCCACACTGGAAGCTACCCAGACACCCTGCAAGAGGTGCCTTGATAAATAATGTGTGGTGTGTTTGCACAATGGAATGTGCCATAGTGCACATAGAAAAGAGGGACAACTATACACAACACCCTTGGTGAACCTCGCCAACAATGTTGAACAAAAGAACTGGACACAGGCAAGCAAATGTTTTTGATTCCACTTATGCAAAATGTACAAAGAGGCAACACTAACAAAGAAGTGGTGTCAAAAGTGCAGATGAGACCTGGGGCTGTAGCTCAGTGTAGCTCAGCGGCAGAGCACTTGCCTAGCATGCATGAGGCCCTGGGTTCAATCCTCAGCACCACATAAAAATAAACAAATAAAATAAAGATATTCTGTCCATCTAAAAAAAAAAAAGTGCAGGTTATGATTGACCATGGGGATGAGAGGCAGGTAGGAGATAGAAGGGCATATAAGAGCCTTCCGGGGTGTTAGAAATGTCCCATTTCTTGATCTGGGGGTTAGGTAAACCCATGCAAACTCAGAAAATCCATGGAGCTATATGCTGGTGATTTGTACAACTTTCTGTAAATGATACAGTAATTAAAAGTGTTTCTGGGCTGGGCATGGTGGTGCATGCCTGTAATCCCAGCAATTCAGAAGGAGGCTGAGACAGGAGAATCACAAGTTTGAAGCCAGCCTTAGCAATTTAGCAAGGCTCTAAGTGGCTTAGCAAGACCTTGTCTCAAAATAAAAGAAAAAAAATACAAAGGGTTGAAGATGTGGGTCAGTGTCTAGGCACTCCTGGAATCTATCCCAGTACCAAGCAGGAAAAAAAATAAATAAGTGTTATGGAGGAGACTCGCCACCTACATAAAACCCATGGCTCTCTCCTCTTCCACCTTCTGGGACCCCCAGTCCCAGCTTCTGCTCTGCCAAGCCCTGACTCCAAATCCCATAGAGCCCCAGCCCTGACCTGTGTTCAGATGGCTTCCCATGGCTGCCACCTCTGAGGACCCCAGGTTGGCTCAGGTTGCAAATGCTCCCTCTCATCTGTTCCCAGTAAGCTCTTACCTGCCTGACCTGCTTGCCCTTGACAGAGCTGCTTGCTGGAGCAGGTTTGTGAACAGGAGTACCTTCCCAGGCCCAAGCCAGGAGGCAGATGGCCGGTCTCAGCCCTTCCCCGACCTCCTTTCTAATTCGTGGGACTGACAACTGCTCCTTGACCCCGCTCTTCAGGGGGAAAAGCACATTTTCTACTGACCCAGATTCTATGCCTTTGACAATGAATAAGAAGTTGGACTTTTGCCCCCAGAGATTGAAGCTTTGCAAAATGCTCACTCCAATCAGGTGAGAAAGAGGAAAGAAACCAATCGGCTCAGAGGCTGAGGTCACTCTTTGTGGAGAAAGTGCTAGCCGGAGGGCAGCGGGAGAAATCTGGTCTCCCAGCAGTCTTGGTAAGTGAGACTTCATCTTGTCCAAAGGTTTCAAGGTGCTTTTCCTGTTTCTTTTTAAAAGCTTTTCAGAGATATAATTTACCTACCATAAAATTCACCTTTCTAAGAGTACAATTCCCTGATCATTAGTTTATTACAGAGCTGTGCAGCCATCACCATAATCCAATTTTAGAACATTTCCATCCCTCCCAAAAGAAATAACTGTGCCCATTACGTTCACTCCCATTGTCCCCCAAGCCCCCTCTGGCTCTAGCCAATCACTAATTCATTTTCTATCTCCATAGATGTGCCTATTTAGAGCATTTTCTATAAATGGTATTATACAACGCATGGGTTTTTCCATCTGGCTTCTTTCACTAATGTGCTTGAGGTTCATGCATGTTGTCGAATGCGTCAGGACATTGTTCCTTCCTGTTGTCATATGGTATTCTGTTGTATGGCTATTACGCTTTTTGCTTCTCCATTCACAAATGATGGACACTCGGGTTGTTCCCACATTTTTGACTATTGTGAATATGACAGCCATGAACATATGCATAGAAGTGTTTATGGATATTATGTTTTTATTTCTCTTGAATGGATACCTGGGAGGGGCGTTGCTAGGTCGTGTGATGGGAGTGGAATAGGTGACAGGGCTGGGCTTCATTTCAGGTCTGTCTGAAACCAAAGCTGTTACTTTTTATCTACTCTGCATTTCCCCGACCTCATAGCTCAAGGCTCCAGGATTCTGATGACCACAGAATAAGTGCTCCCACATTGGGTCACAGGGGATGAGGTTTAGAGAAGAATGAGCATTTATAAGGCAATATTCTAAATGCTTTACATAGATTAACTCACATAATCCTCATAATAAACAATAAGCTGGATTTTATTATTGCCCTCTTTCCTAGATTAGAAAGCCAGGCTCAGTGTCCTATCCCTTGGTCAAAGTCACCCAGAAAAGCAATAAACCTAACTAGGGAGTGTGGTTCCAGAACCTGAGATCCCACACTTACTGAGCCTGTGTTATCAGTAACCATTTCAGAACAGGGGCTTAGTTTATTCTAAAGTAATAGAGTTGTGTCTCCCATTCCCTGCTCTCTTCGTTCTAAAATCGTATTCACCTGCTTCCTGTGAGGAAAAACAAGTTTTTCCTTATAATGAGAACATACTCTATAATTACAAGGAAATACAGCCTGGATGGACCTGCTCTCAGACCAGGTGGCCTAAGTCCTAGGACCCTCCTCTGGTGCTGCTCGGTACTCCAGGGAGCTAGACAGACATGCATCATCTCAGGCTCACTGCATACCTGCTAACTAAGAACCTGCCATTTAACAAGATTCCTGGTGCCTCATGTGTTCATTAAAGTTGGAGAAACATAGCACTAAGAGTCTATGCCCATGGTGGCATCTCCAGTCCCTCTCTTACCTTCTACTCTCATGACCACCACTTGGCACACCATCTTGGGGAAGCTCATCTCCCAAGCAACCATATTTTGCAAGCATCTGAACACCTCCCAGGTTCTTACCCAGAACTCTCCAGCCACCATCTGCATGCTCATCCTCCAGGGTGCTCCCAGGATTCCTCTTTTCATTCTTCCAAAAGTCTCAGCAACATGGGCCAAATTTTTAAATTTGCAATTGGATGTTGAATCCAAGCAACATGTGAACCAACATTTGCCTCTGCCCTCGCCACTCCCCATTGCTCATACCCATTTTCTTCCATCTTCCACCTGCCAGCCCAGCTCCTGAAAACATGTGACTTTGTAAGTCCTAGCTTACATGCCCCTTGGGACAATGGTTCCACAAAATACTGATTCCCACAAAGTGGTTTAGGGAAAAGATATGCCAAAGTTAAGTGCACTTGGGAGACAGTAACTCCTCTCAAATAGATGAGGAGGCATTTTTAAAGTTCTGCAGTTTAAAAAATAAATTCTAATTTGCTCAGCATTTCCAAAATGTATTGGTTAACCAAATACCTGTTCTTAAGGAACCCCTATAAATATTCAATGGATATAATGTCGCCAAGAACACATCCTAGGAAAAACTGCTACAGGCAGAGTCCTATTATGGTTATTTAAGGCCAGTAGGGCCCAGGTAATCTGCATTTCGTCCCATCATTGACACTGGATAATTTTGATGCAGAACCATGCACCAACCATAGCATGACCCATGAAATCTCTGACAACAATTACCATTTCCTCAGCACTTTGCAACTTACAAAGTTTGTTCCCATACCTCCTTGCCTTGGAGATGCTATAACATTCAGCTAAGGCTGCCTAACAAAAACACAGCCTGGGTGGCTTCAACAGCAGAGGTTAATTTTTCATAGTTCTAGAGACTAGGGAGTCTAAGATCAAGGTGATGGCAGATTCAGTGTCTGGTGAGGACCAGTTTCCTAGGTCACATGTGGCTATCTTTTCACTGTGTTTCCATGTGGTGGAAAGTGAACCAGCTCTCTCAGTGCCCCCCCCCCTTTCTAAGAGGACTAATCCCATTCGTGAGGGTTCCATCCTCATGACCTAATCACCTCCTCAGATCTTCACTTCTTAATCCCAGTATTTTAGGTTTAAAGTTTCATATGACTTTTGAGGGACAAAATATTCACCCCATTGCATTCTAACCTTGGCCCCCAATATTCATGCAAAACACCCCTGTAGCCCCCAAAGTTATAATGTATTCCAACATCAGTTCAGAAGTCTGAATTTCAAAGCCTCCTCTGAACATCATCTAAACCAGATAGGGGTGAAATTCAAGGTACAATTCCTTCTGAGGTGAATTCCCCTCCAGATGTGAGCCTGTGGCACCAAACAAATTAGATGCTTCCAAAATACAATGGTGAGACAGGCCCAGGACAAACATGCTTATCACAAAAGGTAGAACAGTGAAGGACAAGTTCAAAATCTTATGCTCAAGAATGATATTCATTGGCTCAGTGCTCTGCCCTGCAGACCCACTGGGGTGGAAGCCAACCCACAACCTTTTTGGTCAGAGGTTGGTCTCAAAGACTCCAGGTGGTCCTGCTCCTCCCTGAGCTGTGTGAGGTCTATCCCAGGCATTCAGCCCTCACGGGTTGGAAACACATTCTTGTGACGCCCCAGAGCTAAAACCACACACACAGTGCCTCTACCTTTCTGGGGTCTCAGGAACAACCTCTCTCCTGTGATTCTTCTGGACATGGCTCTAGACGAAGTTCTCTCTAGTTCTCTGCCTGGGTCATGCATTCATGACAGTTCTTCAAAATCTATGTATAGCCCTGCCACTATGGCTCTGTGTACCACATGCTTGGTACCTGTGACTTTCAGAGGAGTGACCCCCATAGTTCCTGGGACATTGAGTCCCACTGGAGCAACACCTGGTAGTGGCCAATGACCAAAGCACAAGAGAATAGGGGCTTTGGTCCATGACCTGGGGGTCATGCTGCCAAGGCATGCCAAGGTCCCACGGCTGCCTGCAGCTAGCTCTTCCTTGGAAATTGTTCTGATGGTCTCTGGATCACCTTGTGGGTGAGGTGGGTCCTTCTTCCATCGTCTTAAACAGTAGTTCCTCCTTCAGTTTAAACAGCTGTCTGATCTCCTTATCGGATGGTAATTCCCTTAAAGTTGTCTTCCAAAAAAAAAATCCTTCTCATTCTTTACAATATGGATAAGCTGAGAATTTTCCAAATCTTTAAGATTGGCTTCCTTTCCAATTCACAATTCCATCTTTAAGCCATTTCTCTCTTCTCACACTTTACGCTAAGCAGTCAAGAGAAGCCAAGCTGTGCCTTTAACACTTAGATATTTCCTCAGCCAAATACCCAGTTTCATCACTCATGAGCTCTACCTTCCATTAAACAGTAGGACACAAACACAACTCAGCAAAGTCCCTGACACTTTGGAATACAGACCATCTGTCCTCCGTTGTCCAATAACACATTCCTCGTTTCCATCCAAGACCTCATCAGAATGACTTTTTCCATCTGCTACAATTTGAATGTGTCCCTCCAAAGTTCATGGTTAGGAACTTGATCCCCAGTGTGGAAGTGTCAGGAAGTGGTACCCAATGGTAATTTTTGAATGGTGGGGGCATTGCCCACATGAATGGACTAAGGCTGTTATAGTGGCAATGGGTTAGTTATCGTGGGAATGGGTTCCTTATAGCAGCACTAGTTCACCCCTCTCAATATCTCCTTCTTGTCTCCTCTTACCCCTCACCTTCTGCCATGAGATGATACAGCAAGAAGGCTCTCACCAGATACTGGTACCTTAATACTGGACTTCCCCAACTCTAGAACTGTGAAAAATAACTTTCTTTACTTTGTAAGTTACCTAGTCTCCAGCATTCTGTTATGGTGCAAAATGGACCAAGATGTCCTTCACGTTCCATCCACCAACATTGTTGATCACTTAGGCATTCCTGAGGAACACTGCAGCTGGCTCTGTAGCTCTCCTGTTTTCCTTCTGAGCCCTCATCCGAATCATTCTTAACAGTCCATTCACAGCAATGTAGACCTTATCTGGCATGTACCTCAAAATTCTTCCAGCCTCCACATGCTGCCTGGCTCTAAAGTCACTTCTACATTGTTAAGTATTTGTTACAGAAGTGTCTCATTCCTCGGTACTACCAATTTTCTCTTGTTATGTTTTGGATCTGGAATGTCCCCGCAAAGTTCCTGTGTTTAAAACATAGTACTCAATACAGCAAGCTTCAGAGGAGAGGCTTTTAGGCAATTTTAATTAGGTTTTTTTTCATCGCTGTAACAAAATACCTGACAACAACTTAGAAGAGAAAATTTTTATTTGGAGCTCATGGTTTCAGAGGTCTCAGTCCAAAGATGGCCAGCTCAATTGCGGTGGGCTCAAAGTGAGGTATCACATCATGGGGAATGCACTCAGTGGAGGACAGCTGCCCAGCTCATGGTGGGGTCAGGAAGGAGAGAGAGAAAGAAGAAGCAGCTATAGGAAGAACAACCCTTCCAGAGCACACACCCAGTGACCTATGCCCTACCTCCCTATAGTTTTAATGCTTTAAGCATTAGTCCATTCAAACCATGATGGACTGATTAGCTTACAGCTCTCATAATCTAATCATTTTACCTCTGACTATTTCAACATCAACAGGAACTTTGTAGGGACAACTCATATTCAAACCATAACAGTGAATGATTGGATCGTAAGGGTTCTGACCTCATCAGTGGATTAATCCATTTAATGAATTAATCCATTTGGTAGCTGGATGGACTGTTGGGAGGTGGGACCTAGTTGTAGGAAGCAGGTCACTGAGGAAGGATTTATCTTCTCAGTCCCTTTTCTCTCTCCCTCTCGATCTCTCTCTCTCTATCTCTATCTCTATCTCTTTCTCTTCCCCCTCCCCCCTCTGCCATTTCCCAGCTGCCATGAACTGAATGGCTTACAGATTCCAAGAAAGCAAAGCCTGTGACGGGTTTTGCTGACCCCAGCATCCCTAGCACCTCACAGAACCTGGCACCCAGTTGACACTCCAGTAAATACTAGGAGTGAATGAATGAAGTCATTCTCTAGCCCTCTGCCTCTGCCCGCTCACAGATGGAACACCTTGTGCTGATATTGACTGTCAATTCTCAGCCCCAGGAAGGTGGTGACAGTATCTACTGGACTCATCCAGTGTCTGAGGGACACAGCTCCAGGCTGGAGGAGAAACAACTCTAATCATACTGTTTGGCTGAATGAAATGGGAGTAGAGCTTTGCATACAGGCTTTGAAGTTAGATATGATGATCTAGGAGAGACTCTAAGCAAGTTACTTGATCTCTTTACACCCTGGTTTCTCATCTGAAAAGTGAGGATAATTACACACACACACACACACACACACACACACACACACACACCCATAGAGTCATTTTATGAGTTAAATGAGCTGGAAATCATGAAACCCTTAACACAATGCCTGGCACAAAGTAATCACTCAGCCGGTGCTGGTTATTATTATTAGGATCATTAATAACCACCAATAATGGGTTCTCAGCCCAGGTTAGCATCCTGTGCTCTTTAGGTGATAAAGAGCATCAACCTTCTGTCAAAGCTCCTGTCAAAGCACAAGATTTCCTTCCTTCCTTTTATGCAAAAAGACAAAGATTATGTTCAATTTAGACTTGAGCAAAGAGCTCTTCCTGAGACTACGGGAAGGTGAAAATGACTTCATTTTCATTCATCTTCCCCGGGCTCTTTCGTCTGACACTGGCAACAGAGCTTTAAGCATTTGATATTGGCTTGTCCTGATTCATTACCCTGGCCTCTTCCTGCACACCTACCTCTGCTGGCTGAATTGCAAAGCTTGGCTCCAGATGGTCCCCGACAGAACCTGCGCACTCACCCAGGGAATGCAAAGCACCTGGGCCGCCTCTCTGCCACTCCTTGACTTGCAAAGCTTCCTTTCCTGATTTGCCTTTTCATCCCCCAAGAAGCCCTACCAGACCTCTGTCCGTCAAGTAGAGATGACCGCCGGGTAATGGCTTTTAAAACACCAAATTGCATCCAGTACAAGGGCTGTGCGAGTCCATCTTCAGTGAGGAATTTTCCCCTGTTTGGTTTGGCCGTCCAGCGGAGCATTAGACAGCAGTTTAATCATTATTACCAGTGCTGCACTGCGACTCTCTGGAGAAGCACTAAACTGGAATGAAAAGGAACTGACATAATTAGTCTGACACAGTTCAATAGGGAACTATTACACCAAAGGTAATGAGCTCCAATGATATGTTAATGTTATTGTAAGAAATTATGCCATCGCAACAAAGTGGCTTTGAGTTGGGGGTGGGGGTGGGGGGGGGCAAGCTTGGAATTTTCCCAGGCAATAGGCTAATGTGAAAAAAATAGAGAAGGTGCCTATAACCCACTCTCCTACGACTCCAAGATGCCTGTGGTCACTTGGGGCTGGGACTCAGAGCTACAGGGTGCTGCCAAGGCCACATGGGCAATGCTGTTAGGGTGGATATGCACAAGAGGCTGGACATTTGTCCAACTAGGAAAATTAAAAAGCTCCAGAAAAATCACTGTGATCACTAAAAATCAATAAAGGGCCTGTTGTAATAATAGACCCTTCCAGTCACTCAACACTGCACAGTTTATAATGTATTTCCATGTCCCTTGTGAGAAGCAGAAAGGGACGAGGAACAAGGACTTGCCCCCCACACACACACTAAATTGTGACCCTCGTCAAAGTGAACATCTACAGGTCTCAGTTTCCTCATCTCTAAAGTGGGCCCAATAATACCAGCCTTCAAAGTGGAAATTAAAGCCCCTGTTGTGCAGTAGACACAGTTCATATGGTGCCTGTTGCTTGTGTTCGTATTTGCACAAGGCTGGCTGAAGTCGGCTCAGAGGGTTGTCCACATTCACTAGACCCCCTTGATCCACATCCACTCTTAAAAGAAAGCATGCAGAAGCACCATGACTACCCCAAACCAGCAAATGTCAACATTTCCAAAACAAAATGGGCCATTTCCCAAAACCAAACAATGAGCCAATTCCATCTTCCTTGTTAGGGAGAGTCCTGGCTAAAGCCAACACCCCAAACCCATGGTAGTGACTCTCTTCATGACACTTCCACTTCTCTTTTCTCCCCTTGTTTAAAATTTAAAAAATAATTGGAACTTTTATCCTGTCAGCCTTCCATATCCAAAGTTTCCACATTGGCAAATTCAACCAACCATACGTCAAAGATATTTGAAAAAAAAAATTGTGTGTGTATATATGTATATATATATTCCCAAAATATATAGCATAAAAACTGTTTACACAGCTTTTACATTGTGTTCACTATTGTAAGCAATCTAGAGATGATTTAAAGTATGGGAAGATAAGTGTCGTTTATGTGCAAATAGGACTCCATTTTATATAAGAGACGTAAGCACCTGCAGGTTCTGACAGCTGAGGGGCAACTCCTGGAACCAATCCCCCATCCCACCCCTAAGGATACTGATGGACAACTCCTTATCCACAATTTACAGGTGACATATTGATTCCATACCCATTGCCTTATCCTCCCCAAACAATTCCAGTGAACTGTAAGGCAGGTCTTTTCATGGTTCTCGTTTTACAGATAAGAAAATCAGAGATCAATAGGTGAAATGCCACCCAGCCAGTCACACAGCACAAAAACGTGGAGAAATACATGAACATGAACTTTGATGCCAATCCCTAAGGTTCTGTCTCTGAGCTGCTCCCCACTCCAACACCCCACCACCTCTGCCAACTTCAGCACCTGGTGCAAGGTATTCTTGGCATCAGCTATCTTATCAGAGCCTCCTCTTTGCATCCTAGGTAGGATGTCACCCCGTTGCCTCTAGGAGGAAGAGATCAGCCTTAGGATCTCAGGCTAGAGAGTGGCTGGTGTTCTGCTATCCCCAGGGAAGGAAGGGCCAGTCTCCAACCCCACGACCCGACGGATTCTGTCCCACTCTGTTCCCCACTGATGCTCCCAACCTATCAGACTAAACCCTGTAAGTCACTTTGATGTTGTTGTTATTGTTGTTCTGATTGGTTATACATGACAGTAGAATGCATTTTGATAGATTGTATAAAAATACAGCACAACTTCTCATTCCTCTGGCTGTACATGACGCAGAGTCAGTCCAGTGGTGTAATCTACATGTGTACAGGGTGATAATGTCTGTCTCATTCTACTGTCCCTCCCATCCCCACAGCTCTACCCCTCCTCTTACTCCCCTCTATACAAACCAAATTTCCTTCATCCCTTCCTAAACCCCCACCCCACCCCACTATGGATCAGCATCCACTTATCAGAGAAAACATTCAGCTTTTGGTTTGGGAGAGTTGGCTTATTTCACTTAGCATGATATTCTCTAGCTCTATCCGTTTACCTGCAAATGCCATGATTTCATTTTTCTTTAAGGCTGACTAATATTCCATTGTATATATGTACCATATTTTCTTTATCCATTCATCTGTTGAAGGGCACCCTAGGTTGGTTCCCTAGTTTAGCTATTGTGAATTGAGCTGCTACGAACATTGATGTGGCTGTGTCACTGTAGTATGCTGATTTTATGTCCTTTGGGTATAAACTGAGGAGTGGGATAGCTGGGTCAAATGGTGGTTCCATTCCAAGTTTTCTGAGGAATCTCCATACTGCTTTCCAGAGCGGTTGCACTGATTTTAAGTCCCACCAGCAAGGTATGAGTGTACCTTCTCCCCACATCCTCACTGACACTTATTATTGCTTATATTCTTGATCTCTACATATCTTTTTAAGAGCAAAAGGTGGCATCAAGCCCAGTAGCTCTCCAAGTGTGCTTCTCTGATCAGGAGAAATACACATTCCCAGTTCCTATCCCAGATCTGCTGAATCAGAAATTCTGAGGATGGGGCCAGCAATTCTCAGTGTCACTCACCCTCCAGGGAACTCTGATGCACACTGTAGTGTGAGAGACACTAATCTAGCATCTTAACCTCACATGTCGCAGGGTGGAGAAACAGGACCAAAGACTCATTTGGGACACTCTGTCATTCTCACTCTCTCGTTCCCAGTCCCTGTGCATCCTCCACCTGCAGCCTCTGCCTGTAAACGTAACACCATCTGCATCTTTCTAACCCTTTTGAGAGTCTTGACTTTGGTCCTGCACACAGTCCACTCCATTGCAGCCAGATATCCTGGGGCTTCCCCTTCCCTGTCCCAGGACATCTAGGACTTCCAGGCTGGCGGGGGAATGAGCTTCAGGTCCACTTCATGCTCTGCCCACCAACCACTGCTGCTGCCAGCTTTCTCCTGACAGTTTAAGGACAAATTTGTCTTTCAACCAAAGAATTGATTTTCTCCTGAAGACGTCACGTTCTAGTTTACAAGAGAAGCGTGTGTTCTTCCTACCAATATGACTGATCCCCATCCTTGGGAAAATAATGGCTGCCCTAATTTTCCAGAGCAGTACTTGCTCCCTCCCTGGGCTATTTTCACACCAAGGGGCCAATACTTGGCTGAAAGTGCCTCTGAGTCACCCAGGCTGGTCTTGGTTTCTCACTTCTTTACCAATGGGGAGGGGTTCCGTGCATCCTAAGTCGCTCACTGCATGAGAAGCAAATTCTGGAAGGGCCGACAAAACAGGGGTGCTGGATTACTCACCAGCAGGGCCCCCCCCCCTCACTGCTTCAGGAGATGGAAGCTAAGCTTTACCCCAGCCTCCATCAACACCTACTAGGGCTGAGCCCTGTGGACGGCCACTGTCCTTAGAGAGGAGATAGCAGAGCAAAGCACCCAGGAAGGTGCTGGATTATCCTGAGCTTTCCTGGGATAATCCACAAGCATAAGACATGCCAAGATCCATGACCTGTCCTTTCTGCTCATCCCACATAGCCTCCAGCCATCACACAAACTGCTCCGGCAAGCACAGCTCTAGAAATTCAGAACCGCTCTCCTGCATTGTCCTTAGCTGTCCACATCACAAGGGTCTCCCTCCGGCACAGAAGTAGGTAGATTGGGTCCAGCCTCCAGCTGCCATCTTGTCAGATGGTGGCTCTATATTGCATTTGGGGCACTCCCACCATGAGTCCCCCAGTACTATCTCTGTCAAGCAGCAAGTACCATAGTAGTTAGAAGTTGAGGTTCCAGACCCAGATGGACTGTGATCAAATTCCAGTCTCCCACTCCTATCTGAGCCCCAGGGAAGCTGTTTTCCTTCTCTGGATATCTGTTTTTTCTTCACCTGTTTTTTAGGAGTCATACCAACAGCTACTTCATATTCACTAGCACAAGGGACACACTCAGTTTTAAATGTAGAAATGATTTTTTTTCCAGTATTATCCTTTTATCCTCTGCAGCAGATGCAGGATGAAAGAACTTTCCACTTAGCTCTAGTAGAAACTCACAGGAAGGGAACTCTTACCCCCAAAACAACCAGGCCTATATCCTGAGCTACATCCAGCACTGGAGAGAGTTGGGCAACCACACTCTCACCAGCACCTTGGCAGCCAAGGGGTTCCGTCTGCGGTAGGGTCTGAGGCCTGATGTACAGCAGCACACCTACATATCCCGTGATGGTGATTCCTCTATGGCCACCAGAGCAGGGTGACCATCAGCTTGGGGGCACTGTGACCTCATGATTTCCTCAAAGGGCAAAAAGGGTTCCTTGTACCTAGAGTATGACCAGGAGCTCTGAGGCCCCCACCCTGCATCCAAGGCTGGGTCTGAGTATCCAAGGCTGGACCATTCCATAGCAGGATCAGGATAGAAGCCAGCTAATATTTCATGTAACTAAAATATTTAGGAATAGACATTTTAAACATCAGCTGCAGGTATGGCTGGATGTAGGATCTCCCAGTATTCATTTATTTATTTATTTAATTTTTTATATTAAACTCTTTTTTTTCTCTTTTTTTTATTGGTTGTTCAAAACATTACAAAGATTGCAGAATCACGTCGGTTACACATCCACATTTTTACATAATGCCCTATTAGTAACTGTTGTATTCTGCTACCTTTCCTATCCTTTACTATCCCCCCTCCCCACCCCTCCCATCTTCTCTCTCTACCCCATCTACTGTAATACATTTCTCTCCTTGTTTGTTTTTTCCCATTCCCTTCACAACCTCTTATATGTAATTTTGTATAACAATGAGGGTCTCCTTCCATTTCCATGCAATTTCCCTTTCTCTCCCTTTCCCTCCCACCTCATGACTCTATTTAATGTTAATCTTTTCCTCCTGCTCTTCCTCCCTGCTCTGTTCTTAGTTGCTCTCATTATATCAAAGAAGACATTTGGCATTTGTTTTTTAGGGATTGGCTAGCTTCACTTAGCATAATCTGCTCTAATGCCATCCATTTCCCTGAAAATTCCATGATTTTGTCATTTTTTAGTGCTGCGTAGTACTCCATTGTGTATAAATGCCACATTTTTTTATCCATTCATCTATTGAAGGGCATCTGGGTTGGTTCCACAGTCTAACTATTGTGAATTGTGCTGCTATGAACATCGATGTGGCAGTATCCCTGTAGCATGCTCTTTTAAGGTCTTCAGGGAATAGTCCGAGAAGGGCAATAGCAGGGTCAAATGGTGTTTTCATTCCCATCTTTCCCAGGAATCTCCAAACTGCTTTCCAAATTGGCCGCACCAATTTGCAGTCCCACCAGCAATGTACAAGAGTACCCTTTTCTCCACATCCTCGCCAGCACTTGTTGTTGTTTGACTTCATAGTGGCTGCCAATCTTACTGGAGTGAGATGGTATCTTAGTGTGGTTTTGATTTGCATTTCTCTGACTGCTAGAGATGGTGAGCATTTTTTCATGTACTTGTTGATTGATTGTATATCTTCCTCTGAGAAGTGTCTGTTCAGGTCCTTGGCCCATTTGTTGATTGGGTTATTTGTTATCTTATTGTCTAATTTTTTGAGTTCTTTGTATACTCTGGATATTAGGGCTCTATCTGAAGTGTGAGGCGTAAAAATTTGTTCCCATGATGTAGTCTCTCTGTTTACCTCTCTTATTGTTTCTCTTGCTGAGAAAAAACTTTTTAGTTTAAGTAAGTCCCATTTGTTGATTCTAGTTATTAACTCTTGTGCTATGGGTGTCCTATTAAGGAATTTGGAGCCCGACCCCACAATATGTAGATCGGAGCCAACTTTTTCTTCTATCAGACGCATAGTCTCTGATTTGATATCAAGGTCCTTGATCCATTTTGAGTTAACTTTTGTGCATGGCGAGAGAAGGGGATTCAGTTTCATTTTGTTGCATATGGAGTTCCAGTTTTCCCAGCACCATTTGTTGAAGATGCTATCCTTCCTCCATTGCATGCTTTTAGCCCCTTTATCAAATATAAGATAGTTGTAACTTTGTGGATTGGTTTCTGTGTCCTCTATTCTGTACCATTGGTCCACCCGCCTGTTTTGGTACCAGTACCATGCTGTTTTTGTTACTATTGCTCTGTACAGTTTGAAATCTGGTATTGCTACACCTCCTGATTCACACTTCCTGCTTAGAATTGCTTTTGCTATTCTGGGTCTTTTGTTTTTCCATATGAATTTCATGATTGCTTTATCTATTTCTACAAGAAATGCCGTTGGGATTTTGATTGGCATTGCATTGAACCTATAGAGAACTTTTGGTAATATCGCCATTTTGATGATGTTGGTTCTGCCTATCAATGAACAGGGTATATTTTTCCATCTTCTAAGATCTTCTTCTATTTCTCTCTTAAGGGTTCTGTAGTTTTCATTGTATAAAAATCTTTCACGTCTTTTGTTAGGTTGATTCCCAAGTTTTTTTTTTTTTTTGAGGATATTGTGAATGGGGTGGTTTTCCTCATTTCCAGTTCAGAAGATTTATCGCTGATATACAGGAATGCCTTTGATTTATGTGTGTTGATTTTATATCCCGCCACTTTGCTGAATTCATTTATTAGCTCTAGCAGTTTCTTTGTAGACCCTTTTGTGTCTTCTAGGTATAGGAATCTATCTTCCGCAAATAGTGATAATTTAAGTTCTTCTTTTCCTATCTTAATGCCTTTAATTTCTTTTGTCTATCTAATTGCTCTGGTCAGTATTTCGAGAACTATATTGAATAGAAGTGGTGAGAGAGGGCATCCCTGTGTTCTTCCAGATTTTAGAGGGAATGCCTTCAGTTTTTCTCCATTTAGAATGATGCTAGCCTGAGGCTTAGCATAGATAGCTTTTACAATGTTGAGGTAAGTTCCTGTTATCCCTAGTTTTTCTAATGTTTTGAACATAAAGGGATGCTGTACTTTGTTGAATGCTTTTTCTGCATCTATCGAGATGATCATATGGTTCTTATCTTTAAGTCTATTGATGTGGTGAATAACGTTTATTGATTTCCATATATTGCACCAGCCTTGCATCCCAGGGATGAATCCTACTTGATCATGGTGCACGATCTTTTTGATATGTTTTTGTATATGATTTGCCAGAATTTTATTGAGGATTTTTGCATCTAAGTTCATTAGAGATATTGGCCTGTAATTTTCTTTCTTTGAGGTGTCTTTATCTGGTTTGGGAATCAGGGTGATATTGGCCTCATAGAATGAATTTGGAAGTTCTCCCTCTTTTTCTATCTCCTGAAATAGATTGTGGAGTATTGGTATTAGTTCTTCTTTAAAGGTCTTGTAAAACTCTGCTGTATATCCATCCGGTCCTGGGCTTTTCTTGATTGGTAGTCTTTTGATGGCTTCTTCTATTTCCTCACTTGATATTGGTCTGTTTAGGTTGTTTATATCTTCCTGACTCAATATGGGTAGTTCATATGTCTTAAGGAATTTATCGATGCCTTCACTATCTTCTATTTTATTAGAGTATAGGGTTTCAAAATAATTTCTGATTATCTTCTGTATTTCTGAATTGTCTGTTGTGATGTTGCCTTTTTCACCCCATAAGCTAGTAATTTGGGTTCTCTCTCTTCTTCTCTTTGTTAGCGTGGCTAGTGGTCTATAAATCTTATTTATTTTTTCAAAGAACCAACTTTTAGTTTTGTCAATTTTTTCAATTGTTTCTTTTGTTTCGATTTCATTGATTTCAGCTCTAATTTTAATTATTTCTTGCCTTCTAGTGTATTTGCTGCTGATTTGTTCTTTTTCTAAGGCTTTGAGGTGTAGTGTGAGGTCATTTATTTGTTGGCTTTTCCTTCTTTTAAGGAATGAACTCCATGAAATGAATTTTCCTCTTAGCACTGCTTTCATAGTGTCCCAGAGATTTCGATATGTTGTGTCTGAGTTTTCGTTTACCTCTAAGAATTTTTTAATTTCCTCTTTGATGTCTTCTGTAACCCTTTGTTCATTCAGTAGCATATTGTTTAATCTCCTTGTGATGTAGGATTTTCCTTTCTCATTTTATTATTGATTTCTAATTTCATTCCATTATGATCAGATAAAATGCATGGTAGTATCTCAACTCCTTTGTAATTGCTAAGATTTGCCCTGTGACATAATATATGGTCTATTTTGAGAAGGATCCATGTGCTGCTGAGAAGAAAGTGTATCCACTTGATGTTGGGTGGTATATTCTGTATATATCAATTAAGTCTAAATTATTAATTGTATTATTGAGCTCTATGGTTTCTTTATTCAACTTTTGTTTGGAAGATCTGTCCAGTGGTGAGAGAGGTGTGTTAAAATCTCCCATGATTATTGTGTTGTGGTCTATTAGACTCTTGAACTTGAGAAGAGTTTGTTTGATGAACGTAGCTGCACCATTGTTTGGGGCATATATATTAATGATCGTCAAGTCTTGTTGGTGTATGGTTCCCTTGAGCAGTATGCAGTGTCCTTGTTTATCCCTTTTGATTAACTTTGGCTGGAAGTCTATTTTATTTGATACAAGTATGGACACCCCTGCTTGCTTCCAGGGTCCGTATGAGTGATATGATTTTTCCCAACCTTTCACCTTCAGTCTGTGTATGTCTTTTCCTATTAGATGAGTCTCCTGTAGGCAGCATATTGTTGGATCTTTTTTATAATCCATTCTACTAGCCTATGTCTTTTGATTGGTGCATTTAAGCCATTAACATTTAGGGTTACTATTGAGATATGGTTTATATTTCCAGCCATGTTTAGTTATGTTTGTTACTTAACATGATTTGTTTTTCCTCTATGCTTAGTTTTTCCTGTACTGTACTACCTCCTGCTGTTGGTTTTCATTGTTATTTTTCATTTCCTCTTCCTGTAATGTTTTGCCAAGGATGTTTTGAAGAGCTGGTTTTCTAGCTGCAAATTCTTTTAACTTTTGTTTATCGTGGAAGATTTTTATTTCATCTTCAATCCTGAAGCTTAATTTTGCTGGATACATGATTCTTGGTTGGAACCCTTTTTCTTTCAGCATTTGAAATATGTTGTTCCAGGATCTTCTAGCTTTCAGAGTCTGTGTTGAAAGATCAGCTGTTATCCTGATTGGTTTACCCCTAAATGTAATCTGCTTCCTCTCTCTTGTGGCTTTTAAGATTCTCTCCTTATTCTGTATGTTGGGCATCTTCATTATTATGTGTCTTGGTGTGGATCTCATGATTTTGTATATTCGGTGTCCTGTAGGCTTCTAGTATTTGGATTTCTTTTTCATTCTTTAAGTCTGGGAAGTTTTCTAGTATTACTTCATTGAATAGATTGCTCATTCCCTTGGTTTGGACCTCTATACCCTCTTGTATCCCAATAACTCTTAGGTTTGGTTTCTTGATGTTATCCCATAATTCTTGGATGTTCTGCTCATGATTTCTTAACATTCTCGCTGAGCTGTCTAAGGTCTTGTCAAGTTGAAAAACTTTGTCTTCAGGGCTGGGGATGTGGCTCAAGCGGTAGCGCGCTCGCGTGGCATGCGTGCGGCCCGGGTTCGATCCTCAGCACCACATACCAACAAAGATGTTGTGTCCGCTGAGAACTAAAAAATAAATATTAAAAAAATTCTCTCTCTCTCTCTCTCTCTCTCTCTCTCTCTCTCTCTCCTCTCTCACTCTCTCTTTAAAAAAAAAAAAACTTTGTCTTCGTTGTCTGAAGTTCTATCTTCTAAGTGTTCTACTCTGCTGGTAATACTCTCATTTGAGTTTTTAATTTGGTTTATTGTTTCCTGCATTTCCAGGATTTCTGTTTGTTTGTTTTTTATATCCTCTATCTCCCTATAGAGTTGATCTTTTGCTTCTTGGATTTGTTTATGTAATTCGTTGTCAAAGTGATTTTTCATTGTCTGAATTTGATATATAATGTCTTCTTGAGACTCCAGATCATCTGAAGCATGTATATCCTGAACTCTTTGTCTGACATTCCATCAGCTGCAGATATTACCTCATCTAATGTTGAATTGACCTGTATTGTTTGTGGTCCTTTCTTTCCTTGTCTTTTCATACTGCTCATGATTCTTTCTAGCTTTGTGAAACTGTTGTGCTAATGTTTTTCCCCTTATATATTTGTATTGTTCTTTTATAGCTCCAAAATCCCTCTTTTGCGGAGAAAGACAATGTTAACAGTTCCCAATATCAACAGTACATTATCTAAGCACAAGTTTTCATTATTAATACATTTATAGTTAGATTCTAAGACTATAGATATTGGTTTTAATTATTACTTAAGAATATATTCATTAGTTTTATAAAAGGCGTACCATATCTGGTGGCATATAGAAAACTTAATTTCAGAGGGATGTTATACTTAGTGGGAAAGGAGTGAGGGTATGAGGTTAAACTAACT
This sequence comes from Spermophilus citellus, assembly GCF_964194105.1. Classification (NCBI taxonomy): domain Eukaryota; kingdom Metazoa; phylum Chordata; class Mammalia; order Rodentia; family Sciuridae; genus Spermophilus; species Spermophilus citellus. The sequence goes on along the minus strand of NC_138199.1, from coordinate 23,989,861 downwards.
TAGCACCTTTGGAGAACTCTAACCAATAGACTAGTAATTTATGGAAGAATGTATAGACTCAACCTCCTATCTGTATTTAGATAGTTACCCTATGTATAGATAGCAAAAGTTAGGAGATTGAAAGTGGGATAGAGAGAATACGAATGAAAAAAAAGAAAAAAATTAACAAGGAAGAAAAGAGAAATAAGAGAAGGAAAAGGAAAGTAAGATAGAAATAAAGAAAAAAATGGGGGGAAGGTGGGGTATATGCAATTCCTATATGGTTGTTCATGCACAGTTCTTGGTTTCACATATGCTGAAGTTGTGGAAGAGAGAGAAGAAAAGAGAGAAAGAAAGAGAAAAAAAAAGTCTCCCAGAACACTGTTTTCCTTGCTTCCAGTAGGTGGCGTTGTCTATTCCTAGCTTGAGCCTCTGTATTCAGGGTGGTGGGTATAGCCGTGTGAAAGGAAATGAGCTTCCACCTGTATCTTCCCTACTCTAGTCTCTGAGGTAGAAACCAGGTGCCTGTACAGTTGTTGTTTTGCGTTGTAGCTACAACCCCCAAAAGCTTGTGGGAAATATTTTGAGTTATTGCAGCTAAGGGTGGGGGAGTTGGAAACCGGGTACCTGGATCAGCCGCAGAACCATGCTGGTAGCTACACCCCCTTTGATGGGTTTTAAGGGTTGATGGGCTTCCTCCGGACTAACACTGGGGCGGGGCCGGACTTCCTCCTCTGGTCTGGCTTGGCGTCGGGCGTCTTCCTCCTCCGGTCTGTCCCAGTATTTATTAGTTAACCAATATTTATTAATACTTTTATGTTCCAGGTAGTGTTCTTAGCATGCAAACTAAACCCCTGTCCTCATGATAACTGAGCTATTTTAAGAATATATATTCTTACCCCATTTCTCTGAGTGGGCACAGCCAGATGCCCCCTCATGGTCACAAGTGCTATAACAGTGACTTTCAAGGCTATGTCCTTCCAGATTCAAATACATCAGAAAAGAGTGAGTCCTGGCAAAAATCCTGAAACAACTGTCTGGACATCCAGGGGTCAAGCTACCATCCCTGGAGCAGGAACTGTGGCCAGAGCAACGGGAAGTGGTGGCTGGCTCAGGCACTGGGCTGAGTATTGAAATGATCCATTCAGAGTATTGAAATGGGGGTGGGGGAAGGAGGGGCATGTACAGGGAGAATTGATGCTAGGGGGCAACAGCAAACCCCTTCTCTACTCCCTCTACCCAGGTTCTCCTTGCCTGAGCCTCACCTTCCTCTCCAGACACAAACAGCTCCTCAGATGCACTCAGCTGGGAAAGTTCTACTCTTCCTTCTCCCCTATTTCTACCCCCCACACAAACAGGTAAAACAATCATAAAAATTTATTCAGGTATACAATCTACAGTTTGCACATTAATTTCACCTCTGTTGTCTCTCCTTTCCAAAGGATCCCTGTGAAATAGCAAGTGCTACAGAATGAATGTGCCCCCACCCCCCAAAAAAAAACCTTATACACTGAAGCTGAATGCCCAAGGTGATGGCATTAGGAGATGGGGGCCTTTGGAAGGTAATTTGGGTTAGGTAGGGCCTCAAGATGGAATTAGTGTCTTTATAAGAAGAGTCGAAGGAGAGCTTGCTCATGCCACCCCCACCCCAACTAGCACAAAGGAGAGGCCAGGTGAAGACACAGAGAGAAGGTTGAGCCAGGAAGAGTTGAGAGCCCAGCCATGCTGGCTCCCTGCTCAGACTTCCAGCCTCCTGAACAGTTAGAAAACAAATGTCTGCTGTTGAAGTTCTCCGTCTGTGGTATTTTATTGTGGCCACCTGAGCTAAATAATACAACAGCACAGGGTTCATCTTCTTCCTGCACCAGACCCCCTCCAAGACCATCTAGAAGTGTGGCGCTTTGAGGAAGCAGAAACTCATGAAGGAAGCAGAGGCAGGTGGAGAACAGGTTGGTTCAAGCCAGCGTTTCCCTCCACAATGTCCTCCCTTGGACTCTGATACAGGAACCGGAATGTGGGATCCAGGAAGAGACTCGCTTCAGGTCCTCTTCCCAGGCTCTGCACAAGAGTGGGAACAAGATGAGAACTGGAGTGTGGGAGACCAAGTGCTAGCCACTGACTTAGGAGTTGGAACACCTAGTCTTTAGTCTCAACTTTGCCCCGACGTGCTGGGTGATCCTGCAGATGTCTTGCCTGCTCTGAGCCTCAGTCTCCATATCTGTCCCCACATACCTACCAAGATCTCTTTCAGTGTGGACCCACAAGTCCTGTGCTCTGGAGCTGCTGGGGACAGCAGAGAGAAATGCACAAGGATAAATGCCCAGGCGTCTGGACCTTATCCATCCCTCCTTCTCTCTCTCTCTCTCTCTCTCTCTCTCTCTCTCTCTCTCTCTCTCTCTCTCTTCTGGAAGACCGGAGCACCCAACTGCTCCCAGCGGGACCAACAATCCATTCATCCCTGCATATTCCCCGCCTGGCCCTGGGGGTCGAGCTGTTGATAGAATTTCATATGCTTAGTCATACTTTTCTGAGTAAATATCATGGTAAAAAGACATGACATTTCCGGGGCCGGTCTTCAGCATTAATAAAAGATTCTAAGAACAGGGTGACCTTTTCACAAAGGATTTGTAAATGCCAAAAACTACATAAAACCTCTCTTTCTGAGGCAGACAGGATTGTCACAGCTCAGTATTTATTCCCCCCACATGTGATACGGGCCAGTTCTATGTGCTGGCCGGTGACGAGCTGGGAGCACTAGACAGGGGAGGAGGAGGAAGAAGGGGGAGGAAGGAAGGAAAAACATAGAGAGAAAAAGGAAGAAAGAGGAGAACCAGGGGCTGGGGATGTGGCTCAAGTGGTAACGCGTTCGCCTGGCATGCGCGAGGTGCTGGGTTCGATCCTCAGCACCACATAAAAATAAAAAAGATGTTGTGTCCACCGAAAACTAAAAAAATAAATATTCCAAAAAAAAATAGGAGAACTAGGGAGAGAGGGAAGAAGAAAATGAAGGAGGAGAAAAGAAAGGAAAGCAGCAGGTTACAGAGCGAGACCAGGCCTGGGAAATTGTGTGTATGGGTTGAGGGGAGGTGGTTACTTAACTGAGGGCTGCTCTTCCACTTAGCAAACCCCTGAGGACAAGGCATGTGAACTGCCACTCCTTAAATACCACCTCAGGGCTGTCTATGTTACTTCCAGGCTAGCCAAGTAAAGATGCTCCTGCAGCCACCAGCCAATGCATGAGGACAACAAAGGTGTCTGAGTGGCTGGCCAGTCCCATGGATAGGAGCCCAAATACCCATCCTTTGCCAGCCTTCTGCAACCATTGAGAAACTAATGTGACTCCATTTTTGAGAAACTAGCCTCTACCTCAGAGCAAAGCCTGTCCAAGGAAGGGGGCGTGACCCTTGTCCTTGGAAAAACCCACAGAGCACTCCTAGGCACATTCCCACCCTGCTGAGTTGTTTGTCTGTAAATAACAGGAGACATCTGTGGTGCCAGGTGTCCCTGACTCAGGCTAAGGGAGGACCCATAGCAACCCCCTAGCAACCTCCAATCAGCATGAAATAGGGAAAATACCTGGGATGCCAGATGACCACCCCCCCCCAGTAGTTTATGGTGGTTGATAACATGTTGGGAAACCATGTAGTTTAGCACGTACACCCCTCGTGGCCTAAACCAATCAGTTCAAATGAATCCCCCTCTTGTACTACCCAATCACCCCTACCCAACTTGTTCCGCCATTGAATGTGCTAATCAATGTTAAGAGTTTTTGTTTGACTTTCCCACGGTAAGGAATGATTTGCTGTGTGATGTCGTGACGCATAGAGTATCCCCCCAAAACCTATAAAATCACACTGGACAAAGGACTGGGACTCACTCCCTGGGACCACTGTGACGGGAACGGTTGTGAGTCCAGGCTGGAGCTTGAAATGAAGACTCTTGTGTGATTGCATCGGATTCGGCTCCTGGAGGTCTACTGGGGTCCCACAAATCTGGCATAACACCATGTCTCACAGTACCTTAGGAGGAGGGTAGACAGCATGGGGCAACGAAAGAACCCAGGCTTTGGGGTGAGACTCAACCTAGTTCCAGGCTAGACTTGCCAAGCCTCAGTTTCCTCATCTGTAAGAGGGACCTCCCTCTTAAGGGTTCAGGGATGATGCATAACATCACTGACACAAGGAGCCACTCCTATCAGAGTCATGAGCTCCATCCTTCCTCTTTGAGGGCTTTGGCATTTGTCTTTTTCTTTTGTACTGGACTCCATTGTATGACGGGTAGAGTATTCTAATTATTTTCAGAAGTGGACTCCATTCCTGAGCCAGAAATTTGCATCAAGCCCTTTCCACCGCACTCTCCAGGACAGCTGCCAGGGACCTGGGAGGAGAAGAAGATTCTCCAGCGGAGCATGCGTAGGTAATGACCAGGCCCCTAGAGAAAGGCTCCTCAGACAGCTGCTTCTGCTCCTCCGAAGCTTGATACGCTGCCATGGGCTGCCCTTTCTCTGGGTTCATTGTGTAATGGTGCTTGACAGATCCTAATTTTCTTTTAAAAAGACATGCATTATAGCAGAGGACATAATAATACACATCGGTGACATGAGGCAATTGTCCAGCTAGTGAGGATAGAGTGGGTTTCACTGCCCAACTCCAGCGCCTGACTTATGAAGGATTTCAGAATGTGGTTTGCAAAGAGTTTTCAATTTAAAGATCACATTTTCAGGGCTGTGAACGGGGCCAGGCCCCATGCTGAGCAACAGGGAATTCCACATAGACAAAGCCTGGTCTCCACCCTTTATGAGCCCAAAGATGAACCCTGACAACAGCCCTGTGTATTAGGTAACATGAAACAGAAGCCCAAAGGGGCACACAGCCACATGTGGCAGAACAAAGGTTAGAGCTCAGAACGTTGCCTATTTTCCTAGGATTTTAGCCTATCCCATGGGAAGTGAGCTCAGGACTGACTTCCAGTTATCTTTCAGATAGACTAGAATGAAAGTTGAGAAAGCTGAACTCTGGAATCAGATAAGTCTGATATTAGTTATGGTAAATAAAGCTGATTTCCTCTTTGGGGTGGGCAAGGTGATCCTGTTTCCTGGACAAGATGGTTATGTGGGGACTAGATGTTGGGAAAAATTCTTACAATCTGCCCCTCACCCTACCTCCTTTACCTGACTGGCTTGCCTTTCAATGGGGATGCTCAGAAAGTGACATAAAGTTGACTCTGGATGGATCTCAAGGTTATTCTGCAAGAGCTTTCTCTGCTCTTGGCTTTGTCCTCGATATGATTCATTCATCCGGTGTATATTCACCAAGCACCTGCTGTGACCCAGGCTTATGCTAGCTGGCAGGAATATAATGGAGAATAAACAGATCAAGTTCCTGTCTCCATGGAACTTACAGTCTGGGGATTCAAGACTAATAACTGCAAGCAAAAAACATTGAGGGTGCCAAGACTGCAGGCAGGATTGCATCAGAGCAGCATCCACAGACTTGCGAAAGGTAGTTAGACAGGTGAGCAGGGTCGGGTAAACACAGGTTCCAGCCAAAGGGAATAACATCTGCAAAAGTCCAAATTTTTGAGGAAAAAAGGAGTCCTGCTAATAGTCCAGTAAGGCTCTAACAGGGACTGGGGGGGTATGGATGCTCCTGAGACATGAGCCTGGAAGAGAAAGCAGGGACCTTATCAAGAAGTGCTGGCACCCAAGCTTTCTCCAAAATCAGAAGATATCCATTGAAATATTCTGACCAGAGTTCCCATGGCCAGCTTTGCTCTCTAGAGAGAATTGTCTAGTTGCTATTGAAGAAGGTGTTGAAAGAGTAAAGGATAGGAGGTCCACATAGCAAGCCCAAGGAGCAGCCCAAGTGGGAAATGGACATGGTTGGACTGTGTGGGATGCACAGAACTGAACTAGAGGTATCCAGGAAGGAAAGAGATGGATGCTGTTGATTAAGAAGGTGCTGCTGAGACTGAGCAGGATCCTGGCCGATAATGGAGCTCACATGGCAAGAACAAATTGATGGCCCTCAGCCCCAGCCAAGGTGCACAAGTTCAGGGGTCAAAACCAAATTCACCTCCATTAGAGGTAGTCTGAGGAGGAAGAACCAGGGAGATACATCCAAAACAGGTCATCAAGGGGATCCAGATGTGGGAGCTGAGGGTAAAAGCCATAAAAGGTCAGAAAATCAGAAAAGGTAAGCCTAGGAGGGCTGGCCAAATCGGGAAAGGAGGGAGGGAATATCACTGTCAGCCCACTATCCTTTGAGTATGGATTAGGTCAGTGTAAAGGAACCAAAGCAGGAGACAGCCAAGGTCCCAAGTCATAGAAGAGGCCAACAGTTAAACTGATGGCCACATAACAAGGCCAGGCCATGCAGCCTGTGCTCAGGATGGACACCCAGGCATGCAAGTCTCCTGCTTATAGCTGCTTCTGCGGAGAGATCTGGATGTCTCCATCTGACTGTAAGGTCTGTGCAAAGCCGTCAGCTACCTGCGCCTGCCAAGAAAGCAATTGCCTTCTCTGACTCCACTAATAGGAGTTTAGTGTCCAGATCAATGTGGCTGCGAGTCCTGCTGCACTTGGCACTTGTCAAGTTGTATCTGGAGATTGGGGCTGTGAGGAGCCCACATGCTCAGACACCTCCCTGGGGGCTCCCCAAGCCTATGCTAACCCTGTTGGGTGATTGCAGCACCACCTCCATGACTTTGGACCTGCCTCCCTGGGGATTGACTGGGAGACTGTAGCAGGCAGGAACAGAGGGCCAGTGTCACCAGGCCACCCCTCGTGGTAAGATAAGTCTGCACTTTAGATTTCATTTCAGTGAGACCTAATAATGCTTAATATTGTCCAAGTGTTAAAGAATCAGTGTAGATCAATTGTGTCTGTGAACCAAATCAAGCCTGCAGCCTCCCATCTGTGATTTCTAAGCTAACCTAGACCTCCTTTTTTTAAAATTTTTTATTTATATATGACAGCGGAATACATTACAATTCTTATTACACAAATAGAGCACAATTTTTCATATCTCTGGTTGCATACCCAGTATATTCACACCAATTTGTGTCTTCATAACTATACTTTGGATAATAATGATAATCACATTCCACCATCATTAGTAACCTCATGCCCCCTCCCTTGCCCTCCAACCCCTCTGCCCTATCTAGAGTTTGTCTATTCCTCCCATGCTCCCGCTCCCTATCCCACTATGAATCAGCCTCCTTATATCAAAGAAAACATTTGGCATTTGGTTTTGGGGGATTGGCTAACTTCACTTAGCATTATCTTCTCTAACTCCATCCATTTAGCTGCAAATGCCATGATTTTATTCTCTTTTATTCCTGAGTAATATTCCATTGTGTATATATGTCACATTTTTTAATCCATTCATCTAATGAAGGGCATCTAGGTTGGTTCCATAGTTTAGCTATTGTGAATTGTGCTGCTATAAACATTGATGTGGCTGTGTCCCTGTAGTATGCTGTTTTTAAATCCTTTGGGTACAGACCGAGGAGAGAGATAGCTGAGTCAAATGGTAGTTCCATTCTCAATTTTCCAAGAAATCTCCATACTGCTTTCCATATTGGCTGCACCAATTTGCAGTCCCACCAGCAGTGTATGCGTGTACACATACACTGTACCTTTTTCCCCACATCCTCGACAACACTCACTGTTGTTTGTATGCATAATAGCTGCCATTCTGACCAGAGTGAGATGAAATCTTAGAGTAGTTTTGATTTGCATTTCTTTAGTTGCTAGTGATGATGAACATTTTTTCATGTATTTGTTGATTGATTTTATATCATCTTCTGAGAAGTGTCTCTTTAGGTCCTTGGCCCATTTATTGATTTGATTATTTGTTTTTTTTTTTTTTTTTTGGTGTTTAGCTTTTTGAATTCTTTATATACCCTAGAGATTAGTGCTCTATCTGATGTGTGAGGGGGTAAAGATTTGCTCCCAAGATGTGGGCTCTCTATTCACCTGACAGATTGTTTTTTTGTTTTGTTTTGTTTTGTTTTGTTTTGTTTTGTTTTGTTTTATTGGTTGTTCACAACATTACAAAGCTCTTGACATAACATACTTCATACATTGGACTGAAGTGGGTTATGAACCCCCAATTTTACCCCAAATGCAGATTGCAGAGTCACATCGGTTACACTTCCACAATTTTACATAATGTCCTATTGGTCATTGTTGTATTCTGCTACCTTTCCTATCCCCTACTATCCCCCCTCCCCTCCCCTCCCAACTTCTCTCTCTACCCCATCTACTGTAATTCATTTCTCTCCTTGTTTATTTTCCCATTCCCTCACAACCTCTTGTATGTAATTTTGCTAAGAAATTTTTTAGTTTGACTGAGACCTCCTTTCTACAAATGAAGAGGGCAAAGCCGCAGAGCACACAGCTAGACACCAAACTCACCTTGACAGAATTGAGTCCTTCCTTTGTTCTTTCTACAGCTGCACCCAATATCCAGCTCCCAGGTCTCTTTTTTCCCCCTGGTACTAGGGATTGAACCCAGGGACAGTCAACTACTGAGCTCCACACCCAGTCCTTTTTATGTTTTATTCTGAGACAAGGTCTCACTAAGTTGCTCAGACTGGCTTTGAACTTGTAATCCTCCTACCTCACTCACTGGGATTACAGGTGTGGGCCACCAAGACCAGTTCCAAGTCATTATCTTGATCCTTAATCCTTGAGCCCGAGTCTCTGTGTCATGCCTAAATCAATGCCCCAGAGACACTGTGGAGCAACTTTCCAGGGATCCCTGACTGTGTGCTGATCCCAGCCCACACTGAGGCCCTTTTCCATTCCCAGATCTGTCTCCATGATCTGTCTGCAGCATGGGTCTCTCAATGAGTCTGGAAAGCCAAGGCGCCCAGCTGCCCCACACCTGGGTTTTTTTTTTTTTTGACTTGTTGCACTTTTCCCTCTGGCTGCTGTAATTTAGTGCCTTAAAACAACACAGTATGTTATCTGATGTTTCTGGAGATTAGAAACCCAAACAGATCTCATGGATTAAAATCAAGGCATCAGCAGAGCTGCATGGTTCTAGGGGAGGACATGTGTTCCCATCTCTCCCACCTTCTAGAGGCTACCTAGAAGGTAACCTTGGCTACCTGGGCTCATGGTCCCTTTCCTCCATTTTTCAAAGCCCCAACCCCTGTCTCTATCATTGTATCTCGCCCCTGCCTCTGACCTTCTGCCTCCTTCTTAGAGTCCCTATTGATTACACTGGACCCACCTGGATAATCCAGGATTATCTCCTCCTGAGATCCTTAACTTCATCATAGCTAAAAAGTAGCCTTTGCCACGCAAGGTAACAGCTCCACAGGGTCCAAGGAGTCACATGTGGATGTCACTAGGAAGCCATTATTCTGTGTTCCGCACTCCTTGTCCTTCAATCTGAGCTCTTACCTGTCCCAACAGGGCCATTACTCATCTACCATCATACACTCTATAGATCCTGGTAAGCTATGGTTGTGACAAAAAGACATACATACAGATCAAAAGACATGTAAACAGAAATCCAGATGAAGAGCCAAAAGGGAAAGACAACATACATATGATGGGGAGGTGTGGCACTGGGAGAGGGTTCTCCTGCCTTATCTCCTGCTCACAGAGCTACATGTATTGCTGCCTAAGCCCCCACCTCTGAGTCCACTCTCCAAAGTGTCAGGTCAGCATTTTTCCCCATCCCCAAGTCACTTACCAAATTGGATTAGCTGTGGACAGAGCCCATTAAACAAATGCACCTCCTAGTTTTGATTTACTGGAAGAAAACAAGAGATGTTTTCCTTTCTGGGAAGGTATCATTCTTGTATGTGCTAACATGCAAAGACTTCACTCCTGCAAGCTTTCGGTGTGACCTGCCTCAGTCAGATCAGGGGACCCTACTATTTAGAATCTCAGAGTCTCAGAGTTGAGAAGGGGCTGAGTCTTCATTCAAGCCAGAAAGAGGCAAGGATTTGAACAGGTTGCACCATCGGTCAGGAGAAGAGCAGGTTAAAAACGTCCTGGGTCCTAACTCCAGGGACCCAAGAGGCAGAGGAAGTTTGGAAGCTGAGCCTGCCAGGGAGCATGACAACTGACATTCACAGGTGACAGGACTTCAGGTACCCGCCCCACCCCATCCCACACCCAACAAAAAGCTTACAGTGGGACCCTATTGGCCAGGGAGAAGGAGAGTTTTCAGACCAAATTATAAGTCGAGCTGATTGAAGAAGCCAGCATGCACTTGGTTAGGAGAACAACTTCTAGTTTCAGACTAAACTGCTCTCAGTTCCTGGCTCCCTAACCACTCATCAGTCCCAGGGACCCGGGAAAGTCACTTACCACCTCTGGTCCTCAGTTTACCCTCCACAAAAAGGAAAAAGAAAACTACCTCTACTAGTCTTAGAGAAACAAACAGCACATTATGAACAAAGTGATCAGCACAGTGCTGATCCCTGTGATTCATACTATTTGTAAAATTCGAAAATGAGGACAGAACCAGGTGAGCAACCCGGGGGACTGGCATGGAGTCCTCAGGATGACACTAGCACTGCCTCTATCCCTTGTGCCAGGCCTGGGCTGAGACTGAACCTGAGGTGCAACAAGAAAGCTCACGGTCACCTAGAACCAAGAGAGACTGTCCACATACCAGCCACGCCTCTCTCTCCTCCATCTCTGTTTCTTTCTCTAAACTCTCTCAGGAGTCGGTAAAAGCTATCTCCAAGCTAGAACTCTACCAACTCAGTCCTGGGCATCCTGATAAGGCCTGAGTGGGACAGAGGAGGACACCAGACAAAGAGAAGCACTGAGGTCTGAGTGGTCTTGGGTAAAGGCTTTCTCCCCTCTGGGCCGCTGCTTCCTCATCTGTGAAACACAGAGTTGAACCCAGAGATCCTGTGGGCTCTTTCATCCAGTTGTAAACAACAGAATCTTCTCTCCAGATAGTTTCAGCAAAGGAGGGATTTATTAGGGTAGAGACAAAACTGACCCTTGCTCCTGGCACCATTATGAACAGCCCAGATCTCCCATCCGGAAAATATAAACCAAAAGCAAGGGGATCACCCTATCTGGCGCTGACTCCCCAAAACAAATGAAATCTTGAGCCTTTCCATAGATGACTAGCGTGGGAACTAAACAAACTTTATCCCTTACTTTGGCAATGCTGCTATCTGAAAATCTGTCCCCCTCTTTGTGGATGTTATGATATGTGGAAAATTGCTGTTTTCCACCATTGCTGGACCTGCTGTGAACTCAGAAACATTGGTAAGTTCATCCTGTGCTCTTGGCTTTAAATTCCTGGTGTGTTTTACTTGCTGTAAGACAGTTCTTATGAAGCCTGATTCCCTTGAACTTCTTTACAAGTTAGCTTTTTCTTTTCTTCTCTAAATGCCAGTGTCTCTGGGCCTCACTTTCCACTAGATAATGGACATAACTGTTGAGCAGGGTGGAGAAACAAATTCAAGGTTAAGGTGCCATAAGGCACATCAAACCAGAACTGGCCTGACGTGGAACCACATGGTTGATAGTGCTCTGCACTAAATGTACAGACCCCAGTGGGACAGCCCAGCTCAGAAGATGCACACCTGGGGAATAGTCCTCTGGGGACATTGGGCCAGTTGGTGACTTATACACCAAGACCAGCACAGCCCTTGGAGCCCTGTGAATGTGGTTTGGAATCCTGTCTGCACTATTCATGTTACATTGGGTCAGTCCCTTAGCCTTTCTGAGACTCAGTTTCTCTTCTACTAAATGGGAATGATTAGAATCCACTTCCCTGGTTTGGTGTGAAGTTTAAAAGGTCAGGCACAAAAAGAGCCCTCATTGTATATGACTTTTTTTTAACTAGAGATTAAACCTAGTGGTGCTTTACCACTGAGCTGCATCCCCAGTCCTTTTTATTTTATTTTTTAAATTTTGACATTCAGTGTCATTAAGTGGCTGAAAGTCTCACTAAATTGTTGAGGTTGGACTCAGCCTTGGAATCCTCCTGCCTCAGTCTCCCAAGTCACTGGAATTACAACCATGCACCACTGCATCTGGCAATATACATGACTTGGCTTCCTGTTCTTGGGTCTATTTGCACTAACATAGGGCTGGGGTCTAAGGCTAAGCTGCTGCCCCTGAGAAAGGGCAATTAGCAAACACAGGAAGGGGAATAGGGCCCAATATCAAATGAAAGAAGTAGAGCCTGGAATGGACCCAAGTGCTAGAAATGGGAACACATGACCATTGAAGGGAGGGAGAAGGGTTGGGGTTCCAGATAGAGGCTGAGGAGGCCTGGTTAGCATTACTCAGCCCTAGAACTGGGGTCTGATGGGCTGATGGCAGGACTCAATGCTGAGCTCAAAAGGAGCTCAAAAGGCTAGAACTGCAGGACCTCTCCAACCTTGAGTCAGCCTTGATCCTGGTACCTTGGCTCTGACTGATCCTATTTCTGGGTCTGGTGGCCCTTCTATGGGAAGAGGAGGGTCTCACAGGGTTGCACCCAGAAGGTAAAGGTACCCTGGGCTATATCCTGGCTCCTACATTTCCCCATGATAGACCCAGATATGCCTATTTCCAAACTTGGCCACATTCCTTACCTCTGAGCCCTGCTCCCTAATCATCTATTACCTAAGAACCTTCTAGCTCTGCAGACAACCTTGGCCATGACCAGTAAAAGAAGTCAAGTTGCCTTTCAGCTCCAGCCCCAGGAAGCATACCACCCCCTCCCTCTCTTTGCAACCACACTTTGGTGGATTCTCTGTGTACACAGTAGCCAGTCTTCCCTGCCACTCAGCAGATGTGGGGGACAAGAGAGGGCAGATGCAATGAGACATCACCAAGCACGAGTGTGGACCAGCCTGCATTCTGGTTCCTAAACCCCGGCTGGCCGTAGGGTCCAGAGGCCTCCTTAACAGAAAAAAAAAAAAAAATCACCAACATAGCCACTGGATGTCTGCAAATGCTGAGCCTGCACTCCCCACCCTGACCCTTGGAAAGGCATCTTTGCTTTCTAGTACTGGGACTCAGGACTGTTAGACCCACATAAATCTTGTATAGACACATGGCTCACCCTTATGGGTTTACAAAGCATTTCCAGGTTTCCAATCTTATTAAATCTTTACAACAACCCTGATAAGCAGGTCCAGCAATAATTATCCTTCACATTGCAGTCAGAGCAACTGAAGCTCAGAGTGGGGCAGGTGATTTGCACAAGGTCACACAGCTACTAAGTACCAGAAATAAGATAAAAACCCAGGCCTCTGGCCTCTAGAGCTGTGCCTTCTCTTCTCTTTATCAGCTATACTTTTCCAGAGGTGAGCTCTCTTTAAAATGAGAAAGAGCCTCCCCCACTAACACCCCATCTCTACAGACCTGGGGCTCTCTACTTCAGACCTGGGGGACTTTGGATCTGCACCTTCCTCTCTCACCCCCTCCTGGGAAAGAAAAATTCCACTCAGAATACCCTCCCTGCCTGCTGATCCCCAGCCTCCAGTTCCAGCCCCAGCTCAAACCCACTTTGCCAAAACAAGGAGCTTAGTTTCGTGGACGAATCAGCCCAAGCAATTGTCTGACCAAATTGACTTGTCAGTCACCCTGTTCAGACAGGACCTTGGAGAATCACCTGATCTGCACACAGGAAGGAATGATTTGTAAGCTTTGAGGCCAAGAGGGAAAACGCCCAGGGAAGACTCCGCAAAGAACAACTCTATTATCCTGGGAGAAACAGGAGGAGCTTAGGCCAGGATAATTTAAGAGATGGCAGCCAGCAATCGCTGGCTTCGGATGCTGCTGTTGCTGAGTCGTCTGCTCCCACATCTCTCACTCAGCCAGTTCCCTCCTCAAAGCCCCAAATCACCCATCTAACCCCCAGTCCCTGAATCCAAGCAAATGTCCCTCATGGAATCCCTCACTCCCTCTCTGGAGCCTGGAAGGGTCTGAGAGAGAAATCTTAAAATCACATTCACACAATACAAATAAAATTTGTGTAATCTTAAAGTATCACATGGTTGTCCTGAGAATCTAGGAAGAAAGAGCTCCAGATGGCCCAGCTTGCCCCCTCTAAGGCTTTGCATGCCCTATGGAAGATCCACACCTCAAATCAGAGCTATGAAAAGAGGGTTATTACAAATATAATGTGGGCATTAACTTCCTCTGAGATTTTAGCATTAAAAGTAGTTCTTTTGCTAAATGTGCTTTGATTTCACCAGCCTGATAGCATCTCATACTTAGCAATCGTTATTTCCTGCGCCTGCTCTGCAAATAATAAGAAATGCAATCCAGGTGTTTCGAAGTCCGTCCTGCTCTGTTCCGAATGGTTTTCAATCACCTGTGTGGGGTAAAGGGGGTGCTGGAAATTCAGGGAATTCAGAGAGTGGAGGTCTTCTCTACCCCTTCTCCTCCATCCTTGCTTCTTTCCAGCTTCTATCTGTTTATATTAGTCCATTTTCTATTTCCATAATCAAACACCTAAGGCTGGATCACAAGAAAGAGAAGAGGTTTATTTAGCTCCCATTTGGGGAGTCTAAAAGTTCAAGGTCAAGTGGCCTCATCTGTTTGGCCTCTAGTGAGGCTCCCTTTGATTGTGTCCAACATGGAGGATGACATCATGGTAGGAGGGAGAGATTTGGACAGTTTTGTTCTTTTTTATAACAACTCACTTTTGCAAGAATTAAGTTATTCCAGGAGATGAGCATTAATCCCTCCCAAGGGTGGTGCTTCCACCCACATAACCTAATTATTTCTCACTAGGCCACTCCTTCTAAAAGTCCACTACGTCTCAATACTGCCACAATAGGGATCAAGCTTCCAACACATGAACCCCTGAGGGGAAAAACACATCCAAACCACAGCACCCCTCCTTTGGTGACTCCCCCACCTCCAGTGGGCCTTTCTGCTGTGTTAATTTAACATACTGCAGCTGGAAGCTAGTACAGCCCCCCTCCTGCTCCATCCTCACTAAGTCACAAAGCAGAGGGTGTGTATAGGGGCACTGGGTGTGATGTATACAGGAACTCTCTGAGGTATTCTTGCAAATTATCTGTAAATCTAAAACTATTCAAAACTCACATGATTATTTAAAAGTTAAATAACCAGCCAAAGTGGTAGGTGAGGACTCTAGGCTCGAGACAAAGGAAAAGATGGAGCCCCATATCCTCCTTCTGACTGCCCTCCACCCTCCATGGCTGATTTCCTCGTGAGTTCATGCAAGGTGCAAACACTATGTCACAGACAGTAATCATTTTTCCCATATGAGAAAAGGTTATTCCTCCTGCTAATACAACTTTGGCCTTGTCCTTTAAGAAAAATGACTCCAGCACAGGGTTGTGCTACGAAGCATTTGACCCTCCATTCTGGTTTGATTGACATTCTCTCAGAGGGCACGGCACCAACTCTAACTGGTGTTTTTTGTTCAAATCTTACACATACGTGCACACACAGCTACACACACACACACACACCTGACTGTCATAAAAGGGGGAAATGGCCCCAGTACATCTTGCCACATCTTAAAAATTTAACTAACATATCTCTCTGTGTGTTCTTTTTTTTTTTTTTTTTTTTTGTACTGGGGATTGAACCCAGGGATACTTAACCACACTGAGCCACACCCCCAGCCCTTTTTTAATATTATATTTAAAGACAGGGTCTTGCTGAGTTGCTTAGGGCCTCACTATGTTGTCGAAGCTGGCTATGAACTCGTGATCCTCCTGCCTATGCCTCCCATACCACTCATCCCTCAATATCCTTGGGTTTCACATCCTTGGATTTAACCAACTATAGATCAAAGATACTTTTTTAAAAATTATGTATACTTAACAAGTACAAACTTTTTCTTGTCATTATTCCCTAAACAACATGGTATAACAACTATTTAATAGCATTTGTATCATATTACACTGTTCTAAGCAATATAGAGATGATTTAAAATACAGGGAAAATGCACATATGCAAATATTATGCCATTTTATAAAAGAGATGTGAGCATCCACAAATTTGGGCATCCTCAGGTATTCCTGGAGCCAATCCCCTATGGATATTGTGGAATGGCAATATTCATGATTATTTCAAGAGTATTATATCATAGTATGTTATTATAATTGTTTGAGCATTACTTCAATGCCAGGAATATAAAGGTAGTTGAGATATATCATCTCCCTGAACCTATGCATCAGCTCTAGGAGATATCTACTTTACCTCATTCATGGGGTGAGAATCTCACTCAACAGTAAGACCACTTGCCTAAGGTGATTTTAAGGTCAATCAGTAGTAGAGCTGAGCTTAGCCCCAAGCCTCTTTGGGCGCTCAGAGTTTAGTGATTTTTCCCACAGCTCTGCCATGAATAGCATGAATGGGGCTTAAACCAAGGACTTAGGACTCTTTGTCTAATGGTCTTTCCAAACCATTATTGATATGTAAGCTAAAACTTAATTTTGAAATAACGAAGACACCAATAGAAAACAGGGGTTGATGGGGGAGGGGATGCAGCACAGCTGAAATCCTCTCATGCAGTTTTGCAGACTGAACCCAGAATGGGCAGAAGCATGTGTGAAAAAGGTAGACAACAAAAACAATTACAATCACGCCTTTTATTGAGTTTTGCTCTATGGCAGGTATTGCACGGTATTCACATTGGAAAATCCCACTTAATCCTCAAATCAATCTTACTAGATACTTCTATGAGCTAGGATATTTTAGGTTACAAGCAAAAATATTTTTTAAAAAATAGTTTAAACAATAAAGGAGGCTTCCATTCAAGATGGCACTGTAAGTTCATGCTTTAAGCTCTCCCTCTGGCCCCAAAACATGGCACTCAGAGATAAAACAGAAATAGTGAGAAGTAAGACGGCCACTTTCAAAAGCAAAATAAGCATCTTTCTTCACTAGAAATGGAAGAAAAGGACAAAGAGAAAAGACTGGCTGAGTTGTGGTTCTGCTGGATTGGCGCCAAGAGCCAGACTGAGGTAGCTGGAACTATATAATGTGTGGGACAAAAGGGACTCAAAATACCATACGTGAGGTAGGGATTCTGAGCCAGACACCTCACCTAGGTTAGAATTCCCCTGAGATGGGAAAGAGGTAAAAACACTGCACCACACCCACCCCAGGCTTGGGGTTTGTGTGATGCTATTGATTAGGGAGATGGAAAGCAGGGACATGCAGGCTTCCAGCGAAGACCTAGAAAAACCAGTCATACCCTTGAATCTTCATCGTCTGCCATCTCCTCAAAGAACCAGAGTTCCAACCACAAAGTGAGACCAAGTTCTTGGATGGGTGCCTCAGTGTCTGGGTGGAGAATGACTACAAAAGAGGAATGCAGGGCTGGGGAACTGGGGGGTGCTGTGGTTTGGATATGGTTTATTCCCCAAGGGTTAATGTGTAGGGAGCTTCTTCCCCAATGTGTCAGTGTACAATGCAATGAAGTCTTTGAGAAGTGGAGCCTAATGGGAAATCCTTAGGTCACTGGGGACACTGACCCCCAAAGAGAATGCTAGCCTCAAGGGGTGAGTTCTCCTGAGAGCAGATTGAAACCAAAGCCTAAAACTAGCCTCCAAATTGGTCTCTGGCTCCTGTCTAGCAATGTAATCTTTCCGTCTCATATGCTATTCCATAGTGAAACTAAAGAGCAGAAAGGATAAAGAAAAGTTATTTATGAAGTGAGATAGAAAATCTGGGCACAGTGATACACAGCTGTAATTCCAACTACTCAGGAGGCTGAGGCATGTGGATCACAAGTTTGAGGCCAGCCTGGGCAACTTAGATCTTGACTCAAAATAAAATAAAAGGGCTGGGAATGTAGTGTGATAGTCTAATATGTGCTAGGCTCTGGGTTCCATCTCTAGTATTGAAAAAAAATTTGATAGAAAACAAAAAGACAGAATATCTATCAAATAAAACAATATAGTTACTGCAAGCTTCTAATCCCCATAATAGAGGACAGAAGGGAATGAAGTCAGATCTTCCTAGGGCTGAGCAAAAATATCCAGAGGCCTAGAATTATATCCCCAGCTAAACTAGAATTCAAGACTGTAAGTGAAATCAACACATTTCCAGACATAAAAGACTCTTAACCAGGCTGGAGATTTAGCTCAGTTGGTAGAGTGCTTGCCTTGAATGTACAGGCCATGGGTTCAACCCCCAGCACCACACACACACACAAAGACTCTTTACCATCCAGAAAAACTAACTGAAAAAAAATTAGCAATACTTCAACAAGAAGAAAATGTCAGCAAGAAAAAAAGACCAACTTAGAAATTGGTAAATTGTGATAATGAATTTAATTATCACTATTTACTATTTCATTTCTATATAATTACTAAATAATGAGAACATCTAGACCAAAGTCAAGATGCCAATAGTAAGTACACAGAGGTTCTATGGGTAGAGTATCCTAAGGTTTTATCCATAGGCGAACAGAAATAATAAATAACCTTTGACTTTATTAGAAAAATTAATAGTAAAAAAGACACACTAAAATATAAAGCTCATGCTATGAGAAGAATAGTACAAATTATAGTTTCTGAGTCAACAAGAATAAGGAGAAATGGAGAAAAGAAAACCTGATCAATCTAACAACAACTTAATAGAAAAATAGAACCCCCCCAAAAAAAACACACAGAACAAGATGGTAAACATCATACATAAAATGTGAATAGATCAAACTCACCTGTTAAACAACAGACAACTAGATGAGACTTCTAAATATCTAACTGTATGTTACTAACCATGACAGAGAATATTTGAAGTAAAAGAACAAAAAAAAAGGATCCATGCTAGACAAATATTAAAGGAAAGCTGGTATAGTGATGGAAATGTTAGATGACATTTCAGAGCAAAAGCTACAAGAGAAATAAAGAGACATTGTAAGTTATGATCAAAGGAACACACTCCACCAAAGAGACATAACCATCATGAAGTTCTATATATTCAAATTCCCTGCCTTAAATACATAAAGCAAAAGCTAGGAGAGTTACAAGAAGATGCTAATGAATACCCAATCACTAAGGAGAGTTTAATGCCCTTCCCCAGAAACAGAAAGATCAGCAATAAGGATATGGGTTCTTTGAACCACATAACCAAAGTCTTGGTCTAATAGATAAATCTGGAATTCTGCTCTCAATAAGCATGGAATATTAATTCCTCT
Organism: Spermophilus citellus; assembly: GCF_964194105.1. NCBI lineage: Eukaryota > Metazoa > Chordata > Mammalia > Rodentia > Sciuridae > Spermophilus > Spermophilus citellus. The sequence continues at coordinate 23,970,764 of NC_138199.1, read as the reverse complement.
CCAGCACAGAAAGCACATTATAAAAATTGACTTTTTACTAGGTCACAAAAACAGTATCAATAAATTATAAAGAGTCTACATGACAAAGAGACTGTTCTCCAACCAATGCACTTATATCCGAATTCAACAATAAGCATAGTTTAAAATGCATTTGGGAAGGAAAAAAACACCCCCAAATAGCATGAGTGAAAAAGAAATTCACAATGGAAATTTATGAAATATTTAGAACTAAAATGACAAAGACTATACTTCATATAAAATGTGTGGGACATGATTAAAGCCTGTCCTAAAGGGAAATTTTAGCCTTCGATGGATTTACTTAAAACCGAGAAGATTAAAAATAAATGAGTTCCTTGTTCAGCTCAAGAAGCTAGAAAATCAGAGTAGAATAAAGAAAACAATGAAGATAACAGCAGAAATTAATGAAATGGAGAAAGTATTAGAGATGATTAACCAAAACTTGCCTCCTTAAAAGATTAACAAAATAGTCAAACCTCAAACCAGGAAAAAGTATATGAGGAGCATTAGAAATCATGAAAGAAACTGATGAATGATTTCAAATCAATGAGACATGGACAATTTTCTCTAAAAACATAATTTACAAAAACTGACTGAAAGAGAAATCTAACACTTTAATAAACCAATAACATTAAGAAAATGAAATGAGTAGTCCAAATTGTCTTCCCTTTCTGAAAGACACCAAGCCCAGCTCATCACAGAAACATGTTTTGCAAAGCTCCAAGTGACAGGTGCTTCCTATTTTACACACTGGTTCAGAGAAATCAGGGGCTGAGAAGATGATTACCACTCCCCCCGCCCCCCGCTCTCTTTTGGTATGATCTTACTACCCAGCAAGAACAGTATTAAAATGGAAAAAAATCACACCTTGAGTCTGTTTATTAAGATGGATACAAAAACAGTGAAAAATCCATTCTAACAGTGCGTGAAAGACATAACCAAATAGGGTTTATTCCAGAAATGCAAAGGAAGCTTAATATTATGAAATCCTTCCACATAATGCAACATACTAGCAGGTTATGGTGAAAAAATTACATGGTCATATCAAAAAGATGCACAAAGAGAACACATTCGTGGTATTTTTTAAAGGGGAAAGGAGAGAAAACTCTTCCCAAAATACAAATTGAATGGGATTTCCACAAACTAATAAAGCATGCATACTAAAAGCTCCCAGTAAAAATTTTACTTAATAATGATATTTTAGGGTCCTTCTTAATCAAATCAGAAAAAAAAGACAAGGGGGCTGGGGACATAGCTCAGTTGGTAGAGTGCTTGCCTCACATGCACAAAGCCCTGGGTTCAATTCCCAGCACTACAAGGAAGAAAGACAGAAGTGGCATTATGAAAATTGTCCTGGAAGTCCAGCTAGTGTGCCAGAGAAAATGACTGGAAAGGAAGCCATAAGTATAAATTTGTCATTTTTTTCCAAAATAATATGATTACCCACATAGCAAAATAATCCACAGATGGTCAGTGAGTGGGTGAGTGAATAAATAAAATGCAGTTTGGTTCTACTGGATGGGAGACAAACTCACAGGAGAACTTCACAGCTCCTTGGGAGCACAGAGCAGCTGAGACCAGGTGACCAGCTCATCAGGCCACATACCTGTGTCCCCCATCCCACCCGCCATGGAAGTCAGAAAGTCTTTCCATGTTACTGATCCAGTCGCGATTTAAAACACTGATGGTATTTCATCGTGGATATTTTGCATTTGTTCTAGTTTTCAAGCATTGTACTAAAACATCATTTATGTCCATTACTGAGGGTTTTGTTGTTGTTGTTGTTTTTGTTTGTTTGGTTGGTTGGTTTTGGTTTTGGTACTCCCTTTAATTGTTCAAGCTCCTCCTTGGATAGGCTGACGCAGTTCTCACCCTCCCACCCACCCCCACACACACCCCCACACCCCCACCCCACATCCCACACACACACACACACACAAAGACTGGATAGCAACCCTCAGGGCTCACAGGCACCTGCTCTATTAAGGGATCCCTGCTTTAGTACCTCCTACGCACATGTCATTGCTGTCGCTCAGTCAGATGTGACAAGTGAGGCTGACAGCCTTCCCGTCTCAGTCTGAAGAGAAGGGAGGTGGAGCTGCACCTGGGAGCCATTTTTGTGCCCAATTCAGCGAGGGGGGGTGCGGTTCCTTTCCATAGATGGGGCAGGCCCTGTTCACTGTTCAGCTGAGCCCCCTTCTGGTGGACTATGGTCCGGAGGACCCACCCTCCTCTAGAGGACCACAACCCACAGGGCTGCCATCCTACCACCTTCTGAAAAACAGCCACCTCACACAGACCCACAGGATCCCCCACTCTCCTCCCTGCTCTACAGTCTTGGCCCAGGAATCTGGCACTTGTGCTAAAATGGGTCCTACTTCTTAGGGGTTGGGAGAAGCTTCCATTCCGATTCTAGCTAGCTCTACCATTTACTAGCTGTGTGCCCTCGGGAATGTCACATTGAATTTTTCCTGAGCTTCCGTTTCCTCATCTGTGAAAAGGCAATCAGAACACCTGCTCCCAAGGCTCAGGAAAGAATTAAATGGAGACAATGCCCATAATGTGCTTGGCACAGTGCCTGGGACATGCCGTGTTCTCTGTACATGGCCATCAACAATCACGTCATCGGTGGTATTTTAAAAAGACGCAAGCCATAGGATGTGGGAACAGAGCATGAAAAGGTGATTGTTTTTGCTGCGAACAGGAGGGTTTTATGGAAGAGGCAGCACTGAACAGGATCTGGGGGAATGAGCAGACCTCTCCACGGGGAGAGAAGGAGCAGGGTGACATTCTGGGCTGAGTGCATGCTGGACCTTACAGAGCAGAGTGAGGTGGAGGGAGCTAAGGACAGGTGGGAGGATGCCCACGGGGTTAGCAGGTTGCTTGGGGTCAAAGTAAGGGGCTCCCCATGCTGTATGAAGAGTCAGGCATACAGGAGGGAGCCATTGCTGCTTCTGGGGGAGAAGAGAGGAGTAAGATAGGGGATGGGGAGCCTAGTGGCCCTTATCTCTTCCTATTTCCCAGTCTTACCTCTGTCCCTCCTTAGATTGTAAGCTATTGAAGATAGGACTGATCAGATTCATCTCCCGGTTCCTGATGTCCTGCATGTGGCCTGACTTGGTGCTCTGTAAATAAATAAACTGTGGCTTTCCTTCCAAAAGACCGAAAGGCCCTCTATCCCATCTCTCTCTCCCCAGGAGGATGAGATCAATGACGAAGGTACAGCATTGGCACAGGAGGTCCACCCAAAGCCCTGATCCTGGCTATTGGAACACTGAAACCCACCCAGCCCAGGGACAGCAGAATCACCCAGTAAGTACCACACCAGTCTTGCAGACAGGAAAGGTGTGGAGTAATGTCAACTTAGCTCAGGTGGAACTGCATTTCTCAGAATTCCCTTGCCCAAGTGCTTTCAGGCTCAGGATGGCTCCAAGAGAAATTTGCACAATCTTTAGGAGGCAGAAATGAAGCACCAGCCATTACTCTCTGAAGGGCAGGTGAAAGACAGCAGACAGTGTTGCACTCACAACTGCTAGCCCACCTTGCTGGGGCAGAGGGTACCTGGGCTGTGCCTCTTACAGTTTCTGCTGGGTCTCCTGCTTCGATTTTTTTTTCCAAGTCTTAAGTCAGGTAGATGTTCAGCTTTTTTTTCCAAGTCATCTGTTTCAACAAGATCGGAGACAATGAGGAACAGACATAGCTTGTAGTCTATCCTTGTGGGATCCAGTCAATAATGTGCTTGTAAATATTTAACAACCAGCTTTCCAGTTATAGTTGCCACATGAATGTTGGTTGATATCTTTGTTTATGTTAACAAGTAAGATAAAAGTGAAACCACAAAGACGAGTGTTAGAACTTCACTTGTTCATCAATGTTGTAAGTTACTTCTTTGTTAAACTGAAAAAAAAATAGTTTTGGATATCACAAGAGTATTTCCTTTATTCACAATGTGTGATTTTTTGAAGTTTTATTTGCTTTATTAAATTTTCTCCTTTGCTATCTTAAGTCTGGACCATCAATGAAATAATAAATCAAGTACTGATTTGTTGCATTCACCAGTTTTTGTGGTACAAGTGTTCCCATGGGGGCTAATTGAAAGCTACCAACATGATATCACTGAATCTAGAATTGTCAAGAGATGCACAATAGCACACCATTATACAGCATCTCCACCATACAGATATAACACACATAAATGTGTTCAAGAGCGTAGGTGAAATAATAAGATATAGCAAAGTGATTAGGAAGTAATGAGTTTGGAGTATTTACCTCTGTCTTTAATGCAATGTATTTAACTGTAAGTTTGCTTAATCTAATTTTTAATAATGACTATATTTAACAACTGGATCTAAAAAATCCTGAACATTTAATAATCAGCTCTCCTGAGTCAGTACAAACTAGTTCTGGCACACTATCCGTTGCAATTGCCTTCAGGATTTCCAGCTTGTCTTTTAAACTCCTCAAGTTCATATCCAGTTTTCTTTTCCAACTGTCAGCCTTGCTGAACCACGGTGACTTTGGGCACAACAGCAGTTGCAGAAGCAGCAAGAGTCCTTACCAAGAGTCCTTACCAGCTTCTGCCATTACACAGTCTAGTCCCTGTCATGTGTCCCTCATTCTATGAAACTCAGTGTGTTTCTTCTTCCATATTTGAACCCTAACTGATACAAAAATGAAGGGATTTCATGAGGCAAAAAAGGACCCCGGACATCCAGGCAGCAGACCCTCGCGGTCCATGATGACCATCTCTCAACAGTGCAAACATGTTCCCATCTTCCAAACTGCTCCTATATCAGGTAAATCCATACAAATATACACACCGTCCCTATGAACATGGGATGGAGGAATATAGAGTCAGGGTTTAGGCCATTATTCCCAGCCTGACAGAGCAGTTGGAGTAATAGGATCAAGAATGACCTAAAATGGATAGTGCTCTCAAGGCTGGTCAGAGTGAAGCAGGGTTGATCAGGCCTCATGCGGTTGGGCCTCAGTGAACAACTAGGGTCTCCTAGCATGTTTGGGATCCAAGTTGTGAATCCTAGTCACAACTAGTCAGGAGGGAAAGACTGTCTTTCATTAGTACCTGTTCATTCCTGTTCATTCACATTCTGCCAACTCGAGCTGGACTTGGGGCAGAGTAAAAATAGATACTTAAAACAGGTCTTTATTGATTCACATTTTCTCTACCACCTTCTTAAGTCTAAATCATCAACAAAATATCAAATCACACCCTGATTTGTAGTATTTGCCAATTTCTTTGATGTGAGTACTCTCACCGGGGTTCGCATATCATGATATCCCATATTGGATTCTGGAATAGAAAAAGGGCATTAGTAGAAAAACTAGTAACATTCAAATGAAGTTTATAGTTAAATGAAGAAATAGTGCTATATCCGTGTTAATTTCTTAGTTTTGACAAAAAGCGCCATGGTTATTTACATGTTAATGTCAGAGGAAGCTATATGAAGAGAACACAGGAATTTTCTGTATCATCTTTGCAATTTTTGTGTAAATCTGGAATTATTCCAAAATGAAAATTTTATTTAAAATTGTAAATTTTTTAAAGAGTGAGAGGAGAGGGGAAGACTGCCTTCCTCTCACCAAGGCTAGGACCAGTCAGATTGGAAATAAGCAAGAGGAAGGTATGGTTTTTTCTCCCAGGAAGGATTATGAGGATTAAGTTATTCACCTCACTTAGATCAGAAACTAATCCCAAAGCATAAAGAAAATCTCTAAACAAAGACTTGGGTCCCCAGCTCAGGATCTGCCATAGAAAGACAATGGAAGTTCAAAGCATCTATATAGTTTCTATATGAAAGTCTGTTTTTCATTGCTATACTTAAATATCTGAGGCAGGCTAATTTTATAAAGAAATTAGGTTTGTTTAGCTCATGTTTTTGGAGGATGAAAGTTCAAACAGCATTGATAGGCTTGACTGGCCTCCCTTGGATACATCAGTTCATGGTCAATGGCAATGTAAGAAGTATGTGCAGAACAGGAAGCCAGGGTGTAATTCTAGGGTTGGGCTCCCTTTTATAACAACTTGCTCTCATTCTCACAAAAGCTCAGGGTCCCATGAGAGTTACCCTAATTCCTTCCAAGGGTAGTGATGTAAGGACTTCCCAGTAAGCCTCACTTTTAAAATCTCTACACCATCTCCCAACACCACCACCCTAAGACCAAGCATCCAGCACATGCACTTTTGAAGGACACATCTAAATCACATCCAAATAATAGCAGCTTCTAATAAAGGGGAAATCTGGAGAGGTGACCCAAGCAAATGATAGAGTTTGTCTTGATATCATGTTTGACTAAGGATGGTAGAACACTCATGGTTGGCCCATTATGTGATGGTAATGTGCTTGTGAGCCAAGGAACTGTTGGTTTGGAGTACACTGTACCAAGAGAGACACTAAAGAAGGAGGACCACTCTTCTCAAAGAACACCTTGAACAAGCAAGTGCATCATCTCAGCCATGCTCAGGAAACCATCATACTGGTTCTGGACCAGTCTGCAACAACTATCTCATGTGGCAGCAATAGTATCAACTGCAGTTGAAGCCAGTTTTACCAGCATAAGAATAAGGAAGTCAACTCACCATTTAGGATCAAGTATACACCAAGACTTTTTAATCCAAAAGCCCCAAAAGATTTACTGATATTTTTGAAAATATGGCAAGTGATGGGAAAATAGGAAATGTGACCAAATTCACGCTTATGAAACTGGACAACCTAGTTGCAGTAACTCGCTCAGTTCAGAATCCTTCCCTGATCAGCCTCCCTTAATCGCAACCTGTTTGTCTATACCAGAAGGTTGTGCTTAGGGTTTTGAATGCAGAACTTTAAAAGCATTTTTTTTTGTTTCTTTTAAATAAAAATAAAAGGTGTAAGTGGATGAAGGTGCCTTGGAGCTGGAAGTTGAGGCTGCATTTGGAAGGAGGCAGAAGAGAAGCTCCAGCTGTTTACAGAATCCTCAGGCTGGGTTTTTATTGCCAATGAGAGGAGGCCCCTGGACCCTGAGAAGTTCCTTTTTCCGGCACAGTTCTGCTCTCTCTGGACACATAATGCAGCAGACACCTGGTCTCTTTAACCTTGTAAGCCCAAAAGTGTTGGAGAAAGTTGTGGATTCTGAAGGTAATTTATCTGAAAGAGCACAGAGCAGATGGTCCCTTCCCTGAGGTAAGGAACTCCAACATCTTCTTTCTCCAAGTGTCTTCCGGTGCATCCAAGGTGAGCCTCTTGGCCATCTCAGGATGGATTTGCCAACTCAAACCCTGCCATATGCCTGGGTCTCAGTCAGTCCATCAAAACAAGTAGGCTGCAAGGATATCAGCCATAGCTTATCCTCCAAGACAGAGTCGGGGATGGGGCACAACAAAAGACACAAGAACTTGGGAGTCAACAGACTTGAATTCACTTCCCAGCACTCACTGCGCTCCCCACCTCCAACAGTGACCTTGGGAAGAACACACAATATCTCAGAAGCCTCAGCTTCCTCAACCCTTAAATGAGACGCATACCTACCTCATTAGGATTAATGATTGCATAAGATAATGCATGGGAAGTGCCCATCCCAGAGCCTGGTGTTAAAAAAAAACACTTGAAAATGTGAGCTATCAGAGTTTGCACAATGCTTAGTTTCCAGATTCCCTCATATTGATTTCTGTGTGATACTTACAGCAACTCTAAGCAGAAGACTGAGCAGATATTTGCCCCTGGTTTCAGATGAGGAAACTGATCTATCCTCTGCCCAAGATCATAGAGTTAGGGATGGGCGAGGACTGCAACTTCTCATGACTGCTTTTAAATTCTGTGATCACATTTCACCTCCTCAGAGCACCTGGCCCCTTCCCCTAATTGCTGATCCCTCCCCCAACAAATCATCTGCTGATAGGGACAGCAGGAGAGACAAAAATCTCATAGCCTTCCTCATTTAATTCACTTTGGGTGATATTAAAGAAAGATTCTTTGGGGGTAAAGGGATACAGCTTTTGACATCATTCTCCTGGTAAAGGGTTTCCATGGAGAAAGTGCCCGTGTTTCTGGAAAGACACACACACACACACACACACACACACACACACACACACAAGGGAGCTGCTATGCACCACTAGAGCAGGAGAAATAAATCCTCTTCCAATCTGTTTCACTGCAGTCCTGAGACGAGGGAGGACCTGCTGCTCCAGCCCCCATGGAGGCCATATGGGCAAGTACAAGGCAAGATTAAGTGTGTTTGTGGGAAGGGGGCAGAAAAGCAGCTGCTCTCATGACCAAGGGGGGGGGGTCCTTCGTGCTCTAGAGGAGCTGGTCCCATAAGGGAAGTCACTCTACCTGCACGAGCAGATGGAAAACCCCTGCTGGTTGGCTGTTCAAGGAAAACCACTACCATCTATCTCTGTTCCCTAATGAAGGGTGGAAGATGGGAGCCTGCTGTCCTCGTCAGCACCAAGGACAGCAGCCCACTCCTGGGCCTGAAAAGCAGAGCTGGGCTCTGGGTCTGGCAAGAAGAAAAGGAGTTCTTTGTATACTCTGGATATTAGGGCTCTATCTGAAGTGTGAAGAGTAAAGATTTGTTCCCAGGATGTAGGCTCCCTATTTACCTCTCTTATTGTTTCTTTTGCTAAGAAAAAACTTTTTAGTTTGAGTAAGTCCCATTTGTTGATTCTAGTTATTAACTCTTGTGCTATGGGTGTCCTATTAAGGAATTTGGAGCCCGACCCCACAGTATGTAGATCGTAGCCAACTTTTTCTTCTATCAGACGCCGTGTCTCTGATTTGATATCAAGCTCCTTGATCCATTTTGAGTTAACTTTTGTGCATGGCGAGAGAAAGGGATTCAGTTTCAATAAGATAACAAATAACCCAATCAACAAATGGGCCAAGGACCTGAACAGACACTTCTCAGAGGAGGACATACAATCAATCAACAAGTACATGAAAAAATGCTCACCATCTCTAGCAGTCAGAGAAATGCAAATCAAAACCACCCTAAGATACCATCTCACTCCAGTAAGATTGGCAGCCATTCTGAAGTCAAACAACAACAAGTGCTGGAGAGGATGTGGGGAAAAGGGTACACTTGTACATTGTGGGACTGCAAATTGGTGCGGCCAATTTGGAAAGCAGTATGGAGATTTCTTGGAAAGCTGGGAATGGAACCACCATTTGACCCAGCTATTCCCCTTCTCGGTCTATTCCCTAAAGACCTAAAAAGAGCATACTACAGGGACACTGCTACATCGATGTTCGTAGCAGCACAATTCACAATAGCAAGACTGTGGAACTAACCTAGATGCCCTTCAATAGACGAATGGATTAAAAAAATGTGGCATTTATACACAATGGAGTATTACTCTGCATTAAAAAATGACAAAATCATAGAATTTGCAGGGAAATGGATGGCATTAGAGCAGATTATGCTAAGTGAAGTTAGCCAATCCCTAAAAAACAAATGCCAAATGTCTTCTTTGATATAAGGAGGGTAACTAAGAACAGAGTAGGGATGAAGAGCATGAGAAGAAGATTAACATTAAACAGGGATGAGAGGTGGGAGGGAAAGGGAGAGAGAGGGGAAATTGCATGGAAATGGAAGGAGACCCTCAGGGGTATACAAAATTACATACAAGAGGAAGCGAGGGGAAAGGGAAAAAATACAAGGGGGAGAAATGAATTACAGTAGAGGGGGTAGAGAGAGAAGAGGGGAGGGGAGGGGAGGGGGGATAGTAGAGGATAGGAAAGGCAGCAGAATACAACAGACACTAGTATGGCAATATGTAAATCAATGGAAGTGTAACTGATGTGATTCTGCAATCTGTATACAGGGTAAAAATGGGAGTTCATAACCCACTTGAATCAAAGTGTGAAATATGATATATCAAGAACTATGTAATGTTTTGAACAACCAACAATAAAAATTTTTTTTAAAAGAAGAAAAGGAAAGAGAGACAAATAGAATAAGAAAAAAGAAATGAAGGAAGGAAAGAAGGAGAGGAGGAAGGAAGGAAAGAAAAAGAATAAGAGAGAGAAAGTGCACAGTGAGGGACAGAGACAGACGGACAAGTAGAGATACGTACAAAAATTAGAGGTCAACCAAGAGACAGCGAAAAAGAGACAGAGACTGAGATACAGAGACTAAGACAGACAGAGGAAGAGGGGAGAGATGGCATAGAGGAGGGACTTCGAATTTAAATCTTTGGTTAAGCCCACCTCTTCAGTTAAGTTAAACAACACAAATTAGTGCTAGTATTTATTAAGCACTTACTGTGAACCAAGGACTGAGTTCAGCACTTCTGTAGATTCTAGCTCTTGATCCTCACAACAATCCTACAAAGTGGGTACTAAAACCATCCCAGTTTTTTAGATGAAGAAACAGAATGTGTCTGCTGGGGTTCCACTGACAAGTGCAGTCTCGTGACAGCACTCTCCAAAAGAACTGGCTCTTCTCTCCTGAGTACCATGCATAGCTTTTGACTACTAAACACTGAAAAATGCCTCTTACATCCCCTCACCCCAACATGCAACTGCCTTTCTTTCTGGAAGCAAGTTCTCCCTGAAAAAAAGTTCATCTTCTCACACTCTGCTTAATAAATAAGTCTAGTAAACACCAGGCTTTTCCTACCTCGGGACCTCTGCACTTGCCATTCTTCCTGCCTAGAACACTATTCTCCCCATCTTTGGAGTTATTTAATATAATTCAGATCTGTTGCTGTGTCACTGCTCAAAGACACCGTCCTTGAATCCCCAATGTCAATATCACACACACACACACACACACACACACACACACACACACACACGCTCATTCTGTCTCCCTATCCAGATCCATTTATTGCTTTATGTCTCTCTTACTAGAAGATAAGCCCTGACAAGGGTGGGGATTTGTTAATCTTCTTCATACTTGTGTTTCTAGCTCCTAAATGAAGTCACTCATTTGATATTATTTGAATGAAATTTGTATGAACTCTTCCTCTGGAACCAAGGAGATACTGCCCAGGAGCCAGGAGCTTTAGGCTGAGCAAACTGTGCCTCTGACTCCAGCCAGAACCTCATGCTAGCAGTCCAGGAATACTTGATGGATGGGCTTTTTATGGCCCTTATAGCATTTTTTAAGAGAATGTGAACACTGGACAGATAATGAGAAGTCACAGGACAAAGGGGTCCCGGCATCTCCACCAAGCAGCCATCTCGGGTGGATACCTTGATGTACTGCTCAGATCCCCCTTTGGGCCCAAGTCTCTCGTTCCCTCAGCTCCCAGGAATGTGGGCAACTGGTGGCTCCCAGAGGAGCTGCCCTCCTAGGACTGTCCTCCCTGCAGGACAGCTGCAACAGTCACTGATCAGTGCGAGATTGCAAAGGGCTGGTTCCCTTGCCTCAATTCAGAACAGAGCCGAGGGGCAGTCCCAGCCCCAGGATCCCCTGTGAGATCAGCTAAAGTTCTATTGCAGTTTCGCAACTGCTCCACTGCTCCCTCTGCCCTCTTGTTCATCCTTTACCATTGATCAAGAAGGCCTTCCCCAGTCCAGGTCGTGCACTCAAAGAGCCACCTCAGAGTTATATACCAGGGACCTCCTTTATCCAAGTCTTCCTCTGACTGACCTGAAGTACACCTCTCTCTAGTGTCCTCCCATCCCTAGCTACTAGCTCTGTCCTTGAGGTCCACACAAAATGAATCAGATCCTTCTACTACCAGACTGCCTCTCAGATATCTGAAATTGGCCATCACCTCTCCTGAAAGCCATCTACTACCCACTCCAAGCTAATCAACCCACTTCCACCAATATCCACATCTTCCTGCTTGCACAAATTCCCCTACCGAGGTGTGTCAACTACAAAAAAAAATAAAACACGTCCCAATTTATATAACACCCCTTCCCTCTCATCACCACCACACAGCAGGGCCACCTTCGTGATAGAGGTAAGGATGCCTGGTTTTGGACACCCTGGAAATTTTCTTCTGTTTTGGTTACTTCTCCAAAACCCAAGATCTTTCCTTTGGAGACTGACATGGGTAGACAGATCCCACCACTCTGCCCCCATGAGTTGTGTACTGTCCCTGATGATTCTTTCATCAGCGACTACAATTCTTAGCCAGAAAGAATCTAGCTCTATGTCACCCCACATGAGTAATAGCCAGGAATCTCACCAGAATAACTCAATCCTTTTTTTCCTGTATTTGACTTTGGTAGAATTGAACATCTAATGAATATTGTTTTGTTGAGGGGGATGAGAACATGTTGTAAAATAGGCTGTTGTCTTTAAGGGGGAAAATTCTCGTATTAAGGGGGCGACACATGTGTTACTATGACTACAGTTTTTAAAAGATTATGAGCCAGCCAAACATCTTCTATTATTCATAAAGAAAAGATAATGTCTTGCCATCGCCAAATGATGTGCCCTGCATCAACATGCCACCTTTTATCTGGATGTGTGGAAGGGAACGGCAGTTGGATGTATTTTGTCAGTGTTGTTAGCTCCTCCAGAGTGAATACAGGAACACTGGTGCTGGTGGAGCATCCATAATGCCGCAGACCACTTCTTCTAAAGTGTTCATCTTCTCCGTGTTGTGCAGTCTTACTTGCAGATCAGCACTCCACATCAGCACGGCGGTAATGCGATAATCAACTCTAAGTGTCCTGCTTTGGCTGAGACAACAGGCTTGGAGAGGCACCCATCTCCGAATAAATTTACACATTGGAACCAGAAGGGCTTTTGACTGTCTCAGACTCCAAACAGGAAAAGGGAGGCGGTGGCAAAAAGGGGAGCTTTTCAAAATGTGGAGGGCTACTTCAGAGGTGTGAAGCCTGGGAAAGAAAATGAGAGGGTGACATCATCGGAAATGAAGCAGTGCTCAGAGTCACTTGGGGCTCTGCTAAGGGGAAGAGAGCGGAAGGCAGGGGCTGAACCCCCATATCAGAGATCAGGGCTGTGGAGACCACGGTATTGACTGTGCATCCAGCCCTATGCCAACCCCTGGGGGACAGAGATGGCAAGTACAAGACTCAACCTCATCATTGGAGAGCTCACATTATTATAAAATAATGTCTACAGAGTTTGGAAATTTCCCTAGAAACACTATGTGGGCTGTGCCCTAGTGAGAGATGGCTAATTGGTTTGGACTGGGATGGCCAACTTGTGTCCCCAGACCAGAAGCAACACAGTTTGATTGACCTGCCTAAAGGTTTAAAACTGGGAGACTTTTCCCAAAAACCCAGACTGACCTTGGAAAGTCAGAAGAGCTGACCACATTAAGGCCATGCCCTAAGGTGACAAAACTATTATCTGGGACCAGGTACCAGCTATCTCTATGGATGTATACAGGATCTCCAATGCACGCACACCCCATCTTGGACTTCTCAATAGGAAGTCTGGGGCCTTCTGGAGTCTTCTATCCAGGAAAGAACATTTTAGATTAGCCATTGAATTCACCCAAGTAAGGAGTCCTTCAAGTTGAGAAGATAAGAGGTAAGAAGAGTAGAGCTGACCAGATGAAGAACATTACACATGCACAGGAACATGGGTGCATTAGCACTGTTTGCCCCAATTGCTCCAGAGAATAGGGGTATGGGGTCTGCCTGACTCCTCTGGGTGAGTGGGAGAGGTTGGTATGAGAATTCAGGAAAAGGAATATTATGTCTGCTGTATTCTTAAAACAGGGAGCTTTAAGGAGGGGACAGACCTAGCCAAGTCTGGAACTGGAAGGTAGTCATGACCCAAGGCAGATCTACTCTTGCTACCTAAAACTTACTGGCATTAAAGCCACTATTTTGTTCATCTGGTAGACTCTGTGGGTCAAGAGTTTGGACAGAACCTGTCAGGGACAATTTGTCTCTTCCCTTACAGTCTAATCTCAGCTGGGGTGACTCTGGCTGGATAACTCAATGGCTAGGGGCTGGATCATCTTGAGGCTTATTTATGCACATATTCAGTGGTTGAAGCTCTCTGCTGGACCTCAGGAGGGCTCTTGGCCAGAATACCTACGTGTGACCATGTGACTTCTTTCCTCATAGCATAGTGACTGAGTCCCAGAACAAGCACCACAAGACAGTGAGACAGAAGTACTTGGCAGATATACAGTTGCACCTTGAAATCACAGCGTCATTTGACCACCCTCCCTCAGTCAAGGCAGTCATAAAGATCTTTCCAGATTAAAGGAGAAACAACATAGATCTCACACAAAAGACTCTTAAGAACACATCATGATCTTAAGGGGTGGGAGATATTGTTGCAGCCGTCCTTGGAAAACTTAATATGTTATATTTAGCTCTTTGGAAAGATCAATATAGACAGTTTCCATCCCGTGATAGGTCAACTTAAGATTTTTTTCAACTTTATGGTGGTGCAAAATCAATATGCATTCAATAGAAACCATACTTCAAGTTTTGAATTTTCATCTTGAGCTGATAATATGTGTTATAATAGTCTCTCATGATGCCCAACTGTGAGCTAATGTAAGAGTCTGAACATGCTTAAGGTGAACTGGACTAAGCTATGATGTTCAGGAGATTATTAACTGCATTTTTTTCGACTTATAATATTTTCAAGTGAAAATGAACATAACCCCATTGTAAATCAAGAATCACCTGCACAACAGACTGGATCTGCTCAATTGGTTTTTTACCCCCAAGAAAGTTGAATGTATGAGGCCAAGATTAAAATAGTGGTCTGAGCTAGAGGGGTAAATTTGAAAGTGTTCTGCAAGCAGTTGCTATTTTAAGACATGAGAAAGGATGGGATCAAGGGAATAGGCACAGCTAGCAAACAAAAGAGGTACAGGGACTGAGCCCTGGGGTGCCCAATACTTCAAAGTCTAGGAGATGAAGAGGAGCCAGCAGAAGAGACTGAGAAAGAGCAATTGGTGAGATACAGAGATACCGGAAGAATGTGTACTCTGAAAACCAAGCAAGAAAAGTGTTTCAAGGAGGGAAGAATTATCAACCAGTGATCCCCATAGTCCATTGGGAATCTCTGGAGCCTTTGCATCCAATAATGGTAAAGGCTGAGCTACATTTGGGGAAGAAATATGGAAATGGTGTGTAGAACAATTTGAACATAAGGGGGAAAGGAGAACAAATCAAAGGTGACCAAATAGTACTCTTGTATCTCAGTCTTGAGGGAGTTTAAGAAACCAGACAGAGTTGCCCACAAAGTCTTGCAGGGAGAGTTGAACCTGAAGTTGGAGGTGAAAGGAAGAAATGAGCAGAGATTGATGGTGAGGAGGCCCCACCCTGTCAGAGACACAGCCCAGGCAAAGACTTCAGGCTGCCATAATGAGGGGTAACTAAGCCCAGGTGTCAAGGCTAATTACTTGTGAGCATCCAAGGGCTCATTCTCTGCTCTTCAGCCCCAAAATGATCTATAAAACACATCTCTCGTTGAAGACAAAGATTATCAAGGAAATAGGAGAGACTCAGTAACCCTACACCACTGCCAAGGCAATAACTACCTTCGTGGATAAAACAGACTTCAAATACCCTAAGAGGATGCTGGAGATCTAAAGCTCTGAAAACTAATAAAGATTTTTTTAAAGACCATAGCAATGACTTCACTGCCTCCATTTGGCCCCAGTTTATTCTTGATAAGGATTCTCTGCTCTGTACATTTATTACCAAAAAAAAAGAAAAGAAAAGAAAAACTTTTTAAAAAATTAAGTCCTCTATGCAGACTTCTGTACCAGGTTCCCTGAAGGAGGAGTTAAATGTTGCAGAGGCCTCCGAGGCTCATTTTCTTGGCTTCTCCTGCCAGGCAAGGACCTATTTGCTCTTTGTTACCTTCTCTTTCTTCTTGTAATTGGCTTGTTTGTCACAGTGTTTGCTCTGTGACCTGTAAGGAAGACATGGTCTCCTGGACAATCAAGCCCAGGGTTTTACTGCCGCAGATCTCCTGACACGCAACTTTATGCCATTGTTAAAGTGACAGCTGGTGTTATATCTGTGTGTTCAGGGATGTCACAAAGGCTGTTGGCCGTAGTGACTGATGTCATCAGTGTGACATGAACTTTGAGGATTTGGTATTCCCAACATGA
This sequence comes from Spermophilus citellus, assembly GCF_964194105.1. Lineage (NCBI taxonomy): Eukaryota > Metazoa > Chordata > Mammalia > Rodentia > Sciuridae > Spermophilus > Spermophilus citellus. The sequence goes on along the minus strand of NC_138199.1, from coordinate 23,954,725 downwards.
GCAGAAAATCCTGACCTATTAAACTTCGTAGCAGCTTATAAATAATCTTGTTTGTAAATATATGAAATACATATTTACATATCACACATACAATTGATAAACACATTCTACTTCTTTGTGAGGGTTTGCATCCAATAATGGTAAGATCTGAGCTTAGTGCGATGCACAGGATGTAGAGGGACAGGGACCAGAGGTTCAAATTTCAGCTCTGCCAGCTACTAGCCTCCAATTGCTCATCTGTAAAATGAGATCAATAGACCTTCTCTGTGGGGTTAGCGAGAATGTATGCAAGACGCCCAGCACATATTAGAGGTCTAATAGTTGAACGGTTGTTATTCTTGTAATTGATAACTTCTCCCCTCAAAACCTCACTTTACTCTCTCTCCCCATCCTGCTTATCTACATTTTTATTTATTTATTTATCTATTTATTCATTCATTCATTCATTCATTCATTCATTCATTTAGAAAAGTATCAGTGCCTTCTTTTAAGTGCAAATGTCATCTCCCATCATTTGTGTCTAATGGAGTTTCTCACAGCAGTTAGTATGTAAGTAGGGAATTTCCCAGAAGGTCTGAGGTTCTGGGGCAAGAGAAGCCACATCCACAATTCAGTCTTGCATTAATCAGGATCCAACAAGGAAAAAAGAAGCCACCCAGCTGCTTAAGGCAGAGAGACTTGAATGTGGGGAATTGGTTACAACAGGTGACGGGAGAATGACAGTAAGGCCATCAAGTGCTAGCATCACAGGAAGCCATCACCCCTGGGCCATAGGGACAGAGAAAGGAAGGATGAGCAGGAGGCACATGGGGTCACCCTGAAGAAGCTGAAATCACAAAGGAGGTGCAGCAGATACTGAAGTCTCCATCCAAATCAGCCAAGGAAGAGATAAGAACCCTAGTTTCTCCCTTCTTCTCCCTCGCCATCTTCTACCAGTGCCTCCCATTGACTGAACCCCTCTGAGAGCCACTGACGTAGAAGGGTGGGACATGCTGCCTATAAGAGTCAGCTCCTACCACAAACAGCAGGGCAGAGAAAGGGGTGAGGATGGATCTCTTTCCAGACCAGTACAGTGCTCTGAACCCTCTGTTCATTCTTCGTGTAGTTCAGGCATCTGTATTGGGCTTGGCCCTGCCCTGGGAGTGGAAATGGAAAGAGGGGTGTGAGTCTCATATGGTCCCTGCCTCAAGGAACACATGAAAGCCAGACATAGCATGCCTTGCAGAATTTCTCCCCAAGGAACATTTCCCCATTCAACATCTCTCAGTTTTTAACACTCATAACTTCATAGAACATTAAGTATCTCTCAATACAACATTTTTTGTGGCTGATACTTACATAGAAAAAAATATTTATCTCAAAAAACTCAATCCACATTTTTAACAAAACACTACATGACAGTAACCATCTCAGCCTCCTATGTAGATAGATAGACGGTGGGCGAATGGATGGATGGATGTTTGGATGGATGGATGTTTGGAGAGTGGGTCAGTGGGTACAAATGTGGGTAGGTAGGAAGACATAAGAAGGAATATATGGAGGAGACATGGTAGCTCCCATATGTGAGTGTTAGAAGAATGTATCACTTACTAGATAAGCTCTGGGAATGAGACTTTTTCAAAATCTGGCATGAATAGTGCACAGGAAATGTATGCTCTCTTAATTTTTGCTTCACCTACCCTTTTCCTACCACCTGAAGGAGACCTGTGTTCCTATAGAAAAGAGTTTTGCAGTAGGGTGGTTTGTGCTTCAGCTACTGAAGGGCAACAGTGAGCCATTTGGATCCAATATGGGTTCTAACCTATGAGAATCCCTTTTTAATCATATCTCTTGGTTTTAATAGACACCAAGTGTCTAAATTTGTTTCTTCTTCTTTCCATAGACCCAGGAAATTAATCACTTCTTCTAGTGATCCAGGGAGTGGGAAAGGAGGCACAGGAGTCCTAGACTAGAGGTTAAAAGCAGAGCTGGTGGTATGGGATCTTCCTCAGATGAAGAGTCAGAAACAAACCCCAACCCAGAATTAATGGCCATCCCATTAAAATGGAAAATGTGATGGCCAGTTTTGCAAGCAACTTCTCTAGACCATGGTCCCCAGTTATTCAATCAAACACTAGTCTAGTGTTGCTATGTGTGTATTTTATAGATATGATTAATGTTTATAGTTGGTTGACTTTAACTGAAAGAGAGTGTCCTTGAGACTCAGGGTGGAAATGATCTAATCAGGTAAAAGGCTTTAAGAGCAGGACTGGCATTTCCCTGAAGAAAAGGAAATTCTACTTGTGGACAGAAGTTTCAGCTTATGCCTATAATTCCAGACTGCCCTTGCTGGTGGCCTGTCTACCCAGCTCCCTCCCACCGGGCCCTTGCCCAGTTGTATAAACCAAGTCCATATACACACGCACATACACATACAGTCACGCATCACTTAATAACAGGAATGTGTTCTGAGAAGTGTGTTGTAAGTCAATTTCACCTTTGTGCAAACATCATAAGCTGCACTTCCATAAACCTAGGTGGTACAGGCCAGTCACTCAACATAGCTTCTTGCTGCAATCAAGAAACCCAGTAACCAGGAGCTGCATAAAGATGCTGCCAGCATAACACAGTATACTATTTTACAGTGAACTATATTTTTTTTCTGTGTTGAGGCTGAAGCCCAGGGCCTTACTTATGCTAGACAAGCACTCTACCACTGAGCTCCACCCCAAGCCCTTTATTGTTTGTTTGGGTTTTTTTTTTGTAAGTAGAGGGAGTATGCACTAAAATAATGATAAAAAGTATTATAAATACATAAGCCAACAATATCCATTTATTACCATAGTCAAGTATCATGTACTATACATAATTGTACGTGCTGTATTTTTATATGATGGCTGAACAATAGGTTTGTTTACACCAGCATCACTACAAACACACGAGTAATGTAGCTTGCTGTGATGTTACAACAGCCACTACTATATCACAAGGCAGTAGGAATTTTCCATTATAATCTATGGAACTACCAGTGCACACACAGTCTATCATTGACCCACACAACATTATGTGGCACATAACCATACATATTCATATATATATATATATATATATATGCATCTTCCTGTTTCTTTTCTCTATAGGAACCCTGAGTGATTCAGGGAATGGGAAAGGAGGCATAGGAGTCCTAGACTAGAGGTTAAAAGCAGAACAGGTGGTGTGGGATCCTCCTCAGATGAAGAGTCAGAAACAAACCCCAACACAGAATCAGTGGTCATCCCCTTAAAGGATATGAAGATGCCTACAATGTAGGTGACCAGCCCCATCCCAGGAGTCCCCTGTATGACCTAAGGTGCTATTCAGACCCCAGAAATTGATCTAAGAGGCTCCACAACTCCTTGAAATGGTTCATTTCAGTGTTCAAGGAGCACCAAGGGGGGCTGGGGATGTGGCTCAAGCGGTAGCGCGCTCGTCTGGCATGCGTGCGGCCCGGGTTCGATCCTCAGCACCAGATACCAACAAAGATGTTGTGTCCGCCAATAACTAAAAAATAAATAAATAAATACTAAAAACAAATTCTCTCTCTATCTCTATCTATCTATCTATCTATCTCTCTCTCTCTCCCTCTCCCCCTCTCCTCTCTCTCAAAAAAAAAAAAAAAAGGAGCACCAAGGGCCTCTGCACAGCAGCAGGGCTGGGTCCTCCCTCTAGAACACTGCAGGCTTCTCCCCAGCCAGGCAGGGACTGAAGTTAGGACTGACCTGTAATTTGGGGCCACTGGTCTTCATGTCAGTTCAACTGTTCCTTTAGACTGTGACCTCCATGAGGCAGAACCGTCATCCTTTTTCTTCTCACAATTTTCTCTGTTTACGTGGACTCTCTCAGTCAATCCTTACAACCACTCTAATAGAGAGTTTCCCATATGATATCTTCTCTGCCGAAGAAGAAACTAAGGAACAGAGAGAAAGAGAGAGAGGTTAAATAATTTTTCCAATATCATATAACTAACTAGTGAATGGTGGTGCTAGGGTGGAGAATGTAGGTAGTCCAGGTTCAAAACCACAGTGCCACACTGCCTAGTCAGAAGAAAGGGGGATCCAGGTAAAGAAGACACGAATGATATGTCAAAATACACTCTAGTGTCATGTATATCTAAAAAGAACAAATTTTCAAGACGAGGACATGGATGTCATTCAGAGCCACAGTAAAACTGCATGCAAACTCTACTCTTTTCCAGAACTAGATTTTGAAAATACAACTGACAGCTAGGTGTGGTGGCTCCTGCCTGTAACCCAAGTCTTGGGAGGCTGAAACAGGAGGATCACGAGTTTGAAGCCAGCTTGGACAACTTAGCAAAACCTGTTCCAAGTAAAATTTTTAAAAAGTTTGGAGATGTAGCTCAGTGGTAGAGCACTGGGTTCAATCCTCAACCCCACAAGGTGCATGTGTGCGTGTGTGTGTATACACGTGCACGTGCAGATCATTTGTTTCTATTAAAACCAAGAAAGTATGGAGGATGAGATTAATTCTATATAGGGAAGAGGGGTGGGAGGGAAGAGGAGGGGGAAGGGGATTAGCAAGGATGGTGGATTGTGATGGTCATCATTATACAAAGTACATGTATAAAGACTTGAATTGGGTGTCAACATACCTTATATACAAACAGAGATATGAAAAAATATGGGCTATATGTGTATTAAGAATTGTAATGCAGGGCTAGGGTTGTGGCTCAGTGGTAGAGCACTTGCCTAGCATGTGTGACGTACTGGGTTCAATCCTCATCATCACATATAAAAAATAAAGGTCCATCAATAACAAAAAAAAATTTTTTTTAAAAGAATTGTAATGCAAACCAAAAAAGATCCCAAAAGCCAACGGTGTGACCCCAGAGATCCAGGCTGTCTGATACCCGCGGCCTGCCCCGTGGCTACAGAAGGCGTGGCGCCGCAGAGAAGGGATTAACTAGTAAGCAGGGAGATAAGTGGCTGCGACACGGTGGTATCCCACCAGCCAAGCCTGCACTGACCCCCGGGCTGAGTTCAGGATTGCAGATGGGGAAGGAAGCGGTACAGTCCCATCCCCCACAAGGGACACTCCACTAAGGCAACCAGCGGCCACCATCTTGGAGAGCTGAAGTATCCACCGCCACTCTCCAACAAATTGCAACAACAAAACAGGTGTGTGTCACTCAGCCCAGCCCCCATACATAGGGGGATTTCGCATAAAATCTCTCCTAGACTTTCAGGGGAAGGGAGTATCACAGTGAGCCTGCATAAAGACTAAAGGAGAACTAGAGGCACCTGACCTTCGACCCCCCCTCCCATCAGCAGCCAAAACAAAACCTGTCTAGCCAGCGCTGGGGGAGGGGCAAGCAGAAAAAATCAAAACCATAGAGTGCCGGGGATCCCAAAAGCCAACGGTGTGACCCCAGAGATCCAGGCCGTCTGATGCCCGCGGCCTGCCCCGCGGCTACAGAAGGCGTGGTGCCGCAGAGAAGGGATTAACTAGTAAGCAGGGAGATAAGTGGCTGCGACACAGTGGTATCCCACCAGCCAAGCCCGCACCGACCCCCGGGCTGAGTTCGGGATTGCAGACGGGGAAGAAAGCGGTACAGTCCCATCCCCCACAAGGGACACTCCACTAAGGCAACCAGCGGCCACCATCTTGGAGAGCTGAAGTATCCACCGCCACTCTCCGACAGATTGCAACAACAAAACAGGAGAAACCAAGACTAGCAGGAGAAACCAGGAGACTAGAGGCAAGGCTCTCGCGACTGGGCAGCTGTAAACTGCAGGCCCGCCGGCAACAGTTCACCCACTGCCCGCGTAACTGGGCGGTAGGAGAACGCCCACCCGCTGGCAACTGATCACCTGCCCGCAGCCTGTGATACTGGGCGGCTGGAGACTGCCCGCCTGCCGCAACCGGGAGCTGAAACTAAACAGAGACAGTCCAGTCACACCCCCCCATTAGGGCACCCCGGCAAGGAGACTGGGGCCCGTCATAGCAGAGTAGTGTCGTCACTGGAGCTCGGACGTCGGAATTCCTTCCCAGCGGAATCCACGTTAGCAGGCATAGTTTAACAACACAAAGGAGAGACATCAGAGTAATACAGAAACAAAACAAATCTATAGAAGAGAGCAAAAACACGACAATCAAAAAGAGCTGGAAAGTAATGTGGACAACATGAGAAAACAAGGGAAAAAAGGATTACAAACAATGCAAGACAACTCAATTCTACAGGAGGACATAGAAACATCAGAAACAGGGATATGGAAAGAACTCAAGGCATACCTAACTCGAATGGAAAGGAATATTAGAGAAGACATGAGACAGCAAGTCCAAGAAATAAAAGTATATTTTGAAAATGAATTAAACAAACAAATTCAAATGGCAAAGAACGAGCTCTACCAGGAGATAGAGATCTTTAAAAAAAATCAAACAATAATCCTAGAATTGCAGGAAACTATAAGCCAAATTAAAAACTCAAACGAGAATATTACAAATAGACTTGATCAAGTAGAAGTCAGAACATCAGATAATGAAGACAAGGTTTATCAACTTGAAAAGAATATAGTCAACACAGAAAAGATGCTTAAATCCCACAAGCAATCTATTCAAGAGATATGGGATGTCATAAAAAAACCAAATATGAGAGTCATAGGGATAGAAGAAGGCACAGAGATTCAAACCAAAGGAATGGACAGCATATTAAATGAAATAATTCTAGAAAACTTCCCAGAGATGAAAGATGGAATGGATTGCCAAATCCTGGAAGCCTACAGGACCCCAAACATCCAAAACCATAATAGACCAACTCCAAGACATATAATTATGAAGATAGCCAACATACAGAACAAGGAGAGAATATTAAAAGCTACGAGAGAAAAGAGGCAGATTACATTCAGGGGTAAACCAATTAGGTTAACGACCGATTTCTCATCACAAACGTTGAAAGCGAGAAGATACTGGAATAATGTATTTCAAACGCTGAAAAATAATGGATTCCAACCAAGAATACTATATCCAGCAAAATTGAGCTTCAAATTTGACAATGAAATTAAAATCTTCCACGATAAACAAAAGCTAAAAGAATTTGCAGCAAGAAAACCAGCTCTGCAAAGCATTTTGAACAAAACACTACAAGAAGAGGAATTGAAAAATAGTGCCCAAAACTAACAGCAGGAGGTATCTCAGTAAAGGGGGAGGAAAATAACCAAAAAGCAAAACTAGCCAAACTAAAATATATAAATAAAGAAGCATGACTGGAAGTACAAATCATATCTCAATTGTAACCTTAAATGTTAATGGCCTAAACTCACCAATCAAGAGACATAGGCTAGTAACCTGGATCAAAAAAACAAATCCAACAATATGCTGCCTTCAGGAGACTCATATGATAGGAAAAGACATACACAGGCTGAAGGTAAAAGGTTGGGAAAAATCATACCACTCACATGGCTCTCGGAAGCAAGCAGGAGTGGCCATACTCATATCGAATAAAATCAACTTCAAACCTAAGTTAATCAAGAAGGATAAAGAAGGTCACTATATACTGTTAAAAGGAACCATCCACCAACAAGACATAATAATCATCAATTTGTATGCACCAAACAATGGAGCTGCAACATTCATAAAACAAACTCTCCTCAAGTTCAAGAGTCAAATAGAGCACAACACAATAATTATGGGTGACTTCAACACACCGCTCTCGCCATTAGACAGATCCTCTAGACAAAAGCTGAATAAAGAAACTATAGAACTCAACAGCACAATCAATAACCTAGACTTAACCGACATATATAGAATATATCAACCATCATCAAGTGGATACACGTTCTTCTCAGCAGCACATGGATCCTACTCAAAGATAGACCATATAATATGCCATAAGGCAACTCTTAGTAAATATAAAGGCGTGGAGATAATACCATGCACCATATCTGATCATAATGGAATAAAATTGGAAATCAATGATAAAAGAAGGAAGGAAAAATCCTACATCACATGGAAAATGAACAATATGTTATTGAATGATCAATGGGTTATAGAAGACATAAAGGAGGAGATGAAAAAAATTCTTAGAATCAAATGATAACACAGACACAACATACCGGAATCTATGGGACACAATGAAAGCAGTTTTAAGAGGGAAATTCATTTCTTGGAGTTCTTACCTCAAAAAAAGAAAAAACCAACAAATAAATGAACTCACGCAACACCTCAAAAACCTAGAAAAGGAAGAGCAAAACAACAGCAAATGTAGTAGAAGACAAGAAATAATTAAAATTAGAGCAGAAATCAACGAAATTGAAACAAAAGAAACCATTGAAAAAATTGATAAAACTAAAAGTTGGTTCTTTGAAAAAATAAATAAGATAGACAAGCCCTTAGCCATGCTAACGAAAAGAAGAAGAGAGAGAACTCAAATTACTAACATATGGGATGAAAAAGGCAATATCACAACAGACACTACAGAAATACAGAAGATAATTAGAAAGTATTTTGAAACCCTATATTCCAATAAAATAGAAGATAATGAAGATATCGATAAATTTCTTAAGGCATATGATTTGCCCAGAGTGAGACAGGAAGACACACACAATTTAAACAGACCAATAACAAAAGAAGAAATAGAAGAAGCCATCAAAAGACTACCAACCAAGAAAAGCCCTGGACCGGATGGGTATACAGCGGAGTTCTACAAAACCTTCAAAGAAGAATTAATACCAATACTTTTCAAGCTATTTCAAGAAATAGAAAAAGAAGGAGCTCTTCCAAATTCATTCTATGAGGCCAACATCACTTTGATCCCAAAACCAGACAAAGATACTTCAAAGAAAGAAAACTACAGACCAATATCTCTAATGAACTTGGATGCAAAAATTCTCAATAAAATTCTGGCGAATCGAATACAAAAACATATCAGAAAAATTGTGCACCATGATCAAGTAGGATTCATTCCTGGGATGCAAGGATGGTTCAATATATGGAAATCAATAAATGCTATTCACCACATCAATAGACTTAAAGACAAGAACCACATGATCATCTCGATGGATGCAGAAAAAGCATTTGACAAAGTACAGCATCCCTTTATGTTCAAAACACTAGAAAAACTAGGGATAACAGGAACTTACCTCAACATTGTAAAAGCTATATATGCTAAACCTCAGGCTAGCATCATCCTAAATGGAGAAAAACTGAAGGCATTTCCTCTAAAATCTGGAACAAGACAGGGATGCCCTCTATCACCACTTCTATTCAATTTAGTTCTCAAAGTACTAGCCAGAGCAATTAGACTGACAAAAGAAATTAAAGGCATAAAATTAGGAAAAGAAGAAATTAAACTATCGCTATTTGCAGATGACATGATAATATACTTAACAGACCCAAAAGAGTCTACAAAGAAGCTGCTAGAGTTAATAAATGAATTCAGCAAAGTGGCAGGTTATAAAATCAACACGCATAAATCAAAGGCATTCCTGTATATCAGCAACAAAACCTCTGAAATGGAAATAAGGAAAACCACTCCATTCATAATATCCTTAAAGAAAATAAGATACTTGAGAATCAACCTAACAAAAGAGGTGAAAGATCTATACAATGAAAACTACAGAACCCTAAAGAGAGAGATAGAAGAAGATCTCAGAAGATGGAAAAATGTACCCTGTTCATGGATAGGCAGAACTAACATCATCAAAATGGTGATATTACCAAAAGTTCTCTACAGGTTTAATGCGATGCCAATCAAAATCCCAACAGCATTTCTTGTAGAAATAGACAAAGCAATCATGAAATTCATATGGAAAAACAAAAGACCCAGAATAGCAAAAGCAATTCTAAGCAGGAAGTGTGAATCTGGAGGCATAGCGATACCAGAGATCAAACTGTACTACAAAGCAATAGTAACAAAAACAGCATGGTACTGGTACCAAAACAGGCAGGTGGACCAATGGTACAGAATAGAAGACACAGAGACTAATCCACAAAGTTACAACTATCTTATATTTGATAAAGGGGCTAAAAGCATGCAATGGAGGAAGGATAGCATCTTCAACAAATGGTGCTGGGAAAATTGGAAATCCATATGCAATAAAATGAAATTGAATCCCTTTCTCTCGCCATCCACAAAAATTAACTCAAAATGGATCAGGGAGCTAGATATCAAATCAGAGACACTGCGTCTGATAGAAGAAAAAGTTGGCTACGATCTACATATTGTGGGGTCGGGCTCCAAATTCCTTAATAGGACACCCATAGCCCAAGAGTTAACAACAAGAATAAACAAATGGGACTTACTTAAACTAAAAAGTTTTTTCTCAGCAAGAGAAACAATAAAAGAGGTAAATAGAGAGCCTACATCCTGGGAACAAATTTTTACCCCCTACACCTCCGATAGAGCCCTAATATCCAGAATGTACAAAGAACTCAAAAAATTAAACAATAAGATAACAAATAACCCAATTAACAAATGGGCCAAGGACCTGAACAGACACTTCTCAGAGGAGGACATACAATCAATCAACAAGTACATGAAAAAATGCTCACCATCTCTAGCAATCAGAGAAATGCAAATCAAAACCACACTAAGATACCATCTCACTCCAGTAAGATTGGCAGCCATTATGAAGTCAAACAACAATAAGTGTTGGCGGGGATGTGGGGAAAAGGGTACACTTGTACACTGCTGGTGGGGCTGCAAAATGGTGAGGCCAATTTGGAAAGCAGTTTGGAGATTCCTGGGAAAGCTGGGAATGGATCCACCATTTGACCCAGCTATCGCACTTCTCGGACTATTCCCTGAGGACCTTAAAAAAGCGCTCTATAGGGAAACGGCTGCATCAATGATTATAGCGGCAAAATTCACAATAGCTAGACTGTGGAACCAATCTAGATGCCCCTCAATAGATGAATGGATAAAAAAAATGTGGCATCTATACACAATGGAGTATTATGCAGCACTAAGAAATGACAAAATCATAGAATTTGCAGGGAAATGGATGGCATTAGAGCACATTATGCTAAGCGAAGCTAGCCAAGCCCTAAAAAACAAATGCCAAATGTCTGCTTTGATATAAAGAGAACAACTAAGAACAGAACAGGAAGGAAGAGCATGAGGAAAAGACTACAGTAAGCAAAGACGAATGGGGGGAGAGAAACGGAGAGAGAAGGGAAAGCACATGGAAATAGTAGGAGACCTTCAATGATACATAAAATTATAAGAGGTTATGAGAGGCAAGGGGGAGGGAAAAAAAGGGAGAGAATTGAACAACAGCAGGGGAGGTAGAGAGGGAAGATGGGAGGGGAGGGGAGGGGAGGGGGGATAGTAGGGGATAGGAAAGGTAGCAGAATACAACAGTCACTAATATGGCATTATGTAAAAATGTGAATATGTAACAGATGTGATTCTGCAATCTGTATTTGGGGTGAAAATGGGAGTTCAAAACACAATTTGAGTCAAATGTATGAAAGATGATATATCATGAGCTATGTAATGCTTTAAATAATCAATAAAAAAAGTACATGTATAATGGCATAAAAAATTAAAAAATAAAAAATAAAACCAAAAAAGTAAAATTGTAATAAATTCTGGCCTGGGGTAAAATCACCTACTGAAATAAGTGTAAAATCACTTATAAGTGTTGATACATCTACTTTTCTATTTTTCCAATATTTAAGTAAACCTTTTTTAAAAATACTCAAAAGCACACATATAAGGATGCACTTTTTCCCTTTGCTTTAGGATCCAAAATAGCTCAGCACAACAGTGTCAGAGCCCATGTTTATGTGAAATTCTGATATATGTTTCATAATAAATTTTTAATTAATTTTGATTTTTTAAAAATATTTATTTAACATATTACTGTCTTAGAGAGATTTTTTTTTTTGGTAAGGTGAATTTTTTGCCTTACCCTGGTCCCAAGGCAAAGAGCTATGAGAGTCTGGTATAGCTAGAATAAAGGTTGAATGTAGAAAATTCCAAAGAAAGGGCATTAGAAAGGCAATTTCAGGCCCATTTCTCCTGTGGGCAATGGGGAGCCACTGAAGTATTGTAGTGAATAAAATTAGAGTCAGACTTCAGAAAGATCACCCTGGCTATGGACCGTCCAGAAGGCTAATGCATTGCTAGGGCAAGAAGGGATAAGCTTAATCTAAGGCAGGGCTATTGGATGACTGCTGGGGCTCACAAGGTGGGTGCCATTGCTAGGACTCCCAGGACTGAGCAGCAGGGAGTTCATGATAACCCTACAAAATTCATAAAGATGCCAAAAACAACCTCTAAGGCAATCCACCCATTTTTTCAACACATTTTTCAGCCTTTAGTGAATCCATTCCAAATGATTTTGTCTTCCTTTTGGTTAAATTTTATACTCCCCATGGCTCTTCTCTGCATCAGAAGACAGAAGCTAAAAATTGTCCTTCAAATTTTTACCAGGAACCCCCAGCCCAGGTGGGTCCTATAATCTGACAGTGTCCAAGCCAAGAAGTTCCTAAAGAGGGAGAGACCTGCCCCCAAAAAAGACTTAAAAACAATATTTATAGTATCTTTATTCATTACAAACAAAAACTGGAAACAACCCAAATGTTCTTCAATGGGTGAATGGATAAACAAATTTATGCAATGGAACACAGCCTGGCAATAAAATAGAACAAACACAACATGCACAAAAAAAAAAAAACACAGCATAAAGGACTCTCAAAGGCATCTCACAGAAAGAATTGGATGCTAAAGATATACTATGTGATCCCATGTGTGAGTTCAAAAACAGGCAAAATCTACAGTGATAGATTTCAGAGCAGTAGTTACTTGGGAAAGAGGGAAGAGAGTGAGCTGATATATTGGAGAAAGGGTACAAGGGAACCTTCTAGAGTGGTGGAAATATTCCATATATCGATTTGAGTGGTAGCCACACTGGCATAGACAAGTTAAAAATTCATCAACCTGTACACTTAAGATTTGAGTATTTTGCTATATATAAATTATGCTTCAATTTAAAAATATATAGAAACAAATTAAATATTTTTTTAAAAAAGGAATTGATTGATGTATGTATGTGTTTTTATAAATCTCTGCAATGATGTTAAAATACAAGTTTGAACTGAAACCTATTGCTATAAATCAACACTGCTCAGCAGAATTTTCTTCAGTGATATAAATGTTCTGCATTAGCTCCTGTCCAACATGCTAACCACTAGCTACATGTGGCTACTAAAGACTTGAAATGTGGCTAGTGAGAATGAAGGATAGAAATTTTTTATTTTGTTTCATTTTAATTAATTTAAAGTTAAATATAAATAGCTACATGTGATTCATAGCTCCTGTTTTGATCATTACAGCATGTAATCCAGAAGCCCAAATTAAACAAATATGTGTAAATTTTCCACTGTGACCCAAGAGTGAGACCCCTGGACAGCACATTCAGGGTGCTGCATACACCCAGGGTCAGCATGAATTCTTTGGAGAGAGGAGGCATTTTAGGAGTTCTCTTCTATTCCCTAATCATCTCGGTTTCCTCTGAAGTCAACTCTCATTTACCTTTTGCTTTGTCTGTTGTTCAGATTCTCCTGAAATGTATGGGGATCCTTGGTCCTACATTCATGTTTTTGAATGAAATAACAGATACTCTGACCAGGAGTTATGTGTCCAAGGCTGGGGCTGGCTTCATGCCACAAGAAATAACCAGAAAGTCACAATTACACCCAACCAATTCACACTTGCTGATCTGATTCTGCCCTAAAACTTCAGACAATTTCTTAAGAAATAATCATTCTCAGGATGGGATGCCTGCAGGGGCACATATCTGTAATCCCCAAAATTTAGGAGGCTGAGGCAAAAGGATTGTAAGTTTGAGGCCAGTCTGGAAAAATTATGGAGACCTTGTCTCAAAACAATAAATTTTTTAAAGGGTTGGGGCTGTAGCTCAATGGAAGAGGACTTGCTTAGCATGTGTGAGACCCTGTGTTCAATCCCCAGTACCAAATGAGAGGGAGTGAGAAAAAAGAGAAAGAGAGAGGGAAGGAAGGAGAGGAGGAGGGAAAGAAGGATTCTCTTTTATTCAGGGGATAAATTTGATACTATAATCTGGTCTCCATTTTGAGAAAGACAAGTTTGCAAGGGTTATCTGTTTTTTCATATAACTTCAATTATTCCTCCTCGCTTTCTCATCTTAGACCATCTGAATTATCTGTTATCTAAATCTGAGGCATCTCTAGCTCCACTAAGCATGTTCCCTTAGCATGTATTCTGGGCTAAGAGTTTGTCCACTCTGCCTCAACAGCCAGCATTTCTTTTTTTTTCCCCCTTTAATGGACACACATATGGAAGTGTCTAGATTTGAACTTTCAGGATTCTGGTATATCTTTTTTATGCACATTTGAACCCACTACAGAAAATAAGCCAAAAAATAAGAATAGGATTTGCTCTGCATGATTTCTTTTTTTTTTATTGGTCGTTCAAAACATTACATAGTTCTTGATATATCATATTTCACACTTTGATTCAAGTGGGTTATGAACTCCCATTTTTACCCCGTATACAGATTGCAGAGTCACATCAGTTACACTTCCACTGATTTACTTATTGACATACTCATGTCTGTTGTATTCTGCTGCCTTTCCTATCCTCTACTATCCCCCCTCCCCTCCCCTCCCCTCCCCTCTTCTCTCTCTACCCCCTCTACTGTAATTCATTTCTCCCCCTTGTATTATTTTTCCCTTTCCCCTCACTTCCTCTTGTATGTAATTTTGTATAACCCTAAGGGTCTCCTTCAAGTATTTTCTCTGCCTGCCAAACTCATGTTAAAATCTCTCATCCACTGTCCCCACCCCCCATGGTCTTCCTTGCTAGAGGGTTATACTGGCTGTATTCCTTTACAGATAGCAAAAGGAAGAGAAATAACGCGTGCTCAGTCCAGCTCATGGAACAGGAAGTCCTCCAGGCATGACTTTACTAGACTTCCAATCTTCACAACCTCTTGGAGAACATTCCCAAGATCTCCTCATCATCATAAGATCTTACATTCATCCTCTAGACTACGGGGTGGGGCAGAAGGGAAGAGCAGCTTTAGAAGGACAGAAACTTCCACCCAAGATAAACTATAAAAGGACATGTAAGGACCCCCCAACTCAAAACCACTTCAGGACATAGGCAATCAAGACCCCTGAACTTACCCCTGGTTAGTCCTGAGTAACCTTCTCAAAAGGCTTGGGGAGAGTAGAATGCCCAGACCTCCCAGAAAGCCAGACATCATGACACTAGAATGAAGAATAGAACCACAAGTCCTAAGAGCCATGCCGTGCCTTGGGTGGGGCTGAATGTGGTCGGTTTGACAGCTTTGGTGGGGACCAGACTGGCGAAGGCCCAGGGGTTGGCACTCACACATGCTGAGTGGATGTGTACTTAGATGGCAGGACTGAAAGGCTCAACCTAATGGGTGACTATGTTTGAAGGTCAAGAGCTTGTCGTTTGGGACACAGAGAAAAAAGTGACCACACAGGTAGGATATGATTAATCCCCAAAGTATATCTGTACTGATCATAAAAATAACCAACAACCAAATAGGCAGTTAAAGAAAACAACCAAAAGAGTCTGAGAGATATCCACTTGGTGGAAGGGTCTCTGTGGTTCCATAACACACATGCTCAGTCCATTGCCCTCCTTTTCAGCATTATGGAGAGCTCCATGTGTGTCGACTAAATCATTTATGTGAATACATAGTTTGAACTCCGGTGGACTCCAGGGTTTCAGATTACAGCTGGGAATGAAGTGGTTTATCATCAAGAGAGGAAAGCAGCAAGCTTGAAAGCCTTGTACTATGCAGAAGTGCTACTCTAACATGGCCTAGGCAACCACCAACCGGAACAAACATTGACCTTAATAACGCATCCAATTTGAGTTCTCTCTCTTCTTCTCTTCGTTAGCATGGCTAAGGGTCTGTCAATCTTATTTATTTTTTTCAAAGAACCAACTTTTAGTTTTATCAATTTTTTCAATTGTTTCTTTTGTTTCGATTTCATTAATTTCAGCTCTGATTTTAATTATTTCTTGCCTTCTACTTCTTTTGCTGTTATTTTGCTCTTCTTTTTCTAGGATTTTGAGATGAAGTATGAGATCATTTACTTGTTGGTTTTTTCTTTTTTTAAGGAATGAACTCCATGCAATGAATTTTCCTCTTAGAACTGCTTTCAATGTGTCCCATAGATTCCGATATGTTGTGTCTGTGTTTTCATTTATCTCTAAGAATTTTTTAATTTCCTCCTTAATGTCTTCTATAACCCATTGATCATTCAGTAACCTATTGTTCATTCTCCAAGTGATGCATGATTTTTCCTTCCTTCTTTTATCATTGATTTTCAGTTTCATTCCATTATGGTCAGATAAGATGCATGGTATTATCTCGACTCCTTTATATTGTCTAAGAGTTGCCCTGTGACATAATATATGATCTATTTTTGAGAAGGATCCATGTGCTGCTGAGAAAAAAGTGTAACTGCTTGATGTTGGGTGGTATATTCTATATATGTCAATTAAGTCTAGGTTGTTAATTGTGTTATTGAGTTCTATAGTTTCCTTATTCAACTTTTGTTTGGAAGATCTGTCCAGTGGTGAGAGAGGTGTGTTGAAGTCTCCCACGATTATTGTATGGTGGTCTATCAGACTCTTGAACTTGAGAAGAAAAAATGTGGCATTTATACACAATGGAGTATTACTCTGCATTAAAAAATGACAAAATTATAGAATTTGGAGGGAAATGGATGGCATTAGAGCAGATTATGCTAAGTGAAGCTAGCCAATCCCTAAAAAACAAATGCCAAATGTCTTCTTTGATATAAGGAGAGTAACTAAGAACAGAGTAGGGAAGAAGAGCATGAGAAGATGACTAACATTAAACAGGGATGAGAGGTGGGAAGGACAGGGAGAGAGAAGGGAAATTGCTTGGAAATGGAAGGAGACCCTTAGGGTTATACAAAATTACATACAAGAGGAAGTGAGGGGAAAGGGAAAAATAATACAAGGGGGAGAAATGAATTACAGTAGAGGGGGTAGAGAGAGAAAAGGGGAGGGGAGGGGAGGGGAGGGGAGGGGGGATAGTAGAGGATAGGAAAGGCAACAGAATACAACAGACATGAGTATATCAATATGTAAATCAGTGGAAGTGTAACTGATGTGACTCTGCAATCTGTATACAGGGTAAACATGGGAGTTCATAACCCACTTGAGTCAAAGTGTGAAATATGATATATCAAGAACTATGTAATGTTTTGAACAACCAATAAAAAAATAAAATAAAATAAAATAAATTGAACTTAGTTCAATTAAATTTGTACTCCAAAGAAACCACTGTTAATATGAATATTGGAAAAATGTTCAATTAGTTTTAAATTTAAGGAGTATTTTCCTAGGATTTTAACCCTTTAAAGAAGAACCTCTTACAAATGTCTTAGAAATACTATCTACTCATTAATTTGGTAAAATAGAATTTATGCCTCTAACAAACATTTTTTCATGTATAATGACATGTACACACATCAGAAGACTTCATCAGAAAAGTGCATACAAATTATCTGAATAAAAGAAGCAGATTATTTCTGTACTTTTGCTCTGTAGTTTTATCAAATGCATATAATTTGTGCTAAGTCTTGATTTTAGCTTAGGTCAGGATGAGATGTGCTTTCCTTTTACTTGTTTTGATTTCCTCTTACATAAATTTCTGTATTCTTTAATTACTGAACAATAAATAAACAACATGAAAATCTTAAAAAAATAAAAAAATAACGCATCCAAGAGCTGGGTATGGAGGTACACACCTGTGATCCCAGCAGCTCGGGAGGCTGAGGCAGAAGCATCCAGGTTTGAAAGCCAGCCTCAGCAACAGCAAGGTGCTAAGCAACTTGTTGAGACTCTGTCTCTAAACAAAATACAAAATAAAGCTGGGAATGTTGCTCAGTGGTTGAGTGCCCCCTGAGTTCAATCCCCAGTACCCAATAATAATAATAATAATAAGTTCAAACATGTGCAGTCAGTCAGCTGCGTGTGTGTGCACACAGCCTCTGCAAAGTGGAATGGGCTGTGCTGGGCTGCACAGCCTGGTTACTTAGCCATGCTGGGCACATTAAACCTATGAACTATAAAAGGACATTTAAGGACCTCCAACCCAAAACCACTTCAGCAGATTTGAGGCAGGATGTATTGGATAAACATTGCACAAATTTGTTTATCCGTTCACCCACTGAAGAACATCATTGCAGAGATTTATAAAAACACATACATAAATCAATCACTTCCTTTTTTAAAAAATATTTAATTTATTTTTATACATTTTTAAATTGAAGCATAATTTATATATAGCAAAATGCACCAATCTTAAGTGTACAGAATGTGACTTTCTGGTATTTCTTGTGGCGGGAAGCCTACCAGGTGGCCAACCCCAGCCTTGGACATAGAACTCCTGGTCAGAGTATCTGTCATTTCATTCAAAAACCTGAAAGAAGAACTAAGGATCCCCATACATTTCAGGAGAATCTGAACAACAGACAAAGGACTATAAAAGGACATTTAAGGACCCCCAACTCAAAACCACTTTGGCAGATTTGAGGCAGGATGTATGTATTTGAGGCAGAGTATCCTGAGTAAATTGCTGCTTCACTCAGGATACCTGTATCGGAGGAATCTCTTGGAAAGTCTCCTTTGGATTCTGAACTCCCCTTATATCTACCACTTTATAATAAGGTTTTCTCCCTTTGATAACCTGACCATCTCCAAATTATGGAGAAGCCTGTAAGCCTTCAATCAAAAGGAAGTGGGTGCCGCATTATTACAACGTGCCAATGGAAAATGAGGCTCAGTGTTCTGCTGGAAAGGAAAGAGCATGTTTAGGTTTCAGTGATAGAATTTTTAAAAGTCAGTAGATTACTTGAGCATGAGCCATCCAGACCCTGAACACCCAACTATTCTCGGTAAGAGCTATAACTGTATAGCCTCATATATCCAGAGTTGCAAAACTAGTAACAGAAATTGGAAATCATTGATTTCTCTCTCATATACAGAAGTACTAGGTTAAGGAGTAAAAGGTATTCCCTAGTAAATGGGAATCAGGATCCTTAGTCTTTCTGCTTCACCATCCTTAGAACATGGAAGGTCACTTAATGGAAAGCTGGAATTTTTGGCCTGGATCTTCTCCTTTTCCTTCACAGGTGGCACTGAAACTTAGACACCTGATTTCTCCATGGAAGGTCCACCCCTACCAGGAAACTGCTGCTCTTCACACCATCTTGAGTAAAGAAAATTAGCTTTGATCCAGCCAAGGTGTCCAAGTGGGGTACCTCAACATAGGGGTGAGGGTGGAGGAGAGAGAAGATGGTCAGGCCTCATTTGGGAGGGGTGGTTACCTTTTCCATTTTAGCTAATCTCTCTCAGGATTTTGTGAGCCCAGAGAATGAGGGTGATCCAAACGGATAAGTGATAGCATTAGAAACCCTTCTTAGGATGTGCAAGGGCATAGATTCAAACCCTAGGACCAAAAAAAAAAAAAAAAAAAAAAAAAAAAAAAAAAAAAAAAAACTTCTTGGGAAGCCAGAGACGGGGAGTCAGGGGTGACTTCTAACCTCAAAGAAATTACATCAGAAGAAATTTGTACTGAAGCCCAAGTCAGAAATTTGTACTGAAGCCTATGTGCAGAAAATGGTTCCGATCTTGACCTGGGAGGGAAGGGGTTGTGGGAGGGAGCATCCTCCCAGTTTGGGGGTTCAGAGAAACCTTCACTGGTGGCACTGGTTTAAGTTAATTTTTAATTATGGGACAGATTAAATATAGGGCAACATCTTTTGAGATGTCACAGTGGCAGGAGCACAGTGAGGAGAAGGGACCTTGCTAGCCTGGGGTTTTGACACTTTGCCCCTCCCTCTCCCTCAGGCTTCCTCTCTCAGCCCTTGAATTTCTTCATGGCTTACTGAGAAGGATGGTGGGAGACTTTCTTGCCATCCTAGAGTTGCCCAGTAATCAAGGACCAGCTAGTGCCCCTCAACCACAGCCCTCACCCCCTGCCTGGATTTGGTCTGCACACCACTGGCTTTGATGCACTCTTTTGGACAAATTAATGGGTGAGCAAATGAGAGATTAAAAGGGGACCACCAGAGCAGCTGAACTTGCCCATGGAGGGATGTTCTCCAAGCAGAGAACGCCAGTCTACAAAAGGGACTTTCTTGGGGTCCACTCAGGACTATGTCTCAAAGGGAAAAAGAAACCTGTAAAATATGTTTGTGGAGTAAAATGAATGATCCTGGTGTCAATTATTTAGAAACAAGCCTCTAACGTGAACAATCAGAAGTGAGGAAAAATCAATACATTTCTTCTCATTGTGTAGAAATGGGAAAAAAGCTTCATTTTACTCCAGCCCCAGGGAGAAAAGAGCAAATTAATGGTTCCTGTCAAGGGCTTCTGTGCTACCTCTCAACCCGGGGTCTGGCTCAGGAAGGCACCAGCTCCCCAGGTTAGGAAGTGGCTGATTTCAGGCCTGAAATCTCCAAGTGAATTAAGGGTGTACACACACATGCACACACAACATACAGGAGCATACAGGCGTGTTCTCGTGCACCTCATTTATGTACGCTCCTACCTGCAGAGATTCATTCTCATCCATAAATGCAAGCACAATAGTCTACATGCATGCACGAGCAAGAATGGCACATGGCGGGCCACACCTGTGCACATGAGCACCCAAACACAGATGCAAGCTCCCACTCACTCACATGGATACTTACCTGTAGATCCTCTGACACATCACGCTTACTGAATTAACTCACAATGTTGTGTTGGGCTGTGGTCAACTAGTAAAGGAACAGGTGGAAAGTAGGCAGCCCTCCCAAGAATCTGCTAGCTTCCTAGCCCAAAGGGGCTTGCCTCCCTCAAGGACATTTAGACTTTGATGAAATATACACACTTAGAAAAGCACCAGTGGCTGTACACAGAAAGCACACATTCAGGAATACTCATTGCATTGGTTTCCGATCTCTGTTATAACAAATGACCACAAACCTCATGGCTTAAAACAACACATATTTATGTTACAGTTATAGAGATCATAACTCCAAATACTGAGCTAAAATCAAAGTATCAGCAAGACGATTCCTTCTGGAAGCTCCAGAGGAGAATCTGTTCCCTTCTAAAGGCTTCTAAAGGCTCCATTGAGTTCTTCAATTGTGGCCCCTTCCTCCACTTCCAAAGCCAGCAGCATAGCAACTTAGACTATCATGCTCAGTGCAATGAGCCAGTCCCCAAAAAACCAAATGCAGAATGTTCTCTTTGATATGTGGATGCTAACCCACTAGAAGGGAGGGAAAGAATAGAAGTTCATTGGATTAGACAAAAGGGAAGGGAGGGAGGATGGGAATAGGAAAGACAATAGGAAGAATCGGACATAACTTTCCTATCCTTATGTATGAATACACAACCAATGTAACTCCACATCCATGCACAACCACAATAATGGGATCCTAATTGGAACAAGTTATACTTATTCTGTGTGGGTAGAATATGTAAAAATATATTCTACTATCATATATGTCTACAAAGGGCAAATAAAAAATAAAATAAAAGCATAACAATTTAAATGTCCCTCTGACTCAACTCTTCTTTTCCCTCTTCTATGTATAAGGACCTTGGGCCCACTCAGATAGTGCAAGAGAAACTCTGCATTCTCAGATCAGCTGACTAGCAAACCTAATTCTATCTGCAACCTCAAGTCCCTCTTGCCATCTTCACGGATTAGGATATGCACAGATTTGAGGGTCCATTATCCTGCCTACCAAATTCACACATAAAGAAGTCAGAGACAATAAAAGGCAGAAGAGCTTGCTGAATTAGAGAATAGGTTTTGGAGTCAGATCCACCATCAAGTTCCAACTCTGGATCTGCCTCATGATCTTAGGCATGTTTCAAATACCTCCGTTTTATGGTATCTATGAAATGGAAATAATAGCATCTATATTCTGGGATTATTATGAGGAGTACATGAGCTCATGCATGCACAGCAACTGGTAGAGTATCTCTTAGTCCAGCATTACTGCAAAACAACCCACAAAACCTTAAATTTCATTCCTCAAACCTGTGTTGTTGAGGCCACACCTCCAGCTTGGTGGAAAATCATTTTGTTTTCCCAGGGCAATTTCTGCACTGTGTAGGTCCCTTGGAATTCTGCTTGCAAACTGGCCAATCCTTCTTAAATTTTTCACTTCCAAATGCAATTAGCAGCAGCCAGCTCATGCTTTCAACATCCTGCCTCAAAATGCCGTCATCCAACTTTACAAATGCCTCAGGCACATTTTCTATCTTCCAGCTTATTGCAAGTGACAGTCTTACCAAATGTTTTGCTATTACATAACACTAGTGAGTGCCATTTCACTAGCCTCCTAGGACACGTTCCTCACCACCTGCCACCCATTCCCAAAGCCAACGTCATGTATTTCAGGTTCTTGTTATGGGAACATTCCATTTCATACACCAGCTACTGTACCAGTTAGCTATTGCTGCATAACAACCACAGAAAAATCTCAGTATTATACAAGCATTTATTTCTGGCCCATTTGCCTTTGGGTGAGATCAGAGGGGAGGAATTGGTGATGAACAATAATTTAATTCTATCACACATTGTGAGGACATGGTGAGTTTTCAATAAATGTCAGTCACTATTAGCTATTGTGCCGGTTCTCATATTGTGACTTAAAATGGCAGGTATGCAGAAAAACCGACTTTCAATGCCAACTCCACCATTACTTCACTGTGAAGCTTTAGAGAAGTCACTAACCACTCTAGCTTCAATTTCTTCATCTAAAGAATGAGGTTTATGGGGGCTGGGGTTGTGGCTCAGTGGTAGAGCCCTTGCCTCACACTTGTGTGGTACTGGGTTCGATCTTCAGCACCACATTTAAAAAAATAAAGTTATTGCGTCTAATACTAAAAATATTTTTTTAAAAAAAGAATGAGGTATCTGGGAGTAAAATGTCACATAACTGATACAACTGTCACCACTTGCCTTCACAGTTCATGACAGAATCAGATGGTTCAGGCATTCTTCCTCTGAGCATGAATTTGAATGCAGAATTACTCTCCCAAATGTGCTTCATGTGATCACTACGACAATGATTGGAGATCAATTTTTCAAATGAATGATTCCTCCCTCCTGCACAAAAATTGCCCCCACTGGAGTACGATGTGACATTGGTTATTGTCCAGGCTAACCTCTCAATTTGCAGATATCAGAACTAAGGCCCAGAGAGGAAAAATACAAGACTTGAGGGCACATGGTCAATTAGTGGAAGGCCATGCTAGTGAACGGGTGTTCCTTTCACACCACATAGCCAGAAAGAGATGGCACCAGGTCTCAAACACAGGTCTTCCAACTCCCAGGATGCCCCCTCCACCAAGATCCCTCACAGACCCAGAGCTGATGGAAGGGATTCCCCTGGGTGTGGGAGGTGGGGCTTTTTACCATTATTGGAAGGGGTAGAGAGTCCTAGAAACGTGGTGCCCTTTGACTGCCTTTTTTCTACAAACTCATGGTCTTCATTCACCTTGGTTCATTCAACACCTCTTCTTTATAGTCTTCAGAGACATCAGAGTGGCATATTAAAGTAAAGAGGATGCACACTCCAAGAAGGCTGGAGAGAAGAGTAGATAAGAGCTCAGACTTGAGCAACATCACCTGGATTTGAATACTAGTTCCAACACTTATCAGCTCTAGGATGTTGGACAAGTCGCTTAGCTCTCTGTACCTCGGTTTCCCCACATGTAAAGTGAGAATGCTAATGGTTATTATCTCAGAATAGTTATGAGAATGTTATGTATTCTATATATTAAATGTGTATATATAAAAGACACATGTGGGGGCTGGGGTTGTGGCTCAGTGGTAGAGTGCTCGCCTAGCACGTGTGGTTCCATTCTCATAAAAATAAATAAATAAATGTATTGTGTCCAACTACAACTAAAAAATAAATATTTTTTTAAAAAAGACACATGTGGAACTTAGTGCATGGCACTCAGTAGAACTATTATAAACTTATGCTATTAACTTATTTTATTACCTTAAAGTTCTGGGAAATGCACTGATTTGAAAAGCCATGCTTAACACAGCTCTTCCCCAATATAGCAACATTCTGTCACCTCCCCAAAGAACATTAAGGTCCCTCAGTCACCTCCCTAATGAACATTAAGGTTGTTCAGTCACCTCCCTAATGAACATTAAGGTCCCTCAGTCACCTCCAGGATATCTCTGATTTCTTGTATACCCTATGGACATGAGTTAGGTATGAGTCGCTTCTGAGGGGAATTTCTTCATCAATTGAGTGAGAAATTGGGATGTGATTTTCAAAAAGAGCCAAGCTCTTTTTGACATTCTACTCCCATAAACTTCATTCTTTTTAATATATATATTTAGTATTAGATGGACACAATAACTTTATTTCAACTTTATTGTTGAAAAACCTATATGCAGTTGAGTACCTAAATTCTGGGTACAATGATGTACATTGCAGTATGGAAAATATAACCTTATTTTATCCTCAAAAAAATAGAAGCTACGTGTACAGCAGCAAGCAGCCACTGAGTCAGAAGTTTCAGAGGCCCTTCCTGTGGGTCTGTGTGACTCATTTAGAGCAATGGTGATAAATGAGGGAAAGTGGTTGAAGCCAAGAAAACGGCAGAGTCTTGCTTCAGGTGGCAAGAGGGAACAAAGCATCATTGTTTGCAAAGGATTGCTGGAGGAAATGCTTCTTGCTTGTGAGTTGTTTGTTTATAATTAACTCAACCTAGCATGAAAAATGTTGGGTGTATGAAAATGTTATACTACCCGTGTAATAATAAATCGTTAGCAGATGCTGCAGGGACGGAGATTGTTATTCATGACTTTGGGGAGAAAAAAAGGTTTGTGGGGAATGTTTGCTTCAGAGGGAGGATGCGGTTCTTGCTCAGCTCCTGTTTGGCTGGCACGGGCACCGAGGGTTACAGCACAGTGTGAAAAGCATAAAATCACTGTGTGCATATGATCCGATCTGGTTCATCCAAACTGCTGGGAATTCTGCTCCCAGAATGGAAAGGTCTGGAGCTCACCCGTGCCCTCCCACAGAGAGCCTGAATCTGCTCTTACTTCTGCTGGAGTAGCCTCGGAGCTTTTGGAGATCTGGAACTCATTTCTCCTATGCAGCCTTCAAGGGCATCTTGGTGGAATTGTCAGATTCCACGGGAGAACCCACAATTTGGTTCAGCACAACAATCATTTTGGCCGGGTATTCATTCTGTACCAAATTCTCAACTGTCACCAGAGTGTTGTTCCCAAAATTTCAACCCTGAGAAGAAGCAGATAAGCCTTACCCCTCTTCTCCCAGTAGTCTTTCAGGTAATTGAGACTGGTAGCACATCCCACAAACATCTGATTTTGCACAGAGCTGAGGGTCCCCACTACTCCTACACCTCACATGAGACCGAATGGAGCAGGGCTGGATATATTGATGCTGGATAGCTCAATGCTGGTTGTCACAAGGCTGAAAATCCCAGTCAAGGACAGCTCAAAGCTAGATAAAATGGGCTAGTTAGTGAAGTGCTAAGAGTGCTAAGTAGCTCAATGCTGGCTTAGCATAGTGCTGGTAGCTTAGTACTGGTTAACAGAATGGTTAAGTGTGGGCTTTGAGATCAGCCCTGATCAGGTGTGGTTGCAGCGTTGCTACTTGTTAGGGCCATGGGGGTTTGTTTTTGTTGTTGTTGTTGTTGCTGCTGTTTTGTTGTGTGTTTTTTATAAGTGGGCTTACCTCCCTGATCCTCAGTTTCTTCATCTCTAAAACTAATAAATTAATAGCATCTATCCCCAAGTACTTTTGAGGATTCCTTAAAATATATGAAATATGCATCTGGCCATGACTGGGCTCTCCAGGTGAAGAAATAGGTGAAGAGAAGTTAAATGACTTTCCCAAGGTCACTCAGTGAGGACGTTGGGATTCAAGCTCAACTGTCTCTGGTTCTTACCATGAAGAATCCAGGATTTGGCTGGGACAAGATGACAACCAAGGAGGAGGAAGAGGAGAGGGTGAATGGAGGGCTGAAGCACAAAGATCTGCAGCATCTCCGTCACCTCAGTGTTGGGCAGAGGAGGCAGAATGGAGATGTCTCTTGCCAACACAGTCCTGGACTGAGTTCTGGGGGCATGGACTAAATTTCTGCTCCAGCTCTTCTGCCCACAGGATCTGGCAAAGTGGTAATACCCAGCCCTGAGGAGGCATGTGCTGGGTGCTGTGCAGCCCTGATTTCTCATGTGTGCTGAAGGATGATGGGAGGGGAGACGCTGTGATGAGGGCTTTGGAATGCCACCATCACAAACACATGAAGGCTGGCTGCAACTTGTCAAGGATTACATACATGCTCTGCCAAGAATCTTGGAGCATGAACTTTGGGCTCCAAACCCTGCCTTCAAACCCTGGCTCCTCCACTCACTCACTCTGTGAACTTGAACATGTGGCTTAGTTCCCTGGGCTGCAGTTGCCCCACTTGCAAAATAGGAATAAGAACAGCACCTAGCACATCAATGCTGTTGTGAGGACTGAGAGATCAGGGCTGCAGAGCACCCAGTACCTCCCTTTTTAAATCCAAGGAAACCATCCAGAGGTTTGCTGAAAGACTCTGAGAATAAAGCTTCCTTGTTGTTATGGGGGAAAAAATCTTCTAAAAGATTTCTCTTCCTCTGGATTTGATATGTGAATGTAGAGCTGAAAAGTGCTACCTCTTTTTTGTCCCCATAAAGAAAGCAGCCTGAAGACAAAGACAAAGCAAGAAGAGAGAACTGCAGAAATATGGACACCAGAGCAGTTGGATTAAACTGATCCTTATACCATTTATAAACTGGCCTTCACAGTATGAGCCAATAAATTCCCTTATTGTTTAAGCCAGAATGAGTCAGTTTTCTTCTATTTGCAGCCAAAGTCATCCCTATTGCCATCTCTCTCTTTCATAAAATGAAGAATAAATTTCTCCTAAATGGCTATGCTTCTCCTCTCTGCAAGTACTTCTCTCACCCTATCTAATGGCCAGTACTAGTCATGGGGTGACACCTTTCTGCCTCGGAGCCAATGGGTCTCTTCCCTGGGAATTAAAAACTGGTGTCCTTGTATTAGTCAGTAATCCCTAGAAGAATAGAACCAACAGAATATAAATATATATGTTATATATGTGTGCATGTGTACACACACTCATACATATTTATTAGATTGGCTTACACATTCTGAGGCTGGATGGTCCCAAAATGCTATCTGCAGACTGCAGAGCTGGGAAATTAGTAGCTGCTCAGTCCAGGAATCTGGAAGCCTTAGAACAAGAGGGATCAATGATGCAGCCCCAACTGAAGACTGGGAGCTCCCTGGAGAGTCATTGATGTGAATCTGCATTCAAAGGCTGAAAAAGCTGAAGTCTGGTGTCCACAGGTGAGGACACCAGCAAAAGAAAAAAAAAATTGTCCTCACTCAAGAAGAATCCAGCTTGCACACATTGGGAGACTTCCTGCTTCTACAGCTTTTGTTCCATCCAGACCCCCAGGTTACGGGATATGCTGCCCATATTCAGGATGGTTATTCCCCCCTCAGTTCACTGACACACATGCCAATCATTTCTGGAAACAGACACGCACACACAGAGAAGTGTGTTTGGCTAATTTTCTAAGCATCTCTGGATCCAGTCAAGCTGACAATCAAGATTTAACAATCACAGTCCTACAGAAGCATTCTCTTTGATGTTTAAAGCTATGAGAAATAAGATGCAGAACTGCCATGTGTCCTGCCACGTGAAGAAAGTAATTTATCATAGAGACAACAAATAGGTCCGATAGATAAGGTATGGAGAGAGAATAGGGTCGGGGGGGGCCTGTTGGCCCTGAAATTCCTGGTTCCGATTGTTCTTGAGACTCAGCCACTTCCCTGCCTTCCCCACTGATCTTGACTGATGTGCACTTTCTGGGATACTGGAAGCCAATAAATTATCCTTTTTTGCTTAAGCTTCTTTGAAGTTGGTTTCTATAATTTTCATTCTGAAAAAGTCTTTAAAATGTGCTCTGTACTCCATCTCTTGATATCATCCTTGATGAATTCAACATCCAAAATGATAACCTCTACTCTATTGTCTTACAGCTTCAGCCTCCTGAACGCCATTGACGGTCTCCTCTCTTCCACTGCCTCCCAAGCCTGGGGCCCTGTCATAACTCTGAATTCCACCTCCAACATTTTGGACACAGCTGTAATGCACACATAATGTACTAGATTCAGAATCAGACAACCCGAGTTTATAAACCAGCTCCTGAAGGATGATTTGAGCTTACAAATCAAACCTACCTATTTTCACAGGCCAATATCTCAACTCCTGTTTCACTTATCCCCTTAACAAATTGTAAGCCCAGTTCTGCTCTTAGCAACAGGCTGGGATCCTTTGAACCCATGCCCTACAACCTTGCCCTCATGGTCAAGGACATTGCCCTTTGACCCATCTATAATTCTCCTACCTTTACTAGAAACTAAATAAGCATCATGTGTCAGCACTTCTCAGTCATTCATTCCACAAACCTATATTGAACACCAATGATATGGAATGCGTTGTTCAACCAGAGATCAATCAAACCAGCCTCTGCTTCTGCCAACTCTCAGCATAATGAGAGATCCATACTAGGAACACAGTATAATAAGTCCTACATTTTTAAACAGAGTATTCTAACAGCCCAGTGGAGAAGTATGCACTTGGGAAAGTGCCCTAGAGCTGGGGAGCCCTGAATTTAGTTTTAAAAACTAATAAAAATTTGAAGGCAAAGGATATTCCAAGCGGAGGGTAAATGCAAAGTTGCTAGAGTGTTCATTCATAATTCAACAAATATTTATGGAGCACCTGCTAAGTAGCAGGCATCGTTACAACCATAGAGGAGGCAGCAAACAAAACTCTGCCTATTCCTGTCTCTTTTCAGACAAGCTTCTCAGCTTCCCTTCAGCTGGAGGATGAAAAACCAAGGCACATGCAGAGAACTATTTCACACCTCAGTCACCTGTGAATCTTCATTCCCCCTCTCCCCAGCCACAAGAGCCATTGATTCTCACACCTTTATATGAGTAACACTTGCAATTTACCCATATTCAATGGCCGCTTGTTAATTTCAGGCAATTCTGCCACCCTTTCAAAACCTTTTCAAATACTAAGTAATCATTCCGTGCGCTCACTCTCACTTCCAGATTTGCATCACCCACAGAGTCAGTGAAGCATCTGCCCCTAGCATCTTCCTTCAAGCCACTCATAGAAGTATTTTTACACATTGTGCTAGAAATTGAATAAGTATCGTGTGCCAGACACCTTGTGCAGACCAAGCAGAGATGTCCCTCTACTGAGACCAAATCATTCCCTCACTCAACAACCCACACTCTATGTGCTTGACACCATTGTTCTAGTGCTGGATAGACAGATCTCACTAACTCTGCCCTTGAAATGATCTGCATCTAGCCACACTTACAAAGAAGGAAGCTACTGATCCTGACCAAGGGAAGGGGAACTTGATTCTAAACGATGGGGACATGCGTGCTGGCTTTTGGCAAATGCATAAGAGTTTGCAGGATGGTGGCTGGGGCTGTAGCTCAGTGGTAGAGAGCTTGCCTAGCATGGGTGAGGCACTGGGTTCAATCCTTAACACTACATAAAAATCAGTAAAATAAAGGCATTCGGTCTATCTACAATTCCAAAAAAAAATAATTAAAAAGAGTTTGAAGGATGGATAAGTGGAAAGGATTATCCAAGGGGAGGGAACACTACATGCGAACGTGATGCATCAGGAATCTCTGAGCATCTGGGAATGGCTGTAGCTTGGGACATCTGGAGACTGAAACAGTGGGGGCAGGTACCAAATGATGAAGGGTCCCGAGATTAATTCTTTAAATTCATGTCATCCTCCCTCATGGCCACAAAGACATTTTGAGAAGCCACCCAACTTTGCTGTGGGTCTGAGATGTGCATGACTTTCAAGAAGCATCTCTTCTTGATAAATAATTCAAAGCCCTGGATTCACGGATCCACATACATCTTCCCATTCAAGGAGCACTGATTTATGAACACTTAGCTTTTGAACACAAAATACTCTGATTCTATTTTGTTAAAAAAAAAGGAAAGAAAGAAAGGCAGGCAGGCCCAGGATTTACTACTACACTGCTAGGCATGTACAGAAATGAGAGCAAGAAGGAGTTATGGGCTATTTGATATAAATATACAGGGATGCTAATGGAGTCTCACTGGGGAGGAGCTGTCCTGTCACTTACCTCCCAGTCTCTTCATCCTGAGGAGTGAAGGGGATCAGGAATGCTTTCTGTCAACCCTGATTTTTCCCTATTACCGTGTGGCCCCCTTGTATCCCAGGGAAATTGTCTGAAGTCACACAAGAAGCACGGCAGAATCAAACCACTCAGAGCTCTGTGTCTCAGGCTATAGAAGGTTCCACTCTCTTGAGGCCTCAACAATTCCCTCAAATCCAAAGTGTGTGGTGACTTCTACATGGAGGGTGCACGTTTGAATAGAGCAGATCCTGATGTTAGGGAGGTATGGGTTCCACTCCTAAGCTGACATTCACCATCCACCTGGTCTTAGGCAAACTACTTTTTAATCTCTCTATTCCTCTGTTTTCTCATCTCTAAAATGAGGACGATAATGAATAGGCATCATAAGGATTTGAGCATGTCTGCATAGTGTTGCCTACACTCCTAACTTTGGTTCAAAGGTGTGCCACCGGGGTCTCATGACTTTTGCCATCTTTTTCTTGGACTGTTGTCTCTTTTGTATTATGTGTGCCTATTTGTAGCATAAAGTAGATGACTAAGTTACTTTCATATGAACATCTTTCTTACAATCGACATACATATTTCGTTGGATGTTTCTTTCATCAATCAGTTATAAAATGAGTTATAAATCTAGTGTTGGTTAAGGATGAGAATACAGGCTTTCTTATTACATGGTCAGTGAAAATATAATTGGCACTGTATTTTGGAAAAGAAATTTGTAAATATATAAAATCATATTTAATGTGTATATACTAGAATCCTGTAATCTCACCCTAGAACTCTCTCTTGCTCATAAGGCCATGTAAAGCGCCCAACGTCACATTACTTTTAATGGTTTTTAAAAAGTAGAAACAATATAAATACCCATATCTGGATGAATAAATTATAGTACATCCCTACAAATAAAATTCTACACAAGCATTAAAGAAGTACCATATGTACCAACTTGGAAAGAAATCTACAGCATATTGTAAAGTGAAAAAGGAGGCTGAGGCACAATATGAGTAGTGTTCATACTCATTTTGGATTTTAAACAACATATATAATAAAAATAGCTGATGATTTATCAAGTACTTCTCCTTTGCCAGACATTTATCTAAATATTTAATCCCTACAGCAGCCTCATGAGATAAGTACTCTTGTCCTGTTTTACAGATGAAGAAACTGAGGCACTGAGGAGGTAAGCGGCATTTCAGAAGTTGTGGAGTTACCCAGGGGCGGAGCCAACCCAAGCTGGCTCCTGAGTTGGCCCCGCCCACCACACTCTGTCTGTTGGAGTGAAGGAGAAGATCTCTGGCCGGGAGAGGGAGGCAAGGCCTTTCTCCGCCTACTTTATCTGCCTTGTGTTGTTTGGATTTGTTACAATGAGCATGTAATTGAAAACTGAAATTTTGATAAAAGCTCTCAACCATGTGGAATCTACTCCTGGGATGGGAGCCAAGAGGGGGTGGAAGGAGCCACAGACGCTCTTCTCAGCTGGGCTGAGCTCGAGTCTGACTTCACGTGGGTCCCCAACCTACATCTTCCTCATGGGCAAGGAGAGGTATGTGGGCAAAGGCATTGGTTTGGGCAGAACATAATCAGAATTCCATCCCGCCTCCTTCACCTACCAGGGGAAAGGCCTTTGCTAGCATCTTCATCTCTCTGAGCCTCCACTTCACCCCTGTAAGGGACTAACACTGCCACCACAGGCTCGCTGCCAGCCTTGCTGGCACTTGCATCTCCAGCTGCGATGGCTGGACACGATGACTGACACATAAGAGTGTCAGGAAGAGGCCGTTCTGCAGCCACTGGGCCCCATTCTCTGCAACAGTGGCTCCTAGGACCTGACATCCCATGAACTAAGAATGTCTTGGCTGACACCAATCAGAGAAGTTTTTATTGCCACAGGTGTCTGAGTCCAATTTTCAGGTCCAGAGTCAATTTAGAGACAGAGGGTTTCACAATGATAGTATCAATTCAAAAGTCCAAAACTTTCCTGTCCCCACCCCTAACTTCAAGCTTCCTCCCACTCCAAGAACAAAATCAGAGTGCTGTTCTCACTCTACCCAGTGATCTAATTCCAACCTGCGGGGTTCCAAATCTGATCCAGCGTTTGCAAGAAGTAATCGGCCTCAAGTTTCCTTCTGGGGGGGCGGGGGTGAGAACCACCAAGACAAGTGGTGCAAAGCTGGGACATAGAACAAAGAATGCCACTTGGATTCTGTCCTTGGAAACCCAGGCTTGGGCTAAGACTGTAGCTTAGTGGTAGAGTAGTTGCCCAACAGGTTTAATCCCTAGCACAGAAAGAAAGAGAGTGGTAGGGAAGGAGGGAGGGAGGGAGGAAGAAAAAGAAACTCAGATTTAAGGGTGCATCTGGGACAGAGAAGGTTGGGAGTTGTCCTGAGCCCCACCCCTTTTTGGTTTTCTTAGTAGTACCCATGGCCTCATGCATGCTCAGTGCGTGTTCTACCACTGGGTACATGCCCAGCCCTTTTTATTTTGTGACAGGGACTCACTAAGTTGCCCGGGCTGGCCTCAAACTTGTGATCTTCCTGCTTCAGCCTCCCAATAGCACCAACACACCTGCATTTTGACCCCTTTGAAATCTCTACTTCAATCTCAAAATGGCTCTAATATCAGTGCTCCCAGAATCATCCACCATCACCTACACGGATGGATTGTCCGGATCATTACTGGAGTCTGCACCACCTCCACCTGCAGCCCCTAACTGAGTGTCAGCCTCAAAGACACAGCCTTTTCCATCTGAAGGTCCTTGTGAAGTCTGCGTGAGGCTGTGCAAATCTCCCCAGCAGCTTCGTTTATCGCTATTGTGCGTTCCTACAGATTCTTAGTTTAATGACACCCTTTCTGAAGCAGCAGCGATGGTGCCAAATGGCACTTGCGTTTCCAGGAAAGCAGCCAAACTCATTAAGTTAATAAAGGAATTTAGCGGTATAGAGATGCCTCCTTCACATACATTCCCGAAAAAAAAAAAAAAAAACCCTCACTCTCACAACTCATCAGCAGCCATTAAACCTCTGCCGCCACCTGCAAAGCTCCGGTCCCACTGATTCACACATGGGCCTGCAGTGGCCTGCAGTGGCCTGCAGAGGACAGAGCACTCCACGTGCAAGCTCAGGATGCACATCTCAGAGCCTGGCAGGCTGATGCCTCTGCACTTCTGTCCCGAAATCTGCTCCCTGAGACCCCTCTCTCCACTCCAGAATGAGCCCCATGGATCCTGGTTGGGGACAGGACAATTCCTGTCTCTCTGCCTGGTTGTTACAGCTAGACTGTTTGGGTCCACAGCATAGCCTGGGGTGGCAGGAAGCAGTTGGCAGATGAATCATAGCAACCACCACCTGGGTTCACCTCCCTGTCTCACTCTTATTCCTCTTCACTCCTGCTTCCCTGTCGCAGCCAGGATGATCTTTCTAAAGTACAAATAGGATTGTGTCACCCCCTGCCATACTGCTTTATCAGTTTTCCACATCTCACAGGAGAACATTCCAGCCTCCCAGAATCAAATCAGGCATTTCTGGGCCCCTTCCTCTACCACTCAGCTCTCCAGCCTCTCCTAACATTGTCACCCACCTGCCTCCACAGCAGTGCCCAAAACGCATCCTGCTGTCCCTCGTGACAGGTCTTTGGATACCAGTCTCTAGATGCCTGCAGGACTTTCCCCCACTCCACTGCTTCCTCTCTTCCTGCATAACCACAGACCATGCTTCAGGATGCCCCACAGACATCCTTTCCACCAAACTTGCCCAACAGGTGCTCCTCCTCCAAGCTTCCACAGCAACAGGCACATACCAGCACACTTATCACACGGACCCATGGTCATCTGCTTTATGTTCAGTCTCCACAACCAGAGCGTAAGTTCCCAAAGAGAACTGTGACTTTACCACCTCTGCATTGCCAGGCACCAGGCATGCAGAAGTGCTGATCCCTGGAGCCAAAAGATCCTGCTTGCAGAATGGGGATTGGGGCCCCTCAAGATGGATTCCTATCTTTTCTGCCATCCTAGCTCCTCCATGACCTCTGTTGAAATGTCCTCCCTTTTTCTGGTCCCAGATCTCTTTCCCCCACTCTCTCTTAGCTCTTTCTTGCCTCCTCTCTCTTTGCTCAATGAGAGTCATATTTACTTGTCAAACTGAAGCTTTAAATATTTTCATTTCTCTGCTCCAGGGAAAGCTTGCACCTGGTCCCAGCCACTTCCTCAGAGTGGCGCATCCACCTCCTCTCCAGCCCTGCTCCCTGCATCCCAACCCCTCCACCAGAGACTGTGGAGTCTCTTCACCCTCCTGCCTCCTGCAAGGGATCCTGGAAACCACCAGGTGATCAGCCTTGGTTCACCCAGCACAGGTCTGATTCCAGTTTCCCCAAAGTATTTTATCACTGCTCCATAGCAGTAATGACCACATGACAGGCTCATTCACCTTAATAGTCGTATACAGATCAATTGTTGAGTTCAGCCAGGCCTCTCAGGAAGGGTTTTATGTTTCCTATTGGCACCGACTCTTGGCTTAATGAATTGTTGAAGGTTACCACTCTCTGAATGGGTTTCAAACATTTCTCTTCCAAGTGTCAGGGCACAAAACATCATTAGCATCCTAGAAGTAGGTTGTGCTCTTGCACCAAGCCTCCCAAATTGTTCTTCCAAGATTCAAGATCCTCCTTCATAAGAACCAAAGGGCATGGAATGATTGGTTGAACCAAGGAGCCAGACCACCAACATCACCCAGTGGGAATTGAAAGGCATTCAACAGCAGGAAACTACATTGACTCTCATAAGGGCCTCCAATGGCTGCCTTGCGGGGACACTATGATCAAAGCAAGGTACTCATGTGGGTGAAACCATGGGCAGACGTTAGTCCAGGAGCCCAGGACTGAACCTTCAGCATATCTAAGCAAGAAGACTGTAATACCCCAAAAATATGTAAAATGACTATGCATCCATTTTATTTTTTTTCCCAGGGCAGGTTCTTTTTTTTTTTATTGGTTGTTCACAACATTACAAAGCTCTTGACATATCATATTTCATACATTAGATTGAAGTGGGTTATGAACCCCCAATTTTACCCCAAATGCAGACTGCAGAATCACGTCGGTTACACATCCACAATTTTACATAATGCCCTATTAGTAATTGTTGTATTCTGCTACCTTTCCTATCCCCTACTATCCCCCCTCCCCTCCCCTCTATGCATCCATTTTAAATGAAAATAATTGGGTATGATGGCACACACCTGTAAACCCAGCTATTCAGGAAGCTGGGGCAAGAGAGTCACAAATTTGAGGCCAGCCTGGGCAACTCATCAAGATCTGTATCAGAATAAAATTCAAAAGGCTGGGGACACAGCTCAATATTAGAGTACTTGTCTAGCCAGCACAAGGCCCTCAGTTCAATCCCTAGCACCACAAATAATAATAATACTTTTAAAAATATATATAATGGTCAGGGTCCAATTAGAAAAACTGAAACCACTCCAGTATTTCAATCACAGGGAATCAAATAGAGAAAATGGGCCACACGAGGCTGGAAAGACTAAGACACCAAACCAGATATTGTGAAGCAATCAGAATTAAGAGCAGCGGGAAACCAGTGCCCCTTCTCTACACCAGGACACGGGGGATGATGGAATTACCAAAACCCAAAAGGCAGGGCCATCCAGTCTGAGCTACAGCAAGAGATGAGACCATGGAAGGAAGAGATGTCCAGAGGGGACTTGGAACAGCTATGTAGATACAGCCAGACCAGAAAACGTTCTCCCTGCCCAAAGCAGAGAGAAGAGGGGACCTGTCCTGGCTTCTCTCTTCTTTCCACACTCTAATCTCCAGCCAAACCTAGACAGAAACCAGCGGCCAATGGCCTGAACACAGCTTTTAAGATAAAGACAAGGGGTTGTAGTTATGGCTCAGGGGTAGAGCTCTTGCCCAGCATATGTGAGGCACTGGGTTCCACCCTCAGCACCATGTAAAACTGAATAAGTAAAATAAAGCTTAAAAAGAGTGTCAGGGAGGGGAGCGGTCAATAGATGGGTCTACAAGCAAGGCGAAATGACCAGCCCAGAGACCAGGAGACTGATGACAGAAGTTTGTGCAGACCTCTGCTCACCTTGGTGTTTTAGAGATTTTGGCTGTGTTCTGTCTCACCTTCCACCCTTTTAGATTAAAAGGTCCACCCCCATAGGGAAGCCTCCTGGGTCTGCCCATTAGGCTTAACTGATTTCACAAATCTCAAAATACTCATCATGCGCCAGATAAGTTCCAGGAACTCTGCTGTGAGGTGAGGGGAAAGGGAACTCTGAGAGGAAGCAAAGCAAATGTAAGTCTTATTCTCAAGGAGTCCACGTGTGCCCCACAGGGAGACAGAGGAGTACCAAGACCTCTAACATATCCTTAGAGTTTGCATCTGGAATGCTCCCAAAGCCTCAGGTGTTCAAGGTTTGGTCCCTGGGTAGTGGCACTGTTGGGAGTTGATGGAAATTTTAGGAAGTTGGGCTTAATTGGAGGAAGCAGGTCACTGGGGGTGTGTCCTCACCGGCCCCATCCCCTCTCCCCTGTGCGAGTGCGCGCTCTCTCTCTCTCTCTCTCTCTCTCTCTCTCTCTCTCTCTTTCCTGGCCACCATGAAGTGAGCACCTCTGTTCTCTGTTCTGCCACATGCTCCCCATCATGATGTTGTGCGTCAACACAGGCCTCAGCAATGTGACCATAGACTGAAACCGTGAACCAAAATAAATCTTTCCTCCTTTAAATTGATTTACTCAGGTATTTCGTCACAGTGACAGAAAGCTGACTAACACAGAAAAAATAGGAAAATAAATAGTTTACGTGAAGGCAAAGAAGGAACTGTGCCTGGGGACGTGAGAGGTTTCCAGCACAAGGTGACATTTGAACGTGATCTTAGATGAGAAGTTCATCAAAAACAAGGAAGGCATCCCAGATAGAGTAAAGAGTATCAGCAAAGGCACCAAGTGGGTGACAGGACATTGTGGTTCCAAGGACAGTGTGAAGTTGAAGCTGGAGTAGAGAACACATGGAGAGGGAGATATAGGTAAGGCTGAAATGTGGGCCAAGGCTGAAGAATCTTGAGTGCCACCCAAAAGTGTGGAATCATTGAAGGGGTTTATGGAGGGGTGTGACGTGATTAAGTTTGGATTCCAGAAGAATCTCTCTAGCTGCCTTTGTAAAGGATGGATTGAAAGTGAACAGATCAGACATGGAGAGACGAATTTGAGAGGTGATTATCACAGTGACCCAGGAAGAAAGGATGGTGATCAGGGGGATGGAGAAGAGGGCAAATATAGAAATGGAGACATCTCAGAGACATCTTGCTCCATACCAGAGCAAGATTGAATATTTTCTCCAAATCACTCCCTGTATCTACCTCTGGTTCATCTATATGGACACTTCTGAAATTTTATTTTTTCACCTACTGGTTTCTGAGCTGCATAATAGATACCTACTTTCCCTACAGCCTGTTTGTCAAACTGTAGTCCCCCAGTCTTGGATTCGCTCCCCTAGCTCCATCTGTGGCTCCTGATTCTTACCTTCCTCATTCCTATCTTATCCTTGTATTACACATGAGTCTAAGATAGTGAGAAGCAACACAGAAGAACAAAGGACTGGTTCTTTTAGTCAATCCAGATGTAAATTAATACCAGGAAGAAATAAATGGGAATAGGGATCATTCACCCTCTTCTCCTCTGAGAGTTTTTAACTGAGCCATTCCAGGGGACTGAGCCTAGAGCCAGCCCACATTTCCATAACCTTTACACAGTTCTGCACTATTAGACATTACACATCTTTTACTGAGTGCTTACTTTGTGCCTGGAATTTGTGCAGGACACTATGAGCACTCCGAGATGGACAAGGCACCTGCCCTGCACTGAATTCTCACCTTAACGTTTCACAATCTGGCCACAGCTCACTCCTCCAGCACCATCCCTTGCTACTTTCCCACCATGCACCCTTCACGGCAGTGACATGAGAGGGACAGAAATTGAGAATCAAAAATGCCACAGAGGGGCTGGGGTTGTGGCTCAGAGGCAGAGTGCTCGCCTACCATGTGTGAGGCACTGGGTTCGAGCCTCAGCACCACATGAAAATAAAGATATTGTGTCCACCTATAACTAAAAAAAATAAATATTTTTTTAAATGCCACAGATATGGAGGAAGAATGAGGCATTTAATTCATTTGGTTCTGTGCTGAGATGCACCCATTTGGACCTGATTTAGCAGACTAATTGGTGGGTCCCAAGGGCACAATAAAACTGTCAAGTGAGGAAGCAATTCAGTAAATATATATTAGGAATAGGTTTTGTGACAAAGCCCTGGAAAAAAAAAAAAAAAGGCAAGAAAGCAAAAGACCAATCCACAAAGGAAGCCAGGTCCTGGTAAGAACCCTGGACAGCTCCATGAAGACTAGCTCCTATCCTACTGATTCATTCCTGCAGATTAGTGGGCCTTGATCTAATCATTCCAGGTGGCATATTTCATCTGCCCATGATCCATTGGGCAGCAGTGCCCTGGCCTCTGAATCTGACTAAGAGTGAACACAAGGGAGCCTGGGAGATCCCTGAGAGGCCAAGGAGGCCACCACATGTGGCATCTGCTTCTTCCTCTGTCTTTGTTATTCAGAGTTTCCCCTAGAGCCTCCAAATTTTCCTCGACCAGCCCACTCATCGGGGCCACTGTATTCACAAGAAAAAAAAAATCCTTTCTTGGTTTCAGAGCTTTCTAGCCTGTTTTTAATGCTTTCACTTGTGGCTTATTTCTATTGAACCATCACCACCTGGTGGCCTAAGCCAAATTTTGTAGAGAAAAGAGAGCCTGGAGTAATGGAGTTTAATGACCAGCTGGCATTGTGGATTTGTAGTTTTCTAAGGAAGTTTAGCAGGGCTGGCACAGGAGCCTTATTAATCATCCACCCTAAGCCTCCGACAGTTGAAGATCTGGCTTATTCTTTCAAGGGCACTTGAAGGGGATTCCATGCTCATCTCCGATAACTCATTTCTGTAGTTAGCACCTCTCCCTGAGCAGAGTCCTACCCTGCAGCAGTGTTACCCAGTCCCTCCTGCTACAATGAAAGCCCCTTTGCTTTGACTGACATCAGTGAATCTGGATACACTCAGAGGTC
The DNA here is from genome assembly GCF_964194105.1 of Spermophilus citellus. Taxonomy (NCBI): domain Eukaryota; kingdom Metazoa; phylum Chordata; class Mammalia; order Rodentia; family Sciuridae; genus Spermophilus; species Spermophilus citellus. The sequence goes on along the minus strand of NC_138199.1, from coordinate 23,915,297 downwards.
ATCATTCAACCTCTGTACTTAGTTCAAAAGTCTGAAGTGGAGGGGATGAGAGACAGTCCTCTTAATGCAACACATGCAGGTTTGCCCCAAGAGGTCAGGCTTCCCCAAGTGTGAGGACCACAGTAAGCCTGAGGTTCACATCCCAACTGTCTTTCAGAAGCAGCCTTGGGAGTGACAGGGCCATGAATCTGTTGTAGGTGGATATACCAGCATAACTTTCCACACAGCAAAGGCAACATGATGTGCAGGACAGACTTTGGAGTCTTGTAGATCTGGTTCTCATCTGCATCTAAGATCCCAGTCTTAGGAAAGTGTTGGGAAAGCAAGGTGAACCAGCTCTACAGAGGGTTTGCAGGGAACAGAGCCCTCTCAACAGACAGCTGTCTGTCTGTTCCCTCCCTGCTTCAGGGCTGTCATCCAAAACCTCCATTCAACCATTTTTGCACTCATACAAAAAAAAAAAATGGTTGAATGAAAGTTTTTCTGGAAGCACTTGGTGCAAAAGTTACATTATGTAAAGATACAGGAAAAGTTTAAAATGCATTAAGTTAGTATGCATATGAAACAAAATGAAAATGAGAATAGGGAGAAGAGGAAACCAAAAGTGTAGATGGTATAGGAATCACGTTCTCTGAGATTGAAAGAAAAAAAAAAATATATATATATATATACACATACACACACACACACACACACACACACATACATGTAAATATGTATTTTTTTGAGACAGGGTCTCTCTAAGTTGCTTAGGACCTCCTTAGTTGCTGAAGGTGACTTTGAACTTGCGATTCTCCTGCCTCAGCCTCCCGAGACATTGGACTTACAAACCAGCTTTTTTTTTTTTTTTAAGAGAGAGTGAGAGAGAGGGGGACAGAGAGAGAATTTTTTTTTAATATTTATTTATTTCTTCTTAGTTCTCGGCGGACACAACATCTTTGTTGGTATGTGGTGCTGAGGATCGAACCCGGGCCGCACGCACGCCAGGCAAGCACGCTACCGCTTGAGCCACATCCCCAGCCCACAAACCAGCTTTTCATGTATGTTCTTAAGAGAAGGATGATATATTTGACATTAAAAAAAAACTTCCCAGAAGACGAACCAAAGAGTTATGCATATACATCTCCAGTCTGTTGACATAGTGTTTGAAAGAGAAAAGCAAATGTTCCCAAGAAAAGTATGTTCCCCCAGAAAAGCACATTTCCAAACAAAAATTTTTACATGTATGGTCCCTTCACCCAGAAATTTCTTCTCTTGGAATCTATCCCTTAGAGGTACTCACACATATGTGAAAAGATGTATGTGTGTACAAAGTTGGTCATAGGGCTGGGGATGTAGCTCAGTGGTACAGAGCAATGGCTTAGCATGCATGAAGCCTTGGATTCCACTCACACACACCCCCCAAAAAAAGTCCTCAAAGTTGGTCAATGAAGCATGATTTGTAGCAGAGAAATGCAAATAAAATCAAGCTAGATTTTCATCAAATTGATTTTCTAAATTATACATCCAAATTATTATATGACTACAAAAACAGGGGAAAGGGAAAAGAATGGTTTAGATCAATATGTACTAACACAAAAGGGTCTGCAAACTATTTTAAGATAAAAACAAAATCAATTCATGAAAAGTTAGGTCCTGCTGGATACAGAGGCTCATACCTGTCATCCCAGACACTTGGGAGGCTGGGGTAAGGGGAATCTCCAGTTCTAAGCCAGCCTCGGGGGGGTTTTCAAGATGGCGGAATAGAGGGAGTCACTTTCCTGGCTCTGCTCTGAGGCATGAAACCAAGAAAGCAGACAGGAAGCTTCTCAGCCAGGTGGGTAAACAAAAAAGGTGGGGGGAACTTCACTGGAACTTAAAACTGGACATTCAAAGCAGATCAGGGACTCGGGAGGTTGGATATAATAAAATAAGGAAGAAATCCCCAGCAGCACAGCCACTGACATGGCCAGACCAGAAGCACCAGTCAAAAGGGTCCCTTTGTGAGCAAAGTGGAGGAAAAGGGAATTAAAGGAACCCGCACTTTTTTTTTTTTTTTTGCACCAGAGATTGAACTCAGGAGCACTTGACCTGAGCCACATCCCCAGCCCTATTTTGTATTTTTTATTTAGAAACAGGGTCTCGCTGAGTTGCTTAACGCCTCACTTTTTGCTGAGGCTGGCTTTGAACTTAGGATCCTCCTGTCTCAGTCTCCCAAGCCTCTGGGATTACAGGTGTGCGCCACTGTGCCCAGCTAGGAATCTGCACTTTTAGGAGGCCTGAAGCATATCTAGGTATGGAGCATTTAGAGATCAAGGACATTTTCAGATTAAACTAAAAGGCACACCGCATAATATTCTTGGACTGGAAAGAAGCCATCATCTCTCCAGGCAGCGTGCAGAGGACAAAGGGAGGAGCCGTTTTGCAGCAGTGGCATGGGGGGCTAGCAGCTAAGGGAGCCAATTCCTGGCAAACCCAAGTTTGGCCCAAAACACAAGCCCAGTCAACACACACTGAACAACACAGAGTGTGCTTAAGTGACCAGCAGAAAATCACGCATGGAGAGAGTTTTACACAGGAGACAACTGGTCTCAGAAATCCACCTAGCTCTACTCCTCCTCCTCCAATCCAGTCGATAGCCAAAGAGACATATCTGTCTGGGAATTTGGAAGGGCAGGGGTGGGAGAAATTGAGTTTCAAGACTGAACCCAAGATCAGGAAACGTGGGGTCTGCAGGTGACATAGAGGACTAAGAATTGGCTCCTCCACCACAGGAGTGGAAGCCATGGGGATATCCCTGAGGTACAGTCTTCCAGTGTGAACTGGCAATTATCGGGCTCTGGAGGTGCATGGATTTAAAATCTTCAGTACAATTGGCATTCAGTGAAGAGCCCACCTTGCCTCAAGGAATTCTCTCACTTCAGCAGTCCATAGGCTGGAGCATCATGCTGCAGATGACCCAACCTAAAACTGCTGAGAAGGGAAGCTGAAAATCTTTTGAACTCCAATGGAAAGAATTCTTTTAACTTTTCATTGAAATTTTTTTTTTTTGGTTTTTTGTTATTGTTGTTTGTTTGTTTGTTTCCTCTGTTTAATTGTGATTTTAATGTTCATGGACATTTATACATACTCATATTTGGATTTTTTTCTCATTTCCAGCAGCTTTGAAGCCAGTTATTTTTCATAGATCAGGTTTTTGAGGACTAGGATATTTGATTAGTATATTTTAGTTTTGCTTTTTATTCTTTTATTTTTATTTTTAATTTTTACTTTATATATTTTTTCTCTTACCTGTTTCTCTTGATTCTCTTTCTTTTTTCCACTAAAAAACAACCTCTATTGTTCTCTCTTTCATTCTTTCTTTAATTTTTTACTTCTATCTTCTCTCCTTTCCCTCATAATCATCAAATCCTATACTACTCTGTTCTCTCCCTGTACAGCATTTGAAATTAGAAAACCTTTTGCAAACTTGCTATTTTTCTTGTAGGCAATAACTGATCATATCATTTCTGTTTATTGTGATAATTAGCATTGTAGACATTGGAATAGGAACTATTTGGTTTAATGCTGTATATTGTTTGCATTGGTTGTTGTTATTATTTGTCTCTCCCTAAACAGTGAGGTACTAGAAACCTTCAGGGACACTATAAGTTCACAGGGTAGAAATTCTACTGCCTCAGATCCACACTATTAGATGGATAGACACATAAGCAACATGAAAAGGCAAGGAAACAAATAGCCCCAAACAAACCAAGATACTCCAAGAATAGAATCCATTGACACCACAGTGGAAGAAATGTCAGAGAAGAAGTTTAGAATGTAGATAGTTAAACTGATCTGCAAAGTAAAGGATGGCATAAGGAGTGAAATCAGAGAGAAAATACAGGAAGTGAAAGATCACTTCATTAAAGAGATAGAGATTCTGGTAAAAAAAAAAAAAAAGCAGAAATCCTCAAAATGAAGGAATCAATAAACCAAATTAAAAATTCAATTGAAAACATCACAACAGACTAGACCACTTGGAAGACAGAGCTTCCGGCAACGAAGAAAAAAATATATAATCTTGAAGACAAAGTTGATTGTGGAGAAAATATGTTAAGAGACCATGAATAGAACTTTCAAGAAATATGGGATAACCTGAAAAGGTTTATCAGAATAGTTGAAGACTCAGAGATACAAACCAAAGGACTGCACAAACTTCTCAATGAAATAATATTAGAAAATTTCCCAGACCTAAAGAATGAAATAGAAAATCAAATACAGCAGGCTTACAGGACCCCAAATATACAAAATTACAGCAGACCCACACCAAGGCACATTGTCATGAAAATGCCTAATACAAAATAATAATAGAATTTTAAAGGCTGCCAGAGAAAAACAATAAAATGTAGGGGAAAACCAATCCAGATCTCAGCTGATCCCTCAAAAGATAGGAGGTCTTAGAATAACATATACCAAGCTCTAAAAGAAAATGGATGCCAGTCAAGAATACTATACCCAGCAAAATTAAGCTTCAGATAGATGATTAGATAAAAACATTCCATGATAAACAAAAGTTAAAAGAATTCACAACTCGAAAGCCTGCACTAAAAAAAATATTCAATAAGATATTTCGTGAAGAGGAAATGAAAACCAGCAAGGAGAGGAACTACATTAAAAGAACAGTGACTCAATGGAGAAAGTAACTAAAATTAAAAACCAGAAATAAATCAAAATGACAGGCTCAGCAACATAGTTAGACCCCATCTCAAAAAAATAATTCTCTGCTTTAAAAAAAAATCAGGTTCTACATATGTGGTACATAGAGAAGTAACTACATTCATGAAAAAGTGTAATTTTTTAATGTAACATTGAAATATTCATGTAACATCCATATATCACTGGTTACGCCCTGGGAAGTGGTTGGAATGATGATGGAACTCGAAAATTTTAACTTTTTACTTTACCTTTTTTTTGTATTATATTTTGTTATCCTAATAATTGATTTAAAAAATAAGGGGAAAACTTCTCTTCAAAAATTAAGTGTATTTGGATAGTAGTATCAGATTAATGTTGAATTTCCAGAATCATATTGTGGTTATATAAGAAAAAACTATCCTTAGTAGATCCTTACCAAAGTCCTTATAAGTGAAAAGACATGACATCTACAACTTATTCTCACATAACCAGCCAAAAATAAATTGAACAATGGTGTACAGAGTTAGAAAGCAAATGTCATAATGTAACAATGGGGGAATCTAGATAAAGGTTATATGGAAGCTCACTGCACAACTCTTGCCATTTTCCTGTACATTTGAAGTGTTTTCAAGGTAAAAAGAATTCCTAAAACATTATGCATGATTTCTGGAGTGGAGATTTTGGTCTGCCTCACCTGGAGCATAGGAGGACCCCGGTGGTGGGTGATTTTTATGGGACATGCTCAGGAACCCATCATTGTTCTTGACTGAGACTTAAATGCAATTAAGAAAGTCAAATGAGAATATTCAGAGTGGGAGGATGTGTTTACTGTAAGTGATGTAAATTGACTGTGTCCCTTGGACATTATGTGTTCTTGGAAAATGGGGATATGAATGTGTATATTCTTGTTGTGAAGGAATGTGAATGCTGTCATGATCAAAATGGAGCACTCGTGTCAATCTTAATTTTTTTAAAAAAGTAAATAAAGCAGGGATGTTATGAAAGAAGGATTCCAATACATGACTGCCTAATCATTACTATCACCAAATGCCACACCAGAACCTTATATAAAAAGTACTTCTTCAGGGACATCTGCCCCACAACTTCTTAACTGTCTGTTCAACCTCAGACTGACACCACTCCCATTATTAATCATCGTGGTCAAGAATTATTGTTTCAAAATATCTGATGTAATCCTCCCTATTTTTGTCTTTGAAAACTTCCCTTTTTGAAAACTGGCCTTCCCCGCCCCCTTAGGTACTGGGGATTAAACCCAGAGACACTCTACCTCTGAGCTATATCCTGAGCCCTTTTTACGTTTGGGGTCTTTGGGGTATTTTTTTTTTTTGAGACAGAGACTCACTAAGTTGCCCAGGCTGACCTCAAACTTATAATCCTCCTTCCTCAGTCTCCCAAGTAAGTGGGATGACAGGGGTGTGCCATGCTGCCTCATCCTCTTTGAATCCACCCATAGTTTACTATATCATGCATATTCCCACTGCAATATCTTGATATTCTCATGAACTGTTCTGCTCTTTCCAAATAAATATCAATATTCTTTACAGAATCTGTTTTTTGTTTGTTTGTTTTGTTTTGTTTTTTTGTGTTTTTTTTGTTTTTTTTGTTTTTTTTGTTTTTTTTTTTTTTTTTTTGCTGATATTGTCCGATTTCACACAGATTAAAGCAAACCGTGGTTAGGGGAGAGACACCAATTCCTGATATTTCCTTCACTTTGTACTGGAAGAAAGATTAGAAGGAAGAAGAGGAGCAGGCACAGTGGCAAATACCTGCAGTCCCAGCAGCCCGGGAAATTGAGGCAGGAGGAGTGCAAGCTCGAGGGTAGCCTCTGCAAATTAGCAAAGCCCTGTCTCAAATTAAAAACTAAAGAGGACTGGGGATTGGCCAGTGGTAGAGCACCCCTGGGTTCAATCCCCAGTATCAAGGGGAAAAAAAGGAGGAAGAGGAGGCACAGGGAATGAGGGAGACTAGATGGACTAGATTGTACTTTTTTAACCAAGAATGACAAGTACCAGTGTTCTGTGCACAGTTTTAGCTAAGCCTGAAATATACCAAGTTGTAGAAGACGAATTGTCAGCTATTGTCCTGTTGGGTCCATAGTGCTGACCACACACCTAAAGGGTTAGATATAGTTCCATGTCACTCATCACGAGAGAAGGTCAAAGCTTCACTGCGTTGGAATGATTGTAGACATGGGGAAAACTTGATCTCTTCCTGGGACCTGAAGCCAGATGGACCCAGCCTCCCAGGCATGGAGGTGACTGGAGAATCATGGGGCTGAAGAATGACATAGCCATATCAAAAGAAGGTCCGACAGAGCCAGAGACTGCAGGCTGGAAAAGAGGCCCCAAGAATGGTCTTGGACCTGTGAACTCCACGAACACTATCAGCAGCTGCCACTGTAAGTCACCTTCTGCTCTCTTCATTTCCCTTTATCCCTGATCCTCTAAGAGGGTCTGTTCAGGGCTGGGGTTGTGGCTCAGTGGTAGAGCACTCCCCTAGCATGGGCGAGGCACTGGGTTTGATCCTCAGCACCATTATAAAGATAAATAAATAAAGGTATTGTGTCCATCTACAACTAAAAAATATTTTTAACAAAACAAGAGAGGGTCTGTTCAAGGTTGTTATCTTTTGTAATATTTTTTAGTTGTAGATGGACACAATATTTTTATTTATTTTTATGTGGTGCTGAGGATCGAACCCAGTGCCTCAGGTGTGCTAGGCAAGTGCTCCACCACTGAGCCACAACCCCAGCCCCTCAAAGTCATTATCTTTATATCATGGTTTCCGCTGTGTCAGGGAGAATCGAGGGGATCCTGTCCCACATTTTCGGGGTGAGCAAAAAAATAACAGTGACCCCCAGATTTGGTGGACCAGAAAGAACAACAAGGCCCATCAATCTCAGGGAGCCAGAGATGGCATCTGAAATCCTGGGGACAACAGCAAGGCAGTAAGACCAGGAGGTCAGAGAGCATACTGAGGACTGACTCCAGAATCCCCATCAGGTAATGCCAAGGACACTTTGGGAAACAGCTGAGAGGAAACAAATTTTAAGGAGACCTACATCCAAGAGTTGCAGAGATTTGGCTTGAAGTCATGATAATTTAAATCTACAAAGAAAGCATTAGTTTACTCTGGTCGAGTAGGGGACATGTGGAGGATCCTCATCGGTCCTTTTTTAATAGAAAATAACATGACTTGAATAAAATTGGTTTTTTTATGTGCTCCTAAAAGGCCTGCAATGAAAGGAAGCAAAGACCCAAAGCACCAGAAACAGAGAGGACTTTAAAAATCCAGGCCCCAATAGAGGTTTTTGTTTTTAATTATATGATTCCATTTATATGTGCCACCTGGGGGTGCAGGGGGGACTTTATTGGGAAGATGGGGGATGGAGCAGGGGAAAGATTGTATTTGGATGAAAATGAGCAGAAAAGAGTTAAATCCTCATGTTGTATAGCAGGAAGTCAAAAGCTGATACCTAAAGCTAATGATAAAGAGCTAATAGTAGAAATGTTTATTTGGAACTGTGAAGGCAAATGTCAAAAAGAATAGCTAAAAAAAAAAATGAATGCAGATGACTCTGGGGCATTATAATTACAAGTGATAGAGAACAGATAACATCTATTTTTTTTTTGTTTATGTAGCTAGAAACCTTGTAAAATACTTTGCTTTTAAATTGGGTCTACAAGAAGATAATTTTGCAATTAAAAAAAAAAAAAGCACTCAGTTGGAGAGAACCAGAGATCCTCTAATTGATGATCCTCTAATTGATCAGTTTCAACCTACAGAAAGTACTTGAGTGCCATCTAGTGGCCAGAGTAAATAGCTGCTTAGAAGGATGAAAAAGGAAAGAAGCCAAAAAGACATTCAGGATCCATAAGCATTTATTGTGATATTGTGAGCCAGGCAATGATTTAGGCGTAGGGAATATAAGAGTCCATAAAACAAGTGAAATCCTGTCTTCCAAAAGTTAACATTCTATTTGCAGGTGAGGATGACACAAAGTCTATAATGTCAGGTGGTGTCAATGGAAAATAAAGCAGGGTAAAGGGTATTAGAGGGAAGGAATGGTGCTTTATAGTACAGGTAGCAAGAGTCTGGATAGCTGGGGGAAGTCATTCCAAAAGAATGAACAGCCAGTGCAAAGGCCCAGGGGTGAGAATGTTTTTGGTGTGTTCAAAGACTAGGAAGGAGGCCAAGAGGATCCCCAGCAGAATGAGAGAGGGAAAGGGATTCGGATATCATCCAGAGAGACCACAGGGCTGGATTAGAGCATCTTGTGAGCCACTGGGAGGACTTTGGCTCTTACTCATAGTGAGATGGAGATAACTGAATTAATTCATATTTTAGATGGATAATTCTGGCTGCTGGGCTAAGTAGACAGCAAAAGGGCATCATCAGCACCACAGAGAAGAATTTGGAAGCTAGAGAAGCAATCCTGATAAAAGAGATGCTGGCTGGACCAGCAGTCTCAATATGCAGGGGCAAAAAGATCTCTCTAAATGATGTCAGCACAAGTTACTAGATTGGATGTGAGGTTTGAGAGACAGGAGTCGAAGAAGACCCAATGTTTGGGGCCCCAGCAGTCATTTACTGAAACAAAGAGCATGTGATCCAGGCAGGCTGCAGGGGGAAAAAAGAAGTGATCTGATTGAGGGCTCAGATCCAGGATGTTTGAAGAATGCCTGCTGAACTGGAGGCTCTTGGCAAACTTATGATGTCCACTTAATTTAAAAAAAAAAAAAAAAACAGACTGAGGCTCAAAGACATGAATGAGCCGCTTAGGGAGCCAGTGGCCAAGCAAGCCATGGACTGAAGCTCCTGAAGCCTGGGCTCCTCCAGCTCAGGGCAAGTCAAGGCATCTTCTGAAACTCCTGCTGTTATTTATTTCACAATAGCAAATGAGTTGGGCAATGTCATTCTCCAACCTAGAGTCCCCAAACTCTGCCACTTTGACAAAAGAGGAAGAACATCTGTCTCTGATTCCCCCAGTGCCTGGCTTCGAGACGATAAGGCACGGACTGTTCTGCTTTCGGGTGGAGATGTTTGCTAGCTGAGAGCTGGGCAGCCTGCATAGCCCCCTCGATCTGGAATCTATCTATCCCCAGATAATATAGAGATAGATAGATAGATAGATAGATAGATAGATAGATAGATAGATAGATGTCAGGATGAGCAAGTGGGGCTCAGGAAGCCCCCAAACCATGAGAGGCTGGAAAGATGCTTCCTGGACAACTCTAAGAAGCTGCCCTGGCACCTACCCTGAGTACCAGGGCACAGACCCCCAGCCCCTGCCTGGAGAGTCTGCACCCTGGCCCTGTAGGCAGGCTCAGGTGATGGGTGACAGGGTGCAATGTGCTACACACAGCATGTGTCTGTCCTGGATGTAGATAGGCCTGTCCAGGCCCCTCCCCTCCCCTGACCACACCCCTCAGAGGTTTCCTCTGGGTGACTGTCCTTCCTGCTGTGGCCAGCTCTGGGTTGTTCTCAACCAAGAGATGTCCCAACCAGGAGCATTCTGGAGAGAACTGCAAATGGGTCTGAACTGAATCTTGGGCTCTGAGCCCACCACTTGCATGGCCTCTCACCCCCCTCTACCTCACCTCCTCTCAGTGCTGTGTCTCAAGGGTTGATTCCAGGAGTCCAGATCCCAGGAGAAGGAAGAATCTGAGGAACCCAGAATAGTAAGTGTCAGTCACACCCTCATCTCCCCACCCCTCCATCCTTCCACCCCTCCCTCCTCCCTTTCCTCCTCCCCATCACCTTTCCTGACCAGCCCTGGGCCCTGCCCCGGCACCTCCATGGACTCTGACTTCTTCCAGTATCTTCCAGTCCCCTTGGGTCTCCTCCCTCCTGTGGCTCTCCTACCACTCCTCTCCCCTCTCTCCTCCCGATATCATCTATATTGGCAGATGCCCTCAGTTTACAAAACTGAGTCCCAAATGCTGAATCGGAGTTTGCCAGGCTAAGAGACATGATCCCCATGAGAGTCGTGCATTGAGAGATGTGCACTGGCCAAGGCAAAGGAAGATCACTCTTCTCTACCTGCCTGATGCCCTTCACCACCCACTCACTTACCCACTGCTCCCCCCCATGAATATCCCCAAGGCTCTCCTGCCTGGGGCAGAGATGGCCAGAGGGACCCAGGACCAGCTGGCTCATTACCTGGAGCTACTGCCGAAAGATGAGCTGAAGGAATTCCAGCTTCGGCTATCCAACAAAACACTCTTTGGGTGTTCTTCTGATGTGACACCAGCTCAACCAGAGAAGGCAAGTGGCACGGAGGTGGCCTCACAACTGGTGGCTCAGTATGGGGAGCAGCGAGCCTGGGACCTGGCCTTCCATACCTGGGAACAGATGGGCCTGAGTCTGCTGTGTGCCCAGGCCCAGGCAAAGACGACCTTGACTTCAAGTGAGTAGAAAAAGACCCTACCCCAGTCCCACTGGCACTACCACCCTCCTACCAAGCCACCTCTGGGTGGGTGACTTGGGACTGTCCAAAGGAGCATGCAGACTAGGCTAGAGCTAGAAGGCTTGCTGTGGGGGGGGGCTCTTGCTAGACCCCTTGCCCTATACCCTCTTCTGTTCCAGTGCATTTCTATCCCCCATGTGATCCTCACAGTGCCTGGAGGGCTGATGGGGGGTAGAGTGGCACTCAGAAGGGTACAGAGAGGAGTGGGCATGGGTTTCAAGCCCGGCTCTCCAAGAAGCCCTTACAGAGCATTGTAGTTATGAACATGACTGGGAGGTAGGCAGAGGCAGGCTCCTGTCACAGCACTGCCACCCTGGACAAGTCACTTTACTACTCTGCTTCTGTTTCTCCATGAGAGAGTAAGAGCCTGTGTGGGAGTTAAAAGAGATAATCCATGTGAAACTGTTAGCAGAGTCCATATACAGTAAATGGTCCATAAATGCAAGCTCTTGCTATTGATGCTGCTGCTGCTGCTATTATCACTATTGGCAACCCGGGGAGGCAGGTGCTGGTAGCCTCACGTGGGAGAGCTGACGCTCAGAGGGGAATGTTAACTTACCCAAAGAAGCAACATCAGAACCAGGAAAGGTAGGCAAATTCCCTGAGCCCCAGATCAGGACTTTTTGCCCACTGGTGTCTGTGAGGATATCATTCTCTGGATGAGCCTGTCGGGGGAGGTTGTGAGGGCCTCAGTTGGCTCATGGGTTTCTCCCGACCTCACTTGGTTAAGAAATGGGACCTGATTAATATGAAGAACCCCAGGCTCTGTTCCTGCCCCTCGGACAAGCCCTCAACCTCTCTGTCTCCTTCCCATAGGCAACTCTTCCTTAATCATCGGCTCCCCAAATACACCCGCCATGGAGTCCCCCAGCTGGCCCACCTCCACAGAAGTGCTGAAGTTCTGGAATTTTCCTTGCACCGGGTCCACCCGGGAATCAAAGAGAATTTTTCCTGTAACACCTAGCCACATCCAGAAAGGTGAGTTAAGAGCCCTGCCTGGGACTGGGGTGGGGTGGTGAGTCAGCCAGTGGGTCCCCACAGGTACACATGGACCTTCATGGGGACCTGGGGGGCATACTATAGAGAAAAGATGAAAGAGCCAGGATAGGGATGGTGAGAGCCATACGGCTGGAGGTAATGGTCCTTCAAGGACCTCTCAGTGCTGAGACTGCTCCCCTTTCCATTTGACAGATGGGGAAACTGGGACCCATGTGCATCAGTCCTGTGTGGCATGGTCCTTGACCATGCAGAGCTCATCCCATAATCTTGGTGGGCACCGAAGATCCACAGGGTCAGGGTAGCCCAGAAGTTCAAAAGAGGCTTCTGTTCTCCAGATGAAAACACACACACACACACACACACACACGCACGCACGCACGCACACACATATCTACTTGCACAAAATCTGAGCATGAGGCTGGGCTCATTCCTCATCCCCAGCCAGTTCCCTTTCCTAACTTCTCTTATTTTATTCTCTACCGTTTTGGTCACCAGGGTTCAAACCTCAGCTACACCCTTGCCTCTTCCTCTCCTATCCCAACAATCAAAATGGCCACCTCTTGACAGTGCAGAAGAGCTAGAGAGAACAGCCCGCCTGTTCAAGCTCACAAGCACTTAGGGGCAGAGCCAGGGCTAGAATCCAGAGCAATCCATGCCTGGGGAAGTTATTTCCTTCTCCACCCTGCCACTGCTTTGTGGAAGTCCTGGGTTTGCTCCAATTTCCTTCCCCTTCCTCTGTGCCCACTCTCAATCCTCTGCTCCCAAGTCCTGGCTTGGGTGGCTACAGGCTCCAACTCCATTGCCCTCAGTTTTCATTCTGACTTCACCCACTTATGGTGTGATGTGGAACAAGTCTTTCCACCCTCATCTGAGACTTCATACTACTTAATTTTAGCTCCTTGTACCACCTCCAACTCCACAGGGTAGAATTAAGCTACACACACACACACACACACACACACACACACACACACACATACACACACACACACATGCACGCATACACATATCTACTTGCACAAAATCTGAGCAAACACTCTACTTTGATATGATAAGAGGGGCTAGACTGCTCACATGTCTCACCTAACAAAGATCCCCCACTATTTATGCCTCCCAAGAGCACTCTTCTCTTTCCCATGCCCAAATCAGTACCAGACTGCTCTTCCGCTCTCTATCACTTTGAACAATTCAACTCTACCTCCAACTTGCATGGCCTGAGTTCTCAGTGTCTGGCAAAACTGTGCACTGCAGTAAAGAGGATGCACCCTGCCCAGGAAGCTGCAGAGTAACTATGGTTACTTGAAATAGGGAGTTTGGCCTCTCAAGTGGTTCATCAAAATCTTGCAACCTTAAACACACTATATTCCCACCAAAATGTTTCAGAACAGCCGTAAGAAAATAAAACTCTCCATCTACCTTGATGTGGCTTAAACAATAAGATCTTAACAACTAGTCCGCAAGATCATTGTGAGAGTCAAAGTGCATTTTCAGTAGCTAATCATTTCTCTTCTGTCATCCCCCATCCCCCCATCCAGGAAATCCTCCCTTGTTCCTCCACCGAGCTCCTTCAAGCTCTACAGACCAGGAGTCTCCAAGCCAAGAGTCACCCAATGCCCCCACATCCACAGTGCTGGGGGGCTGGGAACCTCCACCTCAAACCAATGCAGAACCAAGGCATCAGGGAGCTCCAGAGACTGAGAGGCTTCTGGCTGAAACATCTGGAAACTATTACGGAGGTGAGGCCTTGCCGAGCTTCTGGGGCATGGCGGGGGTACAAAGGCATGCACAAAATCAGGTCCCTGGGGGCCAGGTTAACAGGCTGAGCAGAGGACCTGGAGAACCTCTGAATCCACTCCCTAGGACCCCTGACACTGCAGTCACCACTAGACCAAGGCACTGCTTCTAGGAAGCCGCTAAAAATGAGGATGTGGGTTCATTCTCCAGCACAAGAAACATACTCCACTGGCCTGGGGTCAGGTAAGCTGGATCTGATGTCCACAGAGCTTCTCACCAATCCCCTGCTGAAAGTGGTTTAGAGAAAGTCACGTGCCTGCAAGTGCTCGCTAGACACCCCCACTCCACGTCAGACCCTATGCCAGTGCTTCAATTGCACATTCTATTTAAATTTCACAACCACTGTTATGGTCCCATCTTGCAAATGAGAAAACTGAGGCTGAAAAAAGTAAAGTCTCACAATGAGGGGCAAAGCTGGAATTCAGCCTTCCTTCTCCCCAACACCACAGTCCACACCTTTAACCCCTATGTCCTACTCCCTCTGCTGTGTAGGCAATGAGGACAGTCATTTCAAAGCCACAGCCACACTGGCTTCTGGTGTTTTGGTCTTAACCCATGCTAGAGGATGCTCCCTTTGTATCTGAGAGATGTTGAGTGAAAAGGAATCCTTCTACACACAAATGGGAGTTAATTTACAGAACTCATGGGCCGAAAATGTGGCCTAGGCTCAATGTGTGTCAACTGATTTAATTAGTCACACCACTTCCCATTCAAAAAAAGAAAAGAAGGAAGAAAGAAGGGAGACAGGAAATGAGGAAAGGCAGAAAAATAGGAAGGAGTCGAGGCATCGTACAGAAACATACCAATGCAATATTACTACAATGCAATAATGATAAAAAAATTTTAAAAAGCAAATATAAAAACCATGAAGGCAAATTAGTTGCTATAATTAAAGGTTCCATTGGTTCTGAGCATCCTGGCAAGCAGGGCAAAAAGAGCAATATAATGGGTTACATAATAGCTATTATCACTAAGAAGAGAAAAAGACCCACTCAAGGGAACCAGAGTCAAATTCCTTCCACAGCTAACCCATTTCCTCAAGTTTTCCCTGATTCTAAATTCTAAAGAAATTCTTCAAGGGTGGAAGTTGAACAGTTTCATAACAAGTACAAAAATCACACAGCAGGCTTTCTGATTGATCAAGAACAAAGGCAAAAAAAATCTGCCTGTGTAAAGGAAATGATAAACAATATTTTAAACTGTGGGTCTTTGCCGCAGCTACTCAAACCGGCCATCACAGCCTTAAGGCAACCATAAACGATACACCAGAAAACTGTCATGATTGTGTTCCAATGACACTATATTTATGGACACTAAATTTTGAATATCACATAATTGTCACAACATGAAATGATATTCATCTTTTGATTTTTTTTCAACCATTTGAAAACATAACAGTCATTCTCAGCTTGCAATTTGTACAAAAACAGGTGGCTGGCTGGGACTGGCAAAAACAGGCCAAATCCAGCCAGCTTTCCTGGTTTTTGTGGATTTGGATGGAGCTGACCAACACCTACCTGGTCAGGGGCGTAACATTAAAATGAAACTCATTCAAGGTAGAGTATTTTTTTAAGTATTACTTAATTCAAGAAAGAAAATATTTTTTTTAAGTGTGACTTGATTCAAGAGGACAGTCCATGGTCACAGATCTATGAAAACTAGGAGGTTTTGGAAAAAGTGACATCAGAAGAGTTAAGTCCTCTCTTGGCATCTCAAGAGGCACAGCCTGAGCAGAGTGGGCGGTGGCCCCAGATAACGATTGGCAGTGACCTATTGTTCCTAGAAGGTATTCACATTGCTAGAAATGGTCTCACAAGAGACAATAAAGGCAGACCCATAGATTGTGATTTCAGAGGTGAGTTGGACCCTGAAGCTGCAGTCTCACAAAGAATAACAATATGAATTGACTCCACACTCCAAACTCTCCCCAGATTTTCTTCATCCTGCCTGAAAGGTAGGACAGGTAGTAACCTTGACCTCCAGATATAGCCCACCAGGTGTCCTGGGGTAAACTGGTCTTCACCATCCCAGATGAATCATCTGGATCATCTTTAAAATTCATCTAGGGGGAAAAGCAAGAGACATTCAAAATGTTAGGAAGAGAAATGTGGGGCGAGATTATAACAACTGCTCCATTCAGAATCTGACTTAATTTGGAGCCTGAAGACCCTCTGTGGGGAACGATCTCTTACATGATGAGCTCAGCTTCTCACTGTTCACTAGGCATCTTTCCATCTTTCACAGGTTGGTTCCCTTAGAAGCAGGTCCTGAGATGAGTTGTGTGTGCAGGTAGTTTATTGGGGAGGTGATTCCCCAGAGGCACTGGGAGTGAAGAAGGAAGTGAGTCTGGGGAGGAAGAATCCCTGCAAAGGTGTACCATGGAGCAGGCTACCCCTGTGAGCATCTGTCTTAGTTCATTTTCTGTTGCTACAACAAAGTAACTGAGACCACGTACTTTATAAAGAGATGGGGTTTACTTATCTCCTGCCAGTTCTGGATGCCAAGAGTCCCAAATCAGATGGCCGCATCGCTTAGTTTCTGTTGAGGATCTTGTGCTGCTCCATGTGTGGCGAGAGGGATAGGGGGCAGAAGAACAAGCAGGAGGCTGCAGAAGAGAGGAAAGGGAGTCCAATTCCCTCCACAGCTAACTCATTTCCTCAAGAAGTGAATGAATCTCTTCATGAAAGCTGCTCCCCCATGACCTAAATGCCTCCCATTAAGCCCCACCTCCAACACCACTACATCAGCAGCCAAATTTCAATGAGTTTGGGGGGAAATAAATGACATCCAAACCAAAGCAGCAACTGAGGTTCAATGCTGTTGAGGATGTCTGGGAGACAATGTAGAACATTCCTCAGAGTTGCCTGTCCTGAGTACAGAGGACCCCATCTGTTGTCAGCTAATGCTTTCTCTAGAGCATTAGCTTTGCAGTCTTTCTGGCACATCCCACTGTGGGCCATGAGAGAGCCCTCAGACAATCACAGGTGCTTATTGAAGGATATGATTGGCAGGTCCTGCAAAGGTGGGTGTTGAAAAGATGCCATTCAGGAGCAACAGCATCTGCTCCGTTATCTAAGATTTCCACTCCTCCTACAAGGAGATATCAAAATGCCCAACTTACAGATGAGAAAAATGAGGCTCAGTGCAGCTCATGGCCCAAGTCCTAGGCTTAATGAGGGCAGACAGTTGTGTCTGTCGGTTCACTCTTTATTCCCAGCCCCTAGAGTAGTGCCTGGCATTTGGAAAGCCCTGGATAAATATTTGAATGAAAAAAAAATATATCAGAGAGTATGATCTGGTAAAGATTTGAACTCAAATCTTCTACTCCAAAGCCCTTGTTCCTTCTACGTCACCTGCCAGAACCCACCATTATCTGCAGTTAATGTGCTATGTGGCTCAGAGTAGGTACCTAAGTCCATTCAGTTGTTAAATGAATAAATTATCAACTCTGTTCTGTACCATTAGTTCCCATCTTTTCCTCCCTTATTTAGGAATCAGAGAAAGATATCAAAACCAGAGAAGAGAAAAGCTCCGCCACGCACAATCCTGGAAAAATGACAATATGCACCAAAAATTCACACAGCTGCTACTTCTACAAAAGCCTCATCCCAGAGGCCAGGATCCCCTGGCCAGGAAAAGCTGGCATCATGATGTAGTGGAGGAGCAAGGACATTTGATTGAGATCTGTGAATTATTTGGCCCAGGCCCAGGTTTCCAGAAAGAACCTCATATTGTCATACTGCATGGGGCTCCTGGAATTGGAAAGTCAACACTGGCCAGGCAGGTGAAGGGAGCCTGGGAAGAAGGCCAGCTGTACAGAGACCGCTTCCAGCACGTCTTCTACTTCAGCTGCAGAGAGCTGGCCCAATGCAAGTTGGTGAGTCTGGCTGAGCTCATCTCAGAAGATGGGAAAGCCCCTACAGCACCCATCAGGCAGATCCTGTCTCAGCCGGAGCAATTGCTCTTCATCCTGGATGGTATCGATGAGCCAAAATGGGTCTTGGAGAATCAGAGTCCTGAGCTCTGTGTGCACTGGAGCCAGTCACAGCCAGTGCATGCACTCCTGGGTGGTTTGCTGGGGAAAGCCATACTCCCTGAGGCCTCCTTGCTGGTCACATCTCGGACCACAGATCTGCAGAAACTCATTCCTTCTTTGAAGCAACCACGTTGGGTAGAAGTCCTGGGCTTCTCGGAGTCTGGCAGGAAAGAATATTTCTACAAATATTTCACAGATGAAAGCCAAGCAAACAGAGCCTTTAATATGCTGGAATCAAACCCTGAGCTCTTGACATTGTGTCTCTTGCCCTTGGTGTCCTGGATGGTCTGCACTTACCTGAAGGAGAACATGGAGTTGGGGAAAGAACTCCCACCCACCATTCAGACCATCACAAGCCTGTGTATGCACTACCTTTTCCAGGCCTTTCCAGCTCCACACCTAGGGACACAGCTCAAGGACTTCTGTTCTTTGGCTGCTGAAGGCCTCTGGCAAAGAAAGACTGTGTTCAGTGCAGGTGACCTCAGGAAGCACGAGTTAAATGAAGCCATCGTCACCATTTTCTTGAAGAGGGGTGTTCTCCGCAAGGGCCCTGACTCCCTGACCTATAGCTTCAT
Source organism: Spermophilus citellus (assembly GCF_964194105.1). Classification (NCBI taxonomy): domain Eukaryota; kingdom Metazoa; phylum Chordata; class Mammalia; order Rodentia; family Sciuridae; genus Spermophilus; species Spermophilus citellus. The sequence goes on along the minus strand of NC_138199.1, from coordinate 23,896,747 downwards.
TCATCTCTGTTTCCAGGAGTTCTTTGCAGCAATGTCCTATGCCTTGAGGGATAATGAGGAAAGAAGCCAAAGTCCTGATGGCCTTGGAGGTATGGAAGAGCTGCTAGATGTGTATGGAAGGAACAACCTCTTTGGGGCACCAACCGTGCGCTTCCTGTTCGGCCTCTTAAGTGATCACTGGTCAAGAGTAACGGAGGAACCCTTCACCTTCCAGTTGTATCCGGAAAGGAAATGGGAGCTGCTGCAATGGGTGGAGGCCAAATCCCCACCAGGACAGCCACACTCTCTGGAGTTTCTCCATTGTTTGTATGAGACTCAGGATGAGGAATTCCTAATGCAGGCCATGGACTGTTTCCAAAGAACAAGGATGTATGTCCAGACAGACATGGAGCTTCTGGTGTTCATTTTCTGCATGAAATTCTGCAGTCATGTGAAGAGGCTTCAGCTGAATGAGGGCCCACAGAAGGGACAAGGATGGAGACCCCCTGGAGTTGTTCTGTGAGTATCCTGACCTCTCCTCTCATCAGCTCCCACCCACTTCCTGAGCACTGGAGACACTCACGCTCAGCCCCAGGGGCCAAAGTATGATGTCACCATGATTTCTAACTGCCCCATCCAACCACCATTCTCTACCTTCTTAAGATCCTCTGCATGACTGGGCACAGTGGTGCATGCCTGTAATCCCAGTGGCTCAGGAGGTTGAGGCAGGAGGATAGCAGGTTCAAAGCCAGCCTCAGCACCTTAGTGAGGCTCTGTCTCAAAGTAAATATAAATAAAAAGGGCTAGCGATGTGGCTCAGTGGTAAAGCACCCTGAGTTTAATCCCTCAGTACCAAAAAACCTCTATCCTCTCCAAGGATCAAGCAATCCATCTGCCTCTGCTCCTCTCTCTCTCTTGATATGCTGAGTCTCCAAGAAATGATAAATTCCTCTTTCAACTGCTTTAAGCACACCTCCCTCTCCCTTCTCATGACAATGACATTGGCCGTGAGATCGTCCCCCCATCTCTTCAGAACACATGTCTATGAAGTGGAGACCCAATTTTTCCCTGCAAAACTGATTTCCTTATTTGCATCAATGGTGCCACTATTGCCCTGGACACTCAACCTGAAACACACTCTCTAAGCATAAAACAGTAGCTGTCTGAGTGGCCATCCAACCCCAGCAACCCTGGGAACTTCCCCTGCCTGTGTTGCAATATTGATCGTTCAGTATCAGTATGAGTCTATCTTCCCCCCTTAGATGGTTCATTCCAAAAATATTAGTTTAACACTGATTTTGTGTCATGCCCTACAAATTACAAATCGAAAAAACAATCCCTGCCCTAAGGAACTGGGAGAGAAAACAGTCATCCATCAAAAAATTACAATAGAATTTGACGGCCTGCGATAATAGAGGTATGAAAAAGGTATTATGGGGAGCCCAAAGAAGGGAATGAGCACACAAGTGAACCAGAAAAGGAGAAAGGCCCAGAGAAAAGAAAATGTTTTATTTATTTGAGTCTTCTCTTTTCAGATTTTTTTTTAAAGAGAGAGTGAGAGAGGAGAGTGAGAGAGAGAGTGAGAGAGGAGAGTGAGAGAGAGAGAGAATTTTTAATATTTATTTTTTTTTAGTTCTCAGCGGACACAACATCTTTGTTGGTATGTGGTGCTGAGGATCGAACCCGGGCCGCACGCATGCCAGACGAGCGCGCTACCGCTTGAGCCACATCCCCAGCCCTCTTTTCAGATTTTTAAAGCTTTTTCTCATAATAAAACCCATGTTCACTGTAGAAAGATTAATATATGTAGATAAGCAAAAAGATGTATATTAATATCAATTGTAATTCCGTCACTCAGAGATGACCATTATTAAGAATTGAGTTATTGCCGGGCATGGTGGCTCTCACCTGTAATCCCCAAGGCTCAAAAGACTGAGGCAAGAGGATTGCAGGTCCAAAGCCAGCCTCTGCAACTTAGCAAGGCTGTAAACAACCCATTGAGACCCTCTCTCAAAATAAAGAAATGAATAGGGCTGGGTGTGGCTCAGTGGTTAAGGGCCCCTGAGTATAATCCCTGACACCAGAAAATAATAATAATAATAATAATAATAATAATAATTCAGTTATGTCTTCTACTCATTTGAACCATGCTATGCATTTTATATCAGTCAGCTTTATTTTCCTAAAAGGTCAAGACTATCTTCTTGTGTTATTAAGTCTGATACAACAGCATTTTGAATGACCATGGGGTCATCCCTCTCTGATTTGACCATTCCCCTATTCGTGGGATTGTTTCTAGTTATTCTTGGTTGTAAACATGATGTTGGCCTTAAAGGATACGGACACAGGTGTTGCAAGTGGCAGTGGCCTGATGTGCATCCTGGAGAGGCACAGAGGCAGAGACCAGATGGGGGACAAGAGGAACCAGGGACACCAAGGCCAGAGAAAGAGAGTTTGGAATGAATGGTAGCAGCATCCCATGGGAAAGTGGGAGGTATACAAGTGGAGAGGGAGATTTGAGAGGCTCCAAGTCAGCCAGGCCAGGCAGGGAGAACAGCCAGGAGACTAGAGTCCACCAACAAAAAAATTCCAGGAAAAGGGGCTAGGAATATAGCTTGGTCAGTAGAGTGCTTGCCTTGCATGTACAAGGCCCTGGGTTCAATCCCCAGCACCACCAAATACATCAAGGCAGGATGAGAGGCCTCAGGTATCTATTTGTCTTATAATCAAGCATCAAGCATTTTGAAGAATCAGTTTTGAATTTTGCCCTTCAGGTAGTATAAAATGCTATGTATGAATCAACAAAATCCATCCTTTGGAACTTTAATTATTTGATTTATTTTATATTTATTTAGTTTTGTAGAGCTTGAATAACACATGTTTAAATTTTTGTTTCAGTCAACACTGGCCACCTGGAGAATCTTTTTTTTTTTTTTTTTGATGCATGCATAGCATTTATATTTTTGAAGTCATTAATGTTTAAAACTGCGCTAGGATTTGGGAGAGATTCTGCAGTATCTTATAATCATCACAAACCCTGTGCACCATCAAGTGCTATTGCTGTCCTAATTTTGCAGCTAAGGAGACTGAATGAGGCACAGGGAGGTGGACTTGCAAGCAGGCAGCTGGTTCCAGAGCCTCTGCTCCACACCTCTGTACTGCTCTGGAGGCTTTAGGGGAAAGATGAGTTAAGACTGGACTGTAGTGGGTGGAAGAGTTACTGGAGTGTGGTGATAGAGACATCTGGCAAGAAAACAGAAATGTCACTCTGAAACATGGAATCGAGCTTGAGCAGTTGAAGCCCTGTGCTTCAGTAAGCTTTTGCATCTCTGTGACCCAAATACCCAACAAGTACAAATTAGAGGAGGAAAAGTTTATTTGATTTCAGAGGTCTCAGTCCATAGATGGCCAACTCCATTCCTCTGGGCTTAAGGTGAAGCAAAAATTTAAAGATGTGTTATTCAAGCTCTACAAAACCAAGCAAGCTCTGGGGCTTAAGGTGAAGTGGAGGAAAGCTTCTGAACTCAAGACAAGGTCAGGAAGCAAAGAGAGGGAGGGGAAAGAGGCCACAGGGAAGGTGGACCTTTCCAGGGCACAACCCCAGTGACCTACCTCCTGCAGTCATGCCCCACCTGCCTATGGTTACCACCCCATTCATTCAAACTAGAATGGACTGATAAGACTACAGCTCTCACAATTCAATCATTTCACCTCTGAATATTCCTGCATTAACAGGAGTTTTGGAGGGACACCTCATATCCAACCAAAACACCCCAGAAGCAAGTGAGATCATTAAAGTATTGGGTGAAAATGGAGAAAGTACATGGGTGGAAGTCATATAAGGCAGAGTCTACTCTAACACTCATGTGAAACTCATCATCCTCTCCCATCTGGGTTGCAAATATTCTCTCCTAGGACATTCCCTTTGCCATCTCTTTCCTGTGGACATTCACTAAGGTCTTGCTGTCCTTAGAAAGTACAGGGGCCCACGAAAACCAACATGAAGAGTAGTATATCTAATCATATCCAACATCCCATCACAAAATCATCCTCAAACCGTCTCTCCTGGACTCTGTTCCCATCTCCTTTCTAGCCACTGGGACTCCAAAATTCTGTGCCAAAGACAGGTATGTCTTCATTGATGGGAGGAAGGCTGTCCAAATTTCCAAGCTCCTCCTCTATGCCAGGGGCTATGCTGAGTACTACAGATAAAAAGAGATACCAACTATCTGCCCCTGCATTCAGGGAACTCCCAGGCTCAGACAGAAACAGAGGAGAGGATGAGCACATCGGTATACTATTGGTAAGGGTTGTAGAATGAGGTACCACACAGAGGAGGGCACCTAACCAGGTTGGCAGGAGCAGGTGGAAACGTGGGTCAGTCCTGGCAATGGCACTCCCCATTGAGGCCTGGTGCTCAGGAGGACAGAACCCCTCCCTGTTGTGCAGTGCTGTGCACACAGACTCTGCACATCTGGGTCACATCTCTCCTGTTCCTCTCTGTCTCCCTCAGGTCCAGATGGGTCCCCATCACCGACAACAGCTGGCAGGTTCTCTTCTCTACTCTCAAGGTCAGTGGAGGCCTGAGGGAGCTGGACCTTAGTGGAAATTCGCTAAGTCACTCTGCAGTGCAGAATCTTCGTAAGACCCTGAGACAACCTCTGTGCTACCTGGAGACCTTGAGGTAAGTCTGGCCTGGGGTGTCCAATGAAGCAGTAAGGGGTGCGAGATGGGAGGCAAAGGCTGAGTCTTGGGATGAAAGACTAGTCTTTGTATTTATCACATACCCATTAATCCCCTCTGACCGTGCACTGTGGCGAATGCCTGTGCTACTATGGTAAACGCATGCACACAAAATCTTTTCCCGCAGTTTGTGAGAGACTGGTGTTAAGGACCACAGCTAACAAACAAGTGACAACAGGCCCAGATAAAGGCTCTAGTGGAGAAAACTTCCTTGAGGAAGTAACTGGAAGAAAATCTAAAAAAACACAGAGGATTTGACTAAGTGAAACCGGGGGGAAAATATCCCAGGCAGAGGGAATAGTATCCCTCTCCCACCTCTCCATGGAACCTCCATTCTACTTTTTTTTTCTTTTTAACCAACAAGTGAGGTCATGCAGTGTTCTTCTATTCTGGCTTATGTCACTCTTGGGGTTCATTTTGACATCATTATATAAGCATGGAATGTAATTTGCTCCAAATCAGTCCCCAGTGTTTCTCATTTACCTTTCTCTTTGACTTCTTTCCTTCCTCCCCCTCCTCCCTTTCCTCTATACTATTGATCTTTATTCTATCTATTTATAATCTGTTTGGGGGAGTACCAGAGATTGAACTCAGGGGCGCTCAACCGCTGAGCCACATCCCCAGCCCTATTTTGTATTCTATTTAGAGACAGGGTCTCACTGAGTTGCTTAGGGCCTTGCTAAGTTGTTGAGGCTAGCTTTGAACTTGTGATCCTCCTGCTTCAGCCTCCCAAGCCCCTGAGATTATAGGCATGCACCACCATGCCCAGCTATTTATGGTCTATTTTAAATAAGTGCATTATAGATATACATAAAGGTGAAGTTCACTAGGGTATATTCATATATGTATTTAGGAATGTTTGGTCAGATTCATTCCACCACTCCTCCCTTTTCCTGTCCCTCTTCCCTCCTCATCAATCCCTGTCCTCTACCTCACAAATTTCTCTTCCTATTTTCATGGCATTCTCCCCTCCTTTATTCCCCCTTACTTTAATCTAACTGCCACGAATGAGAGAAAACATTCGACCCTTAACTTTCTGGGTCTGGCTTGTTTCGCTTAGCATGATGTTCTCCAGTTCCATCCATTCACCAGCAAATGACATAATTTCGTTCTTCTTTATGGCTGAGTAAAACTCCATTATGTATATGTACCATATTTTCTTTATCCATTCATCTCTTGATGGGCACCTAGGCTGGTTCCATAGCTTGACTATTATGAATTGCACTGTCATAAACACTGATGTGGCTACATCCCTATAATATGCTGACTTTAGATCTTTTGGATATATACCAAGGGATGGGATAGCTGAGTCATATTGTGGTTTCATTTGCAGTTTTGTTTTTTTTTTTTTTTTGAGAAATCTATACTGCTTTCCAGAGTATTTATACTAATACTCAGTCCAACCAACAATACATAAGTGTACCTTCCCCCCACACATACATCTTAGCCAACATTTATTATTATCTGTATTCTTGATAATTGCCATTCTGACTGGAGTGAGATGAAATATCAATGCACTTTTTATTTGCATTTCCCTGATTTCTAGAGATGTTGTACATTTTTTTCATATATTTGTTGGCCATTTGTGTTTCTTCTTTTAAAAAGTTATCTATTTAGTTCTTTAGCCCATTTATTAACTGAATGATTTGGTGGGGGTTTTTATGGTGGTTGTTGGGGTTGGTGTTGTTGTTTAGTATAAAGGTTTTTGAGTTCTTCATATATTCTGGATATTAATCCCCTAGCTGAGGAGCAGGTAGCAAAGATCTTCTCCCATTCTTGGAGGTTCTCTCTGCACCCTCTTGTTTCCTCTGCTATGCAGAAGCTGGTTAATTTGATGCCATCCCACTTGATTCTTGGTTTTCTTTCTTGCACTTTAGAAGTTATGTTACGGAAGTCAATGCCTGTGCCAATACGTTGGAGTGTTAAGCCTACATTTTTTTTCTACCAGTTGCAGTTTCTTGTCTAATTCCTCAGCCTTTGAGTTCACTTTGAGTTGGCTTTTGTGAAACATGAGAGATAGGGATCAAGTTTCATTCTTCTACATATGGATATCCAGTTTTCCCAGCATCATTTATTAAAAGGCTATCTTTTCTCCAACATATGTTTTCCACACCTTTGTCGAGTGTCAGATGACTATATGTATATGGATTTCTCTCTGTGTGTTTTCTACTCTATTCCGTTGGTCTTCATGTCTTTTTTGGCACCAATACCATGCTGTTTTGGTTACTATAGCTCTCTGGTATAATTTGAGGTTCAATATTGTGATGCCTCCAGCATCACTATCCTTGCTCAGAATTGCTTTAGCTATTCTGGGTCTAACTGCTTTAGCTATTCTTCCAGATGAATTTTTTTTCTAGTTTTGTAAAGAATGTCATTGGTATCTTAATAGGATTTGCATTGAATCTGATAATGCTTTTGTTGACAAAAGTATTAGTCTTTTAGTATGACAATTTTGATAATATTAATTCTGCCCATCCAAGAAGAACATGGGAGTTCTTTTCATATTCTAAGGTACTCTTCAGCTTCTTTCTTCATATTCTGTAGTTTTCATTATAGAGGTCTTTGACCTTCTTGGTTAGATTTATTCCCAGGTATTTTCTAAGATTATTGGGAATGGGATATAGTTTTCCTAATTTTTTTCAGCTGATTCATTATCGAAGTTCAGGAAAGCAATATATTTATGTATGTTGATCTTGTATCTGCTGCTTTGCTAAATTTGTTTATCAACTCTACAAGCCTTCTGGCGGAATTTTTTGAGGGTTTTTGTTTGCTTTTTGGAACGAGGGATTGAACCCAGAGGTGTTTAACCATTGAGTCACAACCCCAGCTCTTTTTATATTTTCATTAAATAAAAAGTGTCTCACTGGGTTGCTTAAGGACTCACTAAGTTGCTGAGGCTAGCTTTGAACTCATGATCCTCCTGCCTCAGCTTCCTGAGCCACTGAAATTACAGGTGTGTGCCACTGCACACAGCCTTTTTTGGTTCTTCTAAATATAGGATTTATGTCATTTATGTCACTTTTGGATTTTTCTTGAAATACATTGAATGGGCTAGAATCAAGAATTCTGGGATTTTTCTTTAATGCACTTTCATGTAAAGTGCATTACATAAGATCATATTACATAAACATAGGAGGAGTTGTAAGAGAAGAGGATGGAGAACTCAGAGATCTAGAAAGAGCAAAGCCAGAAGGAGAGCAGAAGGACATAGGATCAAAGACACCTGAAGGAGGAGCCTTGGGCTTCTCTGGAACAAAGGGACAGAGACAGACTGTGTGGAAACATGGCAGCTGAGGAAGAGAGGTTGAGGGACACTGAGGGTTTCAGGTCCCACAGCAGCATCCTTTAAACACTGCCAGGCACTGTCCTAAACACACAGCACACACTATCTTCTCAGATCTTTACAACCACCTTGCACAGTAGAGTTAGCAAATCCATGTTATAGGTAAGTAAGTGAAACTCAAAGAGAATAAAATCTGCCCATAGTCTTCTACTGGTGACTGACAAAGTGAGACCTAAACCAATGTCTCTCTGGCTCCAGAGCCCTTATACAGTCTACTCTTTCACCCCTAGCCAGATAACCTCAGCCTCTTCAATGAAGCCTGAGGCCTGATGTCCTTGGTGGTCTGGGGAGAGGTTGAGATTTGAAGAAGGAGAATCCCTGCAGATGAAGAGGGCCACAAAAGTGGCTCCTTGAGATCCCACCCACAACTTATGTGCACACAGCCCACCAAATGCCAGGTTTCCCCTCCCAGCAGTCACCAGACCCATGCACCTTGTCCTAGAGTGGGCGCAAAACTCAAGCCAGAGAGCATGTATGTGCCCATGGTTCTACTACCCAATCCATGGCAGATGGGAGAACCCCACCACCACCACCAGGGTATTACCAGGATGCATGCAGTATCCAGATCATTAGCGGGTGAGTCTTGTTCTCACCAAATTACCAAATGAGCCATGGTTCTAAGTGCACCACCCTTATCCTCCCCATTCCTGATCCAGTCCCACACTGGAGACAGTGGACAACAGTGGTCACTGGGTTGAGGAAAAGGCTAGCTGATACCCTGTGACACCAGGAGGCAAGGAAGTAGGAAGCCAAGAACTCTTCTAGCTCAGGGAAGGAGAGAACTGACTTGAGATAAGAGCATATATAAGCCAAGATTCTGTTATTCCATCAAGCTTTGCTTCCAAAACATAAATTCAAAGATAAGCATATTTAAAAATCCAAGATGGCAGCCACCAAGAATTAAACCCCAATCATGGGCCCTCCTAAGCACTTGGCACTATGTGGCAAATACACTTAGTTGTGGACCTGAGAAGCTGACCCTGTCTCCTCTCTCATCTGCTTTCTCAGTAAGTGGCAGTAGCTTCAACTCCATATCCAACCCTGGTCCCAAAATCTAAAGAGTCACTGAGTGTCATCTAGTCTCCCAGAAACATCTCCCCATAGCCATGACTCTGACCCAGGTGTTCATTCTCCCACCATACCACCTGCTTCTTGCATTGCCCCACCTATCACCCTCCACTGGCTGTCAGGGATCTTTCCAAAGTAATACAAAAATCACAAATGTCCTTAAGAACTTTCACAGGCTCATCAGTGCCCACTGAATAAAGTCCAAACATCTTATAATGACAGTCGAGACTTACCACTATCTTGGTATCCTCAAATTTAATCTGTATGCCAACGAGATTAAACAACAAATGTACTGTGATTTCACATCCACCCTGCCATCCAGGAGTGCCCCCCACAACCACCCTCACCTTAGGGAGCCACCCATTCCTCCTTCTTTTCTCAATCACTCATTCCTCTGCCTTCAGTGACCTTGACTTACCCCTTTTTTTATGCTATTCTGAGCATTCATCTACAGCCTTAAGAAATGCACTAACCCAGGGGTGGGAGTGTGGCTAATAACAAAAATGGACAAAGCACATGGATTTTATATTATGAAGAGGAAGGAACACAAAGTCAAATAGCAAGTAAAATGCATTGTGTGTGATAAAGGCTGTAGAAAAAGCAAAGCAGAATAAAGTTGTGGGGAGTCTGGGGGTGCATGTATAATCTTGAATAGGCAGAGTAGTGAGCAAGACTTCATCAAGGTGACTTACCATTGAGCAAAGACCTGAAGTTTGTAAAGGAATGAATCATGAGGTACTGGTTTGTTCCAGATTGCTCCAGGCAGAAGAAGGAGCAGGTGCAAAGGCTCTGGTGTATTTAAGAAACAGGGAGAAGTTTAGTAACAATGGAGCTAAAAGAGATGGGGACAGAGATGACAAAGATCCAGATCATCAGGATGGATCCTGGTGACCAGGATAAGAACCTTGAATTTTACTCTGAATAAAAGCACTGTAGAGTTTTGATCAAAAACTGACCTATTGCTATTTGTTTCTAAGTCCATCCCCACCATAGCAGGTGCATTTCTGGGGACCTGAGATAAGAGGTCTTATCAACCTCCACCTGGACCACAAGTGTGGCCCCAGTAGGTGCTCCATGGTTGTTTGTGGTTATACATTGAACCACAAGATGATAAACTTGAGGTCATGGATGTGTGTGTCTCCTACAGGTTGGCCAGCTGTGGTCTCACCGCTGAAAGCTGCAAAGACCTTGCCATAGGGCTGAGCACCAGCGAGACCCTGACTGAACTGGAGCTGAACTTCAACTTGCTAACAGATGCTGGAGCCCAGCATCTTTTCCAGAGGTTGAGTCAGAGGTATTGCAAGCTACAGCGATTGCGGTAAGTTTTCCTCTTTGAGAGATATTGCCTGGTGAGGGTGGACATGGACAGTGGAGAAAGAAGCTGACCATGTGGCAGATTAAGAAAAATGGCAGAGAAAGGGGGGGCCTGCTTTGTGGGATGCGGAGGAGCTTGCAGAAACTCAATGTTCTGTGGAGGCTCAGGAGGATGCTCACCTACACCTGGGCTGAGGTGGGGCGGAGGGTGACCTCAGGGCTCCACATGCAACAAGAGAAGCCAAGTCCCAGTATACAAGCCCTTCTCAAACACCTATCTTAGTCACCTTTGCTATTGTCCCATTGGTAAAAGAAAATCTCCTGATATCCAAGCCCAGATTCTAGGGGAGGAAAAAATAGACTCTAGTTCTTGATGGAAGGACACTACCATGGGGCACAGGTGCAAGGTGGGCACCAGGAGAGAACTTATGTGGCCAGTTCACAATCTACTACAGAGGATGATGGTAATAGCACAAGAGTGGATTGCTCATGTCTCCCTAGTCTCTCTGGAGCCCCCCGCCCATGCACAAAATCACACACACACATGCACTCAGGTCTCACAGTTGCCATCAGGTCTCCTTTTGGCTTCTGCCTGAGCCCCAAGAGATGTTTGTTCACATCTCTGGTCCTACTTGCATTTGACCTTCCCAAGGTCAAATCTTCTGCTTCACGGTGCCGTTGCCTGTTCTGCTACTCAATAATCCTGAGCAAAGAGGTAGATGGGATGGGAGGATGGAAAGGGGAACCACTGGGGTCTCCTTCTAACACCAGGGATCACCCATCCCTAGAAGGCTAGGGTAATATTTTATCCTTTCTACATCTACAAAAGACAAAATGGGTCAAAGGTTAAATTATTTTTATAAGGCTGCATAAGTGGGAAGCAGTAGCACTGGGTTTTGAATCCGGGTCTGACATCAAAGCCTGGTGGTCCACTTTCCAAGCACCCCCTCTTCACCAAGACCCTTTAAGGACTAAGTGACATGCTACCAGGTTGGTTTGCAAATAAGTCCTGAGTGTTCTGCTGTGAGCAGAGCAGATCAAGTTGTGGAAGCCGAGGGCGGCAGAAGTTGAACTAAGACACCAAGAGCAGAGGAGCTCTAGACAGCAATTACCTAAAGAAAGCCTATATATACATATTGCACATGCACAGCCTCTTCCTGTAGAAAAGGTCCCAAATGCTCTTCTGAACCTTGACTCATCATTAAAAGCAGATCTTAGAGATGGTCCCACATCAATACATACAGTTGCTTCATTCTTTTTAATGGCAGCACAGAATTTCACTACCCGAATTCACCATTAGTTTTTTAATCACTTCCTTAGGCATCTGGGTTATCGCTAATCTTTATCACCATAAACAGAGCTGCGATTAATATCCTCCTCTATGTATCCTGAGACACAGTGTATTATCTGTAGACTAAACTCTGAGAATTTCTGGGTAAAGACTATATGTACTGCTAATTTTGCCTTCTACAAAGGATGTACTAATTAAGGGGAACATTGTTGAAGCTGGGCACAGTGGCACACACCTGTAATCCCAGCGACTCAGGAGGCTGAAGCAGGAGGATCACAAGTTCAAAGCCAGCCTCAACAACTTAGCAAGACCCTAATCAACATAGTGAGACCTTGTCTCTAAATAAAAAATGAAAAAGGTCTGGGAATGTGGCTCAGCAATTATGCACCCCTGGGTTCAATCCCTGGTATCAAATAGCTGGGGATGGGTATTTTTTACCAAAATTAAATAGGAGACATAAGCCTCAATCCCAAGCACCTAGCACCAGCCCCTTCTCAGTGAATGTCTATAGCTACCCCACTTCTACAAGGGGGAAAGAGGACTTTATTTGGAAAAACAGAGTAAAACCATCCTTCCACTCCATCCTTGCTTCTCCCAGATGAGCCATCCCATCCTCTCCCTATGGAGAAGATGGCCATGATCAGTAAGAATCAGGTTTTCCCAGACATCATGGAATATGAGCCCTTCTTCAAGCAGCAGACCAATGGATCTCTATGTCCGTTCCATTTGACCTGCAGCTCGACTATAAGAGATACAGAGTTATCCAACAGATAAGACAAGGCATTAGAGCTTAGCACTGCTCAGAGCAGCATGCAGCATGTCAGACATGGCTCTGGCTTGGGCCAGCATATGTACCCAATATTTACCCATATGTACTGGAGAACACAGGAAAGGCCCTCAATTCCAATAGAACCTATCATATCCACCTCAACTTCTGTTCATATATTAGAAACTCAGTAGTTTTTCTCCTAGACTGTAGATCCCCTTAATATTGAAACCCACCAGAGCATCCTGTGTCCACTGACTTTGAGTATTTGGCCAAGCCAATGTGGTTAACAACTAAACCCAGACACACCAATGGGAGGTTGAGTAAATTGTTCATACAAGGTGGATACAGTGCATGGGCAGATTTCATGTGACTCCCACAGGAGCATAAAAGGGAGGTGGCCTGCATCCTGAATGGCTCCTGGGTTGCAAATTAAATTTAATAATTTAATGATTAGTTTTCCTGAAAGGAAAATTAAAACCTCCCAGATTAGCACAAGTCAGGAAGGTCTTTATGTTCCTTTAACATCACTTGGGAACACCAAAGGGCCACAATAATTAGAAAAAGAGACCAGACCCCAGTTACCCAAAGGAATGAGTCCTCAGGACAATGACCAGTGGTCCGTGTGCATCTCTCCGGCAGACTGGTCAGCTGTGGCCTCACTTCCAGCTGCTGCCAGGACCTGGCCTCTGCACTCAGCGTCAGCCCCAGACTGTTGGAGCTAGACCTGCAACAGAATGACCTGGGCGACCATGGAGTGAGGCTGCTCTACAAGGGGCTCAAGCATCCAGCCTGCCAACTCACACTCCTGTGGTAAGAGCCCTGTGGGTCCTTTCAGGTCAGGGACAGGGGTAGAGGTGGGGTGCTAAGAGATGGGACAAGGGAAGGAAAATGGATAAATGCATAGCCCAGGTGGCCTGGGCCCCTTGTCATCTGTGCCACTCATACTGTGTGAGTTGGACAAATCATTATCTCGCCTAAAACTTGGTTTCTTCATCTATGTAATGGAAATATCATGCCCACCTTTTGGGTTATAATGAACTGCATATAAAAACAAAGATGGTACCAGGAAGAGAATTGAACATGATCACATGATAATTATTGGGGAGACTGCATGTTCTAAGGGACTCTCCCATGTTCACCTCATTCCAGGGTAGTACTTCATCCATTATTTACTTATACACCAATGCCTGGCAGGCTTCCCATGTGTCAGGCACTGCCCAGGCCCTAGGGATACAATAATGAGCAAACAGAAATGGGCCCTGTCCTCCCAAAGCGTACACTCCAATGGGAAAGAGAGTGTCATTGAGTGTCTGGTTCTATCTGGCTCTCAGGAGGGGTCCAGAAAGCCTGTACCTTCAGGCTCTCTTCAGCCAGGCCTTCTGCCTTGACTCCCAAACCTAAAGGAGTAGTTGGGCAAGATAATGGGAATGAAGAACTTATATTCAGGTTCTCCCGTGGTTAAAACTGGCCATTTACAACCAGGGGAACTCTACCCTGGGTGCTAGTGCCTTGGTTCCCCCACAGAGCTCTTTCAGAAGTCTCTCCAGAGCTGATGCTGTGGGTAGATCTGGATTCAGATCTTGCTCCCTGAAATTCTGAGATGGCTTCTGCATCCTCCTTCTTGGAGCCCAGGGCATGGTAAACAGGGACAAGCTTCACTTCAAGAGCTCCATCTTCTTCCCCCAAAGAACAGCTCAACAGCAGTAACGGTGACAATGCACAGTCTTTTGCAGATGTAGGCTCTTTTCACCCTGCCTCACGATGACCAAAGCAGGAGTGACCAATCCCAGGTTGTAGATTGAGGACACAGGGGCCCAGAGAAGAGAATAACTACCTCAAATACAACAGAAACCCCAGGACTCTGTTCTTCCAGCCTCTGGGAAGGAAACCCCAGACTAGGCCCTAGGTGGTCACTCTGAATAGCTATTCTGTGGTGGACACTGTGAAATGTAGCCCAGAGTCTCTTCAGGAATGAAGACGTATCCCTCCACCACTGGAGATGCGGATGGCAGCTGGCCACAGGGATGTCCTGTGCCAATGAGCGCCACCTCACCCAAGGACATCCCCTTCCTGGGATAGCCTGCATCCAATGACTGACCCATGTTGGAGTATAAACTCCCAGTCCCTCATCCCAGTTCCAAAGTATCATTTCATCCCGGCTTCAGAAACCCCCGTGAGTTAGCCAAGGCTGCCATTTAGACTATATCACAGCAGTTTCCACCCCTGCCCAGTTCTGCTGCCCTCCCTCCCCTTGTCCTGGTGTTGGCCCAAGAACACTCCCTAATAAACCTCCTCACTCTACCTCCAACTCAGAGCCTGATTTCCAGGGAACCTGTGGCAGATTCCTTTAGCAGGTGGTGGAACCCAGGAGCTGGGTCCTTGAGGAACTTAGGATCACATGAGAATCCCAGGAGAACCAGACCCCGCCCCTGTGCTTGCAGGCTGGACTATACCCCTTTGAGTGACCAGGTGAGGGAAGAGCTGAAGGCCCTGGAAGAAGAGATACCCAGGCTGCTCATCTCCAGCAGATGGTAAGGGGTGGACCAGGTCTCCCTCTGACCCACCCAGGCCCAGGGCTGAGCCCTTGCCCCTAGTCCAGAACTAAGAGGTGGACAAAGGGTCTTGGGATGGTGGGAAAGACAAACAGATAAGGAATGGCCACCGGGACTGGAGATTTGGATCAGTGAAAACAATGACCATAAGGGGGAGACAAAGACAAAGACACCAAGAAACCTTTGGAGGAAAGACCACCATCACATCTCCCCTATCACCAACACCATCCCCACCCCCACCCACTCCCTCCCCACCACCACCCCACCACCCACCCACACTGTACCCATCCCCTGGATTTGAGCGAGCACCTCAGAGCAAGAGAGTCCATCCTCCACCCCCAGGGAATGCTCTGTAGCCCCCATGTTCTCTTAGTTTGGCACATTTCAGCACCTACTGTGAAATCCTTCTGTCCTCAAGTTCCTGGGGGCTGTGTGCCTCACCATTAATGGAAAGAAAAGGGTTCCTAGGCTTAAGCCACAGAGTCATCCATTCATCAGAAGAACATAAGGCACTATTTGGGGATCTGAGGACACAAAAGTAAGCAAGACACAGTCCAACCCCCAGGAGATCAGTCTGTCACTGGAAGGGGTGAGGGAGGTCCTGGACAGGAGGTCCTGGACCTCAACTCAGAATACTGAGGTCCTTGACATACATCAGAAAAAAAGAATTTTAATGTGTCAGAGAGGCACAAGAAGAGATTTGTTCACGAAAGCAAGGAGTACATATTCAAGACAGAATGTGGGTTATCTTAAGTGAGAAAGCACTTTGGGGATCTTGTGTTCTTTTTTTTTTTAAAAAAAAAAAAAGCAAACTTTGTAAGGGATGGACTTGGGAAGGTATGGGGAGATGACATTTTTTATGGTAGTCTGGCTGTTCTCAGGATCTTTGACATTGTCTGCATTATCTGATCAATAGATAATGTTTGGAACGTTCCCTATGTTACAGGTTACTTAAAATATCACATCTCCCTTTGCTCCATCTGTTCTAAAAGTACATGGCACATTTTCCTGAGTGAATTTCCAGTAACACTAAGATTGTGAATAAAGATTTGGAGACTTCTCAGAAATTTGGGAGTGACAGGCCTCAGGGGGAAAAAAAAAATTGGCTTGGGAAGTAACAGGCCTGGGAGGGATCCTGGCCTAGGATGTGAAAGTGTGAGGAACTTTAGCACAAGGCTTTCAGATTAAAGTGACAGTCCCCTTTTGCTTTCTTTCGACTCTTTTCTATCTCTTATGTCTTCTATTCTATCTCAAGTCCAAGTACAAGTCCTACCACAGGCCTGTGTAATTGCACCTGGAGTTGGTGTGAGCACACTAATGGGCTTGTTTGATCTTGTCCAAGGAGCTGAGGGGAGTTCTGAAAGATGGGGCAAGGTCAGCTGAACTGAGAAGGGAGAGGATTCCAGACAGAGGCTCTGAAGCAGAATATAGCTTGGCTCCTTTGAGGAGTAGCAGGAGGCCAGGTATATGGACAATACCACTCAAAGTGTTGTCCACAGACCAGCAGCAGCAGCCTCCCCATCACAGAGGAACTTCTCAGGAACGCAAATATTCAGGCCCCTCTCCAGACATACTGAATTGGAATCTCTGGGGTGGAGCCAATTTCCCTCAATGGAATCTGTTTGAACAAACACTCCATTCCATTTTTAAGCACACAGAGTCTGAGTGCCACCTGTCTAGAGATCAGTGAGTAGGGAGAAAATGGCCCAGATGGGGTTGGAGAGAGACAAGGGGCCATAGCAAGGCCCTTTGGACCATTTTAGGAACTTCTCGTTCCCCTGCCCACTCCCCCAGAAGCAATAAAGAGACATTACAGGACTTTCACAGTAAAATGATATATCAAATTCATATTTTAATAATATCAGCTACTGTGCAGAAAATGTGCTGGAGAGAGACCCAGAGCAAAAGCAGGGAAACCTTTGGTGGGATGCTGTAGTGGTTCAGGCCACAGATGCAAGGCCCTGGGACTAGGATGGAGGCGCTGGAGGCAGAGTATAGAGAAGAGAAAGGAGAGCTACTGGGAGGTATTATCAAGGTGGTCAGCTGTGGGCAAATGTCTTACTTTCTTTTGTGCTGCCATAACAGGATATCTGAGACTTGGTGCTTTATAAAGAACAGAGATTGTTTCTTACAGTTCTCAAGGCTGGGAAGTCCAAGGTGGAGAAACTTGCATCTGGAAAGGCCCTTCTCTCTGCATCATCCATGGCAGAAGGCAGAAGGGCCAGAGACTACATGTGAGAGAGAAAAATGAGGCTGAACTTGCTTTTATAACAAACCCACTTCGGCCTCAACAAATCCACCCCCTGTGATGATGACATGAATCTACTGATGAGACCACTACCCTCCTGACCTCATCATGCTTAAAAAGCTCCCACCTCCCAATACCATTGCATAGGGGATTAACTTTCTTGTGCATGATCTTTTGGGGACACATCAAACCACAGCAGGGAGGAAGGAGTCAGGATGATGCCCCAGTTCTAGCATGGATGCCTGTGTGGATGGAGACCATTCACTGAGACAGGGACTATAGAAGCAGTATGGGACTGGATTTGAATTTAGATAAGTTGAATTTCAAGTGGGGATGTCATGTAGACAACCCTAGCTTTCCCCAAGATCTGAGGGAGAATGGACATCTCTGGCAGGAAGCCAAGTGTGATGATCCCTATTGGGGACCTGGATGAAGGACAGATGGGTGAGAACATGTCCTCACTCAAGCGGCAGAGACCACAATCAGGTATTTGAAGGGACTGGACTGGGAGCATCATGATGGAGGGGGTACCTGTAAGATATGGGATGGTCTCCATCTCCCTAACTCTGGAGTAGGATGGGGTTCCCCATCTAGAAGGGTCCTGCCTCATGCAAGATATTCTTGCAAGAACCTGGACGAATTTCTGTTTCCCTCTCTCCCAGATTTGGGGGCTGCTGCTGCCCCTCTCCAATGTCTATGGCATGCATCAGACTCTAAAGCAGGGCCTTGTCCCCCATTCTGGGCTCCTGAGTTCAAAGAATCACCTCTCCATCACTGCCCATCCATCTTTTGATCTGTCTACCTAGGGCATGCTGAAAACAGTGATACCTCTGGGATTTTTGTTGTTGTTGTTGTTGTTGTTGTTGCTGTTGTTTTGGTACCAAAGATTGAACCTAGGGGGCACTCAGCCACTGAGCCACATTCCCAGCCCAATTTTGTATTTTATTTAGAGACAGGGTCTCACTGAGTTGCTTAGCACCTCATGGTTGCTGAGGCTGGTTTTGAACTTGTGATCCTCCTATCTCAGCCTCCCGAGCTGCTGGGATTACAGGTGTGCCCCACCGCGCCCAGCAGAGTGACACATCTGATCCAGTGGGAAAGGGGAGATGGACAGAGGCTGGGTCAAGGGTCAGTGGGGGGATATTCTCAGATAGTGGACAGCCCCAGGAAAGCCTGCTGTAGGGCGCTGGGGAGAACAGACAAGAGAACATACAGCTGACCACTGTCCTGCCTATTCCAGAGGAAAGCTCCCCACAAGAAACACAAGTGGAACCCTTCCATCTGTCTTCTCATTCCTCTGCTGAGGACTTGCACATGGAGCCTCTGGGGACTGAAGATAACTTCTGGGGCCCCACAGGGCCTGTGGCTACTGAGATGGTAGACAAAGAGAAGAGCTTGTACCGGTGAGTGAGGGGTCTCTGCCTGTCTCAGGCTGGCCTCCTCTTCCCCATTTCCCCTGGGAACTCTCCCCTTACCAAATCAGCAGGAAGGGACAGGACTAAGATCCTGGTTTTGTGCTTTTTATTATGGGAAAAAAAAAAGATGTTTTATTATGAAAAGTTTCAACCATACACAAAAATAGTACAAGGAACTTCCACATCCCATTACCCAATTTCAGCTGCCATTTTGCCAAATTCAATTATTCTCTTTTATCCTTTTTCATTATTGTTACAATATTTTATTTTTTAATATTCTTATTAGTTGCTTTTTATTTTTTTATTTTTTTATTTTTTTTTTGGTGGTGCTGGGGATTGAACCCAGGGCCTTGTGCATGCAAAGCAATCTTATTAGTTGTTAATGGACCTTTATTTATTTATTTATATCTGGTGCTGAGAATCAAACCCAGGGCCTCACACATGCCAGGCAAGCACTCTACCTACCACTGAGCTACAACCACAGCCCCCTGTTACAATATTTTAAATTCAAGACATTGGGTTATTTTATCCTTAAGTATTTCATTTGACATACCCAGAAAATAAAAATACTTTTTCTTCTATAACCACCATGCCATAATGACATCTAACAAAGCTGACATGAGTTTATATCATCTAACACCCAGACCGTATTCTAATTGGCTTGGTTATCTAAAATGCATGCTTGCTGGTGATCCAAACAAGATCTGCTCATTATATTTGGTTATGTCCCTTAACTCTCTTTTAATCTATGTGCTTCCATTGTATTAATAGCTATACTATATGATAATTACCTACTGGTAGGGGGGAACCCTAAGATGAATATGGTAACCCTGCCCTCCAAGCATTTGTAGTCTCATGAGTCATAAATGCCTATATTCAAAATCATGATCTCTAATATAACACATCACCACTCACCAAACACTGTCAAAGTATATGTCTCTCAGCTGATGGGAGATAGTGTCACTCCCAACTTGCATTTACACAAAGTGGCATCTGTCTACCCGACCATGTGCCACCTGGAGAACCAAGAGAAAGTCACTTAAGATCTCTAAAAAACCATTGTTTTTAGCTCCAAGGGTTATGGTTAATATCAGTATATAGATTGCTATTAACTACTGGTGGGTAGGTCCCTTAATAATAAGAACACTTGCTCATTTCATCATGGTTGTCATGGTAATAGAAATAGCTAAGGGCTCCCAGGCCTCTATGCTGACGTATATTAGATGACTCATCACTCACAGCCCTAGGAGATGGGTCTTGCTATTATTCCTATTTACAGTCTGAGGTTATAGCTGCTCCGCTGTGTACAGAAGCCCCTGCCCCAGTAGGTGTTTGAGGAGTTTGTGTCATTTAATATCATCTCCCTCTTCTTCCTAGAGTTCATTTCCCCATGGCTGGCTCCTACTGTTGGTCCAACACGAGTCTCACCTTTGTGGTGAGAAGGGCAGTGACCATTGAGATTGAGTTCTGTGTGTGGGACCAGTTCCTGGGCAACACTATCCCACCGCAGAGCTGGATGGTGGCAGGGCCTCTGTTTGACATCAAAGCTGAACAGGGAGCTGTGGCCGCTGTGTACCTGCCTCACTTTGTGGCCCTCCAAGGTAAATGAGGGCAGGTTAAGGAGGAGGGTGGTAACAATGGGCCTGAGAATATAGAATCATGGATGATGAGAAAGGAGCTGTGTCTTCCTAACTAAGGCAGAGAGTAAGGTTACAGACGCAGAGACTGAGGTTTTCCCTCATTCCATTCTTGACTGGACATATATTTTTTTGAAGTATATGTCTCTCCGCCTTAAAATTATTTTTACCTAAGCTTACCTAAAAGTTTTCCTAAATAGAAAATGATCAACCCTCAATCACAATATTAACTAGTATATTAACGTTAAGTGTTCTTTACAGAGATTGTACCACTTTACAGAGATTATACCACTCAAGAGTCCCAGCAGGAAACACGTGAGATGCTCAGTTGAGATTTTCAAGGAGATTTTTAAAGACAGGATTATGTCAAAGTAAGGCGAAGTGAATATTTAGTAGCCAGGGAATATTTAGTAGCCAGGGCCTATCAACAATGGTAAGCCATTACAACATCCGTAGGCAGGGAGAAGACAGAGTTGCCCAGTTCCACTGGAGAGCTGGAGTCATGGAAGAGGGACTTCCTAATAGGAGAAGTAGTTATAAAGTCTTCTGAACTCAGTCACTTCCAAAGACTTCCTACAAATAAAGTGCCAAATACTATAGCCTCATGGTAAAAAAAAAAAAAAAAAAAAAAAAATGTCACTATCATTAACTACTACCACAAGTGAGAGCCAGAGGAACCCCCAGGTACCAGAGTCAGCCCTTTAAATGCTTCAGTTACTGAAATTATCAGAAATAGAACAGAGAAAAAGTATATGTAACATACTCCAAGAGATAAGTAGTCTTTAAGATATGAAGCCAAGCACGGCAGTGCATGCCTGTAATCTCAGCAGCTCAGGAGGCTGAGGTAGGAGGATTACGAGTTCAAAGCCACCCTCAGCAACTTAACAAAGCCATGTCTCAAAAAATAAAAATGCTAGGGATGCGCCTCAGTGGTAAAGCATCCCTGGGTTCCATCCCTTGTACCAACAAAATAAATAAATGAAATAAACAGGGCACACAGACCCCTGTTCTCCACATGGCCTGCCCTCTGGCAAGGCGAATTCCCTCATTTTTACTGTACTCACTCCTTTTATCCACCCATCCAAGGAGCTCACCCAGACTCGATTGCTGGGACCCATATTGGCTCTCTGGGACCAATACCTTCTGATTGTACAGCAGTAGAGAGCCCCTGATCTACTCAGGTTCAGCAAAATGCATCTTCAAAAGATCTTACTACTTTTTCCTTCCCAGACCCTAAGGGTTCCCAGGAGGACTGAGCCAAGTTGTTTAAAGAAAGAACCACAAGAGTCGAGTGATGATATAGTTGGTCAAGCTGCATTTCCATGATAATGAGGAAGCCCCTGCTACCCTAAGACACAAACTCACTCAATCTTCATAACCACAATAGGAGGTGGACCGTTCTTGGTTGCGCTTTTCAGATGACGTATGGGGATGTTTTATAATTTGCTCTGAGCTACATTGCTAGGAGTCAAGTTCAGGTAGTCCTTATCATTTAACCGCTCTGATGGACAGTCTTTATATATGAATCCCATCGTCCCTCTTTGAGCAGAAAAGTCAACAGCTCACCTGAGCCTGGAAGGTGTGGACAACTCTCAGCAGAAGGACAAGGCCAGGGTGGCATCAGGTCACAGACCCAAGGGCAGGTCCCAAAGAAGTAAGATCCACCTAGAGAATGGGAGCAGCAGTGACCAAGACAATTGCTGGGCATGAGGCTGGGGAAAAGGAGGCTGCCATGGTGCTTCGCCTGACAGAGCACTTGGGATCCTTTAGACAGTGATCTAGTCACTGTCTATCTTCCTTATTGGACCACAAGCTGCAGCAGTGCAGTGTTTATGTGTCCAAGTTCCCAACTATTTCCATGGAGTATCCATAAGTAAATAGAAGGCCTGGGTCCCAGGCCCTGCCACAGAAACACTCTTACCTCTGATGGCTTATTCTGAATATGTCTAATGAGACCAGCCAAAGGCAGCTCCAGGATGAAGGCCTTGGTCTTCCTGCCAATGATACTTGTCCCAGTCATCCCTCAAGCTTCTTCCCCTTCAAACCACAATCTTCTCCCTCCAGTCTATCAGACAAATACACTGTTGGTCAGGAAGTTGGGAGAAGGTAATTCTGCTACAGTCTGTGGAAGGGACAAAATATGTATTAAAGAGAATTGACCAAATCATCTTAGATGGCCCAGGACCTTCTTGATCTTAGCACTGAAAATTATGCATTCCAGAAAACTTCTCAGGATACCATAGCAAGAAAGTAAGCCGGAGAATCAGAGCACCTTCCAGAATTCAGTCAAAATTAGAGCATCTGTAAGTGCCACAAACTATGGTCAGAATGTCAGAATTTGTCACTAGGGTTGTGGCTGGCTGTGGGACCTTGGGAAAAGGGCTTCCTTCCCAGGATTACAGACATTTTGGTACTGTGGAGGTCCAGGTGAACCCATTCACCTAGTGTCACTGATGACAGTGCCAAGCAAGCAGTACCACCCCTTAGAAAAGCAATTTGGGAGACCAGGGGAAGGCCATATGCTTTCATATCCTTTTCTCATCCTTTGGTACTGATTGATTCCAAGTCAATTACCCAAAGGAAATAGAAAAGCTCTCTGTAGAAATGTGTGCACTGCAGTACTATTCATCATGGTGAAAACTTGGAAGCAAACTCAACACTGCAACCAGATGCAGATGGAGAATTACAGAGAGAGGCATCCACTGGCAGGGATCTCATGCTGTGGTTATGAGAAAGATCCACAGATGCTTGCAACAATTTAAACCAGAGTGAGAAAAAGCAGGAGAAAAAGCTACCTGGACTAGGATAGCTATGTGGAAAAAGTGTTGCTGCAAGGAACAGCTGTAACAGAAAAGGCAACAATGATCATAATAACTGTGTTGCTTGATTGCTGAAATTCGTAGGTGAATTCTTGAATTTTTTAAGAGGTCCACCACTATGACATTATTTTTCATCCAAAAATGCAATTAATAAGTGCATGGTCCTAAGTAATGGTCCTCATGGCCCTTTCCAGAATTAATATCACTCGGTAATGTTCTGATTGTTGCCACACTAAGGACCTTGTCCAGCTAGATGGATGGCTTGCTGCCCAGATGCCACCTGCACTGCAGTGGTTGCTGGACAACATAGGGATGGAGCCCGAACTCTTGATCTCTAAGCCAGTGTCTCTCCCATGCCCAGCCTTCATCACTTGAGCTGTCTCTTATGGCTTCCACATCCCTACCTGGGAAAGTGGTCAGAGGTTACAATCAATCAAAGAAACAAATTCTGATTTGTTTAGGAAGTAAAGGAATATATTAGAATATTCTTGAGTAGCCATATTCTTAACAAAAGGTTATGCAACAAGTCTAAGAGGTGGGAAAAGTCAGTGAACCAATGATGGTAAGAAACCAAGGACACAGCCAAGGTCACGCCAAGAAAATATAAAGCAATATCTATTGCAGTCACAGTCCCTGTGGGATCCTCCTGCCATGGGACCATTTGGTTTCTTGACCCCACTGCAACTGCCAAAATTATTTTCAGCCATCTCTTCATCTGAAATTTACCCCTCTAGACTCTAGGTCCTGATTAGGATCACCCACTTAAGTCTTGATCACATACTTGTGTCATAGCTGCCAGGGAGTAGCTGCTTCCTGGGTGGGAGTCTCAGTTTATCTCCTGCCAATACCCACCCAACAGTAGAGAAAGGGGTTCTTCCCAAAATAGTAGGGTTTTTTTGTTGGTTGTGTGTGTGTGTGTGTGTGTGTGTGTGTGTGTGTGTGTGTGTTTGGGGGGAGGGGTAACCAGGGATTGAACTCAGGGACCCTCAACCACAGAGCCACATCCCAAACCCTATTTTGTATTTTTATTTAGAGACAGGGTCTGAGTTGCTTAGCACCTCGCCATTTCTGAGGCTGGCTTTAAACTCATGATCCTTTGTCTCTGCCTTCTGAGCCCCTGGGATTACAGGCAGGCACTTCTACACCCGGCCCCCAAATAATAGTCTGAATGGTAGCCAAACAGATAAACAATATAGGCTGCCCTTGGTCACTCCATTTCCCCACCACCACATCCTCCTTTTTGCTCTCTACCTGCCTGGAGTCAAACCTGCCAGCATCACTCCACAGAAGAATGATATATTATGTAAATTTCTTCTTTGAAATACGCACTTAAGTTGTGGGTTAATTCATTACAGGTTAAACTCAAGTCAGGAATTAAATGGCAAAGAGCTGTTTGTATGGAACAGATCACTTCCACCTTATTTGAAATGCCTGTTGTCTTCTGAGTCGCAGGCTGTTAGGAGTGGTTCTAGGTCCTCATCATCATCATCATCATCAACAACAACAACAAAAACACTCAACATTCAGAGTTACAGAATCCACACCAGCACAGGAAACCATAGTTTCAGTATCCGTTCCATCTCCAGGGACAGGGGCTGGACCTGTGTCTGAGTTTAGAAGCTCAGCGGTTGGGGTTCCTGTGGTACTCTCACCCTAGAGACAGTATTGCCCGTGGCCACTGAAGCCACCTCCCGCCCCCCCACTGCCCAGACACGCTCCCTCTTCCCTTTTCTGGGTGTCTTGGTCCATTTGGGCTGCTCTAGTAAAATATCATACACTCAATAGTGTATAAAAAACAAATTTGTTTCTCACAGATCTGGAGGCTAAGAAGTCCAAGATCAAGGTGCACTTAGATTCAGTGTCTACCAAGGACCCTCTTCTTCATTGGATAGCATCTTCTAGTTG
The DNA here is from genome assembly GCF_964194105.1 of Spermophilus citellus. NCBI lineage: Eukaryota > Metazoa > Chordata > Mammalia > Rodentia > Sciuridae > Spermophilus > Spermophilus citellus. The sequence goes on along the minus strand of NC_138199.1, from coordinate 23,871,664 downwards.
TGTCTTCCCAGGATAGAGGGGTCCCTGGGGTCTCGCTAATTCTATTCATGAAGGTTCTACTGTCGTGACCTCCTCACCTCCCAAATACTTCTGGTGCCGTCACCTTGGGGGTTAGGATCTAAACGTGTGAATTTGGGAGGACCCAAACATTCAGGCCATGGCTTTAGGTCTTCCCGAGGATGATCTCTGAGCCAAAACCCCGATATCCTTCTACCCCAGCCAAGCCTGACCTTGTGAGGACACCGAATCCACACCTCTCAAATCCGTTCTTTGACAGAGGGGCCTGTGGACATCTCCCTGTTCCGTGTGGCCCACTTTAAAGAGGAAGGGATGCTCCTGGAGAAGCCAAGCAGGGTGGAGCCACACTATGCAGTCCTGGAGGACCCCAGCTTCTCCCCGATGGGAATCTTGCTGAGAATGATCCCCACCGCCCTGTGCTTCATCCCCATCACCTCCACCACATTGCTGTACCATCAACTCCATCCCAAGGGGATCACCTCCTTCCACCTCTACCTGATCCCTAGTGACTGCTCCATTCAGAAGGTGAGGCTAAGAACCAAAAAGATAGGGGTGGGCTGACCTTGACCATGAGATGCAGCCAGAGAGACTCCTAGAGGGATCCTCAACTGGGAATAAGGATGGGACTCTTGAAGGAACCTTGATGGGGAATAATCTTACCCTCTACTCAGGGTGGACTAGTCTTCTGACACTCAAGTCCCCCCAAACTGGGTTCACTGCTCCACTACTCACCTCTAGATGACCTTTTGCAACCTGTTTCTAAGAGTCAAAAGGATAGCCAAACTGTCTCCTTTCTCTATTCTCCCTTCTTCTCTCACGATGACCTCTTTTCTACCCTGAACAGAGCAGAGGCCAAGCTTGGAGCTATCTACGTGACAGTACTCTGCAGAAGAGGGAAGCAGAGGTGGTGTGGTCCCCAACACAAACCCACTGACATACCCACACACCATTCTCACCGTATTCAGACCAGATTCTGTAGGGCAGATCTCCCTTACCCAATTTTCTGTATATCCCTCAGGCCATAGATGATGAAGAAAAGAAGTTCCAATTTGTGCGAATACATAAGCCACCCCCAGTGACCCCCCTTTACCTGGGATCCCGCTATACTGTGTCTGCTTCAAGGAAGCTGGAAATCATCCCCAAGGTGAGCAATCCGGATGTTTGCCCTTCAGTGAGTCAGAAGTCATGTTTAGGAGAGTGTATAGGGGCAGGTCTCAGGGCTCTCCCAGGGACTAGGTAAATTGAGATTGGGCAGAAAACAAGTGGGATTCAGGGTGAGTAAGAATGCTTCAAAGATTGAAAGAAAGGAAATTAAGGGAGGAAGGATCACATTCAGGATGGGGAGGATGATGGGGTTCAACTTGAGGGCACTGGGAAGTATTTGGACTATAGGGTATCAATGCCTTCCAGCCAAAATGCACCAGGAACACACCTGTAATCAAACACTCTGGGTTTATTACTTATTACAGCAGGAGAATACACACCATGGGAAATCATAGGGCATTTCAGTAAAAGAATGTTGAAAAGAAACTACCATATGGGCTGGGGTTGTGGCTCAGTGGTAGAGCGCTTGCCTGGCATGTGTGAGGCACTGGGTTCAATCCTCAGCACCACATATAAATAAATAAAATAAAAGGTCCATTGACAACTTAAAAAAAAAAAAGAAAAGAAAGAAAGAAACTAACATAGCATCTGGGCCTCAGTTGAATAATTTGAGAAAATTTCTAAGGAAACAGATTTACTTTAGATCGGATATTGTCAGGAAGCAGGAGAATTCTATGATTGAGCATCTCAATAAATCTTATCTCTAGGAGGGCAATCTAAAGTAAGCAGTTATATCCAGGCATAGTGGTACATGCTTATAATCCAGGAGGATTGCAAGTTCACAATAAAATGGTTTTTAAAAAGGGCTGGGGGTGTAGATCATTGATAGAGTGCCCCTGGGTTTAATCCCCAGTACTGAAGGAAGAAAAGGAAGGAAGGAAGGAAGGAAGGAAGGAAGGAAGGAAGGAAGGAAGGAAGGAAGGAAGGAGGGAGGGAGGGAGGGAGGAAAGAAGGACAAAGCAAGAGAAGGAGACACACAAAGGGCGTTTCATGGAACATTCTATCCCAAACAGGGCAAAGGGGTAGTATCACAAAGGAATAGATGAGTGTAAGTCAACCACATCGGTGACACACCCGCATCCGAAGACACACCCTCAACTTCCTGAACTGGGACAACGCCCAAGTCACTATGAAATGTAGTGATCCATCAGAGCCTCTTGCTTCAGGAAGGAAGGTGTGGGTCATTCAGAGTGATCCCCCACCGACAATGATTGCAGTAAAAGAGATAATCAGTATCCTTAATGGGGTTGGGCGGGGCCAGGAAGGTATCAGGTAAGGAAAGACCTCACTTGCAGGATGAACAGTGGCTTCTCACATGGCAACTCTTTGTCTCCTCAGGAATTGGAGCTCTGCTATCGGAGCCCCAGAGAACCTCAGCTCTTCTCTGAGTTCTACATTGGCCACTTGGGGTCAGGGATCAGGCTGCAAATCAAAAACAAGAAAGGTGGAACTGTAGTATGGAAGGCCCTGCTGAAACCAGGTAAAACTAGGACAAGTCTAGACAGCTCAGAAGTGGGGGAAAGAAGATCAGTGTGTTGGGGAAAGGGGGAGTTCATAATTCATTAAGGAGAATAGCCCAGAGAAGTTATGTGGCTTTTTCAAGTTATGTAACAGATGATATAACTGGAATTTAAACTCAAGTCCATATAACTTTTAAGCACCCATTTTCTCTTTTTTTTTAATTAATTGATTTATTTATTCTAATTAGGTATATATGACAGCAGAATGCATTTTGATTCATTGTATGCAATTGCAGCACAGCTTTTCATTCTCTGGTTGTACACAATGTAGCATCACACGGTATGTGCAGTCACACATGTACCTAGGGTAATGATGTCCATCTCATTCCACCATCTTTACTGCTCCCATGCCACCTCCCCTTCTCTCCCTCCCCTTTGCCCTATCTAAAGTTCCTCCATTTTTTTCATGCCCCCCCACATTATGTATCAGCTTCCACTTATCAGAGAGAATATTCAGCCTTGGTTTTGGGGGATTGGCTTTCTTTGCTTAGCACGATATTCTTCAACTTCATCCATTTACCTGCAAATGCCATGATTTTATTCTTTTTCAATGCTGAATAATATTCCATTGTGTATATACACCATAGTTTCTTAACCCATTCATCTACTGAAGGGCATCTAGGTTGGTTCCACAGTTTAGCTTTTGTGAATTGAGCTGCTATAAACATTGATGTGGCTGTGTTACTATAGTATGCTGGTTTTTAAGTCCTTTGGGTATAAACCAAGGAGTGAGATAGCTGGATCCAGCTATCTCACTCCTTGGTTTATACCCAAAGGACTTAAATTCCAGTTATATCACCTGTTACATAACTTAAATTCCAGTTATATCATCTGTTACATAACTTCTCTTTTCCAAGGAATCTCCATAATGCTTTCCATATTGGTTACAGCAATTTGCATTCCCATCAGCAATGCATGAGTGTGCCTTTCCCCCACATCGTCACCAACTCTTACTGTTGTTTGTATTCTTGATAACTGCTATTCTGATTGGTGGGAAATGAAATCTTAGAGTAGTTTTAATTTTTATTTCTCTAATTACTAGAGATGTTAAACATTTTTTCATATATTTATTGATCAATTGTATATCTTCTTCTGAGAAATGTCTTTTCAGCTCCTTAGCTCATTTATTGATTGGTTGTTTTGGAGGGGTTTTTTGAGTTATTTTTATATCCTGGAGATTAGTTAAGCCCCATTTTCTCTCCAGTGTACTGTTTTATCTCCACACTGGGGGGGCAGTGTTTATTTCTATGTTTGTTTGTTTGATTTTGATACTGGGATTGAACCCAGAGGCGATATACTACTAAGCCACATTCCCAGTCCTTTTTTATTTTTTATTTTGAGACAGGGTCTTGCTAAGTTGGTTAGGATCTGCCTAAATTGCTGAGGCTAGCCTTCTACTTGCAACCCTCCTTTCTCAGCCTCAGGAGTCACTGGGATTGCAGTCATATGCCACCACACTGGGCTCCACACTGCTTTTGAAACAGTAGATTTTGACATCCATTGGGCTTATGACAGAGTTCCTCATGATAGCTTGGATATGAAATGAGAGAGAAAGCACTAGACGGTTCTGCCATTGATGGATTAAACCACTTTTGCCAACCTTGCACCAACATTATATAGACCAAGATCAGTCAGTATTTTCAAAATAGACAAGAGAAAATCAAATAATGAACTTTCAGGAGTAAAGAAAACTTATAGTTTCTTAGCCCAGCACCAACACCCCCCAAAACCAAAATCCCATAATCAGTACTTTTCGGGACAACCAGCCCTTGTCAGCTGTCAAACAATGGTGATGGCACCACCTGGACTGACACACAGGCTCCACAGCATGGTGGAAAGGGGATGGGCTGGACTCAGCCTTGGCTTGGGTACAACCACAGCGGGAGAAACAACCAGCCCCAGCCTCAGACCTGGTTTGAATCCCACCCCAGCATTTACTTGCTGGATAACCTTGGGAAAGTTACTGAACTTGTTTGAGTCTGGGGATCCTCATCTGTAAAATGAGGATCAAAATGACCAACTGGTAGGATTGTTGGAAAGACTAAATAAAATGATGTCTGCCCATGCCTCAAGCAGTGATCCTTAATAAATAGTAGCAATATTCTTCTTCTTACTCATGTTAAGCCAACCTCTTTCTCCTATCTTAATTCCGTCCCTTGAAGCTCACAGAAGTCTACTTCCCTCCCCAGGGAAATGTCTTTAGATACTGGAAGACTGAATCTACGGCCTCCTTATGTCTATCCTTATGCAAGCTAAACATCTCCAGTTCCCTCTATCATTCTTGTTATACAATGTTTTTTAATCCTGGGCCTCCCTGTCACCTTTCTCAATAGATGCTCCAGTTTGTGCATGAGTCAGGATTGACTCCAAGATTTCTGAGTCAAAATTGAGTATGAGGAACACCATATCCTGAAACCCACCACAGCATACCAATGGACCCAGTGCCTCCAGTACCACAGCCTGGGTCCTTGTGCTCACTTCCCTACCCTTTGGGTCCCCTGAATTTAGGGTCTGCTCAAACTCTCAGACCTCATTCACAAAAACTGCCGAGAACTGCCCCTTCCCCTCTATGGAATTAATTATTTAAGCTGCTTCATTTGCTGCTGTTTTGCTGCTGCCTCTGCTGCTGACTTTCCTATTAAAATTCACTCATTATTCCCATGTGCAAAACTTTTGCTTGTTCTTGATTCTGACATCTTAATTCAGAACACACATATTTGGTCTGTGTGCATGGAAGATCAAACAAGTACAAAGAGTGTTTTTGCTCAGAATAAGATGTCAAATAGTTTAAGCTATCTGGCAAGGGACTTGGCTAGTTCTCCATCATAGATTCATGCCGGCCAAGACAGGATAAAACCTTGAGTCTGAGATATTGAGGGAGAAATTGCTATTGCTCATTCAGATAATTTCTCTCTTTATTAGTCCACGATTATCCCCCTCTGAGTCAGTTTCCCTATCTGCCTAAGGAAGGGATTCATCTAAATAATCCCTAAAAGCCCTCCAGGACTTATTCCAGATTCTACCCCAATTGGTCTGAAGCTTGTTCTCAGAATCAAAGAATCACAGAAGTGGGTGGGAGTCTTAAGGTGTGTCATACATATTTATAACCATTACGAATGCTTCTACATCTCTCTTTTCCTCCAGGAGACCTCAGACCTGCAGCCACTCCGATCCCTCCAGTCACCAAAGGTCAGTAAGCCAGGTATAGTCCTAGGGTGTACTGTCTTGTCTTGGAGGGAAGGGACAAGAGAAAGGAGGGGAACTTCTCATTGCAAGCCTCACCAGGGATCTGATTGAAGAGTGGTGCATGCCCAGGGCAGAGTTCCTCCCCATCTGCCTTGCTCCTGCCCATGGAGGCCCTCGCACCCCCTCTGTCACAATGACCCATCATGAATCCTTCCTCCCCACTCCATCAGAATGCCAGGCTAGATGCTGTCATGAGGAAGGGCTGAGGTGCCTTGCTGGTGTCCAATGCCTTTCCAGAGGGAATATGAAGCCAGAGATGCAGATGAGATAAGTGACAAGAGCCAGAACTGTGGGATCAGGAGTAGAGCTTATGGTAGGAGCCTTTCCTTGCTCATTGCCAGCCTCACCTTTACTCCCCAGATGCCTTGGGCTCACTGCACTTTGTGGACCGGCATCGGGAACAGCTGGTGGCCCGAGTGACATCTGTGGACCCTGTCTTAGACAAGCTGCATGGACAGGTGCTGAGCGAAGAACAGTATGAGAAGGTACGGGCAGAGACCACCAAGCCGGGCCAGATGCGCAAGCTCTTTAGCTTCAGCCGGTCCTGGGACTGGGCCTGCAAAGACCAGCTCTACCGAGCCTTGAAGGAGATTCATCCTCATCTGATTGTGGAACTCTGGGAAAAGTGGGGGGGAGACTTAGGGAGTCTCTGACAAGCTCAACAACTGAAGTCTTGAGAGTTCGCAATTGAGTCCTGGCTCTGCCTGATCCTTCTTTGGGTCTCAGTTTCTTCATCATTAATAAGTTATCGTTTGAGTTGCCATCCAGCTATAAAGGGATGGATGATGCCCCCTGATGGACATTCCTGCCCTGAGATGCCTCACAGGCCCCCAGACTACCTCCTTTAACTTTCACAGCCTACTGTCCAGGTGGGATAACAGCATCTCAGGGAATGTTCCTCTGAAGCTGGCGAGTTTCCTGCAGATCTTGAAGAGCTTGGTCTTGGGGCCCCAGCACCCAAGCCCAGAGCACTCCTTGTCCCATCCAGATGCACACAGGAGTAGGGAGGTCATGGGGCTGTTGGCCTCTGACTTGAGACAATGGAAAAATGGACATGTGTACTTGGAGAGTGTGAATGACCTGTGAATAGGAGAGGGAAATATTTGTTTCTCAGTTATTCTATCCAGCCAAACTCAGAGCTGGAGTTTCACCTAAAGTAATGACAGGGGAATTGCTGCCAGGGACCATCCCAAATCATCCCAAGATAGAGCCGGTTGGGGTTCCAAAGGGAAAAATAAAAGCACTAAACGCCAGGGTGATCTTATCTAAAGCATTTATTATAGAGGGTATCAGCATCCTCTAGATGAATATCAAGAAAGGACATGTTCTATGCAGACAGATCCATGAAAGAGGGTTGGGTCATAGAGTTCATGGAAATTCAGGAGCAGGGATAGTTTCTACGTGATTGCTCTCTCATTGTTTAATCTAGACAACTTTATCAGTACCTAGGAATGGCCCAAGGCCACAGCTTGGGTTCCATCCTTCAGAGGAAAACATGCAGCTGGCCAGGTAACAGAGCAGTCAAGGTTATCTGTTGTGACTTAGTAAGAAAAATAAAGAAAGGGGGGCAAGACTGTGGGCACCTCCCATTGTCATGTTAGACTTGGCTTTGATCTTGGTTCAAATGTTGTTTCTGAAGTCTAGATGTATTCCTAGAGCCAGGAAAGATAAAGAAGGCAGCCTGGGGGCGGGTGGAGTCTAGGTTTTAGCTGAGAGATGTCCTCCTGTAGAAAGTGATGCCATGCCCTTCCACTGGGTTTAGCTACCACACTGCCCTGTGCTCCTGAAGCACCCTGTTTCCCTCTTGCCCATCAGACATGGCATCATCCCTGCTGCTTCATTGCTCATCTCCTTCCATTAAACAGTAAGCTTCCTGAGGGAAGGAGCCATGTCTAATGTGCTCATCAATTCCTTCCCAGTGCCTAGTATACTGCCTGGCACATGGGGAACTTATTAATAGGTAAATGGTAAAGGAACTTTCTCTAGATATCTCCCTTAGTTCCTTCCCTGACCATCACATTATCCATGTGATGCCAGGGTCCACCTTACTAATCATCTCCAAGTTAATAGACCACCCATGACTCCAGTGAATGGTCATCTTAGAATTGAATCCACTGGAATATTACTCAGCCATAAAGAAGAATGAAATTATGGAATTTGCCAGTAAATGAATGGAACGGGAGATTATCATGATAAGTGAAATAAGACAATCCCCAAAAAAATCAAAGGAGTAGAGGTTCACTGGATTGGAATGTGGGGCGGTCTGGGGTGGGGAATAGAATGGAGGGGTAGTGGGAATGGGAAACACAGTAGAATGGAAGAATGAATCAGACCCAACTTTCCTATGTTCATATATGAGTACATGACCAGTGAAATTCCACATCATGTGCAACCACAAAAATGGGAAGTATACTCCATATATTTGATATGTCAAAATAGATTCTACTGAGAGACTCATGTGTAACTAAAAAGGACAAATTTAAAAATTTGAAAAATAGGGCTGGGGATGTGGCTCAAGTGGTAGCGCGCTCGCCTCGCATGCGTGGGGCCCGGGTTCGATCCTCAGCACCACATACAAACAAAGATGTTGTGTCCGCCGAAAACTAAAAAATAAATATTAAAAATTCTCTCTCTCTCCCCTCTCTCTCCTCTCTCACTCTCTCTTTAAAAAAAAATTTTTGAAAAATAATAAAGTTCATGAAGCAAGGGGGAAAAAAAGAATTGAACCCATTGGTATTATGACATTTATACAAATGTTGCCTTTGACTCATGAGAGCAAGACTTCACTCGCATTACCCCTGCCCAAGATTCAGAACCACAAGTTGATCTTATTGCCAACACACTTGAGCCCCATCCTGTGCCCTTCCCAACCACTGCACAGTGGGGGGGTGGGTCCCTCTGGGTAGAGGGATCTCTTCCATGGTGTCCCTGACTTGAGGTTGTTCTAAGAGTGTCAGGAGATAATACATGTAGGTGCTCAGATCAGTGTCAAGCATATAGTTTGTACAGTAGTCCCCCCTTTTCTGCAGGGCATACATTCCAAGACCCCCAAGTAGAAGCCTGAATCTGTGGATAGTACTGAAGCTTATAATTATACTTTTCCTATACATACCTACCTATAAATACAGTTAATTTATAAATTAGGTACAATGAGAGATTAACAATAGCTGGGTACAGTGGTGCACACCTGTAATCCTAGTGGCTCAGGAGGCTGAGTCAGGAGGATCCCAAGTTCAAAACCAGCCTCCATAATTTACTGAGGCCCTAAACAACTTAGCAAGACCCTGTCTCAAAATGAAAAATAAAAAGAACTAAGGATATTGCTCAGTAGTTAAGCCTCCTAAGTCCAATCCCTAGCACAAAGCAGGCAGGGGGAACAACAATGATCAATAATAAAATAAAATATATGTGTGTGTAGATAGTTAAATGAATGTGTCCCTCATTCTCAAAATATCTTATTGTACTTGGCCTTTTTCTTAAAGGAAGCTCTTTGTGGCTTCTCTAGGGCATATCTGAATTCTTAGCATCACTACTCTTGCACATTGGAGCCATTAAGGAAAAGGAGTTACTTGAACCCAAGAACTATGACAGTTGGTCTGATAACCCAGACAGCTACTGAGTGACTAACAGGCAACAGCATATGCAGCATCATGTGCGCACACAAAACAGGGATGATTCACTTCCCAGACTGTACAGAGCAGGACGGCGAGAGGTTGCATCATGCTACTCAGAATGACACACAATTTAAAACTAGGAATTGTTTACTTATGGAATTTTCCACTTAATATTCTTGGGATACATTTGACCTTGGGTAACAAACTGCACAAATTGAAACCATGTTGGGGTGGCTGGGAGGGACTACAGCAGCAATAAAGGGTAGGTACAATCTCTTGGCTTCCCTGCTCACTGGATGGGTGAGAGAGGTCAGCACAGCTCAACCACCCACAACTATCCCTACAGAGAATTTAATAAGGTTAGTGCATAAAACAAATCGGAAAGGGAGGGGTTCACACATGTGACATTAGTCCCAGCTGCCTCACAAGCATGAGCCAGAGAGATGCCACTTTCTGGACCCACTGATCTCCATGCTCAGGCCACACTGTTAACAAGTTCCATAAATTTGGTTGATTCTATCAGGATCCTCCTAAGAGGATGAGAATGTCCCCGAATTTTTGTATGCCAGCTCTTGCCCCATAATGGAAAAGGAGACTCATACTTTGAAAAGGATGTTTTTATTTAAGATCCAGATCACTGTGGCTACTTTCTGCTGCTAACTGTATAAGACCCTAAGGCCTCTCAGGACCCTACAGCCAAGACTCTGTTCACTTCCAAAGACAAGAAAGCTATACATAATGAACTTGCTGCTTTAGATGGATTCCAGATCAGTTTCCTGTGTCCACACAGTGTTCTATGTTTTCTGCTAAATGTGGCAGATTCAAAACCTGCATCTGAATTTGATTCCTCAGCTATCTTAAGGACAAGAGGCCATATTTATCTTAGACTTTGTTTCTTCTCTACATGACTGAAGGCCTCACAGAAGTCTCTCAGAAGCATAGAGAGATCAAACTATTTGCTTCTTTTGCCTTGCACTGCACATCACAGTTATAATCTAGAAGAAGCTCTGAGCCACACCACCAGGAAGCTGCAGGTGGAGACTACTAGCTCAGGATCTGTCCAAGGAGCTGTCCTTCAAGTTGTAGCTCCCAGATGGAGGTGCCACAGTTGTTGGGACTGCAACACCAAGAGTCATTGAAGGCAGCCTCCAACTTCCTGCTGTGCCACCTCTGAATGTCTGACTTGCAGGGAGACCCAAGTGTCTCTTGCTGCCTTGCTGAAGGTAGAAGGGCATTTTCAATAGCTTTGGGATATGTTCAAAGAGCAAGAGAGCACAGGTATCTTTGAAGTTCAACCAGATGTGTGAATACTGAAGTCTCTTAGCATGGCCCCCAACCCTGCCCTGTTTGAAAAGTGTTATGTCCAGGAGCTCATCTAATTCTAATGACAACCCTGTATCTCTCAGGATTCTCCAGAGAAACAGTATCAATATGATGTACAGAGAGAGAGAGAGAGAGAGAGAGAGAGAGAGAGAGATTTTAAGGAATTGGCTCACATTATTATGGAGGCTGGCAAATCCAAAATTCGCAGGGTAGGCTAGTGTGGGGAGCCACTCTGAATGACCCACGCCTTCCATCTTGAAGCAAGAGGCTCTGACCGATCGATGGATCACTACATTTCGTAGTGACTTGGGCATTGTCCCGGCTCAGAAAGTCGAGGGCGTGTCTTCAGATGTGGGTGTCACCCTTTGGATTGAATTACACTCACCTGTCCCTTGTAATCCTGCAGCCGGCCTTCCTCTGTTATTCCCAGGAAATGGTCCCTGCTAACATCTCCTCCATGACCTGTCTGCTAGGGCTAGGGAGAAAAGGTCAGTTACAAACATGGCTATTTCTGCTACCATTTAGCGTGCTGGGGAATGGGGCAATCGGGACATGTCCATTATATTCTGCCACTTGACTGCCCCTCACATGAGGACACACACACTCATCAGAACATACAAACATTACATATACCACCCACACAGCCAAGCTTTCCTTCATCCACACTATTTCAAAGATGCCCTGGCCAATTTAATCCCCCTTTTTTTTTCTTTTAAAGAGAGTGAGAGAGGGGGGGAGAGAGAGAGAGAGAGAGAGAGAGAGAGAGAGAGAGAGAGAGAATTTTTTTTGAGAGAGAGGAGAGAGAGAGAGAGAGAGAGAGAGAGAGAGAGAGAATTTTTAATATTTATTTTCAGTTCTCGGCGGACACAACATCTTTGTTGGTATGTGGTGCTGAGGATGGAACCCGGGCTGCACGCAAAACAGTCCCAGCCCTTAATCCCCTTTTGTTATACAAAATAGCAAATAGTGACTGCCCTCTGCAATGAAGACATCCTCTAAAAGTCCATGTTTCTGCAAGCAGGGGTGTAATGGTGGAGACTGACAGTTCCTCTGGAGGGACTGGGGGTTCTATTAGTTTTCCAGGGGAGTGGTTAACCTCAAGGCAGGAGTACTAGGATCACCCCAAGTATTTCCTACAGGAAACATGGACCCATTTCCCACATCAAAGTCATTTTTGTCAGATGGGTAAAATAGATGAGAGCAGACAATTATATGTAGGGCAAAATACAGATTCTGAAAATAGCTGTTTTACCAGTTGGCTATATACCACTGGTTAAAGAAAATTAGAGCTTCTTGGAATTTGGTGGGTGCCACAGGAAATTAAAAACAATATATTTCAGGTCACAAAAGGAGTAGAAACCTATGGTTTTTGACAAATTTATCTTCTTGGCCCCTTAGTGGGCAATGACAAGTTCCAGGAATCTCTACATTGGATGCATTTCCAGGTCTTCAATGACAGCAGGCTATTTGTCCAACTGAGCTATTTGTCCAGCAGAGTTTGCAAGGGGCTGAGTCCCATCTCCACCATTTTTTTTTTGTTTGTTTGTTTAATGATATTAAATCATTAAAGCTGAGAATAGTAAACTGCCTCTAGGTTGTGATTGTTTCCCATTCTTTGTTGGTAAACTTCCTGTGGGACTCTAGGGAAGTTATCTAACATCTCTCTCTGCCTTGGTTTCCTTGTAAATCAAGGATGAAGATGAGAATAGTACTTGTGATCATAGGGTTTGCGAGGGTATGTCTTCAGATGTAGGTGTCGATCAAATATTCCTCTGGATGTTTCTGTGAAGGTGATTTTGGAGGAGACTAATGTTTAACTTGGAGGACTTTGAATAAAGCAAATTGCCTTCCACAGTGTGGGGAGGCCTCATCCAATCAGTCGTAGGCCTGAAAAGAACTAACAACTGACCTCCCTGAGTGAAAGGCAATTCTCTGGCCCAAGAAGGAGCACATCGGCCAGTTTGTCTTTGCCCTGGACACTAAGACAGCTATGGCTGGTGTTCTGATGATAAGGAAATTAGCTGCAGAGAAATTGAATATCCCTCAAGCACCATGTCCGCTTGCAAAGAACTTCAAAAGGAAATCCAGTCCTTACAAAGGACTTACCCTAATTTCAACTTTAACACCTCTCATCAAGAGGATTATGGGGCTGGGGATGTGGTTCAGGCGGTAATGCGCTCGCCTGGCATGCGTGCAGCCCGGGTTCGATCCTCAGCACCACATACCAACAAAGATGTTGTGTCCGCCGAGAACTAAAAAATAAATATTAAAATTTAAAAAAAACAGAGGATTATGCAGAGCTTACTAGGGAACCTGAGCTACAAGTTGGAATTGATATAATGAAGACTAGTTTTCCAGGCTGAGGTTCAATTCCAGAGTTCTTTCATATTATGAAAAGGAAGTTTACCAACAAAGAATGGGAAACAATCAGAAGCTTTAAGGCTGAATGGACTCAGCTAGATGTGTTTTATAGGAATTGGGTGCTGAAGGAAATCTTCATGAAAGCTATTGGTGTTGGACTGAGATTTGAATTGCAGCGGCTTGAATTTGATATATCTCCATTAAACTTGGATATAGGCCAAGTTTATAAAGAAACACGTTTGTTCCTGGATGGAGAGGAAGAAAAATAATGGGCATCTGAGGAAAGCAAAATATATGAACCCCATTTTTTTTGCAGTTCTTAGGAAATCCAGTGGATCTAGACACAAGGATGTTTCATCCCAATATGATTTTATACCAACCCAGAGGCAGTTTACTATTCCCAGATTTAATTATTTAATATCATCTGCTGTTCCCATGAAAAATCCTTTATTTAGGGACTGTTTTTTGTGGGAAGCCATTCTGACACGTGATTGGGTGACTCCCGTTAAGGGCCTGAGGCTCTTTGGCTCTGTCAAAGCTTTCCCGACCCTTTCCTGATGAGAGAGCCCATCCGTGTGGGGGTGTGCCTGACCACTGACCCCGGGGACCCAATCACTGACCCTGACCTTGGAGTGCAGCCCCCCCTCAACCTTCATTGGATGGAATTCTCCCCTGAATCTCTTGTTCCCCAATAAAGGGCTACTCCCAGGCGTGTTCGCTCTCTCTCTCTCTCCTGCTAGCCCTGAGTAATCCTCGCTGCCCTGCTGGGCGGCTAGAGGTGGGAACCAGAGAGGTGAGCCGTCTCGGACCTAGCAATAGAAATAAGGTAACTGTCTGTGTGTTTATTTCGATCTCTTCTAACTAACTTTATGCCTAGAACCTCATTAATGAAACCACTGCGCAGGCTGCGTGGTAGAGTTTTTGCTTCACAGAAGAAATTCCAATCCAAAATGGCACAAAGTCATGACAAGATTCCCTACATAATAAAGGGAACTGAAAATTGTAATCTTCCACATTCACAGAAAAAAATATCAATGCCTGATGGTATCAAATTTTATTTCACAAAACAATTTTTTAAAAACTGAAAACTTTTACTACTAAAAAAACAGACTTCTGGGGGCTGGGGGTGTGGCTCAAGCCGTAGCAAGCTCGCCTGGCATGCGTGCGGCCCGGGTTTGATCCTCAGCACTACATACAAACAAAGATGTTGTGTCTGCCAAAAACTAAAGGAAATAAATATTTAAAAAAAAAAAAAAAAGACTTCTGGTACAATACATTTACCTCTTCTAGTCAGAAACTGCATTGAATTGATGGAAAAAGGCTGGCAGAATTTTACATGTTCATTATAGAAAAAAAATAGTGCAAATATGGAATAAGGAAACATTTGGATCCCATCTTTCAGAGATAAATTACTCTTTAACTCTCAGTTATCTTTCCAGACTTTTTTGGCCATTGAATCCATGTTAAACTTTTTTTTTTAATGGGAACATACTGTTTTGTACATTTTTAAAACTGTTCATAATACCTCTGTTATATAAACTTTTAGTGGTTCTAAGGTTTTTTTATTTTTGGTCTCAATTTATTGATTTTGCCTTAGGCTCATCCCACTCTCCAGCATAATCCTATAACTTCTAGTCTTATATCTTCCTAAAATTGCATCTACAAGTCACGGAAAGACCATTTTTCCTGTAACATTCATTTTATGGGTGTGGAAGTTTTCTCCTCTTAGCCTCCAAACGATTTCCCCTCATTTTCCATCAACTCAGATTTGGTCATAGAGAAAGCTAGCATCTGACATTCTTTTGGCCTCTGTTAGAAGTAGACTCTGTTGGAAAGGAAAAAGCTAAAGGAGGTTTGGGATTATGGCATTGAGATGAAGCCCACTGCTTGGCATAAGAAAGATGTGCCATAATGAACTTATTTTCTGTTGTTAAGCATTTTTGATTGTCTGCATTATGTTACTGTAAGTGGTGCAGTGAATCTCCCAGTACATTTTGAGGCACATGCTTAATTATGTCTTTAAGAAACTCTTTAGAGGGGCTGGGGTTGTGGCTCAGTGGTACAGTGCTTGGTAGCACATGTAGGGCCCTGGGTTCGATCCTCAGCACCACATGAAAATAAATAAATAAAATAAAGGTATTGTATACAACTACAACTAAAAATTGTTAAAATTTTTTTTAAAGTTTTCAGAAGTGCAGTGACTGATCCAAAGGGTTTAAACATTTTTAGAGTTTTGGTGAGTATTACCATATTGTTCTAAAAAAAAAGCTGTCCAATTTACACTTCCATTTAGTACAGTATGTGTGACCATGCCTATCTGTACACTCCCTGGTCAACTGTAGGTATTATCTTTTATTTTTTTCCTCCATTGTTGAGAGCCACAGTTTAGTCGGAATGATGCCTGGCATTTTGCTAGAGGGAATGGTTGAAAGGTGACCCTGCTCTGGGATTAGGGTGGCTCCTGCTGGGATTAGGGTGGATCCTGCTGCCTCAGACACCCGCTACTTTGGAGTTCCCCGTTGAGTTCTCAAGGGGTTCCGGGAGATTTGGCGAGTGGAGCCCGGAGGAGGGAGTGTGTTCCCGGGAAGTGTGTGTAGAGTGCCCTTGAGAGTTCGGGAATAAAGAGCTGCTGTTTGAACCTACAAGGCTTTGTGGCGGCTCGGTTATTCTGTGCCCAGCCAGACTGCAGCACTCCATATTTAATCTTTGTCAGTATAACCGAAGAATGTTGTATTATTTTTTAAAATTTGTATTTCTTTCATTACAAATGGGCTTGATAAAAAACATTACTGGTTATTTGTATTCCTTTTTTTTTAAATGATCATCTTGTTCATTGTCTTCATCTGTTTGTTTGATTGGTTGATGCTGGGGATTGAACCCAGGGCCTTGTGTATGTAAGGCAAGCACTCTTACCAACTGAGCCTTCATCTGTTTTTATTTTAGTAAACAGGACTTAATTTAAAAAGTAAACATAATATATTAAGATGCCAAGACCATCATATCAATGACAGAATCTATCATATGGTTGTAGTGCATGTCTTGGGAAGTTAGTGTTGTTATTGTTAAATATCAAGAAATAATTTCATTGTTTCTATTACTAACATTGAAAGTGGTATGTAAACTGTATAAGAGTAGGTATTTTTGTTAATTAAAAATCTTGGAATGTTTTATAATTTTTAAAATTTTATTAAGCATGCTCATTTATTCCAAGCATAATAAGTAATGTGTTTAAAAAAGATCAAGTAGGGGCTGGGATTGTGGCTCAGCCGTAAAGCGCTCGCCTAGCACGGGCAGGACCCAGGTTCGATCCTCAGCACCACATAAAAATAAAGGCATTGTGTTGTGTTCATCTACACCTAAAAAATAAATATTAAAAAAAAAAAGATCAAGTAGCATCTGTAAAACAGAAAGTATTGTTATCTCTAGCATGAGTGTAATGATGATATGAAAAACCATTTGTCTTGTCACTATGGTAATGAAATGATTAATACTTTTTAAAAAATCATTATTGTGGGCTGGGGATGTGGCTCAAGCGGTCGCACGCTCGCCTGGCATGCATGCGGCCTGGGTTCGATCCTCAGCACCACATACCAACAAAGATGTTGTGTCCGCCAAGAACTAAAAAATAAATATTAAAAATTTTAAAAAAATCATTATTGTGTTCCTACTAATACAATATATTCAGCTCCTTATTGTTAGAACAAAGAGTCTAGGTTGGATGCAAACTTCACAGATCATGTCAGCCTTTATTCAGGAACGGGACTACACCTACAGGAATGGGCCCACTTTCCTGGTGGAAAATGAGCCCCAGAACAAAGGAAGGGACTGGGCTTATGTAGGTTATACTGAGAGGTGAATTAATTAATGAGTATGTCAGCTTGGGCACTCAGGAATTTGGGATCTGTTTTATTGGGCAAAATGGGAGGGAGTCTAGGGTCAGCAGTCAGTCTCTGGGACTTATCTTACTGGACCTGATGGAGGCCCTGGGGTCAGTGGTTGGTATCTGAAAAGGATTTGTTTACGGAAGGATTAATGCTTTGTCCTCTTCCCAGAGACTGCCTTTCTGGGTTTGACGGACACCTCTTCCCCAGGGTTTGTTTTATCACCAGGAACGAATGAATTGGGAAAGGATCAATGCTCTCAATGTATGGCTTTCCTTCTCACTCCCCTTTTCCCAGGTCTCACTATTTGGGGGGGGGGGTTGTCATTTTTCATATATACTACTTATTAGAACATTAAATTTGTGTCTATCATCCCCTGTCAATCTAAGGTTCAAATGGGGCCCGACAGGTACTATAGGGTATGAACTCCCCTGCCCCAACCCTATTCTGAACTGCATTCCTCAAGTGAGGAAATGGCAAAGCAGCATATTGAGTAGACAGGGCACTTCAATTGAGGAATATATGGAAGATGTTAGACTTCAGACTGATTACTAGGAGACAATACAGAGGAACAGTACAGGGAGGTGCCAAGCTCTCATGGCAAGACAAGGGAAGGCAGGAGAAGGCCTATTATTAGGAGAAAAGAAGCAGGAATGTCGCAAGAAAGGATGAGCCCAAATACTGATGGGTCATTCATTAAAAAGCAGAACCGGGGCTGGGGATGTGGCTCAAGCGGTAGCGCGCTCGCCTGGCATGCGTGCAGCCCGTGTTCGATCCTCAGCACCACATACCAACAAAGATGTTGTGTCCGCCGAGAACTAAAAAATAAATATTAAAAATTCTCCCTCTCTCTCTCTCTCTCTCTCTCTCTCTCTCCTCTCTCACTCTCTCTTTAAAAAAATTTAAAAAAAAAGCAGAACCGGTCCTGAGAGGCCAGCCCCTTCGTTGCCCTAGATTTTCCCTGTTGCCTTTGGTCCAAGAGGTACCTTGTCCCCTTGAGAAGAGGCAGTTCCTTGAAAGTCACAGTATGACTTGTTGTAGGGACAGACTATTCAGGACACCAGACAGGAAGCAGGGCTGGGGCTGGGGCTCAGTGGCAGAGCGCTTGCCTAGCATGTGTGAGGCACATGATTCTCAGCACCACATATAAATAAATTTAAAAAAAAATAAAGATCTATTGACAACTAAAAAAATATATTTAAAAAAAAAGAAAACAAAGAAAAAGAAACAGAAAGCAGGCTTATTTGATTGCAACCAGGTTCAGAAGGCAAAGTTTTCGCTGCAATCAAGCAATCCCCCTGAACCCTGAGTTCAGGCAGTTTCAGAACTTTATACCCAGTGTGTAAGGGGAGGGGCTCAGAAGTTCACACAAAAGCAGCTCTTTCTTTCACTGTTCTAGGCAAATTAACCCTTCAAGGACAGTCAGAATGACAAGGGAGAGCTTCTTCTCCCCTTTCTTCCCTCCTCCTGCCAGTTACCAAGGAGCCCAATTAGAAACATCTTCTCTTATCTTTGAAATGTAAACATCTCTGTGAAGCTCCAGGCCCTAAGGCCTCTGGCCCAAGAGGCCTCATTAAAAAACCTGTCTTCCTTATCACACTTTGCATTTGCAAACACACTTCCCACTTTAAATCTTTTACAAACTAATGTGTATTTTGTTACTATACTAGAAAGTCCATAAATGTTTGTGGAAAAACTAGTAAAAGGGCATTCAGCACCTGGAGTGCTAATCTCTTTCAGGCCCCTGGCCAAATTTAATTATTTTAAGATAGAGCAACAGGAAATGGGAAGCTTAACTACAGTTGAACTCTTTTGCAGAGATCCTTTTGCTGATAGTCCTGAGATCAATTATGGTGAAGATTTCTGGAGAAGCTTAATTAAGATTTTCAGTGGAGGAGGGAGGTGCCACTACAACCAGGGAAGGAATTCCTTTCTTTACTCAAAGGCTTAGCCTTTAGGAGTGCAAATGGGCTCAGCTGATCCATGCACAGGGAACCAAAGCTTTATTGCTTATTCCCCCACAGGACCATTTCTACACCATATGGATATAAACAGCAACATTCACAAAGCCTCTGGCCTCTAACTGGAGCAGCATCACATGCATTCATTAAGGATTCCCCCAGCACAATGGAGTGACTGGCTAGTAATATCTCCCTCCCCCGCATAAGCAAATCCAAAGATTGCATCCTCACTACTTCCTCGGCCAAACAAGAATATACATAGTGCTCCATTAGCATCTATTACAGCGCATGTGCTAGTCCAAGTTTGCTGCAGGCAAGCAATGAATGGATTTTCAAGCAGCGATACACTTTAAAAAGTTGTATAAGTCATCCCTTCCCCCCATTCCTCCCACCCACCTACTAGTTTTTTCCATTGGGCCTGCCTTTCTCCCTTTAAGCATGTTTGAGCCATTCATTCCATAACTTTTCACCTGAACTATTTTAGTACTGAATAGGTCTCTTAGATTTCAATATCCTTCCCATGCCTGTAAAAGCTTGCCACCACAGTACCCAAAGACAGCCCTCCATCTAATCCCAGACGGCTTCCCAGGGTCTCATTCTACTCAGCAAGCGAGTTCTAGGCGCCTGCGTCCAGGAAGATCTGCACCTGGGGAATCTCCTCGTTCAGGACAAGTGCGGCGGGGGACTCCAAAGAGGACGGTTCCTTAGGCTTAGGAGTGTCTTCCAAGCTCGGCAGTAGCAACAAAGCCTTAGGCAAAATAAAGCAAAAAACAAAACTCCCAAAGTCCAGGTCAGCCAGAGTCCCTGGGTGCGAAACAATATAACCCAACAGACGCCCGGACATCTGCTGAGCGCTGGTGTCTTCACTCTCCCCAGGAGACCCTCTTCGGAGGGCCACTACCCAAATCTGGCTCTGCAGGAAGACCTGGAGCCTACCCATGGATTTGCAGACAGTGCTATAACGGAAAGCGAAAAGAGATTCCTGGGCTGAGGGAGAGGGGCAAGGAGGTCTCTACTTTGCAGACTCCCCAAGCCCACTATCCTAAGCCCATCCATCCATCCAAGGGGCCAGAGAGGATGAGGTAACCCCCATGGCTCGGAAACAACTATTCCCCAAAGGAAGAACATTATCTTCCAGGTGGACCAACAAATTCTAGGTAGGGATAGCTCCTCAAATGACACCACAATTGAGCGCACAAAGTAGGATTCAGCAACAGACTCCCAGTAAAGTTAGAAAAGATATTCTGGTACAAAATGCTCTCCGTATTCCGGTGATTGCATTTATCGGTCATCAGTTTATCTTTACTCACTGGAAGAAGAGACGAGGAACAAACAGGTCCAGAGACCGATATCTAGACACGTACTAGAGAATGCTTCCCCAAATCACCAGATGACGCGTCTCACCTATTTTCATTCCCACCCATCCCTCCAAGCCTGCCCCACTCAACCACTGAGCCACATCCCCAGCCCTATTTTGTATAGAAGTCTCGGAGACCTGAATGTTTTAATTTAAAGACTCAAATGGTGGTCGAGGGCACCGCCGGGGACCAGGTGGTGCCAGCGTTCAGAGAGGCTTTCAGGTCGCTGGGCCCTCCCGCGTCCTCTCGGAGCAGATCCAGCCCCGACCTCCTGGGGCGACCACCCAGATGCCTATGTAGGGAAGGCGAGGACGTCTTGTGGCGGACACGGGAGGCTCGCCCCGACCTCTGAAGAGGAAATCAGGGGGAAACCAGGGCAGCAGGCTTGGTAGACGAGTTCGGGAACGCAGGGTGGTTTTCTGGCGCGCGCCTTGGGGATGGGGTCTGCCCTAGCGCGCAGCCGACCGCCCTCGGGACACACCCCTGTGCGCGGGAAATGAGAAGAAGAGGAGGGTGGGGTGCGAGGAGGGGCACCGCAGCTGCGGCTCCACCCCCCGCCCCAGGCCACCCAGCCCCGCCCCCTTCCGAGAAGCCCCCTTCCTTTCCCCTCCCTCCGCCTGTGCCTGTCTGGAACTTTTGTTGTCTGATGCTGCAGAAACTACTCCCACCCAAATTGGCAGCTGTTTCCACGGCAGCCAGCTCGGAAATGGGGCCAGTTGAGGAGTAGGAGAAAGGCCAGAAGCAAACAAGTGTGTTTGGGGGTGGGAGAGAGAGAGAGATGTACGTCTGCTTTGGATCCCAGTTTGAAGAGCGACAACTGGGATTTTTAAGGAACAGATAGAGAATTGAGAATCAGATCCTGGCTCTGCTGTCCTCTAGTTGTGTGATCCTGGAATGGTATAAACCTCTCTGAACCTCAATTTTCCGTACTTGAGTGAAAGGGTTGTTTGATTATGAGGACTAATGGATGTGAAGTTCCTATACAGTTACTCATTCAGAGAACAATCATTAGGCAAATGAACCTAGCTCCCTTGTGCCCAGGGCTGCTCTAGGTGTCAGTGAGCAGGCAAAGCCAAAGTATCTGCCCTCTAGCAATGTACATTCTTAATGTCAAGGAGATAAGAAATAGTAAATAAACAAATAGATAAGATCATTTCAGATACTGGGAGGTGCTTTAAGAAAATAAAATTGTAGGGGTAAGGGTGTTGCTCAGTGGTGGAGTGGTAAAGCACTTGCCTAGCATGCACAGGGCCCTGGATTCAGTTCCCAGTGCTGCCAAAGGAAAAAGAAAAAGAGAGAGAGAGAGAAAGGGAAAAAAATTGAGGAGGGAGATAGAGGTGGTGAATGAGGGGGTAAAATGACCAGGCAGTTAATAGGTCTACCAGTTAGCCTCCATTCTACAACTGGAGTCTAACTGGTTGACATATTAATGAGCGCCATCAAGGCCTAATCAAATGTAAAAGGCTTTGAAATTCCCCTGTGGGAATACCTCCAGCCAACTCCTTTGTCTCAGAGGTAGAAAATGGAAGGTGGGGGTGAACCCAGATGAAGTTATTGGAGGGAAGGTGGGGGTGAACTGAATGGAAAGAACAATGATGGCCCTGATACCTCTGTAAGGGTCCGGAGAATTGTCGGAGAAAGAGACCACACGAGACTAGCTTCATGCAATGGCAAGGGGGATTTATTAGGGATCCGTTCCAGCACACTGGGGCTCCGTGCTCACTCAAGAAGGGAGAGCAGCCCAGAGCCCAGAGCAGAGGTCAAGCAGAGCTTAAGTACACTTTTTTTTGGGGGGGGGCTTTGCATGCATCAGAACAAATCATCATGAGGCGCGGGAAAATTGAACAACAACTCTGATACATGATTAGTCCATTCATTGGCGGGAACAGTCTGGGCAGGGGTGATTGGTCATTCCTAAGCGGGGTACACATTTAAACTGATTGGTTTTGGAGCCTAGATGCTTACATGCTGTGCTACTTGGAGCCCTTAGCTATTGAACAACCAGGGGACCAGAAGAAATATTTACTGGGCAGTTCAGGTATTGTCCTGACAGCTACAGAGATTACAGGTTCCGGGGGTAGCAGAGGAGTTGTAACAATGCCTTGTCTTTTACTTTTTAGCCCAGGCCTCGCCATTTAGAGACTTTACAATGCCCGGTCTTTTACACTTTAACTCAGACTTTTGCAGCTTAGAATCAGCTTAGAAATTTTACCTTTACACCTTCTCCATGCCTGTTTAACAGTTTTTGCTCCAACCTCTGCCCAGAACCATATGTAAACTCCTAAACTGGCACACCAAAATGGGGTTTTCTGCTCTTAGGCTCCCTCCCACAGGGCCGGAGTTCTATCTCTTCTTGCTTAAATAAATCTGCTCCATTTACTCTTCCCTTCCATGATTGTCCATGCATTTTATTCTTCAAAATTTGCAAGACAAGAACCCAAAGGGAGTTGGTGAAGCAGGGGATATAGTCTCATCTCAAAACTCTGGTTTCAGTGATTGTATGTACCACTCTAACTAGGATGAGAGGATCTTCCTGAGGGGGTGACATTTAGGTCAGACCTTTGCTCACAGACATCCTTGCTATTTGGAGTACTGCTATGGGTTTGTACCTTACAAACACAAGAATTCCGATAACAATGGTAGAAGACAGGCAGGTGCAAATAGTGGGAACACAAGATTAAGACAATTATTCTATAAAATGGGCCCACTGTGCTGACCCCCTCATGCTTTCTTTTCCAAGAGGAAATTGACCTGCAGCCCTGCTTTGCCTAAATGGACATGCTATGTCACATTGTTCGGTAAACTACCTATTATCTGCAAGAGAAATGCCAGCCCGAAATAATGTCAAGAAGAGGAACACAAGTTACCCTAAAGGGGGAACTTTTGTGACTCTTTTCATGAACCAGTTCCAAAACTCAGGGAGATAATGATAATTCCTCCTCCTAACCATAAAATCTGTAAGAATTTATGGTTAAGAATTCAATTAGAACCAGTGAGCAGGGGCCCGGGTCAGAGTTGTCATGGCAGTGGGAACTTGAAAGGCTGATGTCATCCTTTTGTCAGTCAAAAGTCAAGAGGTGGACCTGGGCAGGAGTTGTAAGAGTAAAAGAAATTAAAGTTAAAGTGTAAAAGACCGGGCATTGTAAAGTTTCTAAGCTGCAAGGCCTGAGTTAAAAAGTGAAGGACTAGGTATTGTTAAATTCCTCCACTACACCCAAAACCTGAAATTCCTGTAGCTCTAAGGACAATGCCCGGAACTGCCCAGTAAATATTCCCCCTGACTCTCTGGTTGTTTAATAACCTAGGACCCTGTGTAGCCTGGCACGTAGACATTCAAGGCCCAAACCAATCAGTTTGAATGTGTACCCCACTTAGGAGTGACCAATCACCCCCCCCCCCCCCCGCAGCCCTGTTCCCGCCAATGAATGTACTAATCAAGTCTAAGAATTATTGTTTGATTTTCCCGCAGTGTATGGTGATTTGTTAAAGGAGACTGTGATGTGTGTAAAGTCCCCGCCCTCCCCAAAAAGTGTACTTAAGCACTGCTCAACCCCTGCCCGGGGCTCTGGGCTGCTCTCCCTTCTTGAGTGGGCACAGAGCCCCAGCATGCTGGAATCTCAATAAATCCCCTTCTGCCAATTGCATGAGTGGTCTCTTGGTGGTCTCTTCCTCCGACGTTTCGCCGGTCCCTTACAGAGTCTCTGGAAACTTCTCTGGGATCCCCAATAAAACTGGAGTGCAGGAGAAGTAGACGGTCCCTCTCCTCTGAGAAGACCCATTTTCTCCCTTGAAAGTATCTTCCTTTCCCTTTTCTATTCCTTTGATAGCCTGTTACTCTGAGCAACATGTCTGAAATCTTTCTGACTTGATTATAAGAATCAGGTTTGGGAGGGAAGTGTCTTTGTGCTGCCTCAGTTTCCCAAAAGACCCCAGCTCTGTAACAACAATCTCTATATGTCTCCTTCCATACCCATTTCCAATCTTTTTTGGGGGGGCAGGGGCAGGTACACGGGATTGAACTCAGGAGCACTCAACCACTGAGCCACATCCCCAGCCCTATTTTGCATTTTATTTAGAGACAGGGTCTCACTGAGTTGCTTAGCACCTCGTCTTTGCTGAGGCTGACTTTGAATTCTTGATTCTCCTGCCTCAGCCTCCCAAGCCCCTGGGATTACAGGCATGCACCACTGTGCCCACCTCTGTTTCCAATCTTCATATCCTTTTATATTCACACTGACAATCTCTTCTTGACCAAACTTTGGTCAGACTCCTCTGAATCCTCTTCCAGATGATGCCTACACTTTATGACTTCTGTGTCCTTTGCCTTGTCTGATTTCAGCAAGAATTCTGCTAAATCAGTGTAGCCAGAATGCCACACTCTCGATATCTGTTCATCCTGAATATCTGATAAGATTATTCATCCCCCAGGTGATAGCTGATCACCCTAGCCTGCTTTCAGCAAGAATCTTGTTATGTTAGTTCAGCAAAGAACCACTGGACTGACCAGGCAGCCTCGCCCAGGGACACTGCCTAGATCCCAGCTGGCCTGATTTGCCCACCTGCCCACATAAGAAATAGTGCCAAAAGGTGAAATGAACTTTATGCAATTTTATGAAACTGGGGAGAAGCAGCTAGATTGCTTCTCCACTGATGTCACAGAAGAGGTTATAATTTGTAGAAGCAAAAGCTAGGTCATATACATATATAGGTTGAGCTAGGCTGTGCTTAGCTACAGAATATGACACAGTTTTACTTTCCTTGGCCTCTGTTATCAGCATGAGGAGGTTTTTATTCTCATCATGGGGAAATTCAGGAGCTCTCTGTTTCATTAGGCCATTTTGTGCTGCTATAATAGAATACCACAGACTAGATAATTCATAAAAAAAAATTTCTTATTTATTTCAGATCTAGAAGCTGAGAAGTGTGAGAGACTGAGGAGCTGTATCTGGTGAGGGTTTTCTTGCTGCACCATTCCATGATGGAAGGCATCACATAGGGAGAGAGTGCTCCAAAGAGGGAATGCTAGGAGCCACAAGCAAATAATATGATGCATGGCACTTTCAGTGGTAAGGTGAAGCCAGCTAGCCATTGAGATGATATGATTATGTTAAGATTTACATTCATATGGAAATTGGACTCCTGCTGTTCACCTTGGCCTGCTACGGGACTCATGTTACGGGACTCCTGGAGAGTTCCCATTGGTTGGGGAAGGATAGTAGGAGGGAATTCCGGGGGAGGTCCGGCCCCCCCACTTCCGGTAGACGCGCGTGGGTGGACCGGTTTTGGCTTGCCGGCGTGTACGGAGTATTGGCGTTTTTTTCAAAAATAAAGTTTTGTTCCTGCTTGAGTGGCTCTGATTCTGTGCCCAGCCAGGCTGAGGCAAGGGAAGAAGGGGGCCTGAACTCATCTTTCTTTCCTTTTTTTTTTTTTTTTGGTACTGGGATTGAACCAAGGGGCACTTAAACACTGAACCACATCCCATCTTTTTGTATTTTATTTAGAGACAGGGTCTTACCAAGGTGCTAGGGCCTCGCTAAGTTGCTAAGGCTGGCTTTGAACTTGGGATCCTCCTGCCTCAGCCTCCTGAGCCACTGGGATTACAAGTGTGTACCATGGCACCCGGTTCCTGAACTCATCTTTCTATCAAGAAACTACCCCCTTGATAACTTATCCACAACCACTATCTGTAGGGACCTCACTCCCATGAAAAGAAGCATCCCTTAAGGTTAAAGGAGTAAAACACCCAAGGAGTGAATGAGATATAGGCAGCTCCCACCCAAAAAGGGCAAATGCTTTCTTAGCTTGTTAGCTGATGAGAGAGTGGCGTGTGCCTTTCCCTAGCCCCTCACTTTCTCACTCGTCTTACTGCTCCAGAAATCAGGTGCATCATAAAACCAGATGCTTGCACCTTGACTCTGCAAAGACAAACAACATAAAGGGTAATACTGTTGAGGGATCACTGAAACAGCCAATTCTCTGGACCCTTAGTCTGTTACTTGCATGGTTTGTGTTTTCTTCCGCTCCCCACCTGTGTTTCCTTAATAGCTGCAGTCTCATTCTTATCCCAAGGCAAAGATGAATATAAAGGAAGAGCTGTGACATTTGGCTTCAGACTGAACACCCTTCCACCAAGAAAACACCTTAGAAAATGTGCCCAAAGCCAATCAAAATTCCTAGACCCGCGCGCTCGCCTGGCATGCGTGCGGCCCGGGTTCGATCCTCAGCACCACATACCAACAAAGATGTTGTGTCCGCTGAGAACTAAAAAAATAAATGTTGAAAATTCAAAAAAAAAAAAAATTCCTAGACCCTAGCTCATCCCTACAAGCAACCCTTTCACATGAATAAAACAGGCTCTCTCCTTTGTCCAGGGAGCCAGACTGACACTCTATGGTCAATGCTATTTCCCCTCTGCTCCAGCTAGAATTCCCAGTAGAGTCTTGTCCCTGTCACCATTGTGCCTTTGTCTGATTCTTCTGATGGAGAGTACAAAAAAGCCACTGAGCTGATAACACCAAAGTAATGGCCCAGTGCTCATGGCCCTGTTACCTCTCAACACTATTGCTTTGGGGATTAGTTCCCAGCAAATAGCTAGTTCCCTCTTTGGAGGGAAAAATTCAAACATGGCACCTACCTTTTTGATAAAAGGCACCTACCCCAGTTCCCACAAGTCCCACTGTGTTCCTTGGCTATAAATCAAAGTTGGACCCAATTTTTCTACCCTACTATAAAACCCCATTAAATCCTGAATAAAGTCTGTCTTTCCAATTTACCAAGAGTCATGTCATTTCTTAAATATACACTCCCTCACACACAGGGTTTTTGTTTGATTTATAAAATAGGGTTAAATATAAAAGATCTACCCTTGCCTCCCAATTTCTCTAACCCCTCTCCATCTGCTCCTGCCACGGGGTCTCCTTAACAGACACGCTTCCATCTTTTCTACTATTTTCTCTGCCTGGAATGTTTTTTCCTCCATAGCCACAAGACCAACTCCCTCACCTCCTTTAAGTTTGACTTGAATCTTGCGTTCTCCATCAGGCATACCCTCTCTAATATATTCCACCCCCATACTCTTGATTCCCTCTACTCTACCCTAATTATTTCCATTTTCAAACTCAGAGACTTCCATGCGAAGCACACACTACCACTGATGTATAAATGTATAAATCACTGACGCATTTCACATGCCTTAGGGGAGTCCCCGGCATATGATGATACCCAACAAGTCATTGAATAAATGAATATATATACATAATTTATATCATGGTAACCAGCAGTGCTTCTAGTTATGAATATATATAATTTTCCTTGTTATATTTGGAATTGGGCCCCATTTTTTTTCCCCAACCATAAGACCCCACGGTAGTGGTCCCTGTACCTATCTTGATAGCCCTGGATGTGGATTCTATATACTTAGTTATCCTTGTTCCCTCCCGAAATCCCACTAAAATATCCATAAAGGAATAGAACAAGTACAGTCCCAGAGTAATGAGAACTAGGGGAAAATACAAGAAATGAAGAATGTCAATACAAATATTGGAAGATGGTAAGCAAATATAAGCTCTGCTGTGGCAGAACAGGGAAAGCTAAGCCTGAGCCTGCAGAGTTTCAAAAGAAACCTAGGGGCACTTAACAATTTGCACTGCAGGACCCAGGAAAGATCAGGACCTGGAAGTGAGGGGTCTATCCCACGTGGGCACAGAGATGCCAAAGGTAGCAGGATTTCTTCAAAGTCTGGATTAGGAGCAGCCAGGAGTTAGGCCCCTAGACCTCTCCCATCCTTGCCAGCACTGTGGCTCCCCTAATCCTGCAGAAGGCTTCATGAATGTTGAGTCTCTTTAGGGGCTGAACCAGTCAGACTCTGGATTCAGGAAAATCAGCCAAAAATTAGACATCAGAGTGAGGCCCTGTGTTGTAAAGAATGCAGGGCTTTATTGAAGGTTGACATCCTCCCATTGGGACACACACACACACACACACACACACACACACACAGAGACACCATTCTTCATTAGACTCTCATGGTGCCAGGATTATAACCTAAGACATTCTACTCCTCCTGCTTACCCAAGAGGAGAATCAAAAGCACATGCCCAGCTTTATTAAGGTACAATTGACATACAATATATTTGATGTTTGACATGTGTATACAGCTGTGAATCCCCAAGATTTCCTGGGAGCAAGATGTTGGTTTACCAAGGATAGAAGAACCCCAACTGGGGTTGAGGATGTGGCTCAAGCGGTAGCGTGCTTGCCTGGCATGCGTGGGGCCCGGGTTTGATCCTCAGCACCACATACAAACAAAGATGTTGTGTCCGCCGAAAACTAAAAAATAAATATTAAAAAAAAGAAGAACCCTAATTGCATTGGAAGATTTTGTCCTGCCACTAGGATGATCATACCAAACAACTATCTAAGGGCTCAGGTTGGTTGTTCCCATTTTCTTTTGTTTCTTTTTTTTTTTTTTATGGAGGTAGGGATTGAACCTAGGGGCACTTAACTACTGAGCCACATCCCCAGCCCCTTTTCTATTTTTTATTTTGACACAAGTCTCGTTAGGTTGAGGAGGCTGCTCTCAAACTTGCAATCCTCTGCCTCAGCCTCCTAAGCTGTTGGGGTTACAGGTGTGCGCCACAGCCCTTTCTCCCTTTTCTATTGCTATAACAAAATACCAAAGGCTGGAAACTTTATAAAGAAAAGAGTTTTCTTGTGGCTCATACTTCTGAAGAGTAGATGGGCAATTGCCCTTGGAGAGGGCCTCTACTGTGTCACAATGTGGTGAACCATATCAGGATGGGAGCAAGTGTGAGAGGCCAATAGCATGAGAAAAAGAAAGGGAATGAAGGGGGATAGATGGTTACAATAACTTGCTCTCTCAGAAAATAATCCAGTCCTTTGAGATCTATCACACTCCCAAGAGACAGGCATTAATTCCTTCAGAAGGTGGTGTCCCATGACCTTGGAAGTCTCCCCCTGAAAGTCCTTACCACCTCAATATTTCAGTGGGGGAATTAAGCCTCAATGTGAGTTATGGTGGGGACAAACCTCAGCACATAGTGTCACTTCTTGATTTCCAACAAAGTCTCTTGCCTAGTTTCTCATGCAGCTACACTCGATTTCTAGTTATCCACTGTTCCAGTTATTATGGCTGTATAACAAAGCATCCTAAACTTTAGTGGGTTAAACAATGACAAGATTCCACACAGACACTGCAAAATGGGAACTTGTCTTAGTTCCACTCAAATTAGATGAAGAAGCTCAAAAGCTGGGGGCCTGAGTCATCTAGAGGCTGCTCATTCACATGTCTGGTGGCTGATGCTTGCTGTGAGTTGAGATGTTAGCTGGGCTACTGGCTGGAACACCTGCACAGTTCCAGTTGTAAGCAACATGGTGGTTGGGTTCCAAGGGTGAGCATTCCAAGAGAATCAGGCAGAAGCTGCATCCTTTTATGATCAAGCCTTAGAAGCCACGTTGCTTCCTTTCTACCATACTCTAATAGAGCAATCATGCCCCCAGTCCAGATTCAAGGGGAGGAACTTAACCCCCTCCTCTCAGTGGTTGGTAGGTCAGTCACTCTGCAAGAAGAGTATGTGACATACGTATTGGAGCAGCCATCTTCAGCAAATGCAATATATTGCATCTTTGAAACATCTCCCTCTTGCATCTTAAATGCCCTTGATCCAGGAGTTCTTTAACTGACAACCAGGTTTACCATCATCCCACTTAGAAGAGAGTGTCTGCCCTTCCCCTGGCTCTCTTCCCATTTGTTGGTTCTCAAGAGACACATATATATCTTTCAGAATCTCAGGTTATGGACTTTGAAGACACCTCTGACAATTTTGATCTATGAGTAGGTCAGAAAAAAAGCAACTTAGACCCCAATGAGGGACCCAAGACGTATTCCAGGGAGACCTTTATGAGTCAAGAATCCAGTCCATGGCTGATCTCAGGGTGAGTTCATTCACTCACATCAAGGTTCCCATTTAGAAGAAGAGGGCCACCGCTATTCCCAGGAGGGCCTGTCTGGGAGGCTTTTTGGCTACATTTCATAGTTGTTATCAGCTTATCCTGGTCCATCTTCCTGGCTTCTTTTTTCTTTCTTTTTTCAATAGAGAAGTCAGTGGGTATTAGGTAGAGGTGGAAAATTACTTCCTCAGGATGAAGATGATGGTATAGCAAAGTGGTAGAGATGACAGGAACAAGTGCAGGATCATTCTTAACTATGGTGGTGTAAGGGACCGGCGAAACATCGGAGGAAGAGACCACCAAGAGACTGTCTCATGCAACAGCAAAAGGGTTTATTTGGGGACCAGCATGCTGGGGCTCAGAGCTCACTAGAGCAAAGAGAGAGAGGGAGCCCTGAGAACAGCTTAAGCAGAGCTTATATACTTTTCTTGGAGAGGGCAGGGAGGGAAGTTCATTGAAGGGTCAGGGCGAGTGGGCAGTTTGCCTGCAACCGAGTGAGGGAGTGCATTCTGCAGTTTGGCAGTTGGGGACAGCACATTCTGGGAACAAGATTAGCAAACAGTTCACAGTTGGGGACAGCACATCCTGGGAACAAGATTTCAACGGTGTTTTGTTAAGCATATAGAAAAACGGAGTGACAAGTACCTATTTTATTAACCTTTCAGTGAGAAGTTGGAGGGTGTTTCAGGATTGTTGGGTTTGGATGAATTCAGTGTAGATTAATTTTCTTTTCAAGGTGGGCTACTTGAAACATGGAGATGTCCACATGACCCTGTCAAAGAACTCATTCAAGAGTTGTGGATTTCATGCTTCCGTTGAGTCAGACACCTGCTGGGGTTGTGGAAGCCCATACTGAGGTCCATGCATTTTTTGCAGGAAAAAGCAGGCAGAGAAGAGGTTCCCAGGGTCAAGGGCCCTCTGGAGTCTGTGGGTAATACTTACTCCAATGATGGGTTAACTACAAAGTTAAACTTAGAGTTGTGTACATATTCTGGTCTAGGATCTAATCCTGGAGCAGGGGAAATAATAGGGTCCTATGGAAACAGTCATCACCTGTGCTCTGGTGGACTCTACAATCATGGAGTCCTACTGAGTGCAACCAGTAGGTTAGCTCCAGGAAGGTAGGAACCCAGAGGGGGGGAGCTGGAGAGAGACACTGCCAGAGAGAACTTGAGGGCAAAAGGCTGGCACTGGTATTGATGCTGGACTATTATTCAGGAGACCAGCTCTGTTCCTGGTTTCCTAGCAACTGCTGTTCAGCAGGTGGTTGCTAAGCAATATGGGGCCATCCAGACAGTTGGGTAAGGACCTTATTCTTGTGGGTACCAACTAGAATATCACAGGATACACCTATAAATTGCTTTTTGCTGCACAAACACACACACACACAGAGACACACACACACATCAATGGTACACAAGATCTGGAAAAATGAGAAAGAGGTTACCCATGAATTCAACGTCCAAATAAGGTAAAAATTACCATCTTTACTCTTTCCACCCCAGTCTTTTTTTTTTTAAGAGAGAGTGAGAGAGAGAGAGAGAATTTTTAATATTTATTTTTTAGTTCTCGGCGGACACAACATCTTAGTTTGTATGTGGTGCTGAGGATCGAACCCGGGCTGCACGCATGCCAGGCGAGCGCGCTACCGCTTAAGCCACATCCCCAGCCCTCCACCCCAGTCTTTCTCTGCAGGAGCATTATTTTTTATTGTCCTTTTAAATCTTACTTTTTGACTTTAATTTGGATTATCACAAGAATCCCTCAAGCCACATATGAGTTTTCAGGATACTCATCTCTGATGACTGGATGACTCATGCAGTAGCCACAGTTTTGTTTTGTTTTTCCAGAGCTCGGGATGGAAACCATATTACACTCCAGCCCTGGCTGCAGCATCATCTAATTAACTATTCTCCTCTTGTTCCGACAATGAGTTTGCTTCCATTTTTTTTTTCTTTGCCATGATGAACAGTACTGCAATATGCATCCTCTTGCTTTTCTTTCTTTTAGATCACTGCATCAAAATCAATATTAAGGGATGGGCTGATTATATAAAAGGACATGAATATTCTCATGACAGTCTGTCTTGTTTGACTGTTTCCCTCACAGCTGGTTTCCGTTTCCTCCAGAATGAGAAATGGACTGATTATACCCCACCTGCAAAGTATTGACCTTTCTTCACTTGTTAAGTGGGAAACTGAGACCCATTGGAGAGAAGGAATTGGCCCAAGGTCACACAGAACTAGTTCTAGGTCCCTGGTCTGACTCCCCTCTTGGACATCAGCACAGACACTTCCATCACTGAGTTTGGATCAAGTCAGGAAGGTTCTATGTGCCTCCTCATCTATCTACCAGCTCTTATTGCACAGTGCAGGCTCAACCAAACATTTTGAGAGTGTGTTTGTGTTGAAAGATAGAAAAATACTTTATAAGTCCTGTCTGAAGGAGAAGATTCTTGGGGATAGTTAGACAAGTCACTACTGACACAAATCCCAGGTCCTTTTACTTGGACTGGTGACTTAGCTGGTCTCATAACTAATCAGAACAACCCATCGCTTGATGTGGTGGCATATCCCTGTAATCCCAGCCGCTTGGGAGGCTGAGGCAGGAGGATTGCAGGATCAAAGCCAGCCTCAGTTTTTAGCATGGCTCTAAGCAGCTTAGTGAGACCTTGTCTCAAAATAAAAATAAAAAGGGCTGGGGATGTGGCTCAGGGGTTAAGCACCTTTGGGTTCAATCCCTGATACAAAAAAAAATAAAATAAAAAAAAGAACAACCTATTATATTATAGAAGTGTGGTTGCAACAGAGTTTGGAACCAGGCCCCAAGTCCCTTCATTAAATGAATGTTGCATTGTGGCAGGCCTTGTGGATATAGCTACAAATAAGGACCACTTAGTCCCTAGGGTTATGGAGCTCATGGTCATTTGCAGGCAGTGAATGGAGTGATGAGGCAGAGTAAGACCATTTTTATTTATTTATTTATTTATTTATTTATTTATTTATTTATATGTGGTGCTGAGGATCCAACCTAAGCCCTCACGCATGTGAGGCAAGCATTCTACCACTGAGCTACAACCCCAGTCAACAAAGGTCTTGATTTACAAGACCTTTGAAATAGACCTTTATGGGCTGGGGATGTGGCTCAAGCGTAGCGCGCTCGCCTGGCATGCGTGCGGCCAGGGTTCATCCTCAGCACCACATACAAACAAAGATGTTGTGTCCGCCGAGAACTAAAAAAAAATAAATATTAAAATTCTCTCTCTCTCTCCCTCTCTGTCTCTCTCTCACTCTCTCTTTAAAAAAAAAAATGAAATAGACCTTTTTTTATAGTTTGGGGAGAACAAAATATATCTCTATGATTCTTTACAACTTTGTGGCAAAATATACATAAAATACAATTTTCCATCTTAACTCTTTTTCCCTCTGCCTTGGCATTACTTGGGGTCAAACCCAGGGCACTCTACCACTGAACTGCATCCCCAGCACTTTTAATTAATTAATTTTTTTTTGGAGGGGGGAGATACTGGGGATTGAACTCAGGGGCACTCAACCATTGAGCCATATCCCCATCCCTATTTTGTATTTTATTTAGAGACGGGGTCTCGCTGAGTTGCTTAGCACCTTGCTTTTTTGCTGAGGATGGCTTTGAACTCACTATCCTCCTGTCTCAGCCTCCCAAGCTGAGGTGATTTACAGGAGTGCCCCACCACACTCTACCATGGCTTATATTAAACGTCTCTTGCATGGCTTTTGGTATCTGACTTTAAATTTTCTTTTGTCAAAACACAAGAACCAAGTAAGATTTGGAGTTTCAGCTTCCTGCTTTCCTGTGATAGTGGTACACACCTCCAGCTACTCAGGAGGTTGAGACAGGAGGATTACAAGTTTGAGGCCAGCCCTGAGCAATTTAGCAGACCCTGTCTCAAAATAAAATAAAAAGGACTGGGGATGTAGCTCAGTGCTAGAGTACTTTTGTAATGTATGTGAGGGCATGGGTCTGATCCCCAGTACCAAGCAAACAAACAAAATTCACCTACTTTATGTAAGACAGTTAATTTTAGAAAATGTATAGAAGTGTGCAATCATCACTGCAATGCAGTTTTAGAACATTTCTATCACTAAAAAGTTGCCTTGAAACTGCAGTTAATGGTTTCTTCTACTCCAGCCCCAGGTGATCACTAATGTGCTTTCTATCTCAATAAATGTATTTTTTCTGGACATTAAATATAAAAGGATCATATACTCTGTGGTCTTTTACATCTAGCTTTTTCTACTTAGTGTAATGTTTTTGAGGTCCATACAAATTTAGCATGTATCAGTGGTTCACTTCTATTTATTGCTGAATAGTATTCAATTGCATAGATAAACCATATATATATATTTTTATCCAGTCACCATTTGATGGATATTTGGATTGTTTCCAGTTTGGGGCTATTACCAGTAATGCTGCTATGACTATTCCTG
Organism: Spermophilus citellus; assembly: GCF_964194105.1. Classification (NCBI taxonomy): domain Eukaryota; kingdom Metazoa; phylum Chordata; class Mammalia; order Rodentia; family Sciuridae; genus Spermophilus; species Spermophilus citellus. Next base: position 23,836,843 of record NC_138199.1, on the reverse strand, counting down.
TACTAGTTTCTATGTCATCATATGCTTTTGTTTCTTTCAGGTAGAAACCTAGAAGTGGAATTGCTGGGTCATATGGTAAGTGTATGCTAAACCTTTTATGAAGCTACCAGTTTTTAGTGGACTAGGATTAAGAGAATCCATATTCTGCAGTTCTTGTAGCTGGAGTTTTAAGTCTCCTTTTGTTAGCAACAGAATGTGAGTCTGCTGCAAAGAGCCAATCCTTTGGCTGAACCATTCATTCAAAAAAAATTAAGTGAATACCTATCACTACCTGGTAGTGTCTGCCTATGCAAGAAATCCTTGGCAGCTTGGCCCAGTGGCACACACCTCTAATCCCAATGATTCAGGAGGCTAAGGCAATACCAGCCTTAGCAATTTAGAGACTGAAAGAAAAGTGACCACAACATTTGGAGCAACCAAGAGATCTTTATTGCAGCAGTGAAACAGAGGGGAAGAGAGAGAGAGAGAGAGAGAGAGAGAGAGAGAGGAGGGAGGGGGAGGGAGAAAGAGAGAGAGAAGAAAGAGCAAGAGAGAGAGAGCGAGAGCGCAAGAGAGAGGGGCCCTGCAGGAGGGAGTTTTTATAGCCCAAATCTAATGGGGTCTCTGGGTCTGCAAGCTGCCTTGTTGGCACACAAGGGGGTTGAGTGTTCAGCCTTAAGGGGTGGGGGGCGAAGCACTCAGCCTTGAGCAGGGGCTTGGGCCTTTGGGCTTGAAGCAAACAGGTGATAAAGAACCAGACAGAGGGTTTGAGTGGCCAGGTCATCCTGCAGCTAACTTTGTTTGGCATGCCCTGCAGACAACTTACTCAGCCTGTCCTGCACCTAACAGAGACCCTGCCTGAAAATCAAAAACAAAAACAGACTGGGGATGTAGCTCAGTGGAGAAGCATCATTGGGTTCGATCCCCAGTACCAAAGGGGTGGGGGGAGAAGTCTTTGGCAACACTGTAAGACTGAGAAAAACAGCATCCTGGACCTGAGTCCTGGTGGAGGATCCAGCAGGTGAGGTAACAAGTTCCCTGATGGCAGTTAAAGTCCCATGAGTTGCTTTTGCCAGGGTCTGCAAAAGGACCCCTCTGACCCACTGGGACCATATAAAACAAAGTTCTCCATTCCACTAACCCAGCCTTGGAACCTCAGATGCAACAGAGATGCCAGGAGATGGTAATGCCCAATGACTGTGGCAGTACTAGTGGAAGCCAGAGAGGGGCTTGAGTTAGCAGAGGGGAGGGTGGGGCAGGGTGGTGAGGGTGGGAAAGAAATGGGCTCAGATAAGAGGTCTTTGAAAGGATTTGGGTTCATGCCATATGTAGTTCAATAGCAAAAAGAGAAAGCAGGATGTAGGGGTTAAGGATCATGCTCAGCATGCCCAAGGTCCTGGGTTCATCCTCTTGTGCAAAAGCCAAAACAAAACAACAACAACAACAACAAAAACAAAAACACAATGTTTAGATACAAATGTGGATGGGTAGAGAAAGAAAGAGGGAGGGAAAGGCATCAACTCTTTAACGGTGCAATTGCAGGATCTTGAAATTGTTAAGTGTTTTTTATATTGCTTATAAATTTTAAGTTTTCTACAAGATTTCCATTTCATGTATCAAAATAATAATAATAATAATAATACAACTCTTCAATGAATATTTGTTTTAGCTTGGCGGTGGCGCACGTCTATGATCCCAGCACCTTCAGAGGTTGAGGCAGGAGGATTGCAAGTTCAAAGCCAGCCTTGGCAACTTTACGGAGGCCTTAACAACTTAGCGACACTCTGTCTCAAAATAAAAAATAAAAAGGGCTGGTGATGTTGCTCAGTGGTAAGCACCCCTGGGTTCAACCCCTGGTACCTAGTAAATAATACTAATACTAATACTAATTAATACTAATACTAATACTAACAATAGTTTTAGGAAGGAGAAGTAAACCCTGGGGAAGCTCCGCACGCAGCTGGTGCCTGGTGGTCTGCATTCCAGCTTCCTGCGCGCCAAGCCCTCTTTTCCCGCCAGGGGTTCCCAGCTAGCTTCCAGTACCTGCATCTACGCTGGTCGCCTGTGTGGTTGCCAGGGAGACAAAACTTGGCTTTGTGGAGACTTGCTAGCCTCTGCACGCTGGCCGGGGAGCTGGATCTGGGAGAGCCAACCTCCGCAACAGGCAGGGGGCGGAAGGAGGAGTCAAGGGAAGTGGCGCCTCCGCTGAGAGGCCCAGCATACCCTGCAGAGGCCCTCTACCTCACTGGCTCCGCCCCCTGTGCCCCCACTCTGGGTAGTAGAAATACAGCTGCAGCTCCAGCCGCCGCCCACTGCATTCGACCCGGTTCGGACTTGACTGTAGAGTTTGGATTTGATCGCCTGGATCCAGCAGACCCCCACCTGCCCGCGCCCAGTGCCAATGGCTGACGGTCTCTTTCAGCGCAAACCCTGGGGCACCGAACAGATGCCCACCGACTCCGACCCTGAGTCCGAAGGCCTGTTTGATAAGCCTCCCCCAGAAGATCTTCCAGCTGCCCGCGCGCCCAAGTCGGCGTCTGCTGCGGGAAAGAAGTCTGGTCGGCGTGCGAGCGGGAAGGCGCAGGGGATCCGCGCCGGGCAGCCCCCCAAGGCCGCCGCTCGTCCCCAGCTCAAGGAAGAGGCGCCTCCACTCGACGAGGGCTGCTACCTCGATCATTTCCCGCACCTCTCCATCTTTATTTACGCGGCTATCGCTTTCTCCATCACCTCCTGCATCTTCACCTATATCCATTTACAGCTTGCCTAAGTCGGTAGGGCGGGAAGGGGTGGGCGCAGAGGGGAGGGGGGAGGGAAAGGGAAAGAAGGGCGCAGCAATTTGTTGTGGAGACTAGCTGCACCCCCTTCATCTAGCTTTCGATGCTTGTTTCTTTTCATCTCTGTTGTCGCTCTCTTTGTCTAACTGTCCATCAAGAGGAGGAAGGTCCAAAGTAGCCATTGGCAATGAAATAACGGTGCAATAGCACCCGCAGACAGGGGGCGGGGGCACAGCCCGCTCCTAATGTTTAGAATGCTGGGGTGCAATTGAACCCCGTTTATAGTTAGGATAAAGTCGCTGTAACCTACCACTTTGTGATGTGGGGGCTTGCGCAGTGAGCCCAGCATTTTGTGCTTGGTGAGCCCAACCTTCTGTTCTTCAAGGGATGAGCCAGATCTGGGCCTTCCAGAGAGCGTCCCATGGGAAGGATTGGCGCCCTGGCCCAGATTGGGCCAGAGCCCTGTGATGCTACATGACCCCCAGAAGGAGCCAGCTGTGCCTCAGAGCTGGCGCAGTCAGTATTCAGAGCTCGGGGAGCTGGCGGACCTGGGTGAGCAGCGGGCACCGCTGGAACCCTGGACAAGGTGAGGGGCATTTGTCAAGGTATGGTGCCACACCTCCCGGGTTCCGACTGATCCGGAATGTGCTCTTTTCCTGCCTCAGGCTTTGTTGTCGCTGCCAGACGGAGCCAAGACCTGTAGCCAGAGGACCGTCGTTCCAGAAAGCCACGCTCAGGACGTATCGGAACTGCACTGCGTGGGATCTGCAGCTGCACACTTCCCAGGACGCAGGCCGATTTCGCTGGGTCCACTGTATGAGACTGGAGGCCCTAGCTGGGGTTCATGGGAGATCTCTACTTGGGGACTCTGGGGGTAGCTTCACTCTATTCAGTAGCCCTTCCCAAACTATGGGACCCAAGATGAAGGGGCTGGGGGATGTGTCCATTGAAGAAATCCTGCGGAGGGTTTGTCATCTTCGACCCCAAATTCTAATACTAGAACCCACTGTGGCAGGTTATTAACCCACTTGCTTTCTTTGTTTGCTCATGAATGTCAAATGTCCAAATACAGCACTATAACACTGCATATTCTTTACAGAAATATCTGTAATCGTGGCACCTCTGATGGAATAAATCTTTTTCAGTCTCCTCTGTATTTAGTTCTCCATTAATTTCGAACTGTACAATGGGCCCCTTCAGACTTCCTAGTCTGCTCCAACATGCCAGGATCCAATCCTGCTGTCTCCTAACAGCAGGTCTATCACTCCTCAGGATTTAGTCCCCACTTGCTTCCATATCAAGACACTTCTGGCCCAGTTCAGTCCCCCAATTAAGCTCCGGCATTTGCCCTTTCATCCAGCTTAGGTTTTTATAAACTGTTTTCCAATAATGAAGCCTTGTCATTTCCCAATTTTGATTTCCCCTAATCCCATATCACTGTGTACCTTGGTATCTTGCCCCTCTACATCTTACTTCAATGCTAACAAGTGTGCCATCCGCTGTTTCCCTAACATCAGCCTGTGCTTTATAGCCACAGTTTAAAATAATTTCCTCCAACAATTGGTGACACCATTTCTTCAAATCACAGCTCTTAGGTACCTCAATATACACCTATTTTCCAGTTTTTAAACTTGTATATTGGATCTTATACTATCCCTTAGTATTGATTCCCACTGAATCCCAAGATATGGCCTAGTGTATTCCAAACATTTGCTCCTATTGTTTCTCATTCACATATCCCCTATTATCTCTTATTTAACAATCCTTTGGTGACTTCAGAATATGATCCCCCAATATCCTTTGGTCACCTTATCACCTGATGGCAGACTCCTTTCCCATCACAAAACCAAAGTCCTCTGTTCCTCAATCTTTGTTATTGTTCCACAATAACTTTTGTGCTACCAAATCTGGGTCTCTATTTTCTATCACATATTCAAATATCTGGTTGCTTTGCTGATACTATGATTAGATCCTGGGGCTGGGGATATAGCTCAGTTGGTAGAGTGCTTGCCTTGCATGCACAAGGCCCTCGGTTTGATACCCAGCACCAAAATCAATCAATCAATCAATCAATGGTTAGATCCTACTGCCTCTACAATCTTTTAATAATGACTTTAATACTCCTAAATATCCAGGCCCATTGAATCCCTTTATTTCAGAATCTACTGCATTTCTCCCCAGTTGGTCTAATGCTGCACTCTGATGTTCCTTAACATTCACTGCTATCCCCGCCCTGCACCAAGATTCCATTACTCTTCTCATAGCCTCATATTTTTTTCTATTCACCCATTACTTTTCTCACTCAAAAAAATACACACACACATTCATACACACACTCTTTTTTCATATGTATACCTATTTGTTGGAGCAGGGGGATGTTGGGGATTGAACCCAGGGGCACTTTACCATTGAGGTACATCCCCAGCCCTTTTTTGAGACAGGATCTCATTAAATTACCTAGGGCCTCGATAAATTGCTGAGGCTGGCCTTGAACTTGCAATCCTCCTGCCTCAGCCTCCCAAGTCACTGGGATTACAGATGTGTGTCACTGTGCCCAGCTATATTTTCTAATCAATATTAAATTTCCATTACTTTCATGCCATCCACATTTGCCTTTAGCATCATCACATCTAATATGGCCAATTTTCCTCTTCTATTTAAGTATTCCAGGATATTTGGTCACATATCCTAATTGCCCCCTACATACCTTTTGCCCCTCTACTTCATGGTGACTTCTCTATATTGAATTTTCTCAAGTGTTCCTCAATTTCTGGGCTTCTAGTAAGAGTTTCCCTTATTGGGTGGGGGGGTGGTGGTGGCTGGGGTTGTGACTCAGAGGTAGAGTGCTCACCTAGCATGCATGAGGCACTGGGTTCCATCCTCAGCACCACATAAAGTAAAACATTGTGTCCACCTGTTAAAAAAAAAGTTTCCCCTTATTCAAAATATCAAGCCTTTCTCTGCTATTAATGGATAGTCTTTTCAAAATTCCATCATGATTGTGCCCATTTTTTGGTACTTGTGCTTTCTTGCTCAAGAGTCAAATTCTAGGGGGTTCAGGGGTGTAACTCAGTAGTATGGCAATAGCCTAGCATGTGCAAGGTTTAGGTTTAAATCCAGCACCAGGAAAAAAAAAAAATTCTAGGTAACATACCTTTTGGTCAAAAAAAAGACAAGGCACCTCAAAGGGCAATCCCATGAAAATGGCAAGTAGTAGGAAAGAAATTCCTTCCCTGAAGAACACTCAGGTGCCATGGATGTTAGGCAGGTAAAAATAACAGATTTGCAGCAGATCACAATGATATAGAACCTATTGATTGGGGAAAGTGTTCTATTATGTATTGAGTTGTCTGTAAAGAGCAGATATATGCAGACAGTGAATTAAGCAGTGGTTTCTGAATATTATGGGATATTATTTAAATTGAGGGAGATAGTTGGAATATATTTGGGACACTATGTATGAGGTCAGCAGAGCCACATCCTTTCTGCAGGCTCTAAGGAAGAATCTGTTCTTTGTCTCTTCTAGCTTGTGGTGGCTGCTGGCATTCCCGACTTACGACTGCATTACTCCAACCTGCATTTAGGCCTTCTACTCTTGTTTCAAAGTCTCCCTCTGCCTAACATCAATTTTCATTGGATTTGGGGCTCATATTTCAAGATGATCTCATCATCTCCAAATCCTTAAATCAATTATATCTGCAAAGACCCTTTTTGTAAATAAGGCTACATTCAAAGGCTCCAGGAATTAGAACATAGTCATATCTTTTGAGGGATTACCATTCAACCTATTACACTAGGTGATTTTGAATAAGCTTCAAATGTGAAATGGAAGTTTTCATTTGAGTAAAAAGCCATACTGAGAAAAAAACATAGATCATGATATTATAGACAACACAAAATCAAAATCCAAAGCTTTTAGAACATATATATTTAATGCACAGGATTAGAAACAAGAATTAAGTTTAAAAAAAATTTTTTTTAAATATTTATTTCTTAGTTTTCGGCGGACACAACATCTTTGTTTGTATGTGGTGCTGAGGATCAAACCCGGCCGCATGCATGCCAGGCGAGCCGCGCTACCGCTTGAGCCACATCCCCAGCCCAAAAGACTTTTTGATAATAAGCACAAGTTTCCTAAGTCTATGAATATTTAGTTGCAAATATTAATACTCCAAGTAACTCCTTCTTTACAGGAAAACTCAAAATCCTGTTCTTTAGGAAGACATGAAAAGCAAATAACACATTAAGATCATTCATTAGGTCTAGGGTTGTGGCTCAGTGGTAGAGTGCTTGCCAAGCATGTGTGAGGCGCTGGGTTCGATTCTCAGCATTGCATGCAAAAAAAAAAAAAAATCAATCATTAATATTTCTCCCCTTCCCTTATCTGAGGGTACTAAACATTTGATGCTTATTACCCTCAGTATGAATAAATAAGTTAATTAAATATTAGTTATAAGGCAGAGTCTAAAACTAATTTTACTATAAAAAAAGGTATAAAACCTGAGTCAATAAATACAAACTTCATTATTGTGTATGCCCAATGCTTCCTTTTCTTTTTTTTAAATATCTTTATTTTTATTTACTTATTTTTATGTGTGCTGAGGATCAAATCCAGGGCCTCGCATGTGCTAGGCGAGTGGCCTACCGCTGAGCCATGACGCCCTCCCCCCCATGCTTCCTTTTCTATTCCAGTGGTATCTGCTTCTTTTTTGTCCAATGTTATCTTCTGCAGGACCCCAAGGTACTAAATTGTTTAACATCACCAGGGTCTCATTTATAAAAAGATCTATTTGGGCTGGGGTTGTGGTTCATTGATAGAGAGCTCGCCTAGCATGTGTGAGGCACTGGGTTCAATCTTCAGCACCACATAAAACATAACAAATAAAATGAAGGTATTGTCCATTTATAATTAAAAATATTTTTTAAAAGGAGAGATTTATTATAGAAATAAAAACAACTTTCTTGTTTACCAAAGATCAAAGATGTCTTTTTTTTTTTTTTTTGCTGCTTGCTTCTTCAACCAGTTATAACATCTTCATGTAAAGCAAAGTTACTGGGCAAGAGCAGCACCCTAAGCTGGCTATTTCATAGTATAATGGCTGGTTAATAAAGAAGCCACCCATTTAACCCTTTTCTCACCTGGTATTATCCAAAGAATAAGCCAAAAGGACCAGGATCACAAAGACTTATAACCAAGGTACAATTATATATTTTCAGCTGTAGTTTTACTTCTTCAATCATGCCCCCAAATGAGCCATTATTGAATCAAGAATCTCTTTCCACTTATTAGAAAACTCTAATGAACAGATGCTTCAAAGACTAGTTCAAGGCAGTACAGCTGCTTGAGAAGAGTGGACCAAAAAAGATGGGGAACATAAGAAAGAGTGAACAAAGGAAAACTACTTTTTTACAGGTTCTTTGTTTTTGCTACTGAGAAATTAAGATATTTTCAGTCTTTTGCTTTCCTTTTCTACATTGTCTCTAATGTTCTGGAGTTTCCTACAGTTCTGGACCAGGGACACCAAACTCTTCCTAAAATCACTAGTCCCATGATCTCTGCCAACATTTTCAAGCTCATCAAACAAAGTCAAAGTCTGTTTGAGTTTGGCTTGAACAATTTTTTGCTCTTCTAATTCTGCAAGAAGGGCCTGCTTAGTACATAATTCAGTCTTATACTTTTCCTGTAATTCTTCAATTTCTTTTTGGAGAAGTTGGAATTCTTCTTCACTATAAGGATGCGTCTCCTGACATTTGTCTTCAGGAAGCAAGATATTTGGGGGAATACGCAAAATCAACTGCAAAAGCAGCTGCTCCATTTTGCCAAAAAGTTTATCAAAACGTCCTTTCATGAAGCAAAGAAACTTCTCTGTGCATTTACGAATCTGGACTGGGCTAATATCACAGTCTGGGATTCCCTCCAGCTTCTTCATAATAACCTGTTCAACAGCCTGCATCACTTCAAATAGGTAATCTTGAAATGCAATGTAGATCCTAAGCATGCAAGTCTCTGGTGTGAAGCCAAAGAACTGGGCCTCATAGGTCATTGGATCCACTGACATCTTGGTTTATTTTGCTATTTTCAATTATGAAAAATCTGCAAATGTAAAAAGAAAATAAAAATTCATTTGGATAAAAAAATGAAGAAAGTAATAGATCACATCACAAACAAGGACTCAAAGAAAAAAATAAGTTTGTGTTCCTTGATACCTGCTGTTATTTCCAGCCTTGATTGTCCTTAAAAGGATACAAACCATGCTTCTCTGAGGCTCTCTCCTCATTATTCATTTGTCTCCACCTCTCATGTGCTGAAGTCTTTGGCACACAGATCAATCTTCTGGCTCTGTTATCTTGGACAATTTTAAAATTTACATAGATGACCTATGAGATTGCCCCAGAGACATGAATTTCAATATCTACAGCTCCATTCTTTCAGCCACCTGTTTTTTGTTTTTTTTTTTTTTTTTTTTTTTAGAATTTTAATGTTTATTTTTTAGTTCTCGGCGGGCACAACATCTTTGTTTGTATGTGGTGCTGAGGATTGAGCCCCGGCCGCACGCATTCCAGGTGAGCGCGCTACCGCTTGAGCCACATCCCCAGCCCCAGCCACCTGGTTCTTGATATTTGTTAACTTCTCTCCCCAACAACTCCTACTTTTTGACCACAACCTCCTATATTATTCTTCCAACTATCATTCACATATTCTCATTGTACTTTAATCTAATAACCTTCTTTCTTGCTCTCAGTCTCTTCAGTTCTTTCCCCAGTCCTTTCAAACCTCGTGATCTTCTATTACTTTAAATACCCAATTGCCAGTGGCCTCAATCTCTTGCCTTCCACCCCAGCCATCTGAAAAAAATCCCTATCAGAAGATGAACAAGGGGGCTTTATAACACTGACTTGTTTTTTCAAGGGTGTGTGGGTTGGGGGAGGGGGTTTCATTCCTTTCAAATGTAAACATCTAGGAAAATATCACATATCTCCCTGTCACAATGAGATCAATCTAGACATCTTTGTCCTAGTTGTAACCATATGCTTGTCATAGAAATAAGAGAAGTTTTTTTCTTAACTCCTTTAGATAAAGGTACATAGGCAATAATAACTGACATTTCAATTACCAGGTTAATTTAGGATGGACTTCATGACAACATGCAGGAAACGATGTGTCCAATCTTCTTATAGAAAACAGATACTACTAATCTTGAAGTTTTATGTATATAATGGTTTAAAATAGAGTGATTGTAACTGTGTGATTGTTTAAACAAGGTAGAATTTCTTTGTTTAGAGATTGTCTACAAAACATTGTAATCTTGATGTTATTCAATAATAAAATTGCTTTCTTGGGCTGGGGATGTGGCTCAAGCGGTAGCGCGCTCGCCTGGCATGCGTGCGGCCCGGGTTCGATCCTCAGCACCACATACCAACAAAGATGTTGTGTCCGCCGAGAACTAAAAAATAAAAATATTAAAAATTCTCTCTCTCTCTCTCTCCTCTCTCACTCAATTCTCTCTCTCCTCTCTCACTCTCTTTTTAAAATAAATAAATAAATAAATTAAATAAAATAAAATTGCTTTCTTTTCTATTTTGTAGAGGATTCTCTGAATTTTTATTTTCAATACTTCCCTATGCCTCCAGGATCAACTCAAACCTTCTCAATGTGGTTTATAAGGGCCTTCATCATTGACTCTTACTAACCACACTTTTTTAAGTACCCTATGTGTCTAATTTGAGTTAAAACTTCTATTTTTGTCCTCTATTACTTATCCTTTTACTTTTCACCTCCCATCCTTAGTAGGAACCTAATTATAGTGTTTTTAATGTGTGTCTTTTAAATTCATATTTATCTGTGGATAGATATTTTATATATATACATTTATTTTTTGATAACTTCATATTATTATTTAAGTTTACTTCATTTGTTCTGACTAAAGTATTCCATCAACTCTATCACATTTAAAGATTCATTCTTCTTGTGACAAACACCTCATTTGTTCCTAGCATTTTCTTGGGGGGGGGGGGAGTACCAGGGATTGAACTCAAGGGCAGTCAGTCACTGAGACACATCCCCAGCCCTATTTTGTATTTTATTTAGAGATAGCCGCTTTTGCTGAGGCTGGCTTTGAACTTGTGATCCTCCTACTTCAGCCTCCCAGCCACTGGGATTACAGGTGTGCACCACCATGCCTGGCCTGTTCTTAGCATCTTGCTACCAGAAATTAAATGAACATCTTCCTATGATGTCTCCTTGGGGACTTGCCAGGTTTTTCAAAGGCAAGTCATTGCTAGGCCAAAGAGTTTACTCATAGATAACTTCACCAAATATTGCCAAAATGTTTTCCAGAACATGTGGGCTGATTTACACTCACACTTGTGCTAGATGACAATTTCTTCCTCATATCTTTGCCAACACTCAACAGTATTCAACATTCTAACTTTTGCCAATTGGCAGATGTAAAATTGTTTCAGACAAGTTGTTTTTAGAAAACCAAAATCATCTACCCTCAGACACTAACTGAACACTGAGAACTGAAACTGTCTACGTTCCCTCCCCCACAACCTCATGTCCACATTAGCATGACTTTAATATTCTAGAAGACTAGAATATTTCCACTGTTCAAATGGTTTGGTTGTTCCTTACAAACTCCCTAAAAGATGGTTCACTCTTAGTGGAAACTATCAACAATTTGTATGCTACCATTCTCTAAACTTTACCTCAAGTTTCCACCTATCTTGGATTGTTGTATTATCACACATAGCACACTGTAATCAAGCCCCATACATTGGGAAATATACTTGAAACCACACTTAGAAGTCTCAAAAAATTCCAATCTTATCCTTCTCCCCTAAGAGTCACTGTCAATGCTCTACTGAGGTGGTGGTCTCACACTAAGTAACAAACAACCATTGTTTTAATCAACAGGCTGTGAAGATTTCTTTTTCTGTTAACTACCCATTCATACCCCCTTTTTATTGTAGTTTTTGTTTTGTGAGGGGATCTAACCAAGTTGCCTAGGCTAACCTCCAACGTGAGATTCATGTGATCCTCCTGCCTCAAACCCCCTAGCAGCTGGGACTATAAACTCGTGCCACTGCACCTGGTCTTTTTGTTGTTGATGATGTTGTTGAACCACTTTCTCCAACCTGTATTTGTTTTGTTTTTCTTCTCTGTTCCATTGAGTGACAGTTGCCACTGTTACAGTACCAGGGCAAGAATGCAACCAATGGTTTTCTCTCAGCACCAGCTACCAAATCCTGGCCCCACTGCCTAGGGGAGGACCTGTGAAAGTGCTAGCCAACCTTTTATTTGGTTCTTTCCTTCCTTACCACACCAGATGATGCTCCGTTCCTTGTTCCGAAATTCTTTTTTTTTTTTTTTTGGTACCGGGGATTGAAGCCAGGGGTGCTTAACCACTAAGCCACATCCCCAGTCGTTTTTCTTTTGAGACAGGGTCTCGCTAAGTTGCTGAGATTGGCCTTGAATCTGGGATCCTCCTGCTTCATTGCTCCGGAATTCTTTAGCGTTTTCTAACTTTGTTATCCCACCCAATAAAGTATGATGCTCTTAACCTCTCTTGCAATGATTAGGCTAGTCTTTGCTCCGACCAAAACGAGCTATTTTTCTTGCCCTCCAGTAGGCATGCTTTGGGTAAACAGCCTTTAAGGGCCACTGCAAGCACCCTTTCCTGATGACCCACCACATCCTCCTCTGAATTCCCATCAGTTGCTCTCTTCGCAACTGACTGATCTAGTCCTACGGTCTCATCTTCTCTGCTAGCCTTAGAGTTCCTGAAGGTAAAACGAGATTCAGGGCGGGAGACGCCCAGGCCATCTCAGCGAACTTAGATGCTTTTAAGAGCTCGCGAACACTCTGGACAGGACCCAGAAGCGGCAGAGCTGGAGAAGCTTCCGGGCAGCTCCCGGCTCCCATCCGGCCCTGCGATCCCGCTGCATGCCGGGACCTTCAGGTCGGGCCCCGCAGCAGGGCGGCGCGGCTCACCCAGAGGCCGCTCAAGTCCCTCTACGTGGGGGAACCTAGTTCCCGCCTCTCCTCAGCGAAAACGCGGCCCCGCAGCATTTACCGTAGCTACTATGGAGGTGATGAAGTCGATCACACACAAGCGACCCGCTATCTCCTTTAAGGCACCGCGATCTGCCAAAAGATGGGCGGCACTGCTGGCACCTCAAAATTCCGACTGATCTGTGCCTCCACGAACGAAAGCAAAGGCGGGATGCTATCGCCCTCCCGATTGGCTGACTGTCGGGTCAGAGTGGGCACCTCGATTGGTGACGGAAAGGGGCCAGAAGGGAAAGCTAGCTGTGGCCGGCGGGGATTGGCGGAAGGAATCGATCTTTTCTCTCTTCTTTCCTACGTTGGTAGGAGGAGAAGGTGGGCCGGGGCGCCGCGGAGACGCAACTCGTGATTGGTGGGTCAGCGATTCTTAACGCTCTAGTGATTGGTGGCTGGCCGATTGTGCGGCGCTGATTGGACAGTAGCGGGTAAGCTAAAGCCTGGGACGTTCTGAGCCCGCCCTGCCGCTTGGGCATACTGGCGGAAGGGGAAGTTGGGGGGTGGGCAGGCGGCGGTGGGAAAGATGGCGTACCAGAGCCTCCGGCTGGAGTATCTGCAAATCCCACCAGTTAGCCGCGCCTACACCACCGCCTGCGTCCTCACCACCGCCGCTGTGGTGAGCAGCTGCAGCGCCTCCTTCTCCTTTTCCGGGCTGGATATGACTGGTTCTTCAGGAAACTGGGGTTGGGCCTCGAGGAAGCCCAGAGGGTCTGGTCCCAGGGGTGGGTAGAGGCATACAAGGCACACTCCTGGGTTCGGGGTGGTTCCAAGAGTGCTAATTCAATGGCCCGAGAAGGGAGTGCTGCTCCGTGAGGGATCAGATCAGTCTCTGAGAGATGAAACCGGACCTATAGGTGGTAAGGGCTGCGGGAGCCGCCCACCCAAAATGTGTCCGAAAGCTATAGTAATTTTTAGGTGGTAACGTAGTGATTTGTGGGAGGAAGGTCCGCTATGTGAAGAGACTTAGGTATTGAATATAGAAAACTATCGAGAGGGAAACATCATAGGGGTCTGTAGATAAAAGGGGCTGGCGGTAGCACCCCAGTCCTAATGATGGCAGGGTCTCCAATCTCGGTTATTTCAAGTAAGTTGTGTTTTGCACCCATCTGTTTCGGTGGTGCTCACGTAATGGGCAAATTAGTAATAGCTGCTCTTACGTAGACTAAATCTAAAAATACCATCACCTGCCTGCCTCCTATGCCTTCATGTGATCCTCAAGCATTGTAACACATTTTTTAAAAATGTTGTGTTATTGAGGATACAAAGAGTTGTGCCAGGTGTAGACAATTCTTTACCAGCTTCTTCCTCTGGCCTAAGAAAGGCTTAAAAGTAATTCATCCTAAGTGACTTGAGAATTAGTACTTGCTAGACCTATTTACTAATCCTTTGTTGTAAGTGATGAAATTTTTTTTTGATTGATTTGTTTTTAAGACGCTCTTTTTCTATTTCAGCAGCTGGAATTGATCACACCTTTTCAGCTGTACTTCAATCCTGAATTAATTTTTAAACACTTTCAAGTAAGTGGCCCTTCAAAACCATAGTTAATGTTTCTGTTGCTTCTGTTTTGAGCTGTTAAGTAGCAAATTCTGCCATGTGGCATCTCAGAAAAGAGTCCACTGGGGGCCTGAGATTGTAAATCATATTGTTGAGGTGTAAAGCAATGATTCTGCAAGCTGGCTGGGCTTCAGAGTCACTTAGGGAATTTTAAGAGAGTCACAAGCTTTTTATCTGTAGAAGCTTTTTAATTCTGTACTAAATCAGAATCACCAGGGATAGGAATTAACATTTTGTATTTTAACTTTAAGGTTCCTTGCATGGTTTTCATGTGTTCAGTTCCTGTATTGGGTATCACTGTCTTATAGTTTATTGTAGTTTTAAAAGGAGACTGATTAGCAAGGTGCCCAGAGGGTTTTGCAGGATGGCCTTATTTTGTCCTTCACCACCTGTTCACACCACCTTCTTGTTATCATCATGGTTCAGTTCATAAGTTCAATTCTTTTTTTTTTTTTTAATTTTTTTTAGATATACATGCCAGTAGAGTGTATTTTTTTCATATATATATTTTAAGTTGTTGAATAGGCCTTTATTTATTTGTATGTGGTGCTGAGAATCGAACCCAGTGCCTCACACATGCCAGGCAAGTATGCTACCGCTAAGCCACAGCCCTAGCCCAGTAGAGTGTATTTTGACATACATACATGGAGTGTAACATTCTAATTAGGATCCCATTCTTGTGGTTGTACATGATGCGAAGTTTCACTGGTCATGTATTCATATATAAACATAGGAAACTTATGTCTGATTCATTCTTCTGGCTTTCATAAATTCAATTCTGACAGCACTTTTAAATTAGTTCATCTTGCCCTGTGCAGTGGTTCATGCATATGATTCCAGTGACTCGGAGGATCACATGTTTGAGGCCAGCCTGATTGTGCAGAGCCTGCCTCAAAAATAAGAATGAAAAAGTGTCGGGAATATAGCTCAGTGGTAGAGTACCCCTGAGTTCAATTCCCAGTACTGAAATAATTAATCTTCCAGGATCAGACTGTAGTAACATAACAGTAAAAGACCAGTATCTAAAACAGTATTCTAAACAATATATTAAATTGCAATGGAAAATAGTCTTTTCCAGCAATCAGAATTCAGAGAGAGAGATGCATTTTTCTACTCCTGGATGATCATACAGATTATCGTTGGTGAGGAGGAAAAACCCAAAACCAGTAGTTCTGCCCCAAACATAGTGTTCTTTCTGTCTCAAATGTTTCATTTATACACATGCCTATAATCCCAGTGAGTATGGACTCTTGAGGCAGGAGGATTGAAAGTTTGAGGCCAGCCTCAGCAATTTAGCGAGACCCCTAGGTTCAATATCTGGTATTAAAAAAAAAAAAAAGTTACCTGTAAACGCACTCTTCTGTTATGCGGATGAACCTATTTTTAAATTTTTATTTATTTATTTTTAGTGGTACTGGGGTTTGGTGACAAGGAGACATGCTCCCACCACTAAACTATATCCCCTGCCCCTTTTTATTTATTTATTTTTGAGAAAAAGGAAAAAGAAGGTTTATTGCTTTGCTAGTAAAGGAGAAACACAGGGGACTCTGTCCCAAAGGCTGTGATTCTGCCTGCCTAACAGCCAGAATAGGGGCTTTTAAAGAAGTGATTCAAATGCTACATTCCATGTGTTCTCTGTCTGGAGTTGAAATTTACCTGTTAATTTGGGAGATAGTCATTTCTGAGATCTTCTGGTATCATCCCCAAAGTCTGGATTACTTCATTCCTATGGTGGGTGTGTACTCAGAAGAGATAAATCTGCCTAGGATAGGAATGAAAAGTCCCCTTTCCCCTGAGATTAGGGAGGAGCAGAGAGAAAAAAAGAAAGAAACATGTCCATTTTAAAAATAGATTGCAATGGGCTTGCCCCTCTTTAAAATTTTATTTTGAGATAGGGTCTCTGTAAATTGCCTGGGATTTCCCCAAACTTGTGATCCTCCTGCCTCAGTCTCTGAAGTTGCTGGGATTAAAAGCACATGCCACTGTGCCTGGCTCAACCTAGTCTTGTCTTCAAACTTTTTCCATAATTTACCTGATCATTGTGAGTTGTTTTAAGGACAATCACAGTTCAAATTTTCTGCTTTTTTAGCTTTATAAATTTTTCAGTCCATACAGTATTTTTTTGACTTTATGGTACATACAGTATTTTTCTGGCTTTATGGTCGAAGCAGCACAAAAATCCATTGTCAGATTGTGTCTTCCAGTTTGGGATCCGTAATAAAATATCACCCTTTATGGCTTTTCAACCATTGTAATCATAAAATGTTTCCTAATCTTTTTTTCTCTCTCTTTTTTTTTTTCCTCTACAGATATGGAGGTTAATCACCAATTTCTTATTTTTTGGACCAGTTGGATTCAATTTTTTATTTAACATGATTTTTCTGTATCCTTTATTAAGTGAAGTCAGCATCAAAACTTTAGGTTTACTTAGGATAGAGTAAATTAAGATTTAATTCTGATACTCTTATGTATGAATTCTGAGTCAGTTGTACATAGAGTAGATGGTCAGCAACATTTTGAAGGAGTTGTAGCTCACTCTTTACATGGGAGGTCTAATTATGAGAGATCATTACTTAAGTTGCTTACAAACCTAATCAAGGGGGGGAAAACATTTAATAGAAGCATACTTATAAAATGGTATCAGTAGGTATAAGTAATACATAACCTGTACATGGTCATAATTTAATTAGCAAGAGTTTGCCATGGGTTCATGAGAAATGGAAAAGTTGAAATCTTGGGTCTTGATTGCTGGTTCTCCTGGCCAAAAGCATAGTACTGTAATGTCTGCTGAGCTTGTCATGTTCCAGATTGTTAAAAGCCATGATCTGGGGCCACTGAGTTGTAATTCAGTTCATCAGCAGTGGACAGAGGGACCTGTAGCCATGGCAGGACTCTTGTCCTAGGATGAATTCCTGTTTCTCCTATGTAATACTTTATTCTGGAAAGTGATGATAGTCTTTTCATTTTAATGCATCTTTATTGACTGATGTAAATATAGAAATGCTTTACCTGCCTAGCCTGGAAAAGTAGTTTATCACATAAGTGTTCTTTATGGGGATTTCTTCATGGAAAAGTAAAAATGGTGAGGATCAAGGTTAGGCTGAGTGTGGGAAAGATAATAGTATAAATTTCAAAATGTTTAAAGGTGACTGGAGAGGCTGGGGATGTGGCTCAAGCGGTAGCGCACTCACCTGGCATGCGTGCGGCCCGGGTTCGATCCTCAGCACCACATACCAACAAAGATGTTGTGTCCGCCGAGAACTAAAAAATAAATATTAAAAAATTCTCTCTCACTCTCCTCTCTCACTCTCTCTTTAAAAAAAAAATAAATAAATAAATAAAGGTGACTGGAAGCATATTTCTGTAACATCTGGATTGGTTCCCCAGCTAGGGACATTCTTAGTAAAATATGGTGCTAGTTTTGGGCTGGGATTGTGGCTCAGTGGTAGAGTGCTCGCCTAGCGCAGGCAGCACCACATAAAAGTAAAGGCATTGTGTTGTGTCCATCTATACCTAAAAAATAAATACTAAAAGTATTTACCTTATCACTCAAAACATGCTTATAAAAATGAAGCCTGAATGCTTATAGATAATGTGGAGTCCAGATGTACTTAAATGATACATTAAACTTTACTTTCTTCCAATTAGTATGATTGACATTTTCTTAACTTGGAACTTAAGATATCGTTACTGTCGAATGCTAGAAGAAGGCTCTTTCCGAGGTCGGACAGCAGACTTTGTATTTATGTTCCTTTTTGGTGGATTCTTAATGACTGTATCCTTCAAAAACAATAGAACAAATACAGGAAAATGTTAAAGAACAGCCAGTCTCTTCCTAGAACGTTTCATCTGTCTCCCATGATTCATTAAATATTCTGAACAAACACATTAAAGTAGACTTCCAGATTTTAGCTCTTTAGAGTAT
Source organism: Spermophilus citellus (assembly GCF_964194105.1). Classification (NCBI taxonomy): domain Eukaryota; kingdom Metazoa; phylum Chordata; class Mammalia; order Rodentia; family Sciuridae; genus Spermophilus; species Spermophilus citellus. Next base: position 23,818,545 of record NC_138199.1, on the reverse strand, counting down.
GACCGTTTATTTTACAGCACACCTTCTGTAACAGCTTTCCAAGCATAGATGTTGGACAGGATGCTTTTTCTACTATGAGCAAGGCAGAGGAACTTTTAACCTAGGTGGGTTATTATGAAACATCTCACGTTATATCACTGATGAGTGTATTTCATTTTTAAACTAAGTTGGTGAGACATGCATTTAGTCACTATCAAAAATGATGCATTTGGGGCTGGGATTGTGGGCTCAGTGATAGAGTGCTTGCCTAACACAGGCAGCACCTCATAAAAGTAAAGGCATTGTGTTGTGTCCATCTATACCTAAAAAAAATACTAAAAAAAAAAAATGATGCATTTAGAAGAAAAAAAAATTTATCCTGTATAACAGACTTGGATGTAGTACTGTCTGAAGAGATGATTTTGTTCCTGCTGACATTCATCGGTAAAAGTGCTTATGGTGAGTGAGCTTTATTGTAATTATTGACTAAAGAATTAACATTTTCCAGAAGCAAGAACTTCACAAAAGTAGAATATTAGTTCGAAATAGCTATACTCCAGATGATTTCACTGAAGTCAGTTTTTGTCTGATTGCTCTGGTAATTATCTTCAGGGTTTTTTTCCATCTTTTCTAAAGATGTAACTTCTCAACTTTTCTCATTCAAGCTTTCATTACAACACAGTCTTTAGTTCTCTTAGTCTTCCCTGTTATGCTTTTAATGTTGATATTTTCCTTAATGCCATCTGTTAGCTTTTTGGTTTGTTTGTGAGCTTAGTTTTCTTGGGACAGGCCTTTACAATAATGCTCGTCTATGTATGGAGCCGAAGGAACCCATATGTCCGCATGAACTTCTTTGGTCTTCTCAACTTCCAGGCCCCTTTTCTGCCCTGGGTGCTCATGGGGTTTTCCTTGTTGTTGGGGAACTCAATCATTGTGGACCTCTTGGGTAAGAGTCTTATCACTACTTTTTCTATCATATTAATTTAAGTTTATTTTGTCACTGTTTTTCCACATTTATTCTGTCTGGCTTTCATGAATAACTATTATAGAATTATTTGATAGGTACATCTCAAAGACAGCCATATCAGTTCATTAAGTTTTAGTTGTTATCCTAAAAGTAAGCAACTTATGTTGACAGGTCCACCTGCAGTTGAAATTTTAATACTCTTTCTCATCTTTTATTTCTGGTTGACTCTAGGTATTGCAGTTGGACACATATATTTTTTCTTGGAAGATGTATTTCCCAATCAGCCTGGAGGGATAAGAATTCTGAAAACACCATCTATTTTGTGAGTATTTAACCCCATGGTTTGTGCTTCTTGCAGACAAACCAGTACAAGACCCATGTTTGGGTATTTTGGGGCTCTCAGAGCTCCTGGTACACATAGTTCAGGTCAGTAAATATTTGCAGATTGAGGAATCTAGCCGCAGTTTAGGAGCAGTTGGATTAAGTGGGAACAGGCAGTGCCAAGGTTGTGGCAAGAGCAAGGTTAACAGGTTCAGGATGTCATGGGATGCCGTGGTAATTATTGCTTCAGGGGACCACTAGAACTTCCTATCCCAGGGAGGAGTCTGCTGGTTTTATGAGGCTGCTGTCCAGTTTAGAGAGGTGAGGTAGCAAAATGGGCAACACAGATGAAAGTTTCTAATGGTAGGATTTCTGTCCTGCAGAACAGGTGGGAGAGACAGTGGAGTAGAAATAGCTTGGGACCAGAAATCAGATGTAGTTGTTCTATTGACTGGTTATGATTTTAAGCAAATAAGACCTCTTCTATTCCAGAATTTTGTGTCTTTGGGAAATATTACATTAAGAAGAGTTCAATTGAGGGAAAATTTTAAGTTTTTGTATTAAAATGTTTGTTGTAGACAGTTAAGCAAAAAGAAAATAAAATCATCCATGATTTCACTACTTAGACATAGCATTGGCTACCATTGTTCACTTTTTTATAAGTATTCTTTAATCTTTTACTGTCTATTTTTTTTTCTCCCCTTTGTGTGGTACTGGAGATTAAACCTAGGGCCCTATACAAGTGCTATACCATGAGCTACATTTCCAACCTTTTTTATTTTTAATTTTATTTTGAGTCAGGGTCTTGCTAAGTTGACTAGACTGATCTTCAGCTTGTGATCCTCATGCCTCAGCTTCCTAAGTGGCTGGAATTTTAAGTGTGTACCACCATGTCTGGCTTGTCTGTATACTTTTTTTTTTTTTTTTAAAGTAGACAGACACATTTTATTTTATTTATTTTTATGTGGTGCTGAGGATTCAACCCAGTACCCAACACATGCTAGGCAAGTGCTCCACCACTGAGCCACCACCCTGGCCCATCTGTATAGTTTTTAAAAATCCTATTTCATAGCCTTTTAAATTTAATATGTCATGATCACTTGTCCATCATAAATGTCCTACAAAATTGTAAGTTACATGATATTCCATGATGTGGATTTTGCATAATTTTCCTAATCTTATATTGATGGACATTGATGTTAGCTTTTGCTTTTCCCTTCTCTAATTGGAATGGTGATAAGTCTGAACATATCCATGGGTTATGTTCAAAGGATAAGTCCATAGAGGTGGAATTGCTGGTGTTTTTGTTTTTTTAGTTGCCAGAACTTTCCAGGTGGATGTTCAAGTTTACATTTCCACTAGCAGTGTATGTATTTATTTCCTGACAACCCTATTAAATACCCTTATTTACCCTTTTCTATTTAATAAGATGGTGTCTCATTTTTTATAATTTAAACAATTTTAAAAATTCATTTCAGAATTACAGAAAGAAACAAATAGAGTACAAAAGAAATTTTTCCCTTAGCTATTTTAAAGTAAATCAACAATTTAATGTTCTATCCCCTTTAATGTATATTTTTTCTGTAAACAATTTTTACGTAGTCAAACTCAGGAAATAAACATGAAATCTCAGGCCCAATTCCAGTTTGGGCAGTTCTCAGAATATTATATAATATAAATATATAATTTTGCTATAAGAATCGAGCTCAGATTCAGGTGTTTTATTTATTGACACGTTTCTTTAGTGTCCTTCCATTTGGAACAGCTCCTTATTCTCTCCTTGGCTTTCATGACATGGGTTTGTTTGAATATTTTGGGTTCATTGTATAGAATATCTCCCAGTTTGTGTTTGTGTGATGTTCCTCACATACTTTGATTCAAGTTTTTCACCTTTGGCGGGAATATTAGATAAATGACACTGTTCTGATTGCAGCCTGTTAGCATGGGATTTTGACTTGTATTTATCAAGGTGATGATAATCATTTTGATTACTTAAGGTGTCTGTCAGGCTTTTCCATTGTAAAGATACTCTTTTCCCTTTTGTAGGAAAGTACTTTGAGACTATAAATATCTCTCTCTCTATTAAATATCAGTTCCCATTTTCCTATTGGTGTGCTCGTTTTTTTGTTGTTAGTTTGTAAGAACCAAAGCTCCTTTTGAAACGTAAATACTTGTTTCTGACTCTATATTAAAGTAGAAGTTTTTGAATACATTTCTAATTTTACCAATTGACAGCCTTGACAGCAAGTAGAATTACATATATGACTCGTAATAGAGGATGCTGCTTTAATGGTTCATACTTTAATGAAATTTTGAATTATTATATAATAGTATTTAAAAAGTCTTGAAAGCTAGGCATGATGGCCCATACCTATAATCCTGGCTCCTTGGGAGACTGAGGCAGGAGGATCTTCAAGTTCAAATAAAAAAGGCTGGGCTGGGGATATAGCTTTGGTAAAGTGCCTCTGGGTTCAATCGCCAGTACCCACTCCCCACCCCCCAAAAAAAAGACTTGGAAATTTATTATCTGTACTTATGTTCTGCAGTAATTTTTATTGGGATACCTTGTTAATTGATTTTAAATTTAATTTGTATTACCTAACAAAATTTATCATTTTTTAAAAATATATTTTTTAGTTATTGATATATCTTTATTTTTTATTTATATGCGGTGCTAAGAATTGAACTCAGTGCCTCACACATGCTACGCAAGTGTTCTGCCACTGAGCCACAACCCCAGCCCCTAAAATTTACCATTTTAACCATTTTTAAATGTACAGTTCAGTGGTGTTAAATACATTCACATGATACTGCCGCCATCATTCATAGAATTCTTTTCATCTTATAGAACTGAAACTCAGTGCCCTTTAGATACTTGCTATTATCCCCTTCCCGTAGTCCCTGACAATTACCATTTTATTTCTTTCTCTGAATTTAACTACTCTAGGAACCTCATATAAATATATAAGTAGAAACATGCAGTATTTTTTGAGTGACTTATTAACTTAGCATAACGCTGTCAAGGTTTGTCCATATTGGAGCACATGTGTCAGAATATCGTTTCTTCCATTATTTTTTCTTTTTTTAATGTTCTTTGGTTGTTGCCAGGGATTGAATGCAAGATTGAATATTATACCACTGTGCAACACCCCCAACCAATTCCTTCCTTTGTAAGGTTAATGTTCCGTCATATGTATATGTTGTATTTTGTATATTCATTTGTCTGTTGATGGGCACATAGCTTTTGTTATGGTGAGACATTCTTACCAAATTAAATGAAAGCTAGGTTAGGCAGGGTGCGCCCATGCCTGTAGTCCCAGTGACTTGGGAAGCTGAGACAGGAGAATCTTTAGTTCAAAGCCAGTCTCAGCAATGATGAGGTGCTCAGCAATTCAGTGATACCTTGTCTCTAACAAAATACAAAATAGGAGTGAGGATGTGGCTCAGTGGCTAAGAGGCCCTGGGTTCAATCCTGGGTATATATTAAAAAAAAAAAAAAAAAAAAAAAAAAAAAACAGGTTAAAAAACAGAAGTGTGATGTACCTTTTGTAAAACCACAATTATTTATTCTAGAAGAATAATTAAGGTATCAGTGGAAATTATCCGGGAACTTAGGATATTTTACTCATCTACATTTCCTGTTTTTCTCTACAATTAACATGTTCTGCTTTTGTGATAAAATTAGTAAGGAGGTAAAAGTTAATGTAAATGTTAAATAATTAAAATGATAACTGTTTAATTAGCAGGCAGACCCAGTGCTCGTCCAATAGTGGAAACCCCTGTGGGAGGGAACTGACCTTATAGTACTTCAAACCTAAGATGACTCTGGGACTAAATTATATCTGTCATGTGTATTTTAGGAGGACTATTTTTGATACACCAGATGAGGATCCAAATTACAATCCACTACCTGAAGAACGGCCAGGAGGCTTTGCCTGGGGTGAGGGCCAACGTCTGGGAGGTTAAAGCAGCCGTGCCAATAATGAAACCCAGCTGGGAAGGACTTGGTGAAATACCCATTGGGATTCTTTTATCCTTTGTTGCAAAAGTGTGGACACTTTTGACAGCTTGACAGATTTTAACTCCAGAAGCACTTTATGAAATGGTACACTGACTAATCCAGAAGACATTTCCAGCAGTTTGCCAGTGGTTCCTCACTACACTCACTGGTACTGAAAGTGTAATCTCTTGGAGCCAAAAAACTGGAGAAAGATATCCTGCTGCCTCTAACAAGTACATAAGTACTTGAATTCTGTGGCATAAGGCAGGGCTTTTTCTTCTTCTTCTTTGATAGACGAGGCCATGGTGTAAATGAAAGTTTCAGAGAGGACAAAATAAAACTGAGTTCCATCTCTCTTTCACTGTATTAAAGCTTTTGTGTGTGATCTTTTTAAATTATGGTAGTGTATGCTAGTTCTCCCAAGTAGGTCTGGACTGAGCAGTTTACAGGCCTGCTCTTCCTGTGTCTTTACAGCTTTCAAATGGATTTCATTTCAAGATTGAAAACATGACTATAGTGCTGTAGCTGTGTACATCTTACTAATTCAGAGTGCTAGCTTCAGTAGAAAAATTTATTTCTGTCATTCAGATAGCTTGTTTTCCATCTGGGAATTGCAAAACTTCAAGTCATCAGAACACAAGAAAGAGAAGGGAGGGTGGTTCTTGTAGCAGAAATTCAGCTGTAGAATTGTCAGCTATAAGTAAAAGGCTCATGTGGTATCTTATTTATTCTGCTTGCTTTTCTCCATTAAGAACTATCCAGGGAGCAACTGGTAATGGCCACATTTTTTGAAAACTATGGGAAGATGAATGAGTAGCAGCTAGACATACTTTCCTCCTGGGTCATTGGCTGGATAATATTTGTCATTTACTTCATGAAAAGTTGAAAACCTTTTCAGAGCCAAGTAAATGGTTACCTTCCCAATTAGGCAGAAATTAGGGTCCACAGAAGCAGGCCTTTGAATCATGCCTGTAGTTCAACAAATACTTGTCCAAAATAGTAAGTTCTTTCCGAATCCCAGCAGGTTTGTGTTCATACTGCTTAATCAGAACTCAGGAAAGTAAAAGAGTGCACCCCTAAGAAAGAAATGATCTCAGTTTTTTATGAATAGCATGTAGGTACCAGATCCTTCAGTTTTGTCTTGGTTAGGGATAGCTTTACAGAGTGAGATTTCCTCAGATTGACATAGGCTTAGATCAAACATAAAAAATCTTAAGTGGGAATTTTCAGATTATTGTTAAAGTACAACGTATTTTAATGTCTTTAAAATTGGAATATGCATAAGTATGGAATTTCGTATGCGTATTTTACACGTTGCTAGTAAGTAACTTTGAATATGATTGTTGCAGTTTTATGGAATTTGGGTCAATGGGACTGCTTTTTCTTCTAAGCAGTTTAAGAAGTGTTTTTAAAGTTTAAATGCCATACTTAGATTGTATAATCCTTACAGGATTCTTAAATTTAATCATCTTTGTCTTTATCTAGAAAGTTTTACCAATGACTTTTAGTAGTTTTTTTTGTTTGTTTGCTTTGGGGCTAGAAATGGGTTTCTCTAGTTTTATTTGTTCTCCTTGACTTAATTTTGGGTTATCCAATTAATGGAATTTTTGTGGTAAAATTTTAATCCTAAAATCTATTCACTGACTTTTCATTTAATTAGGGAGTATCTGTACACATTCATGACTGGGTAAAACAGGAAACACATTTTGAATGTATAGCCTAAAGGCAGTCATTTATAGGATTTTGTTTCTCTGCTTTTGTAGGGTATAAATTCCTAGTGGCAGGACGCCCTGCTGTGCTACTACACTGTGTCCTTGGCAGTGGTGATTTAAATCACTGACCTCTTATCAGTTTGGCCAGTCCCACTCCCACCCATCCCCAGCCCTGTGTTGCTTGACAGGATCCCCAGGCTTACCTGAACCTAAGGAAAAGTCCTTACTTCTTCCCCAGCTTACCTCTTGATCTTGAGTCTTCCAGAACATTTCCTTTTCATAATGCAAGTCAATTGAAAAGTGAGATTTGATATATGGAATTTTTGTGACCTGTCAACCTTACATACATATAATTTGAAAGATTCCTGAATTTTACTAGTTATACTGAAAAGCACACACCTGATTAAAACATGTTTTTTTGTTACAGAAATACAATATATGTTCATTTGAAAATAAATGGACGAGCAAATTGCATCTCCCTAGGAGATACATTTTATATACATTTTGGTGTGTTTTTTCACTATGGATTTCTATTTGTTTCTCCCACTTGGTTCTTTTTTTTTTTCTTTTCTGTGTCACTATTGTATGTCCTAATATCTTTCATACTTCTGTATTCTCTCAAAGCAAAGCACCCTTGTCCTGGATCTTGTTAAGGAAAGCCTCACTCAGTCTCTCTGGGCTTCTGAAAATTAGGAAATATGAGAGCTATGCTGTGTTGAGTAACTGGCTTTTCTAGAATTGTCATCTCTCCTGCCAGTGTTTTAAGTCATGGTTCTGTTTTCCTTTGACAGGTGAGTTTCATCTTTGGTGTTAGCTAAGATCCTGTCATCATTTTTAGTGCTCTGCAGGATGCCCCTAAATTACTTACATATTTTATGAGTTTTCATTAAAGTTGTCGAACCTTATATGGTCAAGTTACTTACCTGCTCAAAAATCCAGTGAATTCTTAGCCCCTATATTAAATGCATACTTTTTGTCCTCTGAACCTTATTCCCACTTCTACCTAACAGGGACCTCAAGTTAAGCCTCTCTAATCCTTCAAGGCCTGGACTTGTTCCTGACACCTCAAGAAATCTTGATTCTAAGGCCTATTTCATTGTCTTCTTTGAATCTCTATAAAGCTTCAAATCTGTATGACATATTCTTACACCAAATTATATATTGTCTTGTACTGTTCCTAGCTGGTACATGTATATTAGTCTTGTCTCCCTCATGAGAATGTAAGCTCCTTAAGGGCAGGGACCATGTCTTAATTTTTGTATCCACCACAGTGCCTAGCACAGTGCTTGGCACATGGGTGCTGAATAAATACTTTGTTTATTAATCAGCAAACTATTATCTGGTATTTTTAATTACAAAGGGATTCATATGTATGCATGCAAGCTTGTGCCTAATTGCTGAGGCTTATGATTGTCTCTGAAATTGGGATTGGAGCAGAACTGAATGTGATCAAGGACCATGGTTTGGTGGTCAGGTGACTGTTAGCTTTTCCTCGCTGTGACCAATATAACTGACAAGAAAATGTAGATGAGGGAAAGTTTATTTTGGCTCCGGATTTCAGAGGTTTCAATCCATAGTTGGCCAACACCATTGCTCTGGGCCTAAGGTAAGGCAGAACTTCATGGCAGAAGAGACTGGTGGAGGAAAACTATTCAAAGACTTGACAGCAGAGCAGGAGGGAGAGGGCAAGGCATCAGGGACAAAATACAAACCCCAGTGACTTACTTCCTTCAGTCATGTCCCACCAGCCTATCATTACCACCCGGTTAGTCCATTCAAATTATTAGTCCATCAAATGGATTAATTCATTAATTGGGTTATAGCCTTCATAATAATATAATTATTTCACCTCTGAACATTCCTACATCAATAGAAGTTTTGGGGAGACACATCCAAACCTTCACAATGACCACCAGCTGGTATGGTCATGTTCAGACCTGATAAGTCCACACAACTATTCAGACAAGTTAAGAATGAAATGTGTCTGATATATGACCTTTTGGAGGAAGAGCCAGAATATACTTTGAATAGTATTATTAGTGTGTCAACATCTGTAAATGAAAGCTGCTGAACCACAAGAGACTATTTGGAGGGGCAGAAGATTTCACACTACTAATGGGGGAAATGTGGGCAATATAACTTGATGCTTGTGTAGGATTTAATTTTTTCAACTGAGCTTAGAGGCTGCAGAACAGGATTATTAAACCAGAGTTTATGGAAGAGTTTGGTATAGAAGTACTGTGTTGTTTGGTATTGGGGATTGAACCCAGGGGCGCTTTACCACTGAGCTACATTTCCAGTCCTTTTTAATATTTTCATTTTAAGACAAGGTCTCACTAAATTGCTGGGACTGGCCTCAAACTTGTACTTCCTACTTCACCCATAATTTCTGGGATTACAAGCATCAGCCTCCATGCCCAGCTTAATGTGCCATGTTTTGCATTTCAAGAAACACTTTTTTGGGGGGGAGAGCATATATAATATATATATTTTTAATTTGTTCTAATTATACATTTCAAAAAAATTTTTAGTCAATATTTTAAACAGATGTCACTAAAATCTTCATTTTTTTGCTTTTCTTGAAAAAATAGGAAGAAAAATAGCCTGCATGACAGCTGTTGCCTAGAAGCAATTAATGGCCGCTTCTAGGGACAAGGCATGTCCCCTATCAAGAAATTATTTCGCTCATTCATATTAACTATCTGGATTCTTGTAACATATATAACAATAGGTTAGTTTGGAAAAGGACTGGGATCTTTTACTTTTTTTGTTCTGTTTTTGTATTTTTTGTTTATTTTTTTTCCGGTCCATTACAACATTTATTTTCCCTTGTAGTTTTAGATCACCTTTCTAAATTAATATTTAAGAATTAAAAAGCAAAAAATTGTCAATTCTGAAAAACGTCTGTTGTTGGTTCAACGTATATTTTTAGTAACCCCTGATTATTACACTATCAAGAACTGAAGAAAAATGATCTCTTGACCTAGAGGAAAGGGAAAGGAGGATTTTAAATACATACTGAGGAGCATTTTTTTTCACATACTGAGTTTCACGGAAATAAACTCCAGAAGATGTTCTTTCACGTTAGGTTGAAACTTATCCTTTATTCTCTGGAGGTCATATTTCCTGTATGCAGAGTCAATCTTTCTGGAGTGAATTAGTTTTTTGTTTCTTTTTTTTTTTTCTTTTTCTTACCAGACATTGAACTCAGGGGCACTCAACAACTGAGCTACATCCCCAGCCGTATGTTGTATTTTCTTTAGAGACAGGGTCTCACTGAGTTGCTTAGTGCCTACCCATTGTTGAGGCTGTCTTTGAACTTGAGAAGCTCCTGTCTTAGCCTCCTGAGCCACTGGGATTACAGGTGTGCGCCACTGCAACCGGCTCCTCTCAAAGCTTTTAGGAAGGAACAGAGGAACTAGTAATATTTTCTCTGCTGGAGTTAGATGTTTTCATTGGTTAGAGTATCATGACAGGGCTGGAGAGTTGTGTAAGGAATTTGAGAGTCTGGCAGTAATGATTGGGAGAAAGGAAGCGTTAAAGACCATTTTAGTTCCATTCAATTCCTTCTTTCCCTGCTTGTGTTGCTGAAGCACACAGCATCCATCCAGATGATCACTTTCTTAGGAAAATATGATTGTCAGAGTCATAGAATTCGTCTTTCTTTTCTGTTAATAAGGATGATTACATTGCCCTTTTTTTTTTCTTGTATATTTCATCCCCATATAATTTAATCAGAGCTGCATTGTGCAATGGTCATACATTGCCCTTTTCAAAATTAAGATTTTGTGACATTTGAATGACTTTAATTTCAGAAAACTCAATTTCTTCATTTGTAAATTGAGGGTATCAGGATCTACCATTTAACTCTAGAAGATCAATGCAAACCTTTGTATTTCCTCATTGATTTTTTGGGGGGTGGGGTACTGGAGATTGAACCCAGGGCCTTGTGCATGCAAAGCAAGCACTCTACCAACTGGGCTATATCCCCAGCCCCTCTCATTGACTTTAAATAACTAATTCCTTGAAAAGTGACGATTTTTGTGCACAGAGAAGGAGAAACTTGTTTTTGGGCGATGGGGGGAAATGTACAGGGGACTGAACTCGGGCACTCGACCACTGAGCCACATCCCCAGCCCCATTTTGCATTTTATTTAGAGACAGGGTCTCACTGATTGCTTAGCACCTCGCTTTTGCTAAGGCTGGCTTTGAACTCGCGATCCTACTGCCTCAACCCCCAGAGCCGCTGGGACTACAGGCTTGCGCCACGGCGCCAGGCGAGAAACGCATTTTTGCTGGAAGTAAACCGGTGTTAACGTCAAGGAGAAGAAAGTCGTTATTCTAGACCAATGTCCCACGGAACCGCATACCCTATCTTTCTCTGTTGTTGCTCCGGGCTTTTTTGTGGTTGTACATCAGCCTCTACTCTCATCGCCCCTAAGAATTGAACGTCTTCCCAAACCCCAAATGCATTCTGGGAATTGTAGTCCTCTCCCTAAAGCTTGGGGGCGGCCGTGAGGTCGTTGGTTGCCCAGAACCGGCTGCACGTGGAGAGAAAGGGGCGGTGCTTGCTTGGTGCCGACAACCGAGACGGGCAGGAGCTTCCTGCTCTTGCGCCTCCTGCCGCGGCGTCCTCCCGACATGCCGGAGGAGGCGGGCTTCCCGCCGGCCAAGAGATTCCGGCCGGGCTGTGGGCCTCCGAGCCGCGCCGGTTCCTACCCTCCCGAGAGGCGAGTAGTGATGCTGCTGACTGCGGGCGGCGGCTGCGGTAGAGGTGGAGGAGGAGGCCGGCGACAGCAGCCGCCCCTGGCTCAGCCCTCGGCCAGTCCCTACCGTGAGGCCCTGGAGTTGCAGCGCCGGAGTCTGCCCATCTTCCAGGCGCGGGGGCAGCTATTGGCCCAGCTCCGAAACCTGGACAGCGCGGTCTTCATTGGTGAGTGGCCACGCCAGCGGGTTCCTTTTTACTCGGTTCCTGCTTCGCGGGAACAGTTTCTTAGGTGCTTCTCCCTTTCATTCGTTTTTTTTTTTTTTTTTTTAACAAACTTGAACGCCCCTTCTGTGCCAGACCTGGAGAGGGACCTCGGAGAAGAGTGGAGGTTACCGACGGTTGTAGAGAAAGACTCACTTTCGCTGAAAGGGTAGAGAAGCGTATGGGGGCTTTGGAAACTTAGATGAGTGGATCCACACTAATCTGTGAGGAGACGGCTGGGGAGGTGAACCTGGAGGGAGTGCTTTCTTGTAGAAGAGACCGTGCCTGAAAGACTGGAGACTGGAAACAGGCCGATGGGTTGGGAAGTAGTAGTTCTCATTGCATGTAAGGAGCTGAGCAGAGCTGTAAGGCAGGGATTAATTTCAAGGAGCTTTGATCACCCACATTTAGTAAAGATCTCATGAAGATGAGCTATCAAAGACGGAAAGGAGACCCAGTACTGCTGCTTATCAGAGGAATATAGCTGTAAGAAGGCAGTGAGTAGATGCAACTGTAACGTTCAGTAATAGGTGGACCACTCAAAAAATTGCCCACTGGATTTGGTTGGGGCATATTTCTTTTTTTTTAATATTTATTTTTTAGTTATAGGTGGACACAATGTCTTTATTTTACTTTATGTGGTGCTGAGGATCGAACCCAGTGCCTCACCCATGCTAGACCAGCGCTCTACCTTTGAGCCACAACCCCAGCCCTCTTTGGGGCATATTTCAACAGAACCATGGTGGTAAGAGCTAATGTGGCATTGAGTTAAGTAGGCAGAAGGTGAAGGAAAGAAAGTAGAGGGATCAGTTTTCTGTTTTGAGAAAAAAGAGAGGCTGAGAAGAATTTACAGATATTCATAGGTTAAGGGGAAGAACTCAGCAGAGAGGGAGGCTGAAGATAGGATAAAACTAATAGTAAAGGTTGGGTGGGGGCCACTTGGCAACAAGGACTAGAGGAGAGCTGGCCTAGATAGGAGGAATGCTGTCTCAGAGGACTGTGGGCCCTGGAGAAAGGAAGCAAGAATGGTGTGATTGCAGATGCACTTGTAGGGGGAAATCATATTAGAGGACTTTTTTTTTTTTTTCCCCCCCTTGGAAGAGTTCTGCTGAGAATGGGAGTCTCAGAGCCTCAAGTAGGTCCTTGGGGAGGATAGAGACAGAAAACAGGCTGCAAAAACAGGAACAAGATCAATGGTAGAGTTGGTGCCCAGATGTCTCTTACTTAGCCCTACATCTGCAGCATTTGGTTATTTTACTTTAGCAATGCTCAGTTATTCTGGTATAGGAGCAGGAAGGGGAGACATGGATCCAACTTGTTAGGATTGTACCTAGGAGATTCAGCAGGAAGATTGCAGAATACTCAAATTCTTAGTCTGTGATTCTTGGCTGGGTCAGGAAGGATGAGCAGTTAAAGGGCTCTGATGACTGAGAGAAATGGGACTCTAAGACTTGGAAGCTAGAGAGGGGTCATGATAGCAAGGAAAGAGGATGCCCAGGTTTCCCAAGTACTTGTTCTATTCTAAACTGTGGAGGAGCTGAATAGGAAGGCTGCTTCTATGCAGATGTTTTTGAGCTCCCTGAGTTCTTTGATCTAATTAGACACTGTTAAAGGGACCCACAGAGGGTAGGAAATAACATTTATTGGATACTTACTGTATGCAGGGTACTCAAGTCCATGGAAAGACAGAGACTGACTTGCTTTCCAGTACTTCTGGTATTGGAAAAGGACAGAAACATTTAAACATTCTATACAAACTAGTCTGTTCAGTGCTAGGAGAGGGATGAACAGAGCACAGAGGAGCCCAGATGAGGGCCACCAGTGCAGCCCTTGGGCCCCATTAAGGGCTTACCCATCTTGTCGTTTTCTAGGTAGCAGCATGAGGGCAGGTATCTAGTTCTGGAATAGTGTGGACAGAAGCAGAGGGATTGAAAGAAAGTGACAGGTCAGGGAATGGTCCGGAGTTTGTTATGGTTACATGTGTGAATGACATCTTTTTTTGCTAATACATACCAATCTGTATAACAGTTGTATTTCATTTTATCTTATAACTCTACCAGCTACCTCTTGTTGAACATATATATTGTTTCCAATTTTTAAATGTCAAGAGCCGAAGTTTTTTTTAATTTATTTTTTATTTTTTATAATTAAATGTAATAGGATTCATTGTGACATATTCATACATGCACATAGCACAATTTAGTTAAGTTTTTTCTCTGGTACTTCCCCCTTTCCCCTATTCCTCCCTTCCTCTGGTCCCCTTCCTGTATGCTACTGATCTCCCTTCTAATTTTTATGAGCCAAGTTGAAGAAGTCATCTTTAATTATTTCCTTAGAATCAATCCCTGAAAGTGGAATTGTGGGTCAAATGGCACCAACATTTCAAATTTTTAAAAATATAGTTTAACTTCCCCAGAAACAATTTCAGCAAACACTCTGCAGCAGTAAACATGAGTGCACATTTTTCTGAGGCCTTCAACTCAAGGTATTTTCTTATATATATATATTTTTCTGACTTTAAGCTGTTTGATTGGAGAATTCTGTGTCAATTTACATCTAAGTGAGACTTTTTTTTTTTTTTTTTTTCATTCCTAGGGGAAACTGGCTCTGGGAAGACAACTCAGATCCCTCAGTACCTCTATGAAGGGGGAATCAGCCGCCAGGGCATCATTGCTGTGACCCAGCCCCGACGAGTAGCCGCCATCTCTCTTGCTACTAGAGTGTCAGATGAGAAGAGAACTGAACTTGGGAAACTGGTACTTCATTCCCTTGTTTAATATCAGTGCTGTTTACTGAGCAGTGCTCTCACTGTGCCTTTTGCCTTTTTATAGTTTTCTGAACAAGATTTCTTATACATGGCAAACTTCTTTTTTTTTGCCACAGCTGTTTAGGCCATTCTCAGAGTTCTTTCCCAGTTTTGAAGAGATCAGAGAATCTAAAAGGGTTGCAATTCTGTTTGCTTTGCTTTCAAAAGCTGTTGGAGCCAGGCAGGGTGGTACAGGCCTGAGATCCCAGCTGTTCAGGATTCTGCTGAGGCAGGAGGATCACAAGTTCAAAAGCAGCCTCAGCAACTTAGTGAGACCATGTCTCAAAATAAAAATTAAAAGTGTTGAGAATGTGGCTCAGTGGTTAAGTCCCCCTGAGTTCAATTCCTAGTACCACTGCCACCTGTTGGAAAGTTAGATAAATTGTTTTCCTTGAGCATTTTGAGACTTTAGTAACCTCTGTTAAATATTTTTATATTTTTCTAGAAACATTGTAGGCATCTCTCTAGCATATATGTAGGTATTTAAGATGAGTTTCAGAATTTTATAGAAGACAGATTTATATTTGTGTGCATGTATACTAGCTTCACTTAAAAACATCTTGGACATCTTTTTCATATCTATATACAGCTTCATGTGAAACTTATTAAGTAGCTGGTAGGAGGTTAGTTTAAAATTCTTTGTAATGCTCAACATAATTGCAGTTAAAGGTATATGTCCCCTTCCTTGCTTATTGTGTATTAACATTCACATATCAAGAGAGAATATTCAGCCTTTGGTTTTTAGGTACTGGCTTATTTCACTTAGCAAGTTAGTTTCCAGTTTCAGCCATTTACTGGCAGATGCTCAACATAATTGTACTTAAAGGTGCATGTCCACTGAGTAGACCATATGATCCCCAAGGGAGCAGGCCAGGGTAGTGTTGGTCTTGTGCACTGTGATAGGTGCTTAGGACAGTGCTGGATACAAGGGGATGCTCAACAGATGTTTGGTGCATGAACGAGTTGTTCCTCCATATAGGTTGGTTATACAGTGCGCTTTGAGGATGTCACCTCAGAAGACACCAGGATCAAGTTCCTAACTGATGGCATGCTATTGCGTGAAGCAATTTCAGACTCCCTGCTTCGGAAGTACAGCTGTATCATTTTGGATGAAGCCCACGAACGGACTATCCACACAGATGTGCTCTTTGGAGTGGTGAAAGCTGCTCAGAAGAGGCGAAAGGAACTGGGGAAACTGCCTCTCAAAGTATGTGCAGCCAATTTAAGGAAACAGGCTTGTTTCTTTCCCATGTGTTTTCTTGCTTCAGAACCACAGAGAAAGATAAATATGATGGGAGTGGCACAGGCCTTGACCATCTGCTTTTAGGGCTTGGGAGGGGCATAGAAAGGCTGTCCAATGCCTACTTGCTATCCTCCTTTTTGTTCTCTTGCGAAGGTGATTGTGATGTCAGCTACCATGGATGTGGACCTGTTTTCTCAGTATTTCAATGGAGCCCCTGTCCTCTACCTGGAAGGTCGGCAGCATCCAATCCAGATTTTTTACACCAAACAGCCTCAGCATGATTACCTACATGCAGCTCTTGTCTCGGTCTTCCAGATCCACCAGGTATGGAATGGGGTTCAAATTCCTGACAGATTCTGTGTTCTGTACATTTGGTAGTGAGAACATTCAGCCTTGAAGAGAAAAGCCACTGTCAGGTGCAGTGGCACACACTTGTAATCTCTACCACGCGGCCTGCGCAGTGGTTTCATTAATGAGGTTCTAGGCATAAAGTTAGAAGAGATCGAAATAAAACACACAGACCAGTTACCTTATTTATATTGCTAGGTCCGAGACGGCTCACCTCTCTGGTTCCCACCTCTAGCCGCCCAGCAGGGCATCGAGGATTACTCTGGGCTAGCAGGAGAGAGAGAGAGTGAACACGCCTGGGAGTAGCCTTTTATTGGGGAACAAGAGATTCAGGGTAGAATTCCATCCAATGAAGGTTGAGGGGGGGCTGTACTCCAAGGTCAGGGTCAGTGATTGGGTCCCCGGGGTCAGTGGTCAGGCACACCCCCACACGGATGGGCTCTCTCATCAGGAAAGGGTCGGGAAAGCTTCGACAGAGCCAAAGCGCCTCAGGCCCTTAACGGGAGTCACCCAATCACGTGTTAGAATGGCTTCCCACAGTAGTCCTAGTAACAGGAGGCTGAAATAGGAGGATGGCAACTTCAAGGCCAGCCTTGGCAACTTCAAGGCCAGCCTCAGCAACTTAGTGAGGCCGAAGCAACTTCAGGAGACCTTGTCTAAAAATAAATAAAAAGTCTGGGGATGTAGCTCAGTGAGAGAGCGCCCCTGGGTTCAATATTCAGTACCAAAAAAAGAAAAGAAAAACCAGTGAATACACCACTTTGTGAGCATGTCATCAAGATAAATATGAAAGGTTGAGGGTGTAGCTCAGTGGTAGAACACTTGCCTAATGTGTAACACATACACACACACACACACACACACACACACACACACACACACATACACAAACACACAGAAAGTTAAATAAGGAATTCAATTGTTATGTCTAGGTTTTTAGTCATTTTTATGGTGTCTCTTATTTATTTATTTTTTTTTTAGCAAGACTGCTATTTATTTATTTTTTTTAAATTTTTTTAGTCATACATGACAGCAGAATGTATTTTGACATATAATACATACATGGAATGTACATACATCAATCATATTGTCTATTCTATTCTGCTTCTCTTATTTTCTCTGAAAAGAAAAATAATTCAACTCTGACCAGCAACTTTCCTCCACTAAACTAGAAAACTATCATATGTTAGAGCACTGCCCTACTTGGATTTTTTTTTCTTTTTAATTTATCAGAAGCCCCACTAAAGAAGTGCATTTTATATTACAACCTTCTCTCTCTTTCTCTCTCTTTGCATATATATACATACATACATACATACATATATATATATGCATATGTACATATGGATATATATAAACGATATTAAGACTATGAACACCTATCTCCTTCATTACTTGTGATATAGTCTGTTATTTTCTACCTCATTAAAAAAGTAAAAATTGACTCAATAATGGGTTGCAATTAAGAGTTGTTTTTTAGGGTTGGGAGTGTGGCTCGGGTAGATTGCTTGCTTAGCATGCGTGAGGCTCTGGGTTTGATCCCAACACCACCAAAAAAAAAAAAAAGGTGTTTTTTAACTTCATTAAAGAACTATTTCAAAATCCCTTCTCATTTTATTAAATATTTACTTTAAAAACTTGAATTATTAAATCACCTCATTTTTGTTTGATTTGTATAAAATTGTTTTTAATTTTCCTGTTAATTTTCTGAGAAAATCTAAAGGCAAAGAATTAACTTTTATTAAGTCTGTGAAACTGTCATATTGACACTCTCGCCACTCTCCCATAGTGCCCACGGTGATGCCCGTTACTGCTTCCTCTGGCTTCCCAGTCTGGCTGCACTGGGTAGGAGAGGGAACCTGTAAGTTTAACTAGACCATACTCAAGACTTTCAGTCAAATTCTAGGTTTCATCCTCTCACAACTTATCTTTACCTTGCTCCCCCAAGTCCTGAGCCTTTCTGGCTCCTCTAGGGAAATCACCTCATCTCTTGTCACTGGTCCCCTTAGTAGGCACCCAGGACACAGCTTTCTATTCCTATCATTCAGTGTCTCCCCCGCATCTCTTCCATCTTTCAAAACTGAGTTGAACACACTCAGCTCATTGTTGTGCCATTTTGGGACAGTGACCCTTACTGTCAATTTGATGGTATTTGGGAAAGAGAAAAGGTCAGTCCGCCTTGTTTAAAGCAAACTTGAAATGATGGATTTTTCATGAATGGTGGCTACTGGTACATTCAGGGTATATAGTAGCTTTGATGAATTCTGCTACTGATAAAGTTTTGACCGTTTTACACTTTATTCTGTCTGTATATACTTCTGAAATTTGTCCTATCCATATTAGGCTCAAAAAAATACACACAAGAGCTAGTTGTAGTGGTGCACGCCTGAAATCTCAGTGACTCGGGAACCTGAGATAGGAAGATGGCAAGTTTGAGGCCAACCTCAACAAATTAGTGAGGCCCTAAACAACTTAATGAGACCCTATCTCAGAATAAAAAAATAAAAAGGGTTGGGGAAGTAGTTCAGTGGTAAAGTACCTTGGGTTCAACCCCTAGTACCCCATAAGTTAAAAAATACACACACATATAAATATATGAATGTGTATATGTCCTTAAGTATGTACTCATCCTTCAACATTCAAAGTGGGGGTTAGTTCCAGGACCCCCCCCTTGGATACCAAAATTTGAGAATACTCTAGTTCTTTATAAAATGTCATGGTATTTGCATATAATCTACACATATCATCCTGCATAATTTAAACCATCTCTGTATTACTTATAATACTTAGTACTATGTAAATGCTATGCAAATAATTGTTAGATTGTTTAGCAAATAATGACAAGAAGTCTGTTTAATACAGACTTAGTTTTTTTAAATAGTTTAAATTTTTTTTAATTTTTTTTAGATGTATATTGTATTAATGTGTATTTTGACATACGTACATTGAATATAACTTATTCTAATTAGGATCCCATTCTTGTGGTTGTACATGATGTAGAGTTTCATTGTTCATGTATTCATATATGAACATAGGAAAGTATGTGTGATTCATTCTATTCTTTTCTAATTGTAACTCCTCTCCCCTTTGTCTAATTCAATGAACTTCTACTCCCCATCCTCACTTATTGTGTGTTAACATTCACATATCAAGAGAGAATATTCAGCCTTGGGTTTTTGGTACTGGCTTATTTCACTTAAAAAGATAGTTTCCAGTTTCATCAACTTTCTGGCAAATGTCTTAATTTCATTCTTCGTTACAGCTGAGAAATATTCCATTGGTGTGTATGCACCACATTTTTTTTTTTTTTTTTTTTTTGGTTACAGGGGATTGAACATAGGGGTGCTTAACCACTGAGCCATATCCCCAGTCACCCGCATTTTTTTGGAAGGAGGGACATATACTGGGGCTTGAACTTGGGAACACTCAACCACTGAGCCACATCCCCAGCCCTATTTTGTATTTTACTTAGAGTCTCACTGAGTTGCTTAGCACCTTGCTGTTGCTGAGGCTGGCTTTGAACATGCAATCCTCCTGCCTCAGCCTCCTGAGCTGTTGGGATTACGGGCGTGTACCACCACACCTGGCTCCCAGCCCTTTTTAAAAATATTTTATTTAGAAACAGGGTCTTGCGTAGGACCTCAACCGCCTGTGCCACTAGGATTAGGGGCATGCACCTCCATGCCCAGCATACCACATTTTCTTTATCCCTTCATCTGTTGAAGGGCACCTAGGTTGGTTCCATAGCTTTGCTATTGTGAATTCAGCTGCTATAAACATTAATATGGCTATATCACTGTAGTGTGCTGATTTAAGTCGTTTGGGTGTATACCAAGGAGTGGGATAACTGGGTCAGTTCTATAGGTGTTTGAATCTGTGGATGT
This sequence comes from Spermophilus citellus, assembly GCF_964194105.1. Classification (NCBI taxonomy): domain Eukaryota; kingdom Metazoa; phylum Chordata; class Mammalia; order Rodentia; family Sciuridae; genus Spermophilus; species Spermophilus citellus. The sequence continues at coordinate 23,798,316 of NC_138199.1, read as the reverse complement.
GAACCCTGAGGATATGGAGGGCCAACTGTATACACATACGTACGCACATAATTATTGCTAAATATTTTTCAGTTATTTTGCCATATGTATAATCTGTCTGATTGAACAGATGTCAAAGAAAAATCAGGTAAATGGGCATATCATTTACTTGATCATTCTCTTTGAAGGTGAACAACCCAGTTAACCTCAGTGTCTCAAGCAGTTATATAGGGTACTTTTTTTTTTCGGTATTGGGGATTGGACCCCGGGTGCTTACCACTGAGCTATATCCCCAGCTCTTTCTTATTTCTTTTTTTGGTGGAGGGAGATTAGGTCTTGCTCAGTTACTTAGGGTCTAGCTAAGTTGCAAAGGCTGGCCTTGAATTTGTGAACCTCCTGCCTCAGCCTCCTGAGTCACTGAGATTATAGGCATGTGCCACCATGCCCAGCTATGGGATACCTTTTTGGTATATGATGGCATCATTGAATAAGTACTCCTTTTCCAGCATGATTGCTTCTGGAGACTTCCATTGATGAGGATTTCCTTAAGTTGCCTTCCGTTTTATCAGTTTCATCTTTTAAGATGTTTGGGAAAGGAAGGCAACTTTATGTAGATTTTATTTTCTTGCCTGATTGTGCTTTCCCTGGTATTGTCCCTTCAAAAAAGCAACCTGGTAATTTTCCTTCAAAATGTCCTTGGCTGGTTTCTAAACATAGCTGGCTAACTCACACCTGTTACGGTTCTGTGTGTTGCTGGTAAAACTCTTCTCCCAGGGAGCTATCAACATTTAGGCTTCTTACATCTCCACACTTTGTGAAATGTTATCAGTAAACATCATTTTTTTCCCTTCTTTTTTTAAAGGAAGCCCCTTCTTCTCAGGACATACTAGTGTTCCTCACTGGTCAGGAGGAGATCGAAGCAATGAGCAAGACTTGCCGAGACATCGCAAAACACCTCCCTGATGGCTGCCCTGGGATGTTGGTCCTCCCTCTGTATGCCTCCTTGCCCTATGCACAGCAGCTTCGAGTCTTCCAAGGGGCCCCTAAGGTGAGTTCCTGCTTCTGTCCAGCTCCATCCCTGGGCACCCAGTCAGATCCATCAGTGGGGCGCATGTGCCTTTCACTGGGCTCCAGATAAGGTACGTGGGAGGGGTTGTCCAGGCATCAGTGAGGTAGTTGAGAAAATACAGATATATATCACACAGCTACAGGTGGAACTGTCCTCTGAGAAGAACAAGGAAACAGTTTTTAGGGGATGAGGGAAAGTACAAAGGCCAAGATGAAAGGTAAGTGAGTGACTCTTGTAAGGGCTAGTATAAATCACAGTTTGTCCATATTATGGTTTATTATGTGCGTCTGCTGTGCCAGGCACAGTGCTGATGCTCATGTGCACTCCCGTCATTCAGGCTCCTACAGGGGTATTGAGGCCCCAGAGGGGAAGTAGGCAGTGCTCACTGGGCACATATGAAATTGGCAAGGCCAGGATTCCAGGTCTCATCTAATTGTTTTTGAATCTTGTGCTTGTCCCATTACATCTCATCACCTCAAGTTAATCTTTAGAACTGCAGTGTCATTTTCTGCCTTCCCATCCCTGTCTAGTTTAATGACCAACTATTAATACTGATGACCACCATTAATAATGAAGTCATCTTTTCTCTGTCGTGAGTGATGGTGGAAATTAATGGTGAGAGTATGTTTTAAACTTCTGAATCATATATGTGTCATGTGGCTTTTTGGTTTTCTTCCTCCTTTTAGGGCTATCGCAAAGTGATCATTTCAACCAACATCGCTGAAACCTCCATAACCATTACAGGAATAAAATATGTAGTTGACACGGGCATGGTTAAAGCAAAGAAGTATAACCCTGGTGAGAATTTGTAGCTCATGAATGTCTCTCCTGTATATAGTGAGCAACCATTGAAACTAGTCCCACAATTTTCCCCAAGTGAGCATTTCATGTTTATAAGTAACTGAGATTTGAATGGCAGGGACCATAAGTGAGATAGTCTAGAAATCAAGTCCAAAAAGGAGACAGACCTAATGCAGGTATAGGAGACAAGAAGTCAAGACAGGAAAGGAGCCCACATTTAGCAAACCTAAGAACATGATCAAGGACTTGGGCAGAACATTTGAAAGCCCACTGGAAGTTGGGCAAGAATGATTGCTGGAAGACCACAGACAATCTGTTAGCAATCAAAGGCTCTTATGAGAAATAATATTTTGTGTATGGCTGGTGTGTGCTCCCAGGTTTCCGAGGAAGCAGAAGGATCCTTTAATCTGGGGTAAGGGGCAGCAGGTGGACCACCATCTGTCTCCTACAAATATGCAGTGGGAGACTTGCTGGAAGTTATTTTTGCTCATTTTCTGTTTCAGCTGAAATTACCACTCCCCAGTATTTAATTGAAGTGCTCTGTAGCCACTGGTGGGGCTGACTGTCGTGTAGATTTCCTAGAGACAGCATATGTGAAATGGTGTGGGTTTTCATGGCCTGGCACAGAGTACATCTTTGTCCAGAACAGATGTTAGCCAGGCAGCTGGTTCATGTCTGTAATCCGAGCAATAAAAGGGTGTGGATGTACTCAATGGTAAAGCTGGTTCAATCCCCACTATCAAAAGGAAAAGGGAAAGTTTTAATGTCATTTATTCCTAGGAAACAAACTTCACATGACCTGTTTTCTCACAGAAAACAGAGGATAGCCAGGCGTGATGGTGCACACCTGTAATCCCAGCAGCTCAGGAGGCTGAGGCAGGAGGATTGTGAGTTCAAAACCAGCCTCAGCAAAGGCGAGGCACTAAGCAACTCAGTGAAACCCTGTCTCTAAATAAAATATAAAATAGGGCTGGGGATGTGGCTCAGTGGTTGAGTGCCCCTGAGTTCAATCCCAGGTACCAAAAAAAAAAAAAAAAAAACAACAGAGAGAAAAAGCACACTAGTGACTCGAGGCATTCACTTTCTGAGTCATCGATCAATAGTATGACCAACATTCCTAGCTTGCTAGAAGCTGTCTCAGTGTTAGCATCAAAATTCCCATATCCACTGGGTGCAGTGGCACACGCCTGTAATCTCAGTGGCTCAAGAGGCAGAAGGATCACAAGTTCAAAGCCAGCCTCAATAATTTAGTGAGGCCCTGTTTCAAAGTAAAAAATTTAAAAGGCTATGGATGTGGCTCACTGGTTAAGCACCCCTGGGTTCAGTCCCCAGTACCAAAAAAAGTCTTATATCCTAGAAACCTTCAGTCCCAAGCATACTAGGGTGGTTGACTATCTTGCGATCTAATCCATGACTTCTGAAATTACTCTTCAGGCCCCTTGCTAGGAGCATGAGGCTTTTCTGATATTTTCATAATGGATTTACACAGGGCTCATTGCAAGGCCCTCTTTCACTGTGGGACCAAAGCACTGGAGCAATCTAGTTTTGTGCTTTCCCATTTAGCCTTGATTTTTTTCTGAACCCCCCGTATTGTAAAAGGCTCACTGGTATTCTGAGGACTTTACTTTTTGTCATCACTGTGGAAACAGTTTTTTTATGTGATGAGCAAAGCACTGATGAGTCCCATTCTCCCTCTAGACAGTGGTCTCGAGGTGTTAGCTGTGCAGCGTGTGTCAAAGACTCAGGCCTGGCAGCGCACAGGGAGGGCTGGCAGAGAGGACAGTGGCATCTGTTACCGGCTATACACAGAAGAGGAGTTTGAGAAGTTTGAGAAGATGACTGTGCCAGAGATCCAGAGGTCGGTTCAAGGCACGCTTGCACCCTTGCTGACTGCCCCTGTGTCACTCTTTCCTGTTGGCTTGTTTTCCAGAGCTGTGGTTTTTGTTAATGCTCTTCAGTCAATGGTTCTGACTGACTTGCCTAGGGGTCAGGGATGAGTAACGATCCTGGTCTCGTACTCTTCACAGGTGTAACCTGGCGAGTGTGATGCTTCAGCTTCTAGCTATGAAAGTCCCAAATGTGCTCACCTTTGACTTCATGTCCAAACCATCTCCAGGTAAGTGGAGTCCTCAGTGTGACAGAAGGTAAATGAGTAGCTAACAAGTATGCTCTTCCCCAAAACAAGTATTTGGGAAGAAAAACAAGTATTTCCATCATCTCCTTTTGCTAATTTATCTTGTTGAATAACAATGTTGTCTTTCAGAGAAGGGTCTCAGAATCATGAAATGACAGATTCTGTGCTGTCAGACCCATCATGCAGGGACTTACAGTCAGGGGACTTGACCTCTGGAACCAGTGAAGGTCATTAAGGGTAATCCATGGGATACTACAAAAATGAATTGTGCTTGTGTATGCAAAAGGACAGCAAAGATCAAATTTCTTGGCTTTAAACTGGAATTTGATTGTTCCCTGCCCTTTGTAGGTAATCTCCCCATGGTGGAAGAAAATAACAACTAGAGTCCTAATAATTGTAGCTTGTGGCATATGACATCACATCACTACTCTGTTGTCCTTTTATTTATTTTGTTGTTTGGAATGGAACCCAGGGCAGCTTTATCACAGAGTTACATCTCCAAACCTTTTTATTTATTTATTTTTATTTGAGACAGGGTCTTGCTAAATTGCTTAAGGCCTTGCTAAATTACTGAAACCCACCCAGAACTTGTGATCCTCTTTTCTCAGCCTCCTGGGTTGCTGGGATTTCAGGTGTGCACCACTGTGCCTGGCTTGATTTTCCTCTTTTTACAATAAAAAAAAATGCAATCATAGAAAAGAAAGAAAGAGAAAATATAGACAATTTTGATGGTTATGAAGGGTCCCACTCTGATCCTCAAGTTCTTAGTTTTCCTTTCCTAGAGCAGCTGTTGTATTCATTTTCTAGTTGTCTTCTACAGAAAATGTATGCATATACAAGAATGCACAGTCTCTTTAAAAATACCCATAGCCCTGCCAGGCGGGTGGCACACACCTATAATCCCAGGCAAGAGGGTAGGAAGTGCAAAGCCAGACTGGGCAACTTATTAAGACCTTGTGTCAAAAATAGGGGGGCAGTGGCACATGTCTGTAAGCAGCACAGGAGGCTGAGGTGGGGTAATCGGAAGTTCAAGGGCCACCTCAGCAACTTGGTAAAGCTTCTAAGCAACTTAGGGAAACCCTGTCTCAACATAAAAAAGTAAAAAGAGCTGGGGATGTGGCTTAATGATTAAGTGCCCCTGGGTTCAATCCTCAGTATCATAAATAAAATAATTCATAAATAAATAAATAAGGTGAATGGGCTGGGATATAGCTCCATGGAGGAGCATGGATGTAGTTCTAGCACTGTTTAAAAAAAAAAAGAAAAAAGTCACAGAAATAAAAACACACATAGCAACACATATCATGTACTGTTCTACACTTGGGTTTTTCTTTTCACTGCTAAATTTCTGCAAAGGATGATATGTATAAGGTGTCACTGTTACCGGTGCCATTGAACCCCCAGGGACCCCACTTGGCTGCTTCCGCCTCCTTCCCACTCCCTCAGAACAACTGCCCTCCCGTATTTTATTTGTTAAGTTTTGGGCTTTTTAGTGGTGTCATTAATAGCGGTGAATAGTGTGCTGGGCAGTGGTTGGGTGGGTTTTGCTGTTATTTGGTGTGGAGTTGTCAAAAGCTCCTAGAAGTACTGAACTAGCTGTGACTTCTTTTTGGAATTTTGGTCCTTTTTATGTGTCTGTTTCTTCAGATCACATTCAGGCGGCCATTGCCCAACTGGACCTGTTAGGTGCTCTTGAACATAAGGATGACCAGCTCACACTGACTCCAATTGGAAGAAAGATGGCAGCATTTCCTTTAGAGCCCAAATTTGCCAAAGTAAATGATACCTTCTCCTCAGTCCCTTTTCTGTCTGTTACAGGTTAGCTATCCCAAAGCAAACAATTGAGCCCTGTGGTTCTCACTTGTTCTCTTAAATAATTACTAATCCCTACTTTTGTATAATGTTGTGTGTGGGATTCAAAGGCATATAAGTCATGAGCCCTGCCCACAGGGATTTGGAATTAGTCAGGGAAGGCAGTCATCCCTTTTACAAAAATGTAAAATGACATGACTTTACATATAAAGTCATAGTTTTAGAGACCTTGCCCTTTAATTCCTTTGAATAAAAGCTAGAAAGAGTATACAGAAAAACTGTATTCAGAAGCTAGGAAAATAGTTGGTTTATACATTTTTAATTTTGATTTTCAGACCATCCTTCTATCCCCCAAATTCCACTGTACAGAAGAAATTCTGACCATCGTTTCCCTGCTGTCTGTGGACAGTGTTCTCTATAATCCTCCTGCCCGGCGGGATGAAGTGCAGGGTGTCCGGAAGAAGTTCATATCCAGCGAGGGGGATCACATCACCCTGCTCAATATTTATCGGACTTTCAAAAACATAGGTGGAAATAAGGTGAGCCTTGTTTTGTTCCTTTTCTCAAATGCTAACTCCTTTTTTCAGGCATATATATTTTTTTCCTATTTCAGTGCTGGGGTTTGAACCCAGGGCATGTAACCACTCAGCAATATCCCCAGCCCTTTTTTGTATTTTATTTAAAGAGACAGGATCTCACTGAATTGCTCAGGGCCTTGCTAGATTGCTGAGGCTGGCTTTGAACTCACTGTTCTCCTGCCTCAGCCTCCCAGGCTGTTGGGATTACAGACGTGCACCATCGTGCCCAGCAACACACTCCTGGCCTTTTCTTTTTTATTTTGAGACAAAAGATATCTGAATTTCCAAGGGTGGCCTTTTTTTTGTGTTTCCCTTTCTCAGCTTCCCAAGTTACTGGGGTTATAGGCATGCCCCTTCCCTTTTTGGCTGGATCATCTGAGGAGCCACACAAAGAATGCCAGATTTTATTTTGGAAATGTCTGAGTAGTGGGATATCACCTGGGAATAAATTTAATTGTGGACTTTGTTCTGCTTGTGTTTAATTTGTACTTGATGTGGACCAAATCAGTTATGTGTTTGGTGCTTCAATTTTGTAGCTATTTTATTAGTTTGTTTTTTTGTTACTATAACATAGTACCTGAGGCAGACTAATTTGTTTATTAAGAAAAGAGGTTTATTTGGGCTCACAGTTCTGGAAGAGCCAGATCTATGGGCCTCATCTTGTGGTAGTCTTCTAGCAGAACCCTGAGATGGCACAGAGCATCACATAGAAGACATCACATAGAAAGGATTCAATGATGAGGGATTCGATCTAGTGGCTTTATCTAAACCTAGCCACTTTCCAGATGCCCCACCTGTAAACATCATAATTGGATTAAGTTTCTACTTGTTGACCCTCACAATGGGGATTAAATTTCTTTCATTTATTTTTTGTTTTGATACTAGAGGTTGAACCTATGGAAGCTTTACCACCGAGCTATATCCCCATACCTTTTTACTTTTTAAGACAGGATCTTGCTAAGTTGCTGAAGCTGGCCTCCGACTTGTGATGTTCCTGCCTAAGCCTTCTGAGTTGAGAGAAGCTTTAGGAAACGTTCATACCATATCTAGACGACAGCAATCACAAAATGTTTTTTCCCCTCACCTACCTCAAACTTTCTTCACAGTAGTTTTTGCTAGTGTGATATTTCAGTTCCTTGTACCAAGATAGAAAATGACAATATGTTCTCTTGTATATTAGTAAAATCTGTAATTATGCCATAGCGTGCACATTTTTACTTCAAAAAAATGCCACCACTCAGGGCTGGGGCTATAGCTCAGTGGTAGAGCGCTTGCCTAGCATGCATGAGGCACTGGGTTTGATCCTCAGCACTACTTAAAAATAAATAAAATAAATGCCTTCTCTCCATCTACAACTACAAAAAAAAAAAAAAAAACCACCATTCAGCTTTAACATTTCTATACTTTTTCGTACATGTACCTTAGTTCTATTTATTTATTTTGTGCCAGGGATTGGACCCAGGGATCCTTCATCTCTAAGCCGTATCTCTAGCCTTTTTTATATTTTATTTTGAGACAGGGTCTTCCTAAGTTACTTAGGGCCTCATGAAGTTGCTGAGGTTCCTTGTGATCCTTCTGCCTCAGCCTCTAGAGCTCCTGAGATTACAGGTGTTCACTGCTACACCAGTGCTTTAATTTATTCTTAAGCAAACAAAATATTGCTGATGCAGTAAAAACGCCAAGTGCTCCCTTATTGAGCACTGTCCTCTAGCTGGTGTGTATTTCCCATGTGGGCGACTGTATTTCATATCCATCCACATTGTATACTCTAAACATAAATATTTTCTTACACTATCCTTTGGCAGCTTCTTTCTACTTACAACACTGAGTGACCATCTGGTACAGGTCTCCCTATCCACACTGGGATCAACACCTAAGAGTGTATCTGCCAGGCCTTGGGATAGCTGTAGTTCAGTTTTACCAGGTTGGAAAGTGGCTCTCTCAAATTGTCTGTAGTCCCTCATTCTGTATAAGAGTTTCCATTTCCACCATCCTCTCCAACTCTAAGTTGAAATAACTTCAATTTTAACCTAGTTGATGGATGTGAAATTGTATCTCAGTTATTCTAAACTTCATTGCCGTGATTCCTCAAGAGACTCAACTTTCTCACATAAGTTTATTGGGTGTTTATATTCCCTCTTCTGTGAGTTCAATCAGTTCATATCCTTCGTCCATTTTCCTCCTGGGTTGTTTTTTTACAAATATAGGGTATGATGCAAAATATATCAGTCTATCGCTTTTCTCATGGTGAATTGAAATAAGGAATATTTTAGTTTCTCTTTAAACTATTAATTTATTTTTTTGTTTGGTGTTACTGGGGATTTATACTAGGGGCACTTTACCTCTGAACTGTATTCCCAGCCCTTTTTATTTATTTTTAAAAATCTTTATATTTTAGTTGTAGTTGGACACAATACCTTTATTTTATTTATTTATTTTTATGTGGTGCTGAGGATCGAACCCAGGGCCTCACTCGTGCTGAAGCTGGCCTCCGACTTGTGATGTTCTCCCTACGCCTTCTGAGTCGAAGTGCTCTACCACTGAGCCACAACCCCAGCCCTTGATTTTTTTATTTTGAGATGGGATGGCCTTTGAATTTGTGATCATCCTTGCTTCAGCCTCCTAAGTTGCTGTGATTATAGGCAGGTGCCACTGTGCCTGGCAAGAGGTTTTCTAATAGTCCTTTTTGACACTGGAAATTTTCCCTCTGAATTCAACTGTGTTCTCAAAGTTCTATTTACATACACACACTCACACATTCTTTTTCAGTGTAGAAACGAGAGGATTGTGATATTTCTTTTTCTCCTATTCAGGACTGGTGCAAAGAGAATTTTGTGAACAGCAAGAATATGCTGTTAGCAGTTGAAGTGAGAGCACAACTGAGGGAAATCTGCCTAAAGGTATTGTCTCTTCCTGTTGCTCTTTGGGGAACTAACCTGTCAGTCTTTTCTAGGGTAATATTTTAAGTTGCCTATCACTAGTGATTATAAAAGGAATTCTCATTGTAAAAGAATTTAAAACTAAGTAAGAAGTAAGAATTACCCATAATTCTACCTTTTACTATTTTGTTCTACTTCATAATAACACTATTTTTTAAATTATTTCATTTTTTACAGTTACTGTATGTGTGTGTGTGTGTGTGTGTGTGTGTGTGGGTATGAGAGAGAGAGAGAGAGGGAGAGAGAGAAATGTACATAGAGTTTATGTTCAGATTTATAAACTTTGTTTGTTTGCTATGCTTGGGATGGAACCTAGGGCCTTATGCATGCTAGGCAAATGTTTTACCATTAAGCTACACCTTGAGCTCCATCTTGACAGATGAGATAAAGGCAAGAAATAAGCTGGCCAGCACATACCTGTAATCCCAGCTACTCAGGAGTCCATGTTAAGAGGATCACAAGTTCAGGGCCAATTTATCAAGACCCTGTTGCAAAATAAAATTTAAAAGAAAAGGCTGGGAATGTAGCTCAATGGGAGACCACTTGCTTAGCATGTATGAGAACTCTGGGTTTGATCACAGGACAATAGGGAAAAAAAATAAAAAGGAACAGCTGATTGCCAAAAACAAAAGCCCTTGAGGAAAATGGGGGATGTTTCAAAGGATGAAGAGGACAGGAAGTAGTCATACTTCACAAGAGATTGGAATAAGCGACTGGAACAAGCCATCAGGAGTCGCTGGTTCTCTTGTTCTGTCTGCTTGCTTTGTTTCTCCTTCTCACTTCTGCCTCCACATGCACATGATGGCTTTACATGGCCTACCCACCCGGGGGCCGGTAAGCAGGAGCCTGACAGAGATTGATTAGATCTCCTATTTTAGACCTAAACATGCCAGCCTAGGTCAGGTAAGTAAGTGTCCACCACTGGTCTGTTGAGCCATAACCAGTGGTACAAGGTTCCACTACCCACTCAGCAAGGGCACAGAGCAAGGACATTGACTGATGACTGACATTCTCACTGCAGAGATGAGGGCAGCATTTCCAGTAGGAGCAGCATATGCAGGGGCCAACAGCTAGGAGTCAATGCATGGATCTAGAGAAAAAAAGACTATTGATTATAGAGAATGTCTGCAGAAGAGGGGTGGGGCCAAGAACTGATGGGGTGGCCTGGCAGTGGCTCATCTTCAGCTTTATCATAGGAACTTTGCACTTTTTGCCAACAGCAATAAAGACACTAAGGGTTTTGAGTGAATGAAGAGGGACTGGAGTTGTGCTTCAGGAAGATTAATTTGGCAGCAGTATGTGAGTGAGCAGTAGATGATGTGGTCAAAATGAAAGGGAAAGGCTTTTCCTTCCAGGGATGACCTGATGGACCTGCCTGTGGTCTGGTCATTGCATGAATGCTCCCTGGCAAATATTTCTGTTCTCAGTCTTCTCTTGCACTGTGCCTTCATCCCCTGCCCGTGCTGATGCCTAAGGCCATTGAGTCAACCACCGTAGAATGTCAAAGTGTGTTTTGACAGACTTGGCAGGATGCTGCATTTTAGGTCCCGTTGTTCCAATGCACTTGTGTAGTGTTGAGCAGTGTTTATGTTTGGGGTCTTTCCATCTCTCCATATCTCCTGAAACAGATGTCAATGCCAGTCATGTCATCGCGAGGAGACATGGAGAGCATCCGCCGCTGCTTGGCTCACAGCCTCTTTATGAGCACTGCTGAGCTCCAGCCTGATGGTACCTATGCCACCACGGACACCCACCAGCCAGTGGCCATCCATCCCTCATCTGTCCTCTTCCACTGCAAGCCAGCCTGCGTCGTATACACTGAGCTGCTGTACACCAACAAGTGCTACATGAGAGACCTCTGCGTCGTGGATGCTGAGTGGCTGTATGAGGCTGCCCCTGAGTACTTCAGGAGGAAGCTGAGAACCACCAGAAACTGAGCTGCCCCAGGCTGTGGCACTGTGGCTGTGTCTGGAGCTTGGACCACAGTGGCCTCATGGCAGACTCCCAGGCTGGCACCTAGAGAAGCTGTGAGTTTCAGCACAGCTATATGTGCCTAATCTCCAGAGGCTTGAAATCATCTTTGCTGAAACTCCTCAGACTGAACTGTGTAGATGTGTACATATCATTTCAACCTTGGGCATTTCAGAATTATGCTTTTGGTCCATGGTGGGTGACTTTGGGTAACTTAGTTAATTCGTGAGCCTCAATTGGAGATAATAATCATACTAACTTATAAGATTGGTGTCATGAAGTTGAGAGAAAATGAATGGAAAATTACCTAGAGCTTTGCCTGATACAGATACACACATAGTAAATTATGAGCCATTATGCATAATATTACTGTTTTCTGTCTGATGTGAATTAAGTACAACAAGATACCCTGAGTTCTTGTGACTGACAGGCATGGAGCTTGGATGTTGTCCTTAGTTCTATTTAATGTCTTTCTTTATACAGCTTTAAAGTAGAAACATAAGAAATTGACTTCTGTAGAAGTTTCAAGAGGGAGGTGCTGTTGTCTCTTATCTCCTGGGATGGCCATCCCTACTGAGCCTCATGTCTCAGGGTGCAGACTAGTCTTTGCCCATCTCGAACCAGAGATCAGTGAAGGAGTCTCTTGGCCCTTGGTGCATGTCCCCATCAGTGCTTTCAGGAGACATGTAAGTTACCTGGGTGAAAGTTGATTGTACCTTCTGAATCATGTCAGATGTAGACACAAGAAACCAACCTGTTGGTGTAGTAGTCTCCTTACACACCCAGTTGTCATTTTTCTCTTTAACTGAGCACCTATAAATGTGTGCACATGAAGAGTAATTCTGTGCTCTGTTTCAACTGTTTCTCTGTGGGCAGGGCCCCTGGTCAGAGGTGCTGGGGGTAAGAGGGAAGGAAGAGGTTCATGGTCAGTGAGAACCCAGAGGGCATCTACTCCTCTCATTCACCACAACTGGCTGTTATAGTCTTGTATCTTGTCGATTTTCTGTCTTTTTTCCTTTATAGGGACATGGGGACATCTGGCTTTGCAGATGTCTCTAACCTTCATTGTCTATATTTGTCAGAGGGAATTTGAGGATCTACAGTCTCTTCCTACTGGGGAAAGACTAAAGGTTCTTATTAGCTAGTTTATATCAAAAGCAAATAATCTTTCCCCGGAGAATGCTTGGACCTAGAAGCAACCAAGATTAAGCATGATAAAAGTTGTGCTTAATTGTTCCAAAATGCAATTTTGTCATTACTTTACATAGTGAATTGCACAATCCATTAAGCAGGGGGCCAAACTGCCTACCAGCTTCTTCAAAGAAAGTGGGCAGTCTCTTCGATTGGGGTCCCATGAGCTCTTTTCAGACTGTCGCCTGATCGCTCACCTCCATTAAAGGGTCTCATTGGTCCACAGTTGTCTAAATTTAATCTGGCCTGGTCTTTATTTATAAAATTAGCTGTAGTCTGAGCAATTTGACTTTTTAGCCCGTATTTAGGGTTGTCTAAGTACTTATTTCTGTTAGAAATGGTTACGGTTATGTCAAATGGAATCTGACAGTTCTTGTGGACCTTATTGTAGAGAATTCTTAAACTTGAACTTGTTCTTCCACAAATCAGCTTGTTCTTACCATTACTGACTTCCTGAAAAGTTCTCCAGAAAGTTTTCTTTTTAAGTATATTTTTGTCATTCATAAGAGGGGGCTAGGATGTTTAGCCTGACTTGGTAGAAGAAAATATTGTGCTTTTTTTGGTCAGAACTTTTGTATAATCTTTTATTTTTATTGAGCTGTAACATTTTTGCTCTACATATTTTCCACAAACAAAACTATTCCTTGTGATCTTGAGCTGCTGTGAAGTATGACAATTGATAGTATTATAAAAATGTTTCCATCTTTTCCTCATTGATAAAATCTTTGCTGTTGTACGACAACTTCAGTCAAAAAATTATACATAATAACTTGGGTAAAATATTTAATCTTTGACAATATGATATTGATATGATATAAACAATCTAATCCATTAAAAATATTCTCTATCCCAGATCATCCACTTTTTATCTGGAAATACTCAAACTAGAAAATCTGAAAGCATGAAGAACTTTTCAAAACCACTTTCAAGAAGTGACAGGTCTGGAGACACTTGCTTTATGCTAATAGGGAATCCCTCCCTGTGGAAGTAACTTTAAGCCTCTCCATTTTCTCTTGAAAAGGTCTGAGAGAAACATTCACATCAGAGGGAAGAAAGATACATCTGACAAGCAATAATCTTTCCAAGCATAAATGTTAAATACCTGAATCAATACTAATTTCTCTTGTTCCATTTCTTTTAGTTTACTTTTTATACACACAAAGATAACACACACCCTAGAAAATGTTTCACCCTCATGATATTTCTTTTTTTTGGGGTGGTACCCGAAATTGAACCCAGGGTCACTTAACCTCTGAGCTACATCCCCAGCCTTTTTTTATATTTTATTTAGAGATGGGTTCTCAGTTGTTGAGGGCCTCACTAAGTTGCTGAGGCTGGCTTTGAACTCATGGTCCTCCTGCCTCAGCTTCCTGAGCTTCCTGGGATTACAGGCGTGATCCACCATGCCCAGCTCCTCATGATATTTCTACACACTTACTTCCATAGCATGTGCACTCTCTCCCTGCCTAATTGTCTCTCTTTTTAACCATTGGCTTTTCTGCCTTATGCAAGAATTCTGAATTTAATTTTCTGGCTTACAAACACTTTCATAGACACAATTCCCAATGTCCCTGGTGAATATTTTAATGGGAATCCTATGGATAGTCCTTCTCTTTCTTCAGATTGATGTAGGAGAGAAAGCCATTTGTCCTTTTGCTCTGGAGATCTAAAAGTGGCCAAGTTGTTCACTGCAGGCCAGCCCAAGACAAAGGATGTCACAGAATTGATGTTCCCCTCTCACATCTCATCTACACAGCTTCCTCTGCACATATCAGTTTTATTTTGTTTTTTACCTTTAAGTTATTATGTTTGATTTTCATCAGAATAGATTACTGTAAAGAAAGAGATGCTACTTCTGCCTCTGTAGGCCTCTTTTTTGAATTCTATCCGTCCATCAATCAGCAGTGTCACACTGGTAATGGGCTTTTTTTGCAGGACTTTATTCAGGATTAAAAATGGATCACTCCTCTTTCTTTCTACTGGTGATTTCATTTTCATAGAATTTATGATGAATTTTGCATTACAGAGGGCTTTGCAGTTGCTTTCATTTCTTGTTGAAATCATCCTTTGTGACTTGTTAGCCTCATTTAATTCCTACCAAGAGAAGACATTCCAAATTGTCTTACTTCTTTCATTTCAATAACACTTATTTCCAAACATTTCATGTAACTTATATTGAATATTTTCTGTGTCTCAGAGAAATGTACACTTCCAGAGAGAGGAATCTTGTCCGTTTTTGTTCTCTGTTGTAACCAAAGCACTGAAAGAAGTACTTCGGAACTTTCTAGAAAGCAAGCACTTCCTTGTTGGATAATTAAGAAAAACTTCTCTAGAAGCTTTGGCAAAGACCTTCCTCAGACTTCAGGGATAGACAGGGGTTTTCCTCCTGCTGAACATGTTCTCAAGTCAGAGCTGCAACCTTCCTGGCTCCTCCTGAGGCAAAGAAAGCCCTTAAGGTCCTGGAACCAGCTGCTCTTTGAACCAACTGATGAAAAGAAGGGATTGTAATTGCTCTTTATGTTGATTGGTTGTACAAGAGTGGTTTCAACCATGTCTTCCTTTTGACTCTCAGGATCATTGTTGTCAGGTAAGGTTCTATTTTTTGGTTTCCCAGGGTCATTTTTTGTTTCATGTTTTCCTGGACCGATTAGCAGCTTCGTGTTATTCTTCTTTTGGGACATTCTTGATAGGAGTTTTATAGTTGACCTCATCCAATGTAAGGCAGGAATTGCCAGAATCAGTTATATTGAGAAATCTTGATAAAGGGTCATCTTTAGAACTTCCATTCAGGTTTCAGAGGTCTCAGTGATGGCTCCATTCCTTGGGACTCCAGGTGAGGCTGAACATCATGGCGGAAGCATGTGGCATAGGGAAGCAGCTCACTGGATGAACAGGAAACAGAGCAAAATATTATTTTTGTGTTTTCTGTCTTGGTCACATCCTCAGCCCTTTCTTTATAGTTTACTTAGAAACGGGGTCTCTCTAGTTGCTTAGAGCCTTGCTGTTTTGCTGAGGCTGGCTTTGAATTTGTGATCCTCCTGCCTCAGCCTCCAAAGCTACTGGGATTATAGGTGTGCGACACTGTGCCTGACTAAACATACTGTATTTTTAATAAAACATTCATCATTGCTGGTAATCAATGGGGAGTGGGGTAGTTTATTCCTCAACAAATTGTCTCTATATAGAGGAGTTTGGGGGGTCAAGTAAACCTTGAGTTTTGTCCAGCTTAAATACCTGAACAGTTTCTGGAAATGTATATTCTCTGAGGAGTAAAGAATGTGAAGAGCTTCTAAGTAGCTTTAATGTTTCTGTATAGATACCTGTTTATCACTATAACATTGTGGTAGGATTTTAATAGAGTAGTTTTTTCTATTGGGCTTTTTTAAAAGCTGATTTTTAACATAGCTGCTCAGGGATTAAATCGGATGGAAAACCCATTCTGACTCAACATATTACTACAAAGAAATAAATGGTTATTTATATTGAGCTTCAGGGGACAGTGCACTTTAAACTTAAACTTTCTTAAGAAAGTTGACTATTTCACAATGATAATGCAGTATAATCTCAAGCTACTCTTTTCAATTGGTAAAATATCAGATAGTGTGATGCTTCTTTTCCAATCTGTGCAATCCATATATGGAAAAATCACTAGTTACCATTCCAAGCAGCTCTGCATACATCAGGTGTTTATCTTCTATTGCCAGTAACCATGAAGTATGAAACACCCAGGTAATACATTCTATTACAGGGGGAAGGACTGCAAACACAGGTCCTTGGTGAAAATCCTTAATGCTACTGCATCTCTACTATTTAGAGATACTAAAGGGGAGCAAATTTTTGCACTGTGCATAAAACTAAATTTTACTATGGTACATAAATCTAAGTAATTCAGCCATCAGGAACTGCTTAGAACTCTGGCTATACATCTAAGATGCCAATGCTTGAGCAAGAGGAATTTATAAAGAAAATAAGAATTTTATTATATTGTATTTGATTAGATTGTTACAACTTGCAGAAAAAGCTAGTGGGGGTGGAAATCAAGTTGACTCAAGCTTATGCTGAATTTTGAGAGTCTGGTCTTAGCCAATACAACTATAAAAACATCTCTGTATATAATGCTCAAATTTGCACTTGACTATCAAATCCATAAAAATGAAACTTGTACATTTTGTGTGTGGCTCCTTTGTTGGATTTTCTTTCCCTAATTTACAGGGTACTGTTTAGGAACTATTAAGTCTTCTCATTGGCACTCATTTGGTAAGCCATATTTTTTTAGTACAGTATATATCCCATGTTCCTAGGAAGTAAGATCATTGTGTTTTTTTTTCCTTTTTCTTTTTGTAAGTAGTAGTGGGGCCCTCTACTACTGAACTACATCCAACCATTCTTAAAATTTTGAGATAGTATTAATCTAAGTTGTCCAGGCTGGTCCTGAACTTGAGATCCTTCTACCTTAGCCTCCCAAATAGCTGGGATTGATGCCCAGCTTCCAAAAGACATTTTAAATACCATTATATATTGCTTCAAAAATCTCATCAGAGAATGAACCTTTATAGCAGCACCCTCTATTAGTATTCATGTTTCTAATTGTACTTGCTCTCATTTGGTAAAATTAAAAATGTGTCTGAAAACTTTATGCAGAGTCAGAAAAAAGTTTATTACAAAAGGAGCTTTTGTGACAGTAGTGAGGATTGAATCCAGAAAAACTCTATCTATGAGCCACATCCCCAGCCGCTTTTAATATTTTATTTTGAGACAGGGGCTGGCTAAATTGCCCAGGCTGGTCTCCATTTTGTAGCTGAGATTACATACGTGGCCGTATATATGCCTGTGGATCACTGGTTCTTACCTAAATCTGATTTAAGCCACGGCTTCTTGCCCTGAGAAAAATGTTCCATTGGAGTTAAGATGCAAAGTTGGATGCTGCGGAGAATGGTCACTGAAATTAATCATGGATCCTGCCCTTGAGGATGTATGTCATCATCTGGGGTGGGTGAGGTGAAGCTGCCAGGTACAGTGCTGCTGCCAAAAGGATTGTGTTGAAAGGAGAAGCAGCAAAGGTGTT
This sequence comes from Spermophilus citellus, assembly GCF_964194105.1. Classification (NCBI taxonomy): domain Eukaryota; kingdom Metazoa; phylum Chordata; class Mammalia; order Rodentia; family Sciuridae; genus Spermophilus; species Spermophilus citellus. The sequence continues at coordinate 23,780,777 of NC_138199.1, read as the reverse complement.
GGGTGAGTTCTGGTGAAAAGGATGAAGTTCCAGGAAGGCCACTTAAGGGAGGTAACTTTGGAGACTGGGGTGGTGGGAGCTGAAGCGACAAGAGCGTGTTCCACGAAGTCAGAAAGTCTGGCATGGTTTGAGAACAGTACACAGGAAGTTGAAGAGTAAGCAGCCACTGGATAGAGACAGGGCAAAGTCGCCTGAGAACAACTGCTCCGAAGCAAGGACTCCCCGGGGGCCTCACCGGAGGTCCCCAGCAGAGGGCGCGATCCCGTCCCGTTGCCTTCGGTCTTCAGGGCGCAGAAGTCGGAAACACTCCCGGGAGAGGGCGGGGCTTCCGGCGCCGCGTTAGGTCACGGGGGCCTGGGCCGGGGTTGTTCTTTGCTCTCGCACGTGTCTGCTAGCTCTCTCGGGATGCTGCCTCTGCTGCGCTGTGTTCCCCGAGCCCTGGGCGCCGCCGTCGCCGGCCTCCGCACCGTTACGCCTGCCCCTCCGCTCCGGCAACTGCTGCAGCCGGCGCCGCGGCCGTGCGTCCGGCCCTTCGGACTGCTCTGCGTGCGAGCCGGGTCGGAGCGGCGGCCCGGCCTCCTGCAGCCTCCCGCGCCCTGCGGCTGCGGCTGCGGCTGCGGCGCGCTGCACACGGAAGGTGAGGTTCGCGCACCCGGGCGTGATCGTGGGGGCCCGGGAGGGAGAGAGCAGCGCGGAGAGAACGCCCGCAACAGACAGGCGGGGCCGGGACACTTTCCGTTGGTTGACGACCAGCGGGTTGAACTTGTGATCGCACTCTCCTCCCCCATTCACCAAGGATTTCGTGGTTTTGTTTTTGTGTTGAAGTAGAAACAATATTAAATACTGGAGGATACTTTTATCCTTAGTTTCTCTTAGTCTTTTTTTTTTTTTTCTCGTACCCTGGGGCGCTTTACCACAGTGTTACATCCTCATCACATCCTCAGTCCTTCTCACTTTTGTTTTGGGACAGTCTCGCAGAGTTGCTGAGGCTCACCTCAAACTTGAGGTCGTCCTGCTTCAGCCATGCGAGAGTCGCTGGGATACAGGCGTGTGCCACCACGCCCCGTTATCCTTAGTCTTTTGAAAATGGAACTTTGGAAAAGCCCAAAGTCGTGGTTGAAAAACTCAGGCTTTGTGGTGTGATTTAAACTAATTGACTTTTCTCTTTTTGAATCATCTGTATTTGCTTTCTAGGAGACAAAGCTTTTGTAGAATTCCTGACAGATGAAATCAAGGAAGAAAAGAAAATCCAGAAGCATAAGTCCCTCCCCAAGATGTCTGGTGGTTGGGACCTGGAAGTGAACGGGACAGAAGCTAAATTAGTGCGGAAAGTTGCTGGGGAAAAGTAAGTATTGTTGTAGGGACTGGGGACTCCAAGTGATCAAATCCATGACCTTGCAGGACCTGTCCTGAACAATCCCCAAGACAGCCTTGGATTAGGCCCAGTACTTTGTTAACATGGTTTTCAAGAGAGGATTTGTTGGACCTTATGAGCTTGAGGTTGCTTATTCACTGAACACAAATCTGCTCTGGGCTGGTTGTTAGGGATGCTGTGCCCTCCCTAAATTTATTTCTGGCTTCTGTTTCTCTTTATTTTTGTGGTGCTGGGGATTGAATACAGGGCCTCACATATGCTAAGCACTTGTTCTATCACCAAGTGCCCCTCCCCCAGAAAAAGTTTAAAATTTTGTCTTTATTTCTCCCCCAGTAGTAGGAGTTGAACCAGGGCCTTGTACCTTTGATGCAAGTGCTTTGCCACTGAACTACGTTTCCAGCCAAAAAGGGTATATTTCCTTTTGTCACTTGTATTACTAGTTTCATCTTTAGGAAACCAGGGCCAGGTTGTGGAGATTTATGCTTGTTTTTTCTCTTAAAAGTTTTAGAGCTTTAGCTCTTATGTTTAGGTCTATGATTCATTTTGCATTAACTTTTCTGTGTGGTGTGAAGTAGGACTCTGATTCATTTTTGCCTATGGTATAGTGGTTTTTTTCTCCATGCATATGTCAGTTGTATATTCTTAACTTCACCTACTGGTGACTACACCTGGGGCATTCTACCCCTGAGCTACATCCTTTTTTTTTTTTTATATATATATTTTTAGCTGTAGGTGTACATAATACATTTATTTTCTTTATTTTTATGTGGTGTTAAGGATTGAATCCAGTGCCTCATACATGCTAGGCAAGTGCTCTTTCCCTGAGCTACAACACCAGCACCCCTCCAGCCGTTTTTGTTTAAGATAGGGTCTTGCTAAGTTGATCAAACTTATGATTCTCCATCCTCAGCCCCCTGGGTCACTGGGATTATAAGCATGTGCCAATGTGCAGTACCTAAGTCATTTTCATAGGGTTTTCATGACCAGTTTGGGGGCCATTATAAATAATGCTCTGGTGAACATACTGCATTTCCATGCCCTGGAATTCAGCTTGATCAGCAGTGTTACAGATCAGAGATTTGTGGCAGAACCTCAAATTGCCATTCCTATAGGAAAGCAGCTTCATGGTAAGGCAACCAGTCAGTATGAATCCAGGGAGCAGCATTTAATGTACTCTTATATGGAGTGGGACCTGCTGGAGTAGCCCAGCACTTCTAGTTCCAGATCTGTTTATCACAGGAATTTTGACCCAAACATGATTTGCCAGGTCAGGATTCTTTTTTTTTTTTAAGAGAGAGTGAGAGAGGAGAGAGAGAATTTTTAATATTTATTTCTTAGTTCTCGGTGGACACAACATCTTTGTTGGTATGTGGTGCTGAGGATCGAACCCGGGCCGCACGCATTCTAGGCAAGCGCGCTACCGCTTGAGCCACATCCCCAACCCCAGGTCAGGATTCTTAACCCTTAAAGTTATTAGTTGATGTTTCTGGCCTGTTTTGTGATTGTGAAGAATGAATCGATACTGCCGCATTTATTGTGATGCCAATGTGATGCCACTTTCTCCGGCAGATTTTGAGATGGGGAAGTTTTTAAATGGACTTCTGTTCCATCTCATCAGCTTCTCAGCTCCTCATCTCTAGTGGATACCTGGAAAAACTAGGGCAGGCAGTATCATGAGATGGCCAGTGGACATGTGGCATTGGGCCCTGGGATGCTTGCCTGATGGAAGTAGCCCAGGTATGACTGGGTTTGGTTGAGATAACAGGCCTTGCTAATTCTACCACCCCACTCCTTGTGCTTGGGACAGAACCCAGGGTTTCATACATAGTAGGCAAGTCTTCTACCACTGAACCACACCCCCCAGCCAGGGTCTAGTAATTTAACTTTGAGCCATTGGCACATGTAGGTAATGTGCCTGTTTTAGAGTTCTACAGATAAATGTACAGCCTCCTAGGATAGAGACATTGTTTCAATAAGCCTCAATACTTAACCTGTTCTATTACTCAGTTAAAAGTATACCTTGCTATTGTGTCTTCATTTGCCTTTCTAGGATTACTGTCACTTTCAACATTAACAATAGCATCCCACCAACATTTGATGGTGAGGAAGAGCCCTCACAAGGGCAGAAGGTTGAAGAACAGGAGGTAAGCCTGTGCTATTAACCAGACTTTCCATCAGTTCTAACAGGCAAGAACAACTGGTTCTTTTTTAATTTTTTTCTTAATACTTGAAGAGAAGACAGTGGACTTACAGAGCAACAGAGTCAATAGGTTCTAGCCAGTGTTAGCCCCTGGGTTTGTGGCCCCTCCTTTTCCAGGGGCTGAATACACTGCCAGGAGCCAGCTCAGGCTTCATAGTTAGGCCTGTTTTCTATTAATGGAAAGAAACTGAAACTTTCACTCCTTAAGGAATGTTCCTAACAGGTCTTAAGATGGTAGTAAATACTGCCCATTTAACAAGGTAGGAAAGCCAAGGGCCTCAGATTTTAACACTTGGTTAGGTGAGATCATTTCTTAGGTTGCTGGCTTTCTTTGTTGGATCTAGGTGGTGCTTTGTCTTGAGACATTTTAGGAAGTGGCCAACTAGTGAGAGGGCCCTGGGGTCCCCAGACTGTCTGTTTGAGCAGGTATCAGTGCCGTCTTCTGGCCTACTATGGGAGCAGAGCTCTTGTGTGCTTGTCTTAGCTACCCTGAGTGGATTTTCCCTGACCTTGAACTGCTCCCAGGGTCACCATCAGAAAAGCTTCTGCTATTAGCCAGTAGGGATAGCCATTTGACCAGAACCAGTGTGCCAGCCTTTGATCCTGGTCTATAATACAGAAAGGATTCCTGAAACAACTAAACTGGAAAGAGTGTCTTAGAGCTTTGGGCCGTCTTTTCAGTGTGTCTGTGGAGAAAGAACAGGCCCAGGAAGGTTGTGGGACTAATCTAGATCTCAGTTAACTGGTACCATTAACAGGAATTCAGATTTCTTATTAAACCCCATGTATTTTTAAAAGTAGAGTGCTAACAGAAGTAAAACTCTTTGTAATACTATGTTAAAGATCCTGGGCTCCTTATTTGAACACCATAGCATAAGACTATGAAAATGGCTAGATATCCTAATAGTGGTGGCCATCACTGAACTACCTGATGCCTTTGGTCCAGGGATGAACTCCTTTCAACAGTGACTTGTACTGACTTGTGTTTTTCCCCAGCCTGAACTGACATCCACTCCGAATTTTGTGGTTGAAGTTACAAAGAGTGATGGCAAGAAAGCTCTTGTACTAGATTGTCACTATCCAGAGGATGAGGTATGTAAGCTGGAGTGACAGTCCCTTGGCACCCCCCCAGGCAAGGAGTATGTCCTGGGATCTTTCTGGTCCTTTTAGTAGATACTTGTGAAACTTTCTAGACCAGCAAAGCAGGGAAAGATGTGGGGGTGAGGAGAGACGGTAGTTAGAACCTGGGAGTTTCAGGCTGCAAAGCCTTTCTTTGCCTGATTCTGGCTTTTCCTGGAGAACCCTTCAGTTTTCCTAAATGCTATTTCTTCTCAGATTGGACAAGAAGAGGAAGCCGAGAGTGACATTTTCTCTATTAAGGAAGTCAGCTTTCAGGCTACTGGCGAGTCAGAATGGAAAGACACTAACTACACACTGAACACAGATTCCCTGGACTGGGTGAGTTCTGGGTAGGATAGGGGATAATCATGCCTTGTAGGGGAGGGTCTCGGTTCAAGGACAAGAAGCAGCATTTTAATTAGTAAGCATTACTGATTGTTGTTGTACTTCTTTAAACTAATAAATGTTTCTTTATAGGCCTTGTATGACCACCTAATGGATTTCCTTGCGGATCGAGGGGTGGATAACACTTTTGCAGATGAGTTGGTGGAACTCAGCACAGCCCTGGAGCACCAGGAGTACATTAGTTTTCTTGAAGACCTCAAAAGTTTCGTCAAGAGCCAGTAGAGCAATCAGAGACACTTGAAGGCCTTAATATTATGGTGAGCTTTGACCAGTGAACAAAAACTACCCTGACACCAGACTATGTGCTTTGAAGTGGTTATAATCCTAACATCATGGGGGGAAAATAAGCAAATTTAAATTATTGCTATCATGTTCTCATTTACTATTCATTTGGTAGTTTTCCTGTACAAACTATTATTTCTAGATTTTTGTATAACACAATGATGGACAATAAAATTCTTTATCTCCTCCAAGGAAGTTTGTCTTTTCTATTTCTTCACCTTCAACCTGCATCAAAACACCAAAACAGACATATTTGAAAAATTTTAATATAAGATAAATTCTAAGTAAAAGATCTGTATATACAGGAAATCCTCTTACAGGATTTGAGGATTTGACATGAGTCCAGGCTGGCTCTAGAGGATCACAGCCCATGTATCACAAACCTAAATTTAAACAGAAAACAAGTTAGCATAAATTCAATTGTAATCCCACAAGCCTTCCCTCGATATCCCATAATATGATCAGTGAACATTCCTCGCTGGCTTGGCCCCACCACTATGCTAAGGAATCACATCTGTCCTTTACTTGACTCCATAGAGAATATATTTGGCTTTTTCTGAAAGATGCTGTAACCCTAACAGATAGCTTGGAACATTCCATCCCCTGGCCAGTTTCACATTTTCATATCTCAGACAGTCCAAGCCCTTGTAATAGACCACCATCTTTTCTACCCACACCTATTTCCTTCTACCTCATCCCCATCTATGCTAAATGGCCCTATAGCCTGATCTCACTAGATCTACAAATCCAGGGAGAGGCACAGATGTATATTCAGTAATTACGCAATCTTTTTGCTTTTTTTGTTTTTTGGAGACAAAGAGTCTCAATAAGTGGCCCAGGTTGGTCTTGAACTCCTAGGCTCAAGGATCTTGCCTTAGCTGAGTAGCTGGAATTCTAGGGACATGCCACTGTCCTGGTTGGTTTCCTCTTTTAACTGTCATTCTTATCTCTCTAGCATTTGGCCTGAGACTTTCACACTCCAGGAGCACCACACTACTCTGCTACTATAATCATCTGTGCAGGTGACTCACTAGTTCTTTATCCTAAGAAGGCAAAAGTTGAGGTCATCTGACCCATGCCTCTTCAGCTCTTCTTCCTCCATTTATATAAAGATTAAGCACCTATTTAGATGCTAGGCATTGGGAGTAAAATAAAGGTATGATCCTTGCCCTAAAGGACAAAAGACATAACAGGTAACTGCAGCCCTCACATTTCACAACTACACACTCTAGGTGAACTGGGCTGTGCAAAATGAAATAATCACAGAGACAGAAATACCTTTATCTTTGGGTCCTGTGATGGCTCCTCTGACCTTAGGGGTCCATGGAAAGAGAGAGGAGCAAAGTTCTGAACCCTTTTTTATTGTGAAAAAGCCATGCAAATGAAGTAAGGGGTAGGATTACAAAGGAATAGCTCAATCCCTGCAGGTAGCAGGTGACACCTACACCTGGAGCCACGCCTTGTGATTGGTCAGAGCCTCATGCTTCAGGACTGGAAGGCATGGTTATTCAGAGTGGCTCACCACATCACATGCAGCAGTGTTAAGAGGGCTCATGGTATCAGGTACAGTTGGGAGCCTATAAAAGACTGGCTGGTATTATGTGAAGGGTTAGGTTTTACTGAGTATCTGGCATGCTCTAGTGCTCACTAATCCCAAAGTTCCCCTTGCCGGGAGGCCTAGAAGCTATAACATGTCATAGTGATGACTACTTCATTACATTGATTAATGTAAGAGACTAGTTCTTGTAAGAAGCTTAAGGTTTTGGGCTGGGAATGTGGCTCAGGCAGTAGCGCGCTCGCCTGGCATGCGTGCGGCCCGGGTTCGATCCTCAGCACCACATATCAACAAAGATGTTGTGTCTGCCGAGAACTAAAAAATAAATATTAAAAATTCTCTCTCTCTCTTTAAAAAAAAAAAAAAAAAAAAAAAAAGAAGCTTAAGGTTTCAAGACAAGTGACACCCATACCTACTTAAAGTCCTGTCCCTCACACCTGAGTTACTACTTAGGGACCTAGAATCTGACCTTGCACCTCTGTGAAGATTCTTGTTGAGAGTCTAGCCGTATGCTGCTGTGCTGTGCTTCCTGTCCCATATCCATTTGCAGAGGCGGTGCCAGGATGGCTACCTGGGTTTTATGACCATGACCTGATCTGAGGAGTCCAAGACCACTGAAGCAGATCTAACGAGCAGACAGTACAGCTGGACACCATGATCCTAGGTTGCCTCTTTGCTTTTCAGGGAATGACTGATCTTTTAGGTGAAGTTAACTTCACTATCTATGAAGTAAATGCTTCAAAAAATAAACCATTAACCATTTACCTGTCTCTAAAGATTATTTCCACCAAGATGGGAATAAAACAAACTGGTGATCTGCTCTTACCACTGGGTCCCAGGGGAAGCTTACCAGACAGTACATGAGAAGACTGGGTTTTTCTTCTGTTCCATCAGTGACTGAAAATTCAGGGGTATGGGGACAATGTGTACTGTGATCATTTACACTATCTTCTAAATAGGTACGAAGCTTCTGTTCTGACAATTCTGGAGACTGAAAAATAAAATTCAACTGCAACTAAGTTATGTGATTATCAACAGGTTCAAAATAATTATTCCTCCTGCCAACCAATGTAACTCTAGCTCAATTGCTGTGATTGGATTGATTCCTTGAAGCTTTAAAGACAGTCCTGGGCCTAAGACTGTGCCAAGATCTCCATATTTAACTGCCTCTCCAGTACTATCCATTCCGTCTTCAAAACACTGACTGCAACTCACAGCAGGAACATTCAGAGAGAGCAGGCTACTTTCTAACAACCTGCTTCTGCAGCCACTGGCTCAGTGTATTCTTCCTAAGGATCAGCATTGTCTGCTCCCAGATCTATTTGTGCTAACTGAACTTGTTACTGTATCTCTGAGATTTTATTTATGTAAACCAATGATACTGTATGAAAATAAAGTTTTATTTTTATGATAATAGAGTTTAGGAAACATTCAAAAGGATGAGTTGTTTAAAAAAAAATCTGTTAAGTAAAAGAAAAATCCTAAAGTTCTATATTCAGCTTCTTGATCAACTTCAAAGGGATGAAACTGTACAACTTTAGACTAAGCAATATAGGAGTTATTTTCAAAGTTCTTAGGAACTCACCATAAAATTATTCATTTTTATAATTTGCCATTTTAACCAACTGCTCAATGAACTGGCAAACTTGCTGCCCCAGCATGTCTGAAAAGAGGGTTCCTTATGCATTTTAAGGTTACTGAGGTTTACATTCTAAATATTGGTGTGTCTTCATATACAGAAACTTTCTATAGAAGATCAGAGACAAGTGTTTCCAAACCTCTGTGATCATTCTATAGACTGGAAGCAGAGGTGGGAGACACTCTGCCTGCGGGGTGGGGGAAAAGGGGACAAAAGCCCTGATTTGTATGAAGTGTTTGCCAATTTCCATGCTGCATATGTTCTTCCCATGGCTGATGTGAGGCTACCAATCTGGTATTGCTGAACACAAAATCAGGAAGAGATGTGCACATAAGCTTCAGCCCATGACTGAAAGTTCTTTAAAAAACAGATGTATTTGGAAAGAGATGGCACAAAACCTTTATGTGGAATACTTACATGAGATGGGATGTACAGGCCACATTGACACACAACCACACCATTTGTTATTCTCAGGTTGTACCTAGAATCAGAATTAGGATCTTCTATCATCATGGTGGTCAGACCTGAGCCCTCCGAACTTCTCATGCAACAAATTTTTGGTGGGGAAGGGGATCCCACTCACCTTGAAATGAGGGATGGGAACCAATAATGCTAAAAAATTTGAAGACTCTTACTTTGTACAAACAGGACAAATGAGGGGCTTCGCTTCCCACTCAGCCAGCATGATGCTGAGATACTGTTCATCAAACTGCAAGCTCTTCTCATACTCGCTGATGATGGACTGTTCTGCAAGGCAAAAGGCAGCAGGAGTGCCTCACCATGTTTTCCCGGGGATGTCCTGTATTTAATGCCAGGTTTCACCTTCAAAAGTGTCTTCCACCTAAGGTAAAGATTCAGGCAAAACTCAGGCTAACATCTTGTTGGATCTCTGCAGCCCCCATCTACCCCTCCTTGTGAGCACAGGAGATAAAGTAGGCTAAGGGACAAGGAGATAATTTTCACACATCTCTACAGGCCACAGGAGTAAAGGTGTGAAATGTCGGAGTCTCAAGAGCAAATGGAGAAAGCTGATACTTACAGAGCATTTACTTCTGACATTAGGCTCACTGTTAAGCCTCAAGTGATCAGTTTCTCAATGGCTGTGTACTCAGAACCTATGTTGTTCAGAATCTGTGTTGATTGATTCAGCAAAAGTACAACAGTACCTAATATGTGCTAGTCACAGGGGTACAGAGATGAAAAAGATTGTTCTGCCCTTGATGAACTCACAGTCCAGATCTAGACACAGAAGCAACCAACTACAGCTGTGCTCATTTGTTTACACACTGTCTATAACTGCTTTTCCATCACAACAGTAGAGAGTAGTTGGGATAGCTGGCCTTTTACAGAAAGGTCGCTGACCCCTGTTTTAGAATGTTCCAACTGGCTGACGGTAGCACAGCACAGTAAAACCTTATCATTTTAGAATTTTTAGTTAAATATACTCTGAAAGAAAGATTTACTGGGTCATATGTTTCATCATTCAGACAGGTTCTGTAGGCAGGGGGAAGAGAGAATCAATTACAAAAAGAAGATAACTAAACTTTAAGAACTTCACAATCCAACTGAAGTCAATCATAACAGCTATCATTTGCAGAGCACTTACTATGTTTTAAATGCTGCTTAAATCCTTTACATATATTAGTTTCTTCACTATAAATATCTTTATTTCAAAGATGAAGGAACTGAGGCATGGGAAAATTAACTACTTTGCTCAGTTCCACACAATTTATAAGTGGTAAAGCTGAGAAATGTCTCTTTATGGTCTGGTTCAAGAATGTGTGCTCATGCATTACCATAATAATAGCTACTGATTACTGAAAGTTTTCTGCATGCCAGACATTGCTCTAAGTTCTCTACACATATTATTTAAGCCTTACGACAAACTTACAGGGCAGGCCTATCATCTCTATTTTATAGATGATAAAGATGAAACCTAGTCAAGATAAGACTATATGGAATAAAAGACAATTATATGAGGTGCTAAAATTATGTATTCTCCATAATGCTATGACATCTCAAGGAGTAATGTTCACAAGATCCTGGGGAATCAATAAAGAATTGATGAGAGAGATGGCATTTAAATTGGGTAAAGCAAGGGATATGACCATGCACCACTCCACTGCATCCTGTAAAGTGACATGTTTACTATTAACCATTTTTTCTTTTTTTTGCTTTATTTATCTTTTTTTTTTTTTAATGAAGAGTCTTACTATATTGCCCAGGCTGGCTGGCCTCAAAGTCCTGGGCCCAAGCAATCCTCCCATCTCAGCCTCTGGAGTAGATGGAACCACAGGCTCAGGACACTGCACTTGGCTAAACCTATTAATAAAGAGCAGGACAGAACAAATGTGGGAAGTGGATTCACAAAATTTTGCTTCCCAGCTGCACTGATTCATTAATTGTACAATCTGTGTGAGAACACCACTTTCTAATCTAATAAGATCTTATAGGGTAGATAAAGGGAAAGCAATACCATAGAATGAAAAAAGTTGTTAGAACAAAACAGCAAAGCCCAGCACCCTAGAGATTATTATTATTAGGAAGACAGACAGTCAAAAATTCAGAGTAAAACCAAAGAATTCTAGACACTTGACTGAAGATAGTGGTAGAAAAGGCCAGTATTAAGAGTGGTTAAATACAGGAAGGACCACTGCCTAGGGTTACCTTGATCAATCAGCTCCTGCTGGATTTCCTCTAGCACAGCCAAGTCCATTGGCAAGCTCAACTATAAAAGAAAGTGGAATCATCTTAAATTTGAATTATTAATCTGTCCCCAAACCCAACAGTAATTTATACTTAGAGGTTGGCTTAAGAACCCAGATTTGCTGGGCATGGTGGCACATGCCTATAAGCCCAGAAATTTAGAAGGCTGAGGCAGGAGGATCACAAGTTCAAGGCCAGTCTCAGCAACCTAGAGAGGTCCTAAGCCACTTAGCAAGACTTTATCTCAAAATAAATAAAAAGGGGTCAGAATGTAGTTTAGTGGTTAAATGCCCCTGGCTTCAATCTCTAGTACCAAAAACAAAATAAAAAAACAGATTTACCTGAAAAATCAGTCAGGTCCTCCAACAGACTATGCTGACAACGGGGTAATGTGGTCATGTTAAGTCATTGACAAATGATCAAACTAGCCAGTGATAAAATAACACTGTCAAATTTGGGGCAGACAGTATAGGGCTGTAGTTAAATATATGTTCTCCCAAGGTTATATAACCAGGAAAAGTTCTTAGTCTTCATAAGCCTCAGTTTTGACCTCTGTAAAGTGGGAATAAAACCCACCCAAGAGGACTATCATGAGGAGTAACTGTGGTGATGTAAGGCAAGTTTCGGAATTTTTTCATATAGTCCTTACAATATTGACATTATTTTCTTCATTTTATAAATATAAAAGCTAAAGCTCAAAGAGAGTGAAGTTAAGAGTCAGTAGTAAAACCAGAATTAGGATTCCTGAACTCCTGACCTCCAATCTAGTACTCTTCCTGATACACCATAAATGATTTCCTATTCATATTCAGTTTCCAACTTTGGCTGAGACTGTAATCAGAATGTTCCTAGAGACTTTTAAGAAGCCAGATTCCTAGTTCATGCCTAATTAATCAAAATTCCCAAGAGTGGAGACAAAAATTTCTTTACAGTTTCGTAAGTGATTATGTTGCAAGTATGTAACAGGTCTACAGTCTAATATTTAGGAACCACTAACCTACAATAATTTAATGTTAAAGGCAGAAGAGTCTGGATCAAAGGCTGTTAGGATTCAAATTAGGGTTTGGAGAGTCAGTGGGTTTAGAGGAAATGCATAAATAGGTACAAAGAAGACACTAGGATTTCTTCATGGTGCAAACCCTTCTCTGAAAACACTTATCCAAGCCTGACCTGAGCCAAAGCCTCTGGACAGTACTCGCTTGACTGCAAAGACTTCCATTCTTCTTCCATCACCTCTTGCACTAGAAGGGCATTCTGACCTCTCCCTGGCATACTGCTCCCAATCTGACGGTAACTGTTCAGGAGCCTGTCCCGGCTGTTTCTCATTCTCTCCAGGCATCCCTTGGAAAAAGCAGCAAGATGGGGGGAAATCAATTCCATAAAAAAAAAAAAAAAAAAAAAAAAAAAAAAAAAAAAAAAAAAAAACCTCAGATTGCTTGACAAAATGTTAAAGAAAATTTATAGACACAAAATTTCCATTATACTCCTAACTACTGTTACTTTTGCATATCCTTGTCCAGTCCTTAATTGCATATAGATTAGTAAAATTATAATACTTTGTTCACATATTTCCAGATCACCATATTTCATATTCTATCTTCAATGCCAAGTATGTAGCAGGTCTACAATCTAGTATTTAGGAACCACTGACCTAGAATAATTTAATGTTATTTAATGTTATCCTTAACAATTGGGAGCATAGTATCTTATTTACTATCCTATAAGAGGACATTCATATTGCTTTCAAATTCTTGCTACTTTAGAGGTGGCTATGGTAACAATGTTTCTCAACTCAAGGTGATTTTATTCACCAGGGTACATGTGACAAGGCCTGGGTGATATTTTTGGTTGTCACAACTCTTGTGGTAAGACCATAATAATAGTTAATGGGCTAGAGGCCAGGGATACTGCATTTTACCAAGTACAGAACAGCCCTACACAATAAAAACTATCTCTCTCAAAATGTCAACAGCCACGGTTGAGAAACAAAATTTTTCTAATATCAGATTATTTTCCTGGAATATACACACTTGGAGAGGCTGTATCTTACTAGGGACTATGTTGTCTACAGAAGAGGACAGAACTGAGGAGAGTTAACAATACAAACTTGGCAACAAACTCTTCTGACTCCTCTCTAGAATAAAAACAATTTCTACCTCATATGTCAAAACTATACAAAGTGCTTCTTTCCGTGTCCAGTTAATAGCAGGGGATGGTGTTATTGTAGAGGTGCGGAGAGTGCGATCACGATCACACTTCAAGTTCTGAAACTGGCCCGAATTCAAAAAGCAAAGCTTAGAGAGTCTGAGCCCACACAGGGTAATCCCACACCCGTCGGGCCAAAAAGCCGGAAAAGGCGGTGACCAAGACCAGGAAGCAGCAGGAAGTTTGGGTTCCGGGTCTACCTCCACTGGCCAGGGGCTCTAGGCACCTGCCTCATAGAGCATTGAAGAGTTGAAGGCACGGAGGACAACGGCCCTTGGGATGGATTCAAGGAGTGACCATGGCCCAAACCCCACACTCACCTGCCTGAAAGCCTCTTTCCAGGACGCCGAGCCCACCTGTTTGTACAGCGAGCGTCGCTGAGACCCAGCAGGTTCTGCCATCTCTTAGAGGGAGTCGCTGCCAATTGCCCCGCCCCTGGGAACGCGCATAGACCTCTGGGAGTTATAGTTTCTGGAGAAGTTCGCGCGTAGATAGCAAGGAATTCTGGGAAATGTTTTACAGGTCAGCCCCACCCGAGACTGATTTGGGCCAACTAAGGGTAGGTGGGTGGATGAAGAAGTGACGTTTATGAAGTCAAGCCAATCTAGACTAAGAGCGGTAAGTCCTGAAGGAAAGTTCTGGATGCCTGGGTTTACCCGAATGGAGGTGTTCGAGATGCAATGACATACGCAGACCTCCGTCTTTACCTTAGGTATTAGATTCCGAGCAGAGAACCAAGCACTGTTCTATTCACTTTGGCCCGCCCACTTTGACTTCTTAATAAATACCAACCTGGCAATTGGCTTGCCCTTGAAGATGCCCTTGCTTGATAGGCTAGTTCTCCTAAGTCCCGCCCCTAGCGCTAAAGTCGTGTTTCAGGGCTTCCTGTTCGATGATTGGCTGAAGCAAAGGATGGCTAGCCGAGGATAGGCTGTGCTCAGCGGCGGGTCAAGCAACTGTAGCGAGGAAAGCAGTTGGGTCAAGATGGCGACTGCCGAGGGTCCGGTAGGCGACGGTGATCTGTGGCAGACCTGGCTTCCTAATCACGTTGTGTTCTTGCGGCTCCGGGAGGGACTGAAAAACCAGAGCCCAACAGACTCTGAGAAACCGGCTTCTTCATCATTGCCCTCATCGCCGCCTTTGCCGCCGCAGTTGCTGACGAGAAACCTGATCTTCGGCCTCGGCGGAGAGCTCTTCCTGTGGGACGGAGAAGGCAGTTCCTTCTTAGTGGTTCGCCTCCGAGGCCTCGTTGGTGGTAGTGAGGAGCCTTCGCTCTCCCAGTACCAGGTACGGCCTGGCCATCCTCGGTCGGGATCTGAACTTGTTTTGTGTTTTCGTTCTCATCTTGGCTGTTTTTCATCTTCTGGTGGGTGTGCTGTTCGGGCACAACCCACTTCAAGCGGAAAAGCCCTTTCTATCCAGCATGTTTATTGACTCCTACCCTGCCCGACACTTGGCGGAACTCACGCTGTTCGGTGCTTGTGTTCCGGGGGTCTGGGAGGAAGGGGAGGACCGTGGAATACTTAATGAAACGTCGGTGATGGTTAAGTACTCTGAAGAAAACCAATAGGGTAAAGGGATAGAGACTGTGTGGCGGAGTGGCTGTTTTTAGAGGTTGTTCTAGAGAACCGTATTTTATGTCGTGACACTCAAATGGGTATAATCATAACTTTCTCTTGGGTTGTGAGCATTGCCAAGATAAAGTGGGGTTGAAAGCAAGTTTCAAGCCTGAGATGGAGGAACTAATTTTTAATTATTATTTCCTTTTAGTAAATTAGTTCATTCCCCAAATTGGAAACTTTTGGTATCGCCAGTAGCGCGTGAAAGTGAGTGTGATCAGAAAGTATGCCACACTTGCAGGGATCAAACATCGCTTTGTGTAGATGTTTATTTGTAGGAAATTGGCCCTCCTTTTTCATTTTAAAAGTAAGTGTGGCAACCATTTTAGTGAATAACATCTGTTACGTGCCATGGACTAATTCTTTTTGAAACGTGATTTGATTTTAACAAGCTACTACTAATGCTTCTGCAGTTTTCAAACAAAGTCAAGAGTCTAGAATCTGTTTACTGTAAAACTTAAGAATAATTATTAGGTGTTCAGCACCCAATTTTTTTCTTTTCTTTTTTTTTTTTTTTTACCCTCTTTTTTAAGAGATGGGGACTTTGTATGTTGCACAGGCTGGCCCTCAATTCCTGGTCTCAGATGATCTTCTCAGCTTCCCAAGTAGCTGGGACCACAGGTGCACACCATTGCATCTGGATCCAGCACACAGTATTATCATAGCATTCTATATGCTATGTAGCATTTTGCACAGTAAACTATTTAAAATTATTTATTTATTGTCTTCTTTCTAGACCACAAAATTGGGAGTGTGTGTGTGTGTGTGTGTGTGTGTGTGTCTACCTTAACTCATTTTTGTTTCCCCAGCGCATGACAGTGCCTGGAATATGTAAGCTCTCAGTAAATACTAGTGACCATCTTCAAAACCTTCAGACTTCTAGAATCTCAAAAGCTCAAGGTTAAAAATAAAGCAGTTATCATGCATTATAACATTGAATATTAATAAAAGCATGAGTAGTGACTTCAAGAACAACAATAACAAAAACTTAGTTTCTGGGATTGTTACAAATAAACTAATGTGATCAGATACTTATCAGAAGCAAGGTTTCAATCCTCTGTTTGGTTTGAGTTACAGTCAAAATCAAGTAGAAAGAAGTTGGGGATTGAATATAGAGAACAGAAGGAAAGAACCTCTGATGAGAAAAAAGGTCAATGTGTTTAGAAACAGCAAAGGCAGCTAAAAGACACATGCTTCCAGACATTCATAACAATAAGTAGAAGTCTCATATTTTGGAACAGTCTGATCTAAAAAGATTTTGACTTAGGATGCTTCTCTAAACATAAGAAAGGCGACATTTTGGCAGTCTCATAATTTTATAACTGAAAGTAGAAAGAAAATGGGGATCTGAGGTAGTTATGAGAGAAAAAATGGAAAGTACCAATAGAAAAAGTGAATTTTTTGAGGACATATACCAAGACAAATAACTTATTGGAACCCCCTTAAAATATCATGTCTCGTCTTTTCTATATCAGCATTAAAGCAGCATTCTGCTTGCTGCAAAAGTTCTTGAAACCATTTTATTGTATTATAATAGTTATTTATTAATACTTCTGAGTTTATTTTGTCTACTCATTAAATACACACACACACACACACACACACACACACACATATATATATATATATATGAGGGGTACTGGGGATTGAACCCAGGAGGTGCTTAATCACTGAATCATATCCTGAGCCCAGTTTTTATTTTATTTTGAGACATGGTCTTGTAAGTTGCACTAAGCACATATTGAGAGTCTATGATGTGCCACATGCTAAGCTAGGATACAGAGAAGAGTGGCACATTTCAAGTAATCCATAGTTATATGTGTGAATTGAGCAAGTGAAAAAGTCAGTTAGAATGCAGAATAGTGGAATTATCCAGAAGGAACTGTGAAACTACAGAAAAGATACATTTATTCTTGCTCATAAGATCAGGAATATTTTCTTGGGGAGAAAAAGGCATAGAAGCCCAGTTTCTGAGAATGTGCTAAGTCTTGTTAGCTGTCTAATAAGAAAAGTGGCACTGTAGCGAGAGGAACGGTTGCACCGAAACAAAGAGGCATAATCATGGTTTCCCAGAAATACAGATTCATCTGATTGGTGTAAAGAACAAGTGGGGAATGGTGGAATTTGAAACTGGAGTTGTAGGTGTAGGTTGAGGCTTGAAAAATTAGGTGTAATAGTCTTTAATTATCAAAGTGGGGAAATGTAATGCATTTGTTTATTATTTCAGTCTAAATGACAAAATGTTTCATCAACCCAAGTGTTGGTACTTACCCAGAATGCTTTGTTGTCCTATAATTATAGAAAATTAGAGCATTATAGTGGTTTCAAATGTCTACCATGTATATTTACATTAAAAATAACTATGTTGACTAATTTGCTT
This sequence comes from Spermophilus citellus, assembly GCF_964194105.1. Lineage (NCBI taxonomy): Eukaryota > Metazoa > Chordata > Mammalia > Rodentia > Sciuridae > Spermophilus > Spermophilus citellus. Next base: position 23,763,292 of record NC_138199.1, on the reverse strand, counting down.
TAATTTTCAGAGATTACTTTGCATAAATCCACCTCTGTTTGAAATTTATCAAGTCTTGTTAAGTCCAACCCAACATCATGTAGCACTCATCGGAATAAAAGGACTTATGGTATTAGAATTACCTAAAAGATGGGGGAAGAATTCTGAATTTGAAGGTGGAAAAGCAACAGTGAATTGTAGGTAAGTTGTATGTCTACATAATTTGTTATACATACAGAGAATTATTCAAGATCAGGGATTCTTAAAGTATGGTTAGTATGTTACTGTTGAACCTGACCATTCCTTATGGTCTTCAGACTGGCTTCTGTGATATGTGTGGTTATTCTTTTATTCTGCTTGAATTGTCACATTTCTGTCTTATTGGAAGTTAGGCTATGTTTTGAATTTGTTAGAAATATGATCTTTAAAAAGCACTTATTGTCTAGTAGCCAGAAGTTTGCTTAGATGTTTATTTTTATATATAATTTCTTTTTGAAAAAATAAAGAAAAATGAAGATCTGAATGATTACTGAAAAGAATATAAGGTGGAGACCTTTTATTAGCTCTATAGTATATAAGTGAAATCCCTTTGAACTGTATATTTTCTAGATCTGATTCCTAAATTTCAAAATAATAATTTCTTACTAATAAAAAGATCAGATCAGATACTGTTTTGAAAAATGTTTGTAAAGCACTGATAAAATGTGCTACAATTGAGAAAATGCTTTTATTTCAATTCTGTAATATTGATTGAATAAGTGCTTTGAATGCTGTCTCAAGATTTAACAGAAAAATTTGAAGGAAAGAAAAGCAGTGAATATTAAAATAGATTATTATTTCATCCAAGTTCTAAAAATATTTTTGAAAAATTTGTTATCTTTATTTTAGCACCACTCCAATTGCTGAGAGATTTTTCACCAGTTCTACCTCTCTGACTCTAAAGCATGCTGCCTGGTATCCAAGTGAAATGCTAGATCCTCACATAGTGCTGTTAACATCAGACAATTTAATAAGGTAAATTTTCTTTTTACCTCTCTTGTACCTTTGCAAGTGTGAAGGCTGTTTTTCACTTTGCTCATTCACAGCTCAGGTTTACACTAAATAAGTCACTGGATGTTCGAATGCTTTTATTTGATGGCTATTGTAACCCATTCTCATTCATAAGAATTGCCAAACTGCTTTCCCTAAGTTACATGCTTTAATTTCTGCTGTTCCTTCTCAACTAGTCTTCCTGCCTCCAGTATCTCTGTTCCTGTTCTTTCCTATAAGTACTGTTTTCCCCAAACTTTTCATCATGTCACCCTTTGGTGATAGTGTATCACAGGGGAAAGAGAATATAAGTAGAAATGAGAAATTTGAATCTTTCCTCCACAGCCACTTCTATTATCTTTGAGATCTTAAGCTTCTTTTGGAGGCAAAGGGGCTTAGTTTCCAAATTTTAAAATGAGCAGATTTGATTTGATAATTTCTGAAGCCCCTTCCAAGCTTTGTACTCTGCGATTAAATGCTCTATCCCCACTCAGTTAACTTTCTGGATCTGTCTTTTGTAAAAAGTTTATCAGGAGAACTCAACAGAGGTATAAATATCTCCAGTTATATATTTTTTTCCTAATCACTGCTTTTTACCTGTTCTCTACCAAATCTTGCTTCCCTGTGGAATGGTTGACCCCCTTAATAGCATCTTATACAGATTCCTTGGCTTTCTGGTTACTTTTAGTTACTAAAACTTAGTGTGTCTCATTTAAAGCTCTGCTTGTGAAGTCAGTTTTCAAAACCATTATCCAAGACCCTTCATAGGTTAGACCTATGTCTGGAGGGACCTGAAATGATTAGAGAGGGTGTGCTCCTTTTTCATAATTTCACTCCACACAGTGAAGTGTAGAGATTGAGGCTGCCTCCTCTTTCTTCTCTTCTTCAGAGTGGGGATAGAGAGGGTGAGTGGGTGAGGCAGAGATCTTACCTGACTGATTGCTTTCAGGGAAGGGCAGGTATTCCTGATCTTGGTTTAATTTATTGCATCTGATGCTTATTATCTCTAATGATATGGTAATCTCTGCACAGATGGGGTGTTTTGGGGGCCCAGTGTTTAACTGTTAGCTACCTCCATCACTGAGGAGATCTCTCTTCCATGGCTTCTGTCAGCTATCTGTGCCCTAAACCCTCTCTGAAGATGGAGTATTTGCAAATTTGATATCTCCTGTGCCTTATCACCTGCTGTGGTCTTTTATATGGAGCAGAAGTCTCTTTTCTGCCTTCCAAGGGCTGCAGAGAACTGGATGTACTATACCATAATCCTTTCTTAGGCTGCTCTAGCATACCTTCTTTAGAAATTTCCAGATAAATACTTAAAAGTATATGCATGCCCTTAGACCCTTGGATGTAACAGGAGATTCATCCTAGAATTTCCTTGATGGCTTATAGATTTCTGCAACTCACCTTGCATTCAGGTAGGCACCATTCTTCCTTATTATAAGTACCTCCAAATCTGCCTGGTCCTTCTCTAAGAGCCTTCCTTGCTCACCCATTTGGCTTTGAAGTTGAAGGTAAAGAAAGAGGGGAAGGGAAACTGCCCCATTACAAACATGATTCTGTAATCCCAAGAACTCTTAGACACTTTCTCTTCTTAACCTTCTTGTTATATATGCTGGGAAAATGGTAGTGAGATAGCATAGGTCACGTCCTTACTTCCTCATGTTAACTCATGTTAAGCTTTAAAGGAAGTATCTGGTCCCATTTCTTTCTTCTTTTTTTTTAGGTACTGGGGTATTGAACCCAGCCAAAGGTACTTTACCACTGAGCCAAATCCCTAGCCCTTATTATTTTTTAATTTTAAATCAGGGTCTCATTAAGTTGTTTAGGGCCTCGCTTAGTTGCTGAGGCTGACCTCGAACTTGTGATCCTCCTACCTCAGTCTCTTGAGTGTCTGGGATTACCCTATCTGGCTGGTCCTAAATGTTGAAGATTCTTTTAAAAATATGGGTTATTTAGCGGTTCTCATTCCCTAAACTTTGACAGAAAGAACATTGAGGGCAAAAGGAAATTCCCACTCATTGTTATGAGAAACATTTCTTTTATTGTTCTCCAACAAAGTATTGCTTGAATTACTACTGTGTCTTTTGAAGTCAGTGATGACTTGTAGCAACCTAGGAAGACCAAAGTGAATGTGCATTTATTTGGAGCAATTTGTCATTACAAATATTTTTTTAAGTACTTGTCACATTTTATTGATAATGGAGTAAACCAAGTTTAAAAATTCTTGGTGGAGGACTGGGGTTGTAGCTCAGTGGTGCACTCGCCTAGCATGTGTGAGGCACTGGGTTTGATCCTCATCAACACATTAAAAAAAAAAAAAATTGGGCTGGGGATGTGGCTCAAGCTGTAGCGTGCTTGCCTGGCATGCATGTGGCCTGGGTTCGATCCTCAGCACCACATACAAACAAAGATGTTGTGTCCACCAAAAACTAAAAAATAAATATTAAAATTCTCTCTCTCTCCTCTCTCCTCCCTCTCTCTCTCTCAAAAAAAAAAAAAAAATTCTTGGTGGAAAAAGATAAGTGACCAATTTGGTGCAGACTTTATGGGCGACATTTGATTTCTAATAATGACATTACCAGCCTTTTGAAAAAGAGTTTCCCTTTTAATATAGCCATACACACTGTGAAATATGTTACCTTTTTTTGTTTGTTTTTTACACTAGGGATTTAATGCAGAGACACCACTGAGCTCTACACCCCAGCCCTTTTTTATTTTTATTTCAAGATAGGGTCTGCTTGAACTTGCTGTCCTCCTGCTTCATCCTCCTGAGTTGCTGGGGTTACTGGCATGTGTCACCACACTGATTAAATTACTTTCAATTTAAATGATTTTTGGAAAAAAAATTTTTTTTTTTACTTTTATGCTTTTCCCTTGAGAAAAAATGGATGATATGATATAGTGTTTTCATATAACAAAACACATATAGATTGCAAGCTAAATGTTATTCATATTTGGGCATTTGGAATGTAAAGAAGATATTTCCTCAGGTGTCTAATAGAGACAAATAATTATAACTAAAGGGAAGCTAGCAGGCTTGGGGCAATAGTGAAATGATTAGGCAGAGAGTACAGCTGAGGACCCAGGATGGAAAACTTGGGAGACTAAAGCAGAGGATTGCAAGTTCGAGGCCAGCCTGGGCAACTTAACAAGATCCTGTCTCAAATAATAAAAAGGGCTGGGAATGTAGCTCAGTGATAGATACCCATGGGTTCAATCCCCATTGCCGGGGGGTGGGGGGGGAGAATTTTGGAAAGGGGGCTGGGTTCATAGCCAGGGAGGAGAGAGAATTTTTTTAAGGGGGCTTGGGTCATGGTAGAGCATTTGCTTAGCATCATGCTCAAGGCCCCAACACTGCAAGTAAAAAAAAAAGAAATTTTGATATGGATAGAGAACATTACTTCAGGTCCTAAAGAAACTTCCCTCTTATATAAAGAACAAAGGAAGCAGGCTTCTTTGTCAATAATAAAATCTTTGGCAAAGAAATGGTTAACTGATGATACCCCATCATCATATATGTAGGACACTATAAAACTTAAACAACAAATATACCACTTATGGTCACCTTAAAATATTGTTTTTGGAGTTCTATTGAGAAAAGTAATAGGTGAATAATTAGAGTACTTGAAAAATACATGTATTTCACACATATAAGAAAAATATATTTCATAAATATATGAAAAAATACATAAAGGATATATAAGCTATAGATAATTTCCAACCCATTCTAATGCACTTTTGTCAATTTCATTGCACTATTTGGAGAATTGAATATTTGGGACATAATGGGTTTTAATAATTGGTAGGAAATTTCTCAAGTAAAAACTGACTAGATTGAGAGGAAAGTACAATTTTAGGAAATGAAGGAGAATTTTAAGTACTTGTTTTCTTCTCTCTTGATTGCTAGAATTTATTCTCTCCGTGAGCCACAGATACCTATTAAGGTGATTGTACTTTCAGAAGCAGAAGAGGAGAGTCTAATACTCAATAAAGGGTATGTTTTTATTTGTGTCATGAAATGTTTGTTCAGTTGTTTGTTGAGATCATAAATGTAGTTTTAAGAGATTTCAAGATTTTTCAGAGGTGACTTTGCATGCTTTTGGTAATGTGAGAAGTAAGCAAAGGTAGGCAATGTAAATAGGTAACAAGAAGTTGTAAATCTGAATGTTATTGTAACATTTTCTTTTCAAGAAAATTCTAAAATGAGTGCAGAAATGGATTTTTCTATTGTAAATTAATAAGAGAATACATTATAAAATAATTACAAAATTGTGAAAAGTGAGTGTTGGGTTGGAGACCTTCTTAAACCCTTTGATTCTCCCATGACCTTGGCTTCTTTTCATGTTTTCTTACCCACTACAGGCACATGTTCCTGTCTACTTTGACCACTTAACGGAATGACCCTTTGAACTCACAAACCCCATTCCTCTTGCCTCCTGATAAGTGTTTCTGGTGATTACCATACATACATGATCACACAGTAGCAATATTTCTGAAGTTCCATGTCTCTGTGATGTCATATCTAATATTTCTTATTTAGTTTTTGTTACTCTTTTATACATAGTTATTCTATATTTGACAGTTTCAGTATCTGAAGTCCTTGTTCTTCAGTTGCAATCATGTTGCTTTTCTTATTGCTGATCACTGACTGTGAACTTACATTTACTTAATCCTAATATTTGGGATTATTGAGAGCCTAAATTGGGGGTATGTTCCTCCAGAAAAGATTTACAACTGTTTCTGCTAGGAGCCAGGGGTTGTTACTAACCTGGGACCATTAATTCTCTTTGATGGCCCCAGAACTGAAGATTTCAGTGATAAGATGTGAATGTTTTATAGCACCAGCTTAAATTCTAGTGCATCCATCTCCACATTGGCAAATACCTGCCTCTGGGGTTGATCCTGTTATTGGGTCAGGGCATTTTCTCCTGCAACATGTTTCCATAGCTGATCAACTTACTTTCTTTTGAGAGACACATGATCTAGATAAAAGGCAGCAGAGTAAATGCAGTGTTGTCCAGAGGTTTGCCCCTGGTATCAACCTACCAATCCTTGCCAGCTGTGGTATCTGGGCATATTTCCCAATTGCATTGAGCTTCATTTTCATGACTGTATTCCATGAGTATAAAAAAATATTACTGGTTATTTCTTAGGTTATTGTACATAATAAATGAGATGCATAAAGAATTGCTTAGCTCCTGGGTGTATACCTGAAGGAAATAAAGTCAGTATATGAATGAGATACCTACATACCTATCTTTATTGCAGCACTATTCACAATATCAAAGCTATGGAATCAGCCTAGGTGCTTGTCAGCAGATGAATGTTTAAAGAAAATATGATGTATGCACATACGTGCATAATGGAATATTATTTTTGCCATAAAGGAGGAGGAAATCCTGTCATTTGTAGAAAAAGAATTGGAACTGAGGTCATCATGTTAAGCAAAGTAAGCCAGACACAGAAAGACATGTTTCTTCTCATATATGGAAATAAACAAAAAAATGATGCCCTAAAATTAGAAGAGGAACGATTAGACAAAGGGTAAGGGAGAGTTACTAAGGAAAGTAGGAAGGGTGACTACAATGAAAGCACAGTATTGTGCACATGAGAAAGTGTCACTGTGAAATCCATGAATTTGTACAATTAATATGAGCTAATGTTTATAATAAAAAAGTGCTTGGCATGGGGTTTGCACAGAGTACTCATTCATTGATACCTAATATGATTAGGTATATTACAATATTTATTAAGTGTCAATTAAATTTAACTTAAATTAACTTCTCTGTTCCCTTTCTTTTTTGGTTTTTAATTTAACTCTCCATTTATTCTAGTGTTTGGAAGAGAGATGTTACTTATAATACCTTCTAATGATGTTGACTTTCTAAACTTTGTGAAACTGTGATTTTTAGTTTAACAATATTTATTAACCTTTTATAGATTAAGTCTTTTTGGATAACTATACTTTAAAATATAATAGCAGTATGATTTTATAATTTGTCCTTCCAGATTATACATGTAACATATCTATTGTAGAAAATTGGGGAAAATAGAGAAAAATATTAGGAAGAAAATAGAAATCTTTTATAATCTCTTATTCCCTAGCTTCATTAGAGCTGCCAAAATGATGCTTTTGATTTAGTTCAGACACTCTACTTCCCTGCTCTCCTCACCCCATTGATTTCCCAGAATCTACTAAGACTTATATGCCTATCACCTGACTCCCTCTCCACCTTCATTCCTCCCACTGTGCCTTGGCTGTCAGAGCAATAGCCACCTTGTCCTCCTTGACATTCTTCAGATACCAAGCACCTTCTACCTAAGATCTTTGGCATGTGTTTTTCCTCCACCTCAATTGTTCCTTCTCCAGATAACTATAGAGCTGTTTCCTTACTTCCTTCAGATCTTTGCGCAAATATTACCTTTTCAGAGTCCTTCCCAACTACCTAGCCTAAAGTTACATCTCCATCAATATGCTTTTGCCGTATTTTATTTTCATTCATAACATCGTTTTCTGAACTTATACTATGTTTATTTCTTTTTTTCCCCCTTTTCTGTTTTTTAAATATTTTTTAGTTGTTGATGGACTTTTTATTTTCACTTATTTGTAGTGGTGCTGAGAATCAAACCCAGTGCCTCAAGCATGCTAGGCAAGCGTGCTACCGCTGAGCTACAACCCCAAACCCTATTATGTTTATTTCTTCTCTGTTTATTGTACATCTCTCACCAGATGGCAGGGCCTTTAATTTTGCTGATGTATTCCCAGAACCTAAAATAGTGCCTGACAGAGCAAGTGGTTAAATATTTGTGGAATTAATGAATCCTGCTTCTTGGAGACAACTAATCCATGTTTTTATTTATATTTATACATGTATGCATGAATGTTTTTGTTATTTATATATCTGAATTTAAACCATTTAAAATTAAAGCAGCACCAAATGATTTTATGGATTTCATTTTTTAATTTTTTTTTTCATTTTCGGGGGACACAATACCTTTATTTTATTTACTTATATGTGGTGCTGAGTATCAAACCCAGGGCCTCACGCATGCTAGGCGAGTGCTTTCACTGAGCCACAACTCCAGCCCAATTTTATGGCCTTCTTTTTTCACTTAATTTTATGAAATTTTTCCAGTGTTAACATTCTTTATAATCATATTTTTTTGTCTTTTCACTCCAGTAAGTCTAAATTTTGTATTTACCCACCTCCTGTTACTAGAGATTTTTTTGTTTTTGTTTCAACAAGTTGTTTTTTCAAATCTCTTTGCAGAAGGGCATATACCGCATCTCTAGGTGAAACCGCAGTTGCATTTGACTTTGGGCCATTGACAGCAGTTCCAAAGAATATATTTGGACAAAAAGGCAAAGATGAAGTAGTGGCATACCCACTGTATATCTTATATGAGAATGGGGAGACTTTCCTTACATATGTCAGTCTGTTACATGGGTAAGTTGGGGTGGTAATCTACCTGAAATGAAACTAAGCTTGTGCTGATTGTCATGATTAGATTTGGGAAACATATTTCTGAGTTTGTGGAAATGAGCTCCCTTTAAACATTTGCTTTGCTCATTTTGGAGAAAGAGTTGGTACAGATCATTTGAACTTTCATTTCCTCATTTTTGAATAAGCTCTATAGTTTAGAATAAGATACAATTTGCTTGTGTTCAAAAGGCTAACTAAAAAAGTATTTATGGTTTATCTTGTATGAACAAGGCACTGTGGAAATGATTAGATAATAATCTGGTGTCTTTTGCCCTTTTGTGGAGAAAAAGATAAATATACACTTTTTGGAGAAAAAGATAAATATACACATGAAGAGGTAATTACCCATACCACATTACTGGGACACAGTAAGAATCCAGAGCAAGGAGAGATCATTCTGACTGGAGAAATTAAGAAAATTTTCATGGAGAAAGATTCATGTCATGTGGGATTTAGTCTCATGCAGGATTAAGTGAAACATCAAGGAAGAGTAAAACCATTTCAGTCATAAGGGCAGCATAAAGCACAATGTCAAAACAAGCAAGTTACAAGTTTCATTCAAGGGTCAACGATTAGACATCTTGGGCTAGAGCAGAAGATTCATGTAAGGAAAGTGTTGTGAAATCAATTGTGTTCTAGGAGTTTGAACAAGGGTGGTGGTAGTTTAAAGGGAGAAATGAAGCATAGTAGATGCTACAGAGGAGTGATCAATAAGACTTAGTTACAGTTTGGATAAGGAAATGAGCCATTAACAGAAATACTGATCAAGAAAGGAAACTATTTTTCAGGGGGAGATTTCTTATAAATCATCAATGTGAGACAGTACTGAATAAAGTGGAAATATTGTATGGATGCTTGGAAAATGTAGAACGGTGAGAGACAATTGAGAAGATGTGAAAGTCATCTGTTAGGTTGAGAGAGTAAATAGAGGGTAAGATTTGGGCAAGGTTTGTAACCAAAGGCAAATGGGCATGCGCTGAACATTAGTTTATTTACTTACTTACCAATCAACTTGACATATTTATTCAGGGTGCACCTTGTGGCAGACTATGGAAATACAAGTTTGGAGGCAAGGTCCTTACTGTGTGGTTCCTTGTCTAACAAAAGGGCATTCAACTAAATAACTGTAGTAAAGTGCAGTGTAATGTGCTTAGGTCATCACAGGTTGTTACGAGCATCTGATGAAGTAAATGCTTAGTCCTATTATCTTAGAAGACTTTGAGGAAATTGTAATATTAAAGCTTGAACTTGAAGGATTTAGTAGAAGGAATTGGAAGCTGAAGTGATTCCTGGAGAGAGAAGAGGGTACACCAACTGATGAAGATTAGAAAGATGAAAGAGTTTGATGTTGCAGAATGGTGAAGATTTACTCTTGAGTACATTCCCTTGGCAGAAATGTTCTTTACCTTTCACACATGTTTTTCCTGGGAGGGTTTTTTATGTTGTTGTTTTTGTTTTTTTGTAGTGCTGGAGAGGTAAACCCAGAGCCTTGTATACACCTAGCAAGCACTCTTCCACTGAGTTACACTCCCACCCCATCTTGGGGAGATTTTGTGGTAACATTATCATCCTTACCCTTCTTCCCCTTAATTTTTCCACATCATGATCTACCTAGTGGTGTTAGTCCCAAACTTGTAGTCATCTATATCCTCTTGCATATAATTGTCCCAAATTTTATTGATTTTATGATAAAAGTTTCTTGAATGTTTACATCCTTATCACCATTCTTTTGTTCCTGCTTCAGATGTTTATCTTCTGCCCAGATCATATTCTCTTAAGTAGTTTCCTTTAATCCAATTTTGGACCCTTCCTGTCCTCCTCAGTGTTACCAGATGAGCTTTATAAAATGAAGCTCTGTCACTCCTGACTTACACTTCTAGTGATATACTCACCCAGAATAACTCTGAATATAAAATCTGTCTGCTTCATAAATCAGTTCTAGATATCTGTCTAGCTACTTTTCTGTTGCTTTAGAGCTTTTACTTTGCTTCCTATCATAGTAAGCTAAGTTTCCTCCCTCTTAGTTCCTTGCCTTTCATGTTTCCAGAACTTTGTATAAACTATGTCCCTGCTACCCCCCAAGATAATTTGTTTCCAATTTTTTACACCTTTTTACCTGACTCATGTCTTTGTACCTTTTTGTTGTTCCATTGTACCCAGTACATCCTTTTTTTTTTTTTTGGTCACACTTATTACATGGTGTAATAATTCTGGTTAAATGTCTGCTTCCCCATCTCAGTCATCAGTTATTGGGTGTACCATTCAGGACTAAATACATATGTTTGTCTAATTAAATAAAACGTGCATCCAGAGCTCTGAAGAGTAGCTGCATCTCAGAAGAAAAGATTTGGGAGTTGTCAGAATATATGGGTAGTTAAAGCAGGCACAATTTAATATGCTACCATGTAAATGTGTATTTTGAAAACAGCAGACCACTGGAGTACAGCAGTATTTAAGAAAGAAATTAGCAAAGGACATTAGAGGGTCAGGGGTGTAGGTTATTGGTAGAATGCTTAATTAGAGGGTCAGGGGTGTAGGTTATTGGTAGAATGCTTACCTAGCAATGTACAAGGCCTTGGCTTCTATCTTTATACTGCAAAAAAAAAAAAAAAAAGGAAAAAGAAAAGAGAAAGAAAGAAAAAATTGTTATAGAGTGTTAAGGTGTCAAGAAGCAGTCCTTGTTAACCAAAGTTAATGTAGCAGAACGTCACTTAAGCCTTTTGGATTTCACAGTGAGAACCACATGGATGATCTTTGCCAGAGTAATTTCAATAGATTGGTAAAAAGGCTACCATAGGCAACTTAGGGTAAAACCTTTCAATCTCTGCATTATTGGCATTTTGTTCTGTATAATTCTTGGTTGTGGGATGTGGTGATAACACAGCAATAATTCCAGCTACTTAGAAAGTCTGAGCAGGAGTACAAGTTTGACCTAGCTTAGGCAGCTTAGCAAGATCCAGTCTCAAAACAACAACAACAAAAAAGCCTGGGATGTAGCTCAGTGATAGAGTGCCCCTGGGTTCAATTCCAAGTACCAGGAGAAAAGAAAGAAGTGAATGATTTTTTGTTGTGAGGGGCTGACCTGTGGAGGAATGTCTAGCAGCATCTCTGGCTTCTACCCACAAGATACTAATTTTACACACACAGACCCCTGTTGTGACAATCCAAAGTGCTTTCAGATATTAACAGTGTCCCCTCAAGGGCAAAATCAACTCTGGTTGAGAACCACAAGAGTGTTGGAATGTTAGTGGGAAAGTGAAAAAGTGGAGACATTGGGAATATATTATATTGTATATGGTGATTTTTATAATATCTGGAGGAAGACCAAGTCAAAGAATGGTTTTAGGGGGATGGGCATATCTATCTTCTCTTAACATTTCCTAAACATGTTTTTATTTTTTCTTTAGCCCTGGGAATATTGGAAAACTGTTGGGTCCATTGCCCATGCATCCTGCTGCTGAAGATAACTATGGTTATGATGCTTGTGCTATACTCTGCTTACCCTGTGTTCCCAACATCTTAGTGATTGCTACTGAATCAGGAATGCTGTATCACTGTGTTGTGCTAGAGGGGGAAGAGGAAGATGACCAAACAGTAAGTGCAGGCTAGTATTGGTCTATTTCAAATCTTTAACACCAGGTATACTTCTTGGCCCAATATGAATATTTAATACATGAGGAATTTTAGCTTATATCTGACACATCTGGTCCTTTGGAAATTAAACACAAATAATTGAAGCATATTAAAAACCTAGACAGATAGAAGTTAGGTTGCACTATTTAGTTGGTCCACCAATTTGCCTATTTATTTTTCTGACCTCTGTACTGCAGTCTCTGGTAGCAAGTAAAGGAACCTTTGAATCACTCAGCTGACTTTTCTATAGACTTACTTATTAACATATAATCTTTCTAAAGAAGGATACATTTTTCCTCTCTCTCAAGATCAACACATTCTTAAGAAAGGGGATGGAATTAAGAAGAATTTGAGAGCATTGTTTGATCCAGCGTTTTTTCTCCTGTTTTTAATTGTGATTATTTTCAAATGAATATGCAGTATCAAAATTATAGTACTTCTTTTACAGTCAGAAAAGTCCTGGGATTCCAAGGCTGACTTCATTCCTTCTCTGTATGTGTTTGAATGTGTTGAACTGGAACTCGCCCTGAAATTGGCATCTGGAGAGGATGATCCCTTTGATTCTGACTTTTCATGTCCAATTAAACTTCACAAAGGTAAGGAATTCATTAAATGTAGTTCTTTTATTCCATCATATATATTTATACTAAGTAGTCACAGCCTGTTCACAGGTAATTTATTTGTTTTGTGGTTCCAGCCTTTAAAAAAGTTAACTGGGGGGGCTGGGGATTCTGGCTCAGCGATAGAGCGCTCGTCTAGCACGGGCGGGACCCAGGTTCGATTCTCAGCACCATGTAAAAATAAAGGCATTGTGTTGTGTCCATCTACACCTAAAAATTAAAAAAATTAAAAAGTTAACTGGGTTCTTTTTTGCCTTTTAGTCACTACACAGTACTCTTTCTCTCCAGTGAATATTAAACAAATGATTCTCAAGTTTTAAGATAGTGTTCCTCAGTATGAATTCACTCAGATGTACAATAGTGACTTTTTCCTGCACCTATAAAAAGTAGATTTCGTGGTCAGTGGTAGAGTGCTAGGGAACAATACTGGCCAAATAATTGTGTGCATGTACAAATATGTAATAACAAATCCCTCCATCATGTACAACTATAATGCACCAATAAAAAAATGTGGAAAGAGAAAAAAGTGTTATGCAGAACTCCAGTATATAAAACATAAAGATAATATAACATTAACTTATTGTAAATTTAACATTAAGGAAGTATGCTGTTAGTAGGAAATTTTAATTTAGATGCTTATGGATTATTATTGCCATCTTATCCAATTTACTATGTACAAGCTGGGCGCTGTGGCACACACCTATAAACCCGAGTTGGGGAGGCTGAAACAGGAGGATCCTGAGTTCAAAGACAGCCTCAGCAAAAGCAAAGTGCTAAGCAACTCAGACCCTGTTTCTAAATAAAATACAAAATAGGGCTGGGGATGTGGCTTAGTGCTCCTGAGTTCAATCCCTGGTACATGAAAAAATAAATTTACTATGTACATTATTTGTATATATTGTTATTTCAATATTTTAAAATTCTTAACCACAGAGATAAATATTTACAAATAATAATATATTCAGGAGCTCATCTTTAACTTTTTTTTTAGTTGTAGATGGACACAATACTTTTATTTTATTTATTTATCTTTATTTGGTCCTGAGGATGAAACCCAGGCCCTCACATGTGCTAGGCAAGTGCTCTACCACTGAGCTACAACTCCAACCCTCAGGATTGTCCTAATTGTTACTAGACTCAAAGGCAGTACAGAAAATTTTGGTTCAAAGCCAGTTACATTATCTTAATTAACAGTTGCTCCCATTTCTTAGTGTCATAAACTTTGGACCTATCTGTAAATCAACATTATGAAAATACAAAACTTCACTTCTCATTTGATGCCTAACTTATTACTTATGACAGAATGTTCACTGAGGGGTTATGCTGGAGTCAGTGTAGTACCTGTGCTGTAGGAGTGCACTTACTTCAACTAGTTCATCTAAGCAGATGTGAAGCATAAGTTTTCTACAGAGCTATCATTCTTAATCACCATTTATCTTGAAGAACTTTAAATAAATGTATACATAGACCAAAAGGCATAATGAGTTACCTGACAGCAAGTTTTCATGCTTTGGTGGATTCCACTTTGTTGTTTTCTAGAAAATTAACATTTGAATTTTATTGGACTTTTTACTTAAAATATATTTGAAAATTGAACTTAAAAGTTAAAAATTTCAAACTCCTTGATGTGGTGCCACAGTATGAAATTCCTACAGACTTCCATCAACAAATGTATTTGTAGACTACTAAGGTAAATTATTTCAGTTTTCTAATGGATACCTTTATGTCATTAATGAGTCTATTTGCAGACCCCAAGTGTCCGTCAAGATATCACTGTACTCATGAAGCTGGTGTACATAGTGTTGGGTTAACCTGGATTCATAAACTTCATAAGTTTCTTGGATCAGGTGAGTTTACTAACTTTATGTGTTTTTCAGTAGGTTTTAGATGTTCTGTCAAACAAGTAGTTTGGTACAGGGAAACAATAGAAAATTGGTAAAAGGTTTGTTCTCTAGAAAGTTCAGCAAAATTGACAAACCTTGCCAGGCATGAAAACACATGCTTGTAATCCTGGCAGCTCTGGAAGGTGAGGCAGGAGGATCACAAGTTCAAAGCCAGCCTCAGCAATTTACTGAGGCCCTAAGCAACTTAGTGACACCTTGTCTCAAAATAAAAAATAAAAAGGGCTGGGGTGGTTGCTCGTGGTTAAGTGCCCCTGGGTTCAATCCCTGGTACTAAAAAAAAAAAAAAAAAAAAAAAAAAAAAAGACAGATCTTTAGTTAGAGTACCAAAAACTAGAACAGAAAAACCAAAATTATAACAATCTGGTACAAAAAAAGGAATATTACTACCAAGCTTACAGAAGGAAAAAAGGGAAAGGGTACTGTGAAAAAGTATATGCCAGTTAGATAATCTAGGTGGAATGGACACATTTCAAGAAAGAAAGAAACTACCAAAATTGACTCAAGACAAAATTTAAAAACTGAATAGATCTATAACAAGAAATTGATAGGGAAAATAATTAAGAAACAAAAAACACTATTCAAAAAGAAATTCTAGGATTAGTTGGCTTTACTTTTAAAGAATTCTTTACAAGCTTCTCCAAAAAAGTAGATGAGAAGGGAACACTTCTTAACTCATTCTGTGAGGTCAGGATGACATTTGTACTAAAACCAGACTAAGACATCCAAGGAAACAAAACAATGGACAGATATCTCTTATGAATGTAGACAAAAAATCCTCAACAAAATACTAGCAAACCAAAATCCAGTAACATGTAAAAAGGATTGTACACCCCAACCAAGTGGGATTTATCCCTGGAATACATGGTTAGTTTAACATCTGAAAATCATGTAGTGTACATGTGAATAGAATAAGGGTCAAAAACCATGTGATCATCTCTATAGATGCAGAAAAAGCATTTAAGAAAATCCAACAGTTTTCATGTTAAAAAGCAGTCAACAAACTAGTAATAGAAAGGAACTTATTCAGACCGATAAAGAGCATCTCCAAAGAATCCGTAGCTGACAGAATAATGCTTTCTATATAGCTTTCTACTGCTGCTATAATAATTCACAAAAACTGGCTTAAAATACCACAACTTTACTACAGTTTTGTAGGTTAGAAGTTCTGCATGATCTTAATTGTGATCTTAATTCCCCTTTGCTATATAGTCAGTTTCTAGTGATTGAGATGTGGACATCTTTTGAGAATCCATTATTCTGTGTACTACAGTCCATTCCTTGTCTACCTCCAGGATTCACATCTGACTCAAATGCAAAATATATTCACCTTAACATTCTCAAAAATCTCAATACAACAGCAACACTAGTTCAACATCTCATCCAAATCTCATGAGTTTTTAAAAAGTCCCATATCTCATCATTTAAATCAACTATGGATGAAGTTTTTCTATTTATGGACCATGAAACACAACAACTTACTAGTTCCCAGAACACAGTGGCAGGAGCGGCGAAGGATATCATTTGCAGACATTTCAATTCAAAAGGGAAGAAATTGTTACAGGATGAAGCAGTTTCCAAATCCCAATACTCATAGATTTGAAGTCCTGGGGATAATCCTCAAGTTGACTTGTCCTGCGTCTTTTAGGGATGGTAGCATTTGTTTGTAGCTATATAGTTTCATCAGCTTGTTTCTTACCTGTAGAATTTTAGGGTAGAACTGCCTTCTCTCATCTTCTTTCTAGTCTTTTTAGTTTAAACCAGCACTGTTCTAGCTGTTATAAAATTCTCAGGAAACTTTTGGATTTCGTGTGTATATCATAGAGATTAATTTCAGTAGGTAAGTGGTTTATCCACCACAGATCCTTCCTAGATAATCCCAACTCTACTTCTGGATTTCTGATGTGAGGGCTGAATAAGTCACACTTGCAATCTCTATTCTGTGTGACTAAATATTCTGACCTTCATGGGGTATTTAATAAAGTAGTACAGCCACACTCAGGCTTTTGTCTATTGCATGATTTTCTGACAGTGAATCTCTTTATCATCTTTTGCCATCCAGATAGACTGAGAATTTCTCATGTCATCAGGTCCTTGTTCCATTTTATTAACTTCTTCCCTTGATTTTATCTTTCCTTGTATTGTACTAATAGCAAGAAGAAACCACTAGCCTGCATGTACTTCAAGGCTTTGCTTGGTAATCACCCCAAGTCAGTGACCAATTTAATTGTAAACATGTTCTTTCCCCGTAAGGAGCAAAACAGAGCTATCTCTTCATACCACTTCAGCATTGTAACAGAAGTCTTAGGAAGTTAGCTGAGAAAAGGTAATAAAAGATATCCAGACTAGAAAGGAAAAAATAAACTCTCTTCTTAGATACCATGACCTTATATATAGAAAATTCTAGGGAATCTGCCAAAAAACTATTTGAACTAGTAATTATGTTCAAATTTGTAAGATATAAGACCAGTGTATAAATAGCAGTTTCATTTCTGTGCACTATCAATGAACAATATAAAAGCTAAGAAAACATTTCTGTTTATACTGGAATCAAAATGAATAAAATATGAATTTAACAAAAGAAGTGATGAATATACTTTTTTTCTCTCTGTCTTTTGGACCTGGGGAATGAACCCAGGGGTGCTTTACATCCCCAGTCCTTTTTATTTTTTGAGACAGGGTCTTGTTAACTTAGTAAGGCCCTAGCCTTACTAAATTGCTTAGGCTGGCTTTGAACTTTTGATCCTCCTGCCTCAGGCTGCCAGGCTGCTGGGATTACAGGTGTGCATCACTGTGCCAGACACAGGATATACAGTTAATACTACCAGACGACGAAAGAAAATAAAACCTAAATGAATGAAAAACATCCCATATTCATGGATCAGAGAACTTAATGTTGTTAAATGGCAGTACTTCCTAAGTTGATCTAAAAATTAAGTGCAATCCTTCTCAAAGTTGTAGCTGACTTCTTTGCAGAAATTGACAAGATTACCCTAAAAATTCATATGGAAATGCAGGTAGACTGGAATATCCAAAACAGTCTTGAAAAACAAAATTGGCAAGTCCACACTTTGCAATTTCAAAACTTCACACAAAACCATAGTAATCAAAACAGTACGATATTGGCATAAGGATACAAAAACAGGTCAATGAAATAGAAATTGGGAATGTAGGAATAAACCTTATATCTACAGTCATTTGGTTTCATTGATGCCAGAACGATTCAGTGGAGACAGAATAGTCTTTTCAACAAGTGATGCTGGCACAAATGAGTATCTGCATACAAAAAAAAAATTACCTTGGACTCCTGCTTTATAAAACCATTTGTGGAAATGAACTCAAATTGGATCAGACCCAAATGAAAGACCTACCACAATAAAGTTTTTAGAAGAGGCATAAATCTTTGTCATCAAAAGCACAATTAGAGAAAGAATAGATAACTTGTTTACATTAAAATTTAAAACTTTATTATTAAAGGACACTGTCACAAAAATGAAAATCCACAGAACGGGGAAAATATTTGTAAATGATATATTTGATAATGGACTTACTAGAACAGAGAACTCTTAGAATTCAATAATATAAAATGACTTGTCCAACCTAATAATGGGTAAAGTGGGGCTGGGAGTGTAGCTCATTGGTATAGTGCTTATCTAGCATGCAAGAGATCCCAGGTTCCATCCCCAGAACCACAAAAGGGTGCAGGGTGGTGGGGAATGCAGAAGATTTGCATACGTATTGTTCCTTCAATGATATATAAATAACAGAAAATTTTTTACAACATCCTTAGTCGTTATGGAAATGTAATATTACAAAACCACAATAAAATATCATTGAATATCTACTGAGATGGCCAAAAGGAAAAAAAATGGACAATTGCAAGTATTGATGAGGCTGTGGAAGAATGGGGACTCTAACAGATTGCTTAATGAGAATGTAAAAGGTGCAGTGGTTGAAAAACAGCTTGGCAGTTCTGGAAAAGATTAAACATAGTTACAATATATCCAGCAATTCCCCTGTGTATATACTTAAAGAGAAATGAAAACATGTCCACACAAATACTTGTATACAGGTGGTCATAGCAACATTATTCATCGTAGCCACATAAGTGTGTATCAACTGATAGATTATTAAAAATGGGTCTATCCATCCACACAATGAAATATTATTCAGACATAAGAAGGAATGTAGTACTAATAACATGTTCCAATATGGGTGAACATGGATAACTTGAAAACATGCTAAGTGAAAGAAGTCAATTAAACTATGAATTTTATGATACCATCTATATGAAAAGTCCAGTATAGACAAATCCACAGAGGCAGAAAGATGAGTGGTTGCCTAGCTCTGAGAAAGTTGGTAGAAACTGAGAGTGATCATTAATAGGTCTGGGGGTTTCTTTTAGAGAAATGAAATTATTGTAAATTAATTGTAGTGATGGCTATCCAATTCTATTAATATAGTAAAACCCACTGGATTGTACACTTCAGAATGGGAGAGTTTGGTGGCCCAAAGGGTATTATTAAAAAAAAAAAAAAAATTAGTGTTGAAAAGGAAGACTGTGGAAGGGAATTATTCCTGAGATTATTCTCAGTGAAATGTTTCTCCATTTACAACCTGACCAAGAAAAACCTTAATTTCCTTTCCACAGCAGAAATCTAGACGCCTGAAGTAAGGATATTTGTTAGAAGGGAATAATCCTTTAGAAGGAATGGTTTGAGAAAAGTACTTTTAATTGCATTTAATATGGAGATTTGTCTAAGCATCAATTAATTTATATGCTTTCCTTTATAGATGAAGAAGATAAGGATAGTTTACAAGAACTTGCTACAGAACAGAAATGTTTTGTAGAACATATCCTTTGTACAAAGCCACTGCCATGCAGGTAAAGCTCATCTCTCCCATGTATACAATGATAATACTAGTTCATTTCAGTAATTCAAGTACATACATACTTAGAATACTTCACCCCAAGAGTATCATGTTAAACCTTTCTCCTGTTTCAAGGCCATTCCACATGTTATTTTCTCTGTCCCAGTCCTGACCCTAGCTTACTATCCTCTTGGTTAACTCTTACTCTTGTTTTTGAGACAGGGTCTTGCTATATTGTAGACTGGCCTCACATGCCTGGGCTCAAGTGAGCCTCTTGCTTCAGCCTCTCAAGTAGCTAGGATTAAAGGTTGTACCACCCACATGACACTTACTCTTCTTGCTAATCTGACATTTCTTCAGAGGACTTCCTTGATTGATTCCTTCAGAGGACCTCCTGTTCTTTTTATCATATTATATTCTTGTATTGTAACTTGTGTTTGCTTAATGTCTGTCACCACTACTGCAATATGTTTGAAGAAAGCAGTTTCTTATTCTTAGTATATTCTGTTGGTCTTTTGTTTACCCTGTGTACCAGAGTGCCACTCAGTAAATATTTGATGAATAAGAGAAAAGGGAGGTGTCTAGAATGATTCCAAAGTTTCTTCTAAGGATAAATGTGATACTTTTCAGACAATTGGAGACATAATGAGTGAATTTGGGAAGACGGAAGATGAATTACGCAGGCATCTAGAGTTTTATGTTCTCTGTAGGCCATCCAGGTGGAAGAGCCTACTAGCAGTTGGAGATAATAGGTCTGAAGTTTGGAGTGATCTTGTATAGGACACTAGAGATGGGGAATTGTCAGCATTGGAGCGATGATTCTGGCTCCAATGTAAGGTTACCCAGTAAAGGGCCTGAGACGAGTGGAGGAGATCTGCGTGAAGTGATCTTAAAGTATGAGCAGTGGGTAGAGACAGGAGCCCAGCCCTGGAAGGAAACGTGAATAAAGGGCTGCCAGAGACACTGAAGGAGAACCTGAAGGGAAGGATGTCAAGGATACCAGGGAGGAGCTGTTTCTAAGAGAAGGCAGCAAGGAACTGGTGAGCAGTGATCATAGACTTGGCAATACAAAGAACCATAGGACTGAGGCTGACCTGGGTACTGGTCATATAATATGTAAGCACTCTCTCAATGTGGGCTTCACACTGATAACAAAAGTAAAATTCTAGAATTTCCTAGATTCCCTCCCCTTTAGAAAGAGGATAGGAAATGTGTTGTTTATTACTGTCTAGAGACTGCTATTCTAAAGGAGGAAAGGGAGAATTGGTCAGTGTGTAATTTTCAGATGAGAGA
Source organism: Spermophilus citellus (assembly GCF_964194105.1). Taxonomy (NCBI): domain Eukaryota; kingdom Metazoa; phylum Chordata; class Mammalia; order Rodentia; family Sciuridae; genus Spermophilus; species Spermophilus citellus. The sequence continues at coordinate 23,742,478 of NC_138199.1, read as the reverse complement.
GAAAATGGCACAAATGTTCAGGGACAAAAACGTGCTGTGGCCTGAGGGTGGGATTTCATGGGGGCCAGTTATAGAGTGTGTTGGCAGGGATAGTTCCCATTTGAGAGCCACAGTTTGCAGTTTCTTTAGGTGAAGTAGGAAGGAAGTTAGAGGGAGGTGTATGCTAGGTGCACTAAATGAAGTCCTATGATAGATGTTGGCTTCACTGAATGTGTAATGTGAGATATACCCTAAAGTTCATTGAATCTGTTAGGCACTAGATGAGACACACATATATAGCTGGTGTTTACGTGTGAGCTGATACATAAAGAGTGAACTTGAGTGTACTGTGACCTCTGAGATTATCATAAACCCTGTGAGCCTGTAGGTTCCTGAGGGACTTGGTAAATGGCCTCTTAGACTGATAAGTGGCAATTTGGTTTAGACTGATCAGAGGTTTATTACAGGCTTCCATATCACCACTTTTGAGATTATGGCACTGATAGCATATCCCAGGTAACTATCAGCCTAGGCCTGAAAAGGCCACAGGCTGGTTACGTTCTTTGTTCTTGGTATCATTGGGGTATGTCTTTGTTCTTAGTATGATTGCATCTGCCACTTTGTAACTTAACTGAATTTTTTCCTCCAGGCAGCCAGCTCCAATTCGAGGATTCTGGATTGTCCCTGATATTCTTGGGCCCACAATGATCTGCATCACCAGTACCTACGAGTGCCTTACAAGGCCTTTATTGTATGTCCTTTTTATATTTTCTACATAGTAACTGGTTCAAACTTATACATAATTTTTTTTTTTTTTTAATTTTTGGTACTAAGAATTGAACCCAGAGGCAATTTACCACTAAGCCACATCCCAGCCTTCTTATTTTTAAGACAAGATCTCACCAAGTTGCTTAGAGCCTAAGTTGCCGAGGCTGGCCTTGAACTTGTAGTCCTCCTGCCTTAGTCTCCCAAGTTCCTGGGATTACAGGAGTTCGCCACCACACCTGACATATTACAATTTGTTTTAGCTTCTGGCTTGAGGGTTGAAAGGGTGGATATGTCCGTTTTCCCTGCTGTGTCTGGAAGTGTTCATTTTAGACATGGTTTCTGGTACCTCCATCAAATAGCTGAAAATTGAGAGCTTTTCCTTAAAGTGTGGGAAAAAATACTAAAGTTAATAATGAATTCCATTATTAATATGAACTAGATTTAATAGTCATCAAGCTGTATGTGCCAGGCCCAGAAGTAAGCCATGTTCCTGCATTACCTCCTAGAATTATCAGAGTAGCCTTCAAAAAGAACACTGTTCCCCATCTTACAGAAGAGGAAACAGACTTGAGAGTTTAAGCCAATGCAGAAGTCAAGGAAAAGACAACTGGGATTTAGGTCTGATTGATTCTAAAGTTCATATTCAGTCTTAATTTCTTCTCTACCAGCCTCATCAGGGAGTGTGTAAACTCTAGAAGAAAGGTGGTATAAAGCCAAACTCAGCAGTCCTTGTTGCTTTTTAAGAAACTCAGATATTAAGCTGTAATTACCATTTTCCTTTTCCAACAGCTTTGGAAGGTCATTCTGAGTTTTATAAATGCAGGAGTAGGAATATCAAAATCAAAAGTCAGTTCTGAATGTTAAAGCCTAGTCTCTTGGTGTCAGTTCGGAGCATGTGCTTCTATATACTGATTTATGTAGAAAATACTAGCATTCATTTACTGTCCTTAGAAGGTCTTCTGTGAGCCAGGTCCGATATTGCACGCCTGTAAACCCAGCAACTTGGGGAGGCAGAGACAGGAGGATTATGAATTCAAAGCTAAGCCTCAGCAATGGCGAGGCACTAAGTGACTCGGTGAGACCCTGTCTCTAAATAAAATACAAAATAGGGCTGAGGGTGTGGCTCAATAGTCAAGTGCCCCAAGTTCAATCCCCAGTACCAAAAAAAAAAAAGTTTTCCACATTTAAAAAAAAAATGACGCTAATACTACTTAGATGGGGAAAAAATATAAATTTTGTGTTGCTTATACTAAAAGAGACTGAAAATTAGCAAGATTAAACAAAATAAAATCACTGGAAAAATATTTGCTGTTTGCCTCAGCATATTTTTCTTTTTTTTATGTTGATATCTCCTGGGAAGCTTTTCTTTCTTTCTTTTTAATATTTATTTTTTAGTTTTAGGTGGACACAATATCTTTATTTTACATTTATGTGGTGCTGAGGATTGAACCCAGTGCCTCATGCATGTTAGGCGAGCGCTCTACCACTGAGCCACAAATCCCAGCCCCAGCCTCAGCATATTTTTCAAAAGTCCACATACCTTTAGTAAAATAGGACCTAGTCACACCAATTTCAGAGTAAAGATATGAATCCTAAATGGTGAAAAAACTCAATTATCTGGATACCTTCAAATCATGTTTCTGCCAACTCCCTAAAATACAGATTATCTATAAAGTAATGTCACTGTTTAACAAACCTTGTGAATTTAAATTGTCATTTTCAAAGTAAGTTAGTTACCATGTTGCCAAAATTTTATACTCTTTCAAGCACTTTCTAAAATTGCCTTTGCAAATATTTATGATTGAGGGCATACAATTTTTAGGAATCAAGTTATATACAACTGCATATGGCATATAGTTGTTATCTGTCTTAAATTGGTGTTGATCAAGTCTGTACCTAAGAAAGGAGTGACTTGTTTGTGGCTCTAGCTTATAAAACAAGTTCTTGAGTCCTTTGCAGAAAGGATCTGTTGGTAGAGTCCAAAATGCTTTCACACATGGCAGCATAAAGGGACAACTGCTGAACATGATCTCTTCAAGGTGGAAAACATACATTCTTGTGCTTTTGAGTAACAACTTTTTGTTTATGTTCTCCAAGTTCTGGATAAGTTTGGTTTATGCTTTCATATAATAAATAACTCCATTGGTAGACTTTCATTTATCTGTTTTATAGAAGTACTGTCCATCCAGCTTCTCCTCCTCTGCTGTGTACCCGAGAAGATGTTGAAATGACAGAGTCCCCTCTCCGTATTCTGGCTGAGACCCCAGATTCCTTTGAAAAGCATATTAGAAGCATTTTGCAACGTAGTGTTGCCAATCCAGCATTTCTCAAGTATGTGATCTTGGGCATCCAGATTTTAAGAATGGGTTTTGTTCTCTCTTTTCAAAATTATTGTTCATCCTTTCCATCCTCAGCTATTTCATATCTGCTTTACTGTGGTGGAGGTGGAAGAGACACAGGGCATATCTCATCAGTTAGTGAGTAGAGGAAGAGAAGTGACACCTGAGAGTGATAAAGTGAAAAAGGAAGCTGGGCATGGGGGTGGATGCCTATAATCCCAATGGCTTTGGAGACTAAGGCAAGAGGATCATAAGTTTGAAGCCAGCCTCAGCAACTTAGCAAGACCTTGTTTTAAAATAAATAAGTGCAAAAAAGGAAAAAAGCAGCTGACTCAGTCTGTTTTCACTAGTCTTACTTGGCTAAGGAAAATGATAGAAATTTTCATTTTAAGATCATCTGAAAAGGATTTGGCCCCTCCTCCTGAGGAATGCCTTCAGCTCATCAGCAGAGCCACCCAGGTGTTCAGAGAACAGTACATTCTTAAGCAGGACCTGGCAAAGGAAGAGATTCAGCGGAGGTAGGATGTCTTATGTTCACAACCATTAGTCCCTGGTTGGTAGCTGGTGCTGTATTAATAGCCCAGGCCTGGCTTCTGATTAAACTTTATTTTCCTTCTTAAAGGGTCAAATTATTATGTGACCAAAAAAAGAAACAGCTAGAAGATCTCAATTATTGTCGAGAGGAGAGGTAAGTGTCAAAACTAGGGAGAATGAAACAGTAATGTAGGGGACTGAATCTCACCTCAAGATGTTGAACACATCAGTGAACCCCAAGAGTCTTTTGTTTCTTATGCCATCAGGAAGAGTCTACGGGAAATGGCTGAGCGCTTAGCTGACAAATATGAGGAAGCCAAGGAGAAACAAGAAGATATCATGAACAGGTCAGTGGGCTGTGTAAATTTCAGTTCCCTACTCAGATACTAGCAACCTTATTAAGTACTAATAGTATTATGAAGAAAATAGACCTTAGCAGTTGCTCACATACCTATAGAATTGAATGGATCCCTGTTTCTCCTCTGAAGTGTATGTTAGGAAAGATATGTCACTTTCCCCTAATCTATCCTGTGGAGACCTCCTCCCCAGATACCAGAGTCTTGAATTACAAGCTTTATTGTGATTATATTTCTCATAATTAGCGGAGATCTTAAGCTGAGATATTTGCTTACCTTATCTAAAGGATGAAAAAAGTACTTCACAGTTTTCACACTCAGCTCCCAGTTCTCTCTGATAGTGAGAGAGACATGAAGAAAGAATTACAGCTGATACCGGATCAACTTCGACATTTGGGCAATGCCATCAAACAGGTAGGAATGGGTACAAGGTGGTTAAATTCAGTCTTATTTTTTAAGCATTATGCTACAGAAAATAATTTCATAAAATATAACAAGAACAGATTAAAACATGTAAAAACGTGTGGCAAAGCATACTAAAATATTCATGTTCTGTTTGATTACTTAAGGTTACTATGAAAAAAGACTATCAACAGCGAAAGATGGAAAAAGTGCCAAGTCCTCAAAAACCAAGCATCACCCTCAGTGCCTACCAGCGGAAATGCATCCAGTCCATTCTGAAGGAGGAGTAAGTAAATGCTTATAAACTTGCTATTGTTGTGAAAATAGTTTTTTTTTCTCTGGAGTATGCCAAAGTCTATCTCTGTCTTCCCAGGTAAAGATTCCCAAGTTTTAGTGTCTGCACATCACTAATTACTAGGATAGGCACTTAAGCAATGAGTATGGTGAGAGGATGGAATATGATGGCTTTTCTATAATGTGATTTTGTTGCGTGGTCAAAAGTATTTTCCCAGAGAAAGACTATGTTCAAAAATATTTCCTAGGGGACTGGGGTTGTTGCTCAATGGTAGAATGCTCGCCTAGCATGTGTGAGGCACTGGGTTCTATCCTCAGCACCACATAAAAATGAAATAAAGATATCATGTGTCCACCTTCAACTAAAAAATAAACATTTAAAAAAAAAATCCTGGGGCTGGAGGTATACAGTTCAGTGGTAGAGCAATCAAGTAGCATACACAAGGTCCTGGGTTCTATCCCCAGTACTTAGCCACAAAAAATAAATTCCAGTAGTTGAACCAGTTTGCCGCCTTAAATGAGTAAATACCTACTATCCATCTGGAACCTTAAGTTGTTAATTTAAGCAAAGAAGTTCTTAGATAATTCAGCATTACTCGCTTCAGTTCTTAAGATTCTGTACTAATGACATTCATCTCTAAAAATGAGTGACTTTATGATTTTACAGGGGTGAACACATAAGGGAAATGGTGAAGCAAATCAATGATATCCGAAATCATGTAAACTTCTGACACCAGGATTAGATTCACAACTGAAATTAACAAAACTGAAGATTCAAACCCATACTGTAAACCAAACAGCACTAATTTATAAAGAAGCATTTTTTTGGATGCATTTGGTGTGGTTTATCATTTTTAATATTTGTTTTATAATTATTGAATAAATATATTTAAAAATTGGAATGTGCTTTATAACTAAACTCAGTGATCGTATGCAACAAGGGCCCGGTATCATTTTCAGAAACAAAACCACCCTGAGACACAGGCTTTCAGCTGTACACTTCCAAGTCTCCTTGACCCTACTGAACTTTCTCTCTATTGAAGCCAGAATAAGAGCTGCATTTTAAAGTAGCATCACAACACTAGAATTCAAAGGAAAAGGCCACACAGTCTACTGGGCAGCAGCTTTTTTTAATTTGAACACTTCTTCTTAAGGAAACACCTTCAGTACAGTTAGCAACAGTTACACCTGCAATCTGCTCAGAGCAGAGCTAAAGATCCACAATTGCCAAGGCCACCTCTGCTCACTTCTCACAGGCACTATTACCTTTCAGAGCTGAGTTTGGCTGTGCTGTGTCTCGACTGAGTAGGTACAAGGTGCAAGTGTTAGCACCTTAAGGAAAGAAAGAAATAGCTTGGTAGGCAGTATATGGTTTTGTCTCAGCTTTACATCTTTTTGTATCTGCCAATATGAGTTCTGAAAGGTAATAACCATACCTGCCTAGAAATGGCCAAGTGACTGCCAATTAAAAACCACATTGTAAGGTACATTTCAGGTAAGAGGTAAATTGGGTTAGACATGCGAGAGAACAGATGTACACAGACTGAATACAAGCACAGGAACACTTGTGAAACCCAACTGATCTTTTCCTTAGAAGGGATAAATTTCACCTTCTTAAATCAGATTTCATTTATTCAGAAAATCCCACTTAAAGAATTATCCTACCTGGAGAGTATCACAGCAGTTTGTTTCATACCAGACTGTTAAAATGCAGTCTCAGTTTGGGTTTTTCTAGGATATTTTTCTCAATTTAGTGGATTCCAACAGTTTGCATCTGCCATAGTACAGACCATGAAGAGTTCCCTAATCATGATTTTATTGCCCCAATACCCATCTTCTGGGGAAAAAAAAAAGGTGCTCAGTCTCAGCAGTTAACTGGAAACAATGGTTCAGAAAGATTACGAATTACTCCTCATGATTTATAGTGCTAAATAAGCTTAGGGCCTATGCAAGGAACTAGTCTTAACTGTAAATCATATTCTGTAACTAACAAAATTCCCTGTAACTCAAAAAGGACATGTTTCCTTTAAACCAAGTAGACTTTATACAAAAGGACTTCAATCAGTTATAATGCTTCATGCATGACAAGCCTTTAGCACTACTTTCATAATTAGTATTTACTTTTAAATTCATAATCATGAATGCAAGACTACAAAAATAATCCATGGGATGATGTAATGTAGTCCTTATCATTTATCCTGTGGAAGAAAGATCTTTAGGACAAATCCATACTGACTTCATTTATAACAAAGTTCACTAATTCCTATAAGGTTCCTTCAGGTGTCCCTCTGCTATTCAACATCAATTAAAAAAAAGTACTTAAAACATTTTTCCTTTTGAATGTTGTACATGGTGAATTAAACAGAGCCTTCCACTAGCTGCTCTTGGGGCAGTACTGTAGCAGGTGAACAGTGAGCATGACACAAATTTACTGTTTCTGCAACACTTCATGAAGCTATGGCAAAAACAACTTGTTCCACCAAGGTTTTCTTCACACAAGAAACTCACTCTTGGAAAATGACAGAGCAGATTTCCAAACTGATTGATACACTAAATGGATTTCCCCCCAATTTCACTGTGAGCATTGTCACTTAAGACTCCAGATCAAAATTGTAAAAGAAAATATCAAGTAAGTATCTGCCAAACCTCATTACTTTTCTATATTTGACACTTTTAAAACAAATAGTATTTAAGCCCACTGACTCAAGTTGAAAATAAGTAGATTTATAAATATATGATAGATGATGTCAGGTATAGTTTATTATTTTTTCACTGATCCAATAACTAGGCCAAAACATCAAAAGTCTGGTGCCAGTTCAACCCCGGCACCTATGGGGCCCACGAAGATCTTCCAGGTATGCAGAAAAAGTGCTTCCAAATAGTTTCTTGTGCTTTTCCTTTAAACTCAACTTCCAATACATACATATATATATGTATATATACATACATATATATAATCCATATATAACCTCAGCCAAGTTTTCAAATCCTCCTAATTCTTTACTTGAACTGGTTTGGTTTGCCACAATCTTAAAGTTCTTAGGCAAGTTTCAGTAGCATTTAAAAATCCTCCAATATAAGATAAAATGGTAAAAAGAAGAAAATGTACTGAATGAGGGAAATACAGTCAGTAGCCAATGGCCTGCTCTCAAACTTCATATTTTAATATAAAATATTCATACAGCATACTACACCTCTGTCTGCTATCTGAATACTGTTACTGATGAGCTCTCTAGACAACAGAAAAAGAAATTCTCTCACTATGAACAGAAAATGTAATTCCAACACTACTGGGAAGTTGCTTTAGGGTAAGAAAATGTGTTTGAAAATTTTATGTTGGAGAAATCAGGCAAAGATACAGCCCTTTTCCATCACCAAATCTGATCCCACACCTGTTGGAATCAAGCCCGGAGTCTGGTTAGTGTTCATTGGAAAGGTCTGTTGGCTGTCCCTGTGCTGCACAGTCTTCTCTCACCAGAAATAAGCATTTCTCCAATCGTCCTTTTGTTGTGACTTCGGCTTCTTCAGTTAAGAGTTAAATAATAATTAATGTTGATCTAAAGATGAGTTAAAAACCCCAAAGTGCAGACTAGAATCCTGCTGTCAGGGTGTCATGTCTCAGGGAGCTGGTTAATGTCTGTCAGTTTGGTATCATTCAGAATTGCCCGGATTCTCTCCAAGGAGTCTGCTTGCCGGATCCGCTCTAACTGCACCTGGAGAAACAATGGTGAGATATGTGCAGGTGGCCCATTGCCTAGATTTTCTCAGCCTTTGGTTTAGCTGAGATGCAGCAGATTAATTCACCAGAGCAGTCATTTCAGAGAAGGAAGGCAGCAGCAAGAACAATTTAATTTTTAAAATTCCCCAAAGCTACTTTGTAACAATCTAGAATTATGAATATAAATGCTGTGATTATGGAGACCTGACTCAATCCCCAAGACACAGTTCAGCTGGGAAGAAAACAAGCTGACAGTCTACTAAATGTCACTAGACATTGACATTGTGCCGAGGGAGCATGGTGGAGGAAGGAAGTACTTCAGACTCAGCTCAGGGACCTAGAAGATTCCACTGAGAGGACAAACATAAGCTGGGCCCTCAAGGAAAGGAGTCAGGGGTAGACAAGGAATTTACTGGAGGGAACACCATGCCCTGGGCTGGACACTAAGTAGTTTTTAAAAAATTTAGGTCATAAAATACAAGTTTATACTCATATAGCAAGGTATAGAGGAAAGCAAAGTCTGTAGGTTCTGGCTTGATTGTCTAGGTAGACATCTGGGGTAGAGGTAAAAGCAGCTGCAGTCACTACATTGCTAGCTACTCTAGTGCTCAAGGATGGCAAGATTCTCTCCCCACAGTTCCACAGTGGTTCCCCAAATGCCTCACCTGAAGGGTCTGAGAAAGCTTTACAAAATCTCTCTGGACTTGTTCACTGACATCTAATTCTGTCTGTAATCTCTGAGCTTTGTTCTTCTCTTCAAACATTAGTTGCTCAACAGCAGCCTAAAATATAAAAGTTTTGAATGTTAATGCCAAAGAGGCAAAGGTCAGAATTACTCAGAAATTTAAACTTGTTACCTACTCCTAGGGAAGATATCTCCCATATCCCACTAATCTCTCTTTATCTATAGGGCAAGGGTGCAAACTGGCCAAGATATCTGCTCTAGGATCTAAAATGAATTGGACACAAAAGCCAGGATAAAAATGGATTAAAGTACTGCACCAGCTACTTCCAGCAACTGGTGACAGTGATTAATATAAAAACAGCTGCTAAGATCAGTAGCTGTCACAGCAACAGGGATAGAAACCTCAGGGATTTCTTCTGACAATCACAATAAACAAATATCCACCAGGAAAATTCTCAGTAAATATGCCCCAGTCTTCCTTATAGCACAAAACTTCAGCAGGATGTGAACTGTTGCCTTTCTAAAGACAAGTGGCTATTGAATAACACCAACAGAACATTTCTGCACCTAAATGTCTGACCACACAGTTCACTAAGATGCTTTCTAGGCAACTCTCTCTACAATTAGCCAAATGCCCTTCAATTCTAACTGGATCAATCAATTCAGGCAGTAAATGTGGTTCAATACAATCATATGATCTGACACATCATTCAAATGAAATGAACATTTCAAAGCATGTTTCTAACTGGGCATTGCCCAAGCTTGGTTTAACGGCCCTGATGGCCAATCTGGCCTACTAAAGCCTATGACAGGCCTCTAGGGCTGGCAGAATGAAGATTTACTCCAACTCTGATTCGAATTCATTTTCTTTTTGCAAGCAGCTAGTCTTCCCTACTTTCAGGAGGTGATATTCCATACCAGCAATATTGGTTTGATTTGGTTTTGTAAACAATTAAGATGTGTTCCTACATTCTTAGCCTTAAAAGTTAAATAACCACAAAAATATCACCTTAGCAGCAGTCTCTTTCTTTAACTGGTCTTCCAAATTGATCTTTATCTCCTGAAGATTCTCAAGCTGTTGAGACTTCTCTCTAAATGTAGAATCCAACTGTAAAATTAAAAAGGAAAAAGCTGAACCTTACAAACTCCCTATAGGCCAGAGCATGCTGCCTAGAAAAGCCTACAGGCTATGTTTGGAATGTACTTCTCACCTTTTAATGTCTGGATTCTGTTTTTCCTTCCAGAACTATTTTTTCATTAACTACTTATTGGGTACCTACCATGTTCTAAGGCTTAGAAATGGAGAAATCAAGAGAGACCAGACATGTTAATAATTATGGCATGTGAACCCAGAAGAAGGAAAAAGTACTTAATTCTGCCAGAAAACTTAAGAAGTATTTCCTAGAAGAAATGCTGCTTGGCTACTAAAAGATGAAAATGTTTATAGAGGCAGGAAAACAGGGAGAAAAGAAACAGAGACACTCAAAAAAGAGGGAAACGGTGGCATGCATAAAAATGCCTTCAGGAATGGTGGTGGGTTCTTATCCACAGCAGTGTCAGGGCTGTAGAATTTGAGGCATGTCAGGCAAGAAGAGATCTCTGGCTGGCTAAGGAATACCAACTTGTCCTGTGGCTAAAGGAAGCCACTGGAAGGTTTTTCAACAAGAGAGGTCATAGTTGAGTTTGTAATTTTTTGAAGATCACCTTGCTTTTAATATAGAGATGAATTTCAAGATGCTAAATTCAGGAGACAGGAAACAAGCTCTTTTTTGAAGCACATCCCCAGCGCTTTTGTGTGTGTGTATATTTTATTTAGAGACAGGGTCTCACTGAGTTGCTTAGGGCCTCACTAAGTTGCTGAGGCTGGCTCATGATCCTCCTGCCTCAGTCTCTTGAGCTGCTGGGATTACAGGTGTGTACCACCTCACCTGGCTAGGAAACAAGCTCTTAAAATATTTAAAGTGAGAAGTGAGTCTGAAACCACACAGGGTGACAGTGGAGTAAAATGATAAGGTGTTAGTTATCTGAGTACAGTTTATTCCCTCTCTCATTTCTCCCACCCCCACCCCTGCTTTCTGGCACTAGGGACTGAGCCCAGAGCTTCACACACGTGGCTCACTGAGCCACACTACCAGCCCTATAGTCATCTCTATAATGCAATCATAGTAGTTAAGTGGAGGCAGAGGCAGGCTGCAGCAGGTAAGGACTGCTTGTGAGGCCCTTCTTCAAGAGTGTCAGCAAGCCAGGAACAGTGGCACACACCTATTAATTCCAGCAAGGCAAGAAGATCACAAGTTCAAGGCCAGCCTGGGCAACCAGTGAGACCCTGCCTCAAAATAAAAAATAAAAAGGGCTGGGGTACAGCTCAGTGGTAGAGTACTTGCCTAGTATGTGTGAGGCCCTACCTTAAAAAAAAAAAAAAAAGATGTTGCACAAAAGCCAGGCATTCATGTAGTCCCAGCTACTTGTAAGGCTTAGGCAGGACAGCTTAAGACCTAGAGTTCAAGGCCAGCCTGAGCAACTCAGTGAGACCCTGTCTCAAAATAAAACTAAACAAGGGCTGAGAATGTAGCTCAGTGCCTGCCTAGCACATGCAAATCCAAGGACACAATCCCAAGCACTAAAAACAAAAATGTGGCAGTCAAGAAAAGGAAGGTGGCTTGAGAGAAGTGCAAAGAGAAACTTTCCCTTTTAATGGGAGACACCTGAACATATCTGAGTAATAGGAAAGATCAACAAAGAGCCCAAGACTCAGAGTGGAAGGCTGGAAAACACGAGAGGGATTCAGTGAAAGCACCTCTGCAGTGACATACTATGGTGAGAAACAGATCATCATTTTCTCAAGGAAGAAGAGAGAAGGCTGGGAATAAGAGCAGGAGAACAAGTGACTGAGGAGCCTGAAGATGGTCCTGCATTATGACTACAGAGTGAGCTCAGCATCTGCTGAGTGTGAGGGATTTGAGGTGATAAAGACTGAAGTAGTCCCCACAGGGGATGGAAGAGAGACACCTTAGGACAAATGAAAGGCTGTCTGGGAACACCAGAGCCCCATCTAACAGCATGAGCAGAACTGATGGCATCAGCAGCCTGGGGACACCAGGTCTAAGCCAAAGTTGGGCCGTAATTAAATGAGGGCAGCAGAAGGACAAGGAATCTGGGGATTGGAGAATGTGCATGGAAGACTAGCTGAAGAGGCAAGGTGTTTAAGTTGCAGCTTGGAAGTAAAGAAAGCAAAGCCAAGAAGGAGTTACTTAATCCAAGAGAAAGGAAAACTTAAAAGTTAAGGGAAGTGAAGAAGTGGAGGAAGTACCCCGAAGGACCTGTAGGAGTAAGACCAGGATGATGAAAGCTGTGGCCAAGGAGGACAGAGTGGAGGCCAAGATCTCTGACTAAAGGAATAAGGAGGCCAGGAACTGAATGGGTTACCTGTCATAGGTGTTGTGTTGTCTAAAAGAGGACTCCAAGCCAGCTAGACAGCATGCTCTACTTAGAAATGTTTTCTACACACTCCTACGGTAGCTTTATGCGTACATCATGTCAGGACCATGCCTGCCTGTTTCCCACGACAATGGAGACTCCAGGCTACAGTCAAGTCATCCTCTTCCCCTTTCCTCCTCCAGTCAACACAGCCTGACACACAACAGCCTCTGAATAAATGTTCATCATCATCCAAAGTTCCTTAAAGGCCAAGTATTGTGCTCAACTATTTCTTATTCCTTGGCTCTAAGATTAAATATCAACTGATTGTTGACAGAATTAATTTTAAACTTACGACTCACCTGTTCTTTTTCTACTTTTATTCTTTCTAATTCAGCCTTCAGACTAGAAATGGAAGCTGTAAGAGGAAAGGGGAGAAATATTAGCAATCATTTATTATTGTGCATTATTTTTTTTCCTTAAGCTACACCAAAGGACTCAAATATATACTGAACATGGGGGAAAAGGTCCTTTCTCAAAACTATCCCCAACCAAGCAGCATCATTATCAAGCTCAGTTAAAGGCAGAGTCCACATGAATGGACACTATTATAAACTACCTCTCCATCAAGTATACACATCTGACTGTCAGGGGGAAAAGATATTCCTAGCAGTTAACACATCAAAGTTCTACTTGGAAATATCACCCATCTAACTGCATTCCCAGTGGCCTGGATTCCAGTGTTGTTTTCTGTTAGTAACTGACAAAGAAAGGTCATCAGAGCTCCTAAAAAACACAAAGATTTTTTGTTTTTAGTTTTTTAGTTGCCATATTACTAGATATATCAGAACATCTGAGAAAAATGGGTTGAATCCTTACTTTTTTCCTATACTTTCCTCTTTTCCACATCCTATGACCAACTATTAATTTTCACAATCAGAGAAGTTTTATTTAATCCCAGTGACTCAGGAGGCTAAGTCAGGAAGATCCTAAGTTCTAGGCCAGCCTCAGCAACTTACTGAGACCCTATTTCAAAATGAAAATAATGAAGGGCCAGGTATAGCTCAGTGGTAGAGCACCCCTGGGTTAAATCTCTAGTATCGCTGCCCCCCCCCCAACCCCGGCCAAGAAAAAAAGGAAGTAAAAGTTTTATTTAGTAACCAATTCTACACTATATCACTTTTATCTTCACCTATTTCCTCCTTGCAGTTTTCTATTTCTAGCTGCAGAGTTTCTTCAAGGTTTTCTTTTAAACACTGTTCTGCTTGAATCTGCTCTTTTAGGAAAAGTATCTCAGCCTTCAGCTTTTCTTCCATGTGGTCTGCTGCTGTCCGCACATGAATGATGTTCTCACGGTATTTTAATACCAATTCCCGGAGCACCTGGATTCAAGAAACAAGTAGTTATTGGATTTGTGATGGTGAAAGGAAGTAAAGAAACAAAAGATCTTCTACAACCAGAATTTCAGATATTGTTCTAAATGATTCAAATATTAAGACTCTGATCTTTAACCCACATAGGGCTTCAAAGGCACATGACATGTCATTTTAATGCCCAATGTTTCAGAAGTAAGACAATTCCAGTCAAAAATGTGTGTTTTGAACTACATGTTTCCCTCAACCTATTTCCTAAGCAAAACAATTAAAATGTTAAATGACTTGCAATACTAGGTTCACTAGAAATAGTAGCTTAAGTGAAGGGGGGAAAAATCCTCAGGAGTAAGTGTGAACTCTAAGAGAATGAAATTTAATTACTTACCTATTTATTCATTTAAACTGAATATCTACCATAGGCAAAATAGTATCTCAAGCCAGAGCTAAGTAGCAAAGGATGCTTCTAAGGTGATTAGCTATTTTTCTATAATAAATTCAGTGCAAATCTTATTTTCCCCTAAATTTTAGTACTGGCATCTTCTAAAAATATTTCCAGTTATATCCTAAAGCAACTGTAAAGTAAAAACTGGTATTTTTAGATAACCTTTAAAATCTAGAAATAAAAAATCTGTAAAGAATACAGAACAGAGAAGTCTTTCTGACCAAAAGAGAAAAGTATAACAACTATACTTTTCTATAGACAGCAGGTTATAGTACAGTGATTTTAAGCTAATAGCAAAGCACCCAGGTTTCCAATACCTTCTGATGAGCAAGGAGGAAGGCTCTCCTATGAAAGCCAGGAAACTGAACTAGACACAAGCTGTGGGAGGTGACTGCATGGACTGCATGTGGCTAAAGGCAAGATAAACAATTGAATCTTTATAAATCATCAAATAAGAGTAAAAAATAACAATAATGTTAAGATGTGCATAAGAAAAAAGAATGAGGTCCATATTGTAGAGGTTGAATCTACAGAACAGGTTTAAGGGAAACACAAAACTATAAATTTATTTAATGTTTGATTTTTAAATACTTTTTTAACAATTATTGTGGGGAGCCATTCTGACACGTGATTGGGTGACTCCCGTTAAGGGCCTGAGGCACTCTGGCTGTGTCGGAGTTATCCCGACCCTTTCCTGATGAGAGAGCCCATCCGTGTGGGGGTGTGCGTGACCACTGACCCTGGAGACCCAATCACTGACCCTGACCTTGGAGTGCAGCCCCCCCTCAACCTTCATTGGATGGAATTCTCCCCTGAATCTCTTGTCCCCCAAATAAAAGGCTCTCTCTCTCTCCTGCTAGCCCAGAGTAATCCTCGCTGCCCTGCTGGGCGGCTGGAGGCGGGAACCAGGGAGGCGAGCCGTCTCGGACCTAGCAATGTAAAATAAGGTACTGGTTTGTGTGTTTTATTTTGATCTCTTCTAACTAACTTAATGCCTAGAACCTCATTAATGAAACCACTGCGCAGGCCGCGTGGTAGAAATTATAATTTAAGATACAAAAGAAAAAAGGACCTTACAAACAATATTTTTCTACTTCACTTTGAAATTGCTCTAAGAAATCTCATCTTCGCCTGTACTGCTTATAGGGTTTAATAGGTTTAGTCTAAGAAGATAATTTTTATATGTTCAGACATCTAGAAATAATTAGGCTGGGGTTGTGGCTCAGTGGTAGAATGCTCACCTAACATACATCTAGAAATAAAAGTAAAAATAAAAGAAAAAGAAAAGGGTATAAAAGTAGGATCAAGGGCTGGGGATGTGGCTCAAGCGGTAGCGCGCTTGCCTGGCATGCATGCGGCCCGGGTTCGATCCTCAGCACCACATACCAACAAGGATGTTGTGTCCGCCGAGAACTAAAAAATAAATATTAAAGATTCTCTCTCTCTCTCTCTCCTCTCTCGCTCTCTCTTTAAAAAAAAAAAAAGTAGGATCAAGTTAAGGGGACAAATTTCCAAAGGAAACTGATTTTGTAGCCCAGATTCACCCAACCACAGAAGAATATAAGTGACTCAAAGTATTTTTTTTATGAACAGAAAGATGATGGGTGTAATTTGACCTTTCAGAGCTAGAAAAAAAAAATAAATATAAGGAGCCAATGTGGTGACTGCTTTTAATTTAATTTAAATTTTAATTTCTGGCATTCTCTCTATCTAGTTCTGAATAACTACACAGATCTTGAATTTGGCAAAAGATTCTTACACATGACCCCAAAAGCACAAGGAACAGTAGAAAAGAATAGACAAACTGGACTTCATTAAAATTAAAATCTTTTGTGCTTCAAACGATACCACCAAGAAAGTCAAAAAAGACAACCCCTCAAATGGAAGAAAACATTTGCAAATTGTATCTCATATAGGCCTTATTCTAAATAATATAAAGAACTCTTATGACTCAGTAAGAAAAAGACAAATAATATGATTTTTAAATTAACAAAGGATCTAAATAAACATGTATCTAGGGAAGATATACAAAAGGCCAATAAGCACATGAAGAGATGTTCATTACCACTGGTCATTAGGGAAATGCAAATGAAAACCACAATGAATTACCATCTCAAACTCATTAGGATGGCTATAATCAAAAATAACAAGAAGTGTTGGCAAGGATGTGGAGGAATACAAACTTTTACACACTGATGATGGGAAGACAAGATAGTTCTGTGCCACCGCTTTAGAAAACAGTTTGATTCCAATGATTTAAACAGAGTTCCCACATAACCTAGCAATTCCACTACAAGGTATATACCCAGAGAGATGAAAACATGGCCATACCAAACTCTGCATGTGGATGTTTATGCAGCATTATTTGTAACAGTCCCCAAATGGAAACAACCCAAATGTCCATCAACAGATAAAACATTCATACAATGGAGTTTTATTCAATCACTGAAGAAATAAACAGTGCTGCCCAGTGAAAGAAGTCAGACCCAAAATACTATGGAATGTGATATGATTCCATTCACATGAAAGGCCAGAATAGGCAATCTATAGAGAGAGAAGGTAAATTAGTAGTTGGTTAATGTTGGGGGAGGGGGGAACAGGAGTGATGGCTAAAGGATAAGAGTTTGTGTTTTTTTATGTATGTTTGTTTTTAGGTGATGAAAATGTTCTAAAAGTGACTGTCATAGTGGCTACACTTATTTATGAATATACTAGAAAACACTGAATTGTATACTTTAAAAAGATTAAATTGTTTAGTAAATGAATTATATCTCAATAAAGTTGTTTTGAAAAAGAATTTATAGCCATTTCAAAAACACACTTGTTTACATTTTGGATGACACAGGAAATACACTACCTCTATCGTGTCTGGGAGGATGAAGTCTTCTGCTTGCTGCAAGGACACATGTAAGCTATGCTTTCCCTGGAGGCTGTCATTGTCTTTCTGTAACCTCAGCAACTCTTCTGAAACTTGTTCCCGTGACTGCATCAGCACTGCCTGAAATAGAAATAGATACTAATCACAGCCAGAAAAGTAATTCTGGTCTAGTGATAGCCAGACCAGAGAAAAATAAGGCCAAACCCAATGAGATTTGAGGATGGAGGGGTGTGTAATAAAGCTCGGCAAGACTTAGAAAGAGCAACTCAAGAATTTTTTTTTTTTTTTTCTGATTGCAGCTTTTGTATTCAACAAGGAGATGGGCAATGAGACAAAGAACTAAGCTCATTCTTCCATATTTCTATCAATATCTCAAAAATAATGTGGTTTTCCCCCTGCCCCCATCTCTCTGGGCTATAGAAGACCACAATCTCCAGCTCAATGGAAGTTACCAATAGAATCAAGGCCTATATGGAAGTGCGTAGCAGAACAGGCCTATAATCCAAACTACTTGGGAGGCAGAAGCAGGAGAATCACAAGTTCAAGACTAGATATCTTAGCAATATTCTGTCTCAAAATAAAGAATAAAAAGGACTGAGAGCTGGACACAGTGGCGTATACCTGCAATCCCAGCAGCTTTGGGGGCTGAGGTAAGAGATTTAAGAGGTACTAAGCAACTTAGTGAGACCCTGTCTCAAATATTAAAAATCTGAAAAGGACTGGGAATGTGGCTCAGTGGTTAAGCACCTCCGGGTTCAATATCCAGGAAAAGGAAGAGAAGAAAGAGAAAAAAAAGACCGCATCAAATGGAGATGGCCTCTAAGACAACTCCTGTCCTTAGGGCATATATTCAACAGGAAGTGTAGCAAAATAAAAAGCAGTGTCTTCCTCTTCCATTACATGCATGTCTGTTCAAATCTAGGATCACTGTGAATGTCCCAGCAGTCCCAATGCTGCAAGCCATCAAGAGGATCTAAGCTCAGTTAACATGGCCCTTGAGAAGCTCATTCTTAAAACAGAATATGCTTATATTCTTCCACTTGCTCAAGTGTAAAATGATTTTAGATATTTCATATTAATTTGTATAAATATAAAAGTTATTCTAGTTAATTTGAGTAGAAGTTATTGTACTACAAAAGTATTTCATTTCTGCTAATTTTTAATACTAAGTCATTTGCCATAAGGGCATACATAATGTAGATTACTCACTCATCTAATATTTATTCAGCAGCTACTACTCTGTGGTAGATGTTTTTCTGCCCATAGGGAATGTAAAGACAAAAGAGAGAGAGAGAGAGACACTTTGCTCTGAAAAAGCTAAAAGTCAAGTAGAGAAAGACAAGTATACCAAAGCAAGTGCTGTAACAAAAACTATACTGAGCAATAAAAGGACAAAGGGGTACCTAATTAGGGGAAGGAAGAGGAGGTGATGAATGAGCTGCATTCTGAAGGACAAACAGGCTGCAGATAGGCAGTCAAAATCATAGACAAATTTTGGTTAAGCTCCACCGGCTCTTATTTTTTTTTTTTTATTTTAAATATTTATTTTTTAGTTGTAGGTGGACACAATACCTTTATTTTATTTTTATGTGGTACTGAGGAATGAACCCAGTGCTTCACACATGCTAGGCAAGCACTCTTCCTCTGAGCCACAACCCCAGTCCTGGCTCTTATTTTCTTTAGGCTACAATCACCTTTGTTTTATGATCATTTTCCATTCATTTATAACTAAATATTAGCATCCTACTACCTTTTGCATATGAAAAAATAAAAAAAAGAAAATGAGTGTTTCTTTTTTCTTCTTCCTCTCTCCCTTTTATATAAAAAAAATAGTTGTGTGCGGTTGGCATGTTTAAAAAAAAAACGGGGGCTGGAGATGTAGCTCTATGATTAAGCACCCTGGGTTCAATCCCCAGTACCAAAAAAAAAAAAAATTTTTTTTAAACAGAAGAATAAGTCAAACACAAACTGAAATGATTATGTATGGGAGCAGATAGAAATTGGGTGAAAGGGGCTGGGGTTGTGGCTCAGCGGTAAAGTGCTCGCTCAGCACGTGCAAGGCCCTGGGTTTGATCCTCAGCACCACATAAAAAAAAAAATAAAGGTATTGTGTCCAACTACAACTAAAAAATAAATATTTTTTAAAAAAGAAATTGGGTAAAAGGGATAGGAAAGAGAAGAGTATACACATTTAACCAGGCTACATATTTTTTTTAAAAAAAAGTAATCAAGAAAGAAAAGTGGACATATGAAAATGTAGTACAAACAAAAACAAAGATACAAAACAAAGTACAAAACAAACTATGTATCAAATTGATACTATAACCAAAAAGAAAATTCAGCTCATGTAACTTCTGAACACAGTACCCAAACTGGAATCCTTTACCTTGTATACATTCTAAGGGGAGAAACAACTACAAAGAAATGTTGAATTTTACTTGGTAAGTTAACTGTTAATAGCAATACTGGTGTAGCCTGAAATTATTTTATCTCCACCTTAACCAATTAATCATATTTAACATCACTAATAATGGAACTACTCATCGTTATGTGCCTCATGATGTTATAAACTTAGGTAATATTCTTGCCCAAATGTCTGACTTAAACTTAATCATGAGGAAAAAATCAGAATAAGTCAAACACAAACTGAAATAATTATGTATGGGAGCAGATAGAAATACATTCTGCAAGACAATTAGCTTAAAACATTCTACAAGGCAACTGGACTGGACTCTTCAAAAACATTAAGGTCATTAAAAGGGGGAGGTCTGTTCTAGATTAAAGGAGACTAAAGTAACATGATAACAAAATGCAATATGTAGGGGCTGGGGTTGTGGCTCAGCGGTAGAGTGCTCACCTAGCACGTTCAAGGCCCTGGGTTCGATAATCGGCACTGAATAAAAATTAAAAAAATAAAGGTACTGTGTCCAACTACAACTAAAAAATAAATATATTTTTTAAATGCAATGAGATCCTTGATTGGTTCCTGAACCAAAAAAAAAAAAAAAAAAATCAAGAAATACTAGGGACAATTAGATAAACTTTGAGAATGTAATGAGGGCTGGGATATAGCTCAGTTGGTAGAGTGCTTGCCTTACATGCACAAGGCCCTGGGTTCAATCTCCAGTACCACCAAAAAAAAAAAAAAAAAAGAACGTAATAAGTATTATGGTCACGTAGAACATCTTATGAATATTGAGAATTTACATGTATCATGATGTCTATGACTCAATTCCAAATAAGTAGCAGAAACAAACCACAACATACATAAGCACAAATGATACAGCAAATGCACTGAAGTAGCAAAAGATTAGCAACTGGTGTACTAACATGAAGGTATCTCAGGAGTTGATTCCATAAACTTCCCTGCAGGTTTGAAATTTTTCAAAATAAAATGTTAGGGGAAAATATTAAGATTCCTAAGTCCTACTATAGTCACTCTGCAGTGGTCTGAGAGATTGAGCTTTTCTCTCAGCATAAGAACTATTCATGCTAATTTTGAGAAAATGATAAAAAGATTGGAGTTAACAAGACCTCAACCTTAATTCCAACAATTCTCCAATGTCACCCTGCAACACACTTGTTTAAAGTGGAATCAACCTGAAAATTGTCTGCAAAGGAAGAGGGCCTCCAAAAGACAAGAAAGAAGAAGGTGCAAGGGGACCACAGCAGGAAACCTTGTCATCATTTATTTGATTGTTATTTTGTGTTCTCTGATCTGAGAATCAATTTGAACTCTCCAGTCAATGATTAGGATGGGTCTTCCCAGCCAAGAGGGCCAGGACTCAGGGATCTGCTCCAAGTGCATTCCAGACAATGGCTGAATGCCAATCAAAAACAAATCATTACCATTCCACATACAGACTTTTGTTTCTGTCCTTTTTTTTTTTTTTTTAAATCAGTCATGGCTGAAACTAAAAAGGAAAAGAAAGTGGGGAGCAGGGGTCTCATGAAAATCTAAGGGAGACCAGTAGAGTAAAGGAAGGAATAGAGAGACTGGAAAAATACTGGCCAATGCATGTATGAATATGTAACTGAATCCCATTATTATGTATAATTATGCACCAATAAATATGGGAAAAAAATAAATTGTCAGCCCTAGATGAACTGAGTAAGAAGCAGCTTTGTATGGTCATGCCAGCAGGACCAACTCTGCCATAATTTACTCAGGCTACCAGATGCAGGATTCCAACTTTGAGAAAAAGGATGCATGAGGCAAATACAGCCAGTCTTGTGATGAAGGAGGCCTGAGCTTGGGAACTACTTTGCAAAGGCTCCAGCCAACCCTTGTTCTTAAAGTTCTCTGCTTTCATCCCTTTCAGAATTGATGGCCTTCAGAAAGTTCCCCTAATCCACAATAGGCACAATATATATTTTTTCATAATCCCCACAAAATTACTGAAGTTATTCAAAGTAAATTAGCTGTCCAGGAAAAGCACAATGACTGTTCAAAAAGCTGTACCAACTAAAACTCATGAGAGATTTCAATTTTTTAGCTTGTATTTGGAATTGAAAATTAAACATTGATCCACACTTTATTGTGTTTAAGTTTCCAAAATCAGAAAAATAAATTGTGTTAAATAAAGATGAGAGATTGAGGAGAAGGGTGAGGTTGGTTAAAAAAAGGAAAGATGTCTTTGCAGTATTTTGTCTACTACTTTCATCCCATAGGCTCTGTAGAACATAACAGTAACCACTTTGAACAGGGTGATAAAGTCACGTCGGATGATTTAAAGATGGACAAGGAATAAATGTATGTAACACATATTTAAAATATTGACTTACCATCTGTTCTTGAACATCCCTCTTTGCCTGGGAAAAGCCCTGCTGCAACTCTTCAAGTAAGATTTCTGATGCTTGGGCTCTTAGGACAAGTGCAGAGATCTTAAACAAAATGCATACATGAAAAATATACAGTTAGCAAATTAAATATTCTGAAATTAACAGTGCCATCTTCTGATTATTCTGGGTTCAGAATGAATATTTTACTGGTCCATGGTGACCATCTCTCCTTTTAACAGACACATGCTCATGTGTTGTATATAAAGTACCAACCTTTCAGATAACCCAAGGTGCTGCCATGACCAAACAGCATTATATGGCTTTCTAGACAGATGTGAACCCAAGTGAACTAGTGACAGATAACAGTTTTTAAAAGACTAAAATTTTTTCATGGCATTTGCAGGTAAATGGATGGCACTGGGGAAGATAATGCTAAGTGAAGTTAGCCAATCCCAAAAAAAAACAAATACTGAATGTTTTCTCTGATATAAGGAGTCTGATTCATAGTGGGGTAGGGAGCGGGAGCATGGGAGGAATAGACAAACTCTAGATAAGGCAGAGGGGTGGGAGGGAAAGGGAAGAGGCAGGGGGTTAGCAAGGATGGTGGAATGGATGGACATCATTATACAAAGTACATGTATGAAGACATGAATTGGTGTCAACATACTTTATATACAACCAGAGAAAAATGAAAAATTTTGCTATATATGTGTAATAAGAATTGTAAGGCATTCCACTGTCACTTATTTAAAAAAAATCAATAAAAAATAAAAATTTTTAAAAAGACAAAAAAAAAATAAAAGACTAAAATTAAAAAAATCAATAAAAATTGGAGCTGTCTCCACACAAAAAAGGTACACATTTCAAAGAAAAAAAAATTAATCTTTTCTGAACTAGCTACAATCTTCTAAGATGGAATACTGAAGGGCAATACCTACACAATTAACATCACTGAATTAACACCTTTGAATTAGTTTTAATGTTCTTAGGGACTTTGATGACTTAAAAATATAATATAAATGGAAATAATCTGTCTACATGTTTTTAAAATGATTACTGCCTGAATTCTTATAGTGGCAGATTTTGGAATATGAACCAACTAACCTACCTGAGAATCAGAAAAACTGTATGAAATTATAAATTATATTACTTGAAGACACTGGAAAACTAACAAAGAAAAAAAAATCTCAGAGCTAAGGACCAGGCTGAGGACATGTGGAGAGTATAGTATCTGAAATAGTTCTCTAGAAGCATGTACCTACTTCAGAAGAAATAGACATGACACTCAGAAGCTGAGCAGGATGTTTAAAAACCCCAGGATAGGGTAGCAAAAGTGAAGAGCCCACAACATATCAAGCAAAGGGACCCCCAGGGTAAACATCCCACACTTGGGTTGGGTTCCCAGAGGCCCACATCCTAGGGAAAGGGAACAATTTTAAATAATCTAACCTTCATAACTATATATAAGCCAGGCACAGTGATGCATGCCTGTAATCTCAGTGGTTTGGGAGGCTGAGGCAGGAGGATTGCAAGTTCAAAGCCAGTCTCAGCAACTTAGCAAGGCCCTAAGCAACTCAGCAAAACCTTGTCTCAAAGTTTAAAAAAAAAAAAAACTATATATAATCCCAATTCCTGTAGCTAGATTAAAGTGATTCAGCACTTTGAATACCACGAGGCCTCCCTCTCATAAGGAAAATAACATCATCGTAGGCTTTATTATTATTTCAATAACTTTTCAACATACAATATGCAGCACTCAAATGTAACTACAGAAGAAATATACTTAAAAACAGACAAAAGAAACAGGTCTACAATACCAGATATGTAAATTATTAGAAACTTATTTAAAGATTGAAAAGACAAAATTTGGAACTGCCAGAGAACTAATGAAGAGAAACCAAATGGAAAATAATACATTGGGAAAAAAAAATTACTCAAATGATAAATTTAAAGGATGGGTTTACAGAAAAGATCCATTTGAAGAAAAAATTTGTGCACTAAAAACAATACATTTGAAAAAAACAAACAAAGGTAATACAATGGAAAATATAGAAGTTAAAAGGTGCATGGATGAAATGAGAAAGTCTAATATGTATATAAACATTTAAAGAAATAACAGCTAATGGAAATATCTAGTAGAGCTGAAAAATAAGCCTATGCAATAACCTTGTAATTTTACTCCTAAATTCTGGATGTATTCAACAGAAACGAGCCCACATGTGTACCAAAAAACATGTACAAGAATATTCATAGAAAACTTGACACCAAAAATCAGAAAAAAACCAAAGTCCCTCAGTTTTATCAATATAAGAGAATATTCAAAGTATTAAAAATAACTGCTAACACAGAGAATATGGATGAAGATACATGATTAAGAGCAAAGAAACAAGACACTAAAGGCTATACACTATACAATTCCAATTATATGAAGTTCAAGAACAAGAAATAACTGAAACAGTGTCAAAATTCATAACAATGGCCACCTCTATATGCAGGTAGGTGGAGTATTTACTGACCAAGAAAGGGCATGAGGTGTATGAGAAATGATTTGAATCTTGATCTAGATGATGATCCTGGTAATATCTTTCACATGTTAAAATTCATCAAACTATACACTTGAGATTTGTGAACTTCACTTTGTATACTGTTCAACAAAAAATGAGCTCTTAAGGAGAGATAATGGCTGGGAATTTTCCAGTTATGATATAAGACATCAACTCGGAGATCCAAGAAACACTGTGAAACCCAAACAGGAAAAATATACCCAGGTGTAGCTAAGTAAAACAATGAAAAACAAGACAAAATGAACATCTTTAAAATAGCTAGAAAAAATATGCATTTAGCTTTAAAGAAGCCAAAATAAGACCAATAGCTGGCTTTTCACCAGAAACATGGAAGCCAGAAGCAATGGAATAATAATCTCAAAGTGCTTAAGAAAATAGTATAAGTAATTAGAATTCTAACACTGGCAAAAGTGTCCATCTTGTAAGAAAGTAGAAAGAAAAAGTTACCTCTGAGAAACTAAATGTGAGAGAATCAAGACTTCTGGTGCTGAGATGGACTCTGCCATTAAGACCTTTCTTTCACTGATTACAACTAAAAACTATGGATAAAAATATAAAAAGCCATTACTGAGGACCATGAAAAAGAGGCAAAAGTAGAAAGATTAAGAAGAAAAAAAAGTCAAAACCAGAAAAAGCAATTTATACAGAAAAGAGTTTCCTGTTTACTTGCTCTTTTTACCCCACTTTCTGACTGCATCAATCTGAATGCAGTCCTAGCTGTGAACTGCAGCAGGATAGGAGATAATACTTTCTGGCCACGATGCCAAGAACAGGCTCTCTGTGAGCCACACAGCATGGGGATAATCTTAGAGAGATGAGAGCTAGAAAAAGGATCCCCAAATTATGAATATGAACCAGCAATGGTCCTATACTCACCTGTGAGTTGGCACAGAAGACCAGACCCAAAGCAGCATAACAAAGACTTTGGAAAACTGAACACGCATTAGAGAAACTACCAATTCAAACAAATTAAAAGAGAACTTGAAATTAAAACTAACTGATATTTCACCTCACTCCAACCAGATGGCAATTATCAAGAATATAAGTAAAAATAAATGTTGGCAAGAATGTCAGGGGAAAAGTACACTCATACAATGCTGATGGAACTGCAAATTGGTGCAACCACCCTGGAAAGCAGTATGGAGATTCCTCAGAAAGCTTGGAATGAAACCACCATTTGATCCAATTATCCCACTCCTTGGCATACATCCAAAGGACTTAAAATATGCATACCACAGTGACACAGCCGCATCAATGTTTATAGCAACTAAATTCATGGCAGCTAAGCTATGGAACCAACTTAGCTGCCCTTCAACAAATGAGTAGATAAAGAAAATGTAATATATATACACAATGGAAGATTACTCAGCCATAAAGAAGAATGAAATCATGGCATTTGCCAGTAAACAGATGGAACAGGAGACTATCATGCTAAGCAAAGTAAGCCAATCCCCCCAAAACCAAAGGCCAAATGTTCTCTCTGATATGTGAATGCTAACTCACAGTAAGGGAGTGGGGAGTAGAAGTTCACTGGAATAGAAAAAGGTGAATGAACGGGAAGGAAGGGAAGATGGGAATAGGAGAGACAGTAAAATGAACTGGACATAATTTTCCTATGTTCATATACAAATACACAACCAATGTAACTCATATGATGTACAATGACAAAAATGGTAAGTTATACTTCATATATGTATGTCAATATATTCTACTATCAAGTATAACTAAAAAGAACAAATAAAAAATTAAAATAAATAAGTAAAAGAGAGAACTTGGGCACTGAATCCAATCATGTTGACTACCTCCTAAAACAAAACAATACAAAACCATCAACATTATCCAAAGGATTTTAACAGAACCCAGAGTCTCATAATAAAATATTCCTAATTCCCAAGACACTATAAATAAATTTGACACAGAAAGAACAAGAAAAATGTGACCAATGCTCAAGAGGAAAGAAAATCAACAGATGCCAAACCATAATGATCCAAGTTAGATTATCAAAGGTATTGAAGTGGCTATTATAACTAAGCTTCATGAGGTAAAGGTAAATGCTTTGAAATGAATGAAAAGATAGCTCTCTCTCAAAAAAAAAAGAACTAAATAAAATTTTATTATAAATCAGTATAGAATTTGGCACAAAAACAGACCAATGGAACAAAGTCGTGAAATTAACCCACACGTATATACACTTGATAAATGATAAAGATGACCTTGCAGGGCAATGGGGAAAAGATGATATTTTCACAACACAGTACACAAACTGACTACCTAAATTATTTTTTATTTTTGTTTATTTACCTGTACCTATGGAGATTGAACCCATCTTTATACAAGATACTAAGTACATACTACATCCCAGTTCCTTTGGCTATATATGTGAAAAAATAAAATTTTACCCTTACCTATATCAAATAGATAGTGGCATGTATGTATAAACCAATTCCATATAAATTTTTTATATAAACATAAACAACTTCATTCAATGCAACTTCTATTAAGCTAAAATATGAAAATATATTCATAATTACAGTATAAGAGAAGATTATTTTAAAAATCAGGACAGGGCTGGGGTTTTGGCTCAGTGGTAGAGCACTTACTTGCCTAGCATGTGTGAGGCACTGGGTTCAATACTCAATACCACAATATAAATAAATAAATTAGATAAAGGTCCATCAACAACTTAAGGACAAAAATAAATAACCATAAAGATCAATAAATCTGAGTATATTAAAATGAAGAACTTCTACACATCAGAGTACTATTTAAGACATAAGCTACTGAGTAGAAAATGTATGCAG
The DNA here is from genome assembly GCF_964194105.1 of Spermophilus citellus. Lineage (NCBI taxonomy): Eukaryota > Metazoa > Chordata > Mammalia > Rodentia > Sciuridae > Spermophilus > Spermophilus citellus. The sequence continues at coordinate 23,715,146 of NC_138199.1, read as the reverse complement.
CACATATAATCAAAAGGCTCTGATGAGATCATATAACAAGCACCAAGCAAATCAAGAACCAACAAAAAAGATGAAAAAAGAGCATAGGACTTGAGCAGGATTCCCTCCCCACCCCCACCTCCCTCCCTCCCCCCCCCCTCTCTCTCTCTCTCGTAAGTGTATATGCACACACACAATATCCAACAGCCAATAAATGTAAAAAATGCTAAATAATTTCAGTGGTCATCAAAGAAATGCAAACTAAGCCACAACGAAATATCATTCATTACACATCCACCAAAATGACTATAATTAAAGTAATAAGATGAAGTTTTTCAAGACCTTGGGTTCTTCTCATACATCACTGGTGGGAGTGTAAACTGGCATAACCACTTTGGAAAACAGACAGGTATTTTTATCTACTAAAGGTGAATATACATTTTTTGACCTTTTTTATTTGCAGTACTAGAAACTAAGCCCAGAGATACTCTACCACTGAGCTATATTCCCAGCTTTTTTTTTTTTTTCCCTCTTCTCTCTCTTTTTTGAGACAAGGTTTGGCTAAATTGCCAAGGCTGGCCTTGAACTTTTAATCCTCCTTCCTCCTGAGTAGCTGGAATTACCAGCATCCACCACTGTGTCTGGCTATTTTGAGCATTTTGAACCAGATATTCTTTCTCCTAGATATAGACCTAAAAGAAACATGTTCACCAAACCCTATACAGAAATTTCAAAGTAACATTATTCATGATATCCCAGAACTGGAAACAACTAAAATGTCCATCAACATTAGTACAGATAAACTATGGTATATCCACTCAATAGTACAACCACATGACATTGAAAATCCACCAGGCACAGTGGCATATACTTATAATCCTAGCAGCTCAGGAGGCTGAGACATGAGGATCATGAGTTCAAAGCCAGCCTCAGCAACTTAGTGAGGCCCTAAGCAATTCAGCGGGACCCTGTCTCTAAACAATAAAATATTTTTTAAAAAGGGCTGGGGGTGTGGCTCAGTGGTTAAGTGCCCCCGAGTTTAATCCCCGGTATCAAAAAATAACCACTACATGCATCAAGGCAGTACTTTCATACCCTGCCAAGTGAAGGAAGACAAATGCAAAAGAATACCTACTATGTCTCTTTTTAAAAATCAGAAAATGGACAAAACTAATGGTGTTAGGACAACAGTTACTTCTGTGTAGGAGGCTGTAAGTGATGGGGCTTAAGTGAAGGCTTCTGGGATACTGGCTAATGTTCAACTTGATCAAAGGGATGGTTATAAAGATGTTATTTGTGATATGCTTGATATAGTTATTGGATTATTTATACGAATGTTTTATCTAAAAAATCATAATAATAAAAAGCTGGGCACAGTGCTGCACACTTTTAATTCCATCTATTCTAAGGTGGAAGCAGGAGGATCAAATGTTTGAGGTCAGCCTTGGCAAACTAGTGAGACCTTGTCTCTAAATTTGGCAAAAAAAAAAGGCAGAGGGCTGGGGATGTAGCTCAGTAGTAGAGAACCCCTGGGTTCAATCCCCAGCATAAACACATAATAACTAACAAAGGGGAGAAGGAGAATCAGAGCCCCCTGATGTTAACTGATTATTAAGGGCAAAAGAAACATAACTAGCTGGGCACAGTGGCGCACACCTTAATCCCAGCAGTCTGTGAGGCTGAGGCAGGAGGATTACAAATTCAAAACTAGCCTCAGCAGCTTAGTGATGCTAAGCAACTCAGCAAGACCCTGTCTCTAAATAAAATACACAATAAGGCTGGGGATGTGGCTCAGTGGTCAAGTGCCTCTGAGTTCAATCCCCGGTACCAAAAGAAAAAAAAAACATGACTATATTTTTACCCTGTCATTCCTATGGGTTACAATCTAAAACCCCATTTACCTGATGGCTTGAGTCCTCAGTGCTCTGCTTAATGAAGTCTTCCAGCTCCTGTTTATCTTTCATTGTCTTCTCCAGCTGGTCATTAGCTTGCCTTAGCATCACCTGCAGTTTTTTCACCTGTGTAATTAAAAACGTCAATTAAAAGGGAGAACTAGGTTTTTTTTCTTTTTGGTGAAAAGGATCAAATGGAGGGCCTCGCACATATTGACAAGTGCTTTACTACTAAGCTATATCACAAGTCCAGAATTATTTAGTGAATTAAAAAACAAAAAAAGGCAAAAACTCTTTTTCAATCTATTTTTTCCTGAAAAACACCATAAGATTTGTCATTCTGAAATAAATGAGATAAATGACCTCAAGTGACAACTGTGCTGTGCTTTACAGTTAACAAGTCATTTTTTCACATACATCTCACTTGAAAATTGCCTTTCTTCTGGACACTCTCAGCCCTAACAATGAACTACCTAGTTCTCCTCTATCCTCTGCCTCTGATCTATAATCCACACGAACACTATAAACTTTACAAAACTGAAATACAATAATTTCTCTACTTAAAAGCACATGAATGCCTCCCAAAAGCCTTCTGATCAATTTAAACCCCTCCCATCACTGGCCCTTAGTGATCTCATTCTGGCCTAGGGTTCCTTTAAACACCCTCATGCCCAGCCACAGAACCACTCAGACACTTCCTAGAACACACACTTTTCTTTCGTAACTCTTTCCTCTAGACCTCTTTCTTCTCCCTGAACTCCCTATCTCTCCTTCACCACTTCTTTTTTTTAATTATATTATTTATTTATTTTTAGGTGTAGATGGACACAACACAATGCTTTTATTTTTATGTGGTGCTGAGAATTGAACCCAGGTCCCGCTCATGCTAGGCAAGTGCTCTACTGCTGAGCCACAATCCCAGCCCCTCCTTCACCACTTCTTTTCCCAACTAATTTTTACCCAGGCTCTACAAAAACTTAGCTCAAATGTTGCCTTTCCTGAACCCATGGTTAAGGTGGATGCCCTCCTTAATTTCTATGTGTACCTCTCCAGGAACAAACTATATTGAACTACTGTTTTGGTTCGCAACACTAAAAGCTTCACGGGGGTTGAAATTTTCTTCTAGCTGCATCTGAATCACCAGGACCCAGCATAATGCCAGGTGTAGATGAGGCATCAGTGAACGTTTATGGAAATGGCTAAGGAACCCAAGATAGCCCATTCCCATGCTACACTACCAAAGACAAACTATATTAGTTTTGCAAATACCTTTAGAAATTTACCTTTGAACTACTTAAGAAAAAAAGCATATATGGAAGAACTCAATGCCAACAACATTGGAAATATATGTATATTTTTGTTTGTTTGTTTGTTTGGTACTGAGAATTGAACCCCAGGCACTCTACCACTGAGCAACATCCCAATCCCCTTTTTATTTTTGATTTTGAGACAGGGTCTCACTAAATTGCTGTGGTTAGCTTTGAACTTGTGATCCTCCTGCCTCAGCCTCCAAAGCTACTGGGATTACAGGTATGCACCACTGTGCCCAGCTGACATTTGAAAATATTAAACCACCATTCTAATTTGCTTGAAGTTCTTTTTATTTTCAGTTGTTGATGGAAATTTATTTTATTCATTTATTTATATGTAGTACTGAGAATCGAACTCAGTGTCTCACATATAGTAGGCAATTGTTCTACCAGTGAGCCACAACCCCAGCCCTGCTTAAAGTTCTTTTGAAGACTAAGAGAATAATGTTCAAAACAACCAAAGGTCAGTTAAGAAATAGAAGAAAAATAATCTTTTCCTTACATATACTTTCAACAAATCTACTCTCATGAAATTCTACATTATTTCCTAAATTGTATCAAGGTACTCATCATTCAACACTGTGTTTGGACAAGTACTTAACTGTCAATTTCAGCATTCCAAATTTACCAAACTTAATCTCTGTGACCCTGTAAATTAACCTTAATCAATTCAACAAATTTATGCCAAGAAGTAGGCAATAAGCAATGAAGATTCCAAATTCTGATTAATCACATTCAATTAAGCTTTTGTTCTACAGAGGCCATGTTCAACCTCTTCTGTCCCTAGTCTTCATATCATGAAGTATTCCAGATCAATGCCAATATCAAGTGTAGACAGTGGGTGGAAAGGGTAGGGTGGGAGAGGAGTGAGGGTGCTCCTCTAAGAGCTGAGGTGATCCAAATAGTATTGGTACATTAATAAACACAGGTAACACCAAGGGACTCCCGCTGGAAATTTAACTGCCACTGTATGTGCCAGATTATTTCATAATTTAACAAAACAGATATGCTTCATTAAAGCAAATGGGGGGTAATTCTGTACCTCCAATGAAGACTACAACAGCTCCAATTTGGCATATCCAAATGAAACTCACCTGGTCTCTTGTTTCAGCCTCCTGAATTTGAATTCCTTGTAACTGTTTTTCATAATTGGAACACATATCACAACGTCTACCAAGTTTATTTCCAGCATTATGTACCTGAAGGGCACCAAAATTACTTTTTATCAGGCAGAACAAAATAATTCTTCATCACATACTTGAGGAATACATGCATAGTATTCTACTGATGTCACTCATAAACATCAATTTATGAATAAACAATTTCTCCATGGACTTTCAGAAAGAGTTTCAATTCAGGGTCACACTTTTTTTTTTTTTTTGGGTGATACTGGGGATTGAACTCAGGGCATTATGCATAGGAGTCAAGCACTCTACCAACTAAGCTATAATTCTAAAAAGTCATAATCTCCAGTACAAGTATGAGAGGAAAAGGAGGGAAACAACACATCAACAAGAGGCTGAGGGCCACAAAACACCATATTTGAGGAAAACACAAAGCAAGCAGACAATGCTACACCGAGGCACTCATAATTTAAATCAATACAACCGGACCAATGAAAAAGGCAGAAAACACAAACAGTGCCAATTCCCCATTTCACCAGCTCCACTTATGAAATAGGTGTGAAACTATTAACTAGCACCTTCTCACATACATTTTGCATGAGGCCAAGAATAGTTTCTTTCAGGCTAAACAGGCTGTTCCACTTACTTATCAAGCACTTCTTTAAAGAGAAGTAGCCCTGAGCAAAGGAAAGCCCTGGAATTCAGAAAACCAGGATTCTAACCCAGGTTTTGCTACTAGGTCAAGGGGAACACTTAAGCAATGCTTGATCTCTCAGAGCCAATTTCCTCATCTGGAAATTGGGGACATTTGATTGCCTCATTCTGATAAGAAAATTCAAAGAGATGAGGTAAGTAAAAGGGCTTTGTAATCTGTAACGCATTATGCCAATACATATTTAAGTTTCTATCTTCTAATTTTCTGAGTTTGCAAATACCCTGAGGAGGAAAATTAAAGTTTATTAAAGTCTGACTTCTTATTAGTTTGCTTCCTTTTTTCTCCCATATTTTCTACCTACTCTTTAAACCACTACTCTGCATCAATCAATGATAAGCATTTGCATTTCAATCCTAAAGGAAAGACAAACTGAATCCTGAAATACACTCAGATTTAAGAAAACTTCAAAACAAATTCAGCTATTCTAACTTAGTAATGTTAGGAAGGTTGTCCCAGCTTCTGAAGTATGACCTCAGGGGGAGAAATTCACAATCAACACCAATAGCTGGTTAGCACCCTTTTCTCTCACAGGCAGCAGGAAGAACCAAAGCAGACTATGACAGGTACCGGATAATCTGGATTAACACCTACTTGCTGGAAACACAAGCCTGCATTGACTCCAGGGACTATCTACTCAATGACCAATAAATCCCAGAGTTACAGTAATGTCCCTCAGACTGAACAAGAGGAACAGATCATGAATAACTCACCTCTTTCTGCAGGAGATTCCACTCAGTCTCACTGACTAAGCGGTAACCACTGGGGGACACGTAAGCACTCTCCATACCCTGGGTAACACTGGAGAGAAGGGATGCGGTCTCTTCCTGTTCTGGTGTCATAGCCTTGATTGCTCTTTCCTGATCTTTGGTTAACATAAACCCACTTGGCATCTGCAGTGACCCAAGGGATGCAGTATCAAAGTTCTCAGATACTGAATCTGCTCCTACCAGTGGTCCAAAATCCGACTCATCCAGGTTTCCAGCAGATTTTGCTTTGTAATTATAGCCTAAAGCTTTGGATTGCAATGAGCCCGAGGTTCCCAAGCTGTCTGTAGACTGTGCTCTCCTGAGTCCATCTTTAAACATGTCATTGTCCGATTTACTAAATGCATCTCCAGATGGTAACAGCAAGTCTGCATCTAAGGAATGAACTGAACCATGGGTGCTGTCTAAGTGCTCCTGAAATGTGAAAAGAGATATTGCCAAATTAGACAATGTTCTGTATCTTCAAAATATATCATACACTAGGCATATTTTACCACATTACATGTGACAATCATTAACACAACCTTCATTTAATCATTATTCAGTATCTAAATATGTTGGGCACTAAGCAGGTGCATAAGCTAGACACAGTGGCACATGCCCATATTCCAACGACTTAGGAGGTTAAGGCAGGAAGATCACAAGTTCAAGACCAGACTCAGCAGCTTAGCAAGACTAATCAAATCAGCATAATCCTGTCTCAAAATAAAAAATAAAAAGGGCCAGGGATATAGTTCAGTAGTTAAGCACCCTTGGGAGACTGAGGCAAGAGGATTTCAAATTCAAAGCCAGCCTCAGCAACTTAGCGAGGCCCTAAGCAACTTAGCAAGACCCAGTCACACAACAAATAATAAAAAAGAGCCAGGGATGTGGCTCAGTGGTAAAGCACCTTTGGGTTCAATCCCCAGCACAAAAATTAATTAATTAATTAGGAAAATATTTTCACTTGGTATAGTAAAAAATTGGCATCTTTTATGTTAATTCCTCCGTTTCTTTATTTTCAAAGATTTTTACTTTTCTGAAACAGATGTCTGAAAACACAAACCTAGGCTATATGAAGGTAATCATGGTGAAAGTCCCAAATAAGTAACCTAATAAAAACTAGAATAAGAACCAATTCTGGTAGCTTACAAAAATTTTTTTCTTCAGCCAGGCATGGTGGTGCATAGCTGTAATCCTAGCTACTCACGAGGCTGAGGCAAGAGGATCACAAATTCAAGGCCAGCCTAAGTAATTTAGTGAAATCCTCTCTCAAAATAAAATTTTAAAAGGGACAGGAATATAGCTCAGTGGTAAAGCACTTGCCTAGCATGTGTGAGGCCCTGTGTTCAAGCACCAGTACAGAGGGGGGAAAACATACTATGAAAATAATCAGATATATCCATACTGATTTTTGCCTAAGGAAAAATTATATATAATAGCATTACTTAATGAAAACTTCATGGTAGTAAAAAAATAGAACCAACCTGATGATTAATTATCACATTTTTATTTCCTATATTTCATGATGTTTTAGTGTCTTAGAGGCCCTGATGGCTAGAGAGAGACTGTGCCTCCCAGAGTCAGCTAATGCCTAAAGATAATAGACAATTCACTTGACTATAACATACCTTTCATAAGTAAACCAGTCAATCCCAAAACCATACTCTAACCACCTCCTTTATCTGATTCCCATACCAAGCCACTACTTTCCCTGCCCTAAATCATCCCAGGAACAGATAGGAACCAAATGAAAGAGACCCCATAAACTACAAAGTCCATGGGAATCATTCAAAGTAGCCAGTCCTGTACTGTTTGCCCTGCTCTGCTTAAGGAAACCCCAATGACTGTGGTCCATGCTTTCCCTTTGCTCCTTCTGCCTCCAGACCAGCTCTGGTGTTTCCCAATGAGGTCCTACAAGTCATGCTGCACCTCTCATTTCTAGGGGAATTTTGAGCTCAATGAAGGAATTCTTACCCAGCATGCAAGAACCCTGGGTTCAATTCACAATTTTTGGAGGGGGGAGAGACTAAAATTAAACAACTTCTAATGACACTGGCCTCTCCATGTTAACACCTAGTCACCTTTATAAATTAAAACCTGGGCACAAATTAGTTGGAAACTGACTAACGGAATTTTGGTACATTTACATTGCTGAAATTCTATCAGCCATCAAATGTCATTTTTTGGGAAAACAATGATGTGCCAAAACCTTAGAGTACATTTAAGTGGGAGGAAAATGTATCTAAACTATTATGTAGTTGCAATATAAAATATGTTTTAAAAATACAAATAGAAACTTTTATGTTATCTTTGAAAAAGAAAATAGAGGGAAAGAAGAGACACACATCAAAAATGTTAGAGGTAAGTTTATCTCTGGGTAACAGGATTTTCATGACCTTTTCTTGTACTTTCCAAAATTTCCATAGTATTTCCATATTATTTTTGTATTGAGAAAAGCATATTATAAGTATCAGGTTAAAGAATATGTACAGTCCTATAAATTTCAAATGTCTTTAGCAATAAATCTAAGTCTCCACAGCATTACATATTAATTTTAAACTACTGACTAAAGCAAAATCGTCATGGCTTTTTTTTTTTTTTTAGAGAGAGAGAGAGAACTTTTAATATTTATTTTATTTTTTTATTGTTTTTTTTTTTTTCGGTGGACACAACATCTTTCTTTGTATGTGGTGCTGAGGATCAAACCCGGGCCGAACGCACATGCCAGGCGAGTGTGCTACCGCTTGAGCCACATCCTCAGCCCTCGTCATGACTTTTAACACAAAAAAGTATACTCAAAATTCAAACTCATCTGAAAATCTAAAAGGTATTTCAAATGTTAGAAAGTATATATACAATGTCATACAGATTTGTTAAGACATAAGCAAAAATAAGAAAAGTACTTTATCATAAATCATAGCAAATTTCCCTTTCCTGTTTTCCTGATTTTCAAACATTCCTGGGTAGATAACTACATGATGCAAAAACCACATAATATTTGGCTGTATCCCAAAATTGAGAAATTCTCCTGGAGTTAACTATTTAAAAAACACACAGCACAATACCGCCAAGTAGTTCTCAGTGTATGTTCCAAAATGAAGAATGTGCAAAAACAATTACATTGTAATTTTCAGTGTCTATGAGGATATTTTTAAAATTCTTAACATTAAACTATCCATAATCATGAAAATATAAGCCACCAAGATGTACATCATACATGAATCAGAATAAATCCTTAAACTACAGAGAAATGTGATGCCTCTCAAAGAAAAAAATATTTCACTTGCCACCCTTTTTTTTTTTTTTTTTTGTATTAGGAATTGAACCCAGGGACACTTAAACCTCTGAGTCACATCCCAAGCCCTTTTTATTTTTTATTTTAAGACAGGATCTTGTTAATTTGCTCAGGGCCTTGCTAAGTTGCTGAGGCTGGGCTTTGAATTTGTGATCATCTTGCCTCTGCCTCCCAAGCTGCTGGGATTACAGGTGTCTGCCACTGTGTCCAGCCCTTTATCCCAATTTAACTGATGTTTGTTCACCAGACTGGGAATTAAGGTTGAGCAGGTGTGCAGGGAATTCTTTTTTGTTTGGTATTAGGGATGAAATCCAGGACCTCACACTCAGAAGGGCTGGAGTGCTGGAACTAGCCACATCTCTAGCCCCTCTGAGTACAAAATTCTAAGTAGCAGGGACAGTAAAAACAAGGCATATAAACATGAACAGCAAGCAGACAGGTCTGTTTGTAGTGAAATGAGAGCAGGGATTAAGAACTGAAGGGATGTTCGGTTAGGAAAGCCAAGCTAAGAACTTACTTTTTCTCCTAAAGGAAATAAGGGAAACATTTTTCTTAATTAAAGAGAAAATATCAGCATGAGCTTTGAAGGATAAGTAAAAGGATTTCAACATTCAGAAAGATGGAGGGAAGCACTAGGGATATAGCTCAGTGGTAGAACTCTTGCTTAGTATGTGCAAGGCCCTGGGTTCAATCTCTAATGGTGGGGAGGCGGGGGAAGCAGAAAAGAAAGAAAGGCAGAGAAAGACAAAAATTCTACTTGAAGGCAGCCAATTTGAAAAGCAGTATGGAGATTCCTTGGAAAGCTGGGAATAGAACCACCATTTAACCCAGCTATTCCTCTTCTCGGACTATACCCAAAAGACCTAAAAACGGCATACTACAGGGACACAGCCACATCAATGTTTATAGCAACACAATTCACAATAGCTAAACTGTGGAGCCAACCTAGATGCCCTTCAATGGATGAATGGATACAAAAAATGTGGCATATATACACAATGGAATATTACTCAGCACTAAAAAATAACAAGATCATGGCATTTGCAGGGAAATGGATGGCATTAGAGCAGATTAGGATAAGTGAAGTTAGCCAAACCCTGAAAAACAAATGCCGAATGTCTTCTCTGATATATGACTCAAAATGAGGTAGGGAGGAAGAGCATGAGAAGAAGATTATCACTAAATAGGGAAGAGAGGTGGGAGGGAAGGGGAGGGAAAAGAGGAATTGCATGGAAGATGGAAGGAGACCCTCATTGTTATACAGAATACATGTATGACGATGTGAGGGGAAAAAAAAAAAGAAGTGTGTCACATTAGATTGGGTAGAGAGAAGTGATGGGAGGGGAGGGAAGAGGAAGGGGGGAAAGGAAGGATAGCAGAATAAAATAGACTTTATTATTGCTGTGTATATACGTGACCTGCATGACCAATGTGATTCTGCAACCTGTACATTCAGAAAAATGAGAAATTATACCCCATCTGATTCAAATGTATGATATGTCAAGATCATTGTACTGTCATGTGTAACTAATTAATACAAATAAAAAAATTTTAAAAATAAAAAAAGAATTCTACATGAAGGAAACATCATGCAATACAGAGTGTAGCACAATACAATGTGGCCAAAATGGAATCCTTATTATGAAGAATTTCAATCCTCTCATTGAAGGATCTGTATTCAGTGATATACATAATGGGAATGAGTGGTGGTTTTTAAGTAAAGGAGTGGCCTGAATGCAGCTGCACTTAAGAAAATTAATTTGACAATGATGCAAGTGTACAATGGAGTAGAAAAGGCTGAAGGCAAGAAACCCAATGAGGAGGTCTTTGTGACACTGCAGGTGAGAGATGATGAGACTACAAGAACACCATCTTACACTTTGCACCTCTGGGACTCTCTACTATATCCATTCTCAACATCTGCAATGTTCTACCAGGCCTCACCACAATCTGTCAAACTTCACCCTCTATTCTCAGCACTAAAGACCTATTTCTGCCAAATGTGGTGGTGCACTCCTGTAATCCCAGTGATTTGGGAGACTGAGGCAGGAGGATTCCAAGTTTGAGGCCAGCCTCAGCAAGTTGGCAAGACCCTGTCTCAAAATAAAATTTAGAAAGGTCTTGGGATGTAGCTCAGAGGTAAAGCACCTTGGGCTCTATCCCCAGTGCCACAAGGAAAAAAAAAATAATCCTAGTACTAGTTAAAACTCATACATGTGCTACAGGAAGCTAAATGTTTCCACACTTTAATCTCCTTTAAACAAACTCCAAGTATTAGTAACACCATTCACTTCAAAAAAAATTTTATACACGTCACTTAAAGATTCTAAAGTATCAAATTTTGAAATTACTGGTAAAAAAATTATTTCATAGGGTGAATGAAACTCCAACATATTTCAGATAGTGCTACCTATAATACTTTCTAAGCAACTGACAGAAAATACTATTATTTTATCTAATTTCTAGCTATTTACTTTCAATATGAACAATGTAATTGGCTGATGTTTGAGTAAGTGAACCGTATGTGACACTGATATAGTATTTTCGTTTTCTGAGATGCCTTCAACTCCTGGGCTCAAGTGATCCTCGCACCTCAGCCTCCCAAGTTCAGGGACTTACAGACATGTTCTGTGCCTGGCTAATGCAAAAATTTTAATTACAGATTCACTATACCTCTTCATTTGATAACTGGGCAGAAGATTCTTCTTGAGGTAAAGCACATACTACTGGTATTTTTACTTCTTCCTCAATATCTGTTTTTTTGTGATCCTTTCTCTTATTAATTCTTTGTTGTTCATCGTCCTCCTAAAAGGAAGAAAAAACATTTATCAAGGTAATCTTAACAAGTCACAGTTCTTTAATAACACTAAACAAATAAAAAAGAACAAAGAGCTTTATACCAATAGAAAATTGGACACTTAAAGCTTATTTGTTTTGTAATAATATTTAGGGGCCTCTGGTCATGACAAAATATTTTAAAACTGCAAGCACAAAATAAGAACCCTGCTACAAAGAAAAATATCAGAAAACAGCTTTCAAGAAAAGCATATATATGAAAGTAAAGCAAAAGAAAACTAACTTCTCCCTTCAAATGATCAAAAAAGATTTTTTTTACATAGAACATTCCTTCTGATTATTGTAGAAAATAGGAAAAAAGTTGTTATGACACTACACACCCATTAGAAACACGTAAAAATTTGTATAAAATACAAAAGCAATGATCAAAGTTGATGTAGAAATTCATTCAACAAAGGTGAATAAGATACCTTCTGGGTTCCCCCAAAGACTGTTTAGTAAGGAGAGACAAACACACAGTTACAATACAAGGAGGTACAACGTTCTGCAGGAGAAATACAAGATTGATTTCATTTGAGGGATCGAGGAAGGAGCCCTAAAGGAGGCAATACTTCAGCTGGATCATGGAAGATCAGTAAGATGAGCTTGCCACTTAGCTAAGAGAAGGTAGGCAAGGGTTCCAGGGAGAAAGGAAGCATGTACAAAACAAAGAAGCCTGGGAAGGCAGGCTTATGGTGGAATGCTGAATAATTCAATGTGTCTGAAAAGTGGACAGGTACATAAAAAGTGAGGGACACAGGAAAGAGGCAATGATTAAGTGCTTAGACTCTAGAATCAGAAATTGGCTCAAACCTCAGAGCTGCCATTACTTCTCACAGCCTGCTTCCTCATTTATAACATAAGAACAGTTCTGTAGTGCCTACCTCCTATGGACAGGTTTTGCTGTTTTCTGACAACCACTTGAGATAAAGCTTTACATATAAAGCCTTAGCACCATGCTAGCACATAAACACATAGTTAGAGCTCAATAAATGTTAATAATGGCCTTAAACAACGATCTTAGTAAGCTTAGACTGTTTCAATGAGCAGCAAGAAAGGCATGACAATTTGTACTTTAGAATCTAAACCCTTAGGCTAACCCTTTGTGTGACTGGTGTCACACAAGATGAATGAGTCTGAATTAAGTGATAAAAAAGAAATTTATTTATGAATGATACTGCAGATTGAACCCAGCGGTACTTTATCACTGAGCTAAGTCCCCAGCAACCCCATACACACACACACACACACACACACACACACACACACACACACACACACAAATATATATTTTAGTTGTAGATGGACACAATACCTTTATTTTGTTTGTTTATTTTTATGTGGTACTAAGGATCAAATCCAGTGCCTCACATGTGCAAGGTAAGTGCTCTACTGCTGAGCCACAACACCAGCCCTCCCATCCCTTTGTGTTATTTTGAGACAGGGTCTTCCTAAGTTGCTTAGGGCCTCACTAAGTTGCTGAGGCTAGCTTCAAACTTCTGATCCTCCTGCCTCAGCCCCTGGGTTGCTGGGATTACAGAAATGCAATACCATGCTAACGAAAAAGAAGAAATTTAAAAGAGAAACTTCTGCAAAACAAAATGTAGCTGGGCACAGTGGGACATGCTTGTGATCCCAGCTGCTTGAGAGGCAAAGGCAGGAGGATCACAAGTTTGAGGCCAGCCTGGGCAGCTTAGTAAGACCCTGTCTCAGAATAAATACTAAAAAGGGATGGGGATGTATCTCAGTAGCAGAACACTCCAGGATTCAGTCTCTAGTACCTAAATAAATAAGTAAAATCCAACCTAAGTCACATAAGGCAATTTAAAATACTTCTTAAAATACCTAGAAAATCAATGCAAACTTTTATATAGCCACCTAGGGAAATATCTGTGCACGTATACAATATGGTATAGGATATGTTAATAATGGCCTTAAACAACGATCTTAGTAAGCTTAGACTATTTCAATGAGCAGCAAGAAAGGCATGACAAAATCTGTATTTTAGAATCTAAACCCTTAGGCTAACCCTTTGTGTGACTGCTGTCACACAAGATAAATGAGTCTGAATCCATGAGTCTGGATTAGCTATGGCATTACTTAAGATAACAAAATAAGGGGAGTGGAAATCTAGATGTCCATATGGAGAAATATTAAATTATGATACATACCTGCTGCCAGTTAATGAGATAGAACTCTGGTATGAAAATATATCCAAGATGATGCTTATGAAAAAATAAGTTATGGAAGAAATACTTTTATGATCCAAGTATTTGGGGTAGAGGAAGGAATCACCCTAACTATATGCTAACAAACACACAGAACTGATCTGGAAAACTATCAAACTGCTAAATGCAGTTATTTCTGGAAAAGAGGTATCGAGAGGGATTTCACCTTGATCACTTCATATGACTTTACTATTTCATTTTGAATTTTAAACAAGCAACTTTCAACATGAAAATGCATTTGTGCATTATTCATATAAGTAATTATTTTTAAATAATGAGGAGAAACTTTGCAGCACCCTGGACAACTATCTTTCATATCACTCAGTTTTTCCACCCCCATCTTGTCATCTTCTAATCAGGCTTTTAGAACAAAGTCACCAAAAGACAGCACTGCAGACAAAGATTTCTCAGAAACAGGCACTGCCACATCCTGCAATCTCGAAGAGGATCATTTATAAATCAGTTTCCCCCTTCTGAGATAAGGCGATATATGAAGCTAAAAAACAAAATTCCTCAAACACAGCTATTATCTTTTTTTTTAAAGTGGCATTCAAAAAAAGAAAAAAGCAACAAAACAAACAAAAAACTATAAACAAGTACATGCAGCTCAGCTGCCCCTAACATGGGCAATGTCCTGGATTCCATTCCCAGCACTCAACAATAATGGCAATGATGATAATAAAGTGGTACACATTACCTTGTTCCAGATTAAATCAACACACAAAAAAATCATACAATAATGCAATTGGGGGGAGGGGTGCTGTTATTAACAACATAAGCAAATCCTACAAAACTAGTATTCACCTGATCTTTCTTCTTTAGTTCTTCTACTTGTCGGAGCTGTTCTGAAGTTAACACAATCTCCATTCGCTGCATGTCTCTCATCAGTAAACGCTGAGATTCCAGAAACTGGTCATTGGCCTTCTGCCATGTATGTTTTAACTGGTTATGTTGTTGTCGCTCTTGCTCCAAGAGATGGCAAACTATTAGGAACCCCAATCAAAAACACTGAATTTTAATGGAAGAAAATCTCTTTAGCATAGGGCTACTAGACCAGAACAGTGGTCTGTTTTATCTATGTGTGTGTTCTTGATTGGCCCCAAGAGGCAATCTACAGATGAATATGGCAGGTATCTCTACACCATCTCTCTACTGCAGAGCCTCCCAAAGTGTGTGCCCAAGAACATATGAAGAAAGGACTTCTGTGTCCATTTAAGTTTAAGAAATTCTGGGTTAAGTAAATTGTTAAAGACTACAGCAGGATTTTGAGTTGAGGGTCTTCATTATATGTATTTTCTCTTAGAAGGTGATATATGCTGGGCATGAGGGCTGCACATCTATAATCCCAGCAGTTTAAGAGGCTGAGGCAGGAAGATTACAAGTTCAAGGCTGACCCCAGCAAGTAAACCAGGCCCTAAGCAACTTAGTGAGACTGTCTCAAAATAAAAACCAAAAAGGGCTAGAAATGTAGCTTAGTGGTAAAGGGCTCTTAGGTTCAATCTCCAGTACCCGCCCCCCCAAAAAAGGTAATATGTAATATAGCATTTCCCAAATTTATTAGACAAATAATAACAAGGACTGGGGATGTGGCTCAGTGGTAGAACACTTGCCTGTCATAAGTGAGGTCCTGGGTTCAATCCCCAGTATCACAAAAATATAAACAAATAAAAACAATTTTTACAGTTCAGTTTAAATAAATGAAGGGAATATACTTTGGCAAATGTTGTTCTAAAGGCCCATGTGTGGTAACTACTCCTAAATATGCTTAATACGTTTTGATAAATCTGTCATTCAGGAATCCTTCCTGGGCCCATTTAGTTCTGCCTCCTTAGGATAAGTAAAAAAAAAAAAAATTGTAAAATATATACATTGTTGATACCATCAGCTCAGCCATCTTACTTTGAAAACATCTATCTATGTTTATCAATAGATAAAGCACTATCTACCCATCCACTCATCCACCCAACCACCCAAGTCAGAAACCTGAGAGAATCATATTTCTGACTTCATATCCCCATCTATCTTCTGATTTCTGGCTTCTGCCTTAGACCAGCCCCTTAGGATTTAAGGCAACTTCAATGGTAGTCCCATTTTCATTCTTCCTGAGCTGGCCTTTAGATTGGTCTTGCTCTCTCTTTCCTATCCTCCACACTGCTATTAAACCGAAACCTTTTTTTTTTTTTTTTTTTGGTACCAGAGATTGAACCCAGCCATGCTCAATCAACCATTGAGCCACATCTCCAGCCCTTTTCTTTTGTTTGTTTGTTTGTTTTATTTTGAGACAGGGCCTCATTAAGTTGCTAATGCTAACTTTGAACTTGGGATCCTCCTGCCTCAGCCTCTCAAACTGCTGGAATTACAGGCATGTACCACTGTTCCAGCTTAAACTGAACTTTCTAAAACTCAAAAATGATATGACTCCCCAGTTTAAAATCCTTCAGAGAAGCCAGACACAAAGGGGCATATATCATATATTACAAAATTCTGTTCAAATGAAAAGTCAGAACAGGAAAACCTGGAGACAAAAAGTAGATTTGTGATTGCCAGGGGCATGGGAAAAGAGAAATTGTGAATGACTACAAATGGGTAAGGATTTCTGAGGTAATGAACTGTTTTGGAATTAGATAGTGGTTGATGACATATAATTCTATATTAAAAACCACTGGGCAACCCTCTTGGGACCCCTTCCTATGTGTGCTCCACTTTCTGTTTCAAAAATAAATTCTTACTTTACTCTCAAAAGAAAAAAATTCAATTGTACACTTTAAGAGGCTGAATGTAAATTACATCTTGATAAAGCTGTTACTTAAAAATCAACTGAGACAGGAAAATCACAAGTTTGAGGCAGCCTCAGCAACTTAGCAAGGCCCTAAGCAACATAGTGAGACCCTGTCTCAAAAAGTAAAGAGCTAGGGATGTAGCTCATCGGTAAACTGCCATTAGGTTAAATCCCAAGTACAAAAAAAAAAAAAAAAAAAAAAAAAAAAGCCTCTGAAGAGGCTCTTTAAAGCCGATCTGATAAAGTTCAACATCCTGAGCATAAGACCTCCATGATCTAGTCCATGTCCACTGTTCCAATATTTCACTTTGCCCATTTTCTCTTGCATCCTAATCGCGCTGAACTACTCTCTTCTACTTCCTTAACTAGCTGTACCATATGCAAATAGCCTTGCATGCCATACTCCCCTCAGACTCCTGTCAAGTATTCACCCCTCTCTTAAAACTTCACTTAATAAAAGAAAACAAAACAACGACAAAAAAAAGAACAAGGTAAACTCTACTAAGAATAAATTTTTTCAGCCAGGCACAATGGGACATGCTGTAGTGCCAGCTACTTGGGGAGTTGAGGTGGAAACATCACCTAAGCCTAGAAGTTCAAGACCAGTCTAGAAAACACAGTGAAAGTTCCATCTAAAAAAAAAAAAAAAAAAAAAGAAAGAAAGGAAAAAAAATTAAAGAATAATTTCTTTTAAAAAACTCATCTATTCCTAAGAAAAAAAAATTGGGCCTATCTTTGTTGGTGACATTGCTATATCCTAACATACTTCCCAGCACAGCACCTATAACAGGCACTTAAATTAATTTGCATATCTAATTCCCCTAATTTAGGCAGCAAATTAAACTGCTACTCAACTTTTCTCTCTTTCACTTAAAAACACTATTTTTTGTAGCCATTTTAGAACAAAATTACTTCTCTTATCCCTTCCTCATTTTCATTATAATTTCTCAATTACTTGTCTCAGATATATTAGAAGGTTTGATAACCTCAACAACTTATTCTAAAAGAGCTGGGATACAAAGTTTAAACCAAGATTGTACTTCTTTTGGAAACCCTTTGACAGTACAATCTGTTTGATTGTAACAGTAGTAATATTTGAAAAGTATGTCCTGAAGGCCAAAGACCCACTCAAAGTTTGGGTTATTTTCATAATGTTTTCTGAAATAATTTTTTAAGTTTATATCGTTTTAGCATTCCACTATTTGGAAAAAAAATATATGGCTAAGTTATTTATGACTCTGTTTTCCATAGCACTGAATGTACTTAAATTCTGTTAGAATTCTATCAACACACTCCAAATCCTGCACATTAAAATGTTGCTAGTATAAGCTGCAACAAGTCTAGGATTTCAAGGAATCCATATACTAGGATAAGGAAAAAAAAATCTTTATTTTCAATATTCTCTAACTGAAATTCACCATTTCCTTCATTGTAAAGTCTAGGCAATACAGTAGAAGAAAAACCATGACTTGACCATCATTAGAAATCATAGATATTTTTATCTGTACTACAGTTGTTGCAGATTTTTTTTAGGGGGGGGGTGCTGGGGATTGAACCCAGGGCCTTGTGCAGGCAAGGCAAGCACTCTACCAACTATATCCCCAATCCAGCAGACCTCTTAATGTATCATTTATGCACAACACTATTTCAAAATGACAGTAGTTAAACCCAGCATGGTGGAGCACACCTATAATCCCTGCAACTTGGGAGGCTGAGGCAAAAGGATCAAAAGTTTGAGGCCAGCCTCAGCAATTTAGCAAGACCCTGTCTCTAAACAAAAGTAAAAAGGCTAAATGGGTTCAGTTCCCAGTACAAAAAGAAAAAAAGCAATTATTAAATCTGCTGCTAGACCTTGTTATTTAGTATATAAAATTAGCTCATTTGTAAGTTTTAGGGTTACTTTTTCCTTCCATACCTGATTTAGAAAATACAGAGTCAATGTATACGTCACTCTCCTACAAGACTAGTAAAATCTAAAACAGTCCCTTAAAAACAAGGATGTTACTGCCGGGCGCATGCCTATAATCCCTGCAGTGTAGGAGGACGAGACAGGATGATCAAGAGTTCAAAGCCAACCTCAGCAACTGTGAGGCGCTAAGCAACTCAGTGAGACCCTGTCTCTAAATAAAATACAAAATGGGGCTGGGGATGTGACTCAGTGGTCAAGTACCCAAGTTCAGTCCCAGGTGCCAAAAAAAAAAAAAAAAAAAAATAGGGATGTTAACTGAGTGTATAGATATGAACATCTACAACTATATCTACAACTACTCTCAACTACAATGGAGGCTGAGTCAAGAAGATCACAAGTTTGAGGCCAGCCTGGGCAACTTACTTAGTGTGACTGTCTCAAAGTTTAAAAAGGGGGGGCTGGAGATATGGCTCAAGCGGTAGCGTGCTCGCCTGGCATGCATGCGGCCCGGGTTCAATCCTCAGCACCACATACAAAGAAAGATGTGTGTCCACCAAAAAATAATTCTCTCAAAAAAAAAAAAAAAAAAAGAAAGAAAGAAAGAAAGAAAGAAAGAAATTCAAAGTTTAAAAAGGGTTAGGAGTTGGGCTGGGGATGTGGCTCAAGTGGTAACGCGCTTGCCTGGCATGCACAGGGTGCTAGGTTCGATCCTTAGTACCACATAAAAATAAAATAAAGATGTTGTGTCCACCGAAAACTGAAAAATAAGTATTTTTTTAAAAAAGGGTTAGAGGTGTAGCTCAGTAGTAGAGTGCCCCTGGGTTCAATCCCCAGGCCTGTTAAAAATAAATAAATAAATAATAAAACAAAAATAAATAAATAAATAGTAAAACAATTTCTGGTAAGGTAATTCCAAAAAGGGCTGGGGGTGGTGGCTGGGGTGTGGCTCAGCAGTAAAGCACCTGCCTCCATGTGTGAGGCACTGGGTTTGATTCTCAGCACCACATAAAAGTAAATCAACAAAATAAAGACGCTGCATGTACAACTAAAAACATTTAAATAAAAAAGTGGGTGGAGGCTGGGGGTTAGCTTGCCAACAAGCAGGAGGTCCTGGGTTCAATATCCACAACTAGGAAAAAATAAAAGGATGTTAAACTGGACACAATGGTGCAAACATGTAACCCAGCAACTCAGGAGGCTGAGACAAGAAGATCACAAATTAAAGGCCAGCATGAGTAACTTAGTGAGACCCTTGTCTCAAAATAAAAAACAAAGAGGGCTATGGATATAGCTCAGTGAAAGAATGCTTGCTTAGCAAGTCTAAGACCCTGGATTTAAGTCCCAGTGCTGTTTTTAAAAAAGGAATGTTAATAAGGCCCAGAGAATAGATTGTCTGCCCTCTCAATCGCATTCTCACTTTTGCTAATTCACATCCATCAAACAGGATATACAAGCAAAAGCAGTATAAGCACACATTTCCAGCCTTATTATCTTTCTGTTGAGAGCTCACACCTGTACAGTTATTGCTGAAGTTATGGAGGAACACAAAAGCACTATCAATCCAAGGACCTTTAGTAGTTCTCACAGCTTCAGCTTTGCATAAGAACATTTAAATTGACCACAAAGCTTAAACTGAATCACTAGACCACTGAATCACAGACCACTGAGCCAAATCCCCAGCACTATTTTATTTAGATACAGGGTCTCACTGAGTTGTTAAATGCCTCACTGTTGCTGAGGCTGGCTTTGAACTTGCCATCCTCCTGCCTCTGCCTCCCAAGCTGCTGGGATTACAGATGTGTGCCACAGTGTCCAGCTTGAATTGGAATTTCAAAATTTGTTATTATTAGTTAATATCAAATTGCTAACATAGTTATCTTCAAGACTGAAATAAAAATATTTAGAACATACATTTACCTTCATGCAATTCTTTCCGGAGTTTCTCAGCATCTTCCTGTAGAACAGATTTCTGAGTATTCAAAACAGCTACGTACATCTCTAGATCAGTCCTACAAGATTTCTCAGCTTCCAAATAATGATTCAGTTCTTTAACCTGAAAGATGATGCATCTATCAAACTGAAATTTTACAACAGTTTCTACATTAGGTATAATGTCCAGTACTTAAAAAAATAAAAAAAGGTAAATTCTGGAAAAAATTTACATTTACTTTTACATAAATTTATGTATACACAAAATTAACATTAATAATTTTAATTCTAAAACAAATACATACTTATGAAATAAAACTTGGAAAATAACATAATTAATAGATGTTATCCATAATTCCATCACCTGAATAAATATGCAACTGAAATTACACATAATTGTTTTATAGTCTGCTTTTCAAAAAAGTTCCATTTTCATTTTCAGAGCAATGCAGGTGCTTATTTTATCCCATACTTAGTAACATCAGGTATGGATTGAGTTTTTTAAATAGCAGCTAATTTCTAAAGATAAAAATGACAACATATTCTTGTAACTTTGATTTTCTTCAATTTCTGGTAAGGTAATTCCAAATATCTTAAATTTATAAAAAGGAGAAATTTTCACCAATACTTATTCATGGAAATTAAAAGAAAGGAAGTCTTGATGAGAAGAAGTGCCCTTATGTGCCACTAATCACATAAGGGCATAATATTTTTTTAAATCACATCATTTTATAAAGTGCTTTATTTTTGTTAAACAATTAAACTGTAATACCTAGAATATTAACAACACAGCCTAATATTTGAAATAGATATAACCAGAAAATCTAGGATTGTAAGTCACTTTTTTATACTTTCACATAAATTGTTCATTCTAAATTCTAAACATTTAGTTAACTTTTAGCTTTTTACATGGCTATACTATATCTAATTTCATACTCAAGGTCACTTTCAGCTTTTTTCTATTTCTTCAAACAGCTGGCTTATCTGTTTTTAGTTATCCTTATTCCTAGACCATTACACTGTACTAGTCAGAGACTAAAATGATTACTGACACTGCAATTTGATGCTTTACTGGAGGTCGTCAGTCAACCACAGGCACTAACCAAACAAAGCAAAGTGCTTTCCCTGACACCTGTTATCATCAAATGGTAATGAAGAGACAAAAGAGCCATTATAAATGACGGTATACAACTGCTAACTCTATCAGCTCTAACTTCTTAGAATAAAGATTTCAAATGAATTAAAAATTAGTGAATTTCTAATATTTGAAAGCTATTAAGAAGACTCTGGGAAGATAGTGGAAGCAGCAGCATAATATTTTTATTTCTTTGAATTCTACAACCCTAACAACTCATCAAAAACTTACGGACATCTACAAAAATCCAGGTAACACAGAGTAATAGCATAGCTGAGGACAAACCACTGAAAGACTGAAAGAGAAACCTGAATGAGGCCCAGTACCACAAAAACAGAGAGAGAGAGAGAGAGAGAGAGAGAGAGAGAGAGAGAGAGAGAGAGAGATATCCATATGGTATCAGGAGAAAGTAGAAAGAAGTAACAAGGACTCCCCCACATCAAGAACCCCAAAATAGTGATCTTGGGATCTGATGTTATGACAGTAGCTGGAACACTACAACAGTAAGTTGAATGTAACAAATTTATTCTGTAAGATTTATAACCTGGTTAAAATGGTATCCCACTTTCATCTGTATTTTTCTGATTTCTTAGATAACCAGATATTATTTTTTACATTCCTTGACTATCTAATTTCCTCTTTTGTAGCTACTCATTCATATACTTTACCTGTTTTGCCAATGGGCCTTTTGTCATGCACGGACTTGGCAATCTTTATAAATTTGGGCTATTGTCAGGAATAGGAGCTATACGTATCTTCTCACAGTCTACAGCTTCTCTTTTTCACCTTTTTTGTAGACCTTTTAACAAGGAATATTATATTCTAAGGTAGCCAAATTTGTCAGTGTTTTGTCCATAATCAATAGTGTTTTCTTTTTGACCCCAATTTTTGTGTGCACATTTGTGAACTCCAAGGTCTTGCACGTGCTAGGCAAGTGCTTTACCAATGAGCCACACCCTAGCCCCATACTGTTTTTTAATATCTGAAAGTTTTAAAGATTTAATTTTCACTTTTAGATTTTTAATTAACCAAAATTAATTTCCATAAGGTATGAGGTATAAAGTTAATTTCACTTTATTCTGAACATGTAACTATTTGAAAATCTTCCTGCCCCCAATCCCTTATACTGAGGATTGAACAAGGGTGCTCCACCATTGAACTTCAACCCCAGCCCTTTTTATTTTGAAACAGGGTCTCATTAAGCTGCTCAGGCTGGACTCAAACTTGAAATCCTCCTACCTCCACTTCCAGAATCATTGGGATTACAAGTATGCATCAGTGTCCAGCAAAAAATATATTTCAAACAATCTGTACCTTCGACACTAATTTGTTTTGGTTTTGTTTGCTGTTGTTTTTTGTGGTGCTAGGGATCAAACCCAGGGCCTTGTACATGCGAGGCAAGCACTCTACCAACTGAGCTATACCTGCAGCCCACCCTTCTCCACTAATCTGTAATGTCACCTGCCACTTACCAATTTCCACAGACATATGAATCTATCTCTGGGCTCACTATTCTGTTTCATTGATCCATTTGTTTATCCAGAAACCAGGGACAAACTATCTTAATAAATAGTAGGTACAGCAAGTCTACTGCCATGTCTTCTTTAAAATTTTGCTGGGTGTATTCCTGATCTGTTATTTCCCTGTAGGAATGCTATGATCTAATCTGAATTTACAGATTAAATTGGGAGTATACTGATTGCTTTACAATGCTTTTTATCAGGAGTATACACACAGGTCTTCATTTATAATGTATTCTATAAAGGTCTTACCCACCTTTGTTTATTCTTAGGTAATCAAGAGTTTTTTCTGCTGTTGTGAATGGGATCCTTCTTCCTGCTACATTCTATAATTGGACATTACTGGAGTATAGAAACATCTCCTTTTTTTTTTTTTTTTTAATGTTGACCTTGCTGGAACAGCTTTCAACTAGTTGAATTCTTACTTGGTCTAACAATCTGTTGTGCATTTTCTGGCTTTTCTATGTAGACAATCAAATCAGTTTCATCAGATTCTTTCCAGTTCTTCTCATTTCTTTATGTTGCCTTGCTATATCATCTAGGACCACAAAAACAACCTCAACAAAATTCCTGAGCACAGGTCTCCACATAGTGTTCCCAACACTGCTAAACATTTGTTAACTGTGCTTACTGAAGGTTTGATAAACAGCCCTTTGTTTAATGTTTAAATTTATCAAAGGCCTTCGGAATCCAAGACAAACATTGCTCTTCTGCAGTCTTTTTTGTGGTACATCACAATAATACGCCATCCTGATACATGTAAGAATGATATGCCATCCTTAAGTTGCTGGGAATACTCCCTACTTGGTTGTGATGTTTTTCCCTTCTTCTTCAGTACCACTGAGCTACTTCTCCAGTTTTTGTTTGTCTTTTGAGACAGAGACTTGTTAGATTACCCATGAGCCCTTTGAGCTTGCAATCCTATGGCCTTGGCCTCCCTAATCACTGGGATTACCAATGTACACAACCAAGTCTGGCTGTTTTCCACCCCTATCCCCAACAGTTTAACAAATGTTAAAAAAAAAAATTTAACTTCCAGATTCCTGAGACAAATCTATGATTTTGTTTTCTTATACTACCTTTCTATGTGTTGGTTCATTATAGTAAGGATCTATTAGTCTCAGAAATGAAAGGAGAATTTTTTTTTTCCTCTTCTATTCTCTGACACAGTGTGTAAAATATAAGGATTCTCTTTCCAAAAGATTCTGAAAAATGTGCCTGGAAAATCAACTGAGTTTAATGTCTTGGAAAGAGGAGGCAGGAAGAACAAAAATTTGATTCTATACTAATTTTCTTCAATAATTACTACTTTACCTTGCCTATGTCATCTTGGGAAAATTCTGACTAAATGTATTTCATGAGAATTTTTTTCATTTCATTTTTTCAAGTTTATTAGTATATCACTGTTTGTAGCATTTACTATTTTTAACTAAGGATTTGCAATCATGTCCCATTTCATTTCTAATGATTAGAAAATTTTTTCACTTTTCCTGATAAGACTTTAATATTAGAGATTGTCTAATTACTTTTTCCAATTTCTCATATGTTGATTATTCTCTATTATTCTTTTGCTTTTCTATCTCACTAACTTCTGCTCTTACTTGTACTATTTCCTTCCACTTACTTTCGATTTTTACCATTATTATTTTCTCCTTTACATTTTTTTGGGGGGGATTGGGGGCATGGGTTAGGGTTAGGGTTTGAACTCAGGCACATTTGACCACTGAGCACACCCCCAGCCGTGTTTTGTATTTTATTTAGAGACAGGGTCTCACTGAGTTGCTTAATGCCTCACCGTTGCTGAGGCTGGCATTGAACTTATGATCCTCCTGCCTCAGCCTCCTGAGCTGCTGAGATTACAGATGTACGCCACTGTGCCTAGCTCTTTTTTCCTTAATATTCTTGAGCTAAATATCCCCATCACTCTACATATTTTGTGATTACTTTTCCATGATTTTCCCCCCTTTTTCCAAGCATTTTATTTTGACTATCTTTTTTATTGTGAATAACTGAATAATCTGGGATTGGACAACTGGATCTGTAGAACATCAATTCTTTGACATTTGTTAACAATTCCTTTCTGACCTTATGAAAAAATGTATCTGAAAATACACCATAAAATGGGCTGGGGATATAGCTCAGTTGGTAGAGTGCTTGCCTCCCATGCACAAGGCCCTGGGTTCAATTCCCAGCACCACAAAAAATAAAAATAAATAAATAAAAAGCTTAATGTATCATAATGCTAATATATATCATGAAAAGGATAATGTATCTAATAATAATAATATATCCCACATACTATCCTAAGGGTTCATATTAACTCGAACCATCCTTATAATATCCTTATAAGGTATTATAAAGGGTATTATAAAATGTCCCCATTTTATAGCTGAGAAAAGAAAAACAGAGTAAGATTAAGTAACTTTTCCCAAGGTCACCCACACTACTAAATGCTGAGATTTTAACTACTATGCTCTACAAAATATTATCTTTCTTTTTTGACTATTAAATCTAAATTTGATGTATATATTAAATCTAAATGATGATCCTGATTTTTCAAAATTCCTGTAGCCCTACTAATATTTTTTTCTCCTTGCTCTAAAGATCAGTTCAAATTGCCTACTGTAACTGTGTCAATTTCTCCTTGTAGTTGTCACTTTTTAGTTCACATATTTCAAGACTACATAAGGCACATTCAAGTTCATAATTATCTTACTGATGAATTATTAAGTAGGTTCCCTCTTTATTAGTTTTTTCCTCCTTATCCTATCCATTTGATATTACACTTCCTCTATCAGTTTTCTATTGGCTGGAATTTATACAGTATGTTTTTCTATTTTGGTTTTTCTTTGTTTGTGGCTTTGGGGATTGAACCCAGAGAACTTCTACTGCTGATCTATACCCTATTTCTTTTTGAGACAGGATCTAAGTTGTATTTATTTTCAATCTTACTTTGGGGTTTTATTTTAGGTGAATCTCTTATAAGCAATATCAACTTATGTTTATCAGTTAAGCTGATAAATCTTTTAGTAGGTCTCAATTTACATTTACTAGGATTACTGATACATTACCATTTTTTTATATTCCTGTTTTCTGCTGTTATCATTTTTCATTATTTGTTTCTTTCCTACTTTTAATCTTTACTTTTTTCTTTTTTCTTTAATTTCGGTGGTCCCGAAGATCCAAACCAGAGTTTCATACATGCTAGGCAAGCACTCTACCACTGAGCTATACTTCTACTTTCATTTTTTTGTTACTGGGATTAAACCCAGGGCACTTTACCATTGAGCTACATCCCCAGGCCTTTTTATTTTGAGAGATAATCTCACTAAGTTGCTTAGGGCCTTGCTAAATTAAATTGCTCAGGCTGGCCTCGAACCTGTGATGCTCCTGCCTCAGCGCCCTCAAATCTCTTGGATTAGATGTTTGCACTACCACACTTGGCCCTAATAAAATTTCCAACAACCCATTTGTATTTTCTCTGGTGTGTCTTTATGGACAACAAAGTCAGTCATTACAGTTACATTCTTGTTAAAAGATCAAGTCTAGGGCTGGCATCAAAAAACAGTCAACATTGAACAGTTTATTTTCCAAGATAAAAAAAATTAATGAGATTTAATCATTTTGATAAGAAAATAAACATTAAATTTGAAACAAGGTAGCAATTTATGATAGGACATCATTATTATAATTATTTAAAATATCCATAAGAGAGAAATCATCTCAATGCTTTTATTTGTTTGTTTGCTTTAGTGGTGATGGTGGTGGGACTAGGGATTCAACCAAGGACTTCACATGTGCAAGGCAGATACTCAACTACTGAGTTACATCACCAGCTCCCCCACCCCACCCTCACTCTATTTTATTTACTTACTTATTTATTAGTACCAGGGATTGAACCCAGGGACCACATCCCCACCCCTTTTTATTTTTTATTTTGAGACAGGGTCTTACTATGTTGCTGAGGCTGGCTTTGAGTTTGCAATCCCTCTTGCCTCAGACTCCCAAGCCGCTGGGGTTACAGGTGTGCGCCACCATGCCCGGCTCCTTTTATTTTGTGACAGGGTCTCCCTGAATTGCCCACACTGGCCTCAACTTGCAATCCTTCCTCAGTCTCCTGAGTAGCTGGAATTACAGGTGTTCACAACCAGGCAGTTTTTTTGTATTATAAACAAAAGCAAGATTCTTTTTTTTTGGTACCGGGGATTGAAGCCAGTGGTGCTTAACTACTGGGCCACATCCTCAGCCCCTTTTTGGTATTTTATTTAGAGCCAGGGTCT
Organism: Spermophilus citellus; assembly: GCF_964194105.1. Classification (NCBI taxonomy): domain Eukaryota; kingdom Metazoa; phylum Chordata; class Mammalia; order Rodentia; family Sciuridae; genus Spermophilus; species Spermophilus citellus. The sequence continues at coordinate 23,687,470 of NC_138199.1, read as the reverse complement.
CACTGAGTTGCTAAATGCCTCACCAAGTTGCTTGAGGCTGGCTTTGAACTCCTCCTGCCTCAGCCTCCTGAGTGGCGAGGATTACAGGTGTGTTCCACCGTGCCCGCCAAAAGCAAGATTTTTAAGACTCATAGTCTAAATTAGTTTTACCCCCTTAATGATTCTAATTTTGCTCATGGCATTAGGGCAGATGGATTTCAATGTTTCACAACCTTTGAGGCCTCCAGCTCTTTAATCTTGTCTTCAGCCTCTGTCAGTTTATCTTTCAAAGCTGCAATTTCCTTCTCCATTGGCATCACAACAGACCGAAGTTTTTCAGCATCTTCTTGGGCCTATGGTTAAAAAGAATTAAATGGTACAACTTACTCATAAAAACTAGTATTACAAATAACTACACCAAGCACTTTACTGACATTCAGAAAATTAAACTGAATCTAACTTTAAATGCCAAGTCATAATCAGGGTTTTGCCAAATATTTAATTTACAATTTGAAATAGAAAAATTGATTTTTTAATTGAGTAACTGAGTTAGTAAGTATCTCATATATAACCGAAAATGCACACAATAAATATTTTTTCAACTCCTGGTTGAATTATGTTAATAAAACATAATTTCCTTTTTTTTTTTTTTTAACTCGGGTGCTCTTCACTGAGTGACAACCCCAGCACTTCTTTATTTTTCTTTTGACACGTTACTATAAATTAGTATATTTATAATAATAAATATACTAATAATCCATTACTATAAATTAGTAAACTGACGAGAAACTAAATTTTCATATATACATACACACACATACAGAGGAACAATGACTCGAAAAGCTGGAGTTATTCCTGCTAATAAATATGAAAATTAACCTTAGTCACTCAATGTAAATGAGCACAAATTTATCCCAAATTGTTTAGGACAGGGAAACATATGCACAAATATAAAGGGGACTTTAAAAAAAAATATCCCCTGGAACAGAACAATTCATATTCACTTTGTTTTTAAATCCTTACAATCTTCATTTATTTTATTTTGAACTAAGTACTGTTTGGAAAAGACATGTTAGTTTTAAACATCTTCACAGTTAGTTTGGGATCACTTGACAAAGATCATTTGGAGGTAGGGGGAAAAGGTGAGAGAAAGTAAAAAATGTATCATAGTTATTTCTTTTTTTATTATTATCTTTTTTTTTTTAGTTGTAGTTGTCAATGGACCTTTTATTTATTTACTTTTATGTGGTGCTGAGGATTGAACCCAGTGCCTCACACATGCTAGGCAAGCACTCTACCACTGAGACACAACCCCAGCCCCCATAGTTATTTATTAATACAAATATAACCTCACAATTCCAAGTGTTAGATGTCGTTGTAAACAAAGTTTTAAAAAGCATCGTTAAAAATCAAAGAAAGGTCATTAAAGGCAAGGAAAATCTGAAAAACTGTAATAACCAAGAAGAGTTAATGTGGTATCCCAGACAAAGATCTATGAACAGAAAAAAAAAGGATATTAGGTGAAAACTAAAGTAATCTGAATACAAAGAATGTATCTTAATAATAATGAGTGGATATGAGTTTATTTTTTTTATTTTTTTTAAAAGAGAGGGGAGAGAGAGAGAGAGAGAGAGAGAGAGAGAGAGAGAGAGAGAAACTTTTGATATTTATTTTTCAGTTTTTGGCGGTCACAACATCTTTGTTTGTATGTGGTGCTGAGGATTGAACCCGGGCCGCACGCATGCCAGGCGAACGTGCTACCGCTTGAGCCACATCCCCAGCCCCGATATGAGTTTATTAACTGTGACAAATATATCATATTAATATAAAAATTAATAAGAAAAACTGGGCATGGAACATATAGGAACTGTCTACTATCTTATAAATTTTCTGTTAATCAGAAATGGTTCTAAAGCAAAGTTTATTTTAAAAATTAAAGCACTTTAAATAACAAAGTGGCATATTACATTATTTGGATTAGTAATAGAAGATCATGATCCTATTGACAAAAATTTATTTTGAAAATGTTAAGATAATGTGGTTTTAAAAACATGGATGTAGACTGAAGTTGTAACTCAGTAGTGGAGCACTTGCCTAGTATGGGTGAGACACTGGGTTCCATCTCAGCACAACATATAAATGAATAAATAAATTAAATAAAGGTCCAATAACAAAATATGTATGTATATTTAAAAATATGTATATATATAAATAAAAAAATACTTAGCTTATATTATCAAACTGGGCAAAAGGTTATTTATATTTTCTCAATGATAAAATGTCTCATATTTAGTAGCCCTGTGTTCAGGCATTAAATGGTAATATGCTCAAGCATTCTGTCACACAGGAACCAAGGTAAACTGAGAAAGAAGGAAAATTGACACCTGTTCTAAAACTTTGGTTTAAGTGCAATCATTAAGCAATGAGCCTTATGCAAAAAACATTTATTAAACACCTATGTAGAGCTGGAGTTGTGGCTCAGCGTTAGAGCACTCACCTAGCATGTGCAAGGCCCTGGGTTCGATCCTCAGCACCACATAAAAATAAATAAAGGTACTGTGTCCAACTACAACTAAAAAATAAATATTAAAAAAAAACCTATGTGTTAGATTCTATTCTAGGTAAATAAAAAAGATTTCTACTAACATGGAATTTTTATTCTAACAAAGAAAGGTGGCGAATAATAAACACAATAAAAAACAAACTGTTTTAAAGAAATATGTGCTTATAAAAATACATGCATTGAGGGCTGGGTTTGTAGCTCAGGGGTAGAGCACTTGCCTGACATGTGTGAGGCACAGGTTCGATCCTCGGCATCACATATAAATAAGCAAATTAAGATGCATTGACAACTTTAAAAAAAATGTTTAAAAAAATACATGCATTGTTTTATAAAGAAATATGATATTTTTTTATGGTCCCCAAGACAAATACAACATGACACCTTATCTACCTACCTGAAAGTAGGAAAAAAGGGGCTTATTTCGATATTTTACTATAACCCAAGAATAAGGGAGTGAGTCACATGCATTGTCTAGGAGAAGGGGAACACATTATCTAGTACTATAACCATATTCATTAAAGCACTTGCACCTGGATTCAAATATTTCTATAGATGAACATATTCTTTGGTACCTTTTTCATTTCGTTTTCTAAATTTTCCTCCTCTTGACCTTCAGACAGTCTTCTTCTTAAATCAGCTATTTCCCTTTCTGCAGATTCTCGATATTGTGACCATTGTGCTCGCTCCTGTTCCAGCCTAAGGTGAAACTGGTGCTCATAGTCTCGAACTGTTTCTATAAAACATCACCACGTATTTCATGTCTAAGCATTGGTACACTAAATTTTGTAGTCATAAAAAGATCTTATGCTTAATTTCTGAAAATCTATTAACTCTTACACAAAAATGAAGCTAACATTCCTAGTTCTTTTTTTAATTTGTTTTCCTTTTTTTTTTAGTTATTATATGTAGAATTAAAGGGTTTTATTAAGCTATGATCTCCAATCTTCATAATAAATCTATGACATACATTTTATAAACAGATGAGAAACCAAAGGATAGATTAAATAGTCTACCCAATGTTTTATAACCATAAATAAACAAGGCTTGAACTCAAAAGTCAACTCCAAAATCTATGTTCTACCATCAAGGCACCCAAGACAATTACAACATGTCTAAATACCTGGAAGTGGAGGAAATGGATTTATTTCTTGAATATTATACTATAACCAAAGATACTAACTGAAATAAATTCTATGAAGTATTTATATTTAAATGTAATCTTAAAACATTATGTGATAGACACATTGATTATTAATTTTCACTCTGTCTTCTTTACTAATAAAACCAAGTTTTTTTTAGGAAGTCAATGTGCCCAATTTAAAATCTACATTTTCAAGTCAGGTGTGGTGGCACACCCTGTAATTCCAGTGACACTGGAGGCTAAGGCAGGAGGGTCTCAAGTTTGAGGCCATCCTCAGCAACTTATCGAGGCCCTAAGTAACTTAGCAAGACCCTGTCTCAAAAACAAAACAACAATGACAAAAAGTGGTGGGGATGTGGCTCAATGGTTAAGTAACCCTAAGTTCAATCCCCAGCACAAAAATAAAATAAACATTTTCATGCTGGGGGTGTAGTTCAGTGCTTTTCTCACATGCATGAGGCCTTGGGTTGGATTACCACACCACAAAAAATAAAAATAGGAACTACACTTTCCAGTTTCCTTGTAATTATGGTGACTATACACTTGGTCAACAAAGTATGAGGGGAGTGTATGTTGGTGGTTTCTTGAAAACTTGCTTTTCTGATGCAGACTAGAGGAAGAGCAATCATCTGTGAGCTATGAGGCAAAAACAAAGTTGAAAACCACATGCAAGGATGAAGGAACAGAAGGACTGCAGAAGTTAGGGACTCTAGTGATATCACAGGACAATTTAACTTGTCCTAGATTACCTGCTGGACTTTAATGAGAAAAATTAACTCCTGTTTGAGGAAACCACTATAATCAGATTTGTTAAAGGAAGCCTAGAGTAATCTTTACTTGATAACTCGAGACTCAGAATTAGGGCTTGTCTTCTCACAAAGAACACTAAGGAAAAAATGACATACAAATGTGAAGATACTGCAGGAGTCACATTTATCATGTTAACTAATTCTACAATCACAAAGGTTCAGGGAGAAGTTATTTCATTTTTGTCATTATCTTCTCAGAAATGTGGAAAATTTAATTCAATATTAGTCCCAAAAGGAGATAGAGGCCAAACTACAATACTTCCTTCAAACAAATGTCTCAGACTAGAAGCCCATAAAGATATTCTAAATCATAGATCATTCTATCCCCTTTAGTGCAGTGAAGATTTCATGTACAAAAATCTAAACAACATCGCAACACTAGACCAGAAAAGTAATAATCAGCTACAGCTATTAAGTGTAATCTCTTTGTCTTCTGCATGGCAGCTCTCTCTAGTTTATTACATTCCCTGTGCCCACACCTTATTCAATAACATTATATACCTAACTCATTAAATCCCATATTTAAGCCCTGCTTTATACCTAACAATTAACTGTAGTCTTCATTTAATGTATTATCTCTATAATACTCTCACTATACTCTTTATTACTAAATCTGTTAAAGACAGAATAATACATCCATTTACAGTATCACAGCTGACTCCCCCCCCCCTCCCGCCAGCAGTGGTGGGGATAAGAACTCAGGACCTTGTATGAGCTAACCAAGCACTTTAGCAGAGATTGTACCCAGAGGCACTTAACCATGGAGCTACATCCCCAGCCCTTTTTATTTTTTATTTTGAGACAGGGTCTCATTAAGTTGCCAAGGTTGGCTTTGAACTTGCAATCCTTCTGCCTCAACATCCCAAGCCGCTGGGATTACAGCCATGCACCACCACACCTGGCTTTTAAATTTAATTTTGAGAGAGGGTCTTGCTAAATCACCCAGGCTCAAAATTTCAATCCTTCTGCCTCAGCCTCCTAGTAGCTGAGATTATAGGTACATGTCACTACACCTGTCCCACTTCCCTTTTATCTGACAGTACATCTTTGAAGATGACAGCACATTAAGCCACAAATGAACTCAGGATATACATTCAGACTGTGTGAAAATATTCTTATTGCTAAAATTTGGTTATCTTAGGAAGCCATAGAACTGATCTTTGTCTTTACCTTTCATAACTGCCTGAAGGGAAGCAACTTCTTCCCTCCACTGCCTTTTCACTTCATCTATAGCTTCTTGCTTGGTATTCTCAGAGACTGTCGCAATTGCCTTAATATTCTCCATCTCTGCTTGAGCTTCCCACAGCTGTGTCCGAAGGTGTCCCAAATCATCCTGCGCAGCTTGTAATACTGCATTTTGCCTCTTCAGATCCTCTGGAAAAAAGTAAAGACATTCTATTAATGAGGCGCTCACTTTATCAGGCTGACAATCTAGTGAAGAAATTTAGATTTTAAAATGTTAGGCTGGGGATATAGCTCAGTCGGTAACAGTGCTTGCCTCGCATGTACAAGGCCCTGGGTTCAATCCCAGCACCACAAAAAAAAAAAAAAAAAAGAAAGAAAGAAAAGGTTAATATAGAAAGTGACACCATTTGCAAGAGATAAGATTTAACTATGCTGGGTTCCACAAGTAAATTATTAACTATCTAATGATACAGTGGTTAAGGTCATAGTTTTAGAGCTATATTTAGGCTCTTCCACCACTGACTAAATGAAATCTGGCAATTTATTTAAACTCTCTGGCCTAAGTGTCCACAAGTACAAAATGGGGATTTAAAATTATCAGTACAACAACTGTGAGTTCTCATTATTCTATAACCACCATTCCAGTCTTTTCACAATTTGATACTGCCATCTTCATCATCATCAAATCTCCATATACACGGGTCTGGTTTGGGAACTCCACTGTATAAATATGATCTATTTGTCTATTCTCATGCTAATATTATACTGTCTAACACAGCATTACTTATATTACTTTGTCTACTCTTGTATACTTGTTTTGTTTTGTACTGGGGATTGAACCCAGGGGTGCTTTACCACTGAGCCACATCCACAGCCCTTATTTATTTATTTTTTTTGAGACAGGGGCCAAGTTGCTGAACCTAACCTTGAACTTGCCATCCTCCTGTCTCAGCCTCCTGAGTTGCAGCAATTACAGGTGTGTGCACATTTAAATTTTTACATAATAAAAGTTTAATAACAAAGGTCATAATAGTTTCAAATAATATAGGGGGATTTCCCCTACCAAATATCCAAAGTTATTATAAGCCCCGTGAATCTACCAACCAGCTCCATCAACCATACACGTATCTTGCCTGATCCATCCATATGCACTCCACATATACCGAGCCAAATCTCAGATTTATTTTTTAATTAACAAACTTTTTCTGAGCAGCTTTAGATTCACAAAAAAAATTGAGAAGTATAAAAGATTTCCCACACACCCCATATTCTAATATACACACCACTCTCTCCCCTCTAGATATCCTGCACCACAATAGTATAATCATACAACTGGTGAACCTACATTGGCAATTATCACCCATAGTCCATACATAATTTACATTAAGGTTCACTCCTGGTATACATTCTATGGGTTTTGACAAATGTATAATGACATGTATCACCACTGTAGTATCTATTGTCCAAATAGTTTCACTGCCCTAAAAATCCTGAGCTCTTCCTATTCATTCCTCCCTCATTCCACCCCTAGCAATCACTGCTCTTTTTATTGCGCAAACCCAGCCCCATTTTGCCTTTTCTAAAATGTCTTTTACTTGGAGTCACTTATTATATCATCTTTTCAATTTCCCTTCTTTCATTTAGTAATATACATTTAAAGTTCCTCTCTGTTCATGACTTCACAGCTTATTTCTTTTAGCATAGTTATATACCACTGTCTGGCTATATCAATTTATTTATCCATTCACTGACTGATGGGCATCTCAGTTGCTTCAAAGTTGTGACAATTTGCTGGGGATGTAACTCAATGATAGAGTGCTTGCCTATCATGTTGGAAGCCAGTGTCCATTCCCAGTACCACAAAACAGGAGGAAAAAAGTGCGACAAGTTGTGACAATTATGGATAAAGTTGCTATACACATCTGTGTGCAGATTTTTGTGCAAACATAGGTTTCCAAGATATTTGTATAAATTGCAAGTATAATGACTGCAAAATCAAATATGAATTATGTTTAGTTTTAAAATAAACCATAAACAGTCTTCTAAAGTGGATACACCATTCTGCATTCTCCTCAGCAATGAATGAAAATTCTTGTTGCTCTGTGTCCTTACAAGGATTTGGTATTATCTGTATTTTGGATCTGGACCATTCTAATAGGTGTAAAATTGTCTATTCTCATGCTAATATTATACTGTCTAACACAGCATTACTTATATTACTTTGTAATATTTATTATTTCATTGTTTTATTTATTTTTTATTTTTGGGACTAGGGATTGAACCCAGGAGCGCTTTACCACTAAGCCACACCCCCAGCCATTTTTATTTATTTTTGAGACAGGGCCTTGCTAAGTTGCTCAGGAACTTGTGATCCTCCTTCCTCAGTCTCCTGAGTTGATAGGATTATAAGCATGTGCCACCATATCTGGCTCATTGTTTTAATTTACAATTCCTTAATAACATATAATATTGAACATATTTTCATATACTTACTTGCCAACTGCATATCTTCTTTAGAGATTTCTGTTTGGGTCTTTGCTTATTTTCCTATCATTGCATTTTAAGAGTTCTTTGTACACTTTGGATAATAGTCTCTGTTTTGTATGTGGATGTCCAACATCATTTGAAAAGACCATTTTTCTCCAAATATTATCTTTGCTCCTTTGGCAAGAATCAGCTGAACTATATTTACAAGTGTGTATTTTGGGGGCTCTCTACTCTGTTCTACTGAGCTATTTATTCTTTCACTTAATAATACTGTAGCTTTATGTAAAGTCCTAAAGTCAGGTTGTATCAGTCCTCATACTTTGTTATTCACCTCCAATACTGAATTGACTATTCAAGGTCTTTTTGCCTTGCCATATGAACTTTTGAATCATTTTGTCAGTGTCTACAAAATAACATGCTAGGATTACTCTGAATCTACAGATCAGGTTGTGAAGAACTCACCCCTTGACCGTACTAAGTATTCCTGTCCAAGAATATAGGACATTACTCTATTTACTTTGCTCCTTTTTTTCCGTTGCAGTACTGGGGATTGAATCAATGATCATATTGAACCATATCTCCAGCCTTTTTTTTTATTATTTTTTTTTAATGGTGCTGGGGATTGAACCCAGGGCTTTGTGCATGCAAGGCAAGCACTCTACCAACTGAACTATATCCCCTGCCCTCTCCAGCCCTTTTTGAGACAAGTTCTCGCTAATTTGCAGAGGCTGGCCTTGAACTTGAGATCTCCCTGTCTCAACTTCCTATGTAACTAGGATTACAGGCATGTGCCACCATGCACAGCTCTTTATTCTTTCATCATGGTTTTATAGTTTCACTCATATAGATCTTATACCTATTATTAGATTATATCTGAACATTTTTATTTTTTGCATGTTAATGTAAATGGCAATGTGTTTTTATTTTTTTATTTTTTTTTATTTTTTATTTATTTATTTTTTTTTTAAAGAGAGAGTGAGAGAGGAGAGAGAGAGAGAGAGAGAGAGAGAGAGAGAGAGAGAGAGGGAGAGAGAGAATTTTTATTTTTTAGTTCTCGGCGGACACAACATCTTTGTTTGTATGTGGTGCTGAGGATCGAACCCGGGCCTCACGCATGCCAGGCGAGTGCGCTACCGCTTGAGCCACATCCCCAGCCCCATGGCAATGTGTTTTTAATTTCAAATTCCATTTGTTCATTCTGGTATGTAGGAAAGCAACTGACTTTTATTCATTAATCTTTTATCATGAACATTGCTACACTTGCTAGTTCCAGAAGTCCCCATCATACCCAGTTTTTTTTTTTTTTTGCATTTTCTACATAGACATCATGTCATCTGTGAACAAATAAAGTTTTATTATTCTTTCCCAATCCATATACCTTTCATTTCCTTTTCTCATCTGACTGCATTAGGTAGGACTATGTTAAAAATCAATGGTGAGCTGGGCGCAGTAGCACTTGCCTATACTTCCAGCAGCTCAGGAGGCTGAAACAGGAGGATCACCGGTGCAAAGCCAGCCTTAGCAAAAGCAAGGCACTAAGCAACTCAGTGAGACCCTGTCTCTAAGTAAAATACAAAGCAGGGCTGGGGATGTGGCCCAGTGCCCCTGAGTTCAATCCCTGGTAACCCCCAGCCAACCCACAACCAAAAAAATCAATAGTGAGATTCTTGCTCCTGATTTTAGTAGGAAAGCTTCAAGTTTCTCGTAATAAGAATCATGTTATTGCTAGGAAATGATGTTGACCAAATTATATTCTTATATTGTGGCATGTATAAATATGTAGCAATAAATTCCACTACTATATATACTTATAATGCACCCATTTAAAAAATGGAAAATAAATTCTCACTTCAGCATCACATATACTAAAACTGGAACAATACAGAAGAAATTAACATGGCCCCTGCACAAGGATGATACACAAATTCATAAAGCATTCCATTAAAAAAAAAAGACAAGACTAATGTTAGGAGCTGGGCACAGTGGTACATGCCTACGATCTTAGCTACTCAGAGGGCTGAGGCAGGAAGATCCAAAGTTCCAGGCCAGGCTGGGCAACTTAATGGGATATCTGTTTTAAAATAAAATAAAGTTTTAAAACGATGGGGATGAGGCTCACTTGTGTAGCATGCACAAGGCTCTGGGTTTAATTCCACCACTACATTTTTTGTTTTTGTTTTTTTGTTTTTCTCTGCTATACTGTTACACTAAGCTACAAAACCAGGCTTTTTTTTTTTTTTTTTAAGACAAGATCTCACTAAATTGTGGAGGCTGGCTTCAAATATGCAATTCTCCTGCCTTAGCTTCACAAATTGCTGAGATTACAAATATGCACCACTGCATCTGGCTGTCATTTTTACCCCCAGAACTAGTGGTTAAACCCAGGGGTACACTACCTGAGCTACATCCCCAACAACCCATCCCCACCCTCTTTTTTTAATTATAAGGCAGGGTGTGGCTAAGTTGCTGAGGCTGTCCTCAAATTTGGAATCCTGCCTAAGCCTCCTGAGTCACTAGGATTACAGAAGTAAGCCACCATACCTGGTTCTCATATTTTTTGTGTTTTCCTGATGATTTTTGAGCACCTTCTCGTATGTCTACTAGCTATTTATTTTCTTTTCACTTTCTTTTTTTTTTAAAGAGATTCTTTTTTAAAAAAATTTATTTATTTGTATGTGATGCTGAGAATCAAACCTAGTGCCTCATGCATGCTAGGCGAGCGCTCTACCCCTGAGCCACAATCCCAGCCCCTTTCTTTTCACTTTCTTGATGGTGTCCTTGAAAGCACAAGTTTGTTGTTGGTGGTGGTTTTTGTTTTGTTTTGTTTTGTTTTGGTATGAAGTCTGATTTTTCTTTGGTTGCTCCTACTTTTAGTCTCTTATACAAAATATAACTGCCTGATCTAAGATCAAAAAGATTTACCTCTATGTTTTCATTTTTCACATCTGTCTTTATGCATTTTGCACTAATTTTGGGGATTAATGGTAGAAGTTCAACTTAATTCTTTTGCATGTAGGTATCCAAATGTCAGCAGAATTTGATGAAAAGATGAATCTTTGTCCTGCTGAATTGTTTTGCATCTGTAGAAAAGCAACTAATGATATATGTAAGGGTGTATTTCTGCAGTCTTAATTCTATTCCATTGATTTATGTCTGTCCTTATACTAGTGCCATGTTTGATTATTGTTGCTTTGTAGTAAGTCTCAAAGTTGTAGAAAGTGAATATTTGCATTGTGTTCTTTTTAAAAAGATTATTATGACTATTCTAGATCTCTAGAATTTCCACGCAGATTTTAGGATCAGCTTGTCAATTTCTACAAAGACACCATACGGGATACTGAAAGATACTACACTGATCTATAGATCAATTTGAGGAATAATGCCTCATAATAATATTAAGTCCTCTGATCGATGAATATGGGATGTCTTTCCATTTATGTAGATTTCCTTTAACTTAACAGTGTTTTGAAGTTTTCAGAATACAAGTTTTGAACTTATTTTACTACATTTATTAAGTATATTATTTATGTTAATGCTTTTGAAAATGAAAAAAACAGAAAAAGACAATCAATAAAATTTAATACTCCTTGGTAGTGGAAACTCTAAACTAGTAACTAAAGGGAAATTATCTTACTCTGTGACAATGTTTGTAATAGAAACCTATAACATATATATCCTGGTGAAACAAGAAGGCCTGTTATCAGTTCTCTGATTCTTTATTTTACCAGAAGTATCCCTAGCCAACTCAACTAAAATAAAAAAAAAAATAATTATAAAATTATAAAATTTTAAGTTTTTCCCTCATGAGGAGATCATAATATGATTTAAGAATTATTCAGCATTAGCAATGAATTCCACTATTATGTCTGTGAGGCTATATACTGGCATATTATTGAATATAACATATTACTAAATTTAAAGGCAGAACTAACACCATTACTTTCTAAAACTATGGCCAAAAAAAAAAAAAAATAGACTGGGGGGACACTCTTTGAGGTATTATCCTGATATTAAAACCAAAAAAGACTTTAGAACAAAGAAACTTGGAAAAATATCTCTTAGAAAACGAATGTAGAAATACTCAACAAAGTACCAACAAATCAAATTCAACAACACATACCAAAAAAAAAAAACACAGCATAACCAAGTGGAATATATCTCAGGAATGCAAGGATGGTTCAGCACTTGACCCATCAATAGATTTAAAAAAAAAAAAAAAACACTACATAATCATTCCAGTAGACAAAGACCTTTATAAGATCCAAAACTCTTCCATTGTAGAAACACTAAACCAGGAATAGAAGGAAACTGTCAAGCTGATAATGGGTATCTAGAAAAACTCACAGCTAAAATCAGCCATGTTTACAGTCTGAATGCTTTCGTCCTAATATAGAACAAGACAGTGATGTCCATTCTTACCACTTATGTTAGCACTAGACTGAGGTTCTGTTCAGGACCATTAGACCAAAGTGGGGAAATGAAGAAAAAATAAATAAAAGGAATCCAGATTGGAAAAAAAGTCATATAAGATGTGAAACTATTTACTATTCTCAAATGACATAGTCTTTTGTCCTGGAAATCCAAGGGAATCCACTAATCAGTTAATGAAGTCAGTTATATCAACAGATGTTCAATGGTAAATTACTTTTGCATCCATAGTAAGCACTTCTAGTAGTATACCGTTTTTTAACACTACTAACATCAGTTTTATTTAAGATTTTAAGCTCTAGGATCATAAGTAAAATTGGTCTGTTACAGTAGTATTAGTGCTTCTTGTTAGATATTAAGGTTATAGTAATCCCACAAAATAAATTGTATAGTTCTGACCCAGGAGAAAAGAATGAGACTACTTGTTCCTTGAAGATTGGATTGTACTGAATGTTTCAAATCATGAAGTTTTAATTTGAATTTTATGTACTGATGATAGAATGTATACTTCATATATTTTTAAAATATGTAATGCTTCATGAATTTGCAAGTAATTATTGTGCAGGAGCCATATATAATTCTAATTTTAGTATGTATACTACTGTAACAAGCACTGTTCATATCTTTTGAAACATAAAATAATTTATTTATTTATTATTTTGGAAGTGAGGATTGAACTCAGTGGCACTTTACCACTGAGCTATATCCCCAGCTCTTTTCATTATTTTATTTTGGGATGGGATCCCAATAAATTGCCGAAGCTGGCCTTGAAATTGTAATCCTCCTACCTCAGGCTTCCAAGTAAGTGGGATTATAAGCACGCACCACAGTGCCTGGGTAAACTTTAAAAATGTTAAATATCAACTTAAGCAGGGTTGGTGATTCACATTTATAATCTCAGCAACCCAGTAGGCTGAGGCAGGAGGATCCCAGGTTAGAGGCCAGCTTCAACCATTTATCGAGGTCCTCAATAACTCAGCAAGACCCTGTCTCAAAAACTAAAAAGACCTGGGGATATAGTTCAGTGGTAAAGCTTAATAGATACAAATTTTAGACCACACCCAAATATATTGTGGTTAATCGTTTCTCTAGGTGAGTTTTATCCAAGTTAAAGTTTGAGAGCACTGTTCTAGACTAAAGCAGTTTTAAAATTTTAGCATGCATCTAAATCACTATGGAAAGCTTGTAGAAAACACCAACCTAATGCTAATCCCAGTTCTTAGAAAATGTGAGATGGAACCCCAAAATTGAGCATATTTTGGGGGGGGATACTGGGGATTGAACTCAGGGACACTTAATCACTGAGCCATATCTCCAGCCCTATTTTGTATTTTATTTAGAGACAGGGTCTCACTGAGTTGCTTAGCACCTCACTGTTGCTGAGGCTGGCTTCAAACCCGCGATCCTCCCGTCTCAGTTCCCAAGCTGCTAGGATTATAGGTGTGCACCACTGTGCGCTGCCAAAATTGAGCATTTTTAACAACTTTTCCTGGTGATGCTGATAATGCTGTCTACAATAACACTCTGAGAGCCCTGGGTCTGTAGGACATGGAAACTATATCCATATTGCTATAAGTCAATATCCCAACCTTTTGAATTTGGTCCCCTATCATGTTCTCTCATATATTTACCTATAAACTTTCCACATATTTAGTCTACATTTCTTTTCCTCACATAAATTCAATCCAACTAAAGAACTATATGAACCTTGCATCTTCTGTATACCCAGCACCTAAGTACAATGTCTCAGAGTAGATACTTAAGTATTCACTGAAAAATTACCAAACATTTGTCATATTAATTCCATGAAATGTCAGTTTTGATATAACGTGATAAAAACTATTATTAGAATGCCAACGGTCCTGGAGATATACCTCAAGTGTTCAAGAGCACTGAAAGTGTCAAGTCTCAGGATTAAGTATCAACACTTAAGATCAGAAAACAAGAAAAAAAATAAAAATAATGCATGTTCCACTTGTTTTTCAATTTCATTATTAACCCTAACCTTTAAATAGTTTTGTTTTTTTTTTTTTTTCCGGGGGGAAGGGATGTGTACTAGGGAGTGAACCCAGGGATACTTTACCACTGAGCGACATCCCCAGCCCTTTTTTATTTTCTAATTTGAGACAGGGTCTCGCTGAGCTGCTTAGGGCCTCACTAACTTGCTGAGGTTGGCATTGAACCTACAATCCTCTCACCTCAGCCTCCTCAGTAGCTGGGATCACAGGAGTGTGCCACCACATCAGGCCTTTTCAATAGTATTATTTTGTTATACATTATAAGTACACATAAAATCAAGCTTTATTCAATGACAAAATTAACACTGTACTACCAAAAATCTTAACATTTAAAGGCAGTTTTAGCTTGAGGGTTTGGAGGAGACTTTGTGAACTTACCCTCTTTAGCCAAATATAGCTCCTTAAATTTTGCTCTCTTTTGATTAAATTCTTGCTCAAGCTGCTGCTGTGCACGTAAAAATTCTGCATTAATTTTTTCCAATTCTGCTACCCGTTGCTGAAGAGAAACTGGAAAAAAAAAACTAAGTTAACAAGTAATTCTGTTTACAAATTAAGTAACAAGAATAAATTAGTATTTCAACCAAACAATGCCATACATGGAACAAGTAGTCAAGCTATTCCCAAGATCTACTATATTCTTAGAAATTCTCATTTTAAAACTTCTATTAAACTTAATAAACAAACTGTGAATGAGTCATGTATAGTAAAACAGCATAGAAACAGAGAATCACATAAAGCCATATCCCAAAATAGCTTCCAAAGTTCTTTTGTACAATTGGCAGAATGTCAACTTGAGGTAGGATAGAAGAAACACGAACAGGTAGAAAGGACAGAAACAAAGAAAGAAAGAAGGCCTATAGCTTTAAATCTAAAAACTCCATAAATGTCCTTCCCTTCATCTGTTTTCTTGCAGGCCTGAATTCTTAACAGGTCCAATAAATCTTAAACTACTGTAAGTCCAGTTAATTAGTGCTTATATACCTTATTGCTTACAGAATATATTTTTAGACAAGTTAAAAGAAGCTTAGAGAGATTGTTAGAGACCCATGATATGGGTACAGTCTGAAGATTCTAAGAATCAGACCACCACGACCTGCTCTGTGCTCCACAATCATTAGGCTGACACCACTCCCTTACACATTTCATATTCCCCATTTTCAAGGTTTCCTTTGAAAGAAACCTGGCCAGGCTGAAAGGCACACACCTGTGATTCCAGTGACTAGAGAGATTGAAACAGGAAGATCTCAATTTCAAGGCCAACCTAAGATTTAATCAGATGCTATCTCAAAATAAAAAATATAAGGCCTGGAGATGTAACTCAGTGGTAAAGTGTGCTTAGGTTTAATCCTCAGTACCAAAAAAATAAAGGAAGCCTGAGACCCCAAAAGACGGCTTACTTTGGAATGCTGGCACACCTTGGCTTGCTTTCCAGAATAAATCTCCTTGCTTTCCTTTTTTCCTTTTGATTCTGGGGATTGAACCCATGGACACTCTACCACTGAGTTATATACCCCTACCCCTTTTTATTGAGACAGGGTCTCACCAAGTTGCTGAGATTGACCTCAAACTGGAGATTCTTCTGCCTCAACCTCCAGAGTCAGTAGGATTACAGGCATATACCACCACATAAGGCATGCTTTCCAAATAATATGTGTACCCTCAAATCCCACTCTGTGATATAAATCAAGAACCTGCCAGAACTGAGCTGAGGTCCCTTTTTCTCTTCTGGGGATCTCCTCAGACCTTATCTGGTAACAAATCCACTTTTAATATTAAGTATTGGATTATTTAAGGTAATTATCCTACAATTATCCTACAATGAAGCCCACTGCCAATACTGCTAGTTCCTGTTTCTCTCAAGTGTTACAAACAAAATCTAATGGGTTCCCTGATTGGAGCAGCCATACCAGTCAGAACTATTTTTCCAGTTTCAAAGAAATTCATTAACAGTATTCTGAAATCATAATCATATAGGAAGAATAAAGAACTGTTCATTCTGTATGAAATCTCAAAAACACTAAAGATTACATGGTTTTCAAATTAACATTGATCATGGTGTGGCAGGGTCTGGGACACATTTTTGTCATAGGGACTTTAAATTTGGCCAAAACTCATTAAATGACTGCCTGCTCTGGCCAAGTCCAGGGACCGCTTTGGCTGAAGAACATACTCTTGACCTCCTCCTTTGCTCCAACTGAAGCCCAACCTTAAGACCATAATCCCTTCAGGAGATATCCATCAGTACTAATTAGCCACTAATTATTTGGATAAGAGGTCTAAGTTCCCTACTATAAACTACCCTAGGATAATGATTTGTCTGAATTTTTAAAAAAATGTAATTATAGATGAGCAGAATGCCTTTGTCTTTTTTTTTTTAATGTGGTGCTGAGGATCGAACCCAGTGCCTCACATATGCTAGGCAAGCACTCTGCCACTGAGCTACAGTCCCAGCCCTTGCCTATAATTTTTACCAAGATCTGAGATTATTTTTGAAGGCATACCTACTCCCCAGCCCACTGTTCAATTTAATTCAGAGCTAATTTTATAATGCATAGAAAAAAGACTAGAAAAAATATGAATGATATATCTAAACATAATAGAATTAAGACTCATAATTTGCTTCTCTATACTTTGCAAAGTTCTCTACAATGAGGGTATACACTTCTCTGATAATACATAAAAACTAAAATCGGTATTTATTCATTTCCATAACAGACTAGCCTCACTAAATTTATCATTATTAATATAACCCATGGCAAAATGAGGAAATGACCACTGCTTTGAGTTATATATCATTATAGTTAAGGAGTCATTGTAAGGGACAAATATCTAGAGTCTTCAGGTTAAAGCAATGACATCATATGAAGGCTTAAAAACTTGTTGAGAGAGAGAAATGGGGAATACATCAGAAGGAGAAAATATGTGATTTTTTAAATTTTTTAAAAATTTTTCGGGGGGGTACTGGACATTGAACTCAGGGGCACTCAACCACTGAGCCACATCCCCAGCCCTATTTTGTATTTTATTTAGAGACAAGGTCTCTCTCACTGAGTTGCTAGCACTTCACCACTGCTGAAGCTGGCTTTGAATTCAAGATCCTCCTACCTCAGCCTCCTGAGCAGCTGGGATTACAGGTGTGTGCCACTGGCACCTGGCCAGATTATGTTATTTTTACCATGTAAAATCATGAAGGAAATTTGTTCTCTGGGATCTTTATCTCTGCTGGTATTTTTATCGTTAAATTACAACAGTTAAATAAATAACTAATCCATCAAACACTTTATTTGTTCCTGTTAGGGATTGAACTGAGGATGCTCTACCAGTGTGCTATATCCCCAGTCCTTTTTATATTTTGAGACAAGCATGGTTTCACTGAATTTCTGAGGCTGGCCCCAAACTTGCAATCCTCCTGCCTCAACCTCACCATCACTGGGACTACAGGAATGAGCCTTAATATTTTATTATTACTGGTAGCTCTTAATTACTGCAAAAACAGGAAAGGAAGCCTGGCCTGGTAGCACATGCTGGTAATCCCAGTAACTCAAGAGAATAAAGCAGAAGAATCACAAGTCCAAAGATACCCTCAGCAATTTAGCTAAGCCCTAAGCAACTTAGTAAGACCCTGTCTCAAATAAAAAATGTTTTAAAGTGGCTATGTATGTGGCTCAGTAGCTAAGCACCCTGGGTTCAATCCTCTGTACCATAAAAAGAAAGGAGAAAAGAAGAGCAAGGGAGAGGCTCTGAGGAGTGAATAAAAGAGATAACAATTCCACACTGTATGTATACATCAAAACACCAGGTTGGACATGATAAAAACACACAATATTTTTCTATCAATTTAAAATAAACAGTTGGGTGCGGTGGTGAACGCCTATAATCCCAGTGACTCGGAAGGCTAAGGAAGGAGGATCAAAAGTTCAAAGCCAGGCTCAGCAACTTAGTAAGAACTTGTCTTAAAATAAAAAGGGCTAGGGATGTTGCTCAGTGGTTAAGTACCCCTGGGTTCAATTCCTATTACCAAATAAATAAATAAGTAAATTGAAGAAAAACAAGAGCCTCTCCTCTTTCTTTCCCTAACAACTACATCCCCGTCCCAATCCCTACCTTCCACCAAATCACAGACATGCATGCACAAAATGCCTGCCATTCAACATTATTACATTTAGGTCAAACAAGGCTAATGAAACCACAACACAAAATTAGCAGAAGCCTATAACCCCTGTGCCTTGGAAGGTAGAGACTGGAGGACTGCAAGCTGGAGGCCAGCCTCAGCAATTTATCGAGGCCCTAAGAATTTAGTGAGACTCTGTCTCAAAAAACAAAAAAAAAAAAGGACTGGGAATATGGCTCAGTGGTAAAGTGCCCCTAGAGTCAGTATCCAGTACCCAAAAAAATAAAATAAAATTGCAGCACACTACTGTAATAAAGCTGCTCAGGAGACTGAGGCAGGAGAATCAAAACTTCAAGGCCTGCTTAACTTAGCAAGATCCTGTCTCAATACAAAATTTTTTAAAAAATGAAAGAAAGAAATAAACAATAATGGAATTTGAGAATATCATATTAAGCAAAACAAACCAAATTAAGAAAGAATAGAAGAAAAAGAAAGAAACAAGAACTGAAAGTATAACTCAAAGTAGAAACTTTCTCAGTTGAGCCCCAGTACCACCCAAAGGGTGAAAAAAAAAACTGCAGCCAAAAATTAAATGTGTTTCTCCACTGCTCCCAATCCCATTCTGGCTTTTACCCACACATCTTACTGGCTCTCTGTAAGATTCAGGACAGTTTTCAATTCCAGGAATCACGATCCATTTGAGGGCCTTGTACATGCAAGGCACTGTATTACCAAGTCACATCCCTAGTCCTGGGGGATTGCGGGGGGGGGGGGGGGGGGGGGAGAATGAATAAATAAAAAAAAGAAAAGCAGAGTGATTAGGTACCTTTGTATGTAGCCACAGAAGACCAGAAGTCACTTCCAATCTCATGATTTTGACTCAGTTCCACGCTTAGACTTCCAGCTCACACTTTTCTTTTATACCATGTATTTCACAGCATCATGAACCAAACTAATTAGTGTCAATGACAGCCTTCAATAGTACTAAACCTTAAATTTACCAGTTCAGAGTTTTAGTCATCAGCCTTTCTGAGTCATCCCACACATTCCATATACTGTTACCTTCATTTAAGTAATAAGAAAAAGGGAAAACCTAATGTTTGACATCCAAAGGGAAAAATTACTATACCATTTACTGAAAATATGTAAATTGAGCAACAGTAATACAGAAAGAAAGGAAAAAGAAAAAAGAAGAATATCATAAAGGAAAAAGCCAATACTTTGGTTACCCAATATACTGCCTACATGACCTAGTTGAATCTCTATCCCACTCTAATCTTGTTTATATTTGCAACAGAATGCCTGAAGCCACAAATTCCTTTTCAGACAGGCTAGTCAGAACCAGTTCAATCTAGCCAGGCAAGGGAGTGTACACTTGTAATCCCAGTGATTCTATAATCCCTGGGACTCAGGAGGCTGAGGCAGGAGGATCTCAAATTCAAGGACAGCCTCAGCAATTTGATGAGAACTATCTCAAAATAAAAAGGGGACTGGCATGGTAGCTCACTCCAGTAATCCCAGTGGCTTGGGAAGCTGAGATAGGAGGATTGCAAGTTCAAGCCAGCCTCAGCAATGTAGTAAGGCCGTAGGTAACTCAGCAAGACTCTCTCTATATAAAATAGTAAAAAGGACTGGGATATGTCTCAATGGTAAAGCAACTTTGGGTCCAATCCCTGGGTGGTAATAAATAAATAAGGCTGGAGATTTAGCTCAGTACATCTCTGTACCCAGTACTAAAAACCCCCAGTACAAATAAATAAATAAATAAATATCTAAGATGGCTGCCAAAATGACCACCAGACAACCTCTAATTTCACTTAATTCTATCTGCATGCTATCTCTCTTTTTCTCTCTCACACATACAGACACACACCTCTCCCACACAGTGACAACTGCCATGGCTACAAAAAAAGAACCATAAAAGCAAATTATGGTGTGCTCATGTAATAATAATGTAATGAATCCCACTGTTATAATTAAAAGGCACCAACAAAAAATTATTTTAGCCACAAAAGGAACAAAAAGAGCATCTGAATCCCTGAACATCCCAATCTATTCTCAGAAAGACATCAATGTTCCTCCCCTCTATTAACCTTTCTCTCCTCATTCTTTTACCCTATATCCATAGCCTCCTGACATCCAAGGGTCAAGAAGCTGATATGGGGGCCTTTCTTCCAGCTTCCATTCTTTCTGGCCAAGAATACCCTTTCTTTACTGCTCAATCCAGGCTTTGTCTCATTTATTCATTACAAGATTCTAAGAAAGAAAAAGGACCCAGTTTGGGGTCAAAACAAATAACAATTTTTAGATACTTTATTTTTCCTAATTTTGCAACAACTTGAAATTATTTTTAAGCCCCTCACTACATCCTATTACTACATTTTCTAACAAGGAAAACACTGTACTTAATAAATAAATGGGCAAATGAATTAAACAGACACTTCTCAAAAAAAGAAATACAAATAAGCAACAAATATATATAAAAAAAATGTTTAACATATTTAGCAATTAGGGAAATACAAATCAAAACTACACTGAGGGGCTAGGGTTTGGCTCAGTGGTAAAGCACTTGCCTAGCACGTGCGAGACCCTGGGTTCAACCCTCAGCACCACATAAAAATAAGTAAATAAAATAAAGATATTAAAAAATTATATTAAAAAAACTACACTGAGATTTCATCTCACACCAGTCAGAATGGTAGTCATCAAAAATACAAATAATAATAAATGCTGGAGATGATATGGAGAAAAAGAAACACTTTTATACTTTTTTTTATACTATAAAGAAATACTTTTATAGTGGGATTGTAAATTAGGATGACTACTATGGAAATCAGTATGGACATTCCTCAAAAGACCAGGCCTGAAATCACTATATGACCCAGTTATACCACCTCTTGGTATTTATTCTAAAGAATTAAAGTCGTCATACTACAGTGATATATGCACGCCCATGTTTATAACAGCACAATTCACAACAGCCAAACTATCGAACCAGCCTAGGTATCCTTCAACAGTTGAATGGATTTAAAAAAAAGAAAATATGGTATATATACACAATGGAGTTTTATTCAGCCATAAAGAAAAATGAAATTATGTCATTTGCAGGAAAATAGATGGAACTAGAGACCATTATTTAATAGAAATAAGCCAAACTCACAAGATCAAGGGTTGTATGTTTTCTCTTATTATGTAGAACCTAGAGAGGAAAGAAAATAAAGAAAAATGGGGGTGGGGGTCTAATGAAAATCAAAGGGAGATCAATACTGTGGGCAGGAAGCAAGGAGGGAGATGGAAAGTGCCAGGGAGTGATACTGAGAATTGAACCCCAGAGCGTTCTACCACTGAGTTAGATCCCCAGTGCCTTTTTTTTTTTAGACAAGGTCTCACTATATTGCCCAGGTTGCCCTTGAATTTGCAATCCTCCTGCCTCAGCCTCCCTAGTTAGCTGTGATTACAGGCATGAGCCAATTTGCCCTGCCAAAATAAATTTTCAAACATTTCCACCTAGCAAGCTCTCATGTGTGCTCTAAAACTTATCACTCCAGCCTTTTCTAACAATAAAAGTGATTATTATTTACTATAAATCCACTGAATTATACATAGCATACCTCACAGAGGAAGGGTGGGAAGGAAAAAGTACAATGCGGATGGTAGGGATGGTAGGGATGGTAGGGATGGTAGGGATAATCTTACACTGTTCTCTAACAAATACTCATGACAGACAAATAGTAGTCCACGTAAAGGTAATTGCATTAACATACCAAACATTTTACAATATTTTAAAAAACAGATGGTATTAGGTAATCAAATATCTTATTCAGTTTTTCCATAGTACCAAAGATAATCAGTTCTTTAGTGCAAGAAAAAAATTGTTCCACCTTACATAATTTCATTTCAATTCAATTCATATAATCCCAAAGACACCTGACTTTGACAACTTGTAGAAAATGCATCGTTTTGTCCTGCCCATTTACAAAAATAAACCTTTTTTTTTTTTTTGTACTGGGAATTGAAACCAGAGTTACTTTACCACTACTTTAGTTACTTTACCCCATTAACCAGTCCTTTATTATTATTTTTTAAGGCAGGGTCTTCCTAAATTGCTTAGGGCCCTGCAAAGTTGCTGAGGCTGTCCTCAAACTTAGTCTTCTTGCCTCAGCCTCCTGAGTAGCTGAGATTGCAGGCATGCACCACCATGCCTGGCTTTCTTTTCATTTTTTTGATACAGGGTCCCACTAAGTTGCTTAGGGGCTCACTAAATTGCTGAAGCTAGTCTCTGAACTTGTGATCCTCCTGCCTCAGCTTTCTGAGTCCCTGGGATCACAGGTATGATCAATAGAAACTAAAATGTCTGAAAATTTATTTTGGCAGGGCAAACCCACATGACCAACAGGAACTAAACTCTTAATAATATTCAGTAAGCTTATCCTAGTGGGGTTTTTTGTTTGTTTTGGACCACAACTCCACATTGTTAATGTTAGCCCACAAGACTGACATAATCTTACACTGTTCTCAAAATCCTTTCCACTTAAACTGCTATTAAGCCAACACTCTCTCCAACCTAAACCTAGTATAGTTTTAGTAATGTTGGAGGGTTGTTGTTATTTGCAAAGTTTTAAGCTTGGATTTTGGCACATTATCATGAGATCTTAGTAGAGGTTAATACTAATATATTAGAAAGATTGTTCTATCCAATCATCTTTAGTATCAAAATATATTTCTTCCTCTTACCCATGACTTTATAAAAATTAAAAAGTGCCAGGAGTGGTGTGCAGGCCTATAATCCCAGTGACTCAGAAAACTAAGTCAAGATGATTATAAATTTCAAGACAGTCTCAGCAAGATCCTAAGCAACTTTGTGAGACCCTATCTCAAAATGAAACATAAAAAGACCTGACAATATAGCTCTGTGTAGAGGGCCCATGGGTTCAATCCTCAGTACCAAAAGTAATAATAAATTTAAAAGTAAGCTAACCAAAATGTTTAAGAGAAAGTTGGCCAAATGTTGGAAAGGTTAAACTTTTTGCATTAGGTTTTTTTTTTTTTTTTTTAAGAGAGAGTGAGAGAGGAGAGAGAGAGAGAGAGAGAGAGAGAGAGAGAGAGAGAGAGAGAGAGAGAGAATTTTTAATATTTATTTTTTAGTTCTCAGCGGACACAACATCTTTGTTGGTATGTGGTGCTGAGGATCGAATCCGGGCGTGCGCACGCATGCCAGGCGAGCGCGCTACCGCTTGAGCCACATCCCCAGCCCCAATTAGGTTTCATTATTAAAATGCACAGTATTATGCACAGTATCACAGATTATGAACATTAAACACAGCTTATTTTTTAAAAAATTTCACATAAATACAATCAAATAATAGTTGTTATTAACAATTTCAGGTTCTTAATTCTGCTAAGAAGAAATGAAGATGTTCATTTGGTCCAACTTTTTCTGGGGATTCATTCTAGTAACAACTATATCACTTTACTTTCTAAAATGCTCATAAGCATGGGGCTGGGGATGTGGCTCAAGCGGTAGCGCGCTTGTCTGGCGTGCCTGCGGCCCGGGTTCGATCCTCAGCACCATATACAAACAACGATGTTGTGTCTGCAGATAACTAAAAAATAAATATTAAAAAAATTCTCTCTCTTGGGCTGGGGATGTGGCTCAAGCCGTAGCGCGTTCGACTGGCATGCGTGCGGCCCGGGTTCGATCCTCAGCACCACATACCAACAAAGATGTTGTGTCCGCAGAGAACTAAAAAATAAATATTAAAAAAAAAAATTCTCTCTCTCTCTCCTCTCTCACTCTCTCTTTAAAAAAAAATTCTCTCTCTATCACTCTCTCAAAAATAAAAATAAAAAAATAAAATGCTCATAAGCTACTTATGTGTAATAATCCACACATTTTCAAATGTTCGTATTCAAGCAAGATAACAAATTAAGACACACAAGTAAAAAAAAATACTTTGAGAAAAAGCAAAAATACAAAAGGGAAATAACTGTGAAAAATTAATATTTTTTGCAGTATAATAGAAAAGATAAGAATGGAAATACAAATAGAGAAAAAAATCAGTAGGCTCAGGAAAGGGAAAACAGGAAGGTCTGGGATAATAATGAGGGGCAGGAGAGCAAAGAAGAGATAGTATATTTAGGGCAATTATTTTGGGATGACTGGATGTGAGTGAATATTCAATAGACTACTGATGCAGTATTAACCGTATTGCAGGGTTTATTCCTTTATTATCATCATATGTATTGCCAAATGGAACACCCAGTGACAATGTAACCATGAAAAGGGCTAAAACAGGATTCTTTTAGAATCAATTATACAGCTGAAATATACTATAGAAGCCAGGTGTGATGGCACATGCCAGTAACCCCAGCAGCCTATGAGGCTGAGGCAGAAGGGTTATAAACTCAAGGCCAGTCTGGGCAAGATGGCTTCTCAAAATAAAAGTAAACTAGAGATGTAGCTCAGTGACAAAGTGTCCTAGGTTCCATCCCCAGTATATATACGTGTGTGTGTGTGTGTGTATGTGTGCACATATATGGTATATATATAAAATACATATATGGAGGTGCTGTTGTTCATTAACATTAACGATCATGACATGTGGAAGGTGGTAAATCTACATACTAATCTTTTCTTTTTAAGTGAATATTTTCAACTTTAAAAAGTTCCACATAAAGCTGTTTTTTGTTTGGTTGTTGCTTGGGTTTTTTTGGCAGGCAGGGGCGAGTAACCTGAAATTGAACCAGGGGCACTTAACCATTGAGCTACATCCCTAGTCCCTTTTATTTTTTGAGTCAGGATTACTCTTAAGTTCATGTGCCTTGATAAACTGCTAAGGCTGGCCTCAAATTTGTGATCGTCCTGCTTCGAACATGCAAGCAGCTGGGATTACAGGCATGTACCACTGTGCCCAGCATAAAAATGTTTTTAAATAAGACAAAGGAGTCAGGCTAATCTTTATTTCCATTTTGTCATTTCTGTACCTGAGGGTTTTACCAAAAAATAATTTACCCATATAATACCACTGCTCCACCATTCCACTTAATGGGGCATTATACACATACACATACATACACACACACACACACACACACACACACACACACACTTCACAACAGAGAACTATTAATTTAAAATTTTTAATTATTAGGGTGGTATGTAGCTTGGCGGAGTACCTGCCTAGCATGGATAAGGCCCCTGTATCACCACCAAAACACACATACACACATATGCCCTTATTAACTTCTTTTAATATAAAATTGTAGTTGGATTAAAATATTCTGAATATCTTTACCATTTTTAGGGGGAAATGCCTAATGCAACAAAAACCATCTCTTAGAACCATGTTTGATTAAACCAAAAAAAATCAACTTCCCCATGTATTTATTATCCTTTAACACAAAATTTTAAATGTAGACATAATTATTCTTTTCCCCACACTTGTGTTATAAAAAAGGTTACACTATAGCTACATATTCTATACCATGGATTACTTATCAGAATAAAAGTTCATCATAAATAAGTGATAAAAACACGAGGATCATATTTTATTTATAAGGAAAGTTGAATGCATTACTTATGAGCTTTTCAGAAATATCAAGTTCATAGATATGGATTTGAATTTTAAGAAATACCCATCTTACCTACATGTGGATGAAGAAGATTAACTGTATGTCTAAGGAGGGGAACATAAGAACCAACAGGTCAAAGAAGTTTCAAGGACAGAATGCTAATGTTAAGATTTAAGAGTCGGGAGAACAAAGAAGAGGTAGTATTTTTAGGGCAATTATTTTGGGATGACTGGATGTGAGTGAATGTTCAATAGACTACTGATGCAGTCTTAACCGTATTGCACAAAAAAATGAAACAGAAAATAACAGGAGATAAAAAATTAAGTATCAATGATATGCCTCGTATTATATGGGAAACAGTATAACATAATAGTTGGGAAAACAGGCTCTAGAATTAAACTAAGATTTGAATCCCACCTCTACCACTTATAAACTGATTCCTTTGCTCTATATGCAAAAATAGGAGCAGTAATAGTACTTCTGCTTAAGATGTAAAGATTAAATAATCCAAACAAAGCTCTTTATTGAGTGTCAGAAAAGTAATTTTATATACTGGCTAAATAAATCTTCAAAACAATGAACAATGCAGGCATCATCCCCCAAGTTACACAAAAATATTCCCTAAGAGACTGAATAATCTCTCTGTTGTTATATAGCTAATAAGTGGCAGAGTTCAAACACTGACATGTTGAACTGACCTAGTTGGATTTCTCTTTGACTACAAGTATTTAATATAAGACACTAATATAGAAGATTCATATATCACATGAGCAGGAGTTACAAATATAATACCATCTCTCCTAAAGGTGTTCTTTTAATGTATTCCCACTGTTCATTTACATGAAATACAGATTATTTAATTATAAATCAGTTTCCTCTATAAAAATAAGGGCATTATACTGTTGGGGTTTGAGAGGTTTTTACTTGGGGGTTGTTTGGGAGTGTTTTGTTTTTGGTACTACTGGGAACTGAACCCAGGGGTGCTCTGTCAATTGAGCTACAACCCTAACCCTTTTTATTTTGAGATAGGGTCTTACTAGGTTGCCCAGGCTGGCCTCAAACTTGTTATCCTCCTGCCTCAGGCTCGCATGTCACCAGAGTTAAAGTTCTAAAAACTTTTTTTGTTAATTAAGAAGAGAGTCATAAGTAAATAAATTTGATTTCTTGTTCCAAATCAACCTGGTCTCTCAATAATACTCAAACAAAAAGGCTTCTACTTTCTTATCACCAAACAAGAAATATTCTAATTATGGGAATAAAAGGAAAAAGCTTTATCTTTAAGTGTCTTCTGTACAATCTTCAAGGACCTTCAAAAAATAAACAAGGTCCATAGATACCAATGTTTGCATCAATTACACAGTCACATTAGGTGATGAAGAGTACCAATGTCCACATTAATCCCACAATTCCATCGCTTGTTTTCCTTTGATGATTTTGACAAACCAACTCAAATTATGGCAATAGAATTTCAGCCCCCCACCATAAAAAAAAAAGGTTGGAGTTATGTCCTTGTGCAGAAAGCTCTTCATATCAGTAAAAAGATAACTTGCAAAATAACTCCAAATTCCAACAGAAACCAAAGAAATAAATTTAAACAATATTTTTTTGCTCATCAAAATTAGCTAACTTGCCAGAGATGGTGGCACATGCATGTAATCCCGGTGACTCAGGAGGCTGCAACAGGTGGATCAAAAGTTTAAGGCTAGCCTCAGCAACTTATCAAGAACATGTCTCAAAATAAAAAGCTCAGTGGTAAAGTGCTCCTGATTCAATTCCTAGTACCAAAAAAAAAAAAAAAATCCTATTTTGGGGGCTTGGTGATAGAGTGTTGCCTAGCACGTGCAAGGCCCTGGGTTTGATCCCCAGCACCATGAAATGAAAACAAAACAAAAATAGATAATGTTTTTGTGGATCTCTTTCTAAAGATACCACTACCAGGTATTGGCATGCTCACACACTGCTGATGAGAGCAAAACCTCTGACAACCTTATAGGACAAAATATTAATAAAATATTAATCATATTTCTTATTTTCAATATAACTCTTTGATGTTGTAGAAATAATGCTTAACAGGGAAACTGCCCCTCCAAGAATCATCAAATATTGAGAGCAAACAATTCCTCCCTCCCACCCGACAAGAGTATACCTTTCATTTGCAAACCAACCACCTCTTTTGTCTAAGACACATCAAGCCACAATTGCTCAAGCCCTAATCACTCCAAGGGCCAGGTAACAACTAAAGACTACCCCTACAGTTAGAAATACCCCAACAATATTCAAACTATCCAATCTTAAACTTGCTCAGACTTGTGTACTTTACCTGCCCTGTCCATTCCTTCCCATAGAAACCACTATAAAGGTCTGGCCCGTGCTGTCCTGTGATCTTTCTGCTTCTCACTTACTTGGGTAGCTCTATGTGGCAAGGCATGCCCTTTCTCCTGGGATCTGTAAGTAATAAACTCTTCTTTTAAAGACAGTTGTCTCCTTACACACAATCTTAAAAATCCAGGGTACATTTCAAGACAGACGGCGATGTGATAATCAATAGTAAAACTCATAACATTTTGTTTATTTTTTAAGCAATTTCGCTGCCAGGAACTTAACATAAAGAAATAATCATAGATGATGTATAAAGCTTTAATTGTAAGAATACTGACTACAGTATCAGTTAAATTTCTAAAACATTAGGAAAAGCCAATACAGTGGTCCTCCTTTATGGTTTCACTTTCCATGGTTTCAGTTACCAGGAGTCAGCTGCAGGAAATATAGAATTCTTCCATTTAAGAAGTATTAAATTGTACACTGTTCTGAATAGCATGATGAAATTTCATGTCATCCACTCCCACCTGCCCAGGATACAAATCAATTTTGTCCAACATATCTATGGTATATACACCAGCCACCCTTTAGTTACCCAGTAGCCATCTAGGCTATCAGGTCCACTGTCACAGTATCACAGTACTTGTGTTTAAGTAATCCTTATTTTACTTAATAATGGTTTTAAAACATAAGAGTAGTGACGCTGGCAATTTGTATTTGCCAAACTGAAGCCATTAAGTGCTTCCTTTAGGCAAAAAGATTAAATTACAATAAGATATTTTGAGAGAGAAAGAACACATCCATGTAACTTAATTAAATTATTATACTCTTATAATCATTCTATTTCATAATTAGTATCAATTTCATACTAATTTATAGATTACATTTTATCATGAGTATGTACATAGAGGAAAAAAACATAGTATATAAGGTTTGATACTATCCAGAGTTTCAAGCAACCACCTGGGGCCCCATGGATAAGGGGAACTATGCCATCTCTAAAAATAAAAAATACAAAAATTGTATACAGGGGCTTGGATTGTGGCTTAGCAGTAATACACTTGCCTAGCATATTCGAGGCCCTGGGTTCGATCCTTAGCACCACATAAAAATAAATAAAATAAAGGTATAAAAAATTGTATTCACAAATTTCAAGATGAAACTTGAAAAAGAACACAAATTCTATTAAATCTACATGAAATGTGATTAATATTTTATTAATATTTTGTCCTATAAGGTTGTCATAGTTTTTGCAGTGTGTGAACATGCCAATACCTAGTAGTGATATCTTTAGAAAGAAAGATCCACAAAAAACATTAACGGTAAAATAGAAAACAAAAAATTTGAATCTCTGACATATTTGAATAGTCAAACCAGCCTTAAAATGCCCTATTTATGAATGTGTTATACATAAAAAAATCTGAGCCTTTTACTTTTTTAAGCCACTGGGAGTTGACATTCCAATTGCTTTCAGTTAAAGGTATTCCTAACTCATACAAAGGAATACATCTGCTGGGCACTGTGGTGCATGCTTGTAATCCCAGAGTCTTGGGAGAATAAAATCACAAGTTCAAAGTCAGCCTCAGCAATTTAGCAAGGCCCTAAGCAATTTAGCAAGACACTGTCTCAAAATAAAAAGGGCTGGAGTTGTTGGACTCCTGGGTTCCAATGCCGGATGCCAAAAAAAGGTCAAAATTTAAATACTGTATCAAAAGTATCAATTTTTAAATATATATAACATTTGAAACAACAGATTAGATTGAAGTATTTGGACAAATAATTAAGAGAGAGATATTCAGATGTTTATGATAGCATCATTTGGAATGAGAAAAAACCCCTTTTAATTAATTTTAAATATTTATCAGAAGATTAAACATAATGAATTCCATTCATTAGAATATTATTAGTTGTTGAGTACTGTTTAAAATAATGGTATTTAATAATATGTCAATCATCACTTTATTTAAGTGGAAAACAACAGGCTGTACAAGTGTTATAATGGCTGGGCACTGTGGCACACAACTGAAATCCCAGTGACTCAGGAGACTAAGCAGGGGAATGACAAATCAACTTAGTGAGACCATGTCTCAAAATACAAAAAAAAAAAAAAAGTACTGGAGATGTAGCTCATTGGTAAACTGCCCCTGGGTTCAATACCTAGTACCAAAAAAAAAGTCTTATAATGCTTTTGTTTCCTGAGTTGTTTGCAATGCGCAATAAATTTTGTCTAAAATTATAACTGTTGCAGAAAAGAAAAATAGCAATATAAAATGTAAAAGACCTAACTTGAAAAACAGCTCACAAAGAAATATTTTTTTTTGGGGGGGGAGGGTACTGGGATTATCACTGAGCCACATCCCTGGCCCTTTTAGATTTTTTAAGATAGGTCTAAATTACTAAGGGCTTCACTAAATTGCTGGGGCTAGCCTTGAATTTTCAATCCTCCTGCCTCAGCCTCCCAAGTTACTGGAATTACAGGCATGTACCAACACGCCTGGCAAAAATAAATAACTTGATTAAAAATTATATTGAGCCAGGTGCAGTCGCATACACCTGTAATACCAGAGGCTCAAGAATTTGTAATCCTGCATTAGCCTTCCCAGATCACTGGCATTACAAACATGAGCCTTCACACCCAGCCAAGATAGATAGAATAGGTATATGAAACTGTCAAAGCATTACCAAAAAAAAAGTTGTTCAAATGAATCATAGATTTCCCTATACAAAAATTACCCCAAAAGTTATATTAAGACAAAGGACAGGACAGGCACAGTGATACATGCTGATAATCCCAGTGACTTGGGAGGTCAAGGCAGGAGGATCATAAACCAGCCTGCCCACTTAGTAAGACCCTGTCTCAAAATAAAAAATAAAAAGATATGGGGATGTAGCTCAGTGGTAGAGCACCCCTAGGTCCAATCCCCAGTACCAAAGTAAATAAAGTTTATTAGCTTCCATATGGATTTTCCTTTCAAATTATTTCAAACACTTACAAATTGTTTCCCCAAAAGTATTACTTTTGATGCAAAAAAAAATTAATTTCATTAAGAATTGTATCTGGGGTTGGGTTGTGGTTCAGCAGTAGAATGGTTACCTAACATGTGTGAAACACTAGGTTTGATTCTCAGCACTACATTAAAAAAAATAAAATGAAGATATTGTGTCCATCTATAACTAAAAATATTAAAAAAGAAGAAAAAAGGCTGGGCATGGTGGTGGATATATGTAATCCCAGCAACTCAGGAGGCTGAGGCAGGAGGATCGCAAGTTCAAGCCCAACCTCAGAAATGTAACAAGGCCCTTGTTAAATTTAACAATTTAACAAATGGTGCTAGAACAACTGCATATTCACATGCAGAAAAATGACCCTAGACACTGCCCTTACATTCTTCACAAAAAAAATAAACTCAAAAGAGATCACAGACCTAAAATAAATGCAAAACTATAAACTTCTCAAAATACAACATGGGAGAAAAATCTGGATGATCTTGGCTTTGCAGATGACTTTTCGGATATAACACCAAAAGTTTAATCCCTAAAAGAAATAACTGATAAATTGGACTTCATTAAAATTAAAACCTTCTGCTACACCAAAGACACTGTCAAGAGAATGAAAAGACAAGTCATGCCAGGTACAGTGGCGCACGTCTATAGTCTCAGAGGCTGGGGAAGCTGAGGCAAAAGGATTGCAAATACAAAGCCAACAACTTACCAAGGCCCTAAGCAACTCAGCAAGACCCTGTCTCTAAATAAAATAAAAAATAGGGCTGGGAATGTGATTCAGTGATTAAGCACCTCTGAGTTCAATCCCTGGTACCAAAAAAAAAAAAAAAAAAAAAAGACAAGCCATAAAAATTATTTGCAAATGTCATGTCTGATAAAGAAAGGGCAGTTATCCAAAATATAAAATATAAAAATAACTCTTAAAATTCAACAATGGAAAAATGAACAACCCAATGAAAAAATGGATGCGATCTAAATGGATACCTCATCAAAGAAGATATACAGATGGTAAGTAGACATATAAAAAGATGTTTAGTATCATATGTCATTAGGGAACTGCTATTTTTATTATGAATGTGATACAGTGGATTAAAACAAATTGAGGGCCAAGAACAGTGGGAAGCCTGTAATTTCAGATACTCCAGTGGCTGAGGCAAGAGAATCAAAAGTTAAAGGTTCCCCTGGACAACTTAGATCCTGTATCAAAAATAAAATAAAAAACAGTGGGGATGTAGCTCAGTGGTACAATTCCCCTGAATTCAATCCCCATACCCCACCAAACAAAACTGAGGGAAGTTGGTCTACACTGAAGATAGTTAAGGGTTCTTATTGAGAAAGAAATGTTTTTACTGTTCTTTGCACAAGTCACATAGGTTCTATATATGGAATGTTTTTGCCAATTTTTGATGTACCAATTTAAGAAGAACACTACATGGTATTACAGTATCTGGCTACATGGTATTACAGTATCTGGCTAGCTTAAATGTAGCAGGAGTTAACAGAAACTTAACAGGAGACAAGTACAACATGCTGCAGGTATTGTACCCTCATGTGAAGAAATGCCCAAATGAAAAGAAAGCTCCTCAATATCGTAAGATCTTTTGTGTACAAGATAAATCAGCCCATTTTGATTTATTCAAAGAGCCTAGAACCAAGGTGAAGAGGGGAAGTAATATGGGCCCAATAAAATTAAGAATACTCATACTTAATACTATCACAAAAGAATGGAAATTTTCTAAAGAAACTAGATTTCGATCTGTTTGTCTCTGCAGACTTAAACTGTTAATGTCCTTTCATGACACTCTGCAGAGCCCTAACAGGTCCACAGTGTATTAAAATAAAGCAGCAGTTTCAGAAATATTCTGACACTTGAGTAATTTAGAAAGCTGGGGAAATAAGATCGAGATGAAGAGGGGTAGCAGAAAGTAGACATCAACTGAGGCTAAAAAGGGAAAAAAAGTTCATCTCAATCTTTGATTGCTTTAACCAAAGGAACAGAAACTCACATCATGGTCTGCTCCCCACAATTCATCAAATTTATAATACAAACCTAATCATATCCTGCACTTATTATTATTCTACCAGTCATTTTTACCGCAGTTTCCATGAAAGAACTAAGCTCTAATGCCTAGGGCACTTGATATATATAAAGAATTAACTTCTTCCCTGCATATCTATAATGGTACTGGTTATAACATATTTAGGATAATTGGGAAAATGGCCAAATTATTTTGTGTTCTTTAGTTGAGATAACCCAGGAGGGGGGCTAGGGTTGTGGCTCAGTGGTACAGCACTTGCCTAGCACATTTGAGACACTGGGTTCAATCCTCAGCACCATGTAAAAATAAAATAAAGTTATTGTGTCCATCTACAACAACAAAAAATAACCCAGGAAAGACCCAGAATAGTGAGACCTTAATAGTAACAATAAAAAGGGCTGGGGATGTGGCTCCAGAGGTTAAGCAACTGTGGGGGGGGGGGAGGAAGGAAGGAAGGAAATAAAGGTATGCAGAGTATATCTAGTCAGTCTCTTCTACCTCAGTTTTCTCACTCATCCTTTCCTCTCTTCTGTTATGAAGGATAAGGTCCCTGTCTCTCCTACTGACTCATCCTCTTGATCCATCTCATCTGCTCTCCATTTTCCTGAGGCCTAGCCCCACCTATCATCTCCTTATTTTTACATTTTCAGGCTCTCCCTTTCCACTGGTAGTTTCCCCAGCATCCAATTATTTAAATTTCTCTTCTTACACACACACCTTTCTATTCCATGAAGTGACTGTCCTACTTTTATGCTTATCTCCATAACTTAAAAAAGTTTAGTCTACACATGCTGCCTATTTACTCCTTCTTTATTGAAATTCTTCTTAGAGGTCTTGATAATCGCTTAATTGCTAATTTTAGTGATGTTATCTGAATTCTCTGCAATATTCATTCAGATTGATGATCATTCCCTCTCCTCCCTCAAGACTTTCTCTAGTGTTGATTTCTCCTACTAATCTTTCTAACCAGGTTCACTGGCTTCCCTTCTTCATCCAACCTATTGGTTTATCTGTGACCTTCCTTATCACCTATACTTTTCTCCCTGAGCACTGTTCATCTTTCATGATTTATAAGCCACTTCATTCCCAAAATACATCTACATCACCGACTTCTTCCCTGAACTCTAGGCCTATATGTCTAGCTATTTACTATATATTTCTACATGGCTGCTCTACTAGTACTCCAGAGTAACCTACCTAAAACCAAATTGCCACTTCCTATTATAAATAAAATAAAAATATATAACAACATTGGGAACTGAACTTAGGGGCGCTTTACCACTGAGCACTTTTTTTTTTTTTTTTTTTTTTTGGAGACAGGGTCTAGGTTGCTGAGGTTGGTTGGCCATAAACTTGCAATCCTCAGGCACGCACCACTGCACCCAGTAATCTTTTATCTTCTTGACAACTGTCATTCTAACTGGAGTGAGTTGTTATTTCACTGTGGTTTTGATTTATATTT
The DNA here is from genome assembly GCF_964194105.1 of Spermophilus citellus. Taxonomy (NCBI): domain Eukaryota; kingdom Metazoa; phylum Chordata; class Mammalia; order Rodentia; family Sciuridae; genus Spermophilus; species Spermophilus citellus. Next base: position 23,652,354 of record NC_138199.1, on the reverse strand, counting down.
CCTTAATTAGCAACAGTGCACATTTTTTCATATACCTGTTGGCCATCTGTATATCTTATTTTGAGGAATATCTATTCAGGTGTTTTGCTCATTTTTTTTTAACTAATTGTTTTCTTGCTATAGAGTTCCTTATATATCACGGACATTAACCCTTTAATGTCTGGTTTCCAGATCTTGTCTCCCACTATGTAGGTTTTCTTCACTATCATTTCCTTCCCTTTGCATTTGCTTCTTAGTCTGATGTTCTCTCATTGGTCTACTTTTGCTTTTGTTGTCTATGCTAGATATTTGAGGTCACATTTTTTAAAAAAATCACTGACCAGAATAATGTGGAGATTTACCCCTTTTTCTTCTAGTAGTTTCATAGTTTGGGACCTTACATTTATGTCCTTGACTGGCTTTTGTTTGTATTTATTTATTTTGGCAATACTGGAGATTGAACTTAGAGGCCAAGTGCATATGCTAGGCAAGTAAATCTGAGTTCCATCCCCATCCTTTTATTTGGAGACAGGGTCTTGCTAAGTTGCCCAGGCTGGCCTCAAACTTGTGATCCTGCAGCAGCCTCCCAAGCAGCTTGAATTATAGGCTTGTGCCACCCACCATACACAGCCCTTCATCAACTTTGAGTTAATTTTTGTACATGGTAAAAAGGTCTAATTTCATTCTCTGCTTGTGGATATTCAGTGTTCCGACATCATTTGCCTATGTATTCTTGGCATCTTTGTTGAAAATCAGTTCTGTTGTGCATGTGGACTTATTTCCAGATGCTCTATTCTGTTCCATTGGTCTACGTGTCAGTTTTTAAGCCAATATCACATTGTTTTGATTACTATAGGTTCCTGGCATATTTTGATACCAAATAGCATGATGCTTCCAGCTTTATTATTTTTGTTCAGAGTTGCTTAGGCTATGCAGGATTTTTTCTGGTTCTATACAAATCTTACTAGTGTTTCATATTTCTCTAATGAATATTATGGGAAGTTTGATGAGAATTTCAATTAATCCATAGATTGCTTTTGGTATGGACATTTAAACAATATTAATTCTTCCAATCCATGAACATGGGATATATTTCCATTTATATCATCTTTCATCAATGTTTCAAAATTTTTAGTGCTAAGATCTTTTACTTCCTTAGCTAAACTTTTTCCTAAATTGTTTTCTGTAGCTATTGTAAATTAAACTGCTTTCTTCACTTCTTTTTCAGATAATCTTTTGTTAGTACACAGAAACACTACTAATTTTTGTAATGTTGTTGTGTGCCTGCAACTTTACTGAATTATTTTATATATTCTAACAGTTTATTTGGTAGAGTTTGAGGGTTTTTAAATATATCATTAGCAAACTAGGGCAGTTTAACTTCTTCCTTTCAAATTGGATTCCTTTTTAGTACTTCCTCTTGCCTAAAGCTCTAGGTAAGGGCTTCAGTAATTCCAGTACTATTCCAAACAGAAGTGGTAAATATGACAACCACAAGAATGGGAAGTTATATCCATTTATGTATAATATATCAAAATACATTCTACTGTCATGCACATCTAAAGAATTTTTAAAAATCCAGGAATTTAGATTTAAAACTTTAAATTTTCCTATCATATAATGAATATGAAGAGATAAAAAAATGTGGGCACATAATGGTACCCAAAGATGCCTACATTCTGCTACCTGTAACCTGTGAATGTTAGGATACATGGCCAAGAAGAATTAAGATTGCAAATAGAATCAAGGTTAATAATTTCACTGTAAATGTGGGGGATTATCCTGTATTATCTGAATGGGCCAAATGTACCCCAAATTTCCTTAAAGAGGGAAGCAGAAGAGGCAGTCAGAGAGGTTTGAAGATGCCACCCTTCTGGCTTAAAGATGGAAGGAGCCATGAGTCCAGAAATGCAGCAGATTCTAGAAGCTGGAAAAGGTAAGGAAATGGATTCTCTCCCAAAGCCTCCAATAGGAGCCTGCCAACAGCTTGATTTTAGTTCAGTGAAGCCAATTCCAAGCTTCTGGCCTCTAGAAGTAAAGGTTAATAGAAGTGTGTTATTTTAAGCCACAAAGTTTGAAATAGTTTGTTTATAGCATAAACAGAAAAATGTTAGTCCATTATGTTGCTACCTAAGAGTATGGCTGAGACAGAGTAATTTATAAAGAAATTTATTTATTTACTTATTTATTTTTAAAGTGATGGGACTGGGGCTGTAGCTCAACGGTAGAGTGCTTGCCTCACATGTGTGAGGCACTGGGTTTGATCCTCAGCACCACATAAAAATAAATAAATGAAATAAAGGCATTGTGTCCATCTACAACTAAAAAAAAATTTTTTAATGTGGTAAACATGGGCATCCCTGTCTTGTTCCAGACATTAAGAAAAAGCTTTCAACTCTTCCCTATTCAATATATTTACTGTGGTTTTGTCATCTCTGGCCTTTATTGTGTTGAGGTTTTTTTTCTTCTAGACCTAATTTCTTGTGTTTTGGTCATGAGGGGATATTGAATTTTGTCAAATATGCTTTATCTGCATCTATTGAAATGATTTTATGTTGGTGAGATCACTTCTACTGAGTTTCCTATGTTGAAACATCATCATTCAATCCTACTTTGTCAGGGTGAATAATCTTGTTAATTTATTGAATTTGGTTTGCTAATTTTCTGTTGAAGATTTTTGCCTCTATGTTCATCAAGGGTATTGGCCTGTTTTTCTTTCTTTCTTGTATTCTTGCCTGATTTAGGTAGCATGGTGATATTGGCATTCAATTTTCATAATGTTTGAGAAGAACTAATGTCAATTCTTCTGTAAATGTTTGGTAGAATTCAGCAGTGAAGCCATCAGGTTCTGGACTTTTCTCTTGGGAGACTTTTTATTACCAATTTAATCTTCTTACTCATTATTGGACTGTTTAGATTTCTTTTCTTCATGATTCAATCTTTGCAGGTTTTTCATATGTCCAGGAAATTATCCATTTTTTCTCCATCTTTCAAAATATCTATACAAGCTGGGCACAGTAGTGCACACCTATAATCCCACCAAAGTGGGAGACTAAAACAGGAGGATGGCAAGCTTGGGGCCAGCCTAGGAAACTTAGCAAAAACCTGTCTCAACTATTATAGGGCAACAGTTACATGTATGACTGCATATTTGGTGCAATGCTACATCGTGTACAGAGAAATGAAAAGGTGAGCTGCAGTTGTGTGCAATGAATCAAAATGCATTCTGCTGTCATATATACCTAACTAAAATAAATAAATAAAAATTTTACAAAAGAATCTTGTCTAAAAAATTTTTTTAAAGGGTTAGATATGTAGCTCATAGGGAAGTAGCTACAGGTGCGATCTGAAACAGGAAAACAAAATTCTACATAACTCTCAATACTCTTCATAAAATGTCTCTACTGGATTAACAAAATATTGTGACTGGAGCCAGGGAAAGTGATGCATACCTGAAATCCCAGCTACTGAGTAGGCTCAGGCAGGTTTTCAGGTTCAAGGCCAGCCTAAGCAACTTTGAAAGACTATCTCAAAGGCTGTGTGGGGCATTGGAAATGCAGTTCAGTGGTACAGCACCCCCGGATTTAAGTACCAAAGAAACACACACACACATATGTTTATATTTACATATATACATACACACACACACACACACACACACACACACACACATAGAGGCAGGGGCGGGGGGAGTGAATGGGAAAGAATTACCACATAATTGTAACTGCATGCTTTTGTTTGACTTTCCTTCAACAAATAATTACCACTCATACACTAGCCGGCTGTCTCTCCCTCTGTAGATGTTCTCCCTTAAATGTGTATTCCTTGCTTTACCCCAAAGGTATCTCTCTTGAGATTACCCCATTCTCCTTGGCTAGGTTATCCACTTTCCTAAATAAATCTGTCTATACTTTTGACACACAGAGAGAAAGATACACCACTATCAGAATTGTTCTTTCCTTGTGGTATCTATATTCAGCATTAGACTTTTAAGCCTCATAAGGACCATTTCATTTTGCTATATTATCTCCAATGCAATACCCATTATCAATAAGCACACACAATAAATTATCTTTTAAAAATGGAAGTACTGGGGCTACAGGTATAGCTCAGTGGTAGAATGCATGCTTTGCATACATAAGGCCTGGCGTCTGATCTCCAACACCAAAATAAATAAATAAATGTATTAAAGAAAAAGAAATGATTATCAAGACAGTCTTAAGTGTTCTGACTATAATCAGTCTCTACTAATTCATGATTCTTTCCAGGAAATATCTGGTTCTAAAGAAAGCTTATTCTACATAAAATGAAACAGTAACCAGCAAAGAGGTGAGGGCTCCTTGCAACTCCTAAATTCCAGTACTGGCTTTACTATAATGCAAATCACTTCTATTTGGTACTTAGTTTCCTAATCTGTAAAATGAGAAAGACAGTGAGTGTCCAGAATTCCTTTCAGTTTTATGACTCCACTACTTTGTGTAAGGAGATCTAGAACATCGGTACCATCAAAAGTCATTAACAACTGGAATCTGTCTGAAAGAGAACCAAAAGAGGGCTGGGGTTGTGGCTCAGTGATAGAGCCCTTGCCTGGCGATCCTCAGCACCACATAAACAAAATAAAGGTACTATGTCCATCTACAATTTAAAAAAATAAAAAAAAAAGAACCAAAAGAACATTAAGTAGGTTCAATTCATATATTAGGAGAAATAAACAAAATACTTTGGGAAAAAAAGAATTATCATCACGTTTCTTCAGGACTAGGGAGTGGGGTTGTAGTTCAGTGGTACAACACATGCCTAGCACATGTGAGGCACTGGTTAGACCCTCAGCACCACATAAAAATAAAATGAAAGTACTGTGGTCCATCTACAACTAAAAAAAAATTTTCTTCAGGACCAATATGTAGAAAAAAAATCTTTTCCTCTGCGTGGTTCTAGGGAAGAGAATGTAAAACAATAGGTAGAAGTTAGAGTGAGACAAGTTTCAATTTAATTAAAGGTAAAATAAGTATCAGACCCAGTTAAACTAGGAGGTAGTAAGATCCTCTCCAAAAGGAACAGAACTCAGGCTACCACTTGAAAGAGATTCAGTTGTCTAATGATAAAATTGACCAAAGATACCTTCCTTCAACAGGGAGAGAGAGGAGGGATAACGAAGTACTGGGGACTGAAATGGAACAAATTATCTTCTATGAGTATGATTATATCAAAATGAACCCCATTTATATATAATTATAATATACTAATAAAATCACTTTTTAAAAAAAGATCTTTCTTCATAGCTCTTCCTTTTCTTCCTTAAATCCAATAGCACTGACAATTTCCATTTTCTCACTGGGCACCTTCTCAGTTCACATGTTACTAAAGCCTATTCCTTCACTAGAGCACATAAAACTATTAAAAATTTGGGGTGTTTTGTTTTATTTTCCAGTACTAGGGATGAACTCAGGGACACTACCACCACTGAGTTACATCCCCACCCCACCTTTTTTTTTTTTTTTAACTATTTTTTATTTTGCAACTTACTAAGTTGCCACGGCTGGCCTGGAACTTGGGGTCCTCCTGCCCCAGCATGCCAAGTCACCGGAATTACAGCACACACCACACTGGGCTTATACATGATTAATTTCTATTCCCCAAACACACCATTATCTGGCACAACAGTACCACACAAAAATAAACAATAAATGCCTAGTAGATATTATTATAAAGACTAAACTCATTATTGTTATAACGACTATACAAGAACATATCAAATTTCACGCAATAAACAAGGCACAGCCAGGCAGGTAACAAACGCTTGTAATTCTGGCAACTTGGGAAGCTGAGGCAGGGGGCCAGCCTTGGCAACTCAGTGAGATGCTGTCTCAAAAGAGAATAAGGATTAGGAATGTAGCTCAGTGGTAAAGCACTCCTGGGTTCAATCTCCAGTACCACAAAAAAGAAAAATTAAAAATACTGGGGAGTGATATTGGCTCAATTATATTGTTATATTGTGTGCATGTACAAATACATACCAAAATTCATCACCATGTACAACTATAATGCACCAACATAATATGTGGAGAAAAAAATAAGCATATATGTATATGTGTAGAGTCTTATAAAAGTAATGCATATGTTTACATACATAAATTTGAATATTATCATTCCCCATAATCCCACTCCCAAAGGCTCACCTCCTTTATAAAGGTTGTACTTCTATTCTTTCATTATTGTCTTCTATATTATAATACTAATTCAATTTTCACAGTGACTACCATGTATCAGGTACCATTCCAGATACAATTAAAAAAAAAAATACAGAAAACTGATTTAAAAAATAGATAAACTACACTCAGTAGCACATGCCTGTAATCCCAGCTACTCAGGTGAGTATGGCAGGATTGCAAGTTCGAAGACAGCATGGTCAATTTAGCAAGACTGTCTCAAAATAAAAATAAAAAAGACTGGAGCTATAGCTCAGTGATAGAGCACACAAGGGTTCAACCCCCTGTGACCAAATGCAAGGATTATTTGAATAAATAGTGTTAAGACAACTGGCTGTCCATTTGGGGCAAAAATAAGCTCATATCCCTATGTCATAGCAAAAATAAACTCCAGATGTAGACAATTTCCCGCAGCAATCTACGAAGCTGTTTGTTTACAAGCAAGTTCTGCTGTAGTAGCACTTCAATGAACTCTGTCCTGTAAAAAGCCACAGTTTTGTCCTCTTCACCCCGGTCTGGATCTCAGTTCTGAAAACTGCTTCTTCTAGATATGCTCCTTCCTTGCTCTTCCTCAGCCCTGGAAAAGTGGCTACTCCTCTCTATTATTACTGCTTTCTGTAAGATTTTCTTTTCTCTTTACCAGGTAATCTGTTAATGATCCTTTATATTAAACTTCCACTGTTTCTTTTTTTTTTTTTAAACTTCCACTGTTTAAACTTAAAAATAAACTCCAGATGAATTAAAATACTAGACAAATGACAACTATAAAGGTGTAGAAAGAGATGTGAGGTGGACAGCAAGAGAGCTGGGGAGGCCTTCCTCATAAAACAAGAAACTCAGCACCACAAATGAAAACAATAGTAAGATCTACATAAAAACTGCTTTCTGCAGAATAAAAGAGAGATAAACAACAAACTTGGAGACCAAAATTTCTAAAACATACAGAAAAGCTAATATAGTTTATAAAGACCACCTTAAATTAATGGGGGGGGGGGGGGAAGGCTGGGCATGGTGGTGCACACTTGCAATCCCAGCAGCTCAGTAGGCTGAGGCAAGAGGATGAGTTCAAAGCCAGTCTAAGCAATTTAGCAGGGAACTAAACAATTTAGTGACACCCTATCTCAAAATAAAAAATGTGTTGGGCATGTATTATATGTCAAAATACATTCTGCTATCATGTATGACTAAAAAAAATAAAAATTTAAATTTAAAAAAAAATGTGTTGGGAATGTGGCACAGTGAATAAGCACCCCTGGGTTCAATCCCTGATACAAAAAAAGAAAAAAGAAAAAGAAAATAGATTTAAATTGCCAATTCATAAAAGAAATAAAGATGGCCAATAAGGTAAAAATATGCTATAATTAACAATATAATCAGCCAAGCCAGGTGGCACACTTCTGTAATTCCAGATACTTGAGTGGCTGAGACAAGGGGGAATCCCAAATTCCAGGCCAGCCTCCACAACTTACTTAGTGAGACCCTGTCTCCAAATAAAAAAAATTTTAAGTGTGTGTGTGTGTGTGTGTGTGTGTGTGTGTGTGTGTGTGCTGCGCCGGGGGGGGGGGGGGGGGGGGGGGGGGGCACGACCGAGGACGACAACCCACATACCATATGATTACTAATGATTAGCAAAGTGCAAATTACAAAGTTAACATGTCATCTACCTGCTTAAAACCTACTTAGAGAATGGCTTCCTCTACAACTCTAAGGATAAAAGGCCACACAGGCTAGCCCATGCCCATTTTACACACTTGTTCTCCCTCTCTAGTCCAGGCACACAGACCTTTCTTCAGTTCTCTTACTCATCCTGCTTCCTCTAAGAAAGGGACTCCTGTTCATCCATTATATCTCAGATTCAGGACCACTTCCTCAGAAACCTTTCCCAACCTCTCCTCAATGAGTCAAATACCTTCCTCAATTACAGGCATCATAATACTATGTATATCTCACAGTTGTTCGAGCTAAAAACCTTTAGAATTCCTTGACTCCACTCTTTCTCTTCCACCCCATATCCAATGTATCAGAAAACCCTATTGGCCATACTTTCAAAATGTAACTTCCGTCAATACTTCCTTCTCCAAAACCCAACATCTTTTTCCTGGATTCATGCTTCCCTTGTTTCCCTATTATCTTACTGCCGATCCAGCAACCAGAGTAATTTTTTAAAAACTTAAGTCAGATCATATCACTCTTCTGTTCAAAACTTTTTCAATGGTTCCCCATAGTGAAAGCCAATACTTAATATTGCTTCTAGGGCCCTACAAAAATATACCCCTACCTCATTGCCTCTCTGATCTCATATTCTATTACTTTCCTCTCTCTCATCACCATTCTGGTCACACTGATCTCCCAACATGGCAGACATGCTCCTTCAAGGTATTTGCAAAAAAATAAAAAAAGATCTCTCTGTAACACTCTTTGTCCAGATTCCTTCAGTCTGCCTCCTTCAAGTGTTTGCACAACTGTCATTTACTCAGTAAGATTACCATTGTACTCTATTTAAGGCCAGCCCCACTCATTCACTTTATTCTGTTCTTTTTTTGTTTCTATGCACTTTTCACCTAACAATCCATCTTTCATGTTTGTTGTTCAGCATCTTTTTGTCCCACTAGGGCAGCATTATTATCTGTGTTACTCACTGAGATATTCCAAATACCTAGAACTGTGCCTGGAAAGTAGTACACATTCATATTAATTGAATAAATAAATGGTTTTATACCTATGAGATCTCTAATTAATGACTAAATCATTCACACGTAGGAATAGGGACTAGGTCTGGTTTACTTCATCCCTGCATTTCCAAGAGACTAACAGAGGGCTTGGCATGATGTAGATACCCAACTACTAGTTAAATGAAGAATACCACATTTTTTAGCTGGGTGTGATGGCATACACCTGTAATCCCAGTGACTTGAGACTGTGCCAGGAGGATCACAAGTTCAAGGCCAGCCTCAGCAACTGAGCAAGTCCTTGTATCAAAATAAAAAATTTTAAAAGGGCCGGGTGAAATAGCACACACCTGTGATCCCAGCAGCTCAGGAGGCTAAGGCAGGAGGATCATAAGTTCAAAGCTATCTTCAGCAACTTAGTAAGACCCTGTCTCTAAATAAAATACAAAAAAAAAAAAACAAAAAAACAAAAACAAAAACAAAGGGCTAGGGATGTGGCTCAGTGGCTAAGTGTCCCTGAGTTCAATCATTAGTATAAAAAAAAAAAAAAAGGCTGATAGATTACCCCTGGGTTCAATCCCCAATACCACCACCAAAAAAAAAAAAAAAAAAAAAAAGTATACTTAAAAAAAATCAGAAAATCCCAGCTTTGGGGAGATACAGGAGGGAGACCACAAAATCAAGGCCTGCCTGAGCAACTTAATGAGACACTGTTTCAAAATAAAAAATAAAGGGCTGGGCTGGGCATGGTGGCATGAACCTATAATCCCAACAACTGAGGAGGCCCAGGCAAGAGGATCACAAGGCCAGCAACTTAGTGAGGCCCTGTCTCAAAAAATAAAAAAAGGCCGGGGATGTGACTCAGTGGTTAAGCACCCTTGGGTTCAATCCCCAGTACCAAAAAATAATAAATAATAAAGGGCTGGGGAGGTGGCTCAATGGTAAAGTACCTGAGTTCCACCCCTTGAGGTGGGGGTGAGGTAGTGGGGTTAAAAAGGATGAGACAGACTTATAATCCTGACATGGAGTGCTCCATATGGTCTAACAACTCAGTCAGAGGGTGCGGGCATCAAAGAGCCTATTTGAATTCTGGGTCCCCTATTTACTAGCTGTATAACTTAAGGCATATTTCTTTAACTTCTCTGTTTCAGTTTCCTCATCACTAAAACACAAGCAATATCCACTTCACTAACATGAAGATTTCCTGAGATATTACCAACAAAGCTTATATAACATTCCATGGTCATTTACATGGTCCATGAACAGGTAAGTAATTACGATGCTAACATTGTTAAGTGAGACAGGCAAGTTGTAGAACTATGTATGCAAGCCATGTCTAGCAGGGATAAAAGGTAGCCTGAGTCTATGTAACTAACAGAAAACTTATTGAGTGGTTACCTCTGGGAAATGAAGGAAAACATACTTCTACTTTTTAATATATACATTTTTTCTGATACATAAAAACATAAAAGTTGCACATATTAAAAGCGTACCATGGACTGGGGTTGTGGCTCAGTGGTAGAGCTCTTGCCTAGCACCTGTGAGGCACTGGGTTTGATTCTCAGCACCACATATAAATAAATTAATAAATAAAGGTCCATCGACAATTTTTAAAAATTTTTTTTTTAAAAAAGCATACCATTTCACATTTTGATACTTGTATGTAATGTGAAATGTTTAAATCATTTTAAACATATTATCTTTTACTATCATTTATGGTGAAAACGTTCAAAATCCTTTCTATATACACACATACTTTTTTTTTTTTTTTTTTAGTGCTACATCCCAGTCCTTTCTTTTTTCTGAGAATTGAACCCATGGACCCTTTACCACTGAGCCATATCTCCAGCTTTTTTATTTTGAGATAGGGTCTCACTAAGTTATCCAGCCTGATCTTGAACTTGCCACCCTCCTAACTCAAGACTCCCAAGAAGCTGAGTTACAGGCCTATGCCACCATACCTGGGGGGCTTGCTCTCCCCAGGCCCTCTCCTCTCCCCACTATATATACATATATATTTTTTTAGTTGTAGATGACAGAATACCTTTATTTTACTTATATTTATGTCATGCTGAGGATCGAACCCAATGCCTCACATATGCTAGGCAAGTGATCTACCACTGAGCTACAACCACAGCCCCCATATATATGTATTTTTAATGGAGGGATTATAAAAAATAGAAAGCTTAAATAAAGTAATGAAGTAAAATTAGAATAAATGCTTCTAAAATATAATTTAAGTTAAATTAAAATATGAAGATTTCTACAGTCTTTGAGTTCTCAAGGGAAAACAAATTAATCAACTGAAATGACTATTCAATTACCATTAATCTAAATGAGTAAACTAAGATGAACCATCCAAAAAAAAAAGCAAGACTTTTTCAAAAATCTATAAAATAAGGAATTAAAGAGAAATTTTAAATAACATTTCATCCTATCGATTTACACACAAATCTACTCTTTTCTTAAATATATAAATTCAATATATGTCAAAAAGGAAAACAAATGTCATAAAAGACAATTGCTTTTGAAATGGAATAAAAGCAAACAAAATCAAAGACTAAGCAGTTACCTTTTACTGTCAGTTTCATGCAAAAGAATTCTGCAATAGTTTTGTTTTTTAAATCAGCAGAAGCTAGGAAATTCAAGTGTGCTTATGACCAATGAGTTTAACTGCAGAGAAAAATTAAATCCCAAGATGAATTGTGAAGCAGACAATGATACAAAGCACTCAAAACACAGGAAATTCTCTCCTTTTGTGAACAGTAGCTGTAGCCACCCATTTACTACATTAATGTATAATAAAAACTGCAATTTATGCAAGCTAAATCTCATCCAATAGTCATAAGATTTGAAAAATAGGAAATAAACCTGCACTAAGAATAGCAAGAATACAAGATTTCCCAAAGCTAATGTTTTCCTAGCCTCTTTCAAGTGCTTAGTCACTTCTGTCTATTTACAAGGAAGACCATTTCACATCTTGAAAGAGGCAGAGAATTTAGATCAGACTGTCATGTCACCTGAGCTGCCCTAGCCATTTGTTTCCATGCAACTCAAGAGAAAGCAGAAGCAGCAAGGCATACCTAGCACCCCAGATCAGAGACAGAAGCCACTGAGCTGTCTCTGTATTCTGCCTCACTCTTCAGTATCAAAGGTTTGTCAAGTGCTAAGTTTTCTTCCCTGGCATCAAATGCAAAAGGTGAGGAATAAATTGTCACCTGAAAACATCCTAGGTTTCCTCGGACAACCCACCAGACATGCCTCCCTTCTCCTCTGCTGGAATAGAACCAGCAAGGTGATTCTTATATCCACTTTGGGTGCTGGACATCTTACCTTAGGCAACTAATATAACCCAACATTTCAGGCTAACAGGCTTTGGAGTGCAAAGAGAGCAGAAGCCTTAAAATCTGATAACATTGTTTGCAGTTCCCCAAAGGCAAGAACAAACAGTAAGGTTTTCATGAAAGGTTATTACAAAAGACTACCCTGGGCAAAGCAAATTTTTAAGTAGCTTCTATGCCAAGACCGTATCTCAACATTCTACTCACACTCAAAGATGCTAGGCACAAAGGTCGATTATACATTCACTACATAAAGGAGGCTCTTGACAAAGACTAAGCATATTCTTTCCAAACATAACTCCAAGTAGTAAATTCTGGGTAAATGTGGTCAATCCCTGAAGCAGAGCTTAGTCCACTTCCCTGAGAGTCATGAAGGGCTCTGACAACTAACTTGGATCATTCAGGATGAGGCTCTATTTCCTCCCAAGAACATAAATGCTATAAGAAACAGCTGGGATGGGGTTGTGGCTCAGTGGTAGAGAGCTTGCCTGGCCTGTGTGAGGCACTGGGTTCGATCATCAGCACCACATAAAAATAAAGGTACTGTGTCCATCTGCAACTAAAACAAACAAACAAACAACAAAAAAAAAAACCCTGAGTGAGCACCTGTAATCCCTGCTACTCTGGGGGATCTTCTGAACCCAAGAGGAGGTCAACCTGGGTTAAGAGAGAACCAGATCTCTTTGAAAATAATAATAGGGCTGGGGGTGTGGTTCAATGGTAGAGCACTTGCCTAGCAGGCATGAGGCCCTGGGTTCAATTTCCTCCACCATAAAAAATATTTAATATTTAATAATAAACATTTCTCGATTTCGGTATTCTCATTATTCCTAACACTCTCAGAAAAATACAAAGCTATCGGTTAAGTAAATAATGTTACCATCTTAATAAATAAAATAGGCAGAAATTAACCTCATCTGAATATACTGAGGCTCTAAGAGGATAATATGGTCAGAGTTTGTTAGTGAAGGATCCCAAGCCCTAGCATTTAACCATTAAGGAACACTGCCACTCAAGGAATGCTACTAAATCCATTTACTGATCCGAACTAGTTGTATGCCACAAAACTGGGTGCAAAGAGCGTGGACTTGGGAGGAGGGAGCTGGTGTGAGAGGATACATCAGCACAACCAAGATTTTGTTGTTGGGTTTTTTGTGTTTTTTTTTTTTTTCCATTAACGAATACAGCACATGTTCCCGGTCTCCATCCTCCCCACGGAACCCACGTGCCGGTCGCACAGCAGCTTCCTCACCACGCTCCCCTGCTTCTCCCAGGTCCCCGCAGCCTCCCCACGCCCTTCTCTCGGCCCGCCTGCGGGTGCTGCAGCCGAAGCCTCTCGCCCCCTCCCCAGCGACGGCCGCCCAGGTCCCCGCGCCGCCTTCGCGCGCCGCCCGCGCCGGTCCCGCGCGCTCCCGCCTCCGCCCGGCGGGGTCACCCCCGGGGCCTGCGCACGCCCTTCCCGCCGCACGCCCCAAGGTTCCCCCGCGACGCCGGCGCCGGGCAGGCCGCGCCCGCCGCGCCTGCCATGGTGGGCGCCTCACCGTCAGGCTGGGGAGCCGGGCCCGGCTGCGCCATGGCCAGGGACCGGCCTCGGGGAGCGGGGATGGGCGGGGAAGCGGCGTCCCGGGATGCCGCGGGCTCAGCTGGCGGAGGAGGCGTCGACCGAGCCGCCGCCGCCGCTGCCCAGGGAGGAACCGCTAAGGCTGGAGCCGCCGGCACCGCCACAGCCGCGGGCAGAGACGGACCCGAGCTCCGACCTCCGCCTCCTCATCCTGACAGCGGGAAATAAGCACTGCGCAGGCGCGGGGGGATGGGGCGGCACGTGACGTTGGCCTGAGGGGAGGGGAGGGGCTTCGCGAGGGTGGGGGTAGCGCGGGGAGGTTAGGCTCTGGAGTGGAGGGGAGGGGTCGATAGACGCGGCACTGGAGGGAGGTTTAATACAGAGGAAGAAGTGAATTTACAACTCCGGCGGGAAAGGCTCGGCCTCCGGGAGGGTCCGCTTCCAGCACTGAGGCAAAAAAGAAAAGGACGAGAAGAGACCGAATGGTGGAGAGTAAATCAATCCTCTATCTCCCTAACTGTGTGACCTTGGGAGAGTCACTTAATCTCTTGGAACATCCATTCTAATAACGGCTAAAAACAGTTTAAATAGGATAAAAAAAAATTTTAGGAAAAACTGTTTCCGACAGAACTGGGGCCAGTCTTGTGTTGCAGAGGCTGGTTTAGTTTCCATTAAGCAATAACTCTTTTAGTTGCCAGGCACAGAAAGAGCTTGCTAGGGATACAGCCAGACATTGCCTGTACTCATGACAGGAAGAGAGAAATAATATACAGAAAGTACTGTTTTTATACCTGGGCCTGCCCTAGGCCCCGTACTTCACAGGCTCCTCTCTACCCACCCCGGCTTACCCTAGAGTGAGTACTTAATAGAATCTGGCACATTAGGACCAAATGCTGGGAACGTGTGACCCCAGAATTCCCTCCCCAGATGACTGAAGCAGTGGCCTCTTTCCCAAGTTCATTCTTTCTAGGGCAGAATCTGGGCATTCCCTAAAGTATCAAAGGGCAGCTAAGTTTTGAGGAGGTGGCCACAGCACTTGAATATTTAAGCTGTTATGTCCACAGATTCCTGGTGGTGCAAGACTAAGGTAAAAAAAAGAAAATATGTGAGCCATGGGCCAATAGTTCAGCCAGAGCTTATGCTACCCTGACCACCTCATTCTATTGCATAAAGCCCAGGAGTCCAGCAGATCTAAATTCAAGGCCACTCTTCAGGGTCATTAAAGATAGCATATTTGTCAAAATAGAAGAATAGACTATTTAAGGTTATCAGTTAACTGGAGTGGTTTGCAATATTAAATAATTTAGGCAGACATGTGACATCTATTTGTTCTTTTGCCCAGGTCTTCCTAACATTAGGGGAGAGCTTTATTCCGACTTTTTTTTGTTTGTTTTTGAGCAGTTAACATCCTCACGTCTGGTGTACCTTAGAAATAGCAAGCAAGGCTAGGCACAGTGTCATATGCCTGTAATCGTGGCAACTCAGGAGGCTGAAACAGGAAGATTACAAGTTCAAAGCCAGCCTCTGCAACTTACCAAAGCCCTAAGTAACTTAGTGAGACCCTGTCTCAAAATAAAAAGGCCTGGGGATATGGCTCAGTGTTTAAGTGCCCCTGGGTTCAATCCCCAACATCAAAAAAAAAAGAGCAAGCAGGGCCCTTTTCCACCACTACCTTTACATGACTTTCCTGAGTGAGCAAATCCATACTAAGCCCAGAGACCTTTGGCCAGGATAAGCAGCCCCAGTAGTTGTGATGATTAACAGGACATAAGGGCCATAAAGATAACAGACACTAATGCCCTCTACAGGAGGGCTTCTCTCAGTGAATGAGTTGCTCATTTATTGCCATTGATAATCAGGCTTGAAACCAGGCCCTCAAGATCAAGGTCATTCTGAACCGCTCAGGCATCTGATTTGGACACCCAGAATCCACGCCACCACCACCCCACCCCCGCCCCAGCCGCACGCCCTTGCACCGCCAAGGGTTGAAAAAGCAATTCTGAAATCAAATCAGAGTTACCTACATTTTTATATTTTTAGGTAAACCCTAAGTCACAGCAATTCAACTCCTAAGTATATACGCTAGAGAAAACTAGTGTGTGCTCAAAGGCTTTATTAAGTATAAAAGAAGTGATTCTTGGATTCTGAAGAAAATTGAGAGATAAGACATGAAATAATGACATGTCAATTATATTGCATGTGTGCACCAGTAGACAAATGCAAGAATGTTAATAGGCCACTTAGAAAGCTGAGGCAGGAGGACCACAAGTTCAAGGGCAACTTGGCAAGACCCTTTCTCAAAACAAAAAGTGAGAAAGACAAGAATGGGATCCTAATTAGAATAAGTTATACTCTATGGATGTATAATATGTCAAAATACACTCTAGAGTCATGTGTATCTAAAGAGAACAAAGGGGGGAAAAAAGGGAAAAGGACTGGGGATGAAGATCATTGGCAGGAAGCCCCTGGTTCAATCCCCAGTACCACCAAAAAAAAAAAAAAAAAGAATATTCATAGGAGCATGGTTCATGATACAATAAGTGACCCAAACATTCATCAACAATAATTTAAATTTTTTGAATTAAATATTCATTATATTGGATATTTAATGGAATACTCTATAGCAATAAAATGAGCAAACTAGAGCCACATAGTCAATATAGGTGAATCTCACAAATATAATTTTAAAAGAAATGATAAAATCATATAGCATGATTCTACTTATATAAAGTTCCAAAACAAGTAAACATAATGAGTGAATAGGAGATACGCTTAAAGAGAGGAAGACAACCAATATCACAGAATGACCTTAGTCATGACTAGTTCTGGCATGCTGTTAATAAGGATGCCTAAAAGCCTACCTTCTAGGAGACTGGCTTTGTGATTTTCATTTTCTGAAAATAGAGACTGAACCCGAGGAGATCTCCCACTGAGCTACATCCCCAGCCCTTTTTATTTTTTATTTTGAGACAAGGGTCTCCCTAAATTGCTAAAGCTGGTCTTACACTTTCAATCCTCCTGCCTTAGCCTCCTGAGTCACTTGGATTACAGGCTTGCACCACTGTGTCCAGCTCCAATGTGAAATTTCTTTTTTTTTAAATTTTTTTTTTAGTAGATGAACACAATACCCTTATTTATTTATTTTTTATGTGGTGCTGAGAATCAAACCCAGTGTCTCACACATGCTAGGCAAGTGCTCTACCACTGAGCTACAACCCCAGATCCCCAATGTGATATTTCTTAATTTGGGTCCATTTAATTGGCCCTCCATAACCATGGATTCCACATTTGCAAATTCAACCACCTGCATGTTCAAAATATTTTGGAAAATATTGCATATTTTCTCGTCATTATTCCCTAAACAATATAACATAACAATTTACATATCATTTACACAGTGTTATATATTATAAGTAACCTAGAACAATTTAAAATATATGGGAAGATGTACCCAGGTTATATTGCAAACACTTGTATAAGACATTATATACAAGGGACTCTAGCATCCATGCGGTGGAGAGTGGGGGCTACATCTTGGAACCAATTCCCACGGATAGAGAAAGTTGACTAAATCCAAGGAGCACAAATTTTTATATTATTTAGGTGGAAAAAAAAACATTTAGTGATATTTGCCAGTTAGAAAACTAAAATGAGCAAATTTGATGGAACTTTTGGAAAGGACTCACTTTGTGTTTCATTAATAGATTCACACCATGTAGATTATAGGTGGTGATGCCTTGCATGCAGTTTGCCCTGATAGGGTTACATCAGCAGTGTTGATTGTGTTTGTTCTGGGCACCGTTATTAGCAAGGTGCCAATGACCAGCCGCAGTGAATGGAACCCCAGGGAATGCAGAATCTAAAAATTATTCTGTGCAAAATACATGGAGATTTGAAAGAAAGTGAGACTAGGGCTGGGTCTGTAGCTCAGTGGCAGAGCACTTGCCTAGCATTCGTGAGGCACTAGGTTTGATCCTCAGCACCATATAAAAATAAACAAATAAAATAAAGGCATTCTGTCCATCTATAACTACAAAAAATTTTTTAAAAAAGAAAAAGAAAAGAAAGTGAGACTAGGGGGGAAGTAAAGAAATGACCTGGGCCATGAAGAGTTTCCTCAAATCGCTGGATTTGAGTAGGTACGATGCCCAGAGATCAGAAAAAGAAGGTTCTGCCTTCCAGGGAATTAACTCTGGTTGCTATGAGAGTGCAAGCAGAGCCAGGCATGATAGTACACGTCTGTAATTCTAGTGATTTGGGAGGCTGAGGCAGGAGAATGAAAAGTTTGTGGCCAGCCTCAGCATTTAGCAAGGCCCTAAGCAACTTAGACCTGTCATCAAAAGCAAAAACAAAAAAAAAAAATGGACTGGAATTTTAGCTCCATGGTAAAATGCCCCTGGGTTCAATCACCAGTTCCAAAAAAGTAATAAATAATAAAAATAATAGGGCTGGGGATGTGGCTCAAGCGGTAGCACGCTCGCCTGGCATGCGTGCAGCCCGGGTTCGATCCTCAACACCACATACAAAGATGTTGTGTCCGCCGAAAACTAAAAATAAATAAATAAATATTAAAAATTAAAAATAATAATAATAATAATAATAATAAAGAATGCAAGCAGAGATGGCTGGTGATTCAGACATGTTAGACAAGGAATCCTTGCTATGATCAGGGTATTAGACTGGACTATTATCTTCAGCTCCCAAGTCTCCATAATACTAATGACAATAATTTTACAGCTCCCAAGTCTCCATAATACTAATGACAATAATTTTACGGTTTGTTTGTTTGTTCGTTTTTGGTACTAGAAATTGAATTCAGGGGCACTCTACCACTGAGCTATATATCCAGCTTCTTAAAATTACTGTTATTCTTTATTTTGAGGCAGGGTCTCACTAAGTTGCCTGGGCTGACTGTGACCTGCCTCAGCCTCTTGAGTTGCTGGGATTATGGAAATGGGCTACCAGGCCTGATGGTTTACTACATATTTTTGCAGCATTTAATTTTCTTAGGTGCTTTCCCACGAATATTATTTCATTTTACTCCTCACAACAACCCAAAGGGTAGACAATAAATACAAAATAGATAGCCCAAATTCTTCTTGAAAAATTCTGCAAAAATTCTACCCTGTAATTTCTGTTAAGTACAGATCAGGTGTTCCAATTTAGCACTCAGCTGATAGTATTTACCACTTTAAGTGTTCTTCTCCTTCACACTTAGAGTCTTCAGAGTAGCATAGGAGCATCATACTTACCTGTGCTTCAACAAGCAAAAAAAAAAAAAAAATGAGACTGGATCTTGCTAAGTCCATAGGGACTCACTAAATTGCTGAGGTTTTTTTTTTTTTTTTTTTTTTTTTAAGAGAGAGGAGAGAGAGAGAATTTTTAATATTTATTTTTTAGTTCTCGGCGGACACAACATCTTTGTTGGTATGTGGTGCTGAGGATCGAACCCGGGCCGCACACATGCCAGGCGAGCGTGCTACCGCTTGAGCCACATCCCCAGCCCCCTGAGGTTGTTCTTGAACTTTCAATTCTCCTGCCTCAGCCTCCCAAATAGCTGGATTACAAGTGTGCGCCACTTTGCCCAGCAATAAGGGACATTTGCAATGCAGGCTATGGGAATAGGGATCAGAATCAGACACTCTCCCCTAGAGAATTTGTCTATTCCCAGACATTTGGAGATTCATATAAAGTCACAGCCTGGGTGTGGGTTTCCTTACTGCAGCCTTCCAGGAAAAGCCCATCAAGAATAGACACCCAATATGTGTTCAGCCAAGATGATCCCCTATACTGGTCCCTTCTTCTCCAGTTATCTCCTGATCCATTTGACCAAGAGTATCTGGAACCTAGAGAAGAAAAAATGGCAGGTGCCTATAATTGCTCCAATCCACCCTTGCCCTCCATCCCTCTCCTAAGCAAAGAGCCTATGGGAGGAGTGCCCCAAACAGAACACTGGCTTCTCTTACACCTTCCCAAGATGCAGCGTGCTATCCAGAGAAGAGCTCCAGGCTTCAGATCAGATCTGGAAATTCTGGCAAGGATTAAGTAAGTGTTCACCCAAAACATACTATTTATGTATGTACATATCTCTAATAGACCAAATTTATGATGCATCGGGAGACTGAAGACCCCAAATATCCTGACCCATGGTGGTTGTTCTGTGAATACCTGCTTTCTCCTTTCCCTCTCTCCTTTTTATCCTCAAAGAGTAGTTTCCATCCTGGGAAATAGGGGTCTAGACCATAGACTTTACTATGTGAAAGTTTTCCTGGGAATCCAGGGCAAAATTACCAATATTTACAAAAGTCTAACGAAGCTGCTCCATTTACACTAGATAAGGTACTGGGGTTAAAATGTCAAGTTTCTTGGCTTTGAATAGAAATTATATCACATTTCTTATCTCATGATGATTAGGGCTCTTATTTCAGTTCTTTATCAGCTATCAATTAATAATGCAAAGAGAGATTCATTATTAGTTATATATGTAGCTTCTTAGACCAGTATTTTCAGAGCTTGTGCATGCTCCCTTCTCTTGCAATTACCCTTTTATAACATTAACCACACAATGGCAAAATTGTCTGGAGATAAAAACAACTGACATTTGCTAATGTATATCATGTGCCAGGCACATGTCTTAACTTTTTTAATCCCCTTAAAAACCTTATTATGGGGATATTGGTTGTGGGGAAACTGTCGTCAACCTCGTTTTGTAGATGATGAAACCAAAGAGGTTAAGAGCCTAGCAGTGGCACAATCCAAGCTACCCAGAAGGCTGAGAAGCAGGAGGATCATTAAGCCCAGCCCAAGAAACTTAGTGAGATGCTGTCTCAAAATAAAAATAAAAAAGACTAGAGAAGTAGCTTGACCGAAAAGTGTTTGCCTACTAAGTATGAGGCCCTAAGTTCCATCTCCAACAAACAAAGAGGTTAAATAATGCATCTAAGGTCACAAAGATGATAAGTGAGAGACTTATGTTGTTTGGGGCCAATGTCCATATGCATAATCACCATGATACGTGGCCAGCCAGCTAGCTATGTATGTCTTTCTCCCACTGAGGAAAATGTTGTCCCCAAAAATAGGGTCAGAGTCTATTTCTAACACTGTATGTCTAAAACCAACATAACAAGTCCTTAGTTAATGATTTTTGAATGAATGAATAAACAAATGACTATCAATAACAGTACACAAAGCAAACAATAAGGAATTCTTTTTTTTTTTTGTACTAAGGATTGAACTCAGGGGTGTTTAACCACTGAGCAATATCTCCAGCCCTTTTTATATTTTATTTTGAGACAGGATCTTGCTAAATTGCTTAGGCTTCGCTAAATTGCTGAGGATGGTTTTGAATTTACCATCTCCTGCCTCAGCCTCCAGAGCCACTGGGATTACAGGCATGTGCCACCACACCCAGCCAGTTCTATCTTTACAGTGGTAGAACTGAGTCACCTGTTTAGCATCTAAGTGTCAGGTAGATAGTTGCATATACAAATCTGCAGCTCAGATATGGGGCTATAAATTTGGGGTTCAATTGTATTGAGATGATATTTATAGTCAATGGATGGAAATATATAAAGAGCTCTTTTTAAAAATCTAGAGAACCAAGACTAAACACCTGATTTTTAAAAATGGGCAAAGAATATGGAAGTCCATTTTAAGGTACGGCAGGACTCAGTGGCACATGCCTATAATCTCAGCTACTCAGGAGGTTGATACAGGAGGACTGCAAGTCAAAGCCTGCCTGGATAATTTAGTAAAACCATGTCTCAATATAAAAAGCAGACAAAAGGGCTGGAGATGAGGTTTAGTAGTAAATTACTTGCCTAGTATGTATGAGGCCCTAGGCTCAATCCCCAGTACCACATTAAAAAAAAAAAAGCATAAAACGCTTTTTTTTAAATATATGAAAAGATGTCCACATCACTCAAAATATGATTCAAACTGAAACTACACTGATATAGTGGTTTTCAATCATTTATTGGAAAAATTCAAATAAATTGGTCGCCGTTCTCTTCATGAAAATATGAGGAAAATAAGTACTCTATTCTGATGCTGTTGGAAATGCAAAATGGAACAAATATTACAGAGGAAATATTTGGCAATATTTAACAAAATTTTGTATTCATATTTATTTATTCTCTGACCCAGCAATCTCTTTCATACTAAATTATCCCAAGGAGACATCTGAAAAAAATGAAATGAGTGCACAAATTTATTATTTATAATGTTGTTTTTCATAGCAAAATGAAGGTCATAAAATTGGGCTGGGCTTGTGGCTCAGTGGTAGAGCACTTGCCTAGCTTGTGCGAGTCAATGGGTTCAATTCTCAGAACCGCATGTAAATAAATGAATAAAATAAAGGTTCATCAACAATTTAAAAAATTAAATAAAAAAGACAACTTGTATGATTCCATTTATATGAAATGTCCAGAATAGGAAAATCCATAGATGAGGAAAACAGATCAGTAGATGTCAATGGTTGGTGGGAAAGAGGACTAGGGTACAGGGTTCCTTTGTGTAATCATGAAAAAGTTCTAAAATTGATCATAGCGATGGTTATATATCTTTGTGAATGTAACTAAAAACCAGTGGAGTATATATTATAAAATGGTGAATTTTATGTTATATGGATTATAGCTCAATAAAACTGTTAAAAAATTAGGTAATACAGAAAATATAGGACATATATATATATATATATATATATATATATATATATATGTCTGGCTTCTTTAACTAGGCATTATGTTTTTAAATTTCATCATGTTGTGACATGTATCAATATTGTGTTTCCTCTTATAACCAAATAATGTTAAATTGTATGGATATACCTTTTTTTAATCCATTACCAGTTAAGAGACATTTGGGGTTATTTCCATGTAACACTGCTATGAACATTTGTGTACAAAATTTTATGTGGATGTATATTTTCATTTCACTTGTGTATATAACTAGGAGTAGAATTGCTGAGTCATAAGGTAACATTGTGTTTAGCACTTTGAAGAACTGTCAAACTGTTTTTCAAAGTGGCTGTACCATTTCAAAATTCTACTTGCAATGAAGAAGGATTTCAAATTCTCCACATTTTTGCCAATACTTGTTCTTTATAGGCTTTTTACTTTTAGTCATCCTCGTAGAGTGTGAACTGGTGTCTTGTGGTTTGAACTGCATTTTTCTGATGACCATATTGAACATGGCTTCATGTGCCATTTGTATATCTTTGGAGAAATATCTATTTAAATCCTTTGCCCAAAGGAACTGAACAGGCACTTCACAGAAGAAATGCAAATGGTCAACAAATATATGAAAAAATGTTCAACATCTCTAGCAAATAGAGAAATGCAAATTAAAACGACACTGAGATTCCATCTCACTCCAGTCAGAATGGCAATTATCAAGGATACAAGTAATGGGACTGCGGTTGTAGCTCAGTGGTAAAGTGTTTGCCTAGCACAAAATTCTACATTGCAGGGCTGGGGATGTGGCTCAAGCGGTAGCACACTTGCCTGACATGCGGGCAGCTCGGTTCGATCCTCAGCACCACATACAAACAAAGATGTTGTGTCCGCCAAAAACTAAAAAATAAATAATAAAAAAAAATTCTACATCGCAAGTAGAATTTTGAAATGGTACAGCCACTTTGAAAAACAGGGCCAATCCTCAGCACCACATAAAAATAAAATAAAATAAAGGTATTCTGTCCACTTACAACTAAAAACAAATATTTTTTAAATAAAAGGATCCCAGCATCTTGGGAGGCTGAAGCAGGAGGATTGTGAGTTCAAAGGCTGCCTCAGCAACTTAGCGAGGACCTAAGCAACTCAAGAAGACCCTGTCTCAAAAAAATATATAAAGAAGGTCTGGGGATGTGGCTCAGTGGTGGAGTGCCCTTGGGTTCAACCCCCAGTGAAAAATAAAGTAAATTAAAATAATACAAGTAACAACAAATGTTAGTGAGGATGTGGGGGAAAAGATACACTCATACATTGTTGGTGGGACTACAAATTGGCTCAATCACTCTGGAAAACAGTATGGCAATCCCTCAGAAAACTTGGAATGGAACCACCATTTGATCCAGTTATTTCACTCCTTGGCATATACCCAAGGACTTAAAATCAGCATACTACAGTGACACAGCCACATCAATGTTTATAGCAGCTAAATTCACAGTAATTAAGCTACAGAACCAACCTAGGTACCCTTGAACAGATGAATGGATAAAGAAACTGAAGTATATATACATGATGGAATATTACTCAGCCTTACGGAAGAATGAAATTATGGCATTTGCTGGTAAATGGACAAAATTGGAGACCATCATGCAAAGTGAAATAAGCCAATCCCCCAAAACAAAAAGCCAAATGTTCTCCCTGATATGTAGATGCTCACACACAATAAGAGAGGTGGGGAAGAATAGAAGTTCATTGAATTAGACGAAGGAAAGGGATAGAGGATGGAATTAGGAAAGACAGTAGAATGAAATGGATATAACTTTCCTGTGTTTATACACGAATACCTGACTGTGTAACACCACATTCTCTCTCTTTTAAATACTATTGGCAGGGCTGGGGATGTAGCTCAGTGGTAGAGCGCTTGCCTAGCACATGTAAGGCACTGGGTTAAATCTTCAGCACCACATAAAAATAAATAAAATAAAGAATCCCAGCATCTTGGAAGGTTTTGTGTCCATCTACAGCTAAAAAATAAAAAATAAAAAAATACTATTGGCACTAACTATTTTTTCCATACATTTAGTGTATTTGACTTTACATATAGCTCTTGGTACAATACATAGTTAATGAGGTTTTTTAAAAATCCATTGCCTATCTTTACATTTGATTGGAGTATTTAGCCCATGTACATTTAATGTAATTAATGATAGAATAGGAAACAAATATATCCATAAACATAAATACCGTTGCTTTTTTTTTTCTTGTACTGGGGGTTTAACTCAGGGATGTTTAACCACTGAGCCACATCCCCAGCCCTTTTTATTCATTCTTGGTAGGGCAGGTCTACTAAAAATGCATTATTGGGCTGGGCACCACATAAAAATAAATAAAATAAAGGTATTGTATCCAACTACAACTGAAAAATAAATTTAAAAAAAAACAAAGTATTATCTTTCTTTATCTGGGAATGTCTTAATTTTGAAGGATAATTTTACTAAATCTGTCCTTCTTGATTGACAGTTCTTTTGCTTCATCACTTTGAATATACCATTCCCCTGCTATCTGCAACTATGGTTTTTGTGTTTGGCTGGTTTTGTTCTTTTATACTGGGGATTGAACCCAAGGGTGTTTAACCACTAAGCCACATTCTCACCTCTTTTTATTTTTTTTCTTTTGAGACAGGTCTCACTAAGTTGCTGAGTTTTGTGATCCTCCTGCCTCAGCTTCCCAAAATGCTGGGATTACAGGTGTGTGTCAACACTCCAGACTTGGCCACTGTAGTTTTTTTTATGACAAGTCTTCAGTTATTGAGGATTTCTTGTACATAAGGAGTTGTTATTTTTTTTTTCTTCCTGTTTTAAAAGGTTCACTCTTTGGCCTTGGCTTTGGACAGTTTGTGAGACATTCACGTGTGCATCAGTTGAATTTATAATACTCAATGTTTGTTGAATTTCTTGGATGAGCAAATGAATGTTTTTCATCAAATTTGGGAAATTTTATGCCATTGTTTCATTAAATGTTCTTTTTGCCCTCATTATTCATACATTGATTTTCTTAATGGTATCTCACAAGTTTCTTAGACTTTGTTCATTATTCTTTACTCTTTCTGTTTCTTAGACTAGATAATCTCAAACAATTTGTTGTTGTTGTTGTTGTTTTTGATAGTGGGGGATTAAACCCAGGAACACTTAACCACTGAGACTCTTTTTTTTTTAAATCATTTTGAGACAGGGCCTTGCTAAATTGCAAAGGTTGGTTTCAAATTTGTGATTCTCCTGCCTCAGCCTCCAGAGTTGCTGGGATTATAGGTATATGCCACCATGTTCAGGTTTTGATATGGTTTTCTTTGTTTGCTTCTGGTACTGGGGATTGAACCCAGGGACACTTGACCACTGAGCTACACCCCCCAGTTCATTTTATTTTGTTTTGGAACTGGGAATTGAATCTAGGGGTGCTTTACCACTGGCTACATCCCCAGACCTTTTTATTTTTGTTTATTTTGAGAAAGGGTCTCACTAGATTGCTGAGGGTTGCCTTGAACTTGTGATCCTCCTCCCTCAGCCTCCAGAGTTACTGGGATTTCAGGGGTACAGTATAGCATCGGCTTGTTCAAATCTTGTGTTCAGCCTCACTAGTGAATTTTTTATTTCAGTTATTGTATTTTTCAACTCCTAAATTTGTATTTGGTCCCTTTTTAAATTTCCATATCTTTATTGTTCTTTTCTATTTTTGTGATACATCAATTTAATATTTTAATTTAGTGACTTATGACATGTTTTGTCTTTATTTTTTGAACATATTTGTAATGTCTGGCTTCAAATATTTAATAAATCCAATGTTTGAACTTCTTCAAGTACCACTTTTATTAAATGATGTTTTTCCTGTGTATGTGCCATACTTTTGTTCTTTGTGTAGTTCATTTTTTTTCTTTTGTCAGAAAGTGGATATTTTAATAATATAATGAGGCTGGATGTGTTGGCACACATCTGTAATCCCAGCAACTCAGGAAGCTGAGGGACTCAAATTCAAAGCCAGTCTTAGCAACTTAATAGTTAGTCTCAAAATAAAAAATAAATAAATAAAAAAGGGCTGGGGATGTGGCTCAGTGGTTAAGTGGTTGATTTTCCTAATGGTATCTCACAAGTCTTTTAGACTTTGTTCATTATTCTTTACTCTTTCTGTTTCTTAGACTAGATAATCTCAACCAACTTTTTTGTTTTGTTGTTTAATAGTGGGGATTAAACCCAGGAACACTTAACCACTGAGACTGGATCAAATTCAGTCCACAGCACAAAAATGTATAAATAAATGAGGAAATTCTAGAAATCAAATGCCCCTATTCCTAGTATTTGTCATTGTTTCAGTGTGTAGTTGTTGCTATTGTTGTGTTTTTGAATAACTCTCCTGGACTAATTCTATAAAGTCTTTATTTCTTGTCTATATAGTTACTGACATTCTCCTCAACTAACTTAATGGTCAGTGAACAATTGGACAGAGTTCCTTAAATGCCTTGAATCAATAATCTTATAGCCGTTGCCAAGGGGCTTCAAGTATGTTGGATTACACCTTCAATGCACCAATAGTTTGCAACTTTGCCTTACCCTTCACTTTCTCCTCATGCAAAGGCTCAAGGTCAGCAAGAGGTGAAGAAAGACTGGGGATTTCCCAGATCTTTCTTTGGGATATGCATAGCCCTACACAGGCATGTGTTCCAAGAATAAGTCAGAATGTATCAAATCCCTCTGTAGACAACTCATTCACCAGTTTTGCTTTTGAATGTTTTGGTCAGTCAGGTTGGTGCCCCCACATGCCTGTAATCCCAGCTACCCAAGGCTGAGGCAGAAGAATCACAAATTTGAAGCCAACCTTGGCAGTTTATGAGACTCCATCCCCCAAAATAAAAAGGGCTGGGGATGTAGTTCAGTGGTAAAGAACCCCTGAGTTAAATCTCTAGCACCACCAAAAAAAAAAAAAATCAAGTTCTTTGTTAAACTTCCTGTTAACCCCAATTGGTATTACCAGTTGCAGCTGATTTTTTTATTTTTCAGCAAATGCACTGGGGATAGAATGTTTGCCTGTTTGAACTCTGAGTCAGTATAGATAAAGAAATCTTACCCATGGATGTTTTCAGGCTGTCAGACAGATCAAATAGGGACAATTCTCTGCATGTCAAGTTGAGGGGGAGGCTCAAGCCTTCTCTGCCCCCTTGAGTGACTGCTGGTTTTCACAGGTATGGTAGTTTCAAGATCACTGCAAAATTAGAGAAGAATGGGACTAGGCTAACTTAAGACAGAATAGAGCTTTCTGTTCTTACCTAGATTCAGCTGTTTTTCTTGAATAAATCCTCTTCCAATTTTTGTGATACTTTGATTAATTTCCAGAGCTTTGAGAAAGTTGGCTTTGACAATTTTTGCCAGCATTATTGTTACTATTATGGAAGAGCAAAGGGTTGTGAGTGAGGTCTAGTGGCAAAACACTTGTCTAGCATATGCAAGGACCTGGAATCAATCCCCAGAAGAATGTGTGCTCACACATGCACACACATACACATGAAACAGCAGATTTTCAGAGATATTTACTCAACCACGGTAGAAATGTTTTTTTCTGTATTTCTTTTTTTGACATAATAGATTTGAGCTCAGGGGAGTTCTACCACAAAGATGCATCCCTAGTCTTTTTTATGTTTTATTTTGAGACAGGGTCTCACTAAGTTGCCTAGGCTGGCCTCAAACTTGGGGTCCACCTGCAAGAAATGAAAAGTCACTGGGATTGTATGTATCACCAAGCCTGGCCTGTTATTTTTTATTCAGAAAGAAAGGAAGGAAGGAAGGAAGGAAATTATTTCAGGATAAACCAGAAACTAATAAAAATTGCTATTATAGGGACTAATATTTTGTGATATTATGGGATAGGGCTAGTGAGAAAATACACTGACTTTGTTGAGAACCAGGATTGTCATGATGGAGAAGGAAAAAGCAAATGTATAAGCATAAAGGTGGAATGGTATTTGTTGGATTTGAATTTATGGTATTGGCATTGAATTATAATTTTTATACATTTAGTTAGGTTTTGAGTTTGTGATTTTTTGCTCTATCTAATGAAAAGGCCTGAAAATAATGATACCTAATAGCAACGAATATACCTAGCACTCAGTTCTTGGTTTCTAAGTACCATGCTCTATTAACAGAAATCATGAAATAGATGATTCCAGGGCAGGTGCAGGGGAAGTGGAAGGTAAGTCAGAGACATATTTTTGTTTCAGAAAGCAAAGAAGTGCTCAAAGACTATTGGAAAATGTCAAAAGGATGTAGAAGCCAATTTGAAGTGATTCCAATGACCAAATTAATGATGATTTGAGCATAAAAATAATGTTGGTAACAATTATTGTAGTATATTGAGTTTAAAATTACCATTAGTCCATAGTAATACTAAAATGACAAAGATGAAAACTCTTCTTTACACAAGAGTGCCAGCAAATAATCATAGACACAACAATTAGTGTCATAGTTGGTTCAGGCAAGGATCATTGATAGATGCTGAAAATTGCAAAAAAAAAAATATATATATATATATATATATTTTGGCAATAGAATACTCACAATATCTCCAAGTATTATTGCACAGATTACTTAAGGGGGGGTTGGGAACTGGACACAGTGGTAAATGTCTTGCAATTCTGGTGACTCAGAGACTGAGGTGGGAGAATTTGAGTTCAAGGCCAGCATTAGCAATTAAGCAAAATCCTATGCAACTTAAGGAGACCCTATCTCAAAAAATAAAAAGGGGTGGTCCCCAGTATTACAAAAAGCAGGGGGAGGATATATCTTTGCAGTGGACAGATAGAGTTGTCCCTGCTTAAATAACTGATCAGACTTGGGGACCAACAAAAGAGACACTTGACAGGAAGAGCCTCCTGATGAAATTCACTAAAAACCATTCGGTCATTTGTATAATTTTCTCTGGGGACAAAAAGTTGGATACTAATTTAATCATTAGTAAGCAATCAGATAAGTCTCTAGTATTGTTTCTCAACTTCAGCACCCCTGCCTTTTATTTTATTATTATTATTTTTTAACAATCTTTGTTGGCTTTATTTTGGGTATAAGTTCCTTGCTTAGCATATGGACGGCCATCTTAAGTGGCAGCCACCATTTTAAGGAAAAAGTTTTGCTTTCCTGCCTGCCCGAGGACGTTTATGAGAAAGGCTCACCACTCCTTCATACCAATCCAATCCCTAACTGCCTGCATTAGGACCTGCTCAGCTCTGATTCCCGAGTCTGTCTCATAAAAGTCCCAGACCCAAGCCTGTTTTGCCTCTCTCTGCTATAGAGAGATGGCTTTTATTTGTCAGCTCTGACAAATAAACTCTTGTGTGTATCTCTGCCTGGTCTCCATCTTTCATTTCTTGCTTACCAGTCTCTCGTTCCTCACTTTCCCTTTATTGGGTATATATGTGGTACTGGTGATCAAATTCAGGACCTCAAGTGCTCTAACACTGAGCTACATCTCAGCCTTTTAAAATCTTATTTTGAGACAGGGTTTCTTTCAATTGCCCAGGCTGGACTTAAACTCAATTCTCCTGTCTCAGCCTCCCAAGGAGGAGGAGGAGAAATAAAAAGCAGATTGGTCATTTCAAATTTATTTTCCTTGCAAGGTGGGGCAGGAAGATAGAACAATAGAGAAATAACTGATTGTTTAACCTCCGGTTATTTCAGGTAACTTCTTTTGTGTAAGGATTAAACAGAGCTGAAACTTCAGTATCATGCCAACTGAAACCAGTCTGTTTGGGAAATGTGGCCGTTATCTCTGTAATCCTAATTTCTCGGAAGGTCAAATAAACAGCTTGGTTTCAGCTTGGAACTTTTAGGGTGAGTGACTTCATTTTGATTTTTACCCTAATATGGAGTCTGGAGATGTGACTTAATAGCAGTTCTTATCTAGCGTGCATAAGTTTCTGGATTCAATCTGTAGCACTGCCCCTACCCCCAAAATAACAGGCTGTGTATGTAACTCAGTGATAGAACACTTCTAGGTTCAATCCCCAGTACCACACATAAAACAAAGTAACTTAAATAACATAAAAGGATGTAGCTTAGTGGTAAAGTGTTCCTGGGTTCAATTTCCAGTGGCACTCCCTCCCCCAAAAGAGCGAAGTCCCTCAAAAGAGCGAAGTCCTCATGATCACACATTTCTTTGAGTTCTTCCACTTAAAGAGAGACAGTGTGGTGCTCATTAACAACATTTTTGGACTGGATAATTGTAGGGACTGTCTTGGGCATTGTGGAATGCTTAGCAGCATCCCTGGCCTCTTCCCACTAGATGACAGTAGCACCTTCATAGTTGTGACAACCAAAAAATGTCTCCAGGCATTGTCAAATGTCCCCTAGGGGGCAAAATTGCCCTGGTTGAGAAGCACTGATGGACAATGCATTCTACAAGAGCAGACTCTTCAAAGAAGTCGATGTTATGAAGCAAAAAATAAATAAAGAAGAAGAGTCTATTTATCCTACAATAAATGGGAATAGAAAGATAGTGACTAAATGCAATAGGTGAATCTTAATTGGGTTGGGGTCTTGGATTAAAAAGAAAAACTTCTCTAGAAAGTCATATTTTAGAGATCTGGGGAAATTTGGATATGGACTGCATGTTAGATGATATTAGTTTGTGTTCATTTTTTTTCTTTCTTCCTTCCTTTTTTCTTTGGGGTGGGTGGTGCCCAGGGTCTTATGCATGCTAAGCATGTGTGGTACCACTGAGCCATAGCCCTAGTCCTATTGCCAGTTTTCTTAGATAAAATGATAGTATTATAGTTTTTTTTAAAAAAAAACTTTTATTTTATTTATTTTTTATGTGGTGCCTGGGAATCGAACCCAGTGCCTCGTGCATGCTAGGCAAGCGCTCTACCACTGAGCCACAACCTCAGCCCTAGTATTATAGTTTTTTAAGAAAATCTTTACTTCGATCTTGGGATATATATCCTAAAGCTTTAAGGAGAAGTATATTGATTGAAACTAGTTTTCAAATGCTTCAGCAAATAATAATAATAATAATAATAATAATAATAATAATAATAATAATAGTAAAGTGTGTAGGGGAGTGTGAGAAAGAATGTGTGCACACAAATGTTGGTAAATTGCTAGCAAATGGTGAACTTCATTGAAGAGCATTTAGGTGTTCACATTCTTCCTGCTTTTCAGTAAGCTCGAAATTTTTCAAAATAAGTTGAGGGAAAAATATAATAAATTCATGGAGGCAAAAATTAAGTTGAGAGGCTAGAAATTACTTAAGGAGAGAATGTAGCTAGAGGAGAGAAGATAACTGTTGGAAGTAAGGAGGTGCCGCAAGAAATCAAATACGCGCTCAGAAGCCAGTGGACAATGCAAATAAATGTACTTCTGCAGAAGGGTGTGCTCACTTCCAAAGCGAATCCTCAAGCAAGCACACCTGGGCAGGCAGTCTGCCAACAATTAGCCCTAGCAATTGGCTAATCTTAGAATTAGGGCAAGCAAAAGGGAAGGACTACAATTAGATCCAATTAAGGCTGAATACTAGATTTTGAAAATGAACCACCAGACTTTCTGTTTGTCACATACCTAAGGCCAGAGTCCAGAGAAAGCCAAGTAGATTTGAGAAAAAGGAGACCAAAAAGGGGGGGGGGATGGGGTGGGAGTGGGGCTATGAGGCCATGGGATTCTCAGAAATAACCTGTTTCAAAAAGGACAAGATGTTCAACAGCCTCAAATGTCACTAAGAAGTTCAATAAGTGCCAACAGAAAAATCAAACAAATCAACATTGGCTTTGGCAAGATGTAGGTCAGTCCTAACCTTGACTGCAGAGTGAAAACAAGAGCCCAATTGAAATGGTTTAAAGAAAAGTTGGAGATGAGGGAGAGTGAGAACAAAAATAGAAAAATCCAAGTGATGAGGTTCACTGGGAAAGAGGAGGTAGAAGAGGATATGGGTTCGGAGCACATATTTTTTTGTTTGTTTTTGTTTTTGTTTTCGAAGACGAGTGATATTAAGACATGTCCATGCCAGTGGGATG
The DNA here is from genome assembly GCF_964194105.1 of Spermophilus citellus. NCBI lineage: Eukaryota > Metazoa > Chordata > Mammalia > Rodentia > Sciuridae > Spermophilus > Spermophilus citellus. Next base: position 23,619,881 of record NC_138199.1, on the reverse strand, counting down.
ATCCAGTGGAACATGAAAGAGGAGATTATAGGGGCAAAGTCTTTGAGTAAGTGAGAGAGGATGGGATGCAGAGAGGAGGGGAAAGGTGGCAGTGGTGGAAAGAGAAGACCAATAGAATAGACCTCTTCTATTTGCACATATTTCCCCTAGGGATCGCTTAGAAAGACATCATTGGATGAAGGCAGATATTGGAGATGGAGTAGAGAGAAATATGAAATACTATCTCAGAAAGTTAAAAAAAAAAACCAAACAAAACAAAAACAGGTGCATGCTTGTAATCCCAGCCACTCAGGAGGCTGAGACAGGAAGATCACAAATTCAAAGCCAGCCTCAGCAACTTAGCAAAATAAAAAAATAAAAAAATTAGAAGGGCTGGAAATGTTGCTCAGTGGTTCAGTCCCCAAAATAAGAAAGGAAGGAAGGAAAGAGGGGAGGAAGGAAGGAAGAAAAGAAAGAGACAAAAAATATATATATAAGAACTTACTAGGAAAGTGGATAGAATAGTCTGGCAGTGTTGCAAGTTTATTTGAGACTGTGGCCATACACTGTGAATGAGTTCAATTAGGACAGTGAAGTGATTTTTCTTACAATATGCACTTGTTTGGGCACAGGTGCAAAGTAAGAGGATAATTTAGGTTTGCCAGATATAATAGACCTTTCTTGTTTTTTATTGACTATTCAGACTCCAAAAGCTGTCCTTACATATTGGAACCCCTTTCCTATATTCCCTGTATTTTCCCCACCCTAACAGTTTTGTTGAATGACATAGCCCTCCTCCCAACACAGAAGCTGAAATTGCCAGATACTCTCCCATTCTTCTTTTCATGGAGGACTGAGCACATGACGTAAGTGCTTCAATCAGATGCACTGTACTGCATTTTTAATCAAGAGCTAAGAAATAAACAGAAGCAATGAAGCATCCTCACTGGCAATAGTGGAGACGGTGGCAGTGGTGGCATCAGGGACAACAGCTGTGGCACTGCAGCACCTACCCCTCTGGAATAGCAGCAGAGGTGTCCTCAACCACAGCAGTTCTATGCCATAATTTTGGTGGTGGTTCTTACCACAAAATCTCAAACTTGGTTCTCCAGCTTGCCCACAGTCTTTGATTTTTTCCATGCAATGCAAACCCTTCATTGTAAAATGGCATATTAGTTATCATAAAGTCATTGAGCTCATTTCAAATCAAGTAGGCAAATTCAGTTTACTACAACAAGCATATTTGGGAGCCTAAATGAGTAAATATAATGTCATAATAAATGCATTTTACAAGTTCTGTTATTATCCCAAACTGGTGGTTAAAGGTTACATTCCTGTGAGGTTAAGCAAAAAAAAGCCTCTTGTGCTGTAATGGATGGATAGCTCATGGAATCCCTTTCCTTCCTTCTCCTTGAATACCAGTAAACACAGTGAGAGGAACTGTCAACACAAGGGCAGGGAAGCAAGCATGTGTAGTTTAATCACAAGTTAGATCTTTGGTGACACCTGGCTTGTCTCCCATCATGCTAACTTTTTCTTCCTTCTTGCCAAGATATAACCAGAACAATGCTAGCATTCTCAAATAATTTTGGCAACAATATACTTGTTCTCCAGGTCTCTCATTAAATATTGTGACCCAAAGCTTCCCCCCCCCACCTCCAAGGCTGAATTGAAGTTTTGAGTCTTATAGTTTCGAGTCTATATTTCTTTTTCTTTCTTTTTGAAGGGGAGGAGGGTACTGGGGATTGAACCCAGAGGCATTTTACCACTAAGCTACATCCTCAGTCCTTTTTGTTTTAAGACAGGGTCTCACTAAGTTGTTTAGGGGTTCACTAAATTGCTGAGGCTAGCCTCAAACTTGCAATCCTCCTGCCTGTCTCAGCCTCCAGTCTCTGGGATTGCAGGTGTGCACCACCACACCAGCCTCAGGGGCATTCCTTTTAATTTTGCAATTGGGCTCATCCTTCAGTGACCATTGTAAATCCATTTTCCATCATAGTTCTAACACTGGACTATGGGAGAAGGTAAAGTGGATAAAATTTGACTGCATATATATAATCCTTCTTTTTATTGATCTTGGTCTGCTAGTCTTCCCTCTGCCCTCAGTAATCCCACCTTTGCTTTTCAGACTTCCTACATTAGTATTCTTTGTTTTGTTCAGTTTTTTTTTTTTTTTGCCGGGGGGGGGGGGTGTCCAGGGATTGAACCCAAGGATGCTTTACCAGTCTTTTTTATTTTTTATTTTGAGACAGGGTCTCACTGGATTAAAGAGGCTGGCCTCCAATTTGAGATCCTCCTCCCTCAACTTCTCTAGTGCTGGAAGTACAGGCCTGCCTCACCAGCTAGGCTTTGTTTTGTTTTTGAGATGTTCTGTAGCTGAGTTGTCTAGAATCCTTGTGCTAGGGCCATCCTCCTGTCTCAGCCTCTCAGTAGCTGAGACTTACAGGCATGCGCCACTTCACCCAGCTGCATTCGTTTTATTTTTTGTTGTCAATTTCCATTTTGCAAGTGAGTAATGTGAATCTCCAAGGTTGGAGTTTGAAGTCACACAGTTAATTAGTGACTGCCAAGTCTATCCCCAGAATTTTGTGGGAGCAAGTCCAAACCCTTTTCAGGATATTCCACAGCTGCTGCGTTCTGTGACTTTGGTTTCTGTTCTAACTTAAGATCCTAGAAGGCAGTAATGAAATTTTTCTGCATTTACATAATGCAAATCATGTAGCCAACAAGTACAGATCTTCGATTGAATTTAATGTCATATTAATAGGAAAAAGTTTTGATTGAATTTAAAAAAAAAAATCTCTGAAGCTTGAACTGAGGAAGTAGCTCACTGGTAGAGCACTTGCACCATTCACAAGGCCCCAAGTTATGATCCTCATAATGTGCCTGTAATCCCAGCAACTGGGAAGACTGAGGTAGGAATATCAGAAAACCAGAACACAAACCAAAACCTCCTGAGGCTTATTTTATTTATTTATTTTTTAACAGAACTAGGAATTACACCCAGGGATACCATTGGGTTATCTTCCCAATCCTTTTTAGTTTTTGAGACAGGGTCTCACTAAGTTGCTTAGGGCCTCTCTAATTTGCTGAAGCTGGCCTTGAATTTGTGATCCTCTTGCCTCAGCCTCCTGAGCCACTGAGATTACAGGTGTGCTTTGCTCAGCCACCTGAAGTTTTTTTTTTTTTTAAAAAAAGACCTCTTCATACAAAAGTATTTCATAGGAGTATTTGATAGGAGATGAAAGTATCATAAAAATGAATGACCAGTAATATTCTAAAATCATACTCTCCAGGTGTAATAGGTACATTGGGAACAGTGGCACATGCCTGTAATCTCAGCAACTCAGGAGACTGAGGCAGGAGAAGCACAAATTCCAGATGCGTCTCAGCCAATTAAGGAGACCCTGTCTCAAAATTAAAAAAAGGCCTGGGGGTGTAGCTCAATAGAGATCACCACCCATGGATTCAATCTCCCAGTACTGCAAGAAGAAAAAGAAAAAAGAAAGACATACTTTATACTCTTAGTGATTTTTTTTTCTTATTTTTTTGGCACTGGGACAATTTACCACTGAGCTACATCCCAGATCTTTTTTATTTTTTATTTTGAGACAGGGTGTCACAAAATTGCTCAGATCTCACTAATTTGCTAAGGCTGGCCTCAAATTTGTGATCTTCCTGACTCAGCCTCTCCACTTGCTGGGATCACAGGCACTGTGCCACAGCGCAATAAGCCTAGTCTTCACATGAGAAATGTGAGACAAATTCCAGTATTGGATCATTCTATAAAACGCCTGGCCAGTACTCCTCTAAACCCTCAAAGTCAAGGCCAGCAACAGATTGGGAGGCTGAGACAGGAGGATGGCAAGTTCAAAGCCAGCCTCAGCAATTTAGCAAGGCCTTAAACAGTTCTGTAAGACTGCTTGAAATAAAAAATAAAGGGGGCTGGGATGAGGCTCAGTGGTTTAAAAAAAAAAAACAATAGAATGAAGTAATGGATAGGGTGGGAATGAACGGCAATCTACGGGCAGGAGGACACTACTTAGGTAAGGAGGTTGGAGACAATTTTTCTGAGGTGATATTTCAACTGAGGATGGAATGGTGAGAAGTCAGCTGTGCCAAAATCTAGGGAACAGTGTTCCAGGTGGAGGATCCAGCCAGTGTGAAGTCCCGGAAAAGTAGAAAAACCCTTAGCACTGTGCAGGACCAGAAGGAAGGCCAGCATGGATGGTTAGAGCTTTGTAAAGGAGAAGCGAAACTGTGGGACGTGAGATTAGAGAGGATTGGGGTCACGTTCTAGGATGGCGTTTCATTCCAATTTCCCTATTTCACTGCATCATAAATGACACTGCAAAATTGTTGCACTTTGGTTTTTCAGTCCAAAAACTGGTTTATAACCTTTTATCTTGTAATCATCACGTGGTATAATTCTGTTCCTCGGGACACTTAAAAGGTAAACAAAGCAGCAGCGTATTCACCAGCGGCATGTGTTTGCGTTTTGGTCTTGGACGGCTGCGAGCCTTGAACCTAGAATTCTCAGCGCATTTCCAAAAGGTGACTTGCGTGATTATTAGGAGCAGTGCAGTAATTTCGAGATCACAAGAAAGTGAAGCAACTTCTCCATGAAAATGAGATGTATCAGGTAAGTCATTCCTGGTGGCCTAACATTTATCTCTCTTGCAACCACTGGATGTATATGTAAACAAACCTTTGAAGTCCACTTGCTGGGTTTCTATAAGAGTACTTGATGAGAGGTGATGCCTGTTGGAAATATTTAGGGCCTGTCCTTGGAACTATTATGAGAGTGGGTAATTAAGAGCTAGGATCTTTTACTACACTAAAGTGAAAAAGCTTCAAAACGGCAGGAATTTTGGGTGTCCGCCAGTTTTCCCAGCTACTTTGGAGGTTGAGGCAGGAGAATCTCAAGTTCAAGGCCATCTTGGGCAATTTCTGAGACTCCTTCTAAAAATAGATAAATAAAAAGAGCTGGGGGAAAAGAAGATGGAAAAAAAAAAAAGCTGGGGATGTACCTTAGTGGTAAAGAGCCCCTGGATTCAATCCTCAATGCCAAAAAAAAAAAAAAAAGGAATTTTGAATGTACTAAATGGATCTGAAGGTGAAGCACTGTGGCAGAGGGAAGAATTAAACATATCTTATCTGAATGGTGCTGAAGATGGCAAGTCAGACAACAAAACCAATGATAGAGGTACAAAATTATCATACACAGGAAAATTAAATTTTGTAAGTCTTTACTTTGCAACGCTGTAGCAAATTTTCTCAAGTGTAATATTTTGATTGTAATGCACATATCAATAGTAACTAATGTGTTTATGTTATTTTCCAGACCAGAAAAATGTTCACTAAACTATCACAAAGACATGGTGTGTGTTGATTTGGACTATTCAGTTTTTTTGGTTTTTTTTTTTTTTAATTTTTTTATTGGTTGTTCACAACATTACAAAGCTCTTGACATATCATATTTCATACATTAGATTGAAGTGGGTTATGAACCCCCAATTTTACCCCAAATGCAGATTGCAGAATCACGTCGGTTACACATCCACAATTTTGGACTATTCAGTTTTAACGTACATTCACAAGTATATTCTGTGCATCTTGCCCCAAAGATGATTTAGTAATAACTGATTTTTAAGTAATGCTGGCACATAGCCAGGCATTATTATCCCAGTGACTCTGAAGACTGAGGCAGGAGGATCACAAGTTTGAGGCTAGCTCCAGCAATTTAGTGAGGCCCTGGGCAACAAAGACAGTTTCAAAATAAAAAATAAAGGGCTTGGAGCTGGGGTTGTGGCTCAGTGGTAGAGTGCTTGCCTAGCATGTGTGAGACACTGGGTTGGATTCTCAGCACCGAATATAGATAAATAAATAAAATAAAGGTCCATTAACAACCAAAAAAATTTTTAAAAAATAAAAAAATAAAGGGCTTAAAGATGTAGCTTAGTGGTAAAACACCCTTTGGCTCAATCTCCAGCAACCCCAAAGAAAAGAGTAAGCCAAATTTACTTTAAATTAATAAATAGAAAAGCTTCATAAAATGGTCCCACCCCTTCTTTTTTGCAAAAAAAAAAAGCATAAAATCTGCTATGATTATGTAGAAAATATAGTTGCCTGGGAGCCTGGGAAGGTCCAGTTGACACCTATTGTGTGGCTTGTTTTGACTTTCCCCTTTCAAGATTATTTGGGTTTGGATGATAAATTATACAGTTGCCCTACTTGAGGGCCACAGCAAGGGATTTGGATTTTAGTCAGGGAAATTGAGGATCCCACATTGGATTCTGCCTGAAGGCTATGTCAGAGCTTTCTCCACCCCTGAAATAAGACAGGGCAATTGCCATGGACCTGTTCACACACATCCATAAAATGACCCCCTGAAGTGAGTTTGCATTAAATCCCCAAACAGTGAAATATATCAAATGTAGTTTAGGTATATTATGTAGTTGACACTGACATCATGATGTGTAGATCAGATCATTTCAAGTAAAGAAGGGTGCACAGGTGTCCTGATAGGTGAGAGAGAGGCCACCTGCCAGTGGGGAGAGCTCAGTGGCAACCATGATCTTTGATTTCACCATATTGTGATTCATTGCAGCTTAAATGGACCCAGTTAAATATATTTTCTAATTATATTATCCAGTTATCACTAACCTAACTCTCAAAAACTGGTCATGAGGCTCACAAAAATTCACCCATTGAATGTAAATTAATAAAGCCAGCACATTTCCCAAACAAGGAAATGACAGATCTCATGCTTCTCCTAGTCCTGCTTCTCCTATTTTTTTTTTTTTGCTTTGTTTTTGGTACTGGGGATTGAACCCAAGTGTCCTCTACCACTGAGCTATATCCCCAATCCTTTTTATTTTTTATTTTGAGACAGTATCTCACTGAGGTGTTAAGGCTGATCTTGAATTTGCAATCCTCCTGTCTCAGCCTCATGAGTCACTGAGATTATAGATGTATGCCACCGTGCTTGGCTTGGTAGTTCTTTGTCAGCAACGTTATGAGGCCAAAACAAGATGAGCTAATCAGATCTGACCAAAATCTGGCAAGCAAGTGAAGGAGTCAGAGAAATTATCAAAAATGAGTTTTGAAATACACATTTATATTCTCTTTTATTAATGATCTTTCTTGCCTGGACGTGTAGTCTATTTTAAGAAAAATAATCATAATAGTATGAGCAATTACAAACAAAAAAATTAGAAGGGTATACTCAAATGTGTTCTTCAGGCCCCAAAAAGGAAAAAAAAATGATCTGTTCAGTTTCGATTCACCTAAGTCTGGATAGCATTTTATTTCAGTGACTGCATATTTCTTAATGAATTTAGGATTGTTCTTTTTCTTTCCTTCCTTCCTTCCTTCCTTCCTTCCTTCCTTCCTTCTTTTTCTGGTACTGATGATTGAACCCAAGTATACTAGACAAAGGCTATACTACTGAGCTAATCTGCAGCCCTATATGATATTCTAATTTTTTGTTGTAGTTGTTGCAGCAGTGCTGAGGTTTGAACCCAGGGCCTTGTGTGCATGCGAGGCAAGTACTCTATCAACTGAGCTATATCCCTAGCCCCTCTGTAGGATATTCTCAATGCACTAGCACAGTGTTTGACCTAGAGTAGGTACTCAATATATTTGTTCAGGGAGTTAATAAGTGAGCCAATGAATGAAGGCCTTCAAGATCCAGAAGCTGCCAACCTGCCCAGCCTTGCCTCACCACATCCCATTCTGCACACCCATCTCACCCTAAGTGCCCAATATACAGACTACTTAAGGTTCCTTGAAGACAAGTTCAGCCCATCTGTCCCACCCTGGCACACCTCTTTTAGTTTATTCCTACTTACACTTCAGGACTTGAGTCTGAATGGGATCGCTTCCAGCAAACCTTCCCTGACCCATGCCACCCTCTCCCAGATCCCTTATTATAGTGTTTGTAATGATTTATGGTCTTCAGTCTCTGAGGCAAGGTGTAGTTCTTCAACCAGGACTTAACTAAATATTTGCTTTCATAAATGAATAAAGGGATGAAGGAATGAGACACTTGGGTTGGGCAGAGTATTCAGACACCCATTTGCTATTAGGATATCAATCAAAGGCTCCTGGCAGATTCCCCATTGGCCAGGATGAACCTTACAGAAATCTGTCACATAGGGATATTAGTTATTCTGCAAGATTCTTAATTCTACCTCTGTTTTGGGTTTGACTCCCAGCTTCTTCTGGGCCAAGCTCTGTCTCCATCTCTGTGGATATGTTCGATCAGACTATGACCTTGTGGCTGGCTGCCCCAGGCAGTAAAGATCCTGGTCTACAAGCTTTGTGAAGGTAAATGTTCTGGTTTCTTGCCCTTTGCACACAGAAAGCCAGCTAGCCAGTTATATTTAGATTTCTGTCACCTGATGGGGTCACCCATGAATCAGGGCCCAGCGGCAGCTGCAGTTTCAAGAGTCAACTGTGGTGGGACGAGAAAGTGGGCAAGAAAACCGGGCATTGATGCCAGGCTCATTTAAGCAAGTCACAGGGCAGGATAAAAAATGCCTGCTTTACATTACACATAAAGAGTTGGAGGACAGCCAGAAGGAGGAAATTTGACTTCAGAGAGAAATCACTTCTTGGCTTGCACAGGGTAAAGTGGGAGCCCTTGTCATCAGCAGAAAGAAAAATAGGTCCCTGGAGGCCTTTGCCGCCTTGAGATGGAGATGCAGGGGCAGGCTCCTTCCTGCTGGGTGAGCCAGACCTGAGCCAGCCAGACCTGAGCCAGTAGTTCTTAGACAGGCAATAACACCCAGCTGAAGTCAGCAGAAAGAACTGCAATCACAGGACACCATTTATAAGGGAGAAATAAAAAAATTTTAAAAAAGCAGACATGGCAGGATTTGTATTTTACAAGCTCCCAAGGTCCTTCTTTGCCCCAGATTTGGTTTATCAGGTGACTCTGCCCTGGGAGTAGGGCATCAGCCCTAGAATTATCATGGATCCAGTTGTTTCTCCTTCCTTTTAGTTCTAGAATCCATCCTCATCACCAGAACTCCTTGCTTTTCCCCTGTGATCGATTTCAGATCTCCTACCCACAGCATTGGCTTTCCACAATCAAATCCTGTCTGAAGTGCTTGGATGCTTGCCCCTCACCTTGGAATCATCTATACCTCTCATTCTGGCTCCAAAGTCCTCCATGCTCTGACACCTGGTCTCCCATTTTCACCTCACCCTAGATTGACCTTTTTTTTTTTTTTTTCATGGTACTCAGCATTGAACCTTGGGGCACTACCACTGAATCACATCCCCCAGCCCTTTTTTAAAACAGGGTCTCACTAAGTTGCCCAGACTTAACCTTGAAATTGGAATCCTCCTGCCTCAGCCTTCCGAGTTGCTGGGATTACAGGCATGAGCCACCAGGCTTACCTCTTTTTTTTTTTTTAATATGTTTTCGTTGTCAGTGGATCCTTTTATCTACCTATCAATCTACCTATCTATCTAATTATTTATTTATTTATATGCAGTGCTGCAGATCCAACCAGGGCCCCACACATGCCAGGCAAGTGCTCTACCACTGAGCCCCTCCAGCCTTTTTCTTTTGACATGAAATAAACTGCATATAATAAAGCCTACAATTTGAAGTCAGGCATGGTGGCACACATCTCTAATTCCAGCTACCTATGAGGCTGAGGCAGAAGGATCCCAAGTTTAACACCCACATGGGCAATTTAGCAAGACCCTGTCTGACAATAAAATTTTTTAAAAGGGCTAAGGATATAACTCTGTAGTAAAGAGCCCCTGGATTTAATTCCAGCATTTCAAATGATAAAATAACAATAATAATAAAATAAAAATTAAATTAAAAAAGGGCTGGGGATGTAACTTCAGAGGTCGAATACTTCTGGGTTCAATCCCCAGTAAAAAATAAATAAATAAACTCTACAGTTTGAGCTGGGCGCAGTGGCACATGCCTGCAATCCCAGCGACTCAGGAGGCCAAGGCAGGAGGATCTCAAGTTCAAAGCCATCCTTAGCAACAATGAGGCACTAAGCAACTCAGTGAGACTCTGACTGTAATAAATTGGGCTGGGGATGTGGCTCAGTGGTTGAGTGCCCCTGAGTTCAATCCCTGGTACCCCTCCAAAAAAGTCTACAGTTTGAAAACTTTGGACATATGTATATACTCATAGAATCATCAGGACAATCACAATAATGAACCCATCTTTCAGCCTCAAAGTTTCCTCTTGCCCTTCTCACACCTCCCCATACTCCGCAACTCACCTACTATAGTAACCAGTGATCTGCTTTCTGTTGCTATGGACTAGTTTGCAATTTTGGGAGTTTTACACCTTTTTGTCTGGCTTCTTTCACTGAGTATTTACTCTGAGACTCATCTATGCTACTGTGTGTATCAAGAGCTCATTTCTTAGCCTGGCACAGTGACGAACACCTGCTACTCAGGAGGCTGGCAAGTCCTAGGCCAGCGGGCAACCTAATGAGACCCTGTTTCAAAATAAAAAATAAAAGAGGCTGGAAATGTAGCTTAGTGATATAGGGTCCCTGAGTTCAATCCCCACTATTACAAATGAATGAATGAATAAAAGGGATGTAGCTCAGTTGGTAGAGTGCCATTAGATTCAATTTCCAGTACCCTACCCCCAAAGAAAGAGCTCATTTCTTTTTATTTTTTTTTATTTTTTTTTATTGGTTGTTCACAACATTACAAAGCTCTTGACATATCATATTTCATGCATTAGATTGAAGTGGGTTATGAACCCCCAATTTTACCCAAATGCAGATTGCAGAATCACGTCGGTTACACATCCACAATTTTACATAATGCCCTATTAGTAATTGTTGTATTCTGCTACCTTTCCTATCCCCTACTATCCCCCCTCCCCTCCCCTCCCATCTTCTCTCTCTACCCCATCTACTGTAATTCATTTCTCTCCTTGTTTATTTTCCCATTCCCCTCACAACCTCTTATATGTAATTTTGTATAGCAATGAGAGGCTCATTTCTTTTTATTGCTGAGTAGTATTCCATTATATATATTACAATTTGTTTATGTATTTATTGTTGAACATTTAGGTTGTTTTCAGTTTTTTACTCTTTCAAATAAAGCTGCTATGAATATTTGTACACATGTCTTTGCATAGACATTTGTGTTTACTTCTCTTGAGTAAATTTGTAGGAGCACAATTACTGGCCATACAGTAAGAGCATATTTAACTTTTTAAGAAACTACCAGATGTTTTTCCAATTGATTTCTATTTTTTATACTACCATCAGCAGTGTACAAGAGTTCCAGTGCCCGCCACATGCTCGCCAACACTTGAATGGCCAGTATTTCATTTTAGCCATTCTAATGAATATGTAAGTATCTCATTAAGGTTTAAATTTTCATTTCCCTGATAATTAATGATATTAAGCATTTTTTCATGTGATTGTTATTTGTATATCTTTTTGGATGAAGTGGTCTTTTTTTTTTTTTTTTGTATTAGGGATTGATCCGGGGTTCTTACTCACTGAGCCACATCCCCAGCCCTTTTTAATATTTTATTTAGAGACAGGGTCTCACCTAGTAGCTTACAGCCTTGCTAAGTTGCTGAAGCTGGCTTTCAATTCACTATCCTCCTGCCTCAGCCTCCTGAGCTGCTGGGATTACAGGTGTGTACCACTACGCCCAGCTTGGTGAAGTGTCTTTTCAAATATTGCCTCCATTTTTTAATTGGGATTGCTTGTTCTCTTATTACATTTTGAGAATCCGTTATATATTTTGCATAAAACTTTATCAGATTTGTGATTTGCTAATACTGTTTCTCATGCCATAGCTTGTCTTTTCATTCTCTTAACATTGTCTTTCAAAAAGAAGTTTCTGAATTTCAGTGAAGTTCAATATATTGATTGTTTTTTTTTAATGGATAGTGCTATTGATGCAGTATCTAGGAAGTCCTTGTTGAACCAAAGGACATGAAAATTTTTCTTCTATTTTCTTTTTTCTAGAAGCGTTTGTGATTCATTCTGAGTTTTTTGGTTTTTGTTTTTCAATTTGCTTCTTTGGGTCCAAGCACAGTGGCACACACCTGTCATCTCAGCTACTCAGGAGACCAAGGCAGAAGGATCACAAGTTTGAAGCCAGCCTCAGCAACTTATCTAGATCCTGCCCAAAATAGATTAAAAGGACTGGGAATGTAGTTCAGTGGCAGAGCGCTTGCCTAGCATGTGCAAGACCCTGGGTTCAGTCCCCGGTACCACACACACAAAAAGGGTTTGTTTCTTGTGTACAGATTTCCTACAGTTCTAACACTATTTGTTGAAAAGACTATTACTTCTTTCTTCACCAAATCACATTTGTACCTTTGTTGAAAATCAGTTGACCATAGATATGTAGGTCTATTTCTGGACTCTCTATTCTGTTTTACTGACTTATTTAAAGAATGGAAAAGCTATTCTTTCTCTGGTGAATTGCCTTTACACCTTTGTGAAAAATCAATTGCCCATTCATATACAGGTCTGTTCCCTCACTCTTGGTTCTGTTCCACTGATATATTTTTGTTTATTCACACCAATTAACACATCATTTTTATTAGTGTAGTTTTATAATGACTTGAGTCAACTAGGGCTTCTAACCTTGTTTTCTTCAATGTTATTTTAACCATTCTAGTGCCTTTGAATTCTCATCTGAATTATAGAATTAATATACTCAACCAAATAAAAGTCCACTGGGATTTAGGTTGGAACTGTGTTGTTTTATAGCTCAGTTTGGAGACAACTGACATTTTATTGATATTGAGTCTTCTGATCTATGTTAGCTAAAAAGAAGGGTACTTCTCCCCGTACTCTCACACCACAAGCAACGCAGAAGACCTCTGATTCCAGGTGTGGATTTCTCCCCACTAGCCAGCCAGCAAGCAACTCTGCAGCAGTGGGCATCAGACAGGTGTTATCTGATTTAATTCAGTTCTGATACTGTCTACCTGTGATAGTGTCAGATCCCACAGGTTGGGGTTCAGTCTCCAAACTGCCCTCCACTCATACATTTTAGATGCTAGTTGCAAGTTCTAGGTTGATTCACTTTGTGCTTCTGACTGACTATATATTAGGGTCCCACAACCTCTTCCTTGAGTTCCCTCCAGGAACCTCCACATGTTCAGCTATGTGGAAGATCTCCAAACCTTGTCTTTTTGGAGTTTTATGGAGATTTCATTGCATGGGTATGATTGAAGCATGGACCACCATGTTGAAATGTGATTGGATAAAAAAGGGTATGATGTAATGCTAACAAATGGGGTGGCAAATTTCATCAAGGCCTGGCTGCTTCGGCACTCTTGGCTTCTCTGTGCAGCATTCCATCCTAGAGGCAGGGCCCTTTTGAATGAGGAGGGTCTTATGACCTACTATAAAATAAGGGCAGGTCAGAGAATTTTTTATTTTTTTCTTTGGTATGGGGAATTGAATTCAGGGTTGCTTTACCACTGAACTACCTCCCCAACACTTTTTATTTTTTTAATTTTGAGACAGGTCTTGCTAAGTTGCTTAGGGTCTAAGTTGTTGAGGCTGGCCTGGAACTTGTGATCCTCTTGCCTCAGCCTCCCAAGTCACTGGGATTACAGATGTGTGCCACTGCATCTGGCCAGAGAATTTCTTTACGGCCAGCTCCAAGACAGAAAGGTGGGGGAAAGTTTGAGTTTCTATGACCTGTCTTGGGGAAGAGAAATTCCAGATTATTTTTTTAATTCCAGTTTTTATGGCTTGTGTTGAAGAGGAAGATATGAGCTGGAAGCTGGAAATGAAAACAAAACAAAAAAACAAACAAACAAACAAAAAAAAATATATATATATATATTATAATGTCACATGATATATGAACATATTATAACTCTCCATATATTTAGGTTTTAAAAAAATTTTTCTCAGGAATTTTTTTTGTTAGTTTTCAATGTTTAAACACATCTTTTGTTAGATGTCAGAAGAGTCCTAAGTATTTAATATCTTTTGATGGTTTTGTAAATAGTATTTTTTAAATTTCAATATTTGATGGATCGTTGCTTGTATATAGAAATAAAATTTAGTTTTGTATTGTATCCTGCAATATCGTTAAACTCACCCATTATTTCTTGGATCTTTTCTATATATTCTATGGAATTTCCCACATAGACAATGATAACTTCCGTGAATAAATATGGTTTCACTTTTTCTTTCCAATCGGATTCCTTTTATTGATTTCCTCTACTTTACCATTCTGCTTAGGACTTCCAGTACACTATCAAATACAAATAGTGAAAGCAAACATTCATTATATTTCTTTTTTTTAATTTATTTTTTGGTACCAGGGATTGAACCCAGGGCACTTTACCATTGAGAGACATCCCTGGCCCTTCATGTGTGTGTGTGTGTATTTTATTTAGAGACAGGATCTTGCTGAGTTTAGGGCCTTGTTAAGCTGCTGAAGCTAGCTTTGAACTTGCTGTCCTCTTGCCTCAGCCTCCCAAACTGCTGGGATTACAGGCATGTGCTGTGGTGCACTGCTCAAACATCCTTTATTTTTTATTTTGGTAAAGGGGATTGAGCCCAGGGGTGCTTAACCACTGATCTATATTCCCAGCCCCCCCACCCCCCACCCCCGCTTTTTAAAAAATTTTGACACAGGGTCTTGCTAAATTGTTTAGGGTCTCACTAATTTTCTGAGGCTGATTTTGAACTTGGGATCCTCCTGCCTCAGCCTCTCGAGCTGCTGGGATTACAGGTGTGTACCACCGAGTCTGGCTAAATTATCACTTCTTCTATTATGTTTTCTGACCTTAAGACATAATTAGAAAGTTAAAATGCATTCTGCTGTCATGTATAACTAATTAGAACAATAACAAAAAAGACCTAATTGGAAACCCTTCACCACAATTCAAGAATGGTTTGTTTTATTTTTTACATTTAAATTTTAACTAAAATCTATTTGGAATTTTAAAATTAATTAATTAATTTTTTTTTTTTAGTCCTGGGGATTGAACTCAGGGGCACTCCCACAGAACTACACTCCAGCTCTTTTTTTAAATTTTTTTTTTTTTTTTTTTGAGACAGGATCTCACTAAATTGCTTAGGGCCTCGCTAAATTCCTGAGTCTGGTGGAGTCTGTAATTCCCCTGCCTACGCCTCCCAAACTGCTGGGATTACTGGTATGTGCCACTGTGCCCAGATTATGTTTTAATTTATTGAGAAACTTCTCTAGGGCTTTCCATAGCAGTCACACCATTTCACGTGCTCACCAACAGCGCACAGTGGTTCCAGTTTCTCTACATCCTTGCCAATAGTTGCCTTTCTTCCCAATTCTTTGTTTTACATAGTAGCCATTGTAATGGGTATAAGATGATACCTCATCATCATTTTGATTTTTGTTCCCATTAGTGATGTTGAGCATCTTTCTGTGTGCTTGTTGACCTGTCGCTTATCTTCCTTGGGGAAATATCTATTCAAATTGTCATTTTTTTCCCCACCATATTGGCTTTGTTATTGTTGTTGAACCATTTGTGTGTGTGTGTGTGTGTGTGTGTGTGTCACTAGGAATTAAACTCAGGGCCTTGTGCATGCTAGGAAAGCAGTCTACCACTGAGCTACACCCCTAGTCCTAAACGGATGATTTTTTTCTATTATTACTTTTTAAGAGAAAGGGATTCCTTATGTTGCCCAGGTTGGTCCCAAATTCCTGGTTCAGGTGAATCCCCTGTCTCTGCCTCCCCAGTAGCTGGCATGTGCCACTGCACACAACTTACCGATAAATACTTTTTGGTTGGAATTTCAAGACTTTATATGAAATAAAGTGAAACAATAAAAAGAATAAGGGTAAAGTTGAGAGAGAGTTGGAGTGAGAATTTCTGGCCAGGATTTCCTTTCCCTGTCTGGGCTCTCAGCCCCCCCAGCAGTGTTTTCCTCTGTTCCTCCCCTCCACCCAGGGACTTGAAGCTCCCACAAGTTTCTTCATATCTCCTGGGGAAGCAGGATGGGTTGGGTTCTGACAAACTCCTTTGTAGATATAAGGGCTTATTGTAAAGTTTAACAATTTTTCAACAAGGGGATGATGTGCATCATCTGGTGGTAGAAGTGGGAATGTTTCCAAACTTTTGGCAATTTGGAATTTCTACTGAAAACTGGTGGTGGGCCTCCTGCCCTCAAAGCTGGATGGAGGTAGAGGCAGGGTTTAATGGCACTAGCCAGGCTGTAACTCTTTGAGAATCTCTTCACTTTAGCAGGTACTGAAGTTCTTCTCACTCAGCTTTGGGAGGGCCAGGGTGGAGACCATGGGCAGAACTCCCCAGGTCTATGTTCACAGGGGATCCAGGATGCACCCCCACTCTCAGCAGGAATCAGCTCACTGAATCCTGAAATTCCTCCCTCAGAGAATCCCTGGATTCCTCTGGGGTAGTCCTGTCCTAGATGGCTCTAATTCTAGAGTGAAAATCCTCCCCGTTTTCAAGCCAGGCCCTCAGAGCCTCCCTGGCATGAAGAACATCCAGGCTGCCCCTGCTTTAAGGGGCCTAGCTTTCATCAGGCTGCCTTAATGGCCAAAGTGCCCTTCCCTTCTGGCTTTACCTCCATCTTGAAAACTGGTGGTGGGCCTCCTGCCAACAAAGCTCTGGGATCCAACCTTGTTTTATGGTTCCTTCCTTCCTGTCTGTCCCTGAAGTAAGCCCTCACATCTCTTTCATCAAAAATTTCACTGTGGAATTCAACAGGAGCCCAGATAATAGATAACAATGGAAGCTCTGTTATCTCCCAGAACTAGGAGGGCCCTCATTCTTGTCCAGAAACATTTTCTGATACCCTTCTCCCAAGCTCTATTGACCTGCTCTTCTTTCTAGTTCCTTAAGATTCAACCATCCCATCTCTCAGCTAGACAAAATTTTCTGTTTCAGCATAAAACTATGCATTGTCTAAATTCGACAGGTTACCCATCCAGGTTATATGATCACGATTCCCTATTAAGTGTAGAAAATCAATAGCAATGCAAAAATATTTCTTGCCTATAGATAGGGAAATGCTGTTCTGATTTGTAAAAATTGAACTGACTTTCTTTTCCATCTATATTAGCATTCTGTCACTGTGACAAAATACCTGAGACAATCAACCTTTAAGGAGGAAAGGCTTATTTCTGGTCTTAGTTTCAAAGGTTTCAATACATGTTGTTTGGTCCATTGCTTTTAGACCAGTGGCAAAGCAGTTCCTCATAGTGGGAACATATGGTGGAGGAAGTTGCTCATCTCAAGGCAGCTGGGAATCAAAGAGAAAGTGGAGGAGCCAGAGTCCCGATATCTCCTTCATGGCACCCCCAATGACCTAACTTCCTCTCAGCAGGTCTGACCTCCTAAAGGTTCCACCACTTTCCAATAGCACCATCATCAGCCTTCAACTCATGAGCCTTGGGAGAATGCTGGAGATCCAAACTATAGCACCAACCCACTCACTTATGGGAAAATCATTTTTTTCTTACATTTGCAATACATTTCAATATTCTGGATTTATAAATGTTGTCTGGTCTTTGGATTTTTCTTTTAAATCTACTTAACATCTCCATGCTTCCTTTATTGATTAATGAGTAGAATAAAATATTTCACAGGTATTTTGTTTTGTTTTGGTACGGGTGATGGGCTATACCCCACCCTTTTAAGTTTTTATTTTGAGAAAGGGTCTCACTAATTGTTTGAGCCTGGCCTCAAACTGGTGATCCTCCCACCTCGGTCTCCTGAGTTGCTGAGATCACAAGTGTATGCCACTATACCTGGTTTAACAGGTGTTCATTTTTATATCACCATGAGATTTTGACTTTACCTTTTCTTTAAAATTACCTTCTAACACTGAACTGAGTAGGTCCCTGCACCCAGAAATGCCTTACTTCAGCATTGAGACCCTTGACAACAGGAAAAACAGGTGTGACCTGGCTCCCCTTCAAATGGCCACTCTCCTCTGGTGGAGATGCACACCTCTGACTTGAAGGAAACCACACCTGTGTTTGGCATGAGGGCAAAATAGCAATGGCTTGGAGGTTGCTTGCTTTGAAGGTCTGGTTTTGTTTGGATCAATAACAGACTGGGAACCTGTCCATGTGTGCATTTACCAGGAGGTAAAATGGTTGGCTTTGAAAGTTTTGGAAATGCTTTTCTGATTTTTTCAAGATAGAGTTTCTGCCAGGGACAAGGCATGTGACTGTAATCCCAGCTATTCAGGAGGCTAAGGCAGGAGAACCACAAGTTTAAGACCAGCCTTAAAAAAAAAAAAAAAAATTAAAAAGTCTTCTGGGTCCTAAGAAAACTTGGAATGGAACTACCATTTGACCCAGTCGTCCCACTCCTTGGTTTATACCTAAAAAACTTAAAATCAGCATACTACAGTGACACAGCCACATTAATGTTTATAGCAGCTCAATTCACAATAACTAAACTGGTACCCACCTAGGTGACCTTCAACAGATGAATGGATAAAGAAACTGTGTATACACACACACACACACACACACACAATAGAATATTACTCAGCCTTAAAGAAGAATAAAATTATGGCATTTGCTAGTAAATGAATGGAACTGGAGAATATTATGCTAAGTGAAATAAGCCAGTCCCAAATAACCAAAGGCTGAATGTTTTCTCTGATATGTGGATGCTAATTCACGTTAAGGGGGCAGGAAGAATAGAGGTATTTTGGACCCGACAGAGGGGAATGAGGAGAGGGGAATGGAAGGGACACGGGGTAGGAATGATAGTAGAATGAATCGGACATTATTACCCTATGTGCATATATGTATTTACATGACCTGTGTAACTCTACATCATGTACAACCAAATGAATGAGAAGTTATACTCCATCTGTGTACGATGTGTCAAAATGCATTCTATATGTCATTCTATTGTCTATTGTTCTATAACTAATTAGAACAAATTTTAAAAATAGGGTTTCAGTTTATTTTCCAGACACAAAAAAAGGCTGCTAGGGACATTGCTCAGAGTGTCCAAGGAAAAAAGAAAGAAAAAAAGAGGAAGAGTTGGCTACTATGGGCAATAGGGAGGGGAGAATGGAGGGAGTTAGTGTTCAGTGGATTCCACTTTGGGAAGATGAAAATATTCTGGACCTGGATGCTGGAAATGGATGCATGGCGATGTGAATACACTAACATATTCACTAATTTTAGGTGAATACATACCTAAAATATTAAAATGATAAGATTCATGAAACATACAGCTTGCCACAATAAAGAAGAAAAGAAAGGTTTGCCAACTGGAATACTGTTCTTGGTGGGTTTCTGATGGGATAGTTGAAATTGGTAAAAGTTCACAGGTCTCAGAGTGTGGTCACTTTTTTTTTTTTTTTGACTGTGATTTAAAAAAATAAATAAATAAGTAAACCTTTTTCCTTCCATCTCACTCTCCTCATTTCTCAGCCAAATTACCTTATTGATGGTGACCTCATCATCAATAAGGGTCCATGGACAGGAATGAAGGAGATAAAGAGAATATTGAATAAAATGGGGTAGTATTTGCAATATAAGCTACATGCACCTCTCTCATATTTTAAATCACCTTTAAGCTGTTTAAACACTTATTACAAGGCAAATGCTTTGTAAGTAGTTTCTATACCATTTGTTTGGGGAATAACAACAAGAAAAAACCCTATACATATTCAATACAGAATGCAATTTTTCCCAAAAGATTTAGATCTACTATTGGTTGAATCCATGAATACCAAACCAGCAGATGGGGAGGGCTGACTGTACTTGCTATTGTTCTGAAGGGGTTGTTTTGGTAGCTAATGATAGCAACCTTCCTTGGATTAATTTAGATATAAGCAAGAAGGTATCAGGAGGCCCCCAGAGGTGTTGAGGGTGTATTAGTTTCCTGTTGCATTGCAGCAAAGCATCACACAGTTAGTGCTTCAAAACAACACAAATGAGGCAGGTGATGGAACTCAGCAGGAGAGCACTTCCTAGAATGTTCAAGGCCTTGGGTCCCCTCCCCAGCACCACACACACACAAAAAAAGACAAAAATAGAAAAACCACAGACATTGTCTTAGAGTTCTGGAAGAGCTAAAGTTCTGCAGTCTGAAATGGGTTTTTCTAAGGAAGAATCAGTTTCTTTGCCTTTTTTTTTTTTAATCTTCTAGAGGCACCTGCATTCCTCCGTAGGGGTGGGGAACAGTAAAGGGAACATGACGGCTCTGACTAGATATGGATATGGTTGATAAGAGGGACAGAGATTGTGGGGAGTATTATTCACATTTAGGAAGGAGTGAAGGCCCTAGGAGACAGAATAGCAGGTGTCCACACTAGCTGTGGTAGACAGGTGGGCCAGGAACCAGGTCTTCAGTGAGAGGGGAGTTATCCTGGGAGGCATAGCAGTGGGTGAAATTGTAGAGAAGAAGTTGTTCCAGTCACTATGGATATGTAACAAGATACTCCAAAATATGGTAACTTGTAAAACCATTCAGCTTGCTCATTAACTTTTTTAAAAAAAATTCATTGTTTGAATATGATACAATTACTTATTCCTTTATTTATTGATGAAGAATTTATTTATTTATTTAGTATGTGGTGAGGGGGATTAAACCCATGGCCATGTGCATGGGAGGCAAGTACTCTACCAACTGAGCTGTATCCCCAGCCCCTCATTAGCTTTTTTTTTTTTTTAAGTAGTTGATGGACCTTTATTTTATTTACTTATTTATATGTGGTACTGATGCTGAGAATTGAACCCAGTGCCTCATGCGTGCGAGGCAAGTGCTCTACTGCTGAGCTACAACCCCAGCCCCTTGCTCATTAACTTTTTAAAATATCTTTTTAGTTGCAGATGAACATAATATCTTTATTTTATTTATTTATTTTTACGTGGTGTGAAGGATCAAACCCAGTGCCTCACACATGCCAGCACTCTACCACTGAGCCACAACCTCAGCCCCTGCTCATTAATTTTTGGGTCAGGGATTTAGGAAGGAATTACTTGGGCAGTTCTCTCCCAGTGTATCTCCAGTGTTGTCAGATGTCTTCTAAAGACCAGATAGAGTTGATGATCACTCGCACAGGTGGCCGTAGAGGCCATCTTATGTGGCAAGCTGGGCTTCTTATGGGGTGGCTGGCATTCCCATAGATGGGTGTATCAAGAGGATGAGTTAGAAGCTGCAAAACCCTTTACAGGCTAGCCTCCTAGGTTAAGCAGACTCACTTTGTCACTACATTCTGTGGTTCATAAGTGAGTCACTAAGAACAGTCCAGATTCAAGTAAAGGGGCATAGATTCTCATCACTCAATAGGAGGAATGTTAAAGAGTTTATAGGCGTGTTTATTTTTTATATTTATATTTTAGTTTTAGGTGGACACAATATCTTTATTTTGTTTTTAATGTGGTGCTGAGAATTGAACCCAGTGCTTGAACCCAGTGCCTCACGCATGCTAGGCAAGCACACTACCACTTGAGCCACATCCCCAGTCCCTATAGGCGTGTTTAAAGCCAATGAAAAGTTAAGTTTAAGGGAAGATGCTGAAGGAGTGGTAGATAACCAGGCTGGATTATATTGATGGGCCACAGACAATGACTAAAAAATACTGACAAGTTTAAAAAAAATAGATTATGACCAACTTGGCTCCCAGTTAGAGATGAATAGGGATGAGTCCAGTGAACTTGCATTTGGGAATGAAGAAGAGCAGAGAAAATCCAGCAGGGAGAAATGCAATTCCTACTGTCTCCACAGCCTGGTCCCAGGGTGAATCCATAGCCTCACCTTTTCCAGCAACTTGAAGCTGCCTGCATTCTGTGGTTTCCTCCAATGGTACCAGCTGCCACCATGAGAGCTTCCTGCCACACCAGAAGCTTCTACTCAGTGGTTCTAGTTCTACATTTTGATGCCACACAACCCAAGTGGAACCTTTAATGTCAGCAGTTCCATGATTAGAAGCATAAATATTTGTCCCTTGAACTATCACTTCAGCCCATACTGCCCTTTCTTCATTTGTTGCTCAGGACACTTTTGAAGGGTCACAGAGCTGAGGCCCTCATTTTATATGTGACTTGGCTGACTCCATGAGAAGAAACAAAAGGCAGAAGCAGGTTCCACCTGGCGGGATAGGATGTTGACAAGGACATAAATCATGGGGTGGAATGATCCCTTCTGGGCACCTCTAGTCTGACAGTCTTCTGGTGTGTCCAGCCAATCCCCACCCCCACCCCACCCCGGGGTGGGGGGATGGGAGTGCCAGGGCTGGATGGGACTCCTGAGAAGGGGAAAGCACCACAGATGACCACCAGAGGGCGCACCCAACTCTCCTCCACCCTCTCTAAGAGCTAATCTGGAGCTCTAAGGGGCCTCCTTTAGTCACGTGGCCTGCAGGTGGCATTTCAGACATGCAGTTAAAAAAAAGACCAGACATAACCACCCCAAATTCCTTCCCTCCTTCTGTGGCATAAAGACAAGTGGTACAGTCATAGGAAGAGTGTAGGTGGCAAGGAAATGGGCAGATTCAGATGCCCTGATGTGGGTCCCTCAATTTTGCTTTCAGGCCTCCTTCTGCTTAATGCATTCACTTTTGGTCAGCCACACAATCATGTGCTACTCTCAAAACACTCTGGCTTTGTTGGGCTACATTCTCTCTACTTGGTGGGCTCCTGCACATCCCTTCAAGGTCCAGTTCAATGCCACTACTTGGATCTTCTTTCACCTCCCATTTCTGTGCTTCCACAGAATTAGCATTCATCACTTTGGCTAGTCATTGCATCTCTCCCTGTGACACAGGGCCTGGGACAAAGTGAAGAGCATTGAACTTCACCTGCATTATATTATGTCTTTGCCTTCCTCCTGCACCTTGAGGGTCGAGGGACTTGTTACTCACTCACTCACTTTCTCTCTCCCTTCTTTTCTTCTTCCTTCCCTCTTTTTCTTTCTTTTGTGCTGGGGATCACTCCCAGGGCCTTATACAGATTAGGTAAACACTCTACCACTGAGCAACATCCCCAGCCCCGAGGGGCTTTCTGATTCTTTTATCTGGTCCCTGTACTGTCCGGCACAGACAGACTTTGTAGAATGACTTTGCCTCCTTTTGTGTATGTGGCTGACTGCTCTCTGTGGAAGACTCAACTCCTTTATTCAGTCAACAAGTACTTGTCAGGCATTTTATCATATTCAGGATAGTGTTGAGTGCCATGGTTGGGGAGGATAGTTAGAAGATGTCCTATTCTGCAGGATTTTACCATGTGGGGAGAAGAGAGGAAGCAGACAGAGAGTTCAAGATGGTGGAACAGGCATCTTCTACTCTCTCATCTCCCTTATAGTGTACTATTGGGTTTTTTGGGTTTTGCAGTACTGGGATTGAACCTAGAAGCATTTTACCTCTGAGTTATACCCCCAGCCCTTATAAAATTTTATAAGGGGCTGAGGTTGTGGCTCAGTGGTAGAGCGCTCGCCGAGCATGTGTGAGGCCCTGGATTTGGTCCTCAGCACCACATAAAAGTAAATAAATAAATAAATAAATAAGATAAAGGTATTGTGTCCAATAACTGAAAAATAATTTTTTTAAAAAAAATTTTATTTTGAGATAAGGTCTTGCTAAGTTGCCCAGGCTGGCCTTGAACTTGTGATTCTCATCCTTCAGCCTCCCATGTAGCTGGGTTTACAGGCATGCACCACCATGCCAGTGCAGTTCACTGGTTTTGACAATTATCCACTGATTAGTGGACCTTTGTGGGAGGAGTTCCTGCACATCACGGGAGCAAAAAAATCTGTAAGTTGGCACATTGAAGACAGTACAGAGAGTAGTTTCATTTTACCAATGTCCCCAAGGAGGAAAGAGTAGTTTCATTTTACCTATGTCCCCAAGGACCTAGAGCTCAGTGCCAGGAGATATACCCTGTGCCCACAAGTCCTTCCACAGAAGGAAGCAAGTGTATAATGAGTGAGTGTTCAGCCTTCCCAGCTTTGCGGGACACTGGCCAAGAGCCTTGCCTCTTTCTTACCTCAACGAGAATACAGAGGGGATCAGCAAGGCTGAGCAGATGGGAGAAGTTGGGGGCAAGGAAGAAAAACAGTGCCCCACAAAATCAGGGTTCAAAACTCAAGTAAGTCTGGGCACAGTTGTGCACGCCTGTAATCCCAGTGACTTGGGAGACTGAGGCAGGAGGATTGCAAGTTCAATGCCAGACTCAGCAATTTAGCAATATCCTGTTCAAAATAAAAAGGACTGGGGGGGGGGGGGCGCTGGGGATGTGGCTCAATCGGTAGCGCACTCGCCTGGCACGTGTGGGGCGCTGGGTCCTATCCTCAGCACCACATAAAAATAAAAATAAAGATGTTGTGTCCACCGAAAAACTAAAAAATAAATATTAAAAAATTCTCTCTCTCTCTCTCTTTAAAAAAAAAAAAAAAGGACTGGGGATATGGCTCAGTAGTTAAGCATCCCTGGGTTCAATCCCCAGTACCACAACAAAAGTAAAAACAAACAAACAAAACTCAACTAAGGACCATATACTAATTGCTTTATAGACTCCATCAGGAGCCATGCCAATGAGCTGTTTGGGATGCCGCAATTGCAGACTCCCTAGCTAACTTGTGGACACCCCCAATACATATCTCACATCCCAGCCCCCGTGGCTTGTTCCCTGCACATGCCTTTTGATGGCAAGTGTGAGCCTCTGTAGCTGGCTCACAAGCGCACACAGTCAGCTGGTTTCACTCTGAAGGGTTGGGAGAAGGCACTGACATTTGAGCATTTCATGGCACTATTCCAGGGAAAACAACTGGGAGACTCAGCACATGGCCTGGCTTTGCCAGATCAAGAGAAAACATGAGACCTTTTCAAAAGTTTTTCTATTTAAAAAAAATGTTTCTAGGGCTGGGGTTGTGGCTCAGCGGTAGAGTGCTCACCTAGCACATTTGAGGCCATGGGTTCGATCCTCAGCACCACATAAAAATAAATAAAATAAAGGTATTGTGTCCATCTACAACTAAAAAATAAATATTTAAAAAAAATTTCTACTAGCCTTGCTAATCTTCTCTGCATCATTCCAATTTTAGTAAATATGCTGCCAAAGAGAGCACAAAGCCATACAATTCAAGACTCCCCACAATGCCTCCCAGACACACAAAAGAGAGAGAACAAGAGAAGTGGAGCAGGTGAATCCATAGAAAAGATCTGAGGGTGTGTCAGAATCCCTAGCCTGCCTGACTGCTGAAGATGGTTTTCTCTTGAAGCCAGTAGTAAAGACTGCTTCTTCAGATACAAAGTCAGCAAAAGGAAGACACTTCAAGGAACACCCCCCGACACACACACACACACAAAACGATAACAAAACATGACATACCACCACCAAAGGAACATTTTCCAGTCACTGACCCTCAAAGAAATGGAGATTGTTATGATTTGGATCTAAAATGTCCCCCAAAGCTCATGTGCTAAAGGTTTGATCACCAACCTGTGGTGCTATTGAGAGCTGGTAAAAACTGGGAGGTGAGGTCTAGTTGAAGGAAGTAGACCACTGGGACATGTCCTTGAAGGTTAGATCTTGTCACCAGCTATTTCCCTCCACGCTCACCCCATCCATTCTTTCCAGCTGCCAGGAAGTGAACAGCTCTGCTCTATCATATGCACCTTGCCATGATGTTCTGCCATGCCACAGGCCCAGAACAACAAATCAAAATGACCATGGACTGAAACCTCTGAAACCAGGAGCCAAAATAAATATTTCCTTCTTTAAGTTGATTTTTCTCAGGTATTTTGTCACAGTGACAGAAAGCTGAATAACAGATATCTATTAATTCCCTGATGAATAATTCAAAATTATTGTTTTAAGGAAGCTCAGCAAGCTATGAGAACATAGATAGAACTGGGGATGTGGCTAAGTGATTGAGAGCTTGCCTGGTATGAGTGAGGCCTTGAGTCTGATTTCCAGCACCAAAAAGAAAAAGGAAAAAAAGAAAGAGAAAAGAGAGAGAGAGAAAGATGGATAAATAACAACAACAAATCAGGAAAATAAAACATGAACAAAATGAAATGTTCAACAAAGAGATAAAGATTATTTTTTAAAACTTCTGGAACTGAATGGTGAGACTGCAAATTAGTGCGGCCAATATGGAAGGCAGTATGGAGATTCCTTGGAAAACTGGGAATGGAACCACCATTTGACCCAGCTATCCCACTCCTCAGTCTATACCCAAAGGACTTAAAATCAGCATACCACAGGGACACAGCCACATCAATGTTTACAGCAGCATAATACACAATAGCTAAACTGTGGAACCAACCTAGATGCCCTTCAATAGATGAATGGATAAAAAGAATGTGGCATATATATACAATGGACTATTACTGAGCAATAAAAGAGGATAAAATCATGGCATTTGCAAGTAAATGGATGGCGTTGGAGAAGATAGTGCTAAGTGAAGTTAGCCAATCCCAAAAAAACAAATGCCGAATGTTTTCTCTGATATAAGGAGGTTGACTCATAGTGGGATAGGGAAGGGGAGCATGGGAGGAATAGACAAACTCCAGATAGGGCAGAGGGGTGGGAGGGAAAAGGAGGGGGCAGGGGTTAGCAAGGATGGTGGAAAGTGATGGACATCATTATCCAAAGTACATATATGAAGACACTTTATATGGTGTAAACATACTTTATATACAACCGAGATATGAAAAATTGTGCTCTATATATGCAATAAGAATTGTAATGCATTCCACTGTCATTTATTTTTAAGAATCAATTAAAAAATTCTGGAGGTGAAGATACAATGAATGAAAATTTTAAAACACAATAACAGGGACTGGGGTTCTGGCTCAGCAGTAGAGCACTCACCTAGCACTATTCAAAGACCTGGGCTCGATCCTCAGCTCCACATAAAAATAAATAAAATAAAGGTACTGTGTCCAACTGCAACAAAAAATAAATAATTTTTTTAAAAAGCACAATACACACAAATGGCACGACTCTATATCATGTACAACCAGAGAAATGAAAAGCTGTGCTTCATTTGTATACAATGAAACAAAATGCTCCTGCTGTCATGTATAACTAATTAGAAAAAATTTTTAAAAACACAATTCAGAGCTTCAGCAGCAGACTTGGTCAAACAGAAGAAAGAATCTGTGAACTTGAAGACAGGTTATTTGAAAGGAGGAAAAGGAAAATGAATGAAAAGGAATGGAAAAAGATCACAGAATTTAGGGATACTGTCAAGAGAAATAATATACAGATGAAGGAATTTCTAGGAGAATAGGGAAAGGGTGAGAAAGTTTGTTAAAGAAAATAATGGCTAAAAACTTTCCAAATGTGGGGAGCAATAAGGACATCCAGGTACATAATGCTCAAAGGTTCTCAAGCAAGATCAACCCAAAGAGGACTGCTTCACTGAGACACAATCATGTTTTCTCAGATCAAACAAAGGGAGATTTTTTTTTTTTTTTTTAGTCCTGGAGATCAAACCCAGGACCTCACGCATGCTAGGCAAGCACTCTACCACTGAGATATAACCCCAGTCCCCAAAAGGAGAATGAATCTTGGAAGCAGCAAGAGAAGAGAAGATTCATCACAAACAAGGGAACCTCCATTAGACTATCAGCAGATTTTCTTGCAGAAACCCCATGGGCCAGGAGAGAGATATGTTATGTTAAAAGTGCTGAAATCAATAAACTGCTAACCCAAGCTACCTTACCCAGCAAACCTGCCCCTTTCAGAAATAAAAGAGAGACAAAGTCTTTCCTAGATATGAGAAGCTGAGGCAGTTCACCACTTGATCTGCTTTACAAAAAGTGCTAAAGAGGCTGGGCTGTGGCTCAGTGGTATTGCACTTGCCTGGCATGTGTGAGGCACTGGGTTCAATTCTCAGCACCACATATGAATAAAAAAAAGGTCTATCAACAACTAAAATATATATATTAAAAAATAATAATGCTAAAGGATGCTAGCATGGTGGTGCACACCTGTAATCCCAGCAGCTCAGGAAACTGAAGCAGGAGGATTGCAAATTCAAGACCAGCCTTTGCAACTTAGCAAGACCCTGTCTCAAAACCAAAATAAAAAAGGGCTGGGGGTGTACCACAATAGAATCCCCTGGCTTAAATTTCTAGTACTTCAAGGAAAAGAAGAAGAAGGAGGAAAGGAAGGACGCAGAGGAGGAGGAGGAGAAAGAAATGCTAAAGGGGATTCTTTAAGCTAAAGTGAAAGAATGGTAATTAGTAATATGAAAGTACAGGACTCACTGGTAATGTTAAGTCAACATTCAAATTTAGAATACTCTAATACTGTAATTGTGGTATGTAAATCACATTCAACTCTGGTTTAAAGATTCAAATATAAAAGTATTAAAAATAATTATAGCTACAATAATCTATTAGCAGATACATAATATAAAAAGCAGTAAATTATGACATCAAAAACCTAAAATGGGAGGAGATAGTTAAAACTGTAGAGCTTTTGTACACAATTGAAGTTAAGTCACCAGTTGAAAATTTACATAAGCCAGATTTTTCACAAAGTAAAACAGCAAGAAGACAGTAAAAAGGAAGATACACAGAAAATAATTAATAAAATGGCAATAGTAAGTCCTTATCCATCAGTAATTATTTTAAATAGAAATGAACTAAATTCTCCAATCAAAAAACATAAAGAGGGGCTGGGGTTGTAGCTCAGTGCTAGAGTGCTCACCAAACACATGAGAGGCACTGGGTTGGATCCTCAGCCTTACATGAAAATAAATAAATAAAATAAAGTTATTGTGTCCATCTACAACTAATTAGCTAAATTAGTTGATTAAAAAAACATAAAGAGGATGAATGGATTTTTAAAAAACAAGGTCCAACTATTTGTTGTTCTGGGAGGACCCACATAGTCTAAAAGGGGTTTATTGTTCTCACCTGTGGAGATGATAATCTTCCACTTATTGAGGATCAGACGAAATAAGGAATTTAAGCTACCAGTTCCAAGCCTGAGTCCCCAGCAGGTGCTCAATGAAGGGATTTATTAATGGTGCACAGGCCCAGAGAGGCCCAGGAAAGGCAACTGATTGCACACATTTCCTTCCAATTCCAAATCCATCAGTGTCACATTGGTTTCTTAGAACTAGTCATGGTGGGAGAATTTATACCAATGAAATTAGCAAATTCCATACATTAGGAATCTTCTGAGCAGGTTTTTAAACATTTACCAGACATTCCAGGTTATCGTCATTATGTATTTTCCTGATGTGACTGTTCATTTCAGTCAGAAGCAGCCCATTCAACAAAATGGTCTCTTGATTTCCCCATCCCAACTTTTCATTTTCAGAGCCCTCACTGAAAATTTAGTCTCACAGTATTGTAGGGAGTGACTCAGTCAAAATGCCCACTGAACACGTTTCTTTTCTGTGATACTGGGGATGGACCTGAGGCCTCACATGTGCTAGGCAAGTGCTCCTTCACTGAGCTGCACCCCCAGACCTTTCTGTTTTTTGGGTTTTTTTTTTTTGAGTCAGGGTCTTGCCAAGTTGTCCGGGCTGGCCTCAAACTTGCAATCCTCCTGCCTCAGCTTTCTGAGTAGCTGGGATTACAGGCCCGTACCACCACGCCTGGCTGGACACATTTCTTGATGCTGGATGTCACACACCTTTAGAAACAGGAAGCCTTTCCCTTTTCCTTGCCTCTTCTGAGCAGAAGCTGGGTTCGTAGTTCCAGGGTTCCCAGGGGTTTCAAGATGCTCTCTTCTGAGATGGTGTGTTTGTCACTCATGAGCTGGTCTCTTCCCCCGTCATTGGGTGGACTCTGAGTTCTGTCTTTCTTCTTGAGCTTGAGGCTGCTGTGACCAGGAATGCTCAGGGAAGACTCCTCTGTGGGGACATCTTGCCCATGCACAATGCAGAGTCTTCACCCTGGAGTCCAATCCCTCTTAGACTCCCTCCCATACTGTGAAGGTACTTTGGTGGACTTTGAGGGAGCAAGAAAGGGTAGTGAGAAGACTCCAGCTTCTGAAAAGCTTGGGGTAGTCAGTGTCACTGGAAAGGGGAATGGTTGCATGGTGACGGTGCCTGGGTTTCTCCCCTGTGGGCTGATCAGAAAGGAGAAGTGCGGTCAGGCTGGTGCTCACTGCTTTAGGGGTGGGGAAGAGCCTCTCGCCAGCTGCAACTGAGCACAGCACTCAGGCCAGCGCTGCCTCCTCAGCTGCTCGCATCTGGACCCGCTGGCAGTTCAGGTAGGCACTATGGCTTTCCCAGGGGCAATTTCCTGCTTTCTCCACCCCAGGTATCTGCCAATGCTGGCATCTAGGTCTGTGTCTATGTGAGCAAATGAACTAGGGATAAACTGAATCTAAAGCCTTGGGACAATCACTGGGTGGGGTTGGAGAAACACCAGCCTTGAGATCCACTCTGCTTATCACTGGTTGGGTGACCTAAGGCATCACTTCATCTCTCTGGGTTTCCGTTTCTTTGCGTATGTCTGGGAGGATGAACTCTACCTTTCAGGTTGAAATGAGAATGACTGGGAACGAGATGTATAAACTGTAAGAGGCTTATTATCATGCTTGGATACTGATGGTGAGATCTGGTATGTTCTCCTGTGAGAAGATTCTCATGGTACCGGGCTAGAGTTGGGGTGGGGGCCAAGGCATCAACTAGGTAAACTTTAGGGTATGGTTCTCAGATGAAAGTACTAAGACACCATCAATTTGGGTATCTTTGTCTCTGCATTTCTGATGTTTAGAGATTTATAAGCCTTTCCGCCTTCCAGAGGCCTCGGAATCATGGTGTCCTGGGTGGGATGAGATCTTGACTCACCTCTCTGCTCTTGCCCTCTAGAAACTTAATTTTTGAGGAGACCTGGGGGGTCAGAGTTTCCATTTCTACTTCCACTGCCTCATGCATTTGTTCCTAAAACCACTTTCTTCCCTGGCACCTTTGCACACACATACCCAAAGTGGGCAGAGCTGCCAGGTGTGGTGGTACACACCTGTAGTCCCAGCACTTAGGACATGAGTCAGGAGGATCATTTGAGTCCAGGAGTTTGGACTGAATCCAGCCTGGATGACATAGTGAGATCCTCTCTAAAAAAAAAAAAAAAAGAAAAGAAAAGAAAAGAAATGTAATCCCAGCAACTCAGGAGGCTGGGGCAGGAGGATCACAGATTCAAAGCCAGCCCAGGCAGCTTAGTGAGACCCTGACTCTAAAAAGCAAAAAAGGGTGAGGATGTAACTCAGTGGTAGAGTACCCCTAGGTTCAATCCCCAGTACTAAACATGCACACACGCGTGTGCACACACACACACACACACACACACACACAATCAGTGAGCATTGCTGAACCTGCAGAACACAAAGCTGCAATCTTCTTTTTAATTTTTTAGGATTTTTTTCCCCTCTGAAAATTTGAAAGTTGCGGAAAATAACTCCAAATTTTGCCACCTAGAACCACTCACTGGTGCCTTCTACTGCTGTTACTTCCAGAGAGCCACTGAGTGGCAGAATTCAAGTTTTCTTCCACATTCTTAGAACCAACCAAACAAGTAAAATAAGCAATTTTTTTTTTTTGGCCCAGGAAAGACTTCCAAGTAGGAGAAATCTAGGGATAAACTGAAGCTGAGCAATCCCCAACTCTGGAAGACTCTGATGAGGGCAAACACATCATACAGAACATCTTAGAAACTTTAGAAAATCAGCCTATTTGGGAGCAGGGAACCAGAAGCTTTTAAAATAAGTGACAGTTGGAGCATTGCTTATTGAAATCCCAGGGACTCCAGAGACTAAAGGAGGAGGATTGCAAATTTGAGACCACCCTCAGCAACTTAGTGAGACCTTGTTTCAAAACAAAAGATAAAAAGGGTTGGGGGTGAGGCTCAGTGGTAGAATGCCTCTGGGTTTAGCCCCCAAGCACCTCAAAACTGATCAACAACAACAAAAGTCTCCCAGTAATTTGCTCATGATGTTTTGTTGTTAACTTTCATTCTGTTACTGCACCCTAGCCCATCAAGTAATTATATAATTTACTTCCAGTCCCTCTCTATTTAATCTCTGGGTAGTTCCATGTTTACCTATACTTAGATGAATATATTTATGCATTTAGGATTTACTTTCCTCTGATTGCTTTTTAGACTAGATTTCTAAAAATACTGAATCAAAGGACATGGCCATTTTAAAATGTATTGCCATTTGCTTAAAAAATTTTTAAAAATTCACATATACTGCCATTGACCAGTGAGGATCAATTTTTCCACAGCTTTGTCAGATTAAAATGTTATTGTTATTTTCTTTCTTTTTCTTCCCCCTAGCAAGTAGAAAAAGTAATTTCTAGCTGTGAGCTGACAAATACACCTGACAAGCAATCAGTTATGATGGGTGATCACATATGAACAGAATCAAGTCCTGTAATGAAACAAATCAGGCTCAAGATTAATCTGAGAGCTGTCATAGTATGGCAAGCTATCTCACTGGGAGAAGCACTTGCAAGAGCATGACTCAGCTCAGCCAATGACCTCTCCAGTTTAGCCTGGCCTTCTCAGTTCCGTAAGCTTTATATTCAGATCCCATATATTTTCTAGTAGAACAATTAGCATGATGTCAGTATTACAGCATGATACAAAATAAATAATGCAGAATAAGGATATTATCAAAGTGCACAACACTCAGCTGAATTACTGTAAATCTGTCCCTATATTACTTACTTCATATACAGGAATATGAGCTTATTCACATTTTATATCACAAAATAATTTTGTTATTCTATATTATAAAACAATGTTTGTAAATTAAAAGCATCTCTATTGTTCTATTAGGTTTAGCAAGATATCACAAGTTAGTTTTTTTTTTTTAAAAAAAGAGGCCTGGGTGGTGCATGCCTACAATCTCAGTGGCTCAGGAGGCTGAGGCAGGCAGATTAAGTGTTCAAAGTCAGCCTCAGCAGCTTAGCGAGACCCATGTCTCAAAATTTAAAAAAATTAAAAAAAAAAAAAAGAGCTGGAGGTGTGGTTCAGTGGTTGAGCTCCCTGGGTTTAATCCCCAGTAGGAAAAAAAAATGGCTGGGGATGTGAGCCAGAGGTAAAGCACTTGCCTAGCATGCACAAGGCCCTAGGTTCAATCTCCAGCACCATAAACACACACAAAAACCATCACACAAATTCACAAGTAAAACATCACCCACACAATGACACAAAGCAACTACATAATATATGTAAAAATATTTACATATCTTCTTTAGCAATAAGTGTATGAATGTAATTTATGTTTATACAATATATACGTGTCAATTTGCTAAAAAAAAAAATTTCCCAATGCTGTTTGTTTTAACACGTGCATACATCATAGTACTTAATTGACAAAGAAGCTAAACAGATCATAATGTATAATTAAAAATCAATAAGCTAGCTGGGCATAGTGGAACACACCTATAATCCCAGCTTCTCCAGAGGCCGAGGCAGAAGGATGAAAAGTTTGAGGCCAGCAAAAAAAAAAACCCAGCCCAGTAAGACAATGCTTGCTCACCATGCACCTCCTCCCCTGAAACCTTCTATATCCTGCATCCCTTCCCTCTCCCCCAGAAGCCTAAGCCCTTTATCCCTCTCTCTATATAGAGAGCTCAATATAAGATTCAGTCATCTTTCCCCTACTTGAAAAATAACTCCAAATTTTACCATGTTAGACTCATAATAAAATTTGTATGTTCTTTAAAAAAAAATTCAAGAATCACAGCAGCTAAACTCCATGACCCACTTAGGACCACATCCATAAAGATCAGTAGTTTTTTCTTGAGTTGCAAGAATTCTAGGCTTCTAAGATGTGTGATTTCAATGATACTGCCAGGAGTTCCATAGTGGCTAGACTTTCTGGCAGAATATTATTTGGAGTCCTCAGCAAACTCTAAGAGCCTGCTAATTTTAGTTTAAGAACATTAAATTTTAGTAGTTTTTAATAATTTAAGAAACTATTGGTAAACAGTCCTTTATTTTCATGTAAAAATGAAAGTGTATAAAATTGCAGGCCAAATGACCAAAGATTTGAGGAAAGCATTGACTTTTTTGGATGCATTCAAAGCCCATCCAGAGGACCTGGTGTCCATGGCAGAATCAAGCAGTGGATTGGAGGGGGAGGATTAGGAAGGAGAAGAGGTATGCTTCAACACCCATTTGTTTTATGCCCTACCTCCAAGTCTTCAGAATAAAATATTTCATAGATTTGTGTGTGGTGGATTGGTATTTTCTCAAGTTTATTTCAAATGTGAATTTGTAAATTATGCCCTTATGGAGAAAGTCTTGCCATTTTTATTGATTTTTTACTTGACACCTAAATTAAAAAAGAATGCTGTTATGCAAATAAAGCTTCAAGATAATGAGACTGCTGCCCCAAATATCTCCTGTGTACAAACCACAGAGCTGCTACCACTTTGGTAGGAAGTTAAATACCCTGGGCATGGCTGTTCTAAACCAATTGAGCCTAGGCCAGGGGGTGAGGAAGGGCACAGAGAATCCTGGGAACTGCAGGACATTTACAGGGCAGAGGGTTAGCAGGGTAAAGGAAGTGTGGGGGAAGGGAGTGCTGAGGCTGATGAGGTGGGCAGGGTGCCCATAAAGAATGCCCTTGACCGTGCTAAGTAGAGGGAACATCAGTCTTCACTTTGCTCTAATCATAAAGAACTACTGAAAAGCTTATGTCAGGGAAGGACAGGGTCATATTTACATTTGGCAGCAAGTGGGGGCCAGATAGGTGATAGGGGCCAGCAAAAATTCAATGGACCAAGCTCAGAGACAGTGAAGATTTGGGCGAAAACAGGGAAAGTAGATATGGAGAAGAGGGAATGGATTTGAAGACCCAAGTGGAGGTGAAATATAGAGGTAGGCTGTCTGTCTGAGGTGGGTGGACATGGGCCCATGGGAACAGGAAGAATGAGGCTGGGGCTTCCAGCTTTTCACAGAATTGCAAGAATAGAGAAAGAAAAGACACTGGACTCCTTCTAATTACCCAGCCCTGCTCTGCCCCTGGCACACTCTGATTTTAAGTTGTTGTCAACTATCCACACGGGCTGTTGTTGGTGCTGATGTCAGCGAGAAGATCAGGTGGGAGCATGGAACCCCTAAACAGGATCAGAGAGTCTGGGAACCAGAAGGGAATCAGGCAAGAACTGCTGATGCTGATGGGCCTGGATGATATCGACCGTCTCCCAGGACCTTGAGATCTAGGTTGAGTTCAGCTCAAACTCTCACTACATAGCCTGCTTCAGGGCCTTCCAAAGCCCTCCCTGGGATGTCTGCAGTTTCCCTAGGAGGTCACCTCTTTCCTGCTGGTCAGCACTGGCTCACAATCTCTGGAGGAGTGTATTGCACAGATCCAGGAGTGAACTGAGCCCTTTTCCTGGATTCCCAGGTCACCAAAACAGATCTGCTCACAAAAGTACTCGGTAGATGCAGAGACTACATAAAGATTGGGCAGTGGGGTACCAGTGGGGTGTGTAGTGCAGCATGACAACTACAAACTGAATATAACACAGGCCTGTTCTGAAAACATCTTTGCAGTCCCATTCCTGGGCACTTTTTTTTTCCCTCAGTGCTGGGAATTGAACCCAGGGCCTCGCATGTGCTAAGCAAGCTCTCTCTATCATTGAGCTACATCCCCAGCCCTTCTAAATACTTTCTATTAATTGCTTCTCCCACCTCTGCCTGGCTTCCCTACTTCGCTTCCTCCCATCCCTCTTCTCATTACCTCCCACCACCGACTCCATGTTCTTCTCCCTCTATGACCCAGAGGAATCCAACACTCCCCAGTTTCTACTAGCAAACTTCATTCCTGGCCCAGCCTGCTCCCCTAAATGCTCTGCAGTGTCCTCCTGACAGAGGCTTCCTTTCTTGGCACTTGCATTTGTTAACAGAACATTTGTGGTTTGCTCTTAATAATGCCCCCATGTCTGGTAATCTTCTTCTCTTCAGCATGTATTCATCCTTTGGAAGCATTTCCACCTAACAAGACAGGTGAGACATTAAGGGTCTTGTTCTGAGCAGGTTCCCAGCACACTGGAGACAAGAAACCTGTTCCCTTGATGCCCAACCCAGGACCCTTCAATATTTCCTATTTATGTGCATATGTGTGTACCCTTCGTGTTGTAAATGATTTCTCATTGAGAAGATATCTCGGTTGGAAAAAAAAAGACAAATGCTTAATAAACTCACAATCTCAGATGTGAGATTGTGAATTTATTTAGCATTTCTGATGAAGGTTCTGTTGCTGTCTCCCTGGAAATACCTTCTAGAGAATGTGAGTCTTGGGGTTGAGATGTGATTGCCTTTAGCTGCTCTCCCATCCCACCCTCCTTCTCCCCCACCCAGTGGAATGTCTTGCTCAATTCTTTCCAAGAAGAAACCACTCAGAATTGCAACAGGCTTCTCACTGATGTTCCTTGAAAATGTCTTGGGCAACTAGAAGAATAGGAAGAAACCAAGGGGAAGCTGGACCCCCCCCCCCCAGAGCTCCCACGGTTCTGCTTCCCAGCCAGCCTCTGGTGGCTTTGGAAATACACGACATGACACACGAATTTCAGAGCCTTGATTCAAATGATCTACGACCCTGCATCGTCACAAGGGAAGTCTGCTCATAATGGACTTCATGTATTCACCGACATATATGGAGCATTTACTGTGCCCCAGGTGATGTTCTCGGAACTAGAAACAGGGGTAAAGAAAGAAGCAAAGCCTTGCTCACAAGCTGACATGTGTGCTGATCTGTGCACCAGTGTGGGAGGCAATACAATTAACAGAACAAACTCATCAGAAGACAACTGTCGTTGTAATGGTCTCATCTGGAGGGCAAATGCATTTCACCTGTTGATCATAACATGTTTCGGGGTAGCAGTGTCCCTTTGAATGGCTGAGCAGCACTCATCAGGAGGGGCCTGAGAGGAGGAAGGCAGCCCCAGAAGAAGTGCCCTGGGGATGTACAGTATGTGGGAGGCAGGGCTGGAATGTGGAAGAGGAGTCTGTTCTCTAGCCTCGCCCACCACCCCAACCGGTCCCCAGAAAATTGACGTTGCCTCCTACTTTGGAGGAAATGGAAACTTTGGGGTGTGAGCTCTCAACTTCCTGTCCTCAGACCTCAGTCTTCTCTGGTTCCATTCAGCCTCAACCCCCTCTCTTCATCCTTGTTCCCTTTTGAAAGCTCATTCTCTTATGTCGTATCTTGTTCCTGCTCTCTCCTATCCCTGTATTTCACTCTGGTCCTCACTCCTGGCACTGTCACGGTTTAGAAACACACACGAAGTCTTTGATACTGCACACAAACAACCTTTACTCAGCCTCAATTCCCTTCCTTCTTGAAGTTCAGGCTTTCCTTGCCTGTTGGGATATCCTTCTCTCCTGTTCTCATCTACCTCTGGTTATTCCTTCTCATCCTCCTTTGAAAGTTCCTCTTTCTCTTTCCTTCTACTTTGATGCATAGATTCTTTAGGATTCCACCTTTGCCTCTGATCTTCTCAAAGTGAATGAGGCTCAGAGACTTTCCTGAGGGCAGGATGATTGAGGAGGAAGGGGAGAAAGTATGAGATTTCTGAGCTCCTGAGCAGGGAGCACTACGAAGTTGGGAAAAAATACCAAGAAGGAAGGACACATGTCTAGATAAGGGGGAGAGGGATTCTGGGTCTTCTTGGTTTCATAGGAACTGCATTCCTACATCCCCATGATATTTGGCTATAACTATCCTCCAAAGACCTTTGATAAAGATTCTCAGATGTCCCTGCTCCTGCCAAAGCACTAAGGAAGGAAAACTGAGGATTCAATGACTCAGTTTGTCTTCTTTCATGTTTACACATTCAAGCAAGTAGGTTTAAAGTGAAGAGGAAGTGGAGAGAGAGGAGACAGCGCCTTACTCTGGAGAGAAATGACTCATTCATTGACAGTGGGCTTCCGGTGGGATTCCAGGCCCTGTGACAAGCAGATAGGGAGGTTATTTGGGTTCAAGGAGTTTTGGTGGCTTTCCTTTTACCTGGCTCCTTCTGCTGCCACGTATGACCGTTTTAGGGAATAAGCATCCAGCTCATCACCAGTCCCAGTTGGGAGCTCTGCAGAGAAGTACCGTGCTGCTCACTGAGGCCTGAGAACCACCTGGAATGCTTGTTAAAATTACTGATGCTTGGTGGCACACACCTGTAGTCCCAGCTATTTGGGAGACTGAGAGCAGGAGCATCACAAGTTCGAGGTCAGTCTGGGCAACTTTTCAAGCCCCTATCCCAAAATAAAAAGGACTAGGGACGTAGGTCAGCAGTAGAGTACCTTTGGGTTCAAACCAGAAAAAAAAAAAGTTGATGCTCAAATCCTATTCTAGATCTACAGATCAGAATTGAGAGTGGAGTGGCCCATAGACCCCTATATTAAAATGAATTTTAATACATTTATCAGGTAATTTAATGTAATTTTTGAGAAATCCAGGCTTGGTGGTCAAAAATTAAGGCCTTAGAGTCAGATGTATCTGGGTTCGGTTTCTGATTTTTCACCCACAAGCTCTGCAACCTTGGGCAGGTTGTTAAGTCCTCCTAAGCTTCTGTTTTCTCATCTGTAAACCAGAATAATGATCAGGATTTTCTACCTTATAGACTTATAGAGCTATTGTGAGAATTAAATGATCTGGGGCATGTGGAGTAGTTAGAACTTATGATAAGTCAGCATATGAGTGTTATATTTCTAAAGTGAATTTTTCATACTGAGTTTCTCATAATGTGCAACAAGAAGTCACAGCTAGAACTGGGGATATAGCTCAGTGGTAGTGTGCTTGCCTAACATGCATGAAGCCCTGAGTTCCATCCCCAGTACTGCAGGGGGTTGGGGGAAAGAAGTCACAGCTAAAGACTAAACGAAATCTTGCCAATATTGGAAATTCTTGAACCATGGTTCTGCTTTCAGTTCTATTATGAAAAGAAAGAATTTATCACCTTCATGTCAGGGTGGCAAAGTACAAATTTGGTGTCAGACCAGACTGAAATGGAATGTCAGGAAGTCAATTAGACTATTGAGTTCTGAGTTCTGTTTCTTCATTTGTAAAATGGAAGTACAGCTAGTACTCTATGTTAATGGGTTCCATACTCACAGATTCAACCAACAGAAGATTGAAAATATATTTAAAAAAAATATTGTGTCTGTCTGTCTGCCTGCCTGCCTGCCTGCCAGGAGTGGTGGCACATGCCTATAATACCAGCTATCCTTGAGGCTAAGGCAGAAGGATTGCAAGTTCAAGACCAGCCTCAGCAACTTAGTGAGGCCCTAAGCAACTCAGTGAGACCCTGTCTCTAAATAAAATATTTTTTTAAAAAGGGGGTTGGGGATGTTGCTCAGTGGTTAAGCACCCTGGATTCAATCCCTGGCACCTAGATAAATAAATAATAAAAAGGATCAGGGGTATATCTTAGTGATAGAGCACGCCTGGGTTCAATCCCCATACCAGGAAAAAAAAAAAGTTGTATCTGAACTGAACACATACAGACTTTTTTCCTTGTTATTATTCCCTAAACAATACAGTGCAACAGCCATTGATGTAGCATATTCACTGTACTGGGTATTGTAAGAAATCAAGAGGTGATTTGAAGTACCATATATGGGTGGATATACATAGGTTATGTGCAAATACTATACCATTTTATATAAAGGACTTGAGCTTAAACAGATTTTGGTATCCAAGGAGAGTTATGGAACTAATCCTCCTTCTACCCCATGCCTCGGACTGTAGTAATAACCCCTTCTTTGGGAGCTTACAATAAAGTTTTAAGCAATAACATGTATATCAGAAGTTCTCAACCTTGGCCTCATATTAGAATCATCTGGAGAACTTTATAAAAACAACCAAATTCCTATAGGCAGGACCTACGCCAGCTCAATTTCATCAGAATCTATGGTGTTTTGTACATAGGCATTTTTGGGGGGTGGTACTATGGACAGAACCCAGGGGTGTTTGGCCACTGAGCTCCATCCTCAGCCCTTTTAATTTTTTTATTTTGAGACACGGTCTTGCTAAGTTGCTTAGGGCCTCACTAGGTTGCTGAGGCTGGTCTTGAACTTGATTCTTCTGAGTTGTTGGGATTATAGGCATGTACCACTGTCTCAAGTTGTGTACATCAGCAATTTTTAAGGCCCTCCAATATTCAGGGATGAGGATTTCTGGTAGACCTTAAATTCTTAGTCCACCAACTGTTTCAAAGTCTACAGGAAACGAGGTCAGACCCTGTCCTTCCAGGTCAGCAGCTGGGACCCCTACACCTGCACTTCCACACTCAACCCCTCTCCATTCCCTGAGACTAGCACTGATCTATGGATGAGGGGTGGGACCAGGTCTGCTCTCTTGTTAGATTCCACTGTCAGCCTAGACTGGATCTTGGTCGCATATTCTTTGGTTCCCAGGGCCCTGTTTTATCTTTAAACCTGAGTCCTGCCTTGAAAACCCTCCTATCTTCTGAGCCTCTTTAAAAAAAAATTTTTTTTTTTCCCTCTCAAGTGGCCGCCTTGCCCCTATGTCCACCTTGTGGCAGGACTCTGCTGCTTCCTGACTGGGCCAGCAATTCACCACGAGCTGAGCTTCTGGTCAAATTGGGCAGATCATCATTACTTTTCTTCCCCCTTACTTTCCTGAGACATCACTCAGATGGCAAAAAAGAAAGGAGAAAAAAACCTTTTAAATGTATAAACTCATGGAATTACTTTAACTGAAGAGTGTCATCCCATTGAGGTATGAGCATGAAGCATTTGTGTCTGGACCTCTTCCTCCCTCAGTATTTCCACATTCTAATCCCTGGAATTTATGACAGTGTCAGATTTCATGTTAAAGGAGAATTAAGGTAGAAGACAGAATTAAGTTGCTAATAGCTGACTTTGAGATGGGGAAATACACTGGGTGCACCCAATATAACCACAAGAGCCTTTTTACAAGGGAGAATAGAAGGAGATGTGCCTTTGGAAGAATGATCAGAGAGATGGGGACCCTGCTGGCTCTGAAGATATGGGAGGAGGAGGCCATGAGTCAAGGAAAGTGAGTGGCTTCTAAAGCCATCGATTCTCTAGAAGGGACATAGTCCTTTCAACTTTAATTTTAGCCCTATAAGTGAGACTTATATGGACTTCTAACCTCCAGAATGGTTAAGATAACTTTTTTTTTTTTAAGAGACAGGGCCTCTCTATGTTGCCCAGGCTGGTCCTATATCTCTCTCTGCACTTAAGCGATCCTCCTGCCTCAGCCCCCTGAGTAGGTGGATAACAGGCATGCACCACAACACCAGGAATGAATAATAAATTTCTGTTGTTTTGCACTAGTAATTTGATAGAGCAGTCCTAGGAAATGAACACAGCTTTATTCTGACAACTGTTGCTGCCTGGGCTCCTGCTTATCACCATTGGAGATGGCCTCCCCATAAAAACATTTCAGTTCAATTTCAAAACTTTTAAGCCAGATGTGATGGTATACATCTGTAATCCCAGCAACTTAGAAGGCTGAGGCAGGAGGATCTCAAGTTCGAGGCTAGCCTCAGCAACTTGGTGAGACCCTCAGCAACTTAGTGAGACCCTGTCTCAAAATTTAAAAATAAAAGTGCTGGGGATGTGGCTCTGTGATTAAGGACCCCTGGGTTCAATTCCCAGTACCAAAAAAAAAAAAAAAAAAGAAAGAAAGAAAGAAAAAAAAGAAAAACTATTTTAGTTACTTTTGATTATTAAGCAGTCTCATTTTAGCTTTTTAAAATTTAGCTATACTCATTTTGAAACCTTATATTAGACTCAGAGCTCATCCTTTGTCCTGGTGAGAGGAGTATTGACAGGGTAGAGAATTCTCAGTTCCCTTAACACCCCCTTCCCTAAACTTACCTCCCAGCATTGGATTGAGGGAGAAAGAGAGGACAAGCAATTGTCCATGGGAAACATCCCATCAGTGGGCCATAACTACTGATGAAGTTTGTGGTGGTGGCATTAGGACTTCTAGCTATCCCAGTAATAAGGGCCTCAACCCCTGGCCTTGAGAGTCTTTTGTGGTGCCCCAAGAGCTGTAGCTCTTGGGCTGATTCTCAGCATCCTCTCATGCAAGCATTTCTTTGCCCCATGCTTCAGTGGCTCTCAGTTGTCCTGCACCCCACAATTTTATCTACCCTCTGTGGTCCCAACTTCAGGCCTGAACTTGATCATGTAGACATTGCCCATTGCCTATTCCCTGTATTCTCTCACCATCTGTCCCTGGAGCTCCTCTCCCCTGTCTGAAAGCACCTTCACCATTAAACTAGGCTGACCGATCTAGGGAATATCCAAGTGGGAGTGGGATGTGATTCTCTTAGGCCTCTTTCACAACTGTACTCTCTCAAAAGACAGCTTCTCCTCAGTTCTATTGAAAAAGTACCTCCTATTGGTCTATGGGGAAAGGGGTGATTTGCAATGCTATTTCTCTGGTCTTAGAAGGTGGGGAACTTGGGACTTTTATTTTTCATTGTGGGCTCTGGCCATTCACTCAGGAGGATCCTCTGTGGTCCCTCACACCACCATGACACTGCCACAGTGATGCCCCTTCTACAGCAAGATGTCCGGAACCCTTTTTGGCCTTTCCTTGATGATTTCAGGATATCATTATCAATATCAACAGAGGAACGTCCCATGACATGGACAGAAAACATTCTGGCCTTCCTGGGTCACTTGGGCAGTTCACTTCCCTCTGTTCTTAGCTCCCCATCTGGGGAACAGGGTAGTGGTTGAGAATGAAATGAGGTGAGAGGTGGAACTGTACTTGGCAGACTGCTCCGTC
The DNA here is from genome assembly GCF_964194105.1 of Spermophilus citellus. Classification (NCBI taxonomy): domain Eukaryota; kingdom Metazoa; phylum Chordata; class Mammalia; order Rodentia; family Sciuridae; genus Spermophilus; species Spermophilus citellus. Next base: position 23,577,209 of record NC_138199.1, on the reverse strand, counting down.
TGCACTAAACATGCTCAAAATATCTGATGGCAAATCAAATCAGTTTTATTAGTAAAAAAAAATGACCAAAATAAAAAAAAACAACAAGAAATCAGAAATAAAATACTTATCCCTCTGAGAAGTTCTAAAGTGACCCACTGTTTCACTTTCAATAACATCATTCTACTTCCTATTTCTTTCCCAGGAACCAGATGAGAATGAAATTTCTTTGACCTTGAAACTTGAACAATGGCTTTTCACAAAAACTGAATACACTACACGGTCAGTTTTATTAAAGTGAATGCAAATAGTTTAAAAATCAAGTAACACAGAGGGTTTAGAATGAAGAGCTGTGGCTCTCATTTTCCTACCTTTCCCTCCACCCCGTCCTCTGACACAATGACTTTTAACCCTCAAGTCCTGGTATCTATCAATTTCTGCAGTTCTAAAGATCAGGTTTGTGTTGCTTTGTGAAGAAATTCTTCCAGAGTAAAACAAAAAGAAAAAAAAAAACAGAAAATATGAGAGGAAAGATAGATGAAGAACAGGGAGACAAACATCTGAATAAGAAGAAAAAAAACTGACAAAATGGAGAGAAGCCACAGATTCATGGTTACATTGGGTGTACCCAATGTATTTCCCCATCTCAAAGTCAGCTGATTAGCAACTTACTTCTGTCTACTCTGCTGCCTATCTCTATCTACCTATCTATTTATCTATATCTTTACCCAAGGGTAAAGGTGACATTTCTATTTACACTTGTTAAGCAAAGAGGCTGCTTTCTGATATATGGCCCTTTCTTTTTTTTTTTTTTCAGCTTTTTAAAAAAATGCAAATTTATTATCGTAGTTTCTGTGTCAAGGTTATGATCTAGCCTTAGGTCTTACAGGCTCACTAATTGTTAGCAGGATTCAAAAACTGAATTCTCTTTTCTGGCTTTCAGAAGACAGCTTTCAGCTCCTACAAGCTGTCCCTCAAGTTATTGCCACATGAATCATAACGCAGGCAATAGTCAGGGTATTTACTTCTGAAAAGCCAGCAGGACAATCTCCGTCACATCTCTCTCACTTCTGACTGTGACTTCTTGATATTCTTGTCCCAACCTCTTTTTTATACAATTCTACTCAGATCTTCTTTCCTTTCATCTTCCTGTCCCCCTACACTTCCTTTTGACTGTTACAGTATCTACTAAATCATAGTGAGTTTAAGATTGATAAATCATCACTTATCTATGACTTAACAGAGTTGTTTTGATTGGCTGGTTAGATGGCTCTTTCTTAAGTCCAGTGAAAACAAATTTCGCAGCCCCTTACTGAAAGCCATTTCCAGTCTCCATTTGCTTTTCTTTTCCCTTTGATTTTTTTTTCTCTACTGCTCTCTTTTGGACACCCTGAAATAAATGACCTGTGACAAAAAAAAAAAAAAAAAAATCTCTTCTGTGTACATACTGAGGGGTGAGTTTTCCTAAGTAGCTGACACTTAAAAATAAATCCCCAGTAGACAAAGGGGACTGAAGGAAAAGAGGGGGAATGTGAATGGGAAAGACAGTAGAATTGAACATAACTTTCCTGTGTTCATATATGAATACATGACTAGTGTAACTCCACATCATGTACAACCACAAGAATGGGAAGTTATACTCCATGTATGTATGAGATGTCAAAATACATTCGACTGTCATGTATAACTAAAAAAGAACAAATTTTAAAAAGAGAAACCCCTTCATGAAGGGAATTCTTTCAAATAGCATTTGGCCTTTACCTAAAGTTGCAATAAATCACACCTAGAAAAATGCATCTTTATTTCAAGAGTAATTTCCCATTATTTAAGTGTAATTTTCCATTATTTTAACCTGTTGTACATTCCAGAATTTAAAATGTAAGGTATACAAATTTCTGGCATGGGGGAAGCAAAATGTGATCTGTTTGGTCTTATATATCAATCTTTCTCTTAAAATGGTTTTTTTTTTTTTTTTTTTTTTTTAAGAGAGAGTGAGAGAGGGGAGAGAGAGAGAGAGAGAGAGAAAGAATTTTTTTTAATATTTATTTTTTAGTTCTCGGCGGACACAACATCTTTGTTGGTATGTGGTGCTGAGGATCGAACCCGGGCCGCACGCATGCCAGGCGAGCGCGCTACCGCTTGAGCCACATCCCCAGCCACTCTCTTAAAATGTTTAAGTATATAGAGACGATTGTCTTTTTAAAATTACAGTGTACTTTAAAATACCAAAAACTATGTCAAACAATAAAAGTTCAATGCAAAAGTTGAAAAAAAAAAAAAAGAAGAAATCCACAGTACATCTACCAATATGGATAAATCACAAAAGTCACATAGAGTAAAAAAATAAACTGCAGAGTGATGTATATAGAAAAACACTAGTTATACGTTACTGTATTTTACCACATGTTAAGTGTATCAGTAGCCAAAGAACATTGTACTTGTCCAAGTCAAAACTTGGAATAAAGAAATTAAATTTGAAACTGAAAATCCGAGTTATGATATATCAGTTTAACCAATAAAGACACTATGCTGTTAATACAAACATATTATTAAATTTTCATCCAGGTTAGGTCTTACTTAGTAGTAATAATGGCTTTACAGTAGCCTGATACTGCCCTGTTTCTCTATCACCTACCTAGATGCCTTTTCACATAATTAATATTACTCAAAACCATGCAGCTGAAATGGCACTGTACGAATATCAATTGGCTAAATGGAGACCCAGGAAGTTCTTGTGTAACCAGGATGAGAGGATATCTCCTAGGATCCCTGGAGGATCACTTTTACTCTGATACCCAAATGAACTGGCAAAGTGTTCACTCCATGGATGAAGGGAACACTCTCTCTCCCCTAAGAATTCCTTGAATTCCTGGGACTATTCCAAATAGTTCATCCTGCAGCCTGCTCCCCATTGTCACTTGAAGCAGGAAACTGTAATTCTCTCTTCTTGCCTGTATGTCCCGCCCTGCCCCCTCACCCCCACCCACCCTCACCCCCACCCCCACCCCCGCTTGGAAAACTGCTGCCTAAATGTCATTCCTGACCTGCCCCCACAGGTTCTGCTCATACAAGCTTTTGTACATTCTACAATTTTATTAAAGGTGTGCTGATAACAGAATATTACAACACAGTGTAATACAGACAGACGTTTACAGTTGACTATTACATGTAAATACTCATAAATGCACTGGTTATTTTCTGCTATGGGGATTTTCTAATTAAGCTCTGACTTTGGCCTCTCCTTCTGCTGTTAACCTGTTCCAAGTCTCTCCTCCTCTCTAGTCTGCTACCTTCAGACCCCAAATTCTTGTTACTTTTCTTATGCTAACTCAAGCTTGTTCTACATCTTCAGCTTTGCCCTCCTAACCATGCCTCACTCAAAGAGACTCATTCTGTTGCTGTAAGAGAACACCTAAGACTGGTAAGTTCTAAAGAGGTTTATTTTGGCTCAGTGATCTGGAGGCTGAGAAATCCAAGGTCAGGTGGCTGCATCTGGTGAGGGCCTTGTGGAGATTTAACTCAAGGCAGAAAGGGAATTAGGCACATACAGAAGAGAAGCAAGTCTTGCTGTAACCTAGTTTTGCAATCAAAAGAGCTCACTCACATGAGATGGCATTAATCCCTCCATGGGGGTGGATTCCTTATGATCCAAATGCCTTTTGAAAGTCCCATCATCTCTCAACACACTTGTCACTTTAGGCACCAAGCTGCAATATGAGTTTTGGTGGGGAAAACACATATTCAAACTATAGCATCCATCAAGGTATTTTTTCTAATCCACACCTCAAAAAAAAAAAAAAAGCCTCAGAATTCTTTTTCCCCTGTTATGAATTATATCTTATCTTTATGATACAAAAAAGAACTATAGTCAATAATTTCTTTAAATGGCACTTTTCCCCTTTTGCTGCATTTTCTTATATCTGCAATATAAGAAACAAAATTGATGATGTCTACTGTTTCTAGAGTGCCTAGCAGATTCATATCTTGTCTATAATCCTTACAAAGCCCTGTAAAGTAGTAGGTGGTGTCTGTTTCTCTATCCCTGCCTAGATGCCTTTTCACATAATTAATATTCTCAAAACCATACATCTGAAATGGCACCATTTGAATATGCATGAGTGAGTTTCCATATTACAGACGGAGACACTGAGGCTCACAGAAGGTTAAATGACTTGCCTACTTGCTGATCTGTAGCGTTTGACTGTGAACCACTGGCTATTTTATTCCTAAGCAAATGCCTGCCTCTCTACACAGCACGGAAGACAACAGCCACCCCCACCACCACCACCACCACCACTCCAGGATGCCTTTCATTCATGTGTTATTCTCTATCTGCATTTTTCTTAGGATTCCACTGCAATGTCTTTGTGGATCAACTATTTCTGGATCATCTTGGCTGTGGCCATCATTGTCGTCTCCTTGGTCCTAGGCCTCATCCTATACTTTGTCTGTCGGTGCCAGCTCAGACAAGGTAACAGTCATCTCATCTGGGCAGGTGGATGGATGTCAGGACATTAGAGCTCCTTTCGGGCAGGAAGATGAGTCCTGGGCCTTATGGGCTGAATTTTAAATTAAGGGTCATGCTTTCTGGGTTTGAGTCCTACTCCTGCCACTAACTTATGTTCCCAAGGCCTCAATTTCCCCATATGCATAGTGAAAGGGGGAGGTTAACTAATCTCCAGGGACCCTTCCAGCCCACAGGGTTTGGATGGAAGCAGAATTTGTTTCAAGGCACAATATGCTCGAAAGCTTTGTCTTTGAAATGGGACTATTGATTACAGCATCTTGTGTCTGGAGCTTAAAAGAAAATACACATATACAAAATATCAAAAACTATGTTTGGGAATGAAATACAGACTTGACCCATGACCAACATGTTTGGCAACCATGACTGCCTTCTACAAGACCATACTCTTGAACTTTCTGGTATTTGGTATTATCTCCTCCTTGACTAAAGGATTTGGACAAACACACACAAACACACACACACACACACACACACACACGACTGCTTAAGGATTAACACTAACTTTAGATTATCTACAATTAGGTTTTCAACTTTGCCTTTTGTCTCCAAAGTATGGTGTGTTTTCTTGAGAGTTTATCCCTTAAAAAAAAAATGACCTAAACCAGTAGTATACAGGGGATGGTAAACATACTGAGAGGTACAGCCACCTTCCCCTGGGGCACCCTGGGTAGACATCCCTCAGTAAACAGGACACTGTCCTCCTGGGCATCTAGACACAACCTCAAATTCTGGTTCAACTCAGTGCTGAAAAGTTGAGATTATATAAGAAGTGAAATTTTTTTGTTATTCTTCTCAATCTCTTTTTAGAAATAAGAAGATTAAATTTCAGAGGGAGACAGAGCCTTAATAGAGGTGCCATAGGAATTGGTGGCAGAGTTGGGACTAGAACTCAGATGTGCTGGGCTTATAGTTCAATGCTCTTTCTCCTCTACCTCTTAACATAATTAATTTTTTAATACAAAAATTGTCTCCTGGGATAGGGATATAGCTTAGTGGTAGAGCATTTGCCTAGCATGTGTAAGGCCCTGGATTTGATCCTCATTACTGGAAAAAAAAAAAAGTACATTCTGGGCCCCTGTAATCCTCTATCCATTTACCTTCTTAAAACTTTTAATTTTCAGTTATGGACCAAAGTACGACCCTAAACAAAACTTTCCTATTGGGCTGGGGTTGTGGCTCAGCAGTACAGTGCTTGCCTCGCACATGTGAGGCACTGGATTCAATCCTCAGCACTGTATAAAATAAATAAATAAATAAACAAAATAAAGGTATTGTGTCCATCTACAACTAAAAAACAGATTAAAAAAAACTTACCTATTCTCTTTTATCTTAAACTACTCATATTAACAAGTAAGTTATAATTAATATGTCTAACACTTCACAATTTACAAACCAGTTTTCCCATTCATTTTCTCATCTCTCCCCAACTACTTTTGGTTGCTCATATGACCTGCATTTCTGAGTGCCAACCAAGTATCAGGCATAATACCAGGCAATGAAGAAACACAGCCTATGTGGTTCTTGTCCTCACTGGGTTAGCTCCCAGCCTCTGTGGTCAGATGGCCTGGGGTCAAATTGCAGCTCTATCAAGCTGGGTGCAGTGGTGCATGCCTGTGATCCCAGCTGCTTGGGAGGCTGAGGCAAGAGGATCAGAAATTCAAGGACAGCCTAGGCAATATATCATCACCCCATGTCAAATAAACAAATTCTAGCTCTATCACCTAGTATCTTGGTATTCCTAAGTCTATTTGTATTCCCTCTTGACAGTTCTTCTTCCAAATGTTCTGGACCCACTTGGTCTCTGAGGACTTCTAAATTCTAGAATCACAACTTTAGCGAATTCATCCTAAATCATTTTGGTTTTCCCCCACCTTAGGCAAGAAATGGAAAATTTCCAAGTCCATGAAACAAATCCATGGAGATGAAGAAGAGAAGATGTATGAGTAAGTGTGTGTGTGTGGTGGGGAATCTGCTTCTTAATTTTGAGAATCACCTGTTCACTTCTAACCTTTCCCCTCCACCACTGTTCTGGTATGACTGAGATATCCACTTTTCCTGTGGAGCTGGCAAAACATTGTTGTGTGCCAATGCTCCCACTTTAAGGAAAAGGCATCATCTGGCACCCTGTTCTCCAAGGCTTCCCTTCTTGAGTCTATTTTAACAGATGTTGCAAGTTGGGCTGTGTGTTCTAGGCCTACCACCTGCTCTACATCTCTTCTTTAGATGCTTCTTTGTTTTGTTGTATGTGATGTGTTTTTTGGGATCTATGAGTGGTATCTGTGTAAGTGGCCCCCAAGTCCACCCTTAGGCTTGATAATTCACTAGAAGGACTCCTGGGATCCAGAAGCGATGACACTCAACGTTACAGTTTAATCCAGCAAAAGTATACAGCAAAGGAAAAAGACACATGGAGTGGCTACATACAAACCTCCAGTTGTCCTCCCCCAGTGGTCTTAAGGATCCCTTTAATTCTCCCAGCAATGATATGCAATGACACATTTGAAGTATCTCCAAACAGAGACATTCTCCTGAGCCTTGCTGTTCAGGGTTCATTGGGGACTAGTTAAGCAGGCATAGATTGCCCATATGACTGATCTAGTTAGCAACTCAATCTCCAGAGCCTCCAGGAGTCAAATTGACACAGCATGGTCCAGGGTCCCAGGCAAACAAAAACATTCATCATGTATCACGTCATGAGCATAAACTATCTGTCAGGACATTCCAAGAGCTGGAAGCTGTGATCTCCCAGAAGCCAGTCAAGAAGAGCTCTTTCTTTGCCTTATATGCACTATTTAAAACAAAATCTATGCTCTTCTAAAAGGCTTTTGTTGGTGCTCAGGGTGCACGGCACATAAAACCCCTACCCAGTCCATTTTGATCCCCTTGAGAAGTAAGACAAGGTAGCTAGATGACCAAAATATCACTTTTTATTAAGAATAAAACTGGTACTGCAGTTAAGACTTCTTACCAAAGTATAACATAATATAGAAAGATGCATAGAGTAAGTACACAACTCAGTGAATTTCCCCAAACTGAGCAGACCCAGGTAATCAGCACCCAGTTCAAGCTAAAATATTACCAGCACCTCAGATACTTGCCTTATACCACCCTCTGCCATGAAAACCCAAAGGTACCTACTACCTGGAATAGAGTATTCCATTGTGGGAGTAGACCATGATTGACTTATCCATTCTATTGCTGAGGGACATTTGGGTAGTGTGATGATTAATTTGATATGTCTCTTTTTCCAGAGAACCCAGGTTAATATAGGTCATATCCAGTTTGGGCCTTATGTTGATCAGTTTTCCATTACTAGAACAAATACCTGAAACAATCAGCTGGTAAAGAGAAAAGGTTTATTTTGGTTCACAGTTTTGAAGGTCCTAATCCATGACTGGTTGGCCCCAATGCTTTTGGGCCACCACATGATGGTGGAGAGTACACAGTAGAGTAAAACCACTTGCCTCATAGCCAGGTAAAAGAAAGAAAGAAAGAGAATTGGGGGGAGGGAGGGAGGGAAGAAAGAGGAAGAGACCAGAACATTTCTACCATTTCCCAATGGCACCAAGCTGGGGACAAAGACTTTAATTCATGGGCCTCTGAGGGACATTCAGTAGGGCTGTTATGAATAGCACTGCCATGAACATTCTAGTACAGGTCTTTTGGTGAACATATGCAAACACTTTGGTAAGCTATAGACTTGGTGGTAGATTGCTGTCTTGGGTTGTGTGTACATTCAGCTTCAGGAGAACATATGTTTTGCAAAAAAAAAAAAATACACCCGATGCATACCACCCTCTCCTAATTCAGTTCAGGTGAACACAGGAGATTGCGCTTTACACACTAAGTTATAAAGCTTTAACTCTCTGCCCTCAATTTCAGCCATTCACTGGGCCAGAGGAAATGGTTTCTTTACGGTGGTAGTTGCAAATGGGACGTAGGACCTCGAAAGGGAAGAAAATGCTTTCAATTTGTAGGGATTAAGATTTGAATGTTCAACCCATTCATTTTCCTTGATGCTTTCTTATAAATAATTTGATCCAAACCAAATACTGATTCCTCTTTCTCTCTTTCCAGGAATGTTATTAATCAATCACCAGATCAGTTACCCCCTCTGCCACCCAGGGATTTGCATTTTCTAGAAGATTCTTGTAAGTACATTTTGCTGGTAACAGTTTCACTCAGGATAGGATAGCAAATTTATCTAGATGACTTGATCATGTCAAACTGCCATAACAAAAATACCATAGGCTAGGTGGCTTAAACAATAGAAAATTATTTGCCTACAGTTCTGGATGCTGGAAGTCTGAGATCAGGGTGCTAGCTGAATTGGTTCCTGATAAGGATTTCTTCTCTGCAGACTGCTGCTTTCTTACTATATTCTCACATGGGCTTTCCTCAGGGTATTTGAACTGGGGAAGAAAGCAAGAGAGCCAGCTCTTTGGTGTGTCTTCTTATAAAGATATAAATGCTTTTGGATTTATATCTTATGACCAAATAGAGCCACATTGTGGGGTTAGGGCTTCAGCATATGAATTCTGGAGGAACACAAATACGTTTCCAAGCAATAGGATTGGCAGATAAAACATCCTGTTTAAAAAAGACAAACAAGTTTCAGCAAGGTCAGAACTGCCAGGTTTAGTGGTACATGCCTGTAATCCTAGCAGCTCAGGAGTCTGAGGCAGGAGAATGGCAAATTTGAGGCCAGTCTGGACAATTTAGTGAGACCCTGTCTCAAAAAATAAAAAGGACTGGGAATGTAGCTCACTCCCTAGCCAAAAAAGGTGTGTGGGGGCAGAGAGGAATGGGGCCAGAATAAATACCAATGTTCCTGATACCCTAATGTGAATGTATAAATTCATGTTCAAATCCCAGCTTAGAACATGAGTAAAAAGGAACTTAGACTGTCACTATTGTTTTTCATTGTTTTTATTTTTTTGGTTCTGAAGACTGAACCCAGGGGCACTTTCCCACTGAATTACATCCCCAGTCTTTTTTATTTTTTTGTTTTGAGACAAGTTCTCAGAAAGTTGCTTAAGGCTTTACTAAATGGCTGAGGCTGACCTCAAACTTGCGATCCTCCCAGCCTCCTGAGTTGCTGGAACTACAGGAATGTGCCACTGTGCCCAGCAACTGTCAACTATTCCCATCAGATAAACGTACCTTGTCCCCTGACTGGAATGTTCTCCTTCAGCTCTTTGCATAACTGGCTTTGCCTGGTCTTTCCTGTGTCACCTGACAACCCTATCAAAGTACTTCTGCCACTTTTCCTTTATGAAACTCATAGCAGTTATCCAAAATCGTCTTGAGTTATCGTTAGTTTATTATCTATTTCCCCCACCAGAATTTAAGCTTGAGGAAAATAGGAGCCTTTCTTGTCTTGTTTACCACTGTTCATACACCATCTGGAATAGTGTCCTGAGCTTAAGAGATACTTAATAAAAAATATTTTGACTGAATGGACAGATAATAATATTAGCTAATATTTATTGAGCATGCCCTGTGTGGCAGCCCCACTTCTAGCCATGACCTCATTTAATCCTTATAATAATTCTATCTGCCATTTCCCTTTGACAGATGAGAACATTGAGGCATGGGGAACTTAGGTGACTTACCTGTGGTCACAAAGCTAGGATCTGAACATGAACTCAGATCTAATTGCTGAGTTCTACAAGAAATGAAATGGGAAAAGACGAGATTGCCATAGAGGCAATTCCAATCCCCATCACAGGTAGAGCTGAGCTGTTTCATTGTTATATTAGTCCATTTTCCACTACTACAACAAAATACCCGAGGCAAGGGGTAACTTACCCCCAAAACAAAAAAGTTTATTTAGCTCACAGTTTTGGAGGCTGAAAATCTAAACAGCATGGCACCAACTCTGGGGAAGGTGCTCCTAGCTATATATCACATCTTGGCAGATGGCATCATGGTGGGAGGGCATGTGACAGTTAAGAGATCACATGGGGAAGCAGGAAGCCAGAGAAGGAACCAATAACAATCTCTCCCTAGGCCCCATTACTTAAAAGCTTCACCACCTCTTAATGTTGCTATGGAGCCAATATACACTAATTCCAGCTTTTGAAAACACCACTGTTTTCTTCCTCCTTAGCAGAGAAGTTTGTACATGAGCAATTCAGATAGTCCTAGGAAACAGTGTAAGTCACTGGAAGGGAAGCACCATCAAAGAAATAATGGTTTGTTTCACTTCCTAGTGAGAATGAGAATCTGTAGACATAGTGGATTCAACTGGCTGTCAGCTCCGCTCTGCTTTCCTAAGCATTTGCCTCCCAATGCGCGGGCAGTGCAGACTTAGAGACGTGAGAGTCAGGATGTCTGATCAATATTTGTCATTCACTCACTTGGGTGATCCTGAGATCTGCGTCACATCTGAGTTTCCTCTGACAAATGGGGGATCTGGTCCACCAGGAAGTGAGATCACCAAAACCATAGAAACCATGCTGAGCTACTTAAATAAAAATACATCATTACACAATAGGTTTGCATGTAACGACTTTTTTGTGTATTTTAGCCCTACAGGAAATCCCAGCTCAGTCACCACCTATGTATTCATCAGTGAATAAAGTTAGAAACAAGAAGCCCGTTTCCAGCCTGGGCTACATCGAGCCTGAAGATGACTATGATGATGTTGAAATACCTGCAAATACGGAAAGCCATCATTTTAAAACAACCATGTCTTCTTTTTGACAAGAGGAAGAGAGTTCACGCAGATTATTTTAAAATGATCAAGAATGGTTGAACTTGAATAGGTACCTGGGTCCTGAAAGCCAGTTGTTATTTAATGAAGCTCTATAAGAAAAGCACTTCCTGAGCCTTAGATGAAGCTGCCTCAGGATTTGGATATAGCAGCCAGAGGAAAGACATGATGCTTGGTCCTGAGAATCAAGAGAGGTCAGCCTTTGTGCTTCTGTCGGGGAAGTATTCATAGGGTGCACCACTGGGCTCCAAGCTCACACCTCTGACGAATGTCTCCTTTCTCAACATTCTCCTTTTGTTCTCTTGATTTATGCAGTTCTCAGTGATTTTGTGTCTTGGTATTTGACACAAAATACCAGGCTCCAATCCCCAGGTAGGCCCTCGCAAAGCATGCAGGTATTCCTTCCACCCCACCCAGCCTGCACTGAGAGGCTGTGGGTGGTTGTTACAGCCAAGCACCCTTGTACAGAAGTCACTGCTTCTCACTTTACAAGTTTTACAGTGCAGAGAGTGCACTGTATTCTTGAGCAACCTCATCATCTAAACACACCACACCCCAAGCCCCCATGTCTTTATATGATTTAGGGCACTGACCATAGAGAATCAAGTTCTTACCTAGGTTTTCTCCTGTGCTCACAGGTAGCCTTAGAACAATCAACCAAAGATAGAAGCTATCTTCTCATTTACACCTAAAGGTGTCATTTTGCAACAGGTGTGCTGAGGGTGCTATAGGAAAAGTAGGTCCTCCCAAGAAAAATCACGGGTCAGCATCACTGAACAATGGCATATTCAAGATAAGAGTTCAGGGGACTTAACACCCCCATCCATAATTTACTTTTTTTTTTCTGGTACTAGAGATTGAACCCATGGGTGCTCTATCACTGAGCAACATTCCCAGCCCTTTTTGATTATTATTTATTATTATTATTATTATTTGATATAGGGTCTTGCCAAGTTGCCCAGGCTGGTCTTGACCTTGCAATCCTATTGCCTCAGCCTCCTGAGTACCTGGGATTATGGAAATGCACCACCACACCTGACCCACCCGTAACTTTCATAATTGCTCCTTCTTTTCCATGCTGGTCTTCCTCAGGCTTCTTTCCCCATTCCTGCTCTCATCTGCCTCTAAACATTCATGAGTGTCTCACCATGTCCATGAGCTCCAGTCCTTCTCCATTATGATGACTTCCAAATTGCAGATTCCAGCTGAGCGTGCTCTCTCTCTCTCTCTCTCTCTCTCTTTCTCCCCACCCCCTTCTTACCTTCCTTTTCTCTCTCTCCTGGGTTGCTTCCAGGACATCTCAATATGATTATCCTGAAGAACCCTCAAGTTCAACATATGCCAAAAGAAACTGATCACCTACTCCCAAGTCCAAACTATTTGTGCTTTATTATCTTCTTAGTTGCTGGTGTCAAAAATTAGCATCCTTCTCCTCTCTCTACCTTCTGTTTACATCATTCCACACCTTCTGTTGATTGTGCCTCAGCCCACAGTGTCCATCACCATTCTGAGTCAGGCCATGGCCAGTGCTTGCCAAGAGAATTTAGCAGCTTCCTACTGTTGTCCTGTCTCTGGCTATATGGCGGCCAAAGATTTTGTAAAGTGAACATCTGACTGCTTCATTCCCCTGCTTAAATCTCCTCTTTTCCCATTAACCTCAGGAAAAAAAAAAAAAAAAAAGAAAGAAAAAAAAACCTCCTTAACCTAGCTTGCAGGATTTATCAGGATCTGGTTACTGGTTATTTCCTGTCAACCCTGTTTCCTCCACCTTCTTGCAATCTTCACTTTTCTCCAATTTTTTGTTCTCACCTTTGCCATGGCTTCTCTTGTCCTTGTGCCTGTGCACAGCACTGTTCCTGCTGTATGGAACCTCCTTCCCAACTTTCCAATCCTTCCTATCTCATCTGAAGTATCCTTTTCTCATCGCCCCAAATTTGGGTCAGGTGCTCTCTTAGATGCTTTCCTCTTGTAGCATTAGTACCCATAACGATCTGTTCATTTGTCTTTCTCTTCCATTTGGCTGAAAATAACATGAGGATAGGACTTGTGTCTTTCTTTCCCCATTGTTTTCCTGGTTCCTAGCACATTGTGGGTGCTCAATAAATAAATCGGATGATCAATTGAAATGAGTGAATGCGCAAACACCTCTCGGCTCTCATTTCTCCCTATATTTAGCTCTATGGAAAGGGCTTCTCCCTTTGCATTATAATTGCCTGGTGACTTTCTTCCCCCCTTCCTAATCTGGGGACTTCTTTGGGGTGGAACTTGTCTGCCTCATCCCTGTGTTGGTCGGCACTCGGTAAACATTTATCAAATGTTGAATATTAATGGAAAGTCTACACAACAATAACAAGAAAAAATAAGCTTTCCTGGACATTTGTAATTAGATTGAGGCTTTAAACCAAGCACATGTAATAAAGCCATGTTTTCTGCCAAGGAAATTGTGATCAGTTTGGTTGACAGACTAAATATATCAAGATTTCACAGGACCTTTGCATGTATCCCAGCACCTTTGGAAATCCCAAGTCAGTGACTTGGGATTTAATAGTACTATTGATTTAATAGCACTTAAAAACAAGAAGATAAAGCCAGGCATGGTGGCCCACGCCTGTAATCCCAGCAACTCATGGAGACTGAGGCAGGAGGATGGCAAGGTCAAGGCCAGCCTTGGCAATTTAGCGAGATTTTGTCTCAAAATAAAATAAAAAGTGCTGTAGTTCAGTCGTAGAGGGCCTCTGGGTTTAATCTCCAGTAGTGAAAAGGGGGTGGGGAGGGAAAGGGAGAGGGAAACAGAAAGAAAGAAAAGAAAGAAGTAAGATAATTTCCATCCTGAGTTACACTGGGCCTGAAGATAACTATGATGCTGATGAATACCTATACATAATGAAAATCATCATTTTGAAATAACTGTTATTCTATCACCTAAATGGTTTTGAAAACTCATGTCCCATATTAGGGGAGTATAGTTTTCTATTTTTTTTTAAATGTTAGTGTATTTTTTACACCTTTATTTTATTTACTTATTTTTATGACCATAGAGAATCAAGTTCTTACCTAGGTTTTCTCCTGTGCTCACAGGTAGCCTTAGAACAATCAACCAAAGACAGGAGCTATCTTCTCATTTACACCTAGAGGTGTCATTTTGCAACAGGTGTGCTGAGGGTGCTACAGGAAAATTAGGTCCTCCCAAGAAAAATCACGGGTCAGCATCATGCTGAGGATAGAACCCAGTGCCTCATACATGCCTAGGCAAGCCTTCTACCACTAAGCCACAACTGCAGCCCCAGTTTTCTTTATAAGAGTTGCAGTCTTTCTCTAAGAAACTAACAACGACAACAAAAAAACCTGTTTTCAGGAAATGCACTGGTATTACCAGTAACAAATTTTATAAATCCTATGTATGGGTTATGATGCTTGAGGCCACAAGAAACTATCCAACTAAAAATAAATTCTCACAAACAAGAAGTCTAGAGAAGAGCACTCCAGAATTCAGCCGTATCATGACTTAAGCATATGGGCTGACTTTGACTCTTTTAACTTTCTCCTTATGGTGGCAAAATAGCTACCATTGCTCTGAGCATGTCATTCTTACATGCTAACATCCAAAATTAGGAAAGAAAGATGTATTTCCTCCCATGTGCATCTTTTTATTTAGAACAAAAACTCTTCCCAGGGCTGGGGTTATGGTAGAGCATTTGTCCAGCTTGTGTAAAGCACTGGGTTCAATTCTCAGCACCTCATATAAATAAAATAAAGGTCCATTGACAACTAAAAAATTTTTAAAAAAACCAACTTTCCCAGAAGCACCCAGCAATGTTCCCTAATGTCTCATGGGTTTATATTGGTCACATGACTGTGTCTTTGTCCATTTTATCTGTTATAACAAAATACCTTAGACTGGGCAACAGAAACTTACTGTCCATAGTTCTGGAGGCCGGAGAGTCCAAGACCAGGCACCAATAGATTTGGTGTCTAGTTAGGACTGGTTCTCATCTTCAAAGATGGTGCCATCTCGCTGTATCCCACATTGTAGAAGAGACGGATCGCTTTCTGGGTTCTCTTTTATAGGGGCGTTAATCCCATTCACAAGGACTCTGCCTTCACCATCTAATCACCTTCTAAAGACCCTACCTCTTAATTAATACCAATACCTTGGGGATCAGATTTCAATTATGTGAATTTTGGGTGAATGCAACATAAGCATATTTTTTTTTTGCCTCTGCCCCCCCCATTCATGTCCTTCTCACATACAAAATATACTCATTTGATTTTTTCTTTCTTTCTTTTTTAATTTTTTAAATTTGTTTTAATTAGCTATACATGACAGTAAAATGCACTTTGAGACATCATATATAATGTAGTATAATTTCCTGACTGCATTATAAAGAATAAAAATACATGTTCAAGAGAATGGCCAAGTGAACATTTTTTTTAAAGAGAGAGGGACGGGTGGCGGGGGGGGGGGGGGAGAGAGAGAGAGAGAGAGAGAGAGAGAGAGAGAGAATTTTAATATTTATTTATTTTTTTTTTTAGTTTTCGGTGGACACAACATCTTTGTTTGTATGTGGTGCTGAGGATCGAACCCAGGCGGCACACATGCCAGGAGAGCGCGCTACCGCTTGAGCCACATCCCCAGCCCCCAAGTGAACATTTGATAAGGAGATTAATAGGGACAGATGGAACTCATCAAGAGGATGGAAGAGTAACCCTGAAGGCATTTTGGAAACCTTTGAGGTTCTTCTGCCCTTCACAGGCTAGGGTGCCAGGGCCTTGATGAATGATTTCAAGGTACTGCCTCCTATAACCCCCTCAGTTCCAAATCTCATTCTTGGGCTATACATGATGTTAAATCCCACTGGTTGTAGAGTTATACATGTGCACAAGGTAATAATGTCTGATTCATTCTACTATCCTTCCTACTCCCATACCCCATCCCCTTCCCTCTCCACCCTTCATTCCCCTCTACCTAATCTAGCCCCGAAGTCTTAACTCATTCCAACTTCAACTTTAAATTCTTAGTCTAAGTATCTTCTATGTATCAACATGTGACAGAACTCCTTTTAAAATAAAAGCCCCAAGTTAGTTTTTGTCCCCAGATTCCTGGCAAGTTATTTTTCTCTCTGAACTTCCTTATGCTGAGAATGGAAACCAAGAAGCTATCCCATGGCCTAAACAGGAATTGTGATATATTCTCTGGCTAGCACAGCCTACCTAAATCTACATATGTATATTCCTTGGTTTTTACTTTTAATATATTGTAACTGCTTCTATAGGACCAGCAGAGACAAATTAGCTGCTTCTCTCCAGTTTTGTCCAAACTCTATTAAACATTCATTTTCCCTTTTTATATCACTCACTTATTTCTTATGTGGGTGGGCAACTGAATCCAGCCAGCTAAGATACAGACAGATTCTCTGGTTTGACTGCTGGTAACAAACTCATTCTAGATATGGGTAAAATTAAAGGAACGGATTCATCATGACCCTACTGCTTTCCAACTATGAGCCTATGAAATTATACAAGTTATATGCTTCTAAAATATAACAGTGAGACAGGTGTACAATAGATATTTTCATTCCAAAATGGAGACATAGGAAAGAAGGAAGGAAGGAAGGGTAATAGATCCCAAATAATCAAAAATTCAACAGGGCAAAAAACATGAAATCTTAAGGCTCAAGAATAATCTTTGACTATGTCACACCTTCCAGACATAACTGAGTAAGGATTGGGCCCCCACAGCTCTCAGAAGCCTGGCCTCTCTGGCTGTGTTGAGTGCATTTCCCTCTGCAGTTTTCATAGGTTGAAGTCGGGACTGCAGTTCTCTCAGGCTGGAGTTGCTCATTGGTAGCTCTCTCACTCTGGGACCTTGGGGGTGGCCCTGGTGATGCTGAGCACTGCTATACTAAGGGCTCTTGTAATGTCTCTTAGCCTGGGGCAGTTCTCTGCCTGGACCTTAAGGCTATTCCTTGAAACTGAAATGGAAGTAGCCACACCCCAAAAGCTTACTCACTTTCTGCACCCGTGGAGATAGCACTGTGCAGATGTCACCACACTGTACCATTTATACCTTCCAAAGGGGTGACCTAAGTTACTCCTGGGCCCACTGGAACCACAGCTGGGGTGGCCCAGGAGGCTGTAGGAGGTAGTGCCATTCTGGCACTCTGGCCTGTGAAGGGCAGGGGAATCCCAAAGCTCTCCAAAATGTCTTCAGGGTTACTCTTCCCTCCTCTTGATGAGTTCCATTTGTCCCTATTAATCTCCTTATCAAATGTTCACTTGGCCATTCTCTTGAACATTTATTTTTATTCTTTATAATACAGTCAGGCTGAAAATTTTCCAATTTTTAAATTTATTTTTATTTATTTTGCAGTATAGGGATTGAATTTCAGGGCATTTTACCCCTGAGCTGCTATGTCCACAGCTTTTTTTTTTTTTTTTTTTTTTTTGAGACAGGATCTCACTAATTGAACTTCCAGTCCTCCTGCCTTCACCTCTGAAGTCACTGGGGATTATAGGCATGTGCTACCAAACCTAGTTCCAAATCTTTAAACTTCTGGTTCCCCTCTGATCATAAATTCTAATTTTAATTCATCTCTCTCTTTTCATATTTTACTACAAGAAGTTAAGAGAAGCCAAGCCACACCCTCAACATTTTGCTTAGATTTCTTCTTCTAAATGAGCCAGTCAGGGGCAGAAAGGGGAAAATGCACTTGAGGGACTTTAATTTATAGCTTTTTAGCTATTAAAAGCATGGCATGTGCTTTTCTCCACTTTCTCACCTTAACCCATAGCTTATTTTGTGCCTTTCTCTATCCTCTCACTCATTCACTCAGTCCCTGGACCTCAGAAACCAGGTACATCATTAAAGCAGGATGCCTTCACCATAACTCGCCACCTCTAAACAACACAAAGGGTAAAACTGTTGAGGAGCCAACAAAATGGCAAATTCCCAGGGCATTTAACTTATTACTTGCATGATTGATATTCTCTCCCACTTCATAATGATATGTTCTCTTAACAGCTGCAGCAGTATATCCCTACTACAGGGCAAAGATATTTCAGCAGGATGCTGTGTTGATAAGAGAGATGTGATATAATAGGACTTAGAAAGACTGCTTTTGCTAAAAGCCATGGCTCTGGATCTAGGCCTGCAGATACTTTATGGATAACTGACAGCAGGGTAAAACTTCACATCTCTGGCTTCATTTGGTATCTATCTTCTTTATTAAATTAAATGTGTGTCCTGCTCAGCTCTGCATAAAAGCATATTGATCATTTTAGGAGTGTTCATCTAAATATTAGTAATAAAAGGCTTATTAGCCCTAAATTTACCTGACTTGTCTTGTCCCCCTCCAAGACTGAGGTCAGATTTGCAGAGATTTGTAGCATCTTGTTTCAGATCCCTGGAGTGGCACCTAGAAGTCTCCAGTCCTAATCCTACACCTTCCAGGAACAGCTCCCTAAGCAGGAGCAATCATCTCACAGAAACATATCCCCTTCCAGGATCATATGTTTAATAGGTAAACACCCTGTATCCTGAGAAGCCCAATCAAGCAATAAGGACTTCTCCAGAGCCAACTCACAGAATCAGGACCAAAAGAATGCTCAACCACAGTATATCCAAGACAGCTCACCTATGCATACCTCCCTCATATCCCACCTCAATTCTTCCTCTAGTTAAATCTAAAGCTCCTGTTAACAATCCAAAGTGAGATGTTGGATCTCATTTGACCTTCCCAATATGGACATATTGATTAAAATTTCCTCTCACCATGACCTTTTCTGTTTGGTTTTTGGGCTGAGAGGGCAGACCCTGCATAGTGGGACTATGCAAGTCAGCTTGACTCCCGTAACAGCGCCAAGCTGACCAGCTGATTACCCCTCTCCCAAGGCTGAAATTCTCATCAGGAAAAGAAACACATCTTTGAAATACATCTCAACTCAATTAACATTCCTAAACTCTAGCCTACCCTGAAAACAGCCTTTACACTGGAATAAAAACTAGCCCATTTGGTTTGAGGAGCTAGCCTTAATGTTTCTCCCATCTGATTTAAGCAGAAACCCTTTAATAAAGCCTGTCTGTATTTAAATTCTTTCCAGGTCCAGCATTCATTTTTTAAAATGCTGGATACAAGAATCTGAAATATGGTGACATATTTTAGTGGCCAGAATGGGGATTGATTGAGACAGACTCCTAGGCAGGATCTGAGACCCAGACTGGCATTCTTTGCAGATGGCTAAGTGGGCCATTCTAGCACCTTTGTTCCTGAGCTGCAGAAGCAGCTGTGAGTTCCAGTTGCTTTTGTCACTGCTAAAACTTTTTATACCACAGATGATACTCCCCTGGACCCTGCTAGATCTTCCAAAGTTATGTGGGCTGCATCTTAAATGATCCCCTCCTAATCGCACCACTTAAGAGGAAGGCTAGGGGCTGGGATGTGGCTCAAGCGGTAGCGCGCTCGCCTGGCATGCGTGCGACCCGGGTTCGATCCTCAGCACCACATACCAACAAAGATGTTGAGTCCGCCGAGAACTGAAAAATAAATATTAAAAATTCTCTCTCTCTCTCTCTCTCTCTCTCTCTCTCTCTCTCTCTCTCTCTCTCTCTCTCCTCTTTCACTCTCTCTTAAAAAAAAAAAAAAAAAGAGGAAGGCTAAGCCCTTCAGGACCTCTTTCAGTCCCCAAACTGAGAAGGGAGAGGTCTCCAGGATCTCATCACCTATCTCCAGTTTGGAATTGCCCCGCCCCCCGCCCTTATCAGAATGGCCCCAGTTTATATGCTTCCCAGCTAGAGAGTCTGAGGAGTACAAGTTCAATTAGTACTACTCAGATCAGGACAGTTTGTCAGCCAAACAAGGGAAAACTGTGCCCATTGCTAGACATAGCATCAGGAGGTCAGGGAGACCATAGGGGTTCATGCCCTTTCTCTGTGACAGATCTGGCCCATGTTCAGAGAGAATTTCAGACGATTCTCAAAGGACCCTGGCAAATTATTAAGGAATTAAAAAAAATAACCTCCTTTGATTTAACCTGGGGAGATTTGCATATTTTATTGCCTACTTGTCCAGTGGAGGAAAAATAAAGGATCATGGAAGCAGTTCAATAGCACATAGACGCCACAGCAGCACATACATTGGGTAGTGAAATCTATGGGGAGTGGGGGTTTCAACCTGAGACAGCAAGGCTTGGCAAAAGAGGGACTGTATGATTGCTTGCTTTAAACAGGAAATGAGAAAATGCTTGCCCAACCTGTCAATTATGACAAAGTCCTCGAGATCACCCAAAAGAAGGATGAAAATCCTGCCCCCTTTCACAGATGGCTGGATGAACCTCTTAAAAAGAAAACTAACACTGATACTGAGTTGCCAGAAGGGTGGGCCCTCCTGGGCATGCATTTTATAATATACCTGCCCCAGGTATTAGGTGGAAACTCCAAAAGGCCCTAACACCTATAAATCAACCAATAGATACAGCTTTTGGAGTCTATAATAACAGGGACAGAAGAAGCAGAAAAGGTCCACAGAAGTAAACAGAAGTCTCCATTGTCAGCTGCTGCCCTGGGCTCCCTATGCCACTTAAGAGATGCCCACCAAGAGGCAATAGTGCAAGGGCAGAGTCAAGGAAGCCCCAGCTATGGAGCCACTGCCTAGCCAAGACCCTGGACAGGGGCAATGCCACCTATGCAGACGAGAGGGGCATTAGAAAAAAGGTATGACCTTTTAGGGAAAAGACTGACACCCACCTGCTCTCTCTGCAAAAAATGGGGCACTGGAATGGGGACTGCCACTGGTTCACAGGGTCATCTAAAATCCTGGTGGCCCAGGACAACTGTAGGGGCCCAAAGCTTCCTTCAGCTCCTACAAAGCTGCTTGCCATTTCCACTTTGGGCCTTGGGCAATTCTGGAAGTGGCTGGTCAGAATGTTTCATTTTTGATAGATATGGGGGTTGCTTATTCTGTTCTGACCCATTTCTCTAGGCCATTACCCACTCAGACATATACAGTGATCAGGGTTGGTGGCCAGCCAAAGGTCCAAAAGTTTACTCCTCCCTTGGGATGTATTACTGGGCCTCAAACAATATCTTTTTGCCTTTGAATAGGAAGACTCTGAGACTCACCTTGCTTCCCAGTTCATATGGGCAGTCCTGCTCCAGGGATTTAGAAACAGCACGAACTTGTTTGGAAATGCTCTGGCTAGAGAACAGAAGAAGAGGCTTGTCTCAAACAATAAAAGCTGTTAGCAGTACAAAAGGTTACTTACTTAGGCTATGTCCTTATACACAGGGCACAGACTCTGGTTCATTCCCAGAAAGAGACCATCTGAGTCTTCAGTCTCCTTTCTCAAACTAAAAAGCTGTTACAGGCCATTTTGAGAATGATCAGGTTCTGTTGGATTTGGATCTCAGACTATGAATTTATCGCTAATCCCTTTTACAAAGCCCAAAGGGCAAAGATAATGAACCCTTAATATGGAATAAAGACTACCATCAAGTTTTCTTTAAAGAACCTAGGAACCACCCCTGCCCTAAGGCTCCCAAATTTAGCAAAACATTTTCCCCTCTATGTGTCAGAGAGACAGGGATAGTTCTGTGAGTGCTCAACCAGAAGCTGAGAGACACTGAAACCAGTGGCATATCTTTCTAAATGCCTAGATTCAGTGGCATCGGGATGGCCAGGATATTTATAGACAGTAATGGCCAAAGCCCTTCTGATAGAAGAGTCTAGAAAAATCAACTTCAGACCACAATTAATGGTCCTGACCCCTCACAAGGTAAGGGGAGTATTAGAAATCAAGGGACATCAGTGGTTAACAGATAACTCACATCCTTAAATATCAGGTCCTTTTGCTAGAAACTTCAGATGTCATCATCAAGTCCTGTCAACTCTAAACCTGGCCATATTGCTACACCCTGCCTCTATGTACAAGTTATAACCCAAATTCATTCCAGTAGAATTGACCTTAAGGATAAGCTCATGTCTAATGCCAAGGCTAAATGGTTCACAAATGGAAGTAGATTGTTTTGGGGTTTGTTTTTTGTTGTACTGGGGATTGAATCCAGGACCTAGCATATGTTAGGCAAGCACTGAACTATACCCCCAGGACTTTTTAATTTTTGTTTTAAGACAGAGTCTTGCTAAGTTGCCCAGGCTGGGCTCAAATTTATTATCCTCCTGCTTCAACCTCCAGAGTAGCTGAGATTACAAGTGTGCATCATTGTGCTTGGCTCAGGTGGAAGTAGTTTCTATCCAGCAAGGAGCCAGAAGGGATATGCAGTTCTGAGCTAACATGTAGTCATTGAAACTCAAGCCCTATCCCCTAATCTTACCCCCAAAAGCAATGCTGATAGTCCTGTTGAGCTTTCCAGATAGGAGAAGCATCAAGGATTAATATCTATACTGATTCTAAGTATGCCCATTGGGTACTCCATGCTCGTGCAGCTATTTGGAAGGAAAAAGGACTCCTACAGGATTGCCACTCTGCCATAAAGCATGGACCAGAGACAACAAAACTGCTAGAGACAGTTCATTCCCCTAAAGAAGTGGCAGTAAAAGATACCAAATGGGAGGCCCCTATATTATCCAGGGAGAAAACCTGGCCAACCAAACTGCTAAGGCTGAAGCAACCAAGGGACCCCAAGTCCAAGCCCTGATACCTTACCCACACTGCTCACTGCTCCTCAGTAGGCTGAGGAAGAAAAGGAATGAGCGAATCACAGGGAGCTCACACGGGACCTGTTAGAATGGTGAAAAAAGGGGATAAACTATTCCTTCCTAAAGTTCACCAGTGGGGGATAATTAAACACCTTTAATTATCTGGAATAGAATGCTTTATTTAAATGTATTGCCCAAATCTTTATGGGAAAAGCCTTGCCTGAAACAACAAAAGCTGTTACCCAATCCTTCCACATCTGTGCTGCTAATAATCCTAAAAATCATTCCACATCTCCATCTCTAATGAAGCCTATCCAACAGAGGAGAACTAACCTGGAGAGGACTGGCTAATTGATTTTATCCAGGTACCATCCTATTAGGGATTGCAATATTTACTGGACTTTATTGACACCTTTACTGAGTGGATAGAAGCTTTCCCCACTAGAATGGAAAAAGTCACAGAGATATCCAAAACATTACTCAAGGAAATAATTCTGAGATTTATACTCTCTAAAAGCCTTCAGAGCGACAATGGGCCTGCTTGTGGCAAATAAATAAATAACCCATCAGGTCTCAGGAGCCCTGGGCATAAAAAACTACCTCCACTTCTCCTAGAGATCACAGTTCTCTGGAACTGTAGAAAAAGTAAACCAGACTCACAAGAGAACTTTGGCAAACTCTTCCCAAGAGACCTCAGAGCCCTGACTTCTTCCTTTTTTGCCCATTAATCTCCTGCAAGTTCAGTGGCCCCCAAAAGAAAACTCCAGCTTAGCCCTTTTGAAATGACATATGGGAGGTCCTTCTTCACAACTTGTGGATGAAATTACCAACAACCTAATAGACCACATCAGTACCTAGGTCAGGTTCAAAAAGTACTACAGGAGCTTGGAAACAGGATACTAACACAACGCTCCCCACTGGAGTTAGTCTCCTATGGAGCCTGAGATCAGATACTAGTGGAAACATGGAAGGAGGACTCCCAAAAGATCAGTTACAGTCTAAATGAAAGGGACTCTGCCAAATGTTACTATGGCATTTCCAGTTGGGCACATCTCTCTAGAATGAAACCTGCTTCTTCTGAGCTCAAATAAGAAAACCAGAAAGATCAAGCTGAATATACCTGTGAGCCGATAAAAGACCTCAGATATGTCTCTAAGAAAAAGATTAAGGGGCTGGGGATGTGGCTCAAGCGGTAGCACGCTCGCCTGGCATGCGTGCGGCCCGGGTTCGATCCTCAGCACCACATACCAACAAAGATGTTGTGTCCGCCGAGAACTAAAAATAAATATTAAAAATTCTCTTCTCTCTCTCTCTCTCTCCTCTCTCACTCTCTCTTAAAAAAAAAAGATTAAGATTCAACTAGCAATTCATAAAAAGATGAAAGTTGCACAACTTGTGAAAAATAGTGATAATAACTATTCCAACACCTTCAGGTATCCTATTCTTTCATTACTTAAGTCTCCCACCATGTAAGATTTATTTCTGCTCATACTTAATTGGCCACAGCTCTGAGAGGCTGGAAAACAAATAATAGCATCAATATTTCCCAGATTATAACTCAGGGTAGAAATCTTACTAGCTGTTGGATTTGTCACACCCAAGCACTGAACTGAAGTTCACCCCTTTTAGAGGAAATGTTAACCCTAACCCTACTCAGGGAATGAGGCCCTGAAAAAAGGAATCCCCTTATAGTTAACTTTCCACCTGACACATTTCTCTCATGTGAATACCTAATTCCTTCTTTTATACTCACATTTAACCCATTTCCCAATGTCATTACCCTCCTTGGTGTCAAAAAGACAACTCCTTCTAGGCTGATTCATAGTGGGATAGGGAGAGGGAGCATGGGAGGAATAGACAAACTCTAGATAGGGCAGAGGGGTTGGAGGGCAAGGGAGGGGGCATGTGGTTATTAATGATGGTGGAATGTGATGGTCATTATTATCCAAAGTACATGTATGAAGACACAAATTGATGTGAATATACTTTATATACAACCAGAGATATGAAAGATTGTGCTCTATATATGCAATAAGAATTGTAATGCATTCCACTGTCATATATAAAGTAAAAAGAAAATGGCAGATGTATATATTGAACATTTGAATTTTATTTTCTAGGATCTGGTGCCTTTATGTGGCTATGTAAAAAGGTATCATATCCTTCTGTCCCTTTATTCGTGAACTTTTGTAGACTCTGTTCTCTGGCAAACATCCAGGCCTTAGGTTGAAGAATTGAAACAATGCCTTCTGTAAGTTGAACCGTAACACTGTCAAAAGCCATCACAAAAAAAAAAAAAAAAAAAAAAAAAAAAAAACCTCCTTCTGTTGTCATTGCTCCAGGAAGAAGCTAATTCACCCTTTATGTATCCAGGCATGTGACCAAGGGACAAGATCTACAAATGCTTCTATGGTTACCCCTTGTTGGATCATGTTCCTTGCTCTAATAATCTAATCCATTGTTACCCCAATAACCTAGAAGCAAATGGGACATGCATCCTTGGAATGAGTCTACACTCTCAGGAGCTTTCTGGTCTGATTGTACCCATGCACCACCCTGGTACCCTCAATTAGAAATGTGGTTCAGTAGGGAAGATGGCCATTACGCATGTGCTCCCTCAGGATACCTGTTTCTCTGTAAACTCCACAACATAATTTTGGCACATCACTGCTTGGAATTTCCTTCCATGCCCTCCTAAAAATGTATCCTTGGAGTTCTGAACCCTAGAGGCATAGGAATAACTATACATAATATGACAAAGTCCAGGCCCATAAGGGCTATTGGACTAGTATTAGCTCATATAGGAGCTGCCATCAGACTGGGCGCACCATGCAGTGGATTTGTTTATCATGCATCCTCTCAGAAACTATTCTGGAAGCCTTAGCAACATCTACTAGGAACACTCACTTTAGGTTATAGTCTTCACTAAGACTCCCTGGCCACTGTAGTCCTAGACAAGTGACTTGCCTTAGACTCTCTCCTTTCTGAATAAGGGGAAGTTTGTACAGTCATTAATAAAACCTGTTGTACCTAAGTTAGCAATTCTGGGAAGGTAGAAGAAAACATTCATGCTACTGATGAGCAGGCCACTTGTTTGCATAGTTATAATCAAGGCACTGATGCAAATACCACTTGGTCCATTATGAAGTTATCTTTACGCAATATTTCCTGGCTCCTGCCTATATTGGGACTTTAGTCACTATTGTCTTCTGACATTTGGCCAGTGCTTGTTTGAATTCCTTGTTAAGTTTGTCTTTTCCAGTCTATGATGTAACTTTTAGGAGGGGATTTCAGCCCAGCCCATGTTATTTGGAATCTCAACATATTAGTGTTCCGCCCTTGGAACTCTTACACTAGGCTTCCAGAGATTGCTATACCCTTCAATAGGTAAGAACTACATCCCTTTCCAGCTCAATGCTGGAAAACAGATTTCAATCTTCAGCAACCTTTAAGATTAATGAAGTAGAAAACTCAGGGGGAATGATACACCCCAGGGACCTTAACCCATAGCTTGTTAGCTGTTGAGAACATGATATGTGCCTTTCCCTCTCCTTTCACTCACTCACCCAGTCTTACCAACATCAGAAACCAGGTACATCATTAAAGCAGTATGCCTCCCCATAACTCTCCACCTCCAAACAACACAAAGGGTAAAACTGTTGAGGAGCCATCAAAATGGCAAATTCCCAGGGCTTTTTAACTTGCTGCTTGCGTGATTGATGTTCTCTCCCTCTTCATAATGAGATGTTCTCTTAACAGCTGCAGCAGTGCATCTTTACCACAGGGCAAAGATGTTTCTGCAGGAAGAAGCATCAATATAAGAGATGTAACATTTGGCTCCAGGCTGACTGGCAGACTACCCTACCCCTCCCTCAAGGCTGAAACGCTCACCAGGAAAATAAACAACTCTGAAGCCAATTTCAGTTACAGTTTCACAGCAGTTAGATCAGGTTTAGGCGTGGTGTCTAGATTCTACCATTCACCTTTCTTCTCTTACAGGGTTCAGACTAATAAAAACAAAGAATTGCCAGTCAGGTACGTATAGTGACAATAACAGCAACACTAATAGCAGCCGACACTAACTGAATATTCCTCTGTGTCAAGCAGTGTTCTAAGGGCTCAACTGTAACCATGACATTGAACAGGCAGGACTGGTGGGATGTAAACAGTCAAGAGCTTTCTTCTCCCTCTTTCCTATTGCTCTTCCCTGAAGCACAATCCCATGGACTAGTTCTTTCCTGCACTCTTAGATAATATCTCAAGCAGGTGCCATTGGTTTTCACGGTTAGTCTTAGTAAGTCTTGCAGGTGTGGTTACACCAGTGTAGACATTTGTCAAAACTCAGTGGATGCACATTGGAGATTTTTAGGTTTCAACCTATTTCAACCTATGTACATTGTACCTCAAAAAAAATGTAAACAAATATTGAACTCTAGTTAATGATATGAACACAAGTTGATGCCTGCAATTTACCCTGAAATACATCCAAAGATAAAATGGTTCTAGATTTGGAAACACCAAATATCCTGATTTTGCCAGTACCCCTTGTGTACAGATGCTGAAGTATCACACATTGTATTCATATAATAATATATGTATATATAATAATGCATATTTAGTTTACTTAGAAAAAAATTAATTAATTAATTAATTAAAAAATTAATGATTTAAAATAAACCTACACTTTCAGGCCCAAGATAAAAAGGGAGCCTCCTTGTTATCACTCTATATACAGGCAAATCTGGGAAGACCAGCTCCTCCTATCTGCTCACCCACTTACTGAGAAAAGAAAATGAAAGAGCAGCTGCACTTCGGATAATGAGAAGGGTTTAAGCTTATTCTTCCTTTCAAGGCAAAATAACTTCATCCATATTCTCAGTGAATGTCTTAGTTGCAACTTCAACAAGTTAGTCCCTCCCTGCTCCTCGTGGAGAAAGAAGAGGACTCATCTATGGAAATTGAGGGAAAGAGTATAAGACTCCCTCTTGACTATGAGATGACCTTGCTCTATGGACTACTCTCCACAGCTTCCAAGGCAGTAGTCAGAGAAGAGTCCTGGAGGGTCACCTTTGCTGACCAACTTTGCTCCCATGGTGGATGACTGTGCTTCACCTCCCTAGTACGTATTCCACTCTCTCCAGAAAAAGCTCCAGATTTTCCTATGGAATCTGCTTTCTGTTTGCTCAGTTTGCAATTTGTGTAAAGCCTCACTTCCTGCTCAGAAGTAGAGCATGTAACCCAGACTGGTCAATCAGAAATTCTCATTCCCCTGGCCTCAGTGATTGGTCAGTTGAAGCTTTGGGAACAGGGCCCGGTTTTTGTTTGTTTGTTTGTTTGTTTTGTTTTGTTTTTGTTTTTACAAGAAAAAAAATTATATTTTTATAATTCAAATACATTTTTTTTCAAAGGCATAGAAAGAGGTTTATTTAGGAAAGTAGTACATATCCAAGGGAAAATGGAGGTAACCTCAAAGAGACACTTTGGGGTAAACCAGGAAATACACATTCAAGGGAGAACATGGGTCATCTTTAGAGGCACAGACAGCCAGGACAGGGGTTCTCTATCACTAAATTTGAAGTTGAGGTGATATAAATTCTCAAGTCAGAACCTCTCACAGAAACCACTAAGCTAAGAAGAGAGTACAAATCCTTATAAGCGTAGGCATAACCTCTAGACTTTTTGGTTACATGACACAATATTCTTTAAATGCTTTCAATTCTGCCCTTTAGTACCATCCCCACCATCACTGCCTAATCTTGATTTTGTCATCTTTCATCTGACTTAATGATTAAAAAGCCTCTTTACTCCTAACTCAATCCATCTTCCACTTGCTGAAAGATTTTCTTTTTCTTTCTTTCTTT
The DNA here is from genome assembly GCF_964194105.1 of Spermophilus citellus. NCBI lineage: Eukaryota > Metazoa > Chordata > Mammalia > Rodentia > Sciuridae > Spermophilus > Spermophilus citellus. The sequence continues at coordinate 23,548,472 of NC_138199.1, read as the reverse complement.
CTTTTCTTTTCTTTTTTTTTCTTTTTCTTTTTTTTTTTAGTACTATTACAGTCACACTCTAACACTAAGCTACATCCCCCACCCTTTTTGTTTTGAACCAGGGTCTCACTAAGTTGCAAAGGCTGGCCTTAAACTTTTGATCTCCTGCCTCAGCCTCCTGAGTTGCCAGGGTTACAGGCAAACTCCACCATGCCCCACCAGAAGGGAACTTTCTAAAACACAAACATGATTAGGTCATGGTCCTCCTTAAAATCCTTCAGTGGACCCTTATGCCTACAAGGACAAAATCCAAATACTTAGAACACAACGCAAGACCAGTTAACCTACGCTCCACTGGCCTTGTTTTAATACCTCTTCTCCTCCCACCACCCCCGGACCGTGGGAACCTGCAGCTCCCCTAAAGCATAACATTGGTGCTAAGGCTTTGTACATTCCTTTCCTTCACCTGGGAACACACTTTCTCTTTTTCATCCAATAAACTGCAGGGGGGCCAGCTGGAGTATCATTTTCCCTGAGAGGTCCTTCCTTGTTGGCTATGTGCACCCTTCCTCAGCACTTCTCTTGCCCTTATAATTATCACCATCTTATGGTTACTTTCTCTTTTTCCCATTAGATACTGGCCTCCTTAAGGGTTAGGATTATGTCTTAGTCAAAGGTAACTCCATTCAGTTTTGCTCCAGGTAGTTATGGCTTTTGTTTGAAATCTTGGTATCTATTTTATTTTCCGGTACTGGGGATTGAACCCAGGTGCACTCTACCACTGAGCCACATCCCCAGCCCTTTTGATTTTGAGACAGGGTCTCCCTAAATTGCTGATGCTGGTCGGAACTCACGATCCTCCTGCTTCAGCTTCTGGAGTAGCTGGGATTGATTACAGGCATGTACCACTATGCCCAGTTTTGGTATCATTATTAATAACACCCTTTTTCCCTCTCAAAAGAGTCCTGCTTTGGACACTTTATTTCTCAAAGTTCTCCACCATAAATAGGTAAAAGTTGACTGTAGTCACATTTCATTTTACTAGAGCAGAGTGCACAGATCATTATGTGCAAAACCACTGTTAAGAAACAGCCAATTAGCTGGGTTTGGTGGCATAGGCTAGAATCCCAGCTACTTCAGAAGATGAGACAGGAGGATCCAGGCCAGCCTTGGCAACTTGGCGAGACTGTCTTAGAGACATAGGTCATTGGTATAGTACCTTTAGGTTCAGTCCCCAACACGGGGTGGGGTAGAGATGGACAACCAATTTATATTACTGCACCTTGGCTCTTCAACTGTAAAACTCAGTCTTCTTACTTATCCATATAGTCTATTACCAAAATTTAAAGTTAAAGTTTTAGATGTTACATTTAAAATAGCATAAATATTCTACAGTCGAAAACCAACCCAAAATTGCTTAAAATATACTGTGATGTACAAAGAGACTTGTGCACTAACAGTTATTGCATTTTTTTTTGTTAACATTAGATGCCTTGGCATTTTTTAGAACATGGTTTTAGCAAAAATTGTAGAAAGTAGTATTTAAAAATAACAAAATTCCCCTGTGTAAAAAATAAGTTTATTTGCATGACTTTTACCCTTTTACCTCCCATGAGCCACCAAACAAAAATAAAATTTCCGATACATTCGATGTTGACGCTCTGCAAAGCTACTTCCTCTGAGTACATTAAAAATAAATATTGGGCTGAGGTTTTAGCTCAAGGGTAGAGTGCTTGCCTAGCACATGTGAGGCACTGGGTTCGATCCTCAAGATCATATAAAAATAAATAAATAAAAATAAATGTATTGGGGCTGGGGTTGTGGCTCAGCAGTAGAATGCTTGCCTAGTGCGTGTGAGGCCCTAGGTTCGATCCTCAGCACCACATGAAAATAAATAAATAAAATAAAGGTATTGTGTCCAACTACAACTAAAAAATAAATATTTTAAAAAATATTTTAAAAAAATATTATGGCTGGGAGTGGTGGCTCATGCCTATAATCCTAGCAGCTTGGGAAACTGAGACAGGAGGATTGAAAGTTCAAAACCAGCCTCAGCAACTTCGAGGCACTAAGCAACTCAGTAAGACCACGTCTCTAGATAAAATACAAAATTGGGCTGAGGATGTATCTCAGTGGCCAAGTGCCCTTGGGTTCAATCCTTGGGCTCTCCCCTAAAAAAAAAAAAAAAAAAAAAAAAAAAAAAAGGTATTATATCCATCTACATAAAAAAAATTTTTAAAAATATTTAAATAAATAAATATTAAAGCTGGGGGTTGTAACTCAGTGATGGTGCATGAAATTAGAATACACAAATCCCTGGTTTCAATCCCCAGCACAACAAACAAACAAATATTGCTCTGCATTTCTCACTGTAGTTTGGAAAAGATATTCAATCAATATTTCCATAGACCAAATCCCTGTTACACTATTGGTCTAGTTTAATAACTCCACAATTTTTTATGATTTGTGGTTTAAAAAAAAGCTCGAAACACCAAGATATATAGATTTTTTTTAAAAAAATTTTTAGTTGTAGATAGACACAATATCTTTATTTTTATTTATTTATTTTTATGTGGTGCTGGGGATCCAACCCAGGGTCTCACGCATGCGAGGCAAGTGCTCTACCACTGAGCTACAACCCCAGCCCAAGGATATATAGATTTTTAAAAGAGGTTAGCTTTAGCTACTTCAGAGAACAATTTGGTAACATCAAGTAAAACTGAAATTATGGATGCCTATGACCCAGAAACTCCACTTTAGGATATATACCCTAGAACAGTTGCTCTCAAACTTCGTTACCAGGTCTTTATTACACTCTTAAAATAAGTGATTGAGGATCCGGTGCAATGGCACAAGAGGAATGCAAGTTCAAGGCCAACCTGGGTAACTTAGTGAGACCCTGTCTCAAAATAAAATATAAAAAGAGCTGAGGATGTAGCTCAGTGGTAAAACACCTCTGGGTTCAATTCCTAGTACAGTAAAAAAAAAAAAAAAAAAAAGTAATTGAGATCTTGTGGTTCATAGATATCATGAGTAGGTTTCCATGTCATTCTATGAGATGTGCCTAATTCAAACCTTGTTACACTATCAGCTCATTACCCACCTGATGTGAAAAACAAAAGATTGGAGACACCGAAAAGATTTTATTTATGCATAAGAAGCCCACTGATATTTCCATATTAGAAATTAAAGCTGAGAAAGTGTTAAAACATTTAATTCATTTAAAATAACAAAAAGCTTATTACATATTAGTATAAATAATATTTTAATTAAAATAACAATATTTCCCCAACCAAAAAAAAAAAATTAGGAAGGAGAGTGTCACTGTGTGTTGTGGTTTTGCAATCTTTCACATCTGGCTTAATAGAAAATATCCTGAGTCTCACATCTGGTTTTAAAGTCAATCAGTTACAATTTTACATGTCCTGTAGGCTCTGGAAAACTCCACTGTACATTCATGAATGAGCATGAAAAAAGGCAAATAGCTAGGTGTGGTGGCACAAGCCTGTAATCCCAGTGGCTCAGGAGGCTAAGACAAGAGGATTGTGAATTTAAAGCCAGCCTCAGCAATTTAGCGAGGCCCCAAGCAACTCAGTGAGACCCTGTCTCTAAATAAAATACAAAAAGGGGGGGGGGGCTGGGGCTGGGGATGTGCCCCTGGGTTTAATATCTTAGAATAATTATGAAAATAATTTTGGTTTCCTGACCCACACCACATTTTGAGAACCGGTGCCCTAGAAAAATCCATGCACACGTATAATCTACTCTTTGTAGTAATGTTTGCTTTAACAAGAAGTGAAACTGACCTATCTATCCATTGATAAGGGGCTATCCATCAGATCCATGAGGGCTGCACTGGTGCTTCTTTACTCACCACTGCATATCCAGTAACTTAGCATATGTTGGCACAGGGTAGGTGCTCAATAAATTTTTGTGGAGGGTGGAAAGGGAGTGAGGCTACAGGAAACAAAGAGAGGAGGTACAAATATGGTTCTGCCACCTGTTAGTTGAACTCTATTTCATGAACACATTTTTACAAATATAGACTTTTAGTTAGAAGGGTAGGAATGGACAGAAGCCTTGCGAATCTTGCATAACTAGGAGGCTCCTTTTTCTATTGTTTAAAAATAAAGGTGCTAGGTTCCTGCTGTTCCCAACCACGGGTTGCAAACCACTGCCTTCTAGTGGTGTGTTAAGAAGTCAACACATTATGGGCAAAACAGCCTTTAAAACAGCTGCAGGGTGTACCTCTGTGATAAAGTATTTGCCTAGTATGCCTCAAACCCTGGGAAGGAAAGGGAAGGGGAGGAAAGGGAAGGGAAGGGATCCAGCCCTCAGTATTCATCTATTTTTTGGGGGGGAGGGGGACAAATTTTGTTTGGAGGCATTCTGTTATTGGAACAGAAAGCCTTTCTAGAAATTAAATCACCAATGTGAACCTCTTTGTTAGACCTATAGTAAGTATGGACATTGGAGGAGTTCCTTAAGGTAATTTAGATAAAATTGTTAACATTTCTCAGACCAAAAAGCAAAATCAATAATAAATTTTCTTCACTTAAAGATATTTTTATTTCTTTCCTCTTTTCTTCATTTTGTTTTATCTCTGATTTACATGGTGAGAGGTTTTTTGCAACTGCATGCAGAGGAACAGAAGTGCATAGTAACTATTCAATAAAGGTTTACTGCCAGGAGGAAAGAAAAAAAAAAGAAAAACATTCACAGCCTCCCCCCCACCATCTGGTTTTGTTCATTTTTTTTTAACCTCAATGTGTAGCGCAAAAATAAGCCAAGAATTGGAGAGTGAGGGGAGAGGAAACTTAATTGTGCTCAGAAAAAAAGTAGAAAACTATGATCTTCAGAATGCCTTTCACTTCCACAATTCTAGAACACTAATAACTATGATGGGGGTCAGGAGTGTAGTTCATTCAATGAAAGAGCACTTGCTAGCATTGCAAAATAAAAATAGTAATAATAATAACAACAACAACAATAACAAAGACAAAAACTATGACAAAGTAGTCATATTTAATTAAGATTCTTTCAAACAAAGACAAGCTAAAATTACTGCACTGACAATGAAGGGATTCAAGTCCCCTTACTACAGAGAACTCCCTTTATCACCATCAAAACAGCCCTTCCCTAAGGGTGATTATTAGAAGAATCCTCATTTTTTAAATATTCATTAACTAAGTCTCCACAGGTAAGAGTTTGGGTATGGAAAAGTCATCAAAATATGAAAATATTCACTCATCAACTTCTACTTAAAAGTAAGTCTGTTTGCAAACATATCTTCCCATTTAATGTTCTTGTCCATCCCCACCTTACTAACTAGCATCTTTGCCCCTTGGATGATATAAACGTCTCATAATACAAAAACTATACAGTGCAAATTTATTGCAAAATAAAACTAAATATTCCAACAAGAGAAGGGCTTCAAAACATTAGGGGTAAAATTGTTGGATAAAAGAATTCAGGGCTGGGGATGTGGCTCAAGTCGTAGCGTGCTCGTCTGGCATGCATGCAGCCCAGGTTCGATCCTCAGCACCACCTACAAACAAAGATGTTGTGTCTGCCGAAAACTAAAAAATAAATATTAAAAAATTCTCGCTCTCTCTTTTTCAAAAAAAAAAAAAAAAGAATTCAGCAATGGGTCTTGGTGGTGCATGCCTGTAATCCCAGGGGATTGAGAGAGGCAGGAGGATTCAGAGTTCCAAGCCAGCTTCAGCAACTTAGTGAGACCCTAAGCAACTCAGGGAGACCCTGTCTCTAAATAAAATACAAAATAAGGCTGGGGATGTTGCTCAGTGGTTAGTGCCCCTGAGTTCAATCCCTGGTCCCCACTCCCCATCCCCTCCCAACCAAAAAAGAATTCAATGAACTGCAGATAATCTGTATGGCCCAGCTTGGGTCACCTGCCCATCAATGTACCAACTGCTCTAGCAAAAAACAAGATATCAGATTATTTACTAGGCCAAGTTGTATACCCCACTCCTATGGTTAGGAAAAGTGTGGCACTATGATTTTAGTCCACCAGGATTTGTGAATGGAGGTGGGTTAATACACAAAAACATGTTACCAAGAAAGAATAAAAAATCAAAGTCCATCCTTCTGGAGATTTCTAATGTTTGCCAATCTGCTAGATGAGACTGAGCATCTTTTCATGTGTTTCTCAACCAGTTATTTCCCTCTTTTGTAAATTATTTTATATATCCTACTTTATATAACCCTTTTTCTGATTTTTGTCCAGGGCTACTTGCCTTTTTCTTTTTCTCCTCATTTTTTTATTGGTGCATTATAGTTGTACATATTGATAGGATCTGTTGTTATATATTTGTACATGCACACAGCATAATAATATAATTTGGCCAACTTCCCATCATTTCCTCCCTCCCTCCTCGCCTCCCACCCCTTGGTCCCTTTCCTCTACTGATCTCTCTTTAATTTTTGTGAGATTCACCCATATCTTTCCTTTTCCTCTCTAGCTTCCACAAATGAGAGAAAACATATGACTCTCAACCTTCTGAGTTTGACTTATTTCACTTACTGGTTTCTATTTCTATTTTCCTGCAAATGACATAATTTCATTTTTCTTTATGGCCAAATAAAACTCCATTGTGTATATATACCATATTTTCTTTATCCATTCATCATTTGATAGACACCTAGGCTGGTTCCATAGTTTGGCTATTTTGTGAATTGTGCTGCTATAAACATGAATTATGTATGTATCATTGTAATAAGATGCCTTTAATTCTTCAGAGTAAATACCTAGAAGGGATATAGCCGGGTCACATAGTGGTTCCATGCCTACTCTTTTTCAGAAGACTTCATGCTGATTTCCATAGTGATAGTACTAATTTACAGTCCCACCACAGTGGGTTTTTTTAGTGTTTATTTTTTAGTTATAGGTGGACACAATATCTTTATTTTTATTTTTATGTGGTGCTGAGGATTGAACCCAGTGCCTCACACATGGTAGGTGAGCGCTCTACCTCTGAGTCACAACCCCAGCCCCAATGTAAGTGTTTTTCTCCACATCCTCTCCAGTATTTATTATTATTTGTATTCTTTTTTTCTTTTTGTACTGGGGACTGATCAGGGGCACTCAACCACTGAGCCACATCCCTAGCCCTATTTTGTATTTTATTTAGAGACAGGGTCTCACTGAGTTGCTTAGTGCCTTGCTTTTGCTGAGGCTGGCTTTGAATTCTACAATCCTCCTGCCTCAGCCTCCTGAGCAGCTGGGATTACACCCCAGTGCCACTGCACCTGGCTCTTATTTGTTTGTTTTTTTTTTTTTAAGTTGTAGATGGATACAATGTCTTTGTTTGTTTTTATGTGGTGCCAGGAATGGAACCCAGTGCCTCACACATGCTAGGCAAGTGCTCTGCCACTGAGCCACATCCCCGGCCCCTTACTTGTATTCTTGATGATTGCCAATTTGACTGGTGTGAGATGAAATATCAGATTGGTTTGGTTTGCATTTCCCTCATTGCTAATGATGTTGAACATTGTTTCATGTATTTGTCAGCCATTTGTATTTCTTCTTTTGAGAAATGTCTGTTTAGTTCATTTGCCCATTTATTATTGGGCTATTTGATTTTTTTGGTATAATTTTTTTGAGCTCTTTCTATATTCTAGATAGTAATCCTATGTGAGAAGAGTAGTTAGCAAAGATTTTCTCCCATTCTGAGTTGTTTCTTCACATTCCTAATTGTTTCCTTTGTTGTGCAGAAGCTTTTTTAATTCGATGCTGTCTCACTTATTAATTCTTGGCACTGTTCCCTGAGCTTTTGGGGGTCCTATTGAGAAAGTCATTGCCTGTGCCTAAAAGCTGGAGTGTTGACTCTGTTTTCTTCTAGGAGTTGAAGTATTTCTGGCCTAATTCCAAGATCTTTAATTCATTTTGAGTTATATTTGTGCAGGGTGAGAGATAAACTTTTAGCTTCATACTTCTGCATATAGAAAACCAGATATCCCAGCATCATTTGTTAAAAGGCTGTCTTTTCTCCAATGTATGTTTTGGCACCTTTGTCAAGGATCAGATGATTGTACCTTTGTGGGTTTGTCTCTATCTTCTATTCTATACCATTGGTCTTTGTGTCTGTTTTTATGCCAGTAATAGGCAGTTTTTGTTACTGTAACTATGTAGTCTAATTTGAAGTAAGGTATTGTGATGTCTCCAGCATTCCTTTTTTTTGCCTTTTATTATTATTATTATTATTATTATTATTATTATTATTATTGCTTTTGGGGAGCTATTTATTATATTTAGATATATATGTATTATGTATATATATATAATATATATATATTATTCCACATCCTGTCATATGTTACAAATATTTTCCTCTTAATTTTTTCACGATCTATAGTTTTTAAAAACACATTGCTGAATTACAATATATAACTTTTATTTAGTGTATTCTGGGAGAAAAAGTAAAATGAACTATAAAAGTAAGTTTAACTGAAGTCCATTAAAAGATATGGCTCATCACTTCAATGCAAATTTAACACGGGTTATGAAATACTACCTCAATTGTAACTGCATGAATTAAGGGACAAATAGTATCACATGCATTTGCGAGTTCAGCACATAAATTGTGCTATGGAAAGATCTGGAGGGACAGGAGGAACTTTGGTGATGAGCACACTGACATTTGTGTGCATGAAAGGCCTAAGGTTGGGAACCTTACAACTTTACATACATCCTATGGAACCCTCACAATGATCCTGTGACCAACATCATCTCCATAATAACAAGATATATCTAGCCTTCACCATAAGCATATTTTACATATATGTCCCTGGCGTAGGTAGTGTTAACCTTATTGTATAGCAATAAGGTGACACACAGCCCATAAGAGGTGGGGCAAGGACTGGGGATGTCTGATTCCTCTCACTTCAGAAGTTACACTACAGCACATGCTAGGCAAGCACTCTGCCATTGAGCCACATCCGCAGCCCAGAACTACACCTTGTAAAAATGACTCTCTCCTTGTTTGTTTCTGTATCGCCAAGCCTAGGGCAAAGCAAATCGAAAGCAATGAATGGGGGTGGTGGAGTGGCGTAACAAAACTGCATTCAGGAGAAAGGGTAGAAAAGATTAAAAAGGGGAGGGGCGAGTAAGATTACTTTAAGAGGGTGCCCACCCCAGCCCTAGGCCCATCTAGGACCGCAGGAAGACTCGACGTCTCGGTAGTCTCCGGGAGGAAGAAGCTGAAAGCTACCTCCTTCTGGAAGCTTATCTCACAGGGCGCTGCGCTGCCAGGGGGCCCAACCTGCCCGGCGCGCGACGCTAAGAGTCACTTCTAGCGAGAGGACACCAAGAGCCGGTGGGAGGCGGCCGGGCCGGCGTAGCGAGCGGGTCCGGCTGGGCGGAGACCCCGCCTGGGCGAGCACGCCGGAAGTGGCCACCGGTACCGCCCCCGAGAGGAAAGGGGCTGCGCGATGGCGGCCGCGCAGGGGGCCCTGGCCGAGCGGGAGGCTGGGGTGGCCTGGAGGTGAGACCCCACGGCGTCTGCAGAGCTGGGGCCCGGGCGCCTGCGTCCCTCCTGGAGGTGGGTGGGCCGGGGACCTCCTGAAGCAGGGGCGGAACCCTGATTTTTTAGAGGGGGAAGGGGCCGGGCCTCCGAAGGACGTGAGGCGCGCGGTGCGCTGGGCTGGGTTTTCTGCGCCCTTGGCCCAGGGCTGGGTCTCCGTGCGCCCCGCCCGCGGCCCCAATTCTGCCGCGACCGCCTCCTTCCTTGCTCCAGTCTGTTCCAGTTCTCTCTGTGCCGACTGCCAACGGCTTCTCTTGCAGGCCCAGAGTCATTCACAGGCGGAATTGACCCTGTTCCCTGCGCAATGCCGTGCCAGGCGCCTTTGTACATGGAACCAGGATGTGGTTGTTACATTACTCCTGCTAGGGAGACCAGACTAAATCTCAGGAATAAACTTTGCTGTTCAGACATATTCTACTGTTGGATCTAAAGTATTCATACTGTTGGGAGTTTAGAGGCGAAGGGGTTTAGGTAGGCTAGTGTCGTTTTTCTAAAGTTCTGCATAATAGTAGCGTCAAAAGTTATTTCCTTTGGGAAGCTTCCCCAGATTGCTATCCCGCTGCCTCCATACCTATTAAGCTTTTAAGCTGTTCTTATTTAGCATATGATTCATAAGCGCTCACTACTTTTGTGTCCTGTGTGTGAACCTTCCTGTAGGCAGGAACTCTTGTCATTGTTAAGCATTACCTAATGTATGCGTATGAATGTGAATTAAAAACAGATTGAAGTGATTAAAAGGAACTGAGCTAGGTCTGAAATAGCGGGAAGTATTTACGTTATATGAAAAATAATGGCCTCTCGGGCTGGGGTTGTGGCTCAGTGGTAGAGTGCATGCCTAACACGCGTGAAGCACTGGGTTCGATCCTCAGCACCACATTAAAAAAAAATGAAATAAAGATAGTGTGTCCACCTACAACAAAAATTTTTTTAAAATGACCCCTGTGCCAGATTTATATATATATATTTTTTTTCTTGACTCATGCTGTTTTACTTGTTTTGTTTTGTTTTGTTGTTGTTGTTGTTTGTAGTTGTAGATGGAGAGAATGCCTTTATTTTATTTGTTTATGTGGTGCTTAGGATCAAACCTAGCGCCTCATGCATGTTAGGCAAGCACTCTACCACTGAGCTACAGCCCCCCAGCCCTGCTGTTTGTTTTTATTTAAATTAGTGGCTAACATTTTTAAATCAGGAAATTTCACACACATAATCTAAATTCCCAACTTTTCTTGAAAAATCAGAAGATGTTGCTGTCAGACCCGCTGACAATCTGTAATTTCTGGTACAGCAGAGATGCTTAAGAAAGACACATGCACACACAGGCATTCAGTAGAAAATGAGCACCACCTTTACTTTTTTCTCTCCTTCTTTTATACAGCATCGTTAATTAAAACAAGGGGAAAGAAAAAACATCCTTTTGGCAGCTTACTCCTTACAAGCATGGATAAACATTCTCAGGAAAACTTTGTTTATGGTCACAGTGCTCCGTATTTCTTATCAATTAACTTGTGGTTAGTTATTCCCAGGCAAAATCTCTCTCTCTCTCTCTCTCTCTCTCTCTCTCTCTCTCTATATATATATATATATATATATATATATATATATATATATATATATATATATAAATTTTACACTTGGCAGAACATTCTTTTCTCCTATCTTCTTAAGACAGCAACAAGGACACAGTTCAAAGAGTTCATACTTTCTCACAGAACTCCTTGTTTTGCTAAGCACAGCAAAACTTAACACTTTGTGTGTGTGAGCACTCATGTTCCCAATCAGGGCCCACATAATTTGCGTGGTACAGTTACCTTGAGTTGAGTAGCGGCACTCTCCTTCAGACTCAATAAAATTTCCAGGTCTTTAGTTCCCTCTAATCTCCATTGTCTCCCTGGTCCTGAAGCAAAGTGTTGAGGGTTGTCATGGAGCATCTGGTCTGGCAGCTATTTTGAGTTTTTTATTTCAGATGTAAAGGAGTAGAGTAAGAAGGGCATTGCATCCATCCCCTATGGGCAAAGGTACAGAAGGGGAAAAAGCATAATTATGGGAAATTTAGGGGAGAATCCTGGAGCACAGATTTGCTCTTAGTTGTACAGAGAATTCAATATAACTGGTGTTTTTATAAGAAACAGCCATGTGAAGAAACACACAGAATTTAAGGTAAAAATGGAAGTAGAAATTGTAGTGATGCCTCTACAAAGCAAGGACACCTCAGCTGTCATCAGAAGCTAGCAGACAGGTATGGGATAGATTATCTCTCAGAATGTAGCAACCCTCCCAATACTTTTACTTTCAGACTTTTAGCTTCCAGATTGTGAAAGAATAGATTTCTGCTGGTTTAAACCACCAAATCCCTTGCCCTCTGTTACAGTATCTCTTAGGAAACTATTACAACTCCACAAATCAAAAAGATGCTATTATTTCCTTTAGTAGATGGTAGAAAATTCATTCTAGGTTTTTGGTCATTGGTATCAGTGACAACAGTGTTTTAGAAAAGTATTTCATCTGGCAGTATCATCAGCATCGACTAAAGCCAGAAAACATGTTGAGAGATTTTATAGCAGTCTACTCATGAGGTAAAAAGGTTCTCGACTAAGATGGGGTTGGAAAAAACCTATGGAGTAGTTTTCAAAGTTTGATATTCAGTTAGTTGGTACAGAGAAGGAAGAATCAAAGATAACTAGAGCTGTGCTTCTAACATTTTAACCTTCCTAAGAATCTCCTGGAGGACTGTTAAACATAGATTGCTGGGCTGCACTCCCCAGAGATTCTGACTCAGTGCTTGAGAATTTGCATTTTTACTAAGCTCCTGAGTGATGTTCCCCCATGAATGCAAGGATTTGTCTTGTTCACCAGTATAGCATAGTAGGTATCCTAGTTTGTTCAGGCTGCTATAACAAAAGTACCCTAGGCTGTGTGGTTTATAAACATTTTCTTTGCCAGCAGATTAGATGTCAAGTGAGGGCCTGCTTCCTGGTTCATAATCTTTTCACTGTGCCCTTACATTGCAGAAGGAGCGGGGGAGATATCTGTGCCTTTTATTTTCTTATAAGGACACTAATACCATTTATGAGGGCTGGGCCCTTTGACCTAATAACCTCTCAAAAATCTTTCTTCCTAAGACCATCTCATTTGAGATTAGGCTCCATATTCCACCATGCAGCCAGCACAGTGGTTTCATTAATGAGGTTCTTGGCATAAAAGTTAGTTAGAAGAGATCGAAATAAAACACACAGACTCAGTTACCTTATTTCTATTGCCAGGTCCAAGACGGCTCCCCTCTCTGGTTCCCACCTCTAACCGCCCAGCAGGGCAGCAAGGATTACTCAGGACTAGCAGGAGAGAGAGAGAGAACACGTCTGGGAGTAGCTTTTTATTGGGGAACAAGAGATTCAGGGGAGAATTCCATCCAATGAAGGTTGAGGGGGGGTGCTGAGGGCCATTGCCAAGTAGGAATGACGCATGAAATTTCCTTGCCAGCGCACCCCATGTTGCTTAGAGGACATTCGCTGGGACATTGCATGTATGCTTTAGTAAGGTGACCTTGCTCAAGGACCAGGGCGGATCCGGGTTTAGAGCTGATCAGGTTTTAGGGAGTATCCCGTCCTTGGGTTTAGGGAAGTTCCAGGTTTAAGGTGTACCCTGCAGGGGGAATAGGGCGTATCCTGCTGCCTCAGGCACGCCCGATCCTTGAGTTCCCGTTGAGTTCTCGTGAGATTCAGAAAGTACTGGAAAAGAAAGCCTCATGGAGTAGGTGAATTGGGCGGCGGCAGAACTGGGATTTCCCCAGAACGTGTGTAGAGGCCGGTGTGAGTTCGGGAATAAAGAATTGCTGTTTGAATCTACAAGGTGTGTGGTGGCTCGTGATTCTGTGCCCAGCCAAGACTGCGGCAGGGGGGCCGCACTCCAAGGTCAGGGTCAATGATTGGGCCCCTGGGGTCAGTGGTTAGTCACACCCCCACACGGACGGATTCTTTCATCAGGAAAGGGCCGGGAAAGTTCCGACACAGCCAGAACGCCTCAGACCCTTAACGGGAGTCGCCCAATCACGTGTCAGAATGGCTTCCCACACCATATGAATTCAAGGGACAATATAAACATTCAGTCTAGGTTCATGATAAATATTTGTTAAATGAAAACTGACTGTTTAGATAGAAATGGATGGTAAGAGAGAGAAATAAGTCTAGAAGCAAATATGATCCAAGGTGATCGTTTTTATTGATTTGATTTACACTGTCAGTAAATACTGACAGTGAGCTGAAGAGACATTGTAAATCTAGACTAAAATGTGAGTGAGAAATAGGAGTTTTAGACTCGGGATTCATTCTGTACAAAGGTGATAAGTGAAGCTAGAAGTTGTGGTCATTGAGATAGCAAATGTAAAAAGACCAGGGGCTGAGCCTTAGCAACAGACATAAGGGTAAAGCCAGTATGGAAGAAGTAGAGTGGTTGGAGTATCATGTACCATTTGAGTCAAGAGAGAAAAGAACTTCAGGGATTATTTAGTCAAAAGGAAGAGAAGAGAGAGCTGGGGCTGAGGCTTAGCAGTAGTGCACTTGCCTGGCATGTGGGAGGCAATGGGTTTGATTCTCAGCATTACATATAAATGAATAGAAAATAAAGGTCTATCAGCAACTATATATAGAGAGGGGGAGGGAGGAGAGAAGAAGAGAGTGATAACCTATTATTCACTTATACAAGAGTTTGTTTTTGAATACCGGGAGAGAAGATGGCGGCGGGAAGTGAGTAAGCCGCTCCGTGCTCTGCGCCGCCGCATCTGAAAAGATGAGGTAAAGATCATTAAAGGAGATCTGTTGACAAAGACCCAGCACCGTGTCAAGAAAGGGGCCTAGGTGGAGTGAATCCGCCACGACTCCAGCCAAGGTGGAGTGAGTTCATCACGACTTCAGCGCGAGCAGTAAGGCTGCAGCCACCGAGCTGCCCGGTTCCCTCGGCCCCCTCTCCTTCTCCTCTCCGCCTTTCCGCTTTGCTTCTCTCCCGCAGTCTCTCCTCCCATGCTCAGTCCCTAAATCTAGATCTCAATTTCTTTCCCCCACCCTGCCCGCTCTCCTGCGTGTCCGGTACCCGGCCCGCGCGGCTCCGAGGCGCTGCCGCCCCTCCCTCAGCCCGCACCCCCTCCCCGGGGGTCCCGAAGGCCACAGCTGAGCCGCCACTGCGCCGCTGCCGCCGCCTCCTGCGGAGCACCATAGAGCAGACTCTTCACCGCGCTAGTGAGCTGCCGAGTTAAGTGAAACAGCTGATAAGATGAGTGACAATTTAAAATCTAAGTGATCCAACATGGCGGCGAACGCGGAGAGATCAAGTCTCTAACCCCTTCAGCTGCGCGAGCAGAGGGAGAAGTAAACTGTCAAAATACTGTTCGCTCAGGACCACTAGGCACTGTTGAGCTGAAGGGGATCCCGGGCGAACAGTCTGCCCCTCTCAGAACACACCGAGCCCGGACTGGGCTGCATTCTAGTTCTGGTTCGCCTGTTTCTCATGACTCAGCACTAATGATCCCGCTGAAATAACTAGTTGGCCCACCTGAACTCACAGAGGTAAAAGCCAACTGAGCACGATAGTCAGACCCAGGGTATCCCTTTGCTGACAACAGAGGTCCCTTGCACCAGCTACAAGGGGAGTTGCTACCTGAGGGCAAACAAATTCGCTGGGGGTCCTCAGCCCCAAGCCCTACAAACTTAGGGTCTGAGGGAGGCAAACAGAAAGGGTGTGCCCAGGCATCCATGGAAACAGGGCTCCCAGGAGCAGCAGACCCGGCGTGTAGCCAGTATTGTGGCGAGCTTCACAGGTGAGCGGGGCCTGGCTTGAGGAACCACAAGAGAAGGCCCTAGGCACTCAGGATTGGAGACCCGCACAGTCTGGGAAGAAGAGCTGAGGAACAGTGATTGGTTCCCACCCATCAAGAAGAGAAGCCTGGCCCAGTTCCACCTACTGGAAGAGAAGTTAATTGAGCTCTATGACTGCATTTAATATTATTATTATTATTATTATTTTAATGATTATTATTGGTATTTTTTTTAAATTTTATTTTCACTTTTTGTTGTTGATGTTGTTGCTCTTCAACTTTCTTATTAATGGTTTCAATTTTTTAATTCTTTTTATTCTATTATTATTACTATTATTTTTTAAACTTTAATTTCCATTTGTTTATTATCATTATAATTTTTTTTTGGTTTTAAATTTTTATTTTTTCATTTTTTCTTTCTTTCTTTTCACTTTTTTTCTTTTGTCTTTTCATTTCTTTTCAATTTTCTTATTCCCCCTTTCTTGAATTCTACCTGCCTACACTCACTCTCTTTAGTGACTTCTTCCCTTCCCTTCTAATACCTCTCCTCCCAAGCATCAAATAAATTTATAAGAGTAAACAGTAACTCAGCAGTCAAACAGAACAAGAAGTATCATGAGCATAAAAAAGCAAGGAAGAAAAGGAGTACAAACAATGAAGGACAGCCTAAATATTCAGGAGGACCTGGAGTCATCAGAAAAATGGCCATATAAATTACTCAAGGAACACCTTAGACAGATGGAAAGGAACCTTAAAGATCACATTGAAAATGAATTACATAAACAGATAAAAGAAGAAGTTAAGCATCTTTATCAGGAGATGGAGATTATAAAAAAAAATCAAACAATAATTCTAGAAATGAAGGAAACGATAAACCAAATTAAAAACTCAATCAAGAGTATCACTAACAGAGTGGAGCAAGTAGAAGCCAGAACGTCAGATAATGAAGACAAAATATATCATCTTGAAAAGAGTCTAGCCAACTCAGATAGGCTGGTAAAAAATCACAAGAAAAACATCCAAGAGATTTGGGATAACTTAAAAAAACCAAACTTATGAGTCATCGGGATAGAGGAAGGCACAGAGATTCATGCCAAGGGAATGAGTAACTTGCTGAATGAAATAATTACAGAAAACTTTCCAGAAATAAAAAAGGAAACAGATATACAAATTGTAGATGCATACAGGACACCGAGCACACAAAATCACAGTAGACCAACGCCAAGACACATTGTTATGAAGATATCCAATATACAGAACAAAGAGAAAATATTAAAAGCTACAAGAGAAAAGAGGCAGATTACATTTAGGGGTAAACCAATAAGGTTAACAACGGATTTTTCATCACAGAAGCTGAAAGCGAGAAGATCCTGGAACAACGTATTTCAAACACTGAAAGACAATGGATGCCAACCAAGAATTCTGTATCCAGCAAAATTAAGCTTCAGATATGACAACGAAATAAAAATCTTTCATGATAAACAAAAGCTAAAAGAATTTGTAGCCAGAAAACCAGCATTGCAAAGCGTCTTGACCAAAACTCTACACGAGGAAGAAATGAAAAACAATAACCAAAACCAACAGCGGGAAGTGCCTCGGTAAAGACAGAGGATGGGGGGAAAGCTAATCATGGAGAAACAAACTAAATTAGAAAAAAAAAAGAGATAAATAATCAAACATGGCAGGAAGTACAAACCATATATCGATAGTAACTCTAAACGTTAATGGCTTAAACTCTCCAATAAAGCGACATAGGCTGGTAACATGGATTAAAAAAACAAATCCAACAATATGCTGCCTCCAGGAGACACATCTGATTGGAAAAGACATACACAGGCTCAAGGTAAAAGGTTGGGAAAAAATATACCACGCACACGGTCCTCGTAAGCAAGCAGGGGCGGCCATTCTCATATCGAATAAAATCAACTTCAAGACTAAGTTAATCAAAAAGGATAAGGAAGGACATTATATACTGTTAAAAGGAACCATTCACCAACAAGACATAACAATTATCAATATTTATGCACCAAATAATGGCGCTGCGACGTTCATAAAACAAACTCTCCTCAAGTTCAAGAATCAAATAGACCACAACACAATAATCATGGGTGACTTCAACACACCTCTCTCACCATTGGACAGATCCTCCAAACAAAAGTTGAATAAAGAAACTATTGACCTCAATATCACAATCAATAACCTAGACTTAACTGACATATATAGAATATATCAACCATCATCAAGTGGATATACTTTTTTCTCAGCAGCACATGGAACCTTCTCAAAAATAGATCATATATTATGCCATAGGGCAACCCTCAGTAAATATAAAGGGGTAGAGATAATACCATGCACTTTATCAGATCATAATGGAATGAAACTGGAAATCAATGATAAAAGAAGGAAGGAAAAATCCTACATCACATGGACAATGAACAATATGTTACTGAATGATCAATGGGTTACAGAAGACATAAAGGAAGAAATCAAAAAATTCTTAGAGATAAATGAAAATACAGACACAACATATCGGAATCTATGGGACACAATGAAAGCAGTTTTAAGAGGGAAATTCATCACCTGGAGGTCATTCCTCAAAAAAAGGAAAAACCAACAAATAAATGAGCTCACACTTCATCTCAAAGCCCTAGAAAAGGAAGAGCAAAACAACAGCAAATGTAGCAGAAGGCAAGAATTATTTAAAATCAGAGCAGAAATCAATGAAATTGAAACTAAAGAAACTGTTGAAAAAATTAACAAAACAAAAAGTTGGTTCTTTGAAAAAATAAATAAGATCGACAGACCCCTAGCCATGCTAACAAAGAGAAAAAGAGAGAGAACTCAAATTACTAACATACGGGATGAAAAAGGCAATATTACAACAGACGCTTCAGAAATACAGAAGACAATTAGAAATTATTTTGAAAACCTATATTCCAATAAAATAGAAGATAGTGAAGACATCAATAAATTCCTTAAGTCATATGATTGGCCCAGACTGAGTCAGGAGGATACTCACAACTTAAACAGACCAATATCAATAGATGAAATAGAAGAAGCAATCAAAAGACTACCAACCAAGAAAAGCCCAGGACTGGATGGGTATACAGCGGAGTTTTACAAAACCTTTAAAGAAGAATTAATACCAATACTTTTCAAGTTATTTCAGGAAATAGAAAAAGAGGGAGCTCTGCCAAATTCATTCTATGAGGCCAACATCACCCTGATTCCGAAACCAGACAAAGACACCTCAAAGAAAGAAAACTACAGACCAATATCTCCGATGAACCTAGATGCAAAAATCCTCAATAAAATTCTGGCGAATCGGATACAAAGGCACATCAAAAAAATTGTGCACCATGATCAAGTAGGATTCATCCCTGGGATGCAAGGATGGTTCAATATACGGAAATCAATAAATGTTATTCACCACATCAATAGACTTAAAGATAAGAACCATATGATCATCTCGATAGACGCAGAAAAAGCATTTGACAAAGTACAGCATCCCTTTATGTTCAAAACATTAGAAAAACTAGGGATAACAGGAACATACCTTGACAATGTAAAAGCTATCTATGCTAAGCCTCAGGCTAGCATCATTCTGAATGGAGAAAATTTGAAGGCATTCCCTCTAAAATCTGGAACAAGACAGGGATGCCCCCTATCACCACTTCTATTCAATATAATTCTCGAAACACTGGCCAGAGCAATTAGACAGACGAAAGAAATTAAAGGCATAAAAATAGGAAAAGAAGAACTTAAATTGTCACTATTTGCGGATGACATGATTCTATACCTAGAAGACCCAAAAGGGTCTACAAAGAAACTACTAGAACTAATAAATGAATTCAGCAAAGTGGCAGGATATAAAATCAACACACATAAATCAAAGGCATTTCTGTATATCAGCGACAAAATTTCTGAAACGGAAATGAGGAAAAACACTCCATTCACAATATCCTCAAAAAAAATAAAATACTTGGGAATCAACCTAACAAAAGAGGTGAAAGACCTATACAATGAAAACTACAGAACCCTAAAGAGAGAAATAGAAGAGGATCTTAGAAGATGGAAAAATATACCTTGTTCATGGATAGGCAGAACTAACATCATCAAAATGGCGATATTACCAAAAGTTCTCTATAGGTTTAATGCAATGCCAATCAAAATCCCAATGGCATTTCTTGTAGAAATAGATAAAGCAATCATGAAATTCATATGGAAAAATAAAAGACCCAGAATAGCAAAAACAATTCTAAGCAGGAAGTGTGAATCAGGTGGTATAGCGATACCAGATTTCAAACTATATTACAGAGCAATAGTAACAAAAACAGCATGGTACTGGCACCAAAACAGGCGGGTGGACCAATGGTACAGAATAGAGGACACAGAGACTAATCCACAAAGCTACAACTATCTTATATTTGATAAAGGAGCTAAAAACATGCAATGGAGAAAGGATAGCATCTTCAACAAATGGTGTTGGGAAAACTGGAAATCCATATGCAACAAAATGAAACTGAATCCCCTCCTCTCGCCATGCACAAAAGTCAACTCAAAGTGGATCAAGGAGCTAAATATCAAATCAGAGACTCTGCGTCTGATAGAAGAAAAAGTTGGCTCCGATCTACAGATTGTGGGGTCGGGCTCAAAATTCCTTAATAGGACACCCATAGCACAAGAGTTAATAGCAAGAATCAACAAATGGGACTTTCTTAAACTGAAAAGTTTTTTCTCAGCAAGAGAAACAATAAGAGAGATGTAAATAGGGAGCCTACATCCTGGGAACAAATTTTTACTCCTCACACTTCAGATAGAGCCCTAATATCCAGAGTATACAAAGAACTCAAAAAATTAGACAATAAGATAACAAATAACCCAATCAACAAATGGGCCAAGGACATGAACAAACACTTCACAGAGGAGGACATACAATCAATCAACAAGTACATGAAAAAATGCTCACCATCTCTAACAGTCAAGGAAATGCAAATCAAAACCACCCTAAGATACCACCTCACCCCAGTAAGATCGGCAGCCATGATGAAGTCAAACAACAATGAGTGCTGGCGAGGATGTGGGGAAAAGGGTACTCTTGTACACTGCTGGTGGGACTGCAAACGGGTGCGGCCAATTTGGAAAGCAGTATGGAGATTCCTGGGAAAGCTGGGAATGGAACCACCATTTGACCCAGCTATTGCCCTTCTCGGACTATTCCCTGAAGACCTTAAAAGAGCGTACTACAGGGATACTGCCACATCGATGTTCACAGCAGCACAATTCACAATAGCTAGACTGTGGAACCAACCCAGATGCCCTTCAATGGATGAATGGATTAAAAAATGTGGCATCTATACACCATGGAGTATTACGCAGCACTAAAAAATGACAAAATCACGGAATTTGCAGGGAAATGGATGGCACTAGAGCAGATTATGCTTAGTGAAGCTAGCCAATCCCTAAAAAACAAATACCAAATGTCTTCTTTGATATAATGAGAGCAACTAAGAACAGAACAGGGAGGAAGAGCAGGAAGAAAAGATTAACATTAAACAGAGTCATGAGGTGGGAGGGAAAGGGAGAAAAAAAGGGAAATCACATGGAAATGGAGGGAGACCCTCATTGTTATACAAAATTACATATAATAGGTTATGGGGGGAATGGGATAACAAACATGGAGGGAAATGAATTACAGTAGATGGGGTAGAGAGAGAAGATGGGAGGGGAGGGGAAGGGGGATAGTAGAGGTTAGGAAAGGTAGCAGAATACAACAGTCACTAATATGGCAGTATGTAAAAATGTGATGTGTAACCGATGTGATTCTGCAATCTGTATTTGGGGTAAAAATGGGAGTTCATAACCCACTTGATTCTAATGTATGAAATATGATATGTCAAGAGCTTTGTAATGTTGTGAACAACCAATAAAAAAAAAGAAAAAAAAAAGAGTTTGTTTTTTATTGAGTTCCCATTAAGTTCCAGAACTGTTCCCACACTATGAACAAATGTTGCAGCTTTATATATAAATCTGTACACTAATCCTTTGGATAAGTGATATTATTTCAGTTTCACTATTGATGAAATAATGGTTGAGGGAAATTAAGAAGCCAGGATTCTGATTTGGTTTTGCTTGCTTCCAAAACCTTGCTCTGTTCAGAACAGTTGCAATCATCATTATCACTGTTATGCTTAACACACCAGCCTCTCTGCTGATGATTCTAAAATCTTTGTCTCTATTTTAGATTTTCCACCTGAGTTCCTGACCCATTGATCCATCTGTTTCCTGAACATTTCTTCCTTGATACTCCAGGGGTACCTCAACATAACATCTAAAATGGAACTCATCACTTCTTTACTTCTTCTATTTCACCTCTACTCTTTGAATTCAGTTACCCAACTTTGTCAACTCAAGTTAGAAACTTAGGATGCTGTCTTTAATGCCTTGGATACTTTTTTTTTTTTTGGGGGGGGGGAGGTACTGAGGAATGATCCTAGGGCCTTGAACATACCAGGCCTTGAACATACCAGGCAAACTCTATGTCATTGAACTATACCCCCCAGAAGGTCCCCCAACCAACTTTTATTTATTGATTGATAGGGTCTTGCTAAGTTGCCCAGGTTGACTTGAACTTGGACTCCTCCTGCCTCAGCCTCCCAAGTATCTGGGAGTAGTGTGCCCACTCCCAGCTCCTTGGATGCTTCTTAATGCTTCATGCCCTCCATCTAGGATATCATCAGTTTGCCTGGTTTTGCTTCTTTAATATATTGATTCAACCAACTTCTCAGTATGCTTACTAGCAGTAGATCATTAGGCCTTCACTTTCTCCCACATAGATTACTGTGGTAATTTCTTGACTGATATACCAGCTCTCACCTGTACCCACCAGTCCATTTTCCTTAAAGCGTCAAAGCAGCCTTTTAAAGAGAGAAATCTGGTTATTTTCCTGTGAGCTTCCCATTGCTTTCAGGGAAGAGTCCAAACTCCCCAGCCTGGTTTACAAGACCTTCCATAATTTGACAATTATTGTGCCAGCTGCTGCTTTTACTGTTTTGTACTCTGGACCTCAGTCATGAAGCACATCCATGAATGCGACATAGGCTGTCCTTTGCCCTAAATCCCCAAAAGGAAAAGCCCTTCCTTTTTCTTTCAGACTGGTTATTTCAAATTTCCTTTCAGGCCTCAGTTGCAGGAAATTTCCTTACCTTTGCCACTGCCTCAAGGTTGTGCTGTTCTTATAAGGCCTCACAAACCCTATACTTACTATATACTTATTGAGCACTTAACCCCCTTAATTGACATTGTCTATAATTGCCATCACAAGCTTCTCAAGGACAGAACTTTAGCCATCTGGTAAAGTGCCTGGTTCATAATAAGGGCTCAATTAAAGAATAAATATTAGAGCCTAATGCAATGGCACATGCCTGTAATCCCAGTGGCTTGGGAGACTGAGGCAGGAGGATCGAAAGTTCAAAGCCAGCCTCAACAAAAGTGAGACACCAAGCAACTCAGTGAGACCCCGTCTCTAAATAAAAATAAAATAAAAAATAGGGCTGGGATATTGCTTAGTGGTTGAGTGGCCCTAGGTTCAATGCCCAGTACCAAAAAAAAATTTTAAAAAAGGAGAAAGGAAATACAATAAAAAATGAAGATTCATCACAAAGATAGGGTGATGTGAGATGTTTTTATCACATGGTCTCACACTTTTTTTTTTGGTACCAGGGATTGAACCCAGGGCCCTTTAACCACTGAGCCAAGTCCCCAGCCCTTTATATTTTATTTAGAGACAGGGTCTTGCTGAGTTGCTATATGCCTCGATAATCAGCTGAGACTGGCTTTGAATTTGCGATCCTCCTGCTTCAGCCTCTTTTTCACGCATTTTTGTAGTAGGAAGATTATCAACTGGGATCAAGAGTTACACAAGAAATAGAAGAGATTTAGAAAGAGAAGAGAATGTATGAGTCCCACTTTCACACTGTATTGAATAGTTATTGAGCAAGAACTTCCATTTCAGGAATTTTTATTTTTTAATTTTTTTTTAGTTGTAGTTAGAAACAATACTTTTATTTTATTTATTTTTATGCGTACTGAGGATTGAACCCATTACCTTACACATGCTATGTGAGCACTCTACCACTGAGCTACAACCCCAGCCCCATTTCAGGAATTTAAGATGCTGTGGAATGTGGCTGTGAATGAATCACAAAACAATGCTGGGCACTAGGTCTGCACTTGGTGGAAATTTGTGCAAGGAAGACATGCTTGAGAAGGAGGCAGAGCTGGTCTCACTAGGTAAGGGTTGATCCTTAACATAGAATCCACACACTCTGATTTCTGAGTTTTGGTTTAAAAATAAAACATGAGAAGTTTTGGGTTTGTTTTTTGTTTTTATTTGTAGGGGTTTTGTTTGTTTGTTTGTTTGTTTTGAGCACAGGGGCACTTGACCACTGAGCCACATCTCAGCCCTATTTTGTATTTTATTTAGAGACAGGGTCTCCCTGAGTTTCTTAGTGCCTCACTTTTGCTGAGGCTGGCTTTGATCCTCCTGCCTCAGCCGCCTGAGCTGCTGGGATTACAGGCATGTGCCACTACGCCCAGCTAACATGAGAAGTTTTGAAGGAGATCAGTTGAATTGGAGATTCCCAATTTCTTTGACTCTCAGAGACAAGATGTTTTCTCTTGTTATTCAACGATGTCTATTTGTGGAGATGGAAATTTACAGCTCCTGGACTCTGCTAAAGTTTGTACTATCTGTGTATCAGAAGCCAAAAGGTGACCAAAAGTAAACTCATCTGCAAACATTCAAAACTACTTTCAACCGCCTTGAATCCTCCTCTTTCTCATCTGACCTCTGTCTTCACTAAATACCACATCCTACCCACTGCCTAAGTCAGAAAGCTGATTCATTCTTGACTCTGCTTTCCCCTGTATGCAGTTATGTTCTGTTGATTCTAGGCTCTTCTGTAGTAGACAGTGCTAACCCTATTTGTAGCATGTTCACAATGTCTTGTAATTATTCATTTACACATATATAACCCCCTCTCACTGCAAGTTTCTAGAAACAGGGACCATATCTTATATTTATCTTTGTATTCCCGGTTTCCTATACAATGTTTGGAACATGGGAGTTGCTCAGGTAATGTTTAACAGGCAAACAAATCAATGAATGATGTGAAACATAGAAGCTTTTCCTCAGAAACTCCTAGTCAACTGAGTTGAATTATACAGAAGGACTCACCTCTGATCAGGCATGTTTCAGATGTGATTGCCTTCTACTGTGGACATCCACCGAGGGGAAGATTTCTTTAAATTACTTCTGATTCCTTTCATCTGTAGAATTAGAGAAAAATTTGAGTGTGTGGCCATTCATCTCTGCAGAGCCATGTGGAACTTGGAGTAGGTAGTTTGCCAAAACTGCCCAGGGCAAAGGTTGATTGTAATGATTCGAATAGAGAAGTCCTTTTTGGATCTATTCCCAAATAATTTTTCTCCCTTTTGTAGTACTCTTATAACTTTTCTTATATCACCTTCTCCTTGTTCTAACTCTCAAATGAAATAAACCATAGGTCTGTTATCAATCAGGATTCAGTGAAGAGACAAAAACTATGCAAATAACTTAAACAAGAAATGTTTAATATAAATAATTTTTAGGTCTGGGGTTATAGCTCAGTGGTAGAATGCTTGCCTCACATGCGTGAAGCACTGGGTTCGATCCTCAGTACCACATTCAAAAAATAAAGATATTGTGTCCATCTACAACTAAAAAAAAATAATTTTTTAACTAGTAGAGTTAACACCAGGTGTAGTGATGCATGCCTGTAATCCCAGCAGTTCAGGAGGATGAGGCGGGAGGATCAAAAGTGCAAGGCCAGTCTTGGCGATTTAGTGAGTTCATGAGAACTTGAAAAATAAAAAGGGCTGGGGGTGTAGCTCAGTGGTAGAATGCCCTTGGGTTCAGTCCCCAGTACCAAAAATTAATTAGTTAATTAATTTAAAAGACAGTTAACTACTAAAAGAGGAGTCTAAGAAAATAAATAGTGCAGAAAGCAGCCTTATCTCTAGGACCAAAGGAGAGTAAAAAGAACCAAGAGCTTAGAAGAGGACTCCCCCACCCTGAAGCTGAGATTCAGACGTTTTTTTTTTGGAGGATGTGGGCACCAATCAGTGGAACGCGTAGCTTTTTTTTTTATTGGTTGTTCAAAACCTTACAAAGTTCTTGACATATCATATTTCATACATTAGCTTCAAGTGGGTTATGAACTCCCATTTTTACCCCAAATACAGATTGCAGAATCACATCGGTTACACATCCACAATTTTACATAATGCCCTATTAGTAACTGTTGTATTCTGCTACCTTTCCTATCCCCTACTATCCCCCCTCCCCTCCCCTCCCATCTTCTCTCTCTACCCCATCTACTGTAATTCATTTCTCTCCTTGTTTATTTTCCCATTCCCCTCACAACCTCTTATATGTAATTTTGTATAACAATGAGGGTCTCCCTCCATTTCCATGCAATTCCCCTTTTCTCTCCCTTTCCCTCCCACCTCATGTCTCTGTTTAATGTTAATCTTTTCTTCCTGCTCTTCCTCCCTGTTCTGTTCTTAGTTGCTCTCATTATATCAAAGAAGACATTTGGTATTTGTTTTTTAGGGATTGGCTAGCTTCACTAAGCATAATCTGCTCTAGTGCCATCCATTTCCCTGCAAATTCCGTGATTTTGTCATTTTTTAGTGCTGCGTAATACTCCATGGTGTATAGATGCCACATTTTTTAATCCATTCATCCATTGAAGGGCATCTGGGTTGGTTCCACAGTCTAGCTATTGTGAATTGTGCTGCTGTGAACATCGATGTGGCAGTATCCCTGTAGTACGCTCTTTTAAGGTCTTCAGGGAATAGTCCGAGAAGGGCAATAGCTGGGTCAAATGGTGGTTCCATTCCCAGCTTTCCCAGGAATCTCCATACTGCTTTCCAAATTGGCCGCACCCGTTTGCAGTCCCACCAGCAGTGTACAAGAGTACCCTTTTCCCCACATCCTCGCCAGCACTCATTGTTGTTTGACTTCATCATGGCTGTCAATCTTACTGGAGTGAGATGGTATCTTAGGGTGGTTTTGATTTGCATTTCTCTAACTGCTAGAGATGGTGAGCATTTTTTCATGTACTTGTTGATTGATTGTATGTCCTCCTCTGAGAAGTGTTTGTTCATGTCCTTGGCCCATTTGTTGATTGGGTTATTTGTTTTCTTATTGTCTAATTTTTTGAGTTCTTTGTATACTCTGGATATTAGGGCTCTATCTGAAGTGTGAGGAGTAAAAATTTGTTCCCAGGATGTAGGCTCCCTATTTACCTCTCTTATTGTTTCTCTTGCTGAGAAAAAACTTTTTAGTTTAAGTAAGTCCCATTTGTTGATTCTTGCTATTAACTCTTGTGCTATGGGTGTCCTATTAAGGAATTTGGAGCCCGACCCCACAATATGTAGATTGGAGCCAACTTTTTCTTCTATCAGACGCAGAGTCTCTGGTTTGATATCAAGGTCCTTGATCCATTTTGAGTTAACTTTTGTGCATGGTGACAGGAGGGGATTCAGTTTCATTTTGTTGCATATGGATTTCCAGTATTCCCAACACCATTTGTTGAAGATGCTATCCTTTCTCCATTGCATGCTTTTAGCCCCTTTATCAAATATAAGATAGTTGTAACTTTGTGGATTAGTCTCTGTGTCCTCTATTCTGTACCATTGGCCCACCCGCCTGTTTTGGTGCCAGTACCATGCTGTTTTTGTTACTATTGCTCTGTAATATAGTTTGAAATCTGGTATCGCTATACCGCCTGATTCACACTTCCTGCTTAGAATTGTTTTTGCTATTCTGGGTCTTTTATTTTTCCATATGAATTTCATGATTGCTTTATCTATTTCTACAAGCAATGCCATTGGGATTTTGATTGGCATTGCCTTAAACCTATATAGAACTTTTGGTAATATCGCCATTTTGATTATGTTAGTTCTGCCTATCCATGAACAGGGTATATTTTTCCATCTTCTAAGATCTTCTTCTACTTCTCTCTTTAGGGTTCTGTAGTTTTCATTGTATAAATCTTTCACCTCTTTGGAACACGTAGCTTACTGATGAAGAAACTTGGAGGAGATGTCTATGGGCATGGCCTATCAAATGGGGGAGAAATTCACTGAAAAATTTAGGTAGACCACGGTAGTCCATAGGTAAGGTCTTCTGGATGGTAGAAAAACTCACTGGAGGGCATAGGCAATACAAAGCTGGCACACAGGAAGCCATCAAGCCTCCCATATATTGATTTGGTGGCATCACCAAAACCAAAACAGCTTACTGGTACCAGGAAAAGTAAATCCTTTATCATTATATGGCCTTACAGTACTCCCCCAGTGTCCTCTATGATAAAACCAAATGGCAAAAGAGAAATGTTTACAAGGTCTGCTTCAAATATCACAAGTAAGGCAATGAAAACAAAAAGAACACTTATAATATGGTCCTATTTTTATATTAGGAAAAAATATGCCCAGAAATAAGTTTAGAAGAATAAATACCAATATGACAAAACATTAGTGGTATTTCTCTTTGGGTGGAGGATAATGGGATTATGGGGGAGTATTCTCCTTGTTTTACTTTGTTATTTTTTCTTATAATTGTAAAATTTTTATGATCAACAAAAACATTGGGTTGGGCAGTGGCTCAAACCTGTAATCTCAGCCATTCAGGAGGCTAAAGTAGGAGGATATGGAGTTCAAGTCCAGACTGAGAAATTTAGAAAGACTCTGTCTGAAAATTTAAAAAAAAAAAACGTGCTGGGTATTGACTTAGAGGTAGAGTGCTTGCCTAGTGTGCACAAAGCCCTGGGTTCAGTCCCCAATAACACACACACACACACACACACACACACACACACACACACACACAGTTATGGAAAAACATTAAGATTTTGGAATCATTTCTACTTTAGATTGTATCTATTGATTCCATTATGAAAGATAGAAAAATTAGCACAATTTATGCTTATTCCTACTACCTTTCTCCTGAAAGCCCAATTTCACTCCCACCCCAGGACTGAGGATTGAACCCAGGGGCCCTGTACCACTGTGTATCTCCAGCTCTTTATTTTTTATTTTAAGACAGGGTCTTGCTAAGTTGCCCCACTTAATGTGTAGTTGATTATTGTTCTATATTGACTAGTTTTCTCTATAAGCACATTTATAGCTATTTTATATGACTTCTCAAGGCCTTATTATAAACCTATAGGGGTTATTTTTATTGTTTCTTATGTGAATTTTATCTATATAATGCTTTTCAATTTCTTTCTTCAGCTTTGCCAAATTACTGATCAATTCTTTTTATTGTTTTATAATCTATAATATCTATAATATGTTTTAAACCCTTATGTCTCCTCTTTAAGTTTTTGTTTGTTTGTTTGTAGTACTGGGGATTGAACCCAAGGACCCTCTATCACTGAGCTACATTCCTAGCCCTTTATATTTTTATTTTGAAAGAAGGTCTTGCAAAGTGGCCTGGGCTGGCCCTGAACTCGTGATCTTCTCCCTCAATCTCCTGAGTAGCTGGGATTATGTGTGTGCACATCAGGCTTGTATTTAAATAATGATTTATGTCTATAATTTCTTTAAGATAATGGAGAATTCTCTGCTGAATACTTCCTATTAATTCCTTTGGTATTCCTCATAGATGTATGCTTCTGATCTACTGGTTACTCATATTCCTTTCTTTTTAAAAAATATTTATTTTTTAGCTTTAGGTGGACACAATATCTTTATTTTATTTTTATGTGGTGCTGAGGATTGAACCCAGTGCCTTGAGCGCACTACCACTTGAGCCACATCCCCAGCCCACATATTCCTTTCTTAAAATGAAAAAAGAAAACAAAGAACTGTTTTTAAATATTTATCCCACAGGTTTATCTTACTATTATTCAACTATGAATGAGAGGCTCTCTATTAAAAAATAATATGAGGGCTGGGGTTGTGGCTCAGAGGTAGACCTCTTGCCTAGCACATGTGAGGCACTGGGTTCGGTCCTCAGCACCACATAAGAAAATAAACAAAATAAAGTTATCATGTCTGTCTACAACTAAAAAATATTTTTTAAAAAAGTACTGTGAGAAGAGGCAGAGGAAATTGAGCTAGGGCATGTCAAAGCCTACATGTGGATTTGCTGCCACAAGACCCTCTCATCTA
Source organism: Spermophilus citellus (assembly GCF_964194105.1). Lineage (NCBI taxonomy): Eukaryota > Metazoa > Chordata > Mammalia > Rodentia > Sciuridae > Spermophilus > Spermophilus citellus. The sequence continues at coordinate 23,518,925 of NC_138199.1, read as the reverse complement.
ATCTAGAGGTATGTCTCCCTCTAGATTTTAGTTTCCAAGAAATCAATATGACATAATAAGAAGCCCTCTAGATCACATTTTTGTAATAAAACTTGACAGCCACTCTATCTGCTTCTTTACCTCTGACAGTGTTCCTTAGCTATAGAACATGATTAAAGTTACTGCCAGAAATGGTATCTTCTTGAGCATTCTGTCCCATGACGCTCTGATAGGGCAAAGTAGATCTCCATGGAGACAATCCCTATATTCTCTGTGATCTTCCCCTCACCCAGTATCTATAGATCTCCATTTATAGCTCACTCAGTGTGCCTTTGGGATATGGTACTTTGGGAAACACTTGTGTACAGCCCTTTTATTGAAGGCAGAATTTATCTCAGTTGTTGTTTTAATTATTTTCAGTGGGTTTTGAGAAAGGCCTTTACCATCTTTTAAATAATCATCTGTTTCTGATATATACTGAATTCCACACAGTATATATCAAAAAAGGTACTAAAAGTTATGAGAAAATTATGACAAAACCAATTCTTTGCAGTTATTGATTTTATTGTCCCTTTAAGGAAATCCAGGCTGAATATGGAGATTTGTGGTAGGGGCACATTGCTTAATGATAATTCTTGGGCTTAAAGGGTAAAGATTAATAGTAATAGTAGTGGGCTAGGGTTGAAGCGTAGTGGTGGAAAACTTGCCCAGAATATGCAAAGCCCTAGGTTTGGGGCTGGGAATGTAGTTCAGTGGTAGGGCATTTGTCTTGGGTGCATAATGCCCTTGGTTTCCCCAGTACCATCCCCCAAAAAAGCCCTGTGTTCAATGTACTGCAAATAATAATGATAGTAATTGTAGCAGCAATAACAACAGCTGGCACTTATATAGTTTTCTATATGTCAAGTATTATTCTAAATGTTTTATATGTACAGGTTGAGTATCCCTATGCAAAATGCTTAGGACACTTCTGTGTTTATGATTTGGGGATTTTTTAGATTTGGAATATCTGCATGTACACAATGAGATAGGTTGGGGATGGGGACCAAGTCTAAACACCAAATTCATTTATATTTCATATACACTTATACAAAAGTATAAGATAATTTTATGCAGTATTTCCAGTGTACCTATGTTTTGATTTCATCCTATTGTATGAGGTCAGGTGTGGTATTTTCCTCTTGTGGTATCCTGTCAGGCTTCAAAAAGTTTTGGATTTTATAGCACTTCAGATTCTGTATTTTCAGATTAGGGATACTTAACCAGTTATTACATACATTTAGTTCTCTTAACAACTCTGTGAGGTAAGTACTAGTATTCTATTTTATGGGTAAGGAAACTGAGACACTGAGAGGTCCAGTGAATTTCCTGGGGTCACAGTCAGCCAGTGGTGGATCCAGCAGTCTAACCAAAGCAACTTGCCCTACAGTCCATGCTCTTAATCACTGCCATGTTGCTTCTAAATTCATTTTAAGATTAAGGATTAGAGAGTTCAAATCAGCAGGATCAAACTGAAGTGACTCTCCAAGAAGCTTAGAACTATATTTTGTGACTGGGTGAGATCAGGATTTGATAATATAGACACTCAAAAGCAATAAGTTAATCAGTCACCAAATTGCAGAAGGATATAAAATTGTCATCCAAAAGGAAGCAATTCTATCACAATGCCAGAAAGAAAAATGCCAGGTCTAAGAAAAGGAGACTCAATTTCTATTGAAATGATAACCATATGTTTTCATTTTGAGGCATTGTTTCATATTGTCATGATATAGTGGGATGAATGGGTAGTATTCCATTTATTAATGTATTGCCTCTCAACTTCAAATCCACCTGTCTTTGCTTTGCTTGTGTTACTTGGTATGAACCTTATAAACATTTCTCCTTTGCCAGATGACCCAAGATATAGTCTAGAGAATACTGAAGAGACAGTGAATACCTACAGGAAGAGAAAAGAAGAGAAAAGAGCCTCTCCCTGGTACCAGTGTGCTTTAATATATATATGCTGCAAACAGATTAACTTTTAAGACTCCTGCTGGCAATTACTCTAATGGGCTGCTGTAAACCAGTTGTGGTCTAGCTATACCATCCAGTGAGTTCCTCCTCATTCTACAGACCACTTCCTGTGGACCAGTTCTAGACTGCCAGCCTCCTGCCATGTATTTTTTTCTACCACCCTTCAGGCCACCCCCTAAGACCAGCTCCCAATATACCCTGGCAAATCTCCACCAACAGGGTTTGTGTTTCTGTGACAGTCAGAGTCTTTCAAATAAGGTATGACTCAGCTCTGGTGGGAGAAAGCATTGTCTTTTAAATTCTTTTATTTCTGTCTCTTATACTTTCCACGGCAGATAAGGGTGATTTTTTTTTATAAGAATATAGAATGATATGCTTATCATTTCAGATTCTGAGACCAGAAATAAGGTGAAACAGTGGAAATCAAAGATGGAAATATCGGAAGAAAAAGATTCAGTAAGAGCTTCACCAGAAAGACTTCAAAGGCTCACCTCCCAGGAGTGTGAGTTAATCAGTACCCGTGATCCTGAGGACCAGATATTGAGGCACTGGATAAACCCCTTGGAAGATGCAGTGAGACATCTCCCATCCCAAGAGAGAGTTATCAAGGAAGTGAATCTCATCCCCAAAAAATACATGGCAGGAGACCAAGGCCATGGATGTCATGGAGAAAAAAATACTTTCTGCAGGAGAAAGATCCCATAGATATGAGGTCTGTGTCCAAACCTTCAAACAGAAGTCAAGACTGACTGAACATCAGGAAGTTCATAACATAAACAAGACCTATGAATGTAAGGAATATGGAAAAATCTTTAACCAGGGCTCAAACATGATCATATATCAGAGAATTCACATGGGGAAGAAACCATATGTATGTAATGAATATGGAAAAGACTTTAATCAGAGTTCAAATCTTACCATACATCAGAGAATCCATACCAGAAAGAAACCATACATATGTCATGAATGTGGAAAATACTTCAACCAGAGCTCTAATCTGGTTAGACATAAAAGAATTCACAGTGGCAAAAATAGCTATGAATGTAAAGAGTGTGGAAAGGCCTTTAAGGGAAATTCAAACCTTCTCCTACACCTGAGAATCCATAATGGAGGGAAACCCTACATGTGCAGTGAATGTGGGAAAACCTTCAATCAAAGCTCAGATCTTATTATACATCACAGAATTCACACTGGTGAGAAACCCTATGAGTGTTACCACTGTGGACAAACATTCAGTCAGAGTTCACACCTAGTTACACATCAGAGAATTCATACTGGAGAGAAACCCTTCAAGTGTAATGAATGTGAAAAAGCCTTCAGGCAGTGCTCTCACCTTACTGAACACCAGAGAATCCACAGTGGAGAAAAACCCTATGCATGTCAAGAATGTGGGAAATCTTTCACTGGACGCAGAGCTTTTCTTAAACCTCAGAGACTACATACTGGAAAGAAACTTGAATGTGAAAAAGCTTCCACTTCTGACTTGGACCTTAGCAAACATAAGGAAGAAAAACCTTATGAATGTACTGAATGTGGAAAAACTTTCCGGGCAAGTTCAGATCTAATTCGGCATTGGATAATTCATACAGGAGAGAAGCCCTATGAATGCAGTGAATGTGGGAAAGGCTTTAGCCAGAGGTCACACCTGGTTACACACCAAAAAATTCATACAGGAGAGAAACCCTATGAATGCTGTGAATGTGGGAAAGCCTTCAGATAGTGGTCCCTCCTTATTCAACATCAGAGAGTCCACAATGGTGAGAGGCCCTATGAATGTAAAGAATGTGGAAAAGCCTTCATTTGGCACACAGCCTTTCTAAAACATAAGAGACTTCATACTGGAGACAAACTTGAAGAATGTGAAAAAGTCTTCAGCAAGGATGAGGAACTTAGGGAAGTGCAGAGAATTCACCAAGAGGAAAACACTTCACAGTGTAATCAGGGTAGTAGAACTTACAGAGGTAGCTCCAACCTTGTCAGATATCAGGAAACTCATATAGGAGAAAAACCATATGAATGTAGAGAATGTGGGAAAACTTTCAATCAGAGCTCAGATCTGATGAGACATCATAGAGTTCATAGTGGAGAAAAACCTTATGTATGCAATAAATGTGGAAAATCCTTTAGGGGCAGCTCCGATCTTATTAAACACCATCGTGTTCACACTGGAGAGAAGCCCTACAAGTGCCCTGAATGTGGGAAAGCCTTCAGTCAGAATTCACACATTATTAGTCATCAGAGAATTCACACTGGGGAGAAACCTTTTGAATGTAGCCACTGTAGGAAGGCCTTCAGTGGGCGTGCAGCTTTTCTGAAACATCAGAAACTTCATACTGGAAAGAAATTTGGGGACTATGAGAGTCTTCAAATAGGACTTATTCTAACAGGTAGGAGAAACCTAATGAATGTAGACAAAGTTTAGTTGGGGACTACATCTTAGCAAACATAAGGAAGAAAAACCTTATGAATGTACTGAATGTGGGAAAACTATAGAGAATTTTTTTTAATTATTGGGAAAAAATTCTGAAAGCTGAAAACAATTAAAAATCCTATTGAGTAAAAAACATACAAGTGTAATCAAGTGGAAAAGCTAAAAGTTCTTGGGCATAATAGCCTTTTTCTGGGCTGGGGTTGTGGCTCAGCAGTAGAGCACTCGCCTCGCAGGTGTGAGACCCTGGGTTCGATCTTCAGCACCACATAAAAACAAACAAGTGAAATAAAGGTGTTGTGTCCAACTACAGCTAAAAAATAATTTTTTTAAATAGCCTTTTTCTGCCTCCATGATGACATTGGAGTATGGTCCTAAGGGTATAACTACCCAAGAATGTGTAAGGGGATTTCCTAACATTAAAATCATTAGAAATTACTGTGGCAGCAACCCCAAAACTAAATTCTTTGTGGAAGGAGTTGTTTCAATCTAACCTAGTTCAGAGATGATATAAACCTGTTTTAAGTACTTTATAGAGTAATTAAATCTTTCTTTGGGATCTTTATGTACATATTTTATATGTCTCCCCCTTCTTTCTTACAAAAAATATACTCATGCATATGTCATAATGCTAATTAGGATAATCCACTGATTTATATGAAACAAAAAGATAATAGAAATGACTGGACAGCTGTAGGTATAGCTCAGTAGTAGAGCTCTTGCCTACTTGCCTCCAATTTTGTCATATCAGGAAACTCATATAGGAGAGAAACCATATGAATGTAGAGAATGTAGGAAAACTTTCAATCAGAGCTCAGGTCCTGGGTCCAATCCCCAGCACTCTCCCCCATCCAAAACACATACACACACAATAGCTGAAAGTAGGACACCAGAGCTAAGCCCATGTTCCCAAGAAAAAGACTGGAGACTTATGAGTAGTGTCAGAAAATCAAAAAGAGCAAGGAGTCAGGAGAAGAGCATGTACTGAGAATAGAACCAGACAGTGTCAGAAGATTTAGATGACTTTTTGAAAGATCAGATGATAAAGAGAAAAGTTTTTTATTTAGCCAGAACAGTTTATTTGAGATTTGGAGAGTCTAAATAGAACTCTAGAAAGAAGCCAGTCAAATTAGGCAATTGAAATTGGCAATTATATCATGCTTAATTGTATAGGCCCTGACTGTGCAATCAGACTCAATCATCAACTATTTCTTACACTCTGACCTGCTGGTAGAGTGTATATTAGTTTACATAAATCATCAGATAAGAAAACTGCCAAGTGGGACAATGAAGACAAGGAGCAACACAACCTCATACCTTTCCATAATAGAGGTATTTATGAGATGCAAGGAGGGAGTCTGTGGTTCTCAGTTGGGATTATTCTGCCCTCTTCCTAGGGGACAGTTTAGTAATGCATGGGGACACTTTGGTTTTCACAACTGGAAGGACAAACTACTGGCCTCTAGTGACCAGGGGCAGGTTTGCTAATATCTTAGCACACAGCCCTCACACACAAAGAATTATCTGGCCCCAAGTGTCCACAGTGGCATAGTTGAGAAATCCAAGAATATTTAGGATGCCAGTCCCTGGAGCCATTTAAGCAAGTATTGCAGTGTGAAGTGGGCATAGCCATGTATCATCTCAAGGGGTATCCAGAGTCTGCTAGAAGCCTGTAGAATGATGAATCTTCAAGAGGGTCAATCTGGTGTAGTGAAGGGAACAGACTAAACTCCAGGAGGACCAAAACTGAGAGAAAATTAGTCTAATAATCTGAGGAACGGGTACAATTGAAATGTGGAACCTCATGTAAAATAAATATTTCATAGGAAATAAAATTATCAGTTTTAGGGAAGAATGTGTGTGTGTTAATTAAAGGAAATGAATGTCCAATAATCGCCAGTTCAGCCCACGTTTCTCATCTTTGTGGGGGAGTATTGAGGATTGAACCCAGGGGTGCTTTACCACTGAGACACATCCCCACCCCTTTTTATCCAGGGTCTTGTTAATTTGCTGATGCTGGCCTTAAAATTGTGATCCATCTTCCTCAGTCTTCTGAGTTGCTGGGATTATAAGCATGAGTCACCATACCTAGCCTTTTTTGACCTTTGGTATGTCTGGGGACAATTTAGTTTTCACAACTGGGAGGACAGACTACTGGCTAGACCTCTATGTCATACCTCCTAACATGTCTTCCTGCTTCCAACCCCTCTCTCAGGGCAGCCTAAACTATCTTCTTTTAAGACAAATCTGACAGTGACACCCTCTTTCTAAGCTTCTTCATTGGTTTCCCACTAATTTCAGCCCTGAAGTCAAAAGTTCTTAAATTGACACATGTATTCTGATCTGGCCCCATTCATCCACCTATTCTAGACATATTAAGCTTCTACTAGGTGTCTACTGGGGGCTACAAAAAGTGAACAGAAATATACAACAGTTTCTTGTCCTGATGGAGGTTTTAAGAATCAAGGGGAAGGCTGGGGCTGGGGCTCAGTGGTAGAGTGTTTGCCTAGCACGTGTGAGGCACTGGGTTTGATCCTCAGCACCACATTTAAATAAATAAAATAAAGGTATTGTGTCCATCTACACTAAAAATATTTTTTTAAAAAAGAATGGAGCGGGGGGCTGGAGATGTGGCTCAAGTGGTAGCGCGCTCGCCTGGCATGCGTGCGGCCTGGGTTCGATCCTCAGCACCACATACCAACAAAGATGTTGTGTCCACCGAAAAAACTAAAAAATAAATAAAATTCTCTCTCTCTCTCTCTTAAAAAATAAAAAAAAGAAAAAAAGAATGGAGGGGAGATTAATGAGAATAATAAATAAAATTACAACTGTGATAATTGCCAGAAAGGAGGGGCATATGATATCAAAATGCGAAGTTTGACATAGTTGGGAAGGCCTTTCTGCAAAGTGCTTACCTTTCCTTTATAAACCAAACATTTACTCCTCAATCTTCTGCAGGCCTAGGCACTGCCTTCTAGTCTTGTGGCCTTTCTACAAACATCCCCATCAGGATGGCTACTGGCTTCCTAGCTCTGTTATTTTTTAGAACCTCCCATGTGTCAGTTACAGTGATAAGCACTTAACACCAACTTTATCTTGTATTTCAGTCTTATTTGGTGGGTACTAGTGTTGTCCCTGCTTTATAAATAGGAATCTAAGATCCCAAGAAAGCAAATTAACCCCAAGACCCACAACTAGGAGGGAAGAAAGGAATTCAGATTTCCTCATGTACAGGACTCACAGACTCTGGTCACCTTCCCTGATAAACTGCCAGGTGGTGTTAAGTGTTTCCACTGTGCTTCTACAGGCCACAGCCAACTTAGCACATCAACTATAATCTACCTGTCGCCACTAGACCAGGCCCTTCCTGGACTCAGACGTGGCATTTCCCACATAAGGTCATGCCTCCAGGTGGGATCCAAACCCTCAGTTGGACAGACGTTGCTCACATGGTCCAGAAGTGTGTCTCCCTTCCCCCGGTTTGTCAAGGAATACAGGAGTACTCAGTGTTAGTCCAGGGGAATCCCCTGGAAACAATGGCCATGACCGCGGAAGTAGCTATTTACCCTGCCCGGTCTGGTCTGGTCCCTGGAACCCCTCTTTCCCCAACTCGCGCCACCCTGCACTGCATCCTCTCAGCGTGCTCCCCACTCCCGGCACTGCAGCCAATAGCTCTGCCTAGCCTGGCTCCCAGACAACTGGTATTTCTGCACCCGGTGACTGCGTGGGATACACTCGGGTCGGGGACAGTCCCCAGGGAGCTGGACTAATAGTCAATGCAAAAGGGGATCTTCATGAAAACCGGAGCAGGAGAGGGAAGGAGGTCAGGGCTTTCTGGGTAAGGATCTTCTTCAGAGACTCAGAAGTTTTCCATGGGGACTATTTGACCTTCACAAAACGAACTTCCTCCTGAGTTGGAAGAATATTATGGTGTGGGTTTTTTTTTTTCTTTTTCTTTCTTTCTTTTTTTTTTTTTTTAAGCAGACATTACAAATAATTCTCTCTGGGATACACAACTGTCTCTGTTCTGTTTTGAAATAACTTGTCAATAAAGAGGTTTGGGCTAGAGATGTTGCTCAGTGGTAGACCCTGCCTAGCATTCAAAAAATACCCCTCTCACCACCCATTCACTAGAGATACCTCTAGGAAATAAAATGAGACAGACTGATATCTTGCTGGCTCCTTCCAGACTTTTTAGCATTACCTTTTGGACATGGGATTCTTCTACTCTCTTATCCCCACCAAAGTTCTCCCCTCTTACAGGCTGAAAGTCCATGATCAGGCTGCCAGCATGGTTAGGTTCTGATGAGATATGAGAGCTCTTCTGTCAGCTTTCCCTGCCCATATGTAGCAGAAAGACCCAAAGCTCTTTGGTGCCTCTCCTTATAAGGCACTAATCCCATCATGGCCTTGCCCTCATGTAACAGCTGCGCCCTTGTGATTCATCTAAACTAATTATTTTCCAAAGACAGAGTCAAATGATCAAATACTATCACATTTTGGGTTGGAACTTCAAGATTATTAATGTGGAAGGGACAGAGTCCAAACCATAGCATTCCCCCATATTGTTTCATTTCTATTTTTAAAGACTTTGGGCTTTTGAATTAATTTTAGGTTCACAGCAAAACTGAGAGGAAGTTAGAAATTTTTTTTATAACCCTGGTCCTACACATGCATAGCCTCACCCAACATAATATCCCCCACCTAAGTGGTGTACTTGTTGCAAGTGATGAATTTACAAGAGTACATCACAATCCCCCAAAGTCCATGGTTTGCTTTGGGTTAGATTCTTGGTATTGAACATTCTATGGCTTTGAACAAATGTATAATGGTACATATCCACCATTATAGCATCAATATAGTATTTTCACTTCCCCCAAAATCCTATCTCCAGCCCGGTGCAGTGACTTAATCCCAGCAGCTCAGGAGGCTGAGGCAAGAGGATCTTGAGTTCAAAGCCAGCCTCAGCAAAATCCAGGCGCTAAGCAACTCAGTAAGACACTGTCTCTAAATAAAATACAAAATAGGGCGGGGAATGTGATTCAGTGGTTAAGTGCCCCTGAGTTCAATCCCCAGTACCCCCCCACCTCCAAAATCTGGTGCCGCACCTTTTTTTCCCTTGGGCTACTGGGGATTGAACCCATGGCACATTATCTCTGAGATATATTCCCAGCCCTTTTTGAGACAGGATCTCTAAGTTGTCCAGGCTGGCCTCCAACTTGTGATTCTTCTGCCTCAGCCTCCTGAGCATGTGCCACCATACCTAGCTAAAGATATAATACAGTAATAACTAGGGATAATTAAATGCTTTTGGTTTTGGGGTTTTTGGGTACTGGGGATTGAACCCAGAGGCATTTTATCACTTAGCTCTATCCCCAATCCTTTTTTGTTTTATTTATTTATTTTTTAAATTTTGAGACAGTCTTGCTAAATTGCTAAGTTGGTATTGAACTTGTGATCCTCCTGCTTCAGTCTCTCCAGTTCCTAGAATTACAGGCATGTGTCACTGCCCCTGGCAAATTAAAGATATTTGAACAGTAACTAATATCATAAAAGTGATGTACAACTAATTCCAGTTTAAATAAGAGCAGGATTATCTTGATAATCTTCAAGATTATTAATCAAGTAACAAGATTTCAAATATTATTCATTGAGTTCTGTGAGCCAGATGTTATCGTAAGAACTTTATACATATTAACTTATCCTCACAAAATCTCTTCAGTGCTTTTTACTGATAAGGAAACTGAGGCAAAATAAGACTAGGTAACAAAGTCACGCAGCATGAATTTGGTGGGACACTATTCAGTGCAGTAGGGAAATTACTTAAGAATAATTTAAGGTTAGAAGCTTGAGGCAGGGCATTGGCAGAGATAAGAATATTAGAAAAGTGGGCTGGGGGTGTAGCTCAGTGGTAGTGCTGGCCTAGCATGTGTGAGGCACTGGGTTCAATTCTCAGCACCACATATAAATAAATAAATAAATGAATCTAAGTTCTATCAACTAATAAAAAATTTAAAAAAAGAATATTAGAAAAATGTGACAGTTTTGAAATTGTTCATTTAGAAATATTCTGGTTCCAAGAGAAAACATTCACAATTTCACTTAGTGATGAAATGTAAATTTTGTTATCTGACTCACTAACTGGACCTTATGCTCCAATTACCTGGTTTCAGGAATAGGGTCTCCACTTTCCATGTCCAGAAATGTTATTATGAGTGTACCTATCCAAAATTGTTCAGCCACGAAAATAGCCTTCATACTTCATCAAGATCATAACAGAAAGCTGGGTACACATGCGCCATAGTACTAGTTAGGAGGCTGAGGCAGCAGGAAGGTTTGAGCTCAGGAGTTCAAGGCCAGTCTGAGCAACATAGGCTCTCAAAAAAAGGAGTTGGCAGGAAAGGATCTAGCTTAGTGGTAGAGCCCTTGCCTAGCATGCACAAGACCCTGCATTCAAACTCCACGAGTACCACCAAAACAAAACAACAACAAAAATTATGTAAAAGGTGAAAAAACTAACAAGGGGGTCACAAATTAAATGAGCTGTCAAAATAGTCTCTCTAGGAAAATCTATAGATGAAGCTAAATTCTAATTAGAACACCAGAAAACCCCAGGGGCAAGAGGCCTTGTAAATGTAGTGGATGTGGGAAAGCCTTTACGGGGAGCTCCCAACTTATTCAGCATCAAAGAATTCACAGTGGGAAGAAATTTTATGAATGCAATGAAAAGCCCTATGAGTGTAATGAGTGGGGAAACACTTATAAAAATAGCTATCATTTTTTGAAGATCCAGCCTTCAGATGGAGCCCAGACATCAGAAAAGTCATACTTAAGAGAAAGTTTATGAATGTAATGAGTGTGGGAAACCTTTCAGTCAGAGCTCAGGTCTAACATCATCAGAGTAACCACACAGCATTGACCATAACCATATGAAGATAGTAATGATGAAGATGTTTGAATGTTTTTTTTTTTGTTTTTATTATAATTATTTTGGTACCAGAGATTGAACTCAGGAGCACTTGATCACTGAGCCACATCCCCAACCCTTTTTTGTATTTTATTTAGAGACAGGGTCTCACTGAGTTGCTTAACTCTTCGATTTTTGCTGAGGCTGGCTTTGAACTCATGATCCTCCTGTCTCAGCCTCCCAGATGTTTGTTATATATAATTACTGTTGTATCTACCTTTAGCCATCACAGCAACTTGGAAAATTCCAAACTTACTAAGAACAATTTTTATCTGACTCAGTTTAGCCTCAGAGAATGTATAGACATATCGTCCCTCAATGCTTCTCACATAATAAATCAGAACTCTTAACAGGGGTAACTCTTTAATTACACTTCACCCCTTACTTTGTCACCAGAGATTCCACACCACTGGAAAATCTTACACGTGGAGAAACTTGCATAAAGCATCTATGGTGTCCTTACTCCTATTTATCAGCATCTGGAGTCTAATAGCTTTTCCCATCTTTATCCTTAATATGAATTGTACCAGAGAATACTAAGATGGGTATGATATACTGAACTCTAGGGTAGGTGGTCCTTCCTGGGAGAGAGTCTAATTCAAAAGTCTACCTGAGGCTTTCCATTAGAATAGAGGTCAAGGGGCTGGGACTGCAGCTCAGCGGTAGAGCACTTGCCTGGCATGTGTGAGGCACTGGGTTTGATTCTCAGCACCACATATAAATAAATAAAATAAAAGTCTATCAACAAGTAAAAAATATTTTTTTAAAAAGAATAGAGGTCAATATGTAGACTAAGGAGTTTGAACTGTTCCTTCAAAATTAGATACAAAAGTAGCTAATTTATTTTTGAGAGAGAGAGAGAGAGAGAGAGAGAGAGAGAGAGAATTTCAATATTTATTTTTCAGTTTTCAGCGGACACAACATCTTTGTTTGTATGTGGTGCTAAGGATCGAACCCGGGTCGCACGCATGCCAGGAGAGCGCACTACTGCTTGAGCCACATCCCCAGCCCAAAAAGTAGCTCATTTAATTAGGAAAAGGAAATGTATAGAAACTCACAGGACCAGCTGTCTCCCATGTGAGGGTAGATGTTGTAATTAAATCTCTTCTGTAGGATTTTAAAGTATAATAGCATTTAAGAATCTGAAATCCAGGCTTTGTCATTTAATCTGGGTAATTTAGACAGATTTTTTTATATTTATTTTTTAGTTGTAGTTGGACACAATATCTTTATTTAATTAATTTATTTATTTATATGTGGTGCTGAGGATGGAACCCAGGGCCTCGCACATACTAGGCAAGCACTCTACCACTGAGCCACAAACCCAGCCCCTAGACAGATTTTAAAAATGTTTCTGAGTTGATTTTCTCATTTATAAAATCAAGATAAGATAGGAAGGACAGCAGAATAGAATAGACAATATGATTGATGTATGTACATTCCATGTATGTATTATATATCAAAATGCATTCTACCATCATGTATGACTAAAAAAATAAATAAAATTTTTTAAAACTTCATATATATATAAAGATAATGATGCCTCCCTTCTGGGGCTGCTGTGAAGATTAAATGAAACAATGTTGTTAAGTAGTGGAATAGTTCTAAACACAAAGAAGACACTCAAAAAATCATAGCTATTTTTATCAGTGTTTCCTGTATGCAGTGATTATCTAAGGCACTTTGAAGGAAAAGAGAGGAAATATTCCTTTCAGAATCCTTGGAAGATTAAAGATTCTCTATTTCCTGATCCTTCTTGAATTCAGAAGAGGCTTGATCTAATAAATGGCAGATTTGGGTAGGCGGTAGGGAGAATCATACAATCTTCAAGGATGCTATACTTTTTTATATATTTTTTTACTTGTAGGTGGACACAATATCTTTATTTATTCATTTATTTATTTATTTTTATGGTGCTGAGGATCGAACCCAGTGCCTCACTCATGAAAGACAGGTGCTCTACCACTGAGCCACAACCCCAGCCCACCATGCTGTATCTTGAAGAAGCAAACTTAATAGTTACCTAAGAATTGTTACTGTGGTGCCACAGAGTTAAATAAAGATTTTCTTGGAGAGACTAGAAATAAGATTTTTTTTTTATAGGTGGACACAATGTCTTTATTTTACTTTATGTGGTGCTGAGGATTGAAACCAGTGCCTCACGCATGCTAGGCAAGTGCTCTACCACTAAGCTTCAACCTCAGCCCTAGGATTAAGATATTTTTGAACATATTGAGAGATTGGATCAATAAACTCCCACAAATTTGATTGTAAGAGAACTTTAATTGCTATTGGTGCTTAACTTTTTTTTAATATATTTTTTAGTTGTTGATAGACCTCTATTTTATTTATTTATTTATATGTGGTGCTGAGAATCGAACCCAGTGCCTCACACATGCCAGGCAAGTGTGCTACCGCTAAGCCCCAGCTCCAGCTTAGCTGGTTCTTGAGAAGGTTAATGATCAAGAATGAGGAAATCTCACCTTTTTCATATCTGAAGGTAAATTATGGAACATGGAAAAGCATCTCTGGATCATCTGAATTATTTCAAAGGAGCACAGCATCATGTGTAATTTAATCTTTGCCTTCTTCTTACTCATCAAGGTTTCCAGTCCAGTGACCTTCCCACTTTACCCTACCCATCATCCCTTTCTAGTTTTCTCTATTAGATAACACTGTCCAACACTTAACCACTCTTTTGTCAACTGCACTTTTGCCTCATTTACTTTTCCACATTGTCTTTCAGTCACAGTGCCTTGCTAAAACACAAACTTACCATGGACAGTCCTAGTTGTTCTTTGTTGAACCTGCACCTGAGTTAAGGAAGGAAAACCACAGCACCTAGGTGTCTGCACCTCTTTGGGCACTCAACACAATCTCTAGTCAGCAATATCTTCCATTTTCTATAATAACCACTTAATAGCTTCCTTCTCTCCTTACACATCTAACCACCCACCCACCACCTAATCTTAGCACCTGATCCCTTACTTCTGGAAAAAAAATTCAACATTTTCACACAGAAACATCTTCAACTTTCTGTTCCCATCCTTATCCCTGACCCATCTCTCATATTCATTCACCCCCAACTTTGCTCCCTTCTCAAAAGAAGTTCCCTTTTTCCTGTTTGGGGATCATCTTTCTACCTGTTCTTCCCATCCTACTCCAAGACCTCCCTCTATTCAGTTATCCCAACTCTATTCAGTATCTTCAGTATTTTCCCACTGCCCTTTCTCAAATGTATAAAAACTGTGCCCAAATGTCTTCTGTCTTAAATACATACACAATTCAACCACACCTCCCTTGACCCCATTTCCCCACTCCTCATATCATCTCCTTTTGTAGCCAAATTTTTATTTAAAGATTGTCTAGGCACTGGGGTTGTGGCTCAGAGGTAGAACCCTCGCCTGGCATGCATGAGGCTCTGGGTTTGATCCTCAGCACCACATAAAAGCAAAATAAAGGTATTGTGTCCACCTGTAACTAAAAATAAATAAATAAATATTTTTTTAAAAGTTGTCTGTGGGGGGGCCAGGGTTGTGGCTCAGTGGTAGAGCACTTGCCTAGTATGCGTGAGGCACTGGGTTCAAACGCTGGTACCACATAAAAAATAAACAAATAAAATAAAGGCATTGAGGCCATCTACAATATATATATATATATATATATATATACATACATACATACACATATATATACATACACACATACATACATACACACACACACACACACACACACACACACACATTGGGGTTCCTCTTCCAATACTCTATCAAAGTTACTTTCCCCAAGCACATCCCAGACCTTCATTACTGAATTATTTATCTAGTTCCCTTCTTCCAACCCATCTCTGAAGCTTAGGATTAGTTTGACTACAGCAGTTGAGGATGTCTAATAACAGCAGGTGAATAAGTTGATGTTGCTTGGTTAGAGCCAGAGGACAAATCACTTCTTCTTCCAATTTCTAAATCTGGTGAAACATTTAGAGGGACTTTTTCCCTACTTTTGAAGCTGATGAGATTACAAAACAAGCTTAAAGTTCTGTTGAAGGACATGACAATATGACTTTGTCCTATATGGTTGAACATGAGCTAAGCCTTATGGTGAAGAGTGCCTTTAACAACAGGAGACAAGGTCTGGAAGGACTGTTTTTTTTTCTGTCTCAGGAGTTTATCTCTTGGGTAAAATGGTTTCTCTAGATTACTTCTGAAAGGTATCCAATGACTAGTTTTGTGTATGTGTGATTAAGAAGACTATACTCATACAGAATGTCTGGCAGTACCTCTAAATCCTGAGTGAAGGTACAGCAGGATCTCTTTGAGCCCTGGTATTATAGTAGCCTTGAAACTCTTTGTTTTTCTAAGCCATGTAATTATTTGCTTTTCCTAAAACACTGCTTAATCATCTCTCACACACAAACATGTAAACTCACAATGAAGAAAGAATCAACGGTTGCCTATTACTTAAATTAAAAGGCCTTAATTTGGAATTCACACCCTCTCTCATCTGTCTCATACTAACTTGTCTCTTGTTTCATAAAACTCTTCAGCTCAAGATCTGGTCTGATCACTTTCCCTAAACAGCCACTTATTTAAGGTCCAGTTCACTATCTCAGGCCCTACTAATCCCCTGTAGCATTTGGAGTCCCTATCACTTAAACTGCTAACTTTTTCTTTAAATCCAGGTAACATGTCTAACTGGTTCTATTGGGCAAACACTCAGCTCTTCAAAGGGAAATGCCTTAACACTTTTTAAAATTATTATTATAGTATTCATTTTAAGAAAATTTCAAACACTGAAGCATAATTTGTTTCAATGAATAAGCCAAAATTCTTCATTTCTCCAATCCCACAGTTTTCAAAGAAGATATTACCCTACTATAAATCTGCCATGGACTCTTGTTTTCTCACATTCCCAACTGCCAGGATGTATAGCTTCTTGAAAACAGGAAATTACATGGGGTGGGGGACGGTCTGGGGATTGAACCCAGGGACACTTTACCACTGAGTTACATTCCCAGTTATTTTTTATTTTGAGAAAAAGTCTCACTAAGTTGCTTAAGGCCTAATTTGCTGAGACTGGCTTCAAACTTGTGATCCTCCTACCTCAGCCTCCCAAGTCTCTTGGATTACCAGCAAGCACCACCACGCCAACAATAAACTACATTTTTATATCACCTCACCCCCAACTCAGATTCAGATTTACATATAGATTCTTATTCCAAGAATGCTGGGACGAATGTCCAAATTTAGCCAGGCACAGCAATTTAGCAAGACCCTGTCTCAAAACAACTTCAACAAAAAAGGGTTGGAGATATAGCTCAGTAGTAGAGCACCCAATTCAATCCCCAGCAAAGCAAGGGGGAAAAAAAAGTCCAAATTTATAAGTTTCTAGTTTTTATTGAAAATTCCATTTATAAGAGGATGATACTACTATCATTTTCTTTCCTCTTTATACATTCCTATTGTTTGCAATTTTGCTTCTCCTCGGTCAGGCTGTAAACATGTTTATCATTTTTCTGTGTGCCAGGGGGGCGTGTATTCAACTCACGGACACTCGACCACTGAGTTGCTTAGCACCTGCTTTTGCTGAGGCTACCTTTGAACTTGCGATTCTCCTGCCTCAGCCTCCCCAGCCGCTGAGACGTTTATCTATTTTAATGCTCTTTTAAAAAAAATCAGCATTTGAATTTACTCCTACTTTTTGGGGGGCTGAGGCAGATTCCAGGGATTGAACTCAGGGGCGCTTAACCAGAACCATATCCCCTTATTTTTAAGACAGGATCTCTCTAGATTGCTTAGGGCTTCGTTAACTTGCTTAGCCTGGCTCTGAACTTTCAAATCTCCTGCTTCAGTCTCCGGAGCAGCTGGGATTATAGGCGTGCACCGCTCCCGGTTCTCCTTCTACTATTTTTAATTTTTCTATTCCATTAGCTATAATTTTTATTAATTCACTCTTCCTTTTAAAATTTTCCTTATTTTAGTATGTTTTTAAAGTTTCTTTAGATGAATTTTGAGTTCTTTTATATCTATCTTTTTAAAGGAGAAAATGAAGTCTTTTTCAAGAGTAGCTATTGCTAGGTCCCACAGATTTCAGCATTAAGTATTCTTTGCATTGCCTTCTAGATGGTTTCTAATTTTGCTTTTGCGCTTCTTTTGATCTAATGGTTTTATTTATTTATTTATTTTTGCTGGCTTGCTCATATTCTAGTGCACTTTTTTCCCTAGTTAATCTGGTCCTCTGTACTTTTCCTTTTCATAATGGTCACCTTACCTTCCTAGAACCTTTGAATTTTTCTTTTTCCTCCCTCACACTCCCACCCCATGTCCCAAGAATTGCTTTTTATCCCAAAGGACTTGTGGTGGTTGGTTGGCAAATATTTTCTCCTTGAAGGGATCTCCTTCTTCGGTTGTGACTCTCTGAAAAAGTCTGGAAAGAAGTTAAATGGAAAACATAACAGAGGAGCAAGTGTTGCAACAGGCGATACACAAGGGTAGAATTTCCCAGTCATTTATCTCACCCTACACTGCCCCTTAAACTACAATTCACAGAGAATAGAAGTCCGCTAAATTTGGTCCCCTGCTTTCCGTCTCCACCCCCACCTCCCCTTCGCCTCCACAGGGACTGCAAGAGGTGTTCGCTGGGCCCGGCAGCCTCAAGTCCAGGAGTATTGTAGGCAAGTCTGTAGCCTGCTCCACTCGCGTCAGTTCACGCCGGAGTTTACCAGAGGCCGCAGGCGGCGCGGAGGCTTCTGGGAGATGGAGGCCTCGTTACTAAACGCGCAGGCGCAAACCTGGAGCTGGAGCTGGGGCTGGAACTGGGGTTGGAGCTGGAGCTGGTGCTGGTGCTGGGGCTGGGGCTGGGGGTTGCGGCTGCGGCTGCGGCTGCGGCTGCGGCTGGGACTGCGCGGTGCACGGCAGTGCCTGATGGACGCCCCGCCTCTGTAGGGTGAGTCTCGGCCTTGGGCACTTGGAGATCCAACTCCAGTTGCTTTTTTGGTCACCGCAGATAGCGGCAGCCCTACAGAGAACAGACCTCGCAGGCAGCTTCGTGGGATTTTGTGCAGAGGGGTCTGGTTCCCCACCCACCCTCGCTGTGCGTCACTTGTCAGGGAGGGTCCTGCTGGGCGATCTTGGGGTCCCTCTTCTCTCTTCTGGAGATCCCAGAGGGAAAACTGAAGGGTGGAGATGGTTTGTTATAACTGGCGTAGACCACAGCCTCTCCCCAGGGCTTTCGGGTGTTCACCTGCCAACGCCAGGCAGAGTTCAGCTGGGCGTTGGCATCGCTGAGGCATCACTCTGGAACACTGGTTGTGCGTTTGAGCGCCTTTGTCTTTTCCGCCAGCCTGAACTGTGTATGCTGCTTTAGTGGCCACTGGGTGCATCTATCTCTTGCCCTGTTAGATATCCTGACGCTGGACATTATACCCCTAAGTCTGTTCTTTCTAAAAGTCCCATAACAATCCTGTAGGAATCCTGGACGTTTATATATGATCTAACCCTTAGAAGGACTTTACATTTTTCTTTTGCTGTAGTACTACCTCAGAAATTTGAGGAAGGGTGGAGGGGCCATCTGGGAGGGGTCTTCCTCTTCTACACCATGCACAGAGAGCTGCTCAGCTCTGGACTTTGAATCTGGAAATGTGGGTTTTGTTTCAGACTTGGTTTCTTTCCCATAGTTATTTCTTTCTGTGGGTCCCAGAACAGTTTTTGTTATGGCATTTATCTAGTTGTAGAAAAACATTTTACATGTCTGTCTCTACCAGATTGCAACTTTCTCAAAGACAGTGACTTAGTGGAGCAGGATCCTAGCAAGGATTGAAGGAGAAAGAGGAAAAAGAATTGTACAGGGCTTGGCTCTCTGTAGATGTTGAGTGTGTGTTTAATGGATGAAAAAAAATGAATGATTCCTTATGTTACAGGGTGCCCTTGAAAGATTCCAGCTGGTGTGGGCTTTCTGCAGAGCTAGTCCAGGCTACTATGGCTGTACCACTAACAGCAGCTAAAACTCTGGCCCTTCAGGATACACAGGAACAAGAGAAGACTGTTATTTTGAAGCCAAAAGAAGAGGAACAGTCTTGGGAATATGAGACCAGGCTACCTGGGAACCACTCTAGCAGCCAAGAGATCTTCCGTCAGCGCTTTAGGCAGCTCTGCTACCAGGAGACCCCTGGTCCAAGGGAGGCCCTGAGCCGACTACGGGTACTCTGTTGTGAATGGCTGAGGCCAGAGAGACACACCAAGGAGCAGATCCTGGATTTACTGGTGCTGGAACAATTCCTGACCATCCTGCCTGAGGAACTCCGGTCCTGGGTGCGGGAACATCACCCAAAGAGTGGAGAGGAGGCTGTGACTGTGCTGGAAGATTTAGAGAAAGGACTTGAACCAGGACTGCAGGTGGGAAGGGGGATTTGATCTGTTGTGGGAACCAGATCAATGACCTTCAGGCTGGACAGAGGGGCAGCAATAGGGGGAGTTGCCAAGGTAGAGCAGTTAGTATGTGTTTCTATCTCTGTCTTTTCCACCCTCAAGCTCTGAATGAGAAAGAGACTCTAGCTCCTCTTCCTTTCCCTGTGCTGACTCTGAGGAGGCTCTCTAAAGTCTCTTTGGAAGCTTTGGTCCCCCATAAACCGAGTGGTGCCTGATCACCTCCAGGTTCCAGGCCCTGCAGATGGACCTGCACAGGAAGAGCCGTGGGAGAAGAAGGCATCTCTGGGACCAGCCCAGGAGGAACTAAGCATCCAGCTCCAACCTAAGGAGACCCAGATCAAGTGTGAATCTCAGGAGACCCAGCCTTTGCCAGAGAGTGGTGAGAAGCAGGATTCTGTGGGGAGGGAAGAGGGGAAATGACATAAAAAAGGACATATAGGTCCTCAAATGTTTGCTATGCTCATCATGGCCTCACAAGTCTTGCCTCCTAGGTCAGAGACTTAGCCTATCTCATCACTTATAAAATTGGGATTACAATAAGGTACCTTAGGGCTGGGGGTGTAGCTGTATAGCAGAGCACTTGCCTAGCATGTGAGAAGCTTTTTAGTTCCATAGCCAGCACCACACACACACAAAAAAAGACCTACCTCATAAGGTAACTCTGTGAATTAAATCAAATTTATATTTTATCTGGCTATAAGGCTGGCTAGTATTTCTCAGCTTTAAGGATCCCTAAAGCAGGACCACAAAACATTTTACTCACTGCCTGCCTTATCTCCACTGCTCTTGACACCTAGTTCAAAATAGCTCTGCCGTGAACTAGAGTCTAGCCTTAAGATCCTTTTCTTTTGGTTTCCCCATGTCTCCCACAACACATTTTTTTTAAGCCATAAAGCACTCTTATGTGAGACACAGCCTGTCATTACCTTTATGTGCCATGTACACTCTACCATCTAAAAGCCTTATTTGAAACTTTTATGTCTGTACCTACCTACCTTCTTCCTTCAGATTAATTGAAAAAACTTTCTTCTTGGCCTGCATACATGCCCACAAACATCCTCACCTCTTTCTCTAATGCAAACACTAAACATGGTGACAGTAGGCTTAGAGCCTCAGGACTGTAAACTGTCTTTGCTGACCTCTGTAGCATCATGTGAATGTATTGTTGCTAATCAATATTTGGTTCAGCACCACAATCCCACTACCAAACAAGCATGTGAAAAAATTGAATTTTACTACAACAAAAGGGAAAAACAAGAAATGAAAAGTATTCTGCTAAAGTATGTTTTATCTCCCAGTTCCCCTTCCCTCCTTGTCTTTCTTCCAGACTCTTTCTTGTCTTCTTTACTTGTTTTGTTTACTAAACAGTATCAGCTTGATACTTAACTTTTAAAAAGCTAGGTATCATATGCCTTTTTTATAATAGCAAGCATATTTCAGATTTCTTTAACCACTGCATTTAATCTGGAAAAAAATGGATTTTTTAAATCAAATGATCTTTAGTGATTTTAAAGCAATTGCTTTTTGTATTCCTTAGACCATAGGGAGTGTTAGACAAATAAAATAACTAATACAGATATTTAAAAAGAAAAATGCAAAGCACTCTCTTATTCCTTTTTATTATTTTTTTTAGTTGTTAATGGACCTTTATTTAATTTATTTATTTATATGCAGTGCTGAGAATTGAACCCAGTGCCTCACACATGGTAGGGAAGCACTCTACCACTGAGCTACAACCCTAGGCCTCTTCTTCCTTTTTTAAGGAGCAGATCAAAGAGAAAGGCAGAGAGCACCAAGCTGTATGAGGCAGAGAGCTGATGAGTCCTCCCTGCAAGGAGATCCATGCAGCTATGTGAGGATCCTCCTTAGTGGCTGAAGAATTATGGGGCAGGAGAATGAATGAGTTTACAGAGCTGAGAAGGGCAGTCTATCTGTCTTTAGGAACATCCCTTTCTCCTGATCCTAATGATTCTTCTTTGTTTTTCCCTTCCTTCTCAACATTAGTTGACCACTCCCCAATTCCTTGAAAATACTTTTTTTTTCTTATTTTTGACTAAATTCTAAAAAGACCCTGCTTTGAAACTTTTTTTTCTTCTTATTCTTTTTTTTTTTTTGTGTGTGTGTGTGTGTGTGTGTGTGTGTGTGTACCGGAAATTGAACCCAGGGGCACTCAACCACTGAGCCACATCCCCAACCTTTTTTGTCTTTTGAGACAGGGTTTCCTAAGTTGCTTAATGTCTTGCTGAATTGCTGAGGCTGGCTTTGATTTTGTGATCCCCCTGCCTCAGCCCCCTGAGCTGCTGGGATTATAGGTGTGTACCGTTGTGCCTGGTGAAATTTATTTTGCAAATGAGACTGTAATATTTCATTCTGGAAAAATGAAAAATTATCTGGAGGGACAGATAAGTGAGGAGTGGGTGGGGGAGAAAACAAAAAGAAACCCTCTCCTATGCAGAATTACATCACCAAGAGATAACCATGGATAATATCTAAGTAAATATCCTTCCAGTGTTTTTCCTGTGTCTTTCTTGATTTAGGAAAAACTGTTAATTTAGTGTCAGCTGAAGATTTTATTTAGTGAATATTTTTAACCTTTTATTTTCTTTCCAGAAACATAAGTTCTAATCTAAGCGTCATTTCTCCATATATCCAGAACAGGTATTTTTAAATTTTCCATCAGTTGTTGCAGAAGATGGCCCAAAACCCAAGGACAAAGGATCACTGCCACAGCTGCCCATTACCAAAGTGGAATCACAAGTGTTCTCAGAAAAACTCACTACTGACGATTCTCCATTTGAAGCTACCTCTGAAGTTGAGGGCACCTTAGAACAGCAGCAAAGAAATTCCAAAGCAAAGAGACGGAAGTGGTCCCCTGCTCAAGGGAAAAGTTTCAGACAGATGGTTGTCACAAATAAGAAAACCCCCACAGGGAAGAAAGACCATGAATGTAGTGAATGTGGGAAAGCCTTCATTTATAACTCACATCTTGTAATCCACCAGAGAATTCATTCTGGAGAGAAACCCTATAAGTGTAGTGACTGTGGGAAAACTTTCAATCAGAGCTCAAACCTCATTCAGCATCAGAGAATTCATACTGGAGAGAAACCCTATGAATGTAGTCAATGTGGAAAGGCCTTCAGGTGGGGTGCTCATCTTGTTCAACATCAGAGGATTCATTCAGGAGAGAAGCCCTATGAGTGCAATGAGTGTGGGAAGGCCTTCAGTCAAAGCTCATATCTTAGTCAGCACCTGAGAATTCACAGTGGAGAGAAACCTTTTATATGTAAAGGATGTGGGAAAGCTTACAGATGGAGTTCAGAGCTTATTAGACATCAGAGAGTTCATGCTAGCAAAGAGCCTTCCCAGTGTATTGAAGATGATAAAGTCTCTACTTTTGTCTAAGCTACTTAAGACTAGATCTCATAAAAGTTATAAGCATCTTAAGGTTTTTCCTGTGTCTTTCTTGATTTAGGAAAAACTGTCCATGTAGTGTCAACTGAAGATTTTATTAATTCATGTCCTTTTATTAAAATTAACATAGCCATAGGATACCTTTGGCTATAAGTAATAGCCAAATTGTGCTGCTGCTTCTCTCTGGCAGATCTTGAACCAGACTCTTAGCTGCCCACCAATAAAATTAGGATAGTAATGCCTACTTCAGTAGAGTTCTAATGCTAGCACAGCATAACTGCTCAGTGTCCTGGGCACACTGGTCTACTTCCTTGGAGAGGGTCACATCTGCAAACATCCAAGCAGGAGACAGAATCCACACTAGTAATTTGAAAAAGGAAAGTTTAATATAAAGAATTAACTAGTAAAGGGTATGATCTACTAAAGGATATAGGAATAGTGGAATGAGGAACAGCTACTACCTCTAAGGCCAGTGGAACAAACTTAGAAGCTCCCCTTCCAGCCTCACAAAACTGAATTCAGACCTCACTGGATAGGTTGTGCTAATCCAGAGGCATACTAGAGCCAGTCTGTACAGGCTTGTAAGAGCCAATTTTGCACATCACTGCCTAAATCTGCACTAAAATTAGCTGTGATGGGAATATTCATGGAAATCAGCAAATGCAACAATCAAGAATTTTTTGGTGTGCAGTTGGTTAAATATTTACCAACAGCACTAGCTATGGCCCACTGGATGAATGGTTGACATTCACTGAGATGTAGCAGTCCAAGACTGATGAGCAGGAAGCCACTAGATGCGGTATCAGTAACATTCACCAAAGGGTGTGTGCCACTGGATTTCCTGGACGCTGCTGGCAGCTGTACTCTTGTCTAGTGCCCTTAATTATCAAAACCTTCCATTGTACCACCTGACAAAGGGGAAATGTTTACAGGTCCAGCTGTAGTAAAGCAGAACAAAGAATGGTGGATTGAAGCTAGGAGTCAATAAATTGATCATTGGCCTGTATTTTAAACTCATGTCCATCTCAGGACCTCCATCTTTGTTCTCTGCCCCCCCTGCATATTTTCCACCTTATGATTATGTCAGTTACGTCTCTCATCTAGATCTCTTTAAATGTTATTTCCTTGGAGAAACCTTTCCTGGCTTCACCATACAAGTTTTTTTTCTCTCACATAAACATACTGAGACAACAAGGTGGTCAGCAAGCTACATCTCTTAAGGGTCAAATTCAAATCCAGCTCATGACCTGTTTTTGTATGAACCATAAGCTAATAATAGTTTTTACAGTGTGGTGGGTGCATTGCCAGGATCCCCAGCTGTCTGTAGTGCTGCCTGCTGACATCGACCCTCCCAGGAGGGTCCTAGACAAAAGGGAAATGCCTCTGCAGAGCTTATAACCCTTCCCAGCATGTAATTCATGGGTATAGAGAGCAGGCAGTGAGAACTGGGAAACACTGTTGAAAAATCTTCCTACACTTCTTGAGGGGTTGCCGGAGGCCTCTGTTGCAGCTACCTCACTATGAACTTCTCCCTCTGCCCATCCTGTGGCCCCTTTGCTCTCAGGTGTTCCCAGGCTTTCCCCAGCAAACTCCTACCACACACTCCACTTCAAGGTGTTTCCCAGGGGTCTCAACCTGAAAAACAGGCAGCATCAAATAAACAGAGTAAAGAGGTCTGTGAGGGAAAAAGGAGATCAAAATTGCCTGAATTCAGGTCACTAATTTGTAAGACCCTGCCCTCCTACTTTCTTGTCCATCCATGTATTCACAGATTTATATGTTCATTCTAATTCAAATGCTGTGATTTGGAACTTACAATGAAAAAGGCACAGTCCTTTCCCTGAGTGAGGGGCTGGGAGGTAGGGGAAAAGTTAACAGGGACTTACCATAACATTGGGTCTATGTCCTGACAGGAAACTGCTGTTGAGAGAATACCTGAGAGAAATTGCAGTCCAAACTCAGTGCTTCACAGTGCTGACCACCACCAGATTATTCAAGTTCCCACAAGTCTCTTGGCTCCTAGGGCACCTGCACCTTGCTGTCACATTATAGCAATTGGTGGATGATTGCATACTGACTCGTCTCCCTGAGGCTCCCTTATTCAGGCTATGATGAGAATCGTCCCTGCCCTTCTCACTGGGCTTTTACTGAGGCTCCGGCTGCCGCCCATTTCCAGGGCTTCATCTTGACAATTTCTTTCCAAAAGCTAAGAGACAAGCAGAAGTTATTGTGGAAGTTACTTGGTAATTTTTTAATTCAAGAATTCACTTTTAGGAATGCATAAAGGACCATAGGAGTCCCAAGAATGGGTTACAGAAGGTTCACAAATTTCAATTTGCATGTACATTTTTCTGGGGAGAGCTTTTCTGATTCTCAAAAGATTCTTGATTTAACAGCCTTAGTAACTTGCCTTAGACCAGGAGTCACTAGAACACTTATACAATTGAATTGTAGACAACTAGCAAAGGCAATCTTGAAATCTCAGTAATAGGTATAAAAAAACCTGGACCATCCAGATGACCCAGAATATCTTACATTGTTAATGATGAAGAAACACACACACACACACAGTAGGTAACTCTTGTCCTAGCATAAAAGATAAAGGAACTCATCAAACAAAGCAACAGGTCAAGGACAGAGTGAACAATGTATGCAAAATCAGAAGCTAAAATAACATCACAGCAACTTGGGGTACTTGAGTAGGGGTGAAACTTACAGGATGGGGATGAAACTGACACAAAGTCATATTAAGGCTATAATGAAATATAATGCAGTTTGTAATGATAAACATTAGACATCATACAGGAAAATTATAGACATACTTTATTTACCTAAAGTGAGTTCTGGAAGGAAGAAAATGTACACAGACATAGCTTCTAAAATTCTGGAGGATATTTCTGGGTATTTAGGTAGGACTTTGAGATATGAAGTCTGTTTTCTTTTTTTTTTAATGGGTCTAAAATTAATTCATGATTTTTCCTTTACATATTGTACTTGCACAGAATCATGACAACCAGTCACATTTATGGTCAGATATTAACTCCCAAGTAAGTTGAAGAAGGAGGAAGGCAAACAAGAAAAATTGAGAAATCTTCCTGAGATGACTGGGGTACAGATGAAGAGGACAGAAAAGAGTTACAGGATGTGTGCATGGTGTACATAACAAGATGGAGATGACTTCATTCACCAGAATTCCTCTTGGGAAAGCACTATACAACAAATTGGAACATTCTCCTGAGGATGACATGAGACCTCCCCCATCTTAAGAAATCACTCAGTTACAATAAAAGTTGGTCATTGGGGCTGGGACTGTAGCTCGGTGGCAGAGTGCTTGCCTAGGACATGTGAAGCACTGGGTTTGATCCTCAGCACTGTATAAAAATGAATAAATAAAATAAAGCCATGCTGCCCATCTAAAACTACAAAAAGAAATCTTTTAAAAAGTTGGTCACTAAGTTCACATGAGTGAATTGCTAACTGAAGGGACTTCTCTTCCTTCCTTAGTGATGGGTTTAAGGTAACTGAGCTAAGTACAGAGGGTGTGGGTATACAGACTGGGTATCTGGCAAGAAGAAAGAAACTAAGGTGGCTGATTCCCTGAGAGGGAAGACAGAGAAAAGAGAAAAAGAAGAAAAAAGGAAAAAAAAAACTTTACTGTAAGTTTAGCCAAGAAGGAACTGCTGAGAACAAAATGTGTGATGGGATGAACATGTAACAACAAATCCCATCAATATATACAACTATAATGCACCAATTTTTAAAATGTGGAAAAAAAAGTGTCTGATAGGATGTACAATGTGAACTTTTCTCCACCTTTCACACAGCATCATCAATGGAATCCTTATTACTCATGTATTTGTTGGTATGG
This sequence comes from Spermophilus citellus, assembly GCF_964194105.1. Classification (NCBI taxonomy): domain Eukaryota; kingdom Metazoa; phylum Chordata; class Mammalia; order Rodentia; family Sciuridae; genus Spermophilus; species Spermophilus citellus. The sequence goes on along the minus strand of NC_138199.1, from coordinate 23,491,830 downwards.
GTAGAATCTTTAGGGGGAGACCTTGAAGAGTGCTAAGTTCTATATTGGAACTTGCCAGGAGATGAATGTGACAATAAATTATGCAAGCACAAAAATCAGAAGTTAGGTGACATCCAAGTTTTGTGTGAGAAAGATGTTCTCAACACAACTCAATTTGAGCTTGAGTAACAAAGGAGCCATCATCATCTAAGGGAAGAGCTAAGTCAAAGAATTTCACCTAGAGCAGGGATGGTGGCTTAGTGGTAGAGTATTTGCCTAGAAAGTGCCCAGCACTGCAAAACAAAACACTTCTGCTAAGAACTAGATATTTAGAAACAGAGATACTGGAACGATGTGGGAACTGTGCAATCATCTGTTTATTTGTATAACCTGTTTATCAAACCAAGGCTATGAACCTGGAGAGACACTATAGGTGTACAGAATAAACCCACTTTGTGGATTTGGGGAGGTTTTGTTTATTTCTGTGGGGCCGGGATCAAACCCAGGGTTTCACAAATGCTAAGCAAGTGATCTACCACTGAGCTACACTGCCAGTCCTCACCAATGGATTTTGGTTGTGACCAGCTTGTTTCCAAGGACATGATTCAAATTCATTATATTCAAATCTATGTAGTAATTAGTAATGTGCAAATGGTTTCAAATAAGTATATGCAATACAGCACAGTGATTAAGAGAACAGATCAGACCAGAGACAGAATCTTGACTCTAGCACTTACTAGATGTGTGAGCACAGGTAAATTACTTAACATCTCCTCTCTGCCCTTTTTTTTTTTTTTTTCTCTCAGTGCTGGAGATTAACCTAAGGCCATATGCTAGGTAAGAGCTCTACCACTAAGCTACATTCACTATTTTTCTTTTTAACAGTTTGAGAAAGTGCCTTCCTAAGTTGCCCAGGATGACTTTGTACTAACAATCCTCCAGCTTCAAACTCTAGAGTAGCTGGAATTGCAAGTGTGCCCACAGGCATACATCATCTTGCCTGGCTATCTCTTCTCATAAATTGTGGCAAGAATACCCACATTACTGATGATTGGGCAGCTCTATAAATTATTAAAAATCATTCAACTGAATAAATTATAACAGGTGATTGTATATATATAAATAATATTTCAATAAAGTGTTCTTTTTAAAAGAATACCCACATCATGGTTGGGGATGTGACTCAGTGGTAAAGTGCTGCTTACTTGGTATACATGAGGTCCTGGGTTCAATCCCCAAAACCATAAGAGGGGAAAAAAAAAGGTTATCCACATCATAGAGATGTTGTGAAAATAAAAATGTACTGTCAGGCGTGTGCCTGGCACATAGTAAATAATAAATATTGGTGATTAGTATTAGTGTTAATAGTGATTGAAGAATAGAATAATGAAGATTATAGAGTTAGATTTTTTTAAAAAATCAAAAAATTATTGGGTTGGTAGAAGTGTCAGAGATCATTTAGCATTTAGTTCAACTCCCCTCATTTTACAGATAAAATTAGAGAGCAGCAAGTGAAGTGCCTTATTCAATGTCTAACTCTCAGACCAGACCCCATGCCCCATTAGTGCAATTCCTACTATCACCCATTGCCTCAAAATTGGATGTGAGTTGGGCGCAGTGGTGCATGCCTATAATCCCAGAGGCTCAGGAGGCTGAGGCAGGAGGATCGCAGGTTCAGAGCCAGCCCTAAACAACTCAATGAGAACCTATCCCTAAATAGAATACAAAAAAAGGCTGGGGTTATGGCTCAGTGGTTGAGTGCCCCTGGGTTCAATCCCCAGTACCAAAAATAGAAAAAGACATGAAAAATGAAGGATGTGTTTTTTTTAAAGAAGAAATGACATATAGAATACAAAAAACATGTAAAGATGTTGAAAAAAGAAAATTTCAAGACCATCAGACCAAGAAGAAGCTATCATATTTCAGCCCATCAGAACCAGCAGCAGTGGGATCCAGGTTATGAGTGTTAACGTGCTTTGGCAAAGCCAGGCCTGGTTAGTCAGGTGAACCAACTCGTTACTGTGGCCAGATGACTAGTAGAGGTGAAACCACACAGTTCTCTCTGATACTTCCTTATATAGCAGCAGCAGCAGAAGCTGGGACCAAAAGCAAACGCAGCAGAATTCTTGTAGCAGTCAGTCTGGGCAGCCCTGAAGTGGGGATAGCTGCCAAGGAGACCCTTTGCCCATGCTGAGTATTCTGGCCTCAACTGTTTATCCTGTGGCCTTGCCTAATCAGTCCCTTTGGATCCTATGGCCTTCACTTACAATTCTGTAAATGGACTGTCAGTTTCCTCCTTCAATGATACCCTCTTCAGATGAATGAGGAAACCTAGCAGGAAATGTGAAATGACCCAAGCTTCCTGCTTTTTCATTAATGCTGCCATCTTCTAAGGGAACTTGATAGCATAGCTGGAAGATTTTGAGGCTATTAATAGAAGCATGCTAAATTATTCCAAGGCTAAACAGTGGACACAAGAATGAGATGTGTCATCTAGGTCATGACTTTCTAACATGTTTTTCATGGTGTAAATTCAATGAGTCAACTCTGTAATTTTTAGGAGGTGGTGAATCCTGTTCCCCCATTTTTTAGAAGAGCAACCATGTAGGGCAGATGGCAGATACAGACCCCTAATGTTATATAATCCACTGGGGGAGAAGGAAAGAAGGGAAGGGAAAAGGGACAAATGACAATTAAGGCCTGAGACAGCTTTTATGATTTAACCCAGTACATAAAACTTCTCAATGAATAGTTCATAAAAGTGCCTCATCCTTTTTCAACCAACTATTGAAATTAAAAAAAAAAATCAGTAGAAGGAGAGAGGTTCTTTCTTTTCATTTCATCTGAGAATTTGGGATGTGTGAATATTATGACAAATAAGTCTGACGTTAGCCTTTCCCAAAAAAGTTTTTCTATTTTGCAGATCATTCCATACAATGAATGCTTTGATGTCGGAGGAGGTGAGAGCTCCGACTGAAGGTCTTCTGACACTCTTGACACTCATAAGGCTTCTCTCCAGTGTGAATTCTCTGATGTATGGTAAGTTGGGAGTGCTGGCTGAATGTTTTCTCACACTCACTACACTCATAAGGCTTTTCTCCAATATGAATTTTTTGGTGGAGAAGCAGCTCAGAGTTATCCCAAAAGGTTCTTGCACACTCATTACACTGATGGGGTTTTTCTCCAGTATGGATCCTCTGGTGGACAATAAGGTGAGATGTCCGCCTGAAGGCCTTCCCACACTCGAAACACTCATAGGGTTTCTCTCCAGTGTGAATTCTCTCATGTCTAAGAAGTTCTGAATTCCCCCTAAAGGCCTTCCCACATTCTTTACATACGTAGGGCTTCTCACCAGTATGAATTCTAATGTGTCTAATAATCTCTGAGTTCTGGCCAAAGGTTTTCCCACATTCGTTACATTCATAGGGTTTGTCTCCTGTGTGAATTCTTTGATGCCGAATAAGTTCAGAACTCTGACCAAAGCCCTTCCCACATTCATTACACAGATAGGGTTTTTCTCCAGTATGAATTTTCTGGTGTCTAATAAGGCCTGAGCTATGCTTGAAGGCTTTGCCACACTCATTGCACTCATGGTATCTTTCTTCAGTATGAATTCTCTGATGCTGAATAAGCTGTGAGCTAACCCTAAAGGTCTTCCCACACTCATTACATTCATAAGGTTTCTCTCCAGTGTGGATTCTCTGGTGTAGAATAAGGGCTGAATTCTGACTGAAGGCTTTACCACATTCTTCACATTTATAGGGTCTCTCTCCGGTGTGAATCCTATGATGGTGGATAAGATGTGAACTCTGGATGAAGGCCTTTCCACATTCATTACAAGCAAAGGGTTTCTCTCCAGCATGAATCCTCAGGTGTCTTCGAAGGCTTGAGTTAGTTCCAAATGTCTTTCCACATTCTTTGCATTCAAAGGGTTTTTCTCCACTATGAACTCTCATATGCTGGATGAGATGTGAGTTCTGATTAAAAGCTTTCCCACATTCTTTACATGAATGAGGCTTTTCCCCCACAGATGTCCTCCGAATTCTGTTAGGTTCTAAATTCTCTATAAAATTCTGGCCAGAGGTAGCAAATGTACTGACACTCCCTGCTGTAGCATCTCCCTGATGTGTCACCAGATTAGGAGTAGGACTGCAGCCTCTCTCACTTTCACTATCCTCCTGGTCTTTCTCACTTGAGGGTGATTTCTTAAAGATTATCAACCCTGGTGCAAAATCTCTCTCCTGGGGAGACATCTGTTGTGTAATGTCTTCTGAGGACTCTCTCGAATGTCCCTCTAATATGTCTTCTTCACAAGCTGCTCCAAACCCACGAACTTGGTAAACCACTTTTGGAAGTTTTTCTAACATTGGCCCATGCAGCTCAGATTCTTCAAAAATTTCTTCCTTAATCACCTCTTTGTTTTCAGTCCCCATCTCACAATCTGAAATGAAAGAAAATAAATATATGAAGTAGCTGTTTCATATTTAAATGAAGCTAATGAGCACAGGAGGACAGAGCTTTGATGTAGTGCTGACAGCACTCAAAAACACTCTTGGCATTTGGTGAAATGACAGGATGCTGTTGGTGAAAACAGAGATTTAGAATTATGATAGACATGCTCAGAAGCAGATGCTGACTGAAGAGAAAACTTATCAGAGGCAAAGATTTAAAAACAGAAATCAGAAATGGATGGTAAAAAGATACTGATAAATATTCTATAACATTAACAGTGAACTGGAATAGAATATGAGGTTGATAATGAAAACATTTAGGGAAAATGATAGCCATATTCATAGATGGGGTATATGGAAAAATTTAAGAAAAGGGACAAGGATACTATGTCAACAGAAATAACTTTGGGATTTATAGATGAAGTAACCACAAAATGAGCAGTCAGATGACCTGGTCTTAGTCCAGTTCTGTGTTTATCACCAGCTATGTGGAGCAGGGTATAGTGTATATTGGGGTTACTTATTCAAAAGGTTAATGTAACTTAGCTATAACTAGCACATAAGTAACTAACTACCCCTAGTTCCCTACATTTGGATGAAGTAAGATTCTAGCTTAAATTTTCTCCAGATGGCTAGTGAATCATATCAATACCATTTACTAAATAATTATTTTTTCCTACTGATTTAAAATGACACTTGTACCATAGTATAAGTGTGTATATATATTTGGGGCTTTTTTTTATGGTACTGAGGATTGAATCCAGGGGGCACTTTACCACTGAGCTCCATCCCCAGCCCTTTTAATTTTTTATTGTGAGACAGGGTCTTGCTAAATTGCCATGCCTGGCCTAGAATTAGCAATTCTCCTGCCTCAGCCTCCCAGGTTGGTGGGATTACAGGTGTGTACCACTGTGCCCAGCTCTGGATCAATGTCTATATTCTGTTCAGTTTTACTAAATTATTTCTTCTCCAATACCAAACTGTTTAAATTATTAAGCTTTATTTAAAAAATTTTTATATATGTTAGAGAAAGTTCTCTCTCATTAGCCTTCTTTTTCAGATATTTCTTATCTAGTCTCATACTTTTTCAAGTAAATTTTAGTATACTTTTGTAAAATTTCCAAATTTGGGTGCAGGTGGCACAAGCCTATAATCCAGTGACTTGGGAGGCTAAGATCGGAGGATGGCAAGTTTGAGACCAGCCTCAGAAACTTAGCAAGGCCCTAAGCAATTTAATGAGACCCTATCTCAAATTAAAAAATAAAAAAGGATAGGGGACATAGTTCAATCCCCAGTACAAAAAAAAAAAAAAAAAAAAGAAAGAAAGAAAAGAAATTCCAAACTTATCCTGAGTATTTTATATCCATTCTGTCTTTTCATTTAGTGAGTTTTTCTTATATTCTGAAATTAGTTATTATTTTTACATATGGCAAAGATATTGTAAAGACAAATTAAGTAACCACAAAATGAATAATCATAAAATCAGCCCTTTTACAGAATTTTCTTAATATTTTTATAGATTAATTAAAGAGTAGATTTTTTATTTTTTTTTAATATTTATTTTTTAGTTCTCGGCAGACACAACATCTTTGTTGGTATGTGGTGCTGAGGATCGAACCCGGGCCACCCGCATGCCAGGCGAGCACGCTACTGCTTGAGCCACACCTCCAGCCCCATGAGTAGATTTTTTAAATTTCCAAAAATCTATGGCAAAAATATTTAATTGCCTATTCCAATATGTATTCTTCTCCATCTCCTCATAACAGAATAATGAATTTACTTACAGAGGTAATGAGCATAGTTTTAAAAATACATTTCCCAGCTTTTATTGTGGCTGACTCTGACCACATGACAAATTCTGGCCAATGATAGTGAGATGCAAATTAAAGCACACGAGGCTACTGGGAAATCTTCTTAAGGTTGATAGGATGCATTTCTTCACTGTCTTCTTCCATTGCTGTTCCTTAGGAGTGATGGAGTGCCAGGTTAGACCATGAGTACACCGATATACATAGGATTGGGGATCAGAACTGGAAGGCACCTGGATCTCTGATGACTCTCACAGCTGCCATATCAATCCTGGAATGCTTGCCTGTGAACTTTTTTTTATCTAAATGACTAACTTTTGCCTTGCTTAAGCCATTTTTTAATCTTTAACACATTATTATTATTATTATTATTATTATTATTATTATTATTATTTTCATACTGGGGATTGAACCCAGAGGCACTTTACTACTGAGCTATATATCCCCAGTCCTTTTTATTTTTTATTTTTAGACAGGTTCTCATTAAGTTGCTGAGGCTGACCTCAAATATGCAATCTTTCTGTCTCAGACTACTAAGTCACTAGGATTACAGGTGTGTGCCACCACACCCAGATAGAAAACATTATTTTAGGAAGTCAAACTTATTTCTTTTTTTTTTTTTTGTTATTTTTTTTTTTTTTTAGTCTTCCGCAGACACAACATCTTTGTTGGTATGTGGTGCTGAGGATCGAACCCGGGCCGCACGCATGCCAGGCGAGCGCGCTACCGCTTGAGCCACATCCCCAGCCCGCAAACTTATTTCTAATAAAAATATCCTGGGAATTTAGCTGTCCCCATCACAGCAGTGGAGTGCAAATAATAGATAAATGAGCCTGAACTTTGCTCAGATGATAAGCAAACTGGAGCTAATACTGAAGTGGCCCTTTGCCTAGGGCAGTGTATTTGGGCATCATGGCAAATTTGGGGAGTACAATCTTCCCATCAATAAAAGTGTTAATTGTGGAAGGTGATATTTATGGGAAGAAAGGCAGGTATAGAACTTCATACTTTAGACAGTGCAAAGTCATGGAATTTTTTTTTCTAAGAAGTGTCTCTGGTCAAATGAGCATATCAAGTAGATGTGCACTAGTGGTCATTTAGTAGCTGAAGTAGAAAGGATGGTGATGCTTCTAGGTCTTGGCATAGGCAAATCAGTTTGAAGGCTGTTGCAGTCATTAAGACAAGAGGAGATGAGATCTACCTAGGGCAATAGTCATAGAAAAGACTGAAGAAATATTTAAGAGGTCAAATTCTGGAAGATTTGGTGTTTAATTAGATACAAGTATAAGAAAAAGAAAAGAATATAAGATTGAACCCAGACCTCCCTTAATTTGAGGGATAGTAATTAAACAGATGGCAATGACACCAAGATTAGGAATCCTTTTTGTTGAAATCTTTAAAAATTATAAATATGCATCTGTAAAATTACAAAGATCCATTATAGACAATTCAGCTATCTTATTCATCCATGGTAACATCTGAGTTGGGAAATATTGTCTTAAATAAATTTCTAACAGCCATGAAGAACAAATTCCACAAGCTAGTATTTCAGTCCCTATCTACTTCCAACACCTCTCTGGCCTTTCCTTCTTACCTTTATATCTCCTATGATGGCTTATTTTCCATATTCTAGTCCTCATCCACCAGGGATTGAACCAAGGGGAGCTAAATCACTGAATCACATCCCCAGTCCTTTTTATTTTGTATTTTGAGACAGGCTCTCACTAAGTTGTGGAGGCTATCTTTGAACTTGCAATCCTCCTGCTTCGACCTCCAGAGCCACTAGGATTACAGGTGTGTGCCACCATGCCCAGCTCTCATCTTTACAAAGTTCTTTACAAAGTCAGCATTTGTAGAACCTATATCTGCACCATACCATATAGAAAATCACTTATTTGTAGTAAAACTAGATATAATAGAAGTTAGATACATATCTACCCCAACTTCAAAACCAAATTCAAAATTCAAATTCTAAAGTCTTACACAACTAAATCTGAGCATCTGACCATTCTTTTACTTTGAATTCTGACAGCAACACAATACTAGTGTCATTTGTTAATGTTTTGTAGGTATCTTATATACAAATCAAAGCTAGTCTTTTTTTGATTGATTTTCCCAGAAGCAAAGACCTCATCTTCATATGGAAATACTCCATTTCTCATAGGTAAATTCATATTCCCAAATAGAATTTCCAGTTTTTCTGTTACTGATTACTTTTCTAAATCTGAAATTACTGCTTCTGAAGATTCAGATACCACCTGAGGAATGGAGGTTGATTACCCTTGGTCCTCAATTTGAGGGATGACAGGCAGACCTTCACTGTGTTACCAGAGTTTAGAAAAGGGTCCTTAACTCTGCAGATCTAAATTTGTTTTTTCCTGAACCCTAGGACAACAGTCTCAGAAAACTTCATGCACAAAATACATGCACCAGATGCCTAACAGTGAGAAATAAAAGTTCAAAAGCACCTTTCTGCCTAGATGAAAATCTGTATGAGGAGATACACACACACACACACACACACACACACACACACACAGGAAATTGTTTAGTAGGCCTGCAATCATGGTAGGAAGATCTGGTTAGATAAATGCTTCTTAAATAAAGCTTCTTCTTGGCTTGGAAATAGACTAGCTATGGAAGAATCAACTGGAAAACTTGTTAAAAATACTGACTTCCAGATCCTTCCCCTTGATCTCTCAATAAGAATCTCTACGGGAACCAAAGTACTTTTAACAATTATGCCCAGGGGATTCTGATCCCCAGCTAGTTCTAGTCTTAATGACTAAAGTTGTCCCACTCTTAATAAGGTTCATTTATCTCTACCCAATGTTTGGTCTATGGGAAGTATCACGATTATCATCATTACTGCCAGTTCCCTACCTTCCTCTTTATTTCATTTTATTTGTTTATTTTTTGTACTGGGAAATTAACCCAGTGTCACTTTACCATTTACTTTTTATTTTGAGACAGGGTCTCACTAAGTTGCTGAGGTCCTGCCTTCCTCTTGATTGTCCTTCCCCTACCTTAAATTCCTGAGAGCAGAAAGGACAGATAAAATACAATTGACTAGATACTCTTCTCTCTCTTTGTGTATGTGTGTGTCAGGGATTGAACCCAGGGCTGCTTAACCACTAAGCCATATCTTCAGCCCTTTTTTATTTTTATTTTTTAAGACAGGGTCTCAATAAATCGCTGAGGGCCTCCCTAAGTTGCTAAGACTGACCTTGAACTTGCGATCCTCCTGCCTCAGCCTCCCAGGTCGCTGGGATTACAAGCGTGCACTACCATGCCCAGCTCTAAATAGTCTTTTCTGAGTTAAAAGTACATTTCTAGGAAAGAAAGAAAGAAAGAAATTTGAAAAACCACATTTCTATTGTTTATCAGCTTTACCCTATTGTGCCCAGACCTGATATTGCCCAAATTACCTAAATCAGTTTACAACAATCTCTTTGATAGCAATATCAGTTAATTCTTTGAACTTATGTATCAAAAACCACATTGTGATTTGTAGTAAAACATTATTAAGTAATTTATCAACTGAGAACCTGAGTAGGTCTTTTTAAATTTTTGTTGAAAGCAAGGATTGGAGCTTGCCCTATAAAAGGTCTAAGAATCATCTCTCAACAAATTATACCTTTGTATGGCACACCAGAGATTTTTAAGAGGAGATGGGTGAGAGGTGTGTCTTCCTTTTATAAAGGAGGAAAAGAGCAATTGTAAAAGATGAGTTGAGAAAGAAGTCTGCAGGCCATAGGTTAGTTCTCAAGAAGGTTGGTTTTAGGCGAGGATACAAACTGAAGTCAACAATCTAGAAATTGGTTTCCAGTCACAATCCACAGGCCCACAGATATTATAAAAAGTGTTTGTGTACCTCAGTTTGAAATGTATTGCAACTGTAGCATTCTGAGAAGAAAATGGGCAAGCAAAGCTTCAGAGATCAGGAAGAATGGGCAGAATAAGAAAGAACATTTTTACTTCAATATAGCATGTGCAAGGTAAAAAGAGATAAGCAAGAATGCACTGACAATTTGATGTGGAGAGTGAAGAATACTTACTATGTGCTGTGTGCTGAGCAACTTACAGACATCATTTTGTTTAACCCTCACAATCTCCTGGAGCATCAGTATAAGAGGAGCCAATTGGCTTGCTCTCTTGAATTTTCCCAGCAGAACTTTTGGCATCTTGGGAACATACTAGGAATCTGGGAAGATATGTGTAGTGGAAGACTGAGAGAGTGAGGAACTTGGGAATCTTAGCCAGGACATAGTTGAGATAACTATGTGAGATAGGAAGGCAAATGAAGGGAATGGGTGTGGTAGAGAGAGGAGTGGAATGATAAACGGTTACAGAAAAAATGAATATTGTTAGATGCACATGAAAACAAGGGAATGTTATCTTGGAAGCTGACATAAGGTTTTATTTTTAAATATCAAAATGTATAATCCACCAAAAATAATATCCTTTGCAACGATTAAAATTTATGATAATAAATGGAAACATTTTGGATATCAACATACAAATGTATAAGAGGATACAATCTTATCAAAATTACTTTGTGGGATAATAGAGCAAGAAAGTTTCGAGTGGCCTTATTCTCTTTTCAGGAGATTTTACCTCACCAAGACCTCCAGGAGTGCACCCCAAATGAATTTACCCAGATAGGTACCAACCGCCTTGAAATAATTGGTTCCAAAACAGCAGGATTCAGGAATTCCTGGTTCAGGAATAGACATATGCCTTCATCTGGATCAATGATATTTTGAGGAAGTTTGCTGGGAGCTTCTGGAAATTGTTTCTGCCATCCTGACAGAACCACAGGAAGAGACTGCTATATATTGTGGCCTGGACCCGTCGTTGCCATCGCACTATCAGCTTATAGATGAAGGCATGTTGAACTAAGAGGAAGGCCACTGGGTTAAGTTGGGCCTGAAACTGCCATACTTCTTGACCTCCAGTTCATGAGAGTTTATATACTTGCATATTTTTATTTTTTGGTACTAGAGATGGAACCCAAGGACACTTGACCACTGAGCCACACATCCGCCCTTTTTATTTTGAGACAGGGTCTCTTAAATTGCTTAGGGCCTCAATAAATTGCTGAGGCTGGCTTTGAACTTTCAATCCTCCTGCCTCAGCCTCCAGAGCTGCTGGGATTACAGGTGGGTGCCACCATGCCTGGCTATACTTGCATATTTTTAAATCAGCTTGAGTTGTATTTTGTTACTTACAAACAAAATAATAACCTTAACTGATACAAATGTTTTCCTTTAACTTCAGAAAGGCAAGTTCACCAATACTCAATATCTAGTACAAGGACTATCTCCTCCCCAATCTTCACTAGCATCTGCAGGAAGGAGGCTCTCTCTTGGTCCTCTGAACCAGCATTTCACTGGCCCTTTTCTTAACTCTTTGTTCACTATAATTTCCATGTCACCTCCTGTTTATTCCTCCCAAGGCCTCCAGAATAAAAATTTCTTCTAATAGCTCATAATGCCCCTGTGATCAGGCCTGTTTCCCTTCCCCCTCTCCTATTCCTCATTCTCTGAAAACAGCTGGAAGCTGCAGCTATGCTCAGTGACTTGCAGTTCTAACATTTCCCCAATCTTTAAAGTTTCTTTGCCTGTGAGAACAAATTATTCCCATTTCCTGTAATACTATTGCCCACCTTGTTCACTTAACAAACATCTTCGAGATTTAGCTGAAGCACACACAGTTCCTTCCGTTGTCTTCCTGACCCCAGATTTTAAAACAAACAGATACTCCTTCATCTTGTAGCAGTTACCCCCACTGTATTATTACTTTCATGTCTGTTTTCTAGACCATGAGCAAGGATAACATTCTATTCGTGGGTGTTCCCAATGCTTAGCACATTTCAGATACCTAGTAAATTAATTTGTTTAAGTGTTTTATCTACACAGTGAATCTTTTGACACTCTTGGGGGCTAACTGGAGATTTCATTCTCTTCATGCTTAAAGAGCCTAGGACAGTGTCTGACACATAGCTGGTCTCAATGGTTACATTTGTAAAAATAAGTTCCTTCTCCCAGTCTGGATATTTAACATAAGGCACTGTTGTCCTAGCTCTCTGTACTCCCTCTGGTATTCACAATCAAGAGGGCTCGATTAACTCTGTGCTCAATGCCATCTCCTTTACATAACTAACCAATACCCTGTCAGCCAGCACAGGTCACCGTCTACCAAAGGGGCCTTAATTTTTGCCCGCCATTTCATCCCAGCGGTTTACTTGGCGAAGGAATGTCTGGGAAAAGCACAGTTCCCACGGGTCCCCACCTCTGACCCGGCTTCTCCCGTTCCCGCGTTCGACAGGCATCGAACCAGAACTGGAACAGTTCCAGGCAGTGCCCAGGCCCCACCCTCTCGGTGTGCAAGTGGGGAAATGGAGGCCCCGGGAGAGCCATTAAGTCCAAGGTCACAGCAAACCCGAGTCAGGAACGGGCCTAAACACCGGGCTCCCGCTCGGCTCGCGGGCTGGGGAGTGGGGAGGGAGCCCAGCGTGGTCCTCCTCCCAGCCGTGACGGAATGAGATCTCACCGCTGACCGCTACCGCCCCACGTTCACTCCGCTCCGGCTCCCGGTGCCGCTCGGCAGCTAGCGCAGAACCTGCAGCTGTTGTCTTGGTGTCACTGGCGACGGGCATCGGCCACTTCCGGTACCCGGGCGACACTCCAGCCTATCGCAGCGCTGGGCACTCGCCGGAGGAACAGGTGGTCAGCCTGCCAACGCCTCCTTGCCTTTTCCAGCTTTGCCTTCTGCGGGTCCTCACCCTAACCCAAGCCCCACTCCGCAGCCGCCTCCTGAGTTGTCTCCTTGGAACGTCCCTGTGCACCAGGCAAAGGCGATGCCCACTTTCAATCCCACGATCACTGACGAGCTGGGTCCTCCGGGTTTCCTAGAACGGCTCCAGGGATCAACTTCCGCTTAGTGAGCGGCCGCTCTGCGCCCTGCTGTAGCTCCCTAAAGTGCTTCTGTGAGCTGGTAGAGTTGGGAATCCGCTTCACCTCCTTGTTGGGACAGTTTGCGCGGCCAGTTTAGCTCCTCCAACCCACAGGCCTCTCTCATCACTCTCTATCCCGAGTTCCGGGAGTCTGGTAAACACAGGCCTCTAGGTCCTAGGAATGGGCCGGATTTCTGCTGGGAGCGTAGGGGAGACCTCCTAGGTCTGAGAGGGCTTGAGGGAGTGACATTTGGACATAAATCTGGAAGCTGAGTGTGAGTTACCTAGGTTTTACGAGTAGGGGAACCGGGCGCGGTGGCGCACGCCTGTAATCCCAGCGGTTCGGGAAGTTGAGACAAGTAGGATCGCGAGTTCAAAGCCAGCCTCAGCAGTTTAGCGAGGCAACTCAGTGAGACCTTGTCTCTAACTAAAATACAAAAAAGGGCTGGGGATGTGGCTCAGTGGTCAAGTGCCCCTGAGTTCAATCCCCTTTACCCTGCTAAAAAAAAAAAAAAAAAAAAAAGGAGGGGAGAGAGCTGTTAAGCAGTGAGAATTGCATCCTACTTTGGCCTTCATATCTACCTTGAACAAGCTTGGCCCCTTCTTGCCTCTTATGTTTCTCACTTCCTCTGCTCTTTCTCTGTAACTTTGTACAACAAGCTTCTTGTTTTTCAGATTTCAGTTCAAAGCTCACTACATTGAAGGAGCCTTTCATCCCCATGAATGTTGCCTCAAACAACACCAGCCCTGCGGGAAGCATATGATTGGTCCTGTTTGGATCTGATGCTCTCCCCTAGACAAATCAGGGGAAAAGGATAATGGAATTAGCCAAGCCTAGGACTCCTATCTGTTCCACCGGTGAAGACGGACTTCTGTGTTTGCCCCATCACAAATATGTGAAATAGGAAAAGGAGTTTCTACCATCGGAAAGGAATATTATGTTATATATTCAGCACATGAAATAGCAGAAAGGAGGTTATATACGGTGGTACAAGCCTGTAATCCCACGGGCTCAGGAGGCTGAGGCAGGAAGATTGCAAGTTCAAAGCCAGTCTCAGCAACTTAGCAAGGCCCTGTCTCAAAATAAAACAAACAAACAAACAAAAACAGAAAGGAAAACTTTCTCTTGAGTTCATCCTTGGACTTAAGCACTAGATTCCAGGGTCCCTCACTTTAGCCACTCTTGCACCAATATCCTTAACTACCTTTCCTTACTATCTTCAACTGCCTGGGAAGTTTGTTGACCTCGATTCAGTCAAAATGTCTATCTTCCTTGCCCAGGCTGCTAACAATGAGTGGGAAGATTACATTAAAGAGCCCTAAGATAGTTTTATGATATCTGCTTTCCAGAGGTCTTTGACTTACACCTAAAAATAATTTTTTGTTTCCCTACCACTTTGTCTACCATTTTCCCCAGTTGCTGTTTTAATCTTCTTCACTCTGCTCAAACCTTACTCTAAGTCATGATCTAAGAGAAATCAGTTATCATCATGATCATTGCCAGCTATGTTATTCCAAAGGAAAAATGCCCAGACTACAAAAACATTCTGCCACAGAACCAAGATAATTGGTTCTATTGGCTTTTTTTCTAGCACACCTGCGTTACTGAGCATCTGCTTTAGGAGTCTAAATCAGGGCTGGGCTGTAGCTCAGTGGCAGAGTGCTTGCCTAGCATGATGTATGAGGCACTGGGTTCCATCCTTAGCACCACATAAAAATCAATTAAAAAAATAAAGACATTCTGTTCACCTATAACTAAAAAAAAAAAAAATGGTGGCAGCATAATGGAATCACCTGAGAATCTTTAAAAATACCAAGGTTTGGTGCCTCCCGGGTAGATTTTGTTAAAGTTGACCCAAAATATGATCTGAGCATGGGTTTGTTTTGTTTTGGACTTTGCAGACAACTATAACATACAACCAGCACTGAAAATCAATGGCATAAATTAGTACTCAAAGTGTGATTTCTGAACCAGCAGCATTAGTATCACCTGGGAACTTCTTAGAAATGTAGATTCTTGGGCTCTGCCCATAGTTCTGAATCAGGCACTCTTGGGTTAGAGCCCAACAGTCTGTATAACAAGCCCTTCAGGGTTTTCAGGTGAATCATTAACCCAGACATTGACTTGCTTCACTTGATCAGTCTTTGTATGTTGGTTAGAAAGGAAAAGGATATGTTGTCTCCTTCTGAGTACTCCCCTGCCCACCATCTGCTGTATTATGCTAGCCAATTTAGGAGCCATCTGTAGCAATAGGATTCTACTGAGGGAAAGAGACCAGGGCATATGGTCTACAAATGCTGTGCCCATTTTCAGTGTGTATGAAGATAAGTAGGAGTGGGTGGGGGCTGATATTTGTTTATTAACAGGATCAGGACTTCCATGGATTTAGTTTATAGTTTAAAGTATTAGCAGTTTTGTTCTTTCTGAAAAAAAAAGTGTAGGTAGGAAATTTGACTACCCTTCTAAATTAATAGACAGGTACATGACAGATAAAACACATACTGTTCTTTTGCATTCTGTTCCCTCTGTCTGTGGAAGGTGTGGGAAGGAGAGCTAGAAGAACTGACAGTACTCCTTCCTTATGCTATAACCACATCATTTCCCAAATTAGTTTGCTACTCTGATTTAGGCCTAGTGCTGTTCATAATTATATTTTCAGTCACCTATGGCCCATATTCCAAGAATATTCCATATTCTAAACTATTGGTATCAGCAATCAGTCCTATTGGATTTAACAGTATTATAAGTGTAAGTCACTGTTAAGATTCTGGAAGAAATGACCAAAAGGTTTGCACCTACCTTATGAACCTTGGAGTCTTTCAAAATCCCTTCTCCCACAGGCGCATAATGCAGGACTGAGGATGATCTAATGTAAGGCACCAGCACACACATAAATATATATGTGTGTTGCTAGGTATTGAACCCAGGACCTTGCAGTCAGCTATTGAGTTACATCCTTCTTAAGGGTCATTCCTTGTTCTACCTCTTAAAGTCTCATAATGGGGATTAAATTTCAACATGAATTTGGGGGCAGCAAACTATATTCAAATCCTGGCAACATTTTAAATTAGTGTATTTGAGGGCTGGGGTTGTGGCTCAGCGGTAGAATGCTTGCCTAGCATGTGCAAAGCCCTGGGTTCAGTCCTCAGCACCACATATAAATAAAGGAATTAAGTGAAACTACAACTAAAAAGTAAATAAATATTTTTAAAAAGAGTATATTTGTTAATGAGCCAATATTGATATTTGATATTAACTAAAGTCTACACCTCTCAGATTTCCTTAGTTTTTACCTAATGTCTTTTTTCTGTTCCAGGATCCCATTCAGAATACTACATTACACTTTTGTCTCTTTAGGCTTTTCCTTGGATTTTCCTTGACATAATAGAACATTTTAAAATGACAACAAATCCATCTCACCATAGGTGATTCAGAAGTAGATGAAAACAACTACCACATTCTCATGAAACTCACAAAGCAGGTGGCATTTATTTATTGATTTTATAGTGAATACTGTGAATCATTTACAATTTTCTCACATGCTTTCAGATGTGACTCTTATATTTTGTCTGGGGCTGAGGGTGTAGCTGTGCAACAGAGTACTTGCCCAGCAGGTACTCTCTCCAACATAAGGTGGTGAGGGAGGAAACTTGTTTTAATTTAGGGGACTGGCTTTATTTCACATTTGTGTATAAAATGTTATATATCATATGCTTTAAAATTACTGAACATCGCATAAAATGCTTTCAGTAATACCACACAGATTAAGCCAGGCCACCAGTGAGCAGGCTACAGATTCTAGAACCTCAGGAGACTGATATAGAAGGTCCAGGATGCGGGCAGAGTTATATATATTTTGATCCCCCATGATTCTGATGCATTTTGGAAATCACTAAATCTAAATTTATAGACACAAACCTATACATTTGAATTCAATTTAATATCCAATTAACAAGCCCAAAATGATGAAATCCACACTAAAGAGAATTAATGATGACTATTTCAGTGAACATGTGCCGAGACACATAGTATACAGATATCCTTAACCCTACATACATACAGGATGTACTCACAAATCCCACTTTCAAATTGGTCATTTGGAGCTGAACATGGTGGCACATCCCTATCAGAAATTTGGGAGGCTGAGGCAGGAGGATCCCAAGTTCAAGACCAGACTGGGCAACTTAGTGAAACCCTGTCTCAAGATCAAAAATAAAAAGAGTAGGGATGTACCTCAGTAGTTGAGCACCCCTGGGTTCAATCTCCAGGAAGGAAGGAAAGGAGGTAGGAGAGAGATAAATGAAATGAAGTGAAATTTGGCTGTTTGAACCTAAAAGAAATTTTGGTTGTTTGAAACCTTAGTTATTTACCCTTAGAATATTGTTGTGAATGTTGAGTAAGTTCTCCCAACAACTTACAAAAATGTATTCAACCAGTAGCAAATAAAATAGCATGTCCTTGCAATGAACAATATAAAACAATGGTCTGGCAATATTAACCATAAAACAAAAAAGTGGGGGATGCATAAAAAATATTTGATTTATCTCAAGTGCTGAGGTTGAATAAATAGAATGGAGGATAAAAGGAAATGAGGGGGCAGATGGAGTTATTGAGAGGACCTTGTGCATTCTTTCAAAATATCTGAAGGTTATTCGTCCTTTTTCACCCCAGATTCCTAGGTTGCCTTTTCTCTTAGGGTTCTCTTTGGCTCACCACCAAAATTAGCAGAGCATCTTAGATTTGCCCTGATTCTCAGGCTAAGTGCACGTAAGAATTACCTGGAAAGCTTTTAAAAAAAGGTGTCCATGCAAAGTACCATAGAAAAGTACCACAGGTTGAGTAATTTCTTTAAATTTTTTTAAATTGTAGATGGACATAATACCTTTATTTTATTTAATTTTTTTAATATTTATTTTTTTAGTTGTAGTTGGGCACAATATCTTTATTTTATTTCTTTTTTGTGGTGCTGAGGATCAAACTCAGTGCCTCACACATGCCAGGTGAGCACTCTACCACTGAACCCCAACCCCAACCCCATGGTTGAGTGATTTAAACAACAGAAAATTAATTTCCTCACAGTTCTGGAGGATGGAGGTCCAAGACCAAGTTGTCAGAAGATTTGGTTACTCCTGAGGCCCCTCTCCTTCGCATGCAACTGGCTACATTCTCACTGTGGTCTCACACAGCCTTTTCTCCATGTGTGCACCCTCCTGGTGTCTCTTGCACTTCTTATAGGGACACCTGTCATATTGGATTGGGGCCTCAGCCTTATAACCTCATTTAACACTAGTCACCTTTTTAAAGGTTCTATCTCCAGTTACAGTCATACTGAGGATTAGGGCTTCAACATATATTTTTTGAGCCAGGGTTCTGGCTCACCACTAAAGTTAGCAGTACAGCTTAGATTAGCCCTGATTCTCATGCTAGGTGCTTTACCCCAGGTCCATTACATTAAAAATTGGGGACAAGTATTGGTACTTTTAAAAAGAGTTTTCCAGGCTAAGGGTATAGTTCAGTGATAGAGCATTTACCCAGCATGGGGGAGGCCCAGGGTTCAACTCCAACACCTCAAAAAAAAAAAAAAAAAAAAAAAAAAAAAAAAGCTTTCCAAACTGGGCATGGTGGTACATGGTGCTGTGTGTCTGTAGTCCCATATACTTGGGAAGTTGAGGCAAGAGGATAACTTGAGTCCAAGAGACAGAGGCCAATGTGGGCAACATATATCAAGGCTCCATCTCTAAAAAGAGAGGGGGAGGAGCTTTACAAGGTTAAGAAGTCCCTGTAAAGGGTTTTGAGGACAGCCCTGAATTGTGCTTGGGTTTCTATCACCTATTTGCTCTGTGTACCTGGGAAGGTAACCTGAGTTTTGAGTCTCAGTTTCTTCTCCTGAAAAATGGGAATACTATTAGTATATAGAGCTTTTGTGAGAATTAAATGAGATGCTCCATGACAAGCACCTAGCACGAACCAGGCGGTAGCCTGTGTTCACTGGCAGTTGCCATTGCAGCTACCGCTGCTATAACTGAGGGGACAAAGAGATTTCCCAAAAGTGGCAGGCAGGCAGGAGTTAGAAGGAAATTGCAGAAAGAAAGGCTGTTTGTGTGCAAAAGAGTATCTGAAGAGGAATTAAGTAAACTTAATCTCGAAAGCTAAAGATATCTTTGTAGGTTTAAATATCCTGTCCGTGCGGCGTGATAGAGAGTTTCCTTTCTGGGCAGTAGGGGGCGCCAGGAGTCTACAAATAAGAATCTGTGGCTGGAGAAGTGGATGAGAAGGAAGCTGAAAAAGTTGAGTCTCAGGGCACCTGTCCACCTGATGCATCTGTTACTAGTTGAGGTGTCTTAAACCAGGTGCTTACAATTTAAAGAATCCATAAAATCCAATATACAAGCCAAGCAGGATGGTATGTTTGTGCCAGCTGCTTGGGCAGCTGAAGCAGAAGGATCACTTGAGCTAGGAGATGGAGAGCAACCTCAGTAACATAGCCAGACCCCATCTCAAAAAATAAATAAGAATAATAAATTCAATATGCGGATTAGTTTGCCTCCTCTAGTGTTTTGTTTGTTTGTTTGCAATGCTGGAGATCAAATTCAGTGCCTCACTCATACTAGGCAAGCACTCTGCCACTGAGCCATACCCCTAGCCCTCTAGATTTTTTTCTAATTATTTCTATATCGAGGGACATGTTAAAACATGTATGCAGTGTAACAGTATTTAAGTATATGTTCTATAATAAGTAACATCATAATTGATATCCCAAATCAGATAGACCATTTTTGTTTGTAAAGGAGACAGTGAAGCATGGTTGTGATGGAAACAGGAAAGAAAATATGAACACAACTGTGGCAGAGACTGGCAATGGCCTACCCCTCTTTGAATCCTGGAGGTTTCATTGGGAATATGGCAATTTGGGTTCAATCCATAGCACCACATAAAAATAAACAAAAAATAAAGGTATTTTGTCCATTTCCAAAAAAGATTTTTTAAAAAAAGAGTACAATTCCTGCCCTTCCTTGAGCTGAGGGTGACCATATGGCTAAGCCTTGACCTGTGGAATATGAATGAGAATGGCAGCTTATAGGGAATTCCTGGAGAGCCGGATGGCAGGGACCTTCTTCCATTTCCTGCCTGGATCATGGTTATGAAGACAGGAGCTCCAGCTTGAACCTGAAGATAAAGGCTGCAGTCTAAGGATGTTAGAGTGCAAGTTAGATGCAGCCTAGATCCAAGGTGACTATTAGGGCTCCCTAGAAACTCTGAATTCTCTGCCTCTGGTCTTCTTTGGGAGAGGAAAAATAAAATGAAATCGTGTGTAAGCCACTGTTATTTTGGATCTCTGCTACTCATTGCCAAACACAGTCTAATACAGCATTTTAAGAATCTGGGTTTTTTAAAAATACCTTTGTAGAAAAAGAAATATAGATGGAAAGAATTTTAAAAATCACATAGAGAAGATGGTGACAGATACAAAGACAACTCCTGAGTCTTTAAAGACCCAGTAGCATCTCACGTAGAATAAGAAGGGGACAATGTTGATAAAGATAAACATACCATGAATTTGAGTCTTCTTTCAGTGCTGTCTGAAAGATGGGGAAGTCAAGTGGAGGACTAAGGTGAAGACTTGCAAATTCCTGCAATTGAAGTCCTTTGAGCTGCTGTAGCTACAAAATGTCCCAAAGTCTGCCTGATCAACTTTTCCCAGGTTCTTTTGCATGATTGCCTATGCTGGGGTCCCCAAGACCACCCTCAAGTTAATTGGCTCATCAGAAGAACTCAATGAATTCAGAATACTTATGGTCATACTCTGGATTGCAGTTTATTACAATGAAAGGAATACAGATTAATTCACATAGGAAAAAGCCCCATAGAATGGAGTCCAGGAGGAACTAAACACTGGTTGTCATCTCTCAGAGAAACCACACAGACCACATTTTATTCTCCTGTAACAATGTGTGGCAGCACATACAAATTATGGCCAACCAGGAAAAGCTCACCCAAGCCTTAGAGTTCAGGATTTTTATCAGAGGTTAGTCACGTAAGTATGGAGTACCCACAAGACAGATATTAGCTATTCAGTCTTCAGACCCTTCCAAAAGTTAAATAATACAGCCTGGCCAGAACTCCTAGTTATACTAAAACAGGTACTTATGACACATTCTATTGTTATCATAAACTAGGCATAGAGAGGCACCCTTATCAGGAGGGATAGTCCAAAGGCTTAAGAGATATCTCCCAGGAACCAACCAAGGGCTAGTCCTGAAGATCTTTGGAAGAGTCAGTGTTTAGGCAGTCTAGGGCTACTGAGTTAACTCTTTACTGCAAAGTACTTTTATAATAAAACTCCATTACCTGAGTAGCTTCTAAAGACCTCACTCCTTCCATGAAAAGAGTCTGACTAAAACATTTTTAACAGCTAGAAGTGTGTCTAATATCATGGGTATTCAATGAATGAATGGATTAATACAGGAAAGCCCATTACTGGTATCCTGAAGATGGGAGATCAGTGTCTTAGAGCTGAACAGTTTCCAGCTGTACCTCTGTGATTGAGTCTTCCCTTGACCAACTTCCTCCTAAGCATTTCCCTCGTGTCCTCCTTCCATCCCTTTCTCCCTGATCCAGCAATTCCAAGATCTGCAAGGGCCAGAGACCATTTCCATTTTCTTCAGCAAGTAATCCAGGCTTCAGAGCTTCTGTCCAAAACCAAGATTAGGATAGGTCAATTAGGGCACAGACTCACAATCTTTAAGGTGGTCCTCACTCTCAGGGATATGCAAAAAGGAGTGCCTCCTTAAATTTTGCATCTGAGATACAGGCATGCCCATGTTAGCACAATTAGCAACACAATTCACAATAGTCAAACTATGGAACCAACCTAAATGTCCATCAGTGGGTCAATGGATTAAGAAAATATGGTGTATACATACAATGGAGTTTTATTGAGCCAAAAATAAAAATGAAATTATGTCTTTTGCAGGAAAATGGATGGAACTAGAGCTAGAGACCATCATGTTAAGCAAAATAAGTTGAACTCAGAAGGTCAAGGGTTTTATGTTTTCTCTCAAGGGTTGTATTCAGCAACTGGTGGGAAAAAAGAAAAAGAAAGGTGTCCACAATCTCATGAAAAACTAAGAGAGATCAATAGAGGAAATGGACTAAGGGGTGGGAGGAGGGAAGGAAGGGGGTAAATGCTGGGGAGTGACATTGGCCAAATTATATCGCTATATTGTGTGCATATATGAATATATAATAACAAATCCCAACACTAAGCACAACTTCAATGCACCAATTAAAAAATGTGGAAAACAATTTTGTGCCCTAGGGAGGCCTTACCTCACTCCAGTGCTGGTCCTATAGTCTGTCTTTTGTTTTTGGTTTTTGTTTGTTTGGTTTTGGTACCAGGGATAGGACAGGGCACTTAACCACTAAGCCACATCCCCAGTCTCTCTCTCTTTTTTTTTTTTTTTTTTTTTTTTTGTGCTGGGGATTGAACCCAGGGCCCTGTGCCTGTGAGGCAAGCACTCTAAGAACTGAACTATATCCTCAGCCCTTATTTTTTGTTTTGAGACAGGGTCTCACTAAGTTGCTCAGGGCCTCGCTAAATTGCTGAGGCTGGCCTTGAACTTGTGATTCTCCTGTCTTGAAAGAGTTTCTGGATGGGAACCCAGATCCTTTGATTTTGTGTGTATTGAGAAGGAATGGGAAGGTACGAGAAGTAGCATGGGAGTCTTGTCCTAGGACATGATTGAGCCTTAACTCAAGCAAAATAATATGTCTTCACAAACTTCTCTTTACAGTGCACCATCCTAAAGGTAGTTCAATTCACTTTAAATACCAGAAAATAACTAAAATAAGCTCCAATAGTAAGCATTCATCTCCCACATTTGTACCAGTAACCCTTCCACACTTCAGAGGCATGAGGATTTTTTCCCTGCAGCATCTCTGAATTCTTTTTTTTTTTTTTTTTTTTTTTTTTTTTTTTTTGTTCTGGGGATTGAACCCAGGGCCTTGTGCATGTGAGGCAAGCACTCTACCAACTGAGCTGTATCCCCAGCCCTAATATCTCTGAATTATTCTTTCCATTAACATCTTTCTGCATCTTGGTAGCAGAAAACTTACCAGTAAGTTCTATGGAGTTTGAATGATTTCAAAGTTACCTTCCACTTCCCTGATTCTGGACAGGAAATGACTTTAAGAGATACTAGGAGCTCAGGTCCTTATAGACCATAGAACTGCTTATGTTGTGTGAGAATGTATGGATTCAGATTAACATGATTGCAACCATCTTGAGTCATAACCACCATGATTACTCTAGTCTGTTTTTCCTACATAGTTTCTCAGCAAACTACAATAGACAAAACCATTAGAGAGGTATATGGAGCTTTACAACCAGACTCGAGCTCTCTGGGAATATGCCTGACTTTGATTTTTTTCCTCTTTCTCCCTTTTTTCTTTTCTTTACTTCCTTCCTTCCTTCCCTTCTTTCGTGTACTGGGGATTGAAGACAGGGTGCTCTTCTACTGAGCAACATTCCCAGCCTTTTGTTTTTGATTTTGAAACAGAGTCTTGCTAAATTGCCCAGGCTAGCCTGGAACTTGCAATCCTCCTGCCTCAGTCTTGTGAGTCACTGGGATTATAGATCTGTATCAATATGCCTGTCAGTGACTCATTGGTATCATTTTAAAATGAATCAAGTACATTCCAGCCAGGATGAAGTCACTTTTTGTCCTAATCCATAAATAAATATGCCCCTCTTTCTGGCCTAAATTGTGGGAGTCCAACTGGTCTTGCTGCCACCCAGGGCTATGCTTCTATCAGTAAATCTCCAAAATAAATTGGACTATGTGCAAAGCATCTGCTTCTATTTCTTCAGTCTCATAGCCACTTTGGGGCAAGTTCTCACCTACTAGAACTGGATTGTTTCAGAACAAAGATGCATGAAAAATTCCACTAATTTCCAGGAACTGTACAACTTCTTTTCCATAAGGCGTGGCACTTGTGTGCACTTCTGATGATATACAAGAAAGGAAAGAAGATAACCTTCCCTCCAAGTTTATCATTTGAACAATTATTCCTAGAAGAAGTGTATGTGTGTTCAAGTTTTAAGAAGAAAGAATGGGGGCTGGGGTTGTAGCTCAGTGGCACAGCGCTCACCTAGCACATGAGTTCGATCTTCAGTACCACATAAAAATAAATAAATAAAATAAAGGTATTGTGTCCAACTACAACTGAAAAATAAACATTAAAAAAAGAAAAAGAAGAAAGAATGGAAGACAGGCAGGGTAGATGGATGACAGGCACATCTATAATCCTAGATACTTGGGAAGCTGAGGCAGGAGGATGGCAAGTTCAAGGCCAGCCTGGGCAATTTAGTGAGACCCCTGTTTTAAAATAAAAAGCAAAAAGGGCTTGGGGTGTAGCTCAGTGGTAGAGCTCTATGTTCAATTCCCAGTGCTTCAAAAGAGAAAAAAAAATTTGAGATAATAAATTTTATATTATGTGTATTTTACCACAATAAAAAATGCACATGTATGAATGCAGGAGGTGCATACACAGCTGAGCCAATGGCTTTACATCACAAAATAAATAACAAATACATTTGAGTTGCTCAAATTTACATCATCTCTTTTTTTGCAAGGTAGATTCTCAAGTAGGAGCTAGAGGTATCTCCACTGTCATTACTGACAGCCGTAGGATTCTTCTATGAAATGAATTCTTTGATATTGTCATAGAGATTGACCTAGGCCAGACAGCATTTCCTTATTTATAACATTCACACACTTTCTCACCAACATGAATTCTCTGGGATCAAAAAAAGTATGAGCTATAATTGAAGGACTTCCAACATCTATGACATTCGCAGGGTTTATCACCGGATTAATTATTTGATGTGGAATAAGAGTCAAGCTCTGATTAAAGGTTTTGCCACATTCAATAAATTACAGGGTTTCTCTCCTGAGTGGATTCAGTGATGTGGAATAAGATGCAAACTCTGATGAAAGGATTTCCTGTAATCATAGTCAAAGGTGTCTCTCCCAGCATGAAGTCTCCAGGCTGGAAAGGCTGAAATATGTCTAAATGGTTCCCCATACTCCTTACATCCATAATGTTTTTCCCCCAGGATTCTCTGTTGCTCAATAAGACCCAAGCTGTAGCTAAGGACTCCTGATGCACTCATAGAGTCTTCTCCCAAATAGATCCTCTGATACTGAATAATGCATGAGCTCCCCCAGAAAGTTTTTATACAATCATTCTTCCCATAAATTTTCTCTGCTGTGAATTCTCTGATGTCGGTGTTGAGATCAACACCTGTGAGGTGTTCCTGGCTGAGGACACCTGTAATCCCAGTGGCTGGGGATGCTAAGGCAGGAGGATTGTAAATTCAAGGCCAGCCTCAGCAATTTAGTGAGGCCCTTAGAAACTTAAGTGAGATTCTGCCTCAGGATAAAAAAATAAAAAGGCTTTGGGTGTGGCTCAGTGGTTAACCAATCCTGGTTCAATCCTTGGTTAAAAAAAAAAAAAGTGTTTTCACATTCCTTACATTTGCAAGATTTCTCTCCATTATAATTTCAACAATGGCTAATGGCTCTAAATTCCCTTTGAAAATGCTCTCACATTTATTACATTTATATGAGTCTTCTCCAGAATAAAATCTCTAATATAGAGTATGGTGTTACCAAATGAATGTGTCTCCCCAAAATTTATATGTTGAAGGCCTAACGTCCATTGTAGCTGAATTTGGAGTAATTAACTAGAACTAAGGTTAAACAAGGTCATAAGAGTAGGGCCCTGATGCAATATGATTAGGATTATAAGAAGACATACTAGAGAACTGGAAGAGTCAGCAGATATCTATTTCTCTCTCCTCAAACACTGAGGAAAGTCCATTTGAGGTCACAGAGAGAAGGCAGCCACTGTAAGCCAGGAAGAGAGCCCTGAGCAGAAACCAAATTGACTGGAATCTTGATGTTGACTGGAACCTTGATGTTGGACTTTCCAGCCTCCAAAAACTGTGAGAGAATGTCTATGGTATTTTGTTGTGACTACCTAAGCAGATGAATGCATTTAATATAAATTGTGATGTCAGGGGTACATGTGTCACATTTTCATCTAGCTCACTGGTAAAGAATTGGTAAAACTTTGTTGTTGAGGGAAGTAGGGAAATGAGCACTTTTTCATTGCTGGAGGAATTCAAATTGGTACAAATCCCAGGAGAGAAAATCTTTCCAAATGATAAATGCATGCACCCTTTGATTGAGCAATTTCACTTCTAACAATGTGTTCTACAGATAGATTTTATTGTGTGTAAAATTACATATGTACAAAGTCTTTTAGTAAAAACTTGATCATAATACCAAATACTTCAAAACAGTCTAAATGTATCCATGAGGAAGTAGTTTAATAAATTATCATATATCCATAAAATGGATAAAGAATGATTTAGAATGAGGAGGCTGGGGCTGGGGAAGTAGTTTAGTGGTACAGTAGATGTTTAGCATCAATAGGCCCTGGGTTTAATCAATCCCCAGCATCCTCCCCAGTTCCCCGCAAAAAACAGAGTGAGGAAGCTCTTTATATACCAATATGGAGCCAGACACAATGGCGCATACTTGTAATCCCAGTGGCTGGGGAGGCTGAGGCAGGAGGATTTCAAGTTCAAAGCCAGCATTAGCAACTTAGCAAGACCCTAAGCAATTTAACAAGACTCTATTTCAAAAGGCGGGGTGGTGGTGGTGGTGCAGAAATGTGATTTAGTGGTCGAGCACCCCTGGGTTCAATACCTGGTACAAAAAAATTGTTTTTAAATACCAATATGGAACTGTCTTTTTTAAAAAAGTGCAAGGTTCAGAATAGTGTTTTCAGAACAGTACTGTGCTAAAATAAAGAGGGGGGAAAAGACAGAGAAATCCCACATATTTGCTTGAAGATGCACAGATTGTCTCTGGAAGAATTCAGGATCCTTCCTCTAGTGGGGAAGATCGGGTGCTGATACCCTTTGTTCTGAATTCTGTGCTATAAAAATGTACCAGTTATTTTTTTTTAATTCCTGAAATCTGGGAAGGAGATAGATGAACACATGAATTTAGATAGACAGATGGCTACAACAGAGCAAGGAAACTCAGAGGACTCATTTTTTAAAATCATAATCTCCCCACTGTTTCCCCTATACTCTTTTTTTTTTAATATTTATTTTTTAGTTATTGGCGGACACAACATCTTTGTTGGTATGTGGTGCTGAGGATCGAATCCCGGCCGCACGCATGCCAGGCGAGCACGCTACCGCTTGAGCCACATCCCCAGCCCCCCCCCATACTCTTTTCTTGCTTTATTTTTCTCCATATATTACCATCTGTCATATTATGTTTTACTTACATGTTTCATTCATTGCCCCCCCCCCATTAGAATGTTCACCAAGGGCAAGAACGTTTATCTGCGGTGGCGTTTTCCTCTCTCACTGCTATCTTTTTAGAGCTTAGAACAGTGTCTGGCATGGAACAAGCGCTCCATAAATATTTGTTGACTGAAGCATGTACTTAATAAATATGCTTGTTCCCTCTCTTCAGCAGCAGATCTTAGCTTTTCACCTGTTTTCAATCACCCCGTCTTTAACCATCGGCTCTTTGGCTACAATGTCAGCAGCACTTGTCTTATGGTGAACTCTATTAAAAATGGAGTTCCTGGGGCTGGGGTTGTGGCTCAGTGGTAGAGCACTTGCCTACCATGTGTGAGACCCTGGGATCAATTCTCAGCACCACATATATATAAAATAAAGGTCTATTGACAACTAAAAAAAAAAAATCTGTCCAAATTGCAGACAGAGGCAATTTTTCCCAAAATATTTTTGACCCACAATTGGTGGAACCTGAGGATTCAAAACGCACAAGGATGGACAGCCAACTGTATATGTCCTCTTATTTAAATTATTTGATGGGCCAGGCACATTGGCACATGCTTGTAATTCCAGCTGCTCCAGAGGATGAAGCAAGAAGATCACAAATTCCAGTCTAGCTTGAGTAATGAGCAAGATCCTGTCTCAAAAAAAAAAAAAAAAAAAAAAAAAAAAAAAGCACCAAAAAACAGGAAAGGCTGGGGATGTAGACCAGAGATAGAGTGCTTGTGTAAGCCCTGAGTTCAATCCCAGCACTACAGAAAAGAAAAAATATATATATTCTTTGCTATTTTGTAGTCCTTTTTTGTTGCTATCATGAATGCAAATGATTTTTCTATTTATTATCTGATTCTAGTTTGTTACTAGTAAATATTTGCATTTGCTACTTTTTTTTTACAGTTTATTTTCAAGGGTTATTTTTTTCTTTTTTAAATTGCATTTTTTATTGGGACATAATTCACATAACATAAAATTCACCATTTGAAAGTATATACTTCAGTGGTTTTTAGTTCATTCACCATGTTAATCAACCATCACCACTAATTAAAGGATATTTCCATCACCCCAAACAGAAACCTTATACCTGATACCAGCCTCTCCCAAGTTTCCTTTCTTCCAATCTCTTGGCAACACATCTACTTTCTGTATTTATGGATTTGCCTATTCTAGAAACATCATGTAAATTGTATAACATGTGGCTTCTTCCACATGTACTATGTTTCTGAGGTTTCTCCATGTTGTAGTGTGTATCACAACTTCATTTTTATAGCTAAATATTATCCCACACTATGGATATACCGTACTGTTTATTCATTAATTCACTGACAGACACTTGAACTGTTTCCACATTTTGGCTATTATGAATAATGTTGTTGAGTATATTTTTTTTAATTTTTTATTTGTTTTAATTAGTTACACATGACAGTACAATGACCTTGACATATCATACATTTGAATCAGATGGGATATAATTTCTCATTTTTCTGAGTGTACAGGTTGTGAAATCACAGTGGTCATGCAGTCACACATATACACACAGCAATAATAATGTCTATTTAATTCCACTATCCTTCTTTTTCCCCCATCCCCTCCCCTCCCCTCCCATCACTTCTCTCTACCCAATCTAAGGTGACGCTATTTTTTTTTCTCACATCTTCATACATGTTTTTGTATAAGGATGAGGGTCTCCTTCCATCTTCCATGCAATTCCCCTTCTCCCTCCCTTTCCCTCCCACCTCTCTTCCCTATTTAGAAGTAATCTTCTTCCCATGCTCTTCCTCCCTACCCCATTTTGAGTCACCCCTCTTATATCAGAGAAGACATTCGGCATTGTTTTTTTGGGGATTGGCTAACTTCACTTAGCATAATCTGCTCTAATGCCATCCATTTCCCTGCAAATGCCATGATCTTGTTATTTTTTAGTGCTGAGTAATATTCTATTGTGTAGAAATGCCACATTTTTTAAATCCATTTTTCAAGGGTTTTTTTGAGGTATAACTTGGAGCATCTGTGAAGTAGAATTGTGCTTTCCTTTCTTTTTTCTTTTCTTTCTTTCTTTCTTTTCTTTTTTCTTTCTTTTTTTTTTTTTTATGATGAGGTCTCTTTGTGTTACCCAGATTGGTCTGGAGCTCATGAGCTCAATCAATCTTCCTGCTTCACCTTCACCAGGAACTGGGGCTATAGGTGTTCACCACCCCTCAGCATTCCCTTGTGGAGAGACAGATCCTTTTTAAGTTTCCACTTGATGGTAAATTGGAGGCACTGTGAGAGACTGAGGCTATATGTGAAGGACCAGTGGCTGCCCAAGATAAACCTATGTCACAGTAAGTCATCCTTGAGAGTTTTTTTTTTTTTCTTTTTTACTGGTGACTGAACCCAGGGGTGCTTTGCCAACTGAGCAACATTCATAGACCTTCTTATTTTTTATTTTGAGATAGAGTCTTGATAAATTGCTGAGGCTGACTTTGAATCTTCAATCTTCCTGCCTTAGCCTCCTGAGTTGCTGGGATTACAGGTGTGTGCCACCATACCTGGCCATCCTTGAGGTCTTAAACTCAATAATTCTTCTCCTTCTCCTTCTTATTCTTTTTAATGCAGGAAGAAGGTACAGCACTTACAGCCATCTTGGTCATCTTCTCTTCCTGTTCCTAAATGGCACGAGACATGCTCCTGCCTGAGGACATTTGTGGCCTGTTTTCTCTTCCTCCAAAGCCTGATGGCTAACCCTTTAACCTCCTTTATGTTCTACTCAAAAGTGTAAACATCCCATTTAATATTTCAACATCCTCTCTCTCTCTCTAGTCACAAACTTTAAATCCCTTTCCAATTTTTTTTCTTAACAACTATCATCATCTAACATACAGTATATTTTATTTGTTTATCTCAATTACTGTTTTGTTTCCCTCCCCTGAAATGTAAGATGAAGACAAATCCAGACCCATACTAACCTAGATACATAGATACAGTATAGAGAACGAGGCCCTATGGCGACCCACAGGGCTGTGAAGTAGGTACTGAGAAAGACATAGAGAGGTGTGAGATCGTGCCCTTGCCTGGGAGGTGTTACACGCTAGGTAAGTCAAGACACTTGGGAGCTCCCACCTTGAATGAACAGTGCAATCAAGTGCTGGGCTGAGCCTACCCACAGTGATTGACAAAAGGGAAAAGAAATCAGTGTGGACTGAGCAAGCAGGAGCTCCCGAGCACCCAATGAATGAACAGCTGTTAGCGCTGGCTGGCTGTTGTTATAACCAGACAAAGGAGGCAAGGAGTCAAAATGTCACTGAGGTTGGAGCCAGGGTGACTGGAAGGACAGTGGTACCACTGGCAGGTGCAAAAGGTGGGCTGGGCAAGGTGAGTTAGATTTGGGGCATGTTGACATAACTCATGTGTCCTTGGCTCTTGTCCCACTGGCCAGCATGTCAACCCAAAAAATCCAGGCAATGTAGTTGCCAAGTATTATGGTTTGGATCTGGAATTTCCCCAAAAGTTCATGTGTTAAAAACTTGCTTGGTCCCCTGTGATAGTAGGAGCAAATGTGACTCCATTTTGTTTCATGACTTCATCCTGTAAAACAACCGTGCCAAGTAGAAGAGTCATGACTGGAGCAAGATGTTCTTTTCCTTTTGCTACAGAAACCTTTAAGAACACGGAACTACCTAATGGGGCATTGTTTCTGTAACTAGGGTAACGGGGTTCTGTTTCTGTAACTGGGGTGACTGGGCTAACTGTGATTGGTTAGGCTTCCCGCCACTTGACTGCACTGTCCCACTTCTGTAACCTGGCTTGCTTGCATTGGCTAGACCCCCTGAACATCCCTTTTGCGGTTTTCAGGCTTATAAGGAGCGCCCTTGCAATTGTTCAGGGCTGATCAGGGGAACAGCTTTATGTTCTGGTCAGCCGCCACCGGTGTGCTTCAATAAAGGCTTGATTCAATTATACGTGAGTGGTCTGGAAGTCAGTTTATGAAACCCTGGGACAAAGCTTTAACTATAACACCCCAATATAAAATGGGGATTTGGGGAAAATAATGAATAATGAAGCCTCTAACTTTATCAGTGGATTAATCCATTGATGAATTCATATTTGATGACCTTATTCGGAGGTGGTGGAAACTTTGCAGGTGGGACCTAATTGAAGTGAGTGAATCCTTAGGGGCATGCCCCTGGGGACTGAATGTTTTTTTTTGTTTTTGTTTTTGTTTTTTTTTGTACCAGGGATTGAATCCAGGGCTGTTTAACTCAAGCCCTTTTTTATATTTTACTTAGAACTCACCATTCTCCTGCTTCAGACTCTCAAGCTGCTGGGATTACAGGCATGCTCCACCATACCAGGCTTGGGGACTAAATCTTGTCCCCAGCCTCTTCCTCTCTCTCTCTCTCTCTCTCCCTCTCTCTATCTCTTCTTCCTATGTAACATGAAGTGAGCAGGTTTTCTCCACCATACCCTGCCACTATGATATTCTGCTTTGCCTTGGGTCCAAAGTGATGGAGCCAGCCAACTTTGGACTGAAAGCTTTGAAACCATAAGGCCAAATATATCTTTCCTCTCCAAGTTGATTTTCTCCAGCATCTTGTCACAGTGATGAAAAGCTGACTAACACACCCTAAGTATTTGTGAGAGTTCCCAAAGGATGTCTTACATGTACCATTGAACCAGTCTAGTTATCATGGAGTTTGCTGCACTTCTTCTGCTTAGGACTCCTGCCATGAGGGACCAACTTGTCCTGGCTCCTGGTAATGAATAAATATCAACAATGATTCCCTTGTTAAATACTCCAGTCCTTTTAAAGCTATGAAGAAGCTATTATTATGGAGTTATAAAATAGTGATTCACAGGCTGGGGGTGTAGCTCAGTGGTAGTACTTAGCATGTATAAAGTTCCTGTACAAAGAAATAAAAATGAATACCCAAAGAGACATTAAAAAATTGCTAGGGGTTGGGATTGTAGCTCAGCAGTAGAGCGCTCACCTCACATGAGCAAGACCCTGGGTTCAATCCTCAGCACCACATAAAAATAAATAAGTTAAATAAAGGTATTGTGTCCAACTACAACTAAAAAAAATATTAAATAAAAAATATTTTTTTAAAAAAAGTTGCTAATCCAGGGCTGGGGTTGTGGCTCAGTGGTACAGCACTCACCTGGCACGCATGAGGCACTGGGTTTGATCTTCAGCACCACATTTAAAAAAAATAAAGGTATTGTGTCCACCTACAACTGAAGAAAATACATATGAAGAAAAAAAGCAGCTAATCCAAGCCTCTACTTTGTACTCAATGAAAGAAAGAAAGTTGGAGCTTTCCTTATGGTTCAGTTAAGTGTCCAAACCAGGATCTGAACCCACAATCAGGACTAGTCCCCTGACTTTCTCTGATTCTGCTCTGCCCTGCAGAGTCTGCTTAAAATACCCACAGTCCTGTTTTACTTTGTGCAGTTGGATCACAGGTTGTTTTTTCTATTTTTAATTTCCACAGGCTCCCTCCTACACTGCCACTGAGCAGGATTAGTGTTTGGGAAAACATTTTGGCATTCTGTCTCAAGAGGGTTAACCATGTCATTACCCTTTCACCCAATAATTCTATTTGGGGGAATTAATCCAGAACAGAAACAAGGGCAAAATCAGAACTCCTTTGTAATGGGCCCTTGTTATTTTTTACCTCCCCAGTAGCCCACTTCCTCTTCTTTCCCCCCCTCTCATCTACACATTTATCCCAGCAGGGTTGGAGACTCTTTCACTTCATTGTAATATACCAAATATTTGTAATCTTTTTTCTCTTTTCACAGTTAACAAATGGTATCCCACTAGTGTTCCATTTGCTTTTCTTTGATGATATAGTCAGGGAGAACACTTTTTCCATATGTTTTTTGGGCCCTCGTATTTCCTTGAACATTTATTTGTTAAATAATCCTTCCCCACATCCCCCCCCCCTCACCATGTTGTAATGTGGCCTTTATTGTGCTCACACCTCCAGGCCATGTCTCTCTAAGCTGTGTCTCTTCTCCTCTCGTCTGTGCTTGCTGGAGGGGCATTCTGAGCCTGGACCCGTGAGAATTTCAACACAGAAACGGAAAGGGTAGCTCATCCGGTGAAGGGTAACTGTGCACAGACATTGTTGGGGAAGGGGCCCACTGAGTGACAATGTTCAGGTTCCCAACTTTTTTGTTCTTAGTTTTATGACACATAAAATCCAAATATTGGAGTCCAAGGTTGAATTTCTTAATTTTTCCAATACAAGTATGTGTTGTCTTCTAATTTTTTTTCAATATAAACATTGAGAAGAGAAAACTCTTGTTAACATGAAAGAAAGGAAGAAAACAGAAAAAGGGAGGGAGGGATGGGAAGGGAGTGAAGGAAAGGGAGAGAGAGAGAGAGGAGAAAGAGAGAGAGAGAGAGAGAGAGAGAGAGAGAGAGAGAGAGAGAGAGAGGAGAAGGGAAGGAAGGAAGAAAAAAGAGGGAGAGGAAGGAGGAAGAGGCCTTTACTATGAAGCCAGAGACAGAGCTGGAACTGAGGAGGCTGGGCCTTGTTGGAGCTTTGGCTCTGGCCTGAGTCCCTGGGTAATAGACAGCTGACACCCTCTGGGATCTTGGGCTTAACTTCCTTGGGGTTCACAAGGACCTTCACCACCTAAACAGGGACACTTGTAGCCTGATATCGTTGGCTTGTACCTTCTTCATTGCCTTTCTGTCTTTTCACTTTTTACAGTATTTTTAGGTGGTTTTGTTTCTTTCAAATTCACTTGTTATTATGGAAAATTTCAAACATACCAAAATACAGAGACTAGTACAATGAATATCTAAGTAATCATCATCTACATTCACAACCCAAAATTCACTGTCGGGCCATGTGTGGAAGTGCATGCCTATAATCCCAGCAACTGGGGGCGAGGGGCTGAGGCAGGAGGACCACATGTTCAAGGCCAGTCTCAGCAATTTAGTGAGGCCCTATGCAACTTAGTGAGACCATGTCTCAAAAAAAAAAAAAAAAAGGGGGCTGGGGATGTAGCTCAGTGGTTAAGCGCCCTTGGGTTCAATCCTCAGTACAAAAAATAACACCATCACTACCCAGCCTTTGTCTATAAACTCACCTTGGGTTTGGATATTTTCCCCCTTGACTCTATTTAGAGTTGGAATTGCTTTTTTTTCAGGAGGAGGAGGACCTTTTATTTAATAGCCTTTTGAAGGTGTAATTCTTACCATATTTAATTTTAGAACACTTTTATCATTCCAAAAAGAAACATTGTTCACATTAGTAGTCAGTCACTTTCTATCCCTGGGGTGGGGGGGGGGGGGCATCTCTACTTTCTATCTGTAGAGCTTTGCCTCTTCTAGATATTTTATATTAATGGGATTAATGAGACATACAATGTATCAGAATTGCTTTTTCTTTTTTTTTTTTTTTTTTTTTTGCAGGGACTGGGGGCAGGGGTTTGAAATCCTGAGCTCAAGTGATCCTCCTGCCTGTGCTTCCTGAATAGCTGGGACTACAGCCATGTGCCACCATGCCCAGCCAGAATCGCTTTTTGGGATGTCTTTTTCAGTGATGTAGACCAATGCCACAAGTTCAAAAATATCTAACCTCTGAACCTCCTTATATTTCTGGATTCAATAGTCCCACACAGAAATGCTGCTTTGAATAGTAAAACATAATCTTAATCCAGTCCCCGTGGTTATTATTCTGAACCCACTTTCAGCCTAGGTAGCTGCCATCTGTGACCAGGATAAAGTATAATATTTATTTAAGTGAAATACAAAACCAGCTCAAGGATGCACAGGTAAGCTTTCCAAGCCCATCTTCTCCCTTCTCTTACTTCTTGCAAAGCTATACAAAAAACTGGAATATGCCCCCCATCTTAAGGTTCTATGATGATCCAGTTCTCCATGGAAAATCCTATTATTTATTTGTCAGAACAGAAACAAAATAAATGTCCTTAAAAGGAGATAAGCAACAGCCTGAGAAGATGATGCCTGCCTGGCAGCCTCCTCCTTGTTCCACCCTGACCCATTCGGAAACAGAGGATAAACTTTGCGGCCAGTGCCTGGGAAATGACCCAAGATGGGTGTCTGTAGTTTCTTCCCTCTTGGAGAGAAAGCAGGGCTTGGGAAGACTCCCCTTCCCTGCATGCCTCCGTCTGGTGCCACATGTAGGAATTATGAAAATCAATGTAGCCATAGCCCAGAACCTTAAAATAGAAAAAGTTTCTAAAACAGAATTTATTGGTGGTGAGATAGAAAAACAGGCAGAGGGACTCTCTGCATTAGCTTCACAGTTCAGCATGAATGCAGCAATCAGAATCAGAATTACCTGTTTCTTTTCCCTCCCCCTTTCACCCCACGGTGAAACTCTTCTCACATCAGCCTCTCAATCTCTTTTATCTGAAGCAAATCCATCTCACCCAGTGGTATTTTTAAAAAAACCTATGAACAAACAAAAACTATGAATCAAACACCTATCCAAGTTTGAAATGCTTACAGAATGCTAAGCCCTGGATTACTCATCAGCCTTTGTTTTCCAGCAGGGTGAGAAATATGGTTGGAAAATATTTACATACCAGAGGCCGTAAAATTTAAGTTACATCATTGTTTATTCTGTATTGTGTCCTGCTAAAACTGCATTCTGTTTCTTTTGGTTTTATATAAGCAGAGATCTTTTCATGTTTTTTTTAGAGGAGTTTTCATAAATCTAAGAATTGGTACCTTGTAACCTGAGCCTGTGAATGTTTGTTACAGGAATCTACGATGATCTGAGAGTTTGTTGTAGCAAATGATCTTTGTTCACTAAAAGATGTTGATTTGCCTTATTCACGTGACCATTATGAACTCTCAATGACTTCACTCTTCAGCTCTGATCAACTCGACCAATATGAAAATATCTGTGGTTCCCAGAAAATCAGGAACCTATCTGAAGGCATTCCTTCTTGAAAAACAGCGTCCCCACACCCATATGTACATTAAGTACATCTAAACTCATCTTTAGACTGCAGACACACAGGCTGAGTCAATCCCAAACATATCAAGATAAAGTGATAAAGTATACATGATCAATCTGGTCATTATGAATTTGAACATCTATATGATACAGAAGATTGTATTAGAAACAAATAAATCAATACTGGGCTTGGTAACACACTCTATAATTCCAGTTACTAGGGAGGCTGAGAAAGGAGGATCACAAGCTCCAGGCCAGCTTCGACAACCAAATAAGAGTCTGTCTCAAGGTAAATTTTAAAAAGAACCGTGGATGTAGCTCAGTGGTAAAGTGATTGCAAGCTTGAGGCCCTGGGTTCAACGCCCAGTACTGGGGTGGGGGTGGGGGAGAAGCCAGCTCAATCAAAGCTCTCTGGGAGGATTTCACAACTCACCATGGTTCAATCAGAGCAAACTTGAGGAATGAAGTCTTTAAGTCAGGAAGGGAAAAGGTCTCAGGATGTGGCAGTGTCTCAATACTGAAGGGAGCAGTTCCTTTTCTTGACACATCCTTCAGGAAGAGCCGATGAGACCCAGGCACAGGGTTAAGTAATTACTCACCTCCTTGAGGCAGGTCTGATGATCTCCTTTTACTGTTGTGGAAACTTTGGCACAGAAAGCTCAAGTAACTTGATCAC
This sequence comes from Spermophilus citellus, assembly GCF_964194105.1. NCBI lineage: Eukaryota > Metazoa > Chordata > Mammalia > Rodentia > Sciuridae > Spermophilus > Spermophilus citellus. Next base: position 23,454,644 of record NC_138199.1, on the reverse strand, counting down.
CGCCCGCCGCATCGCCAACAGGAGGCCCAGAGTCCATGCCCTTGGCCACCGCACTTCCCTGATAAAAGGGAGTCAGTCATTCAGTCAATAAATATTTGAGCACAAGTTAGGTTAATAAGGGAGCTACACAGATAAATACGATCTTTGCTCTCTAGGTGGGGGAAACTTCATTGAAGGCAATTTGGTAGGGACAATGAGATAAGCACATATGTAAATAGTAAAGCAGAATATGATTCAATTTCCTAAGAGATCACAATAAAACCCACTATTCTGTGTAATTAATAGGTACCAACAGAAATAAGAAGCTGAAAAAAATTCCTAAGAGAGGTAAATAAATTATTTCTATGGGAATTCAGGAAGAGGAAGAGAAACCCTCATCCCTCATCTGGTGAGGGAAATAAAGAAAGGGGTGGGATCAGAACTGAATCTTTTTTTTTTTTCTGTACTGAGGATTGATCCTGGGGTGCTCTATCGCCTAACTATATGCTACATCTCTAGTTTTTCTCTCCCCTTTCTTCCTTTGTCTCTCTCTTTCTCTCTCTCTCTCTCTCCTCTTCCTTCCTCCCTTCTCCTCTTTCTTTCTTTCTCTTTCTTTTTAAGACAGGTTTTCATATTGCCCAGGCTGGAGCTGAACTTGTGAGATCCTCCTGTCTCAGCCTCCCCAGTCATTGGGATTACAGGTATTCACCACTGAGTGAGGTCTGAACCAGATCTTAAAGAAGGGCAGTATATTGGCCAGAAGGTAGGTAGGGAAGGACAGAAGTCATTCTAGGCTCACAGAAAGATAACAGGAGGGAGAAGCTTAGTTGGTCACTGGGTTCTTATTATGAAGCAATTGCTAAGAGCTCAGGTGGAACTAAGTAGGAACCCAGTTCTTCTGATGCCAGTCTCAGGCTCCTTCCACTATCCTTCAACTGCCTCCAACTAAACAACAGTTGCCTGCTTATGACTTCATGGCTCTTCACCTTTGTCACAACCTCCCTAATGTTCTCGAGCTTTGAGGTCTGAGCCTACAGCCTGGCTTGCTTTCAGATTCCTTCCCAGGCTACTTCCTTCAGCTGGTGGTGAGCTTCTGGCCCTAGCCAGCTGCCAAGAAGCTGAGTAACTTTAGGCCAATCACCATGTTGGTCTTCCCATTTATACCACTCTTCTGGTATATATCACACCACTATGATATGGTCATTTCACAAGCCTCATGATGACTTCTGTCTTTGACTAGACGGCAATGTCCATTAGAGGAAGATCTGGGTCTGATTCAAAGGGTGAAGAAGGTTCATTCTCTGACCTTAAGGAGTCCAAAATCAAGAGGAGATGTCAAACACAAACTTTATCACTGCATTATCACATGGTATGTGTAGTGATAGAGATGTGCCTAAGTAAGCATGAAAAGAAAAAGGTGCTTAACCCAGACTGAGGGAATCAAGGTCTCCCGTGAGTACAGCAGCTAAGCTGAGACTCACGAGGGAGTAGGAACTAGCCAGCCAAGGAGCTGAGGTGCAGAGAACCTTCCAGGAAGCCACAAAGGCACAGAAGAGCGTGGCGTCCACAAAGAACCATAAACAATTTGGTGAGAGGGAGAGAGTATCAGAAAAGAGGCAGGAGAGCAGGAGAGGTCCGGGCTCTGAAGTGTTATTTATAAATATGATTTTGTGTCTTTGGAAACACATAGCTAAATACTTTCTATGCAGCAGGCTCTCCATAGTTTTAAAAAACAAGTGTGATGAAATAATGGATCAGGGACTGGGGTTGTGGCTCAGTGGTAGAGCCCTTGCCTAGCATGCACGAGGCACTGGGTTCGATCCCTGGCACCACATAACAATTAAACAAATAAAACAAAGGTTTTGTGTCCATCTTCCAGTGACAGCCAGGTTTCTTTTTCTTTTCTGTTCTTTCTCTAAGAAATGGGGTCAAGCAGGCTGGGGCTGTGGCTCAGTGGTAGAGTGCTCTCCTAGCACGTGTGAGGCCCTGAGTTCGATCCTCGGCACCACATAAAAATAAATAAACAAAATTAAAGTATTGTGTCCAACTACAACTAAGAAATATATATAAAGAAATGGGGTCATGCTATGTGGCACAGGCTGGTCCTAGACTCCTAGGTTCAAGACGTCCTCCTGCTCAACACTTCATGAGTGAAGAACCTTCAAGTGGCTACTCCAATTCTTCACAAGGTTGTGAGAAGTTATGCCCACCCTCCTTCCCTCCCTTCAATACCAGGATATTAAAAGCTGCTTCCAGAACTTCAAAATAGAAACCCCCAGCAATTGTCTAGGATTGTAATACTTTCTAACTAATAGGCAAGGGAATCAAAGTAAGTGGAAAATCTTGAGTTGGTACTTGGAAAATCCTTCCCACCCACCTGCCCTGGATATTATGCAGGACCATGAGAAGCCGTCCTCTCTTACCTGCTGATTGAGGACAAGCTTAGGGCCCCAAACTTCCTCACTTCCTATTTAAGAAGTGCTGTTTCCCTCAGGACACCTATTTCCTGGAGTACTCGGTGCTCCAGGGTTAGGGTGGGTTGAACTGCAAATGACAGTCTTAGGGCTGTTTAGCCCCTGCATAGGAACCCAGAGAACCCATCCACCAAGAAACATAGGGATCCTGCACCTTGGCAAATTAGCTACTTGGTTATTCCCTTTCTCCCACCTTCCACTCTATTTCTAGCTTCCATCTCCCATCCCCATCCTTACCCCCTGCTCTTTTATGAAAATTCAAGGTGAAGCCCAAGGTTTGAGGCATTTCCCATTGAAACCTACTGTGACCTGTTATCCCATTTCCAACCCTCTTACCCCACACATATGAACGAATTTAATCTTGGAACATAGCAATGCCCCATAATATTCTTTCTTCATCATTAAGTAACATTCTTCCACTTTCTCCTTCAAGTATCCATCCCTCAGTGGGCTCCACACATAAGGAGCTTTTATAATCCTTACGAATCACAACCGCTCTGAATGCACTTCTAACAATAACCATTCACAGCGTACTCCGTGACTCCCTTCCCCTGGGTCTCTCCTCGCTTGCTGTAGCTTTCCTAGCCTTCTTCAGTGACAGAGCTCCATTGCCAAAGATACAGTGGTCTCTTGTCTCAAACTCTCTCCAAGAGAAGCACCTGCACTTGACTAGTTTTTGCAAAGCCCCTAAGACATAGGAAACTGTGTCCCTAAATTGTCCATAACTGATCAGGAATTGGAAGTAGGGCAGGAGCTTCTGGCATATGGATGAGGAATATCCTACATTAAGGTCATGGACCCTGGAGTCAGGTCATTGCCAAGACTCAATCCAAGGCTCTACTTACTTCCTGAAGAAGTTTAAGCAAGTCACTTAATCCTTATATGCCTCTGTTTCCTCTTGCATAAATGGAACAATAATAATAGTAGCCATTCCATTGATTGTTAAGAGGATTAAGTTTGTTACCATTTTTAAAAATACTTAGGAGAGTGCCTGGCACATAAACATAAAAACGTGTTGGATACTCTTTTTTCGTTCTAATCCTCTCAAAGTATTAGAACACCATTGCCTGGTATTATTGTAAGGACCTAAATGTGACCACAGCCCTTTCTGGTTTAACTTTTCCCCTCAGCAGTAGGGCCAGACTGGTTGTACATCAACATCACCTACAATCCCAGCCCTTTGTGGTTTTTTTTTTTTTTTAAAGAGAGAGTGAGAGAGGAGAGAGAGAGAATTTTTAATATTTATTTTTTTAGTTCTCGGCGGACACAACATCTTTGTTGGTATGTGGTGCTGAGGATCCAACCCGGGCCGCACGCATGCCAGGCGAGCGCACTACCGCTTGAGCCACATCCCCAGCCCCCCTTTGTGCTTTTTTAAATATTTTTTTAGTTGTCAATGTACCTTTATTTTATATATGGTGCTGAGAATTGAATCCAGGCTTCACACGTTAGGAAACTATTCTACCACTGAGCTACAACCCGAGCCCTTTGTATTTTTTAAAAATAAGTACATATTTTAGGGTTGTATTGGTTCTTTTTTTGAACTATTTGAGCACCTACTGTGTGGTTGAATGATCAAAGAGAATAGGGTAGGTAGCAAAATAGACAACGTATCTCCTCTCAGCAAGCCCACATCCTAGTGAGGGAGGTAGACCAGGGATCAGCAGTTTTTCAGTAAATGGCAGATAGTAAATATTTTTTTAATTCAAGGGCCATGAGGTTAAGGGCATAACCATTCAGTTTTGCCCTTGCAGCAAGAAAGCAGTCATAATACACATGCAACATGTATATCAACAGGCATCACTGTGTTCCAATGCAACTCTATTTATGGTCTCTGAAATTTGAATTTCATAACATTTTCAGTTGTTGCAAAATATTGTTATGATTTTGCTTTGCCCCAACCATTCAAAAATGTAAAAACCATTCTTAGCTCATAGGCCATACAAAAACAGGTAGTGGGCCAGAGCAATCCTTGAAGTGGACAATAAGCAGATGAACAAGAATAAAACATCACTTAAACCTGAGCCACATTAGCTGTTGTGATACAACAGAAAGAGTAACCAGCTTGGAAACCTGAGATCAGGGACCAGATTCCCGTCCTACCCTACTGGGAACTAGGCAAGTCACTTTTCTGGGCATCATTTTTCTCATGAGTATTAAAATTCTGGTAGTGTTTACAACCTTGCATGTATCTAACAGGCGTTATTTTGTGATTTTAGAATCTAATGAAGGGGGTTGTGTATACAGCTGAGTGACAGCACTTGTCTAGCACACTCAAGGCCCCCAAGTTCTATCCCCAGCATTAAAAAAAAAATGAAAACCTTATAAGAAAAAAAATATGAATTAAGAAAAATCAGACTAATTTTTTTCATTACACATAGTCTCTAAGGTGCAATTCTATTTGAATACAGATTGTAATGCCTTTTTACATACACATCTTCTCTTTTCTGTGGGTGTTCTAAAAATTCTGTTTCCTGATCATCATTTTTCCCCTCTGTAGAGTCCTCCCAACTGAACAGTGTTTGGTATAAATTGGGTTCAATAATACTTGTTGAACTAACATTTTAGAATCCATTTTCAGAACATAGCAATGGATACTTGGGGGGAGGGGTGGACATACAGATTACTTCAATTTTCTTCTACTCTTCTGAATTTTTTTTTTGGGGGGGGGCTGGGGATTGAACACCCAGGGGCACTTACCAGCCCTTTTTATTTTTATTTTTTATTTTTGAGACAGGGTTTCGTTAAGTTGCTTTGGGCCTCACTAAATTGCAGAGGCTGGCCTCGAACTTGTGACCCTCCTCCTGCCTCAGTCTCCTGAGTCCCTGGTATTACCTAATTGCGCCACTACAACACAGTGTATTTGTTAGATTTCAAACAAAGCAAACCCCAAACCAAAACCTCCCCTAGTAAGGGGACACCGTTTCCCTAAGATCGATCCACTCCCCTTCCTAAGCGTGGCATAAGCTGCACAATGAACGTTCCTTCTCTTCTTCTTTGGTGCCCAAAAGCATCCACAAAAGAGAAGAAATACTAATTCTGAAGGGAGTCAGCTCGTCCCTTTTAAGTGAAGATGAAAGATAGTCCGGAAGGAAAAAATCCCGGCTAGACGCCTTTGTCCCTCTCCACATCAAACTCCCCAGCCTCATTCCCAGCTCCAGCCAGGCGCAAAACACAACCCCAGCCAGGCGTCACCTCACGCCAGGCCTTGTGCGCACGCGCCCTCACTCCCGCCCCGCCCCTGGAAAACTCCTGGGCACGTCAGGCCGCGCGGTCAGAACCTCTCAAGGCTCTGTGCACGCACAAGCGAAGGCGGCCTTCGAGGGAACCTGTGTCTTTTCTCCCCCTAGCGGACTACAATGGAACAATAGGACTTTGGGAGACGTTCTGAATGGGATGATGGGATACTGGTCTTTGAAGAGGAGTTTTGACATCCTTTAGGACCTGACCTCGTTTTACAGCACCTCTCTAATTTTCCAAGAACAGAGCAAGAAAAGGGGAAGGACACCAACTTTGAGCTCCTAATGTGTGCTAGACCCTCCACACATATTATCACATCTTCCCAAGAGTTCCTTTGAGTTATTAGACCTATTTGATAGAGAAACAGGTTCAGAATAGATGATTTACCCAGAGTAGCACAGGTAATTAGTGAGGAGACAGGTCTTGTACTCCAGAAGTTCTGATTACAGCCTAACCTGTTAGGGTTGGGATCCTGGACCTAGAGAAAAGAGAGCCACTTCTGTCCAGATGAGAAAGCTCTACAAGAACTCTGAAGTTGGGCTGGGGATGTGGCTCAAGCGGTAGTGCGCTCGCCTGGCATGCGTGCGGCCCGGGTTCGATCCTCAGCACCACATACAAACGAAGATGTTGTGTCTGCCGAGAACTAAGAAAAAATAAATAAATATTAAAATTCTCTCTCTCTCTCTCTCTCTCTCTCTGTCCCCCTGTCTCTCTCACTCTCTCTTAAAAAAAAAAAAAAAGAACTCTGAAGTTTACTACAGTCATTTGTAGAAAAACTTAATAGATTGTAGAGGAGGCTCACTGTGACCCAGCAAGCATCACTCCCTAACATTACAGCTTGTTGGCATTAGAATTCTTCAGACCAGTCCCCATGTTTGACTTATCAGGCAAGAAACCAACTAGTCTAGAAGCTATAGGTGTTCAAGGCAAGACTTTTCCAGGTATCTGAAAACATATTCCTTCTCCAGGGATTAAAGGATGAGGGAGGGCAAGAGAGGGAAGGAACTCAAGTTGGGGTGGAAATCCTCATTGGTGAGGGATACTGCATGTTAATGTGAGTTCAGACAACTATGCAATTGTTAAGGGATGAGAGAAGCAGTTTCTACAACTCATATCTGGTGACCAGATCTTTAGTTGAGCCATCCCATCCAGATGATGCCATAGTCTCCTCTTGACATTTGTTTGAGACAGTAGTGGGTCGTAGGAGTGATAATGTGTATTTTCTTTTTCTTTTGGTACTGATGATCGAACTCAGGGCACTGAACAACTGTGCCATTTCACCAGTCCTATTTTGTATTTTATTTAGAGATAGGGTCTCATGAAGTTGCTTAGAGCCTTGCTTTTGCTGAGGCTGGCTTTGAACTCATGATCCTCCTGCCTCAGCCTCCTGAGCCATTGGGATTACAGGCATGTGCCCCCTGTGCCTGGCGAGAATGTGTATATTAAGGCAGAGGCTGCCGGTCTTTGGCCTGGAATGTGAACACTAAGATACCCTTAATCAAGTAGCCAGAGATGTTAATTAGGCAGCACAGGGTGCCAGGGATATAGGGAGAGGCTACAATTATACTGTCAAAGGAAGCAGGTCCCCTGTGATACCCAAAGTTCCAAAGACTCCATGTGAAGGGATAGAATGATGACACAAGCAGAAGCTGTGATTTGTCAGGATTGGTGGACCCTTGGGAATGCTGAAAATCCATCCATGATTCAACTGAAGCAAAATGGCATCAGGTAGCTGCAGACACTAAATCTTGAAAAGGGAAAAGAACAATTTCAAGTCAAACCAAAATTAGAAGCTGTGAATATAGAAAAGTATATTTTAAAAAGTTGTTGGGGAAAAAACATATTGAGGGCCCCAAATGTATTCAAAATACAAAAACCTCAGGTGACAGAACAAAAAGTCTAAATGAATGACTAGCCAAAGGAAAGAACTCCCCAAAGAGAAATGAAGAAAAGCAAACTGAATTTCCAAGGAAACCAAGGGCGAAATTGCAGAAATGCCAAAATCAAGTGAGCCAGAAAACAGGCAGATTGTTTTGATGATTTTCTCATGATTCCTGAGGAGGCTCACAAAATAGTGGTTTTCACTTCTTTGCAGGCTAACTGGGGAGAGACCAGAAACTAGAGGCAGGCTTGTGACATACCTAAGAGGAACTAATGTGAGAAGACTACATGATTTCTAGAAGGAAGGGTATTAACTGATGCCTATGGGGGGGAGGGGGTGAGATGGAGTCTAGGATTGTTAGATTGACTTGGATTGGAATCCTAATTTTGCCACTTAAGAACCATACACACAGCTGGGTTCAGGCCAGGCACAGTAGCACACACCTGTAATCTCAGCAACTCTGGAGGCTGAGGCAGGATTATTTCAGGTTCAAGGCCAGACTCAGCAATTTAGCAAAGCCCTAAGCAACTCAATGAGACCCTGTCTTAAAGTAAAAAAGGATGGGGATGTGGCTCAGTGGTTAAGCATCCCTGAGTTTAATCCTGTTTTTAAAAAAAAATCACATCCATACTTGGACAATAATAATGTAATCAAACAGTCAGTCTTCCTATGTGAAAAGGGAGATAGATGATCTACTTTATAGGGTTGATAGGGTTGACTACATGAAATGCATACGGAATGCTGGCACATGTAGCACACATGATCTTAGTGGGCACTTCCCTGAATAAAATCTAAATAAAGTTCATCCACATTCTTAAAGATTGACTTGGAAGGTTGGAGAAGAGGATTTTTTTTAAAAAGGGAGATAATGCATATTTACATAAGGCGAGAGTTTTTAGGGAACAAGAATCCAATTGTGTTTTTGACTAGCCCACTGTCTTTCCCATCTTGATTCCCAAGGTCTCTCTGTATTACTCAGTTCACAGTGAACTGCAGAGAACTTTGTACACCATCACTTCCTAATATTTATTCTAACTGTATCATAAAATGCTCAAGTAAACACTGCTGCCAAACTATCCATTATATTCCAGATCTTGGGTGGTGGTCACAGATCCCCAAAGACCTGACAGTCAAAGTTATCAAAATTAAGGGTAGTCATCAGCAGGGTGCAAAGACCAACCACAAAGCTAATACCACCCTTCCCCCAGAGGCCAGGTTTGGCCACAGTTGGAATTATCTATGGTTTGGTTGTGCGCACAACAAAACCAACCTCAGGAAGCTGTGCAGAAGCAGCTCAAATTTTCAAGTGAATAGAAAAGTGTTTTCCTGAGAAAACATGGACTCCAGAGTGTGGGAAGCAGAGGGCAGAGCAGTGATACAATCTAAACTGCAAAACCTTTACAGGATAGCATTATCATGGCTTGCTCTCCAAACCAGAGCTTTAAAACAAGAAGGCATTCTTCTTGAAAACAGTTCTTAAGACAAATAAATACTATTTGGAATGCTGAATACATCCTGCCAGAGACAGGTAACAAGACTGGAATGAAAATAAACAGGTAGGTGCAATAAGTTTGAGCAACACACTACCCACAGAAATGGGTTCCTTGGGAGAACTTTCAAATAAGTGAGGTGACTTAAGACACAGACCTCCCCACCCGACACAAATCCTTCTGAATCCATCAGCAATAGCCAGTTGGGGACCAACAGGCTACAGTCCCTCTACCTCCCCTCACGATTCTCCCTCTTTACTTTATACAGGACATTCATAGCGGTGCTGGGAGTAGAGATGAAGACACTGGGTAAGCAAAAATGAAATAAGGGAAAGAATGGTAATGCACTTTCTGGAGAGAGGAGACTGGGGGATATAGCTCAGCTGGTAGGAGAGAACACCTGAAGACAGGAGACATGAGGTTGTCAGTACATGAAAACAAGATGAAAACTTTTTTCTTTTTTTGGTGCTGGGGCATCAAACTCAAGGCCTCACACATTTGGCAAGCACTCTACCACTGAGCTATACCCCAAGCCCTGGAAACATTCTTACATATTTGATTAGGGCGGTGAGAGCATGGAAACATAAATACAAAAAAATTTACCAAGACACTTAAAAGCTATGAGTTTTACTAATACAACCTGTACCTCTACCATAACCCCAAAGCCAAATAATGAGCCACAGCACCCTCTGTTTGCTATCCTTTATTAAGGGGTCCCACATCCTCATGGGACTCCAGCCAAACCAAACAGGTCCCCCAAATATAGCAGGAGGCCTGGAAGGGGAGGGGAATGACTTATGATCCCACCACACCCTCCTGGAAACAGAAACCCACCACAGACAGACAGACAGACAAGGACTGAGGAAGAGAACGTGCCTCTCCCCACTTTGCACCCACTCAAAAAGAAAGTCAAACACTGGCTATGCAGCCCCACCCCCACCCCCCCATAGCAGCGTTTGTGGGACTCCCCCTCCAAGGGGTGGCCCCAAGGCAGCTTCCTATTGCTCTTCCTTCACTTTGGTTTGCTCCTGGCAACTCCGTGCCCTCTTCCTTCTCTCAGCCTCCAGCTCAGTCACCCCACATCCTATAACACCTACTCGGACCTTCTCTGTCCTCTCTGGGCCTCCCTGCCCGAGGGCTTCTGGGGAAGCAGCGATTCCTGCATCTTTCCTTCTCCCAGCAAAGGCCTGGCCAGACCCTCTCTGCCCAGTGTGTGGGACTCACACGGCTGCCCCACTCTCCTTGAGGTCAGGGGCTGAACGCTGCCGTCTCATTCGCGGGGGAGTAGTGTATGGTGGGTAACGGGGCCCTGGGGGCCGCTGGGCTGGGTAAGGTTGGGGCTGCTGGGGATAATAATTGTGCTTTTTGGGCTGGAAGTGCTGGGGTTCTTGCTGTGTGGAACCCCCTCCCCGGGATCGGCCCCCTCCATCCAGGGAGTTCCTGCGGGGACGGTGGGACCTGCGGGGACTTGGAGGTCTGCGGGCAGGGGTGGCTGGGGGTGGGGGAGTGACCTCCTCAGGGGGTTGGGGTGGAGCTGGGGCCTCCCCACTTCCCATCCCTGGCCAGGATTCCCGGTGCTGGGGGTTGCTCTTGAAGGGGAAACGCAGCTTGCAGTCGTGAGGGGGCACAAAGCGGGCTGGGGGTCTGCGCAGCCCCCCACCCCGGCCCCCAGAGCCCTGAAGTCCCTGCAGGCGCAGCTGCTCCTGCTTGAGCCAGCGAAGGCGGCCACGACGGAAGGCAGGATCCTCCTCCATCAGCCGTGACACCCGCTCCCAGCTGGACAAGGGTGGCGAAGGGGGACGGCCGGAAGGTGAGCGGTCACTGGGCACTGCCTCCTCTACTGCATTTGATCCTTCAGGTGGGGCCCAGGAGACCTCACTGGCTTCTTCATTCTCATCCTCATGATCCTGGAGTGAGTGGGGGTGAGAAAGGAGAAGGGATGTGAGAAGAGCTGAATCCCGAGGATGTGTGGGTTTAAGACAGTAAATTAGAAAGAACTGGAGTGACCAGATATTGAAGATCCAGAGAAGAGCCTGAAGATAAGAAAAGCTAGAAGGTTGTGGTTTATGAGTACAGGCCCAACAGCCAGATTGTCTGAGCTCAATTCTGGGTCTGCCACTTCCTTGCTGTGTGGTCAGATCTTTGCTTTGTAATCTCTGCCTCAGTTTTTTGAGACTCAGTCATCTGTACAATGACACCAGTAATAACATACCTAGGGATGTTAAAATAATTGTCAGTTATATTACAGATGAAGTATAGAGCAGCTAGGCACAGTGGCGCACACCTGTAATCCTAGCGGCTCAGGAGGCTGAGGCAGGAGGATCATGAGTTCAAAGTCAGCCTCACCAAAAGCGAAGCACTAAAAATTTGAGACCCTGTCTCTAAATAAAATACAAAATAGGGCTAGGGATGTGGCTCAAGTGCCCCTGAGTTCAATCCCTGGTGTACACACACACACACACACCCCACACAAAATAGAGCAGAGGAGGAGGATAGGAAGTCAAGCAGATGTGGCTACAGTAATAAATGGATGTCATCATTTCAGTGAAACTCTGAAAAAGTGAGAAGCAAGCTATGGTTGTCTTTGGGGAAACACCTTGGTATAAGGAAGAGCAGGTGTGAAGGCCTTGAGGCTGGAGTGTATCAAACAGTTAAAAAATAAACTGTGGAAGCTGATAGGGATCAAGTGGAACAAGAGGAGAGGAGCAGAAACTGCTAGAGAAGGAAGCCTTCGTAAACCTTGAGCCCTGACTACAACTGACTGACTGGTCTCTCCTTGGACAGGAAGCTAGAACAGAGCAGAAGTTTACATGTCAGCTGGGCACAGTGGCTCATACCTGTAACCCCAGCTACTTGGGAGGCTAATGCAGAATGATCACAGTTAGAGGGCAGCCTAAGTAACTTAGTGAGACTGTCTCAAAAAGCAAATAATTAAAAAAGACTGGGGGTGTGAGCTGGGATTGTGGCTCAGTGGTAGAGCACTTGCTTCGAATGTGTGAGGTGCTGGGTTCGATTCTCAGCACCACAAATAAATAAAAAATAAAGGGCTGGGGATGTGGCTCAAGCGGTAGCGCGCTGGCCTGGCATGTGTGCGGCCGGCCCGGGTTCGATCCTCAGCACCACATACAAAGATGTTGTGTCCGCAGAAAACTAAAAAATAAATAATAAAAAATTCTCTCTCTCTCTCCCTCCTCTCTTAAAAAAATAAATAAATAAAGGTCCATCAACAACTAAAATGACTAAAATAAATAAATAATAATAATAATAAAAAAGACTGGGGATGTATATCTCAGTGGTAGAGAGTTCCTGGGTTCAATCCCCAGTACTGGGGGTGTGGGGGAGTGTGGTTTAAGTAACCCCAGTGACTGGCACAAGACCTGGCAGACAGCAGGGTTGAGTATACACATGCAAAGCAGGGACAGGGGATAACACTACCACTCAGGGCAATTGTGAGGAGTAAGCCTGATGACACACAAAATGCATGGAGCACAGACACACCAGAGTAAACGGCCAACCAGGAGGGAGAGGGAGGTTATGAGAATGTAAGCACACCAAGTCTTCAAGCTGCAACTTAACAACTGTGTACTTTGCATTGGTGATTCTCAAACTTTAATTGCACTTTAGAAACACTTGGGGAGCTATTACAAATACAGGTTCATCCCCAAATATGTAGATTCAGTAGGCCTGGTGGAACCCAGAAATCTGCATTTTTTGTGAGCAGCCTGGTGATTTTGAGGCATAGGATTCCTAAATTCCACTGAGAAAGACTGTTAAATTTCAATAAGCTTTTTTTTTCAAACACAGAGAGGAAGGAGGTTGGGATCTGAGGTGGGAGATACAGGTTCCTAAAGGGAAGAGCTAAATGAAGGGAGAAGGAAGAAAGCTCAGCAGAGCCTCCCTACCTGGGTCAGGGGGATGACCCTCTCCATGCGGAGCATGCGGTCCCGCAGGGCCTGTAGCTCGCGGTCCTTGCTGCTGTTCTGCAGCTTCACCTCCTGCAGAATCCCGGTCAGCTTGTCTATGTGAGCCCGGAGGTCCTCCACCTCCGCCCCGCGGGCTCCCTCTTCCCCACCGCCACTGCCATTTCCTCCAGATTCCTCCTCCCCTACTGTGTCCCAGACATCCCGGGCCACAGCCCTCCAGGCATCTCCAGGCCCCTCTGGCTTTCCATAGGTGCGACACAGTTCCCTCATCTTGAGGGCGGCCAGGGCCTCAATCTCAGCCCGCCCATGGCGGAAGTCGGCCAAGGCCACCTCATAGCAGATCTCTTTGACTGCTTGCATCTTCAGGTCAGCCATGGTGGCCCAGCGGGGGTCTTTGCCTTGCAGCCTCCGCCGCTGGGGGATCTGATAAACCCTACGAGGGGCCCTGCGTTTGCCACTGCTGGGCAGGCCACAGCGCTTGACGATGGTCTGTACTGTGGTGGGGGGCAGCTGCTCCCGCAAGGAGGAGATCAGCCGCCAGCTCTCTTCACAGGAGCGCTTGTCAGAGTCGTCCCCACTGTCAGAGTCTGCATACTGGGGCCAGAGAGAGAAAAGACAGGGAGAGAGCTAAGGATATCCCAGAGGCCACCCTGGTCCCAAAGACACAGGACACACCTCCTCAGCATGCATGTACTCAAGTCCTACTCTGCCTTTTATGGAGGACAGGAGGATGCTGGGAGCCTGGGGCCTGGAAGGACACATGGAAGACCCCCATATACCTCTTCTCCATCTCTCTTATGAACTGCTTAACTAGTTGTTGCTGGTCTAGACAGCAGAGATGATGACGGTGTCTACCTTACAAGTATGTTTTAAGGATTAAACATTTAGAACAGCAACTGGCTAAGTATTAGCGGTAGTTAATTGAGTCTGGAATTTTGTGTATTTATAGTTAGGCACAGCTTAACCACAGGAACACATTCTGAGAAATGCACCAGTAGGTGATTTTGTCATTATAAGCACATCATAGAGTGTAATGACACAAATGAAGGCACTACAAATTCGTGAAATAGTTTTATGAAACTATCCTCTTATATGTGGTCTATCAATGAAAAACATTATGCAGCAAATGACTGCTTGGGATAAGGCTTAAAAGTCATTTAAAAGAAAATATGGCTGGGTGTGGTGGCACGTGCCTGTGATCCCAGCAGCTCAGGAGGCTGAGGCAGGATGATTGTGGGTTCAAAGCCAGCCTCAGCAACTTAGCAAGGCTCTAAGCAACTCAGTGAGACCCTGTCGCTAAATAAAATATAAAAAGGGCTGGGGATGTGGCTCAGTGGTAAAGCACCCCTGGGTTCAATCCTAGTACCTAAAAAAAAGAAAAATATTATGGCCAAGTGTTTGCCTAGCATGTGTGAGGCCCTGGGTTTGATCTCCAGCACCACAAAAAAAAAAAAAAAAAAAAAAAAAAAAGAGAGAGAGAGAAGATAAATCTTATGTAAATGACAGTAACTTAGATGTGATAAAACCCTGAGTCAACTGGGAGGAACTTTAATTCCCTGCATACAACATTTTCCTCCCTGATCACATCTCTGCTAACTTTCCTCCTAAACAAACCACTTCTACCTCTCACCCCACCCCACTTCCCACTCTGGTTCAGAGGATATTCAAAGTGAAGTCAACTGAGGTGACAGTGGCCTCCCTGCTCATCTGCTTGCCAGCCCTCCCCAGGCTCTGTGTGCCTCTACTCTGTTCTTACCAGTCGCTGCTGTTCCAGCAGAAGGTCAGCCTCTTCCTTTTCTTTTCTATACTGGTTCTCCAGATCCTGAAGCCTGGGATTGAGCAGAGTGGGAAGGCAGAGTTGTGGGGGGCTCTGGAGCTACTTCAGTGGGATGCCCGACAACAGGAGGATGCTGGGAGCCTGGGGCCTGGAAGGACACATGGAAGACCCCCACGTACCTCTTTTCCATCTCCAGTTTGATATCAATGCCTTGTTGCTCTAGCAGTTCCTTCTGGGCAAAGTTCCAGTCAACAGGCTCAGAGGGTGGTCCTGGGGGTGGGGGGACCCCTCGTTCGCGTTCTAGCCGGGCCTGCTCCGGGTGATTGAAGCGGAAGACATGGTTCTTGCCCATCACAATCCTATTTCCTAGAGATGAGAAGAGGGGAAAGTGACTCCTCTACAGCAGCAAACCCATCCCCATGTTCACAGCATAGAGCTCCTTGCTGTCATTTCCCAAGGGCCATGATACCCTCTGTTTCATCACCCCCAGGCTGAGAGGGAAATCTAAGCTGGCATTCTCCTGGTTGGTCCCAGGAACTCCCCCATAGGGATAGGGATCAGCCAAAAGGAACAGGGACAGGGGGAGCTGGGACAGCAAGAAATCAAGACTTGACTCCTTGATTCTTTGCTTTCTAACTCCTTCTTCATACACCTACATTGTTTTTGATTTATTTCAGGGTCTTACACCCTATGATGTACTCAGAACGCCCTGCCCTGGGACTTCGTACATATGGCCACGTCCCAGACCCTCACTCTGGGACACATTTTCTACCTGATTTCAGCACCAGTGGTTCTGTCACAAGCTTCCCATTGACGTATGTCTCAGCTCCTTCACAAGGCTCCAGTGTGACCACCACTGAGTGGGCAGAGAGGAAGGGTAAAGATTAGACCCAGGCAAGAGTGGGTTATGGTCACAGATTCCCACTTTGCTTTATCCCCCAAAACACATGCACCACCAGTCCCACCCCCAGTACCTGTGGGGGGTGCCATGGCCCCTCTGGTGGCAGGCAGCACGGGAAAGGAAGAGCAGAAGGAGGGTTAGAGCCCCAACTATGATTCCCAGAAATCTCTGCAGTGGCTCCCTACTCACCCACAACCGTCCTCCCAGCAGCAGCATAGAAAACCCATAATTCTCAAAAGGCTTCATTTCTCATGCGCAACTGGGCAAAGGCCCCTTCACTTCTGCCTTTCAGATGTCTATTCCTACCTTTCCCATTGACACTTATCCCTGGCCAGGCCTGAATTCTTCCAGTAGGCTCGAACCCATCTGTCTGATGCATCCTGCAAACTGCCACCTGACTAATCTTCTCAAGCCACAGCTGACATATGACAAGATAAAAGTCATATCAAGGTGATCCATGGTACAAATCACTAAGCCTGATGCTTGCTGGAGACACAAAAATGCATGTGGCAGGTCTGTCCTCAAGAAGCTACAGTGACCATTACCAAGGGATCCCCATATCCCAAAGACTAAAGCTCTGTGACTCCTTAGCCAGGGACCTGAGAAAGTCATGTAATTTCTGGGATCATCTATAAAGTGGGATAATTAAGTCTTTATTTATAGAGTGACTCAA
This sequence comes from Spermophilus citellus, assembly GCF_964194105.1. Classification (NCBI taxonomy): domain Eukaryota; kingdom Metazoa; phylum Chordata; class Mammalia; order Rodentia; family Sciuridae; genus Spermophilus; species Spermophilus citellus. Next base: position 23,438,305 of record NC_138199.1, on the reverse strand, counting down.
ATAAACCATAAAATAATACATAAACATGACTTTTTATTATTATTTACACAAACATGTAATGAATTATAACATCAAGCAGATTTTGGGGACTTTGATTCAGAGAGGGCAAACAGAGCAGAGAAGAAACTTGGGTTAGGGAAAGAGGCCTGGAAAGGATTATGTGAAAGTGGCGACTTCTGAGTCAATCAATGCTCAGAGGGGAACTAAAATCTCAATGGGCAGAAATAACAGAGAGGAGGAGGACTGGGAGAGAGACAGCTGAGGGCAGCACTATGCATCTGGGAACAGCCATGAGAGAACAGGATGCCAGCAGCTATAAGGGGTGACAGTTTATCCCACCTTTATTCCTTATTTCCTATCATGCCCCAAAATACATTCACTGATTTTACACATATATTGCACCCCTACTCAAGCACTATTTTATTAGATCCTAGAACCTAATAAAGAGGTAAAAAGCAAAAAGCCCTCCCATCACAGAGCTTACCTTTGACTCGTAAGATATAAACAATAAACAAGAAAACTTAAAATAATTTAATTAATTATTAATTCTAATAATTTTTAAAAATAGATAATCTGAAGTCCCCTCTAAAGGACAGGGTAGGTATTGTGGATAGAACACAGGGCCAGTGGGTCAGGGCAGCCTCCTCCCTGTCCTTGTACCCACAACAATCTGGCAGCCCCAAGCACAGCCCACAGCATAGTTCCTGGAGCCTGCCATCCTACAGTTGGAGTTCTGCCATTTTCTAGTTGTGTGGTCTTGGGCAAATTATCTAACCTGAGAACCCCTGTTTAGGCACCATTGAACTATGTGAGAAAATGCACAGGCACAAGTAGATGGTCAGTGAGCAATAATTATATGTCTATGCTGCCCATATTCTCTGCCTGTCTCCAGTCAAGTCTGGTTTTTTTTTTTCCCCCCTTTTGCAGTATTGGAGTTTGAATCCAGGAGAATTCTCCCAGTGAGCTACATACTCCAGCCCTTTTTATGTTTTATTTTGAGACGGTATCTTGCTAAATTGCCCAGGCTGACCTTGAACTTCCAATAGTCCTACCTCAGCCTCTCCAGTTGTTGGGATTATAGGCGTGTGCCACTACGACCAGTTTCACGTCAAGTTTCAAGTTTTAAGAACCAGATATGATGTACAACTGTAATCCCAGTTACTTGGGAGGCAGAGACAGAATTGCAAGACAGACTCAATCTTTATAGTTCCCCCCTTTGGGGCACATACACATTGACTGCTTTTACTGTGATTTATTTAACACTGTTGCCCATGTCTGTCTTCTCCCAAACACCCTGAGAGCTCCTGGATAGTGGGCTGGCCCTGAGAGCTTCGTAAGGCTTTAAAATCTTTCCTGGCACAAGGCTGGAGGGAACTGCAGAACAGGAACTCAGCAATAACTCACTGAACTTAACTGATTCAAGATTTTCAACCAAAATGCTAGAAGCATCTGCTGCCAATGGGGGGCTTGAATCAGACCACAATGACTAAGCTAACCAGACCCTGAACTAAACTGTAACCCTGAACAGAGACACACCTATGTTATAAGTGTCTTTTCTACTCTTTTGAGATGAAGTCTCATTGTTGTCCAGGCTGACCCCAAACTCCTGAGCTGAAGCAATCCTTCTGCTTCAGCCTCCTGAGCAGCCAGGACCTCAGGTGTGTGCCACCACACCCAGCCACTTCTTTCTAAAATGTGTGATGGGGCTGGGGATTAGTTGTAGATGCTTGCTCAGCATGCATGAGACCTTGCATTTGATTCCCATTAAAAAAATATACCTTAAATTGCATGAGAATTCTTTTATTGACGTCAGACTGGCTTCTACCTTCATTCACCCTTGGAACCTGTGTTCCTGAAAGCTTTATGGCCACATTAAGAGCTAAAGTCTCCAAAAGTTTTGGAACCACAGAGGCACATGAACCCCTTAACCTCAGAAAACTTCATCATCATAGCTTGAAAAATTTGGATTTCTCACAGAGATAAATTCAGATATTCCATTAAGATGAAGATGGGTGTTTATATATAATGACCAGGGTGCTATTTGAGGCTAAAAAATTAAGGATAGGAGCATATCCCACTCTCTGGCACACTGCAGTATTCTATTTCTACTCGAATCCTTGGTGCTCCCTGACCATACACAGAGCCAAAGGCTTGGTACCCTCACTACTTACCTATGAGCTCAGAGCTCAGAGTATAAGAATATATTTCCCCCTCTACATGGCTGCACTCCCCAGTGCCAGACCCAGGCCTCTGTGTGGGATGGAAGATAGAATCTGTCTCTATTCTTCTGGTCACTCTATTTTCAACCCCTCACACCAATCATTACCTTCTCCATCCTGCTGAGGGATGCTCCGGAACAGACAGTGTTGTTCCCGAATGAACTGTCCTGTCAGTTTGATGTCCACATCTACCTGGCCGACCCTGGGGAAGCAAGGGCCAACATTTTCTGAGCATGTTCCAGACATCTGCCTCCCAAACACCAATTCCTCCAACTCGATAAGCCAAGCATAATTATTCCCATTTTACAGACAAGGAAGCAAGGCTGGACTGGATAAACACCCTCAGCCATAAACCTCCTACCCACATTTAGGGCTATTTACCCCAAACTCTCTACCCACAAGGCTCACCCAGGATAGCCACAAATACCTTCACTGGGAGGGACAGGGGAACTGAACGCTCACTCTCTTTAACCACAGGAGGCACTAAGCCCCAGGGTTTCATTAGCATTAGCCAGTGAAGCTACCAGCCCTCAACCTCTGAGTTTGCCATGTGGGTACCACCCCCTGACCATGAGCCGTCAGAAGCCATCCCCAGAAGTGCTGGATCAGTTTGGTTTCAAGAAACATCTTGCTAGGGGCTGGGGATGTGGCTCAAGTGGTAGCGCGCTCGCCTGGCATGCGTGCGGCCCGGGTTCGATCCTCAGCACCACATACAAACAAAGATGCTGTGTCCGCCGAAAACTAAAAAATAAATATTAAAAAGAAAAAAAAAGAAACATCTTGCCCTCACCAAATTGGGGGATAGAGGATGGCCACCGAACAGGTGCTCTCAGCAACTTGTCAAGAAGCTGAGAGAGGGCTGGGAGTGTAGCTCAGTGGTAGAATGCTTGCCTAGTGTGTGAAGCCGTGGATTTAATCCCTAGTACCACAAAAAAAGAAAAGAAAACAAACAAACCAAAAAGAAAGAGGAAGAGAGAAGGGAGGTGACATTGGGAGAGCAACCAGGACTGTGGAGGCACATGTCCATAGATCTGGGGTTGTGGGTATAGCTCAGGAGTACAGCATTTGACTACAGACACTGACTGATTCCAGTGACCACTAAGAAAGGAAATCGTGCCAGATATGATGTACAACTGGGAGGCTGAGACAGGAAAATTGCAAGTTTGAGGTCAGCATGGTTAATTTAGTGAGAACCTGTCCCAAAATAAAAAATAAAAAAGGCTGAGCATGGTGGCTCAAGTCTGGAATCCAAGTAACTTGGAAGTCTGAGGCAAAAGGATCAAGATTTCAAAAGCAGCCTCAAAACTTATCGAGGCCCTAACCAACTTAGCAAGACCTTGTCTCAAAATAAAAAACAAAAGTACTCAGGATGTAGCTTAGTGGTTAAGCACCCCAGTCCCAAAATAATAATAATAATAATAATAATAATAATAATAATAATAGGGCTGGGGGCATAGCTCAGTGGTAGCACATCCCTAAATTTAATCCCCAATACTGAAGAAAGCAAGCTAGCCAGTCAGCCAGTCATACTTTATAACCACACCCAAAAAAGAGAAGCCACCCCACAGGCTGCTGGGTACATGCTACCTGGTGATGCCATCTTTGATGTGATAGAGCAGACATTCAGACATCAGAGGGTCTTCATTCAGATTCACCAGGTGGGGAGTCTAAGGATGTAGAAGTGAATGATCAGGAGAAGACTCATGAGAACCAGCCAGGATGGTCATAAAGAGAGGAGCTCGCATGAGTAGACATAACTCCAGGTTCTCACATTGCCTGCTGCTCATGCTGCTCTCTCTCTTGAAGAGTGCTCCCACCCTCCTTTCTGCCCTGAGGAGCATTTTTGATTCTATGGTTTCCACTTCTTATAATAACCACCCTCTCCTCACATACAAAAACCAACCCCACCACCCACCCTTCTCATGTCAGTAACCTCTCCCAAGGTCCTATCTCTTAGGAGGTGCCCCAGCCCACCAGGCTCCCCAACAGGAAGGCTTGGAGCCAACCTGCACTGTCCTCTCTGCCCTATATTCTGCCACCCCCTTAATTTCTTTCCTTAAAATCTATCTTGCAACTTCTGAAGAATAAGAGAAGAAATTGGGTGAGGAAATTGGTACATTCCACCTTTCATTTCATATCAAATGTCTTGTGAGCATAGATTACTTTTATAATTTAAAAATAAAATGTTAGGCTGGGGTATAGCTCAGTGGTAGAACACTTGCCTAGTATGTGTTAAGATCCTGGACTGCATCCCCAGTACCAATCAATCAATAAAACACTTTCCATTTCTCATGGCAGAGTCCCCAGCTTCCCCAGCCACCAGCCCTCTCTGGACCTACTCACCTCAGGCCAGGGTCACTCACCACAGTAACTGCTTGATACTGTTCCTGCCTAACGCCTCTGTGACTAAACTCATCCCAATTACCTAGCTGATCATTATGCTGAAAACCCAACCCATTCCTTTCCTGCAAAGCACCTTTTCCTGATTTGTTTATGACACCCCACCCTCACCAGGCATGAAATTCTGGGGAGCACACAGGTCTTGTTCCCTCCACACCCACTCTGTCACTGGTTGCAAGCCAGAAGTCCTGCTCTCTATGGCTGCAGCCTCGGCCCACAACTGTCCACTCTCTGGCACAATCCTGCTTCAGGTATGTCTGATTTTGTGCCCTCTTAGTGGGTCTCCCAGCTTCCTGCCTGCACCACAATGAGGCCACATCATTAATTTTCTACTAAAACCTCTCCAGCTGGTGCCCCATGCCCTCCTGACTAGAGCCCTGCTTGAGTTCCCAACGGGAACAATCTCCCTCCTCCCCACCTACCCTTACCTCATCTGTCAAAATCATTTACTTCTATTGTGTTGCAAATGCCACTTAGTCTGTTGCAAATGCCACTTCTCCATGAAGCTTTCCTAGGTCTTCTGACCCAATACAAGATCCCTTGCCTCCAACCTACAAGGATTCACGGTAGGATTTCTACCTCACCATGGTGAGGTACAGAATGGGGACACAAATGAATCAAACACACACTCTGCTGTTCTGTCAGTAAGGAAATCAGTCAACTTTGGGAGATAAGGTGTAGCACGGAAACACCACTCATTACAAGGGGAGAAAATGGATGCCTTATAGAAGAGTTTCTGACATCATGACCTTGCATAGTTTGTTCATTTATTCTTACTTTCCTTCCTTCCCAGGGAAGGAAGTGCCCCCATATTCTGGAAGGGACTTCCATACAGAGAGGAATGAAGTACAGAACTATAGGGGTTCAGGGGGATCAGAGCACTTCATGGCAAAGGCAACATGGGATCTAGTCTGACTCACAGGTGGGCCCAGACATGCAGAGGGGAGAATGTTCCATGGAAAAACATTCTAACAAAAACACAGAAGCAGGGCTGGGGGTTGTAGCTCAGTGGCAGGGCACTTGCCTAGCACGTGTGAGGCATTGGGTTAAATCCTCAGCACCACCTAAAAATAAGCAACAACAACAAAAAAGGCATTCTGTAGAAGCAGAAAAGCACAGTGTATTGAGGCAAAACAACCAGGAGTGGAGGCCCAGATTTCTTTGGAACTCACCCTGCCCCCTAGGGGGTACTCAGGGATGTGTCCATGGTTGATATGATGGGTATCCATGTCTGCCCCTCCCAAGGGACCCCAGGATTGCTGCTGCCATACCTTGCCTATATTGCAAGGTATGCCATACCTTGCCTATATTGCATCCCTATATTGCAATGTCAGGCCTGTTCTGGGACTGGCAAACACTCATTGGATCTGGAAGCAGAAAGGATCTATCCCTGGAGAGAGGTGACATGATTTGGGGCAATGCTTTCAATTTCTGTTCAGCCCTGGAACTCTTTGTTTAAATGAAACCTTAACTGGGAGCCTAGAATGTCAAGCACAGATAAGCACAGAGCCAATCAGGCCCAGGCTGGGATGAAGAACTGAGTTTGGTCCTCTCCCCTCCCCTCTAGCTATGGCCCCTGTGAAGGAAGCACTAAGCCAGGTTTAAAAATCACTGATTAAAAAAGAAGTTAGGCCTGACAGTAGGGGTCCCAGCAAGAGCAGGTTTTCCCTAAGCATCCTGGTCCTCTCCAAGACAAACTGTTGCTTTTCCCCAGGACTCAATTCTCCACCCTTCCTTCACAAGATTGGATATACTCCCACCAAACCTATTTCCCCGGTGAGTCTAACATCTCTCCCTCTGAAACACATGTGCCTTTTAAACATGAGTTGGGGGCTGGGGATGTGGCTCAAGCGGTAGCGCGCTCGCCTGGCATGCGTGCGGCCCGGGTTCGATCCTCAGCACCACATACCAACAAAGATGTTGTGTCCGCTGAAAACTAAAAAATAAATATTAAAAAATTCTCTCTCTCTCTCTCTCTCTCTCTCTCTCTCTCTCTCTCTCTCTCTCTCTCTCCCCCTCTCTCCTCTCTCACTCTCTCTTAAAAAAAAAATTAAAAAAAAAAAATAAAATAAACATGAGTTGGGCTGGGGATATAAGTCAGTAATGAAGCACTTGCCTAGCATGTATGAGGCCCTGCATTTGACCTCTGGCACCACAGTAACAAATGAGAATACATTCATCCTTCACTATTCTGAGAAAAAATGCAAATGTGAACTACCCCAAGACACCTTTTCACCAATCACACTGACAAAGATCAAAAAGTCTGATGATGGTGGCACCTGCCTGTAATCTCAGTAATTCAGAAGGCAGAGGCGGAAGGATCACAAGTTCAAAGCCAGACTCAGCAACTTAGCAGGACTCTAAGCAATTCAATAGACCCTGTCTCAAAATCAAAAATAAAAAGGGCTGGGGATGTGGCTCTGTGATAATGCACTCCTGGATTAAATTCCAGTTAAAAAAAAAAAAAGTTTGATAAATCTTAGATGTTAAAAAGGCTAAGGAAGCCAGGCAGGGGGTGCACATGTATAAGCTCAGCTATTCAGGAGGCTGAAGTAGGAGTACTCCAAGTCCAAGGCCAGTCTGGGCAATTTACAGAGACCCTATCTCAAAAATAAAAAGGGCTGGGGATATTGCCCCTGGGCTCAATCCCTAGTACCAAGAAAAAAAAAATGTAGTAGAGAGGGAAAAAACGGGCCTCTGTTGTTCTCACGAGTATAAATTATCATGGTTCTAATTTTTAGAGGGCACTTTAGCAATATAAATCACTTTTCTTCTTCTTCTTCTTCTTTTTTTTTTTTTTGGTAGTAGGGTTTGAACCCAGGACCTCAGACATGCCGGGAAAACACCAAATCTTCACTTATAAGAATCTGTTTAGGCAGACAACACCTCTTTATAAAATCATTCATTGTAAGCTTGGTGTAGTGGTGCATGCCTGTAATCCCAGTTGCTTAGGAGGCTAAGACAGGAGGATTCTGAGTTCAAAGCCTCAACAAAAGCGAGGCACTAAGGACTCAGTGAGACCCTATCTCTAAATAAAATACAAAACAGAGCTGGGGATGTGGCTCAGTGGTCAAGTGCCCCTGAGTTCAATCTCCAGTGCCCACCTCCAAAAATCACTCACTGGGGGCTGGGGATATGGCTCAAGTGGTAGCGCGCTCGCCTGGCATGCGTGCGGCCAGGGTTCAATCCTCAGCACCACATACAAACAAAGATGTTGTGTCCACCGAGAACTAAAAAATAAATATTAAAAAAATTCTCTCTCTCTCTCTCTTAAAAAAAAAAAAAAATCACTCATTGTAGCATTGTTCGTAGAAACAAAGAACAGGGGAAACAACGAAATGTCCATAAGGAGGAAGGTGGCTAAATCATATTTCATCTACAGGATGGAATAATCTGACACCATGAAAAAAGCAAAGTAACCTTTAAAATAAAAATAATAAGGTATGCAACCACTACCATTATAAAGAGAGGCTGTGTGTGTACACATGAATATAATTATATATAACACATGACTGTACATGCATAACTACCTCTAGAAAAGTATGTTAGAAACCGATAATGGAGGTTGCTTCTGGGAGGGGAACTTGAGGGTGGAAAGGACTTACTTTTCACTACATACACCTCTTAGTACTTTGAATGTTCTCTCTTTACCAAAACAATTAAAAACAAACAAGCAGCCAGGCGAAACAGCGCATGCCTGTCATTCCAGTGAGTCAGAGGCTGAGGCAGGAGGATTGGGAGTTCCAGACCAGCCTCAGAAACTTAGTGAAGCCCTAAGCAACTTAATGAGATCCCCGGTCTCAAAATAAAAAATAAGAAAGGGCTGGGAACGTAGCTCAGTGGTAAAGTGGTTAAATCCCCATACCAACAAACAAGAACTCCAGTTTTGATCTCAGAGGCATCCCTAAGCGATTTTGAGCACGCCCCACCCCACTTATTTCCACCCAGGGGAGGAAATGTACTCCTCTTCAGTTTCCCCACTCCTTTGCTAATTCTCCATCACTACAACTGGATGGAAGTGCCCCATATATAAGCATCCAAAGATGACTGGAAGCCACACTGAGAACCATCTGCAGCCACCATGCCCAAGATATCACTGGGCCCCCAGGGTCTGCTCCCTCAGAAGGACTCCAAAGCCCTGGGTACCCAGCCATGGACCAGGCCTCTCAGCCTGGCCTGCCACTCTTAATTATACACACACAGTTCTCTCATTCCTTCGCTGCAAATTGGGCCAGACAAAGCAAAGTCCTCTTCTTTTTTCAGAACAACGGTTCAATGATCCCTGCTTGCTCAGTTTTCCAGATGGATCTGACCTTACAAAATAAAGTGAGCAATCTTTCCAGTAACCCACCACCTCTTCCTGACAGAAGAACCCAGTGACCCTGTCTGGTCCGTAGCAATGTTTGGACTTACAACCTAATCAGTCTGCTTTGCACCATGGACCAGACAGGCTTGGCTAGTTCCCTGGTGGGACTGGAAGTTCCTGCTCTGCTCAAATCGGCCTTTGCATCACCCCTTTATTGGTATGTACCAGTAGGGCTGTGCCACGCCAGCATCCATTCTGACTAGTGAGTCCCAGTGTTAGCTGGTTAAGTATTTTGAATATCATTTCTGCTCCCAATGAAGTCCAACTATTCTTCCTTCCTCTCAGCAAAGTACCTACAACTTGGCAGGCACATGTCAGGTACCTGCAGGTCCCACCCACCCAATCCCACATGTACCCCAAGTTTGCTTAGCCTCACATTGTCTCTATTCCTCCCTATCCCCCCAAGTCCTGTCCACCTTTCAGGCTCCACTTTCCAAACCAGCTTCTCCAGGGATCTAGCTGCTATATTTCCAGGCCACTCTGATGCCTCCACCTATGACCAAGCCTGATACATGGACAATCACTGTTCCACAGAATAGTGCTCACTCTTCCTCTCCCTGCCTTAGTCTTGCTTTCCCAAGTTATCCTTTCAAAAACATAATTTTAGTAAATTTTTCTGAGTTGGAAGCACATGCACAGGGTACAAAATTCAAATGATAAAAAAACATTTAAAGCTTTGAAGTCCCTATCCAAAGCAACCTCCAGGTTCTCCCTTTCTCCCAAGGTAACTACTATGAGCAGTTTCTCATGACTCCAAGATAACTTCTGTGCATGAACTCACAAAAACACACGTGAAGACCTAGATTCTAAGCTGCTCTTGCAATCCCTTGACAACAGGAACCCAGTCATCCTTCTGTGGGCCTGACTCCTTGGTGACAGGCACTTACTAAACACTAAACTCTAGCTGACTGTCCAATGGATGAAGGAGAAGGCACAGATGGTGGGACAACACAGACAGGTGGTAGAAGGAGAGGAGACACAGATGAGGAAGGGACAAGTCAGAAATTTCAGAGGAACAGATCATAGAATTCCCATCCTTCTACCCCAACCCTTTTTTCTAGCATCTAGGGAGCTGCATAGGCCTCCTCACCGGATCTCTTACATACCTTCTTTGGAGAGAAGACACCCACAGTTCCCCCATCCTCCCGGACGGCCACGCCCATCTCAGCCAGCAATGCTTCTCTGTGGGCAAAGGAGAGGCAAATGCCATTCTTATCCTCACTAGCTTGGACCTTCCCTATAGGGCCTGACCTCCTCCCCCTCCCACGACTGTTGCTGCTGCCACCGCCAGCCTCAGCCCCTCACACCTCTCCATCCTCAAGGCTTCTGTCTTACGAAGCTTTTCCTCCCATGTCTCATTCAGCTCAGCAATAATCTTCTCTGTCTCCTAAGAGAACAAGGGTGAGCAGGGATAAAGACAGTGGGGACAAATATCCACCCTAGGGAACATGGTATTCCTGGGATTCCTTCTTCTTCTTCAGGAAGTTAATTTCCAGCAGCTCCCAGACTCCCATCCCTTGCCAGCTCAAGCTTCTCACCTGCAGCCTCTCCATGGCCTCCTCGGGCCCAATCTGGGGCTCAGCACTGGGAGAAAATGAGGGCTCCAGCTCCCCGTTATGTGCAGGAGGAGAGGAGGGTGAAGCTGGGGCAGGGGGAGATGATACGGCTGGCAGAGCACCTCCGGGACTCCCCTCTTCCACTTTTAGGCCTGGAAGGGAGAAAGGTAAAAGAACAAGGCTAAGCTCTATAGCCCCAGCTACTTGGGAGGCAGAGGCCAGGAGTTTGAGACCAGCCTGGGCAACACAGTGAAACACTGTCTCAAAAAAAAAAAAAAAAAAAAAAAAAAGGTGATTAAATAAAGATGGAATTGATTAGAGACTATAAAAGGCCATAAGCTTCAGAAAGGACTTAAGAAGTTATCTGGGAAACTTCCCACCAGGCAGGCAGTTCTCCTAAGAAGCCTTGACAAATGAGCATCCAACCTCTGTTTCTAACCCATGGATGGAGAGCCCATTACCGAACAAAACAGCCATTTCTTTCCATTTTTTTAAATATATTTTTTAGTTGTAGGTGGATACAATCCCTTTATTTATTTATTTTTATGCGCTGCTGAGGATTGAACCCAGTGACTCACGCATGCTAGGCAAGCGCTCTACCACTGAGCCACAACTCCAGCCTCCTTTATATTATTGATGACTTTCATGATCAGAAAGTTCTCAGCATGTCATGTGTACTCACTGTTTCTAGCTCTGCCCTCTAGAATAAGAGAGTATGCTGCTTTTTCTTCTGGGAGATAACCGATCAAATGCTGAAGATGAACATCGATCTACCTTATTCTTCTTTTCCCAAGAACATCCTTAACCCCCCAACTATGGCTCTCAGCACCCTGATATCCTCAGTGGGATGGACCCTAAGACTGAATGCAGAGTATCCATACTTGATCCAGCTAACATGGATTAGCATCCTATAACACAGATGCTTTTCCTTTCTTTTCTTTTTCTGATACTGGGATTAAACCTAGGGGCACTCTTTTCACAGATCTATATCCTCAGTACTTTTTATTTTTGAGACAAGGTCTCACTAAGTTGCCCAGGCTGGCCTTGAACTTGTGATCCTCCTGCCTTTGCCTCCCTAGTAGCTGGCATTACAGGCCTATGCCACCACACCCAACACAGATACTATTTCTTTCTTTTTTTTTTTTTTTTAATATTTATTTTTCAGTTTTCGGCGGACACAACATCCCTGTTTGTATGTGGTGCTGAGGATCGAACCCGGGCCGCACGCATGCCAGGCGAGCGCGCTACCGCTTGAGCCACATCCCCAGCCCCGGATACTATTTCTTATCAGTGAGAAAGATCAGTGCATTTCAGAATCCATTCTATTGTTGACTGTTAAGCTTATGGTCAACTAAAACCATGATATTTAACAAGAACTTCTATCAAGGCAAGGACTCAGAACACTTCTTAACAATTCACTGTATGAGCCATAAATTCAGAACTGGCCGTTTATTCCCGAACTGTCATTATCCAGAAGCCTGCCAAAGACTTTCCAAATCCTGACTCCTCTGGAGAATCAGTCCCCTTCAGCTCTGTAACACTGGAAGAAACATGTGCCTCTCTGAATATGCAAAGGGCTTCATGGTGGGTGGAGAGAATGGGTGGGCCAGAAAGTGTCTCTGAGCTGCTCCTTGCCTGGAGCCCCTACCTCCCAGAGCAGAGGCTGACAGCCCCTGTGCCATCAGCAGTTCCCGAAGCCGGGCCACCTCCTCTTGCAGCTCTCGGATCAGTCGGGCATTAGGGTCCTCGTTAATGACAGCATTGCAGCGGATTTGCTTGGTACGGTCAGCATACCTGGGGTAAGGAGGGAAGATGGAGACTGGTGAAGGCAGGTACAGGAAACCCCTGCTGGCAGCCTGTATTCCGCTCTCCCAGGCCTGTGGGAAGACTGAGGGCTCATCCTGCCTAATGGGAAGGGTCCTGAGTGACCAGTCCCTTAAGTTCTGGTGCTTTCTATACACTGACCCATCCCTGACAGAGCCAGAAGCCCCACCTGAGGGTGCTGAGAGTCTCCTCGTAATTGATGTCAGCGGGACTCAGGGCTGCAATCATTGCTGTGCGTGAATTCCCACCTATGAATGGAGAGGACAGAAAAGCTTTAACTGAGCCGGGTCCTTAGGAAAATCAGGTTGGGTGAGGGATCCTCAGTGCTCAGGCAGGGGTCTGATGGAGTCATTGTCTGAGATAAAGTGAAACTAAGAGCTGTGCAGCCAATCATGAAACCTGGTAGCTGTGAGAAGGGGTGAGGTCAGGGAAACATCAGATGTCTATGAGACAGTCATAGGTCCATGGGAGGGAACTGAAGGCAGCAGTGGGTATGGGGTCAGAGAGGGATCATCTGTAGGCAGGTCAGTAGGTCCTTGACTTGGTAGGAAGGGTTAAGCCTTCAAAGGATATTCCCTAGGTGGGGGGTGGGGGAGTAAAACTATGCTGACTAGATGTGGATTCTAGGGGTGGCAAGAGAATCTGTTAGCTATATCAAAGAAGTTCGTGGGAATAGTAGCAGAGTTGCGAGAGAGGAGCCCCTCACCCAAATTCTCCTTGAGTAGCCAGGTAAGCACAGAATCCCGGTAAGGTATAAAATCTGACTTCCGCTTCTTTGATTGCTGGGGGATGGGAAGGAGAAGGCAGTCAGAGTGGGTCACTCCCTATGCCCCTTCCCATCCCCTTCTCTTCCAACCCCATGTCTCACCATATCTGCAAGGGCTGAGATCACCTTCCCTAGAGTAGTCAAAGACTTATTGATGTTGGCACCTTCCTGGAAAAGGATGAGGAATGTAGAGATGAAATCTTCCTCTCCCAATGGGATCTATTTCCCTTTCTCCCACTCCCTAGTGAGGGTCCTAGGTTATGATCAACAATCTCCCAACATGGCCCTCCAAACTGCCCCCATCCATCCTTCTGAAGAGCCTTACCTTCAGGCGCATGCCCCGGGCCCCTGAGGAGTCAGCTCGCTCGCTCCCAGCAAGGTCCACCAAACTGATCTTACTGACCTGGGGTCAGAGGAAAGAGGCAGGAGGTAAGGCGGATGGGGGTGAGAAAAGCAAATCAAGGGAGTCTGGGTAATTAGCAAGGGCTGGAGAAAGCCAGGAGGGGGGCAAAGGAAAAGGATTGGAGAAAACAGAATACAGGAAGACAACAATGAGGAGCTGGTTACTCATTCATTTGTTTACTTATTCACTTGCCCACTGTATACCAGGACAAGGGACACAGTGGGATCACAGCCCTGCCCTGAGGAGTCTAACAAGGAAAAACAAGCAAACAAGATGCACTGATCTGATTCTGGTGGGATGGTACAGAGGGCTATGGAAATCCCAAGAGGCATAATCCAGCATGTGTGAGGAGGGAAAGCCCAGGCCCTTTCCATTATATCCCTGTCACCATTGTGGGGAAGTCCCCACCTTCTCTGAGTCTAGCCCAGTAAGTTGGTCATGGCTGCGCTGTGTGAAGACAATGGTGAAGACAGCATGGGAACGGCTGCTGGTCTCATTCATGTTGGTGGCAGCCACAGTCCTAGGGAATAAGAAGAGTAGTCACAAGTCCTGCCCCTCTTCTTTCCAAACCTGGCTCCCTTCCCCTCCACTCTGTCAGCCTGCCTTACCGCGCCTTATTTCCACAGTCCATGAGGTCAGCAATATCTGCATAGGAGGTCACAGCCAGTTTAGACAGGTCCTGCACGTAGGGGCCCAGGATGGGGTGCTCCCGGACTCTCAGAGAGCCCCGACTCTTGGGATTCAAAAGGTCACGTACCCGCTCGCAATAAATCTCCATATAGCTCACCTGAGTAGGAGACACAAATAAGGAGGAAGCCAGCAGAAACACTGCCAGTGAAACCTAACACAGCACAGGACATAGGTAACCATACCTCATGTATACCACACAGGGATAAGATTCTGCATATGCTAGCTCATTGGACCACCCACCAAACCTAGGTGAGTCCCAATCATTAGCATTTCACACAAATACACACTAAGGAGCTAAAGGCTGAAATCATTCCTCAAAGGCACAGTTAATAACCAGCAGAGCCAGAATTATATCCCAGGCTGACCCCACAGATGGCCTCCATATTAAATGCTGTTTTCCTGTCTTCTTGCCCGAAGCAGCAAGCCCCTTCCCTACCTCCCACCAAGACTTGGGCTTACCTCCACAGAATAGGCGAGCTGAGTGCTCTGGTTCTCATTAACACGAGAGAAGAGGTCCTCACAGAGCTGGAGTGGGACACAAAGAAGCATAGAGAGGTTCCTGTTCATGGCACACCTACAGTGCCCAGCCCCAGGCCAGGCCCTGTTCCAGCTAACCCCTTTCAACTCTTTCCAAAGTCCTGAAGGCAGGGTCATTCCCATTTTACAGATGGGAAAACAACCTGTGAGAGGTTCACACTTGCCCAGGGTCACAGGCTAATATTCAGTGATCCAGTACCCAAACCCAGCAGTCCTGCTGCTGACTCTGGGTACAAGGCCACTGTGCTACATGGCCAGGGAGAATTATGGCCAACTCTCAAATACCCAAATCTAGATCTTTCTATAGTAAATACCTTGTCTATAGTACAGAAGCCCAGAGGGGAACTGTGTTCACAGATAATTATGAAACAAAGTAAAACAACAGCCAAGTGGTAAAGTCGAAACCCAAGGCTCTGACACTAGGGCCTTGGCTCTTATCATAGAGCCTCAATGTTTCTGGAAGGAGAAAAAGACCCCTTCCCCAAAGTGCCCAAGTTGCTCTATTACATGCCCTACCACTAACGACCTTGGAGAACCAGATCTCTGCTGCATAATCCTTCCTCCCCTATGGGGCAGCTAAAGATGCTCCTGCCCTGAATGCCCAGCCAGGTCCCAAGCACATACCTGAGGCACAATGCCCTGCTGCCCTGGCTCCTGACGCCCCATCATGGTATAGGACTTCCCAGCCCCAGTCTGTCCATAGGCAAAGATGCACACGTTGTAGCCTTCAAAGGCATGGAGTAGCATCTCTTCCCCAATGTCCCGATACACCTGCTGCTGAGATGCAAACTGGGGGTCCTCAGCCTAGGTGAAAGGGGACCAGAGAAAGACAGCAGAAGCACTGAATAACTTTGTCCTTTGTGCCTATAGCCTGAGAGTCTTGCCCTTTATCACTAATAACTTCCCAAAGGTCCTGGGCACCCCTGCTCCATCATCAATCCTAAAGATCCTATCAAGCCCCTATGGGTCCTAATTATCCCAAGAGATTCTACTCCCCGCTCCTGGTCCTAATCAAAACCTAAGGGTCTTACCCGCCCCCACCCAGGGGTCCTCCCCTTCCCAATCCAGTCCCAACCAATCTCCCGGTATCCCTGTTTCCCAACAATGGCCCCTCCCAGAACCTAAGCCCCTGTCAACCGGATGGTTGAGCTCTTCCCTTGGCTTAGCAATCTCACCGAAGTGTGTGACCAGTAAGAGTAGTCAAAGGTGAAGCTTTTGGGGGCATCCTTGTTCTGTTTGGGATTGATGATGGCTGAGGGGGCAAGGGAGGGCAAAGGAAGGAAAATCAAAATCAGGTCCTCTCAAACTCTGCATACTCCCATGCAAATCCCTGGGATCCAAGCATCCCACCCCACCTCTGCCCTAGCTCATCTCTCCCCTTTAACACTCCCCACCCCCTTCAGTCACCAAAGCTAATTTTGGCTTCCTAGGACCCGCCCCCACTGAGCTGCCTCTCTGGATTGGGCAATGGAGGGCTCCCAGCCAACATTCCCCCTCCCAGGGACAGGAACATGGAAAGGCTAGCTGCCCCAACCCCCGCCCTTACAACTAACTCGCACCTGCTCTGTGCCCAGCACAGCCCTCCTTCTGGTTGGGCCCAGCAGGACTGGCCTACATGATGGGCCTGGCCTTCCCCACTTGTGCCCAGCCAGGCCCCTGGGACTCACTCACAGGTGGTGTTACCCTGCATGCTGACCACACACTTGGCATCCTGGCTGGTCTCACGGGCATTGAAGGGTCGAACCCTCACTGCCACTTTCACCGAGGCACCAGCCATAGCTCCAGACACTCTTGCCCTCCTCAGCTGGAGGACAGAGAAAGGGTGATCAGAACCACCAGGAAGATTGAGATATTGCTTCCCAGCTTCAAAACCATTTCTCCACTCCCTTCCCCAGCTCCTCAGCCCCTTAAGGATCCACTTCCTGTTCCCTGATCTTTCTCCCAAATGTCAAGGCCTTGAGGAGCTCCCAAAGGTATTCCTGCTTCTCTGCCCAGCCTTATCCCAGCTTGCAGAGACTTGGGCCATAACCCCAGTTACCTGGCGTCGTGGCCCCAGACCAGGGGTGCTGTATCAGTTCTGGCTGCCACGGGCCCTCGTAAGGAGAGCCCCATCCTATACTCTGGGCCTGGCCACACCAGCAGGAACTGTGGGAAAACCCTGGTTGTGGGAGAAGAGTGGTTAGGAGGCACCTATGGCTCCAGAGGTCTGTATGGGGTTCTTCATTTAGAGGGCAAGGGGTGTTAGGAAAGGTAAGGAAACTGCCCCTCTGGAGTAGCTGAATGCAATGTGAATCCAAGGGCAGGGACCGTGATATTTTTATTCCTCAGTCACTCACAAGTATACTGAATGCTCAGATAGAGGAAGGAAAGAGAGAGAGGGAGGGAGGGAGGGAGGGAAAGAGAGAGAGGGAGGAGCTGGACAGAGGGCAATTCAGAGAGGGACACATGGGCAGAGACACTGAGGACAGCGGGAAGGGGGAGAAGAGGAACATAAAGTCACAGACACCAAGAAAACCAGAAAAATAAAACAAAAGGCAAGACTGAGGTCATACTATGGAGGAAAGAATGGGAGGAGGAAAGGAAGAGATACAGGAATATCAAACCCAGAGACGGTGAATAGCAGGGAGTGGGCTCAAGGAACAAACTACAGGAAAGATGAGAGAACAGAAAATCTAACCAATAATTCCCCTTCAGGGTCACCAAGGAAGAAGTAGAAATCAGTTGCCACCTAGAGCCCACCACTTCTAAATATGAGGTAAAGACTATTGCTGAGGGGCAAAGTCCAAGGGCTGGAGGTACAGCCTGGGACTCAGGCTCCACAGGACCTGCCTTGTGAGCCCCAAACCCCTTGCCCAGCCCCCAGCACTTCCTCCTCAGGATCCAGGACAATGGGCAGGGGAGGGTGGAGTCATCCTGTATCCATCATACCAACCCCCAAGGCTCCATCGCTGGAGGACCTAGAATACCTGTGTCTTTGAAGGAGAGGACACTGGGAACCTCCTTGAAGGAGGGAGAATGTGAAGAAGCAGGCTGATTCTAACCCCAACCTGGAGCTAGTGCTATGGCATCCACTGGGGAAGGTGCCAGGCTGGAGCCCAGGAATGTGGGTGATCGGGTGCCCACGCCCTGGGAGGAGAGGCTGAGTAGCCCACGCCCACGGACAGAAGGGTGAGGATTATGGAAAGGGATCTTTGCTGGGCCCCAATTTGTGGCCCCAAAGGACCTCAAACCTCTGTCATGCCGGGCCTTACCTCACTAGCCTTTCTGGGTAGAGCATGGGAAGGGTGAGGGGTTGGTCTGTCCCAGGACAGGAAGGGAGTAGCCTAAATCACAGAGGCTGGCTCAGGAAGAACAGCCCTGACCCCCTAGACCCTGACCAAGGGAGGGAAGGACACTGCTGAAGACATGCAAGGGTGACGCTGTTGCCGCTAAAAGAGCAGAGAATGGGATGTCACGGCTAGACGACAGCGGGGTAAAAGAATAGGGAGTAGGTACAGGGTCTGCGGGTGTCGCTTTAAGGGCACAGGGGATACAGGGAGGAGCCGGCGGCTGGGGTGGGGCCGACTGACCCGAAAGGGGGCTTCGGGCCACCTGCACCTTGCCTACTCCGCAGTTCACCTACAGGCCCCCGCCGGGCCTCTCTGAGCAATCATGCAGACCCTGTCCTGCTGTCCAGCTAACCTACGGCTGCCCGGGGCCTGGCACCTCTCTGCGCCTCAACAGGACAAATAGCACATGATCCCAGCTCTCGCGCTGTGCCGGCGCCCGCCGGGCGGTGCAAACGGGACCCCGGCTCCCCGCCCCCCAGCCCGGCACATTCCTCCGCGGGCGTCCCTTCCCTTCCCCCCACCCCCACCTCTCACCTCGTCTCGGCGGGGCTCCGGGAGCAATCAAGCGGAGTGCAAAGGGACAAACTTTCCGGGAAGCGTGAGATGGGAGCAGGGAAGATTCGGGACCGACTCGGGGCTGCCCCCGCCCCTCGCCGGGTCCCCGGGCGGCGGGCGGCTGACTTGCGCCCCGGGGGCGGCAGCAGTAGCGGCGCCAGCGGCCGGCGCCCGCCCGGGCAGCGCGAGCTGGGGCGGGAGCCAGGGGCGGGGGACGGGCGGGCGCGCGCACGCTGTCCCGAGAAGAGGCCAGGAGCCACCCGGCTACCCTTGTTAAAGGGGCAATGCTCCCGGACTGTGAGCCCCCCCGGGCGGGGACCTGAGAACCGAATTACGGACACAGAAGGGCTAGCCGGACTTCGAACTTTAGAAATTACCGGCTCCTGAGGAGCCGGGAAAGGTGGGGGCGGACCCTACAGGGGACCCAGGCCCCGGACCCGCGCACGTCGCCGCGTCGGAGGCGCTCCCGGAGGGGCGGGGGCGCGCCTGGGGGGCGGAGCCACATGACAGGCTCCTCCCCGGGAGGCGGTTCAGTCTATGCCCCGCCCCCAAACGCGCCTTGCGCGCGGACACCTCCCTAGGCCTGGATCCCGGAGTCCGCCGTCCTCCGCGTTCGGCCTGTAGTTCTAGAATTCTCAGCTTATCTTCCTCAGGTGCTGTGGCCAAGTGCGGACGCCCTCGGCGGCACAGCCACCCAGTGTTTTCTCCTGGTCCCCAAGTTCGCCGTCCCGGGTCCCCCGCCTCAGGCCCAAGCAGCCCCTTCAGGTCGTGGTGCCTTCTGGAGCTGCAGCTGCCCGCCCAGACAAACAACCTCTGCTGACTCAGCCTGGCTACTTCAGGCCCAGACTGCCCCTCAAGCAGGGGCCCACCACCTCAGGGCCAGAGGGATTCTTTAGGACCCCCCAATTATGCCTTCCGGCCTAGCTGAGCCCAAAGGTCCAGCCAAGACCCAGTGCACCTACCTGGGGTCTCGGTGGCTCCTCAGGCCTCAGTCTTTCCCTTCAGGGAGGTAGTGGCTACTCTACTACTAGACTGGCTCCTGACTCCTCAGGTCCTCATCCACCCTCTCAGTCTTGGCTTGCCCTCCAAGGCCTTGCCTATCCCTGGGTCAACGGTTGAGGGATCCTTTTTGCCCACTCCCACCCTCACTCCCACTCCTCACCCAGTACTGATGATTGAACCCAGGGGTGCTCTTCCACAAAGCTACATCCCCAGCCCTTTGTATTTTTTGTTTAGAGACAGGGTCTGGCTAAGTTGCCCAGGCTGGCCTTGAACTTGCCATCTTCCTGTTTCAGCCTTCTAACTAGCTGGAATTACAGGTGTGTACCACTGACCTGCTCTATCTGACTTTATTAAGCCCCGTCCTGTCCCTGATAGGCGACCCCACATAAGGTTTAAATCCCCCTCAGAATGCTCTCAGCTCCCAGCTGCCACTAGGTCTGTCCCAGGATATTCCATTTAAATCCCACCTGCTCTTTCAGCCCCACTCTATCCTATCAGCCACCTCATTTTTTTTTAACCTCAAGTAACTTTTTCTTGACCCATACCTAGTTATTCTTGGATAAATACTTGTTCAGCTCCAACAGTTTCCAATTGGCTTTTTCTGGTTTCGTGTGCAATCTATATGCATTTTCCTCTCTCATCTAGGTTTCTTTCCCATCTCTACCTCACCTCCATCCTCCCAGTTCTGGGGATGGATCCCAGGGCCTCTGGCATGCTAGGCAAGAGTTTAACCATTAAGCTATATTCCTAGTGCTCATTTAATTTTTTCGGGTTTTTTTGTTTGTTTGTTTTTAGTTGTAGATGTTTTGTTTATTTTTATGTGGTTCTGAGGTTCAATCCAGTGCCTCACAGGTGCTAAGCAAGCACTCTACTACTGACCCACAATCCCAACCCTCATTTAGTATTCTTTTTTTTAAATTTTTTTAGCTATAGGAAGACACAATATTTTACATTTATGTGGTTCTGAGGATTGAACCCAATGCCTCATGCTTACTAGGCGAGTGCTCCACCTCTGAGCCACATCTCCAACTCCCTCATTTAGTATTCTTAACTACCTTTTCTACCCACCCCAACTGGCTCTCAGGTCATCTTTGACTGCCCCTAAATATGGCTCTGTGCAACTGACCTCCCTGTTCACCTATTTGCACAAAGACATTCCTAACTGCCCCTCCATTTCTGTCCCCAATGTATCACTCTGTCCACACTTCCACTTACCACACTCATACCTGATTCATTTACCAGCCTTCAAATTCTGTTATTTCTCTAACTATCCTTAACCACCAGTTCTGTGCCTACTACCCCCAATGCCTCTGCCCATCCAATCTCCACTTATCATCCTTTTTCATTGAATTATCCCATATTACCTGGCAAGGCCCTTAACTGCCATCTGTAAATTTTACTTACTTAATATATTTAGCTTAAGAAATTTCTTTTCCCTTTTACCACATCTATCCTTCCTGTACTTACCATCTTCAACCTGTATGTTTAATTAATAGTCCAGACTTAGGAATATCTTTTCTCCACTGCACCCCCAGTCCTGGAGATTGAACTCAGGACTTAGTGCATGCTAAGCAAGCACTTATTACTGAGCTCCATCCCTAACCCTAAAAATACCTTTTAAGCTGTCTGTTTTCAGGGTCCACACATTCTCTTATAAATCTCTAAATCTGCTGCTGGTCTCATCCCTACAGCCCTGAGAAAATGTTTCATTTTCCATTATCCTCCTAGCACCAAGAAGGAAACAGTCCAGTCATGCAGGTACAGGCAGATGGAGACAATCTCATCCCCTTTGCCAAGTGAGTCTTCCCTGCTGGGTGTGGGGGATGAAAGTGGGATGGAGGGAAGATTGCATGCCTAGATTCTTCTCTGCAACGATAGGGAAATAAGGAACAGGAAGCTCAGCTTTGTGTCTGGGCTTGGGAATTGATGGTTATTGATTTATTCAATGGATAGATTTAATTTTATTTATTTATTTATTTATTTGGTGTTACTGGGGATTGAACCCAGGGGTGCTCTATCACTGAACTTTACTTCCAGTCCTTTTTACTTTTTGACACAGGGGTGTCAAATCTGGTTTTGAACTTGTGATCTTCCTACCTCAGCCACCTGAGTCACAGGGATTTCAGGCATGCACCACCAAACCCAGCTCAACAGAAGGCTTTTAAACTTTACAATATTCTGTATTAGGCACTGGGGATTCAACAATTACCTATAGGTACTTCACTCAGAGAGCTTACATTCTAGGGTAGGGAAGACATAATATATAAACAAATATAATTTCAGCTAATGTTGAGTACCATGAAAAAAAAAAATAAAACATAAGTGGAATATAAGGGAAAATAGCAGGTCTTGGGGGATACAAGGTTAGAAAGTGTGATTGTAGGGAGTTGAACTAGAATTGAGACCTGAAAAGTAACAGGGAGCTAGTCTAGAGAAGAATTGGGGCCGGGGGGTAGTAGGTTAAGAAAAGCCCCCAAGAAGGAAAAAAGCTTTGTGTGTTCTAGGAACAGGAAGCAGGCCAATGTAACTGAACTTAATAATCAAGGGAAGAGTAGAGTAAGGTCAGAATCACCAGTCAGAGGCCAGATAATTTGGAATGTTGTACACTATAGAAAAGAGTTTGAATTTTATTCTAAAGCCAATAGTAATCAAAGGCTGAAGATGTGGCTCAGTTGTAGAGTTTAATCCCCAGCATCACACACACACACACACACCAAAAAAAAAAAAAAAAAATTGAGGTAGGCAAAAAGTATGTCTAAGCAGAGTTTTTTTTCTTCAGCTTTTTATTATGGAAAGTTTCAAATATAGAACCATAGAAAATAGTATCATGGGGGCTGGGGATGTGGCTCAAGCGGTAGCGCGCTCGCCTGGCATGCGTGCGGCCCGGGTTCGATCCTCAGCACCACATACAAACAAAGATGTTGTGTCCGCCGAGAACTAAAAAATAAATATTAAAAATTCTCCCTCCCTCCCTCCCTCTCTCTCTCTCTCTCTCTCCCCCCTCTCTCACTCTCTCTTTAAAAAAAAAAAGAAAATAGTATCATGAACTGATGTGCCCTTTTCAGTTATTTTCAATAATTATCATTATAAAGATAATCTTTTCATACCCATTTACCCCCTCCTTCCCAGTTTATTTTAAATATATCTTAAACCTTGTATTACTTCACATGGTCATATTTTAAAAGATTACTCTCATTGCTCTGTGCAAAATAGATAAATAAAAAAGGAGAAAACCATTGCAATAGTTCAGGAGAAGATGATCTGGAATACAGCAGTGGAATGGATATGGTGGAGAGTGGTCAAATTCAGGCATATTTCAGATATAGAACTCATAGAACTTGCCAAAGGATTGTAAGGTAAGGGAAAACATACTAGGTTTTTGGCCCTAGTAACAGGACATTTGGAGTGCCTTTTAGCAAGGTGGATAAGGCTGGGGGCTATTGGGTGATGTTGAGTAGAACCCAGGGATGAACCAGGGTTGGAAAAATAGATTTGGGAATCATCAGCACATTGATGGTATTTAGTCATGAGACTGGGTGCGATCACCTAAGGAGAAATGGAGATGCAAATATAAAAGACACCTAAAGGGCCTAACCTCCAAGACATTATATCATTATATTACCTTTTTTTTGGGTACCAGGGATTGGACTCAGGGGTACTTAACCACTGAGTCACATCCCCGGTCCTTTTTATTGTTTTTTATTTTGAGATAGAATCTTGCTAAGTTGCTCAGGGCCTCTGCTAAATTGTTGAGACTGGCTTTGAACTTTCAATCCTCCTGCCTCCTGAGCTGTTGAGATTACAAGCATGTACCACCATGCCTAGCAGGACATTTAATAAAGATCAGAAGGGCTAGCATCATTCAATCTGGAGGTTTTGGAAGCAGAAAGCACTATTCCTTTTTTTTTTTTTTTTTTACATTTTTTATGTATTCTTTTTAGTTATGTATGACAGTAGAATGTATTTTGACATATCATCCATACATGGAGTATAACTTCCCATTTTTGTGGTTGTACATGATGTAGAGTTAAACTGATTGTGTAGTCATATATGAACATGGGAAAGTTATGTCCGATTCACTCCATAGTCTTTCCCATTCTCATCTCCCCTCCCTTCCTCCCACTCCTCCCTGTTCAATCTGGCGAACCCCTACTCCCCGCCCCCAACACCTATTGTGAGTCAGCATTCACATATCAGAGAGAACATTTGGCCTTTGTTTTTGGGGGATTGGTTTATTTCATTTAACATGATAGTCTCCAGTTCCATCCATTACCAGCATATGCCCATAATTTCATTTTTCTTTATAGCTGAGTAATATTGTATTGTGTACATATCAAATTTTCTTTATCCATTTATCTGTTGAAGAGCATCTAGGTTAGTTTCGTAGCTTAGCTGTTGTGAATTGAGCTGACTTTAAGTCCTTTGTGTATATGCTAAGGAGAGCGATAACTGGGTCAAATGGCGGTTCCATTCCAAGTTTTCTGAGGAATCTCCATACTGCTTTCCAGAGTGTTTACACCAATTTGCAGTCCCACCAGCAGTGTATGAGTGTTCCTTTTCCCCCACATCCTCACCAATATTTATTGTTACTTGTATTCTTTTTTTAGTTGTTGTTGTTACTTATACTCTTGATAATTACCATTCTGATAATTACCATTCTGACTGGAATGAAATGAAATCCCAGTGGAGTTTTAATTTGCATTTCTCTAATTAGTAATGATATTGAACATTTTTTCGTATATTTGTTGGCTACATGTATTTGTTCTCATATGAAGTGTCTGTTCAGTTCCTTTGCCCATTTGTGTGTTTTTGTTTTGTTTTGGTATTAAGTTTTTGAGTTCTTTATATATCCTGGAGATTAATGCTGTATCTGAGGTGTAGGAGGCAAAGATTTTCCCCCATTCTGTAGGCTCATGTTCTTGGGTGTTTCCTTTGGTGTGAAGAAGCTTTTTAGTTTGATACCATCCCATTTATTAATTCTTGATTTTACTTCGTGTGCTTTAGGAGTCTTGTTGAGGAATGTGGTTCCTAAGCTAACATGATGGAGATTTGGGCCTACTTTGTCTTCTGGTAGGCACAGGATCTCTGGTCTAATGCCTAGGTCCTTGAGTGAGTTTTGTAAAGTATGAGAGATAGGGTCTAATATCATTTTATTTAAAGAATTTAACCTTTATTTTATTTATTTCTTTTTATGTGGTGCTGAGGATCAAACCCAGTGCCTCCATGTGCTGGGCAAGTGCTCTTCCACTGAGCTACAACCCCAGCCCTTATCAGTTTCTTGTTTTTTGTTTTTTTAACTACCCTTATGCCACATCATGCTACTAAATCAGTCAGGGTCACTCCAGGTGAATTTGGGCTAACTAAATAAAAGATAACAGTCACAGAAAGTACCTTTTTCTTTGGGTTCAGTGACAGCTCCTCAACCACAGCTCCTACAAGGGGGACAAGGCAGGAAAGAAAGAGGGAGAAGCATGTCTGAAGCCCTTTTATTGAGGAGAAGACACTCCAAGAAAGTTCCACCCCAGTGAGACAAGGGGTAAGGTTTCAGGGGGTTGAGTCTACCTTCGTGATCATCTCAGGTGCTGTGTGGGATCAAAAGGCAGAGCGAGTGAAAAGGACACAAACATGCACAGCCCAGACAGAGCAGTCCAGTCTGCTCGTGTGCTCAAATGCTCACACTTACATACACAGTCTATGGCTGGCCTGTGACACCTTTATTTTTATGTGGTGCTGAGGATCAAACCCAGTGCCTCACACATGCTAGGTAAGCACTTACCACTTTACCCTAGTCTCTAATTTCATTTTGTTACATATGGATTTCCAGTTTTCTCAGCATCATTTATTGAAAAAGTTATCTTTTCTCCAATGTATGTTTATGGCACCTTTGTCTAGTATGAGATAATTATGTGGGTTTGTCTTTGTGTCTTTTATTCTATACTGTTGGTCAACATGTCTGTTTTGTTCACCAATATATGCTATTTTTGTTACTATAGCTCTGAAGTATAATTTAAGGTCTTATGATGCCTCCTGCTTCATTTTTCTCTCTGTGGATTGAGAGCACTATTCTTAAACAGCTCTGTACACCCCTCCCTATCTGCAAGGATATTATTCCTTTGGAGATAGGTGAAAGTAGGGATAAACAGAGGTTCTCTCTCCTGGAGGCTTGCATTGACTTAAAGGAAACCTGCCTATTAAGTCACCTGAGTAACCATGATCTTCCTCTTTAACAACCTTTAACAACCCTGCTTGCTAAATATTACATTCTTTGGCTATGAATTATAGAAGCTTGAGATTTAGTGATATGAGTTTCCAAAAATAGCTCATCTCCTCCTTCACCCCAGCTCTAATCTCCACTCAAATTAAAGTCCTCACCCATCTTCCTCAGCTAAGTAGAAAGAGGACATGACCTGAGGGAACCTGGGCAACTGTATGGTCCCATGGAAAAATGTGCCCCTGAATCCTATAGTGAGTAGATGCTATAAGGTAAGAGCCAGATGTGAGTTTACCATGTCCTTACCTCAGGTGTTCCAGAGTGGTCAGCCGATCTCCACCCCCGAGCCTCTCTTCCCAGAGCCTCACATCAACATCCCAGCGTTATGGAAATGTCTTCTGGGAGAATCTCTGCCAAAGGCCCAGGTGAGTAAGAGAAAACGGAGACCAACTAGAAGTGGGAAGGTGAGGCTGTACAATTTTAACTACCATAAATCCTTAAAGCCCGGGTCTAAAGATTAATTCTTCATTGGCTGATGGACATTGTAGCTCCTAATGCCAGAGAGTTAGTTGGGAGAGGTCATCAGAGAAGCAGTGGGGATGGAGGTGTCCCTTCTGACCTTAACCCCTTTTTTGTGTTTTGCAGCCCCACCTGGACAGAGGAACAGTATATTCCACCCATGCTGGTATGACAAACTCTGACCTTCCACAATTCTCTGTTAAAATTATACTCATTGCCTTCCTGTCCCCAGCTATTCTTTTACCCATCCCCTCAGTGTTTCCCAACTGAACAGTTCCCTGTGCAGACCTTCCTTTCTGTGAAACAAACACCATGTTTTCTAAGAACTGCGCTTCCCAAGACCCCTGATTCCCTAGTTCAGTCCAAGTTCCCACTGAGACCTAGTTCTGCCTTCTAGCTCCTTTTTTCATTCTCTGGCACAGAGAAATAGTGGCTACTCTCAGCCTGGCCTGTACCCTCTTGAGGGACTCCCACCCCCTGAGATGCTTTGCAGAAGAAAGAGAAGAAGATCACATTTGGAGGGAATGAAGCAGGGACCTGGGAGCATCCCAGCCCGGGTAAGGGCTGTCTCTTATCACCTGGAGGACCTGAGGAAGCGCCAGAGAACCATGGATGAGTAAGGAGGCCTGAAATGTGGGCTCTGGGAGCTGAGTAAGGTTTGGGGGCAAGATAGTTTGAGCTAAGAAAGAAGTTGAGTGCTTTCAGGGAATTGGACCTTGTTTGGAAAAGAGCTGTGGGATTGGAACAATTGAAACAGAATTTCTATAGTATAGAAAGTAGGAGAGAAATGAGGCATGGAGGACTAGCCACCTGAATTGGAAGGAGTAGAAACTGGATCACTGAAGACAAGAGAGTATGCCATAGAACTAGGGGGAGCTAAGAGTAGCTCTGGGTTCCTAGACTGAAAATACTGCAATTTGTGGGGAGTAGAAAACTGACAATGGTAAGTTGGAGGTCAAATGGCAACATCCTGGAGTCCCAGTAGGAAGTACTTCAGAACAGAAAGGTGAAGGGTGGAGAGCTGGAAGCCTGGCCTCTAGGCACCTCTCTCCTAAGCCTAAAATTTCCACAGACTGAAGAAGGCCCAGTGGGGCAACTCTGGGGAAGCATCTGAGCCTCTTGTGCTTGACGAAGAAGGCTGTGGATTCCCCAGCACTACTGAATATCCTGATCTGGAAGAGGAGAAGGCAACCTATCCACAGGAAGAGAACCATTTTGTCACTCCTGGAAGGGACCAGGTATGGGTAGAGAGGAGCTTGATGACATGAAGAGTGATGTGGTTCCTTGGTCTTGCATGAAGAAATAGCAAAAGCCAAGTTGGATAGCTATATTTGAGAAGTACAAAAATAAAGTAGGGGGCTGGGGTTGTAGCTCAGTGGTTGAGCACTTGCCTCGCATGTGAGGCACTGGGTTCAATCCTCAGCACCACATACAAAAATAAATAAATAAATATATTAAAAATAAAAAATAAAGTAGGTGACTTGGGGGTGTCTGGGTTTGGGGCCTAGGAAATTTGGAAAGAGATCCGATGTGCGGTTCTTTCATTCTGTTTTTCAACTTCTCATCTCCAGCTGCTTTGGTCTCCCTGGAGTCCCTGGAGCCAGGAAGGCGGTTGTGCCTCCAGAAGGCTGAGCTCTACATCCTACAGCACTGTCACAGCCAGAAGGAACCCCGTGTACAATTCCTGGGGCATGGAGTTGGAGTCTGAGGAGTAAAGAGAAACCATCTGTGCCCAAGATGCTGGTGCTACTTCAGGAACTCAAGAACAGTTCCATCACTAGAATCACGCCGTTGCTGGCATGGAGCCATTTCTCTTTCCTTAACCTCTCCAGCTGTTGGTCCCATCCTCCAGAATAGGCATTCACAGCCCCCTTGGGCTTCCATCTCAATGGGTTTCCATCTCAACTACCCCTCTTTTGGGAACTCCCAAGCCAGGTTTTCCCCTAGGCCTTCCCCTGGCTTTGTGTTCTTCTCTGTTCGGTTATTAAAGAGCAAGTGAGTGGAGCTTGGAGTTGTCTTTCTCTCTGCAAGGCAGTGAAGGAGAGATTAATGAGGAAGGGGGGTTCATTTCAGCTTCTCAAAAATGAAGTCGGTCCGTGTCCCCAAAATAAAGAAGTCTTCCTGGGGCTAAAATAGTCCTGTCCCGTCCAGAATTTCTCAACAGCCCCTAGGGTTCCAGCTTCCACCGGATCCTCCCAAACCAAGAGTCGCTTCCGCCTCGGGAACCAATTTTCCAGTCCTTTGGCACCACTGCCCCTTTAGGCACTTGCTAGTTACAGACTAGCAGACTGTCTCTCGGCCGGCTCTAAGGCCGTGGAAGCCGAGTCCCTCCGCCCAGCGCCCCACCCAGAAACCCACGTGCGTTGACCCTAGGTTCCCTTCCCGACCCCATTCCCTTAATTGGGAAGCCCCGCCCCGTGCGCAGTGACGTCGGACGCTGCTGTCAGCCGGCGCTTGGGGGGGGGTTGGTGTGGGGTAGAATGGCCGCTGCCGCCGTCACCCGCGGGACCCCGGGAGGTAAGAGCCAGGGCCTCTCGCCCGCCTCTCCACCCCCGCGACAGGGGGCGCAGCTCTACCGGGTCCCGACGTGGAGCACCGCGTCGGGACCACCGTCCTACCCCTCCCTGTTCGCCCCCACTTCCCTGCTTCCGTCCTCCTCCCCCGCGCCAGGGGGCGCAGCTCCGCGCAGGGCCCCTCCGCGGACCTGCGTGTGCTGGGGACAGTTCCGGAGAACCCCGCACCGGGCACCTGCACTGCCCTTCGCCCCCCGCGCGCTCGCAGACTGTGCTCCGCGGCTTCTCCAGAACATCCCGGTGTGCAGGCGGGACCCTCCCACCTTAGACATTCTCCTGGGACCCCCTGTACCTCCATAGGGGCAGCCCTGAGCGCCGGGCGTCAGATTCCAGGACCGCCCCGGGGCCCGCAGCCCAAATCCCGCTCTGCACCTGGCAGGCTGCCTAACCTGGACTGCACACCTGTGCCCTGGGGCGGAGTCCCTACTCCAGCTTCACTGCACATAGCCGGGCTTCGATAGGCCTCCTCCCCCTCTCCATCCCTGGACACCTGGCAGAGCCGGTGCTGAGAGCCTCCTTCAGCTTCCATCTGTTCCCCTAGGCGGGCGGGGGCTCAGACTGGAGCCAGAGCTGTAGAAGGGCTAGGGTAGGCCTGGAAGCCAAGGGGAGGCCGAGGCATTTGGGAAGAGGGGTGCAGGAGAATGGAGAGGGCTGTCAGCCTCAGGGCGGTTGTCCCCAGGGTGGGAAGCGGGATCCAGCATCTACCAGGTTCAGATTCTATCAAGCCCTGCTCAACCTGGAGGAGAGAGAGTAGGTCAGTTATCTGCCCTTCTTGGGAAAATCAAATAGAGAAGAAACTAAGGGTGTGTCCTCTAAGGCCTATTTCTCCACCCTGACTTAGATCTCCTGCCCTCATCTGAACTATCTTGCCTACCCATCCTCCAAGGACCAGATGCCCTGAGTCCCTGCCCCCAGAACCTAACCCCCCAGTAGTCCTAGTGGCTGCAAGAGCCCAAGCTGTAGGGCCTCTGAGGCCCTAGCCTGGCTAGCCTTCTACCCTACCCACCCCAACCCTGTTTCTTCTGGAACATTGTTGTTTCCCCACTCATATTGGTTCCTGGCCCCATGTATGGGTTCCCCTTTACTTCCATTTTCTGGCTGTACTGTCATACCATATAGTCCAGTGCCTTCCTCTCTTTTTCATCTTTCCCAGACATCATGACCCAGTTCTCTGTTACCTCCCCCACCTCATGCTTCTCATCCTGGATTAATGTGGGGGCTTCATCATAATCTTGTTTCTCCTTTCCCAGCACAGACTCCCCCTCCCCCCGGCCCCTCAGGCCGGGGGTGACCTTGCCCCCTGGAGCCCTCACCATGAATACCAAGGATACCACCGAGATTGCTGGTGAGTTCACAAACCAGGTTCCCAGTTTGGCCCACCCTTATGTTCTTCCTAGATGTGCTTCCTAGATTCCCTTCTTTCTTGTCCTGGTTGCAGTTTTTCCTGATACTCTGGGTTGCCTTTGACCCTTTACCCCTGGGGTGCCTCTCACAGGAATGCTAGAGCAGCACACCAAACCCTTCCTTCTGGTTCCCTCTAGAGAACAGCCACCACTTGAAGATCTTCCTCCCCAAGAAGCTGCTGGAGTGTCTTCCTCGCTGCCCGCTGCTGCCTCCAGAGCGGCTGCGGTGGAATACAAATGAGGTTTTCTGGGGAACCTGGGGGATTAGGGCCTAGCAAGGCCTAGCAGGCTAGAGGAGGGTGAGTGGGGTCTTTCGGGGTCTGTGCACACTTCTTAGTACAGAGCACTGTTTTAGAATCATAGGAGAGGTATAGACATAGATCTTGAAGGAGCCCACTACTCCTTGGCATATCCGTCTGGGTAAAAGCAACAGCTACCACCTATTATTTCTTACACACTGGGCACCATGCTAAACACTTGGCCTGTGGTTTTTCATATTTTTACTCCCATGTTACTGATGAGGAAACTGATAATACTGCTTGGAGTTTCTTTTTTGGAAGACATAATCCTTGTGTTACACATTTTCTGTATCCTACATACTTAGTGCCTCATATGCAGTTGATGGTCAGTAGTAACAACAGCTTGATGTTAGAACTGTCAGTAAAAGGATATATATGAAGGCTCTATGTGTAATACATAGAACCTTTAGGGGTCAGCAGGGCTTCATGGAGCATCTGGGAAGCTTATAGGATGACTGGAATTTCGAGACATGGAGACTGAACACATAGTACTCCAAGGTCATAGGGTACTAACTTCCAGGAGGTGACTATTAAAGGTATTATCAGGGAGAAATCAAGGGACTCATCTGGCAGGAATGGTAGGTGGAAAATGGGTAAATAGTGACAATGATGGTTTGGATCCTTGTTGGGAAAACCTTGAAGTCAAGTTAAAGAATCTGGAATTCTTGATAGTGTCAAACTAATTGAAATTTTTTCTTAGGGAAGGGTGCACAAAAATGGGATTTTGAGAAAGTAAAATAATATACAGTATGAAGAATGATGATGAACTTGAACCTGGCCCCAAGATATAGGCTCTACTTGGGAGGTAGAGGAGACAATGTTAGATTTTCTCTGAGATGGAACCCAGGATTCTTAGGAGGGCAGAGGAACCTTCCTGGGTCCAGATACTTAGAGGTCCAGCTGCCACAGCTCAGCAGAGACTGAGACCCTGAGGTAATGACCAAGAGATCTTTCCATGTAGCAAACATCCACCTGAGTACCTCCTCTATCACAGGAGATTGCATCCTACCTGATCACCTTTGAGAAGCATGATGAGTGGCTATCCTGTGCCCCAAAGACAAGGTGAGAAAGTTCTCAAAGGTGAGATATGGCAGGAATCCTGATTTCTGCTCACAGAACTTGAGATGAACCCTTCTCTTCCCAGACCTCAAAATGGCTCCATCATCCTCTACAACCGCAAGAAGGTGAAATACCGGAAGGATGGTTACCTCTGGAAGAAGCGAAAGGATGGGAAAACCACCCGAGAGGACCACATGAAGCTGAAAGTCCAGGGCATGGAGGTAAGAGCATTAGGCATCTAATCATTTGTCTTTTCCCACCGTCCTCCACTCTTAGCTGGGCTCCAGCCCTACCAGGGCTTGGGGGACATTGTCCACCTCTGCCCCTTCTAGTCACTCTTCCCTTCTTGCTCACTTTGGATCAGCTGGCTGATCGCTTAGCCTACTCTCTGCTTCCCATGTCCCTCCATGACCCAACTCTCCAGGCCTTAGTACACTGATACCAGTCTCCTGGCTTCTCTTGCATTTCCCACAGGGATCCAAGCAGTGATGCTCTAAGCACAGGTTTCTCTTCCCAAATCATTGCTCCTCCTCTCAGATGCATTCTTGCTTTGCCCTTGGATTTCTGGATAGTCCCATATCTCAAATCTGGCCCTCATTGTAAGGCCCCAGCCCCACTGTTACCTTCTCTTCATCCCTCATCTGTGACTTGGGGCTCCTGGGATTTGAAAGGGGTGGGAGATAGATGGGAGTGGGGAGAGGGTTAAAGAGGAACTGGTGGAAAGATTGGGATTCCTGCAAAGGGACTGAACAGAGGAAGAGTTGGGGAGCAGACTAGCCCTCCCCCCACCCCAGCCTGTCTCCTGGCAGTGTCTCTATGGCTGCTACGTTCACTCTTCCATCGTCCCCACATTCCATCGGCGCTGCTATTGGCTGCTCCAGGTAAGAATGAAAGAGCTTGGGGAGCTAGACTCTGCTTAGCTCTTTGAGGGATGGAGAGATCTAAAAGGATGAAGTGGGAGGATGAGTAGGTTCAGTGTAGAAAGAAGAGATGGGGATTGGGGATGGAGAGAGCCAGAAGTTGGGGGTGAGTTAGGAGGGTACCCAGGAAGAAAGCAAGAATTAGGAAGCTGAGCCCCTGAACGTCAAGACTCCATGACTCTCTGTGTGTGCCCTTTTGCTCTCAGAACCCTGACATCGTCCTTGTGCACTACCTGAACGTCCCAGCCCTTGAGGATTGTGGAAAGGGCTGCAGCCCCATCTTTTGTTCCATCAGCAGCGACCGGCGAGAGTGGCTGAAGTGGTCCCGGGAGGAGCTTTTGGGACAGCTGAAGCCCATGTGTAAGGAGTAGGGCAAGGATAGAACTCCAAGGGGAAGTGGAGATGAGTCCTCCCAAAGGTGCTGTGATTCTGTACCCAGAAGCCTGTGGGTGACCATTTCCCTCCAGGCTAGGAAGGTGTTTTCCTGTGGGGATGCTAGAATTCCTGTGCAGTGTGAAGCGTGGAATACGGAGAAAGAAATGAAGGTCAGCTGTGACTATATGTCTGAGCAGTCTTGAGGTTTCTGGCCTCCGTTTAGCATGTCAGGTGCTTGAAGGAACAATCAAGGTAGTTTGAAAGCCAGGTGTGGTGGCACATGTCTGTGATCCCAAGAGCTAGGGGAGGCTGAGGAAGGAGGATCACAAGTTCAAAGCCAGTCTCAGCAACTTAGCCAGGCCCTAAGCAACTTAGCAAGACCCTGTCTCAAATGAAAAAATAAAGAAGGCTAGAGATGTGACTCTATGATTAAGTGCCCCTGGGTTCAATCCCTGGTACCAAAATAAAAGGTACTTTGGGGGTTCTACATTCTTCCACCAACTCTCCTGTAGTTCATGGCATCAAGTGGAGCTGCGGGAATGGGACAGAAGAGTTCTCTGTGGAACAGCTGGTGCAGCAAATCTTGGACACACACCCAAACAAGCCCGCACCCCGAACCCATGCCTGTCTCTGCAGTGGTGGCCTTGGTAAGCTACCCTGACCCTGTAGTTCTCCACCTAGCTCCACTACTGTATATTTGTCTTGATCAGATTTGCATGCTGATTTGCAAGTCTTGTGCATCTTCAGAAAGATGGGGCAGATGAGCAGATGCCTTCCCATCTGGGCAACACTAGCCCTAGTCCTTGTAGTTTATAGTCCTGTCAGCTTGTTACCTCAACCTCACCCAATACTATCAGTTACACCTGACCTTACCTTTGTTCCTAATTGACCCTTCTTAGTTATGTTTTTTTGTCCTTTTCTATGCCTTTATCATCTGCTCTGGGCTATTTCTCCAAGCCCTGTGTCTTCCCTTGCAGTGTTCCTCTGGTTGGTTTTATTTTGAAGGGAAAGGAGGGGGGGTAGGGGTGTTCATTTCTGATGCCTCCTAGTGGCTGAAATCAGTATTGCACATCTAGTATATAAGGATGTCCCAATAAATACTTTTTTAAAAAAAGTTATATATGGACAGAATGCCTTTGTTTTATTTATTTATTTTTATGTGGTGCTCAGGAACAAAACCAGTGCCTCACATATGCTAGGCAAGTGCTCTGCCACTGGGCTACAGCCCCAGCCCCCAAGAAATATGTTCTAAGGGCTTCCAGAAAGGGAAGACTGCAGAAGGATCTTATTCCTTCTCTCTTCCCCACCCCTCTCCCTTCCAGGTTCTGGGAGCCTTACCCACAAATGCAGCAGTACGAAACATCGCATCATCTCTCCCAAAGTGGAGCCCCGACCTTTAACCCTGACCTCTATCCCCCAGTCCCAACCCCCTGAGCCTCCTCCACTGATAGCCCCACTTCCCTCAGAGCTCCCCAAGGCACATGCCTCCCCATCTTCTTCTTCCTCCTCCTCTTCCTCATCAGGCTTTGCAGAACCCCTAGAAATCAGACCTAGCCCTCCCACCTCTAGAGGGAGTTCATCAAGAGGAGGTACTGCCATCCTCCTCCTGACGGGACTGGAACAGCGTGCAGGGGGCTTGACACCCACCAGGCACTTGGCTCACCAGACTGAGCGTAGGCCATCTGTGAGCTTGGCTGTGGTTGTAGGCTCTGAGCCCGCTGCCCTACCAGCTCCTCCCAGCCCTGCCTTTGACCCTGATCGTTTTCTCAACAGCCCTCAAAGGGGCCAGACATATGGAGGGGGACAAGGGGTGAACCCAGACTTCCCTGAAGCAGAGGCTGCCCGTACCCCTTGTCCTGCCCTAGAGCCTGCTGCTGCCCTGGAGCCCCAGGCAGCTGCTCGGGCACCCCCTCCACAGTCTGGAACAAGTGGGAGAAGAGGAAACTGCTTCTTCATCCAAGATGATGATAGTGGAGAGGAGCTCAAGAGCCAGGGGGCTGCCCCACCTGTACCTTCACCCCCTCCTTCATCCCCATCCTCACCTGCCCCCTCAGAGCCATCGGGCAGGGTAGCAAGAGGGGAGGCCTTATTTGGAGGACCTGGTGGGGCCAGTGAATTGGAGCCCTTCAGTCTTTCATCATTCCCAGACCTTATGGGAGAACTCATCAGCGATGAAGCTCCAAGCATCCCTGCCCCAACTCCACAGCTCTCTCCTGTTCTTAGCACCATCACAGACTTCTCCCCAGAATGGTCATACCCAGAGGTGAGTCTCAGGCTTATTTTCCCTTCTCCATTTGTTTTCCAATTTCCCTGAACAAATTGTATTAACCCTTACCCTACAATCTATAATCTAGCTTCCCTTGGCTTTCATGGCTTCTTTTTCCCCCCAAATGTTGCTGGGGATTAAAATCAGGGCCTCATGAATGCTAAGCAAGCTTTACCACTGAGCTACACCCCAGATGCCTTTATGGCTTCTTGGTTTTCTTTCTGACCTCCATGTTTACAGAGTGTAGCTTCTCTTCTATTTCTATAGTTCTCATCCACTGTGTCCCCCTTCCTCCCCTTCCATATGTTAACATGGTTTTGAGAATCCCCCAGGGACCTTCATTCCCTTGGTGACTACAGTCAGGGGGAGGAAACTGGAGCTGTTCATCACAGAGGAGAAAATATAAGTGGAGATTTGACTGCAGACTGGGCAGCTGAAAGATCATCTTCAGCAGTTCTGCTTTATGCTGTTTCTGTGAGGGAAAGGAGGAACTACGATGGGATGAATTAGCCTAAGAACAGAACTTCTTCATGATAATAGTTATCTGGTAGCCTTGCGGAGGCCCTGAGTTCCCCTGATTCTGGCAGATTCAGAAAATTCTGGTAGAGACCATGTAACCACTTAGCAGTAAGGGTGAGATGAGGGACAGACTGTTTGATCTTGCTTCACTATGTCCTGTCAGTCTCTAGCAAGCATAGGCCCTTCCAGATAGTATATATTCCCTAAGGATTTAAATAAATTAATGAATAAGTGAACACCCAACTTCAGTCACATGGCTGTCTGCCTTCTGTCTGCAGGGTGGGGTCAAGGTGCTCATCACAGGTCCTTGGACGGAGGCCGCCGAGCATTACTCCTGTGTCTTTGATCACATCGCAGTGCCAGCCTCACTTGTCCAGCCTGGTGTCTTACGCTGCTACTGTCCTGGTATGGGGACTGGGAATAGTAGGGAACAGACATATGGATAGTTAGGACAGATTAGGACTTCCAGGCTTCTAAGAAGTACTGGAAACAACTAGATTGTTTTGAGAAGACAAAGACCTATCCAGTCCTGAGGCTGGGCACCAAGCTCCCTCAGCAAGTAAAGAGCATGGCTTGGGTATTGGAAAATCTAGGTCCGGTCCAAGAAATTTAGTCTTCAGCTAACCAGTGACCTTAGATAATTCTACTCCTTTATTGGATTCTTGACCTCCCCTCTTGTAAGGTCAGGCATTTGACCAAAGGGATCACTAATGTCTGTCCAGCCTCTCTGAATTTGTTGGAATCACAGTCTCCAACCTTAATCCAGGGAGAATAAGAAAGGAGAGATAGTGGTCTCCTCCGACCAGTCCTAAGAGTAAAGGACATTGGTTTCTAGACCTTGATTGTCTAGTATGGTAGTCATTAGCCTCATGTGTCCATTTAATTAAAATCAGATTTAACTTCATTTCCCCAATTGCACTGACCATATTTCAGGTGTTCAACAGCCATATATAGTTGGTGCTATCCTATGGGATAGAGCAGATACAGAATATTTTTTTTCACTGCATAAAGTTCTACTCGATAGCATGGGTCTAGACTGACTTCTCTGCCCTTTTGCCACCACTCTTGCCCTGACCCTAATTTAACAGTTGGTCTTCTTGTGGGACCCCAAGGACCACCAGGGTGAAAGGTTGATCAAGCTTTATTATCTGTGAAGGTACTCTTACCCAATCTTTTTCCCCCTATATTTTTTACTGATACATTATAGCTATACATAATGTTGGCATATTTTGTTACATATTCATACGTGCACATACTATAACAATATAATTTGGCCAATATCACTCCCCAGCACTCCCCCCCTCTCTCTACCACCTCTCCTCCCAATTAACAGCCCCACTAAACTATGCATAGAAGGAAAGGAGATGAGACCAGTGAAGGTAGGAACTTGAAGAAAAAGTCTCTGCCCCTGGTCTTGGGAATAAGACCTGGTGGCTTCATCCTTAGGGCCATAGGTTGAGATCCTGGGACACAGCTCTCATTGAACACTGTTGCTAAATAGCCAGCTTCACCTATCTCAGTAACAGACTCATAACTTCTGGGCTCTGGTGTTGGGGACTAAGGGGTTTAACCCCCATCAGGTTGTTCACAAGTATAGATGTCTTTTTGTGTGTGTGTTTTCTGGGGATGGAACCCAGGGCCTTGTACATGCTAGGCAAGTGCTCTACCATTGAGCTATACCTCCAGCCCTATAGATCTCTTTGACTCTCAGCTTCCAGACTTTGTTGCTGAGTAACAAATGTCCTTAACTCCAGGGCCTAGAATCCCACAGTTCTCTGGTCCATAGTAGGTATTAAGTTCTCCCCTCTCAGTGACAAGGCTACTCATTGAAGCCAGAGGCCTCTTGGCTCATAGTGGGGGAGTGGGGAAGATAGATA
Source organism: Spermophilus citellus (assembly GCF_964194105.1). Lineage (NCBI taxonomy): Eukaryota > Metazoa > Chordata > Mammalia > Rodentia > Sciuridae > Spermophilus > Spermophilus citellus. The sequence goes on along the minus strand of NC_138199.1, from coordinate 23,400,637 downwards.
TGGGATGATGGCAGTGGCTCCAACATGGTCTGAGGAGCCAGGGAAGGAGGCCTTTTCGCTGACCCTGTACTCCCCAGCCCACGAGGTGGGGCTGGTATCTTTGCAGGTGGCAGGGCGGGAGGGCCCCCTTTCTGCTTCTGTGCTCTTTGAATATCGAACCCGCAGATTCCTGTCTCTGCCTAGTACACAGCTTGACTGGTTGTCACTGGATGGTGAGTACTAAATCCTCTGACCCCAAGTGTCAGTTCCCACAACCGTTGAGCGTGACATGTTTTAGACCCCTGAGGGGGCCATGTTTCTTCAATCATTTCTGAATGTGGCAGCAAAGTGCCCTCACCTCCTCTTCCCTATAAGTCACAGAATCTTCTTTATCCAATTTCTTACCCAGTACTTGCCATCCCTAAAGATGGAAGGAAGGACAAGGGGCTGGGGACAGGGTCTAGAGCAACATATAGGCATTGTACATGAGTATATATAGACTTAAATTTCTATTTTTCCCCTCTGATTTTAAAGATACACATTCATTATAGGAAATTACAGAAAAGCACAAAGTGGAAAAAAAATATTACTGCTTAGTGATATCCACTACTAACATTGTGATGTGGTTTCTTATATAAACACACAGAAGCACAAATGCACTCCTATATAGTGTATGTAGGTGTAATGAAGTCTGGAACCGTTTTTGCTTTTATTGGTTCGTTCTTTGGATGTTTTGAGAACTTTCTGACTGCCCTGGCTGCTCCCGTGAGGTTTGCTTTTTTTGTCTCTTCCTGTTGTTTCTGTTGTTACCTGTTGGTTTCTTTCAGTTCTTGCTGACATCACTACTTCTGAGGCTTTGGTCCTCAGCCTTTTTTTTTTTTTTTCCCCCGAGGGAGGGTATAGTGCTGGGGATTATACTCAGGGCCTTGAGTATGCTAGGCAAGTGCTGTACCACTAAGTCATATCCTGAGCCTTGTCTCTCTTGCAGCCAGTCTTGTCATAAAACCCAAGTTTGTATGTGCTGAGTTGCCTGTATGTGACTCAAGTTTGCCTACCTTGGGATCTAGCCATTTCTTCTGAAACCAGCATCTGACCTTGCCTCTGTCTTCCTTCCTTATTGCTTGGCTAATGCTTCCCCTGCTCCTTTGTCCTTTCTCTCTTTACTTTCACCTTGTTTAGCTTTCCTGCTCTTTTCTCTATCCTACTTGGGTTTTTGCTCATCATTCTCTACTTTCCTCTTACCGTCACCTCTGTATATTCATTCTCTTCTATGCCAGCATCTTAGAACATGCCCAGCCTTCACCTTGTTTCTGTGCCTGCTTTCCCTTGATTCAGATCCTTTCTCAGTCTTTATTTGATCTCGGGAGGGGTTCAGATAAAGCTTAGATTGTGTATGTGTTTATGTGTGTGCATATGTGTAGGGGTTGGAGGGGGAGGAGAAATGGACATGGCTATCCCTCTCTGTCACTCCACTCCCCACCTCTTTGTGGACAGCTGTGGGGGGCTGGGAGGAGAGGGTGGTGCTTTTCAAATCACAGTTCCTGAGTTCTTTTGGGGAGTGGTTAACAGAGAGTTGGGATCCTTGAGTCTTTCAGCTCCAGCATGGGAGACAAAGGTAGTGTCTGGGGCAAGAACTGGGGGAATATTCTGCTTAGGAAAAGGCTAGTAGAGGGCATGCCATGTGTGATTTAGGACAGTTGGGGGTTGGATGGCTGTTGGGGAATTCCTATCACCATTGTCTAAAAGGAACCAACCTTAATTCAAATCTTGGAATCTGGCTCTAGTACATGGGTGGGATTAAGAGCCCTGGTTTAAGGACTGAGTCCTGGTGGGCTTTATTTAGAAGACTGAGTAAAGGGGTTATTGTTTGGAGGGAAAGAACAGGATTCTGTATCTTCACCCCTAAACTTAGGAGCAGGTCCAAATATGGTATTCTGGGCAACACCTAGACCCTACCCAGTTAGCCTCCCATCCCCATTCCACAGACAACCAGTTCCGGATGTCCATCCTGGAGCGGCTAGAGCAGATGGAGAAGCGTATGGCAGAGATTGCAGCAGCCAGGCAAGCACCTTGTCAGGGTCCTGAGGCTCCTCCAATTCAGGTACTTCCATGAGGACAGGAGGGTCCCCACCCTCCCCTCCTGTCCTCCCACCATCCCCAGATGGTGGGTCTACAGTGGGGAAAGGGAGGAGGGTCCACTAAAGAAAATGGCTGTAGCAGATGCCTGTCCTCACTTGCCTGTCCCCAGCTTCCTCAGCCAGTCTTCCTCCCTCTCTCTGACATCACCCTACTCCCACCCCCATCCCATGGCAAGAGTGGCTATTCTGGGCACCCTCTTGGCATGACAGGCTTCAGACTATTTCTGGTCTGAAGAAGGGTGGAGGTAAAGGAGCAGGTGGGGGAGGGGGTCAGAAGAATTGGGGCTCAGAGCTCTGAGGGTCCCAAATCTCTAAAGGAAGAGGGCTAGGGAAAGGCTGAGAAGACTCTGGCTCCTAAGGGGAGAAGCCATGTGGGGATGGCACAAATCTGAGCTGTTGTAAAGGTACAATATGGGCAAGAGTGTGTAAAGCCTGGCTTTCAGAGTTGTTAGAGCAAATGGGCTGTGGAAATGGAGGATACTGAGGCCACATAGGAATTCAAACTGTAAAGAACCATGGGCTATCACATATCACAGATCTGGGTGATGGCTACCTAGAATAGGAAGTGTGGGGAAGGAGCAGGGTTAGAAGCTAGGGGAATAAGCCAGGAGACCAGATGCAAAAATATTTGCATATGGGTATGTGTACTACAGGATGAAGGCCAAGGGCCTGGATTTGAGGCACGGGTGGTCATCTTGGTAGAAAACATGATCCCACGCTCTACCTGGAGAGGTCCTGAACGTCTGACCCATGGAAGCCCCTTCCGGGGCATGAGTCTTCTGCACCTGGCTGCTGCTCAGGGCTATGCGCGCCTCATCGAGACCCTGAGCCAGTGGCGGTGAGCAGGGCAGCAGGGAGGGGGCTGGACAGTCATTGGGTCAGAAGGTGCCAGGGGATGAGCATCTGGAACACCCCTGCAAAAGGGAAGCAGGGGTCTCTATGGGAAAGAACAGGGCTGGAAGAGGACTGGCATTTGGGATACTTTTGATAACATTTGACTTATGAACCTTTGGCTTCCTTAAATTTACTAGTCTCTTTCTGCCTCATCTCACTGGCTTTAGTGCTTCTAGAGCTCACTTTCCTATCCCTTTATTTCTGATGTTCTGGACTTTTCCCTCTTTTCTCTGACTGGGCTCTGCTGTCCTTCTCTCAAACTGTCCAGGAGCGTGGAGACTGGAAGCTTGGACTTAGAACAAGAGGTTGACCCGCTCAACGTGGATCATTTCTCTTGCACCCCTCTGGTAAGGATGCTGGCTCCTGCAAGCCTTCAGAGCAATATGCAATGGAATGGTGCTTCAAAGGGAAAATTATTTGGGCAATGCAGAGAAAGGGCAGGCCAGAGTGTGAGGACCTAACCTCCTGGGGAAGAACCCAGGCTTCACCTCCACCTCCCTCTCCTCAGATGTGGGCTTGTGCCCTGGGACACCTGGAAGCTGCTGTGCTTCTTTTCCGTTGGAACCGTCAGGCACTGAGCATTCCTGATTCTCTGGGCCGTCTACCCCTGACTGTGGCTCACTCCCGGGGTCACGTACGCCTTGCCCGCTGCCTTGAAGAACTGCAGAGACAGGAAGCTTCAATTGAACCCTCACTTGCCCTGTCACCGCCTTCCTCCAGCTCAGACACTGGTGAGGGCTGCCCCTGATCTTTTTGAGTGAGGGGTATGGTTAGGCTAGGCCAGGGAAAAGCCAAAGGGCAGGAAATAAACTGGGAGAGAAAGAGGCAGGGATGGGGAGATAACAGGAGCAAGAACAGCCAGGGAAGGGAGGGTAGGAGACTTGAGGGATGGCCTGTAGCTCCTGCTGCCCTCGCCCTCTTCCCTCACCTCACAGGTCTGAGCAGCGTCTCCTCACCCTCGGAGCTATCAGATGGCACTTTCTCCATCACATCCGCCTACTCTAGTGCCCCGGATGGCAGTCCTCCCCCTGCTCCTATGTCAGCCTCTGAGATTACTATGGAGGAGATGGTCCCAAGCCAACTCTCCTCTGATGCCCCAGAGGCACCCCTACTCCTCATGGACTTTGAAGCTACCAACTCCAAAGGGTCCCCACCCTCCCCTCCTGTCCTCCCACCAGCCCCAGATGATGGGGCTGCTCCAGAGGACACCGACAGCTCACCTGCTGTGGATGTGATCCCGGTACTGTTTATGCTGATGGAATTAGGAGGGTTAAAAGTGGAGTGGGGTGCAGAGATGGAGTAAAGCAATGGATGGATGAAGCAGAATCAGTGTCTGACTTCAGTTTGGGAAGAAAGGCCATTTATTCTCATTTGGGGACAGGCAAAGTAACCCCTTTGCTCCACTCCTTTCAGATCCTGTAACTCAGCAGTCAATAGGCAGCAGAGGTTAAGAAATCTGGGGAATATCTTAGAGCTGTGTTGTAGAGTTACCTGTTGATCATAAAAGGACAGGATTCTTGAAGTACCACAGAGATGGTAGGCAGCTGGGAAACTGTATAAACAGACAAGATGTAGGTACTTGACAGTGTGGTCTAAAATGGGAAGAAGACTTGCACATGGTAAAAGCTAAGACAGTCTGGTGGAATGAATAAGAAAAAAAATGAATCTTCAAATGTAACCACATATTCCTCTACTAGAATATGTGGACATACTTGCTTTAGAGAGGCTGAATAATTAGGTAGCAGTCTTTAAGTACAAAAAAAACTTGAGAACTCCACAGTGTGGGCTACATGGAATCTGGTCAACAGGAAGTGCTACTGGCTTTAGGGCTGGAGCAAAGGCCAGGCTGGAGCCATTCACTAAAGTGTCATGTGGTCAGCAAGAACTGAGTGGTTCTCAGAGAGCTGAAGGGATTGGGGTGCAAGCATAGCCAAACCTATGGGGAGGATATGCTATTGGCTGGCACTAGGCAGGTCCAGGTGGGACAGTTAGAAGGATAGCATTTGCTCAACTCCTGAATCCCCATTTGGAGTATGTCCTCTTATTCTATGTTCTCCACATCTCAGCACAAAAGGCTGAACCCTCAAGGGGAAGCCAGCAAGAATTAATGAATCTAGAACAGTGGCTAATGAAGAAAAGAGCAGGAGAGCAGTCCCTGAGGACTCAGTATCTGATGTTGAGAAGGAACCAGACAAGGAGCAGACTGAGGTGACAGCTTTGACAGGGTAAGGACATCTGGAAGTTGGGGCCTCTCATGGCTCATGCAGCTTCTCCCTTTATTTAGGTGGACATGATCTCACTAGCCAAGCAGATAATTGAAGCCACACCAGAACGGATTAAACGAGAGGACTTTGTGGGGCTACCCGAGGCTGGCAGGGAGCGGACAGGGGCCGTGGGACTCAGTGAGACCATGTCCTGGCTGGCCAGCTACCTGGAGAATGTGGACCATTTCCCCAGCTCAGCCCCTCCCAGGTGATCAGCTAGGACAAAATCTCCAGATTCTTCTTCAAAGAAAGATGGGAGGAAGGGAAAAAAGCACAGCTTCCCTACAGCCAAAGCTCCATTCTGGTTGAGGCCCTAGGCCATTTGGAAAGGAAACTGAATTGAATGATGTGCTTGGAAGCCACTCTCTCCTGTTGCTGGGGATCTTCCTTCACAGCCACCTCTCAGTGGGACAACAGGGATTTCAGATGCTCCTTGACATTCCTTCTTATCTCCCACAGTGAACTGTCCTTTGAGCGAGGCCGCCTGGCTATCCCTCCAGCACCTTCCTGGGCAGAGTTTCTCTCTGCATCTACCAGTGGCAAGATGGAAAGTGATTTTGCCCTGCTGACACTATCAGATCATGAGCAGCGGGAACTGTATGAGGCAGCCCGAGTCATCCAGACGGCATTCCGAAAGTACAAGGTCAGGGGTCTCGGGATAAATTACACAATATTGAGACTGGGCTCCGAAGGCTTTTGGAGAAAGAGCAGTGATCCAGACAGCCCTCAGATAGGATGAAGAGTCAGAGGACCCTGGAAGAGTGGAGAATAGGCCCAGTGTCTGTTAAGCAGGTAGTGAGATATTAAGACCCTCTCCCCTCAGGGCCGGCGGCTGAAGGAGCAGCAGGAGGTAGCAGCAGCTGTGATCCAGCGCTGTTATAGGAAGTACAAGCAGGTGAGACCTTTTTCTTGAAAGCACACTACCAGCCCACACCCATTCCAGCCCAGAGCACCCAGAATGCTGCCAGGGCCCTAACTCCCCTTCTCTCTCCACAAGCTGACTTGGATTGCTCTTAAGGTATTAGGCATGAGATCTGGGTGAGAGTTGTTTGTGATTCAGTCTTTTTTGTGATGTGGGGTTAGAGAGAGACCTGCATCAACCTAACTTTGGGGTGACCTTTAGGGATTTAGGTCTTTGACTTTTCATTTCAGCCCATCCCTCCTCCCCACCCTTGTAGTTTGCACTCTATAAGAAGATGACCCAGGCAGCCATCCTGATCCAGAGCAAGTTCCGAAGCTACTATGAACAGAAGCGATTTCAGCAGAGCCGCAGAGCTGCTGTACTCATCCAGCAGCACTACCGCTCCTACCGTCGCCGGCCCTCAGGCCCCATGCCAGCGCGTAACAAGTATGGCCCTGGCCCTGAAACCCTCTGCTACCAGCTTTGTCTATGCTCACTCCTATTCCTCATCTGCCCTTCCCTGCTGGGGTTCCTAAGGGGCAGAGGATATGGGATGCTTGGGTATTCCATGAACTCTCCTCCTCTTAATTCTACCAGAAGCTCCTTTCTCACAAAGAAGCAGGACCAGGCAGCCCGTAAAATTATGAGATTCCTCCGGCGTTGCCGACACAGGTATTGATTCTTTCCCTCACTGGATTGTACCCTTCCACCTCCTCTGACTCACCAGGCTCCTCTGACTCCTTCCTCATCTCTCTGCAGGATGAGGGAACTGAAGCAGAACCAGGAGCTGGAAGGGCTTCCCCAGCCAGGACTGGCCACCTGACCTCTCCACAGCCGCCTCACCACCCTGGGGACGCTTCCGGCAGTCTTAACTTGGGGAGGGCCTTCTGGGGCAGGGGGAATCCCCTGTCGGCAGCTTTCCCTTTCATCTTCGTCCGAACCTTTCGTGGGCCTCTCCCCTCCTCTTCCCAGCCCAAATTCCTACTCCTCGCCCTTCCTCTCTCCTCTTTTGGTCCCTGACTCCAGAAAAACCTCGCCCCACGTACCTGCATCTTCAGCTGTGACTTGCGGAGCCCTGCCTGCCCCTTTTCCACAGCTCTCTCCCTGCCTGCACCCGACTCCCCTCTTCCTGACTTGCCTTATTTATTTGTTCGACGCGTCTCTGAATGTATAAGCCTGGGTCCCCACCTTTGCCTTCGCTGCGCGCGCCCTAGTGTTTCGGGGCTAGTCGAAGCCCCATCCCGACTCCGCATGTTTGCGTCCGTTTTCTCCCTTCCTGGCCCCGTCTTACCCAGTCACCCCAACTCTGGCCACCCACCTCCGGGCCAAAGGGGAGGGGATGTACATAGGAACGCATTGCGGAGTCCCGCCCCCGCCCCCGAGGGGAGGGGGCTTGTACATACTGTAACATACAGAGTATAGTTAAAAATCTATTTAAGGCGCGGGAAGGTCTGTGCGGCAGGGGCCTCCCGCCGACTCCACGAGCACTTTCTACTTGTGCATGGGCTTGGTTTATACAAATTGCCATTAAACATCGCTGCACCAGCCAGTCTCTGGCCTCTATCTGCGGGGATCCGGGAAGGGGTCTCGCCAACGGAGGGGGAGGTGCCACGCGTGTGGCAGGCCTCGGATCAGCGCCCCAGCGGAGCGGGCGCGAACTTTTTTCGCCTCCGACGTGTTTCCGGCCTTAAAGGCATTTCGCCCTTCCCTTTAAGACGCACCGCCCCCTCTCAGTCACTCCCAAGATGGCGGACCTACTGGGCTCCATCCTGAGCTCCATGGAGAAGCCACCCAGCCTCGGTGACCAGGAGACTCGGCGCAAGGCCCGAGGTGAGGATCCCAAATTCACAATTGCCTTTCTTCGCTCGGTTCTCGGGACTGCAGTCTTCCTTATTTGGACGATGCCGCCTCCTGAACCCCGCAAGACCCCTCACAGGCCCCTTCTGAGACCCTCAGAGTCCCTAAAAGGGCTGCCGGCCCGCCCGCTGTCCTTAGCGGATGATGATTGGCTACCTAAAACCTGGCTCCAGCCTCCTGCCTCTTTTTCTTTGCCCTGGCCTTCCTCAGTCCTTGTTTCCAATTGGCCAATACGCCCGCCTGTCCGCTGCTGGCGAGTTCTGATTGGCAGAACGCTTCCAATCCTTCCTCATTCGTTCCTTTTTCGATTGGGGGATGGCGTGCTGCGTTTCCCGACCCCACCCACCTCCAAGTCCATTCTGATTGGATTCAGGACATGTTCATCTACAATCCTTTCACTGCTATTAGCTATCTCAACTTAAAGCTCTACCTCCTGAATGTTGTTGGATCTTCTTGACCCACCCCATCCTCAGCACCTCCCATTGGCTGCTAGGTCCTTTGCGTCCCGATGCTCCTCCTTCTTATTTTAACCCAGTACCTTCTGTCTGTCCAATAATCCTTTTCCCAACTGCAGCGTTAAATTCCCGAGCTGCCCAGGGGGATCGTGATGTTGATTGGAGGAATGAGAATGCCCCGGTGGGTCCGATTGGCCATAGTCTCCCCGCCTGTGCTTTCGGAGTAGCTTCCCAGCAGGCGGCCTCGAGTTCTGCAGCCAGCCTAGGGCGCGGCCCTGTGGGTTAGTAGAGGCCTCCCCAGGGTTGCTTGTGCTGCAGCTTGTTAAGTAGCCTAGCGGAAAGCCCGCCTTGGAGAGGACACCAGCTCCAACCCTGGGGGCCCTGACTGAACGAGCTCGGTCCTAGCCACCAGATCCCCGTCTGCCCCAAGGACGCAGGGCGAGCAGAACGCCTCCAAAGTGCTCCAGGGTCCCCTGTATCTAAATATTGCCCCTTATTTACTGAACGCCTGCTAGGGATGTTCCTCAAGGAGCGCGCAGTTCCGTCTGAGACGCTCATTTAATTGAAATGGTCACAAAGAACTTTAATAATGCATTGAAGGGGCTGGGGATGTGGCTCAAGCGGTAGCGCGCTCGCCTGGCATGCGTGCGGCCCGGGTTGGATCCTCAGCACCACATACCAACAAAGATGTTGTGTCCGCCGAAAAACTGAAAAATAAATATTAAACGAGGTAAGAGTGTTAACAGAGAATAAGTGTATTTGAAAGCTCTCAAAGGCAAGGAGCACATAGGGAAGGAGGAATTGGAATTATTTAATGCTTAGGATGACTGGATGATCACTAACTGCAGTTGATACACTAGGAAAAATCAGTTTAGTCACTTGCCTGAGATCACATGATTAGTAAGTTACAGAGTTTCAAGCCCAGGTATGACTTTTAACCTCTGGTCTTTTATTATTTAAAAATTTTATATGCATTATCTATGGATCCCTTTTAAGCCTGAGATATTGACAAAAGACTATTCTATATGACTGTTGTATTTTATATAATGTGTGGTATTCTTCCGTGTAGTGAATTTTCTGGAGCATTAAAAATCAATTAACAGTCTGTAATCCCAGCGGCTCAGGAGGCTGATACAGAAGGATCGGGAGTTCAAAGCCAGCCTCAGCAAAAGCAAGGAGCTAAGCAACTCAGAGAGACTCTGTCTCTCAATAAAATAGAAATAGGGCTAGGGATATGGCTCAATGGTTGAGTGCCCCCTGAGTTCAATCCCCAGCACAAAAAAAAAAAAGAATCAACAAGGCCCTGCGCAGGATTGCTTGCCTGAGTCACAACAATTCAGGAGGCTGAGGCAGGAGGATCTCTAGTTCAAAGGCCGCCTCAGCAGATTAGTGAGGCACTCAGGGTCTCTTAGCAACTCAGGGAGACCCTGTCTCTAAAGAAAACATTTTTAAAAAGAGCTGGGGGTGCTGGGGTTGTGGCTCAGTGGTGGAGCACTTGCTCACACATGTGAGGCACCAGTTTGATCCTCAGTTACCACATAAAATAATAAATAAAAGATACTTTGTCCATCTACAACTAAAATATATATATTATCTATAATATATTTATATATAACATTATGTATGTGTGTGTGTGTGTGTGTGTGTGTGTGTATTTAAAAATCTTTTTTTAAAAGGGCTGGGATGTGGCTCAATGGTTAAGCATTCTGGGTTCAATCCTAAGTACCAAAAAAATAATTAGCGAGGGGTTTCCCCCTTATTTTTTATATAGTTATTGAATTTCTGGCGTGTGCTCTTACAGGTTCTACAAAAACTGATAACTAAAAGCTTTTGAATATTATATACGTTCATAGGGCATTTATCCAGTGTGCATTCTTACGTGGCTTTGAAAAGATGAGGGCCACCTAAGGCTTTCCATACTCTTTATATTCATGAGGCTTCTCTTTAGTGTGCATCCTTACGTTTTTGCAGAGATTAAACCTATGTTCTTAACTATAATCTTATACCACTTCCCCAGATGCAGAGAAGACTGGAAAACCAGATAGAAAAAAAGCAGTAACCAAGATAGGATGGTTACTGATGACCAATAAGGTCAGAGGGATGAGAGCTTCGAGGCTGTTAGGTGTGGGGCCTGGAAGATAACTAGACAGAAGATTAACAGGGTCCCTGCCCTCCAGGAGCTCATAGTCTGGGAGGAAAGGCAAGCAAATAATAAGTTATAGTATGTTAGTTTTCAGTTTAGTGAGTATCTGAATCAAATACGCTTGGTAGAAGAAGTACCTGTGACTCATGGTGGATATCAATGTTTGCAAGAGGAGGAAAAGTATTCCAAGCATACGGAACAACAGGTGCAAAGGCACAGAATGATTAGAAGAATGAAAAAAGGTTTGTTGCAGCTGGAGGTGGGAATTCATATCCTGTGGAAGAAATGGACCTTAAGGATTTGAAATGGCAAGAGAGAGGTGAGGGTATGATATTTCAGGCTGAAGAGCAGGAGGAAGAAGGGATATGTGTTCAAATCTCAGGCAATAAAATCACATCATGGGGGAAGAGAAGAATAAGGGCCCAGGTTAGGAAGGTAACCCCCTTGGGGCTGGGGATGTCACTTAGTGGTAGAGTTTATGTTTAGTGTGCTAAAGACCCTAGGTTTGATCCCCAGCACTGTGTACACAGGCAAGTCCCCACTCCTCCGGGGCACAGGGGATCTCATGTAAAGGCAGGATCTGAGGAAAGGGAGGAGAGTTTAATAAGACTCCAGGGTGGAAGTTCTGTTCCAGTTATACCTTGAACACCTATATCCCCAAAGGAGAAGAGTGTTAGATGAGCCATTTCAGCCTTGTCCTGTCTGTAGAAGTGGGAAGTGGAGAGTACTTACAAAATATAGAAAGTTAAATCATTTCCCCTTTCCCGTGAGACAATGAGATAATAAAATCAGAGGCCAGGGGCTTAGTCACCTTGCCTCCCCAGGTGCCTTACGCTGTGGGCATTAAACAAACGTTCATTGGTTTTCCAGTAAGGTTGGTAAATGAGATTAAACATGATTCTGGTCCCTGTCAGATCTACTAAACTGTGAGCTCTTAAAGGGCAAATTGTGTTTGAATCGTCTTGGTACCCCAGGGCCTTTGCACAGTGCCAGGTATATAATAAACATCAGTAAATGCTTGGTGAATAAACAATAATCCACCTCCCACTGGACGCTAGACTTTCTTTGAAGCCTGACACACTCCCCACTCATGCTTCTAGCCTTGGCCTCATGCTGCCATTTCTCACCCCCAGAGCAGGCTGCCCGCCTGAAGAAACTACAAGAGCAAGAGAAACAACAGAAAGTGGAGTTTCGTAAAAGGGTGAGAACAACTGGAGAGATCAAAGGCAGCCTCTAGAAGGATTTCGAATAAGTTAGAGTTAAAAAGTTGAGGGCTCAGTTACATTGAAAATGTCTCAAGATGGGTTGGGGATATAGCTCAGTTGGTAGAGTGCTTTCCTCGCATGTACAAGGTCAGGGGTTCAATCCCCAGCACCATTTAAAAAAAAAAAAAGTCTCAAGCCTAAAAGCCAGTGGCATGAAGGCTGGGGAAGGTGTGGGGAGGCAATGAAAGGCCACTGGCCCAACTGGGGAAAGGGATATTTGGGTGGAACCATCTCTCATATATCTTCTTCCCTTTCCTTCTCCCAAGATGGAGAAAGAGGTGTCAGATTTCATCCAAGACAGTGGGCAGATCAAGAAAAAGTTTGAGCCTATGAACAAGATAGAGAGGAGCATCCTGTGAGTGTGACTGGTTTGTGGGAGGCAGGAAACGGGGAGCATAAGGGTCAAGGGGGATCCCTCCAGAGGAGAACACTAGGCTCCCTTATGACTCAACAGTCTTTGTCTTGTGCCATCCCTTCCCAGACATGATGTAGTGGAAGTGGCTGGCCTGACATCCTTCTCCTTTGGGGAAGACAATGACTGTCGCTATGTCATGATCTTCAAAAAGGTAAAAGGCCTGAGCTTCTCACTCTCATCTCTTCCCTTTTCAGCCTGTTCCCCCAATACCTGGGGGAGAGGCATGAGATTAAACATTGTATGGACTCCTGATTTCATTATTCTCTTCTTCCCTAGGAGTTTGCACCCTCAGATGAAGAGCTGGACTCCTACCGTCATGGAGAGGAGTGGGACCCCCAGAAGGCAGAGGAGAAACGGAAGCTGAAGGTGAGCTGTGCCTGGCAGCTGTAGTCCATTAGCCTGAAGCCCTGCAGCCCATTAGCCTCACCTGGAAGGGGTCAGGGTCAGGGTCAGCCTCCTGAGCACCCAGCACTGGTGCCCCACCTTTGTGCCCCTAGGAGCTGGCTCAGCAGCAGGAGGAAGAGGCAGCCCAACAGGGACCTGCAGTGGTGAGCCCTGCCAGTGACTACAAGGACAAGTACAGCCACCTCATTGGCAAAGGAGCAGCCAAGGACGCGGCCCACATGCTACAAGCCAACAAGGCCTATGGCTGTGGTGAGCCATCGTGGGGCTAGGGGAAACCTGGGGAGCAGAGCACAGGATGGGAGGGGGAGTGGAGGCTGATGTTCTGTCCACCTTCCCGTCCTCCCCCAGTGCCTGTGGCCAACAAGAGGGACACACGCTCCATTGAAGAGGCCATGAATGAGATCCGAGCCAAGAAGCGTCTGCGGCAGAGTGGGGAAGAGTTGCCAACTACCTCCTAGGCTCCCCACCCAGCACCCTTTGACCTCTGGGCAGGACAGGAGGCAGGGAGGGACAAGGCTGCTGCTATTAGGACCCATCCTGGAGCCCCACCTCCTAACCACCTCCTGCCAGCTGTCACTCAGGCTGGGGGGAAGCAGGTGTTCGATGTGTCACTGTTGGAGCTTGGATATGTATGTGGTGTGTGTGTTTGTGTGAAAGAAGAGTGTGAATGTGTAGGTGGGTATTTAATCTGTATTATTCTTTGTTCTTCTTGGAACTTCCTTCCCCATGGGGCTGGGGTTACTTTACATTCAATAAACACTTTTTGACCCAATGTCCTGGTTTGTTTATACATAAAAAAAGTGGATTCTAGAACTACTGCAAAGAAGAGGAGAAACAATTTCAGTACACAAGATACAGTTTCTGTTGGTGAAAGGCAAAGGTGGCCAACTATTGGCACTATTGTTGAGAGCACAATTGCTGGAGCCAAATGGCCTGCCAACTGCTAACTCTGCAATTTTGGGTAAGGGATTTTTTTTTTTAACTTTATGTGCCTCATTTTCTTCACCCATAAAAATGGGATAATATGATAACTGTCTGGCAGGATTACGTAATTACCGAGAATACTTCCAGAATTTTATTTTTTCATACTGGGGATTGAACTCAGGGGTGCTCTATCACTAAGTGACTCCTCCAGCCTTTTTTATTGTATTTTAAGACAGGGTCTTGCTAAGCTGCCAAGGCTAATCTTGAACTTACAATCCTCCTGCCTCAGCCTCCCAAGAAGCTGAGATTACAAGCATGTGCTTCCATAGCCTTGTAAGCCCTGAAGTGGCAGCTCCTCTCATTACCACTCATCCTCACAAAGCAGTATGGTTGTGGTCTTTTCTCCACAGTATAATCTCAGGCCATTTAATGCAGCTCAGTGACAGGCCTACCCCAGCTGCCCCCTCACAGTGGTGGCAAGACCTTCAGTGCTGCTCTGTCCACTCCTAACCCCTTCTCCTAGAGCTGATTCCTTGCTACATCAGCACCTCTTGAGCTGCATTTCACATAAGGGACTGGCTTTCCCCAGCTTCCTTCCAAAGTGTGAACTTCTCTGTTCTAGATCCACCCAGCTTCCTCTGGAGGGCCTCACTTCCTCCTGTCTTAGCAGGTTACACATCTATTCTCTGCCTCCCTTCCCTCCCCCAACCTGTCCACCTCCTGTCTTTCCCAGCTCAAAGCATTTCCTTTTTCCCTCCCACAAACACACACACTATGATCTACTTTGGCACCAGTGTTTATTTCATGGGAAAGGGTTTGGAGGCCTGGATCTGTCCAGTGGGTTCCTTGGGCCTCCAGCTTCTCACTTGGCCTTTGGATTACGGAACTTTCGTCCAGCAAAGACAGCTTTGTCCCCAAGAGCCTCCTCAATCCTATAACACAAAAGTCAGAGCTGCCACCTTCCCACCTAGTAGCCCCCAGCTCCCCAATGTCCAGGCCACTGTCCCAGCTGTACCTCATGAGTTGGTTGTATTTGGCCAGACGTTCTGAGCGGCAAGGGGCACCAGTCTTGATCTGGGATAGCAAGTAGGATTTGGAAGGTTGGGTGAGGTTGGAGAGGTTAAGCTTGGCCCCAAGGGAACAGCCTTTGGTAGCATGCAATTCAGGGGCAGGCAGAGAACCCCAAGAACACTTGGTCAAATCCTGAATACCTGTCCTGTGCAGAGGCCCACCACGAGATCAGCAATGAATGTGTCTTCAGTCTCCCCAGAGCGGTGGCTCACCATTACCCCCCAGCCGTTAGACTGAGCCAGTTTGCAGCTGAATAGAGGAGGATATTTAGTGAGGTCTTATGTGACCTCCTCAGTGGGAAAGCTAGGAGCTATGTAGGGCTTTTCCCTTCTGCTTTTGGTAGTGGGCATGTTGCAGAGAAGACAGCAACTAAATTCTTTGGGAAGTAGGAGAGAAGAGATTTCTGATCTTGACTTGGGGTTCCTGAGATGCTCCTAGAGAGAACAGAACTTTGGAGACAAGAATGGATAGGCTGGGGATGAGGAACAAGGCAGGGCCAGAGTAGTAAAGTGGGGTCAAGCCAACTGTTAGTTAAAGCCTTGAAGACAAGAAGGTATGGGTGAAGCTGGGTGGGTAATGGCACACGCCTATAATTCTAGTGGCCCAGGAGGTTGAGGCAGGAGGATCACAAGTTCAAGGCCAGTCTCAGTAACTTGGTGAGTCTCTATGCAACTTTGACCCGGCCTCAAAATAAAAAATTAAAAGGGCTGGATTTGTCACTCAATGGTTAAGCACTCCTGGGTTCAATCCCGAGAATAAAATTAAAAAGAAGGTATGGGTGAGGTGAGGATGTAGCTCAGTGGTGGAGCACTTGCCTAGCATGTGCAAGGCCCTGGGTTCCATCACCAGTACCACAAAAATAAAAGAAAAAGAAAATGGTGTGGGTGGGTCAGATGCTAGGGAAAGGAAGACTTGGATTAATGGTCAGGACTTGATAGAGTGGGCCGAGCTAGGGCAGAGGGTGGCTATGATGAGCCCCAGAGTCAGGAGGCACTTACGCCTGGATGGATTCAGTCACTGAGCCGATCTGGTTGACCTTCAGCAGCAGGCAGTTGCAGGCCTTCTTCTCAACGGCCTGGGCAATCCTCTTGGGGTTGGTGACCGTGAGGTCATCCCCTACGATCTGGATGTTCACCCCAGCGAGGAATGAGGTCCACGTGGCCCAGTCATCCTGGTCAAAGGGGTCCTCAATGGAGACCACTAGTGAGGGTAGAAGGCAGTCAGAGTTAGTCAGAATTCACCTCATGGGGAGATGACAGGTGACAGAATCTAGATTGGGACTGACCTGGGGATAAGGGTTGGAAGGACCTGAGTCATGGCAAAGCAGGGCACTAATATCAGTGCATTAGACAACTGCAGGGGACTTGGGCAGACCATGGGAACACCTCGAATTCCACTGAGATACATCCCCAGTCTTTTATAGTTTTTAAAATTTTGGGACAGGGTCTTGCTAAATTGCCCTTGAACTTGTTGACCCAACAGGGGTTGCCCTAGCCTTAAACATTCAATCCTCTTGCCTCAACCTCCCAAGTAGCCAGGATTATAGGGGTGCACACGGCGCCTGGCTCACCAGGATAGTTTTTGATGAAGCTCTTGTAAAGTTCTCCAAGCTTCTCCCCTGTGATGTGCCGGGCAGGGTCATCAGGTGACTTGAAGTCAAGGTCATACTTCCCATTGCGATAGAATTCAGATGCCGCCACATCCATGCCAATCACCACCTTGTCTGGATAACCAGCTGCCTGAATGGCTGTCTTCAGCAGCTCCAGGGCTGGGAGGGGAGCAAGAGAAGACCTGAGATTCCAGTGCCCTTTGTCTCTGAACCCTTTCCTTCCCTTCCCCAGGAATCCAGGGGTTTTGTACCCCAGGGTGCTCAGCACCTACCCTCATTGTTCTCCAGGATGTTGGGTGCGAAGCCGCCCTCGTCCCCCACATTGGTGGCATCTTTCCCGTACTTGGACTTGATGACCCCCTTGAGGTGGTGGTAGACCTCGGCACCAATGCGCATGGCTTCCTTGAAGGAACTGGCTCCCACAGGCAGAATCATGAACTCCTGCATGGCCAGCTTGTTTCCAGCATGGGAGCCCCCATTGATCACATTGAAGGCCTGAGATGTGGAGAGGGTACTCAGACCTGGGGCATGAGGGATCAAGCTGGGCTGGGTACTCAAGATTGAACACTGGCTTCCCTACTTACTAGCTGAATGGTCTAGAATGAGTAATTTTCCTCCTCAGAGCCTTTTTTTTTCTTTTTTTGGTACCAGGGATTGAACTCAGGGGCACTCGACCACTGAGCCACAACCCCAGCCGCATGCTGTATTTTATTTAGAGACAGAGTTGCTTAGCACCTTGCTTTAGCTAAAGCTGGCTTTGAAATCCTGATCCTCCTGCCTCAGTCTCCCAAGCCCTTGGGATTATAGGCCTGTGCCACCATGCCCGGCATCAGAGCTGTTCCCCCTCCTTTCTAAAAAATGGGGATAACACTAATTTCCCTATAGGATTTTTTTTTCTTTCTTTTTTGGTATTATTGGGGATTGAACGCTTGGGTTCAAACTAGTGCATATTAGGCAAGTGCTCCACCAATGAGCCACATCCCCAGCCCTTTTTATTTCAGAGACGATGTCTTACTAAATTGACCAGGCCCTGATGATCCTCCTGCCTCAGCCACCCGTGTAGCAGGGATTATAGGTGTATGCCACCATGCCTGGCCCTGTAGGATCTTTTCCTAAAAATTAGAGAAATTGAATATAAAATTCTTTTTTTTTTTTTAAAGAGAGAGTGAGAGAAGAGAGAGAGAGAGAGAGAGAGAGAGAGAGAGAGTGAGAGAGGAGAGAGAATTTTTAATATTTATTTTTTAGTTCTCGGCGGACACAACATCTTTGTTGGTATGTGGTGCTGAGGATCGAACCTGGGCCGCACGCATGCCAGGCGAGCACGCTACCGCTTGAGCCACATCCCCAGCCCCTAAAATTCTTAATGTGTTTCTGGTATATAAGAGTGAACACTCTTTATTTCACCCCTCTTGGGACTGAAACTGGGGCCTTGCACATGCTAAGCAAATGCTCTATCACTGAGCTACATCCCCAGCTATTTTTATTTTTGAGACAGGGTCTCACTATGTTGACCAAACTGGCCCCAAACTTTTGATCCTCCTACCTCAGTCTCCTGAGTAGTTGGCTAAATAGCTGAAACTTTCATGGCACTGTTCTAAGAGCTTTACATAAATTAACTCAAAACCTAATTTACATGAATTCTCAAAACACCTCTATTAGCTGGGGACTACTATTACTTTCCACTTTATAGGTGAGGAAACTGAGGCATAGAGGTTAAATAATTTGCCTAAAATCATACAACTAATAAACATGCAAAGCCAGGTTCCTCTCTGGAGTCCATACACTTATACAATCTTCCTAATAAGTAACAGTAAATGGTAACATTATTATTGAGATTAAATTCAAAGGGTTTCCATTAAGAGGGCATTGGTTTAATAAGGACTTGAGAGATACAAAGAAAATGCCAAGTCCCTTGCCATGAAGAAGCTCTCTATCTAATGGGGGCTGGAGGAGCAAGGGTAAAATGAGGTCAGAGTTATGGAGCCTGGGATTGGAATGTGAAGGAACCAGGTCACACAGCCAGGAAAGGAAGCAGAGGGGCTTAGAGAATGTTTGGATTGTGGGAAAGGAGGGGCTAGAGCGCTAGCGCAGATGAGGAGTTTGGATTTCAGGAAACCACTTATTTGGAGCAGGATCCGAAAGGTAGATTTTCCAAAGGCTGCTTAAGTACCCTTCCTTGGGTGGGGGCAGTTCTGACAACCTGGGATTTGGCAGTAGCTTCCACACTCACAGGCACTGGGAGTACGAGGTCAGGGTTCCCTGCGAGATCTGCGATGTGTCGGTAAAGCGGGACGCCCTTCTCGGCTGCTCCAGCCTTACACACGGCTAAGGACACGCCCAGGATGGCATTGGCCCCAAATTTGGCTGAAAGGAAGAAAGTGGGAAAGAAGGATGAGAGTTTTCCCTGCAGGGTTTGGCATTATTTCCTTGAACATCCCCTTTGGTCACCCCAGAGAGAATCTAAAGCTCCAAACCACTGAGCATTTAAAGTTTGTTAACAGATCTCTCCCCAGTGGCCTGAAGGAGCTCTGAGAGTCCCCACCCCAGGGGGATGTGTCAGCTTCGCATCTGTCCACAGCCAGCCCAGGCTTGGCAGAGGACAGACCTCAGGAAATGCCTGTGGAATGAATAAAAAAGCCATCCAGCTCTGGTGTACCCCAGATTATGGGATGCAGAAATAGCCCCAGCCAGACCTCAGCCTCTGGGGTCTG
This sequence comes from Spermophilus citellus, assembly GCF_964194105.1. Classification (NCBI taxonomy): domain Eukaryota; kingdom Metazoa; phylum Chordata; class Mammalia; order Rodentia; family Sciuridae; genus Spermophilus; species Spermophilus citellus. The sequence goes on along the minus strand of NC_138199.1, from coordinate 23,381,606 downwards.
TCTACCCCTCTCACACCCCATTCCTTCCCCACCTCTGGCCTTTCACTCACACTTATTCTCAGTCCCATCCAGCTCAATCATAAATTTGTCAACTTTTTCTTGATCCACAACACTTAATTTCTGGAAAGACAGGTTTGAGGAGGAGAGGACAGAGGTCAGATTTTTTCAGGAGTTAGTGTATGTGCAGAAGGAAAGACAAATGAAAATATTTGGGGGAGAGGAGCTGCCTGGGTGAGGCTCAGGAGCACAAACAGGAGGGAAGGGGAAGCTGGCTTCAAAACTTGCCTTTTCCAGCAGAGCAGGGCCCAGAGTCTTATTGATGTGCTCCACAGCCTTTAGTACTCCTAAAGGGCGGAAGGTTCAGATTTCTAAGTCAATCAGAGCGCTTCCCATGTACCCCATCTTCTTAAGGATTCTGGGTTTCAGTCCTCTATCCCTGTGTGCCCATGTCCTGAAAATACCCACACAGGTTCTTGCGTAGGCCTTAGCTTACCTTTCCCTAGATATCGTGATTTGTCTCCATCTCTCAGTTCCAGAGCTTCATAGATACCTGTGGAAGCTCCGCTGGGCACAGCTGCTCGGAATCGACCTGAGGCAAGAGGGATTGGAAGATCACAGAGTTCCACCCACCCTCTCACCCACCACTAAGGGCTGAGTTCTCCTCCCTGAGTCCAGGGAGAGGAGACATTGCGAGAGACTCCCTCTTCTCCCAGCTCCAGGGCCAAGTTGGAAAAAGAGGGCCTGGGGAAAAGTCTGGGGAAGGGGACCCCAGAGAAAGAACAGGTTGTAGTATGGAGCTGGGGGACAAAGGGCACATGAGGTTGGAATCTTCAGAAGCAAATCAATTCGATGGGCCTGTGTTACCCTTGGCAGTGTACAGGTCCACCTCCACCGTGGGGTTTCCCCTGGAGTCCAGGATTTCCCGGGCAAAGATTTTCTGCATGGCCATGGCTGTGCAACAAGAGGTGAGTGTGGGCAGTTGATCCCTTGGGGAACCAGAAATCCCTTGCCCTTTAAGAGTCTTCCCCACCCCAAGAAGGCAGGTGCTGGAGCTAAAAATACCCCATAAAAAGGTCACAGACCAGAGAGACAGGCACAGCCCCCTCCCCCACTCAGAACAGCTCCTATTGCACCTTCCCATCCTAAGAATTCAGGGGCCTGTGCCTTGTAACTCCTCAGATTGCACCACTCCCTGAGCCCTCACCTCCCCCCAAAGCTGCACTTGCGCCTCTCCTTCCTTCTTCTTCTAAAGTAATCTGTTCTCCATGACTTCCTAGTGAAACTGGAGTTTTCCTCTATTATTCTTATTTTTCTGCTCCCAAATCCTGGCAGGCCCCAAATTCTCTACCTGGCTCCAACTCTTAAACACACTTCTCTATTCATCCCTACTCTCTTCACAGCTTCCTTTCTCCATATCCTTGGATACTCCAGTGTTTGTGCCATACTGCCCCACCACTCTCTTTCAACCTCTCCCCAGTCCCAAGAGAAAAAGAGATGAAATTTCCCCCACTTTCTCTAAAGGGGAACCACCCGCATCTCCACACCCTGGAGCTGTAAGTTTCACCAGACCTGGGATGTCTTCCTTGGGGCTTTGGATGGAGCTCCAAGTTAGATGGCAGCTGGGACAGTGTCAGCTCACCCCCTCTCAGGCTGGGCATTTATCCCCTGCCACCCTGTCCCCCAGCCAGCCCCGCCTCTCTCACTCCATCCTCCCTCCTCCACACTGGGCTGGCAGCCAAGTGCCCACTACTGCCTAAAGCAGCCTTTGGCCCTCGGGACCTGCCCCCTTCCCAAAGATTAATGACTACCCTTCCCGTTCTCTGTGTCCCCCAATAAAGTTCCTATTTTTAATTCCACCCCTTGAGGGGTGCAAAGGAGGGGGTTCAGACTGGGGGGTCTCTCTCATCCCCAGGATTATATTCCCCTTTTGCAAAGGTTAAAGAGGAACTAGTGCCCTTTACGAAAGGCCAGGGGTAACCTGAACCCTGCAGGGCTGGGGAGGGGGCCTGGATGAGGGGCTGCAGGATTGACATTCACAGGAGCTCAGCTCAATCAGCGGGACTCCGCCCACAGCAGGGGAAGGGACTGGAGATGGTGGGCAAGGTCTTAAGTGGAAACCCCCCACTCACCCACAAGGCGAGAACGCCTCACCTTTTAGGGTCCTCATAAGGCGCCACCCCATCCTAACTCTCTCCTGGCCAGCGAAGGCGGGGGGGTGGGGGGCGGGGGGGTAAGGAAGGAGGCCGGTAGACGAATTTAGACTGGCCCTGAGAGCTGGCCCGACGCCCGACTGATAGTGCTGGGACAGCATTTGTTGTCCAGTGCGGATCTTGTCGGTCAGGAACCCCTTTTCATATAGACTATGCGTGCTTCAACGCGCGGCCCCTTCCCATCAATGAATGGTGTTAAATCAGGAGTGAAAGAAATGAATGAACGGGAAAAGGGGGTGGCTCTTTGTAAGCATCTGGACGCCTGGGGCCGGTCCTACTGACTGCTTGCAGCACTGCAGGAAGTTAGTCTCTGCACTTGGTAACTCCGCCTTGCCGGGTATCGGGGGAATGTGGGGTCTGCCCCAAGTTTTCCAGCAGCCCGGGCTGGTCGGCGTGCGCGAATCACTGGGCGCCTCGCTCCAACTGAGAGGCCACACCCGCCGGCGCCCGATCGGCTGGGGCCGGGTGACTCACCTCGGCAGCCCTCTCCAGAGCTCTCCTCCCTGCCCTGCCTGCCCCGCGGGGGTCAGCCTCCCCGCCCCCACCCCAGGAACCTTACCTACCCCCCATCTCCCATCTTGTCCCTCCCCGCTTATCTCGGGCCACTCCCTCCGGGATTTTTCCACCCTGGGGTGGAAGGTGCGCGGGTCAGAGTTCAGGAGATGGCGGGCGGGGAGGGCCGCCACGTGCCGGAGCGCGGCCCCGCCCGAGCCCGTCAGTGACTCAGCCACGCGGCTGTCGAGGAACACAAGTTCGGGGGTCGTCAGAATCCAGAGATTCGAGATGGATGCTAGGGGACCGCAGTCCGCCCTGAAAGACCAGAGAGAAACGGGCCCTTGTCCCGCTTCGGAGGCGCGCCGAGTGTCCTCGGCGCCCCTCCCCAAGGGACCGGAAGCGGCCAAGCCCCTCAGCAGCGAGGGTTTTGGATGGACTAAGTCGCCGAAAGGGCCAAGCCCCTCAGCAGCGAGGGTTTGGATGGGCTAAGTCGCCGAAGCCATCAGCATCTCCTTCACGTTTGGCGGCGAGCAACTGATCGCACACAAGTACTTTTTGGCATAAGTTTTATTGTAAAAGAATAACCCAATAAGCACCAAGTAGAAGGGATTTTCATCTTATTGAAAAAAGTTGCCAACCTTGGAACTTTAGTATTCTTCCGCTTTGAAAAATTAGTCCCCACCGTCTGGTCCCGCGGGCACCCGCACTCAGTGACCTAGACAGAGACGGACCAAGGGGCACGGCCAGTGACCTGAACCGCTGGCTCAGGGACGGGCAGGGCTGGGACTTGGGGCGAGGCCCTGGGCTGAGCCGATCCAGGGAAGGGATAATCCCCTGGAGTGGGATGCTCTCGAATGAGACCAACCTGTGCTGGGGACAAGTGCCCCAGGTGGCCACCTTTAGCCCTTCTGAAAACGGCCTGGTATTTTGTCAAATTCCTTCTAGCTCGCATATTGCTTAAATAAGTAATTTAATTAAGAGTGGAGAGGTGGCAGCGCGTACGCCTGCGCTCCCGCCCCTTCCGCCTGGCGGGAGACACGTACCCCGCCAGCCCGCCTTCCTTCCCAAGAAGGTCCCTATCCGTCTGGCCCGGCGCGCGCCCGCGCAGCCGGCCGCCAGCCCCAACCGCCCCACGCGCCATTCCTCCCAGCCCCGGCGCAGGCGCGGGCGCACGCGCCGCCGCCGCCGCCCGCCGTTCCTTCCCTCCGGCGGAGGTGGGGGAAGGAGGAGTCGTTCTGTTTAACCCTGGGTTCCCCGAACTCTCTTTAATTTGCTCAATTTGCATTTTGCTAATTCTTCCTCCTTTCTCTTTTACGTTCTCTGGCTCACCCCTTTCCCCTATACCAAAGTCTGGTTTGTATTCAATGCCGACTGGGGCAAGACCTAATCTTATCCTTTCCCCCGCCACCACCGACCCCCAGCCATTTTCATAGCTTTCCATCGAACTCTGCAAATTTTGCAATAGGGGGAGGGATTTTTAAAATTGCATTTGCAAAGTTCGGTATCTGGGCAGACGGGGGGAGGGAGAGAATGGGGAGCAGGCCCCGCCCCTACCGCCCTTTGCAAATAAAAATCCAGAGGGGGGGGGAGGAGCAGGAAGTGGCGGTGCGAGGGCTGCTGCACAGCTAGCAGAGCCGCGGTCCGGACGGTAGCGCGTGCCCCGAGCTCTCCGCCTTCCCCCGCCCGCCAGTCCGAGGCAGCCCGAGCCCAGCCCGCGGCCCCAGCAGCATCGCCGAGAGCAGTCCCAGCAGCAGCGCCATGGCCGGGTGGAACGCCTACATCGACAACCTCATGGCGGACGGGACCTGTCAGGACGCGGCCATCGTGGGCTACAAGGACTCGCCCTCCGTCTGGGCCGCCGTCCCCGGGAAAACCTTCGTCAACATTACGGTACTGCGAGGCTTGCGCGGTTCTGGGCACTGACTGGCCTTGGATCCTGAGGAAGGGACTTGGGTGGGGGCGGGCGCGGTCTAGGAAGAGCAGCGAAAGGCCGTGACCGGGTGCCTTCCCTGGAAGCGGCGCGAATGGCGGCTGCACGTGAGCAGGTCCCTCAGTGCCCCCCAGTCCTACGCCCCTGGCGGCGGCGCCCATCCCGTTCGGCGCCCCGTTTTATGCGACGGGGCGTTACATCCGGGGCACACAGGGCGGGGAGGGGCGCGCCGCCCGGTGCGGCGGCCCACTTCCGCCTCTTATAGGGCGGGGCGGGCACGCGCTGCAATTTTAACCGGGGATTGTGATTGAGACGGGACTTGGAGCCCCCCTGACTTTTTGAGGCTGTGAACTCCTGTCTCCTTTACTATTGTTTCCCATTATGCGGGTGGGAGACCCGGCGCATGGCCTTGGGCCCATGCTTGTCCTCCTTGGGTTCCTTGCCCCTCCCAATCCCGTTAGAGAGGGCGAGGCCGCCACACACACCCCCAATTCGGCATGTTGGCCTCAACCTTCCTATGAGGCCAATCCCGGAAGTCCCCTCGCCCTCCCTTCCCGCCATCCGGCGGGGCCTATGGCAGGGGAACTTTATGAGAAGTTCTGAGATGGTATAAGTCAAGGAATAAGGGATGACTACTGCTGTATCCACCATCACTACCTCTTGGCCACACTGCCCGGAAGTGGGGAGGGGTAGCGGAAAGGGGGGGAAGGGGATTTCCGGGCGGGAGGGGACCGGATATAGGGGTTTGGGGTTTAAGGGGGAGGAGGAGAAAGGTTCCTTGGGGTATCTAGACCCGAGAGTTGAGCTTGCCAGTTCTGTTTAACCACCCCCTTCAAAACTTTTCCTACTTCCTGGAAAGCCCCCAGGGTCTGTTTCCTCATCTTGAGACATAGATACCTGGATCTAAACTCTTAGGTTATTTGGAGACCCAGGCGTCCGGGTTCCTAACATCTGCAGAACCTTTGACCAAATAAGGGCAAAGTTGCTTTCTCTTGCTTTGCCCGCCCCTTCCCTTCCCCTCTCCGCTTCTGCTTTTCCTGAAGGAGAGTTCTGAGCATCCAAAGGTTCCCCACTTTCCTTACTGGCTTTTGGCCCCCTTATATTTCCTGAATTTACTTTCCATATGAAAACACTGAGATCTGCTTCTCCAGAGAAATATGTTATCCCTTCATCCCTGGTCCCATTTAGAGGGTTTGAGGATCATGCTCTTTTTCTGAAACAACTTTCCACAGTACTGAATTTCTGATTTCATTGACCAAGATATAGCTCCCAAAGCAGTAGGAGGAGGTAGGCTTCTAGAGAACAAAGTGAAGAACTTGGTGCATTATCTTCATGGGTGCTTGATTCCTCTTCTAGCCAGCTGAGGTTGGTGTCCTGGTTGGCAAAGACCGGTCAAGTTTTTTCGTGAATGGGCTGACACTTGGGGGCCAGAAATGTTCTGTGATCCGGGACTCACTGCTGCAGGATGGGGAATTTACCATGGATCTTCGTACCAAGAGCACCGGTGGAGCCCCCACCTTCAATGTCACTGTCACCATGACTGCCAAGAGTGAGTTTCTCTATTTTATCCTTCCTCTACATCTGAGATATACCTAATGTACCTCTTTCCATTCATCTTGGGGACTTTTTCTGTGTGACTTTGTTTTGTTTTGAAGAGGGTCCAACCAGTGTTATACTCCCTGTCTGCTAGAAGCCTGGATAGTCCCTCTAGTTCCAGTTCTGTCTCAGTTCCTCATCTTATGAAGAAGTTGAACTGCATTGCCTTTTTTTTTTTTTCTTTCAGTACTGAGGATTGGACCCTGGGGTGCTTTACCACTCAGTTGCATCCCAAGTTCTCTTGACTTTGAGACAGTGTTGCTGAGTTGCCCAGGCTGGCCTCAAACTTGCAATCCTCCTGCCTCAGCCTCCCAAATTGCTGGGATCACAGGCATATGCCACTGCCACTGACCCCTATATTACCTTTTTAGTTCTTTCTTGCCTTGAGCTTTTTTAAAGTAGAAACTCGTTTTATTAGAGTAGGTAGATTGTTTGGATCCTAAGCCAGCATTTAGTTCTGATCTTTTCAGCTCTTCCTTAATCACTTCTGGCCTGAACACAGGAGTCTAGAGTCTGAGCTTTGACCCCTAAATTTTAGTTTGTTCCTCTCTAGCCTTTAAGCTTGATTTTTCTCCTTTGAAAAGCCCTATTGTTTCAGGTTGACTGACAGCCTGCCTGTGTGGGGGGGGTTGGGAGGGATGAGGTTGGGTTACAGCCCCCAGGGCTGGACAGCTGCTGAACAGCTGGCAGAGGGGGTGGAATTGTGACACCTGGGTCCTAGCCTCCTTTCTCTTTCCTCCAGCGCTAGTCCTGCTGATGGGCAAAGAAGGTGTCCACGGTGGTTTGATCAACAAGAAATGTTATGAAATGGCTTCCCACCTGCGGCGTGCCCAGTACTGACCTCTTCTGTCCCTTCCCTTACCACTCCCCACAGCTTTTGCACCCCCTCCTTCCCATACACAGACACCATTTTTTTATTTTTTGGGCCATTACCCCATATCCCTTATTGCTGCCAAAACCACGGGCTGGGGCTGGGGCTGGGGCCGGGGCTGGATGGAAAGATACCTCCCCCTTACCCATACTCCTCCTGTGTGTGGTTGGAAATTTTTTTCTCATTTTTTTTTTTTGTGTTTTGGATTTTTTTTTTTTTGGTTTTGTTTTTTTTTTTTTTCTGAATAAAAAAGATTCTACTAACAAGATGCTGTATGATTTGAGCTTAGGTATCAGAAGAGGGGACAAGCAATGTGACCTGCCTACTTGAACCTTGCTCAGGGTTGGGAACAGGATTGAGGCACTACTAAGTCCAGGTATTTGAGCTTTCTGCTCTTTATACCCCCATGTCCAGGCCTATCTACCTGCCTCAGGTATACCTGTCCAGGTGGCCTGCCTTCTTCACAGTGGTATTTCCAGGCCTAGGTCCTCAAGTGCATGCTAGTTGAATTAGTAGATAATGGAATAAAGCCATTCAGACCAGAGAAAGGGTCCAAGCCTGCGGGGCAAGGCAAGGCCAGTTAGTTGAGTCATCCTCTTTTGTAGGTGGGGCTCCCCCTCTCTGAGTCACAGCAAATGCTTGTTGGGGCTGTCCCCATGACTACAGGTTAGTCTGTTCCAATGTTCCCCTGTCCCTTTATAGCAGACAAAAAGCATAAGAAATTAACCTGTGTGGGGGCTGTGGGTGTAGATCAGTGATAGAGTGCTTACCTAGCAAGCACAAAGCCCTGGATTCAATCCCTAGCACCTCAGGGTGGAAAAAAAAGATTAACCTGAGTGAAAATGACCCTCCCATTTCTTAGTCCACAAAAACAATTTTATTAACCCGTGTGAAGACCCAAATCCCCTTTGACCCTCCCCAATATACAACCCCTCCGAAGGATGGGGCCATTTCCAGCCTAGGTTTCTCCCTTATCAGAATTTAGAAGACTGGAGGAAGAGGGCCTGTGCAAATAGGTCACCAGAAATGCCAAGTGTTGGGGGAGTATTAGACAAGTATGGCGGAGGAAGAGGAGGAGGAGGAAGGAGAAGGTGGGGGATCTGTTGAGGGTCCAGGAAAAACAAGGGGGGCTGGAGCTAGGGAGCCAAAAGAAGTAGGAAGAGTGGGGCTAGAACCCAGAAGTGGGGTCCGTTCTGAGGCAGGGTGGTCCCTTGGCTCCCCCTCCTCATCGCCTTCTTCATGCCGCCGAGTCTCTTCCTCATCCTCGTCCCCAGGACCCCGATGAACAGGCTGCTTGCAGATGGGGCAGGTCTTGCGGGTCTGAGTGAGCCAGGGGTCCACACAGCGGCTGTGATAGGCTATGGAGAGGAATGAGTTGAGGTACCCTACCTGGTGCCTTGGTGGTAGTGGTGGGGGCTTTGCACACAGGCATTGAGGGCCTTACCATGGGCACAGGGGAGTACCCGAAGCTTGTCCCCATCTTCATATTCATCCAGGCAAATGGCACAGACATCATACTGGTCTCCTGAAGTAGAAAAAGGAATCTAGTCCTTAACTAAGCCATTCTGAACTGGGCTCACAAGAACTCTAGAAGGCCTGTGGTAGATCTAAGCCCTTCAAAAAAGTGTTTCCTAATTCTACAGACAGTGGAAGAGCTAAGCAGAATAAAGGCCAGGTAAAACATGAAAGATTTTGGGGTGGAGGGGACAAGCACAGAGAAGGGAAGTGGGTTTAGGGGGAGGTGATGTGAGGGTGGAGAGATGGAGTGGGAGGAGTAGAAACGGGCAGGACTTCTGCTATAGCCTTATATGGGCACTGAGGGCTCTAAGGCCTTAATACTCAACCCTACCAGTTTCTTCTGACTGAATCCTCACCACTTTACATTTTCTGCCCTCACTTCCTCTTACTTGTTAAGGTGTGTCATTCCATGTTTCCACCTATTCCACTTTAGTCCTCTATGGTTTCCATTTCATGCTCTTACTTCCCTCTCCTGTCTTCATCATATTTGGGAGTAAAGAGGATAATATCTCAGGTTGACTCCTTACTGCCATCTTTGTACCCCTTATCTAGTAGTATCTAACTCCTTCAGAAACCAAGTAAGCTATGGGCAAGGCCCTTCCCTCCCCTATATCCTCACCCTTCTGATAGTCATGGGTAGGAATCTGTTTCAGTTGCTCTTTGGTAAGTCGATTCCGCTGGAGCCTTTTCCGGTGCTGGATACAACGAACTATCTGGGGGAAAGGGGAGTGGATGGATCAGGCTTATGGCACAAACTGAACAGTGGGGGCTGGGGTTGTAGCTCAGTGGTAGAGAGCTTGCTAGCATGTGGGAGGCACTGGGTTTGATCCTCAGCACCACATAAAAATAGGTAGGTATTATGTTCACCTACAACTATACAAACAAAAAAAACACAGCTATTCCTATCAGGTTCTGAGGTACTCACCATTAGTGCTCCCATGGCCAAAACCAGCAGTCCTACAATCCCAGTGAAAGGAATAAGGTAATAGCCCAAGGGGAAGCTATTATCTGGAACAAGAAGCACCTGAGCCCTGAGGAAAGGAAGATCAGTCTCAGAAGCAAGAAAAGCAAATGAACAAAGGATAGACTGGGTAACTGGTTCTGAACTATACCCAAATTGGGGAAAGGAATGGGCAGGGGAGAAAGGACCTAAGGGTGAGTGGTTGGGGGAGTGAGACCTGGACTGGGCTCCAGGTTGACATGGAACTGCTGAAGGAAGGAGGCACATGTCCTACCCTTTCTCGTAGACAAAGAGGGCACGCAGGTACTTGGCGCTCCTCTCCCCAATAAACACAGATGGGATCCATATCTGCTGCTGGATTTCCTCTGCAGGGATCAGGGTGTTACACTGGGAATTCGACCTTCCACTCTAATAAATACTTTGGGAGCCTTGGCATTTGGTACCTTTGCCCCATCCCACCCAAAGGATTGGCTTCTTTTTCCTAAGCCTTCAGCCTTCCCATTATCTCTTCAGTCTGCGTTCTATTGAAAATTTAGTTCTCCACATTCTCCAAACTTACCACTATTCCACACCATGTTCAAAAGTTCATTGGAATTCACATTGTGTACCACAGCTGCACCATACCCAGCCTTCTGAGCATTTAGGACCTACGAAGACAAGGCAGAAGATAAGAAAGCATCACGGACCTTGCCATTGTTCCTGGCTCTCTTGTTTTTTACCCTCAGCTTCCCAGCTCCCACTCCACATTCAGCAACCTTGAGGTCAAAGTTGCAGTCGAATCTTCGAAGCAGTGCAATAAAGACTGACCCGTTGACCGGGGCTGAGGGTGGTGGGGCTATGGGGCTGCAGGCATTTTCTGGGTGAGCCTCCACAAGGAACCCCTGGGACACAGAAGCAAAAACAGTTGGACTTCTCCCTAGGTTCTGCTTCCCACAGAGCCCCCAAGTAGATTGGCCCTGGCATGCTACATGTTCTCTCTCACTTCCTTCTCATCCCTGGGGTCTGAGCATCCCACCCAAGCCAGAAGCCTACATCTTTTTATCCTTCAAAAGATGCAATTAAAACAAACCACATCTCTTTTCTAGACCTTATTTTTTTTTTAATATTTATTTTTTAGTTCTCGGCGGACACAATATCTTTGTTGGTATGTGGTGCTGAGGATCGAACCCGGGCCGCACGCATGCCAGGCAAGCGCGCTACCGCTTGAGCCACATCCCCAGCCCCTCTAGACCTTATTTTCCCTCTTCCTTTCTTAGATGGGCTAGCCTGTACCCCATTCTGCAACCTAATTAAATTCGGCCTTCCAGTTCCCCACTAATTAAACTTTATGTACACATAACACATTTGCCTGCCTACAAATTTCCAATTATGCATTTCACACAACTCTACTGATATCTATTGCCTAAGTTTTTGCAGTGTTGCAGTCTTGCCATGAAGTACCACAGAACTGCTTTCTATTTCTAACTTCTATTATCCTATTTTACCTTAAAATAAATTAAATCTCAGATGATTAGCTTGTCCATGTCTATACAACCAATAGCTGGCTCCAGAGATCCTATTGATAAGTGCCACTTCCTCCTGTTTTTCATCTTAGTTCACTTTCAGTCTCCCTCATAAGCTTGGAGTTCCATGGATGGGCACTCAGCCTTCAACCTCCAGATTCTGGATTCCACACCAGATGTATACATGAAATTAGTTCCTGACTCTTCCTACCTCCAGCTTCACCCAGGGCATGGTTCCTCAACCCCCACCCAGGACAAGATATGGGAATATAGAAAAATGGAAAGAAAGTCACCTGGAGTCCCTCTTGACTCAGAGTGGCCCCAAACAGAGCTGGGAGGTCTGCAAAGTCCATGCTGGCATTGTGCTCCGAAGTCTGTGGACAAAAAAAGCCCATGTTCCTCAGCCTGCAATCTGTCCCCTCAGCGCCCTTCCCCTACCCGACCCTCGGACTCACCGCTCGAATGAGCCCCCGAATGGGGGTCGCTCCCCACAACACAGTAGCCACAACCACAGGAAGCGGGAAGGCCACAGAGTGCATGACAGCGGGCGAAGAAAGGTTGAGGAAGTCGCGTCCTTGTAGAAGGGGCAGAGCGTATTTCTGCGCCCTCCTGACCCCTTCAGGATCCCAGGGGTCCAACCACCCCCAGGTCCCACTTCTCAGCTACATGGGGGCGCCGGGGAAAGAACCCCGACTCGGGGAGTGAGCTATCCAACTCGTTTAGTGGAGTTAAGGAAGACACAAAATGTATCCTTTTTTGGTATAGAGATAAAACGGATAAAGGGACCAGAGATAAGCACAGGTGACAGAAACACTTCTAGAAGGGCGGGGGAGCTCAAGGAGGTGAAACTTCCGGCCAGGTGGGCCTTCTTCCTGTCCCTCGGAAAAGGGCTTCCGGTAAAGAAAGTCAGGCCGCTTCCAACACTGGATGCTCAAGATGAAGGACTTCCGGTCCTAAAGGCCAGTTAAAGGAAAAGTTAGGGATGGAAAGAATGCCTGAGTAGATACAGGGAACACCAAATCCTAGAAGACGATCTAATCGGTTCCTTTTAGTGCCCGTGATCCCCCCTTGTGTTGCCCTGTTTACAAACCTCTCATCCCTCGGACAGCCGCCGACGTACCTGCAAGTCTCGCGAGAGTGACCACCCACCTCCGCCCCGCCACTGAAATCTTTCTCTATCGCGAGAGACCTCCGTACTCTGGCTAGCCTGACTCGCTCTCGCGAGACTTCCAAACAAATTCCTCTCCAGTTTCCCGCGATTCTAATTCGGTAAAAACTGCGCCTATAATCTGGTTTCCTAAAACAGCCACACCCCTTCCCGCACGCATCCCTCAAGCTCCCCCTTCATCTCCGCCTTACTCCCGGCCGCCTTTGCGCTGAACGTCTGCGCCAGCGCCGGCTTCCAGCTGGTGCTGGTGCTGGACCTGAGAGCCAGAGGGGCGTGCGCGCGCCCTCGCCCTGTTGCGCGCTCGGTGTCACCTTGGGCGCGAGCGGGGCCGCGCGCGCGCACGGGACCCGGAGCTGAGGGCCATTCAGTGGCGATGGCGGCGACGGCGAGCCCCGGGGCCGGCGGGATGGACGGGAAGCCCCGTACCTCCCCTAAGTCCGTCAAGTTCCTGTTTGGGGGCCTGGCCGGGTAAGCTCAGGCCCCACGGATGGGAAAGGAGGAGGAAGGGACGGGCGCAAGGACTGGGCCCGGTTTCTCTCAGGGTCTTTTACAGTGAACTGAGCCAGCACGGGGTCAGTGTGCTCACCAGTGGTTTGAGGTCTTTTATGGGCTGCCAAGATCTTTTCACCCATTGCAGGACCCCTAATGGACTGCATGCGGGGTCATTGCATGATCTTTGCCAAGCCACCTGAGTTTCCTAGCTTACTGCTTGACTCTGCCTAGCTGAATGGGGTTCCAGGTCATTAAGTGATTCCCTGAAGGACTGGTTGGAGTCCCAGATCATGGATGTCCCCCTCCTCCCTTTCCTGGGTCGAACTGCATTTCGTCCCCTCATTGCTTGACTCCCATGGAGCTGCCTGGACCACTTTCATTGCATGGCTCCTGCTGGACACCTATAATTTCCAGACACATTGCTCTTACATGCCCAACATGTCCAACAGCCTCCTGAGTCCTTACTCACATGACAGGCCCTGACCTTTGTAACTTCTTGCCACCAGGCTCCAGTAGGCATTAGTAGATCTGGAACTCCTGACCCTTAATTACACTCCTGCCTTCCCCCAGGATGGGAGCTACAGTTTTTGTTCAACCCCTGGACCTAGTGAAGAACCGGATGCAACTGAGCGGAGAAGGGGCCAAAACAAGAGAGTACAAAACCAGCTTCCATGCTCTCACCAGCATCCTGAAGGCAGAAGGGTTGAAGGGCATTTACACTGGGTACTGGCCTCAGATTGGGGAGAAGGGTATGGGTTGGCAGGTCTAGATCTTTTCCTGATGCGCTGACCCCTTTGCTCCTCAGTCTGTCAGCTGGTCTCCTGCGACAGGCCACCTACACCACTACTCGCCTTGGCATTTATACCGTGCTTTTTGAGCGCCTGACTGGGGCCGATGGTACACCCCCTGGTTTTCTGCTGAAGGCCCTGATTGGCATGACTGCAGGTGCAACTGGTGCCTTTGTGGGAACACCAGCTGAGGTGGCTCTTATCCGTATGACTGCTGATGGTCGGTGAGTTACAGGACTGAACCCAACTCAAGTCCCATTCTTGGAATCTGGAATGAAAGTACCAGTTTTTTAAACCCAGACCTAGAGCAGAATGTCTACTTACTCTTGCTCCCATTTTTTGCTCCTGTGGGCAGTGTGGACTGTCCTGATCTTGGGCTCTCCCTACTCTCTCTCCAGACTTCCGGCTGATCAACGTCGTGGCTATAAAAACGTGTTTAATGCCCTGATTCGAATTGCCCGGGAAGAGGGAGTCCCCACACTGTGGCGGGTGAGGAAAGTCTCTGGAGACTTAGGGCTTGTAGGTTCTGGTCCCTAGTATTTCTGACTCTTCCTTCACTCTCCCACTTTCAGGGCTGTATTCCTACCATGGCTCGGGCTGTTGTTGTCAATGCTGCCCAGCTTGCCTCCTATTCACAATCTAAGCAGTTCTTACTGGACTCAGGTAAGACCCAGAACTGGGCCCTTAACTCCCAGCCTGGCCAGATTGCTCCAAACTGACTGTCACCTCCTGCTTTACTCTCCAGGCTACTTCTCTGACAATATCCTATGCCACTTTTGTGCCAGTATGATCAGTGGCCTTGTTACCACTGCCGCCTCTATGCCCGTGGACATTGTCAAGACCCGGTAAGTGTGCAGGCCTGGCTTGGATAGATGTTGGAGACCCCCCTTTCTGTCTCTTATGCCCTTGCTTCTCTCCTCTGTCTCTCTCTCTCTCTCTCTCCCCACCCCCACAGTACTGGGGTTTTAACCCAGGGCCTCGTGCATGCTAGACAAGTGCTCTACCACCGAGTTACATCCCCCATCTCTGCTTCCTTTCTTTCAGGATCCAGAACATGAGAATGATTGATGGGAAGCCAGAATACAAGAATGGGCTGGTGAGAAAGGAGGGCTGGGGGCTTGAGTCATAGTGTCAGATGCCCTGGGAGGGTTATGACAGTAGCTGGGTAGGGGACAGGGTCCCAAAGTCCACGTCCTAGCTCTGTTACCCTGCGTGTCTGTCTGTCTGTCTAGGATGTGCTGATAAAGGTTGTTCGCTATGAGGGATTCTTCAGCCTATGGAAGGGCTTCACACCATACTATGCCCGCCTGGGTCCCCACACTGTCCTCACCTTCATCTTCTTGGAGCAGATGAACAAGGCCTACAAACGTCTCTTCCTCAGTGGCTGAGGGGGCAGGATACCTGGAGCCAATGTGCTGGGGCTCCCAGTCATCCATTGCTCTTACAGTCACTGCACCCCAGGGAGCCTGGACTCTGCTGCTCTGGGCCCCTCTATTTATTTCCCCTCCACAGTTTGGTTTCCTCCTTGTGTTAAAGGACTTTGATCTGTTCTACCCTCTGCTCCAGTTTGCCCTGCTTGGCCTAATTCTTATGACCACTCTATCAGTGGCTGTTCCTTGGGGGAGCTGGGAAACTCGAGGATTTCTAGATTTCCCTTAGGTATTAGTTTTAGGACACAGAGGACAGCAGAAAATCCCCCTTCTGTAGGGAAACCAAGGCAGAGCAGAGGAGACAGAAGAAACCAGAAGCTATCAAGATGGTGGAAAGGTCTGCAGTGGGAGGCTGTGGCCCTTCCTCCCCTCACTGAGGACTTAATTAATAAATTGGATTGATGACACCACCCCCAAATCTGGAGAGTTGTGGGGATGAACAGGGGAGGAGTCTGGACAAAGAAGTTGATACCCTGGAGAACAGGAACTGGAGTTTTTAAGAAAAATTATTAAAGACAAGGCATCTGCTGGTTTTATGCAAATGCTGTGTAGGTCAGTTATGGTATGGTAACATAGGGCAGAAACCCAAACTCCAGGCCTTGTATGTTGCTTCCCAGCTGCTTGCTCAGGAATGCAGCAGATGCACAAATCATCTCACATTAATCCCTAGGAAAAGCCTCTGGGATCTGGTGACTGCTTTTGTAGCCTTAAGAGGGAGGGGCTAAAAAATCATATTTTTGTGAATTGGGGTGAGGGCTGGGGGGCAGGGATTGTGGGGTTGGACAATAGAGCTGATCCAAAGTTTAAAAAGGATTTTGGCCAGAGACCAGCTCTGGCTGAGGAGAGTGACTGCCTCATCCACTTATTGAGAATTGTGGTTGCTAGGCCTTGCTTTCAAGGAGCCTACAAATCTCTTGGAACATAAAGGGGCATGGGAAGGTCATACTGGGAGGAGTGCTAGGCTGTGTGCCAGGCCTTGGGATGGGCAGACAGCAGGTGGGAGCTGTCCCCTTTGCAGAGCCTTGCCAATGGAACAAGAAATGAAGCTCAGCATCCTGACACCTTAGCTGCTGCCTCCCTTCTTACCCACCATGCACACCGTGTCCTGGAGCATTGTGGCTGCTTTGAGACACTTAAAGACTGGATCTTGTCCTTGAGGCACTTCAAGTCCAGCAAGGAAATGACAGGAACCGGGTACAGTAGTGTGCTGCTGCATCTGTTACCCCAGCAGTTCCAGGGGCTGATGAAGGATTGCCAAGTTTGCAACTTAGCGAGGTCCTGTCTCAATAAATAAATAAATATATAAATAAAGCTGGGGATGTGGGGGATGTGGCCCAATGGTTAAGCACCCTCCCTACCAACTATTTCTGAGGTTGCAGTAGTAAGCAGATAACCCCTTTTGCCCTGAGGGTTGCAGGCTACCAGTGGCTAGGCTTCAGCAGTGTCCCTCAATTCCAGGGCGACTTGACTATTCTGTTCTGGAGTTTCTGCTTGAGGTGGCTGCTGGGTGGCCACTCCTGCAGTAGAGAAAGTGCCAGCTGTGACTGAAGGTTTGTTGGATAAGTAGTTGGGACCAGGGTGGGGGAAGTTGAGACCTTGGGAATTATTTTAACAAGCCCCTCAACCACTTTGGTTCCAAAAGAAACTACATTTTCTTTTTTTATTTTATTTTTTTATTCTACAAATAACGTACAATGATGGTTGAGAAGTATAAAACACTAAGCAGAGGGGGGGATCCATATTTATGATACTCAGAGATAATCAGTGCTCTCATCTTGATAAATCACTTCACAAATTTTCTTCTATGTAAGGATGCCTGTAGGAGCCATGCAGTATTCTGTTTATCTGCTTTTCCTTAAATTTCCCCAAGCTAACCATGTGGCCTGACAACACCCCATTAGCCCAGGGAGCTTGGTTCTGTGACCCTCACAACTCCATCATCTCACTACCCCATCATCTCACTACCCCTCTTGATTTGTACAGTCTGGAGTTGAGTGTCTGGATATGAAGAGGAGGCTTCAAATAAAGGAACAGTAATTAAGTCCTCCCTGTGATGCTGTGGGCCTCACCCTCAGCCAAATTCCAATAGGAGAGACCATCAGACACTCAAGGTCCCCCGAACCACCCACCTTCAGAGGCTGTGGCCCGCATACCTAATGCTCACTGTTCCCAGCAAGTCCTGACCACGACCCTGACTCAAGGCTGAGGGCCGCCGTCCTATCAGAGGCCCTATTCGACCATTAGCCCGTACCCACAGAAAGAGGCTAGAACGGAAAGTGGGGAGTGATCCTTGAAGGAAGAGCAGCCAGGCCCGAGGCACAGTCACTTGCCTTCCCCTCTGCACCTCCAGATATGTGGTTTCTATGGCTGTGGCCAGGGCAGCAGACTGGTCAGAGTCCAGGGCATGTGGTTTCATATGCCAGACCCAGGTCAGCAGTAGGATAAGGACCACAGAGGCAATCAGGAGCCAGAGGAGACCCAAGATGTAGAAGCCCAAGGGGAGAAAGCAGCAAATGTCAGGGTTGAGAAAAGGGTAATTTCTGGCGCTATCAAAATTCCCTTGAGCTGCTAAGACCATTTCAGATTCAGGAGAGATTGTGAGGGAGCCTGAATTAGTAGGGAATGAGGTGTATTCTGTGGTGGTCAAGATTGTGGTGGGCTCTGCAGTGATTGAGGTTGGGGGTACTGACATGGTTAGGGTTATGGTAGCCTCTGGGGAAGTCAAGGCTGTGGTAGGCTCTGGAGAGGTCAGGGCTGTAGTGGCCACTGGGGAAGTCAGGTTTGTGGTGGCCTCTAGGGAGGTCAGGGCTATGATAGGCTCTGGGGTGATTGAGATTGGGGGTATTGACATAATTAGGGTTGTGGTGGTCTCCGGGGAGGTCAAGGCTGTAGTAGGCTCTGGGGAGGTCAGCGCTGTGGTGGGCTCTGTGGAGGTCAGGATTGTGGTGACCTCCAGGGAGGTCTGGGTTGTGGTAGGCTCTGGGGTAGTTGGGGGTTCTGGCTTGATTGACTTTGGTGTGGTCAGGGTTGTGATGGGTTCACTAGTAGGTTTTAGACTTTTGGATAATGTGGTAGATTCTATGGCTGTTGGGAATGTGGAGGAATCTGGGATCTGTCTGTGTAGGAATATGGTCTGTCTCTTGGTGAATTCTTCAGTTGGAGGCAAAGAGGGCATTTGAGTCAGAGAAGCGGTAGATTTGGAGTAGAGTAGGTCCCAGTGGGTTGTATGGGCTTTGGTGTTGGTAGAGAATTTGGCCATAGTCCTTGTGGTTTCTACCATGTCAGTCTCATAATAGTCATCATACTCATCCACATCACCAATAGAGGGGCAATTTTCCCCTGCATAGTTATAGATAGGTATTTTGTTCAAATTGCTACATTGCACACTGGTCACATTGGAGGTCATGGCTTTGACATCCATACCTTCCTTCCATACGTAGACGTTGTTGGGGTTTTTCTCCAGCCAGTGACGGAAATAGAGAATCTCACAGTCACAATACCAGATATTGCTATGGAGAAAAACAAAAGAAAGGAGGAGTTTCCCAAAGAAGCCCTTTGGTATCCTGTATAGCCAGTTTGCTTGGAGGTAGAGGGTGTCAAGCTCCTCCAACCCATTCAGGAGCCCAGGGGGTAGCTCACTGAGCTTATTGTTGGCAAGATTGAGTTTCTGTAGCTGGGTGGTGGTTTCCAGGAGCCCAGGGGGCAGAGTCTTCAGCTTGTTGTGTTGCAGGTAGAGTTCCTGAAGTTTGCTAAGGCCATTCAGTGCACCAGGAGACAATGAGGCCAACTGGTTGAAGGAAACGTCCAGGGTAGTGAGTGCAGGCAGTGCCTGCCCTAGGAATGGCAGGCTTTTCAATTTATTGTGAGATATATCCAGTGTCTCCAGAAGTGGCAACATTCCATCTGTCTGCAGGCTGCTCAGCTGATTTGTATCCAGATACAGCTGAGTAAGGTGAGTGAGAGGCACCAGGAATGCCGTGGAGAAGGTAACCAGGAGGTTCTCACTTAGGTGAAGGATGGCTGTGTCTGCTGGCAAGTCTGCAGGCAGCACTGTCAGGTTCCGTTTTTCACAGTTCACTTCCAGTTGGCTGGCCGGTTTGGAGATGTCACAGATGGAATGGGAGTATAAGGGGCTTGGCAGCAGGAGCAACAAGAGGAGGAGAGACATGGGGACCTGTAGACAATGGGAGTTTGAGGGAACATCTCACCAGCCTCTGGCATCATATACTCAGGTCCTGGACCTTCACACTTGTAGCTCCCAGAATCCCTTCCTGAAACCCAGTTTCCATACCTTCCACTCCCTTCTCCTAATCTTGCCCCTAAAGCCTAAACTACTAGCTTCATGTCCTTGGCTCTTACCCATTTGATAGACCCTCCTTCTCCCCAAACCCCAACTTACAGTCACACAGAAACACCTCCAAAGACACAGAGCTTCTTCCAGGGTGTGACTCCGTCCTTCTGTCTTCCAGCTCCAGTGAGAGTCAGGCCAGGGGCAGGAAAGGGATGAGGATGGGGAGGAAATGCCAGACTGATAGGGTCTCCTGTGACCCAGGGAACAATCTCCCTTCTGAACACAAGTCCTTATCGCCTCCCTCCACAACTCCCCAAGCCCTTCTTTAGGATCTACTCTCTCCCTCTTTCATTCCACACCGGGAAGATCTGGGGTAGACTCTTCTAACCACTACCCTTGTCCAGCTTTTAAAAACCTCTCCAGATACCACTCTTTCCTTCCGTTCACAGCTACATGATTAGAGTTGTGTGACTTTTTTTAGAGTTGCCTAATTTTAATTCTTTCCTTCCTCGCCTCCCTCTGCCTTCTCTCTCCCCAAACTACTTCTCCCCCAACTTACTCCATTGACTTGGTTCTTGCCAAGGTCACTAGTGCCCTCCTTCCTCTACATTCATTGGAAACTTCTCCAGTATAATTTTTTTGAGACAGAATCTCAATGTTGTCCAGGATGACCTCAAACTTGTGATCCTCCTGCCTCAACTTCCCAGATTGCTGGGATTATAGGTGTGAGCTACTATTCCTGGCTTCATTATGATCTTATTTGATTTTTGTAGCCTATATGCCCATGGCTACTCCATGCTTAGGACTCTCCATTGGCCTACATGCAAGTGATACCAATTTTCTTGGTTTTCCTCTTACCTACCTGGTTGGTCCTTTTTGTTCTCTTTTGTGGATTCCTCTTCTTCTGCCTTTCCTGAACAGTGAACCTATCCCCAGAATTTTTTCTTAGGCTCTTTTCATTTCTTACACTCCATAAGTAACTGGGGTCATCTTCCTAATTTCCTTGCCTGCAACTACCACCTCCACCTTCAGTGACTCTCAAATCTATATCTCTAGTCCAGACCCCTCATCTGAGATCCAAACATATATATCTTAATGCCTTTGGGGCTTTCATTAATATACTGGGAATGTAATACCAGGGTGCTTTGCCACTGAGCTACATCCACTTCCCTTTTAAATTTTTGAGACAGGGTCTAAGATGCTGAGGGCCTTGTTAAATTGCTGAGGCTATACTTGAACTTGCAATCCTCCTGTCTCACCTTCCTGAGTTGCTGGGATAACAGGTGTGTGCCACTGTGCCCAGTTTCCCAATGCCTTTTGGACTTCTCTCCTTGGGTGTACCACAAGCACAAAAATAATATGTTCTAAATTGAGCTCATATCTTCCAAAAAGCTTCTTCTATGTTGTTCAACCTGGCAAACCATACCAACATCCATTCATTCACCTAGCCATTCAATCAGTTTTGAAAAACAAAATCCCTGATGCCCATCCCTACTTCTTCCCTTCCTTAATCCTTATGTCAACCTATCACCAATTCCTTCTGATCTATCTCTAGTCTCTTTCAAATCTACTCTCTATCCCCTCAACTCCAAAGCACTGTCTTCTCTCTAATTGCTTCCCTGCAGTAGCCTCCTACTTGGTCTCCCAATTTTTTAATTTCCCTTCTCTCCATTCTCCACCAGAGTGGTCTTTCTGAACTGCAGTCTGCTCATCTCCTCCCATTGCTTAAACTCACCAATGGCTCCTTATTGCTTTTAGGAGAAATCTAAAGCCCCTTACATGGCCTTCAGAATCCTGCAAGATCTGTACTTTGCCTACCTGTCTGGACTCATCTTTTACTACCTCCCCCCCCCTCTCTCTTTCTCTCTCTCTCTGTACTGGGGATTGACCCTACTGGTGCTTAACCACTGTACCACATCCCCAACCCTTTTTATTTGTGATTTAGAGACAGGGTCTTGCTAAATTGCTTAGGGCCTTATTAAGTTACTGAAGATGGCCTCAAACTTGCAATCCTCCTGCCTCAGCCTCCTAAATTGCTGGGATTACAGGCATGTACCACTGCACCTGGCTGTACACGCTCTCTTTTTTTTAATATTGTTTTTTTAGTTGTTGATGGACCTTTATTTCATTTATTTATTTATATGTGGTGCTGAGAATCAAACCCAGAGTGATCCTCTTGCTCAGCCTTCTGAGTTGCTGCACCACCATGCCCAGCTTCCCAATAATTTTGGGAAGTGCTCTACACATGCTAGGCAAGTACTCTACCACTGAGCCACAACCCAGGCCCCTGTACACTCTCTTGATTATTCTCTTTCCTGTGGGCCTGAATTTCCCCTTACTCTTTACCCCCTTCTGCCTAAGTCTTACTTTTTCAAAAGTTTCAACTTAGAATTTTTTCCTTTGGAAAGTCTTCTCTGATTTCCAAGACCAGGTTAGGTGTCTGTTTCAAAGAGCCAGTACCAAGTCTGCTGGGCCACTGACACTTCTAAGAAATACCTTATTGACTGATTCCCAGAAGGAATTCCATGCAAAACCCACATGAATTTGCCCCCTATTTGCTTACCACTGGTTACTGGACAAGGAGGAGGCACTTAAGCAAGATTCAATTCATTCATAGATTTACTATTTATATAGTTTTTCAACTGCAAAAATTATTGGGAAGCTAGGTGTGGTAGTACAGTGACTCGGGAGGCTGAGCAGGAGGATCACAAGTTTGAGGCCAGCCTCAGCAACTTAGTGATGCCCTAAACAACTTAGCAAGACCCTGTCTCAAAATATAAAAAGTGCTAAGAATATAGCTCAGTGGTTAAGTGCCCGTGGGTTTAGTCCCTGGTACCCTGCCAAGAAAGGTTTGGAAATGTGGAGAAAATGATGCAGTTAATATCAGATTAGTATCAGGAAGTGAAGTGGAAGATCATATAGAAAGAAACTTGACTAAGAACCCTGAGGCTGGTGATTTTTACTGCGTTGGTATCAGAATTTTCCATTGTAAGCAACAGAAAACATTCTAGCTAATTTAGACTGAAAATGAATTGGAGTTAAAAACACATTGGAGGCTGGGGATATAGCTCAGTTGGTAGAGTGCTTGCCTTGCATGCACAAGGCCCTGGATTCAATCCCTAGCACCACAAAAAAAAAAAAAAAAAAAAAACCCACACACACACATTAGAACTGGAGCACTGAGGCACATGCCTGTAATCCCAGTGACTCAGGAGGCTGAGGCAGAAGGATCATAAGTTAGAAGTCAGCCTGAGCAATTCAGTGAGGTCCTAAGTAACTTAGCAAGACTCTATTTCAAAATGAAAAAGGGCTGGGTATGTGGCTTGGTGATAAAACACTCCTGGTAGTAAAGCATACACACAGTCATGTGCCTGTTAACTCCATGTTGCACTCCTTGTGACTTTGAAGACTCCATGTTGCAAGGGAGTCTGGGAAGGCAAATATCTGGCATTTTTAGCTTCTAAAATAGGAAATAAGTAAACAAACAAACAGACAGGTAAATAAGAACAAAAAATACATTGGTTAATCCAGATGTGGTGGCACACACCTATAATCCCAGCTACTTGGGTGACTGAGGCTGCAGAATTGCTTGAGCCAAGGAGTTCTAGGTTAGCTTGGGCAATATAGTGAGACCCTGTCTCAAAAACAAAAATAATCAACAACAAAAAACATTCACAGACTTCTGAGCTGGAGACCAGACATGAAGCTATGCCGCCAAGAATAGTGCCCAGAACCAGGCTGCAGAACCAGTCTGGTGAGCATAACTCTGCTTCTGCTGCAAGACCAGGCCACTGAAGCTTGTGTTGCCCCAGCTGCTGAGCCAGAAACTCAGTCATCACTACCTTCCCTGCTGCAGAGAGAGAGTCTCACACAATCCCTATTTCTTTGTGACAATAGCTTCTAATTCAAGTCTGGGTGTGAATTTGATTGGTCATGTGCCTGTTAACTCCATGTTGCACTCCATGTGACTTTGCAGACTCCATGTTGCAAGGGAGTCTGGGAAGGCAGATATCTGGCATTTTTAGTTTCTGAAATAGGAAACATGCTCTGCTTTCCAAAGATTCTAAAGTTGAAGAATTTTTCAAACATCAAAGGGAGATTCAAGTGCTTTGGCACCTACTACACTGATCCTATGTTTTACTTTCTTCAGATGTCAATGTCTTAAATTATGTTACACGTTTTCAAAATTTTCATCTTTTCTTGTCAGGCAAGGGTAGACCACGTCTGCTGGCAGGACTGCCGGCAGCACTGTCAGATTCCAGTTATCACAGCTCACTTCTACCTGGCTGGCCACAATTGCTGGGTCATTTTCATTGCATGTTCACTTTAAGAAACTGGCCAACTGTTTCCCAGAGTGGATGTAACATTTTACAATCTCATAGCAACATATGGGTGATCCAGTTTCTCTGTATCCTTGCCGGATAATGGATAATGATGTTGAATATTTTTCACCTACATATTGTTCTCTGTATATTTTCATCAGTACACTGTGTCTTCATGTCTTTTGCCCATATTCTGGTTGGCTTGTTATTTTTACTGTTACTTTGAACATTTTTTTTTTTTTGTACTGGAGATTGAACCTAGGGGTGCCTAACCACTGAACCACATCCCCAACCCTTTTTAAAATATTTTATTTATAGAGATAGAGCCTCACTAAGTTTCTTAGGGCCTTGGTAAGTTGCTGAGGCTGGTTTTGAACTTGTAATCCTTCTGCCTCAGCCTCCTGAGTTACTGGGATTACATGCATGCACCACTGTGCCCAGCATTTTGGACATTCTTGAAAGCTTGTTTGGAGGTTCTAGCAGGGGAGTGCAGCTACTTATATACTCTTGACCAAATTGTCCTCCTCTATTGGGGAAGGTTGTCCTCTTTGAGGAAGGATGAAATGTCAGGAGGGACATACGTTGAGTGGTGAAGGAGGTGACACTCACCTTGCCAGGCAGATCAGTTGAATCAACCCTGGCTATCAATGGAGTGACAGATGTTGCAGCCAGGTGGTCCTCACATCCTGGGTATTCTTTATATACTCTAGATACTATTTCTTTACTGGGTGTGTGGTTTTGTGAATTATTTTCTCCCAGTCCTGTAATTTATCTTTTCATCTTCTTACCATTATTTTGTAGAGCAAAAGTCTTACATTTTGACTGAATCAAATTTATCAATTTTTCTTTTATGTATTGGGTTTGTTTTTGGTGTAAACTCTAAGAACTCTACCTAAATTTTCTTCACTGTTTTTCTTTAGGGGTGTGTGTGTGTGTGTGTGTGTGTGTGTGCGCGCGCACGCGCGCGCAAGTTCAAAACCAGCTTCAGCAACTCAGCAAGATCCTAAATAACTCAGTTAGATCCTGTCTATAAATAAAATAAAATAAAATAAAATAAAATAAAATAAAAAGGGCTGCAGATGTGACTCAGTAGTAAAGTGCCCCTGATTTAACAGTGGCTTTACCACTGAGCCACATCTCCAGCCATTTTATTTATTTATTTATTTTTTTGAGACAGGGTCTCACTGATTTGCTTAGGCCTTGCTGAGTTGCTGAGGCTGGCCTCAAACTTCAATCCTCCTGTCTCAGCCTCCCAAGCTGCTTGGATTATAGCATGCGCTAGTGAGCCCAGCTCTTAATTTTATCATTTTATATATTACTTTTAAAATCAAGTTTTTTAAAAAAAATTTTTGCTGGGTGTGATGGCATATACCTATAATCCCAGTGGCTCAGGAGGCTGAGGCAGCAAGATTGCAAGTTCAAGGCCAGTCTCAGAAACTTAGCAGGGCCCTAAGCAACCTAGTGAGATCCTGTCTCAAAATAAAACATAAAAAAGAGGGGTGGGGGACCAGGGTTGTGACTCAGTGGTTGAGCGCTTGCCTAATGTACATGAGGCACTGGGTTCGATCTCCAGCACCACATAAAAATAAAAACAAATAAATAAAGGTATTGTGTCCATTAACGAGTAAAAAAATGTTTAAAAAGGTGGGGGTAGGAATGTGGCTCAATGGTTAAGCAGCATTGAGTTCAATCCCTGGTACTCCCCAATTTATTTTTTAATTTTGCTTTTTAAAATTTTGTTCAATTGGTATACCACTTGTTACAAAGACTACCTTTTCCCCGTTGAATTGCTTCTGTACTTTCATCAATAAACAGTTGACTTGAGCTTGGCCTGGTGTTACACAACTTGGAATACCAGCTACTTGGGAGGGTAAGGCAGGAGGATCACAAATTTGAGGCCAGTCAGAGCAATTTAGCAAGTTCCTTTCCCAAAATAAAATTAAAAGGGTTGGGGATTTAGCTCAGGGGTACAGCATCTGCCTAGAATGTGGTAGGCCCTGAGTTCAATCATCAGAACTGTGAAAACAAACAAAAAATGCTGGGCACAGTGGTGCATTCCTATAATCCCAGTGACTCAGGAGACTGAGACAGGAGGATCTTAAGTTTGGGGCCAGAATAAGCAATTTAATAAAACCCTATTGTCAGATCAGGCGAGGCAGGCAGCGATCAAAGGAGGCAGATTTTAAAATGCTGCCAAACGAAGCTTTATTGAGATGTCACTCCCAGGTGGAACTTGATCAGACGGACAGAGTAGACAGGAGAAGGATCTGAGGAGAAACTTGACCGGACTGGACTTTTATGGGGCTTACAGCAGGAAAGGAAGGGCTTGGGAAAGAAAAAGGTTTTTTTAGGGTCCCTTGTCCCGTTGGAGTTGGTCAGGGGAGTTGGTGTTAGACCAGGATGCAAGAAAAGACCACTGACTCCAATTAAAATCAAATTAAAGCAAGCTTATTATTTCGACTGGCCGGGCTGCCTCTCCCTCTCAAAACCGCGGGAACAAGAGAGCAGCCCCAGCTTTCCTGCAGCCCAGCTTTATTGCCCAGAAAGTTACACAAAGGGGGGTTACA
Source organism: Spermophilus citellus (assembly GCF_964194105.1). NCBI lineage: Eukaryota > Metazoa > Chordata > Mammalia > Rodentia > Sciuridae > Spermophilus > Spermophilus citellus. Next base: position 23,355,465 of record NC_138199.1, on the reverse strand, counting down.
GATAACAGAACTCTGACAAGCATCACACCATTGGTAGTTTACATTTTTTGCTGTCCCCAACATCAGAATTTATGAGGACCATTAGAGCCTCAGAGAGGGTCATTGTCTGGCCAGGGAAGGCCAATATTTATGAGGTGTCACTAAAGTTTCAGAGAGGGCTGCTATCTGGTCAGAGAGCCAGGCATGGGTGAGTTCAAGGCATGGGCAAGCCTTCCAAGCAGGTTCAGAATTTGCAGTAATTTATAGTAAAGCCGAAATTATCTTTTCATGGCTTTGTGGTGAGATGGCTCCCAATTTTAAGAAAGATCATGTTGGGTCTATCATTGGCCGAACTCCAGGATTGGCCAGGGGGTCCTGCTGATTGACAGGCATTGGTCAGGAGATCTCGCTGATTGACAGGCGTTTCCGCCAGCACCTGATTGATGTTCCTTTCCTGAGCGGGCTGCTTTGTTCTAAGTTGCCACCAAGTCACCACCACCGACCTAACACCTATCTCAAAATTTAAAAAGGACTGGGGATGTAGCTCAGTGGTAGAGTGCATATGGGTTCAATCCCTAGTACCTCCCTGAAAATAATGTCAGTTGATTCCAGGCTCTTGTGGCACACATATCCCAGGCACCTGGAGGCTGAGGCAAGAGGATCATTCGAGCTCTGGGCGACATAGTGAGACTCAGTCTAAAAAAAAAAAAAAAAACCAAAAGAAAGAAAGAAAAGAAATAGGTGTGGTGTACAGGTATAATTTCAGCTATTTGGGAGGTTGAGGCAGATGGATCACAAGTTCAAAGCCAGCCTTGGCAATTTAGACCCTATGTCAAAATAAAAAATAAAAAGAGCTGGAGATGTGGGTCAGTAGTAGAATGCTACTGGATTCACTCCCCAGTATTTGGAGAAAAAAAAAAAAGTCAGTTGGGTCTATTTCTGGGTTTCCATCTAGTTCTATTGATCTATGATCTATTGATCTATTCCTCTAATTCTACACAGTCTTGATTACTCTAGCTGTATTAAAAGTTTTAAAATTGGGTCAACTGATTTCTACCATTTTCTTCTTTTTCTTCACAAGTGTGAGGCACTGAGTTCGATCCTAGCACCACATAAAAACAAATAAAGGCATTGAGTACATATACAACTTAAAAAAACAAAACAACAACAACAAAAAACTGTTCTAGTACCAGGTTCTGTGGCTCATGCCTGTAATTCTAGCAACTCAGGAGGCTGAGACAGGAAGATTGTGAGTTCAAAGCCAGCCTCAGCAAAAAGCGACAACTCATAGAGTAGACCCTTTTCTCTAAATAAAATATTAAAAAATAGGGCTGGGGATGTGGCACAGTGGTCGAGTGCCCCTGTGTTCAATCCCCAGTACCCCCAAAAAACCAAAAAAAAAAATGTTCTAGTTATTCTAGTGTCTGCTTTTTTCATATCAAAATTAAAATAATCTTGTCTGAATCTATAAAAGTCTTAGGGCTTAATGCTGTGGTGCACTCCTGTAATCTTAGCAATTCAGGAAGTTAAGGCAGGAAGATTGCAATCTGAGGCCAAGTTGAGGCCTTTTCAATTTAGTGAGATCTTGTCTCAAAATAAAACTTTAAAAAGGGAGAGGCAAGTAGCTCAGTTTCAATCCACACTACCAAAAAAATTTTATTAGAATTTTGATAGAAATTGTGTTAAATCTTAGTATGTCAACTTGAAGAGAATTGGTTTTTTATTGTTTGTTTGTTGGTTTTTTAACTGGAGATTGAACCCAGGGACACTTTACTATTGAGCTACATCCCAAGCCATTTTTATTTTTTATTTTGAGTCAAGCTCTTGCCAATTTTTAGCAAGAAGTTGGCCTCAAATTTGCAATCCTTTTGTCTCAGTCTCCTAAGTTGCTGTAATTACAGATAAGTGCCACTGCACTTAGCTTCTATTGAGTTTTATGATTTATGAACATGGTTTGTTTTATCCATCAAAGTCTTCTTTGATTTCTTTCATTAATATTGTATAATTTTCAGCATATAGGCCTTATACATGTATTTTTAAATTTATACCTAAGCCTATTTTTCTTTTTCTTCTCCTTCTTCCTTTCTTCCTTCCTTCCTTCCCTCCTTCTCTCCTTCCTTCCTTCCTTTTCCTCTCTCCCTCCCCTGCCCCTCTTTCTTTTTTTTTGTATTGGGGATCGGATCCAAGGCCTTGTGCCTGCTTGGCAAGCATCCTAGAAGAGGTACACCCTTAGCCCCTCTTTCCTTCTGTCTTTTTAACTATTGTAAATGATATTACATTTTTTAAATTTTGGTGTCCATATATTCATTGCTGGTATACAAAAAATATAATTGATTTTTATATGTTTACCTTGTACTTGCATCCTTGCTGAACTCACTTATTAGTTCTAGGAGTTTCTTGTAGATTCCTTGGGGTATATTATGTAGATAATTATTAATTTGCAAATAAGAACTGTTTTACTTTTTTCCTTTCCAATGTACATATACTTTTCTTGCTTCTTGTGCAGGCTAAGACTTTTAAGCTGCATAAGAATGGTGAGAGCAGACACTCATGCCTGGTTCCTGATCTTATGGGGAAAGCATTCTGTCTTTCATCATTAAGTATATTAGCTTGTAGGAGTTTTGTAGATATTCTTTATCAAGTTGAGCAAGTTCCACTATATTCTTGTTTTTCTGTAGGCACATGAAAAGAGCATTCTGCTGTTGTAGAGTGCAGTGTTCTATATATGTCACTTAGGTCCTGTTGGTTGATGTTGATGATATTATTGAGTTCTTATATATCCTTCTTGACTTTCTTCTAATTTTTCTACCAATTTTTGATGGAATGGTGTTGAAGTTTCCAACTATACTTGTGTGTTTCAGATCTATGAATTTGACCTTTGCATGTTTACATCTCTGTCTGGTGCTTACATATTTAGGATTATTATCTTCTTAGCAGATTGACCCTTTTATTATATAATGTCTCTCTCTGATAATTTGGTAATTTTCTTTGAAGTTCACTTAATGTGATATTAGCCTAGCTCCTTTTCCTTCCCTTTGATTAATAGTTGCTGGCTATATCTTACTTTTATTTTTGGTGCTGTGGTTCAAACCCAGGGCCTTGCACATGCTAAGCAAGTGCTCTAGCACCAAGCCACACCCTTAGCCCCTTATTATGTCTTTATTTCTTTTTAAATTTTTCTTAAATTACTTATTTATTCTAATTTTTATACATGATGGCAGAATGCAACTCATTTCATATTACATATATAGAGCACAATTTTCAAGTCACTGATTGTTCACAAAGTATTTTCACACCATTCGTGTTTTCATACATGTACTTAGGGTAATGATGTCTCACTCATTCCACCATCATTCCTACCCCCTTGCCCTCTTCCTTACCCTCCCTCCTCTTTCCCTATCTAAAGTTCCTCCATTCCTCCCATGCTCCCCCACCCATCACCATTATGAGTCAGCATCCTCATATCAAAGAAAACATTCGGCCTTTGGTTTTTTGGGATTAGCTTACTTTACTTAGCATTAAGTAAATTCTCCAACTCCATCCATTTACCTGCAAATGCCATGATTTTATTTTCTTTTAATGCTGAGTAATGTTCCATTGTGTGTCTCTCTCATCATGCACAAAACTTAACTCAAAGTGGATCAATGACCTAGGAATTAAACCAGAGACCTTGTGCCTAATGGAAAAAAAAGTAGGCCCAAATCTCCATCATGTTGGATTAGGCCCCAACTTCCTTAATAAGACTGCTATAGCGCAAGAATTAAAACCAAGAATCAATAAATGAATGGATTCAAACTAAAAAGCTTCTTCTCAGTAAAAGAAACAATCAGTGAGGTGAATAGAGAGACTATAGAATGGGAGCAAATCTTTTTCACAAGCACATCAGATAGAGCACTAATCTCTAGGATATATAAAGCACTCAAAAGTCATAACACCAAAAAAACCCAAATAACCCAATCAACAAATGGGCCAAGGACCTGAACAGACACTTATCAGAAGAGGATATATATAATCAATCAATAAACATATGAAAAAATGTTCAACATTTCTAGTAATCAGAGAAATGCAAATCAAAACTACTCTAAGATTTCAGTTGTGAATGGAGTCTTTTAAAAGGCTCTGTATGTAGATGTAGTGGCACACTCCTGTACCCAGGACTCAGGCTGAGGCAGGAGGATCACAAGTTTAAGGCTGACTTAGTGGGGCCCTGTCTCTAAATAAAATAAAAGGACTGTGGGTGCAGCTCAGTGGTAGAAGCACCCCTGGGCTCAGCCTCTAGCATAAAAACTAACAAACAACAACAGGAACAAAAACCATTTGGCATATTTGAATGCTGCGGAGGATTTGGCTTGTAGGAGTGCAGACTTGTGACTCCAGTTTAAATGGAGCTGAGAAATGGAGTCAGAGTCAATTTCACCTACGCTGGACTTGGTCTTCCCAAGTGCCTCTTTGGTCCCGGGGCTTCCAACAGATAGATCCCCCTCTACCGTGAGCTTGTCAGCTGCTTGAGAACACAGCCAGCACCAAACGAAGGCCTGTGAAAGTGATTGTCAGACACTTAACATTGTCAGATTGCCAGGCTGCTAGATAGAAATGATATGTTGCAAACTGTTCTTAAAAACTGTGCAAGAACTAGGTTTACAACTTTGTAAATTAAAGAAATGGAACATTATTATTAAAAAAAAAAAAAAAACTACTCTAAGATTTCATCTCACTCCAGTCAGAATGGCAGCTATTATGAAGACAAATAACAATAAGTGTTGGCGAGGATGTGGGGGAAAAGGTACACTCATACATTGCTGGTGGGACTGCAAATTGGTGCAGCCAATATGCAAAGCAGTAAGGAGATTCCTTGGAAAACTGGGAATGGAACCATCAGTATGAGGGTGGTTGACCCAGCTATCCCACTCCTCGGTTTATACCCAAAGGACTTAAAAACAGCATACTACAGGGACACAACCACATCAATGTTTATAGCAGCACAATTCACAATAGCTAAATTATGGAACCAACCCAGATGCCTGCCTGCCTTCGTTCCTTCGTTCCTTCGTTCCTTCCTTCCTTCCTTCCTTCCTTCCTTCCTTCCTTTCATCAGGGATTGAACCCAGGAGCCCCTAACCACTGAGCCACATCCCCAACCCTTTTAAAAAGTATTTTATCTAGAGACAGGGTCTTGCTGAGTTGCTCAGGGCCTTGCTCAGTTGCTGAGGCTGGCTTTGAACTCACGATTTACTTGCCTCAGCCTCTCGAGCCTTTAGGATTACAGGTGTGTGCCACTGTGCTCAGCTATGTCTTTTTTCAATCCTCTTACTTTCAACCTGCCTATTTTTTTATATTTGAAGTGATTTTCTTGAAAACACCATATATTGGGTCATAGACTTTTTTTGGAGGGGGTGGGTACTGAGGATTGAACCTAGGGCCTTACTTGTGCAAGGCATGCACTCTGCCACTGAGATATAGCCCCAACCCAGGGTCATGCATCTTAATTCGTTTTGCCAATATCTGTCTTTTCATTGATGGGTTAGACACATTTATACTTAATCCAATTATTGATAGGTTATGATTTCAATCTCTTGTCTTTGTTTTCTGTTTGTTATCTTTGTTTTCTACTTCTCTGCCTTCTTTTTTTTTTTCCACTGCTGGGAAAAAAAAAAAAAAAACAGGGCTTCTCAAATGCTAGGAGAGTGCTATACCACTGAGCCACACCCACTGGCCCTCTCTTTTCTTTTTCCTGCTTTCTTGTGGGTTATGCAAACATTTCTTAGAATTCAGTTTTATTTGTCATTATTTCTTTTCTTTTCTTTTTTTCTCCAGTGCTGGGGAGGGAACCCAGAGCTTCCTATGAGCTAGACAAACAATCTACCACTGAGAATGTCCCCAATGGTGTTTATGCCATTTTAAAAAATGTATCCATTTGTAAAACATGTTTAGGGGCTGCTCTGGATATTATATTATACATAAATAACTTATCACAGCCCCTCTGAGTTGTCATATTACTAGTTCAATTGACGTTGAGAAACTTTATTCCCATGGGTTGGGGTTGTGGCTCAGTGGTAGAGCCCTTTTACCTGGCATATGAAGCATTGGGTTTGATCCTCAGCATCATATAAAAAAAATAAATAAACAAAACAAGTTATACCCATCTACAATTAAAAAAAAAACTTTACTCCCTTTATATGCCTTTATCCTTTTCCATTTATAATTTTCTTAAATATATCCTTTAGGTACATCAGAAAACTTTTATCAGTTTTATGTCTTTTTTTTTTTTTTAAAGAGAGAGTGAGAGAGGAGAGAGAGAGAGAGAGAGAGAGAGAGAGAGAGAGAGAGAGAGAGAGAGAGAGAGAGAGAATTTTTAATATTTATTTTTTAGTTCTCGGCGGACACAACATCTTTGTTGGTATGTGGTGCTGAGGATCAAACCCGGGCCGCACGCATGCCAGGCGAGCGCGCTACCACTTCAGCCACATCCCCAGCCCATCAGTTTTATTTCTACCATCAAACATGATTTCAAAAACTGACGAAAAGCTTATTGTATTTATCATATTTCTGTTTACTTTGTTCTTCCTTCCTGATTGTTTTTTTCTCTTCAGTAGTAGGGATTATACCTATGGCCTCATATGTGCTAACCAAGTACTTTACCACTGAGTTACTTCCCCAGGCCCATTTCTTCCCGTTTTTTAAAAAAATACCCAGCCTTTTTAAAAATTTTATTTTGAGATAGGGTCTTGCTAAATTGTCAAGGCTGGCATGGAACTTATGTCCCCTGCCTCAGCCTTCGGAGTAGCTGGGATTTTAGGCCATATGCCACTATGCCCAGCTCTTACTGATGTTCTAATATTCCTTCTTTTACCATTTCCTTTCTTTCTTTCTTTTTTTCAAGGTTAGGTCTGTTGGTCTCTTAGTTTTCATTCATTTGAAGCTGTCTTGATATTTTTGTTCATTTCTTGAGAGTATTTTTGTTGGGTATAGGATTCTGCGTTTATAGTTCTTTTCTTGCAGTACGTGAAAAATATTGTGCCACTTCCTCTGGCCTCCATGGTTTCTCTAGTGAGAAATTCACTGTCACTCAAATTGGTTTTCTCATCTTTTTTTAAAAAGATGTTTTTAGTTGTAGATGGAAACAATATCTTTATTTATATTTATGTAGTACTGAGGATCGAATGCAGTACCTCACACATGTGAGGTAAGTGCTCTACTACTGAACCACAACCCCAGCCCAAGATGCCTCTTTTTTTCTTGCATGCTTTTAAGATTTTTAGCTTTAAAAAATATATAACTTTAATATGTCTTAGTTGGGTGTGGTGGCTCACACCAGTAGTCCCAGTGACTCAGGAGCCTGAGGCAGGGGGATCCCAAGTTCCAGGCCAGCCTCAACAATTTAGTGAGACCCTGAGAACTTAGATCCTGTTTCAAGGAATTAAAAGAGCTGGGGGTGTAGCTCAGTAGTAAAGGGTAAAGTGCCTCTGGGTTCAATCCCCAGAACCAAAAAAAAAAAAAAAAAAAAAAAAAAAAAATTGGTTTTCCCCTTATAGGTGGGTGCTTTTTTAAAAAAATTCTGGCCACTTTTAAGATTTTTTTAAGGGCTGGGGATGTGGCTCAAGCGGTAGCGCGCTCGCCTGGCATGCGTGCAGCCCGGGTTCGATCCTCAGCACCACATACAAACAAAGATGTTGTGTCTGCTGAAAACTAAAAAATAAATATCAAAAATTAAAAAAATATTTTTTTAATTTTAAAAAATATAACTATGGTATGTCTTGGCCTAGGTTTCTTTGGGTTCGTCCTGTTTGAGTTTGCACAGCTATTTGCATGTATAGAGTTTTAGCCATTATTCCCTGGATTACTTTTTCAGCTCCACCCTTGATTCTCTGTTTCCAATCTACCCCAAATGGTAGATCTTTTGTTATCATCCCACAGTCCCTGAGGATTTTTTGTTTTTAAGTCTGTTTTCTCTCTGATGTTCAGACTGGGTGATGTCTATTGTTGTATCTTGCAGTTCATTGATTCTTTTTGTCTGTTGCCTCTCTTCTGTGGCTGAGCCCAGTCACTGAGCATTAATCTCAGTTATTATATTTTTCAGCTCTGAATTTTCCATTTAGTTCTTCTTTATATCTTCTGTTTCTCCACTCTGGCTTTATATATGTTTTTCATTTGTTTTAAGTATGCTGATAATTTTCTTTTTTTGTTGTTGTTGTTTGTTTGGATGCTGGGAATAGAACCCAGTATATTACATCCCCAGCCCTCATAATTTCTTGTTAAAGCATTTTTATTATGCTGCTTTAAACATTTTTTAAAGTGGGGGTAGAGGGGTATTGAACTCAGGGGCCTTAACCACTGAGCAACACTCCCAGTCCTTTTTTATATTTTATCTAGAGACAGGGTCTTGCTGAGTTGCTTAGGGCCTTGCTAAGTTGCTGAGGCTGACTTTGAACTTTCGATGCTCCTGCCTCAGTCTCCTGAATTTCTGGGATTATAGGTGTGTGCTACCACACCCAGCTAAACTATTTTTCAGATAATTCTAAATTCTGTCCTCTGGGTATTAGCATCTATTGATATTTTCATTCAGTCTAAATCTTTCTGATTCTTGGTATGACAAAAGATTCTCCGTTGGAAGCCTGGATGTCTTATATTATGAGATTCTGGATTTTATTTAAGCCTTTCTTATAGCTTTTTCTGGCACTGCTCTGATAGGGAAAGGGGACGGTGCTGCCTCTTTTTTTTTTTTTGCCAGACAGAGGTGAAGTTCAGGTTCAGTTGGATGCAGTAACATCCACCTAGAGACCCAGCATTCAGTAGGCTGGGGAAGGAGAATCACTTGAGCCCAGGAGTTTGAGGTCAGTTTGGGTAACATAGTGAGAGACCTCCGTTCTTTAAAAGAGTTCCCATGTTTAAAAAAAAAAAAGAAGCAGGTTTTGTGGAACTAATCCTGAGTCAGAATAAGGAGTATCTGTAGGTGGAATGGAAGGTTTTTATCCTGTGTTTGCCTGGAAAAGCCTGTGACCTGGAATCTACCTTGGGTCTCTTTTTTTAAAAAAATATTTTTTTAGTTGTCGTGGATCTTTATTTTATTTATTTATATGCAGTGCTGAGAATAGAACCTAGTGCCTCACACATGCTAGGCAAGCACTCTGCCACTTAGCCACAACCCCAGCCCCCACCTGGGGTCTCTTGAACTCTCAACATGGATATTCTGTCAACAGGGCTTTCTGTGCATTGGTGGATCTAGCTCTGGGTCAATTGCACTTTGATCTCTGTGGACCAGATTAGTCACTGTATTATAAGCTCCTACAACATCCTGCCAAAGCTGTTAAGAAACTTTGTTTTAAAGTCTGTTTCTGGGACAGTAGGCTCTCAAAACTCCAGTCCATGGGCTGGGATTGTGACTCAGTGGCAGAGCGCTTGCCTAGCATGTGTGAGGCACTGGTTCATATCAATAAATGAAATAAAGATCCATTAACAACTAAAAAAAAAATCTTCAAAAAAATCCAGACCAGTGAACCACAGGCTCTGGTACAGGAGTCCCCTGTGTTTCTTATTTGCTAACAAAGCAAAAAAACCTTTTTTCCTTTTTCCCAAGGTGGAGAGTGAGGGTGGGGTGGAGGTGGGGGTTGGGGGGTATAAAAGAGAAAAAAGAAAAAAAAAATCCAGTCCATGCTCTAAGGGGGAAAAGCGCCTCCTTGAATTGAGGAAGGATTGAAAACATAAAATAAGTGCCTCCTTGTGCTTCTTTCTTTGTGCCTCATGTCTCATTTTTATATGCTTCCTCTAAAGTCTTTATTTATTTATGACTCTTTAAATGAGTCTGCCAAAATACCACCTCTACATTTGTTGAAAAGATGACACTATTTTTTCCCCTTTTCTGCAGGGCTGGGGATCAAACCCAGAGCATCACCCATACTGGGTAAGGACTCTACCACTGAGCCATAGCCCCAGCCCCCAAAAGATGCCTCTTGGAGAATGAGCTCCCCTGCTCCCTTGCTCAACAGTGCCCGCGTGCTTCTGCAGGAATTGTGCTTCTGCAGGAATTGTGCTGATGGTTGTGTGCCTTGTGCAATGCTCCAGTACCTGGCATGGTGCTTAATAAGTATTCCTTGAATCAATGAATAAATGTGAGCAGAGTAGGCAGACAACAGGTGTGGCCAGGTGCCGTCTCACAAGCCTGTAATCCCAGTGGCTTGGGAGACTGAGTCAGGAGGATGGTTCAAAATTAGCCTCAGCAACTTAATGAGACCCTGTCTCTAAGTATTGGGAAGGGTTCTGTCCTTGGTTGAGTAGAAATTCTTAATTGAAATGTATTCAAACTGATCAATGTTTTCTTTTATGGATTATGGTTTTGACAGTTTAAGAAAACCCTATCCAAACTCACAAAAGACTATACATTCTCATCTGTTAGATTTAAGTTTTACCTTTCATGTTAAAGTCTTTCATGTTAAATTCATCGGGAGTTTACTTTTGTATAGAGTGTGAGGTAGGGATGCAGCTTTATTTCCTTTTTCTCCATAGAGTGAGGCAGATGCTCACTCTACCTGCTAATCTGACATTTCCCCATTGATGGCTTGCTGCCTTATGCTACGTGCACCTTCCATTTGTGGGTGGGCTATTGCTATGTTCTTTGTTCAGTTTCCTGATTTTGTCCCTTACTAAACATTATTTTGTTGGCTTATTTTTGTTGTTGTTTGTTTGACATGGATTTTTTTGGTATTTTGGGGTATGTTTTAATATCTAGAAAGATGGCCAGGTGTGGTGGCATATTCCTGTAATCCCAGTGGCTTGGGAGACTGAGGAAGGAGGCTGGTTCAAAATTAGCCTCAGCAACTTAATGAGACCCTGTCTCTAAATAAAATATAAAAAGGACTAGGGATGTGACTTAGTGGTTACGCACCCATGGATTCAATCCCCAGGACCAAAAACAAACAAACAAATATATATATCTAAAAAGATGACACCCCACCCACCACCCACTATCTTTTTCTATTGGTTCTGGGGACTGGACCCAGGGGTGCTCTACCACTGACCTATACCCCCAACCTTTTTATTTTTATTTGAGACAGGGTTTTACTAAATTGCTGAGGCTGCCCTCAAACTTGTTATCCTCCTGTCTCAGCCTCCTGACTCATTGGGGTTATAGGCATGTACCTCCATATCCAGATGTCATATACATTTTAAAATAAGTTTGTCAAGTCATGAAAATTTTAACTTATGAATTATTTTAGGGAGAACAGACATCTTTATATTATTAAATTCACCCATCTAATGAGTATCTCTCCATTTATAGAAACTCAACTAAGATTAGATAATTTCTCAATAAAGTTTGGGATTTGGCTGATATGTATTTCATTTAGGACTGTCACATCTATGATCATAAGGAAAGAGGAACTGTATTGTAATTTTCTTGTCCTGTCCTAAGCTGAAACAAAACCTTCATAATATTTTCTGGAACAATTTGTATGAAGTATAGATAATCTGCTCCTTAAAAGTTTGGAAGAATTTCTCTGTAAAACTACTGGTTGTGGCTTGCTGCAAAGAGAGATCTTTGATTGCCACTTTAATGCCAGCTATTCTTTATAATTGTTTGTTTTGGCTTCAGTTTATGGATACTTCCTTCTTTTTTGGATATGTAAAGTACCATTTCTTTTGAGTAAATGAATTTAACCAAAAAAAGCCAGTCTTGGTACAAAGCAAAGAGAACTTCCTGTTTCAGATTCTTGCTCCACAAAGCCTTTTGTCATTTTGAGATGATGGGAATAAAGAAATCTTAATCAAATATAGGAATTTTCTTTCTCTATATTTAGACCAGAGGGGGGAAGTTAATTTCACTTTGATTACATATTCCTTTTAAAAATTGTTTTTATATTGTAAGGGTCCGGCGAAACGTCGGAGAAGGAGAGACCACACGAGACTAGCTTCATGCAATGGCAAGGGGGATTTTTATTAGGGATCCGTTCCAACGCGTTGGGGCTCTGTGCTCACTCAAGAAGGGAGAGCGGCCCAGAGCCCAGAGCAGAGGTCAAGCAGAGCTTAAGTACACTTTTTGGAGAGGGTGGGGGGCTTTGCATACATCAGAACAAATCATCATGAGGCGCGGGAAAATTGAACAACAACTCTGATACATGATTAGTCCATTCATTGGCGGGAACAGGCTGGGCAGGGGTGATTGGTCACTTCTAAACTGGGTACACATTCAAACTGATTGGTTCAGGCCCTGTGACAAACTGCACAGGGCCCTAGGCTGAATGGCCAGTAGGACGTTGTCTTAACTATCTCAGGAATCTGGGTGTAAGAGAGGAACTTAATAATACCTAATCTTTTACATTTTAATTCAAGCTTTCCAGCTTAGAAACTTTACCCTTTCAATATATCCTTAAATAGAAAGGATCACATGATCTTAAAAGTAATTAGATTACTCTTGTAAAGACTAGCTACACATTTGACCAAAATGTAACATGCTGTGTAATTCAAATAATACAAAGACTGCTTCCCAACAGTGTGAGACTGTAATCAGTCCTGATAGGTGGGTATGTATCCACCCTTTATGTTGCTTTTGTTCAAAAATAGAACAGGACCATTAACAATATCTAAGTATTACTAGTTTCCCATATATTATTCGTGGAAGAAATATTCATGATAGTTCTACTCTAACAAAGAATACTTAAAAGGAAGAATGATTTCATGAAATCATTGCCATATAAAGTAAATTTTATAAGGAAAAATTGGAAGGGCAATAAAAAGATGAATCCAACTGTCACTAAAAAACTCATAAAACATTGTATGTGATGAAAGTGTGTCTCTCATGATTGTATTATAAGGAGTAAAAAAGTGAGATGTTAATATGAAAGGAAGATAGGAAGCCAGGTGCAGTGGCACACATTTGTAATCTCAGCAACTGGGGAGACTGAAGCAGGAGGATGGTAAGTTTGAGACCAGCCTCAGACCCTATCTCAAAATAAAAATAATAAAGTCTGGGAATTGGGGATGTAGGCCAGTGGTAGAGCACCCCTGGGTTCAATCCTCAATACAAAAAAAAAAAAAAAAAAAAGGAAGATAGATAGGAATTGTATTTATTTTGTATTTTATACAATTTGTTATACTTTACAAAAATAGGTAACCACCAAAGTGTAATCCATAGTGATTAGGGACTGGGGATGCAGTTCAGTGGTAGAGCCACTGGTTTGATCCCTAGCACCAAAACTAATTAACTAACTAAATAATAAAAAGAAAGAAAGAGCCAGGTGCGGTGGCGCACACCTGTGTTCAAAGCCAGCTTCAGCCACGGTGAGGTGCTAAGCAACTCAGTGAGACCCTGTCTCTAAATAAAATACAAAATAGGGCTGGTGATGTGGCTCAGTGGTTCAGTGCCCCAGAATTCATCCCGGTACCCCCTGCCCCCCAACAAAAAAGAACAAATGAATGAAAGAAAGAAAGAAAGAAAAAGTATTACCCAAAAGGATGTGGTGGCATGCTCCTTGGGAGGCTGAGGCAGGAGTTCAAAGCCAGCTTCAGAAAATTTAGCAAAGTCCTAAGCAATTTAGTGAGACCTTGTCTCCGAATAAAAAATAAAGAAGGCTGGGGATGTGGCTCAGTGGGTTCAATTCCTGGTACCAAAAAAAAAAAAAAAAAAGTGTAACCCACAGCATCTGACAGCAAATATTCTTTGTAATTATTTAAAATGGCCTTTTGGAAAGTCATTCAAGCAGGGGGCTCTGGGTATAGCTCAGTCGACTCGAATGTGCAAGACTCTGGGTTTCATTCACAGAACTGAAAAAAAAATTGTAATACAAAGGTCTATGTTGAGTAAGCAATTTACATTGTGTACTTAGACAATATTGACTTGCTTTTTTTTGTTGTTGTTTGTTTTTGTGGTGCTGGGGATCCAACCCAGGGCCTCCGCACATGCTGGTCAAGTACTCACATTCTCAGACCAGCTTATTTATTTATTTATCTATCTATCTATTTATTTATTTATTTTTAACTAAAAACTTCTTAAAAATTGAGTAATAATTTATATAGAAACACACAGATCTTGATAAATGTATCTACTCCTATGATTACCATTCCTACTAGAAATCCCTATGCCCCTTCCCAGTCAATCCTCCCAACCAAACCACCATTGATCTGATGTCTATCATTTAGTTGTTCTAGAACTTCCCATAATCACACTGTATGTCCTCCTTTAGGTCTGGCTGCTTTCTGGATTGTAATGTTTTTGAGATTCACTCTTCTCCTTTTCTCTTTCTTTCTTTCTTTTTTTTTTAATGACACTGAGTCTTACTCTATTCCCAGGCTGGGTTCAAGTGATACTCTTAAGGGGCACACCAGCGAGCGTGGCTGGAGATCCATCCTTGTTTTGTATAGTTAGTGTAAGAATATGCAGTGTTCCTTTTCGTTGTTGTTTGTGGTTCTGGGGATTCAACCAGGCCTTGCACATGCTAAGCAAGTGATCTACCACTGAGCCTACCCCCAGCCACTCAGTGTTTCTTTTCTTTTTCTTTCTTTCTTTCTTTCTTTTCTTTTTTTTTTTTTTTTTTGAGAGAGAGAGAGAGAGAGAGAGAGAGAATTTGAATATTTATTTTTTAGTTTTTGGCGGACACAACATCTTTGTTTGTGTATGGTGCTGAGGATCGAACCCGGGCCACACGCATGCCAGGCGAGCACACTACCACTTGAGCCACATCCCCAGCCCTCAGTGTTTCTTTTAATTGCTGAGCAGTATCCCACTGTTAGACCTGCAGTGGTCTGTTTATCTGTTATCCCATGAATGGTATTTAGGTTATTTCTAGTTTTTTGCTATTAGCAACAAAGTTCCTATGAATATTTTGGGCCAATCTTTTGCAGACATATGTTTTCCTTTCCTTTCTCTTGGATAAATACCCAGGAATGGAATTCCTAGGTCATGGGAGAAATGCATACTTAACATTATAAGAAACGGTCAGTTTTCTGAAATGATTGTCCATTTTATGTTTCCACATTTGTTTGTTTGTTTCTTTTGGTATGGGGGAATAAACCCAGGGGTGCTTAACTGAGCCATGTCCCTAGTCCTTTTTATTTCTTGAGATAGGGCTTCGCTAAATTGTGAGGCTGGCTTTGAATACCTGATCCTCCTGCCTCAGCTCCAGAGTTTCTGGGATTACAAGTGTAGAATGTAAGTACCTGGCTTACAATTCCATTTAGATTAAAAAAAAAAAAAGACTCTTAATATTAATAGTATAAATACTAAGAATTGGTAGTAAGAGTATTAAAAGCTAGTAAAAGCTGGATGTGGTGGTATACACCTCTAATTCCAGATATTTAGGAGATTGAGGCAGGAGGACCTCATGCTCAAGAACAACCTTAGCAATGAAGTGAGATCCTGTCTCAAAATAAAATAAAAAGGGCTGGTGATGTAGCTTGGTGGTAGAGCACTCCTGGATTCAATCTTCAGCATCACATACACACGTACATCAATAAGAGGAGCATGAACCCCTGGATTTAAATCATATCATTTTATAATTGCATCTTGCATCTGTTTTGTTAAGGGATTCCCACTTCATCAAACAGTTTGGGAATTGAGAGTTCTTAGAAATTTCTCCCTGAATCCTTATGTCCTGGAGTTTTAGGATCAGAGGACTACATCTACAGCTCCACTGCCTTGTCCACTACCATCTCCTTGCTTTCTGAAGCCAAGCTCACAACATCGTGGAACTTCCCAGAAGCTACTGTCCATTCTTTGTGGACATGGAGACTCCCCTTTATGCTTCATTCTTTTTGTTTTCTTCCTCTGATTCAAAGTGAGTAGTTGATTCAAAATCTCCTTTAATAAAATGAACAGTACGGACTCTTTTCCTGTTCTGGTAAGTTCCAAAGACTTTTGTTTTCTTTCTTCTATACCCAAGTGGGTAAAGAGATTGCAGTCTGAGGAGGTTGGGTGCTTCACCCTGGACCTGGGGACCCTCCTATGAATAGATCAGATCCCCAAGGAAATTGCTAAACAGCCCTCCTTTCCTCCTTCCCTCTCATTGTTCCTCTCCCATTTGCTCCTGCTCACTCTCTCTTAATATTTTTGAGGATGGAACCCAGGGCTTCAGACATGCTAGGTGAGTGCTCTACTGCTGAGCCACAACCCGAGCCTCTCCCTCCCTCTCTCCCTCCCATTCACACACACAATTTTTTTGCCCCTCTGTTTCTCTTTTCTTTCTTTTTTTCTATCTTCTCCTCTTCTCCTTCCCACATCCTCCTCCTTTTTTTATGTCAGAATGCATTACAATTCATATTACACACATACAGCACATTTTTTCATATCTCTGGTTGTATATAAAGTATATTCACACCAATTCGTGTCTTCATACATGTACTTTGGATAATGATGTTCATCACATTCCACCATCATTTCTAACCCCATGCCCCCTCCCACCCCTCTATCCCATCTAGAGTTTGTCTATTCCTCCCCCTCCTTACCCCACTATGAATCAGATTCCTTATATCAGAGAAAACATTCATCATTTGTCTTTTTGGGATTGGCCAACTTCACTTAAAATTATCTTCTCCAAGGGCATCCATTTACCTGCAAATGCCATGATTTTATTCTCTTTTATTGCTAAGTAATATAAATAACCCAATAAATAAATGGGCCAAAGACCTGAACAGATACTTCTCAGATGATGATATACAATCAATCAACAAATATATGAAAAATATTCATCATCTTTAGCAATTAGAGAAAAGCAAATCAAAACTACTCTAAGATTTCATCTCACTCCAGTCAGAATGGCAGCGATTATGAAGACAAATGACAATAAGTGTTGGTGAGGATGTGGGGAAAAGGCACACTCATACACTGCTGGTGGGACTGCAAATTGGTGCAGCCAATATGCAAAGCAGTATGGAGATTCCTTGGAAAACTGGGAATGGAACCACCAGTATGAGGGTGGTTGACCCAGCTATCCCACTTCTTGGTCTATACCCAAAGGACTTAAAAACAGCATACTATGAGGACACAGCCACATCAGTGTTTATAGCAGCACAATTCACAATAGTTAGACTGTGGAACCAGCCTCCTTTTTTTTTTTTTTTTTTTTTTTTTGGTACTGCAAATTGAACCCAGGGGTACTTCATCACTGAGCTACATCCCTAGCCCTTTTTATTTTGGAGACAAGGTCTTGCTAAGTTGCCCAGACTGGCCTCAAACTTGCCACCTCCTGCCTCAGTCTCTCCAGTCACTGGGTGTGTGCCAATGTGCCCAGCGGCCCCTCTGGTTTTGAAGTTATTTATTATGATTTTATATAATTTCTGCTGGCTCTTTCCCTTGGCCTTCACCCCTTCTCCTCTGGCCTGTCCCCTCCAATACCAAGATCCCCCACTGCCTCTTTTCCCAGGGATTCCTCACAGTTTTATAGACTGCATTGACCCTGCTCCATCTTCAGATTTGGGCTTTGAGGCGGAACCAGCAGCCCAGGTTATTTTATCATCCTCTCAGCTTTTCGTGGTTATGGACATGAGACTTTATGCATAAAGGAGGCCAGCTTTCAGCCTCAGCCCTTTTCTTCCAGTTTGTGTTTGCTTGCCTTGTGTTTATATTTTTGGGACCTACAGAAGTTTTCTATATTTTTTTCTTTTTCTTTATGGTCTCTGATTTGGAGCTTTGGGAAAGGACAGAAAGACCATTTTTCTTCTGAGATAATGAATACATTTATCCTTGTTTCAGTCTTGAACTTTCTTCATTTTATCTTCAAATATTTGATCCACCTGGTGGAGGTAGAGTGATATGAGGGTCTGGTTATTAACTCGATGATTGGTTTTCCAATCACCAATTATTTTTCCCTCATACTGGGGATTGAACCCAGGGCCATCTGCAAGTTAGGCAACTGCTTTACCACTGAGCTACGCCCCTCTTTTTACTTTTTATTTTGAGAGAGGGTCTCTCTAAGTTGCTGAGGCTGGCTTTGAATTTGTGATCCTCCTGCCTCAGCCCCCGAGCTGCTAGGATTACTGGTGTGCGCCACTGCACCCAGTCAATAGCATTTTCTGATTAAGCTTTATTTGCTACATTAATGTAATGTTCTATCTTCATAGAATAGCAGTTTCTCACATAAGAGCAAATAACATTTCATTCCATGGACATGAATAGGCACACTTCAGGAAAAGAATGCATGTATTGGAAATGGCTAGCACATCAGTTAAAAAAAAAAAAAATCTAGCTGGCACGGTGGCTTATGCCTGGAATCCCAGAGGCTCTGGAGATTGAGGCAGGAGGATTTTGAGTTCAAAGCCAGCCTCAGCAATTTAGCGAGGCACTTAGCAACTCAGTGAGACCCTGTCTCTAAATAAAATATATAAAAGGGCTGGGGATGTGGCTCAGTGGTTGAGCAACCCTAGGTTCAATCCTCAGTACTCCCCACCAAAAACAAACAAACAAACAAACAAACAAACAAAAAAACAATACAACAAGAACAAAAAACTCACCCTCACTGCAGACATGCAATTCATATCAATGCAAATATAGTTTTCACCTATTATTTGGAAAAAATTAAACCTTTGGATAATATTCTATCCTGGGGAGACAGGCAATCTTATATTTTATTGGTATGAATGTAAGTGGGTGTGTGCTTTTTGAACAATTTGGCAAAAGTCATCAACAGTTTTTTAAAATAATGTGTGAACTCTGCCCCAGCAATTTCATTGCTAGGATTTTGCCTCATGGGTATATGTGCAAATGTATGTCAAAGATAAATATGTTCACTGTTGCATGGTATGTAATTGCAAAACCCAATATTGTTAGCATCTTAAATGTCTCTCCATTGGGAAGTGGATAGATGATCAGTAGGACATCCATGCTAATATACTGGCTGTATGTTAGTTAAAAAGAATGAGGGAGTTGTGTGCAGTGGTGCACACCTGTAATCCCAGGGACTCAGGAGGCCGAGGGAGGAGGATCCCAAGTTCAAGACCAGTCTCACCACATGAGTGAGGCCCTAAGCAACTTAGTGAGCCCCTGTCTCAAAATAAAAAAATAAAGGGCTGGGGTGTGGCTCAATGGTAAAGCACCTCTGGGTTCAATCCCCAGTGCCAAAAAAAAAAAAAAAACAACAAAAAACAAAAAACAAAACAATGAGGGAGACTTGTGATGTGGGGCAATGTCTATAATATGTTAAGTGGGAAAAAGTTGGAGCACAGTAAACACAGTCTAGTGCTTGTTTTGTGTATATGTATATCTTTTTTTTTTTTAAAGAGAGAGTGAGAGGGGAGAGAGAGAGAGAGAGAGAGAGAGAGAGAGAGAGAGAGACAGAGAGAGAGAATTTTTAATATTTATTTCTTAGTTCTCGGCGGACACAACATCTTTGTTGGTATGTGGTGCTGAGGATAGAACCCGGGCCGCACGCATGCCAGGCGAGTGCGCTACCGCTTGAGCCACATCTCCAGCCCGTATATGTATATCTATACAGCTACACACACACACCCCCCACACACACACACACACATACACATGCTGAATTTTGGTCTAGGATTTACAAAAGCTATTAATCTTTGGGGAGAGGAATGAGATATAAAGAAGAGGAAAATTTTAAATTTTCATTATGCTTTTTCTGCACTCTTCAATTTCTCAGTGATGTATTTTTAATGCCAGTAGGATTTTTCTGGGTATTGTGTTATGGAGACTGATGATTTTTATTTTATGTTTTTGCAGTTATGGGGATTAAATCCAGAGGTGCCCTACCACACTGATCTACCTATCTACCAAGCCATTTCTCTCTCTCTCTCTTTCTCTCTCTCTCTCTCTCTCTCTCTTATTTTTTAAAGAGAGAGTGAGAGAGGGAGAGAGAGAGAGAGAGAGAGAGAGAGAGAGAGAGAGAATTTTAATATTTATTTTTTAGTTATTGGCGGACACAACATCTTTGTTGGTATGTGGTGCTGAGGATCGAACCCGGGCCGCACGCATGCCAGGCGAGCGCGCTACCACTTCAGCCACATCCCCAGCCTCTCTCTCTCTTTTTTTTTTAAGACAGGTTTTTTTTTTAATTGCTGAGACTGGCTACAATCTTGCAATACTCCTGCCTCAGTCTCCCAAATAGCTCAGATATCTCCATGCCTGGCTATTTTCAATTTTTAACTTTTTAAATTTAGTTACTTATTTTGGGGTTCTGAGAATTGAACCCAGGTTTTCTCTGCTTCTGAGCCACATCCCCAGACTGTTTTATTTTTTTAGACAGGATCTTGCTAAATTGCCCAGGCTGGCCTTGAATTTGAGAGTCTCCTGCTTTAGTCTCCCAAGTTGTTGGGATTATAAGTGTGTGTCCCTATGCCTGGCTGGCTTATTTTAATTTAAAAAAAAATCCTTTAAAAAAATTTTTTTTTTTTTTGCAGCACTGCTGATTGAACACAGGGCCCTGGGTATGTTACATGGGCATTGTATCACAGAGCTACATCCCCAACCTTAAAAACCCTAATATTTTTAAGCTAAGAAAAGGGGGATTTATTGGAAAGATGTTGAGATACCTTATTCAAACAAAGGAAGTGTTGGGCAACTGGTCTGGAGGAGATGAACACATGGGGCCTGAGGAATTTCCGGGCCCAAAGACTGGAATGCCAAAGGCTCTTTCTTGTCTCTACTTGATTTTGTGTATCTGCTGCATTCTCTCTCACTTAAGTAAAAGACAAGGAGCGAATGTGGCTGCCTGATGCATCTAAATTCCATACCTTGTGGCAACAGAGATTGCCTTCAACAGTTCCTGTTTGACAGAATTCCCAGGGAAGAACTTTCTTTGGCCAAGCTGGGTTCAGGTATCCTCCCCACGACCAATCAATTCTAGCCAAGGAATGGGGTCTCTAAGTAGCTGGCACATCCTATGGGGGACACATGATTGGGAACAATTTTCAGTAGAAGGTACAATGTTGCAGAAAAAGCACTTCTTGCCGGACATGATGGGACTCGCCGGTAATCCCAATGAGGCAGGAGGATCACAAGTTCAAAGTCAGTCTCAGCAACAGTGAGACGCTAAGCAATTCAGTGAGACCCTGTCTCCAAATAAAATACAAAAAATAGGGCTGGGGATGTGGTTCAGTGATTGAGCACCCCAAATTTGATTCCCAGTACCCATTCCCCACCCCTGCAAAAGAAAAATCACTCCTTTGTTTATTCTCATATTAATTTGTTCAGTAGATAATTATCAGGCATCTATAATGTGCCAGGCTCTGCCCTAAAGTGCCTGCAACCCAGCCAACCAGGATGGTCTCAGCCATGTGTTTGGGTTCTCGTGAGGGAAGCAATCCAGCAATTAGTGTCTGCTGGATGCTCCCTGTCCTGGCTCAGCCAATCCTGCTTCTCCGTTCACTGGAAAAAGAGCGAGTGGCTCTTTGTGTTGGATGCAGAAGGGGCCCTCGTTATATGGGCTTGAGGATATTTCCACAGTGCGGCCCCTGAAGGCTGAGAAACGCAGCCACACCGCAGAGGGCAGCTGCAGCTGTTCTGAGTTGTTATCCAACAGCCACTGGCGAAAGGAGTGGTTTCCTGTTGAGTGGAGATCTCCGGGCCCTAGCTTGTAAGTCAAGATGTTCCCAGGAACAAATTGGTCAGGCAGCCTACTAAGGTTCTTTGGAATTTTCATTATGCATCTATAAAACACAGGCCTGTGTCTGACTCCCCTAAAGGGGCAGGAAGGCTCAGACCCTTATCCTGGGTAAACCTAAGAATTCTTGCTCTGCTCCCAGCACCAGCAGGAATGGACTGCTGTGGTGGTGGGGGGTGGGTGGGGCAGGAGGGGTAAGAGCACCCCTGCAGGGAAGGATTTCTGATGCACTGACTCTATAAGAGAAGCAAGGCAACAAACAGATGCCCATGGGATTCACTGATCTGGATAAGACCTTCACTTACAAGTGATAACCCCAGCTATAGGTGCTGTTCTGTTAACTGTGACATCTGCCTGGGGCCAGCGGCATACAATCCTAATCAAGGGATGAAGGTTTCTATTCTCTGGCCACCCCTGAACAACTCTCCTATATGCAGATTGGTGGCCCAAGGATAGTTTTGCTCACTGTTGTATTTGTGTGTGTGTGTGTGTGTGTGTGTGTGTATGTGTGATGAATTGTTTTCACAGGATATATCGGTGATGGTAAATGGAGGATTTCACCCACTGTTTGGAGAATGGATAGAAGTCACACTTGGACTAGGTTGTACCTAAACCAGAGGACACTGGACTCTGGGTTGAGACTTTTTGAAGGGCCCTTCCATAATCACTTTTGGAAGCAAGAATTCAAGCGTCAACCCTGCTAGGAAAGATAGAGTGAATTTTTGGGTGTGGCAGTGAGAGGGGGATCATGACAGGGTGTTAAGGGAAGGAGGTGGGAAGCCAGCTGGGCTGGTGAGTGGTGGGAGGCATCAGATGTGCAGCCAGTCCTAGGGCCTGCCACGCCCACTTCCTTGGCCAATGGGACAAGTGGAAGTCAACCCCACAACCCTTCCTTGTCAGCACCCGCAATCTTCATGGTATCAGGCAGGTAGTGATGGAACAAAGGCTGAGTTGGCGACATGTGCAGAGAGAAGACAAAGGGGTGATGTTGGGCCAAGACCACAGTGAATGATGCAGACATTATGCAGGAGAAAGGTGAGACACGTAGAACAGGCAAGCTAGTTCACAGAGAGAAGAACACACAGCACAAACAGAGCGGCAGAGGAGAGGTGGGGGTGACTACCAGGTCCTCCAAATGGTCCTAGCCTCAGACACTGGTGAAGTGTTGTCCCAGCTCATATGTAAGCCCACAGGAAACAGGAAACCTCGCTGTTCTTAAGACAGACCTGAGTGGATGTGATTCACTGTAGGATACCTTCCATGGCTCCTGGTTTTTACTCTTTTCACAGTTCTGGTATTAACAGTCTTTATTTGCATGTCTCCCAATAGTCAATAAGTCTTTGAGGCATGTCTTATTCATCTCTGTAATCATAGCATCTGGGCTTTGTGGGGAACCATGTAAGTGACCAGCAATGTTGGAATAAATATTTGCATTTATTACAACCTATCCCAGAGGCTATGGAATGTGTAGCAGCATAGAACTGAGAAAGAAGATGTGTACCAGCCATGTAGGGTACAAGAGGTGAGCTGGGACCAAGAGATCTTCTAGGGGTCTGAAGTGGAAAACAAGGAATGACAGGCAGTTAAAGGTGGGAGCAGAGGCTTTAAGGATGTGTGGGAAATGGGCAAGAAGCCACACGAACGTGCTGGTCTTTGGGTCCTCACCTGTAACATGGAGGTGATAATGAGGGACCTTATAGACAACGGGAAGAGACCAAGAATGAGGGACATGAAAGTACTTTGTGAAGACCAAAATGAACACAAGTGTACATGATCCATACAGTTGATTAATACATCTCATGCATTATTGCCAACATGCTTGTGTGAACTTGGACCTCACCTTAAAGTCCTTCGTGCATGCAGAACAATGGTAATTTCTTTGCTGGATTGGTGTGAAGAAGTAGTAGCATAAAAAGTGCCTATCCCAGGCCTGGAGATGTAGCTCAGTGGTAGAATGCTTGCCCTGGGTTCTGTCCCCAGCACTTTAAAAAAAAAAAGTACTTCTTGGCTAGGAATCTACATTTTATTTTTTTGGCACTGAGGATTGAACTCAGAGTCGATTTACTACTGAGCCACATCACCGGTCCTTTTTATTTGTTGAGGCTGAGATCCTCCTGCCTCAGCCTCCCAAGTGAATGGGACTACAGGCGTGTACCACCTTTACGGTCAAGGAATCTGCATTTTAAATAAGCACTCCAGTGAATGATGAGAGTGGTTTTAAGAAACAATGAACCTGGAGTGGTGGCCCATACTTGTAATCCAGCAACTCTGAAGGCTGAGGCAGGAGGAAGGCAAATTCCAGGCCAGCCTAGGCAATTTAGTGAGATTCTTTTCATTTCACAAAAATAAAAAAGGACTGGGATGTAGCTCAGTGGCACAGCATTCTGGGTTCAATCCCAGTTCAAAAGAAAAAAAAAAAAAAGCAAATGTGGTGATCCTGGGCTGTAATCCTAGCCAATTTGGATGGCTGAGGCAGGAGAATAACAAGTTCAAAGCCAGCTTCAGCAATTTAGCAAGACTCTGTCTCCAAATTAAAAATAAAAAAAGTTGGGGATGTGGCATAGTGGTTAAGAGACCCTGGGTTGAATCCCCAGGACCCCACCCCCCACTCAAAGAAGAAAGAACAATGAAAAGGTTAAGGTGTTTTTTTTTCAGGAAGCCATGTGATCCACACCATATTATCATCTGTGGCCACAAGGTGGCAGCGGGAGCACTAAGGAGAACTGGAACTTCTCCTAGGGTCCCTCACACAGAGGGGACCAGGGGTGGGCAGATCTGGGGATCAGGCTGTCAAAGGACCTTATATTGCAGAATGATGGAATCTGTTACTGCTGACTAATTCCCGCCCGTCTCATGTGTCCTTTATGATGCTTTTTGTCAAACATTGCTGGCAGGAACTGTTAGTGTGAGCTTGACAGGGCCGTGGGTGGTGATAGTGTGTGCTTCATATGGGTAAGTATGGGAGGCAAGGGGTGTGCACATCCCCAGAGGGGTTCATCAGGGCAAAGGACACTGGAGCATGTTGAAGAAGGGTCTCCATACCCTGCTGTGGGCTTGTGATTCCAGGTGCTGTTCAAAACCTTCTCGTTTTGTGAGAGATTAGGTCTGCAGCTGGGGAGCTGGCTGAAGACCAGGTAAAGGATGCCAGAATGAGGTGGGGCAGTTGCCAATAGATGTAGCCAAAATGTCCCCAGCTGCAGCAGGGGTGAGTAGAGGATTAGGTGACAGTCCCCTAACCGGTCCCGGAACTAACACCCTCCTCCCTCTCGCACATGCACCCTAGCCTGTCCCCCATCAACCCTGCCAAAGCTCAGAATAACTCAGAACCAGACAGCAGGATGGCATGGGCTCTGCTTGGTGCCCTACTCCTCTTGGGGCTCGTTGGTAAGGACAGGGGTCAGAGAGGCAAGTGGATACACAGAAATACTGACATGAAGGGACTAATAGAGAGCTTTGGTCCCCAGGTGGGATATGGTTGGCTTAGGAGACAGCTATAGAAAGATACAGAGCCTCAGGGACCTGTGCAGACCCACAGGGGCAGAGAGGAGAAGCCCTCCTGCCTCTTTGTGTCCAGTGACCCTTCCTTCTTGATTTTATCCCAGTCAGAGGTGAGGGGAAGAATGAGGAGCTGAATCTTTATAACCATCTCTTCGACAACTATGACCCAGAATGCCGGCCAGTGAAGGAGCCTGAGGACACTGTTACCATCAGCCTCAAGGTCACCCTGACCAATCTCATATCATTGGTAAGATGTCCCACTCCCATCCTGACCTTAAAATCCCATTTCTGGCCCCAACTACTCTGTCCTAAGGCTCATTTCTGGCCTTGAAATCCTGTTTCAATCACCCAAACTCCTATCTGCAGAACGAGAAGGAGGAGACCCTTACTACCAGCGTCTGGATTGGAATTGTGAGGTCTTGCCCAGGAGACCCTTTTCTCCCAAACTTCTTGGAGGCAGCACCAGGTGGGAAATGTGGGGTACATGTCTTTCTATCTCCCAACTCTTCATAGGATTGGCATGATTACCGATTCAACTACAGCAAGGATGACTTTGGGGGCATAGAAACCCTGCGGGTCCCTTCAGAACTCGTGTGGCTACCAGAGATTGTGCTGGAAAACAAGTAAGGACCAGTCAGGCCACCAGGCTGGAGGGGAGCCGGCCTCAGAGGCTGGGCAGGACTTGGGTGAGGTGGGTGGCTGGGTGCTTGGACAGGTGTACCCACTTGTGTAAAACGCACGGTTTCTCTGAGCCCACAGTATTGACGGCCAGTTCGGGGTGGCCTACGACGCCAATGTGCTCATCTATGAGGGTGGCTACGTGAGCTGGTTGCCTCCAGCCATCTACCGCAGCACCTGTGCCGTGGAGGTCACCTACTTCCCCTTCGACTGGCAGAACTGCTCACTCATTTTCCGGTGGGAAGAGTTACTCAGAGGACCGAATGATTGTGGGAAGGGCCTGGAGCAGGGGGCGGAGCAGGATGGGGAGGTGGGATTCCTGAGACCAGGCTTTGTCTAGAGGCAGAGCCAGGCCTTGGAATGGGGTGGGCTGCTGGAATTGGGTTCTAAGTAGGGTTGGGGCCGGTGGGCAGCTGTAGTCTTAGCTACTCTGGAGGCTGAGGCAGGAGGATTGCTTGATTCCAGGAGTTGGAGGCCAGCCTGGACAACATAGCAAGACTCTGTTTCAACAAAACAAAAGCAAAAAGGAAGCAGGGGTGTGCAGGTGGGGTCTGGGTAAGGTGGTGAAGCCTTATTTCTAGGCCATATCCAAGCTTCCAGGGAGGGGCCCACAGCAGGGACCCAGGTCTGAGTTTCTGGGTGGGGTCCCTGGTTCTGATTCCACAGCTCTCAGACATACAATGCCAAAGAGGTGGAGTTCGTCTTTGCAGTGGATGAAGATGGCCAGGCCATTAACAAGATAGATATCGACACCGTGGCCTTTACTGGTGAGGTTCCCTCTTGCTCTGAAAAACCCAATTCTAGATGGGGTCTAAAGAGGGGATTCTTTAGAGTGGGATTGCCCCAAACCAGGCATCCTGAGAACATATTTAGACAACTCGGCCTTAGCTTGACCCCTTTCTGAATTCCTGATTGTCACTTTAGTTTTGGCTCCTTGCTTGTGATCTTTTCATACCCTGGCTAGGACTGCCCTTTTCTGCCCGATGTTCATGGCCCAAGCAATGCACCCTGGTCAGACAGCTGCAACTTTCTTGGCCAGAAGTTACAGGTTTCCATGGTCAGGTGTGCAGCCGGAGAGCAGGGCAGGATGCCCCACTTGCCAGAGTTGACTGACTGCACCTCCCATCCTGCAGAGAATGGAGAGTGGGCCATCGACTTCTGCCCAGGGATGATCCGCCACTATGACAGCGGCTCCGCTGACGGTCAGAGAGAAACTGACGTCATTTACTCGCTCATCATCCGCCGGAAGCCGCTTTTCTACGTCATTAACATCATCGTGCCTTGCGTGCTCATCTCCGGCCTAGTGCTGCTCGCCTACTTTCTACCAGCGCAGGGTAAGGAGTAGCCTCAAACCTAAACCTGGGCTCGCTCCTGGGGTCAGGCCCGCTCTCACTGGGTGTTCGCTCCAGCCGGTGGCCAGAAATGCACCGTGTCTATCAACGTCCTGCTCGCCCAGACTGTCTTCTTGTTCCTAATTGCCCAGAAAATCCCAGAGACATCTCTGAGTGTGCCGCTGCTGGGCAGGTAAGGGCAGAGTGAATTCTGGCGTTGGGGGCAGGGTCAATGTAGAAGTCGGAGTCAGAAAAGTTGGACATGGAAGCTTGAGGGTGGGACCAAGGGCGGCCTGGGTAGGGACTAGGCCAAGACCAAAGGACTCTAGAAATTTTGGCAGTCTCCTTCCCTCCTGGCTTTATTTGGATGCAGTGTGGGGCCGGGTCTGTGATGGATTTCCTGGTTCCCCGGTGTCCTCACTGCTTCTGGGCACCACCTTCATGTCTCCTGAGTATTTCTGGTGGAGGATAGTTGTCTTCAGTGCCTCCTCAGCCCCACCACCTCTGATCCTCAACACAGCCCCTCTCATCCCGAACTCACCGGTTCCCCGGGGATCCTAAGGCCCAGCTGGCGTCGCCATTGTTGCAGGAATGAGGTGGACCCTTGCAGACCGCGTCCACACAGGCACAGCCATGCCCCCTGGACCAGGAGCCTGGCGCTGGCACCCGCTGCAGCCCCGGCTTGCTGAGCTCCCTGGCCGGCAGCCAGGGCTACCCGCGCCAGCGCTCTGCCTGGATCCCCGGAGTTCAGGGTTAGGCCAGTGCTGCTGTCACTGCTGTCCAGTCTCCGCATCTCCTGCTGCACCCACAGGGCTGAGATCTGCATTGGGAGTATAGGGGCTAGAGAGGGGACGAGGTCTCTGCCTCGCTGCCCTAATTCCCTTACACAGTCCCTTTTCTCCGCACTCCTCCTCACACCCTATCCCTAGTGCAGCACCTCTAACAAGGTGGCGCCAAAATTCATGATGCTGGATGCGGCTTCTCTTAGCACCAACACTAAGGTGGGCTTCCGGGCAGGCGGTTCCCGCGGCTCCAGAGACTTCAGTTCTCTGAACTTCTGCTCCAGATACTCGTGGGCTGCAGCCACAGAGAGCTCCAGTGAAGACAAAAGAGGGGGCTGGAGGGCCACCTGGAGAACGAGCAGGGATAGTGGCATCATCAGGTGTGGGGTGCCTTTGAGCCTCCCTAGGCTGCCCTTAGGGTGGACTGTTCGCATAGCCTCACCTCGGTGGAGCTGTGGAAGTGGTAGACCCACAGCAGAGTGTCTAGGGATCCAGGAGTCCCCTTCATGGCCGCCACAGGTAGTGGGAGAGGCAGTAGGGCCTCACCGAGGGGGAGCAGGTAGGGTTTGAGGTGTGTTTGTGACATCAGAGAAGCCAGTATGCTGTAACGTCATGAATTCGGGGATCCTCAGGTATCTTATTTTCGTCATGGTGGTTGCCACGCTCATTGTCACGAATTGCGTCATTGTGCTTAATGTGTCTTTGCGGACGCCCACCACTCATGCCACGTCCCAGAGGCTGCGCCACGTAAGCCGCGGAGGAGGCGGTGGGGTGGGGAGCCGGGTAGGGGGATCGCCCTTGAGTGGCAGGTGGGGCTTGGAATTGATCCCTGCCCTGCCCCAGGTTTTGTTGGAATTGCTGCCGCGCCTCTTGGGATCTCGCCAGTCTCCTGAGGCTCCCCGGGCCGCCTCAACCCCGAGGCGCGCGTCGTCGGTGGGCATATTGCTCCGCGCAGAGGAGCTGATCCTGAAAAAGCCGCGGAGTGAGCTCGTGTTTGAAGGGCAGAGGCACCGGCACGGGGCCTGGACGGGTGAGCACAGCGGGCCCCAGGGGGCCAATGGGGGCATCCGAAGTGGAAGAAACCTAGTGACCCAGCCCGGTTTTCGCCCCTGCCAGCTGCCCTCTGCCAGAGTCTGGGTGCTGCAGCCCCGGAGATCCGCTGCTGTGTGGATGCTGTGAACTTTGTGGCTGAAAGTACTAGAGACCAGGAGGCCACTGGTGAGGTGGGTTAGGAGCCAGAGGCAGGATGGGGAACTACAGAGGCCTCTCACTGTCTCCTGTGCCCCTAGCTCTTGCAGATATTCCTTTAGGGACTCAGCTTTACTGTCTCTTCCCCAGGAGGTGTCCGACTGGGTGCGCATGGGGAAGGCCCTTGACAACATCTGTTTCTGGGCTGCACTGGTGCTCTTCAGTGTCGGTTCCAGCCTCATCTTCCTTGGTGGCTACTTCAACCAAGTGCCTCGTCTCCCCTACCCACCCTGTATCCAAGCTTGAGCTTGTACCTGCTCGCACTACAACTGCCCATCCACCTCTAGCAGGAAATAGATTTTGAAAAAAACAAGTGGCTGCCTAATTATGTATTATGTTCCCTTCCTAAGAGGTACCACAGTGACCATGTGGGCAGGCCTGGTCCCTGTCCAGGTGTCAACAGAAGTGGAGGGTGGATGGTTCAGGCAGGCTGTTGGTGCCAATCCTCCAGAAAGCAAGGCTTGCCCTCCTCAGTTCAGCCTTGCTGACCTCTGGGCTTTTCTCCAGCCCAGCCCTAGTGACTTCAGGCCTATGAGCTTCTAAGTTCTGTTTATCCAGTTAATAGCTATTAGGAGAGACCCCTCTGCAGGACTTGCAGGAAGCCCTGTGCTTCTTTGACCTGACTCTGCTAGAATGGGTGGGGACCCAATACCCTCAGTGAAGGTCACCACTGAAGGCTGTGGCTGAGGATGCCCTGGTGTGCCCTGTCATGTCTTCTAGGTTTTCTTGGCTCAGCCCACTCCACCTCCATAATTACGCATCACAGATTCCATCCCCCACTCCCCCAGCCCTAATCCTACCAGTCCAATGGTGCATGTTCTCCCTGGCTAATATCCAGGGTTATGCGAAAAAACAGAATAATATGGGGCCTGAAATGGTGGGAGCTGGTTGAATTGTCTTTATTAACAAACGGGATATCCAAGGCCACTACATTGAGGAGGGGCAAGGGAAGGAGAAGGGCTACTTGCTGCTCACACTATATACAGATGCAAGCAAGGGGGGGGCACGGAGGGTGAGAGCTTCCTGCTCCCTCCCTCCACCAGGGAAGGGGAGAGGCTAGAAGAGATGGGGGCTGGGAAGGGGGGAATGTTTTGGCTGGCGGGGTCCCCACTCCATTCCCTGGGGTTTGGGGGGAGGGGAATCATTAAAGTGCTTTCAGAAAATGAGGAAATGGTCCCTGCCCCTGGAGTGGCTGGTGACCCCCCTAGAACCTAGGGCCCAGTGACCCCCCCCCAGAGTCTGGTACATTCAAGGGGGGAGCCGGCTCCCCTGACGTGCAAATAAAGGGGTCCAGGGCCCTGCCCAGTCAGCAGCAGTGGGGAAAGGGATCTAAGCCCCAAGCACTCTCCTCTTAAATGGAGAAAGTGGGGAGGGGCGAGGCCCACTCAATTCCTGGTAAGGGGAAGCTGTGTCCCTCCCCAGAAGTTGGGGACAGGCACAGCTGTGGGGAGAGAACATGTTGGGGAAGAGGGTGGTCACGTGATCACAAAAGCATCAGGGGTCAGAGGTCACGTTCCCAGCAGGCTCCAGTGAATCAAACCAGTAAAAGCAAAAGCCCAGGGAGGGGAAATAGGGGCGGCCTGGGAAGTCTGGCTGTGGGGGAAGAGCTGGGTCCAGTGTGGGGCAGCCCCAGCCCAGGGTCCCATCACCAGTTCATGATGCAGTTACGGTTCAGAGTCATGAAGTAAACTTGGCTGCTGCCCCCGGAGCGGACTGAGGCAAAAAATACCTGGGTAGGAGAAGAAGTCACCAAGGGTTGGGGTGAGAGGTCTCAACTGGGGAGAGACAGAGGAAGTAATAAACTGCAGAATGAGATGGGGGTGCCTCTTCCAGCCCCACAAGAGGCAGAGGTATGCTACTAGATCCCAGGGGAGGAGGCATCAGAAAAGCTCTCAGAACCAAAGGGGAGGTAAGGCAGACGTTAGGCCTGCACACTGTTTCTAAAGGTCTCCTTTCAGGAAGACACCACAGCCATTCCCTCCCCAGATCTCTGCCTAGGGACCTTTAGATAAGAGAAAGAGCTTCCCACCTTGTCATTCCGCTCACACAAGAACTTGAGCCTCTGGGCCCGTTTGTGCATGAAGACCCCGTCCAGGTGGCCCGTCTCCACAGAACGGATCTCAATGGCTTTCTCACCCCAGCCCATTATCTGGTTGGAGCAGATGTAGGCTGTGGGGAGAAGGTGGAGGAGGGGCAGTGAGCACGCTGCTCTCCTGTGCCACCTGAGGGGCAAGTGGCTTGGAGAGTGGTCATCACTCACCTACAGAGGTGGGCATCTCTCCCCACTGCAGCACCACATCCTTAATGATCCGCCCGTATGTGTTGACGTAGACACCCTCGTCCTCGTAGCACAGCAGCATCTCCATGCCATCAGTGTTGGGGAGGAAGATGATGGCGTGGGGCGTGATCTGGCTCTGGATCTGAGGAGGAGAAGGGTGGGCTGTGTCCCCATGGTCTGGTGCCCAGACTGGGTGGTCCTACTCTCCCCACAGCCCCACCAAGCTCACATGCACAGGGATGTAGATGTCGTAGCTGTTCCCCGAGTCTACATCCACAGCATGGAAGCCGGCACTGGAGCCATAGATGACCTTGAGCCGCTGTCCTTCCTCTACTGTCAGGTCAACCAGCAGAGGACGGTGAGGGAGGTCAGCAAAGGACTGTGGAGGAGAGGAGGAATTAGGGGAACAGGTGGAAAAGCCAGATGGTGAAAGGGTGTCATGGGGCTGAGGCTGAGATTACCTTGAAGGCCATGAATTTGTGGTAGGGCTTGGGGGCCCAGGCGTACACCTCCACTGAACTCTTCAGGGCAATGACCAGGAACTTAATACGCTCATATTTCACTAGAGGCAGGAAAGACAGACAGATGCAGGAACTTCCTTTCTCAGCCCCCTCTGGGCCTGCCACCAAGCTGCCCCAAGCCCAGGACCACGTGTTCAGCTTTCAGGCTCTCCCAGCATTTAGCCCAGGCTCTTTTTCTCCTTGGCCACTCTGTTAACATCCTTACCGACACGATAGTGCCCGCAGCCCTCCATGTCCCCCACAGTGGTCCAGCCCTGCTTCTTCTCCACTTCTGGGTCATTGTGCAGAATCTTGTTCCGGAGCCAGGACAGGTAATACACCCGCAGTTTGTTCCTTTTCCCTGAGGGGTGGACACACATACACACACATACACACACACACACTCCCGTCCTCATTGGAGGTCCAGCTGCTGCCTCCCCACCATCCTGTCTGCAAACCACAAGTGTGGTCCCACCTTCTGGCTCCTGGACCAAGGTTGCCCTCCTCCCCAGGCTGAAGATGGTGACAAAGCCGAGGAGCTGAGCCCCTCCCCCCACTCCACATACATACCTGAGATGGTGATGAGCAAGTTGAGCCCTTCCAGTACGTCCATTTGCTGGAAGCGTCGCCGCCCAATGAGCCCATACACCTTGCCCTGCCCGCTTCGATCCAGCAACATCAACCCATTCTCTGTGCCCACCAGCAGGTTGACCCCTGCAACAGGAGCCCTTGGGCAGGTCAGAAGCAGAGCCAGGACCCTCACTTGACTATGAGCGCAGGAGCTGTGTTAGACCCCTCTTCAGCCTTCTTGGCCTGGCTTACCCCAAAGGGCTGCACAGAGGATCTCAGAATTGAATCGTTTCTTGTACTTGCGAATCTCGGGAGTTTCACTGTGAGCCCGGGTGTTGGTGGGGTTCACATTGACCACAGAGCCCTTCCTCACGTCGTACTGTAGCTGATCTAGCCGACCTCCTTCTCCACCTACTAGGGCTGCCAGGAAGAAGAGGGAGGGTAGGCTGCAGTCCTCTCACCTATCTCTTTATCTCCAACCCCCTACACATGGCCTTGGTACCTCAGAATATTCAGAAAGGAAGGGAAAGACTGTTGAACAAGGAGGTGCAAGGAAGAGGTACAAGGTCAAAAGATTTGGTTCAAGGGCTGGGGTTGTGGCTCAGCGGCAGAGCGCTTGCCTAGCATGCGTGAGGTACTGGGTTCGATTCTCAGCACCACATGAAAATAAACAAACAAAGGCATTCTGTTCATCTACAACTACCAAAATAAATTAAAAAGAAAAAAAGGGGAAAAAAAAGGCTTGGTTCAAATCCTAATTGTCATTTATCCATTTTGTACTTCTGCCCAGGTCCCTTGGCCACCATTCTGAGCATGTGCCTCCTCTATCAAGGGGTCTCAGAAGTCTCCCTGCCTTTGTGCCAGAGAAGGAGTTGAGGCCCAAAGGAGAGTTCCTGCCTGTACTCTGTAAAGCCACGTCCTCAGGGACACCTGCATTCCCCTCCAGGCCACCTCTGGGGCCCGCCCCATGGCAGATTTCCTTTCCTCACCTGTGATAGGAATGGTGTCCCCACTGCCTCCTGGCTGGTAGATCCCTAGATCCACAAACATGGTGAACGAGCTCTTGCCAGGGGCCTTTACTAGTCCACGAGACTGGTACTATTTGGGGGCAGTGGTAGTAGTTAGTCAAACAAATAAGACCCCAGCCTGTGGCCCTGCCCCTCTCGTTCCCAGGCCTTAGGTCCTGAGAAGCTCACAGTGCCCAGCCCCATCTACCCCTCTTACCACAGTGCCCCAGCCCCCCCAGCTCTCCTGCCATTGCAGGGTTCTTACCCTATGGGCCTGTTCCAGCCCACTTACATCACTGCCCCCATCCTTGGAGGGGGGGCTTTGACCTTTGCTGTTCTCGGTTGGCGAGTGGCTGGGCTGAACCACATCTGGAAGGTTTGTGTAGCCATTGCTATCAGCATGCAGCAGGCTTCGCTCCTCTTCGGGAGTCTGCAGAACAGAGGAAAAGTTTGGTCCTGGCACAGAGGAGGGTACGCCACAGGCATGGGGAAGGGCGGGAGGCCCACTCACACGCTGAACCACCATGGTGCCACCCCCATATGGGGGCTGAGTCCCGGCTATCTCCTCGACGTCATGAACCACCATGGTGCTGACACTGTCTGTGTCTCCATCGCTGCTGTGGGAGAGAGGAAGGTGGCCCTCCAAATCCTGCCTGCCACACACAAGTGCCACAGGAAGCAGAGGCGAGCCAAAGACTCAGGCTTCCAGTTTCTCTTCAAAACATGACCTGTTCTGGGCTGGGGATACAGCTCAGTTGGTAGAGTGCTTGCCTCACATGCACAAGGCCCTGGGTTCAATCCCCAGCACCACCAAAACAAAACAAAAAACCCACGACCTGCTCAGCCTTCACTAAGCAGTCAGGCGCTCCCTGCATGGTACTCAGGGCAGATTGGTGCAGAGGCACCTAGAAAGTCCCACCACAGTGGATGAGCAGAAACCCAGAACCTCCATCCGATGCTCCAGAGAATGGGGACCACTCGCCCTCAGGCCTGTTCACAGCCCCACCTCTCCTTATGGTCGAGGTCCCTCTTCTCCCCTTTCTCTGACATGGGACACCTCTCCCCAGGACATGCCATACCGGCCCCCAGGGGTGTCTCTGCTCCCCTCTGATGGTTCGCCATCGCCTTCTTCCTCATCATCTTCGCTGCTCTCCACCTCCTCACTGGATGATGAATAGTCCATGGCTTTCTTGGGAGGCCGCGGGGCCTCATCCAAGGTTCGCTCTTTGAGTAACACAAAATCCTGCAGGGGAGGAGAGGCGTGAGAGGAGGGGGGAGGACACAGAGGGGCCGGGGCAGAGGAGGTACAAAGGGAACCAGTGCAGACCAGGGCAGGAAGCAGGAGAGGGCTCCCACAGTGGCCCCTCACTAACCTCACCAATCGCTCGCTTATAGCTCTGGGAGGGGCCGCAGGGGAAGAAAGGCAGCCAGGAAGAGGCAGGAGAGAGGGTTAAGAGAGGTTAGTGATGTGGACGTGCCATCTATGACCCCCACAGTCCTTCCTCTCATGTGCATTAGTGAAGGCCCCCTGACACCCAGCCCCTGGGGCTCTGGAGGCCCCCCACATCCTGCCCCTAAGCCCCCGTCCAGGGTAAAGCAGGGCCACGCCTGCCACCAGATGACTCACTGCGGGCCGGCCTGGCCGTGAGCGGTGGTCATCAGGCTTGGCTTTGTTCCCAGGGGAGAGCACTGGGGAGCTGTCCAGTTTGGTGGAGGCTGGACACAACAGGGTGAGAGAAGAGTGGTCATTGACACCTGGACAGGGATGGCCTCAAGCCTATACCCTCGGCTGATCCCTTGGCCCTGAGCCCGGAGCTCAGTAACATGTTCCATGTCCATCCAGGTCCCCCACACCCTGTGGGTGTTCTAGTTCACAAAGGCAGGCCTGTGGTGATCAGGCTGTCCAGGCCCAGGGCAGGCCATCGGGCCCAGGGCAGGCCATCGGGCCCGGGCTCACGTACCTCCCACTCGGTTTCGGTTTCGCTCCAGTGAGCCAGCCTGGGGGAGGTGCCCATGAGAGGCAGGGAGGACGCTGTCCGAACGCTCCCAGCCTGGGTCACTCCTCCTGAGGTCAGGGTTACTGTGAAGGGGTAGAGTGAGGGTGAGGGAGATAGGGGCTCCCCTCTGGGGTGTCGAGCTGCACTGCAGAGGGAACCATCACCAGAGGGAAGCAGGTGGCAGAAGTGAGAGGTGGGAGTGAGTGGAGGGACAACTCCATTACCTAGAGGCGTTGGGCGGGCCAGGGGGCTGAGCAGGGGGCCCTGGAGGCTTGGGGGTGCCCCGCTCTGCCCGCCTTTGCAGATAGATTTGCCAGGCGGAGTTGCTGCGAGGTCTGTGGAGGGAGCACAGGGTGCCGGGGCAAAGGGACTGAGGTGACTGGGTCAGGGCTTGCCCACCCCTAAGTGGGTAACTTGGTAAAGTCCCCTATTCCCTAGGCTGCCACCTGACTCCACCCAGATGTTACCTGGCACGGACAGCTTGAGCTGGCCGGGACCCTCCGGCCCCACTGGTGTTAAGGGCAGTGGCAATAGATGAGGTCCTCTGAGGCACCTGGAAAGGAGAGAGCACGGTCAGCACACCCCGTTCCAGCCCTGCACGGGCACTCAGAACACAAGACACCTCCGCAGCCCTGAGGTGTGGTCCCTAGCTTTTTTGGGAGTTAGTAAGTCGTGGTTATGAAGCCGGAAGACGGCAGAGCTGGGATTCTCACTCAGAAGGCTGCCCCAGTGCTTGAAGCACCCTGGTGCTTTTCCACACCCCCACATTCAGCACAAGGAGTTACATGACCCAGCCTTGTGCCTTCAGTCTGGCCAGTTCACCCCACAGGGCATGGGCCTTTCCCACTCGAAATTCTCTTTCCATCTTGCGTGCCCATCTGTTCTCCTTCCGTTCTTTCCTGTCACTATTTCTCTGCTTTTTCCTGGACCCCCACAGGGCTGTCCTTACCTTGGGTGGGGCCTCATTATCTGGCCGGACCCAGGAGGGGGGGTTCGGGCTGGGTCCAGGCCCTTCGGAGGTGGGGTCTGAATTCTGGCGAATGACAGCTCCGCGGGCACTGGGCGTGGCAGTTGGTGTAGGGACTGCTGGGTCAGGGTCGTGGGAGGCTGGGAAGGCAGCCAGGTTTCGGGTGGGCTGGTCCTGCAGGGACTGGGATCGGGGTACAGGTGCTGCATATGGCTTCAGTGGGACCCGGTGTGCCACCAGGCTCTGCAGGGAGAGACCAGGAGGGTGGGCTGCCTGCTCTGTGGCACATCCCCACCTGCCAGTTGGGGTCTGGGCTGAGAAGAGGCATTACTTGCCCCCCTGTCAAAGGGCACAGGTTTCCTGGAGCCCAAGAACAGATAGAAACACATCCAAGCTCATAGCAGGAAGCAGGCGATGGACTGTCTGCCCATGTGGCATTTGCTCTCTGATCCTAGGACTCCAGTGAATGTATGTATGGACGTGGTCACATGTACTCTGAGTGTGACTACCTGTGTGTGTGTATGTGTGTGTTATGACAGGAATGGGGAGACTCACCTTGTGCGGTCCCTCCTGGGGCTCCACCGGCCTCTGCATAGGAGGAGTTTGGGAAAGGGGTCCTGGAGGGCCAGGAGAGGCCTGGGGGGTTGGGGGCTCTGGCCCTGTGCTGCTTGGCTTCGTCTTGGCCAAGGGAGAGTTCTGCTGCTTGTTCATCCTCGTTCTTTCTTCCACCTATGATACAAAGGGCTGTCAAGCAGGCCAACTCTTACCTTCCTGGTCTCAAAATGTAGATCCCCACCTGCTCTAACAGCCCCAGTCCTACAGCCTGTGTTGGTGCTCCCTTCCCCTAATCAAAGCCCACTACTGGGGAATAACTGCTTTTTTGCACTTTCCAGGGCTGGAACAGTGGGTCTGATGGACGGAGTCTCAGGAGGCAAAGAAGACAGTGAGTACCTCTCGGGCCCAGGCTGGCTTATCAGCGGGATTAATGCCTCGACCATAATG
Organism: Spermophilus citellus; assembly: GCF_964194105.1. Taxonomy (NCBI): domain Eukaryota; kingdom Metazoa; phylum Chordata; class Mammalia; order Rodentia; family Sciuridae; genus Spermophilus; species Spermophilus citellus. The sequence continues at coordinate 23,318,095 of NC_138199.1, read as the reverse complement.
ATACAGAGGCTTCCTGTCCCCAGGCAGGATCTGCTGCTGCTGCTGCTTCTGAAGCTGCTGCTGCTGCTGCTGCTGCTGCAGGGACTTGAGGTAGGCATGCTCCTGCTGCAGCTGCCTCTGGAGCCGTTCTGATTGCCTCTGCTCCTCCAGCTGCTTCCGCTTGTATTCCTGGGCCCAAGGGTAGGGAAAGAGGGCTCAGTAGGGTGTGACCATGGAAATTAGAGCAGGCGTGCCCTTTCTTTCCTCCAACTGCCTAGACAAAAGCTGCTTTCCTGTGATGTCTTGGGTGAGTCCTTTCCCCTGAAGTGTTCCCATCCCAGTCCATCAAAGCAGCTCTGGATGGCATCTTCCCAAAGGACGCCAAGGGACCCCATTACCAGCAGTAGGGCCTGTTCCTGGAGCAGCTGTTGCTGAAGGATCTCGAGCTGTCGCTGCTCCTCCTCTAGCCTGTGACGAATATATTCCTGGGGGGTGGGGGTGGGGGCACAGGGCAGGGAAAGAGGGAGAGGCAGCGGAGGAGGGGCAGCAGCAGGCGGCGAAGGGAGCAATCAGCAGGGTGAGGATGAGGAGGAGCAGGGAAGATGAGCCCCAGGGTGGGGGTGGGGGTGACGCAGCACAGATGGGAAGAAGAGGGCACAGGGAATGAGGAGGAAGCGGGTGGGGGCCATGAGGGAAGGTGCAGGGGAGGAGTCAGGGATGGTCAGAGAGATGGGGAATGAAGGCACAGAGACAGGAGGAGGGCAGGGAGCCAGGGTTGGGGGTTGAAGGGTGGGAGAAAACAGAGAGAAAGAGTGAAGCTAGAAAAGATAGGGGAATCTAGGGGTAGGGGAGCCAGGGGGGAAGGGCACAAGGGAGCAGGGGAGGCAGGCAGCAGGAGCAGGGGGAGGGTGGACGGGGAGGACGGGGCAGGTGGAGAGGGAGGCGGGTGTGTAGTGTGCGCTGGCGGCCCGTACCTGCTCCCGCTCTGCCTGCCGCCGCTCCTCCTCCCTCCGCAGGGCCTGCATGTCCTCCAATCTCCGCTGCTGCTCCTTCTCCTGCAGCTTCCGCTGTTCTCGCTCCCGCCGCTGTTGCTGTGAACCAAAGACAAAGTGGTCTTTGGACCATGCCAGATGTTAAGACAGCCCAGCCCAGAAAGGGGGCCCTCAATGAACAGGAGCAGGTCTTCTTGTTTGCTAGGGGTGGTGGAGAGGACAGCTTTAACATGTTTCTGCAAATATACCTGCCCCTGTGCCAGAGGCTGCAAGGGCTTGGCTTGGGGGAAAGTGGTTTGTTTAAGGTAGCCATGAGCAGGGGACCAGAGGCTAAGAGCTGATTGTGTCCTTGGCAGGGCCTGAATTGGATGACACCTTCCTCTAACCATTACTCCACACAACAACAAACAAAACTAAGGCTCATCTGCAATAACCTCAGCACCCCCAACTCCTGGCCTCAAAGCAACCTTTGCCCAGAGGTCCAAAGACAATGAGTGCAAGTGACACACTTTGGCCACCAGAGGGCACCAGGTAGCCACACACAGAAAAGCAACCTTTGGATTTAAGAAACTGCCTTGACAAATCCATAGTCCCAGGTTGCCTGTGACTTTCAGAATCTTCCTGACCAATGATTCTGGGCTCCCCAAAACAAGAAAAAGTCAAGCTCAGTCCCAGGGGCCCTTACACAAGAAGGAACTTGTGCTTGTTCTACAATGAGTTGCTGGCAGCCTTCTCCAGGAGATAACAACTTGTTACCCCAGATTCTGTTTCAGGCTAACCGGCACTACATGTATTAAAAAACTGAGGAAGAGTCTTAGCAGCCTTTCTTACAGATTATTTTTTGTTCTGCAGAGCCTGCTTGAGAGAGTAATAGGTGGTGTGGATGCTATACAAGTTCCTTGCCTCCTATTTTTGTTAAGCCCAGCTATGAACTTTGAAATTAGGTAATAATTTCAAAAATTAAAAGATACAATCATTTAAGGCATTAAAAAAATCTATATTCTCCTTACCCCTGCAAAATAAGTAATTTAAACATGTATGTATATGCAAATATATTATAATTGGTTGAAAAGAAAGAAAACTACACTTATTTAAAAATAAGATTCTGGTGGCACACACCTGTAATCACAGTGGCTTGGGATACTGAGGCAGGAGAATTGTGAGTTTTTTTTTAAATATATACTTTTTAGTAGTCAATGGACTTATTTTATTTTTTTATATGTGGTGCTGAGGATCAAATCCAGTGCCTCACACATGCTAGGCAAGTGCTCTACCACTGAACCACAGGATCATGAGTTTAAACCCAACCTCAGCAATTTAGCTAGGCCCTAAACAACTTAGACCCTGTCTCTGAATAAAATATAGAAAAGGGCTGGGGATATGGCTCAGTGAAAGTACCCCTGGGTTTAATCCAAGCCAAAATAACCAGAAATAAAAGGAGACTTTGAAGGGGTCCTTTTCCCATTCCAAACAGATCAGCAGCACATCTGATAGTAAGATGAACAGGTGCACTCAAGTACATAGATCCCTCTCCCTGAGCCTGGCAGCTCATGGAACCAGATACATCCAGAGTAGAGGTTCATAGCAGAAACCAAGAGAGGACAGTTTTGTCCTAGGCAATCGCAATGACCTTTCAGAAACTGGCTGTTCTCTGAAGGGTGCTGACAGTACAACCACATAGGACTGAGGGGGACAGTGGATGGGGACCCAGGCCTGGAAACTGAGCTTCTAATAACAGGATAGAGCTTTTGTAGAAAAGTCTTAAAGAAGTGGGGTTGGGATGACCCAGCTCAGTCCGTGTTCTTCCTGCTGCCTTAATGGAACCATGGTTGGGACCAGGGCAGAGGTCGGCCCTACCTCCTCAACCCGCCGCCGCTCCTCCTTCTGCTCCTCTATTCGACGCTGCCGCTGGTGTAGCAAGTGTTTGATGTGTGCCTCGGGGTCTCGTTGTTGCTGCTGCTGCAGCTGCTGCTGTTGCTTTAAAGCCTCGGAGTTGCTCTTATTCTCCTGCTGGAGTCGGAGGAATTCCCTGCGTAGCGTGGACTCCCCAGGCACATTCATGATGGAGCTGGGTCAGTGTCACAAAAGAGTGCTGGGTCAGGACCTGCTAGTTCCCACCTCATCCCTTGGGTGCCTGTCTGAGTGGGTGCTTTAACTGCTAGAGTCTGCCTCTGGCCACTTCCAGGGGGCCAGGAGATTTGTCTTTAATATTCTGGCCGGTACCCGCTGCATCCCTGAATCACGTCCCTCCTCACCACTGGCTCATGCGTTCATTTGATCTCTTTCTGGCACTCAGGGAATTGGTATATATAGGCATCTACCTTTTTAATGCCACCACCACCAGATTGAGAGTCCTCAAAGCCAGGACCATTCTTGTCCCCTCAGCTAATACAGGATGGCCCCAATTCTTGCCTCTACCTGCCAAACCCACCTTGGCTCTCCTTCCTCTCCATGACTGTCATCTTCTTCTTCACTGCCGCTGTACTCATATTCTGTCTCCTCTGCAGGGGGAGATCACCTATGTTTCTTCATCCAGTGCCCCATATCCCACCCTGGGCTAGGGAAACCTTAGACAGGGATAACTAGTAAAGGTCTGTCGGATAACCAGCATGAGGCTCCATCTGCCTCCCCAGAGCAGTGGGGAGGCAGGGGTCTCAGGTGTGGGCCAGGACAGAGATGGGGGCACGACCCCACAAGAGGGGGCATGGGACAGATGTGCACATGCACTGACACATGCATGCGCTCAGTGTGAGATCTGCCAGGATGTGAAAGGGGCTGAAAGTTTGAGAAAGGAGATCTTGGAGGAGAGCTGAGACCTGGGAGGTGCATATGAAGTGGAGCCTCGAGGAGTCAGGGCTGAAGGGAGTGGGGGCTGAGGTATCTCCTAAGACCCACCACCTCCTACCTGCCCACTGACCTTTCTCACCCCGCTTCTTCCGGGACCGGTCAATGTGGTCCTTGAGCTGGATGCGGACCTGCCGCTCCGTGGGCTGGTCGCGGATGAAGGGAAACTTAAGCAGCTGTTCCGTTGGCGGGCGGCTCAGATAAGTCTTGATGAGACAGGTGTCAATGAAGTCAATGAACTTCTTAGACCTGGAAACAGTGGTGGCTCACACTGGGGGGGCCTCCCTTGGAAGGGGAGGGTTGCAGGAGGAAGAGGGTGGACCACTTGCCCCAAAGCCACCATGACTTTCCTCCTGGCAGCTCCACTTCCCAATCCATCACCACCCACCACCCATACCTCTTCCACGGGGCAGATCACATACACAGAAGAGTATTAGGGTGGGGGTCACCCTGCCCAGAGACCTCTTTTTTCAGACCCCAAGCCCTCAGAGACCTACCATTTCTTGGACTTGAGCCTGGGTGGAGGGTTCCGAGGGATGAGGAAGAGGGCTCGCATTGGATGCATGTCACACAGAGCTGGGACAAGAAGAGACACCATCAATCCCTTCTCCACATGGAGGGCCCAAAGGACCTCTCTCCTCAACATGACCTCCCAGGTCTACCTCCTCCTTATAGCCACTCTCTGGGCCCCCTCCCTTCTTTCCCATCCTATCCAGGACAGACTCAGCACTTACGGGGGGCTCCCTCTGCCATCTCGATGGCTGTAATTCCTAGAGACCAAATGTCACTCTAAGGAGGGGAGAGAGGAAGGGACAGGTGAATATTCCTGACAATTCTGCCCAGTAACCTCTCTCTGCCCATCATCTCCAGCCCCTTTAGGATCCCTTCCTGAGGCCCCTGTTCTCCAAATGATCCTATTTTCCCATCTATCCTTTCCTTGCCGTAAAACGTTCTTTACTAGGAACATGTCACCACATTTTCACTTTTTTCCCCCACTCTGTTCATGCACCCAAACTTTCAACCTCCCCATCCTCCCCATCTCACTTCCTTTCCCTGTGGGCCCCATGCCCCACCTTCCCACGTCATACCCTGTAATCGTAGGTGGCATCAGGATTCTCATCACAGGCGATAACCTCCGGGGCCATCCAGTATGGGGTCCCAATGAAAGTGTTCCGCCTGCCCACAGTGCGGTCCAGCTGAGCACTCACCCCAAAATCCACTGTGAGTTGGGAGAAGGGGATGTCAGCACAAGGAGTCCCCTTCTGCTCCCTTGACTCAGGTCCCGTGTGCACAGCAGCTGAGGCCCTGGCCTCATCTCTGAGAGTGCTTAGAAACCCTCAGCACTCCCCCATCAATGTCCTGGAGAACTTGACAAGCCTTCCTATATCCTGGGGATCAAGGGACAGCATCCCAGGCAGTAAGGGTCATGATACCCCATCTCCCTCTGACAGATGCACAGTACTGGGAGCCCAATAGACGGCATGTGAGAAGCTTCTCAAGTGCTTTTCATCAGAAGGGAGGAGGGAGGCATCCCAGGGCAGAAGACAGGAAGGGAGGAAGTAGACCTCCTCAGGATACAGGCATTAGACCTGAGACACCAAAGGAAAAAGGGGGCCCCCATTTTCTGCCCAGTAGGAGGGCCTCGCAGTGAATCAGCGTACCTAGCTTGACCTCAGCATTCTCTGTCAGCAGCACATTCTGCCCTTTGATGTCTCGATGGATCACCTTGTGGGCATGGAGATGGGCCAGACCCTGGGACAGCAGAGTGGAGAAAATCAGCCATGGTGTTGGAGGGTGTGAGAAAGAACAAGGAGGGGAGCAGAAGTGATCCATCTAGACAGAGGCGGGCTAAAGGTGCAGACCTTCCCCACCTGGGCCCAGATATAAACTGAACTATCCTGGGAGAAGCGTCATCAAATTGGTGGCTCCCTCCCCATGAGGCCCTAGCAGCTGCAGTGTTACAAGAGGAGAAGTGGCAGAGCTTGGAGCATCTCCTACAACACCCTGAGAGCTCTCAAAGTTGGGACCCTGTCTCCACCCCCATGCTCCTTAGAGTGGGCAGTTCTCTCTCCCCAGTGTGGGGAGGTTGCATGCCCATGGAGAAGCTCTGACACGGGGAGGGGAGGGAGCCTTGAGCTCACCCTGAGAATCTCCCTGCAGATGTAGGCGATACAGTCCTCCTTCAGGGCGTTCCCTTTTGTGTTCTTTACCAGGTCAGTCACTGAACCAGCACCACAGAACTCCATCACCAGCTATGTCCCAGGAAGGCACCAGAAGGGAAAGTATTCATCAAGCAAGGCCTCTGCCCCCTGCCAGATCCCTGGAGGAGGACCAGAGACCTTGGACCAGAACTGATCTAGGTCAGACAGCAGGAACTGCCTGACCCCTAAGAGGCACAGGACATCCTGAGATCAAGAGAGAAAGAACAAGAACATAGCTAGGAAAGAACTAGCAGGTGCATTTTCCTTGGGGAAGGGCCCAATGCTTTCATCAGATTTTCACTGAGATCCCCAGATCCAAGTGGTTATGAACTAATGCTCTGTCTGCTGGGTACAGTGGTAGACACTTGTGAAGTCAGCAACTTGGGAGAGCAAAGCAGGAGGATTGCAAATTTGAGGTCAGCCTCAGCAACTTAATGAGGCCCTGTCTCAAAATAAAAAATTAAGCCAGCACAAGCCGGGTGCGGTGGCACACACCTGTAATTCTAGCAGCTCAGGAGGCTGAGGTAGGAGGATCTCAAGTTCAAAGCCAGCTTCAGCAAAAAAGAGGTGCTAAGCAACTCAGTGAGAGCCTGTCTCTAAATAAATATAAAAATTGGACTGGGGATGTGGGTCAGTGGTTGAGTGCCCCTTAATTCAGTCCCCAGTATACCCCATCCCCACCAAAAAAAAAAAAAAAAGAAAAAAAAATTAAGCCGGCAGAGATGTGCATAAAATCCCAGCAGCTTGGGAGGATAAGACAGGAGGATTACAAGTTCAAAGCCAGCCTGAGAGGCTGAGGCCATAGCTCAGTGGTAGAGCGCCTGCCTCGCATGTGTGAGGTCCTAGGTTCAATCCTCAGCACCACATAAAAATAAATAAATAAAGATATTGCATCCCATCTACAACTAAAAAAAATTTAAAAAAAAAAAAAGCCAGCCTGAGCAACTGTGTGAGGCCCTAAGCAACTTAGTAAAGCCCTGTTTCAAATTAAAAAAATATATTTTATTTGGGGATGTAGCTCAGTGGTTAAGAGCTTTTGGGTTCAATCCCTAATACAAAAATAAATAAATAAACTAAAAGGGCTGGGATGTAGCTCAGTTATAGAGTACCCCTGGGTTTAATCCCCAGTACTGCAAAGAAAAAAAAAATGGATGGGACGTGTACATTTGCTATTAATTTGAAATAATTTGCTTGTGTCCTGAGTCTGGGCCTGTACCTGGGGCAGGGGAACACAGTGGTAAGAGACAGTGCCTAGTATGTCCAGAAGAGGGCGTCCAGCCACTAGATCATTGAGGCAATGATCTGCCACTACACACACATCCGGCAGGTTAACCTGTTTCTCACCTTTGTGTGTATGAATCTATGTCTTCAAAAAGCCTCAGAGCCTTTAAGGACAGGACCATGGCTCATAGCCCATCTGTGCAGGGTATATGCAAAGTGCTTACTAAGTACTTGCCTGGCTGACTGCTGGGAGGGGAGGCCTGGCATGAGCTCCAAAACTCCCAAAAGCCATTGCGATACTGCCTGCTGCTCTCCCCTCAGGGCCGGGTGCAGCACCACAAAGGGTGAGGCTAAGAGAATCCCACTGGCACCAGTGTTCAGGCAAGGGAGGGGAATGACTCTTAAGAATGTTCTGGGCCAGGAGGATCCTGGGCGGGCTCTGGTCAAATAATCATCCCAAAAGGCAGTACACTGCTGGGAGGGGTCTAGATCATGTCATTTCTGATAGACATTTTGGTTTTGTGGGTCTCCCTGGAGCTGTGCTTACAGGCAGGAAAACTGATGGACGAAGTGCCCCTCATCTCTTCTAGCCCTTACCAGGATTTTACTGCCCGTCAGACTGCTCGGGGCAAAAATAGGGGCAAATACCACGCTGCGCTGTGCTGGACGGAGGGTCCATGTGAATCATGAGGTCCCTCTGGATCAAGAGACAAAAAAGGCTGTGTATACTGAAGGGAGGGTTGGCAGGCAGAGATGCTGGGCCCTGACCCTGATTTCCACATAGGCAGCCTAGAGGGAGACAGGAAGTATGAAAGGAGCAGCCAGAAAGCATTTCTCACCCAGAGCTGGTCATCATTCCCAGGCGGGCTCTTCTTGATGAAGGCTCCATAGTAGGTGGCAATGTTTCGATGGTGAGAATACTTCTTCAACATGTTGATTTCCTGTTTGATCTCTTCCTCTTCGTCCTAGGTGAACATGAGGAAGTGAGTCTGCTGACCACTCTATCCCTCCACTGATGCCCAGCCTGCCCTCTGCCCTGTTCTACTCCCTACCTCTGTGACATCCATGACCTTGATGGCAGCCAGCTGCCCAGTCTTGACATGCCGACCCTGCAGGACAGAGAGGAGAGCATGGCGGGATCTGGGTCTATACTCAGAGAACAGACCAACAGAGAAGGCTTGATTCTGGGAGAGGCCTTATCTTTTAGCTTAATTCTAGTCTTACAATGTGCCCCTCACTGTGACCAGATGCCTCAGTGTACATGTTGGTCATAGATAAGCTAGGTGTGGTGGCACATGCCTGTAATCCCAGCAATTTGGGAGGCTGAGACAGGAGAATCAAGTTTGCGGCCAGCCTCAGCAACTTACTGAGACCGTCAGCAATTAGGGAGATAATGTCTCAGAAATAAACAAACAAACAAACAAATAAACAAACTAAAAAACCATGTTTGTCATAGACAATAGAGGGAGAAAGCACCTGAGCCACTGGGGCCAACAGAGCTCCTTAGACTGGACTGCCAAGCTACAAAGATGAAACCCCTCCTATAAAAAACTCGAGAGTGATTGTCATTTATTCCACAGATTGAAAGCTAGAGTGGGAGAGAAAGATACTTCTCCATTCCAATGGAGGTAGCTGGGGGAGGGGCTGTCCCCTCACCTCTGTGTGGCAGAGTGCCGGACAGGAGGCCTCTCCAGGATCAACCCACCACAAGGTTTTTTATTAGTTGTCAACAGGGAAAGAACAGAGACCCAGCTAAGGATCTTAAGGAACTTGGGGAAACAGGGACCCAGAGGGGCATAATGACTCCGTCACTAGTCTTAATGGGCGGAAACTTCCCCTTTTTAACTCCCAGTTGTTCCCTATCCACCCCATCCTTCTAAAATTCCTAGGAGGAGCCATCAAAGGCTTAGACAGGAAAGTCCAAGGCTTCCTGAGAAGGGGAGGGAAGGGGAAGGCAGCCACTTGTGCAGATGGACCTGGGTACTGCCAGCCCATGGATTATTTTTGTCCTCCGCAGCCATTCAAGACCCCAATCCCAGAGAAACGGAAGCACATAGAGCTACTATTTCCATGGCAACAACTAGGCAAGAGATGGGGCAGGGTGCCTGTTTCCCAAGGCTTACAAGGGAAGGAAGGCAAAAGAAAGTCAAGTGGTTCCAGTGACCCAATAAACAAAGAGTGGACTTGTGAAAATGCCAAGTGCTGTGTTTGGAGACACAGAAGCAGGCTGTGTGTTCTAGGAGGCTGCTAGCACTCTTAACATCTCCACTCCCTTTCCCCCAATCCAAGTGTGGACAGTGGTCTGGCCATGTGAGAAGGCTGGGTTAAAAAGTACCATCAGTGGCTGAGAAAATGCCACTTCTGTGCAGGAGAAGGCAGACTCATAAGCAGAAGACCTGAGCTCTGGCTCCAGCTCTGTTGCACGAAGCTGTAGGAGGTCATGAAGCCACTTCCCCTCTGCAGAAGGCTACCTATAAGGGTCACCAACCCCAATTCCTGGGTCTCTTTGTGGTCTTCGGAGGAGTAAAACCCACATCTCTGGTCTGAGTTCTGAATTCCCAGATGACCTCTGACACCCAAATATGCTCCCCACTGCCTCCCTGGCTCCTCCCACTTCCTGTCCCACAGCCACCCAGCTGCAGAACTGTTCCTGCCCAGACCAGTTCTACACTGAGAGCCCAGTCAAATGCCCCACTTCTTGTAGCTGTTCTCTTTGCTCTCCTCTTTCATGGGTCTTTTCTTCCCCCCCAGCCTCTGTAATTACCTGTAGCACCCCTCAAATCTCCAGAACTAGAAAGTGCTTCGTCCATTTGAGAGGGCCTTGCAAATGTGGAGGTCACACTTCTGCACGATTAGAATCTCACCTTGTACACCTGTCCATAGGTTCCATTGCCAACCACCTCCACCAGCTCAAAGATTCCAGCAGGGTCCTGGGAAAAGGGGACAGGAGGGACACAGAAATAACAAAGTGTCGACACTTCAGAAAAGGACTCTGATGCTAGAGGGGAAAAGAGGGGTGTTCTGTCAGATGATGAAGGGTATATGAGAATGTCACTGGGGGGCTCGCGGGGCTACTATGGTGGCCAGCTTGCCCTGCCCCTGGATGGTTCAGAGTTCATGTTCTACGGGAAAAGTCAGGAGGGGGCTGTTAGGAGGGAGCATGGAAGTCAACCCAGATGGATTTTCAAAGACACTGAGCAGCAGCTCTTTTGCATCCGCACCTGCAAATGAGGATGTGAAGGACCCACCTCTGGGGTTGGTGAAAACTTTAAGTGATGTAATACCCATAAAATGCCAAGACAGAGTCTGGCACAGAGCGTGTACTCAATAAAAGTTAATTACCATCATTATTATTTTATTTTAAAGGCAGGGATGAAGAAAGCTAGCAGGGTGCACGAGGGGCTAGCAAGAATTCCTTCTCCTCTGGTCCTTTTCTCCCCTTCCTAGTCCTCCTGAGACTGGGGGTTTCAAGGCCAGGGTTGGAGGCACTTTAGGGCAGGTGAAAGAAACTCCAGGGAGGGAAAGAACAGATGTCAGTTAGAAAGGGCCCCTGGTGGACAAATGAGCAGGGAGAACTCCCTGTTCCTCCTCTTTTGAGCCAAGCAGTGCCAGGAGGAGAGGGCCCAGGGCTGAACAAAGCCTCTAAGAGGCTCTTGGGTCTGCTGGGCCATAGCAGGCAGCCTGGCCTCAGAGGCACAGCTGCCATGGCTGGGCTGAGGCCACCCACACACTCCAGGCAGGACATTTTTTTTTTTTTTTTTTTGAGAGAAGCTAGCAGGTGGAGCTGCAAGCTGGAGAGAGGCCCTAGCACTGTCGATGCTCCTGCGGCTCCTGTGGAAAGGGCAGGTCCTTTACCACCACTGCAGGGATAGGGAGGGGAGGCAGAGTGAGGACGGCGCCTGAGAATAAACTCTCCAGGAAACACCTGGGCCTCTGTGTTGATCATATATAATCCAAGACCCCCTTCTCCCTCATTCTGAACACTAACAAGGTTTCTGAAAAGATAAAAACACAAGAAAATAAACCTCACAAGCAAGGCAAGCATACCCTTTATCCACTGATGTGAGCATACAAAACAAGAGTCAGGCATGGTGGAGACATAGCTCAAGGATTTGAAAGAATGTCCTCACTGAACTCGGTGCACCTTCTAGAGAGGAACTAGAGGGCAGGAATGGCTCCCTGAACCTGCCCCATCACAGCATGTGGCACATGCAGCAACTGCATTTACAGGTCTGCAAACTCCTGGGGAAAAGACCCATGTTCTCATCTCTCATTAAGGCTGTCCAGCACCCAGCCCAGGCCTGGCATTTGGCAGCCCCAGAGGGCACCTGACAGAAGTTGGAGACCTCCCAGGGGCTCTGATGGGGACTGGGCTGACCAGGCCAAGAACCTCATGGGGTATGTTCAATTATTTTGCTTCTATTGAAGTTATTACTAAAAAATCTTTTACTAGTTTGTCTAAAAAATCAGTAAGGTTCACAGTAAAGAGGCATCACTGGGGTGGAGGGCAAATGAGAGGTTTGTGTGCATCTGAGAATTGCAAGAAACCTGGAAGAAGTTCTCATGTCTAACTACAACTCCAGACTTAGAGCTTTGAGGAGAACACACTTCCCTAAAGATCTCCCCAAGGACTAGGCATGGTGGTACATTCCTATAATCCCAGTGGTTCTGGATGTTAAGGCAGGAGGATCACAAGTTCAAAACCAGCCTCAGCAATGTTGAGGTGCTAAGACACTCAGTGAGACCCCGACTCTAAATAAAATACAAAATAGGGGATGTGGCTCAGTGGTCAAGTGTCCCGGAGTTCAAGTCCCCAGTATCCCCTCTCCCCCCCCCCCAAGTCTCCCCAAGATCCTGGCACAGCAACACACACCTGTAGTCCCAGAAGCCCTGGAGGCTAAAACAGTAGGACTGCAACTTCAAAGCCAGCCTCAGCAAGCTAATGAGATCTTGGGGAACTTAGCAAGACCCTATCTCAAAAATTTAAAAAAAGGGGCCTCTCAAATTTTATTTAAAAAGGCCCAAGGCCTCAGTGGTTAAGCATGCTTGGTTCAGTCCCTGGTATAATGTGTGTGTGTGTGTGTGTATCTCCCCAAGACAAGAGCTCATCCCTTCTGAAGCCTCACAACTTTCATAGTTGGGCAGTCCTTTCTTGAATCTAACTTTAATTCTGCAGTGGAGGGAGACAGAAAAAAGGATCAGGGTTGTGATTTTCTGAATGTTCCTGATCTAAGAGGGAAAATAATGATTGGCCTGCTAAAAGTACAGTGATATATCACCATTTCCTAAAATCACTACAAATAAATCTTAACTTTGCAATCCTAATTTTAATCTGTCTCCTTCCTATATGTTTGGGGGGAACTAAGGAATGAGGTAATCTGAGGTCAGACATTGATATTCAATGGAGCCCTGCCTACTCTGCTTGTGGAACAGCAGCACATTTTCCCCATCAAAATCCACCCCTAGCATCGTGCTCTGCAGCTGCCCCTCCCTTCTCAGCATCACTGTCCCCTCTCCTTTCAAGTGTCCTGATTCACTCTCAATTCCTGCACCTGCCATGTCAGCCCTGTCCCTTCCGTCCTCCTCTGTGCAGCTCCTGTCCCTCCATAGCTCTTTTTGCTGCCACTGGCCAATTTGATCCTCCAAGCACAGTGCTCTCCTAATTGTCCCAGCACTGTCCCAGCTCCCCATTGCTGGAGGTCAGCCCGAGCAGCTCTGCTTGGAATCCACCCTGCTCTGTCATGAACCAACCAGTGTCTGCATTTGCCCTGCGCAGGGCTAGGCCTTAATGAGGGGATATCGATAAGAAAACCTTATTTCATTCATCCCTTAAGTATTCATTAGGTACTAATTATGCAGCAACTCCTGAACTAGGCACCATGGGAGCTCAACCATGTATAAGAAGCATATCACCTCATCATTTTACAGATAGGCCAAGTATCCAAAATGGACATGTGGCGGTATATGTCATAAGAGCAAATGAAGAAGCTGGTATGGTGGAAAGAGCATGGGAGAGTGGCTTTCCAGTGAGAATTTGGGCATTAGCCCTGCGTGTCTGGGACCTCATCTTCCTCCCACAAACTGAGAGGGAGTTGGACTGGGTAAAAAGCCTGTTTTATGGTTTCGGGGAGAGAATTAAATTCTAGTTGGGAACGTCTGGCCATCTCCCTGGAGGGCTTTGGAGGATGGTAAGTTTTCAACTGAAGAGAGGAACTAAAGAGCAGAGAAGGCCATGCGCTGCTGAGGGACAGCCAAGTTGAGATTAGGGGAGACGTGGGAGTACATGTCTATGGGGCATTTAAAAATAGGATCTGGAGATAAAGATTTGGAGAGAGATCTTGAGTGTGAAAGACATAAGACAAAATATTGAGGGAGAGTGTCCAGGGAAAGCAGAAAGGGAGAGCCAAGGCCAGCCTCAGAAGTAGCTGCAGGCTGCACGCTAGAGGGCAGGTGAAGAGACACGAGGAGAGGGACGACCCTGGAGGCCATCCTGTAGGAAGGACAGGGTGAATGTGGCTCAAATGCTCCAGAGCAGTCAGAGGACACTGAGAAAACACCCCTGGCCTTAGCCTAGGGAACCTTTGTGGGAACTGCAGTTGCAAAAACAAGGCGGAGAGCAGGGGCCAGGGGAGGCAGGGAGCAATGAGGAAGTAGAGACTACAGGGGCAGTACCCTCTCTGGAGAGGCCGAACTTTGAGAGGAAGGGGAAATCAGATGATGCCTGGAGGAGGCAGCAGGGTCAGACAAGATGGTTTTCAAAATAGGGAAGAGTGTTCATGCCTGAGGAAGGAAAGAAACCAAAAAGGGAGAATGAGAGAGGAACTGTTTTTTAAAATAATATATGTGTATATATAGTTTTTTTCTTGTTTGTTTTTATAGTGCAGGAGATTGAACCCAAGGCCTCACACGTACTAGGAAAGTGCTCTATCGCTGAGCTACAACCCCAGTCCAGGTGTATGCATATTTTTATTCCATAATATATAAATGATCTTTCTCTGGTTTGCAGTAGTGATAAAACCCAACAGTGCCTATTTCTCTCTTATTCAGATACCCATGGATTAGAATGCCCAGAGAGGTATAACACAATTCAGATTTGATTTTTGTGTTAATTAGGCTACAAATGTAGCCCTTCAAATATGGCGCCTCCATTCACCTCTTCAAAGGTGAGGGGTCTCCAGAAGGAGGTGCTCTGCTCCTGGGAAGCTCCCAGACGGTCCTGGCTGGCCCTGGCACAGCTTTACAATGTGCTGTCAGTCTTGTCTAGCTCTTCTTCGTGATGCCCCCAATTCTGTTCTCCTCTCAGGAATCTGCTTTTTGTCTAGCCAGCTGTCAGAAGATAGGAAGAGATGATAACCAGAGCATGAGGATATCGCTGAGAAGAGCGAGAAAGGACAGGGAGAGATGAGAAGTGAATAGACAGTGGTCTCCTGAGGTCAAGAGGAAGGAAGATGAACGTTGTGGCGTATGCCTGTAATCCCAGCAATTTAGGAAGCTGAGACAGAAGGATTACATTTGAGAATAGCCTGGTCAACTTAGCAAGACCCTGTCTCAAAAATAAAAGGGGCTTGGTTTTCTTTATTGATCTTATCCCTGCCCTGAGTTGAAATTTCTCAAGAACAAGACCAAGTAGGTACATTTAAAAGAATAATCTAACAATAAGACATTCCCACTTGGCACTTTGATTCAATATTGTACTGCAGGTTTTAGCCAGAATGATTAAAAAGAAATGAGAGGTATCTAGAGGCAGGCACAATGGCACATGCTGGGAATCTCAGCAAACTCAGGAGGCTGAGGCAGGAGATTGCAATTTCAGGGCCAGTCTGGGCAATTTAGCAAGACGCTATCTCAAAATAAAAAATAAAATATACAACAGGCTGGGGATGTAGCTCAGTGGTAGAGTACTTGCCTAACATGTGTGAGGCTGAAAAGATTTCATTTAAAAAGTAAAAAGACAGCCAATAGGATGGGAGAAAACATTTTCAAATTATGTATCTAGGGGCTGGGGATGGAGCTGGCTCAGCAGTAGAGCACTTGCCTAGCACGTGCAAAGCCCTGGGTTCAATCCTCAGCACCACATAAAAATAAGTAAACATATAGATAGGTAGATAAATAAATAAAGATAGTGTGTCCAACTACAACTAAAAAAATTATGAATCCAATAAGGATTCCTACAATTCAATAATAAAAAGATAAATAGGGCTGAGGGTATAGTTTAGTGGTAGAGTATTGCCTAGTATTTATGAAGCTCTGGGTTTGATCTCCACACACACACACACACACACACACACACACACACAAAATGAAGATAAAAAGAAAGAGCCAGAAATGTATCTCAGTGGTAGAATGCTTGCCTAGCATGCACAAGGCCCTGGGTTCAATCCCAACATATATCAGAAAAATAAAGAAAAAAGATCAAGAGCCCAATTTATAAGTGGGGAAACCCTTTAGCACTGTGGACCAGAGCCTGAGGTGGTCAGGGGCACCACCTGCAGACTATGGGTGAATGCTGGTTTTTGTATGCTGGCCATGCAGCTCTTGGGTTGGGGTGGGCTTTGAGGAGGCCCCCTGCCAGGGTCCTTCTGTCCCCTGATTCCCTAGGAGGCCTGTCACTGAGCAGAGGTGCTCTCCAAATAAGACTGCACACTCTGGGCAGCACTTATTGTGCCTGTGGGGTAGGGAGAGAGGGAAGTCTGAGCCAGGTAAACAAGTAAAATTAAAACAATAAGAAACAGGGAAAGGATCTGAATAGCTATTTCTTCAAAGAACTTATATTCAGTGGCCAAAAAGCATATGAGAAGTTGTTCAGTATCTATAGTCATCAGGGAAATGCAAATCAAAACCACAATGAGAATACCACTTCACTCCCACTAGAATGGCTATAATCAAAAAGTTCGGACAATAACAATTGTTGATGAGGATGAGGAGAAATTGGAACCCTTGTATATTGCTAGTGGGAATGTAAAATAGTTCAGGGCCCTTTGGAAAAAAGGAAGTTCCTCAAATGTTGAAGAGAGTTAACATTATGACTTAGCAATTCCACTTCTGGGCAGACTCTCAAAAGAACTAAAAGCACATGAAATCTGTACATGAATGTTCACAGCAGCATTATTCATAAAATCCCCAAAGTAGAAAAAACAAGAATGTCTGTCAACTGCTGAGTGGATAAACGTGGTGTGTGTGTGTGTGTATATACACACACACACACATACACAGTGGAATATTACTGGCAATAAAAAGGAATGAAGTGCAGGTCTAGAAGTGGTAACAGGAAAGAATCTTGACAGTGTTATGCTAATGAAAGAAACCAGTTACAAAAGGTCCACGTATTGTAGGACTCCATGTCCAAAAGAGGCAGATTCATAGAGACCTAAAGTAGATTAACGACTGCCTGTGGAAGGGGTGAGGGGGGAATGACAGCAGCTGTGAATGGGGGCTGGGTTTCACTTGGAGCTGATGAAAATATTCTGAAAGTAGATACTGTAATGTTTGTACAAATCTATTAAAAAGCACTTTAACAACCTTTAAGAGGGTGGAGTTTATGGCATATGAATTATATTGATGAAGTTTTATTAAAAATAACCCTAAGTGCTGGGCATGGTGGCATATGCCTGTAATCTCAGCAGCTCAGGAGGCAGGAGGATTGCAAGTTCAAAGCTTAGTAAGACCTGTTGCAAAATAAAAAATAAAAAGGGCTGGGATGTGGTTCAGAGGTTAAGTACCCCTGGGTGAGATCCCCCCACTCCCCCAAAAAGACAAAAAAAAAAAAAAAAAAAAAAAAAACCTAAAAAAAAAAAGTATTTACCATAGTGCTCATTTATTTATTTATTTATTTAGGTACTGAGGACTGAACCCAGGAGCACTTAACCACTGAGTCACTCCCCCCCAACCCTTTTTTGTATTTTATTAAAGACAGGGTCTTCCCAGTGGCTGGGGAGGCTGAGGCAGGAGGATTGTGAGTTCAAAGCCAGCCTCAGCAACTTAGCAAAACTCTAAGCAACTCAGTGAGGCCCTATCTCTAAACAAAATACAAAATAGGGCTGGGAATGTGGCTCAGTGGTGAAGTTCCCGTGAGTTCAATCCCTGATATCCGCCCCCCCACCCCGAAAAAAAAAAATAAAGAACAGAGTCTTGCTGAGCTGTTGAGGCTGGCTTTGAACTCACAATTCTCCTACCTCAGCCTCCTAAGATGCTGGGATTATAGGCATGTGCCACTGCAGCCTGTGGGGAGTGGTGACTTGGCTCAGGATCTCTGACTGTCTCGCAGCAGGAGTCTGTGCCTGGGCTGGGAACTTCCTGTACAAAGACGCAGGTCAAGATTGCCCAGTTGCTATGATGATGCCCTGCTAAAAGATTTTATGAAAGGCATAGGACTATTGGTCTTGATCCTGAGTTCAGACACCAGCTGCCAGGGGTAGAGAATTATGAGCACAAAAAGGTAACTATAATCGGACTTTGTCCTTCAGCCTACCTGCATTGACGAAACTTTCTCACAGAAAACCCTTTTGATGATAGAACCTATATAATAAAGATTCTAAGCTAGCTCTGGTCATTGTTCCTCTATCAGAAGACGGTGTCCCACATAGCTGGTTCCAGCGTTCTCTCTATGTGTGTCTGTTTGTCTTTTCCAATCCCCCATTGCCCCTTGCCAGTTTCTGAATTAATGGCCATGCAGGTTGTGGCAGCAACTGGCTTAATAAATTATTGATTAATGATAATTTCCATTCTAAGAAAGCTACCCTTCCAGGCACAGTGGTGCACACCTGTAATCCCAGCAGCTCAGGAGGTTGAGGCAGGAAGTCCACAAGTTCAAAGTCAACCTCAGCAATTTAGCAAGGCCCTAAGCAACTTAGGGAAACCCTGTCTCTAAATCAAAAATAAAAAGGGCTGGGGGGCTGGGGTTGTAGCTCAGTGGTAGAGAGCTTGCCTTGCATGCATGAGGCCCTGGGTTCAATACTCAGTACCACATAAAAAATAAATAAATAAAAATAAAAATATTGTGTCCATCTTTATATATATATATATATATATATATATATATATATATAGGCTCACTGGTTAAGTACCTCTGGGTTCAATCCCTGGTAAACAAAAACAAAACAAAACAAAAAAAGCAAACAGAAAAGGAAAGTTACCCTACTAATGTGGAAAGGAGTCCTTAGTGCTTCAGGTCAAATATAAAAAAAAGTCCTGAGTCAAAAAGCAAATAATAACATATGATAACTCATATGATTAAGAGTTTGATAATTTGGTTTCTATTCTTGGATTTGCCACAAACAGGCTGTGTTTTGGGTGCAAGTCACTTAAACCCTCTGGGTTCCCTTTTGATGCTCTAAGAAAACTCTTCAATTCTACTAGAATTTCAAGTGTACGTCCACACTCCATGGAGCTGCCACCTTAATCTCTACTCCTTCCTTATTCTGTGTCACTGACTGCTAGGCTGGGGAACAGAAGAGTGAATAAACTTAGACAGCTCCTGCCATCCTGGTTTGCACAAAACAACTCTACAATTGATTATTTAAGGGACTGGGGTTGTGGCTCAGTGGTGCCTAGCATGTGTGAGGCACTGGGTTCAATTCTCAGCACCACATACAATAAATAAATAAAATAAAAATATTGTGTCCAACTAGAACTTAAAAATATTTTTAAAAATTGATTATTTAATTATAGCTGTGATGTTCTATGTGCTATGAAGACATATAGGGCATTAAGAGAACAAACTTGATCACAGGAATCAGGAAAAGGCTCTTGAAAGAAAATTGGCCCAAGCCACAAACAGAAAGCTGTCCCAGCACCTCATCTAAAAAGGCAGGCTATCACATGTCCCTTCCCCTGGCCCCTGCCATTACAACTTAAGAGATCTCCCACCTTTGCTATCTCAGAGTTTACACTTACTGCCTACAATCCTCACTGCCCTTTAATAGTTATAATAACTAGCAGTTTTAAAGAATCTTCTTTGTTCCTGGTACTACCAAGTACTTTAGAAGTATAATCTCAGCCAAATGTGGTGGTGCACACCTGTAATCCCAGCTACTTAGGAAGCTGAGGCAGAAGGATTACAAGTCCAAGGCCAACTTGGGCAAGTCTAGTCCCCGTCTCAAATAAAAAAAAATTTTAAAGGGCTGGGAATTATCTCAATGGTAGAGTGCTTGCCTAATGTATACAAGTCCCCAGCACTGGGGGAAAAAAATATAATCCCATAACAAACTTAGAGGTAGGTACAACAGTTACACTCATCTATAAACTCCTTCAAGTGAAGGAAAATCAGAGCAATTACATGACTTGCCCAGTGTTACACACAGCTAGGAAGTGGTGGAGCCAGGATCTGGCCTCAAAAATCTGATCCCAAGGCCTACAGTGTGCATTACTTGGCTCACAGCTCCTGTGGCCTAAGGGACTATGTTTTCAAACATTTGGTTCCCTTTCTTGCCTCAGTAAGAGTCCACGAGATGAGTTCCTGACCTAAGGCAGCCCATCCAAGACTGAAGGAAACAATGACTTGAGGGCAAACTTCCCTTCAGCCATTCCAACCAGGTGGAAGATGCCAGATGGTACATGGACAGCCAGGACTACTGAGGCTTTATACCACAGGAAAGGAGAGCAGAAGCTCTCAGTGAGCAAAGAGGGACGATGAACCTAGAGATCAAAGCATATGCAGTCGGAGAGGGGACAAGAGCTACAGAGGAGACAGGAGTGGGAGAGTGAGCAAGTGAGTGATTTTAGCCACCCCCTGCTGTTACATGAATCCAGAACCACCCTGCAATTCCAGTTCCAGAGAACCATCTACGCTGCAGTTCTGGTGCTCAGACTCTAACAAAATTCTTGACCTTAAATAAAAATAACGTTGACAGCCTGACACTGTAAAACAGGAGTTTTACAAAGACCAACTAATTTAATCCTCACAGAACTCCATAAGGTAGACAGTATTATTATTCTCACTTTACAGAAGAGGAAACTGAGACTCAGTGGAGGGAAACAACTTGCCCAACGTCAAACAGCCATTTCAGTGGTAGAGCCAGGATTTGTATGCACACGGCTGACTCCAGAATCTATTCTACAACCATTTCTTTATTTGAGCTAGCCACAGCAGGTTCCTGCAACCAAACAAGCCAGACACCACATTCCTACTGCACTTCTCACATCACTGGGTTTCATTTCCCAAAGCAGAACAGAAGCTGTTTAGATGGTAACTGGGTTTCATATACAGTATGAGAGTTGGGCAGACTCATATTGATACGGGTGCTGAAATGAAAAATAATGGTAGAATTTTTTCCATGCCTCTCTGTCTCCGTGACATACTCAGGATGCACAGTGAGCATGTGAAGCCAGTATATGAGTGCTTTCTTCCTCTCACTATAGCTTTTTATTTAAGCATATCTTATTATCCCATATTTTATATATACTGAAATTATAGACAGATGTGGTGGCACACACCTGTTATTCCAACAACTTAGGAGTCTAAGGCAGGAGAACTGCAGGTCGTGGCTATCCAGGGCAACTTAATAAGATCTTGCCTCAGAATAAAACACAAAAAGGGCTGGGATAAGCTGGTTGCAGTGGCACACACCTGTAATATCAGTGACTTGGAAAGCTGAGGCAGGAGGATTACAGGTTTGAGGCCAGCCTTAGCAACTTAGTGAGACCCTGTCTCAAAAAATAAAAAGGGTTTAGGGATGTGGTTTAGTAGTTAAGTGCCCCTGGGTTCAATTCTCAATACCAAAAAAAAAAAAAATAATAATAATAATAATAAATAGAAAGGGTTGGGAATGTAGCTAGCTAACTGGTACAGCATTCATGTGGTATGCATGAGGACCTGGGTTTGATCCCCAGTATGGAGGGTAAGGTGGGATTTTACATACTTATATTTTCTGGCTGATGAAGAGACTAAGGAAGGAATCACAAGTGTTGGACCTACTTATTGAAGGGCGGGACTCTGAGACAACTGACACATCTTTTTGTGTGGTCAAAACAGTCAGCAAAGTTGGGGAGGTAGCTCAGTGGCAGAGCATTTGCCTAGCAAGTATAAGGCCCTGGTTCAATCCCCAGCACAGGAAGTTGGTAGGGGGTGGGGGAAGTGAGAATAATTTTTTAAAAAATATTTTTTAGTTGTAGTTAGACAATACATTTATTTATTTGTTTGTTTTTTTGTTTATTTATTTATTTTTATGTGGTGCTGAGAATCGAACCCAGGGCCTTGCATGTGCTAGGCGAGCGCTCTATGCTGAGCCACAACCCCAGCCCCTGGAGGTGAGAATAATTTAAGGATATAGGACTGAAAGGATGGAAGAGATACAAAACTGGGTGGGTCAGAAAAACACATAGCCTAAGGTGGGCAAAGGGGCAGAAGGGCGCAGGCACAGTAGGGTATGGACTGCCCCTCAGACTCTGCACCCCTGTCTTGAAGCCTCTTTTGATTATTGCTAGTGTGAGAGTCTCCCCAGCTAGAGCCCAACAATTCCTGAAGGCACTGCTTATGTTTCTGACTCTCCTCAGCATTGGGCAATGACAAGGACAGCATACTGATCCTTCCCAAGACACCCACTTACAACTTCACCTTGGACTCTGCTTGATAGAGCTGGCCAGGAAAGAACCAGACACAAGGCAAGGGCTTTACCACTGAGCTATATACCTCCAGCGCAAAGACTTTATACCATCTAAAAACCTGGCGGGAGCTTTTAAGCTACCAACAAGGAGAGAAGAGAATTAATATCCTGAGAAAGTTACATGTGTAAAATATAAAGGGTTAGATTTGCTTGTGAAGCAACTGCGGGAGAAGCAGATAGGATAGGAAAACGGATCCCTCACTTTCTGCTGACCCATGAGTTTTATAATTGTAGAAATTCAGAACTGGAAGGGTCCATTATGAATTCCAGAAGGTCCTGGGAGCTGCTAAAATGGTAGAAAAAATTAGAACCATAAAGACTGGGGGGAACTTTGGTTTGTGTCGAGGGGAGCGAGGGAGGGTTGGGGCTGTGGAGATGGGAAGGACAGAAGAATGAGACAGACATTATTATCCTACATACATGTATGGTTACACTACTGGAGTGACTCTGCACCATGTACAGCCAGAGGAATTAAAAGCTGTGCTCTGTTTGTGTACAATATGTCAAAATTCTATTGTCATGTACAATTAAAACACACACACAAAAGAAAAAAGAAAGAAAGAAAAGAGTTTGGTGTTAAAATTAAAAAAAAAAAAAAAAAAAGACTGGTGGGTGGGGGATGGAAATTCTTGGGAAAGAAGCATACAAAACCCTAGTGGAGACAAGGGAAGAACTGGTCTCGCCTGTGCTTCGAGCCCAACAGTGATTTTTCATTCAGATATGCCCTGGCAGGTCCTGCTGCTGTAGCCAGTGCCTTTCCCAAATCCAGGCAAGGTGCCATCCTACCCCAACAGGGAAACAGTGCCAGGAGGTGGGTGGGACTGCCACAGGGTGTCAGGGACAGGAGGACGAGGCAGAGTGAACCAACTGTGAGGATGGGAGAGGGGGGACCCCACTTTCTGGGCTGCAGTCCCACCTGAGCACTCACAGGAGACAGGCTTCCTCCTGTCACCAACCATGCCAGGACTCTATAGTGAGGGGAGAGACCTAGGGAAACGTCTGATAAGACAGAAACAGAAGGAAAGAGGGGGAGAAGAGAACTAGGGGCCACCGGAGACAGAGAATGGGAACTTGTGGCATAAAGAGGGAAGCCAAGCCAAGCAACTCGCCCTGGAAGACAGGGCTGCCAAGGCCTACGCAGCCCTTGTTCTCTGGTTCCATTTCAGAGGAGACCAGGACTAGGCTGGGCTGAGAGGCTGGTCCTCCTCCCTCCTGGCTGAAAACAATAGGCCTGGTTTCCTAAGCTCTTCCTGTAAATCAGAGGGCCCACAGGAAGAGGAAGAGAGGGGCAAAGGCAGTTAAGTGCCAAGGGAAAGCTTGGAGGGGGGTTTCCACCTCCCATAAACTTGGCAGCTCCTTCAAAGCTGGCCCTCAAAACACCAACCATCCAAGTACTAAAACACTGCATTCTGTGAAAATGCTGGATTTTGGGTACTGGGGATGGACTAAACCCATGGGTGCTTTACCATGGCACTACACCTACCCCCAGTCTGTCTTTTATCTTTTGAGACAGGATCTTGCTAAATTGCTGAGGCTGGCCATGAATTTGTGCTCCTTCTGCCTCAGCCTCCCCAGCTGCTGGGATTACAGGTGTGCACCACCATGCCCAGTCAAATGCAGTTTTAAAGCCCATCCCTTAGTCCTCCTACCAACTGGATTAATAATCCTAATCTCCTTCTATGTGAGATTTTCTGATGCCACCACCAGGGAAGGGGCGAAAGTACTGGCAAAGACATGGAAAGAGGGGCAAGTGTTCTGGTAGAGGGGGTGGAGTCTCAGACAACCTTCACTTAGATATGAATAGCTAGAGGATGTGTGCAAGAGGAGAGAATACAGGAGGGACTATGAAAAAGACAGACTGTAAAAGAAAATGGGAGAGGAGAAGGGAGGCCAAGGGTAGGGAGGTGATAGGAAAAGTCCCAAGAGGTCACCCCCCACTTCCTACCCAGTAGAGATACCAGACACAGCCCCAAAGCAGAAGTCAGAAGTCTGCCAAGTGAATCAGGGGAGGACATAGTGTGACCCAAAGGGCTTGGTGTGGAAAGCAGGCCCAAAGCCAAAGCATGAGAGTTTAAATATTCCTAGGGGGAGAAAGGAAGTAAATAGGGGACAGATGCTTATTACAGCACCTCTTCACTGCGCCAATAACCAAAAGGAAGAAAGAATGGGTAGAGGCTGAAACCCTACCAGTTCCCTATTGTCCATCATGCCCACTGATAAGCAACTCCCTCTCCCAATATTGCAGATTGAACTAAGGGGTGCTCTACCTCTGAGCCACATCCCCAGACCTTTTTATTTTGAGACAAGGTCTTATTTTAACTTGTTGGGGCTGACCTCAAACATGCGATCCTCTTGCCTCAGTCTCCCAAGTTGCTGGGAATACAGGTAGGCATCCAGCCAAACAGGAGTCTTTAATAAAGCCTTCCCCAAACTCCTTTTCCCAGCTTTCCTTACTGCCTGAAATAGACTCTCCACTCTGAGAGCCCTCCCTCTCACACTGTGGACCTCAATCAGACCCCTCTGTGCTGATTCTACACTGTGAAGTATCACTCCTCTGTGTATCCACGTTTTGAAGTGTTTTTATGGGAATGAAGCTCAAGAGGGAGGAAATCAAGTAGGCTTCAGGAGTAGATGGGAGGGAAAGAAGGCAGGAAATTTATATAGGGGAGGAATGGTGGTTATAAGCGACTCCTCCTGGGTCTCATAAGCCAGGATGTGTGAAACACGCACACACACACACTTGCAGATACACGCAGAGGCAGAAACAAGTCAAGACGTGACACATCTATGAACACAAATTCCATTCTCATCAGAAACCGGTCAGAGCAGAGGGGGCCCTGCCTGCAATGAGGAGGCTGGGAACCTGGCATCCTAAGTTGGTCTGCTGCCTCCATGTAAGGCTCCCCACAGACCTGGAGGCCTTAGACAGGGCCAGGTCTAGAGGTCTTTACAGAAGGAGAGGCCTACAGGAGGTGGTAACTGACGTGTGGAGAGAGGAGAGAGCTTTTGGGAGCAGTGTGGAGTAGACAGGCAGTGGAGGAGGGAAGGCAGGAGGGAGAAGAGGGGACCAGAAATCCAGCAGCCTAGCGCTGGTTCTAAAATGGCCGCAGGCAAGGCAAGGACAGATGGTCCCTTTCTGATGCTGTGCTGGGGAAGGAGGGAAAGGGAAAAGGGAAAAATAAACACCATTACACTCAGGAATTTAAAAATAAACGGAAAAACCTAAAAGATAAACAGCCTGCTTCTGATGTTCTGTCTGTCTCCAGTGCCTTCTAGGAGAAAACAGAGCTGTAGGCCTGGGAAGCCAACCCCTAACCTTGGGTCAGGAGACTGCCAGAGGTCATTCTAGCCATTTTTCTTTCCCCAATCAGAAGATCTTGCAAAATCTTCTAGGCAGCCAAGATGTATCTTGCCTTTATCTCCCCAATCTTCCTTCCCAAGTCCCACCTTAGGTTGGTAAGGCCTTAGTTTTTTTTTTTTTTTTTTTGGGGGGGGTACTGGGGATTGAACTCAGGGGCACTCGACCACTGAGCCACATCCCCAGCCCTATTTTGTATTTTATTTAGATCAGGGTCTCACTGAGTTGCTTAGCACCTCGCTTTTGCTGAGTCTGATTCAGCCTCCCGAGCTGCTGGATGACAGGCATGTATCACTGCGCTCCGCAAGGCCTTAGTTTTACACACAAGAGTCCCTGGGTTAAATCCCCAGCACCCAAAAAAAACCCCAAAACAAAACAAACAAAAAAAGCATTTCTTTAAAATGTTACAAGCTGTCAGAGCAATTTGATTCTATCTCTTCCACAAGGATCAGTCTCTGTCCCTGGCCTGCAGAATTAATTTCATCACCTCACAGCTGTGGCCACCACCCCATTGCCCAGTGCTTCACAATCTATTAGGTGCTGTCAGTCATTATCTCATTTGCACATCAAGCCTGCAGGGTGGCTGAGAAGGAATTATTACCCCATTTTACAGATGAGGAAACCAAGACTCTGACAAGCTAAAGTCATGGTGAAGCCTGAACTCAAGTCTGCTTAGATTTCTGATGGTAACACCACACTGCTGTTATGGCTAGCCTCCCCCTGCCGGTCATGGGCTCAAGAGATGAAGCTGCAGGTTCAGATGTGACTGCCTCACAGCTGACTATGTCAGGTGTGGTTTACTTTGGTGTCCTTGTGTTTCTTGCTGGTGTGAGTCAAGGCAAGGGGCAGGAGCCCCGCACTCTACCGCATCTTTCAGTTCTATGCCCACCCTTTCTTACTTCTGGGTCTTTGCACTTTTTCTTCCAAGTTCATCACTCTCCTCTTTACCAGGATGTCTTGTGCCCGTCCCTTCAGATCCCAGTTTGGACATTACCATCTCTAGTCCCTGCTCCTGCAGCACCTGAACCACCCATTTCATGATACCAATTACATTTTTGTGATTGATTTTTTGCTTGTCTGTCAACTCTGATAGACTAAGTTCTTGGAGGTCAAGGCCATACTCAAAGCCTATCTATGCAATGAATGAATGTAGAAGTAAAAAAAACATTGGTGTTTCTAGAAAAACCTTCCTTGCTCCTTAAAGCAGTGGTTTCTAACACTAGTTTGGAGTTATTTCCATCCTTCCAAAATGATCCTTAAATATTCGCTTCAGTGCACTATGCCAACAACTAAAAGTGAATCCTTTTTGTCATGTGAATCAACACTCCATAATTCATTTGCTTGGTAAATAAGCATTACCAGAAAGTGGACTCTCTTAAAGGAGGAAACTCCTATATGATCAGCAAAACCCAAACAGAACATTAATAAAGGCCCAAACATCACTGAAGGCAACAGGGCAAGAAGAGATGAAAGGAAAGCCTCCTGGAGGAGAAGAGAGTTAAAGATGCTGGCAGAGGCTGGGTTGGGTGAGTAGGGTGGAAGGAGGCCCCATCTCAGTTAGAGGACAGCTTACTGGAAGGTTCAAAAGTGTAAAAGGAAGATTCAGGGTGGGTCCTCTCAGCTGAAGCAGAAAGCAAGACAGGATGGTGGCGAGATGCAGCTATAGGGGATGGTTAGTGTTCTTACTGTACTAACAACCAGAAGGCCTGGGTGCTGGTTCTGATGTTTTCGTGCAGTTTAGGCAAACAAGCACATCATTTAAGCTCTCATGGTCTCTTTTCCTTATGTACCCAATCCCATGTCACAAAAATTCATTGATGTAGCCCAGTGCAGTGGTACCCGCCCCAGCAACTCTGGAGACTGAGGGAGGAGGATCTCAAGTCCAAATCCAGACTGGGCAACTTATGGAGACTCTGTCTCAAAAGAAAAAAAGGTCTGGGAATGTAGCTCAGTGGCAAAGCACCCCTGGGTTCAAACCCTAGTACCTCCCACCAAAAAAAAAAATTCATTGATGTAAAAACATTCTGAAATCTATAAAGTGCTACAAATTTGCCTAGAATCTTTGTGAAGAAATTGGCTCCCACAAAGCAGAGAAACTGTTAAGAGGTGATTTACTGGAACCATTGACATCAGTGGGACTTAGGTCAGGAGAAAAGAAAGACAAAAAGTAGAGAGGGCAGGTGAGGGAGAAGAGAGGAAATAAGACCTGTGGCCTTGGAGGCAGGCCCACTAGGGGCAGTCCCCAGGAGCAGACACCAGGAAGAGCAGGAGAAGGCACGGTCTAGAAGCAGGAGGAGCAGGCAGGCAGGGAGATGCCAGGCCCATTCAGGCTGCAGATACCAAGCTAACGGAGGAGGACAACACTAGTAATCAGGGGTTGGATAATAATAAGCTTTCTCCCTGCTGGTTTTCAATGGTAGCACAAACAAATCATTATACCTCATTGCCAACCTCCTACTGTTGGAGTCAGGTGTCCACAAATCCAAGGGGAAAAGACTAGGGAAGCTTCATGACCAAGAAAACCTGTGCCTTGTCTTACCCCCATATTGCGTCTAATTTCAGAAGATAATTGGAGGCCATGAGAATTCGGAGAAGGAAGGTAGGGAACAGTGTCACAGGAGGTCAGAGAGGATGAAAAGGAGGAAGCACAGAGGTGCAAAGCTGAGTCAGTTGGAAGAAGAGAGGGTGGAGGGTGGGGCCGGCAGGAAGGTCTGAATCATGGACTTCAAAAGGAAGGACAAGGTTACTCTCCACAGTGTGGAGACCAGATATTCTCTGGCTCTGTCAAGAACCAACCCAGAATAAATTACAGCCCAAGGGATGTGGGTGAGACAGGAGGAGGAACTTCCTGACCAGCAGGATGGAGCAAGCATGTTCACACAACTTTTCACCAGCCCTGTCTCTCTTGTTTCTCCTAAGAAACCCTCTCTGATTCCTTTCATACCAACTCTGAAGGCCTGGTGAACCAGTTCTTGCATTCATTCAATGAACACTGAGTACCTGCCGTGTGTCAGGCTCTGCTAGCTACTAGGGCAGGCACCAAATACAACAGAAACAGTTCTTTCCTCCATGGCCCTTACAGCCTAGTCAAGGAAGCAGAGATTAATAAGGACACACCAGCTGGGCATGGTGGTACATGCCTGTAATCCCAGCTACTTGGAGGCTGAGGCAGGAAGTTTGCAAGTTTGAAGAGAGATTCTGTCTCAAAATAAAGAAGCAGCCAGGGATGTATCTCAATGATAGGGTGCTTGCCTAACATGTGTGAGGCCCTAGGTTCAATCCCTAGTTCCACTTTGTGTAAAACTGAAAGTACTGAGTACTGTCAGAAAGATTAAAAGGAGGTTGTGATGGGGAAGAGGGCCTGGAAAGGCCTGCTAAGGAAGTGATATTTAAGGATAAGTAAGGATTAACCAAACAGAAGCAAATGGTACAGAGGGCCCAAGGGGGCTCTAAGGCAGGAGAGAGGCTCTGGTCTTTAGGCAGCAGAGGAGCCAAGCATCTCTAACCACCGAGCCCTGAGTCTGCGCCTTTGATGACACTCTTTAGACATGTTTGTACGAACGACTTGTTTCTCACATCCTATTTCACATATCCCAAGTCTATCCTCATCAGAATGTCCCCAGGGGTGAGGCACAGTCCTTTCAATCCCCACCATCTGAGTACTTCCTCTGGGTGGGTCCAGAGCTTTCACACAAAGCAGGATCAGAGGGACTACCCGGTGACTGCCAGAATTCCTGACTCAGTGGGCAGGACAAACAGGAGTTTCATGTCAGGACAGAAGATTTGCAAGTCACTCTATTCCAGTGATGCTGGAAGACTTTCAGGAGATGGCAAAAGGCTCTAGGACAGGGCAAGGGGAGTCAGGCTCACAGAATTCCAGACCTGCACCTGGGGCTGTGACTCACCACAGCCATTAAGATTGAAATCAATAGACCAAGTGGTTTTCTCTTTCTTAAACAAAACAGTAAGTCAGGAGAAGAATGTTAACAGAACCCCAGAAGACACCCTTTCTGAGTACTTTCTTCAATAAGAGAAGCTGCAGCTACCACCTATCTAATGAGTATTTGCTGAAGGAAGCACTTCCCATGGCTTTTATTTAATCCTCTTGTCAACACTATTAGGTGGGTCTTGTTATCTTCAGTTTACAAAGGACAGAATGAGGTACAGGGGTACTGATTATTTGCCAAAGATCACATAGTAAGTAGAAAAACTCGGATCTGAATCCAAGTCTCCAAGGTCTACACTGCTGGAAGGCTCCATCTATTGCAACCTCCCCTCATAAAACCAAGTGAAAATCCCCTGTCTTCCCAAGCCAGTCCTCACTTGGTTCCCACTGCTCTTCCTCTTCAGCATTAAAGGACAGGAAACAGTCTTTAGAGTGTATATATTCCAAAGGTCATCTGTGTCTTCCCACAGATGCTTGGCCCCATGCCCACTCTCCAATATGGTGCCCTCGCTGAGATCTCCATACTGGGGACTGACATCTCTTAGACCAGCTCTAAACCACCAGTCCACACTGGCAACCACTTCTACTCTCCCTATCAATCTCTCCCAACCCCTTCGCCCGGCTTAACACACAGTCACCACCTCTTATGAGCGCCTTTCCTTGCACAGAAAACACTGCAAATCCCACATCTGATCTACTGATATGGTTAAACAGCCACTCAGATTTTTAGGAAGGAAGAGACAGAAGAAGGGCTCCTGGGTCTGGAGGGAACTTGGAGAAATCATACTGGCTCACTGGGAAAGCACACACACCAGGACCCTACCCTGGGGGACTGAATCACCTCCAGGGGCAGGGCCCTGGTATGTGTAGGTTTCAAAGGCTACCAAGGTGGTTCTGATTGCACCTCTGATTAAAAGCTACAGAGTTCCTACACCCTTGTTTTTTGTTTTTGGTTTTTTTTTTTTTTTTTGGTGAAGAAACTAAGTCCCAGAGAGACGTGAACTAGAAATGCAATGGAAACTAGAACCAGGTCTCCCAGCTCCTAATGTCATGCTTACTTCATGGATCACATTGCTCAAAGGCAGTTAAACCAAGCTGCACAGACTCTCCTATCAGCAGGGCTCCAAGTGGGAGCTCAATAGAGACATCAATTTTACCCAAGGACGTCCTGACACCAGGGCAGCAGATCTGGGCAGTTACAGGGCACTCATTGTTAATCTGTAAAATATATCTAATCTGCAAAGCTGTACCTGGGACCCCAGGACAACCATCACACACTTGAGTACATTTCTGGTGGGGACCAGGCAATCCAGCAAATTAACCAAGCATATGAGTACCAAAGTCATTTCTAACTAGCTCTGGGAAGTTGGCCTACTGCTGGAACCTTTTAAAATGTAAAATGCCCAATCCCCCATGTCTGCTGTAGGCACAAGCACTCAAGTCACCTTTTACTTTTATTAATGATTATGATGACAACAACATCCAGGAAGTGCATAATGGATGACACCTGGGAAGACAGAGTTTCTAGGAGTCAACACTGGAACATTTCTTTATTCAATCTTTGAGCACTAGGGTTGGGTAGACTAGGTTCAACCCAAGGAAAACAATCAGGCTCAATTCATACCTGGCTCAATCTAAGAAAAAAGGAGGCTTTAGATTGTAGAAAGGAACTGTGGTGAGAAGGGCCATTCAATATTGGCAGCCCTAGAAGGCGAGGTTGAACACATGTAGCCTCCTCTAAGGTCATGAAGAAGAGGCAAAGGCCTTAAAGTCCACTAGCTTTCCCTGCATCCTTGCGATGAGGATGCTATTTGAAAGACATGCAGAGGTCTTTGTGCTGCAGGCGTTTGCCTGGTAATCTAGGGGCATAGCCCTGACCAGTGCACCCTAAGATACCACCCCAACCTACCACTCAGTGGACTCTGTGCCTGGATTTTGACCTTCAAGGTGGGCCTCTCGAAGACAGGGGGCTCTCCTGGCCTCCTCTCTTCCATTCTTCCAGGTTCACTTTAAAACTAAGTCTCTCTCTCTCCCTCTTTTCCCCTCTTCCCCCACTGAAGATCAAAGAAAAAAATGTAAATCATGTGGACAAGGAAAGAACATCAAATTGCTCACATCTATCCTAAGACATCCACTCACTGTCAGGTCATGCTTTGGATCTGTCCAAGGCTGTGGACACCACAGAGGGATAAGGAGCCTGACCTGGCTCTCAACTCTCCCTTCAACACACGTACCCCCTTACACACAAATACAGAAAGGCTGTTAAATCTTATTATCTTCATCCTCTAACCGACCTTCCTTCCAACTTCCTTTAGCACTTGCCCCCAGAGCCCTAGGATGAGATAAAGTAAGAGATTGAGAACAAGCAAGGTGACAGATAAAAGCACAATGGAATTGGAAAGCAAGTTATAGCTGGGAGCTGAATACAACAGAAACTCTTCTCTTTCCACAGCCCAAACCTCTTGTGATTCCATGCAGCCATTTCATTTAAGCCTTCAGGCCTACCACCTTGGAGCCAGGAGGGAGGGCAGTGCTCTGGGCTGGCTTATGACACACGGATTTCTCAGTTCACCTCACCTGACTCAACAGATATTAAGCACCTGCTATGTCTGGCCCTCTGCTCAACTCTGCACACACACACAGGGATGAGCTGTAGAGTGGTGGGTGGTTGCCAGGGGTTGGGGGAGCAGGGAACAGACTGTTACTGTTCATGAGGAAGACTGAAAAAGTCCTAGAGATGGACAGTGGCAACAGCAGCACAACGATGTGAAAGTACTTGATGCCACAGAACTGTACCTTTAAAAATGGTTAAAATGGTAAGTCTAATGTTATGTATATTTAACCATAATAAAAAAGATTTTTTTAAAAAGCAGTGGGAGGAAATGAGACAGCCTTCCTCTCTTCCCTATGAAGAATAGGCCTTCTTTTGAATTATTCAACTCTCTTTCCTCCAGACTAAATCTTCTGCATTCTTTTGCACATCTTTCTCCTCTTGTTATCCAAGTGCTCTATCCAGTGGCCCAACATCCAGAAATCCCCATCAGTTCTGGGCACAGACCCCACCATGTGCCCTCCAATGCCAACCCCCTCACAGTTTCAAAGGCTCAGGCTAAGGTCCCTTACTCCCTCCTACCCTCAGAACTGCCCCAGGTATACCAATAAAATCTGCCCTCCACTAGGACACAGATCTAGACCACGTGCTCCTGGAGGGCAGAAACCATTTCTCACACAGGCTGTTTCTAATCCAGAAAGTGGGCCACATTCCAAAAGTCTCCATGTAGGATACCAAGCAGCATTATGGATGGTGTTAGAGCCCTCGTCAAGCCCACAAGTCCTGTTTACCATAGGTCACAAAAATATTATATATTTATGATTCAAGCAAGCAGAGAGCAGCGCAGGCTGCACATGGAGCAGCATGCTGGCTACACGCGGCCCCCAGCCCACCCACATGCACAGGGTGAATGGAAGATCAGGTTCTGCAGTGAGTCAGACCTGAGTCTGAATCTGGGCCCTGCCACTTACTGGCTGTCCAACCTCGAGCAAATTATCTAATTTCCAAGTAACTTCTCTAAACCTTGGTTTCTTCATGTAGAAAATGTGGACAATCACTCCACCTCAAAGGGTTATTGTGAGGGATAATGAGATTACATAAGCAAAGAAACTACTGTGTAGTAACTGCTCCTTGTTGTTCCTCTTCCAGCCCCCAAACCCCCCTTCTGAAATGAATCCACATTAAAATATAAATAACTTGTATCAAAGCAATCATTGTTCTGAACTGAAGAAAGAAAAGAGGGGTTTACAAGACAAGACTGGAAGGACAGAACCACATGCTCCGGATCCACACACAGCCTGTTCCCTCCACCTTGCTTTCACATGTGGGCCCAAGGTAGTTTCCAGGGTGAGTAATGACTTTGTTAAGGTTGGAGAGACATCTCCAGTTTCTCTGAACCTCGGCTCGGCAAGGCCACTCGACTGTCAAGTTCTGTTCTCCTCACTCAGATCCGGAGACACAGGCGGGATGCTGCCTTGCTTAGGGCTCTGCTCAGGGCTCGGTGTCCACCACTCCCAACCCCAAAAGATCCACTAGGGCAAAGTGCCTTCTACCCTCTGGTCACTCCCTTACAATTTGTGTGATGACAACCATTCTTCACCTCCATCTTCCAGGGGACAGCCGGAGGACATGAGAGAAGAGATAAACATGCCGGCCCCTATCTCAAGCACTGTGCACACATGCCTACCTCTGCTTCACACTGCTTAGGATTTGGGGTGCCCTGCCTAATTGGTTTCTCGAAGACTCCGTCCTTAGCCACTCAGAATGAAAGCCCAACTACTGCATGCTTCAGCCACTTTCTTACAAATGTGCCTTGAAAGAAAGAGTGGGTGGGTGATGAAGAGAGAACACAAAAATCTTCCTTACAGTCTGGCTCGGAGCCTACCCCCTTTTACCTTCAGAGGTGTGCTGGCAGACAAATAAAAGCTGTTAGTCTAAGAGATATGTGCCATGCACAAAAATAATTTAGAGCCCTGTATTTTCCTCTCTGTACCCAGAAAGAAGTAAAGAAGGGGACATAGAAGTACTTCCTATTTCACAGAAGAAACCTGTCTAGTCCTTCTCCTGGCTTCTACCAAACCCATAACCAGTTCACCAGGGCTCTAGTGGCAATCTGGGTGGAGAAACAATTCTCTAATGCACTGTTGCCAGGATTGCAGGATGGTTAACATGCCTGAGCCCCACATACTAAGTGCCACTACTGCTCCCAAAACATAGTGACAGTTAAAACTCCATCTCCAACATATTTCAAACATGTGGACAGTGCCAGAGTGGTTGAGAACCATGACTACACACTTGTATGGTTTTGTGTCCCATGGGGCCCAGCATACATGAGGCACACTTCATGACTTATGAATTGAATCTAGTAGGAAAGCATAAGTCTCTTAAATTTGTATTTCACCAAGCAAATAGTTACTGAACTGCTACTATATACTCAGCACTTTTATAGGCATAGTATCGATAGGAAATATGGATCACAGTCCCTATACATAAGGTAGCGGGGACATCATTCAATACAAAATGATTCATAAAACATCACTCAATACAAAGCAACAAGCTGAGCATGGTGTCACATGTCTGTAATCTCAATAACTCGGGAGGTTGAGGCAGGAGGTTTGCAACTAAGCAAGATCCTAAGCAATTTAGGAAGACCTTGTCTCAAAAGTTAAAAATAAATAAATAAAAATGGCTGGAGATATAGCTCAGTGGTAGAGTGCCCCCTGGGTTCCCATCCCCAGTATCAAAGTACACTCACACACACATACATACACACACACACTCCCTATCAATTTATCTATCTATGAACGTATAATCAAATTAAATCATAAGGTCTATAAGGAAACAGATAATCGGTTAAGGGCTGGCATTGTCAGAGGAAGCTTTGTGGAAAAAAAACAGAAGTTGAGGTGGCTCTTTAAAGGAAGTGGAATTTTCTTCACTCAGCCTTTCTGACCCTCAGTCTGTCCCTGAAAGGACCACTGTCTATGGAAAACTCCTCTAAACCTATGGTTCCAGGAGAAATTCAGGAACCCAAGCCCTTCAAGTCCCATCCTTGAATGGTCCCTCAGTAGAAGAGGGTTGCTCAGTGGTAGACATTTTCCATTTTCCCTCAGAAGACCAGCTTTTATCAGGCCTGCATTACAGATGCCTTCTGTCCCAAAGGCAAGGCAGAGGTGTCCAAGATGGAACCAGTAGCCTTCTGTCACAAGCTGAGTGGTGGGGTTCCCAGGTGTGATTACAGAAACTCCCCACTTCACCTGTAATCTCTGGCCCTGAGAGTCTCCTGCTCTGGTGATGTGAACTTCTCAGGCGAGTGTCAAATCTTAACTACCTCCTCCGCCAAAGGTCTCTAGGTCTCTGGCCCCCTTGCTCACCAACCACTTCTACTTTCCTTAGGCAAACAGTCCCTATTTCCTCCATTCATCTTCCTCCAGCCTCTTGGGCTCCTCCCACATGCTGTGCCACAAAAGCTCCTCGCAGCCCATCCCACCATCCTCTACACCACCAACCACCTGACATTCAAGCTGCTCCTAGAGTCTGGCTCCTCTACCAAGCCCAAGACTTGTGGCTTCCCCAACCCTGTTTCTCTTCAAACATGCAAAATCAGTAACACTCCCCCTACACACCCCACTCATCCTTTACTTATACACAATGTAAATTGAGAGTCTCGTCTATTTTTATACACTATCTAATGTTAGGAAGAATCCCACTTACCACAGACCAAAAGATCTGAGCCCAGGCCTGGGCCTACTTGTTCTTATTTCTGGAAGACTGACTGACCTATTCTAAACCCTTGTCACCACTTAGCCACCATACAAGCTAATAACATCTAGTGATACACCCTTCTCCCACACATACAAGCTCCAGAGGACAAAAGCACACTCTCCCATCCTCTGCAGAGCCACAGACCTGTACTTAAAGACTCTTCTCAATAAATAAATGTAAGGGTCATAGAGTCATATGCTCTTTTCATATATGCTGTGGATTGAACCCAGGAGCACTCTACCACTGAGCTACATCTCCAGTCCTTTTTATTTTGAGACAGGGTCTTGCTAAATTGCCCAGTCTGTCCTGGAACTTGCAGTTCTCCTGACTCAGCCTCCTGAGTGCTGGGATTACAGGCTGCGCCACCAACCCCAGAACATGACCTTATCTTTTGAAACAAACAATTTTTTCACAAGGTTCACAAGACATTCTTTTGGAAGTTAAACCAGGTAGAACCTATACACATTTTGCATAGAACCTATACACATTTTCCTCTATACTTTAAAACATCTTTAGGTAACTTATAATACCTAATTCAGTGTAAACACTATGTAAATATTTACTATATTATATTGCTTAGGGAATTATGACAAGAAAAATCTGTCTGTACATACTCAGTGCAGAAACACTTTTTTCCCCTCCAAATAATTTTGATCTGAGGTTGGTTGAATCCACGGATGTGGAACCCATAGATATAGAGGCCCAACTGTACATGATTATTTGATTAATGTCTCCATTCACTACTAAGACTATGAGAACCTTATCTGCCTTGATCATTACTGTGTCCTCTGTACTAGGTCCTTCCTCAACCAGAACACGAAATCCCACTCACAGTTAGCAGGTTCATCCTCAGGCTATCTGACCAGTGGATAACATTTCTAGGGGCTCCCTTGGGTCCACTATTTCTAACCTTAAGTAAGAACAAAGAAACTCATGTACCTTTTAGATTGATACCCATTAGAGGATTTTTCTATAGTTGGGAGAATCCCAAACTCAAGGACTGGCTGGCTGGGAGGAGAATGGCAAGAACTGGAGAGAACAAAGAATGAATGGGAGGTGTGAACAGGGTCCAAGTCTTCTACCAAACCATGTTTATGTATTCTCCTATAGTTGGTGGGCATTCAAGAAATGCTTCAGAGTTGACTTATTAACTTGATTACTTTTGTTCTGTTTCTTCAACCTAGGGAAGAAGAAACTGAAAAGGATAGAGGTATAAAGTAGGTGCTGAGGAGGATACGAACTGAATATCAGATTCCAGAATGACTGATTACTAACCTTGAGACAATGGCAAATGTGTGTAATTCACAGCAATCATATTTAATGCACATGTCCCAACCTTAACAGTTCTAAGATACTGAGGAAAGCACAACAGTTAAGAAAAAGGGAGCTTAGCTAGGTACAGTGGTGTGCACATACAGTCCCAGCTGCTTGGAAGGCTTGGAAGACAGAAGGATCACTTGAGCCCAAGAGTTCGAGGCCAGTCTGGGCAACATAAGACCCTGTTTCAAAAGAAAGGAAGGAAGGAAAAAGAGAGCTTGAGCTTACAAAGGCATTTCTTAGATGGATGCTCCCAAAGTTCTGATTAAACAACTGAGTACAATCTCACACCTTGTTATAGAACCTGGTTCTCAACACTAAACTGACGATACTCAGTGACTTGAGAAGGATAGTACTGATAACCTTCTGATGTAACTTTACCCAAAGACAGAACAGTTCAGCAGGCAGACCCTCAGATGGTTTCTGGAGATGCCCTCCAGGCCCGGCACTGTTATTTATTGCTGGGTTACGAGGTTACCACATTCCTTATTTACAGACCTATACTAGAACATAAATTTGTTGACAGTAGTAGCACATTTTCTGCCTTCTTGTCCCTTATGTGACAAGAAGATGTTCTTCATGGCCCATCTATGTCACAGCCACACAGTTCACAATGGGAAGGAAATGGAGGCAAGACGTGACATCAGGGTCCTATGCAGCAGCATGTTGACTGAACTCTTGGGGCAAGAGTAAAGGGGTGGAGAAGTCAGCTCTCTTGCTCATCCTCTTACTGTTATCTTTTTTAAATATATAATTATTTATTTATTTTTATTTTTTTAGTTTTCGGCAGACATAATATCTTTGTTTGTATGTGGTGCTGAGGGTCGAACCCGGGCTGCACGCATGCCAGGTGAACGCGCTACCGCTTGAGCAACATCCCCAGCCCCCTCTTACTGTTATCTTAACTGTCAAAACCTCACTTTCCCAAAGAACCTCCTCTGTATGTATTGCTAAAGGCTGTGGTAATCTGACCTATCTCACAGTATAATGGGTCTGGAGAATGGCTGAATATCTAATACCAGCAAAGTTCTCTGTACTCTTCCTTCCAATGTTTGGCCAAAGCATCATTTCATTTCACTCAAAATGCCACAAGCTCCCTAAATGCCCACATGCAGTTTTTCTAGGAAAAAAGTCAGGAAATAACCTTACTCTGCTGTAAGAGGTCAGCCTTCCCATTCCCCTGTCCAAGGCATCTGTTTGGACAGCTAGCACATCAGAACACAGCAGCAGTCCCACCCTGTGCAGCAGCCTAGAAATACATGCCCAGAATTGCCAGCTTTCCAAATGGTGCTGGCTCCACAGCCATATGAGAAGAGAAGGAAGGGGAAGAGACTTTTCCAGAGAACAGCCACAACAACAACAAAATCCTTTGAAAAAGAACATCTCTGTCAGCAACTACCACCTCACAACAAGTCCTTCTTGAATGTGCTCTACATTATTTCAATTTAGCAACACTGAGCCCAGCTTCACAGTTTCAAGGACACTGCAGTCTAAAACTTCTAACTGGCTGGACAGTAAAGAGAAGCTATTTGATTTATGAAGTGGGTCAAACAGAAGCAGTGATGCAAAAGGAAAGCGGTCAGCCTGGGGTCTTTCTGTCGTTGTCCCATTCACTTCCGCTCATACTTCATCCTTTGTGAGAAGCCCAGAGTTCCAAGCAAGAAGGTTCTTCTGGAATCTAACCGAGCTTGGACACAGAGAAAGAAGGTTTGAAACAAGAGACACAAATTTTCTCATGGATCATCCTAATTGTATTTCAAGGACCATTGCTCAGATGGAGGCATCCAGAATTCTGTTTATTACAAGGCCAGGTCTGATTCCAAAAGCATCTCAGAAAGGATACAATCTCAATGATGTGTATACATAAATGAGGGGAAGAGGAAGCATAACAACCTCTAGTGAACACTTTCTCTAAGTAAGCACTGTGCTAAGAGCTTTCGATTGTTAGAATACACACAAATTCAACAAGCATCTGTGCTCTACAGTGTGCAAAACACTGTTCTAGATGCTGGGAGACAAAAATGAACACAGCACTCAAAATCCTAGCTTTCACAGAACCTGCATTTCATTTTATTTTTGTGATGCTGGGGATCAAACCCAGGACTTTGCACATACTAAGCAGGCACTCTGCCAACAAGCTTATTTGCTGGCTTGAATTTGCATTTCAGTCATGGTTGACAGAAATAAATCTATGTCAGCTGGTGATAAATACTACGAAGAAAGATAAAGCAGACTAAAGAAATGCTATGTAAAATTTTGTATAAAAATAAAGCAGGGAAGGGAGTGCTATTTTAGACAAAGTTGTCCTGGAAGACTTCTCTGATTGTTAGCAGTAATAAGGGCTACCACATACGTGTGCCAGGAAGTGGACAAGAATTTAACGTGCAGCATTTCACTTAATCCCCGACAACACTAAGTTCAATACAATCACCATTCTCAACACATAGAAGAAAAAATGGAGCTCAGAGGTAAAATTCTTTGCAGAATCTGCAGTAAGGGGAGTAAGAGTAAAGTGGATCCGAGGTCCAGGTTATACAGGAAATGAAGAGGCTAGGGCTTGAACACAGGAATGCAATTCCAGGCTCCATGTATCTCTCCTCTACACTGTGCTACCATGTTAGTGGAGAAAAAGAGCCCTAGAGATGTCAGTGCAGCCAGGTATGGTGGCAGACGCCTGTATTCTCAGAGGCCTGGAAGGTTAGGGCAGAAGGATCTCAAGTTCGAGGCCAGCATAAGCAATTTTATGAGGCTCTAAGCAACTTAGCGAGACCTTGTCTCAAAATAAAAATTATAAAGGGCTGGGGATGTGGCTCACTGGTAAATTGCCTCTGGGTTCAATCCCTGGTATCAAAAAAAAAAAAAAAAAAAAAAGGAAGTCAGTGTGGCTATAATTGCAAAGTAGCAGATGCACCTGGCAACTTCACTTCACACATGGCTAAGAGATTAATGCAATTCAGTCTTCCTACTATCAGACTATTAACTCTCATCACCAGCTGAACAGCAAGGCTTATCTTGAAACAAGAAGAGAGACACCTTAAGTTCTTTAAGGCCAGCTAATGAATGCTGAATATGTCCTCTGTCACCCGGACTCCAACCCCCAATACATAGTCATGTAAGTCAAGGGAGACATCCTTTACTGCCAATTCTCCAGATAACCATTTCTCTCTTGAAAGCAGAAACAGAACAGGTGATGACTGAGCCAGCTGCTCGACAGAGCCAAGGCAGCTCTGAGGTGAACTGGAGGGGACAGACATTGAGAAAAGATAAGCAGCAAGGAAAACCCAGGCCCTCTCCAGTCCTATTTCAAAGAAAGCACAGTTCTTCCTCAAGCCCTGGAGTACTGAGCTGGTAGAGAGGGACACGGAAGGTTTCTTCAGAAGCATAAGACAAGACAGACAAGCACAAAGAGCAGACACCAAGCTCTCTTGAGGGAAAGGAGAGGAGAATAAGGCAGGGGGTTATTAAGGAAGGACATTAACATTGCTTCAAGCAGGGAAGTCCGGAAGGGAAATACCACATCCAAGGTCAGAGAGTATTTACAAAATTGCTGGAAATCCCAGGTTGAGAGTCCAGGCCCATCTACCAGGGAGGCTAAGAGGAAAGAGAAGCCAAAGTAGAGTCCCACAAAGTTCAAATCAAAGGTCATGGTTTGGACCCACCCATTTTGTAACTACATTTTAGTTGTCAGAGCCACAGAACCTGTAGCCAGAGTTAATCAACAACCAAGGTGAGCCAGGAAGGTGGGGTTCATCCCAGCGTGGACCACACTAAGGGACATTTACTCACAGCCTGGATTTGCATCTTATATTCCAACTGACTGGAGTATCCCAGTTTAAACCCTGGCTGAGCTGATCTCCTAAAGTCTTTGGACCCTCTCCCATACACAGACAGACAGACACACACACACACACACACACACACACACACACAGAAATTCAATGCTTGGTCTCCCTTCCCAGCAACTTATCATCTTATCTCCAGCAAGTCAGGTTTTATAGCCCAACACTGCATCAAATAAATTATGACCTGAATGGCCAAGAAAAAACTGTGTCACCTAGAGAAACCCAATTAACAACATGACTCTGCTCTCTTCAATTCCTCTCTTCCCTCCAGTCATATCCGGGGCACCTGTGTGGCTGACCGCCTTTTCCCATTCCTGGCCATGTTCCTAGCTAACTCAAAAGCCAGAAGACAATGTGAATAGGGACCTCCTGAGAAGCTCACCTACAGAAGCAAAACCCTGCTCTCCTTGCACCTTGACCTGTTGAGAAAGTTGGAAGGGCACTAGATCAAACACCACCTGGGTGACAGCCTTAAGTATTCACCTTGAAATCACTACATTGCCCTTAAGCCAAAGCTTCCAGCTGAAGAAAAATATAAATGCTGCTAAAAGCTCCTAAAGGTGAAGTAAGTAAATTCCCCACGCGGGGACAATAGAAAGGTATTCTGAAGAAATTCCTGCTGCAGTTGTTTCCTCTAAACCTCTTTCCTAATTAGCCTCTCCCTTGAGACATCATCATTACCTCTACCCCCACTGCTTTTCCAGACCTCCAGACTGATCACATGCAGCATGTGTTTTCTGTGTGTACATATATGCAAACATCCTTTCCTAGCCCGTGCTAGAGTTTCTGAAAGGAATAAATGCTTCCCCTCCTCCCCCAGTGCACTTGTCTATCCTCCTGGCCCCACACTGCTGCAGAGTTGGTAATGTAATATCAGGGACCCCGAGACCGGAAATGCCTGGATCTGGACTGCTGCACTTGAAACCCGAGAGAAGGGACAGGGAAAACTGAACGTGGGGCTGGAGAGACCGTAGGAGGTGTGGGGTGGAGTGGGGAGGCTGAAATGCCGACCAGGGAAGAGTTGCAATTCAGGGGTGGGCGAGGAAGAGAAAGAGGGATGAGGGGGAGGCTGTCAAGGCAGTTGCAAAGTCAAAATTGGAGAACCGAGGAAGAGAAGGGGGAGGAAAGAGATAAGTAACAGAAAGGGTGTAAAGAGGGCTAAGAGGAGGTGAGGGGCCATAATAAAGACTATGCAGGTGATGAAAGGGGCCTAGGTTTAAGGAATTCAGTGGTGACTCTCGAATACCTAGGAAGAAGGGGGTACTGAATCCCAGAGGGTAGGGGTGGCAGGGAGGTGTGGGGGCGGGGCACCACAGGGTGGGACCAAACTGGCTCCCAGAATCTGCAGCGAGTGAAGCGAGAAGGAGAGCAGAGGGCGGGGGCCCAACAGCGGCGGTAGCCCGGGAAAGGGGCAGGGGTCGCAGAGAGGAACCGGGCTGGTGGAGGGGGACGCCAGGAAAGCACGTGAAGCGTGCAGCCACCAGGC
Source organism: Spermophilus citellus (assembly GCF_964194105.1). Taxonomy (NCBI): domain Eukaryota; kingdom Metazoa; phylum Chordata; class Mammalia; order Rodentia; family Sciuridae; genus Spermophilus; species Spermophilus citellus. The sequence goes on along the minus strand of NC_138199.1, from coordinate 23,275,993 downwards.
TCCCTCCCTTGCGGCGAGGTTAGTAACCAGGGCGAGGCTGGGGGACGGCGCGCTCACCCGCAGGGCGGACAGGTCGATGTCGTCCAGGCTGCGGGCGGGGGCTGGGTCGCCCATGGCCTCCGCCGGGAACGGGGCCCCGGGGCCGCTCACACTCCGGCTCGGTTATTCCACTGCCGCCGTCGCCGCTTCTCCCCCATCGGGGGACCCTGGGGGCGGACTCCACCGCGCCTCCCCCGGAGAACGCGGAGGGGGGAGGGCCGGCGGGAGGACCGACCCACCGACTGACAGGAGCAATCGCCCCGGAGTCTGCAACCCGAGCCTCCCGACTCTCTTGCGCAGGCGCGGAGCGGTGGTGCCCCGGGAGGGTGGAAGAGGGAACGTGACGCGAGCGCGCCGGGTTCCCCCTCCCCCTAGGCGCCGGCACCTGCGCGCTGGCGCAGCGGAGCAGACGAAAGGCGCGCACCAGGACTAAGCGACCGCGCGAGCCTGGCTTGAAAGAAGTGGGCGGCGGCCGGGGCGGCCGCAGAGCGCGCCCACCAACGGGTGCGCCTGCGCACACGGTTTTTCTTCCCTTTTCCTATTTTTGCTCTTTCTCTCTCCTGTTTCCTTCCTAGATCTCCTTTGACGCCTTTCCTTTCCTTTCCCTCCTTTCGCGTGCCAAGCTGCCAATCAAGCCACCCACCTCTCTATTTGCGGGGGGAGGGAGGCGGGACCCAACCCCCTCTATTACTTTGGGGAGTTGTTATGGTAACTCCCCACGCGAGGGCTGGGTGGCCTCTAGATAGGACGGGCTGTCCACCCACCCAATTGCCATGGCAACTATGGAGCCGCTGAGGGAGGGGCCTCTCCGTGAGAACTTGGCTGGAGAAACCACGTGGGAGTTGCGGGATGGAGCGGGCATTGGCTGCCGCGGGAATGCCCTTTACTCTCTACCCCAGCTAGAGTGAAGAGCGTTGAAGAGGGGAATCTCAGATCTGAGCATAGGGAATCCCACTGCAGACCTTTGTCTCTGCACCTCTCTTAAAGTGTTCTGCACAGAGGAACTGTTTGATCATTGGAATCGCCAATCGGGGGAAGAGGAAGAAACTGTCTAATCCCTTAAAACTTGCTCAGGTTGGCATAGCACCCCCCCCCCCCCCGCCCATTAGCCTCACTAAAGGCTGGATAATGCTGTCTAAGAACAGGGAGTCACATTCTGCCCCCACTGACTAATTTGCTTTGTGACCTTGAGCTTTGCTTCCCTGGGCTTTTCTTTCATTGCAAAGTTCAGGGGGAAGTCTTTGGGTCTCAAGATTTCTTCCAACACTAATACTATCTCTGAAGGACCCCAGCAACCTTAATATAAACATCACTTAGGAGTCTGACGTGTAGTACAGGGCTGTATCCCAGCTACTTGAGAGACTGAGACAGGAGGATCACAAGTTCGATGCCAGCCTCAGCAATTTAGTGAAACCCTGTCTCAAAATAAAAAGAGCTGGGTATGTAGCACAGTGGCAGAATTCCCCAGGGTTCAATTCCCCAAAACCAGAATGAAAAAAAAAATCTTAGGAAAATTTGAAAGAAAGGTCCTTGGAAAAAAGTTGAACGACCTATTTTCTGGACCCTTAGCACATCTAGATGTTTAAATCACCTCTCTTGAAGGCTCTCTTGACCCACTCTGAATTTGGCTCTTCTGTTTTAGCTACCTGGTTTAAGCCCTTTAAATTTAAGACTTTTGAGTTGCAGGTGTCTGTTGACTCTCCTTAAAGGTAAGAATAAGATCAGTCTTGGGTGCATAGAGCAAACGAACACTTAATTTGAATGAAGGCCTCTGTTGTCCAGAGAGGCACTATAATAGTTCAAGGTCAAGATCATTGGATAGGGCTGGTGTTGTAGCTCAGAGGTAAAGTGCTTGCCTAGCATGTGAGAGGCACTGGGTGCCATTCTCAGCACTGCATATAAATAATTTAAATGAAAGTCCATTGACAAAAAAGAAAAAAATATCATTGGATATTACAAATAAGTATAGATTTCTTCACTCCCACCCTTCCCCCACCCCACCCCTATTAGGGATTGAATCCAGGAATGCTTCATCACTGATAGCTACACTCAGTCCCTTTTTTTTTTTTTTTTAATTTTGAGCTAAGGTCTAAGTTGCCCAGGCTGACCTGGCATTTGCTATATCTTCCTGCCTCAGCCTCACAAGTAGCTGAGATTTCAGGGTCGCTCTACCACACCCTACAAAATACATAGAATTTGAAGTTAGCACTTTAAGCAAATCACTACCTCACTGAGGCTCAATTCTAATCATCTGTAAAACAGAGATAATAATAGATGTTAGGATAAAATACAATTATAAATGTAAAGCACTCAGCATATACTAGACCCTCAATAAATTTACTAGTGACTGACTCATAAAGTGTTTAATAGATATTAAATGAATGAATAAATAAATCAAAGTCACAGGGATGGAATAAATGGCCACCCAATCCTCAAGAGGCAACGAAATCTGGGGGTAAACAGGACAAAGAACAAGTTTGGCCCTAAACTGATAATTACTTTTTTGTTGTTGTTCTTACTGGGAATTGAACCCAGGGGCACTTTACCACTGAGCTACATCCCCTGACTATTTTGTATTTTGAGATGGGGTTTTGCTAAATTGCTAAGGGCCTACCTAACTTGCTGACACTGACCTCCAACTTTCGATACTTCTGCCTCAGAGTAATTGCTGGGATTAGAGGCCTGGGCTACCACACTTGGTTCCAAGATGATAATTATTGAAGCTAGAGTAGGAATTCATGGGTAAACATGAATCTGTGAAGATTCCTTATCCTATTCCCTACTTTTATATATTTTTAAGTTATCTATGATAAAAACAAAAAGATAAACTAATGGTGGGGGGAGACCTGGACCGGGCATCAAGAAAATTTAAAATACAAAACATACAACAGGGGGCTGGGGATGTGGCTCAAGCGGTAGTGCGCTCATCTAGCATGCGTGCGGCCCGGGTTCGATCCTCAGCACCACATACAAACAATGATGTTGTGTCTGTCGAAAACTAAAAAAAAAAAATATATATATATATATATATATATATATATATAAATTCTCTCTCCCTCTCTCCCTCTCTCTTTAAAAAAAAAACAAAAACAAACATACAACAGGGACTAGAGATATAGCTTAGTAGAAAAGCGTTTGCCTGCCATGCATGAGGCCCAGGGTTAGATTCCCATCATCAAAAATAAAATAAGATGGGCTGGGTTTATGGTAGAGCGCTTGCCTAGCAAGTGCGAGTCCCTGGGTTCGATCCTCAGCACCACATAAAAATAAATAAAATAAAGGTATCGTGTCCAACTACAACTCATAAATAAATAAATAGATAAATAGAGGCTGGAATTGTAGCTCAGTGGTAGAGCACTTGTCTAGCATGAGTGAGGCACTGGGGTTGAGCCTCAGCACCACACAAAAACAAATAAATAAAATAAAGGTTAAATTCTTAAGGAAAAATAAATGAAAGCAGTACCTCTTTTAAAAAAATAATAAGGGGCTGGGGATGTGGCTCAGTGGTAAAGTGCTCGCCTAGCATGTGTGGGGTGCTGGGTTGGATCCTCAGCACCATATAAAAATAAAGATTTTTATGTCCACCTACAACTAAAAAAAATATTTTTTAAAAATAATAATAAAATAAAAATAAGACCAGCTGGGGTGGCTGGGATGTAACTCACTTGGTAGAGTACTTGCCTTGTATGCACAAGGTCCTGGGTTCAATCCCCAGCATCACAAAAAGAAACAAACAAAAACTAGCTGGGGGTTCAGGGGTAGAACATCTGTTTAGCATGGCTTCTATCCCCAGACCCAAACATACAACAAAAGATTAATTATAGAACCCTTGGAGGAATAATGAATATTGTATTGGCCTAGTTGTCTACCACCAACCTTTTCCTCCATGCTGGTCTTACGGACTTTGTTTTGTTCGGTGCTGGGGATTGAACCCAGGATGTCAGGCATTTCAAGCAGGTGCTCTGCAACTGACCTACACCCTCAACCCCTAAGCCAGCTTTAGCAACTTTTCCAAGCCCTAAGCAACTTAGAGCTAGTTTCAAAAAAACAGATAGGGCTGGGGGTGTGTGGCTTAGTGGTTAAGCACCCCTGGGTTCAATCTCTGATACCTCCCAAATATAACTATTTTTATTCTAAGCCCTCTCCTACTATTCCCTTACTAAACACTCGCACTTGCTAGAGGGCTTCCAATCAAGATTTAAGGACTCAGGAAGGAAAGTCAAGTTGCCAATGTTAAGTAGAGGCCCATCTAGCCCCTGACCCTGCCTAGGGCAACTACTGCCTCCATCCCACTCCACAATTATGAGGTACTGTCTTCTTAGGAAAGAAGTACTTAGTACCAACAATGAGGCTAATTAATAGAATGCCAATTAGTACCCAGAGATTGCTCTGTGTGGGAGGGGGATTTCTTGCACAGAAGTGGCTTTTTTGGTCTGGGGATTGAATCCAGGCACTGACAGTGGCTTCTTTAGAGAACCAGAAACCTGAACTCAAAGGAAAGGCTGGGGGGCTGGGGATGTGGCTCAAGCGGTAGTGGACTCGCCTGGCATGCGTGCGGCCTGGGTTCAATCCTCAGCACCACATACAAAGATGTTGTGTCCGATGAGAACTAAAAAATAAATATTAAAAAAAATGCACAAGGTCCTGGGTTCAATCCCCAATACTGCAAAAAAATAAATAAATAAAATAATTTAAAAAAAAAAAGAAAGGATGGGGCAGGCACTTTATGTCCTCTTCCCATCATCACCCCCCTGAATCCCCATCTTGCAGGAAACCTCATTAAACTTGCTTTACTCTGCTTAGTTTCTTTCTGCTTTTGTGGCCAATTGTGATACTGGTGATTGAGACTGGTGGAATGGAAGGGCATAAACTAGGTCCAGTGATCAACTTTTTTCTAACTTTGAAATATTTCATACATATTAAAAAAGTCACTTTAAAGAAAAGTTATGAATATATGTGTATATATAATCTAATAGGCATGGTAGCCCACACCTGTAATCCCAGCAACTCAGAAAGTTGAGGCAGGAGGTTCACAAATTCAAGTCTAGCCTGGGCAATTCAGCAAGACCCTGTCTCAAAATAAAAAATAAAAAGGACTGGGGATGTAGCTCAGTGATAGAGCAACCCTGGGTTCAATCCCCTGTCCAAGAAAAAATAAATAAATACGTTAGTAAAATTTTTTAAAAAATGTATAAAACCCATTACACATATATTTACACACATATTTACACACACACACACTGTGTGTATATATACATTTATGTATAGTCCATAAAGTGTGTTTCATAAACTATGTATTCACTACTCAGTATAAAAGATAAATTGAGTTTATCTTCAATTGAATTGAAGCTGTTTGTGTACCCCTCCTGGGAGATAGCCATCCTCAATTTGGTGTTATCTTCTTTCCTCCACTATGCGTTTTAGTCTTTCCTCTTGGGCATTTCTTCCAATAGAACTTTGTGCAGTGCTAGAAATGGTGTATATCTGCACTGAATAGTATGGGGGCTGTTAGCAATAAGTGGCTTTTAAACACTTATAATGTGGCAAATGTGAAGCACTGAATTCTTTCTTGCTTCTCTCTCTTTCTTTATTTGTGGTGTTGAGGTTCGAACCAAGGTCCTAAGCATGCCAGACAAGAGCTCTACCTCTGAGCCACATCCCCCACCCTCTCTCGATTTAATTCATTTAAATTGAAATATCACATGTAGCTAGTAGCTACTATGTTGGACAATGAAGCACTGCAACCTGCCTTAAGGGTGAGGACTTTGCTGCACTTCATTCTATGAGTCTAGAACAGTGGCTGGCAGATAGCAGGAGCTCAGTTAATATTCAGGTCAGCGACTGAGTCTTTATAGCAAGCTGGGCAAAAGTATTATTCCCATTTTCCTGTCCAGACCACTGATGCCCAGAGAATTAATGTATCTTGATAACTTTAAGTGATAAATCCAGTTTTCCCTGACCTTGACCTTTCAGCCCTGCCTCTGTTTGGTACTGGGGATTAAACCCAGGAGTACTCCACCAGAGCTACATTCCCAGCCCTTTTTATTTTTTGAGAAAGGGTCTTGCTGAATCATTCTCAAGCTTGTAATCCTTTTGCTTTAGCTTCCTGAGTTATTCAGACTACAGGTGTGAGCCACTGCACCTGGCCAAGCCTATACTGAGTGTGTGTGTGTGTGTGTGTTGGGCTTTGAACCCAGGGTCTTATGCATGCTAAACATGAGTTCTACCCCTGAGCTGTACCCCTAGACTCAAACATGTACTTCTTAACCATTCCAAAGGGGTTTCATAAGCTCCTCTGGGTACTGCTACTTGAATAAGAGGAGCCTGTCAGGCCCTTCTCAGGGCACCCCTGTCATTGGCAGCTGCAGTATAAGCTCCAGGGTTCTCCGTGTCGTGGTTTTGCGTTGCCCTTCCTTATACTGAAGCAGCAGCACTGTGCTCTGAAGCTACAGACAGAAGCACGGAGATGCATGCAGACAGGAAGAAGAAAGGAGTGGGGATGGGGGAGAAGGTGTAGGAGACTGGTGTCCTTTGTAGGCAGGAAGGGGGTGTCTGAGACGAGCACTAAACTCCTTCAATAAAGAGGCATATGCCTTTTCTAAACTTTTATTTATGAAATGCTTATTGAACTGGTAAGAAGTTAGTGTCTGTCAGCAGGCTGGTGAAGGGAGTTAGTGTGCCTTCCTCCCTGACCCCAGTGGGGGCTGCAGCCAGAAGTGGTTTTATCCTTCCCTCCATCTTGGCAGCAATGGGCTGAGAGACCCTGGAGTAGGGAGGGGGTCCAAGGGCAAAAGAAGGAGAGATGGGGAATGCCCAGGGTAGAGTCCCCTCCTCCCAGAATAAGAAGCTTGACTTCAGGCGTCTGGTAGGAATTATGCTTCTCTGGAGCAGTGGTTTCAATGCTGAGGCAGGGAGGGTGAACCTCAAAGGGACCCTCTTCTGCCTCCCCAGACCAGGTTTGGAGTGCCTCTTTGACTACTTTTCAAGTAAAGGTTCTCTATGATTTCTCTAGTCCCCTCCAGGGATGCCTGCTTCCTCAGATCTCAAAGGGCACCCACCCTCAGTCCTCAGGGTTTAGGGACAGAGAACCAAGCATGGTAGAGTTCCACAGCTGGTGACCTCTCCCTGTCTGAAGCCTCAGCTATGTCCACACTTCTAGGGGTATCATCCCCTCCTTGCTCCCCAGCGGGGGCAGCAAAGACTCATCTTCCAAGAACTTGAGAGGGAAGTGAACCAGGTGGCCCTGGACCAGGTTGAGCTCAGACCTGGCCAAGGAAGGGCTGACTGTGGCCAGAGGTTCCACGGTCACATATTCCCGGAGAGTCCGCAGGGAACGGGTGGCATTAGACGGCAGACAGCGGAAGATCTGGGGGCAGGTGAGCATGGAAGCCAGTTACACTTGGAGACGCTTGCACAAGAGTCTAAGCTAACTGGCCTAGACTCTTGATTCCCCATACCACTTCTCAATATCCCCCATGTTGACTGGGGCCACTAAATCCCCTAATAGTAAATGCTCCCTACTCAAAAGGCAAGTCCCCCTCCCCCCCACCTCCTTTCTGAGAATGACTGTTTCTCTCTGCCTCACCTTCAGCAAGATAATTCATCAAATCCCCAAGGCTAGCCCCCCCTCAGCTCCCACCTGCTCATAGATATTGGCATTATTCTCTGCTGTCTCTTGCCACAACTGGAAGAAGTCATCACAGATAGGGTCTCGAAGATCCAGGTCTGGCCGTGCATTTGCCCCGAGAATCACACTATGGAAGAAAAGATCCGGATGGGGCCAAATTAAGATTTTTTTTTTTTTTAGTTGTCAATGGACCTTTATTATATTTATTTATTTATAGGTGTTGCTGAGAATCAAATCCAGTGCAAAAGCTCTACCACTGAGCCACAACCCCAGCCAAATTATGATCTTTAGAGAACATGAATATCAGAAAAGTTATAGTATCTCTACCCTGGTACTTCAAACTAGATGGCACTATTAAACTGTAAAATAAGTAAATGAGTCCAACAGAGCATTGATTTGTCTCTATTTTTAATTTTTTTTCCTTTTTTTGGTGTTCCTACTTTGCTGATAGCCTAAACTGGATTAGCCTGCCTCCTGGGAAATTGAACACTAGCTCTAGGCAGTTCTCACATCTGACTCAAAAGGCAAGTCCCCCTCCTCCACCCCCTCCTTCTTGCAGCACCCCACCCGGCTCTACCTGAAGCAGTGCTTCCGCAAGCTCAAGGCAAACCTGCCCGCTTGATATTCTGCCCCATCCATCAGGGATGGCTCCATCTCTGTGTCCTCAATCAGCACCGCCAGTTCGCTGTCTCTCTTCCCCAGCAAGCTCCGGTCATTGATGTTTGCAGAACCTGTGGTAGGTGCAGGACATGCTGCATCTGCCTTGGCCCAGGGGCATCCTCAAATATCCCATCACCTTTATCAGAAAACTGGCCTGTGGGCAAAACCTCCCTTGACCCTCAACTGCAGTCTCTGTCATCCCTTGTCACCCCTCTGCCTCTCTCCACCCTCCTGTTGATGCTAGGGGCCCAGATCCAAAACTGACCAATGATGACTGTCCGGTCATCTGCAATGAGCAGCTTGCTGTGGATATAGATGAGTTCTGAGACTGGGTGCCCGCCCAGCTCTCCGTGTGTGCGGAGCCCACAGATGGACATGTAGTCCCGCCACGCTGTCCCCACTGCACATAAGAGAGGATGGGGAGTGAGGTGAGAAGTACCCTCTGTGTGCAGATGGGGCCCTGTCCCACCTCTCTCCTCATTTCAGAAGCCCTGCCTAGAGTCTAATCTGTACACTTCTCTTGGCAATGAAAGGCCACCTGGGGTCTGAGTAGCTCCAGAAGCACAGAAGAATGACAAGCCCCATGCAGTGGCAAAGGCCTTAATCCCAGCAATTTGAGGGGCTGAGACAAAAGGCCAGCCTGGGCAACTTAGCAAGACCCTGTTTCAAAAATAAAATGAAATTGGGCGCAGTGGCACACGCCTGAAATCCTAATGGCTCTGGAGGCTGAGACAGGAAGACTGTGAGTTCAAAGCCAGCCTCAGCAACACTGAGGCACTAAGCAACTCAGTAAGACCCTGTCTCTAAATAGTAAAATACGAAATAGGACTGGGAATGTGGTTCAGTAGTCAAGTGCCCCTGAGTTCAATCCTTGGTACCTCAAAATAAATGACTGAATAAATGAATGAAATTAAGCAAAAAGAGCTAGGGAATACTTCAGTGGTAGAATACCCTTGGATTCAATCTCCCCAGTACCATAAAAAAAAAAAAAAATAGAATGACAGCCTCCTTTCCTTACTCCCAGACCTCCAGCTCCCTAGAGGTCTGGTGGGGGCTTGACCCAGTCCCCAGCACTCACTGGCTGCTTTGAGGCGATGCAGGATTGAATACTCCCCACGACACAGGGTCCTGAGAGGAAAAAAAAAAGGTGAGGGAGGTGGAGGCTGGGCAGGGGAAGGGAGGGAGGTGGAGGCTGGGCAGGGGAAGGGAGGTTTCAGGAGAGGTGGACCTCAAAGGTCTAGCAGGAAGGAGTCAAGACAGAGTTAGGAGGAGGCATGGGCAGAATGAGACGCAGAGCCTGGCTGTGGTCACCTGTAAGTGAAGTGCAGAATGGCCTGGATGGAGTTACCTCCACCCGTGGAGATGTCACCCTCGAAGCCAGGGAGCAAGGGCAAAAGCACGTATACTCTGAAACACTGTCCCTGCCTGGGGAAAGGGGCAGAATCAGAGGTGTGACGCCCCCTAAGTGAACCCTACCCACTCTGGCTGGGCTTAAACCATGCCCACTGTCCCCACCATCCTGAGTCCACCTTACTTGTGGGCCTTCAGGATTCTGTCCACAATCTCATCGCCCACCTTGTTCAGAACCGTACGCCCATCTGAGCAGCTAATGAAGAACTGATTCTGGGACAGGGACCAGAGAGAGACATCAGCAGCCTGGTCCCAGGCCCTGTCCTCACTCCCCGCCCCCCAGTCCCCAGCCCAGGCCTTGGTCTTGCACTTCCCCATCTAGTCCAGGCCCACCCACACCAGCTCTCCACGATCACACTTGCACTCTCAGCCTCTCCCCTGGGACATCCCTTCCATCCTCTTCCTCCACCCTCACCCCCGTCAGACCTCAATGTAGAGGAAGTGCTGGCTCTCCCTGATGGTGTGCAGGTAGGCATTGAGGATAGAGTTCTCCAAAGTTCCTGCTGACCAGCGGTCCACAGACCGCAAGACCTAATGGCACAGTGAAAATAATGTGGTTTCTAATCCCAGAGGAGGTGGAATCTTGGGAACTCTCACAACAGGGAACATGGGTGGGGCACTGGACTGAGGGTAAGGGGAAGAGTGGGCTGGCTGAAGTCAGGAGCCTCACCTGCACAGTGGTGCACTGTCCCCCAGGGAGTGTGAAGGGGAGCTGGTGTGCGGTGCTGGTGGACTTAGGCAACAGGTAGGGGTACATGGGTATCTTGTACTTGGCCTTGGTGGTCTGAGGTAGAGGGATGGCAGAGTTAGCAGGAGGTGGGCAGCTAAGCCTGGCTCTCCCTCCCTACTTCCAGATGCCCTGGAGGAGTGAGCACCTTGGTGAAGTTCCAGCGCTGGATGAAGTGCCGGGCAAGGTCTCGGGCAGCTGAGCCATGGATGACCACTCCAATGTCCCGCCATGGCATCCGTGGTGTGGTCTCCCTGTCAATGAAATCTGGGAGCCCCAGGCGAGTCAGGGGAGAGGTCAGGCTGGTCTCTTGGGGATACCTGGGGCAGGAGGAGGAGGAGGAGGCTACCAGATGGAAGGCTACATTATCTTTAACCATGTCAACCAGTTCTCAGTCCCAGCCTCAACTTCTGCCCCTGCTCCCAGCTCTTGGAGGCCTTGCAGGAAGGGAGCCTCACCTTCAAAAGGCCGGTCCAGCTGTACCCAGTCCTTGGTGATAAGATTGCTGTAGTCCTTGCCCAGCCAGAAGAATTGGTTGTGAGAGAGGTCTGGGGTGGTTGCAGAGTCTGGGCATGGGGTGGGAGGCTGTAAGGGGCAACATGGGGCAAGGCGAGGTCATGGGGCCATACAGAGCCAGGCCAAAGAGAAGACAGGAACACTGAAATAGGCTGAGAGAGACAGAGACAGTAAGAATGAAAGAGAGTTTGATCCTTCATCCCTCCCCTTCAGCTGCACTTTTAGTTAGTGAAAATGGAGAAAAAACTGGGTTATAGTATTCTCAAAGTGGGTTCTTGGGATTCTAGAAAGATTGAGGGTGGGCAATGCTTGGAATGACTGGAGGGGGAAGGGTAGAGCTGGGAAGGCATATGGATTTTGACTATCTGAGTTTGGGGGAACCTCAGGAAGGCCATGGGAGAATTACCTGTGGGGTGGTTGATTCAGAGGAGTCTCCAAGGTCAGTGAGTCGATAGTGTAGATCATCCCAGCGACCATAGGCAAGGTCCAGACCCCCCAAGAAGGCCACCACTTGGTCTACTACCAGAAGCTTCTCATGATGAGCCCACAATGTCACTTGGTCTGGGTGACGCATCACCTGGAGCATGTGTAGAGGAAGGAGTCATGAGGGTGGATTTAGGTAAGAGAAGATGGAGAGGGAAAGATGGAAGGATGAGACCTCCAGGGAGGGGGCTTAGAGGGGATGGGGAAGTGTGGTGAGGAGGACTCTTCTGTGGGAGGGGTCTCTGACGCAGAGTCACCTTTATATTGGGATGCAACAGCATCAGCATCCTCTTGCTATAGCCACTGTTGATGCCCAAGGCCAATTCCACTTCCTTAAACAGCAGTACAGACACACGGACACCCTCCTCCTGGTGGTGAATAAGGGAATTAAAAACCTGTACCTCTCCCAGATTGGCCCCTTTCTTCCCTCCCTTCTTCATGTTCAGGATTCCTATATGGCCCTCCACCTGCCTGAAGATCCTAGATGCTCTGCATGCAACACTGCCTTAATGCTTGCAGCAAACTTAAGACTGACTTATCTACTCATCCACTCATCTATCCACACGTCTATCCACCTACCCTTCATTATCTATCTATCCATCTTCTCAACCATTTACTCATCATCTTTTTCCCCCCCTGTGGTGTTGGGGATTGAACCCAGGGCCTTCTGCATGTGAGGCAAGCACTTAACCAACTGAGCTATATCCCCAGCCTACTCATCATCTTATCTACCATCTCTCATTCATTCCCCTTCCCACCCACTCTGTATGCCTCCATGTTTCCAACTCATATTCTTCCATTCATCTCCTTTTCCATTATCTATCCATCCACTTACCTAGTCACCTTCCATCATCCATGTAGCCTTCCTCCCAGCTATCAACATCCACAAATGCCCCCTGATATGACAGGTGCTGTGCTTTGAACTAGAACTAATGCTGTTTATCAGTCCAGTACGAGATATACATGTACACCCCAGGTAACAATAACGTGCTATGGGTACCAGGAGTGAAGTCTGCCAGTACTGAGAAGAGGTGATGTCTGACTGACACTGAGCCAGGACAAGCATATTTCCCTCCCCTGAAGTCTCAGATTCCCTATCTTATCCCTTGCTGCTGTCCTTCTAATCAACCTTCACCCACATGCAATCCCACCATTCCTCCTTTCTAGCCTGATCACTTTCCTCACCGCCTTCCTCTTGAGCATAATGTCCAGTCTCCAGTCGTCTGAATGGGCTGGACGCTTCAGGTAAATCTCAGGACTCAACCTAGGATTCAGGGCAGTAGGTAAGAGGCAAGCTGAGCTCCAGCCAGGCAGCCACTCTTTGCTTAACCTGTATGCGGATCTGCTACAGGTCTACCCTACCCCTTCTCTCATAGGTCTTTCTCCACTCACCACCAGTCTGTGATGAAAATCTCTTCTCGAGCTCGAAGGATGGCATCTGCTACAGCAGCAAAGTAACCTGCCCCATTCACGAACCTGGGGGGAGGCCAAGCCAAGGAGGTCAGGGGAGGTAGAAGCCAGAAAGTTCTGGAGAGTGAAGATGGGAGGACAGTCATAAGTCAGAGGTGAAAGCAAAGTCAAAGATCAGGAATTATCAGAAAAGTCAGAGGGTATCAAAGTGGGGTTTACCAGTATGATCTGCCAATATGAGCTACATTAAAAAAATGATAAAAGACACAATAAACTAAAGAAATGGACTAAAGACTAGGAGGATTACTATATTACACATAAAGAGCTCCAGCAAATTAATTAAGAAAAAGACACTGAAGAATGGGCAAAGAACAGAAAAAATTAAAATAGTTAATCAGGTCTGGAGCTGTAGCTCAATGGCAGATGCTTGCCTGGCATGCATGAAGCACTGGGCTCGATCCTCAGCACCACGTAAAAATAAATAAATAAAAGTAAAGATATTGTGTTCATCTATAACTAAAAAAAATGTTTTAAAAATAGTTAATCATAGAAAAAGATATGCAAACAAGAAACTGAAATTAAAATGAATAACTTTTTTGGGGGTAGTACTAGGTATCAAATCTAAGGCCTCATGCATTCTAGGCAAGCATTCTACCACTGAGCTACATCCCAGCCCCATATGCAACACTCTTCAATACCATTAAATATACATAGTAATTTTAGTTCTAGTAATATATGTTCTTTTTCCTTTTTGTTTGTGGTGATGCTGGGATCCTAACCCAGGGTTTTGCATGTTTTACCACAGAGTTATACTTCCCTTTCTAGGAATACATATTCTAAAATGCTTAGGCAAAGACTGTGTTTATGGAAATATTGTCTATGAAAGTGAAAATGGGAAATAACCCAAATGTTTAATTTCTAATACATGTAGTAAGTGGAGGGGAGTTGCAAGAAGATGTATATATCATTTATGTTAAAAAATAACATATGTGCATGCACATATAAAAATATGCAGGAAAGGATCTAAGAGGATAAATATCCACTACTGTCAGGGTTATTTCTGGGAAGAGAAATGGGATTGCTGGGACAGGTTTAAGGAAGGAGTAAGGAGGAGTAGATAGAGTGTTATGTAATGAGTGAGGTTTTTTTTAATATTTATTTTTTAGTTGTAGGTGGATCTACCATGCGTCCTGCGCAGTGGTTTCATTAATGAGGTTCTAGGCATAAAGTTAGTTAGAATAGATCGAAATAAAACACACAGTTACCTTATTTATATTGCTAGGTCCGAGACGGCTCACCTCTCTGGTTCCCACCTCTAGCCGCCCAGCAGGGCAGCGAGGATTACTCAGGGCTAGCAGGAGAGAGAGAGAGCGAACACGCCTGGGAGTAGCCCTTTATTGGGGAACAAGAGATTCAGGGGAGAATTCCATCCAATGAAGGTTGAGGGAGGGCTGCACTCCAAGGTCAGGGTCAGTGATTGGGTCCCTGGGGTCAGTGGTCAGGCACACCCCCACACGGATGGGCTCTCTCATCAGGAAAGGGTCGGGAAAGCTTCTACAGAGCCAAAGCGCCTCAGGCCCTTAACGGGAGTCACCAATCACGTGTTAGAATGGCTTCCCACAGGTGAACAAAATATTTTTATTTCATTTTTATGTGGTGCTGAGGATGGAACCCAGTGCCTCACGTGTGCTAAGTGAGAGCTCTACTTCTGAGTCAGGACCCCAGCTCCAATGAGTTAAGTTTTAATCTTTCTTTTATTTTTTGTGTTACTGAATTTTGACTTTTTGTAGTCAAAAAGTTTGTTTGTTTGTAGTGTTGGGGATCAAACACAGGATCTTGGGGGGGTAAAAAAAAGTATTAGGAAGGTACTCTACCACTGAGCTACATCCCTAGCCCTTTTTTTTTTTTTTTTTTGGTACCAGGGATTGAATTTATGGGTACTTAATCACTGAGCCACATCCCCAGCCCTTTTTGTATTTTATTTAGAAACAGGGTCTTAATGAATTGCTTAGCGCCTTGCAAAATTGCCAAAGCTGGCTTTTAACTCAAGATCCTCCTGCCTTAGCCTCCCAAGTGGCTGGAATTCAGAAGGCATGTGTTACTGCTCTGGGCTAGCCTTTGACTTTTTTTTTTAGTTGTAGATGGACACAATACCTTTGCTTTATTTATTTATTTTTATGTGGCACTGAGGATCAAACCCAGTGCCTCATGCATGCTAGGCAAACACTCTACCACTGAGCTACACCCCAGCCCTAGCCCTTGACGTTTAAAACTAACAGTCTAGGATGGTGGTAAAGAGCAGAGTCTTGACCCCGTCTTCCCACATTTGAGTCCCAGTTCAAGTGTGCACAATGAATGTGACCTTGGGTAAATTACCTAACATCTCCTTGCCCCAGTTTTCTCATCTACAAAAGAGAGACAGCCACACCTACTTCACAGAGTTGTGAGGATCCAAAGGTTAATGCATATAAAACAATTAGTTTGTGGAACAAAGGAAATGCTATGTAGTGGTAGCTATTGTTAGGGTTTTTTTTGTTTTTTGTTTTTTGTTTTTTTTTTTAGAGAGAGAGAGAGAGAGAGAGGGAGAGAGAGAGAGAGGAAGAGAGAGAGAGAAATTTTTTTTAATATTTATTTTTTAGTTATTGGCGGACACAACATCTTTGTTTGTATGTAGTGCTGAGGATCGAACCCGGGCCACATGCATGCCAGGCGAGCGTGCTACCACTTGAGCCACATCCCAAGCCCAGTTCTTGTATTTTTTTTTTAAATCTCAACACTACCTCCAAGAAAAAATTCATTCCACCACTCCCCTCTGCCTGTGGTAAAGTCTGACCTCTTGGCTTAGCACACTGACCCTGCAAGATCAGGTGCTACTGACTCCTAGGCTCTTCTCTGTTCCTCTCTGCAGTAATAATCAGTCTTCACGGTTCCCAAACATGTCAAGCTATTTCTACATTCTTTGCCTGGACTGCCCTTCTCCATTTTCTTTATCTTGCTAAAGCAAACCTCAGGATTATGCCTTCTGGAAGTTGGTTCTGACATTCCATTGCCGGGGCAGATGCTCCCCCTCTGTGCTCCTTACACTGTATCTATCATGCTTACAGCAAGTTCACATTGTTTTATTATTAGATCACCTACTTCCCTAAACCAAAGAAGCCTGTATCATTGCCAGCACTGGATGGGCATATAGTAGTACTTAGAAAATGCTTAATAAATGAAGGAATAAATCAGAGAGATTTGAGGAGATCACAAACAGAGAGGGTTCAGCTGGGTGTGGGGGTTCAGGCCTGTAATCCCAGCAACTCAGAAAGCTGAGAGTTTGAGGCCAGCCTCAGCAACTTAGTGAGGCCCTAAGCAACTTAGCAAGATTTGTCTCAAAATAAAAAATAAATTGGACTGGGGATATAGCTCAGTGGTAAAGCACCCCTAGGTTCAATTTCTAGTATAAAAAGAAAAAAAAAAGAAAGAAAGTAATAAAAGATAGAAAGAAAACAAACAAAATCAGAGAGATTAAAGAGTTCCTAAGAGGTCAGCAGTTAGGAAGGAGGGGAGGTCAGCAGCATCAATCAGTGTGGTTAAAGCAATCTGGGAGATTGGAGGAATCAAAGTGGGCACTGGAATCAGAAGATGTCAGAGCAGATAAAAGAGAGGGTCAAGAACTCAGAGAAGACCAAGGGGGTCAAGAAAGCCACACACAAGCTCAGAGGGATTTCAGTGTCTCACCACCGGGCTAGGGTCCCAGGCCTGGGTGGGGCATAGCTGTCATGCCGGTGCAGCTGTAGGAAGTCTTTGCCTGGGCCCTGTGCCAGCTCAGTGATCTCCTGGCCCCACCACCGTGCCTGCCGGTAGCTGCTGCACTTGAGAATCAAGGACCTGGACAGAAACAATGAGATGAACCACCTATGGTCTCGCCCAGAGACTTCCCAGCTTTGGCTGTTACCTTTTCTTTATTTTTCCTTTCTTTTTTTGGGGGGGGGGTAGGAGGTGGGGGGACTGGGACTGAACCCAGAGGCACTTTACCACTGAGCCACATCCCCAGACCTTTTTTATATTTTATTTTGAGACAGGGCCTCACTAAGTTGCTGAGGCTGGTCTCAAATTTGGGATCCTCTTGCTTCAGCTTCCTGAGTTGCTGGGAGTACAGGCCTCCACCTCTGTGCCCGGAACTGGTTATTACTTATCCCCACTTCCTTCCTTGCCCCTAATCATAACTCCATAGACACAGGGCATACACCTACCTTACTCACAGTTGTGTCCTCAGCAACTAGCATTGTATCAGGCAATTAGATTTGTTGAATGAATGAATTAATGAATGCCATTCCTCGTCTTTTACATTGGGAGCCCTTCCTCCAGGCTTGTACTAACCCCCATGTCCTTTGGTCCTGACTTTAAGAGCATACCAAGCATCTGGCTGAACTTGTTCCCTGCTTTAAAACTGTAGTGGATCCAGAGGGTGG
Source organism: Spermophilus citellus (assembly GCF_964194105.1). NCBI lineage: Eukaryota > Metazoa > Chordata > Mammalia > Rodentia > Sciuridae > Spermophilus > Spermophilus citellus. The sequence continues at coordinate 23,258,664 of NC_138199.1, read as the reverse complement.
GGGTAGAAAAGCCTTCCTCTCCTGTGATGTTTTCTGCTAAACTCAATTCAGGGCCATGGGCTGTTCTCCACTCACCAGTTGACTCTCACACCAGGGAGCTCTTACCTGTGGGAGGTATCGATCCGCACCCCATACCGTGCCTCTGTTCTCCTTTTCCCCACCTGCACCTCGAAGCCAGGGTCAAAGAGCTGAACAAATGAGATGGCACCAGTCTCCAGGCGCATGTACAACAGGAAGGAGTCTTTCACCACCAGCCACCTGGAGCAGGAAGGGCTCTGTGCTTTCTTCCCTCCCTCCCAATCTCCCTCCTCACCTGTATCCACTGTCTGGCTGCTTAGCCTGAGCCCTCACCTCTTGGACCAGCGATAGCAAACTTGGTCTCGGCCACAACAGGTGAAGCCAGGAACATGGTGACCACCGGAGCGCTTCCGGATTACCCCTTCCCTGCAGGAACATCAGGAAAAGAGAGATGCTGGATGGGGACTCCAGACCCTAGCCTACCCTGCATTGCCTGCCTTGTTCTCAGGCACGGATAGGGATATGTGCAGATGGCTAGGGGAGGGGTCCACACACTCACAGTCCTTTGGAGCCCAGGTCCGGGATAAAGGAGAGCTGGCTGACTTCTAGGAACTCTGTCTGCAGAGGAAAAAAAAAGCTTGGAGGGAAGGCCTGACTTTCAACCCCTCAAACTCTAAGTGATTCTGAGTTAGAACACCCCCTGCCTCCTGGGGGTCTAATTATCCTGCTCCACCTCAAAGGACCCAGGCATCCAGTCTTTGGACCTTACCATGGCATGGTAGTTGCGATAGAAAGACATGGTCAGTAGATGATTGAGGTAATTCTCCAGGTACTTCTAAAGTAAGGATGGCAGAGAGAGAGACAGATGAGACCAGAGACCTTTGCACACTGCATACCTTTCCAGAGGACCTCGTGTCTGCTCGCACCTGTTTGCTGGCTGCATGTCTGGTGGAGCCCTCAGGACCTGCTCGGGGTAGAGAGGGCATCTCTCTGTCAGCTGCCTCTTGGCCTGGAGAATGGGCAACAGCAAAACTGTGGAAGGGATGGGGTGAGGCTCAGGTAAGAGTTGCAAGGCTCGGTGCCTAGACAGTGAAGGAGGGGTCTTGGAGGAGGGGAGAAGGCCTAGATGCTGGCAGAAGGAAGGCTCCCTACCCTGGGAATGGAGACAACAGAAGGGAAAGGCTGCCAAGGGTATTTTGGGCATTCAGCCCAGCTGAGATATTGGCATAGAACCATGGAGAGGGAGAGCTGAGCAGAGAAAGTTTCCTGGTAACCAGGTCAGGGGAGGGGGCCCAGCAGCTAGACTTGGGGGGAAGAAGAAAGGTTATAACTGGGGGTGAAACAGGCAGAAAAGTGATATCTGTCACAGGAAAGGGGCATTGCCCTTCACAGGAAGCAGTGGGGTCCCCCTCACCGAGCCAGAGGTAGAAGACTCATCAAGACTTTGTGTCTCAGGAGGTCCCGATGCAACTCTTGGAAATGACGGAACTTCTTCTTGGTTGTCCATGTAAAGTCACCATGAGTCAAGCGGACAGAATATAGAGTGCAGGTTCCTATCTGGGGGTGTGAGAAACTGAATCCATGTCCCCTGATTGGGTCCCAGTCCCCCAGTCTGGCCAGGATTCCCTCTAAGCCCCTCCCAGGTGCCAGCCCAGCCACCTTGGATCCACTGGTGTATCTTTCAGTGCCCACCACCTGGGCTGTGACAGGGACCCCAGGGGCGAACACCAAAGGGTGTACTTTCAGAGGCTGAAGGTCGTAGATAGCCAGAAAGGGATGCATTCGGTCAGCTGGGAAGAAAAAAAGGCCAAGGGTATAGAATCCAAGAGGCCCCAGCACCCAGACCTCCCCTCCCTCAGGCTCATACTCCCTGTGTACCTGGGTCCTCTCCCTCCCTCAGAGTGTCCACCTCATCCGGCTCCATATGTAACTGGCTGGAGTCCAGGTCGTCCCCAGAAGGGAAGGGGCTCTCCAGGGTCGCTGTCATCCTAGGAATATGAGGAGGCCTCAGCAAAGTGACGTGACCTTCAGAATCTGGCCCCCATCCTAAGCTCCATGGTCCTCATCTTTTCCACTCATCTACCTCTGGCTGACTCCCAACCTTTCTCTGATTACAGACCCATTGATCTGACTCGCCCCACCAACCCTCGTGTAACCTCCATCCCTTCCTGCTCAGGTCCTTCATCCAGAACCCTTCAGCCCCGCCCCTCGTCCCTTATTCAGGTCCTGGGGGAACACCCAGACAGGCCCGGATGGCCAGGAACTGGGGTATCGCAGAAACCTGGGGAAGGAGTCCAGGGTGGTTAAGAGGTCCCGCGGGGCTCAAGCCAGGCCAGACCAGAAGGGAGAGAGGGTCCAGGCGGGAAGGAGGAAGTTACGCGGTCCCGCCCGGGAGAGAAAAGCCGAAATCTGGGCGTGTGGCTGAGTCAGAAAGCCCAGCAACCCCAGCCCATTCCCGTCCCCGCCCGATTTCCGGGGCCGGGACCTCTGCGGCGCCCCCTCCCCGGCCCCCTCACCCTGGCTGCGGGAGCCGGCGCCCTCGCGGGTTCGCTAGCACAGGGAGCACAGAAGAGCCGGAGCCAGAGCCCACACCCCAGAGGGCCGGGGCGGGGCCGGGGCTCAGGGCCTGCCCTTGGGGGCGGGACGGCCCCCCAGCCTCACCTCCTCGGGATTCTCGTCTATTCTGTCCCGCCCCCGCCGTCCTCCGCCCGCCCCGCTGTCCCTAGCGCCGCAGTGGCCCCAGGGCCGCCCATTACCCGGGGGCGCTATCTGCCACCCGTTTTGTGCGCCCTGCAGGCGCTGTCAGCCGGTTTGTCCACCCGTCCCGCGCCGTCTGTCACACCTTGTTCTAAGGCCACCCAGAGAGCACTCAACACTGCGCACATTCCTCCGCTCCGGCTTCGGCCCCCGGCCCGGCCAGCCGCGAGCTCTGCCTGGAATCCTGGCGCAACTCGCCTCCACCTCGGGAACCTCCTATGCTCCCTTGCTGAGCAGGCTGCGAAACCACCTCGGGCCTGGTGGAGGGAATGCGGGAATAAAAAAAAAAAAAAAAAAAATTCCGAAGTGTGGTGGCTGCAAAATCATTACTGTGTGAAAGTTTGCATTCTTTCATTCATTCACAAAACATTTATTGCGTGCAAGGTCTGTGCCAGACACTGAGGGTACAATAGTAAACAAGAGCCTCAGAACCTGTTATGCTGGAATTTACAAACTAAGGAAAAACAGGATATTTTTTCAGATCCTAAAAGTAAAGCTATTTCTTTCTCTTTTTTTTTAAGAAAATTTGTTATTTCGATAGATATTTGTGTTGTTTCTAGTTTTTGTCCATTCAAATAAAGCCTCTATGAACATCTTTGTGTGTCTTTATGTGCATATGTGTTATAATTTCTCTTAGGTAATTAGCTAAGGGTGGAGTTGCTGGATTATAAAAGCATGTTTAATTTAAAAAGAAACTGCCTTGCTTAGCATGCATCAGGCCTTGGGTTTAATCTCCAGCACTGAAAGGAAAAAACAAAATTGTCAAGCCTCCTTCTAAAATGACTATTCCAACCGGGCTTTATTCTGGAGGCTGAGGCAGGAGAATGGCAAATCCGAGGCCAGCCTCACAATTTAGCCAGGACCCCCAAGCAAGTTAGCAGAACCTTGTCTCCAAAAAAAAAAAAAAAAAAAAAAAGGGCTGGGAATGTGGCTCAGTGGTTAAGCACCCCTGGGTCCAATCCCCAACACCAAAACAAAAAGCAAAAAACAAAAAATTACATTTTCAATACCAGTGTGTGATAATTCTAGTCATTCTTCAGCATAGCCAACATTTAATATAATATTGTCAATCTTAAATTAGTCATTCTAAAATAGGTGCATCATTGCAACTTCATTTTATCTCTTTTTTTCTCTCCTCCCCCCCCCACTCCTCCTCCTCCTTCTTCTTCTTCTTCTTTTTTTTTTTTTTTTTGGTATGGAGGATTGAACCCAGAAAGCCTTACCTACTGGACTACATCTCCAGGCCTTTCAGTATCGGTCTCTATAAGTTGCTTAGGGCCTCGATAAATTGCTGAGGCTGGCCTCCAACTTGCAGTCCTCCCTGTTTCAGCCTCCTAAACTGCTGGAATTACATGTGTCCACCAGCCACTGGGTTCAGCTTGTATGTCTCTTAATATTATGATGTTGACCATGTTTCTTGTTCTTACTACCATTTATATATATATTGGGTAAAGTGCCTATTCAAGTTTAAAAGAGAGAGAGAGAGACAGAGAGAGAGAATTTTTTAATATTTATTTTTTAGTTTTCAGCAGACACAGCATCTTTGTTTGTATGTGGTGCTGAGGATTGAACGCGGGCCGTGTGCATGCCAGGCGAGTGCGCTAGCTACCACTTGAGCCACAACCCCAGCCCAAGTTTTTTTGCTGATTTTTAAAAATCATGTTTTCTTGCTGGATTATGAGAGTTTTCCATATATTTTGGATACAAGTCTCTTCACAGAAGTACATATTGTAAACATTTTGTCCCAGGATGTGATGACTTTAAAAAAAAATTCAGTCCTAGGGTTCTAGGGATTGAATCTGGGGCACTTTATGATTGAGGTGCATCCCCAACCTTCTAGTTTTTTTTTTGAGACAAGGTCTCACAAATTCCCCAGATTGACCCCGAATTTGCCATCTTCCTCCTCAGTCTCCCCTGTTACTAGGAGTACAGACATGCTCCACAGTGCTCTGCTCATTTTCTTAAAAATTGTACCTTTTGAAGAGCTTAAGTTTTTTTGTTTTGTTTTGTTTTGTTTGTTTGTTTTTAAATGGTTTATTCTTTCTCTTTCTCTATCTCAGTGCTGGGAGTTGAGCCCACACATGCTAAGCAAACACTACTTCTGAGCTACACCCCTAGCCCTGTGGTCTATTTAAACAAACAAACAAACAAACAAAAATAGACTAAAGGTCAGTAACAATTCCTTTTTTTTTTTTTAGGTTCTGGGATTGAATTCAGATGCACTCCGCCATTGAGCCACTGAGCCACATCTCCAGCCCTATTTTTTATTTTATTTAGAGACAAGGTCTCACTGAGTTGCTTAGCACCTCGCTTTTGCTAAGGCTGCCTTTGAACTCGTGATCCTCCTACCTCAGTCTCCTAAACCACTGAGATTACAGGTGTTCGCCACTCTGCCTGGCTCCCTGTGGTCTATTTTAATAATAGAATATTACTTACAATAAAATGAATAAAGTGTAAATGGTGTAGCCACTTTAGAAAATAGTTCAAGCGAGGCATTCCCAGTACTGGGGATAGGGGAAGAAAATAGTTTAAATTGTTAAATGTAGAGTTACTATATGAACAATAATTAGACTCCTAGGTAGATAACAAAAGAGAAATGAAAATAATCCCTCAGAAAAATTCGTGCACACATATTTGCAACAGCATTACTCATAATAACCAAAAAGTGGAAACAAGCCAAATGTCCATCATTTGGATACAAGTCTCTTCTTAGAAGTACATATTGTAAACATTCATGAATTAATCTCTGTACAATGTAATGTTATCTCACCATGAAAAGAAAATAAGTACTGATACATACTGTTAGTAACATGGATGAACCTTGGAAACATTAGGCTAAGTGAAAGGAACCAGACACAAAAAGCCACGTGTAAGATTCCATTAATTTGAAATGTTCAGATTAAGCAAATCCATATAAACAGGAATGACAAGAATGGTTGACAGGGCTGGGGAGAAGGACAAATGGGGAGTAAACTCTAAAGAGTACAAAGGTGCTGGGGATCAAACCCAGAGACTTGCACACTCTAGGCAAGTTCCCTATCACTGAACTACATTCCCAGCCCTGAATTGCGTATGTTAAAATTGTGCATGTCAATTTTATGGTATGTGTGTTATATTTCAATGAAGCTATAAACCATACAAACTGTTAATTCATACCACAGGGATGAATTTCAAAATCATTATACTGAAGTAAGCAAGACACAAAAGAGTAATACCAGATAATTTCCTTTATACCAAGTCTTAAAACAGGCAGAACCAGCCAGGCATGATGGTGCAACATTGTAATCACAGGGACTCTGTGGCTGAGGCAAGAGTATTGCAAGTTTGAGGACAGCCTGGGAAATTTTTAAATTTTTAAATTTAAATTTAATTTTTTTTTTTTTTTTTTGGTACCAGGTATTTAACCCAGGGGTGCTTAACCACTAAGCCACATCTCCAGCCCATTTTTTTTTTTTTTTATTGTGAGACAGTGTCTTGCTAAACTGCTTAGAGCTTCTCTAAGTTGTTGAGGCTGGTCCCAAACCTGTGATCCTCCTACTTTAGCTTCCTAAGCCACTAGGATTACCAGTGTGTGCCACTACATCCAACCAGCCTGGGCAATTTAGCAACACCCTGTCTCAACATAAAAATTAAAAAGAACTAGGGATGTAGTTCTAAATAAAAAGGGCTGGAAGCCAGGTGTGGTGGCACTGTCTGTTACCCCAGTGACTAAGAAGGCTGAGGCAGGAGGATTACAAATTTGAGGTCAGCCTCTGAAATTAAGCCAGGCCCTAAGCAACTTAATGGGACTCTGTCTCAAACTAAAACATTAAAAGGGCTGGGGATAGATCTCAGTGTTAAAGTACCCCTAGATTCAATCCCCAGGACTAAAATAAATAAATAAATAAATAAATAATTAGGCTGGGAGATGTAGAAAAAAGTAAAAAATAGAGAGGGCTGGGGATATAGCTCAGTAGTAGAGTGTCTCTAGGTTCAATCCTGATTACTGGAGTGGGGTGGGGTGGGAACAGACAAAACCAATCAATAGAAATCTAGTTACTGACTGCCTGTGTCAGGGTATGGGGAAAGACTGACATATAATGGGAATTTTCTTTTATTTTTTGCAGTGGTAGGGATTGAACTCAGTACAGCTAGGCAAGATCCTTCCATCTGAACTACATCCTATAATCCTATACTCCAAAAGGAATTCTTTAGAATTTTTTTTTTTTTTTTTTTTTTTTTTTTTTGTAGTTGGGATTGAATCCAGAGGTGATTTATCACTGAGCCACATCCCTAGTCCTTTTTATTTTTTGAGACAGAGTCTTACTAACTTGCTTAGGGCCTAGATAAGTTGCCGAGGCTGGCCTTGAACTTGCAATCCTCCTGCCTCAAGCCTTCTGCGTCGCTGGAATTACAGGTGTGTGCCACCATGTCTGGTTATAAGGGAATTGTTCAGGGTGATAGAAATCACTCATATTTTGATTGGAGTTGATGATTATATGAGTGTATATACTGGACAAAACTCATGGAACTGTACATTATGTGTATTGAATTGTACATACATTTTTACTTCAATGGTTGTAAAAAACAAAACAAAACAGATTTCTAAGTCAGGCCATATAGTATAATAGTGCTTCCTAAAATTTCCCACGGAATGCTATCCTTAGGCAACAATGATGCACTATTTGCTGAGTTTTACTTCAAGGCACTTGGAATTCTTGGCTAGATTGCTCTCAAATCAAAAGCTCCCAGACTAGGCTCTGGCCAAGCTACACAGGCTGAGGACATCAATGCCTGGGAATATGGTTGGAAAGCTCAGTGTAGTGGTTAATGGAGCCTTCTCTGTAGTCAGACAGACTTCGAGTAGGGTTGGGGAGGCATGATTCCATTCCTGCTCTGCAATAACTACCTCTGCGACCTAGGGCAAATTATCTTATCTCTTAGTGCCTCTTTCCTCATCTGTAAAATCAGGACAGTAATAACAATAATCTTAAAAGATCATTGAGTTCTAGGGGTGTGGTTCAGTAGCAGAGTTTAGGTTTAAGGGCCTGGGTTTGTTTCCACCCTCCCCCCCCATCATTAACATGATTAAATGAGATAAAAATGTTAAGTCTCTAGCATCTACAGGGCGCTGCATAATTAATCAATTACAACTATCCCCATAAAAAATGGTCAAGAGTGCTGGGCACATGACACTGTACCTGTTGTTCCAAGGAGTTCAAGACCAGCTTGGGCAACATAGTGAGACCCTGTTTCAAAACAAAGAAATAAACATAAAAGGGACAAAAGCTGCCAGACCATTTAATGAGAACATAACATTTCCCTATCTAGTAAAGTTTCTCATTCTAAAAATTGAGTATTCTTTCAAAATTTATACATTATACCTTCGGTACTCCCCCCCCCCTTTTTTTTTTTTTTGGTATCAGGGATTGAGCCTAGGAGTATATAACCACTAAGCTGTATCCCCAGCCCTTCTTATTTTTTATTCCAAGATAGGGTCTCACTGAGTTGCTAAGGGTCTTGCTAAGTTGCAGAGACTGGCTTTGAACTTGTGATCCTCCTGCCTCAGCCTCCTGAGCCACTGGAATTATAGGTGTGTGCCACCATGCCTGGCTCAACTCCAAATCTTATTCTAAACTTAAAAAAAAAAAAGTGTTGGCTAGGTAGCTCAGTGTAGAGTGCTGGTGGCAGGACAAGCTAGCATGCGCAAAGTCCTAGGTTCAATCCCTGGTACAGAAAGTCAGGAAGGAAGGAGGGAAGGAAGGAAGGAGGGAAGGAAGGAAGGAGGGAAGGAAGGGTGGGAGGGAGGGAGGAAGGAAGGAAGAAGTGAGTGAGTGTGGGTAGGCCGGCTAGCCATATAAATTAGTGACAGAGCACATGCTTATTAGCATGCACAAGGCCCTGAGTTCAATACCTAGAAGAAGAAAAGAAAGAAAATACAAACAGATTCTCAACCCTGGCAGTGTCTAGCCTCTGGCACCAAGTTCTCAGGCATTGTTCTACTAAATTTTCAGGAGTCATAGCAACTCTGTGTTTATCTCTGCCATGCCATGCTACAGCCACCCCCCCACCCCATTCTGCTGCTTTTACATGAGTATCAGAGAGAAACTCAAAATTAAAGGGGCACAAGAAATAAATGTCTGAGGATGTAGCTCAATGGTAGAGAACTTTCCTTGCATGCTTAAGGCCCTGGGTTCAATCCCAAGTAACACACACACACACACACACACACACACACACACAGGTGTCTCAATGGGGGGTATTCTCTCCCATTCCCTCCTCCTCCCTGCTCTTCCCCTTCTATCCCCTGGCGCCTATAATCACCAGGCAGTCTGAGGCTAAGTGGTAGTTTTGCCCTTGGTGGGGGGGCTTAGAAACCACACTCCTCCCCTTGGGGCCCTCCTGGCCATTCCCAGCATCCTGGTCTTCTCCATTGTTGAGATGGGTCTGAAGGGTGTATGGTGTTTCCCATGGTGTGGGTGCCGGAGACAACGGGGGACTGAAAGAGGAGCAGGTATGAGGGTTAACTGAGGGAACAGGGGGATTGTTAGGCATACAGATAGACAAATGTATGGGGAGAAAGATAAACCCTCAAACCAGCAAAGGAAAAAGGATCCTGTATCTCCTTGGTTTGGAGGTGGATTCCTCACTTTCTCACAAGACTGGTTAAAGACTTTGCAGAGTCCAGTACAAAATGGAACAGTGGTGCCCTGTGGCAAAATTTAAAAACTTCAAGATGGTGACAGTAGACCACTATTCCAAGCGTGGGAGACTTTCTGAGCAGGAGAGGGACTTAGGGGGATTTTGCAATTGCTCAGGTTGCATGCCTGTGAAGCCAGCCTTGCTTTTTAACATCCCTGCTGCTGCCACCAACTTCTCTCATCCCTCAGACTCCCAGGACAATTTCTTTCCTCTTCAGCTACTGATGGGAGGTGGTGTGGGGGGGAGTTGAACCCTTAACCACAATCCCTTTCTTCCTCCTCCAATCTCCCTTGTAGGCCTGGGTTCTGCTGCCCCTCCAGATTCCAGCCCAGCTATCACCCCCATGGTGACTGAGGGAGGGCCACCCTCCCCAGGGGCTGGTGCCTACTTCAGCAGAAAAGCCCGACTCTCCTTCCGCCACCAGCTGCATGACATAGCATCGGCCAATGACTCCACCATTTGAAGGGAGGCAATCAGGGGCTGAACCTCCAGGAAGACTTGGAAACCTCCCTTTACCCATTTCTCAATGGTCCCAGTGTCTGGCTCCCAAATCTATCATGACCTTCTCATTAAATTCTTTCAGACTTTCCAAGTGTTCTGTGTATGACTGGAAGGTTGACAGGGTCAAGGCACTAAGGCTGAGTATAAGGCTGAGGTGGGAAGTGTAGCATCAGGTGGGAGTGGGTCACAGAAATGGTAACTGTGAGGCAGACCCCAGGTGTGCTAACAGGAAAGTAAATTTGCTGAAACCCAGCTTCAGAGATGAGTGTGGTGGGGGCTGGGGATGTGGCTCAGGTGGTAGCGTGCTCGCCTGGCATGCGTGCGGCCCGGGTTCGATCCTCAGCATCACATACAAAGATGTTGTGTCCGCCGAAAACTAAAAAATAAATATTAAAAAATTCTCTCTCTCTCTCTTAAAAAAAAAAAAAAGAGATGAGTGTGGTGAGAACAAGTTTGGGGAGATGGTTTGCAGGGTATGGTGGTGCTTGCCTGTAACCCCAGAGACTCAGGAGGCTGAAACAGGAGAATTGTAAGTTCGAGGACAGCTTCAGCAATTTAGTGAGGCACTAAGCACTGTCTCAAAATTGAAATAAAATAAAAATAAAAGGCTGGAGATGTGGCTCAGTGGTTAAGCATCACGAGTTTCAATCCCCTTTTTGGGGGGGCGGATTGTGGGAGGTTAGGCAGAACAGATGGGATTAGGGAGCATACCATTCAATAAATATTTGGTATTAACTGCCTGCCAGATATAGAGAATGTATCATTGAATCAAGAAGAAAAAACTCTATTTCTTTCTTTCTTTTTTTTTTTTTTTTTAAAGAGAGAGTGAGAATTTTTTAATATTTATTATTTTTTAGTTCTCGGCGGACACAACATCTTTGTTGGTATGTGGTGCTGAGGATCGAACCCGGGCCGCAAGCATGCCAGGCGAACGCGCTACCGCTTGAGCCACATCCCCAGCCCCTCTTTCTTTTTTTTGAGCTGACTTTCTAGTACAGGGAGAAGACAAGTAAACAAATAAGTATGACAATATGAGATACTAACAAGAAAATTAAACAGGGTAATGTGAAAATGAGATGGCAGAGGATGGTGTTTCTTTAATTTCAGATGGATAGGAAAGGCTTTTCTGAGTTGAGACCTGAACGACAAGCAGCCAAGTGAAAGCTGGGAAATGAGGTATCAGTGTAGGCCACTGACTCTAGCATACCACTCTGATGCAGGATGGCAGTGAGGCTGTATATATGTGGGGGAAGGGGTATATGGTAAATTTCTACCTTCTACTCCATTTTGCTGTAAACCTAATACTGCTGTAAGAAATAGTTTCAAAAAAAAAAAAAAATCAGGCTGGTGCAGGGCTGCACACCTATAATCCCAGTGACTGGGGAGGCTTGAGTCAGGAGAATCACAAGTTTGAGGTCAGCCTTAGCGACTCTGCTGGACCCTTAACAACTTAATGAGAACCTGTCTCAAAAAAATTAAAAGGACTGGGGATGTAGTTCAGTGGCAAAGCGCCCTGGGTTCAATCCCCAGTAACAAAGAATAAATTAAAATTTTCACAGGACTGGGGGTATAATTCAGTGGTAAAGCTGTTACTTAGCATGGATGAGGCCCCCCCAGGCAGAAAAAACAGTAAATGGTAAGGTTGTAGGAAACCAAAAATAAGGAATGACTGGAGTGTTAAGGTTAAGCAATTGTTGAACTTCAAAGTCTTGGTAAGGAGCCAAAATATTAGTCCAGGTGGTACGGTAAGACATCCAAGAATGTTAAAGCAGGGAAGCAACATGGTCTCATGTTTACAAAGGTTACTTCCCTTGCTGTATGGGAAAAGGACTGTCCTAAGGGCAAGTAGGAAGCAGAAAGGCCATTTAGGAGGTTGTTGCCATTCAGAGATCATGGTAGTTTGGATCAGGATTGTGGTATGGAGATGGTAAGTAGATGAATTCTATGTATGCTCCTCTCTCCTGCCCTCTAAACCCCTCCAAGGCAGGATATTATGCATACTAGAACAAGGTTTCCAAATGTATCTTTTATGGTTCCCTGACCCCTACACTGGAGAAAAGAAGACTAAACATTTGTCACTGTCAATAAGCATCACTGAATTCCTTTAGGTCCTTGACGTTGGAAGGAACAGAATCCATTCTCAGCCTTCTGTGAGAATGGTGACTTTCAGAGCCAGTCTAAAGCGTTTAAATTCCACTTGCAGACAAGACCAACTTCTTTCCCCTGAAGCCAAGGAAGTTACATTGCTATGTCCTGACCACAAGATGAGGTAACAGAAGTTAAGTATGGAGAAAGAGAACCATGAAGTGAGGCTAAAGGAGAGTTCTTCTGGTCTTCGGCCCAGTAATCATTGATGATGACTGGTATGCCAGGAGAGATGACCTCAATCTCAGAATTCTAAATTCTACCTTGGACTTGAACATAGAGGGGTAGGTATTGTTGGTAGCCCCCACATTAACCATATTCTAATAGTTTAAGTAGCTAGAAATGATAGAGAAAAGGAAATATGGGGGATAGTTTGGAGAAAGAGGTTTGAAAACCAACCATGTAGCTGGGGGCAACCATGTAGCATGTGTCACTGTTGGTCATCGATTCTAATAAACACATCACCTGGTGTAGAATGTTGAAAGCAGGGGAGGCAGTTGTATGTGGGGACGGGCATATATATGGAAAAATCTCTAACTTCCATTCTATTTTACTGTAAACCAATACTTCTCTAAAAAAGTTTACCAAAACAAAAAAGCAAAAACAAATCCTTAAAAAAAAAAATCAGGTTGGGTGCAGTGCATACTTCTACATGCTTGTAATCCTGACTATGTGAGGTTTGAGATAGGCTGGCAGTGAGGTAGGAGGACGGCAAGCATGAGGCCAGCCTGGACGCTGCTGGGATTACAGCTCAGTGGTAAAGCACTTGCTTAGCATGTAGGAGGTTCTGTTATGATTAATCCATAACACCACAAAAAGACAGAGAAGAGAAAAGAAGGGGGAAGGGGTGGAGAAGGGAAAGAGGAGGAGGGAGGAAGGAAGAAAACCACACATGCAAAAGTTTAGAAGAGCGGTGGAACATTCATAAACTCCCTCAATCTTCTGTGTAACTCCTCTTGAGTTTAGTGCAGTAGTTTGCACAAACCACTAGTGGGCCAGACAAGTTCAGGCTTGAGGTTAAGAAAAGAACCTCAAATTACAAAGACTCTCTTTGACAAACTGTTTATTAAAGTCTTATCGGTATGGGGTGAATATTATTACATCCTAGAATCCCAGACTCAGGGAGGTGGTAAAGTAGCAATGGTAAATTTGGGTATCTGGTCTCCCAAAAGTACCTGCCGCTCTACCCCCGATTCTTCAATAGCTGCCAGACGGATCACCCCTCCACTGGAGCCATCCCGTTCCATAGCCAAAGCAAGAGCTGTGGATAAAAGGAGGAAGTTGGATTTGGAGTTAGTTGCTGGGAATACTGTAATAAATGAGAAATGTTCGCCTGGCTTAGGTAGGGAGAGTTGACGACCACAGGCCCAGAAACCCAAGTTCTCACCATTGGCAGTGAACTGCAGACACTCCTCCTTAGTCATGCCTTCACGGTAGGTAGCATCAACATAGCCATAGATATATGAACTCCCAGAGCCTCCAATGGCAAAGGACTGCCTTACCATCATACCTCCCATGGGAACTGAGTATACCTGCCAGATGAAGGAGAATAGTCACAGTGTATAACCTTCTCCCAGCACATATACATCCACCTTCCCATCGTGGGATCAGTCTGGGGAGAGTTAATGGTAAGTGAGGTAGAAACTGAAATGAGAAATAGAAAATGGTTGGAGTAGAGAAAGGATCTAAGGCAAGGCTTCAGTGCTGGAATAGATTTTCTCACCTGTCCTCCTTCTTGAGGATCCCAGCCAGCAATGATAATTCCCGCCATCAGATCTTCCCGGTATCGGTAACACATCTCCTTAAAGAGGCTGGCTGCTGTGTGCACCAATGGAGGCTCATTCAGTTCAATGCTGGAGGGTTGGGTGGGGGTTACAAAGAAGGCAGTCTTAGGTCCTGACAGTGAGCCCACTTAGTGCCTCAGGTCCCAGTTCCCTTCCCATACTTGCTCCTTCCCTGCCCACAAGCACCTGTGGAATCCAAGCTGATAAGTGACAGCATCTGCTACAGCCTGGGTGTCAGCTGCAGAGCCTGAACGGCAGCAGAAAATATGGTCATGAATAGGAGTCAGCTTGTCAGTCACTCGATTGGCGATATAGGACCTGCAGGATGGCAGAATAGTGAGGGAATGACCCCACCTGCCTCCCACCTCCATCCCATCACTATCCACAGGGGAATGGGGGGTACCTGGGGTGTGTGTGTTTTCAGGGATAGGAAACCAGTATTGCTTATTGGTTCTCATACAAATGGAAGTAGGCTAGATGGAGAACAGACTTTTATAAGGATGAATGAAGCTATAGAAATACAAGCTGGGATAAATCTTTCTCTCCAGGTAGACGAGAAACTTCCCTGCCCACATTAGACTGGAGGATTAAGGATGGGCTGGCAGGGCTAGGGATGCGTGGCTCAGTGATAAAGCACTTGCTTGGCTGGCCACAGGTTCGATTCCCCAGCACCGAAAAGAGGGAAAACAAGATGGTCCGGCAGGCAAGAAAGGGAAAGATGGGAAAATCTTTCATAAATCTGTCCTGAGCTCACCCAGTGGTTGTTCTGGAGTCCGCCCCCAGAACCACACCCCCGTCAAATTGCACAGCCATGATAGTGGTCTGAGAAAAGGGAGAGAAGGGTGAGTCTAGACTTTTCCACATTCCCCAACATACATAAACCCCAACAATTCCTTCCCCAGATCCATAATACAAAACTCGTGCGCCGCGGACCCATTTTCCAATCTGGTACTCCTCAGAATACCAGAATTCCAACCCTCAAGTTCAGAGGTTTCATTTGCTCTGAAAGATAGAATTTCACGCTTCAACCCACCCTTTACTCCCCATCACCAACGTACCACACCACTTCAGCATCCTCAGAATACTTCTCCCCCGCCGTGAGCATAACACAGTCCACCTCCCCTCTCCCAACCCCACTTGGGCTTTATCCTCCCCAGTTTTGCACATTTTCTGAATCCTGACTCCTTCCTCACCCCTGTGGAGACTTCCCGGTTTTCCCAGTCTGGAGCGACGGCCTCCCGCCCCCAGGCGGGTGCGGGACCCTCTCCTCGAGCAGCAACTAAGGTGGCCGCCATCTTCCTCCTCCAGTGCTGCCACAAAGCAACTGTCGTAAAGCGCTCTGTCACTCTCTCTGAGGCCTTCTGGGAGAGAAATCGTGCCGCGGTTGACGGCAGAAGGGAAATGAAAGTAGAGGGTAGGTTATTTTGCGACAGTGAGCACTTGATGGCAGTGTGTCAGGCAACAAACTAAAGAGAGCAGGGCAGACAGCAAAAAGAGAAAGTCCTGTCTTGCTGTGGTGGCGCACGCCTATTACCCCAACGACGGAGCATCGCAAGTTTGAGACCAGCCTTGGCAATTTAGTGAGATCCTGTTTCAACATAAAATAAAAAAGGTTTGGTGGATGTAACTCAGTGGTAGATCATTCCTGGGATCAGTGCTTAGTACAGGGTAGTCCGGAAAGCCGGGGATGTTGCTCGGTGGTAGAGCACTTTTGAATATGCAAGGTCCTGCGTTCAGTACTGGCCTGGGCCGTACTGATCTGTCTGATTGGAGCCTGGAGATCTGAGTTGGAATAATAGTGGGGTGTTTTCATTTTTCTTGGCTGTAAACCTAGCAGCGGTTGAATTACTGGGTCTTATGGTAACTCTGTTTAACATTTTGAGGAACTGACCATTGTTTTCCGTAGCGACTGCACCATTTTTTATATTCGCACCAGCCATGTGTGAGGATTCCAATTTTTGTGCATACCGACCAACACTTGGTATTATGTATCTTTTTTTTTTTTTTTTGTCGTGGCCATCCCAGTGGATATGAGTGCAATCTTCTGGCTTTTTATTTGCATTTCTCTAATAATTAGTGATGTTGAGCATATTTCCGTGTGCTAATTGGCCATTTGTGTATCTTCTTTGGAGCAATGTTTATTTAAGTTCTCATTTTTAAATTGGGATTTTTTTTTATTGTTGGGTTGTGGGAGTTTTTTTTAAAAAATATTTATTTACTTTTTTTCCAGTTTTCTTTTTTTTTAATTTTTATTATTGGTTGTTCAAAACATTACATAGTTCTTGACATATCATATTTCATACATTTGATTCAAGTGGGTTATGAACTCCCATTTTTACCCGGTATACAGATTGCAGAATCACATCAGTTATATTTGTTTACTTTTGAGACAGGGTCCTGTTGAGTTGTTCCGGGCTGATTTTTTTTTTTTTTTTTTTGGTACTGGGGATTGAACTCGGGGGTACTCAACCACTGAGCCACATCTCCAGCCTTATTTTGTATTTTATTCCAGACAGGGTCTCACTGAGTTGCTTAGCTCCTTGGCATTGCTGAGACTGGCTTTGAACTCACGATTCTGCTGTCTCAGCCTCCCAAGCCGCTGAGCTTTTTATATTATTCTTGATATTAGAAACATCCTGTACGTGATTTCCAAATATTTTTCTCCCATTGGCTTGTCTTTTAAAAAAAATTTATTGGTTATTGATAGACCTTTATTTATTTATATGTGGTGCTGAGGATTGAACCCAGTGCCTCACACATGCTAGGCAAGTGCTCTACCACTGAACCATAGCCCCAGCCCTGGATTGTCTTTATACTTAATTCATTTGTATTCTTTGAAGAAGGAAAGTTTTGATATATGTGTGTGTGTGTGTGTGTGTGTGTGTGTGTGTGTGTTACTGTGAATCAAACCCAGGGCTTCATATTTGCTAGGCAAGCTCTGTACCACTGAGTTACATTCCCAACCCTTTAAAAATTTTTACAGATTCTTCCTAAATTGTTCAGGCTAACCTCCAACTTGGGATCCTTCTGCCTCAGTCTCTGGAGTCACTGGGATTACAGGATGTGCCACTGTGCCTGGCACCTGTGTTTTCTTTGAAGAGTTCTGTAGTGCTGACTCTTACATTCTTAGATCCGTGATCCATTTCAAGTCATTTTTTTGTATATGATGTGAAGTCTAAATTAATTTCTTCCTCTTCCTCCTCCTTCTTTTTTGGTACTATGGAATGAACCCAGGGGTGCTTAACCACTGAGCCACATTTCTGGCCCTTTTTATTTTTTATTTTGAGAAAGGTTCTAAGTTGCTGAGGGCCTTGCTAAATTGCTGAGGCTGGCAACTTGCAATCCTCCTGCCTCAGCTTCCCAAGCCACTGGGATTACAGGCATGCCCACCACACCGGCTTAAATTCATTATTTTGCATGTAGTTGCCCAGTTGTTCCAGCCCTATTTGTCAAAAAGGTTATTCCTTCCCCCTTGAATGTTTTTGGCATCCTTGTCAAAAATCAATGGAGCAGGGAGCTGGGGTTATGGCTCAGTGGTATAGTGCTTCCTAGCATTTGTGAGGCACTGGGTTCGATTCTCAGCACCACACATGAGCAAATAAATAAATAAAGGTGCATCAATAACTAATAAAAATATTTTTAAAAAATCAATGGATCTGGACTGGGAATATATCTCAGTTGGCAGAGCGCTTGCCTAGCCTGTGCAAGGTCCTGGATTCAATCCTCAGCATCACCTAAAAGAAAAAAAGAATCAATTGACCAAAAGCTAGAGGTGGTGGCATTTGCCTATAATCCCAGTTACTTGAGAGGTTGAGGCAAGAGGCTCGCTTTGAGTCCACAAGTTAGAAACTAGCTTGGGCAACACAGTGAGACTCCAGCTTAAAAAAAAAAAAAGCAATTTACCAATAATATATGGATTTATTTCTATACTCTTCTCCTGGTTTTATTTCAATGAGCTATTATTTAATCCTCATGCCAGTATCATACTGTCCTGATTACTGTAGCTTTGTAGTACATTTAAAAGAAAATTATCCAGTATATCAGTGCATACCTGTATCCCAGCTACTTGTGAGGCTGAGGTAGGAGGATTATTTGAGCTCTGGAGTTCTAGATTAGCCTAGGCAACATAGACCACATCTCCCCAAAAGAAAAAAAAAAAACACATAAAATTTTAAAGCGTGAAGTTCAGTGTCATTTGGTACATTCAAAATGTTGTATAACCACCATCACTATATAGTTTCTGAATGTAGTAATTTCTGAAATTGGAAGTGTGAATCCTTCAACTGTGTTTTCCTTTTCAAGATTGTTTTGGCTATTCTGGATCCCTTGTATTTGCATATGAATTTTAGGAGTAAGCTTGTTCATTTCTGGAAAAAAAAACAACATAGGAATTTTGTTAGGGATTGCATTGCACCTGTAGATCAATTTAGGAAAGTGCTGTCTTTTTCTTTTTCCTATACTGGAGATCAAACCTAGTGCCTCATACATGGTACTACTACTGAGTTAGGCCCTGGCCTTTCTTGTATTTCATTATAATCCCTTTTTATGTGTGTATGCTGGTCTTATGTATCCACTGTACTACTGAGCAACATTGCTAAATTCTTGGCCTCATTTGTGATTTAATTAATTTTTTTTGAGCAGGAAAGTGACAGGAAATAAACTGCATTTTAAACTGTTACTTTTTCTGTTTTACTGACAATACATTATTGGGAGGGAAAGGATGGACAGAGGGACAACTAAGAAGCTGTTGCAGCTGTGTATGATGGCACATGCCTGTAATTCCAGTGACTTGGGCGGGGCTGAGACAGGAGGATTGCAAGTTGGAGATCAGCCTCAGCAATTTAGCCAGGTTCTAAGCAACTTCCCAAGACCCTGTCTCAAAAAATTAAAAGGGCTGGGGGTGTGGTTAAGTGGCCCTAGGTTAAATCCCCAATACCAAAAAAAAAAAAAAAAAAAAAAAAAGATTGCAATAAAATTAGTTATCCATAAAGTTTCCTGGACAAAGGTAGTAGTGTAGTAGTGGTGGAAAAAGTGGGAAATTGTTAGATACTCACATATTGGATGTTGATGAGATGAATGGGAAACAGAAGAGTCATATTACAAGGTTTATGGTCTAAGGTCCTGAAGAATGGAGGTATTTACTGAGCTAGCAATGACTAGTTTGAATATGTTAGGTTTGCTATGCCTAGTTGACCTCTAAGCAAAAATGCAGAATTCACAGTTGTAGACATAGGATTCTGGAGTCCAGAAGAAAGTGTATGGGAGGTATAATTTGGGAATTTGCCTAGGAAAAGGGCAGGCTTTTTCATGTTCAGTACTGTTTTGGGAG